>NC_141915.1:5027500-7527500 GCF_057802395.1 Ceratotherium simum simum
GGGTGACTCACTTGGAGGCGGGTCCCGCGCCCGCAGGCTGAGAGCTGGGACTCCGAGTCAGCCCCTCTGATGCCTCTCCTTCCATTCGTCTCCACCGTCTCCCCTTCCACAGCCTTTGTTTCTTCTTAATGTGACAAAGACCACATACAGCCACACACCTGTCCTCTCTGTAAACAGATACCTGGATTTTTTTCTCTCGTTCGTAGATTAGGATCTGAATAATGGGTATTTCAGCGCTACAATCAGCTGACTGTGATCATAATTGTTCAAACATGAGTCAGATTTCGAAACAATAGGCCTGTTAGGTTCACATACTCCTGCTGTTAACTGCATTCTATGGGGCCTGGAATATCAGACATCACTGGAAGCGCTCCTCCCCTCCAGAATACACCCCAGCCCCCTGCTCCCCTCTCCACCACGTGGGCAGGAAGGGACTTCTCTTTGGCACCTGACACATATCACCAATCGGTGCCTGTGAAGCCAGTGGGGCTGGACGGTATCTCTAGAGCAAGTCTGGGGAAGACACAGGCTCACACTCATGAAAAGTGTCCCTTAGGACAAGCCTGGGAGATACTAACCAGCAATATAGGGTGACACCCATGATAGAAAGCAGAAAAGATCCTGCTTCTTCAATGAGGCCTAAGGGGTAAGGCAGGCTTGTCACCCCAGTTAGGCCTGGGCATGACAAGCCCAGTGAACTTCCGGGAACACCAGCGACCTCAAAGAGCTGGGCCACCGGGCAGGGACCTGGGAACCAAGTGAGTTTGGAGGTGGTGCTTCAGGCTTGTTTGAGGATATTCACAAGAAAGTGACAGGCCACCTCTGTGGCAGCTCGTTGCACCCCTGGTTGCACATTAGAATCAACTAGGGTGCTTTGAACTAAATGCCTGGGCCCCACCCCAGACCAACTGAATCAGGCCGGTGTGGGTGGGACCCCAACACGGGAATCTTTTAGATGATTCCAGTGTGCGGCCAGGATCGGAAATCATGATTCTGGGCTATCTGTGGGCCTGGAGCCTGTCACGCACTCAGCCATTTATCTGCTGATATTCACTGCACCACTCTGTCGGTACAGAGGGCCACCATGGTGGGAAAAAGTTGAGAAAACGATATCGTAAACAGAACTAAAAGTTATTCAGCTAATCCAAGACTTATTGAGTCAAAGGCCTAGAGTAAAGTCCAGAGAACTCAGGGCCATACTCTCTCAGCTGAGGGCAGACCAAGTCTCTGAGTGAGTGAGGAGTACGCCCTGAAGGGCTGCAAACTACAGATGAAATAGGACAGTCAGAACAAAGAAAATATAGTCAGGGTTAGTGCAAATAGAAGAAAAGGATGTCTGCTGCCCTTAAACACATGCGTGTGTGTGTGCACACACACAGGGATCCACACACACACACAGTTACTTATCCAATACAAATCGGGCTCCAGCAAAACAAAATGAGACAAACTGAAGGAACCAGAAGACCAGGTCATCTCTCCTCGTGGGATAATGGAAGAACAGATGCATCTAAGTCTTTCATCATCAGACGTTAGATAATATCAACATAAACAGAGGAAAGGAAAACAAACAGGTGAAGAACAGTACTAGAACAGATTATCTGATTTATGCTTTTGCCAACGTTCTCAGCTTAAAATGAAACTACATTCTCTTTTTGTAAAAAAATCCCATGAAACTAAGATGAATCGATGTCAAAAGTGACCACTGGGCCCTCTCCTCTTTTCTGATCTTGAGGCAGGTGGACGAGGAGAAGGGCCAGGCTCAGACGTGAGGATGCAGAATCGCGCCCTGGGCTCCCAGCGCTCACCTCCCCCTGCGCCTCCACCAGACTGGAGGTCAGCTGAGGAGTGAGGCAACTCCCTGCAGAGTCAGCTTCCTGCCGGGGACCAACATCCCGGGGCTCTGGAGAAGCCCAGAGTGTACAACTGAACATCCCACGTCTCCACAGGCTCCTAGGTGTTCCTGCTAGGAGCAGACTATGAAAAAGAAACCTCAGGGCCGGCCCCGTGGCTTAGCGGTTAAGTGCGCGCGCTCTGCTGCTGGCGGCCCGGGTTCGGATCCCGGGCGCGCACCAACGCATCGCTTCTCCGGCCATGCTGAGGCTTCGTCCCACATACAGCAACTAGAAGGATGTGCAACTACTACATACAACTATCTACTGGGGCTTTGGGGGAAAAAATAAATAAATAAAATTATTAAAAAAAAAAAAAGAAAGAAAAAGAAACCTCAGGCCTAAATGCATAAGAAATTTGAATGAACCAGAGAAGTTTTAAAAAGCCCTCTAATTCTGATGTTCTCCAATAACAAATGTCGAATTTTCTTTTTCTGCTTCTTTCTTTCCTTGGGTGACACGCCTGTTCCATGGTCCAGCAATTGAACTTATTGTTTGCACTGGCAAATTGCACAACAATAAAAAGGAGAATTATTGAAATGGGTGTAACCTAACTCTGGATACCCGAACAGATGCTGAGTCACTGACGCAAAACAGATGATGGAAGTCAATGGACTTCAGAGAGGAGAGGAAGCTGCAGGCCACATTGGGTGGGGCAGGCCCAGCCACCACTCGACCGAGGAGAACTGGGGAGAGCCAGGGGAATATTCGGCCGGCCCCGTCTCTTCTCCCACTGGGAGGATGACTTCCTTGTTTGGTTACAGAAATACCCCAACATTTTCTGAACTCCAACAAAGATGTTTTTCTTCTTTTTTAAATTTAATTTTTTTTGTGTGAGGAAGATCAGCCCTGAGCTGACATCTGCCAATCCTCCTCTTTTTTCGCTGAGGAAGACTGGCCCTGGGCTAACATCCATGCCCATCTTCCTCCACTTTATATGGGACGCCGCCACAGCATGGCCTGACAAGTGGTGCGTCGGTGCGCACCCGGGATCTGAACCAGCGAACCCCGGTCCACTGCAGCGGAGTGCGCGCACTTAACCGCTTCCGCCACTGGGCCGGCCCCTAATTTAATTTTTAACCTACAGATAGCAAAAAAATCACTTTTTGGTGTCCAGTTCTATCAATTTTGACAGATGCATAGAATTGTGTAATGACCACCACCACAATCAAGATATAGAAGAATTCTATCACCCCAAAATCTTTCCTTTGTGCTGCCCCTTTCCAGGGAAGATCTCCTTTTTCCCTTTTTCTCCCCAAAGCCCCAGTAGATAGTTGTATGTCAGCTGTATATCCTTCTAGTTGCTGTATGTGGGATGCCGCCTCAGCACAGCTTGATGAGTGGTGAGTAGGTCCGTGCCCAGGATCCAAACCAGTGAACCCCGGGTTGCAGAAGCACAGCGCAAGAACTTAACGCTGCGCCACCGGGCTGGCCCCTCCAGTGAAGATCTTAGAGTAAGCTATTCCCACAGGATAAGTCCCCATGCAGATGGCCAGAGGCTGCCAACTCCTTGTTTTGATGAAAATATTGATTGAAATGAGAAAATGGCCAATAGACTTAGAAAATTTGACATAGATGTATTTACTGTTGCTTTAAAAAATAAAAAAAGGACAAGTTGTTTTCATGAAGGTCTCTGCTAGTCTTCCACTGCTAGCTCTGCTCCTAATTGGCACGTCCTCCTGGCCACGTGCCTGACTTCTGCGACCTCAGCTTACTTACCGGTCTGTAAGTGAGCAGAGCAGAGGAGGCTGCATGGTCTGTGCATTCTGATAAACTGCTCTGAGGAGAATCCCAAGGGCGCAGGCCAGGAAACTAATGCTGCGTCATCGTTAGCTTTTCCACAAAGCCCGAGCCCAGCCTTTGAGAATCCACAACCAAAAGTGCAACAAGGAGAAATCTTTACAAACAGAAGAGTCAACATTTCCAGGAAGGTTATGTCCCCCTCCCCCCAAAAGAAACCCCTCATTCGTAGCATCTGCACCACCCCAAATCTGCCTAGGAAATAAGGATGCCCCTTAAAAAGGGTAAAACAAAGTGCCATTTTTTGAGTACTTGATATACCCACAAATACCAGCAGCTAAACCCCAAAACACTGGGATCCCTACAGATTAGGGGAGAGGGAGGGATGAACAGATGGAGCATAGAGGGTGTTTAGGGCAGTGAAAATACTCTGTGTGATATTAAAATGGTGGATCTATGTCATTACACATTTGTCCAAACCCACAGAATGTACACCACCAAGAGTGAACCCTGATGTAAACTGTGGGTGATGATGATGTGTCAATGCAGGTTCATCGATTCTAACAAATGGACCACTCTGATGGGAGACGTTGATGGTAGGGGAGGCTGTGCTTGTGGAGGGGAGAGATCTACTGGGAATCTCTGTACCTTCCCCTCATTTTTGCTGTGAACCTAAAACTCTCTAAAAAATAAAATCTATTTAAAAACAACAACACTGAGATGCCGTCTCTCCTTGGTTTCTTTTCTGTGAACTAGGGTTTTTTCCTTCGGGGAAGAACGGGGCTCACACCTCACACTCTGAGCCTAGGCCAGCACCACAGGTGCGCCTTTCTCATCACCGTCATTTCTTAACACATCTTCCTCTGTGATGCTGGGCTGCGGGCTCTTCCTGGGCTGCAGGGAGCACAGCAGCTTTGCCTCATCCACACTGGCTCCTTCACCCCCAACCACTCAGGATAAAAGAAAACCCTTTCCTCCTAGGTCAAACTGAGATTTGTAAAAGGTAGCACTTCTTCGCCTAAGACGTGCAACACAAGGGACCAAATATCAAACTTCCAGCCTTGAAAATAAATGCAAAATAAAAATGTCTTATGTTACAAAAGGATGCCCTTGGGTTACCAGGAACTCTGTACCCTCATCTGGCTAGAATTGGGGCTGCCCAGGCCCCTCACGCAGCCTCTCTCCCTTGGCACAGAAGCCCTAGGGCCCACCTCATCCACTCCCTAGGGAAGGAAGTGAGGGACCCAGAGCCACTGCGATAGAAGCCAGGGGCTTCCCTTTAGGCTCAGCATCAGCTGAGCACCACCATGTCCCCATCACAGCAAGATCGAGGAAACCTACTCAGTTGGCCAACTTGAAAGGGCAGAAAGGGCAGCTGGGGGCATGGAGGGGAGGTGATGCTTCCAAGAAGCGAATGTTAAAGCTTCCAGAAAAGTCCTGCAGGTGAAAGACTTGGCAGGTTGGGGAGGGGTGTCTCCCAAGGTTTCAGTGGGCACTTGGTACTCCAGGACAAAGAGCTAACGCATTTTCAAAAGAAAAACCAGGGGGAATAGACAGAGTGGGTCCCATGGTCATTACAGTCCTAATCACAGGAGTTTCTGCAGTAACAATGGTGGGCCAAGCCTTCCTTCTCTGAAGGCTGGCCTACTAATTCTAAATATCCACCTGAAAAAACTGGTGTCTTTCTACCTCATGACCTTATAAATCACAGAGGACTTCAGGGGTCAAAAAGACAAAAGCTACAGCCTTTCTCTCCCCTTCCTCTTCCTACAGAAAGCTGAGACACCAGGGATGAGAAAGGAACTCTCCCTGGAAAACTTGACTGTGGATGATGGCAGAGGAGCTCCTGAGAGTTGTAACTTGAACTGGAAGTTGTAACTCTGGGAAGTTTCTTCTTTAAAGCAGCTTTCTTCCCAGGGGAAGCAGGAGGAGGGGTGGGAGGAAGATGTGTATCAGCTCAGCCCCTCCTTATCTGGAACCTTCTTCCTTTCATAGGAAGCCTCAAAGCCCACCAGTTCTGAGCTCCCCTTCAAAGGGCCACATCTCCATAAATAATTATCTCCATTTGGGGGAGACGTTTGCATATCAAAGAACTCCTTTGGGAGGGTTTAAAATAATTTAAAATGAAATTGTAAATAGTCTGCTGTTCTCAGTGTCTCTGTGGTCATGAAGCTGGAGGGGGGGGTGGTACCGGAAGTGACGTCATTATTCATTATAAAGTATACTGGGCCTTTTTTTCTTTCCCTTTTTTTTTTAAGGTAATGGGTAGGAAAGAAGAAATATAACAAAGGATGGACTACCCCAGGCCGCCTCCTCTTCCAAGCCTCTGTCCTTTCTCCACTCCCAGCCCCCAACCCCCACAGCAAGGATTTGGCCTCCATTGTCCTAGAATTTCAATACTGCTCAGAAAATGAAAAGCTTTTGAATGCCATAAGGGGGTGGGGTGCAAAAGAGCATCTCTCTCCTCTGGGTCAACTCAAGATTCCTTTCATTTTGGCAGAATCCTCTGTTATAGACCCTGCTTCACAAAGGCCTGAGTTCCTGTTCCTGGAAGGGGCTGGGGGGGGTGGGGGGTGGAGGGAGGGTTTCAATTAAAAGCTAATAGCCTTTTGTGTATGAGCTCTCTGGGGCATTGCTCCTGTTTATTGGACCTCACTGTGTGCCAGGACAAATCATGTGAAATCAGAGTAATCTGTGGCCCATTTCCTGAAAAAAAAATTTTTTTTGATCATTAGAAAGAAAGAAAAAAAAGTTTTCTGGGAATAGACTTTTTAGAAAGTAAAATTAGCCCTGCCATTGGGCAGAGGGGGCGGAGCAGAGGGCCTAGAAAGAAGAAGCGTAGGGCACCAGAATCCAGATGCAGAAAGGCCACAGTTGAAGCGGTTCTGCTCCTGTTTTGACAGATTCTTCTCTGAATAGACCTGGCCAGCATCTCTGATCAGTGCTGGCTTCCCCGTGTGGACCACGCTCCTTCTCCCTGGGGTGGTGGGAGCCCCAGCTCTGGGTGGGTTACCTCCCTGGCAACAAGGGGACACCCTCTGGGCAGTTGCACTCTTGTATGTGTCACATGCTCCTGTGAATCCTCTCCCAGCTCCTGCTTCATCCCAAGAAAAGCTGCCTTGCTTCGTGCCCTTGGTAACATGGTGCAAATGTCTGTCAACAGTCCCTCACCCAAGAGCTTCTGAGCCACTCAGCACTGCCAGTCAACACAGAGTGGATGAAAATCGCTATTCCCCCACCCCAGAGAAGTGGGGAGAGAACAAACAGAGCAAGGGGGGACTCCCTGGTATGGTGAAAGCACAGTGGGCCCAGAGCACATGAAGCCCTGGGTTCTGGTTCCTCCTCTGCCACTGACAGGAGCCTAAGACCTTGGACGAGGCACTCAAAGCTTTGGGCTCAGTTTCCCTGCACATAAAAATGAATGGATTGGTTTAAAAGGGTGTTCTTAGGCTCTAAAATTCTGTAAGATGATCCTTACAATCTCCATCTCTCCCACCCCATCCCCATTCTACCTCCTCCTCCAGCCAGCAGTAGATTGGCACAAGTTGGTAAAATAGAACCTATATAAATATTTGATGATTGAATATGTACAAAATGCACCTCGGGTGCCTTGGTACAAACCAACCCTAAGAGTGCAATTCAGATGGAGGTCAATGCCAAGTGCACCCTAAAACTAGGCACCCACTTGTTAGGCAGCCTGGTGCTTGAAAGAAAGAAAAATGGGGTTTCAACATCAGGCTATGCGGCTTCAGGCAAGCTGCCTAACATCTCTGAGCTGTCTTTCCTCATCTGAAAAATGGAAATATTTGTCCTGCCTATTTGACAAAAACAATTTTTTGAGACTCAAATGTAGTTTGTAGGTGAATAAGCTCTTGACGCAGCAAAACCCTATCTAAGGATACGTTGGAATGAACCCTACTCATATCCCCTCTTTAGTATCTCCTCTGGCATATGGCTCTAGATAGTAGGGATATTTCTAGGGAAATACTGCTAAGAAAAAGAAACACCAAATTGGTTCTTAAATTCAAAGGCTCATGTGAAAACAAGTGTTTGAAAGAGTCTCATTTTCCTATAATTCTTCATCTGTGCTATGAAGTATCCCACGTTCAAACCTTCCTTCTTAGTCCCCTGGTAGGACGTTGGAGACAAAGGAAAAGTGAACTCTCCTTCTTGGGTTGACATCACTGAACAAACGTGATGCCCCAAGCCAAAGAGGAATGGGAAACGAGGCAGTCTTTAATACAAACACAACCGACTTTGGAGGATTCTTTCTTTCTTTAACGTGGCAGAGAATGAGGTTTACAAGGAGCAAAACAGCCACAGCTTAGGGGCAGGGGTCCATCTGAGGCTGATGAAAAGAAACAAGCCAAATGCTGAAACCAGATCCACATAGTGAAGATTTGATATAATCAGTTACCTTCCTGCCTCCTGACTGCGGGGCCAGTAGGAGTTTGGGATGAGAGAAATCCCCATCAACTCTTGACTTAAGTCCAAGACAATGGCTCCATCCTGCTCTCCACTTTCCTCCTCCTTGACAAACAGAACCCCATTTTATGGTTATCAGCTGAAAACAGTATAAAGTAAATTAGGTCAATAAAAATCTTGAGACCGAAGTTTGAGTTAACCTAAAATAAAGGGAAATGAATGCAAATAAACTTCCTTTGTCACAGGCTTTAAACAGCTCAAGAACATTTTAGAGAAGAAAAGAAGTCCGTTCTTACTCAGAAAGAACATCCAAGGGAGTATATAAACTTGGAGAAACTGCTGACAAAGAAAAGCCTGCTGTTTCTATCCTGAACTCCTTATCTCCATCAGTACTTACTTCTTCCCAGTTGGTTTGACCTAGTGCCTGAAGCTGACCAAAAGGTGTCTCAAAAAAAATAAGTGACATGGCCAACAGAAACTCTAAAGATACCCATCAAAGTCCCTCCTTTTCCCACCCTTTTGGAATTCTCAGCTTGGGAAGTATGGAAGCTTCCAAAAGTGTCCATTTTCAGCAGGAGAAAAGTAAGTCCAACCTCCTCAAATTCTCATCCATTCATTATCATGATCAACCATATTTTACAAAAACTCAATAAATTTGAAACAGATTACTATACAGAGTCTTGCTTGCCTTGTGTATTTTGTGTCCAAAGATAGGAAAGATGGAAAGTATTGGACGCTGAAGCTGTACCTGAATGCTCTGTGTGATTTGAGCGAGTCCCATCACGATGTTTTACATGATATGAGAACTTTTTCATAGATGACGCTGCCTGACCGGTGAGTCTTAAAATTTCTGGCAATTCTGTGCTTTAGACAAAGCGTTCGCTCCCCTACCCCACAACTCCACAAGGGAACAGAACTGTGAGCCCCAAGGAGATCAAATAACTTCATGGTTAGCGAGAGAGCTGCTAAGAACGACAAGTGAGATTGCCTTTTACCCTGCATTAGCCCCAGTGACAAACTCACCCTGTAACTATTTTTAAGACTCACGACTATTTTTAAGAACAAAATGTTTGGTTGACTCTTACTGCCCCCCATGTTTTGCTTTGTATTTGTTTAGATGGTGGATTTTAAAGATTTTTATCTTCAAAAGAAATACAAGAAAACAGCGAAACACTGGGCATAGGAAGCGCTTGAAAGCAATTTGCTGAATGAATGAGGAAATGAATGAATGAAATGAGCTAGCAATGCTTAAAGCTAATGACCAGAGTTCACAGGGCAAATATGTAAAGAGAATTGGGGGCAACCTGGAGCCATAAATTACCACTTGGGCCAGGTTTGAACATGGTGATGATCTCAGTATCCTGATGCCAAAAGAAGTTAATTCTAGAGCAACATTTATATAGCATCATACCTATTACATTAAGTGACACAATTACATTAAGAGGCCATACACATAAAAAAGGTCTTGAACGTCAATGCTAAGCTAAAGCAAAGAACAGGTGTGGCATAAGATCAGTGTTCCCTACTTCACCTATGGGACAGAAGCAAGCTGGGAGCACATCTCACTAGCTGACTCGGGATGCCCGCCTCTGGTGGCCCGTAATAAACCGTCTTCTCTTCTCAATCTAATAAGTGGTTACAGGTAATAACCATGAGAAAAATGACTCTAATTAGCTGATTTATATTACTTGTTATTTTGCTTATTATTTTGACTTAATGTCATTAAAATTCATTTGCATCCCCAGGCATCCATCAAGTGATGGGGGGTTGAGATATCCCAAATGTCTCTCTCCTCGGCAGCAGGAAGACAGCAGACAAGAAATGTAAATGTAATATTTATTAAGGATGATTAAGGAATCAGTGATATGGCAGGTATGTATCGTTTGTGGGGATGATTCTTGCCCTCCAGGGGCTTACTGTGTATCTGGAGAGACATTACACACACAGGAAGTTTACCAACAGATATTACATACTTGGTGCAAAACAAGAAATGTGGAAAAGAAGCACCTAGAAGTTCTGTCCTTTGGGACAATCGAAGCTTCCTTGAGTGAGTCGCAAGGGTAGATGGAAGTAAAGAAGTCAAGAACAAAAGATACCTAAGTTTAGGAACCTAAGACAGCAATTGGGCCATTTAGCCCGGACTAAAAATTTTTTTTTGAGGAATAGTGAGAAACAAAAGTAGAAAGATTGGAACGGGCTGGGGTTTCCCCCATCCACCCTGCCCAGCCCTCCACCCACCGCTTCCCCAGGCATCTTTCCAAAAGCCAAATCTAGAAGCCTTCACAGCCTCTAATAATGTTGAGCTTCACGTTCAGGCTCCCTGGCAGGGCCCAGGGCTTTCTCCAAGTGCCTTCTGCGTTCCTGCCTCCCCTTCTCACTGCTCAGCCCAACTCTGCTTCACTCCAACTGGGGGCAAGTACCTGCAGCTCCTCAAATGGGTCATCAAGTTTCTGCCCCCCCCCCCCCCGCCCCAAGGACTTCCCAATCCTCCTAGAATATTCTTTCTAGCTCTCCTCCTTCTAATACATTTCTATGACACTCATCCCTTCCCCAGTCTGGGTTAGCAATCCTTGCTCCCTTCTCATGACCACCACCTTCCCAGCTTCCTCCCTACAAATACACACACGCACACACACATACACAGAGTTAGCATAACCTTTATCTATCTGCTATCACAGTCCTTGAGGGGGCTGAGGACTGGACTGTGCCTTATTGACACTGTGGCAAATGTAAACGGTTTGTTATATGAATGAAGGGTCAATGAATAAATGAACAAATGCTAGACAGGATTTGATCTGACCTCAGAGGCAATGAGACACCACATCAAATGTAGGAGGTGAGTGGCACGAAGCTGTATTAGGAGTGGGGGAGATAGTGCTTCCCAGCAGCATATATGAAACAGATTTGGGCTTTTAGCTGATCATAGACTCCATGACCCTATTGAAGATGGATTTAAGAAAACGTAAAGAAATTTGGAATAAGCGAAAAAGATGATGGGGTGTCTCCCACGGAAAACCGAGCATTGTGAAGAGCATATCCTTCTGGTTGTGACTCTCGCCTTTTACTGCCTTTGAAATATTTTGCAACTCTGTACATTACAGATAACAACAGAGCAATGCAATATAATTCTTGGGCACAGGCATGCGAATAAATGCTTTCTGGTGGCTCTTCTGTGGATTTCCCTCTCCACCTCCCACCACACAGAAAAAGTCGGTTTCCTGCCTATTTGTAAATCCATCTTAGCGTTCCTCTATTCCAGGTAAATGTATGTTCCTGTTACTTCTCCTTGAACCAATGATAGCATCGGCCTGCTACTCTCATTAATGATGAGTGAAATAAAACCCTTAACATGATCAGTAAGGAAATTTAATCCTTAACATTACAGCTGGATGATAGTCAGATTCTACCTTTTGTTTTTAGGAAATTATCCTTTACCAAAGAGGCTGGATTAACCACGTGCTTCTTATAAGGGCGCTGTCCACACCAGTGGCCGTTACCCCATTGGGTCTTCTTTACGCAAACCCCGCATCGTACCACCAAGGACAGTCATGCTTCCTTCGAGCAAACAGCTTGTTTTTGTGATTTGTGTGACTGAGGTCTGTCTTTTCGCGCAGCTGAGGACCACGGCCATGGTCATCTGAGACATTTCTCAGGCCCATTTTAGGGCCCCGCTATTGATTCTCTTCTTCACTCTCCCATTTTATGTGTTTGTGGCCCTTTAGGTATCATTTAAAAACCGCCTTAAGTATGTTTTCAAAAAGGTAGATGCAAAATAAATGAGATTCTGTAGATCTCAATGGGAAGGGGGTAATGGGGACGAAAAAGACAGAGCAGCTAATTCAAAAACACTTTGAAGGAAGGAAAAAAGAACAGCCGGCAACAGGTTAGATGAGGAAAGACGCAGGAGCAAGGATCACCTTCCATTCTGAAGCGGGGCGGATTGAGGCCGAGGGACTCCGTGTTCGGAATTCACCCACGGAAGCTGTAGATCCCCACAAGGTTTCAGAGTGGGAGGGAGAAGGAGAATTTAGGTGCCATCCAAGAAACATTATAAACGAATGAGGATTTGGGTTTTTGTGTCCATGTGTAAAAACAGAAATTGAGAGAAGGCGAGCATCACTCCAGATTCTAGGCTGGAGAAGGTCTCCTGGGTCCAGAAAGGCCAATTCTGGGCAGATGGGTCAGCCCGGGGTAGGGTGGGGGTCTCTCTGGGAGGCCAGTTGAGGCTGGGCATTGAGAATAATGGTGCCTCTCTCTGAAATGCTCGGTGGTTTTCTCCATTCGCTGACAAAACCAAATAAAAACCTTTAAGCTGCTACTTTCCCAAATGAACCCACTTCCAAATCCCAGGGCTGGGAACACACAGCACTAAGCCCATGAGCAAACAGCACCTGAAGGAGGGAACAAGAGACGCACTCTCTGCTGCCCCATTAGCACATATGGGAAATTAGTCTAGATCAACCCCCTCCAAGGACACTGTTTTCCTGGGCTTGCTAAATGCACATAGATCAACTTGTCACTTGGAGGCAGGCAGGGCTACCAGCTAACAAACTGAGCAATGGAATCAATTGACTATATGAAGATGCCCTGAAGTGGGTGCCCCAACCATCTTCTTAAGATGTCTCCATGAATCTTGAATTCCAAGAGATTTGTTTACAAGACAAATATGGTGTCTGTCCAAGGAAGCACTCACTTTCCTGGGCCCCCTCTTCCTTGGAAGACAGATGGTTCTCCTCTTTTTCAGAGCAGAAAAGGTCTTGTTGGGGCCAGCCCAGTGGTATAGGGGTTAAGTTCTCACGCTCCGCTTCATTGGCCTGGGGTTCACGGGTTCGGATCCCGGGCGTGGACCTACACACCGCTCATCAAGACATGCTGTGGTGGCACCCCACATACAAATAGAGGAAGATTGGCACAGATGTTAGCTCAGGCACAATCTTCCTCACCAAAAAAAAAAAAAGAGAAAGAAAAGGGTTTGTTAAGTATCACAGCAGAGTGTCACCCTTGCTGCTGGCAAAGCAAGCAAGCAAATCCCAGGGCGGTGCCCATGGAGCAGGGCTCTTCTGCTTTTAGGGGTTGCAGGGAATCTGAGCAAAGAGACGGACCCTCTGTGCTGCAAATGCGTATAATGACATGTCCATGGACCTTGGCCCTCAGCTTCAGGGGGTTCACAGATCCCTGAGGGCCATCCTCAGGCCCAGGCTGAGAGCTCTGACACAGCCCAACAGCAATCCACCAGCCACCAGTCAGCTGCTCTCCTGTCAAACCCTGGCCTGAGGGCTGATTAGGAGGTCAGTGCACAGAGCAGAGTGGACATCCTTGTATGAGGTCAGCATCACACTTAGGCCCCCCATGCTGTCTGTGCTCACCCCCAAATGCTTTGCCTGAACCACCTACAAATGGGATATGCCTCTATATTCAAGTAAGCATTGACATGATGAGGGCATAATAATGGGTCTGCACGTGGTCTTGTAAAGCCACAAAGACACTGCCCAGTCTGATACTCAAAGTTCATGCAACAGAAAAATAAGTCTGCCTCTGGGAAAGAATAAATGGGCTTCCCCTTTTTATCAGAAGATGGCTCTCTCTCTCCATTGGCCATTATGAGGTCAACTCCAAGACCTGCCTAGCACATGAGAAAGGACTGGACAACCAGGATCTCGCTGGCTCCCTGTAACAACCTTCTCAAGGGGTGTTTGCTCCATTTTACAGACGGGGAGAGTGAGGTTGAGGGAGGTTAGATGGAGTTGCTCCCAGCCAACTATTGGGCAACGGCGAAGCCGGGACTCGGACCTCAGAATGCTCGACTCCGAATCTCATGTCCATCCCACTTCTCGATATTTCTAAGAACCTCCAAGATTAAAATGCTCAACTACAGCCACCATCCCACCAGACCCTTCTGACCCACCTATTGTCACCCGCCCCTTAAAGAGGTGTCCATCTGCCCTCCCTTTCTGACAATAAAAAATAAAAAAGGCTTGGTTTTAAATTAATTTTTGGAATCACATAGGGTATAAATTATAATGAAATAAACACACTTAAATAAATAAATAAATAAATATATATATATAGAGAGAGAGAGAGAGAGAGAGAGCGAGAGAGGGAGATTAATTGAGAAGGTGGGAGCTACATCTCTCACCGGTTCCCCGCCCTTCTGCCCTGAGGCCTTTATTTTGGGAGTTCATTTTTCACTCACCCCTACCGAAACAAATGATCACAAAACTGAAAATAATCGGATTAGCCTTCCCCAAGCACAGACCCAATTCCTGTCACTATTCCCATTCTGTATTGTGCACTTCAGCCCTTACTTTTCCAACGGTGTCGGTGTTCTGCAGGAGGAAAACACGTGCCCCAGGTCCCAGGACCCATGTCACTGACCAGCACGGCTCGCTGCAGTGCGCCCCAAGGCCCTGCCGTGATCCCCACCCGGCTGGGGTGAAGGAAGGAATCAGAACTTTTCCCAATGTGCTTTCAGGCATCATGGACAGATGAACTGATCTGAGGCTATCCCCTCTGCCCTCCTTCTTCTCTTTCAAGACACCGGGTGTGTAGAAGGAAAGCAAGCTGGTTCTAGCTGTCCAGAGACCAGAAGTCACAGCTCATCCATCTTTAGAAGCGGGGAGATACGGGAAGCTGTGCCAGGCAGAACAGGCCTCTCGAACTAAGAAACAAACAGGGCGATGAATTAGTCCTGCGAAGCCACGGAGCCGAGCCCCGAGAATCAATCCAATAGGCTGCCTCCTCTTCTAGCTCATTAACTATTTGAGATTACCATCATATGGGGAGTCGCCTCAGCTGGAAATTAAATTAGCCTGGCTATAAAGCAGGACTGTAGAGTGGAAAGTATCTGATGAGCAATCCTCGGGAAACGCTCCTCCACCAACGCCCCCCAGAGCGCCATCCTCCCGTCCTCCGAGCTGGTCCCTTCTCTGCAACTTCTCTCCTGGACAATAAGGAAAAAAAAACACGCAAAAGGGGCCGGACTTTCTTTGGTTTTCTGACAAAAGCACAGTAAACCGGGGCTGCTCCTGGTAAAATAACCAAAGAGATGGCTTCTTGAGACTAAATGGTCAGAAATTTGGCGTTCGGAAAAAAACAGAGCAAGAAATGTTCAGATTAAAAAGAAAGGAAGGAAAGGGGTGGGAGTGAAGAGGGAGAATGGGGGGTCTGGGGGGCACAAACACACATGTACACCCCATCCCTGCAAATGGCCTGTGCAGAGCTATAAGCTGCAGTAAGAAGGGCGGCAGGCACTAATTGCACGTTCAGAGCAGGTGTGTGCCTGCAAAGCCACCTCGTAATTACCAGGTTGGGCAAATTGGCACTGCAGCCTGGCCCTGCTCAGCTTCTAAGAATGCTGGAACCGAGCGTCCACGGCTGTTCCTGTTGTAGGTCCAGAGCTGAGAAGTGGAATTTCTAATTACATGGCTCTAGGCTTTACCCTAATGAAAGGCTCCATCCAGGCAAGCAGAAAGCAAGCAGCTTCGAGCACGCAGGGCCCGGAACACATGCCGAGAGGATCTCGGGCACTTGCCTTGTTTTCTGGGTGGCATCTTTTCTGATCACCAGCAAAAGCAATGCCTGTTGAACGCTGTTCAATGGCATCTTGTAAATCTCACTTCCAAGTTAAAACACTTGAGACAGAAGGAAGAAAAAGGTGCAGGATGAACTGTCCTAGTTATTCTTTGAAGTCATGATGTTCAGGCTCACTCACAAAAGACATCAACCCCGCAATGCTGTCCTACATTACAGAGGCGTTCCTTCATTTCTCCTTTGTGGGTCCTTCGCTGCATCCCCCATGCCTTCTCATGTAGACCTCCTTGCCTTTTCACATTTATTTCTTCTGCCAAGAAGACCCCCTTCCCAACACGGGCTGCACGTGAACTCCTACTCATCCGTCAAAACCCTGTTGGGTGTCACCTCCTCTCTGAAGTCTTCCCAGTGAAGATTCTCCCTCAGCTAGGGAGATTTAATCACTTCTTCCTCTGCAATATTTTTATGCCTTGAGCATCCTTCTCTTTTTGTCTGTCTCATGCCCTGCTGTATTTAGCCATCTCCCCCGCTTCCTTCACTCTCACTCTCTATAGTCAATCTCCACAAAGAGGTCAGGGTTTTCCTAAAAGTAGGTCAGGCCCTGTCCCTCCCATTCACAGAGCCACGACTGGCATCCTTTCACACGAAGACCATGAGGAGCTTCCTCTCTGCCCCTCCCCTCCCCCTCTTCCTTTGACCTCTTCACTCTGGTCACTGTTTCTTCTCAGGCTACCACCCCCTGAACCCCGATATCCCTTCTCTTCATTCCGGCCTCTGCTCAGCATCACCTCTTTAAAGAGGTGCCTCCTGCCTAAAATAGCCCTTTCTCCATCACCCTCTCCCCACAACTCTCCATCCCCTCACTCTGTTTCATTTCTCTTCATCGCTCTTATCACTCAGTGGCCTTCTATTTTGAGTTTACTTGTTATTTATTTATTGCCCACCTCTCCCTAGTAGAATGTAAGCTACATGAGGGCAAGACCAGTGCTAATAAAACAGGCACTCAATAACATTCATGAAATGAATAAATCTTTGCATCCCTAGAGCCTGGCACAGAATAGATGCTCAATAAACAACTATAGAGAACAACACTGACATCAGTGGACATTCAAATACAGGGACACCAACAGCCTAGTGAAATCAGCTGGATTTCTCCCCAATGCTCTGTCCCTGTTGCTGTTCCAATGGACATAATCCCCAGGGACGTCCCCAAGGCTGGGTTCCTCTAAATTGTCTCTCAATACACTCCACTGAGTAGACAGAAGCCAAAGGATTTTACAGTTGAGACAAAGCAGCACCAAATCCAAATTAGAATGTAACTGACAAGCCACCAGCAGCTGGAAACTTCTTTATGGAGGTCACGGGGTCAACATGAGTGGCACCAATGTTTAGAAACTAAGCCCACTGTTGAACGTGGACCATGCAATCCCTCGGAGAGCATCCTCCCTTGCAGCCCTGGCCCCGCTGTCTGCTGATGCTAGGTCCACACCTCGAGCGCTGGGACCTGCGACCCATTTGCCACATCTGGGGGCTAAGCAACCACAGACGATGACGCACACCAACAGGTGACATGCTCTTGCACTTCCCATCCCCCAAACTGACATCCCCAAAAGACACCATCTGGGTAAGATGAGGTGGCTTTGATCAGAGTCCTCAAAATGAACGAAAGCTTGAGTCTCGAGGAAGCTGGCACATGTGTTCCCTGGCAAATGCTCTTTTTACAGAACACAAAAAAGTCATGAGCTTGTTCTGTACTTCTTTCCAGCTGGGACTAGAAGGAAACACAACCCTAAAAATAACTGTGAATGACTGAACATTCCACCAGAGGAGACAGATGGGGAGGAGACGGGGTCAGCGCACAGGGCCTGCCCCGCTCACGCTGGCGGCCCCCTAACCAGGAGCCCCCTGGCTGTGCTCTCCTGAGTACAGCTCTTTTTGATGTGAATTTGAAGAGAGCATGTCAGCTCTCTGCCTCTCATCTCATCTGTTCTAAATAGAAATAGCCTCCAAATCAGGGAGATGCAACTCTAAGCCAGACCTGATCAATAACTGTAATCACTTTTATATGCTAACATGGAAGGCTCCCAAACTTAATTGAGTTCGTCCACAATGAGTGATGGGAATAGGACTAAATTACTTTGGGAATGCTGGCAACCAAGAACCAAACAGAGTTTCTCTCTACTTGCTCAAGGTTCTGAGATGCCAGGCAAAGGTTCGCCCCAGTCCTGTCCAGCTAGGCCAGAAGCCCTCCCGAGCAACGACAGGCTTCCGCCCCCAGCAGAACTGGGGAGGAGGGCTTGTGGACCATCTGTCTCTCCAGGGCATCGGGCTGGAGACGTTGGCATTTGGAGGTGAGCTGGGATTTGGGGAAGAATGGCTTTCTTTCCCCAAAAACCTCAAACTACGGAGGAAAGGCCCTTTGGGGCAGTCACCCAAGTTACCCAGAGAGGCAACGGTGAGGTGGGTGTTGGGTCTGTGATGAGAGAAAGTGTGTCCCGTCTCTTCTCATGAGCACCATCGGGACAAATGCTTGTTCTGGGAATTCTGAGAGCCACATGTGAATCATTCAGCAGGGCTGAGGGTGGTTCATTTTAGAAAATCATCTACACATTTTCTGCTTTCTCCACCTTAAAATACCAAATTATTTCATTTTCCTCAAAAATACATGAAAAGAATTCAAATGCATGTAAAGTCTGTGAATTTCTTTGGTATGGGAGGTATGGGAGGCTGTGCTGGCCTGAAAAACTCCCTTTAGCCAATGAGATGAAGGCCCCACCTCAAGGAAACAGTCCACCTCTCAGCCAGCCCCCTAGCTCCTCCTCTCTCCCAATCTCTGACACTTCCTTTGCTCCACCCACCTCCAGTGCTCTGCCATGCCTCTCCCTGTGCCTTTCCCACACAGTGCTGCCCTGCCCTGAATGC
Organism: Ceratotherium simum simum; assembly: GCF_057802395.1. Taxonomy (NCBI): domain Eukaryota; kingdom Metazoa; phylum Chordata; class Mammalia; order Perissodactyla; family Rhinocerotidae; genus Ceratotherium; species Ceratotherium simum. The sequence continues at coordinate 5,046,007 of NC_141915.1, forward strand.
CTTTACTTGCTTTCCGGGACAATCAGCCGGCAAACTCCTGTCCATGCATCAAAGCCCAGCTCAGGGGTGGCCTCTCCTTTGGGCCTTCTCCTCTCTTCTCCCACAGCATTTCTCACTCTGTTCTATAGTATGTCTCACCATGGCCCCTTGACCAAGATGGTGAGTTCCTTGAGGCTTTCGAGAACGGCTTAACATCTTATCTTCCCAATGCTTTCATACTGCTTGACCCATTCTAGGTGTTCCAAAACTGTCTGGTGGGTGAAATCAAATCATGAATGAATGAATGGCAGACACCACATTATTGCATTAGTAGTGCCATCTACACACGCTGGTCATGACTCAGCGATAAGGCTGCATCATTACTGCCTAATTTCATAAGGCCCCAAAGAAAGAGAAGGCAGGTATTAAATATCCCGTTAAGAGATCCGTAACTTTATAGAAAGGGAAGTGTGATAAGAATGAAAAGCTAGTCAAGTATATGCAATAGCAGACCCCATTCTGGTGTGAAACTCTTCACCTCCAGGCCGCGTGAGACGCCCTTGCTGAACATCTCCCCCCGGAAGCAGGGGCTCGGGGCAGAGGTGAGGGGCCGTCCAGGCAGGTGTTCGAATTTCACCAAACACGAGGAGCCTGTGGTAAGTGTATCAGGAGAAAATAAGATCTTTAGAGCAAGTTTAGAGTGCTTGGAGGGGAAATCCAGATACTCGTGTAACTTAAGTTTTGTACAAACAGGTAAACGAATCCTCATCTCTCTCTGTAAAAGGCTCCACTTGCCTCCTCTCCCAGTGACACCTAATCTGAAAGTTTCCTTCGTTTCCGGTGCTGTGTGATGAAAGATCACTTTCGCGCATCCCCCCTTGATGCTAGACAACAAAAGGGAAAATTCCCATAGAAAAAAAACCGATTGGCTTTGTTAGCAGCTCAAGGCCGCCAATGTTGCCGGGCCTCCAGTCGTCGGTTGGCAGAGACTCAGTATTTCAGTGTCAGGGGTGAGCGCTCTTGGTGCTCTGATAAAGCAGATCCAGACCACAGGGTAGACCGTGCAGGCAGGGTGGAAACAAGCTTCCCCCTTTCCCAACACCATCAAACATCTTTCTCCGTAAACAGCACGGAGACGGAGACAGAGCACTTACCTTTGAAAACAGACATAAGCTTCTTGGAAAGCTGAACCGGCAATTAGCCTGCTTAGGGAATAACAGCAAGGGGAAGCCGGCTAAAGAAGCCTGCAGCAAGACCAGGCTTGAAATCCGCATCGGCAGGTCTGCTGCCCCGGCCTCGGCCTCAGCCTCTTTCTCCCCAGGGTCCCTGATTACTGCGACTCCACTGCCCCTCCTCTACTCTTTCTGCACAGTCATCCCGGGAGCAAAGCAGGGTGCAGACACATGAGGTTTGAGATGACGCTCCAAGCGGGAGAAGCCTAGAGTCTTACATGTGATAAGATGGGGCGGCCTGCTCCACGGGGTAAAGGGGGACAGAGAGAGAGCACAGGGTCAGGGGTCAAGCTCTTCAAACTGCAAGAAACCTTGGAGACCGGCTCCACTAACCTGCCCCAAATTGGCATTGGGACGAACACCAGCCCTCAGCATATCGGTAGGTATTGAACGAAAAGAGAATTCCGTACTCGAGAATTCTAGGCTCAACAAAATTAAGCAAATTTTTGTTTTGTTTTTAGCTATGGTACTTCTCAGGGCCTTTAACATGGAACCATTTTTTCTACACGTCACCTATTAATCTTTCCAGAACTTTCTGTTCACTAAAGAAACTTGAGATAGTACTTCTCAGAGTGTGGTCTGCAGACTACCTGCAAATTGTCCTCAAGGAGATAAATATAAAGTCTAAGAGTAAGCATTTAAAGCTATGATAAGTAACTGACATTCTACAACATCTAAGGCCCTGATCAGTGAAATCATTGGTCACGGCACAGACCAGCGTGGATACTGCAGATCGCGTGGCAGGAGGCATACCGTGTAGAGTGTGTACCAGTCATGCACAGTAGGACAACATAACGGTCCACAGTGGATTGGGAACAAATGTGGTCCTATACCAGAGTTTGCTGAGCACTGCTTTAGGAAGCATGGATGGGCCCATCTCCATTGTACACTTGGGGATGTTGACAGCAAAGAGATAAAGTGACTCGCTCAATGTCACACAATGTCTGTAGCAAAAGGCTGACCCCAGTTGGGGGCCATATGGAAGAAGAGCCAGTTAAAGAAACAGAAAAGTTTTAAAAATAGGAGAAGCATGTCACTGAAAATGATTTTATGATGGTGATTCTGATTTTAAGTGGCACCCACGTAGCAGACCGCCATGCAGCCTCTCCCAGGATCCCCACAGAGGTACCAAATAAAAACTCAGTCAAACAGAAAAAACCTAATGCCAAAATCTAGCAAGAATGTCCACGATGAACTGGATTGAGGAAACTCAATCCTGAAAAAGAGCACACCTGAAAAAAGGGGGAAAACAATTTGTAGCTCCCCACTCTGCCTGGCATTTATCCAGCCCTGGGACTAGACAGCAAACAACTGAGTGAATCTGGCCAAGTGTGAGACAATAAGGAACAGTGGGGACTATGGCAAACAGAAGAGAGCATGCCCCCATTCACAGGCAAGCTGCTCTCCAGTTCCAGCTGGTTGTTGCCACGAGAAAGGCAGGCTTAGTACTGTTAGATCCTTTATAAAAGAAGCAGAAAATGTGGGTTCATATGTGAAACCTCTGAATCTGTCAATACTGGTAATGAATTTACATGGTTTTAAAACCCTGCAAATATTCATTCTAGGATTTCATTTACTTTAAGTTCAACAACAGGCAAAACTTATCTGCAGTGGTAAAAAGTAGGAGAGTGGTTACCCTTGGGCCAGCAGTTAGTGACAGGAAGGGAGCACGAGGGTGGCTTTGGGGGTTTGTGAACCGCTGTCACATGGGTATGCTGACTTTGTGAAAATTCCTCAGGCTGCACACTTTTGATTTGTACAATTTTTTACAGATATGTGAAATAAAAATTTGACTTAAAAAACCTCCATAGGCCAGATTTATAGATAAAATAATATGAAGTCTGGGATTTTCTTCAAATAATACAGAAAAGAAAGAACACAACACTGTTAGATGTGGTGGAGGGAAGTCTTGGGAAAAGAAGAAGGCAAGGCCACGTCGAGAAGTGGTTAAGGGAGTGCTCCTATCCAGGCCCCGGTCTCTCTGGAGCTTCTCCCTGTGTGTGGGAGTTATATAAAGGGGTGCCTGAAGGGAGAGGACGCCATCCAGAAGGGCCAATGCGCACAGCGGGGCCTGGCCTGGGTCAGGGGCGGTGACCAGCAGGGCGAGCAAGTTGCAGGGTGACGGCCAAGTTCTTGGGCAAAGATGTAAGTCAGGGCGGCTCTATGATGAGACCTTCTCCTGCATGGCTGCTGGGGATGGTACTAAACAGGGTGCCCCCACAGGTAGGGGCAAAGGTGTGGAGGGTGTCAGGTAATGCAGCAGGGAAGCAAGAGGCCGTAGGGGGTGAGTGGGGAGGGTTTCAGTGTGACCCTGAGAACTAAGAATCTGAGCGGTGCGGCCATGGTGGGCAGCTTCAGGAAACAGGTGAGAGAGAAGAGATGGGCCTGCAAATGAGGAAATGGAAGGAGGCTGCGGTCAGAGAAGGGGCGTCAAATAGACAGATCATAGGGTTGGAGCAAGGGCGACAGGGACGGGCGACGTGAAAGCAATGGGGTGGAGCAGGGACGGCACGCATGAAGACCGCCACCATCAACGCAGACGCCGTTGCAACAGGGATGGGGCTGAGAAGTGAGTTTGGAGAGCAAAGGAAACAGTAGGGATAGGGACAGAAAAAGAGAGGAAAAATATAATCTTGGGAGACTTTCACGTGGAAAAGTCTGTGTCTTTGGGGGGAAAGAAACAACAAAAGAGATGGCCTAAACTGGTCCAGAAGGAACATCAGGTCCAATTTCTGCCCGGTATGCAAGCTCCCGTTGTGGAGTCTGATGGGCCCTCAGGGAGGCGTTGGGTTCAAGAGGCTGAGCCACCCACAGATACAGCTTTATGACCTTAGGCAACCTCTGCCGGCTTCCCCTTCCTCCTCCACAACATGGGGACAATCACACAGGGCCTTTCGCACTAAGCTGAAATGAGCCCAGGCCCTCCCTCCCTTTCCCTCTGCAATCACCGGGTAACTGACACACCCTCTCCTTCTTCTTCCCTCCTTAGCTCTCTTTGGAAAGCTCCTGGAAAAGTAAAACACAAAATCACATTTGTTAATTTGTACTATTTTATTACACGCTTCCTCCTCTCCTTCAGATGGTTTTTAGATTTATTCACAATTGAGCAGGACTAATGATTTTTTTAAATCAATGCTTAAATTGCATGGAGACCTCTGTGAGCCTGTAGATTTTAGTTCACCGACTAAAACCGGCCCCTCAAGCACAAGCTCATGTCTCTAGTACTTGCTCAGTACCTCGAGGGCTGCTTGGTACAGCACTTGATAACAGTGAGTGCTCAGACAGGGCATTGTTAGGGCCAGGACATCATTCTGTACCACACTATACCTGTGGATGCACGTCATTACACGTTTGTCAAATCCATAAAATGTACCTCATCCAGAGTGAACCCTAACGTAAACCATGGACTTTGGATGATGATGATGTGTCAGGGGAGGTTCATGGATGTGACAATGTCCCACTCTGATGCTGCATGCTGATGGTGGGGGAGGCTGTGCATGTGTGAGGGCAGGGCGTATATGGAAACGGTCTTTTCACTCAATTTTGCTGTGAACTTAAAACTGCTCTAAAAAATAAAGTCTATACATTTAAAAAAACTAAGGGCTCAATAAATCCTTGTTAGATAAGTGGGAAAAAAAATAGATCAACATGATTTATAAGAACGTATTATTCACTGACTATAGAAGAAGACTTAAAATGGTCACCTTTCTCTTCCTCTATTAAGTATTTCAAGTCGATGACAAAGTAGCGATCAGCTTTCCTACCTGACTCTCTCCCAACCCCTCCCACACACCCCCACTCACCCACTGGGGCTTCCGTAAGAGCTCTTCGCTGGGAACAGGATGTTTACTTCTTTGTGTATCTGTGCTAACTGGCAGCACCAGCGTATGCTAAGTGCCTGGAGACTTGGGAACAATCAGACGGAGGGCACCAGGGACAGAACAGCACACATCAAGAGGAATGGCTGGGCTGAGCCAGGACGAATTTCCAGCCAGAGAGGCGAGGAGGGGGGAGAGGGGGAGGCCTTTCAGCTGGGGGAAGGCACCAGGAGTGATCTGGGGGTGAATTACTGTTCTCTAATTGTTGCCTCAGTGTGGGGTCTCCCGGGGTGGGGAGGGGGGAGATACTTTAATGGACCATGGACCAAATCCTGCATTTCTTCAACATCCCCTGCAATAATGAGCAATGGCCTTCCTGCCCTTTTAACAAAGGTCATCTCCTGCAGCTCCGCAAAAACTTCCAGAAACCAAGGTTGCCTCCTCCAAACCCACAACATAGTTCTCAGGGCCACTGTGTACATCCCACCTCAGTGGAGGCTTTTTCGGGCTGGATTCCAGCTCCGACAGCACTAGAGGAGGGTAAGCTTGTCAGCGCCCAGACAACCCCTTCCACCCTGCAGGCGGAAAGGCGCTTCCAGGTCGCCCAGGCGGAGCCATTCCTTCCCCCTCTGAGTAGGGGCAGCTGCAGACTGTGGCCACAGGGGCGGAGGAAGGAGGGTGTGCCCTGGAGCAGCGGGGGAGGGGGCGGGCCACCTGGTCCCAGTCCAGCGGCGATTTGGGAATCTGAAGGGAGCTTGAGAGTTATGTGCCTTTTCCTTTCCCTCCTCTCCTCCCTGTCCGACTCTTTCCCACTTTCTCTCTTCATCCTGTCATTTAACGAGCCACATTATGGAAATGAAGCTATCTATGGTTATCTTCTGAATTTGGTGGATCGCATTTTAGACACCCATTACAGAAGTGGATGAACTGAGGATTATCTCTTTCTTTCCCCCAAAGAAAAAAGGGGGAGGAGGGAGAAAGGAACGAAACGTGCTGATTGAAAACTGACTCCATTGCTTCACTTCCTTGCGAGCAAGCCCACCCTCTCCTCGCCCCAAAATAAGGCCCTTAAAGACCAAGTTCCCTCGTCCGGCCCTGAAGAATTCATTCATTCATTCATTCAGGCCCACATCCCAACGCCCCGGGTGCAGGGAAGGCCACACCGCCTCTGATCCCACTGCTCCACCCAACAAACACCTCTGCTCCAGGACGCAGGCACATCTGTGCAGGAGGGTTTACAAAGGACAAAGGGAGAGGGAAAAAAGGAAGGAAGCACAGTAGATCAGCTGATAAGCTCGGCTCGGAAAGCGGCGGCGGCTCATAACCGACGCAGCCGGCGGGAGAGGATGCGAGCGGCGGGGAAAGCCTGGCCGGCCAGGCCGGGGCACGCCGCTCCGCCCGCCCCTCTGGGCGGGGCTAGGCGCAGGCGGGACGCCATTGGTCTCCGGGCAGCAACTCGGACCAATCAGCGCGGGGCAGGGGCCCGCCGGCACCGCCCACCGCGAGCGCGGGCCGCCCGGCAGGGCTCAGGCCAACAGGTGAGGCCGGCGCGCGGAGCTCGGGCTGGTCACGTGGCCGCGGCCGGCGCCCCGCGGGGCGGAGGGGCAGCCCCGCCCCCAGCACGAGGAAGCTCCGCCATCTGTCTCCGGGGCGCGGCGGTCCTGGGACCAGACGCGGTGATCCCGCGCGACACAGGGGCCGTGCTGACTGCCTCCCGAGGCCCGGCCGCGGAGCCATTTTCTCTGGCATCGGCGGCGCTCGGCCGCCCTTCCAGAACCGCGGTGGGCGCGAACGCTCCTCTGGCTGCCGCAGCGCAGAGCCACGTGGCCACGTGGGGCCTGTCTGGGGCCTTGTTGGACACCCTGTCACCAGACCTTTCCTCCTGCCCCCATCACTAAATCAAGAGTGTGCGTGAAGAATCGGCTGCTTCCCTCCCCAATATATTTTTTTCACTCTCCATTTGTTGCCCAAGCCTCATACTGCCCAGAACAATCTTTCAGCATTCTATGGGGTTCTAAGCAAGTGTAACCGTGTTATGGACTGTGGGACCAAGATTTGGGAAAAAACAGGGATTCTCAATCACAGGCCCCCAAGTTGCTTGATGAACGCACATGGAATCATTCACAGTCTGGTGAAAGGTGTTTAAAAATACTGACCTCTTGGCAAGAAATAGTCTAGCATGGGCTGAGATACAATCAATTTGATGTTAAACCGGAGTCTTATTTTAAGACATCTGCTATATTTAGAAGAAAAAAATTTTATTCCAAGAGCTTATCTGTTCTGTAACAAATTTATCAACTTAAAGTCACAGTGAACGTGTGTGTGTATGCGTGTATACACACACACACAATTTTCTAATGCAGGTACAAAATATAAATTCCTCTCTGGCAACACTCTTTAACCAGCTCTGTCACCACAAATCCACACTCATAAATTTTAAAAGAAGCTCTCTTTGGGAGGTGAGCAAACTCTTAAACAGCTTTGCTATTTAAACATGTTTCATCCATGACACAGGAAGTAAATTTTTTCAATGACCTGGTAACTTACGCTATTTTTAATATTTTTCAAGTCACACAAATGCATATTTAAAGGAAGAATTTAAGATATAGATATAATATAAATTAAATATCTCTTATCTATGTGCAAAGAAAATTAATGGGGGGCTTTATTAGCATTAGCAGTATTTTAACACATAGCCTCTTGACTGCAATGAAAATTATTTATCATCATGTTATTAAGCTGGTAATTGCTTCTCACATCCTAAACTTTCCCCCAAATCTAAAATCAGAAAGAAAAATCAATAGCCACCAACATCAGTGTTATTGGATGTTAGTTTTATTTTGGTACAGTTTGAGAGGAATATGAGAGTTCTAACAAGGTAATGTTTTAAATATTAGAAAAAATTTCATGCTCTACTTACACGTAGTTTTCAAAGATATCAGTATCTCATTTCTTTTCTGTCATGGTGAATGTTTTCATTTGACATAGGCAACATATTGTATTCATTACCCTTGAAAATATGCCCCATACTTAGGGATTTCATTTTGCTGGGATTCCTGACTATCACGACAGTCCAGGGCTGAAATTTCCCTTACTGTCTGAAATCATTGACTGTTAAATGAGAGAGGTAGCGCCCTATTTGGAAACTAACTCTATTCAGAGCAAAAGAAATGCTCATTATGCTCTGCTTTTAGAGTGGACATTTTGTGTTCCTGTCAATCAACTTAATTTCCATGTTCATAGAGTGAGAACATAAAGTATTCAAAAACTACTGACATAGAAAGCAGTCAGCAAGCAGTCTGAGTCACGGACTTCAGTTCTGAAGCTTTAAATAAATGCCACTTCTCTGATTCATAACACTAACTGACTGGTGGGGTTTTTTTTTAAATTCCTGGTGTGCTTTTAATTCTAAATAATGTTAGTGATTCAAAGGGTCATCTTATATAATCAGGAAACCTTATGTCCTACAGCATGTTTTAAACAGAAAGGTAAATCAGCATAGATATTTAGGATGAGGTTTTGTGACATACTGATTTTTAAAAATATCTAAAAGTTTTTCTTCAAACAAGATAAAACACCAAACTAGAAAAACAGAAGCTGTGACAGGTCATTTTAAAATTTCAAATAATACAACTTTAGCTTGGAAAATGTCTTTTACAAATATTAGTCTATATTAAATCATAAATTTTCAATAATCAGGCTCCATTAAAAAGGCAAAATCTAATTAGCTTAGTCAAATTGTAGTATTTTGATAAATATTTTTTAACACATGGGCTGCAACCTAATTTTTAAAGACCTGTTCAATAATAATGTATCATTTGGAAGATAGTAAGTGTAATTTAATTCATTCATTTCAGCATTTTATTTATCTAAAACAATAGGTTGCTATTAAATATTGACTAGTTCATTAACTCAGAGCATCTGGGAAAACACTTATGATTAGGTTAATTTATGTTATATTTTCCCCTCAACTTGTAAAAGATTAATCAACCATTTTATGGTCTAATTTAGGTGCCTAATTAAAAACAGAGTTCCACACATGCTACACTGTCCTGCTAATAAATCTTGACAGCTTTGTAACATGATGGTTTGTATTTCAAATTGTTGCATACAAATGTAGATTTTTGATCTTCACCCAGCAGCTTGAAGTGAGTGACATACTCGGTTTAAACTGCAGGACTGAGAAAGTGCAATTACTTCAAAAAGGATTATCCCCAATCAGATCTTATCTTAAATTTCCCTTAGTGAAGACAGAAACAGGCTTGGCCACCAAGTCTTTAGAAACAGACTAGGAAAATAGGGGAGAAATTAGTTTTCTCAGCATTTGTTAAATTAAAAATGTAGAGAAAGTTGCTATTTTCAGCTATTAGCTTTTAAAAGTGAGGTTTTCTGAAGTTACCAGGTTTCAGAATCTAATTTGTAAGAAATCTACCCAAGAGTGTTAGTTATAACTGCCTTCTGGTTATTGAGTACAAGTTTTCAGTCTGGGAGTGGGGCACTGGAGTTTCTTTAAATGAATGAACTCCTTCCTAGGAATTGAAACATCTCATGTAACCCTACGTCCTCCCACCCCTGTCAGCCTTAAAAAGGGCACATGGAAGAGAAAAAATCTACTCAGTACGGACACTCGCTATGTTTTCTCAGCCTTTATACTTCAGGGATATTTTTGTCATTTTACTGACTCCTTTGACTCGGTCCTGAGCAGGCAGAGAAATGATATTGCCATGGTGATGTAATTATCCTCACTCTAGTTATAAGCCCACTTTGGATGTAGTACTAGCCTGCTCTAGAGCTGACCTAGTCTTTTAAAGTGAATGACAAAGTGAGCAATCCACGCCAAGGTCATGCAGGTGCCCCAGAAAAGTCAAACTCTTTTAAAGCAAATCCAGTTTTGAACTCATCATCTATGACCAACATTACATCTTGGTCACTTAAGCGAGGGAACATGGCACAGAGTGACCTCTGGAGCAGGACCGCCTGGGCTGGTGTATCAGCTTTGCCATTTTCCAGCTGTGAGACCATGAGCAAGTTGCTTAACCTCTCTGTGCCTGTTGCCTCATCTGTACTAGTACCTACTTCACAGGATTGTAATGAGGATTAAATTTGCTCATCCTGTAAAAGTTGCAACAGTGCCTGGCACCGAGGGAAAACATTCAGTAAGTGTTAGCTACCAACGTTATTAAACCACACACACACTATACCCTTTTTAATGTGGCCAGAGCATTGAAGTGTCAGCTTATTTTGTACAACCAAAAATGGAAAGAGGAGTCAAGGTGAGGAGGGAGTTTCTGCCACTGTCAATTCTAGGGCATATTTCTATATAAAAAAATAATAATCATACAGTATTTGGCTAACTTAATTCCCAAGCTGAGATCATTAAAATTCATGAAAACCTACCAAACTAAAGCCAAATCAAAATGAGAAACTTATTAAAGAATGTATATATTTAATTTTAGACCATTCAAAGTTTAAATCAATATTCAGAGCATGCATGTACAGGACACTGCTCTCTCCGTCTCCTCCTGCACGACGGCCCCATGTTCCTCAAACACCCTCACACCCGGGGTACAGGAGAGAAAGGCCAGTTTCTCCAAGAGTCCTGAGAGGCCACTCAGTGCATCCTCATCAGCACCTGATAAATTGGGGAGGCCTGACTGGAGAAAGAGAGCTGGGCAATGAACTGGAAAAGTAAACCCACAAGAGTCTTACTCCCAGACTGAAACAAACTCGGGTTCCAGGACAGATGGGCCGCACGTATCAACACGCTGGATTTTTGCAGCAGATAAGGGAGCGGAAAAGCTCCCGCTCTCTGGCCGGTGCCGACATCAGCTCTGCGCCGCCAGCACGGGGGGCTCCATCCACCATGATCTCCCCTGTTGGAGCTGATGGTTACGCCAAGTAGAAGGAACTACAATCAAATTCTGAGACTTCCTGCAAATCCGTCCAGGCCCTAGGCTACCGGTTAGGCCACTAGCAAGATCGTGAATCAACCGATAAACCCATTAACGACTCGCTCAGACACAGCCAGGATCTCGTTCTCCAACCCATTAGAATGCTGACCCCCGGATTCAACCATCCGTGCCCATAGTTTTTTAATGCCTTCAAAATGTCTAAATGCCTTCAAAATGTCTCCCCCTCTCTCTTATTTTCTAGTTTTGAGGACTTGTTTTAACCGCGTTTCTGAACTGCACCTCTCTCTGGTTAATTATTATTTATACTCTTCTCCAATCTGCTGCCTGATTGTAGGACGGAGCGGGAGATACCACACCTCCCGCGGGCACCAGGGCGGGGCCGAGCGCACAGAGCTCCAGCGAGGTGCAGGGTGCTCCCCGGGCACCAGATTTTAGGAAAAGAGTTCTCCATCAAGCGTCTCCTCCCGCTGTTTAAAGTGTCTGTTTAAAGTTAAAACGGCCGCCTTCAAAATAATTAAGTCCATATATTTGCCCGACATCCAGAATATTCATTAATTAAAAATTTTTAATTAAGCAGATGCCATTAAAGGCTTTTTTTTTCTTCCCTTAAAAAAATGCACTGACCCTGCGGGCACGCCCGGCGCTGATGGAGCAGCCCCGGGAACGCAGCGTCCGGGGCGAGTCGCTGTGTCTGCAGTTTGCTCCTCCCGCCACCCGGTCCGCGGGGTCACCGCCGCGGGCCCCGGGCCTCTTGGCCCCGACAGTCCAGGTCGTCCGTGTAGGGAGACGGCTCGGGAGGATGGTGAACGTCCCGCCTCCCGCGGCCCGGCCAAGCCCCCGCGGTCCCCGAGACCAGCCTCCCCGCGCGGCCGCCCGCATCGCGGCCCCGGACGCCTGTTCCGCCCGAGGCTCCGGGGCTGCGTTCCCAGCTGCAAGCGCCGCGAGGGTTTCCAGTGCGACTCGGTTCTTTATTCGGTGTTTTTGAGTTAATCAAAAGGTACGTGGCAGGTGGAGGGCGGCCGCCTAGGAGACTGCGCGAATCTTCCTGTGGGGATTTCCACGGCCTGCCCCAGTTGCTTCTAAAACCGCCTGACATTAAGGGTTCCCTTCTTTTCCTGCCAGTTCCTCCCAATCCGGCCCCCAGTGCGTCTGATCTCAGAATATCTTGGGCTGCCTCCGGCCTCTCTCTGGTGGCTTCCACCTGGAAGGGCGCTAGTTATATAGCCTGCCATCGCGGCCCCGGAATCATCCTCCCAGGAGGAGGAGGAGTGTTGGGGGTAGAAGTAATAACAACAATACAGTCGATGATGACAATAACTAACAATTAGAGAGAACCCCTGTGCCAGCCCGACACCTGAGCGCACCAGCGCCTTCACTCCTTCCTGCCCTGTGGAGACCCACTACACAGATGAGAGCACTGAGGCTCAACGCGCCTAGCAAGCCGCCAGAGCCAGGACGTGATTCCAGACGCCGGTCTCCAGAGCCCCCATTCTTAAGAACTGGTGTCCGCGGCGTGAAGGGTGACTGTCACGGCTGGCTTAACTTGCAGACTTGGGCAACTCCTGACAATAATGAAAACATTAAGGACAAAAGTGGGGGCGAGGCTGGGAAGAGAGCGGTTTTAATCCGCTGGGTCAGCCCCCTTTTATCTTCCAGCTTCTCCCGTCCAGACAGGGGGGATGGGGGCGGGGACTGGGGTTCGGTTCGACTCTCCCCTTTTGTTTGCCAAAGTCTCCAGCCTCCTGGAGGCTGATTGGGCCTGGAGGGGTATCGGGGACTCGAGCCGTGCTTGTGGGTGTTGCGGGGTTGATGACCGGAAAGAACGGGTGGGAGCCGCCGGCCAGACCCCTGGTTACCGACGAGGTTTCCGAAGGCCGGAGTCTGGACCCCCTGCCCACCCACACCGGAAGCTCGGTCATCCCAACAGCTCACCCCAAACACCAGTAGCTGCGGGAAGCGTTGGGCAGAGGTCGTGATTATGACCCCGGGGACCGCTCTCCCTTTGGAACCCACCCCAAAACCTAGTTTCTGGAAGCCCCGACCTCCCGGCAACCTGCATTTCTCAATCAATGGGCCCCGAATATTCTTTGAGCCCGGACGCGTAAGGGGCCTGCGGAGACACGGTCCCTGCCCTCGCTCTCCCAGCGCCCGGGCGCAGGAGGCGGAAACGGACGGGCCAAGCCCCGGGCGCCGAGAAACCTTCAAAGCTGCGCGCCGCCCGCGCCGGCTGCAGTGCGCGTCTTTGCCCGACAGGGACCAGCACCGCTCCACGCTCCGCGCCGCCCGCGCGCCAGCCAGGCGGAGGCGCCGGGCCACTCGCCCGGCTCACCCTCCGGAGCCCAAGCTGCTCGCCCGCTGAGCCTCTTCGGGTTCCAGCAAGGAGGAGGACTGCAACAAAAAAGTTACCAGACTCCCCGCGACCTCGGCAGACTGCGTCGCTCCCATCCCCCATCCCCATCTGGGGAGCAGAAGCTGCTCTGGAAGTCGGTCTAGGGCGGAGACCGCGACCGGCAGGGCGCACATCCTCCGGGGCTCCAAAAGGAAAAATATAATACGCGCAGTACTGGATTGATTCGTTTGGGACATGGCCACAGTTAGAGTGTTGCGCGCTTCCCTGAGCGCCGTCCCAGTCGCTGCCCCCCTTTTCTGAGGAGAGCTCGCATGATTAATTCTAGGGCACTGTGGGCCACGGAGCCGCCAGAGCTCCTCGAGAAGTTTCTGTGGATTGTGGCGAGAGCGAAGCCCCGCGCACCCGGTACCGCGCTGGGGCAGGATCCTTGGCGCCGCGGGCCAGCAACTCGCCGTCGTTCCTCCGCCGCACCCCCCAACCCCCGCCTCCCCGAGTGGTCCGAGGCTGTACCCCTGTCACTTCCCCAGCACATGCCACGTCTCTCTCCTCTCCTGGTCTGGATCGCAGCTGGCGCCACTGGCCCTGGTGGGGAAACTCACCGGTACCAGGCGAGGCCCTTGTCGTAGCTGCGGTCGAAGAAGTGGGGCTCGGCGCCCACGGCGCGCACGTCGGGGTGCACGCGCAGGAACTCCAGCAGCGCCCGCGTGCCGCCCTTCTTCACGCCGATGATGATGGCCTGCGGCAGCTGCTTGCTCCCGGACCCACTAAAGAAGCTGGAGATGGAGCTGGGGGAGTCCAGCGCCTCGGGACTCGGCTCCTCCTGGCTCGCGGCGCCCTCGTCCGTCTCCTTGCCCGCAGCCAACGGGGTGGCCGGTGCCGCTTGGAACGGCAGCCTGAGGGGAGTCCCGTCCGGACCTGTGGCCAGGACTGGCGGGGCGTGGGCGGCGCGGGACCCCGAGCCCAGCAGCAGCAGCCCGGGCGCGGCGGCGCACGAGCCGGCGCACGAGTACAGGAACATGTAGAGCCAGACGCAGAGCATGGCGAAGAGCAGCGCGAGCTTCCTCCTCACCGGTGGCGGGGGCGGCGGCGGCTGCGGCAGGAGCCTGCCGGGGACATCGAGGCAGGATCGGCCGCCGCTCAGGCGCTGCCCCATGCGCTGCCCGCGGGCGCGGCGAGGGGCATGGCTCAGCACATGGCGCGGGTCCCGCCGGAGGATGCGCGCGGAGAGAGTTCCCTGGCCGGCTGGACGCCCGGGTGGTTCGGTTTATTGCCCCCGCGCGCCCGCGGCCGCCGCTGCTGCTGCTGCTGCTCTCCCCCAGGTGGCGGCGGCAGCTGTGGCGGCGGCGGCTTTTGACATGTTGCCCGGGAGGAGCCGCAACTGGAACGAAAGTCTGGGTGGCGGCAACTGCTGGCCGAGGGGCTGCTCCTGCGGCGCGACGCCCCGCTCGGGGCCAGGAGAACGCTGCACTCCTGCACCCTGGCCACTCCAGACGGTGTGCACGGCCGCTCGCCGGGGCTGCCTCTTCGCCGTCCCGCGAACTGAGCCTTGAGAGCAGCCCCGGCGCTTCCCCGCGGAGGCTGCGAAGGAGAACTGCGCAGGAAGGGCGCCGCGGATCGAGGTGGGGTGGGCGGGCCCGGCCTTCCGGAGTGACGGGTCGCTCCACCTACCAGAAACCCCGAGCCCCATGCAAATACGGGCGCTTCGCTGAGGGTTCAGCAGCCAACCGGCTCCCAGTACGTGGGGGTGTGGAGAGTTTGGGGCGGTGGAGAGCGTTCCGGGATTGCTATTGGCTGCAGGACAAGGGGCGGGCTCAGAGGGGCGGAGCCAGAGGCTGGTGACAGGAGCAGATGGTGGGAAGGATGCTGAAGTTGACCCAGCGCTGGGAGAGGTCTGACCCCACCGATTGGTGCGCTCCGGCAGCAGCGCGCATTTCCGCACTCGCTCCCCAGGAGCCAGCTTTGGCTGTAGTTGCCCTGATGTCTGAACGCGAATCCTCGTCCAGATGTTTCGCGGGCGGGCTCGTGATTGTGTGTGTGCGTGTCGTGGAGTAGGTAGGGGGTCGGAGAAGCGAGAGTCAGGCGGGAGATACAGGCAGCCCCCGAACCCGCCCGTCCCATGCTGGGGACTCGGAGGGAAGCCCCTCCCGAACAGACACCGGTTTAGGAAGTTTAAATGGAAAGCATATTTGGAAATCACTGTCAACTTTTTTTTAAGTCTTTCCGTCTAATTCTTTGCAAGGACCTGATCTCTCACGGGCTGCCGGTTGACTGGGATCGGTGTAAACTGTCCTCAGGAAAAACCTTCCTTAGCTTCCCAAACTGCTAGGGAAAGGTCGGGAGAGCGAAAGGAGAAATCAACAGGGAGGTAGAGGCTGGTGAAGAGTTTCCTGGCCGAAAAATGATTGTGAACGTCACGTGTAGAAAGTTTTGTCCCGATATGAGTTTGTTGGGGACGTTAGGTTTAAGAAAATGTTCTGTCTTCCCTTTTCCCGTAATAAATATTAAAGCCAACATTTGCCTTCATTTAGGAGACAGTTTGGTTTGCTGATGTTACTCTAATAGGTGTTGTTTTTTCCCACCGATTTTTTTTAAGTCAGACGTCAACTTGGAGCAAATCGATCACTAGCTGCGTTTATTTAGTAGTCAAAGTTCACTGGAAGCCGCTCTCCCCTGTTCCCTTTCGCAAAATGACCTGCCGGCCCCGGGTGGGGGCGGAGGATCCGAGCTTCCGAGGACCTGCCCGAGAAGCGCCGCGCCCTGCTGCATTCTTGCCCGGCGTTTGGACTTAGGAAGCTCGGGATGCTCAGGTTCATCCCGGTGGTGTTCAGAAACTTATCGATGCCTGCAACCTGGTCCCTGCGGGGCCAGCGGGCCTCCAAGCCCCGGCTGCGCGCAGTTCTGGGTCAGATAATTCTTTCCGATTCCAACCCCAGCGCAGCCCCCGGGGCTAGTGTCGCCCACCAGGTGACTCACCGAGAGCCGCCGCCCGCGCTGGAGTTCACCGTCCGCGCAGTCGGGCGCGGCGGAACCGACCTGAGCCCTGGTCCCTCTGTCGCGCTGTCCCAGACTAGCCTCCGGCCGCCAGCCCCGCGCACTCTTACTCCTTTCTTGAGTAAACATCCCCAAGTGTCCATAGTCCCCGCAGCCCTACCCCGGTCGGGTTCCCCTCTGTCGGGAGCAAACTGAGAAAGCCAGCCTGCCTTTAGGATTTAAGGTTCGCAAACTTGCGGAGAGAGGTGGCGATGACCCGGGAGGGTTCAGATAACCCAGCGGCCACTGAGGCGCCGACGCGCCCGGGCTGTGCTCCGCGCGACCTCCTTGTGACTACCTTGAGCCCAAGACATTTTCCTACAAAACTGTTGAGGGGGAAATAATTTAGGTCGAGGATTTTCTCCCCCCTTTTATATTAGTAGGGAGAATTTCTTTCAGCGTTTCTTTTCCCCTCTCGCTGGGATGTTGTGTTTGCTCTTCGGAAGAGACTTACTCACCTTTGGTTTTTAAATTTTAATTAATTAATTAACTTATTTATTTTAAACTTCTAAAACAGGAGACTATATTTCTGAGCGTTACGCGACTCTTCATTTTAGATATGTGAGAGGGAAATGTTAGTGTCTCCGAAGAGTGTGTCTTCAAATTCACGTTATTTCGGGGGGAAGTGAAGTTACTGTACTCGATCTTTAGGTTGCTAAGAGTTTGCTGACGTTTGTGGAAATTTGCGGGGAGAGTGGTATTGGTTTACGATTTGTGTGAGTTCAGGCGAATCCTAGCTCCCATGTGGCTAACTTCAGGCCTGATTGGGTGTGAATCTTACAGTTTTTTTTTTAAACGATTTTGATAATCCTGATAAAAATGGTCTTTGTCCTAAGGGTTAGCAAAGTCCTGTGCAAAAGAAAAAAAGTGCAGTTACAAATCGAGGCTGCTGGATATATTTAGGATTTTTTTCTTTCTGGGGGTGAAGGGAGAGAGGGAGTGGAAGCAAAGTCGTGGGCGTCGGAAATTGCTCGGAGTGTTCCGCAGAGCTGAGCACCCCAGAGCCGAGTCGTCGCCAGAGTCCAGCCGGCGCGCGTTCAACCCTCACCACCAGGCACGATGGGGCAGTCCGCGGTGCGCAGCGCCCGGGGTTTCTGCCGCCCCAGGTCGGCTGGTCATCTGGGGCCTGAGCAGCGCCCAGGCGGGCTTTGAAGCGGCAGGGGAACAGGATCTGGGCCGCCACTCGACGCTTTGGCCCACTTCGCCCACTTGGCTGCTCCGCCCTCTGCGCTCCGGGTGCGCCCCGAAATCCCCACGCGCAGCTGCTGGCACAGGCTCCGTCCTTGGCAAACGCCCTCTCCCCCATCGTCCCATTCTGCAGATTCGGAACCCGAGGCTCAATCCTGCACTGAGCCCATGAACCCAGTTTGAGCCTCTGCCCTTTAACCATTGCTCAGCAGTACGGGGTCCTCCCATGCTCGAGCCAGGCCATCAGCAAAGCGCGGCCACCCGAACCGGGAGAAAGGTTTACCCTTGATAAACTTATTCAAATTTTTTTTACTCGGAAAATCTAGAAAGGAGAGAATTCAATTTCAGCATACCTGTGAGGTTTATGTTTTATTTTGGCTGGTTTGTTTGGTATTACCTAATGGGGGTGGTCACCTAGGGCTTCTGAGAGTTCTAATCTGGCAGGCAGCCCCTCTCCTTTAGAAAGGGACAGGGCCGCCTCAGGGAGCCATCTCCTTTTCCTCTTCCCCCAGGTCCTGCTGCCAACGACCCGCTGTGTAACCCCAGTCGTGTCACTCTCTGGCCCTAAAATTCCCCATGTGTAAAATAGGGGACTTGAGCCAAAAGATCCCCGCGGTATTTTCCGCCTGAAGTTTCTCTGACTCTGGGCTCGGGAGGAGAGGCGCCCGCAGCTGCTCGGGCCCGCCGGCTCCGCCTCCTGACCCGCAGCCTCCCGGGCCGTGCCCCACCGCTGCTCCCAGCCGGGCCGCAAAGGACGCATTTCCTGGGGCTGCCCGAGCCGGTGGCCCCAGCCCCGGTTCCTGTCACCGGAACCCCTACCCTCCTCCCAAACCCCGGCCCCCCGCCAGCGAGGCGTCCCCTCGGGGGTTCGCAGCTGCAAGCTCGCCCCGCCTCCTCCCGTGGCCGGGGGTGCAGGGCGGCGGGCCGGGCTCCGTTCCAATGCCCGCCCGCAAGGGAGCGCTCTGACAGCTGCCGGGTGGCGGGAGGCGGAGCCCGGGCGCCGCGGCCAGCTGGTCTCCCCGGCACACAGGCCAGGCGACTTTCCCTCCAGGCTCAAGCTCCTGCGGCGCCTCCGCGCGCGCCCCGGAACCCCTGCGGCCGCCCGGGTCTCCGGTGTCTGGGCGCGCGGTACGCGCTTCTCCGCGGGGTCGAGGGCGCCGCTCCGCGCGGGGAGCTACTGGCCAGAGGCGGGCATTTGCCCAGCCCCGCGGCTGCCGCTGGTCCAGCAGACGGGGGATTAGAAACTCCTTGGTAAGAGTGGCTGGAGGCTCCACCGAGAGGAAGGAACCGCTTCCCAGCGCTGAGCTCCAGCTGCACCCAAGGGAACGTGCCTGGACCCGCCTCGGACAGACCCACCGCTCCGACCCGGGGCTTTGGGCAGCGGCCGTCACAGTGAAGAGCCCTCTGCAAATCACACAAGAGGGACCACTGCTCGTATCTTATAGATAAAAGAAGTCTGATGCCCAGATTGGTTTGGTGACTTGTGTCCTGAGGAGTCCCAGGTTGCGCGCTGATTCCACATCGGTCCTCCACACTGCTCCCTGCTCTGGGCCGGGAGGGTCCCTTGCCCTCGGGCTGGCGGATAGGGCAGGGAAGGGTAGTGGGAAGACTGAGGGAGAGGAATTGATGTCCGAGGCTCCCTCTTGGCTGGATCATCAAAGGCTGGCTGCTTCCCTCTCCTGGAAGATACAGCGCCCTCAGGAAGTCCTCTCCACACAGCCTTGCTGTCACTAGGTTCTGGAATGGCTGTCCAGGCCCAGGGTAGTAAAGACGGCTCCCCTTAGAGTGCCAAGGCCCTGTGCTGTTCCTGTGTGTTCTCTCCCCCTCCAGTACCTTTGTAAGGAGTCCTTTTATAACACTCTTCTCAAATTACCCAGTAGGAATGTGCCCTGTCTTTCCTGCCAGGACCCTGATGTGTGACACACCAGAGCTGCATTACTTTTCCTAATCTGGTTCCCAGCCACTTCCTGGCTTTGTGACTTTGAATAAGCTACACAACCCTTCTGAGCCTCAGTACCACTGTCTACCATTGTGCTCCTCTCCTGTGAAGCCTTCGGCCATCTGTTCCTGCCTTGTACTCTCCCGGCACAGAGATCCTCCAAAGCCAGTCCTGTCTTCACCCTTCCTGGCCTGAGCCGCCGAGTTGCAGGAGGAAATCATGCTTGGAGATGACTGGTCCCACTTCAGTTTTCCCACCACAAACTTCCTCTGGGCACAGAGAGGCGCCCTGCGCTCCCCCACGTGTCTCCAGGAGGCCCACTTTCTGAATCCCTGAGACAAGCATTTCTTACCTTCTTTCCCACAAGAGACAGCATTTCTCAAAGCTTCTTTGAGAATGTAGATGCTGACACGAGATTGTCTGCTCCTTCCCACCAGCAAAGCTCCACGCTGACTCTGCCCACGCCAGCTCCCTCTTCTTCCGTCTGTGACAACGGAGGAAGCTACAGGCCAGCCCGACACAGAGTGACCTCCATTAGTGCTCTGGATCTCAGCCGCTCCACCTCAAGGATGTCTCTTTTCCCATCCCCTGGCCTCTGAGTCATCATTCTCTCCCTGTGGTGGACACTGTCCATCCAGACCCTGTCAATGAAGGACATGCTACCCCAGCTGCTGCGTGCTGTCAGCACACAGCCTCAGCCGTCAGCCCCTGCACGGTTGCAGAGTTGCTGCAGAGAGCAACTGAGGGTCATGTCCCTTCCCAGGGTGGCCCCATCCAATAACTGGTGCAGGAGGTGAAGGCCTGGTCATCCCAGCCAACTCAACATCTCTGAAGGGCAGTCCGACTCCAGAGCCTCCTGTGGGGCTGGCAGAGGATGCTGGACCTGCATCACAGCTGGCCTTCTCCCCTGCCCGTGCCTGCTTCCTCCTTCTCCCTTCTGCAGATGTTGGTCCCAAGGGCACGCCCTGATAAACATCCTGCTCTTGCCCAGGAACCCCCCAATCCCTCCCTCACTAGGGTATGGTTTGCATCAGCCTCCAAACACACTCTGATTTTTTTGCTCCTCTTCATTGCCAAACACATGTACAGTTTCTACTTTCTCATCTGTCATTTCCTCTTTATTATGCTAGTTTTTTCTTCTTTTTCTTTAATAAAGGAAAAATTTATATAAACACTGGAAAAATCAAATTTGTCAGAAATACAGAATAAAGTATGACTCTCTGACCCCAAACCCCAGATCACTCTCTCCAGAGGCAACCACTGTTGCTAAATATTTTATGCAAGAACAAGTAAGCAAGTATACATTTTTTCTAATGGGAGCATTAAATATTAACATTCTGCCATGATCATTCCATATCTGTGTGTGTGTGTGTGTGTTTAAAAATGCTACCTATATGTAACTTCAATTTAAAAATGAAGGAATTGTTGAAGTAATAAATGCCTCCTTATTCCTGGGAGTATGGTTTCCTAAAAGGTACTTTTAAAGAAGAAAATAAAATGCATGCGTTTGGAGTCATTTTTTTAAAACTACATATTTTACTTATAGACAATATTTATTCACTCCTTGCTTTGAAAAGTGGGTAATGTGCACACTTATTATACTTGTTTTCATTCCTCTAACCTTAAAGAAATTAAGGACTGTGTACTTTATTTGACTTTATCAAGGTTGATAATATGTACTCTTAGCCACGATCCCAGGAGTTGTCTACTCCTAGTTTTATTTTTGTGTGACTCAAGGGAGCCAAGAAATCTGGGAGCTTCATCTTTGATACATGTTGCAGTTGGCTGGAGTTCGTGGAATAATGGTTATTTTTGATGCTGTCTTGAGAAATGTTCATGGATGCTATACCTCTTGATGTCTTGCATGCTTGAGAATGTCTGTTGCCTTTTTAGACTTGAAGAAAAATTTGGCTGGGTATAAAATTCTTGGGT
Source organism: Ceratotherium simum simum (assembly GCF_057802395.1). NCBI lineage: Eukaryota > Metazoa > Chordata > Mammalia > Perissodactyla > Rhinocerotidae > Ceratotherium > Ceratotherium simum. The sequence goes on from NC_141915.1 coordinate 5,067,387, forward strand.
TACACTTTTTTTTCCACTTAGAAGTCTGTGAAACTTGTTCTGCTTTCTACCAGCATAGAAGGTTGCTAGTTCATTCTTTGACAGTATCCATTCTGCAATTCAGCACGTCTATTGAGTACTTTACTTCAACCACTGAATATGTTATATCTGGCATCTCTAATATGTTTAACTGCTCGTTTGCCTACCTCAACTGTCTAATGTTTCTCAGTGAGCTCACGTTCCTGGAGGCTATCAGCTGATACCATGTAGCCAAGGAAGGATAGGACACCAGGCCCTAGCCTGTGCCCCTCCATGTGATTTTCAGGGCGAGAGAGAAACTCTGCTGTTATGAACGGGACTCAACTACCACCTATGTAGCCTCCTGCCTTTCCAACTTCAGGCCATCCCAATTCTCAGGGTAACTGCAGGTATCAGAGCTCAGGGTATTTCCAAGTGCTGCTTGCCTGCATTGTATTACCTGACAAGGGAGGCGGGGAAGGACAGACGCAGGGGAAGGAGCCCCTCCCCAGCCTACCTGTAGCGCCTGTCCCTTCCCTCTTCCACCCTAGTCTCATGTCTTCCTCCCCCACAATGAAACCGAAAAGCCTTCCACCTTCCTCAGGATTTCTTGTGTTTCCTCCACCCCAAGCTCTGGAATCTCTTGTTTCTGTGGCATCTTCAGGGTTGAAGGCAAGGGAGAGAGTCTGGAACATGTGCTTGTCCAGAACTTGGACTCTAGTTATTCCCTACTTCTAAAGGTGAACACCTTCCCAAGCCTGCGTCTTCACATTTCTATACCGGCTATTTTAATTGAAACAGAACATACCTTTTCAGCTTTATGGTTTATTTCACCTTTCAGGAACATATTTTTATTTTATAACAACATTAACCATTCTTTCTATTCTGGTGTTTTGTTCTATTTTTCAAGAATACTAACTATGCATGCATTATATTCCCTTTGTCGTTCATACCTATGCTTCTCTCTATAATGATTTTAAATCTTAGATACTTTTCCAGGTTTTGTGTGTGTATAATTGCCGTTAGCCTGTCCACTACATCCCTGAAAATAAATTCAACTGTTTTCATTTTTATTTCTTCATTCTGTTCTTCTTCTCTTCCTCTTTCCTGATCTCTATCAGCAGGCTGCTTTCCTTTTGCTTCTGTTTTACAGCATTTTATTTGAAACATTGAATCTATTCTTTGACTTCATTTGTTTTCAGAAGGATTGTATTAGTTATAATTTTTTGAGAGTTTAGAGAATTATTATTCTTATTCCTAACTTTTATTTAATTAATAGGCTTTATTTTTTAGAGCAGTTTTGGGTTTACGGAAAAATTGAGTGGAAAATAGAGTTCCCACATATCCCCTCACCACCACTCCCACACACAGGTTCCCCTGTTATTAACATGGCGCATTAGTGTGGTACATTTGTTACAATTGAGGAGCCCATGTTGATACATTATTATTGACTAAATAAAGTCCATAGTTTACATTAGGGTTCACCCTTTGGGTTATACATGCAATGAGTTTTGACAAATGTGTAATGACATGTATCCACCATTACAGAATACAGAATAGTTTCACTGCCTTAAACATATCCATCTATTCATCCGTCCCTCCCCTCAAACACTGATCTTTTTACCATCTCCATAGTTTTGCCCTTTTCAGAATGTCATATAGTTGGAATCATACAGTATGTTGCCATTTTAGATTGGTTCTTTCACTTAGCAATATACATTTAAGGTTCCTCCATGTTTTTTGTGGCTTGATGGTTCATTTCTTTTTACTGCTGAATAAGTTCTATTGTCTGGATGTATCACAGTTTATTTATCCATTCACCTACTGAAGGACATCTTGGTTGCTTCCAAGTTTTGGCAGTTATGAATGAAGCTGCGATAAACATCCGTGTGCAGGTTTTGTGTGGACATAAGTTTTCGACTCATTTGGGTAAATACAAAGCAGTGCAATTGCTGTGTCATATGGTAAGAATATGTTTATTTTTGTAAGAAACTACCAGTGTGTCTCCCAAAGCGGTTGCGCCATTTTGCATTTTCATCACCAATGAATGAGAGTTCCTGTTGCGTTACATCCCCGCCACCATTTGGTGTTATCCACTCCTCACTTCTTAATAGGATTTTTAAACTAATTCCTCTTGTGAGGTATGCTTTTTCTCTTTTACTCCTTTTTAAACATATATTTTTAAATTACAAAATATCTCAAACATGTAGAAAAGCAAAGAAAATAATATAAGAAACATCTGTAACTCCACTATTGGAAAGTTTTAGCATAATTTTTTAAATAAAATATTACAGAGACAGTTGAGTCTCTCTTTTTATTTTAATGACACAGACTTACTTTTCTATTTTATTTTAGATTCTATTTACCATCCTTTATCTTTGCTTCTTTTTTCTCACTTCTGATCTTCTGTTGGACTGTGTTTCCTATATTTCCTCCCCTTATTGCTTTACTGAATTGGAAATTATAGATGGACTATCACCCTTCTTTGGGTGGTTGTGGTAGAGTGCTGCACTAATGGCCCTCCATAAAGGAGGCCACTTGGTATCTGGACTCTTGTGTAGTCCTTTCCTATACTGAGTCTGTGTTTGGCCATGTGACTTGTTTTGCCCAACGAGATGTCAGCAAACATGACTCAGGCAGAGGTTTGAGAGGCACTTGCACATTAGGGCATGTTGGAATGTTGGCATCACCTTCCTAATAATGAAAGATCACATGGAGAGAGACCCAGTCATCCCAGCTGCCCTGAGACTCAGCTGAGCTCAGCCCCTAGCTGACTCTCCAGCGGAATGCAGCCATGTTTTTTTTTTTTTTTGCTTGAGGAAGACTGTCCCTGAGCTAACACCTATGCCAATCTTCCTCTGTTTTGTATATGGAATGCCGCCACAGCACGGCTTGATAAGCAGTGCATATGTCCGCGCCCGGGATCCAAACCTACGAACCCTGGGCTGCTGAGGCAGAGCACGCAAACTTAACTGCTATGCCACCGGGCCACCACCTAGCCACGTTTTAAAGTCTATCTAGGATTCATTTTAATCAGGTATGGTAAGACGTGCAGACATGGGAATGACGACCACAAAGGAAGAAGTTTTCACTCACATTTCCTTAGAAGCAGGAGGCACACGATGAAGCACCAGCGTCGGTCAGGAGGTAGAGGGAGTGAGGAGAAAGCAGGGGCAGGAGCCTTTATTGTGGTTTCTGCAAGAAAGGTCATGCAAGGCAAGGTAAGCAGGCTTACACTTGGCTAGTTTGAATAATCTCAGTGGGCTCTGGGGTGTGGGGACTGTCCCTAGTTGTCTAGTACCTGGCCTCCTGGGGTGTAGGAACCGGACAGAGGAGGTGGTTGGGAGTTTGGATTGGTTGGTTTGCATATAAGAGCCATCCTCCTGGGCAAGTCATTTACGATCTCCAAGAACTAGAGCCCAGCGAGGGGGAGTCTTTCTCCAGTCAGCTCAGAGAGGCCCCAGATGCCCAAGTATCAAGAATACGGAAAACAAGAAAATATAGTTACTACGAGCTACCTAAGCATAACCTGTAAGGAAACTACCCAGCTAACCAACAGAATCATGAAAATATTAAAATGTCATTGTAAGTCACGAGGTTTTGAGCTGGTTTGTGATGCAGCAATTGACAACAGAAACCACGGATATCCTTAAATTCCTTATGTTCAGATGTAAGAAAGTCATATTTTTTTCAAAGAGTCAATTGTCTGCAGATGTGTTTTCACAACCTTTTGGCTTATGTGCCATTCTGATTCTTTTCCTCCTTTTATGTAACGATGTCGTCTAGAAGCTGGTAAGTATTTCTCTTTATTCCTGGAGTTGTAGACTTGTCTCAGGATAGGTAACGTTCTTAACCATCCTGCCAGGAACTTAGTAAAGCTTTTCAGTCTAGAGAGTCACACCTTCCCCTAAGGTCATTTTCTTTTGATTGAATTCTTGCCTCTCCCTCCATTTATTTTACTCCCTTTGGGATTTCTAGTCTAGGCTTGGTTTATCTCCTGGGTCTAACTCCAACTATCCATCTTTCCTTCCTATTTTCTTTTCCTTTGAATTTTTGCTTTATTCTCTGAGATATTTCTTTCACTTGGTCGTCCAAGCAATTTGTTTGGAACTCACCAGTGGCCATCTTCTCCTTCATATATTGAATTTTTAGTTCAAAATCATGGGTTTTAAAAACCCACGCTGCCTTGTTTGTGCTGCACTTACATGACCTCACCTGCTCTCCTGTGTGCAAATCTGCCTGTCTTCCCCATGGTTTTATTGTGTTAAGGGTCTCTTGTGGGGGTTCTGCTTTTTTCTCCTCTCTCCAGGTGGGTCCCCTTGGTGTGTTGCTCTCTTTTCACATCCATTCAGTGGGGCTCGGTTCCTACTGCCGTGGTGGAAGGTGATGGCAGTCCTGGGACGGAGGAAGGGATAGCAGCCTGTGTCCTTGTGAGCCCGTGAGTGAGGCAAGGTTGTCAACCCCCTACAGAAGCACAAAGGGAAGACTCTGCCCTTGGATTCCCATCATCATGGATAGAGAGGACTCAGGCCACCTGTTACATTCTTTCATGTGAACAGATAGTACTTTCCCTCCAAACACGCCATGGACCTCTACTAGCAAAATCCAGGCACTCACCTGGGGCTGCTGCTTTTCTCTGGGAAGGGGTTTGGAATTGAAGTTGGGAGAGGAGAGGAAGCTGAACACATTGAAGATGACATCTTCCCAGAACCCCCTGTGCTACGGGCTGAATCGTGTCCCTCAAACGCACATGTTGAAGCCCTAACCCCCATGCGACTGTATTTGGAGACAGGGCTTTAAGGAGATAATGAAAACTAAATGAGTTCATAAGTGTGGAGCCCTGACCCCATAGGATTAGTGTCCTTATAAGAAGAGACTCCAGAGAGCTCACACACACTCTCTCTTCTCCCTCCGCCCCCTGCGCCCACCACGTGAGGGCCCAGTGAGAAGGCGGCCATCTGCAGGCCAGGCAGAGAGGCCGCACCAGACACTGAATTCACCAGCACCTTGATCTTTGACTTCCCAGCCTGTAGAACCGTGAGAAAGTAAATGTCTGTCATTTAAGCCATCCAGTCTACAGGATTTTATTATGGCAGCCCAAGCTGACTAAGACGCCCTCCTTCCCCGGGAAGCCAAATCCAGTGGACACTTTCCCCTCCTCCTGTGACATGAGCTCAAGGCAGCACTAGATTCAGGCGACCATTTCTCTTCCTCAACACTTGCCTCTTTCAGCTTCTGAGTCATTACACTACTCTGTTTCTTCTCCTACCTCACTATCCACTACTTCTCCGTCTCCTTTGCTCATTCCTCCTCTTCTTTCCAAATCTCTAAATGCTGCTGTTGTTCAGGATGCGCCCGGTCCTTCTTGTCTTCCTTCTCCATACTCTCTCCCCAGCTCAGTGGTTCTCAGCCAGGAGCAACTGTGTCTTCAACCCCTCCTCGGGGGAGGTTTGACGACATCTGCAGACATTTTTGGTTGTCACAACTGGGGGAGGTGCTACAGACATCTAGTGGGCAGAGGCTAGGATGCTGATTACCATCCTACCATGCACAGGACAGCCCCACAGTAAACAATCATCTGGCCCCAAATGTCAATTTGAGAACGCCTGTCCTAGACGATCTTGTCTAATCCAACGGCTTTAAACACTGTGCATATTCTGATGACTCCCAAATGGGCATCTCTAGCCCAGACCTCGTTTGCTGAGGTCTAGACTCACTCATCTGACTGAATTATAAGCAGTTCCGATTGGATATCCCAAAGAAATACCCAATTTTATATATTCAGGCTAGGAATTCTGATTTAACCCCAATTTTGCCCCCAGCATCCTCCCTATCTCCCTTAGTTGTTCATTCTGGAAACCTAGGATGAAGCCTTGACCTCTTCCTCCCCTCCACTTTCCATGTTATATCTACCAGCACGTCTTATCAGCTCCACCCCAACACTTACCTTGAGTCTTCACTCTTCTCTTCATCATTACTGCTACTCCCTAAATCCAAGCCTTCCTCTTCCCTTCTCTGGCCTTGTCCAGCAGTCTCCCAACTCGTCTCCCTACTTCCATCCTTGCCCTGCCTCCAAACCATTCTCCAATTACAGCCATGGGAGCTGCCAAACATTGGACCATATTTCTGCTGCTTATAAGCCACTAGTGTCTTCCCAACATACTCAGAGTAAAATCCCCACTCTGCCACAGCTTACAACTCCTGCGTGCTCCAGCCCTACTGACCTTCCCAGCTCGCCTTGTGATACTCTCCAGTTGAGCACTACGATCCGGCTACACTGGCCTTTTTTCTTCTTAAATATCCCAAGGTTCTCCCCCCACCACAGGCCCTTTGCACGTGTTGATTTCTCTCTTTATAATTGCTTTCTCCCTCAATCTTGCATGACTAGTTCTTTCTAATCTTTAGCTTTCAGTTTAAATGTCACTTCTTTAGAGTTCTTTTTTGATCATTTTATCAAAAGTATATCTTCTCTAGCTCAACTCCACTGTTTTTCTTCCTAGTACTTTTGGCAATTTATGACTATGTTGTTATTTTGTTTATTCACACATTGTGTCATTATTCTCCCCGACTAGGAACATACCTGCTTTGTTTATCATTGGACACCTAGCATAGTGCCCTGGATAGCATAGGTTCTCAATGCATATTTGTTAAATAAATGAATTAATTTGTAAGGATTAAATTAAAATGTATATAAGGTGCCTAATAATATGCCTGACACACTGTATAAGTTTAGCAATAATTAAATTCCACTTCATTGAGAATGTGGCTATTTCTACAAAGGTACTATGGATTGTTTGTGAAAATTTAGCAAAGTCCCATTGTTTTTGAAAGAAAAAATAGATATATTTTATGGAACGCTTGGAGCAGTGCTGCTGAAAGTGTGGTCTCAAACCAGCAGCATCAGCATCACCTGGGAACCTGTTAGAAAAGCAGCCAGAAACTCGAGGGCCTGGGCCCAGTAGTCTTGTTATAACAAGACCCCCAGGTAGCTTTTGATGTGTGCCTGAGTTTGAGAACCACTGTCTTAGGGTTTTGTTTTTGTTTCAGTTTTAATCGTGGTAAAATACACATAACATAAAATTTACCATCTTAACCATTTCTAAATGTACAGTTCAGTATTGTCAAGTACATTCACATCATTGTGCAGGCAATCTCTAGACCTCTTTACAGCTTGCACAACTGAAACTGTACACTTATCCAACGCTAACTCCCCATTCTCTCTCCCCCAGCCCCTGGCAGCCACCATTCTACTTTCTGTCTCTATGACTTTGACTGCTCTAGGGACCTATGTAATAGAATCAAACGGTATTTGTCCTTTTGTGTCTGACATTTCACTCAGTATAATGTCCTCAAGATTCATCCATGTTGTAGCATGTGTCAGAATTTCCCTCCTTTTCAAGGCTGAATAATATTCCATTGTATGTATAGACCACATCTTGTTTGAATGTTTATCCATTCATCCATCAGTGGACACTTGGATTGCTTCCACCTTTCAGCTACTGTGAATCATGCTGCCACGAGCAACAGTGCACAAATATCTCTTCAAGACTCCTCTTTCAATTCTTTTGGAATTGCTGGATCGTTTGGTAACTCTATGTTTAATTTTTTGAGGAACCTCCAAACTGTTTCCCATAGCAGCTGCACCATTTTACATGCCCACCAAAAGTGTACGAGGGTTCTGCTTTCTCCACAGCATTTCAACACTTGTTATTTTGGGTTTTTTTGATAGTGGCTATCCTAATGGGTGTGAGGTGGTTTCTCATTGTGGTTTTTTTAGTTTGCATTTCCCTGATAATTAGTGTGCCTTAAAGTATTTTTACTTATACTATGGCCCAGTTTATAGGATAGCAGACTTGTCTGCAGCAAGGAATGAGGAATTTTCAGTCACTTCAACATTTAATTTTAAACACTGAACCAAAATTCAGATTTCCTATCAATGCCCTTAAAATCCTGACCTACCTGTATTTTTCAGCCATCAAAACAGGACGTTTTCACCATGTCCACTCTCACAGGTGTAAGAGCTGACAGATACCTACGTGGACGGATCTGTAGTGAAAAGGCACCTTCAGAGACCCATCCTTCCTTCACGGAGAGAGAGCGTGGCTGGAAATGGTAGAAACCACACCCAGGAGTGCAAACGCCCTTCAGTCAATTGCTCAGGGAATTGAAAGAGCTTTTGAAGTCACAGGCGGCAGTTCGAGAGCCTCTGAACCAGAGTCTACGTACTTATTGGCTAAAAAGGAATCTTGTTTTAATCGGAAGGAAAATCTTCAGCGGCGTCTGGGGGCCTCAGCGCTTCTTATAACCTCTCTCCCGAAGGTCTGCATACAGTTACCAGATATTTCCATCCGATTCCTCTGAAAGCAGCAGGAAGTTATGGGCCACAGTGTTTTGTTGACCAACAGCTACAGTTGCTGAAGTCGTACTGGGATTTTTCTCAAACCAAACCCACTGAAATATAACTTGCGATCCTTTCTAAATCTTGAAACATGTTCACCCTGGAATTTTCCCTGCAACCAGGGGTTTGCGACCTTGTTTTTGTGAATACTCACCAGCTTCTCCAACCTGCTTTGAAAAAATGTGCATGCACACTATCCCTTGCTTTGTTTCTCATCCCGGAGGCTGCTGATTCCAGAGGTTTCCACACTGCGCATCACCGTCCCTTTACTCTCCACACCCACTTCACTGCTGGCGCATTCCCCTCTTTCATTTCTGACCACTCTTTTCCATTCTCCACTCTCTCTCCCGCTGGAAGTCACCTTTGTAACCTATTCCTCATTTTCAATTCCCAACAGTCACCGAAGAGGCTGAAGTAACAGACGAGTGCGTTTCCTGCCGTCATAAATGCTACGCCCGTCTCCCTCGCTTTGCTAAGTGCATTAAGGAAAAATCGGCCATACAAGGAATATTATCTTCCTGTTGACTTCCATTAGCACTTTATGAGTTTCTTAACTTTGAGCTTTGGGGAACCCTATTTGAAATAGGGACGCCTGGTACTTTCTGTGAATTAAAGACTGTGAGTATAAAATAAAGATGCTGACTTTCATATGCCATCCATGAAAATCAGTTACGTTACTGAATAGTGGGCTTTGTCTCCAGAGTGTTCCACTCAGCTTTTAAACTTCCAGAGGCCATTATCAGACTTTCGACCCCATTTCCATCTGGTGGGCACAAAACGACAAATGTAAATCTACCCAAAATGAAACTGGTTTATAAAACCCAGAGCTGCCTCCTGCTTGGTTTCCTTCAGCATTTGTCTCGAGGAGGTTAACAGTGTGTACCGGAGTAAAAGTGCTCTGCTGGAAATTGCTTTTCCAGCCATTACCATCAGTTCAACTGGTATTTAGCCCCCAGGCTCAGCTCTGCCCACCCAGATTAATCTTGCTCACCAACACAACTTCTACCCGTCACGCTCCCTCCCAAAGCCTTTCTGTGGTTCTTGGTTGTCTACACCTGCGGCTCTCAACCTTGAGTTCATCTGGACTGAGACTGTCTGCTCTTCTACCTGCTATGCCAGGACTCTTTGGAAAGTGATTCATCTCTCTGTGCCTCAGTTTCCATCTGTAAAATGGGGTTGATTATGCTGTAAGGGCAGTGCCAGGCCTGTGCCAGTGTTCAATGAGGGCCAGCTCTCCTCATCATTACGTAAGTGACCGTTGCATACCTCCCCCCGCCCTGATGCTCTCATCCGTGCTGAGGCTCATGGTGCTCCGCGAGTGGAGAGAGGGCACCTTCAGAATCTCTGGGGTTGGAAACAGACTCAGACATTCTGATCTACTCCACTAGGGAGCACTCTCCGACTCCCCACACCACGGACATATCCCCATGAGAATCGCTTGCCTGCAGGATGAATTTGAACTCCTCCTGTTCCAGATACCTGTTCTGAAACTTGCTGGACAGTTAGACCAAGCCAGGCCAGGTAAGAGCTATTGAGAGGCCCGAAGGAAATGGAAAAGCAGCACCTCCCACCTCTGAGCTAGCATTGACCAGTGTTAGATCTTCCGATTTGCCCAACAAAGCTAGAAAACTGGATTTTTATGTGGAATTTCCTGCATTTTAAATATGAGGTGATGTTAAATGTTATAAATTCGAAATAGAATTTTAAAAGAGCCCTGAGGGCCATTAATATCTGAGCCAAACACAAGTAGATTAGGCCTGTGGAACTCTAGCTTCCAACCTCTGGCCTATACAAACCCCTGTTCCTTCCAGATAGTTCCTGAAGACAAAGAGAAAATGACAATGTTAGAGTCTAAAGGACTTCTGTGTGCACTGAGTCAAAACACTCCTTTTCACAGAAGAGAACATGGATTTTCTAGAGTGAAGTGACTTGCTGAAGGTCGTCTAGACTTCAGCGAGGGAGGCCACACAGAGCTTTACCCCCACTGTCTCCATTCCACCACACAGGAGCTTCTCGATCCAGGTCTCCCCGTGGGAGGGCGCACAGAACACTCCTGCGTGGTTCATTTTCTACTATTCATACATATCTCAGCTCACCACCCAGGTACCAACTCGTCCACTTCTGTAAACCCTCCTACAACCCTGCCCCGGCGCCTGGCACAATCCTAGACCTGTACTAAGTGGCCAACAAACCCTTGTTTCTCAAAGTAATTAACAGAATTAAACATATTATTGCATTAGAGTAATAACTTGCTTAATTTAAATACTTATGGAAAATGTCAGTTTGTGGTCTGTTTTAGATCCTCTAGATTCTAAAGTAAATGAGTTTCAGATCCTTCACTAGATCAAAGCCTTCATTCATTTGTTCATTCATTCATTCACTTCGCCTTTCTTGAGCTACCCCTTGGGCTAGGCACCATGCCAAGAACAGAAACATGGTCCACACCTTCATACAGCTCCCAATCTACAGAATAATCTTGATAGCACTAAGTGCAGATATTATAAAGGCATGTATTCATTATAAAAGGGAAAAAGACATACTAATTTAATACATGAATACAAAAAAGTGAATTCAGGTGGAAACTGAGACAGCTGTACACAAGGCCTCTCTCTCCTCCACCCCCAGCCCTCTCCATTTTTGGTGGCTCAGAAACAAAGAGTTATTTCCTGAAGCAACTGAGGAAGATTGAATAATTCCTGCACAGCAGGTTGTCATTATAGCAGCATGAATCTGGACGAGGCCTTGGGGCTCTCTTAGCCCCTCCAGAAAGGATTTACTGCCTTTAAAGCAGCATTTCATCTGCCTTTGGCTTCAACGATTCCTGAATATAAACACAGATACAATCTAAGTGATGCTTCAAGCAATTAGAGCCCAGTGGGTAATTCCAACAAGTTACTTTTAGTGAATCCAGGCTCAGGGGGGTCTGATCTGGACACCTTTTAGAGCCCCACTAACATTCGGCGGTTCCTTTGCTGGTTCACCTAGTCTGCTTGGCCTTTAAATGTTAGGTTTGAGGTCTCCCTCCTCTTTTCTCTCTACATGCTCTCCCTAGATGATCTCATCAATTCCCGTGGATTTAAATATCATCTATGTTTTCATGACTTCCAAATTTATATCTGCAGCCCAGTCTTCTCTTCTCTGAAACAGAGTTTCATATTCTACTTCCTTCTCAACATTTGCACTTGGAGGTCTTATAGATATTTCAAGATAAATCGAGAGAACTCTTTCTCTCAGATTTCCCCTTCTCCTCTCAGATTTCCCCCGCCACAGTAAATGGCACCATCTATTCATCATCTGTAGAAAACTAGGAGTTATCCTTAGGTTCTTCCTTGCCCATTCCCTCATCCATCCAATCAGTCCATCGGGAAGTCCCACCACATACTCCACCACAACATAGCCACATCTCCCTCTTCTCTGCATCTCCACTGCCACCGCCTTAGTCCAGACCACCATAACATCTCCCTGGGACTGTTACAAACATCCTCCTAGTTAGCTTCCCTGCTTCCACAATATCGTGCTCTAATCAGTTCTCAACTCAGCAACAAGTGATGTTAAAGGTCAATCAAGTCGTGTCACTCTTCTGCTTAAAATATGGCTTCTCATTGAACTTCCAGTGGCCTTCAACTGCTGTCCAATTCCTCTGCCGCGTCTTGTGCCCTCCTCTCCTTACTCGTGGTCCTGCAGTTTCAATGGTTGCTTTTTAGTCCTACAAGCAAGTTTCTACATCATGGCCTTTACCAAAGCTGCCCATTAGCCTGGCATCCCTTGTCCCCACTCTTTACACACTGGGCTGCTTTCCAGCCTCAGTCTCACTTCAATATCCCCAGTTCAGGGGGCTTTCCCTGGCATACTAGAAAAATAGCACTCCCAGACCCCACTAGATCCCATCGTTCTCTAAATTATATTAGCCTTCCCTAGTTCGTGGCACACATTAGAAGTGCAATTATCTCAGTTATTTGTTTTCTGGTCTCTTCCACTAGAAGAGAAGCCATATGAGGGCAGGGGCTGTGTCCATCTTGTTTGCTGTAATATCCCTAGTATTTACATCACATAGGAGGTGCTCAGAAAATGTGATTGGTCTTTGTCACTTGAAAGAGTGCTAAAGCTAGAGGGAAAGACAGAGAAAACAGCTGACTAGGAAGCTCCAAGCTCTTACTCTTCCACAGAAACCAAAAAAAAAAAAAAAAAAACCAAGCAGAAACTGGCTGAATCAACTTTGTCAGGACTCAGGGAAAAAAGTCAAATATTTATACGAAATCAAAAAGAATTAAAAAGAAGAGAAGCCATCTTCAAGGTGATAGGAAAGTTTTATGGCATTCTTTTTTGCCCTTACCTCAGCCCCTCCCTGGCACGGCATAGTCTTGGTCTTACAGTAGCAGCAGCCTATATTCCCAGCTTGGTACCCCATCTTTCAGACCAGAGGTCTCAGAGCAGATCTCATTCACAGACTATTGTGGATATCTGTTCTAACCTGTCTGGGGGATACTTGAAGGACTGCTGCAAGGCACTCATCAGTTTCACCTAACTTGGAGCTCAGGTGAGAAGGATGGAGGACACTTCTCATAAAAGCTGCAAGGTGGACTAAAGACCCACAGATGTCTGGGGCAAGAGATTATGGGTTAAGATACAATGGACTACCTAAGACCTGGAGGGAAAGCTGGGGTGAGATTCTTTGGGACACCGGGACATTCAAAAACTATCATATATGTGGAGGGATTTAGAGAGCCGTGCGCATGCCCAGGGCAAGATGCATGCTCAGAAAAGACCTACAAAGACCTTAAGAGTTCACCTTGGGCTGATCCCTAGGCTCAGTGCAAGCCTAGGTAAGTGTTGAAGGAGTGGCCCAGCACAGAGCCAATCTGCAAAGACAAGGAGAGAAGTTTTGTTTTTGTGTGAGTGTGTGTGTTTTACTTCCTGATATTCAAGGAAATTTCTGTCAAAACATGAGCAAAAAGGAACAGAGACTTCAGTGACCATACATGACAAGGAAGAGTTGTTGCAAAAATGGTTTAGAAAAGTCTCAAAACAGATGGGCTATTATAGCCTTCAACAATAAAACAAAACAAAAAACAAACAAAAAATGCTAGCAAGCCTGGTGGAAGAGAGAGAATCTGATCTCCAGAGTTGCAACATTATAATAGTGAAACATTCAGTTTTCAACAAAAAAATCACAAGGCATACAAAGAAACAGTAAAATATAGCTTACTCAAAGGAACAAAACAAATGGACAGAAACTGTCTCTGAGGAATGGCAGACATCAGATTTCCCAGGAAAATACTTTAAAACAACTATCTTAAATATGCTCAAAGAATTAAAGGAAAATATGGACAAAGAACTAAAGGAAATCGGGAAAATGGTGTATAAACAAAATGAGAATATCATTAAAGAGATAGAAATTATTTTAAAAAATCAAACACAAATTCTAGAGCTGAGAAGTAAAATAATCAAAATTAAAAATTCACTTGAGGGGTTCAACAACAGATTTGAATAACCAGAAAAAAAGAATCAGCAAACTTGAAGATAGAACAATTGAAATACCTGAGTATGAAGCAGAAATAAAAAAGAATGATGAAAAATGATGAGAGCCTAAGGAACCTGTGGGACACCATCAGGTGGATGGGCCAACATTGCATTATGGGAGTCCAAGAATGAGAATAGAGAAATGAAGGGGCAGAAAGATTATTTGGAGAAATAATGGCCAAAAACAGCTCAAATTTGATGAAAGACATGAGCATACTAATCCAAGAAGCTCAATAAATTCCAAGTAGGATAAATTCAAAGGGATCCACACCAAGACACATTATAATCAAACTGCCAAAAGACACAGACAAAGAGAGAATCTTGAAAGCAGCAAGAGAGAAGTGACTCAACACACATCAGCCATCCTCAATGAGATTATCTGCTGATTTCTCAACAGAAACTTTGGAGGCCAGAAGGCAAAGGGACAATATATTTAAAATGCTGAAAGAAAAACTGTCAACCAAGAATTCTATACCTGGCAAAACTTTTCTTCAAAAATGAGGAAGAAATTAAAACATTCCTAGATAACAAAAGCTGAGGGAGGTCATTACCACTAGACTTGCCCTGCAAGAAACGCTAAAGGGACTTCTTCAGGGTGAAAGGAAAAGACACTGCAGAGCAACTTGAAGCTGTGCAGAGAAATAAAGATCTCCAATGAAGGTAAATGTGTGGGCAAATATAAAAGCCAGTATTAATGTCATTTTGGTTTTTAATTCCACTTTTTTTTCCTATGTTTTAAAAGACAAATGCATAAAAATATATATTTATGTTGTTGGAACCACAACATATAAAAATGTAATTTGTAACATAAATAACATAAAGAGGGGGAGGAGCAGCTTTCTAGGAGCAGAGTTTTTACGGGCTAGTGAAGTTAAGATGATATCAATTAACATTAGATTGTTATAACTTTAATATTTTAAATGTAAATGTCTTGATAACCACAAAGAAAATATCTACAGGACATACACAAAAGGAAATGAGAGAGAAATCAAAATGTATCACTACAAAAAAAAAAAATCAGCTAACTACAAAACAAGGTAGTAATGGAGGAAATGAGGGACAAAAAAACTATAAAACACACAAAAAACAAAGAGCAAATGGCAGATGTCCTTTCTTATCTGCAATTAATTTAAATATAAGTGGATTAAACTCTCTCATCAAAAGGCAGAGTGGATAAAGAAAACATCATCCAAATATATACTATCTATAAGAGGCTCACATCGGATCTGAGGACACAAATAGGTTGAAAGCTAAAGGACAGAAAAAGGCAGTCCATGCAAATAGTAACCAAAAGAGAGCTGTGGTGGCTATACTATCATCCGACAAAATAGACTTTAAATGGGGCGAGCCCCGTGGCGTAGCAGTTAAGTGCACACGCTCAGCTGCTGGCGACCCAGGTTTGGATCCCAGGCGCGCACCAAGGCACCGCTTGTCTGGCCATGCTGTGGTGGCATCCCATATAAAGTGGAGGAAGATGGGCACAGATGTTAGGCCAGGGCCAGTCTTCCTCAGCAAAAAGAGGAGGATTGGCAATGGAGGTTAGCTCAGGGCTGATCTTCCTCACAAAAAAAAAAAAATAGACTTTAAATAAAAAACTATGATAAGAGACAAAGAAGGACATTATATATTGATAAAAGGGTCAATTCATCAAGAAGATATAACAATTATAAATATGGATAAACCAAACAACAGACCCCCACTCCCAAAAATAATGAATGAAATATTGACAGAATTGACGGGAGAAACAGATAATTCTAGTGATAGTTGGACATTACAATACCTCACTTTTGATAATGGATAGAACAACCAGAGGAAGATCAATAAGGAAATAGGGGATCTGAACAACAATATAAACCAATTAGACCTAATAGACATATAGAACACTCCAACCAATAACAGCAGAATACACATTTTTCTCAATAGCATGTGGAACATTCTCTAGGATAGACCATATGTTAGGCCACAAAACAAGTCTTGATAAATTTAAAAAGATTAATATCATGGAATGAAACTAGAAGTTAATAACAGAAGGAAAATAGGAAAATTCAGGGGGCTGGCCCCATGGCATAGCAGTTAAGTGCGCGCGCTTCGCTGCTGGCGGCCCAGGTTTGACAATGCACCACTTGTCAGGCCATGCTGTGTCAGCGTCTCATATAAAGTGGAGGAAGATGGGCACAGATGTTAGGTCAGGGCCAGTCTTCCTCAGGGAAAAGAGGAGGATTGGCACGGATGTTAGCTCAGGGCTGATCTTCTTCACAAAAAAAAAAAAAAAAGGAAAATTCACAAATATGTGGAAATCAAACAACATATTCTTAGACAACCAATGAAGCAAAGAAGAAATCACAAGGGAAATTTAAAAGTACTTTGAGACAAATGAAAATGAAAAACAACATACCAAAACTTACGGGATGTAGTGAAATTATCCCTTATTAATATTGATGCAAAAATTCTCAATAAAAGAATAGCAAAGTGAACTTAGCAGCATAACAAAAAGATTATACACCATGACCAAGTGGGATTTATTCCTGGAATGCAAGGATGTTTCAATACATGAAAATTAATCAATGTAATACACCACATTAATATAATAAAGGAAAAAAAACCCTCAAAGTCATCTCAGTTGATGCAGAAAAAGTATTTGACAAAATTCAACACTCTTTCATGATTAGAAAAACACTCAGTAAACTAGGAATGGAAACGAGCTTCCTCAACACAATAAAGTCCATACATGTAAAGCCCACAGCTAACATCAGACCCAATGGCAAAAGGCTGAAAGCTTTTTCTCTAAGGTCAGGAACAAGACAAGATGTCTACTTTCAGCACTTCTAGTTAACATAGTATTGAAAGTTCATTCCAGATCAAGTAGATAGCAAAACCAAATAACAGGCATCCAAATGAGAAAGAAAGAAGTAAAATGATCTCTGTTCACAGATAACATAATCTTATATGTAGAAAAATCCTAAAGATTCCAAAAAAACTGTTCAAGCTAATAAACATATTCAGCAAAGTGGCAAGATACATAATCAACACTCAAAAATCAGTTGCATTTCTATACGCTAATAATGAGCAATCCAAAAAAGAAATTAAGACAGCAATTCCATTTACAATACCATCAAAAAGAATAAAACACCTAGGAATAAATTTCACCAAGGAGGTGAAAGACTTGTACACTGAAAATCATAAAACATTGGTAAAAGTAATTAAAGAAGACAGAAATAAATAGAAAGACATTTTGTGTTCATAGATTGTAAGACTTAATATTATTAAGAGGATAACACTACCCAAAACATTCTGCAGATTCAATGCAATCCCTATCAAAATTCCAATGGCATTTTTTGCAGAAATAGAAAACTTCATCTTAAAATTCATATGGAATCTCAAAGGACTCTAAATAGCCAAAATAATTTTGAAAATGAAGAACAAACTTGGAGGAAATTTAATACAAAGTCGAAATTTAATACAAAGTCAAAATTTAATACAAAGTTACAGTAATCTAATGCCAGAGTGCGGTACTGGCATAAAGACAGACATATAGACCAACAGAATAGAATAGAAAGCCCAGAAAAAACCCTCTCATATGTGGTCAGTTGATTTTCAACATGGGTTCCACACCATTCAATGGGAAAGAACAGTCTTTTCAACAAAGACTTTTCAACTTTTCACATTTCTGAGAAAATGGATAAGCACATGCAAAGAGTGATGTTGGACACTTACTTTACAGCATGCACAAAAATTAAATCAAAATAGATCAAAGACCTAAACTTAAGAGTTAAAACTATCAAACTCTTAAAAGAAAACACAGGGGGAAAATCTGTATGACATTGGATTTGGCAATGATTTCTTGGATATGACACCAAAAGCACAGACAATAAAAGAAAAAACAGATAAATTAGACTTCATCAAAATTAAAAACTTTTGTGCATCAAAGAACACTATCAAGAGAATGAGAAAACCCACAGAATGGCAGAAAATATTTGCAAATCATATATCTGATAAGAATTAACATCCAGACTATATAAAGAACTTCTACAACTCAAGATAAAAAATACAAACAGCCCACTTCAAAAATGGGCAAAGTCCTTGAATAGACATTCCTCCAAAGAAGATATACAAATGGCCAATAAGCACATGAAAAGATCATCCTTAGTTACTGAGAAAGTACAAATCAAAACCGCAATGAGATGGCACTTCACACACATTATGATGCCTATTATAAAACAAAAACAAAACCAAAATGGAAAATAAGTGTGGGTGAGGATGTGGAGAAATTGGAACCCTCATGCATGGCTGGTGGGAATGTAACATGGTGCAGCTCCTTGGGAAAACATTTTGGCAGCTCCTCACAAAGTTAAACATAGAATTACTGTATGATACAGCAATTCCAATCCTCGCTATACACCCAAAAGAATTGAAAGCAGGACGTGAACAGATACTTGTGCGCCAATGTTCACAGCCACATTACTCACAATAGCTCAAAGATGGAGACAACCCAAGTGTCTACCAACTGATGAATGGATAAACAAAATGTGGCATACACATGCAGTGGAATAGTATTCAGTCATCAAAGGGAATGAAATTCTGCTACATGTTACAACACGGATGAACCGTGAAAACATTACGCTAAGTGCAATAAGCTAGACCCCAAAGGACAAATACTGCATGATTCCACTTATATGAAGTATCTAGAATAGGCAAATTCATAGAAACAGAAAGTAGAATGGAGGTTCCAGGGGTTGAGTGCAGGGAGGAATGGGGAGTTATTATTTAATGGGTATAGATTTTCTGTTAGGGATGATAAAAATGTTTTGGAAATAGATAGTAGTGATGGTTACACAACACTGTGAATGTACTCAATGCCACTGAATTATACACTTAAAATGGTTAAAATGCTAAATTTTATGTAGGTACAATTAACAAGTAGAGGGAAGAAGATATCTATGACTGGAAGACTGAGGAGTGACATGGGAAAAGGTTGAGAGGAGGAGAAAGCCTAGGATGGCGATGTAGGGGGCATGAGGTAGTGAGCTGGGTAAAATGAAAGTGGCTCATTTGGGGGAGGGTGCAACGATTAGACGTCTGGTGATGCCAAGAGCATGTTTAGTGGGCCCTGAGGGAGGTAAGGGCCAAGCAAGTTGTGTTAATTGAGCTGTAGGCTGCGAGGAGTCAGGGTGCCTGCATCAGCTCAGGTGGCAGGAGTTCACTGCAAGGACTCCTAGGGCAGAGGAGGTGCAGGAAGCACTCTGCAGTCACACCCAGACCTCTCGAGGCCTAAGCACAGCTGCCCAATCTATCACCCTACTCCCTCCGCCTCCTCCAGTAGTGAGCCCCCAGTGCTCTCTCCCCTGGGCTACCCCATTCTCATGCACCAGCATGGTGTCATTATCATCTCTGTTTCTGCATCTGCCTCCTCTCCCTGCCTTTCTGCTTCTCCTCACTCTGCCGGCTGTCTCCATCACACAGCTCCCCACGGCGATTCTGGGAGTCATCACTCTGCAGTTCAGCAAACCCCTGCTGTGCAGAGCTGTAGTCCCAGGCCCCCTGCAGGACACGAGGCAGTCTACAGATCTCTTGTTCCATCAGCTGTGGCCTGAAACAAGCGGCACAAAAAATAAGAACTTATCTGAGGAGACCACTGTGCCACTTCCCGGTCAATGGAAGCTCGGGGCATAGGCGGCCAGAGTTGTAGCTCGATTCCTCTAGAAAACAAAGCTTGAGACAGGGAGTAAGGTGCTAACAATTTATCGGAGAGCACAAGCCCAGGGAGGTGTGGATGAGACGCAACAGGAAGTGAGGTGAGGGAAGGAGACAGGAGAGGTCTTACTCTGTATGCGTTTACTTCATGAAGAGCTTGGAAGAGATGGGGCGGGTTGGTGAGCAGGCTTGCTCTAGCACACAAGCCTTCTTCAGGAGTGTGGAAGGAGGTCCATGGGAGAGGGTAGGGATTTACCTACCTGATTTCCTCCTTCTCTTGTTTCCCATTGCTCAAGGTTCATCAGTTGGGAGTTACTTCCTCACATCCAGATTGCATCGCCTGTCCCCTTGTTGGCTGTAGGAAGCCAGATCCCAGGCCCTACAGTGTGGTGTGTTTTTCAAATTTGAAGTTGGAGAGGTGCAGTGGTTTGAATGGCAGTCTCCCAAAAGATATGCTCACTTGGAACCTGTGAATATGACTTTATCTGGAAAACAGGTCTTTACGGTTGTAATTAAGCTAAGGCTCTTGAGATGAAATCATCCTGGATAGGATTGGGCTTTAAATCCCATGACAAGTGTCCTTATTAGAGGAGGGGAGGAGACACAGAGGAGAAGGACATGTGAAAGAGAGACCGAGATTGGAGTGATGCTGCCACAAACCAAGGAATGCTTGGAGCCACCAGAAGCTGGAGGAGGCGAGGAACGGATCCTCCCCAGAGGCTCCAGGGGGAGAGAGGCCTTGCTGACACCTTGATTTCAAACTTCCGACCTGCAGAACTGTGAGAGAATAAACTTCACTGTTTTAAGCCACCAAGTTAGTGGTAATCTGTTATGGCAGCTCTAGGAAACGAACACAAGAGGTGGCTAGGCACAGGTGGGGCTGTCCACAGAAAGAGGGAGAAAGAGAGAGGGCAGGTTAGGATATATGAGGTGAGAAAAATTTGTGTCCAATGTAACTCCTCTTCCAGAACTGTACAGAGGGAGCAACGAGATCTAAGGATGCAGCCCTGCTTCTGGGTGGCAGATGGGAAGTGGAGCTGGAAATCAGCAAGGCTGGGAGGCCGGGAGCTGTGAGATCAAAGGGAGTTACTGTTCATTAAAAATGGATGTTGTTGTCAATGCGGATTATGGCAGGGGATGTAAAGAGAAAAAGATGGATAAACACAGGGTTGACATGATCTAAGAGGTGGGGATGAGCTCTGGTGGGAAGGGACTGTCAGCAGTGATGATTTGGCAAGAATTGAACAGATGAATGGCTTGAATTTAGATGATAATAATGGGGAACTGGTGGGAGTGACTGATCTCAGATGTGGAGAAAGGTGGAGAAGAGTGGAGAAGGAGAACCCTTCCATTCACTGCATAAGAGACTGTGAATGTGAGGCGTCAGTGTGCCTATGGTAGGTCAACGCCACTGGGGATGCTGCAGTTAGAGATAGAAGCAAGAAGAGGTAGAAAGAGGTTTAAGGTAAAAGAGAATTTACCCTCTAATAGAATAGGGGCCCCACTGAGGCCATGAGAAAGGGAGAGGAGAGTTTGGGTTAGGGGTCTTTGGATTGCAAAAAACAGCAGCTAACTTAAACTACTTTAAATACGGCAGGATTTTTCTTTTAAAGGACACAAGAGCTAACTTCATGGATATCCGTGTGTAAGAAACAAAAAGTGGTCTGATCACAGAAAGAACTAGAACCAGAGGCCCAGAACCAACAAGAAGCCTTTCATTTCTCAGGGGCTGAAGGGCTCTCTCTCTCTTTTTTCCTCCCCAAAGCCCCAGTACATACTTGCATATTCTAGTTGTAAATGTTTCTAGTTCTTCTATGTGAGCCGCTGCCACAGCATGGCAACTGGCAGATGAGTGGTGTGGTTCTGCGCGAACCAGGCCTGGGCCGCTGAAGTGGAGCACACCGAACTTGAACCACTAGGGCCTCAGGGCTGGCTCTGAAGGGCTCTCTTTTCTGAGCCACCTGGTGCATTTCCTCCATTCTCCTTCTCCACTCAGGACCAGCCCCTGCTGGCGCTTTGCTGTCTCTTACGTTTAGCTGGCACCCAGGTGGGTTCAGCTGCCACCATGGCCTGCCACCTCCTGACCTTACATTTACTATGATAATGCATGGGTCTGAACTGCTAATGGACTCTCTCTTTCCCAGGACTTTGAAACTGGGCCCCTGATCCCCTACCTGATTGGCTCCATCCAGCCTGTGGATTCTCTCTCCTGAGTCAGGAGTCCACTTCCAAACAGTCAGCTGTGACAAGGCAGATAGGGTGGCCTGGAATAAACACAGCCCCCCGGGGACACCCCTTCAGTGGTGCCATCTGTGGTGTGGTAGGCTGAAAAATTCCCCCAAAGATATGAGGCCCTAATCCCCAGAAACTGTGAATATTATCTTACATAGCAAAAGATGTGATAAAGTTAAGGATCTTGAGACAGGGAGATTATCTGGGCAAGTTCTAACTAAGGATATGTGTCCTCACATGAGAGAGGGAGAGAGATAATTCACACACACACACACACACAAAGGAGAAGGCAATGTGACAAAGGAGGCAAAACATGGAGTGATATGGCCATAAGCCATAAACCAAGGAATGCTGGCAGCCACCAGAAGTTGGAAGAAGCAAGGAAGGTTCTCCCTTAGAGCCTCCAGAGGGAGCACACCCTTATCGACACCCTGACTTTAGCCCAGGGACGCTGACTTGAGCCTTCTGACTTTCAGAACTGTGAGAGAACAGATTTCTGCTGTTTTAAGGCCCCCAGTTTGTGGTAATTGCTTCAGCAGCCCTAGGAAACTAATACATATGGGGAGGAAGTAAGCGCTAACTAGGCGCCCCAAACCACATGAAGGAGGAGCCAAGAGAATTTAGGGGTATGTGTAGAGAAAGGGAAAGTTGGAGAGTTGAAGACTCAATTCAATAAACATGCTCTGTAGCAGGCGCTGTTTGATGCCCATGACATGCAATGCTTACCCTTGAAAGACAAGGACAGAAATACAATGCACTTAATGCCACAGTGAGGACTTCAGGAGGAAACAGGGTAAGGAGAAGATTTGGGTCCTCTTTACGAGGCATTGTTGTGTGAAGATAGAAGTAGTGGGGTGGGGGGGCGGGGCTGATCATGATCTCAGCACCTAAACAGAAATAGAAAGCACCAGATGCCTAGGACGAGTGGGTAATGCAAACAAGGAAACCCAGCCAGACACTCTGACATGCAAACACGCACACGCCTACACCCTACACTTTAAGGCATTATGATTTTGTTTTCAATCTTGTTCTACTTCATAGCCTCTAGCTGTGTCTGCATGAGGCCAAAACAATTGGGCAATTCGACAAAATTATTAGTCAAACTAAAAGTTCAGGGAGGCAGCACAGTATAGAGCAAAGAATACGAATTATTTACAGTCATGCATCACTTGACCGGGATACATTCTGAGAAATGCATTGTTAGGCAATTTCATTGTTATATGAACATCACAGAGTACACTTACACAAGTCTAGATGGGAGAGCCTACTACACACCTAGGCTCTATGGTACTAGTCTTATGGGACCACCGTCGTATATCCATCGTCGACCAAAATGTTGTTTGGAGGTGCCGACTGTACTCCAATCCCTCCGCTTGCCTTCTGAAATGGCTAGGAACTGTACCACGGTACAGATGGGGAAGCAGGCTGGTACACGTGCCCACAGTCACACAGCTGAGTGGGAGACCAGAATTCGAATTCAGATCTGCCTCCTAAATGCATGATTTTTCCATCAGTACATGGACTGAAGGAATCTCCGTGCTCTTTGAAACTTCTGAGGCAGTCTGCCTGAGATAAAACGTGTGTCAGGGGAACTAAGGCACTTGAAAAGAACAGGGCAAAAATCTGTTAAGAAACCACCTCACCATGTCAGAGAAGGCCTGATTTCTCCCCATAGCCTGATTTCTCTAGGGAATCCACGGCCCCTCTGAAGTGTTTGCCAAACTGTGTAGGCATATGTTCGTTTTCTAGGTGGCAAGGGCTTCGTCTCTTAGGGGAGTCTCAAAATACGTTAATCTTACTGCTTTAGACTTAGGAAACCATCCAGGTTTTACGAGTAATCATCAGTCTTTCTGAATATAATGCTAGCTGCCCATAATCCACAAATGAAGACAGTGCTTTCGGAAGAGTCTAGAAAATTTACATAGAAATATGTTAGTTTTATTTTTCAGCTTAGGCAACTTTTGTCCAGGCAGTTCTGGTCACATGTAGGTATGATATAAAGGTGTAAAAGGTGCCCCCCAAAAGAAACCCAGAAACTAC
The DNA here is from genome assembly GCF_057802395.1 of Ceratotherium simum simum. Classification (NCBI taxonomy): domain Eukaryota; kingdom Metazoa; phylum Chordata; class Mammalia; order Perissodactyla; family Rhinocerotidae; genus Ceratotherium; species Ceratotherium simum. Next base: position 5,091,265 of record NC_141915.1, read on the forward strand.
CAAGTTATTCCCAATTACATACAGACTCCATTAAAATTCTTTAAAGCCTCATGTCAACAGGCCCTATCATTCCACTGACACTTTCTAAACCACTAGGCTCCCTTAGGCAGAGTGGCAAAGGCTAATTACCAGGGCGACCTCATCTGCCTCAGAGAAGTGTAAGCAGGTAGGGGAGAGGGAGCCAGAGGCCGAGTAAAGCACGGATTTCCTCCTCCCACACCTGTGCCGCCAAAACCTCTCTCATTAGTCTGGGCTCTCCAGAGAAACAGAACCAATAGGAATGACTGATTAGAAGGAACTGGCTCGGGCCGGCCCCGTGGCTTGGCAGTTAAGTGCGCGTGCTCTGCTGCTGGCGGCCCGGGTTCGGATCCCGGGCGTGCACCAACGCACTGCTTCTCCGGCCACGCTGAGGCTGCGTCCCATGTACAGCAACTAGAAGGATGTGCAGCTATGACATACAACTATCTACTAGGGCTTTGGGGGGAAAAATAAATAAATAAATAAAATTATTAAAAAAAAAAAAAAAGAAGGAACTGGCTCAATCAGTTATGGAGGCTAAGCAGTCCCATGACCTGCACTCGGCAAGCTGGAGACGCAGGAGAGCTGCTGCTGTACAGCCCTGCATCGCGTAACGACGGGATAAGTTCTGAGAAATGTGTTGTTAGGCGATTTTGTCATTGTGCAAACATCATAGAGTGCACTTACACAAACCTAGATGGCATAGCCTACTACACACGTAGGCTGTATGGTACTAATCTCATGGGACCACCGTCGTCTACGCGGTCCTTCACTGACCAAAATGTCGCCATGCAGCCCGTGACTGTAGCTCCACTCTGAGTCCTGAGGCCTCAGAAGCAAGAGAGCAGATGGTGTAAGCTCCAGCCTGAGTCCAAGGCTGAAGGCAGAAGAAAACTGATGTCCCAGCATGAAGCTAGTCAGGCAGAGAGTGAACTCTCCCTTCCTCCACCTTTTTGTTCTATTCAGGCCTTCAACAGACTGGATGAGGCCACCCACAGTGGGGAGGGCAATCTGCTTTACTCAGTCTACTGATTCAAATGTTAATCTTATCCAGAAACACCCTCACAGACACACCCAGAGTAATATCTAACCAGATATCTGGGCACCCTGTGCCCCAGTCAAGTTGACCCATAAAATTAACCATCATACCCTCTGTTTCCTTACCCATTGGTTTACCCTACTCTCCAGGCCCAGAGAGAGAGAGTCCTGCTTCCTCCAAAGTGAACTCCTCTCCCGGTCCTCATCCTTGTCCTTCAACTCCTAAGCATCCTTGAGAATTGCCTAAAGGTAGGGAAGCCAGCAAAGAGAAACGTGCAATCTTCCAGGTGATCTACAGACTTCATGCAGAAGAAGGCTGTGGATATTGGGAAGGTGAAGCTAGATTACGGATTGCAAGCAGATCAAACCCTCATCAAATACTACAGGAAGGATTCTTTGCAAGTGAGAGAAAACACAACACGAATTAAGCCCAAAAGAAATCGATTGGTTCACTGAAGTGGAAAGTCCCGGGGAGACACCTAGCATCACACACTGCTGGATTCAGGGGCTCAGATAATGTCGTCGGGAACTAGCCTCTCCCCTTCTCTTTGCTCTCCTTTCATCTCTGGTGGCTTCTTTCTCAGAGATGCCCTCTCTTTGGGGTGACAAGACGACAGCCAGCAATTCTAGGCTTATATTCTCCTAAGTGCAAGTCCATCAGTTCAATGCAAAGTCCTGGACTTGACTCTCAGGGTCATGAGTGGGCCATATGACCAGTCTTGAGCAGATCTCTGTGGCCAAGAAGATGCTGTATTCCCATTGATCAAACCCAAGGAACATGTCACCTGTGGTACCTGGTTAGAATCAGCTCCATCCAACCCTGTAGGCTGAGAGGAGAAGAGGGATGGTCTGCACTGGGAAGTCAGGGTGCTGTTAACAGAATAAAGGTGAATGGATGGCTTGGTGGTGAAAATAGAAGGGTGTCCACTACATAGATTTTTTTTATCTGTGGGTATTTGAGAATAATTCTAAGACTGGTTCTCACTGGAGGGTGACTATGTCCCCAGGGGACATTTGGCAACGTGTGGAAACATTTTTGGTTTTCACAGCTGGGTAGTGCCACTGGCCTCTAGTGGGTGGAGGCCAGGGATGCTGCTAAAATCCTATGATACACAGGACAGCCCCCCACAGCAAAGAATTATTTGGCCCAAAATATCAGTAGTGCTGGGAATGAGAAACCCTGTTCTAAGATCTAGAATGCAGCCATAGAAGCTGTGACCCATCTCAACAGAAAAGAGAAAAAGATTTCTGTCCATGTCAGCTGAGAATGTGCATGTCCTTGCAGTTTATGAATCCCTGTTGGCACTTCAAGATGGGAAAGAGGCCCCACATCCCTCCCTGCTTCCTCTAACTCTTGAGCTAACCTTCCAACCCCATCCATCCAAATATCAGGAATTGCAATCATTCAAGTGACCATATTAGATCCAAAGCAATTAGGTGGGAAAATCCTAGTGGACATCTTGCAAATCAAGATTATGGGCAATAGTTAATACGACAGATGGTGAGCACTGGCCTGTGATCTTGGTGCAGATCGGCCAAGTGGCTCAGTGTATTCTATCAATTCTACCATGTAGTGTTGGGAGGAAGCTGCCTTCCCATCTGCCCTGTTGTCCTTCGTCCATATTGGCTGGTAAAAGTGGCACCAGGCTCAGAGCATCTGGAGCACATTCCTTGGGGCCTACAATGGCCCCCCTGTAGAAATCAAGATAGGCAAGGGGCCGTGCAATTTCCCTTCATGTTGTCAATTAGGATGCTTTTGGCTGCCGATGACCGAAATTGTTTTAAACAGTAGGCCATTTATTATCTCCAATAACAATAAGTCCAGACGTCCTAGTTTTACTTCATGCAGGTTTCCTGTCTCTGCTCTCCCTGCAATAGTTACAGGTATCCCATCCAGGTACTACATGCCCACAGGAACAGGAGGGGGCCCATTTCTTACAAACGAGGAGACCCTTCCCAGAAGCCACCTAGCACACTCCCCTCACGTCTTATTGGCCAGTGTAAAGTCACACGCCCACTCCTAAACCAAGTCCCTATGAATGAAGTGGGATCACAATGGCTGGGTCAGGAGCCTAGTCTCCTGGAGCAGAATGGATACAGGGTGTCTACCGAATGACCACCGTACCCAGTTAGTAGAAGGCGCATGCTGACACTTGGCAAACCAAAGTTGCCCTCCCCAGTGTGTCAGTAGCAGAGTCAGGGTTATATCTCACAATCAGGCCTGTTGCTACTGTTGAGTCTCGTTTGAGACAATTTACAAGTTTGAGTCACAATGAGACTGGAGTAATATTTGGTTACAAATGAAAAACTAGCTTAGGGCAATTCACAATGGTGGGGGTAAACAGACATTTCTCTTGATGGTGTGTTTTAACGAGTTGCTCAAGCATGGGCATGGTAGAATATTTAAGAACATCAGAGTTGAAAGGAACTTTAGATTTTGTATCAGATGTATGTTTTCCTCTGTCCAGCGAGTCTTTGGAAAGTAGCCCAAAACACATAGCTTCCAGAACCCTATGAGCTGAGTTCCAAGATATCTAAGCCAACATTTAGCCAACCACTACACTATAATGTAACAAAGACTTCCAACGTCCCAACAAGAGATAGGGGGACCCCTGTTCACTTTGAGTCAGATGATTCCACATTGTAGGGATCATCATTTGTAATATTCCATTCCATGTACCAATTACCTTCTTCAGGAGCAATGAGAATTTATTAAGGAAACAATGATGGGAAGAAACTTTGGAAGCTGTTTTGACATTTGTGGTACATTAAAAAAATATGTACAAACACAAATGAAAAACAATAACCCTAAAGAAGAAGGAAGCACATTTAGGTGCAATTAGCCATCCTGTATTAATTTTTTATTATTACCAATCACTGAACAATCTAGTACCGATTTTGTATATTTTACCTTGAAGTCAGACTCCTGCAGACTGTCGAGAGCTCTGTAACTCTTATCTGCTTGACGTGAAGTGTCCTCCAGGTAACTTTTCTTCTTTGAAATTCTTTTACTGACAAACTCCCTGTTGACCACATCTCAGTAAAGAGGCTTTCTACAGGCGACATGGGTGCTGTCCTCCAACCCTTTCAGCTCTTGCCCTTCGAAACAGGAGATTGTACAGGCTGGATCCCATGTGGGGCATTTTGAATAGAAGTGATGTGTACTATTTGTGAGCTGGAGCATTTGACTGCCAGTGGGAGACCTTCTAGGCCTTTGTTTCCCTTTGCCCCAGTAATCAGCAACATTTAAGATCATGGCTCCTCTATTGATCTGGGTGCCAGAACCCAGAGACATGTGGTAGAGCCCCCAGCTGACCTGTGGTGCACATGTGGTTTGAACAAAAAATTTTAAAAAGCACATTAAAAAAAATCCTAAACCAATAGCTTTTGGGGTTACTTATTATGTAGCATAACCTAGCCCATCCTAGCTGAAACACCTTCCAAAGTCCTTTTTGTGGCAGACAAAGGATGCAATACCAGGAGGAAAAAAGGCTGGAGGAGGGGCGAGAAAAATTACCTGTCTCCATGTTCACATTCTGTATAATCTCCTCCCCTTCGTAAAAGTGGGCGAGGTTTGTGGCTCGCTTCTGAACAACAGATTACCGCCAAGGTGATGGTCTGTAACTCCTGTGATTCTCCCTCGCTGACTTTGAGGAAGTAAGCTGCCACATTGTGAAAGGGTCTATGGAGAGGGCGTCGTGAGGCAAAGAAGTGTGGGTGGCCTCTAGGAGCTTAGAGCTGCTCCCACCGACAGGACCCCAGTCTCCGACCACAGGAGATGAATTGTGCCAACAACCAGACGGAGGGTGGAAGGGGACCTTTCTCCAGTGGAGCCTCTGAGGAGACCGCAGCCCCGGCCAGCGCCTGAGTGCAGCCTTGTGACATCCTGAGCAGAGGACCCAGCCATGCTGTGCCCAGACTCCTGACCCATAGAAATTTGAGATAATAAATGTGTGTGGTTTTAAGCTGCAAGTCTGTGGTAATTTCTTAGGCAGTAATAGAAGACTAACACACTCTATGAAAACATTTTCTAGTCAGAAGATTCTCCACCTTCTCAACATCATTCATTCAATAGCACATTATTGAGGATCTACAATGGGCCTGGCATTGTTTTAGGAATTTGAGGTTGAAAAGTGAACCAAACAGACAAAGATACGTGCCCTAACGCACTACAGTCTAGTGAGGAAGGATTAGGGGGTGAGGGAGACAGACAACCAAGAACATAATCAGTAAGTCAATTATCCAGAATATTAGAAAGTACTGAGTGCCGTGGGAGGAAGTGGAACAAGGGGAGGGGGATTGTGACTGAGATGGGCAGGGTTCGACTGCAGAACTCAAAGGATTCAACTGGAGAGAGGAGAGGAGAGAGCTGAAGGTGAGGAGGGCCTTGGTCACGTGGGTATCTGGAGAAGGAGAGTGCCAGGCAGAGGAGCAGGTCTAGCAGAGACCCTCGGGCCAAAGCCAACCTGGTTCGTGTGAAGAACAGCAAGGACGCCAGTGTGGCTGCAGTGGAAACGGCAAGGGGGAGAGTACTGGGAAGTGGGGTCAGATGGGTCACAGGGGATTAATCACGTAGGGCTGGGAGGGCCATTGACTGGAGTGAGCTGGGGAACGTCTGCAGAGCCGAGGAGTGGTGTGATCTGACAGGATTTAAAATGATCTCTCTGGCGGTAGTGTTAAAATAGACCGTAGGGGGCGAGGTTGCAAGTAAAGAGAGCTGTCGGAGCAACCCACACAAGAGACGAAGGTGGTTGTGCAGTGAGAAGTGGGTGGATTCTGGATATATTCTGAAGGTACAGTCTGAAGAATTGGACACGGGCTATGAGAGAAAGAGAGGAGGGTGTGAAGCTTTTGGCTGAGCAAATGAAGAGTGGAGTTGCTATCAACCAAGACATGGAAGCTCTGGGTAGAGAAGGTTTGGGGGGAAGATCAGGAGTCCAGTTGGGGCATGTTGAGTCTGCAGTGTCTTTCAGACATCTGAACGGAAGTGCTGAAGAGGCCGTTGGATGGAGAAGTCTGGAGCTAGCTGGAAAAGTCTAAGGTGGAGACACATTTGGGAGTCAACAGCACACAGACGGTGTCTACAGCCGTGGGACTGGATGGGATCGCCAAGGGGACGTGTAGAGATGAAAGGAGAAGAGGATCAAGGACTGAGCCCTGGAGCCTCCAACCTCAAGAAACTGAGGGAGAAGAGGAAGAACCAGCACAAGAGGCTGACAGGGAGCAACCAGTGAAGTAGGAAGAAAGCCCAGAGCCTCGGTGTATTAGAAGCCAAGAGAAGAGAGTGAATCAAGGGAGAGAAAGCACACAGCTGGGTCAAATGCTGCTGAGAAGTCAAGCAAAGCGAGGGTGGAGAATTGTCTGTTGGATTTAGCAACGTGGAGGTCATGGGTGACCTTGACAAGAGGTCATAGGTGACTTTGACAAGAGCAGTTACAACAGAATGGTGGGGGCAGAAGCCTGGTTGGTGTGTTGAAGAGAGCAGAGGAGGAGGGCAGTTGAAAACAGCAACTATAGACAACTCTCTCAAATTTCACTGCAAAGAGGAGCAAAGAAATAAGGGGGCAGCCAGCAGAGGAAGTGGAGGCAGAGGGCTTTTGTTTTGTTTTGTTTTCTTTTTAAACGGGAGACACAGCATTTCTGTATGTTTGTGGGAAAGATCCAATAGACAATAAGAAATTAGTGCTCTAGGAAAGGGAGATGCAACTTCCTGGTGCCATGTCTTTGGGCAGATGAGAGGAGACTGGATTAAATGCACACGGAGAGGGTCTGGCTTTAGGTGGGAGCAGGGGCGGCTCATTGTGGTAACAGACAGGCGAGCAGACTACTGGGAGCAGATGCTGGCAGGCGGGAGGTGTGTCAGAACTCTGTGGAAGTTCTCTTTTGATTGCTTCCATTTCTCAGAGAAGTAAGAAGCGGTGTTGTCAGATGACAGAGAGAGAGAGAGAAGAGGGGAGGAGGTATGTGGCTTGAGGAGAGAGGAGAATGTGTGGAATGCGCAGCTAGGAAGGGAGTGGGGGACCGGGGAGCATCAAGGCCGCACCCTAGTCCTTGACGGTGGGCTGCAGTGAGGCGATCCGCACAGCTGGTTGTTCATCTCCGGTCACTTTCAGCTGGTCAGGTGCAGGTGTATGTGGCAGAAAGTCGGCTCTCACCAGGGTTGAGGTTTCTGCCAAGTGAGCACTGATGAAGCGAAAGGGGCAGGAGAGCCAGATGCAGGCCCTGGCGGGATGGTAGGCAAGGGTCAAGCGGGAGTGTGACCCGGTAAGGAGGGAGCACGTGCCCTGGATTTGCAACAAGGGAGCCCGGCCAGCCCCCAGCACCCACCCACTGCTTGGGGTCGGCTTGGGTTGAAGTGCATCTTTCCCAACGTCCCCGCTCAATGTACCACCCGAATCTCCATCCTCAGCTCATCGGAACCCTCCTCCGGAAGCCCTCTGGACTGCTCTGCCCAAGCTGCGTGTGGGCCTGGCACAGAGGCCCTGGAGAATGCTCCACACTCAACTATTGACCCCCATGGTGGACACTGGCCACTGGGACAAGAGCTGTCGATGGGGCGATCAGGGCCATTCAAGTGACACAGGTGGTTCCAACGTATTAGAACAACTGACCCATCTAAATACAAGCCGGGGAGGAGACAGAGTGAGTGCAAGAGTCAGGAGAGGGACAGGGCTGTGGGGGAGCAGAGGGACCTCTGGTGGCATGGGCAGCAGGGGACCCAGCAGCCCTGGGCTGGCCTGGGAGCCTCCAGAAGGGGCTGGCCACCCTGGCCTCCTGCCGTGCTCAACAGCCAGTGTACTTTTATCTTCAGGATGTTGGGGGCTGTGGATCTCTCACGAGTCACGTGTGTCTTGATGTGGCCTTCCTGGAGCACATTTAGGGACCAGAGGCACCATCGTCACCACCAAGGGCACGGAAGGGGTCCCTTCCCACCCAGTCACTGGCCCTCCACCTCTCCGGCAGTGCGGCCAGCCCGAGAACTCAGCACCCACACCAGCTCTTCACCCGTCCCCCCTCAGGGTCCTCCCTCAGGCTGGCCCAGCCTTGGGTGTTAGAGCCGGGAGCACAGATACGTACATTAGGGCCTTTGATCACCAGCAAAATGACATAGATTTATCAAAGTTTTGCCTCTCTCTGCCTCTTTGAAAGGCTGATTTATAGGATGCAGCCTTTTCCTCCCTTCCTTTCTTGAAATATGAAGTGTTTGTGAATAGCTACGGCAATATTTAATATCCTGCCAACGAGCCTTTTGCACTTGCTAACAAATGAACGACATCCCCGCCAAATGGCCCACATCTGTGTGGGCTCCTCTTTTTGACTAAACAAATTAGCATTAAAATACCTCACAGAGAATGCCAAGTGTCCCTTTCTAGATGAGGGGGCAGGGACAATTCTGAGGGAGAGGACCACTGTCTGGAGTGGGGACCCGGCGCGGCAGACGTTTCCTCTCTCCTGGAGTGTCCAGGGATGAGCCGGGCCGCAGCGGGCTGGTGGCCAGGGATACGCCTTGCCCTCCGCTCCCCACGGAAACCCAGGGTCGGGGCCTAGGGTTGGGGGTGCCTGTGAAAAATGGACCTGGCTGGCTCATTTCTGGCTCTTCAATCCAGAAGAGTTTTCCCTAAACGATTCCCAAGAAGGTAGAAGTGTCTTCCAAATAACATTTTATTTGGAGAAGAAGCTGCTACCGTTGATGGTGCTGATTCAAGCGCCCTGGATGGGGACTGACTCTAGCTCTGAGCGGGGCTCTGCCTGTCCTGAACCGGGTGCTGGCTGGGCAATCCCAGGGCTGTGGCTGGTCTGGTGTACAGAGCAGGTCGTGAAATGCCCTGGGCTTTCATTTTGTTAACGGCCTTGTAATAAACTGACGTACCCCGGCCTGCACGTAAATGTGCTTGGGGACTGCAGCGGTAACACGGTCAGGACAGCCCTGCCAGGGGCAAGGCCTTCCGCTTGCCGTCTCAGTTATGGCAAGAGTCTGAGGGTCTGCACAGCAGATGGGCACTGCCTTTGCTGGGACCCCTTTCCAAGGCCTAGGGGCTCTCTCCCGGGCTCACTTCCCCAGAGCCCTGGCCCCAAGGTCTCTCCAAGGACCAAACTAGATGATATTCCCCCTTCTTCCACCTCCTTCTTACCGAATTTCCCAAACCTTCATCATGGGAGGCATGACTGCCTCCGCACACAGGCTCTGATTCACTTGAGCCAGGCTGAGCGGGTCCAGAACAGGCACGAGCCCTGAATGAGATCGATTAGGGCCAGCATCTCGATTCTAAGACTTGCTTCCTTAGTTTTGAATCAGAAGCTGTCTCCCAATCACCCAATTCCCCGCTCAGAGGCAACCACAGTCACCAAGTCCTTTGCATTTTCTTCTAGAGATGTCTTAGGCATGAGGCCAGGGATGTTTGACTGTTTTGTTCATTGCTGCATCCCCAGTACCTGGAACAGCACCTGGCCCAAGGTAAGTAGTAAATAAATATTTGTGAACAAAGGAATGAATAATTACTTGAAGGGTTTCTGCATCTTAAAGGGAGAGAGCTCTCCAAGAGTGGTGCCAATAAGTGGAGAGAGCAACCTGTCTCCTGGATTGAACCATGCCTGAAGCCACCATGCTTCTGGACCTTTCAACTACATGAACCAACACATTTCTTCTCTTAAGCCAGTTTCAGTTGGGTTTCTTGTCACTCGCAATTATGAATCCAAACTGATATAGGAAGGTTGGTTAATGGTTAACTAATGAGGGCACATTCTGCATGAGATTAGCTATGAATTTTTTTCCCAGTCTGGTTCTGGGTAGATCATCTATATTTTATAGGTGAACAAGTGCCAAATGGCAGTCTGAGAGGCCTGAATGAACATCAGCCGTGATTTAGGCAGGTTTTAGGGTAAACAAGCCCATTCTTGTTTGGAAAGTGAATTCAGATCCTCTGGTTGAAGAGGCCAGTGGTGTTATTCAGATTGGAGAGACTCAGGAGGTGGGGAGAAGGAGGGGAGGGTGGGGGCAGCTCCTGCTCCGGAACCTTTCTAGCAGAGGCACTAGACCCTGGGGCCATGCTCTCAGCCTAAAGGCAGCGCACATTGTCTTGAGCGAGCTGGTTCTTACAGCACACCGCACTGTATCACGGGACTGCAGCTTTTTCTCGAGGGCCAGGTGCGGGGGAGATCTCAGGCAGAGGCTCGGTCGTCAGTGGTCTGCATGTCTTGGGGGAGGCAGGATTACGCGTGCACGAGGGGGTAGGGGACAGGCTGAGATAACCTGGGTCTTCCACAGGAGGTCAGACCAGCAATCGAGGCCCTCAGTGAGCACAGGCAGAGGAAGAGAAGGGCACATGAACAATGGAAGAGGACTCCAAGACAGGACCCTGGAATATCCCAGGATCTTCTTTCTGCCAATCACCCCAACCAGGCCTGTGGATTTCCCTCTGCTCCACTTCTGCCTCTCTCTCTCGTCTGCCCAGATTCAGGTCCATTCTCACTCACCTGGTCTCCCCAAGTCTCCCAATCTACCTTCCGCTCTATGGCCTGAATTTTCTTTCTAAAGGACAAACCTGGTCATGCTACTTTCCCGCTTGATTCTCTGGTTGCTCTTAGGGTAAGTCCAAACTACCACCTAGGCATAGGTGCAGTCAGCCACACCTGTATGTGCAGTCGGCCACACCTGTACGTGCAGTCGGCCACACCTGTACGTGCAGTCGGCCACATCTGTATGTGAAGTCGGCCACATCTGTATGTGAAGTCGGCCACACCTGTATGTGAAGTCAGCCACATCTGTATGGGAACTCAGCCACATCTGTACGTGAAGTCAGCCACATCTGTATGTGAAGTCGGCCACACCTGTATGTGAAGTTGGCCACACCTGTGTGGGAACTCAGCCACATCTGTACGTGAAGTCAGCCACATCTGGTCCCTCGGCTTCTCTCTTCAGCCTCATCCTCCGTCCCTCCCTTGCTCCCACACTCCAGCTGTGCAGAACTGCTTCTGCTCTCGCAGATGCTCCACACAGCTTCACATGGGGTCCTTGCTCATCCTAGTCTCTGCTGAGAATGCATCCGCCCCTCCGATCCCCTCCCCACCCCCATGTTTGGCCTGATGACCAGTGGATTCTTGGTCATCACACCGAATTCTTTCCTTGGAACACAGAAACGCAATTGAGGTGATGCACAGACACCAGCCTGTCCTGTAAAGAAAAGCGGCTGTGAGCGGGCGTGGGAGAGCTGTGAGCTGGCTGAACTCTCGGTTTGCTGCGCCCCCTTTAGTAGAGAGGGAGGGCCTACAGCCAGACCCCCCCTGAGACATGGACGCAGCCCTGAAGAGAGGCCCCGGAGTCAAATCGAGAGGCACAAGGACCAGGATCATGGAGAAGCAGACGTTGAGAAGCCACCTGGGAGGCTGAGCAAAGGCCACCCTCTGGCGAGGCCGTGGGGCCTGGAGACAACGAAGACACGGTCCAAGGATTCTGGGTAAGAAACCGAGTGCCCCTGCTCCTCCCTCCCTGAGTATTTCCAGAGAGTAAACTCCTGGGGTCAGGGCCGCACCTTGGCTCACGTCTTGATCCCACACAAGGCCCAGCACGCAGCGCCCTTGGGGAATTATTTGCTCAGCCGATGATAGAATAAATGGTTGCTGAGTTAACACACTGGCGGCCTGCTGTAGGAAGACGCCTCTCCTCTCACTCGGTGCTTTGTTTGGTGTGTGAGTGTGTGTGTGTGTGTGTGTGTCTAGAAGGTGGGGAGGGGGGCCTTGTTTGTGTTGCCTTGCTCAGGCTCCCCCGCATTGTTTGTTTGTCTTAGTCACCTTGTCTCCCTTTAGATGTTTGAGGTGGGAGGGGTTACTCCTCCAAAGTCCCCTGTGCCCTCCTCCCTCCCTCCTCCACACCCTCCCCAGCTCTGTTCCCGCTTTGCCTTGGTGAGAGGAGTTGTCAGGCCGGAGCCCTTTCAGGAAGCGCCCCAGCCTGCAGCGCCCCCTGGCTGCTGTGTGGTGAGGAGAGACTGGCTTTTACCAAGACCCTGGCACCCCACCTTCACCCACCCCGTCCGGCTGGCCTGCCTTCTTGACTTTCTCTGCACTTGGGGTCCCCACTCTTTTGGCTTCCACTTCCCAGGCAGGCCCCGCAGTTATGAGCCTGGTGGGGTTCTATTCATTTAAGCTGAGCGGGATGCATGCTGACTCTCACTCGCGGGAGGTGACAGCTCAGCTCCCTTCTTCTGGGAAGGAGTCAAAACAGTGACTCCAGTGGAAAGCGGTTCGGGAAGAAGATGGAGCTAGACACTGGATTTTCTGCTAATGTATTTGAAAAAGCAAAAAAAAAAAAGAAAGAGAAATAGTGGCCAAGAGAAACATTGGCCAAGAAGCCAACTTGCTTTACTTGACTAAGGGCTCTGCTATTAATTAGTTGAGCCAAGGTAGACCTGAAAATAGAGGAAATGGTGACAACCGACCACACTTCGGAAAACAAAGACTGATGAATGAGTGAGACCAGGAAGAAATGATAGTAACTCATTTTGGCTCAACTCTGGCAATTTTCTTCACAAAGCAGTTAACCCAGGGCGTGTGCCAGTCTCCCCACTCTCAAGTGCTGGTCCGAGAATGGAACAGAGACAACTGGCTCCTGCCACCTCCACCTCCAGCTGTTCCCCTCAAGTCACTCATTCACTCCTTTGATCAGTGACGGGGCATCTACCATGTGGTCACTTATTGAGTGCCTTCTGTTCTGTGGACACAGCGGTGAGAAACAGACATTTCTGCCTTATTGAGTTTACAGTCTAATGGTGGTGGGGGGGAAGCAGGAAACTCAATAAACAGGGAAGTCAAACACGCACGTTGCATATAGATAGCTGCTATGGGAGATGAATACAGCAGGAATGGTGTGGGTGGGTTGGTGGTTTAAAGTTAGAGAAGGCAAATTCCAGAAACAAGTCAAAGTTGTGGGTCGGTGGCCTGGAAGCGCTGGTGCCATCCCGGACTGAGCCCTGCAGGCGGGGGCAGGGACAGGGACTGTACCAGCAGCGGGATAAGGACAGGTTACAAGACATTTTTTCTCATGTTATAAACAAATTCTAAACCAGCTCATTCTTGATCCCGGGCTGACAGACCCTGTCCCTCTGACACTTGGGCTTCACACAGCCCAGATGGGGTTATTCATTCAAAAAGCACTCAGTGAGCAGGTGCTCTGTGCCAGCATTGCTCTATACTGGGGATGAAGGGATGCAAAGATGAGTCCTCGCCTTCATGGAGCTTCTATTCCACGGGGAGACAGATAATAAGCAGGTAAGGAGATAGACAGACACAGAATGTCTAACAGCATCATTTCATGCGGTTAGGAGGGCATCCACCAGAAGAGATGGGGCGAGGGCTGCAGGCAGAGGGAACAGGAGGCGAGAAGGCCCGGAAGGCAGGTATGCTTCCCTGTGGACAGGACAGTCGGGGGTCCGGAGGGTAGTTCCAAGATCAGACCGGGGAGCAGGGCCAGGTCATGGGGGCCACTGGAAGGACTTTGCATTTCATCTGCGGTGTGAAGAGGCCCTTGGAGGGTGGAGACGGGAATGTCCTGGTCTGCCTGGTACCTTAGCAGGATCATGCTGGCTGCTGCGTGACAGACAGACAGGGGAGGGGCAAAAGGAGGAGGAAGATAAATGAGGAGGCTCGTAGGCATGGGGGAGATGGGCGGTTAAGCTGAGTTGGTGGCGGTGGAAGAGGTGAGTGGTGGCCAGAGTTGGGATGCATTTCAGCGGCTCAACCTGGTTGCCTCAGTGATGGATGGCAGCGGGAGTTAGGACCCAGGCTGGGCCGATCAGAGTGCAAGCTTGGGGCGGTGGCTGGATGCTGGCAGATGCCATGCCTCTCAGTGGTTCTGTGATGTGCACGGCGGGGTCCAGCAACCGAGTGACCAAACCTGAATTAGGAAGTGAGTGTCAGAGGTTCTTTGATCAGAATATCTCTTTACATCTTGTATTTGGTTAGGAAATTGAGACCAAATGATGATGGAAGTTGTAATCTGTCCGGCATGACGTCAATTATGATTGGGTTTCCAACAAAGAAGAAGCATGTATATTGTCCCTGCTTAACTTCTACTCTAGGTAGATGAGTAGATATAAACATATGTGACAAGTCTGACAGCTGATGGGAACAGACCAAAAGCAGCAAGCATGACAAATGTCCGAGTCGACTGCCGGGCCCTGTTTGTGTTCCACTTGCTTTTCATTTAGTTGCCTGGTTGGTGGACACCACTGATCCTACCAGACAGAGGGAGAAGACGTGCTAGTGACAGAGGAACTTTGTGGGTGATCACTAGCTGGCCTCCAATTTCAGAGAAAGAACCAAGGCAACATCCCTACCCAGTTCTTCGTTCAGGTCAGATGAGGAGTTCTCTTGGACTATGAGCAGGTCATTACAGGGGTCAAGTGGGCACTTTCCAAAGACCTTTCTCTCCCAGTTCTTGCTGCCGTCAGTTATGTGTCCTGTCACTAGGAGTGTGTCGGGGAGGGGAGGTGGGTGTCAGGGGACAGAGACCCTGGCTCCAGCTGAACTCAGAGGAGCAAGTCTCATGTCACACCAGAGTCAGCGAGCAGAAAAAGCTTTGCTCTGTTCCCGGCATTGCCCCTGGGCAGAGAAGTGCTCAGTCCCAGCTGTTTCCTTAGCAAAGCAAACAGGAGGCGAGGATGACAAGCAGGAAGGACTGAAGAAAAACGAATCAATTATCAGAGGGAAATTCAACCCTACACACATTCAGAGCAAAGCACAACTTCCAACAGTTTTGCTCTTCCCCTCCAGCATTGGGGTGGGGGGTACTCAAAGCACGTTTATAGTGCCAGGAAGAACGTGTTTCTATTGGGCAAGACAGATTCCATTTTTGTTTGAAAAGAAAAACTGATCCTGGGAACAGGCATGGCATTCCCACCACAGCTGTAGGCTTACAAAGATGGACCCTGTGGTGAAATTTGGTTCTATCCTTAACTGATACAGCGGTTTCACTAAAATAACAGGAAGTTGGTACAATTTTCCCAGAGTCAGAGGAATACTAGGCTAAGAATCATAAATGTTTTTAAAAAACCTACTTAAGGGACTGGACATGTCCCTTTTCCTTTTCATTAGTTTGTCTTGTTATAGAATAACCAAACTCCAAGTGAATCCGTTTCAAATCTCAAGCCCCTTCTCCTCCATGCGCGGCCCCTACTCCGTCAGGGCCTGCAGGCCTAGTCCCGCTCGCACAGCCAGAGGCCTGAAGGACCCGAGTGAAAACTCTGGAGATCAGGTCCGGACAGCACCTCCCAGGCTGCGCTCCCCACTGCACATTCCATGCGAGGCTGGGAGGCGTTACACAGGGGAGAGGGCTCTGGGCGTGCTAGGTTTGGGAAACAGTAGGTGAGCAAACTCAGACTTCTACATTTGTGACTTTGAGTCTCCTGAAGCCTTACTACGTGCACGTGCCTCTGACTCCCCAGAGAGCTGCGACAGGCAGTATTTCCCACAGATGCTCAACTCAAGAACGCTTGGAGGACACCTGCGTCATCCACCTGGGAATGCCACTGAGCGGAGTCCTTACAAAGGCTGTCAAGGTGAGGGCCTGTAGGCGGGGGTGGAAATGCAGCCCCAGGGGTCCGGGGATTGAGCAGCTGTCCTGCAGGGGCTGTGGCAGTCGGGAGAGGGAGGGTCAATTCCATGGTCCACGCAGGGACATATGGGATGGGGTGGGGGGGGATGGGCTCATCTGAGCACAGGGTGCCCTCAGGGGGCTGTGAGGAGCGGCAGGAAATCAGTGAGGTGGCACCACATGGAAGATTCCTGGAGAGAGAACTGGGAGGACGTTGGGTGTGGTGTCGGGCCGAGACTTCACTGTTGCACAGACGGCGTGCCATGTACTTTCTGGGCAGGAGAACGACAGGTCAGAGTGTGCAGGAAGATTTCTTTGGTGATGGTTTTGGAGGCAGGAGAAGGGAGAGACTGGATGATTCCGAGCAGAAGAAGGGTGGGGGGGTGGGTTACTGCCCTTTGCCTATTCTTTCCAGCGCACAGGATCTCTCACGCTCCAGGGCGCTCACTTCCACCACCTTCAAACAGAAATATCGACGGCCTTCTAATCCTCTGCTGGCTCATGAAAGTGAGTCAAGTGTTACCAATTCTACCAGGAACTGGGCAAACTCAGCACAGGATGATTAAATAAAATTACACCACATGCACTCCTGCTCTCATATACCAGTTTATTGCAGCAGGAAAAGAGAACCGATGCATTTGACAAATTGGAGGGCTGCAACAAGTTGTAGATGTTCTTTCCAGACATTCCTACGCCATGTTCCCCACAGTAAATAACCTGGATACAGCCGAGAGGTAATATTTCAGATAAGTAGAAACAGGGATCAGATGCTATCTGCAATTGCTTTAGAAATTTCTGAGTGAACAAGCATAGTGCAATGACCATTTAAATGTTGCTTAAACTCCCCAAATTAATTCCTACAGGGCAGCAATGCCGCCGGAGACCGAGTAATTAAAACATCCTGTTAAGCTACAAGAGCTTCGGGCCAATGGGACTCACAGTGGACAAGTGGGCGTGGGTGAAGGACTGACGGAGGAGGACAGGTGCTCGCTACCAGGAAACTCACACAATGCCCAGGACGGGAAGGAAGCGTCCCCACCCAGAGCCCAACTCCCGCTCATGGCTCTTAACACTGCTGATGTGTGGAGGCTGATTTCTGAATTCAGAAGATGCCAGGATGGAAATGTGTTTTTCACTAAAGGGACAAGCGTGTGAGCTACGTGGGTTGGCTAGCCCAGCTCACCTTTTTTTCTGATTTCCCTTCTCATTCGGCCTCGAGACAGCCGCGCAGCAAAGAGGAGCTGACGCTCTGCAGTAATGCTAAGAGGAACGGGACTGGGTCAGAGCCGGAGCGACTTCTGGTGTTAGGTCTAGCGCTATCCATCCAGAAAGAAAGGCTTTAGACACCTCCTGTATTTTAAAGGCAACGATAAAGATGCCTTTGATTCCTCGGAGGTTGTGAAATGCTGATATGTACTGGGGGTGAGGGCCAGGGGCCTGCAGTCCAGTCTGAGAGTCCCTAGACAACCGTTTGGAATGCTCCCTCCCAAGGTTGTGCAGCAGCCCAGCCTTGGTATTCTCTTTCTGTTTGAGGGAGTATGTGGCAGAGAGTACGTGTGGGGTAGAGAAAGCTGGAACCCTGGCTTATTCACAGGCAAGGGGGTGCTGCGGCTGGCAGCGTGCATTTCCTCTGACACAGGCCTTGCGGCACCTGAGGACACAGAACTACTGATATCATAGACGAATGCTCACCTTGTCTGGCCACCAATTACCACTGTGGCCGGCAGGTGGGGAGTGCATGTGTGGGGCCAGAAAAGGAAGAAGCATACTTGTACAACTATGCAAGGAAGAAGAAAAACAATGGGAAGGTTGGAGGAAAAAAATACATACAGGCCCTCAAAGAGAAAATTATGCTCTCTTTGTATTAATCTGCTGAGTCAACCCATTTCGTATTCAGGGAGCATTTTGGATATTATCATTAAAAAAAATTGTCAAGTGATCACTGAGCACCAAATCATTTTACAATCTTGCATTAAACCCAGCAATTTCTCTTCTTGAGCTCCAGAATTACCAAAATGTTCTTGTCTAACAGCAAAGGGAAAAAAAATTGTGTCTCCCTGTATGTTTGGTTTCTTCCCCACATGCCAATGCGCTTTCAGCTTTGAGGTTCTCCCTTGTCACTTCCCCCACCTCGTGGCTGCTTACAGGTGAGCATGAGGAGCAGGAACAAGGGCAAATGCCAGAGGCTGCAGAAGAACAGTTTCCTGGAGCTCTTGCGGTCCGCGTCCCTGTAGAACCGAAAGCCGAGGTAGGAAATATACAAGTTGATGGGGAGGGAGATGACGGGGAAGGTCCACGTGGTGACATCCAGGATGGGGGCTGCCACGGACAGTCCGATCAAGGCCAGACAGTGGCGCAGGGCGACGCGCCTGCACAGGGCTGGGTGCGTGACGGACATCATGCAGTAGCCACCTCGGGAGTAGTCTTCGCGGAGGCCCCAGCTCAGCGCGTTGAAGTGAGGGAATTGCCAGGAGTAGAGGATTCCTCCCAAAAGAAACGCTCCTGTACAAAGGTTTAGGAGAAAAGAAGGAAGCAGAGACACGTTGTCACCAGAGATTTACAAAGGCACTGTTTTCTCTCACCCGAGAGCCCTTCTGGGCCTCCGAGGTGCTCTCTCCGGATTTCACCCGGATCTCAGATTCTCTGCCAGTCTTTGTTCTCCTCTCTGCTTGCCCAAGTCAGCCTGGCATCTGAGACAGGCAGGGTGGGGAGCTGAACGCTCTCCAAGATCCTTCCAGCTTTTTCACCCTGGGGGGTAAGGAGGCTCCTGGCATCTGGGCAAGGCCCTGCCTCCCAGGCTACCTCCCACTGCAGGATGTTGAGCATCTGCGGCTCCTGCCCGCCCAAAGCCCCCACCGTGTCCAGCCATCGTGACAACAAAAGAAGCCCCTACACACTTGCAAACACGTTTAGGGGCGGCACTGCCCCTTGGGGGACCTCTCCGCTGAGCTTCTAGCTCTATTTCCACAAGCAGGGCCTTGGGAGGGCAGTGCTCTGGCGGGGCGGAAGGGCACTCCAAGCCCACTGGCCCGCCCCATGGGCCCCTTCCCGGGCAGGTGGCAGCTCCCTGCTCAGCTCTGACAGAACGGGGCGGGGGCCCAGGCCCCCCAGGCTCCCTAGGCCAGCACTGGGCCCCGTGGCTTTTGTCGCTGTACTGACTTTCACAGTTGACCTCAGGCTTCCAGGGCAGGTGCCTGGCGCACCCCACAGAGCCGGTGCGACAAGGCAGGCAGGAGGGACTAAAACAGCGTGCACTAAATAAACCAAGTAGCATAGAGGACATGGCCCGAGCAGAACGAGAACCTGCCTGAGGCTTTGCTGTTTTCCAACAAGGACACATTAGTGTCTTGAGCCCTTTGGAGCGGGGCCTCCCTCCCCACATGTGTGGGACGAGGGCTGCCATTTACCGAGCACCTATGATGCGACAGAGACTTCACATAGTTTACTCCATTTCATCCTGACTCTAAGGGGTTAGGTGGGTTTTATACTCATCAGTCAAAGAGATCAGATGATGGTACGTTCTGCAAAAAATGGCGAAGGAGAAAGTCAAAACAAGCCTGTCTGATTTTAAAACAGGGCTGCCTACCACACCAGGCCCCCTCCCGAGTCAGGCAGCAGAGTGGGGCTCGGTGCAGGGGTGACAGGCTTTCCTGACTGCCTTGCTCACACAGAAAAGGTGTGCCGAGCACCTACTGGGAGGCAACACATACACGGGCTACAGTGGTGAGCGCAAACCCACACGTGTCCCTGCTGCATCCGTTCACCGTCACCGAGCAGGAGCCACGCTAGAGCATCGACACTGCCACTCAAATGATGCAGGAAAAGCCCGAGCAATGAGGACCCAGAACGAGGGGCTGAGCTAGACCAGGGGGCAGAGAAGACTTCTCTGCGGGAGAAGTGACCGAGTCCAGTGAAGGACTCCCAAAGGCCTTGGGACAGGAAGGTGCGCAGTGTAGCCAAGGTATGAAAAGAAGATTAGCACATGTGCTAGGATTCACAGAGCTGTATGGCAGAGGAATGAAGGTCAGTTTTATTGTGTGATACTTTAGAAAAGAAATTAAAATAAAAAAGGAAGGCCAGTGTGGCTGGAGTGCAGAGAACAACGGGGAACCCAGTTCAGGACTGGGCGGGAGGGACGGGCAGGGCTGCACCACCCCCGGCTCCGTAGGCTGTGCTAAGGACTGGTTCTATCCTAAAAGCAACAGAAAGCCATGGAAGGATCTAACGTCTGAGAGTGTGTGAGGAAAGAGGCACTGGTGTTACCTGACCCGATTTGTGAAAGAACGCACTGGAGGGGCCCAAAGCAGGTACGCAAGCATCAATCAGGAGAGGAAAGAAGACAGCAGTTAGGATCAGGGTGGTGACAGTGGAGATGGAAAGAGGATGAACTCGAGAGGGAGTCAGGAGGCAAAAGTGACAGGAGACGAGTGCAGAGTGAATGAGGAGGAGAGGGAGAAGAAGGTATCAAGAGCAACTCCGGCGTTTAGGGTTCCATGGAGATTCACTGACACGAGGACAGGGAAGGCGGGGAGGGCGGCTCCTGAGTGAGACCTGGGGTGCAGTCAGTGTGACAGGCCTCTGAGACATCCAAGGGAAAATGGCAACCAGGCTGTGTGAGGAGGGGTCTGGGCTATGGTGTGTCCCTGAGCTACTCATACCTACATCCACTACTGAGTAATCGTGGCACCCGATCATTAACCGTTTCTGTGTTTCCTGCCTGAATGTAAACTCCTGCAGGGTATGCTCATCTTCCTGGTATCTCCAGAGATTAGAATATAGAAAGTGCTCGATACTACCATAGGAAAGGGTCCTCAGACTCATCAGTGGGAGCCCACGGGTACAAACAATTGCTTGAGTACAAATGATCCCACAATCTCTGTTTCCCAGCACTGATTTGTGAGCTGGTACAGCAAACCATTAGGACTCTGTCTACTCTCCCTGCTTCCGCCCTCCTCTGGAATGTCTCGGACGCTCGGACTCGGCTCCTGGTTTCTGTGATACCTAACTGCCTCCTTGGGTCCCTGGGTGGAGAATGGAGAGCTTACTAACCCTCTGTGTAACCTACCCAGGGAAGCACCATCCTGCATGGAGGGGTTGAGAATTTGTAACCACAGTCTTATTTCAGGTAATGAGGATCTTTAAGCCCCTGGTCTGCGGGAATGTTCAGCAAAAGAGAGAGTGGGGGCTACTGCTAACACAGAACTCACCAGGAGAGAAAGCAGTTTAAGTAATTCAGAAAATAAGTCTGGGGCTCTAAGGTCCTGAAGGGCCTCTCTTGTGCACATGCCCACGTGGATCAGAAGGGATGAGCCCCTCTTTTAATCTCTTATCTGTATTCCTCAACAGCGGGGACCGTAGAGTGACAATAGGGGCCGGCTTTACACATCATTTAAAAGAACGAATGATGATTTTTATTCATATTGTTCTGGGCAGAAACTTACTCATTTCTGAATTATGTTTGCCAGGCAGTTGTAGCACATCAAGTAGAACTCGTGTGGGTGCAGAAGATTTATGAGGGATGGGGGCCTGCTTTCACATCCATTAATAGTTTCTTGCAGGTTCCATAAGTCCATCAATTCCTTGTCAGCTTTCCAATATGGGAGGAAACATAACCAAGACTTGATTTTAGGGTCCCTATTTTAGTAGGGTTGCTGTCAAATCTCCCAAACCCATTTTTAACCCTATCTATAAATGACAGATATAAATATATAGCTCTATATCTATATATGTATCTTAGTTCACGTAAACATACTCCAGTTTTAATGCTAATAATAGCAGTAGCTACTATTTGTTGAATCCATCACTTGGTAAGTGGATGACCGGTATCTACCCCATGCCAGGCACAATTCTGGATGCTAGGGAGGCAGTGGTGAACAAGACAAAGCCTTGCTTAATGCCTAGAGGGGGAGACACACAGACACAAGTAACAGCAATGAGTGCTGTTTATAGAATCACAATAGGGTGACACCATGGGGGCGACCTGAGATTGACTGCTCAGGGAAGGCCTTCCCAAAGGTGACACTGAAGCCATGACTCAACTAACTGGAAGTAGAGCTCTATCAGATCCTGCAGAGTCACTCAGGTGTGTTTCCGGGCATCATGGAGGCTGCAGGGAGGGAGGAGAGTAACAAGACAGGGCCGGTGAGCTCGGGGCCAGCTCACGGGGGCATCCGTAAACCCAGGTTAGGAGTGACCACCGTCAGGGGTGGTGGGGTACAGCCGGCAGGGGACTAGTGAGGCAGCAGGTGGCCAAGGGAGAGATGAGGGTGGCCAACACTGATGCCTTTTACTCGGGGGAATAGTGGGGACATGCACAGGTGAGTGTGCTCATGGTGGAGACACGAAGAGGTCTCTCTCTGGCCATTTTAAGTTTGAGATGCCTATTAGACATCCCAGTGAAACACCTTGTGGCTGTCAGACAACAGGCAGGGTGTAGAGGAATTATATATACGCTTTCTAATGCTCACAACAACCCTTTCACAGGCAGAATTACTCTCATCTTGCAGTTGACATGAATTAACCTGCCCAAGGATATTCAGCACTTCTAGCACAGTATCCCAGCACTTCTTTTAGAAAGCTGTTGCTGGGGCCGGCCCGGTGGCGCAAGCGGTTAGGTGCGTGCGCTCCGCTGAGGCAGCCCAGGGTTCTGGTTCGGATCCCGGGCGTGCACTGATGCACCGCTTGGCAAGCCATGCTGTGGCGGCGTCCCACATAAAGTGGAGGAAGATGGGCACAGATGTTAGCCAGTCTTCCTCAGCAAAAAAACAAAGAGAGGAGGACCGGCAGATGTTAGCACAGGGCTGATCTCCTCACAAAAAAAAAAAAAAAAAAGAAAGTTGTTGCCATATATGGACTCAAATTAGTTAACAATGGACTATTGGGTGGTAATTCAAATGCCAATGGTGCTGAGCAGAGGGAGGCTTGCTGGAAGGAGAAACTGCAGAGGCCCTTTCCAGTTCATTAAGATAAGAGTCCTGGTACCTTTAAAAAAAAAAAAAAGGTTTGTTTCAATTACAAGAAACAGACAATATTTTTCTTGACAGCGAGTACCCTTGGGGAATTAGACGGGACAGAAGGGAAGGTTGGACCACCCAGGTACAGCTGAGTAGTAAACAGGGTGACAGAAGGAGACTTCTCCTGCGTATTTTGATGGAAAAATAGAACGCTCTCTGGATTTTAGAGGGACCAATAAAGAGGACGTGCTGTTAAGGATGCTCAGGGCACGGCGTCACTTTGAGGCTCTTGAGCACTATGTACATGGAGCAGCCCCCCAGCTCACGAGGGTCTCAATCCAAAGGGTCTGAACAGATTATGGTTCGCGGTTATGACAGCCACAGCACAGGGGGAAGCCCACATACCAAGATGTGTCCTGTCAAGATAAACAACGTCAGGGGTAACTTAGGAACAGGGGAGGGAAGAGGGTAAGTCAGAGCACAGTAGCTGCTCTGCTGTAGAAACGGCTGAGAAAGGGCAAACTCGGCTGGGAAACCAGACTTGAAACAGTTAAAATATCAGGCCCAAATGTGGAATCTTGCTTGTCTTTCTCAAAAGCCCTCTTTTTTGTGTGCCAACTGGAGTATTCTGTTTTGCTCAATACACATTTTCCGTTATGCTTCTGCTTAAAATAACATAATTAAAAAAATCATTTTCATAAGAGTAGCATGCTGCTTTCTATGTGAGAGGAAATTGAGTATGGGTTTGGCTCATGTCATAAATGAAAGAGCTCCAGAAATCACAGCTTAGCCTTAATGGATTGTAATCAGAAAACCACCACCCCACACAGTTCTACTTGATGGGCTGCGACTGCCTCTGCTCATATAAATGATGTAAAACAAATTACTCTCTTCATCAAGATAAGGTGAACTGGAACAGGAAGACCTGAATTAGTCCGGGGGCTGTGCTGGAACCACCTTCCTTGTGGGGTAAACACAGAGCACTCAGTTTACTGACTTGAAGACCTCACCTCAGTCTCACTGCCCCAGAGCAGTCTATTTTATTGGGCCTATCTCCTGTGACAACGAATATTTATGTGCGCCCACTATATGATAGGCACAGTCTGTTCCCGGGGCCTTTGCTGGAGTCTGGCCAGGGAGAGAGACAACACAAACAGGGGACTGCAGCCCATGAATGTTACCTTAGGTGCAGGGCTTGTGGGGAGGACACAGGAGGAAGACCTAAGTCAGCCTTGGAGAGGTCAGGGAAGGCTTCCTGGAAGAACGATTTGTAAACTGAGATCTGAAGATGGTCTCTGGGTTTCAACCCATTCACACAAACCATGCATTTTTGGCTTCTTTTAAATGTATTTTCTCATTCTCCTACCTAAATGCAGAATCTTTGTACATATTTGGTTTAATCGTTATCTGGAAGACATGTCTCCTTCCTTTCTTTCAATCAAATATTTGTTGGTCTATGAATATATAAAAATTTACTGGAAATCTATGATCTAGGTGGTGTAGTGTGGATATGGTTCTCCAGAGGGCAGCAACTTCCTGAAATCATGATGCTTTATTTCCCTTCAGACACGGACAGGGGAGAAGAGCACATCTACCGTGCCGTGTGCGCGTCTCTCCCGGCACCCTGCCGGCTGTGACACTCCCTCCACCCCCACCCCCACCCCACCCCCCCCACCCCCCGGCCCCGTCCTGCCCAGGCCCCACCTCGGGTTACTCCTAACCTGGGTTACCAGGTGCCCCTGGTGAGCCCGGAGCTCACCAGCCCTGTCTTGTTACTCTCCCTCCCTCCCTGCATGCTGCCTGAAACATACCTGAGTGAGGGGGACATATTAGGTGGGGAAGGATAACCAATGTCTTCCCAGCAACTCTTTGAAAGATACGTGTATTTTTAACCTCTCTCAAAGTATCTGTCAGTCATTTCCACACCACAGTGACTGAGGGGGGAATCTCGCCCCTTGCCGCCTCTGCTCAGCTCCAGCTGCTCTTGTCCATACCACACTTCCATCAACAAACAAAGCCAAGGCAATCCCAGCCAAATGGTTTCCGAACAGAACGGAGACAAAACTCTGTAAGTTGGAGCTCTGACTCTCTGTATGTACTCTTCCAAGAGAGATTCCTTTGGGATGGAGTTCAATGGTTTCAGCTTGCTTTCTCTGCTGCCTGGTGGGCTTACATTCAGCCCCTTCCCACCCCGACCCACACCCATTCATTGTCCTTCACTGTCCACGCATGGCCTTGAACAGGATAAAGAAACACAGCTCCAGCCAACCTTGGTGCTGGGGTGGGAGGTCTTCCTCCTCAGCACAATGGCCCCTCCCTCTCAGCGCGGCCCTCGGCCCCTGGTCTGTTCCATGACTGGTTATATTTGTGCTTTCAGGGCTATATGGTTCGCTAAACTGGGGGCTAGCTGGGGGAGCAAAGCCAAACCCAAAGCTTCATGGTCACCGATTTCAAAGCCTTTCTTTTGAGGGTTAACACAAAGGAGCTTGTGAAACAGATCAGCCTCAACAGTGCGATAGACTTCTATGGCGCTGCAGATAAAGGGAAGAGGCTGTGGGGCCAGTTTATCAACTGCATAGCGACAAAGGGGAAGATTAAACGTCCTCTGAAAATAGGAAATAGAGTTGGCAGTAACCGCTTGCCCTTAAGAATTCTTTGCAAGTGACTTAGGAATAATGAAGAAGCACAGTGAGGGAGCACGGATGCTCTCCCCGCCCTCACCTTATTGTACACTGCCCGCGTGCACGCAGAGTCACCTGGGAGGCTTCATTTGAAAGGAAAGATGGGAGTAAAGGAAGCACAAAGCTCTGACTCTGAAAGCAGTGCTCCTCTCACCTTTTCTCTTCTTACCATTCCCCTGGAGGGAAGTTTTCAGGCATCTGTGGGTTCTCCAAGAAATTCAAATGCTCCCTACTCCCTTAGCTCATGTTTGAAGGTCTTTCTGTCTTTATCACCCAAATATTAATTTGCTCATTGAAGAGAGCTGACTAAATGTGCACTCCATGCCAGGCACTGTGTCTACCGCAGGCTGCACTACCAAGGCATCAGCTATCATTCATTTCTTCAGGAAGGCACTGGCCCAGCTCCCTCCCCAAAAGCTTGTGATCAATTGGTCAGTTATGGTCAACCCAGCACAACACAAGACCGGAGGGCACGTCGTACCAGAGTTGGCCTCCAATTATTATACCGCCAATCTCCAATTATACCGCCAACCTGGGGTCTGGCAACGCATTTCTAATATGTTTCCCTCTCAGCCTTTTGGTTTTTTTGTCTTTGAAGAGAATAGGGCTCTACACATTGTTCGGTTTGCTAATTTCACTCCCATGAAAATGTTCCTTGTTCACTGTGTCTTTAAAAATATCATTTATCTTAATTAATCTGAAGATTTAAGGCTAGTTATGGAAAAATCTCATATAAAATGAACACAGTAATTTTCAAGTTTGATTTCAAACTGAGGCAGTATTTTAAAGGAAATCTTCCAAAGTGCTTGGGTTAAACAGGGCCTGGTACTTAGTAAGCCTTCAATAAAGATTTGTTGAATGAATGAGTGAATAAATTCCCTCTGTTCTATTCTATTTTCTCATCCTGGAACAAAAGAGGTAAATAAAGTGAAACAGTATTTAACATTTTGTAGTTTACCAGCTAAGGCTAAAAAACTCATTCTCTTTTTGTTACTAAATCCATCCATCTGCCAAATGTCACTTCCTGATAAGAGCCCATTTCTAAGTCCTCATTTGTAACTGAATGTTGGCTGACATAATTAATGTTTACCACACAACAACATTTGAATTACAAACCAAAGGCAATTTACAAATCAGCTCTACAAGACTGTCACCAAGGCCCACTCCATAAACTCCCAAGACCTGGGATTTATTCATATTTAGGAAAATGACAAAATAGAATCTGAGCATCTTCAAGAAATGGGGGCAATGGGAAGAGAGGCGGCCTTGGCAAGGAGGGGGAAGGGACTTCAACCTGAAGCCTCTGAGATAAACTAAATAGTCTCTGGAGATAAACACTGTTGAGAGGCCTAATGCGTGTGGCTCCAGGCCTGCTGGGGGCTGGAATGTCTGCGGAGGGCACTTATCTGCAGTGCCCCCACCCCCGCCCCAGCAGACCCTTCACCAGGGCCCTGGCAGGTCATTTCTCTCATTGCTGTCCACGGCTGCAGAATCAAACCAAGCACTTCCGTTTCTAAGCCAACAAGATGGCTAGGCCAGGGACCAGAAAGGAGCCCTCTCATGTGGCCGTCCCGAGTTTTAGTTAGTAAGCATTTTTAATATTTTCTGCTAACAGCAGTTAAGCTAAAAAAAAAAAAAGGAAAAAAGTAATTAGGCAAGTGGGAGGAAAAGGCCTAACCCTGAGTCTCGGAGGAAAATGACGCAGGTAAAATCCCATTATAATGATTACCTTTATTGATGTGACAGTCACAAAGAGCGTGGGCTGGGCTGGGCCCGCCATTCTACAAGACAGCACCCTCCGAAACAGCAATTCCACTGAAAGCTGTTCGCGCTGCACACCGGGAGAGAGAAGCTAGCTGCTGACAGTTCTTTGTGCAGCTATAAGATAGCAAATATCAAGAACAACCAAAATTGTGTAGCTTTTACAGTTTCCACACGCTGATCTGTTTAATCTTCACCCCCATCCTGCCTCCCTCACCCTGCGGTGACAACAGGCTTTGGACCCACACCACCAGGGCGCTGAAGACAAGGAGAAATTCGTTCTCACTATCTGATTAAAAAACACAAACAAAACAATAACAAAGTAGTTCTGGGGAAAAAAATCAGAACCCCATGGGACGTCCTTATACTGATTTTATGTTTTGTGACCTTCCTGGAGGAGGGAAGGCAGCAGACTCTTTTCAGTGCTCAGGCCCTTTGGAGGTCTGAATTGGCCCTGTAGCCACCACAAAAACCATGAAAAGATCTAGACGTCAAGAAGGGGGAGAAGGTCCTTCTGAACACTTCCATTCCCTCACTTGGTGAGCCATCTGGGATGCCCCCTGTTTTCCTCAGCTACTCATCTTCCATCTTTCCTCCCCACCAGACAGCTAGTTCCTCCAAGGCCGGACCTTCAACCAGCGAGGCTGGAGGACTCCCGCCTCATATTGGCCCTGAGCTGCGTCCTCTCCCATCTCGCCCACCATCGCCTGAGCCCCAGGAAATGGCTTTGCACAGGTATACATGGGCAGGGTGACCCACTGACTAAAATGTCGGTGCTGGGTATTTGATGTCCTGGCTGAGCAGCCAGGGAAAGTGGCCCTGAGTGCGGCAAAGGAATGGAATACGTTCAGTGGAAACTGCCTCCCTTCAAACACATATCCTTCATCCATTCCCACCTGCAGGATCACTGGGGTTCACAAGCTGCTCTTTCAAAGGACGATCAGATTGATGGTTTAATACTTAAAGGATGACACTTCGACTAGGGAGGACAATAAAGGCAGGCGTCAGCAACTTCCTGATTATACGATACCACAGGAGAACCAACCTACCGCACACCGTTAAATAATCCTAAAAGTGGGATCCTGCTGCTTTCCCGTTTAAACCTCCAATGGGTCTTTACTGCCTTTCTTCTTTCTTTTTTTTTTTTGAGGAAGATCGGCCCTGAGCTAACATCTGCCAATCCTCCTCTTTTTTTTCGCTGAGGAAGACTGGCCGTGGGCTAACATCCATGCCCATCTTCCTCAACTTTATATGGGACGCTGCCACAGCATGGCTTGCCAAGCGGTGCATCGGTGCGCGCCCAGGATCCGAACCGGCGAACCCCGGGCTGCCGCAGCAGAGTGCGAGCACTTAATCGCTTGCGCCACTGGGCCGGCCCCTTTACTGCCTTTCAATGAAGTACAGTCATGTGCCGTATAATGACGTTTCAGTCAACGATGGATTGCGTATATGACAGTGGTCCCATACATACCTACAACCTAGGTATGTATGGCTGTATGGTACTAATCTTAGCAGTATAGTAGGCTATACCAGCTAGGTTTGTGTAAGTACACTCTATGATCGCAGAACAACAAAATCGCCTAACGACAATTTCTCAGAATGTATCCCCGTCGTTAAGAGACGCATGACTATATGAGCTCCTCGGTGAGACAGCTCGTCTCAGATCATGTCCCCTGCCCCACACTATTTTTCTGGCTTTCATGGCTACAAACCTCTGTACACGCTCTTCTCTATTCTTGGAAAGCACTTTCCTTCCTCAAGTACACTGGTCATGACTTAATTCAGAAGTCACTCTGTTCCAAAGTTTTCTTGGACCAATCTGGGGGGGTTAAGAGAGCCCACGGCCCTCTGAAGACACCTGTCCTGCTAAAGCTCTTAGCTCAGTCAGTCACTTGATTACCTCCCTGCATCTCCCTGAAGAGGCTGAGATATGATTTCCATGAGGACAGGGACTGGGTTTTAGTGAGTTTTGTATCTCTCAATGTTCAGCACACAGTAGGTCCTTAAGTGACCCCTGCACAATGAAGCAGTTATGGGGACCAGTTTACGAAGGTGGTGAGCCCCAGCAGTTCCCAGCTGAGGCTGTTCAGTTGAGTGGGTGGTCTCCCAGCCTCTCTTAGACCCTCCTCACTTTCCATCTCCTTCTCTTTCTTGCTATCAGTATAGTTCACTAGAGTATTCCAAAGACCTCTCTATTCATAGGCTTCTCCAAAGTGAGCAGTCTTTAGAGGTCCAAAGACAAAATGGTTTGGAGATACCACAGAAGAAAGGAAACATTTCTGGCCATTTTTTCTCAGAAGGGCTCTTTCAAGGAAATGTGTCCCCTAAGATAAGAACCCAGACGAGAGATACAACCTCTGTAGATAATACAAATGACACCAGTAGTGCAGCTCAAATAATACCATCTACCCACAGCCTTTGCCCAAATCCCTAGATATTTCTAAGGCATTCTAACAGCCAGAGCTCTCTCTAGTTCTGTCTTTTCAAAGCAGTGATTCTCAAAGTGTGGGGCTTGGACTAGGGGCACCCTGCGTCACCTGGGAACTTGTTAGAAATGCAAATTCTCAGGCCCCACTTCAGACTTACTGAATCAGAAACTCTGGGGGCAGGGCCCTAGAATCTGAGTTTTATCAAGCCCTCTAGGTGATTCTTATGTGTACTAAAGTTTGAGAACCACTGTTTCAGACTTTGGTGAGACCACCGGTACAGCCTCATACAATGCCCTAAGATTTACATACAACGCCCTAAGATTTACATACAACGCCCTAAGATTTAAAGTACAAACTCATAAAAGGAAGATGGAACATGGGTTCATAAGGATCTCAGTCTGTCCTTCTAGGCAGTACTATCTAAATCACCTTTCTGCAAGGAGGGACACGTTCTGTATCTGCGCTACCAGCCACAGTCAGCATTTGAAATATGGCTACTGAGACTGAATTTTTAAGTTTATTTAGCTTAAATTTAAATTTAAATAGCCACATGTGGCTAGTGGCTGCCTTGTTGGACAATGTAGTTCCAGAAGGTGACAAAACGATATAAAATCATATGCAACCTAGTTCCTAAAATCCAGCAATGAAAATCTTTAAACTACATTCTCTCAGATTCTGCCTTATTTTATTGTATTGCTTCCTCCTGTATAGTCCATAACATTATATGGACAGTTATGATTATAACTGTCCATACAATTGTCCATATAATGTATAATTATATATACTGCACATAGCTGATGATTAATAAATATTTGGCAGTTGTCCTCAGATTAACCTATTTTTGTCATCTGTAAAATGGAAGGTACTGATTCACTGATTCATTCATTCAAAGATTTACTGCTTATCTCAAGTTTGCTCTATCAAATTAATGTTTTGAAACTTTTTCTGAAGCAGTTTTTAAACTTTAATGATGTAAAGTAGCATCATTCTTCCTGTATAAACTTGACAAGGTTTTAGGTATATGATTTGATCTGAGGTAAAGTAGAATTCTGGGGGCAGAAAACCATGTCGTTACTGCATGCCCTGCAATGCATCTCTAAGATTTAAAGAAAAAAGTATATAACAGAAGTCAATCTCGAAAACAGGCAGAGGAACTTCTTTTGGTGATTACACAAATCTTTCATACTGCTCTGCTCTATACAGGGTCAGTTCAGGTAGACGATGGCTCTCATTTTTCAAGATAAACATGCATTTTCATCCTGCTACCTAAAACAAGGTATAGCCTGACCATTAGCTGTTCCTCATATATGAGTTTGTATACAAATGATTATATTTGAATTACAGAAAGACTATACCCCAAATTTTTTTAAAAAATTTTATTTAAAATAAGCCTACTAGCAGTTTACCAAATCCAGACTGTCCCTGAACAAATAAGGGCTCCTGCCTGGATGTGTACTTCTAAGAGAGAGGACTTTTGCAAAGCTCTTTCTCTGTCTGGGGATGCAACTCTAGCCAATGTATGCTGAGGCCACATCCTTCACCAGGAAACTGCCTGCCAGTACGACAAAGGCCTCTAGCCCTCAGCAAGAACCTGGGTGCTAGGACCCTGCACAGCACAGGCGCCCAAGCTCTCCATGGCCCTGGCGGGACTGCCCTCGCCTCTCTCCAGTGACACCTCTCCCTGGAGCTGGAACACTTGGCCCTGACCCTGGCCTGTCTGATTTCCCAGACAGAAAAGATAGTTTTTGGTGCCTTGTTCCTTTATGCCAGGTTTGAGGAGCCACGATAAGGTTCTGGTACTTCTGGCAGAATATGGGGCTGTCTCCATCAGACAGGCAGGTGGCCTGGAGCAGGGCATCTAAGAGCTGAAGCAGCACTACACTGCTGTGGGTGGGAGGGCACCACATGATGCGGAGTCTGGGAGTTACTTTCTTTCATGGTCTCCACCTTGAATGTCTGGTCAATCACCAGAAAGGTTTGAAGGAGTACAGGAAGGGACAGGATTACGGGAGAGAGGGAGTTTGGGTCAAGTCAAGGTTGAAGTTCCAGGCAGAACTGAGGAGGAATCTGACTAGGAATTTGGTGGTATGAAGGTGTGCTCTGTCAATTTAAATTGTCACCCAGGGGGAAAACTCAGGCATCATCTAGTCCGGGGAGGCCAAACCATGCTGTCCACCCCTCCCCTCCCCCCTCACTTAAGACAGACATCACTAACGGACCCCAGCATTCCTTGCCACCAAGCCTGGAAGCACCTCACAGTCTGCAAAACAACAGCCAGGTAACAATGACGAACTGCTCAAAGTTTACAAACCAAGAAAATCTCATGACCTTTCTTGATCTGTATTAATCCACTCCTGTATGAATGAGGAGTACTTAATAATAACTCATTTAATCCTCACAACTCCTTGAGAAGGGACCGTTACTAGCCCCATGAGGGAGACGAGGAGGGAGGAGCATAAAGAGGCCAGGTACAGTTCCAAAGGGTACCCAGCCAAGGAGCAGCGGAGCCGGCCCCACACCCGGCCCCGCTGCAGAGTCCTCGCCCTCCCCACTGCGCTGCCACTGCCCCCCATCGAGAGATCCTGGGTTAGGTTTATCACAGAGCAAACAGGCACACATGTTTCAGAACATTATACTTGTAGATTCACAAAACTCCAGCATTTACAGGATATTAAAACCGTTCTAAGAGACAATCATGGCAAAGGTGTAATTGCTTTTGTAAGCTTGCCAAATTGGAGTGTAAGAGCTTTTATGAAAAGTTTCAGAAATGCGGCTTATAGGGCAACGGTTTATGGTCAACTGCCTTTTGATCTCGCATGTGAAAAATATGTACTTACATATATTGCAGGCAACCTCACCACTTCCTTCCTAAGTGTCGGTCAAAAACACTAATTACTTGACTAATGAGACTGTGAAACTTCCCTTACAGATGGTAAAAACGAGTGATTTTCACCCCACATATTTAGTTGTGATACACCACTAAAAAAAAAATGTAGAAACGTTTCAATGGTTTTATTGTAGACAGCATGAACACTTCAAGCAAATCATATAAAAATAAATTAGAAACTAATGAAAATTGTCTGTTCTCTGATATGGGGGAAAATAAGTGGGTTCTGTGGGCGTGAAGAGCTAACACGGGAGGCTGCCGACCAGGGACCATCCCCTCTGACGGGAGATGGAGGCCCAGTACCAGACACTTTCTCCGTGACGTGGGGTGTCTCAGATGAATCATCAGTCCTAATTTCTAACTCGAGTTGGGATTTTTAGGTACTTTCTTCTCACTCTCCCTGTGGTCACAGGTGGAGGCGGCACTGCTTCCTTTGTGTTCTCTCAGACACTGCCCACACGGGGAAGCGTATGTTCACCTGGAAGCAGGATGATGCGGTCTCCCTTTAGCTCCACATTCACAATATCTCAGACTGCCGCAGCAGCACATTTGCCAAAAGAATCAGCACTGAATACAAAGGAACCTAATACCAAGCACTGCAGCTCAGGGCAGGAAGGGCACCCGAGAGCCACCGAGCTCTTGGTTTTGGCAGCTACACCACGGTCAGTTGAGAGAAGCTGCGACCTGACACGTGAGACACTCACCAGCATCGAGGCAGCCGGTCGCTGCCGTCCAGCCCATGACTGGTGGGATGGCCCCAACCACGGCTCCGACCCACGTGTTGGCAATGCTGATCCTCTTCAACGGGGTATAACAGCAGGTATACAGGAAAATGTTGAAGACCCCCAGGGCTCCCGTGAGCGGATTCACACCCCAGGTCAGAAGGGCAACTCCTGGAAGCGCACAGCAGGTGGCAAAGGACACAGCGAGCAACGGGCTGGAAAAGAGCAGAGGACACAGAGCAATCATTCTCGACTCCAGGCGACCACGCTGCGTGGAGACAGAGCTGACAGAGCACCCATCTACCTACACATACAGTGAAGCCACCTGGGAGGAGGCAGTGCTGGCGGTTTGCCTTCTTCCCTGTTAGGGGGCATCCTCTTTACGAAACTAAAAATAAGGAGGGATTGT
Organism: Ceratotherium simum simum; assembly: GCF_057802395.1. Lineage (NCBI taxonomy): Eukaryota > Metazoa > Chordata > Mammalia > Perissodactyla > Rhinocerotidae > Ceratotherium > Ceratotherium simum. The sequence goes on from NC_141915.1 coordinate 5,124,747, forward strand.
TTGGCAGGAGCTCCAGCTGCTCCTTTTGGTTCTGCCGGCAGGGACCAAAGATGTCAAGAGAGTCGAGGTTAGAGCGCCCTGGATTTGAAATCAGGTTCTGTCCCCTCCTGGCTGTGGGGTGTCTGGGCCTCACTTTACTCATTGGTACAGGAGAGATGACTGTCTCTTCCTCGCAGGCCGACGTAAGGACTAACTGAGACGGTGCCTGCTTTACCCAGGGTTCATTTTACACTTACTGTGAAGAAGTAAGTGACAGCTACGGATAAACCACTTGGAACACAATAGTGTAAGCTATGGGCAAAAAATAGTGTCTTAATTCTGGAAGCAATTCTACCCATTTATTTATACGTTATTTAAAAACATCACCCACTTAGCAAGAATGGATAACAGTAGTATGCCTGCATCCATCTATCTGGCATAAAGTACAGGCTCAGCGTGGTGCCAGCTCTGCACCAACAGTACAGCACAGGTGGCTATCCCGCAGAGACACCACACTCTCAGTTCAGTTCCAGTGCTGTAGCTTGGGGTGTGGACATGGGATTTTCAAAAGGAGGTTTATTTCAAAATAAAACTGTAATGATGATTATAAGCCCGATTCTCAACAGAGCCCACTTTTTAAAGCAGACTGCATGGAATCTTGTGAAAGACTTTTTGCAAGTGTAGATAAATTGGATCTACTAGTTCCTGATTATATGCATGTTCATTTATTCTTTCTTAAGAAACCTAAGAAGGTTCCTCAAGCATGCCTTCTCCTTTTAGAGGTCATAATCCCACCTCTGGGGAAACTGCATAGTGTTCAGTGATGGCACTCAATCAGAGATTGCACACCAGGCTCAGTGGGAAGCAGGAGTCCCCAGTGTGCAGCTTCTAGGTGGCTCTGGGTTAGCAGCAGCCAGTTCCCCGAGGGAGGCGATCTTTACGTGGTACACATGTAAGATAACATGCTTCTACTCACAGGGCTGCAGTGTTCCCATGGCAAGAGAGAAGCCCTGTGCCTGCGAGTCTGCCACTTTAGGAAAAGGACTAACTTGTAGAATTATGACAAGTTAGAACTCAGACAGGAGGGGGCGTTGGGGGAACAGGAGGGCCCACCAGCCGAAAATACTGAGAGAATCAGGGCGATAGAACCTGAGAGCTGGAAGTGACTTGTTGGAGAATTCCAACTCTGATCTGGTGACCAGCACTGACTCTCCTCCCAGGCCTGTGACCACACTGCCCCGGAGACGGAACCCAACAGAGTGGTAGTTTTGATGGAAAAAGAGAACATACAAGGGATACGTTGTTGTCAAGGTGCTTATGACAGAAGAACTGGGAGACTTCTTGGTGCACGGTCAGCCCTGAGGGTGAATTTCCATCCCATTTCCTAGCTGCCTCTTCTGAATCCTGCGGTCAATTACTTCCACAACACTTAACTCCAGCACCCTCAATTTTTATTCTGCCTTGTCCTCTCCTCCTTCCCCACCCCGACGATTCCCACTCTGAATCTGCTCCTGCTGGAGAAAGCCCTACAGTCCCCAGAACTGGCCCTGTGCCGAGAGGACGGCTTAACAGCGCTGGTGCTTGGCTGGAGGCACCTTCCTCTCCCAGTCCTTGGAGTGACTGTTGTAACTCTCTCCCACCTTCTCAAGGCTCCAGATTTACTCTAGCCTTTCCTCTTACATGACAGTGGCAAATGCCTCATCTTTACTTCCTGATCTTTCTCCCATTTGGGGGGAAGAGGCCATTTTCTCCGTTTTTAAAGGTAAACTCTCCATTTTTGCTTTTCTTTACTCTCCTCCCCAATCAGTCCTTTATCTTCTATCTCCACTGACTATTGACCTCCTTGGTCCTCAAATCACTTACTTGGTTCATCTTTCCCCCAAGGTTCTTACTAGGCCTTCTTCAAACTGAAGCATCTTGATGGCATAACTACATACGTTGTCTCTATTTGCTCCATCCCTCAATTTCCTATTTGCTCCCCAACTCTACCCCTCACCACCTACTGACACAGATTTCTCTCAGGTAGTGATAAGCACCATGTGACCTGGGACCACCTGGCTTCCCAATATAGCATACGATATAATTTTCCAGGTGAAAGATTAGGAAGATGCTCCTGTGTTGTCACATCTCACATATGCCCAGAAAGAAGAATTTAGATGGCTGGAAAGCAGCGCAAATATTATAACTGTCATTCTTTTTTCAGTAAGGTAGTTTATAGCTTATAAGAACAGATTTTTTTTTCCTATGGGACTCTAAAAAGCTAGTTTTATTTTGGGTGGGAGAAAAATGTGGCTCATAAACATCTTTATTTTTCCTGAATTGGACTTCATGTAAAAAAAAAAAAAGGAGGTGTTCACTCCTTCTCCAAAGTCTGTGGAAGCCAGTTGGATTCAAAGGTATTAGTGTTATGAAAAGCCCTTTAGAAAAGCACACATGAATTTAATTTATTGAGATAGACAATTTTATGTGGAAGTTTAGTTTCTGACCTTGTTGGAATCATAGAAAATCATAAGGTTCAATTTTGGTGTTTGAATCAGTGTGCTCAGGGGCACAAATGAAAATTGGGTAAGTTGACAAGCCACGCAAAGAAAAATGAGAATATTTACCCAGGCAGCCGCGATCATGCTCAGCACCTAGATACCGCAAGGAACCCACTTCCCTCCTGGTACGAGGAGCCCTGGATCGGTGAACTTCAGGGCTTCCTCATGCTACAGGTAAAGGTGCTCCAATTGCAAACTCTGTGAAGTTTATTTTCCTGGGATGCTTTATTTTTCCTAAAACATATATTATAAAAGTAATATATGTTCATTTCAGAAAATTTGGAACTATAGAAAATGATAAAGAAGAAATTCTAAATTAGTTATTCAGTGAAACATATTGGTTTATATCTCTCTAGCCTTTTTCCAGTGATATATCTACTTAAAAATTAACTGAGAACATACTGAACTGTGGTTTTGTTACTTTATTTCAATATATCTTAATAATTTCCCTATGCCATTTAAGAATTCTTTTACATCATCATTATTAATAGCTACATAGCAGCCTATTCTGTGGACATACCACAATAAATTCAATCAAGATACCTTTTTTGGACACTTGGTATATTTCCATTTTTTTTTATTAGAAATAATGTTGCAATGAATATCTATAGACAGACCGTTGTTCACAGCTTCGATTTGGATAAATCCTGAGGATACATTCCTAGATGTGAGATTGCTAACTGAGATGCCACGCACATTTTTAGGGACTTTGACTTGTGCTGCCAGTCGGTACCCCAGAAGAGTTGATAGTAGTTTCACGCCCACCAGCAGCAGTGTATGAGAAAGCCTATCTCCAGAACCTGTACCAGCACTGGCATCGCATTAAAAATAAAGCAAAACAAAAATGAACAGAGTGAAACAAGTCTATTGAGACAGACAGTATTATCCTCATTTTACAGATGAGAAACTGAGACTCAATACAAGTAAAATAACTTGGAAACAGGACCTGTACTCAGGCTTATCTGTTGGCTCATTCACTTAATCCAGGAGCTCCCCAACTTGTATGTGGGGCACACTTGGCGTAATACAACTCACTCATCCTCTTATTTCTTGGATTTGCTGAGGGCCTGGCATGGCTGGAGTCTTTAGGCTGGTCCCCTTCAGCTGGGAGCTGCCTTCTATGGGTTTAAAGATTTTTTTTTTTTTTTTTTTTTTTTTACCCCCCAAAGCCCCAGTAGATAGTTGTGTGTCATAGCTGCACATCCTTCTAGTTGCTGCATGTGGGACGTGGCCTCAGCATGGCCGGAGAAGCAGCGCGCCGGTGGGAGCCCGGGATCCGAACCCGGGTCGCCAGCAGTGGAGCGCGCTCACTTAACCACCAAGCCACGGGGCCGGCCCTTCTATGGGTTTAAAAGCCCCTTCAGTTTACCTCATTGTATCAGCTATGACATACAACTATCTACTGGGGCTTTGGGGAGAAAAAGGAAAAAAGGAGTAAGATTGGCAACAGATGTTAGCTCAGGGTCAATCTTCCTCAAAAAAAATCTGTGAGTGGTTCTCTCTAGAGTGGATTTATACAGAAAAGATCAGAAAAGCAGGTGAATGGGATGTGATGTTACCGCAAAAAAAATTCTAATTTTCAAAAACAGAATAAATGCATAAATAAGGAAAATAGCACTATTTGATGGGGGAAGATGGTGGCAGAAAAAAAATCTAGCAATTGTCTTGAACTAAAAAAATTCTTTTATATTCATTCACTCACTGATGCAAATAGGTGAGCCATGTTGAATGATGATTTATTTCCAAACTCATATCCAAAACTGAATTACATTTGAAATGGAGATATCTTTCTGCTGAGCATCAATGCATGGGATCTTTCTACTTCTGCCTTTCCCGCCTAAGGCTACCAAGGGGGGGGTGGTTGTCAGCATGTTTCTCTGAATTATTTATTCGTCCTTTAAAATACAATATTTCTTTGTTTTCTAAACATTAATCCTTAGTAGCTCTATCAAAGTGGAATTTTATATAGAAATTAGGAACAAATGAAAATATACAAGTTTTAATTTGATGCCTACTTATTGCACTTAATAAATGTAATTTAAATTACCTGACTTCTAAATAATTTACTGGAGAAATGTGGCCTTTCTGTTTAAGTAATGTGTCAGAGAGGTCTATGAAATGTTATATTAAATCCAGAAAGCTTTATATTTTAAGCACCTCTGCAGGTAATTTATACAAAAATTAATCTTATACTTCTTGGTCATTCTTCCAGAATAAATGATTTTTAAATTACAAAATAAAATTTCCTTTCTTCAAAAACAAAAGAAAACCCAAAACCTTAATCAAACCAAGCCACTTTAACTTTAATTTCCTGCATAAATCCCACATTTAAGCTTTGCCCTGAGTTTTGGGGGAAAGTCTCTACAGACAACTGTTTTGAAAATGTGTCCCCAGATTCTTATTTAGCAGTTTTCTATTTCTGAACAAGTCTCAAGTTATAGATACTGCAAGGTAGCAGAAGACTGATGTAAATTCAGAATTTAAGGAATACGCGAAGAAAATGAGGACGCATATTTTAAAAGAAAATTAATTACAGCAATTTTCGAAAAGCTATCAACTGCACCTAAAATGATGACCTGCTTAAAAAATTCAATTAAATTTTAAAACACATTTAAGAGAAATTCAAGAATAAGCAACTATTTTTGGCATGATTTTAATGAGAACAGGGGGACTATGGCCTTGTATTAAGAAAAACTTTTTTTTCAAGGAAGAAAACAAAGCAGGTCTGAGCTGAATGAGTTTTTGAAAATCAACGGAAAGAATCCTACTAATCAAGGAGGAGGATAAGAAAGATAAGCTGGGGAAAAAAGCTAAGATGAACCTTACCCCATTGTTGACCTCTGAGCTCCAGCCTTCTAACTCAGGGAGAAGCAAATGGTGACTCGAATTATGCTACATCAATTCAGCTTAAATTAAGGATAAGCTATTTGTACGAAGACTCTGGAATTTTCAAAGAGAAGAGATTCCTATTGTTTGATCCCATCTATGAAAACCAAATTTCTAGTGTAGTGGTCCAATCTCAGCGTATTTCTCACACTCTTTGAGCACAGGACCACCTGCTGAATTCCTCCATTACCCCCAGCTCCCATAACACCTCGTGCGTGCCACATGGGAGACACACACTTTTTCCTTTTTCTCGGTTGAGCCAGACGCCTTAATGCTCTGACCCCCTCCCTTTCTAACTTATAGGACTCTATAAAAAAAGCAGCTTTGTTCACCTACATAAAATTACGGTCAGTGAATTTTAGAGTCTTTGAAAAGCTTTAATAAAACACAATTTACAAAAACTGAAGCTAGGAAATAAAACTATCCACCCCTGCAGCCTTGTAGACTACCTGGAGAGCTGCGTGCATGTGCAGCCTCCTGGAGATGCAGGTGCAGACGGAGATGACTCCATCTCCTGCACCGTCTGCTTGGGACCAGAGCCTTTGGTCTTGGACAGTGTTTGCGAACACAGACATCCATGGCACCAGGCTGGCAATGTAAGGGGGTAAAGCGGGCCTACTAAAAAAATATGAGTGGTGAGGACTGTGGGAACTGTTATTCAGGTTTGGCTGGCAGACAGATACCATGAGGGAATGTGCCAAAGAAGCCCAGAAATCTGGGGTTTTATGTTAAAATTTTCTATTTTTAAATGTTGGCAACTGTAGAAAAGCACGGCAGGCCCAAGAAGAAATGCCTCTTCAGGACTTGGTCTGCTGCCTGCTGTTCTGCAATGCGTGGTTTAGGTGAAAGATCTGTCCCGTGAAGTGCTTGTAGCTCCTCTGCCCCAGAACTGACCACCTCCCCACCCCCAGCCGCACCTCCCAGTACTTCTCTCTCTCTTTTGTGTGGCCGCTTCTTACTCATCCTCTAGGATTCAGCCTAGACATGAAAACAAGGCCTCTAAGGACATTTTCCCTCACCCCCTTCTCTCCTTCCTGGCCTCCTCCCCATGGGTGGTCTACATGCCCACAGGCTCTCACAGGACTTCTTAGTTCTTCTGCTGCCTTGCCAGCCCATCCCACCACACCATAATTTTTTAGTGCCTCCTCTCCAGACCATTCCTCTTTATATTCCCTGTATCTAAGACTGGTGCCCAAAACGTTGTTTGAAATGAACTTACAAACCATGCAAGCGAGAACCTTATCTTAAGACTATGGCTCACATAACACCAAACAATGGAATAGCATTTGATCCTGTCAAATCTTTTCACATCCTCTTATTTGAAAAGAGAAGAAATAAAGTGATAGGACATTAGACTAAATGACTCCAGATTATAAGTAAAAGGTGGTTCCTCCTATGACTTATCTCTCATGTGGCTACAAGCGATTGACTAAGTTACCATGATATGATAGTTAACTCTTTATATTCATATTTATTAGAATATCTGAATATTTTCCAGTTATAAAAAGGGACATGGGAACTGAAGAATCCCCCCTCACCCCAGGATTGCTGTCAACAAGTGGATACATCTCATGATGCTTCAAAATAATCATAATTGCTTTTTTTTCTCATGACAATGAGACAAAGGAATGTCAACTATGAGAAAATCCCAGCGTTCCTCTCCTTCACCCATTGTAATGACTAAGCATGATGATGTGTACAAAAACTTTCTATTGACTCTTCATACCATAGTTCCTAACGTTGAATGATTTTATTTTAAGAACAAAGTTCTCTACATTAGCACCACTATTATTAAGTTGAAACCAAAGTGTTTTTCCGGCCACTTCAAATGACTGGTTAACACTAAAAAAAGAAATTTCTATACTTATAAAATGTTTATGTTCTTATTACATTTGCAATATATACACACCAAGAGACTAATCATAACAACCCTCAGAAAGTCTGCAGAGCTGCAGCCTGGTCCAGGTCCATGTCTCCTAGATGAGTGGGACTGGGGGATGAATAATATTCACGGTTCCCCTGCAGCCCGCAAAATGTTTACATTTGCTTAAGTGCTTACTGGTAAAACCTTCAGTAAATTTGAAAAATGTCTCCTGTAAATCCCTATAATACTTAAGCTAAACCCTGTTCTTTAAGTTAATAATGCCAACTAAACAGTCCATTCATTTCATTTTGAAAACTCAATCTTCGTCATTCATTTAAAAACCAGGTACTGGCTGACCCCGATTCCAAGTGTTTTAATTTATCCTCTCTAAATAACCTTTCACTCTCCTCTTATCGTTCTATCTCTCCGGCTTACAGCCCACACCTAAAGCTTACAAGTTATGGATCACTCTCATCTGATCCATTAAGTTGGAAAAACTAATGCTGACATGTGTTATTTCTCTGTCAACATCACCAAGCTGGAAAATGGATAATTCAAAGGGGACGTAATCAAAATACAGATGTGTTTCAAAATAACAGGGAAGGAGGCCCAGCCTGGCCCTTCTTCAGGAAGCTTGCACTGTCCAGTCCGTCCATATCTGTATCTTCTTTTCTTGACCTCCCAGAGAACTTCTTGTTTGTACCAATTCATTCATTTCACTGAATATGTATTTATGAGTTGTCTTGTCCTGTCTGCTAAGCATTTTATGCATTTGGCTAATTTTTTCACCCAGATTATAATTTTTTGAGCATTAGAAAAATAAAACTGACAGTGCTGGTAACATTATAGGTAATCAATAAATTCTTAATGAATTAAATTAAACAAGGGAATTATTTACATCTAAAATATATAGAAGAAACATTAGCCCTTGACAGTCTTAAGAAAGATTAATTTTAATTAGGATAGACCAGGAAAAGGTTATTACATAAAACAAAAATACATGTGCAAGATACATTAGAAATTTAAGTCTGAAGGACTTCAAGTTAAATAAAGATGGCAGATTAAAGTTGTCTGTATCCCTCTGTCCTCTCTGAAAACAAAGAGGAGAACATAAAACAGAAAATTCTAACTTTGAGAGAAACAGGAAATACTCCTACAGAAGAGCTGCCAAATACAGGGAGGGTAGTGAGAGAGGATACACACTTTTGTACACCTGAGGAAACGTAAGGCTCGGTCAATATTCAATTTAAGAATCTCCTCCTTAGGCTTTGACTACAAATCACGGGAAGAACCGGTCCTGAAGTGTGTGTACTGGGGGTGGGGGAGTGGATCATAGTTAGAAAGTTCCAAAGTACAATCAGGGCTTGAGACACACATCTGACCAGGCGCAAGCTCAAGTTATGTGGCAGCAGCCCTGGAAGGAGCAGCCTTGGGTACTTTTTTGCCCCCTTACTCCCTGCCCCCATGCTTAATTGTCCCCACACCCCTTTCCCTTGCCACAGGGGACTGGATGAAATCTCTGACCCAAGTTTGGGCAATCAAATTTTCTCTCACACGGCTTTGGAAGTGGAACAGACGACTCAGCTGGAAGACCCTGAGGGCTAAGGCTGAGGTTACCATTTTGATGATGAGTCAATTTAAGTGAAAGTGAGATCAGAGGAGCCAATATGCAGAGAGAAAAATGCAGTGGAAGTACAGAGAAAGGCAGAGATAAATAGTGAGGGTGGAAGCTAAAGTGTAACTGGTGAAGGGGTGAGTGGTGACTCTTTCCAGAAGTCTGGCTATAAAAAGAGGAGAATAGAAGAAAAACTAGAATGGAGCAGCTGATTTAACAGATTTTTCTCTAAGACAGAAGGACCACTTGTTCAAATATTAAGTCAGAAGAAAAGGACCCAATAGGGCAGTAGAGTTGGGAGAGGTACTGAGAGAGACCCCAGGGAGAGTCTGAGCCCAACACCTGCTCTCAGGCAAGCTGGTCTCCAGGTCTTAGAGCTGGGGTCCCAAGGGGCCAGTGGGCCCCCAACTTCCAAAAATAGGTGTTAGATTCTGGTAGCTATAATCTGTGGAAAAATATTTGGTCTTATCCTCCTAAGAACTGAGGTACATGTTAGGAAGATCTGCAGGGGACATTCACTTTTAACCACTCCTCTTCCTCTGACCCCTCCCCTGAGCCACCCTGAAACTACGAAATCCATTTTATCCAATTAGGACCAATCTTCCAAGTAAACACAGAGCTTCATTAAGTGGAAGGAGTTCAAGGACCTGTGTGAATCTAAGGGGCAGGAAGGAAGAGAGTCTCTAGTGAGGATATAAAAACAGCAGAGAAAGAGGAGGCTCGAAGGGGTCAGATAAACTACTTCTTGATATTGCCTATGACAAGCTCCACTTACCAACACGTGCATCCAGACTACCATGACTGTTGGATCCCTTAGGCTGTGATGTGGCTGTGCTCATGCTCAGCCTCAGGGGAAGAGATGGAGCGGTTTGATTTCAAATTAATAGGGATAAACTCTGAGGTGAGGAGCCGATACTAGAGGTTAAAGCAGCACCATTCTGACCCTCTGGAGCACTTCTCTCCAGACGTCCTCAAATTCAGATGCTAGAGCTCTTTAGCCAAATGCACCAAGACTCTGGGTTCATCCACGAGCGTCTGGGATGCTTCCTAAGTGATGGGAGGTACAACGCACTCAAATTCATCAAGTGGCCCCCAAGCCATTAAAGACTCTGATAAACAATTCTATCATAAAGGCCCCAAAGCTGAAGTAAAAAGCAGAAAGCCAGTGGGGTCAAGTGTTTCCACAGGAATTACATTTGGTAAATAGAAGCTGCAAAAGGATGTTTCTATTAACCACCGGCAATTGTTTTAAGGCCACAGTGTTCTTTAGAATAGGCCATCAGAATAACTACAAACTTCTTGTGTCTGCAAGAGTTAGGATAAATTCAAACATGTCATCTTAGTATAAAAATGCCTTTTCTTTCCTCTAGTGAGGAAGACAAGAAAAACTGTATTTTCCCAAACAGTGGACACTTTTTTTTTTTACTGTGATACCTTACACATATAGAATTGGCATTTTATGTAGGTAAACAACAGATAATTAATTAAAACTACTATCCTGTGTATTTTCCTTGGGCAAATGAAACAAATGACAATGTAATTTCATAGATTTTATTCTCATTAAATGGTATTTTAGCTGTAAAGATGTTCCCCTTTGATTCCTAAAAAAATTACAGAAAATTTCTGTTGCCTAAAATGTAAAGGGTATATTTTTAGTGTAATTGACTATTTCAAAAACAGCCAATTATCTTACTATTCCTTGTCTATTAAATATATTCGATGTCACTTTCTCCATCATCTGAAACAATATAGATAAATAGCAGCTCAGTAAAAAGAAAGGCAAGCAGCACTAAGGCTGGCAATCAAAGGTGTAAGAGGACCAGATGCTTTTTCCTTTTCTTGAAACACAGTGGAGCTGCAGTTAATTCAGTTTATTTAGGTCAGGCCCTAAGGTGAAAATATATTATACTCAAAATTATCCTTCAAAATCCCCTGAAGTCATCCATAAAGTACAAGAGAGCTTATTTATGTACATTCTGGAAAATAATGACTATGTCCACTAAAGTTTGAGAATCACTGAGTTCAATTAAAAGAGGGAACAAAAGAAAAGTCTATATTTAGATGGCTGGGCATTCAGACCATTCTGCCTTTCAGATGACTCGCAGTAGAGGAGAGGTGGAGAATTCTAAAGGGTTCTGCTCCCTTCCCTGCAGGGTTTACGCCATTCTGTCTCAACGCTGAGTGCTGGCCGCGTAGCTAAGCAGAGATTTCCTATGAACTTGTGGTGGTTGTGAGGAGTCGACTGCCAGTGGGCGGAACTTCTCTGGGGGATATGTTCTAATGTCTCCTTTGCTACTCTACCTTACAATGAATTGTGTGGTATTTGTACAAAGAGTGGCAGAATTTAAGAAAGGTGGAGATGTTGATAGCAGACGGGAACATTTCAGAGAACAGATGTCATTATTTAAGACTTCTTTGCCTAGCCCAACCTCACTGGGGAACATGTCTGTGGAGCAGCTCATGTCCTCGTGCCAGAAGCAGAACTCCTACAGTTGGTTTTTGTATGTTGACCTTGTATCTCGTGCCCTGGCTAAGCTTTTTCATAGATCTGTTTGAATTTTTGATGTAAACAATCACATTGTCTGTTTCATTTCTTCCTTTCTAATACATACGCCCTTTATTTCTATTTCTTGACTTGTTGTACTAGTTAGGAGCTCGAGAACAACATGGACCATGGCCCACTTCCTACAGAACAGCCCTCACTACTTAGTGTGGAAGGCACATTTTCCCCAACGTCCTTCCCAGCTTTATTTCCTTACTTTTCTCCTACACAAATCCTTCCCTCAAAGTTCGGCGAGGTCATTTGTTTTTTTTTGTGTGTGTGTGTGTGTGTGAGGAAGATCAGCCCCGAGCTAACACCCATGCCAATCCTCCTCTTTTTGCTGAGGAAGACTGGCCCTGAGCTAACATCTATTGCCAATCCTCCTCCTTTTTTTTTTCCCCTTTTTCTCCCCAAAGCCCCAGTAGATAGTTGTATGTCATAGTTGCATATCCCTCTAGTTGCTGTATGTGGGACGCCACCTCAGCATGGCTGGACGAGCGGTGCATCGGTGCACACCCAGGATCCAAACCCGGGCCGCCAGCAGCGGAGCGTGTGCACTTGACCACTAAGCCACAGGGCCGGCCCAGGTCATTTGTTTTTATCCTTAAACACATATATTACACTTCCCTCTTTGGACCTTTGCTCACCATGCTCATCTTGCCCGTCATGATCTTTGCTTTACTGTCCATCTACCCAAAGTCAATTCATCTGTCAAAGTCTACAGGTTCTCTCTTAATGTTCATGTCACTTCCTCTCCTAATTCCCCACTCCTGTCCTCATTGCCCTGATGCCATATGTCATGTATTCATGCCTCAGTGTCTTCATGTCTGTATTTCCCTAGCCTGTGAGGTCACTTCTACTTCTCTAACATCTGTCTGTCTGTCCATCTGTCTGTCTGACCGTCTGTCCATCCATCCATCCCTCATTAAGCATCAGCGATCTGCCAGATTTGATGGCTAGCATACATGCTCCATGACGTTAAGGACTTTTGTTTTGTTCACTGCTGTATCACAACATTAATAATGGTGCCGAGGGGCAGGCCAGGTGGCATAGTGGTTAAGTTTGCGTGCTCTGCTTTGGTGGCCTGGGGTTCGCGGGTTCGGATCCCAGGTGCGGACCTGCACATGGCTCGTCAAGCAATGCTGTGGCAGCGGCCCACATACAAAATAGAGGAAGACTGGCATAGATGTTAACTCAGTGACAGTCTTCCTCAAGCAAAAAAGAGGAAGATTGGCATTAGATGTTAGCTCAAGGCCAACCTTTCTCACCAAAGAAAAAAATAAAACAATGGTGCCTAGCACATATTAGGCACTCAGAAAATATGTAAATGATCCTAGGCATTGGAGATAAACAGAAGACTCAATCCTTGTCTTGGAAGAACTCACAGCATATTAAAGAAAGAAGCACAAGGAAAGAGACAATCTATAGTATGCTAAGCAGTGCTGTGATAGAGGTATGCACAAGGAACAATGAAAGCACCAAGACAAAACATCTAACGCCACCTCACTGCAGTATGGAAACAGCTATCCCTTCCAGAAGAAGTAATGCTTGGCATAAAACCTACCCAGGCAATAAAAGGGCAAGGTGAGCACACCTGGCAGAGATAAGAGAAAGCATGGCACTTTGGTGAAAAAACCAGCAGTTCCATTTAGTCACAATATAACATAAAAGCATAAATGAAAAGCGGTGAACATAGTGGGGGATGAAGCTAGAAGGACTGGGAAGGATCAGACTCCTAAAGGCCTTGTATAACACAGTAAAGAATTTAAAACAAATATTTTTCTTAAATGAGTTTGGAAGACCCCCAAAAGTTTTAAGCCAGAAACTAATGTGATCACTTAAGGAAGACCCACTTGCCAGCTGAGTGGAAGAGAGATAGAAAGAGGGTTAAAGAGAAGGTAGAGAAACCAGCTGGGATGTGGTTTTAACAACCCATGCCAAACTGACGCTGGCCTGAAACTAAAGCAGTGGGGTGAGAGGGCACAGATTCCAGGGTAATTTAGGAGGTTGAAAAGACACGATTTGTTGAATAATCTGATGAAGGGAATAAGAGAAAAAGCACGTCTAGAATGACTTACAGATGCCTGACTTTGGAATGTAAACTAACAAGTATATAAGGAAAAAGACAGATTTGAGAGAGAAAACGATAAACTAAGGTATATACTTCTGGAATCTGGGATGCCTACAGGGGCAGCCCGAGAGAGATTTTCAAAGGGTTAGGCTCAGAAGAGCAATCTGGGCTGCAGGTACAGCAGTGCAGAGTGTAGTCACTGCAGCGGAAGAGTGGGACAGGAAGGGGGACCACCAACGACGAGCAGACAGAGGAGGACGGGAGAGAAAGAAGGGCTTGGAAAGCACAGCCAGAGTGGCTCAGTTCTTACTCATCCTTTGGTGCTCAGCTTCAAGACCGCATTCCCTCTGGTAAGGCATTCTTGACCTCCTCGGTTTGGGTCAGGTTCCCCTCTTTGTGCTCCCACGTCAACCAAGCGTGTCCCCAGTGTAGTATTTACCACCGCACGTCTGGCGTCTAACACAGTGCCGGGCTGGTAGGCGCATTCAAAAAATACATTTGTGGAGTGAACTCTACCTTTGATAGCACTGAGTGGCCTTATGCATGTATGTCGCCATCTCTTCAGTGTGAGTCTGAGAGAAGCGAGACCATCTCATTTACCTCTTTGTATCTCTAGCAACTAGCAAGTTCTCTACAGGGACAATATTCTCCATAAACACGTCCTGATGATGATAGTATGAATGAAGGATTCAACAACCTGCCACTGGTCATACGAACTTAAACATGATAATGGAAACATATAACTTTCACTTTCTGAGTTCTCTTATTTGCCAAAGGTTTTGCTTCCTTCTCCCGATCCCTTGAAACTAATCTGAATTTTTTATGTTACTGCCTGATAAGTACTGAAATATTTATATTTCAAAGCAAATTTTGAAAACAGATGAAAGTTCTGCAAACAACTTTACATTTCTCTAGAGTTTTAAACCCGTTCCCCAACAATACCCTTTTATTTACATGATTTTGTGGATCTTATTGTTATCCCAACAATAATGTTCTGAGATGAACAGGGTAGGAAATATGATCCCCTTCTACTTGTGAGGAAGCAGTGGTGTGGAAAAATTAATTCAGTGACTTGCCTAAGCTTAGAGTCAGTTAGATAACATTTTTCACTAGACTATACTCACCATATGAAGAATATCTGAAGACTCAGATGTTTCTTATTACATAAATTTTTTAAAAATTGCTTTTACTTTTTCCCAGTCACCAAGTTAAAACTGGATTACAGCGAACCTTACTTTTAATTAGAAGGTAAACTTCTCTAACATCTACCTTCATTATATGACTGAGTCTGCAGATTCAACTGCTCAAGTGCGTTTACTCACCCTTCAATGTGAGTTCCTGATATGTGACATACAAATTCTCAGGTGTGTTCTTTGCCAGAGAATAAAAGGGAGCTCTAAGCCCAATTCCCTCCTCACAACAATCATTAAGAGCCATGACATTTTTGCCAGAAATGTCCAAACAAGTCAATTGACTATCTTTATCTTTTCCAATTTATAAGAAAACTTAAAAATATGAGTGTCATTTTTAAGCAGCTATTTAAAGGGGTCTGTATTACAATGTCTACCCACAAACTGATTTAGATACATCATGCTTTGCATTTATGCCCTTTTTCTCTTCTAGGCAAAATAAGCAATTGGAATTTGTATGAAATAGCCTTAAAAATAAGGAAATTCCGTGACCATCATAATCATCACCATCATCCCTTTCATATAGCGTGGCATATGGTTATTATCCAAACTAGACATTGTTGAGAGTGAAAGAGGACACTATCAATAACTCTGCTGGGACAACAGGTATAAACCAGGATCGTCCTGGGCAAACTGGGATGAACAGTCACTTGACCTTTAGCCGACTTCACAATATACCATGTAGCAGAGCACTTTCCCTACAGCAGATCTCTTAGATCCTAGCCATCACCTGATACATAACATTGGCACCTCCTCTCCTCTTTCTTTTCACTTCTCAGTTTAACTCCTGGATCAAGCTGAACTGCTAGAGATGCATCCTTGGGCTAAGATGTCTGGCCAAGAGCTTCCTCCTCCCCACTTGCTTCAAGGCCACACACTCTAGGTGGTTCTCACTGGGAGCTGTTCTTTGGTATTCTGTCTCTGGGGTTTGCACTGAGAGATGTCTTAGAAATCTGCTATTTGCTTCCTCTTCAGAAGTCACTGAGGACATTCTTCTCATATCGTCAAAGTGTCCCTTCTTATTTTTTAAGAACTACAAGGCAGAAGTTCAGTCTGCCTAGAGGGATGTTTTCTTCTCATGGACAAAGAGACTTTTAGAGACAGTTATGTGTTGTCATTAGGAACTCAGGGTGTGGAGTCAAATGGACTAGGCTAAATTTTGGGTCTGCTACTTATTTGTAATACTTGGATTCTTAGTTTTCTCACCTGAGTAATGGGGGGAATTTAACAGCACTACCTCATGGTGCTATAGTGAGAATTAACTCTAAATAATGCATGTAATGCTCTTCATTATGACATAACCATGATTTCACCAGGAAATGTACAGTTAAATTTCCAGTTCAACCTTATTAATTACCTGAATTTGATAAGCTTTTCTTGTGATCTTACCATTTATCCCATATTCTATTTTTCCTAACCCTAATATTCTTTATATATTTCTCTATTTTACTAAGATAGTCTTATGATATCTTTAATCCTTTCTGAATAAAGAATAAACTATATAAGCAAAAAAGCACTATCTGGGGCCAGCCTCGTGGCATAGTGGTTGGGTTCACTGGGGTTCATGGGTTCGGATCTTGGGCATGGACCTGCGCACCACTCCCCAAGCCATGCTGTGGCAGCATCCCATATACAAAATGGAGGAAGATGGGCACAGATGTTAGCTCAGGGCTAATCTCCCTCAGCAAAAAGAGGGAGATTGGCAATAGACGTTAGCTCAGGGCCAATCTTCCTCACCAAACAAACAAACAAAAAACAAACACTATCTTCCTGTCAGCTCTATAAGGCATTCAGTGCCCATACTCCCCACCATGTTTTTCTAGAAGAGAGGACTAAAAGCACGGCAGCCATGCACACACACAACTGCATCGATGGGTCCACACAAGCAAAGGGCTCCTTTAGGGTATTTCCCCAGGTCCTCAAGAAATTGCAGAACAACAAGTCCAGGCATATGTTTCTTTCCTTAAATATTACTATATTACTTTGTTGCCTTAGAATATAATTTTGTTCACGTAAATAAAAATTTTCAAAAACAAACTGCAATCACTTGAAAAAGTTAATGAAATATGTTTTTTCCAAAAATGTCCTTAGCATGGACAGAAACCACACTATGTACAAAGGCTAAGATAGCTGTCATCAGCACAAGCCTTTCAAAGATTTCTTTCCCAGATTTCCTACACTGCTGCCCATCAACCATAACACAGATCACCCTTTATATGCCAAATTGTAAACCAACCTATGAAGTTGTATAGATTCAACAAGGCATATCGGCCCAAATCAAATGGGGTAGTAAATACTAGAAAGAGAATTTCAAAATAAACTGACTAGGCTTTGTAATTAAATGCCCAATAGCTGTTACGATCGCGAGAACCACCAAAGCCGAGAAATAAATGTTAATGGATAGTCTGTAAAACTCTACTACACCTCTACGGCCACCCACTTACAAAATATCTGTGTAGTAGATAATAATTTACTGAATTATAATAAACACTAACTGGCAAGATATAAAGTCTTCAGTTTTAAAACTATGTTTCTCAATGCAACATTTCTGCCCCAGACTCGTAACAGCTCCTTGTACCTATTTAATATAATATGTCCTAGCTGTAAAAATAAGTTTGAGTTACTTTTTTTCAGGCCTATAATTTGCCCTCTAAAATAGCAATTAAAGTTTATTATCATAAATGAGATTCTGCCTGGGTCATGTTGCAAACAAAAGATGAAGTTACAAGTTTAACAAGACTAATAATTGTACTGCAGCCTCTCTCCTTTAAAGGAAGGGCACTGCCAATACCAACTGCTAAGGCCATGATGCTCCTCCCTCCCGGATGTGCTGATACACTGCTTTCTGAGTGCAGGAAACGACCACATGGGGCAAAGTAAGATGAGGCACTAGTAGAATGACGGGCCTTTATTTGATTACCATTATATGCCTAATGACTACTTGCTGGGCTTGCCTCCTCCTTGGTTCTAAAGGAAAGTATGATTTCACTGAGGAAAAATGGCTGGATAGAAATTCCAAGTAAGTGAGAATTTACCTGTGATATGACCAGTGGCAAGAGCAGCTTTTAGCTTTTGAGCTGGTCATAGAGGCTGCATTCGCCCCTCTAAGACAACTTTATTCAAGTAAAAGTACTTCTGACACTTTCTAAACATAAACACGGCAGATAGCTTTATTTATATTTCAAAAATATAAATATCAGTAGATATGAGATTTCTGTTCTTATATATTTTCACCTGGCTCTAGTGCCCTTTTCAATATAATGGCATTTTAAATTCATTTAAAAATTAAATGGCTAATAACAGCTAATATTAAGACTCACTTTACATAGACTTATCTGACTGTATCTGCATTTGTTTCCTGTATTGTTTTACTTCATATCTGTGATTATTTGATCCACAAATGTTACCCCTATAAACTTTAAGCTCCATGAAGGCATTGTCTGGAAATACGACGAGAGGACTCACTGATTTAGAATAGTCAGTATAAACCATTTGGCTCTTTTTATTCTCTCAGCTTGCGATATCTACTGAATTTTAAAAAATATTTTAAAATGCCAGTTTTCAGGTCTCTGGGAAGTAAAATGTTTAATTATTAACCATTAGTGATATTAAAATATTTATATGCCTTTTAGTTCTACTTAATTGAATTTGGTAGAAAGGAAAGTAATGGAGGCAGTACTTTACTTGGCATATAATAGCATTATCAGTTTATCTGAAAAGAGAAGCCTTCAGACATAGCTTTCTTCTGAGACTCTATATGGATTTGTCTGAAATCATCTGTGTTAATGGAATGTTTTTCTCTTCAGCCACTACAAGTAAAACCAGTCCATGTCTCAAAATTGAACTTAGTAAAGAAATCTAGCACATGAGTTACTCCCACCACAAAACTGCAAATCTTAGATGCATTTAGCACTTGTTGGTTAGAGTTGATAAGTTCTGTGTATCCACACCAACATGTCCCTTCTGGGTGTGTTACTTTCACTGCACAATTCAAGGTAGAAGACTGGGAAACAATTCAGGATGAATAAGCAAATGAATGTTCTATAATGTGGAAGAGACTTATATTCATGATTTTACCTGATCTGTCCACGAACCAGAGGTCTGTTCTTTGTTCTATTCATGTTTGAATCAAACGGCACCTCAAAAAACTGCAAAAAAGATTGAAAAAAAAGACAGAAAACATTAAATATAAATGAAACAATTCTTCTCTTCTGCTTTGGTTCTACAATTTTTTACACAGTAAATTTCATTTTAATTTTGATAGTACAAACTAATACTCTTGGTACTCTTTGGAGGAAACTTCTCTGGGAGAGACATTTTAAAAATTCTATACAGTAACTGTCAGGAATATGCACAGTTCCACTTCTATCCCCTTTGAAGGTTACTTGTTACATACACAGTTGCATTCTTCAAAGCCACTGTTTCAGGTTTAAAGCATTACTGCTATAAATGACTTCAGAACCTGTCACACATCCCAAAGCCTGTGAATCAACCAAGAATCAATCAGCTCTGGGAAACAGGCTACTAAAGTCAAGAACCAGGGCTGAAATAATTAAGATCCCAGATGAAACTGTACACGAGTGATGAGGTTATGCCGTGACTAATGTAGCCATCCCTCTCTCCCTGGGATAGTCCTCCTTCACACCTGTGGTCCCCGTAGCGTTAACAGCAAGCCCTTCACTCTCAAAGCACCCCAGTTTAGACAACATATTGGTATGGTCACCCTAAAGTACTGTTTCTTGTTCATCTATTAAAGGACAAGGTCCAGGGGATCATCAAAACTCACTTTCCAAAGCCTTGACAAACTGCACAATATGTTCTTAAATTTGTTATCAATGTCTCTTACTTGTCACCTTTTTTGGTACAACAGAGTGCTCAAAAAATGTGCTGATTAGGTTATTATTTGAGAATGTCTTTGACTAAATGGGCTTGAAGCAAATCAGTAGATGAAACAATAATTCAGTTGAAGGTCTAAGTTAGTACTTCCCCAACTATGTTCTCTAATAGTCTGGAGTTGCTCTTAGAAAGAATGACTCCAAGGTCAAATCAGATTAGTATAATAAAGGCTCTGAGAAATCTAATTAACATTGCTTAGCCAGCGTTTCCCAAACTTATTTAACCAAGAAAACTTTTTTCAAGAAAAATCTATCTATCAGATTGTGGAAATATCTGGTCTGAGTATATCCATACGTCTGTATGAACCACAGCTCTCCATACAGTGAGTTGTATTTAATAGGTGTTCTGTAAATGCTAGAAAAAAGAAATACTAGGGCTAAAAGATAAGTCTAGAAATAAGTAAAGTAACATTTTGTTTATTGTATTTTATAAAATCATCTAGTACTATTTAGTAGTATGTAAATGTTAAAATGAAAGAAAATTTTATCCTGAACTATTTGAGCATTTAGAATTCATCTTTACAGGTTAAGACATCTGGTAAGATGTGTTTCCCTTCATTTTCTAAAAAATCTGACATACGTTTCCTTTCTCCCTATCCTATGGTACTAGTTGTCTTTACTTTTTTTTTTTTAATAATGTTTCAATATCCCTAAACACAATGATATCTTCTAATAAAATGACTTTTTCTTCTTTCATTCACTTCCGGTTACTGTGTTCACTCACAGCACCCTGGGTAGAGTCATCCACAATGAGGATTCCCTGTCATTTAGCAAGCCTAGGGTCTCACACCGGGCTCTAACGACTGTCCCATTTAGCCAATGGTTGGGTATCTGGTATTCTCAGACCCTTGAAATAAAAGGGTCACACACCAATAACGACCACTACTATTCCCACAACAACATAAGAGAGCATGTATTATATACAGGAATATGAGAATAACAGATATTCTTTTCTGACGGCTGACCTTCAGTAAGGATGGGCTATGCATGTTAAGCATTTAAATGCATTGTAAAAGGAAGCGTCTGCTGAGTCTGGGTTTTCAGAGCTTCCTGGCTACAAGTGCAGTCCAACAATGTGGTTGTAGTCGGAGTAAGAAACGAAACATCGGGGAATCTGCACTGCCTCTCCCGCTCTACCTGAAGCCATGACTACACGAGAAGACCCCCAGGTTAGGAGATGGCAGTGCTCATTCTCCAGGTGGCTTTTTTGAACTGGATTCTCTTGCAAGCAACTGTGGTGGCTACTCTTTTTATCGACCACAGAGTATTTCACTTTATGGATATATCACAAAACCAGTCCCGTACAGATGAACGTCCAGGTTGTTGTCATCATTCTGTATTACAAATATCCCTAAATATGCATCTGCATATGTGTGCAATTATTCCTACAGGATAAATCCCCAGAATAATCCCCTCTCTTTTTAAAACACAGTCCTCTCTTGACTCGGATACACTGCTTAACAGCGGTTCTCCTAATTCTACACGCTCCCCATGTTCCTCTTTAGGCTCAACAGTTTCCTTAGCACCGACCAAAGGCCATCCAATGGGGATATATAAGTTAATTCAGTTCAGTACCTGCTTTGAAGAAGTTCACACTCTAATGCAGGGATTAGCAAACTATAGCTCCTGGGCTATATCCAGCCTGCACCTGTTTTTGTATGGCCCACAAGCTAATAATGGTTTTTACATTTTTTTAATGATTAAAAAAACAAATCAAAAGAAGAGGAATATTTTGTGACAAGTGAAAGTCAGACTTCAGTGTCCATAAATAGTTTTATTGGAATTCAGCCACACTCACGTGTCTACATATTGCTATGGATGCTTTCACACCACAATGGCAGAGTTGGGTAATTGCAACAGAGATGATATGGCCTAGAAAACCTAAAATATTTACCACCTGGCCCTTTACAGAAAAGTTTGCCGACCCCTAATCTAATGGAAAGACCGGGATATAAGAACCCAGATAATTATAATAATGTGTATAGTACAATGAAAGAGAAATGTGCAAAGGATTATGGGCTGTGAGAGAATGGGCTCTGAACCAGCTGGGGAGGCAGGAAAGGCAGGAAAAATATCTTTCAAGCACTCTTAAATGGGCTTAAAGACTCAGCAGGAGTCAGATGATTTAAGGAGATTGGACAGGAGGGAAGAGCACTCCAGACACAAGGGAAGCATACAGAAAGAAAGGCGTGGGAGGCAGAAATTTCATGACGCGCTTAGAAGGAATTCAGCATAGCACAGAGGTTAAGGGCTTTGTGGTTAGAGAAATCAGGGTTACGTTTCAACTTTACCACTGACTAATGGCTGTGTAACCTGGTCTAAAACCCAGTTTCCTCATCTGTAAAATGAGGATAATAATATATAACTTGCAAGGTTGATGTAAGAATTAATAAGATACTGATATACAGTATAATGCTTGGCAGACAGAAGGTGCTAATTTAACCACCATTACTATCAGTGTTGCTGGCCAGCTGGTGATGAAGCTCCGGAGGCAGGCAAAGAGCCAGATCACGGAGAGCTTCACATGCCATGCTAATGTGCCATGACTCTATCATGTAGGAGAGGTATTTTGGATGGATCACTATGACTGCCACTTGGAGGATGGTTTTGACAAAACAGACTGTAATGGCCTGGGTGAAGGATGGTAGGGCCTGAACAACGGCTGTGGCAGTAGAGATAAAGAGGAACCAACATCCTCCTTTACGCTCTAACACATGAGCCTTGCCCAAGGTACAGACCCCAACCCTCTGCGTTTCCTCTATCTTTAAGTAAAACCACTACATGTGCAGCCCTGACTTTCTCCTGAGCTCTGATTTTGTAATGTCACTTGACTGCTGGTGTTTTTAATTTGAATGTTTCAAAATAATCACAAATTCAGCGTGTGCCAAACTGAACTCAACACCCTTCCATGAAAATCAGGGACCTCTCCAGAGTTCATTATTTGTCAAATATACAACTTTTTCTCTTATAACCCATATCAAAATCTTTACAATCAGCTTTGATTTCTTCTATTCATTGGCCAACTATATTCATCATCAAGTCCTAATAATCTGGACTTCATAATATCTCTCAAATCTACCCTTCCCATCTCACTCTACTATTGCCACTACTACTGAATCATAATAAACCTATTTGCTCAAAAATATTTAATGGTATCCTCACTGCTCATTCCCCAATGGACTCTGAAAGTTGAAACTCTTTAAAAGTTATATCGTTTGAAGGCCATCCCTGATCTAACCCTATGACTATTTCCAACCTTACCACTTACTTTATTTCTTCCCCCTTGTCACACTTGTCACTGTCTTATGAACATAGCAAAGTGCCCATAGGAGTTGGAGACTTTGCCAGTTTCTGAGGTTGGAAGAAACATTTAGTGTCTAGAGCCTTAGTTTCCTCAGCAGCAAATGAGAATAATTCCTCTACATAACAAAACTGCTGTGAGGACTGACCACGTAAAGAGCGTCTGCTCATTTCTCACCTACGTCTGCACCCGTTGATTAGACTGACGTTCCCCAACTCTTCATCTAACAAATCTCACCCTGCCTTCAAGACTAAGGTCAAGTTCAACTACCCAAACTGAAGCCTAAACCTCTGACTTAATGTGATCCCTTCCTCCTTTCAATCCCCATGACACTTGTCTGAACCACTTGGAAGTGAGGTTGCACCTTATGCAAAACTGAAATAATGCAAATAAAATAAACACTTGTCAAGAATTATATAATTAAAAAGGTAGCAAATCAAGTGAATAAATCTGTTGTGATTTCACCCTGTAGCAGCATCGCTCTGGTAAATAAAAATACAGATTGTTCATTTTTAGGTTAAATCTTTTTTTTTTTGTCTTTATTGAGGTACAACCAATATACAATAACCTGCATATATTTAAAGTATATAATCTGGTAAGTTTTGGCATACATATATTCTCGTGACGCTATCATCACAGTCAAGATACTGCACATAACCATCACTCCCGAAAGTCTTGTCATGCCTGGTTGTAATCCCCTTCTCCCATCCACCTGTCTGCGTCTCCTCCTCAGATAGCCACTGAACTACTTTGTGTCCCTACAGATTTTCGCAATTTCTAGACATTTATTTAAATGGAATCATATAATATGCACTCTTTTTTTGTCTGGATTTTTTTCACTTGGCATAATTATTTTGAGATTCATCATATTGCTGAGTGTATCAATAGTTCATTCCTTTTTATTGCTGAGTAATATCCCATTATACAGTAATACCACAATTTGTATATCCATTCACTCGTTGATGGATATTTGGGTTGTTTCCAGTTTTTGGCTATTACAAGAAAGCTGCTATGAATATCTGTGTACAAGTCTCTTTATGAGCATATGCTTTTATTTCTTATAGGTAAATATAGCAGAGTGAATTACAGAGTAGATGTATATTTAAACTACTTAAGAAACTGTAAAACTGTTTCACAAAGTGGACTGTTGCTTTACAGTGTATAACAGTTCCAGTTCCAGACCCTTCAAGAACTAAGTTTTGGGTCATCTCATGTGGCGAGGAACTACAACTACCCAAGGGGCTTGCCAAGGACAAAGGGAACATGGAATGGCTGGCAGAAGAAGCTGGTTATAAACACCAGCTACGACCCTGAGACCATTTGCAGAAACAAGAAATGTAATATTTCTGAGTATTTTTTTTCTTATTTTGATAATAAATATATTTGTATATATAAACCAAATTTTTTATTCCTTTCTCCCATTCACCTACTATTGAATATACGTTAACAGTACTTAATCTCATGTCTTAGTACAGTCAGAAGCCGCTTAGCGATGAGGATACATTCTGAGAAATGCATTGTTAGGCGATTTTGTCCTTGTACGAACAACATAGAATGCAGTGAAGGGGAACAACATCTGCCATCCCAAAATGTGTCTCTTTAACATGAGGATTATTTTAGGCTGATTATTTTTAAGAAACAAAATACTCAGAAAGTTTTTCTCGTTACCTCCCTCCTAACTGCCTAAAAGAATTCAGATAAAAAATATCTGTCTCAGGAAGCGAGCTATCACCTTAGCATAACATGAAGCATAACCATAGGTGGTAGACAGGCAGGAACCTAGAAAAGCCTGTTTGTTGGGCTCCCCTCTGTGTTCTTCTGTTTCTGTGTGGCCAAACACTTGTTTTCCAAACATTTGCCTCTTTTCACCTACCTGTGAATTGCCTGCCTTCCTTTTCAAGTCCCTGACTCTCCTCACCTCCAACATCTTCTTTTATCTTTAGCTGAGGATGGTATTTAAGGTGAGAGCTTTGGCCATTTTGGTGAGTTACTTGGTTTTCCTGGGTTTCTCCCATGTACACGTTATTAAATTTTTGTTTGTTTTTCTCTTGTTAATCCTTCTCCCGTCAATTTAATTCTTAGACCAGCCAGAAGAATCTACAAGGGTAGAGGAAAATTTCTTCCTCCCTTATGGCACTTACACAGACCTAGATGGGATAGCCTACTACACATCTAGGTTGTAGTACTGATCTCATGGGACCACCGTTATATGTGCCGTCTGTTGTTGACTAAAACACCGTTACATGGTGCATGACTGTATTTAAGTTATACAATATCAAGGGTGACTGTGACTCAGCTTGAAGAGAAATGAACATCACTCAAAGATGAATAAAGAGACTTTGCATTCTCTTTTGGGGAGTGGATTAGAGAATTTTTGGTTGTAAGAGGGATAATTTCATCATGTTTGGCATAAACACAATTTTGCTTTTTTTTGCTTTATTTGTAAATTAAGTACGACTGAAAGGTGTATCTGAGTGCCAAGCCAATAAGGAGTAAACCGTGATGGCTTTATATTGTGTCAGTTTAGCTAAGCTGGAACTGCATTGCCCAGAATTCCTTTTCCTGCATAGGTTAGAGATAGCCACAGAAGCTTGCGTGAGATCTGGAAGATGGAAATGAAGTGGCAGCCACGTTTACACTTGGAATGTTAGTCAGGCACTACTGCAGCTCACATACAATTGTGGATCTGTTGGTTTGCCTTGCTGGCCTGGAGTGACACTGGGCCTGCAGATTCTCCAGCTCCTGCCTGACCTCCTTGGGCTGCAGCTAATCCCTGAGCTCATTCGGTTTCTCATAACCTTGGGCCAAGCCTACGTGCTGCTCCATGGAGAAGCTCACCAGCTCTTCTGTAGGTCACCTACATCATCAAACTTGTAGGCTTGGAAGAGGCAAGAGACAGACACGTGTCCCAGTTTGTCCTCATGAGTTTTAGCTCATCCTTGCAGATTCCAGGTTGCTCCTGCTCTCCTCTACTTTCCTGGCTGATGTCTCTGCCTACTTCAGACCCAGCACTAGGTACAGAGGCAACAGCATTACTGAGACTACTTAACTCCCAGGATCGCATAAGGCCTAATCCCTTTAATACACTCCTTATAGCACTCATAGTGGTTCTGACATTCTGATCAAACTCTAACTGATACAGGCTTTTTCTCTATTACTTTCAACAGTGCCACTACTTAAAAGTATTTAACTTTTCAAGCTAACAATCTAAATGGCAGGCTTCCTGAGATATGTGAATTTATAATTCTCACTGTTAAAGAGAACTGTGCAAATAGGCACTCAATAAATAACTTATTAAATGAGCCATCAGTGTAAATAAATATGTGTATTTGTAGATTGCATCACATTCATTTAAAAATTATAATTGATAAGTGTTAAAAATTCCTTGCCTGTAAGAATCTATATTTTTTATTGAATTAGTTTAAGTTACAATGTAATTAAAATGTTCTGTGTGTTCACATTCCCTCCCTTCCCCAATATTCAAACATATTCTATCGGTATTTGAAGCAATCTTTCCTTCATGACCTATTAATTTAATTTCACAGGACTAATGAGGATTCCAATTACAAATCATGTTATTTAAATGCTGGTAAGGTGTTATCTAATATAACACAGAAACTCTTGTATAAATAACTATCTTGGCAGTTCTCAAGTTTGTGTATGTGTGCGCACATGTGCCCATGCACACACACTTAGTTCAGAAATTCTAATGAGTTATTTCGTGTGGATGAAAAGAGATATTATCTTTTCTACATTTCTGGCAAGTCTGCCATCCAGAGATGGGAACAGAGGTCTAGAACGTAGCAAATGAACTCCATGATGCCATAACCTGGCAGCAGCTTCTGAATCCCATGAATGCTTCAATTTATCAGGACAAGCAACATCTGGGTAGAAATACCATGCTAACCAAGACTTACAGTTCATTTCAGTGAGGGCTCGACACTTCTTCCTAGCACCAAGGGATCAGAGCTCATTAAGCTACTTTATTCTGTTTTTAATGCATTTTCTATAATGCCTTTCAGTTAGGTTTACTGCTTTGGTTTAGATATTTAAACCACATCTCCAAAACATAAAGCACAGTATATTTAGGTAAGAAATTTAAACACTTTAGAACCTAGAGCTGGCTTTAGAGTAGTCACATCTTTTTCCTGTGCTTTATAATAATTTGTTTTCATTACGTTATCATTCCCTTTGTCACCAACTACTTCTGAAGCAGTGACGTGAAACTCCTGCAACTTGTGTGGAAAATAAAATACAAATGCAGTATTACCAACCCTTAGAATATACTGTTCTGCCCCTTTTTTCATATGTCCTCACTACTTTGAATACCATCAAAAGTAATATGCCGTGGTGAACACAATTTGGACAGCTGCTCTGGCCATACTGATTTAGGGGCCAGGCTGGTGCTCGACCTGCCATCTTTTAAAAGGTCTGTTCATTGGTTCACAAATGGCCCTATAACCTAGTATCTTACCCCATGCCTGGACACAGTGATTGGTTTATGGAGTGGGTATCTGATTCAAACTGGGCCATTGAGAGTCCTTCCCTGGGATTTTACAAACCAAAGCCCAGGAAAATATGTCCTCCTTTCTTTTAGGTCGCCTGTGGCCATGGAATAGGATACAAGGGAAGTGGAGGAGAGACCCAGCATCAATTCCCTGGGTCAAGTTACACCCAAGGCTCCACCTCTGCCCTTTCCAGTTTAAGTCAACCCTATAGGGGTCATACCTCTCCGCTCCAACATCCGAATTCACGAAGACTATAAAAATTTCAAACATTAGAGCAATATATTAGACAGAAGCGAATAACACCTTGCTTTTTCCTTCAGCAAACAACTTATTTTCTGCCCATGTTACATTTTCAAAAAAAGTTTTTCTCTCAGTCTCTTTTCCTCAAAAAAATTCATCCATCTTTTAGAATCTTTTCATTTTAAATTTTTCCTTTTTTATTTCTATTCTGGCCCTCACCATCTTCCTTCCAGTCAGTCATATACTCTTTCACATTTCTTACCCTCTACCAATCTTATGATCTGTTATGTTACTCAGGTTTTTGGGGTTGCAAATGGGAGCAACACAACCAAAACTGGCTCAAAGAAAAATGGGGCTTTATCTCTTACAACAGTGTCATACCTGCTTTTAGGAATGACTGGATTCAGTGTCAAATGTGCTATCATGACTCTGGCTTTTTCCATCTCTTAAATCTGCTTGGCATATTCCTACACGCAGGCTCTTACTGTGAAGCAGGCAAAACGGCCCTGGCAGCCCCAGACTCTCATCCTCCTAGCAACCTTAGCAGAGTTCATTCTTTGATAGCTCCAAAGAAAAAGTCCAGAACCATCATGGCCATGAACCATCATGGGGAGAATGTTGGTGGAGAGACACAACGACACAGTATTCCACTCAAACCACAAGTATTATTTTTGCTACAGGAAAGAAAAGTTCTACTACCAGAGAAAATAGGAAGATGTTAGGTAGACAGACGCAGTGAAATTATTTATAACTCACTGTAAAGCTAACAACCCCAAATCACTTCATTTCACACATGCCATACTTATAAAATAACTTGCCCATGGTAGGAAGGGTATTCCTAGTTTATGTAATCTGAAAGGCATTAGTCAACATAAACATAACAAATCATTTGTATTAATCTTTGTCTCATAATCAGTTTGGGAATCAATTTAATAGTTCTACCTATTTAATAAAGTAGTAAATGGACTGTTTTTTTCTCCTCATAGTCACATGATGAAGATATAGGACATTATTATACCAATGGATAAACCTTTATAATTTTTGAGATTTTTGCTTTTCTCTTATACTATGTTTTTGTATTAGCAGATAATCATTATTATTCCAAAGAAATGACACTCAGATATAAAATATGCTTATTAATCCTTCTAATAGACAATATATACTTATTATATTATTGCATTTTGTGAGCTAAAATGACACAGATACCAAAAGTGGACAGATATAATTTGGCCTGTGATGAACCTCTTATTCCTACTTTGACTAATCATACCCTACGCAAAAAGCAGATGTATTCCAGAGATGTTTGTAAGTGAGGCTCAGAAAATATTGAATTTGATAACAAGGTGCAACTTTTTCTTTCCCTATGCTAAATAATGACAGCAACATTCTTCTAAAGATTCAATAGAAAAACAAACTTGTGAACCTTGTTGAAGTTTGTTTTTCCATCCATCTTCTCAAAGCTGTCAACAAGTGTTTGTCATTCCAATATGGCTCACAGCTTCCAAGGTCCAAGATAATATCTCAATCAATCTCAGACCAAGTTAAAAGGGATGTTAAAAAAAATAAATAAAGATCAGGGAGAGGCACCTTATTCAGCAAGATTCCACATGCCATTACTTTCAGCTTACAAATCAGTTAAGATACCAGTCAGCCATTACTCTTTCCTTGTTACCAATGCCCTATTGCCGTACCTAGAATAAACAAATTAAGACTCCTTGTTCTCATTGATTTTTCCCTAGGACGCCGTTGAAAAAGCAAGTGTATGTGAGCTTCAGCATTCACCAGAAGTGGCTTTTCACCTCATGTGGGGACTGGGGCAATGCTCTCCTCTACACTCATTACTCAAGCCATCTCTCATTAAACTGGAGTTTAAGGCTTTGCCCTTAAAGGAAAATAATACAAAGGTCTAAAAGGTCACCCAATACTTATTAGTGGCCCAAAGTACCACATCCTATAAGTAAAAAAACTCAGAAAATCACATTGGTTTTGACTAGTTTTAGAAAACGTGCTATATAGGTCACCCTTTCTCCTGCCAGAGAGATCTCAATTTGTAACACTGTTTTCCAAAAAAAAGATGGAAGGAAAATACATCAAAATATTTACAATATTTGTCTGTGCATAGGGAGATGTGGGGTGATTTATTATTTTCTACCTTTTGTATTTTACAATTGTCTATAAAGACCATGTATTTTCTACTTAAGGAAAAAAGGTAATAAAAAACTCTACCTAAAGGACAGATACAAAATCTGGACAGACCCTCTTTAGATTAACTAATAAAGAATTACTACACTGACCTAGTATAAAACCAATATTAATGGAGCCATAGGGCCAGCCCCATGGCTTAGCGGTTAAGTGCCCGAGCTCCGCTACTGGCGGCCCAGGTTTGGATCCCGGGCGCACACCGACGCACCACTTCTCTGGCCATGCTGAGGCCGCGTCCCACATACAGCAACTAGAAGGATGTGCAACTATGACATACAACTATCTGCTGGGGCTTTGGGGGAAAAAAAGGGGGAAGATTGGCAATAGATGTTAGCTCAGGGTCAGTATTCCTCAGCAAAAAGAGGAGGATTGGCATGGATGTTAGCTCAGGGCTGATCTTCCTCACAAAAAACAAAAAATAAATAATGGAGCCATAGCCAATTAGAATCTTTTTTTCCCTCCAGAAAGAATCACAGAAGACAAAATATTGATCCTAAATATTTCTCAAATACACCCGTTTTCCCCCATCCTCAATGCCACTTCCTTAATTCAGGCTACAATTTTATTTTGCCTAGATTACAACAGCCTCCTAACTACTTCCTACCTCCAGTATTGATTCCCTCTTTAAATCTGTCACACAATAGTCAAAGTGATCTTTTCAGATGAAAACTCTTCCATGGTTGCCCACTGCCCAAGGAATAAGGTTCAGTGCTCTGACGCGGCTTGTAAAGCTCCTCATGAAAGCTCTGGCCCTTCTGACCTCTCTGGGCTCTTCTCTTGCTCTTGCCCTCTTACCCGCTCCTCTCTAAGCTTTCTGATCTCCCCTTCAGGTCTTCAAGGACAGCATGCTGGCAGTTCTCCATACACCTTACCCCGTGCCTGACACCAGAGTACTTATGCCACATCTGTAATTACCTCAGGACTTACAGGTTTGTCCTATAGTCTACTTTTCTCTGTGTGTGTGCCTGAGCAGCAGAGCTATGCTGGAAAAAGCCACCCAACAGGACACGAGGATTCACTGCAAGTTCATAATCACCAACTTCAAATGGGCTCTTACGGCTCCCTGGCAATCTTATACGCACCTCTCTAGTCAACTTGATCTGCTCCTCTCCACGAGGAGGATTTCAAATCTGGTCCACTCTCAAGCATCTGACGTCTCCTCTACTTCCACCCATGCCCTTCAATACATGATACGGCCTTCCACTTTATTAAACACTGAAGTCCTCTAAGAAGACACTTTCTCATTTTCCTACTATCACCCCTACCAACATGTGCAACCTCCTCTCCTTCTCTCCCACCTAGGGCTGGTCCCTCCACCTGTGCTGGCAATCCTGTTCCTTCCCTCCTCCTAAGAAATCTGTTCCATCATTATCCTTTTTTTCTACACCATATTTAGCCTGTGTCTAGCTGGATTATTTCCATCTGTACTTACACATGCTTAATTTTTCCCCATTCCAACCCCTCCCCTAAACCCCACATATCTCCCAATGTCATCATCTGACTTTAGCACAAGGTCAGCATTTGGAAAAAAGAGAAAACGGTCTCTTCTCCTAATATACATGAAATTTGGGGCCCACATCTTAGCCAGCATGTTCAGTAACAGGGGATGTCCAGGGTGAGGTTAAGAGACCTCCAAAAAAAACTTCAAATAAGCTCAAGGAATTTCTACTCTAACAGCTGCCAAGGACTACGATTCCATCTTTACAAAAACCATTTTTAAAATAGTTAATTCTGAAGTCCAGTTTTGAAGAACAACAAACAAATGCATTAAGCCCACTAAAAGCTACTAATATGAACAGACTATTTAGATTGCAAAATTTTAAAAAATACCTTTTAAACTAGGGCTTAAAAGATTAGAAAATCTTTCCTCAACTAGTGCTACTTTATCATAATCTAATATGGACACAAGACTATCATATTAATAAATTCTTCTGGATCCCTCCACAACTATAAAACAAAACAGGCACGCTTACTGACAACATTAACAGTGATAAAATTATATGACAACAGTTTGACCTTGGAAACAGTTCCCTAAAATACTACAAAGAGTTTAAATGCCACTATTAAAAAAAAATAGAACATGAACATTTTTAAAAGGCAAGAAATAAGTAAAATCATCTTTATTTGGGACTCCACAGCAGAAGAATGATACCATACTCGAAAAGAAAAGGTTATACCACATGTTGAGCAATAAAATTGGCAAATCTACAGAGGTTCAAATGCTGCTATAATATACATCTGGTCACAATGGGGTTGGGAATAGGGGCTAGAGAAATCATTAAGCAATCTGAGAACTCCCAAACAAAGAAACTGTAAAATTCTGAACTATAAAGCAAAGGAAACACACTTAATCCCTCAGGAGTTGCAGTGTGTATTTCAACTGGGTTATCCCTTCCCTCGCAAGGACACAGCAGTACATCAAAACCTGGAGTGACACAATATCCCCACTGTACGCATGTGGGCACAAAGCCAGCCTGCTCCGGCACTCCTGGCACCTGTTGGTTTAATCATCGCATTACTCTGCACAGCAGAGAAAAAGGGAGGGGGGAGGCAAAAAGGAGGCGGCTGGGGGGAATTCGGAAAAAAAAAATGTTTCATTCTTGTGCCTATCAGAGAATACGCACCTTTAAAAAACTAGCTATATATGCTTTCTGTGAATTTTCAAGAACATGTTGAAAAATTAACACATTTCTTCTAAGATTACAGTTTATTTCTGAACTTCAGATCCTACACAACTGAAAATGGAAATGATTTGGTTTGTTAGGAGATACCAACTTTCTACTATATTATCTTAGCAAAGTGACTTGAAACCTCTCTTTAATGACCCTGTTCTTTCCATCTCTGAGATTCTGTGATGCGAGTACAATTATAGTGCATTTCAACTTCAGTAAAATTTCTCTGCAGCCTATTTTCCCCATGATCCTAAAACATTCTCCTACCAATTCCCTAAAATTATTCATTTAAAGTTATTTTAATAACTTTTTGAAAATCTTCACATTTAAAGCAAGTATATTACAAAATGTGCACCTAATGAATTTAAGTGGAAAAAACTGGAATGATGAATAAAAACAATGACTATTACATCAAAATAATAATAGAAATAATATTTGCAAAGGATGAAAATAGCACATAAAATATAATGGGACATTTTCTTTCTTTCTTTTTTTTTTTTTTCTTTTTTCCCCCAAAGCCCCAGTAGATAGTTGTATGTCATAGTTGCACACCCTTCTAGTTGCTGTATGTGGGACTCGGCCTCAGGATGGACAGAGAAGTGGTGTCTCAATGCGCACCCGGGATCCGAACCCAGGCCGCCAGCATCGCAGCGCACGCACTTAACCACCAAGCCACAGGGCCGGCCCTAATGGGACATTTTCAAAGATGTCTTAAGAAGGGAACACACATGTTAATACAGTAGTCATTAACTGGAATACTTCTGACAGCTTTTTATAATTGTTTCTGTTCCTATATTCCGAATCACTGCTTTCCTTTCAAACTGATCACTGGAAATGCCTTAATTCTGTGTCTGTTACATTCAGAAGATAGATCTAAGTAGAGCTGGACCATCCACACGACAGAAGTGGGCCTATGGTTCCTTTGCTGAAAGATATGAAATGGCTGAAAATTATTTGAGTAGGGCAAGACATTTGTCATGCACAATGGAGAGAATATTGGGTAATTTCTCAGAACCATCAAAAGCTTAAGGAAATAGCTTCTTTCCTGAGAAGCCAAAAAACCTGTAACATGTTATATGCACAGTCACCATGTGCTGAGAGCGCAACATGTGCATTTACCACCTTACGGAATGATCTGAAACAAGAAAGTGGTCAATCCACATACAAAATATTTTTAGTCCTCCTGGTAAGAACAAACCAGGAAGAAATGTTTCCTTTTCTAAGATATGTGGATAAAAATTCCAAATTACTAGGAGTTTCTAGAAAAGAAAATATAATAGGGGTCAGAGGTTCATTTTGAGTTTTTCAATGACAACTTTGTGTGTGTGTGTGTGTGTGTGTGTGTGAGAGGAAGATCAGCCCTGAGCTAACATCCATGCTAATCCTCCTGTTTTTGCTGAGGAAGACCAGCTCTGAACTAACATCTATTGCCAATCCTCCTCCTTTTTTCTCCCCAAAGTCCCAGTAGATAGTTGTATGTCATAGCTGCACATCCTTCTAGTTGCTGTATGTGGGACGCAGCCTCAGCATGGCCGGAGAAGCGGTGCATCGGTGAGCGCCCGGGATCCGAACCCGGGCCACCAGTAGCGGAGCTCGGGCACTTAACCGCTAAGCCACGGGGCTGGCCCAATGACAACTTTTTTTAAAAGTTTTAATTTAATTAATTAAAATGGCATAAAGAGAATTTAAATATTTCTAACTCCTCTGTCAAATATCAATTTAACTCCAGAAAGCAGGCAAAGAGTTTAGAATGCTTGTGCATTACAGTAATTGATGTGTGATTATGAATTTATTAGTAAGATTATACAGCTTAGATAAATGGTATTTGGTCATCAAATCCCAATATTTAAAGAATTACAATAGATTACACATCTATATGTTTCCTGACTGCATCACGGTTTTCTGTCTCAGAGGCAATTCTTAGAATATTGGGAATAGACTATATGATTTTCTATATCTGTACAATTATCCGTGTAAAGTAGTAATCTAATTTTCTGACAAATATGAGTTAAAAGCAGAGTGTTAATGTCTTAATGAAATACTTGAAACAGAAAAGTTTTAATTTTACTGACTACATTTCTTTTGAATTTCTTTCTAAATATGCTAGTGGGAGGGCAGGTTTTCAAAGCCATGCCCTTACTCCTTTCCTTACTTTTGGTAAGGGGAGACAGCGAAAGCAGTAGAGGAAAGGCTTGATATTAGCAACTGATATGGTAAAATAACAAATGATGAAAAGCTGGTACCAGGCTAAGTTCTAAACAATACCAAAAGTCAGATTTTATAGAAAAATATTTTAAAACTTATTTGAGTACATTTCTCATCAGAGAATTTACTTTAGAAATGTCAAATGAATCACAATTCTAAATGTAATACAACCTTATATTTAAAAAATATCTTCCAGATCATGTATTGCTTCTCTTACGTGAGGCAGAGAAATTCTAAATTATATGTGCCAGGATGAAACATTATGTAACAACAACCATTACCACCCCCACAAAATTCATAGCAAACGGAAAGATAAATAGATCCTTTATAATTAAATCTGTAATGATATAAAACAATGTCAGATAAAAAATGTTTTTACAAGAGAACAGATGCAATGCCTAATTATCTAACCATTACTATGTTTTCGCCTATCCAGTTGACAGTGACGTTTATTCCATAATGAGAATAGACAAATATTCCCCAGTCTTATCACAGGCAGTCTTTAGAGGTATAATACAAATTAATAAGACAAGTCACACTGGGGAGAGGGGTTGAGATTTTGTTAACTGATCTTTAATAGATAAATAAATTAGCACTATAACTTATAATCAGGCTTAAAAATCTTAGACAATATCTATGTACGAATTTTTGAAAGAAGATATGAGGAACAGTAATAAAGTAGAATCTAGTTTATATCAATATAATTTTTCAAAATGATAGCTCTAATAATTAAATATATTGGAGGCATCATTTCCTTCATTATTTATAATGTGGTGACAAAAATTAATTCCATTAAAAGTTTTTTAAAAGATTACCAACACAAGTCAAGATTTTGAAAGCTATGCAACCAAGAAATCAGATGAAATTGCAATTAAATGAAGAACAGTCTCGCTGAAGATGACCGACCACACATATTACATATTTAATAATCTAAATTTCATACTGCCTCATAAGAAGTCAATAAGATTGCTATTAAGAACATGACATGCTTACAATTAAAAGAAAACATAAACAGGAATATGAAAATAAGAATGTATTATTAATATCATTTACAAATGAAAAGGGAAAATGTTCTTATGAAGGGCAATAAGGCACTCTAATGAGTTTACTTCATTTCTAATAAATTCCACTTCTGAAACTACATTGTAAGGAAATGACCCAGAAGTAGAGGAGAAAACTACTTGCTTAAAATAATGAATCTGCTGCAGTGAGGCCTTAACAGACAAAAACTGGAAAGAACACAGAAGGAATGGGTAAAGAGGAGTGGTTAAATGTGGTAAAACAAATTGACGGAGTATCAGGCAGTCATTAAAAATGATAATTAAGGAGACTATAATAATTTGGAAAAATGCTTCCAACACTAATATTGTAATTTATAGTTTACCATTTGTTTCAGAGTGGTGGATCTATGGTTTTTTGTTCTCTTTTCAAAATTTTCTTTTATTATAATAAAAAAGAAAATTAATAAAGACAAAGAATAAATTACACAGATAGATGTGGCTACATTCTTTAAAAAAGGATTTGCACATGGTTTGGGAATATTTAAAAAAATTAAATGTTACATTACATTTTCCAAACCACATTAAACCTTTTCAATTTTCCAAAACACATTAGAAACGCAAAATTTTCATCGCAAACGCTTTTGAAGGTTAGTTTGCGGCAGGAAGGCTCTTATAAAGATGGCAGGTTGAACAAGACTTATAGAAGAAGCTTCTTTTAGAAAATGTTTCTCCACTTTTATGAACTCTTTTCAAAATAATATTTTCTATAGCTTTATTTGTTTATGCAGAGCTGCAGCTCACTAAGCCCCTGTTTCTCAGAATTTTTGTTTGTTTTGAATTTTTATTATTATTACAGCATACTCTAATTGGCTCAAGAACTTACAGACATTTAGTCCAGCAAGCTAGGCGGCAATCCAATAAATACTACAAGCTGAAACCGTTTTTGATATAAGTACTGGAGGCAACAGAGGGACCCTCCTAGGTATAGAGCCTCAAACGTGCACATCTATAGCTTTTCTACTTTGAGCTGCGATGCCAATGAACAAAATATCTAAGTCTGCAATCATCATGCAACTTTATTTATTTTGCCAAGAAATCCCATTGACTTATTTCGGCATAAAAAAATGTAGCTAGGCTATTTCATTTGAAACTTGCTTATGAAAACTTCAATAACAAAATTACAAAATCTTTTATTTTGATCAGCTTTCTGCTTGAAAAACAGTGCACATTCACAAATATGGATTTAGTGATTAAGGAAATATAGTTTTTATGAGGTGACTGGCAAATTTGTTATAAATAAATAATTGACAGATCCTGGCTAAGATTGTGAGAGTTCTTTAAAATGTTAGCCTCTCATGATAACCATTCACAACTTTATCAAATAAGGTGAAAACCTACAGTTAGTTTAGTAACTGAATGAATATAACAGACCAGCAAAATATAGAACACCAACGGGACAGTGCCTTTTTTATACTGATAAGGCTAGAGCAATGCACTGATGTATCCTTTAAAAATCAGGAACAATGTCCTACTATTAGTTATTACTTATTGAAGGTTTACTATTACCAAGCCTGGGCTAAGTGCTTTGTACGTTAAGCGTTATCTAATGTAATCCTCACCACAGCCCTCTTAGGTAGGTATTACCATCATCTTTATTTGAAAGATGACGAAACTGAGGCCCAGACAAGTAAAGTAATTAACCAAGGTCACAAGGCTTGGATTTTAACCCAGGCAGTCTGATTCCAGAGTCCTCGTGCTTAATCACTCCCCTATATACCATACAGCACACTATGCTTGAGCAAGAGACAACGAGAGGATGAGGAGACTACAACACAGTGCGAGACAAAGACCCTGGCTCCAGTTCATAGTCTAGCTCAGGAGATAAAACAGTCATTTATGAAATAATAAGAGGCAGTACAATAAGATTCACAGAAATGCAGGTAATAATTGCCAATAATAACTTCAGAGGAAGGACATTATGCTTCTCAACACTGGTACACTCAAAATTTGGCCCACCAGGCACTGGGGTACAAGACACCTAAGAACTTTTAGCAAAAGTCTACATTTACTTATGTAGCTAGCACTCAAGAACTGGAGGGCTAACCTTCACAAATAAGCAATATGAACCTAAAAAACACTAGTTTGCCACCAATCTAGCAGTTATCATTGCTTATCTGCAGATTATAATAAGAACACGCCCAGTCTAGATTAATGGGCGTGTCCTTCAACAAACTGTCTATATTCCTGTTTTGGTTTTTTTTCCTGTGTGGATTTAGGTCACTATTCAGATACAGTTCTGTAATTCTATCAGAGCTCTTTAACTTAATTCCAAAACGTTCTTGAATGGCAGAGGCAATTCAGCAGATTTCTTTAGCATACTTCTACAGCCTAGCAATCTTACTACCTTAAACTAAATCTCAATACTCTGATTCTGAGTCTTTCAAATATTTCATAAAGTGATCATCATTAAAAGGACACATGAATAAAATTTCCTTACAGAGGGAATGGCATCTCTTAGTCATAATACATTGGTTTGTAGCTCTTGTCCAATCTTGTTCAATATACCACTATATACAAATAGGCATTATACTGTAAATGTCATGCCATAATCTGACTTTTTTCTCTTAATATAGAATCATGAACTTCCCAGGTCACTAAATATTATTTGCTTTTAAAGGGCTTTTAAAATTTTGTATATTATGCCATATATATGGATAAAGCAAAATTTATATTAACTATATAAATTTATAGTTATTGTTAAATACTGGAATTATATCTAATAATATGTAACTGATTTCACTGCAGGTAAGCATAAAATAAAACAATAAAGTCATTTGAAAACAATAAAATCATTTGAAACATATTCTCCATATTATCCTCCTAAGCATGCATCAAGATCCTAATCACACACTTTTAACAGTGCCTTTAAATTTTTCTGTATTAAAACGTTAAATATATAATAACTCTCACAGGCAGAATTATTTTTATCCTCTTCATCTCTGTTCAGTATTTTTAGAAGAGGTGTAAATATTTATTTATTTTCACTTAGGAAACACTAATCTCCAGAAGGAGAATTACTGGGTTAAAAGGCATAAATATTTTTGGATCTACCACTCAGACATATACATATACATATTGTACACACTATTATAATCTAATATTTTTTCATTTAACAATCACAAACTTCCTGTACCACTAAATATTATTTGGAAACGTGATTTTTATGATATTGTGTAGTTTTCCATTACATGGATGAAACATAATTTCATCATACAAAAACAGGCTCACTTAAAGTAAATCATGTCTAACATATTTATAATATAAAATATTTGCATATATTTTGATAATTTATTTAAAAATTTCTATAAATGGAATTGCTGGGTTGAAAGGAATGTATATTTTTAAGAATTTTAAACTATACTTGCAAAATTTCCTTCCAGAAAGATTGTCCCAATTTACATTCTTACCAGCAGTGAGACGGTCTGCCTTCCAGCATCCTTGCTAACTCTAGGTAAAACAATTAAAAAAAGAACAACCTAAAAACATCTTTACCCATTTAATGGCTCATCACCTCATACCGCTTCAGATAGCCTTCTTAGTGATTTAAAAACAAAAAACAAAATTCTAAGTTAACTTGAAGTTAAACGATTTTAAATGAAAAATATAAACAAACAAAAAGATTTCAACACAGATGTAAACTAAACCCTACAA
Source organism: Ceratotherium simum simum (assembly GCF_057802395.1). Classification (NCBI taxonomy): domain Eukaryota; kingdom Metazoa; phylum Chordata; class Mammalia; order Perissodactyla; family Rhinocerotidae; genus Ceratotherium; species Ceratotherium simum. The sequence goes on from NC_141915.1 coordinate 5,164,169, forward strand.
CTTTACTTTATAAAAAAAAATCTTCAGGTTAATGAAGTATTGATTTTTAAAATGAAGCAATCAGCACACGCAGATATCTGTGGGAAGAGACTGCAATCACATACATCTTTCTCTGTCTCCTTTCACCACAATTAATTTCTAACACAGTGAGTCAAACTGGAGTTCTTGTTCTGCTAATCTCATAAATAAAATGATAAAAAAACACCCTAACAGGAAAACATATCTTGAGGTAAGAGATTCACTATAAATTCTGACATGTACATATTGAGAAAACAAATAAGTACAGTATTCAAACAACCAAAGTCTCAACTGTGCTTTATGGTAAGACATTTCTTGAAACATCAGTATGTTGCAGCCAAGCCAAATGTAAAGGACTGAGCAAACCCGAAACGAATAAAAGCAAATCTAGACTTTCTTTGTTAACAGCAAAAAAAATGTCTGAAAAAAGGTATATATAATTACCTGGCTTTTCCTTAGAAGAATGCTTACTACTCAAAAGTCAAGTGAATAAGTCACACCTCACTTTTCTGTCATCTCTGGGAAATAAAATGTCGCATACAAATGAATTTTCTAGATTAATGAAGGTATTTTCTGCTTTGAACAGCCACTCATAAAATTAAAATCAGTTTTTGATATGGAAATCTTTCTTAAGTTTCTCCTATTTCTGAACTTTAAAAACAACTTATTGTGCATCCTTTCACCTTGTTTTCAATGACTCAGGACGCCTGCCTTCACGGGAGTCTGCTCTAACTTGTAAGCTTTTTAAAGTAAATCACCTTTACATTTTCTTTGTTTTGTTCTATGCTAATGTTGTCTTTCTCTCTACCTTCATCGCTAAACCTTAACTTATTACTTTTAACTTTTTTCTGTCACTACTTAAAAATAAAATAAAAAAGGCTGGATGGAAAAAAAAAAACCAACCAACCTCCTTAATTAAATAGTTATTAAAGGGAGCACTGTTAGAGTGGCTCTCAATCTCTACACCAAACTCTTGTCTTTACTGCACAAATACCTTTGCTTCTCTCAAGTTCTTGGCCATAGGTTTGAAATAGATTTCACCTGGAGGGCAGAGGTGTTACTGAATTGCAATGGTGAAATCTAAAAATTCCAATAAGTGTTAAGACAATGAAAAACAGTAATTCCATATTTGAACAAAAATCTGGAAAATGAAAATGATGTTTTTTATACACATTTAGAGAAAAATATAAACATTCTATTGCTTCTACAATATAATGCTAGAAAACCTCAATATTTAATATTGTATTTCTCAAAGTGTAGTTGAGGGGCCATCTGTACCAGAATCCTCTGCAGTACTTATTTACAAATGCAGATCCCTGGGCCCCACCTCTGACCTTCTAAAGCAGAGTATCTGGGGTAGATATAGGGAGCCTGCATTTTCAATCAGCTCCCCAGCTGATTCTTTATATTTAGTAAAATTTGAGAACTACGAATCTAATGTCTAAAATCAGTGATGTGCTTGCTAAATTAATATTAACACATTTTCATTCCCGACAAAATAGCTGCAGTAGTTCCAAAGAAATTTTATCATTACGATATTGGTTAACTACCAAAATTATTCAGATTTCAACTTAAGATAATCTGTACACTGCTCGATAAAAAAAAAAAATCAAAATAAAATCTGTCAGTAGAACCAATAAACTGAACTGTACAGGACAGCAAAGAGCACTCCGTATAAAATTTAATAAGATTGAACTATTCAAAAATGAACAGCTTTATGGTATGAATCTTTGTGCCCCCACAGTAATAACAGAAATCTCATTATATATTTATTAGGTTAATTTTAAAGATAATTTTTATATGTATAGTTATGCATTTGTTGTTCTTTATTCAGAATAAAAGAAAAAATAGTGCTATGCTTTGGCCATGTGGATAGACTCAAGAAGCATTTTTAAAACATGAAGGAGAGTCAATATTCTGGTTGTGATACTATATCCGAGTTCTGCAAGATGTTACCACTGGAGGAAGCTGGGTAAAGGGTACATGGGATTTCTCTATATTATTTCTTACAACTGCAAGTGAATTATGACGACCTCAAAATAAAGAGTTTAATTAAAAAAAAAAAACACCAAACACACTGAATTTACCCAGGTCTAGTCAAGGAACTAACACTTTGGAAGGCACACTTTCTGCTATTAAAGTTAAATGGCATTGCTGGTGTTCTAGCTTACTAAGCTAGTTGATTTCAAAATCCTCTCCAATAGTGTACTACACACATATTCTTTGGGAACAGGTTTGAACTCCTTTTGATGGGCCTGCTACCCCTGTTTGGAGGTGAGAACATCTGTGTCCCACATACAAAGCAGAAGTAGGCACCTTACAGAGTGATCCTGTGCTCTCTGAAACACTATCTGACAAAGGCGGTGCTTTTCATCTTCCAATACGAATGACCACTAAGGTAGTTCCAAGACCCACTTAATTCTTTCCAGGAAATATACATTTTCTAACATATAAGTTGTTTACTAAAGCAAATACAGAATGTAATTTTGTATTTTTATCTCTTCATATTCTTTAAGAATATGTTAACAAGCATGTAAGCATATCATTAATAATACTCCTAAAGGTCATGCGTGTCAGGAACAACTCCGTGAAACATGAAAAACCTATATGCTCTGAAGATCTATATGTAATTGATTATGAAGAATCATGGCTTTTTCCTTCAGGCACTAATATTTGTTGAATTTGAAGACATTATGGAGTCTACATCGTGAAGCCTTTTAATTACAAGTAACTGAAAAATTATTATTAACAGTTACGGTGTAAAAAGGAATTCTTTAACACCAAAGCAAAGAAGAACCAAAGAGGGTTCAGAAACACCAACTGAGAGAAATGTTATGAATACCAGGGTTCCTCTCTGTAAAAGTCAAGTCATTGAGCATCTGTGCTATTAAACATATTTTACAAAAAGAAAGCATTGCTATATGGTAACATATAGTCTCACTTATGCCGTATAAAGTAAGTCATTGAAGACTATAACTTCACTAATTAAGATTACATTGGAACTAAAGAGAAAATCTAAATTAAAGATGATTTTTTTTTAAAAAAAGAATGTTCCCTTAATTCCAATTATGATAAAAATTTTATGAATTTAAACTTTACTAATTAGTCATTTTTTCATCACCCATACTGGAATCAAGATGAAACTGAACTCCATTTAGAAAACTTGCATTTTGTACAGTGCTATTTCATAGTTTTAATAATATTTGGTGTTGGTAGTGACAGCAGGCATTTAAAATGCTTGATTACCAACTGTTCAAGAATCTTCAGGTATATTTTATCAAGTACTTTATATCACACACTGAGTATAATTACAAATCATGTTTGTTAATTCAATTAATTACATTATTAGCTACTACCGGGCATACGAAAATAGACACAATATCCACACTCAAAGATTACTCTTAACAGTAAGAAACTCTTCAAGGACTTTATTATTCTACCTTAATTTTAAAAATAACAATATTGGATTTCTTCAGAAATATTCTATAATTCAAACCTTTCACAAATCCAGTTAGTACAAATCAGTGTAATTTAACTGTAGCTACAATAATACAGATTAACGGATAACCAGAGGTTCCCTCAAAGCTTCCTGTAATGTATGATTCAGAAAAGTATTTTACTAGCAATTCCCTTGTTTGGATGTAAATATGCCTTTCTAAAATGCTTTCAATTATTTAAAAAATGCATTCAATAAACGACAAACACAATTACTACATTTTGATTTTTTGTTTTCACAGAAAGTACGAAAGTAAACTGCAGCCCAATCTAACTAAATGAATACAAAGTCTAATTGCTAAAATATAAAGTTTTAAAGTTTTACTATATCATTTCTAATAAAAAAACTATTGACTAAGTGGCTTATATTTAATAATTCAAGGGAAATTCTAGGGAATTTTATCAAATTCACATTAACGAGCTTTATCTGGTTCCTTTGTAAAGAACTTTACAAACACTGCGTATCATCTCTGTAAATAAGCTACAAGAGTTACCACGTTACAAATTTTTAACTTAAAAATTTCAACAAAATATCCAAATTGATTGAATTGCTGTGTTTCATTTAGGAATTAAATAAATCTAAGATGAACTAAACTTAAAATAAGAATAAAGTTTTAGTTACATAATTCTTTCAACATTAATAGATTACTAATTTCTACAGTAACAACGCATAATTTTTCTCTAATACTACCTATTTTTATGCTATGATTTAGCATCAACATAAACATAGAAAAAGTAAAAAAGAACCAGGATATTCTTTGATACAGATGTTTCTTAATGCAACAAACAGATTTCTTTTTCTCCTTCTCAAATAATTGATTAGGTTAGAGGTTAAACTACGTATATATACAATGGAAAATTTAAAACTTTATAAACAAATATTCTACAATAGGCCCATATATTTGTAAGACTGAAAAAATACATAATATTTTATTTTTAAGATTAGAGGAAAATTATGGGAACAAAATTAAAAAATAAACGCTATTATGCTCACACACTGCCACCACCATTCACTAAATTGCTTATAAACTCAAAGTGATAGAAAGCAAAGAATCAAGGGAAGGATTATTTAGTAATACAAGGATCATACCTCCATGTTGTATAAATTGATATATCAGTTGCTTTACTTCAGATGAAACTTTTTTAGGTAATAGATTTGACCATCTATACTTATCTTCCTTCAGAATTTAAAATAACAAAATTCCAGAACCTGGTTTCAGCTACGTATCTCAGGCACAAGTGATCGCACAGCTGTGGAAATCTAGGTCTCAAATATCAAAAATTCCTGATATAATAAAATGGTGTAAACTTAAACCACCCATTTCTAATCCAATTACTTTATCTCCTTACCTCATCTGCAATGATTTCATGATGTTTGGATAAAGAGTGATGTGGCATTTTGTTCATGATTAAATTCTAACGTAGAATGTAGGAATATTATGGAAAACAAAACCTAAACAAAAGCAAATTTAAGTATTTTTAACATAAATGATGACAATGTACATATTATTAAGGAAATGTCTAGTTAGTAGGAAATCATTCCATAAATAACCTGTTTGTTCATAATTGAATCCCCCAATTTTTCTAGTCAAAAGATCCTCTAAATGAAAAAACTGTCAAAAAGCTACTGAGTTTGGTTTCAGAATCTCCTACATAATTACTTTCCATGCCTGATGAATGTCAAATATCGTAACATATGTATCAACATTCTTTATTACATTGAGTTTGTCAGTCTCATAACACTCCTATATATTTGCTATTATCACAGTAACAATATAGGCTGCAGTACAATAATTTATTTTAAGGGGAAAAATGTTTTATAATATTTTCCAATACTGCTTTCTAAATTATTGCCATTAGGATATTTGAAATGGAATGTTTTGTCTGCTTATTTCTTCCATCCAGTCTATTTTATGGTATAATGTGACCATCTAGTCACATTCAGTTATCTAAAACTATTTCATCATGCAACGCCAAGGCCAGAACAGACCCCCTCATAGTGGACTTACCTTCTTCAGTGAAAATAAACAGAGAATTGGAACCTTCCCTTTCCTACTCCCTTGATTTTTGTTGAGGGGTCTGCCAGACATGGAGGTAGTTTTACTATCTCCCTAGTGTCCCAAGAGAGGAGAAAAGTCAGAAGCAGAAGCTCCTTTGTGTAGTATAAGAATTCCACCAGGGAACAGACAGGAAACACAAGCTCAGGTAAGGGCTTTTTGTGTTCCCTCTAATTGTTTCATCAGCTCTATTACAGGATAATCATAGCTGCCTCCCAAAGCTGTTATAAGGATTACAGAATAGTAGATAAAGCACCTGTGTCTGGCATAGACTATGTGCTCAATGAAGGATTGCTATTCTTATTTATTACCATCCCGCAATCATCATTCAACAGTTTTTTAGTTGCAATCATCCTGTTCTCATGGAACATTTTAAATCTTTCAGCCTCACAGACTTATTAATAAATTACCCTTAAATAGCATTTCACAGCTTACATCATTTTTTCACATATATTATTTCACTTGGAAGCGTTTTTTCATAGACATATTTTTATATAACATTAGGTAAAATGAGATGGGCAGGTTTGTGCCACTTTTTGTTTCTGTGTATCATATCCTGTTGTTTCCAGATTTTTTCCTGAGCTAAGATTTAATCACATAAAACTGAGATCCCTTTTGCTAAAAAGATTGTTGATGCAATCTTTAACCACAACATGTAAGTGATACATGGCAGGGGCAATTCAAAACATTTAACAACCTATAAAACAGCATGGGCAAGGGAGCAATCCAAAGGGATACTGGCCCCCTTGCTATTACCACTGCTCTGGAAGTCTAGGGAGTCCTGGGGAGGGGGCAAGGGGGCTGCCTATGGACAGCAGCTATTTACCAACCCATACTTGATCAACCAGTAACTGCTGACTATCGCCCTGCACATAGGTTTTTGTCCCTGTGTTTAAACTGAATTGTCTCACTATACTGGTGGGATGTTAGAATAGGTCCCAAGAACTCCTCCTTCTAACCTCATATACAGTCTTCAACTTCTGTATGTTCCTTCTTATACGTTATACATTTTAAAGATTTTATTTATTTTATTTTTTCCCCCCAAAGCCCCAGTGGGTAGTTGTATGTCGTAGCTGCACATCCTTCCAGTTGCTGTATGCGGGACTCGGCCTCAGGATGAACGGAGAAGTGGTGCCTCGATGCGCACCCGGGATCCGAACCCGGGCCACTAGCATCGCAGCGCGTGCACTTAACCACCAAGCCACAGGGCCGGCCCACGTTATACATTTTAAATACCCCTCAATAGTCTTCTGTGACACAAGTTCTAACTTTTGTACATCAGCTAACAAACAAAAATCTCAGCTGTTACAAAATGGGGTTTTCTCCCTTGTCATATCTGAGTTTAGTAGTATTGCTATTTTTATCTCAATAACACTGTTAGTGAAACTATTATTTTATTGAGTCTTCTTTCATATTTAGAAAATGGAAAATTGAAAGCATAGGTACTAGTGATCAGAGAAACTGAAAAGGAATCCTGTGCCTAAAGCTTAACTTTTTCAGCTTTTATTTATTGGATTAAGCTGGGAGACGGTGTATTCAATTGTGAAGGAAATATTCAAAATTTTAAAGCACTGAGAAAATTCCAAAAACAGAGCACTGAAGATTGTGTTTAAATAGGAACTGTAATTAAGACTTTAATGACAATCTCAAGCTTGAAGGGAGTATTCAGAACCCCTCTTACAATAGGTAAATTGATCTGTTTACATATTATTTAACATATAAAATCATTTTCCTACGCTTTAAAAAAGTTCCATTCTTTGTTTTCTAAGTATAAAATCAGAAAAAATAGAAAAATAAAGAAAAAAATAAAAGATAAGCCTTAGTACTGATACTCATATATAAAAAGCTAATATATTTTTATCTATATCTTCATATATACAGCATTGTAACATGCTTTTTCACTTAATATACAGTGAACATCATTTGTGTTAAAAAATATATATATATGTATAAACAGATAGATCTATCTCAATATCTGTAATGGCTGCAGAGTATTTCCTTCAATGGACACATCAAAATGTACCTAAAACAATCTCCTTTTAGTTTTCCTTAAGCTGTTTCGTGGTCATTCTTCTAAATTATAGTAACTACTTAGAAATGCCCTTTGATTTTCTCTTCAACAAACTGTCCTTTTAAGATGTCTTCAAATCAATGACCTGTTGCCATTCATTTAAATGACTTGAATATATCCAAACTACATGTCACAATGAAAAGTCAATTGTTCATTTATTTGAGAAGAACTTTATTAAGCATCTATTATGTGCTGCTGGGTATACAGAAGGGAACTAGGTTCCTGATCCTGGGGAGCCACTATTTAATGAGGGCACAACCATGAACCAGCCACCATGTGAAGGCTTTTCATACACAGCCTAACTCAGGGGTTTTTAAACAGTGTTTGAAAAGAGTCACAACATTGTAGGAAGGTTCCTGAAAGGTCTTCTATTATAGGGGATGACAGGGCTGTTTAGTGGGGAGAAGAGGAGCAAAGGAGGAGGGAAAGGTAGGGCACAGGAAGATGAGGAGAAAAGAAAGACAGCAAAGGAGAGACAGAAAACAGGAGGAAGATGATAGAGGAAAATGGCCAGGAAGATGGGACACGGCAAGGAAAAGATGAGCACAAAGACGACAGCCAAGAAAACAAAGATGGTGACAAAGAAGATGACAAAAGAGAAAGTTTTAAAATTAACAGACTTAATTTAATTCTTAGAAAAAAATTCTATGGAGTAGACGTTACAGGCCCCAGTTTCTATATGAAAAAGCTATGGTTCAATGAGATTTAAGAAATTACATCAACAACACATCTAGAAGGTGGAGCTAGAATTTGATTCTAGTCCTGCTCCACTCCCAAACCCGTAACCTTCACCAGTACATTATTATATGGATTTCTACTACAAATAACTTGAGCAGAAGTTCCTGGTAATCTTGAATTACCTATAAAGCTGCATTTCAGAGGCAGGGACTGGGCTTCAGATCTTCCAATCACTGACAGACATTACTCAGATTTTATCTGAAAGAGGCAAAACTACTCAACAACAATAATATATCTATGCCTTTTCGTGTAAAAATACTTTACAAATATGGGAGCAATGTTTTCCTAGGAAGGGAGGAATTATTCCGAGGCAGACAGAATACACTCAACCATAGGATACTTATAATCTAAGTATAATAATCTAATAATCTAATTGGGCACAAAAAACTCCCCATTTATATCCAAAGGATTTTGCTTCCTTGACTTTTGTGGAAACTCCAGGCTGGCCTTGGCTGACTTCAGCTCGTCCACTCTACTTCTGCCAGAAGAAGAGGAGATGAGAAAAGATGCTAGGGGTCACAGGTATACACACCTGGGATTAAGGAGGGTCACAAGCCAATTTATGTTGGTTTCTTAATATGTGACCGCAGTGCTTCCTAGACAAGCTGACATTCAGGCTCAAAAAGGAGAAGTAGGCTTGCAATCTTGATTCTTCAATAAATAAAACAAAAGCATCAAGCATATTCGGCTGTATTTCCCCTAGAGTCTTCCCCTTCTTTGCTCTCAAAGCTCTGCAAAAACTGACTTTCCTACAGGCACGCTTTTCAGGATAAAGAGGTCTGTTTTTGTTGAGCACAAAAAGCCTGTATCTTCACATCTTTTGCTAAAGGGACACATGGCATAACGGTGCTTACAGTGCAGTGAAGAAAATGACTGAGGTGATTATGAGGAGTTTTCTCTCAAGGGGGCTTAAAGAAACAGAGTAAAAGCAAACAAAAATATAGAAGGTGGAAAGAGCTGGTTTACCCATACAAGCCTAAATAAAAATTGCTGTGCTACATAAGCACTAAGAATAAGATCCTGGTAAAGATTACAAAAGATGTAAATACCACAGGAAGTTTCAAGGTGATTCAGACAGTATGTATATTACCAGAACTCAAACAATGGAATTCAGGTAGGAGAAACTGAGAACTTGAGTAAATAGTTTTTAGTGGCCAGGGGCTCATCAGCAGAGGAAAGGTTACATTATTTATACACTGAGGTAGAAATAGAAAGCGCTATTTCATCAAAGAGAAGAAACTTCATGTCTGCAAACTAAAATTTAAACATAGTGGACCCAGCAGTATCTCAAATCTAAAGAAAAAGATTTATTTTTACTAACGCAAAACGGGTGTTTAAAAAAAATAAATATAGAAATACAGATTTTAGAAATCTATCTTGAGATATGTATGCTCTCCTTCAAGTTAAACGCCTTTGTTTAGGTTTTGTACTCCTGCTGTAACTCAGTCCAGCTGTACAATCATAAATCCATCCATAATGTACTTAACTTCCCCTCTCAAAGCACCCTGCTCTCTTCCTCCCGTACCCTTTTTATTTATCTAAATATTTGAGGTGGAAGCATTTTTACAAGAATTCATGCATACAAGAAAATTAGAGAATCCCTACTATAGGCACAGCCTTTTAGGAGAATTCTGGATAATCTGCATCATAAGTCACTCAATTTTGATGGTTTATTATGATGGAAAGAAAATTTTAGAATAGTTAATTTCTGTCCAGAAACATAAATAGAATAAAAAGAACACAGGTACTATAATCAAGTCATAACTGAAAAAAATACATACCTGATATTTAGTATGTTTTATTAATGACTGCAGGGGCAGCTTTTGTCAAACAAGCTGTTTCCTTCTAATGTGTGGAGCTAATGTTTTTATCTAATAAGTATATGACAAACTAAAAAAATAACAGATTATAGCTGAAAATGCAAATATTCAAAATTGTAGCATTAAAATGTAAATAAAAAGGATATAATTCTATAATCCTTTCATGTTTTAAATCTACTTATCAGTATAAGGTAGTTTGTTTTTCATCTTTTTTTTACTAAGAATTCAGTTTGGTGAAATTTGCTTATTAAACTATTAGGGGTACCAAAAAGGGAAAAATTAAACATAAAATGTCTACACTGAAAAAAAAAAAGATAGATTTATATACAGCATCTGCAACAAATTTGAGGTACTGGCTAGGCCTTTAAGGTTCCATGCTATAATTTAAACCCCCCCCCACACACACACACACAGAGTTAAAGATTCAAATTACTATTAAAAATGCAACTTTTAAAAAAATTAAAAACACTTTTGAAGGTGGTACTAACTTTGATGTGGCATCTTACCAGACTGTTTTGGTACTTGAGGGCAAAATAATAGGTTGTCAGTAGCATGTAATTAATAGGACATTTAAGTGTGCAAAAAATATTACTTTTTATTTTTAAACACAGAACGACAGAGTAACAATATTAATATTTTAATTTAAACCCAGGCAAGATGTGTACATTCTCAATGCAGCACATTTACACACACACATAAAATTTTTATTGAATAGAAATCACTAGTGCAATATTATTTCTTAGTTTTGACCTACATGAATATAATAAGTAGAAAACATTTACTGCACTTGAATTTCTGTAAGTGATCTTAAAACTACTTCTATAGGTAGTGAAAATTTAAAGTGACTATAGCTTATTTTTATTTATAAACATTAAGACTTGACATCAGAATGTATCTTACCTCTCCTTCCTCAGCCCCAGTACGTAAATATATGAGAAAACTGAGGTAAGAATAATTAATAGCTGAAATACACTTATTATGGTGGAGCTGCCACCGACCCCATCAGAATGTCTCAATGTCTCAAAGCTATAACTTGACTTAGTAGTAGCACCAGGAAAGTAGATACAGGAAAAATATTCTTCAAAAAGTAATCTATTCAAAACATTAAATTAAAAAAAAAATACATCTACAGTACAGAGGTTGGTTTAGTAAAGAAAGCAAATAGCTTAAATTTACACATTGCTCTGTAATCTGCCTTAAAACTAACTCTCTTTAAAAGAGCCAAAGCTAATTCAAAAGTTATACCACAGTCTTGGTCAAATTAAGCTATTTTCTTTCAAGATTATATTTCAAAGATTTAAATATGAAGCCTAGGACTTTCAGTCCTCTGCATGAAATCCATGATTCTATTATTCAAGGAAACATGAAATAGTTATTAACAATCTATTTTTTCTAAAGTTAAAAACAAGTCAGAGACCAAATCAATATGATTTAGCATATTTCAATAATGCTCATACTGACTAATACTTAAAGTAAATATTTCCTCATAATTTTTAAACACTATTAAAATATTACACAAAGCAAAAAAAAAAAAAATAGAGATTTTAATAGTGCACGAGCTTGAAAGTATTAAAAAATCAAATTAACAAAGGAACATTACCAAGTTCTCCCCATCACATTATACCCCACCACATGCCACCACCGTTGGAAAGCCCCCACCCCGAACACCCTCATATCAATGAGCTTCACAAAGATGATTTCCATCAAAATAGCAAGAAAAACAGAATTATGACCACTGTCACCATGAAACACACACAGTACAATTAGATGGCTTAAAAAATGTATATACATAAAAGTATAGAATACCGTATTAAAATTTAAACACATCTATATAAAGTCTGAAAGTTGCAAAGAGAAAAGAGTTTTAGTTTTCACTTGTTAATTAGCTGTGGTAACAGGATGTTTATTAAAGCTGGATTTATTTTAAAAATATACATTATACATCTTCAAAACTCAGAAGCAGGTTATAGAAATCAGAAACTTTTAAAAGTGTGTTTGAATGCAGTAATTTAAGAGTTTATATTGAACCTTTTATTCAATGGTTTGACTAAAGGAATTTAAATTAGTGAGATCCAAATGGCTTAAGTTTAAATGGATATTGATGGAGAAGTAAACATTTGGGTACATTTTAAAATAAAGATGAAATGGTAAAGTGCCTTCAAGCTAAACATATTTGAAATAATAAATAGAAAGTAATGAAAGATGCATCCTTATAAGGAATTAGAAAAAAAAAACGCAGCAATGAATCAACACAAGTACCCCTTATTAATCGCAGTGTTTTGTTAGAAGCATTTTTCTAATTGACACTGAATTAGCATTTACTATCCCAGAGAGAGTTCTCTGTGGCAAACACTTTAATGGAGGTTGTCTGATAGCTTTGGCTCGTATCAGAGGTCTAACAGAATAGATTTAGTGAGCAGAGCTAGCCGTGGTGGTACAAACGGCACCGTGGAATAGTTCTCCTCCTCACCCACAGAACAAGCTATGCATGAAGCTCTTGCCCTTGACTAATATAATAGGTCCTCTAAAACAATACATTAATTATGCATTCACTGTGAGTTCAGACACTGTGCTTAATATGATTAGTGCTGCTGTCTACTCTGCTTAAGTACTGACATGTATTTTAAAGACTCAAAGTGAACTGGATGCCTTCTACTGCCCAGAACATTAGCTGTGAAGTCTTCTCAGAAAACGGACAATAAAGATGAATACTCACACGCCTCCACACTAATACTTGCAGGAGTCCTAGTTTAGTTCCTTAAACTCATCGGCATTTCCCTTTGTAATCTGTTCTCAAATTGATTTGCCTCCCAAAAGAGCTGCATGTCATCGTCTGGCTCTGAACACTGGCCTCCGACTATGTTTTAAATTTTACAATGTGGTTTTCAGTATTTTATATTATTTTTCAATAGCCCAATTTTTTTCTCTCCATGGCAATGAAGCCCCTTGGTACAAGGCTAATTCAGCAAAGACTGAATTTAACACTGCAAAAATTACAAATAACACCTAAAATTCCACTCTAGATGGCTGTAGAACTTTATTACATTTTTATTAATAAGATGACAATGTTTTGCAAGAAGGGCAAGCTGTCACTTCCTATCAGCTGTAGGAGTGGAGCCTTCTATTTTCAGTGCACGTTGAAAACTACAGCCTCCATGAAACATTTCAACTGGAGATGACAGGATAAAAACATTCCTGTAGTTATTTTACCAATGCGCATTCATCAGTGACAACCTGTGTAAATACATTTTAAGATGAAGTTCACATTTCATTGTTCACATTTCAGGGGGGAAAAACCCAACTAGCATCTCATAAATCAATTTGTCACCTGCTTTTACCGGCCATTTTCACATTGGATTTCAAACCAAAGTGAAAACTGATAATGCAATACCAAAAAGAATGAGATCTAAGTAATTTTACACAAAGAGGAATATTTCTAAAATTAGAGTACATTTCTTTCAAGAATAACTTTTAAATGGTAGTGACTCAACATCAAACAAATAAAACCCAATATTTGCCACATTCACATGGTATTAAAACACCCAAGCCTCACAAGCCCTCCTTATGGGGCAGGAAGACTCCACACTCTGACACATGAAGAAACAGAAGCACGAAGCAGCAGAGGAGGCTAAGCGGCGCCCAGCGTGGGCTCTCTGCACTGGCCCATGGAGGGCACGAACATGATAGGTCACTTTCCTCCTCCTTATGTGATTCCCACAAGTAATCCCCTAACACCTGGGTGTTACGAAATGGACATACCATCCTAATGATCAAGAGGCCCATTAACAAACTACACGTGCAACACGAACCATGAGGACAAATATACACTGACAAAGGACGTGGGACTGGCAGCAGCATGCCAAACTCTAATATTCTAAACAGATTAAGAAAAAATAATCAACTTTGAATTGGCCTATGGAAATTTTATTTTAACCTCTTTATTTTATGTTAACGGAAATTCGGAAAAAAACAAGATGAAATTTCTTATAAAAAAAAATTCTTAGGGGCCGGCCCCATGGTAGTGGTTAAGTTTGGTACACTCCGCTTCTGTGGCCTGGGTTCAGAGGTTCGGATCCCAGGCACAGACCTACACCACCCGTCAGCCATGCTGTGGCAGCAACCCACATACAAAATAGAGGAAGACTGGCACAGATGTTAACTGAGGGCTAATCTTCCTTAAGCAAAAAACAAGGAAGACTGGCAACAGATGTTAGCTCAGAGTAAATCTTCCTCAGCAAAAAAGAAAAAAAAAACATTCTTAGGATATGGTTCTATATCACTGAAACTATCCCCCACTTCTCCCATTTCATCTTTGATGAAATGGCAATGAAGTGTAGTAACCTCTAAATACAAATCTCCCTAAAGCGGTTGTTCACAGTTCACAAATTTTGTGCCAAATTAAAGAGATGAAGCATTTCCTTCTATCACTAGAAAAGAGTTGTACCAGTCTAACAGAGCAGTCACCCTGCAATATTTGATGCAACTAACCTATTTATAGCTGAACTAAGCAGAAAACATGAGTGAAGTACCTGATTTATTTTTGAGAGACCCACCATCACATTGACAAGAGTGAGAAATATGAAACTAACTGCCATGCAATCAACTGTAACTGTTGTAAACATTTTATCTGCTTTTCAGTAACAAAAGGCAAGGCTAGATTCACAGCTGGGTACTACTAATATGGAGCACTGAGAAAAGGGAAAAGGGCTTGATACCGAAAGGAAAAAGGTCTAAGTCTGAGCATCATATGGTTTGACTTAAAACGGACTGATTAAAGATACTTACACTGCTCTTGAACATAAATTGCATGCACCTGTTGTTCTCATGTTGCTAGCCCTTCCACGCCCCTATGAGCATGAGAACGCTTCTCCCTGGACAGAAAGCCCTGGCTCACTCCATCTCCTGTTGCCTAACATGGGAGGAGAGTGGATTTATTAATCAATTTCACAGTTTCTTTGGGATACATTCTTTATATTAAAATTTAATACCAAATAGACCACAGAAATAACATTTACATTCTCTATTTAATGCCTTTCATTATAAACTGCCTTCCTAATTTTATGATTTGTGTAAATTTTTCTTTTTGATCAGACAAATTAATTTCATGTGTTTCCATCATGCTCTAGGCTACTTTACAGGGAAAAAAACCTAAATTCTTAAAAAAGTCTTAATTTTCACAGTTTACACATCAATAATATTGCCTACGTGAGTCCTTTTTAATCAAATAATCTTAAGAAAATTACTGAGTTAATGCTGCTGAGAAGAGACTTATGATTTTGGGATCTAGATTCATCATGATGGATTGTGAATCTGCAGCTTAAAGAAAAATTCTAAGCTATCACTTCCCCAGATCAAGAGTTGACTGCATGAGCTGGTAGAAGAACCAGCACATTTAGTGATAGAAGAAACTGGAATTTTGAGTTTGAGCTTTGGCACTCAAGGCAAGCCATTTTAACTCTGAGCTTCAGTTTCCTAATCTGTACTCATATGGTGTATGAGTACCTGCTCCATGTACCTCAAAGAATTGTGGGGAAGACTAAAGACCTGGCACACGAAATAGCTCCGTAAACTGTGAAGTGCTCTAAAAATGTAAGGCATTACAGTATCATTCTCACTCCTAGCCCCCTCTCCACATCCAACTGACACATCTTCTTAGGTGCTGTTTGGTGCTAGTCCTGAATGGGCTTGGCTTCTGCTCTTAAGCCCTTTTTGAACCAGGCAGGCTCCATGTTGAGGCAACTCCCTCAAAGGCAAACACTGGAAACATCATCTCGGTTTCTTTGGGTACAGGCAGGATTTAGCTGGTTTCTGGCAGATGCATAATCATGAAAGATATTAATTTAATGTGGTTTACTGAAGCAATGGTATTTTGGCCAATGGACTGTCTAGTACCTTGGCTTTCAGAAGACTGAGAGACAGTGTGGTGTACTTTATGGCAGTGAGGAGACCTAGTCTCAGAGATCACAGCACCGTTCACCAATTGGCAGGACTTCTTTCAGTTAGCCAAGGGCATTTTTCTTCCTCAGGGAATCCCAACAGTCACTGCCACCAACCAAGCCTTCATTCAGCCCCGCGCCTAGAAAATCTCAGACTACAGGGTGAGGAGCTAGAAAAGAGAGAGGAATGGCAAGGCTAAATCATCAAGCAGAAAACATCATAGGAATAGGTCAGACCTGGAAATCTGCTGCTGGTGAAAGGGAGGTACGAACCTGGGAATAGAGAATGTTTAGTCAAGGCAAAGTTAGAAACCAGGTGGGTAAGTCAGAATCAAAACAAAAAGAGTTCAGGACCCAGATAAAACTGGAATGCCTTCTAGCTCCGCCATTTGGCCAAATGACCTTAGGCACATCAGTTAACTTCTCTGAGCATCCATTTTCTCATCTGTCAGAAGGTGAAAACAATGTCTAGCCTACAGGGGTGCTATGAAGATAAAACCAGATGATGTATGTAAAGTGCCCAGTGACCTAAAATGATGCTATCATCATCATCATCATTATTATGATTACAGTTAGTTGCAGAGTAGCAAAGCTAGAGACAGAGGAAGCACTAAGTCACCAAGGCACAGGCCTTGAGGGCTTGCACACTGCAAGCAGAGCAAAATGGAAAGTTCAAAGCATAATCCACTTTACTAGGAGCCAGGAGATACAAGAAATTACAGGTAGAGGGACACCGGCCAGCAGGCACATGCAGAATTATGGTGACTCCCGGCCCAAAGCCTATAGCATTAATATGGTTCCAGCAGAGGCAGGAACCAACCCAATAGAATCAACCTACTAACAGATCAGATAAAAGATGGAAGCAGATTATTGGGAACACACTTGACTAAACATATGTGGATTGACAGAAGCAGCTGCCTCTAGTAGGCAAATTTTAGCCTTATATTTACAACTCTGATAATGGCAAGATTTCTACTCGGAGATCAGGTTTCATAATAGTTCACGGATACCCACAAAAACACAAATTTCTTCTTAGGAGAGACAGACCTCTTACCATCTCTCCCCATCCCTCTCTCACCAAATTGGATAAGTGCCAATAAAAAATGTCTACAGAAAGAAAGACATCCGAAAAGGAGAGCAGTAAGTTAGGTTTACTCCCCACTGACATGGCCCACTGTCCTCAGATCAGCAACTGAACAGTTCATGGTCCATGACCACCATACTATAGCTTCAAGCAAGAATAAGAATTTATAAGAAATGATCTTTAGCTAGCCAAATCTGTTTCACTTGTAATATAACCCAATTTTAACATTCTTGAAATTTCCATGTAGCAAAAGTTAGGAAGTTAACTAGTTACAGAAATAATTGAGAACTAAAGATTTAAATAGAAAGTTTGGCATTTCTTAAATTTTTTTTTTCAATTTCATGAAAAAGCACTGCCAATCATTCACTCACAATTAAAAGTATTTTTGCTTATCAGAGTCTTATTTATAATTATATTAAACTTCTCTCTATTTTCACTACTTTTCCTCAAAATTTAACCAAAGAAACTATGATAAATTATAGGAAGCAGGCTAGCAAGGATTTGGAAAGATCACAGTTAGTGAATACCAACACATTCAACTGGTTGACAGTGACTTCACTTCAGTTGGTTGACAGTGACCACCAGAGCACAGTGAAGACTTTGCAGCCTCATGGGTTCTGTGAGGAAGAGGATGCTAATCACAAAGTGGAGGCTGCCACTCAGGCCAACGTGTGCATCTGCATACTAATAAAGTCACAGCTCAAACTAAATCAACTTTCTCAGAATGAAGGCCCTTTTCTCCTTCAAATCCATTTCCTCTTCCTTATTATCACCATGATTTCTGAGCTGTATCCTACAGTTGCTGGGGCTGCGGTAACAATACCCTAACTGGTCAACACGCCCCTAGGCTTTTCCCATGTCAATGGCTGTTTATTTCCTACTGAATCAAATTTGAACTCTTCTGCCTCACAATTATGACACTCAATAAAATGGCCCTAGCCTTATGGCCAACTACTTCCTTTCTGCAATCTGACATTCTAGGCCCCTCCACACCACAGATGTGCACATATGTAAATATGCTTTCCATCTACCCTGTTTTGGCTCAGGTTATTTCTTCTGACTGGAACTATCCTCTCCTTATCTTCAAATCATGAATGTGCCCTCTCTAGAACCATTCCCTATCTCCTTCCACTGTACAAGCCAGAGATAATTTTTCTTCTATGATATCCTATGCCACTTTATTTCTCTTATTTTTTCTACCCTCAACTGCAGTTATCTGTATATATATCTTATATTTCCCACTAGGTTGTGAGAGTAGAAATAATGTTTTATTTACCTGTCTCCAATGACGGCACATGATACAGGTAGATGCTATTATTACCGTCTCCATTTAACAGATAAAGATATCAAAACACAGAAATGTTAAGTAACTTGCCCCATGTCACACAACTATTAAGAGCCAGGACTCACACCTGTGTTCTGAACCATCCTGGAATGCAGCCTCTCTCTCGGGGCACTGCGACTGCAGGAACTCATGACTATTTCCACTTGCACTGTGATTCCTAGGTTGCCTAAAGCGTAAGCAGCTAAGCTGCAGCCACTAGAGCAACGGAGCGGGATATTAAGACATGCACCCCTAAGCATTAACCTTGCTTCTGGCTTCAGTTTTTCAATTTATGATTCTTTTTTTCTTGCCATGGTTCTTAGAAAGAGCCTGCGAATAAATATATAATTTTTAAAATGGATGTTTACTTCCTACTTACAATAAAATTCAGATCATAAGACTGGAAATCAAAGGTGAGATGAAATACAGCTGGCTGAGGAGCTGAGACGCTATAAAAAGAGAGCTGGAAGATATGAACAAATAAATTTTAAAATATAATTATAGAATTAAAATCAGCACTAGAAATATGAAGAAACAAAATCCACCCTGAAGGAAATTAAGCCAGTCATAGGCAGAGTGAGCATGACACATTCACTCAGGAGGAAAGGACAAGGAGATGAAAATGTCAAGAAAGGAAATTAATAGTATGGAAGACAGACAACGGAGAAGGAAAACTTCACTAATGCCTGAATGGGAAGACTACATGCTACAAAGATACAGACTGTCCCCATCATAATTCCTGTATTTCTAAGGATCTAAGCTTTAGAGACTTATAAAGCCATCAGTTGGAGGGACCAAGCTTGGACAAGCCTTGGGACACTATACTCCAGAAGCACAGTTTTCTCTCACCATGTTCATGTGAAGTTTCCTGCACTCCGTGCCTCCATTTCATCATCTTTCTATTCCTCTTTCCAATCTGGCTTCCCACGACTACTGTACCACACAACTCCTAGAAGTACCATTCATTTTTATCCCATGTGAATGACACCTTCTGGAATTCTGCCTCACTGTGGGCCTCCCCACCCAACAGAGCATCAAAACAGCTCTTCCTAAGATCACTAATGATCTCATCATCATTATCTCCAATACATTTTCTTAGTCTTCAGCTCATAATTCCTCTTGGCAGCATTCTACGCTATTGACCACTCACTCCTTCTTAATTATGCCCTTCTGCTGCCGTGATACCCAGGTTTTCTTCTTCTCTTTCTTCTTAGTGTCCTTTGCAAGGTCATCCTCCTCTACAAGCCATTAAATAGTGTAGCTCCTCAAGGCTGGTCCTAGGCCATTTAATCTCATTTGTGTCCACAACTACCATTACCATCTCTATGCAGATGACTCTCAAATTTCTATCTGCAACACACTCCTCTATTCTGACCTCCAGACCCATATATTTATCTGTCTACTTGACATTTCCTCTTGGCTGCACTGAAAGCACCTCAAACTCAACACATTCAAAACTGAACTCATGATCCTTCCACCAAACCTAAGTCCTCTTTGAGAAGTGAATGGTATCACCATCCACCTAATTTTATAAGTTACACTTCAGGAATCAGCCTCGACAACTTCTCTCCCTCTTTCCTCCACTGATAATCAATATCTAACTGTTCATTTAGCTCTTAAATATCTCTCAAATCTGCCCCTTCAGCATCACTCTGGTAGTGTGTAAGCCATCATCACCTTTTGCCTAGAGTATGGCAAAGCCTCTTAGCTGTTCTCTTTGCATCCATTCTGGCTCAAATGATTCTGATCAGGTTATCCCTCTCTGCTAAAGTATGACAATGGCTTTGAAATGCTTTTTAAAAAAAATCTTAATGTAGCCTATAAGAACACCCTCCTACGCAGCCTCATCTCACTCAACATTCCCTTTTCCTGCTTCTGTCCAGTGACAGTTTTTCTAAACCATGCTCCCTCCTGCCATGGGGCTTGTGCACATATTATTCATTCTGCCTAGAATGCTCTTCCCTCCTCAATTTGCCTAGTAAACTCCCACTCATCTTTAGGATCTCAGCTTGAGCATCATTATCGTCCCTTTTACAAACTCAAATAGTACCAAGTACCTCTCATTTGCAGCATTCACTAAAGTAATCTTATAATTTTCAAATAAAATTTGTGATAATTTAATTATTGTCTGCCTCTTCACTCCCCACTAGGCATTAGGTCCATTGAGAGCAAGGATCATGTCTGCTTCTTGCCTATCACTGTGTCCCCAGTGCCTAGTGACTGGTATATACAATAGACTCTCAGGTGAAGACAAAAGAGTTGAACATGAGTTGAATATGTGAACCAACTGCTTCCATAAAGGCATAAATTACAAACTTCCACAAAATATGAGAATTGGGACCAGGAAATGTCACCTCAGAGCAGATGAACACTCCATAAACATCAGAGTCTGGTGAGAGCAAGACACATATCCATTGTGGCAAATCACAAGAGCAGAGAGGCCTGCAGTTTCAAGTAAATATCACACACTCCGCATAAGAGCAAATACTATGACTGAATGTACCTCTCTTAGTTCAACGGTGAATAAACAGGGGAAAATAACAACAGTGGGACTATCAAAACCTCCCAGCATAAAAAGTGGAAAACAGTACTGAGAGGCAGTGGAACATATGGTTAGAAAAAACCCTACTAGGGAAAAACCAAAGTAAATTTTGGAAAGCATCTGCTTTTTGTTCTCAATACCATAATGAAGAGCTAAAGGAAGATATGACAACTAGCATGGAAAAAAAACCCTGCTTGAGTACGGGGTAGATATAAAAAGAAAAACAGGTAAGAAATGGCACTTTTTTAAAGAAACTAAAAATTTAAGAGCTGACTAAGAAAAACTAGGAATGAACATTCAAAAAAAGTACAAGATCTAAATTTTAGAAATTACATTTGACTAAGAATATAAAGCATGAGCAAACAGGAAAAAATTAGCATATTTCTTTGATTCTTATGCATGCTTTTCTCCCTACATTTTAACATTTCTGAAACTGGGATTCATCTTCAGATTGATTGGTGTGTCTAATGCTGTTTAGCGTTGTCTTAGCACCATCCTGCCCTCAAGTGCTAGTAAATGGTCTTAGAATCTAGGAGTGCTTCTGGATAAGAAGACTGAATAGTAAAAAGATATCTAGTTTCCCCGAATAAATTTACAGGTACAATGTAGTTCTAATTAAAATCCAATATTTTTTAAAGAATTTCAAAACAATGAATTTCAACTTCATCTGAAAAAGTAAACTGATCAGAAGCACCGGAAAAGTCTTGAACAAAAAGTACACTGCAGGAAGACTTATCCTCTGAGAGAGAGTATGTAATAGAGATATACTACTTAACAAGGTGCGGTTCTGGAAACAGAATAGATTAGTGAAGCAGAAATAAATCCAAAGTATAACAGAACGTAGCTATTAAAAGTAGTGGCATTTCAAAATAATCCTGGGATAACATGCTAACAATTTAGGACCAAATTAAGTTAAATCACCACCTCACAACCTATTTCTTTAAAAGAATCCACATATTAAGATATAAAGCCTTTCTAATTATCCTTCCCAAGAAAGAAACCATTATAAAATGACAGATTTGAATATTTAAAAATGTCAGGCCTCCATATACTCCAAAACATAAACATAGACAAGGAGCAATGTCAACAACAGGCTCAGAAACAAATCTGCAACAAATTACATACATGAAAAGCTCTTACATATCAGTTAAAAAGAAAATATCTTCATGCTAAAAGGGACAAAAGATATGACAGAACAATCATGGCAATTAACAAATAAGAAAATACCAATAATAAATACTGGTAATTAACACATTATGAACATAAGACCATTTTCCTTTTCTTTAGACTTAAGATGAAAAAAACATGTCGGCTAGTATGAAGAAACAGAACTCGGGGGTGGGTGGCAGGATGTTCACATGGGCTGCGGAGTCCCTGGAGGGTTTTGAGCAGAGGAGGATGTGATCCCATTTATGTTTTAGAACATCACTCTGGATGTTATACTGAGAACAGACTGGAGAACGGCAAGGCAAAAGTAGCAAAACCAATTAGGAGGTTATCACAAGAACCCAGGCAAGGGACAAGTGGTGGTAATGTGAAGGTTGTGAGAATTGGTTGGAGAATCCAGACAACCCCTACAGCTACCCTACAGCTAACGTGTGTGTGTGTGTCTACACAATCAGCATAATTTCCTGATGGTCTGAATGTGGGGTCTGAGAGAAAACCAGGGATCATGAATGACTCCAAAGTCTTTGGCTTGAGCAACCATCATACTGGACTGACTGACAGCCACTGAGATGGACAGTCAGAGCAGGTTTGAGGGGAAAGATCAGAAGTTCGGGTTTAGACAGTACGTTTCTGGTATGTTATGGAATCCACGTGGCATTGTTGAGTAGGCAGTAAGGTATAGGGAGAGTCTGGGTTTCTGTATCTCCTATCTAATTTTTTCCTCTGGTAAAGAAGTGTCTGATGAGGAAATGTATCATTGGAATACATTTTCACTAACAGCTATTTATTGTAAGCACTGGGAACATATAACTCATAACATTACCTCCAAATCACCTTGGAATACCAATTAATGAAAAATAATTTTTAAAAGCCTTCAAATGACAAAGATGATGAAATTAATACACAGTTTCATTTAGTATTGCATGAACAAACCTACTTTGCTGTTATAAAAAACTTTTACATTGTCATTAACTTTAGCTTGATTTTATCTGCTCCCTTAGTATTACCCAATTTTAATTCAACTTGTTTTTTTACAATCTCAATGCTAATCCTTTCAAAGATGACTAACAAATTTCCAAGAAAATTTGTATAAACAATAGGATTATCTTCCTCTTTATCTTGTAAAAAATGTAATTTCATTTTTAAATAACAGCCTTGATGAAATCAGAATAACAAAGGAACAAAGGAACAATGTTTAGTTAGGCTCTTTTAACCATTGAACTTATGTTCTCATTTGCTGACTCATTTTGTCATTCATTTGTTTAACAGTCATTCACTGAGTGCCAGGTACCAGGGATTCAAATAAATGAAATATGCCCTTGTAGCCAAAGAGAGGCTCAGAGGCTAGTGAAACGTTCAGAAATGTAAAAACATACAGTGCAATTGAATAAATGGTGTATCAGAGAAAATATACAAGGAGTTAGGAGATCAGAGTAAATGTGTTAAAACCGAGAAAAGGTTAAACCAAGCACTATCTAACAAACAAGTTTATGGAAGACAAGTACTGAACAACTATTGATTAAAATGACCTTACAGGGCCAGCCCGGTGGCGCAAGCGGTTAAGTTCAGATCCCGGGCACGCACCGATGCACCGCTTGTCAAGCCATGCTGTGACGGCATCCCATATAAAGTGGAGGAAGATAGGCATGGATGTTAGCCCAGGGCCAGTCTTCCTCAGCAAAAAAGAGGAGGATTGGCATGGATGTTAGCTCAGGGCCGATCTTCCTCACACACACACACACAAATATATATATATATTAAATAAATAAATAAAATAAAATGACCTTAGTGCAAAAAGTTAAATATAAATAAAATGGGAACGTTTTTGTGCTAACACATACTAATCTCTAATGACCATACTTAAGACTACCCATTTTAGGTGTTTTCTAATAACTAAGAATTATATATGCATATGACTGTAGTTCTTTTACCAAATTACCTAACTCTAGTAGGTATACTCTAAGTATTCATCAAACACCTAAGAGTGGACATCTGTTTAACAAGGAGGCCACTAGCCTGAGGTGGCTCTACTGCCTCCACAGCCCACGTACAAAACCTAAGCCTGGAAATGCCTCAAGGTTAAGAAATCAAAACCTAAGGACAAGGAACACAAACAGCCAAGGAGACTCGCAAATAAGGCAACCACTTAAGCTAGAGCCAATCGAATAATTCCCTTGCGCTGCTGCCGCCTCTTCTCCATGATAGTCTTTCCCCTGGCTCCTGTGTGTGGAGCCCTCCTAACCACTTCTGGTGGTTTGGTGCTGCCCAACTTGAATGATTTTTTGCTCAAATAAACTCTTAAAAATTTTAAGATGCCTCAGTCTATCTTTTAAGATCTCTTTTACAGAAGATTACAGTGTTAATGTTACCTGCTGGCAGCTTGAGATACTTTGTAGTAAAACATCAATGGCATATCCAGAAATACTTCTTTGATCAATGAATTATTAAAAGTGAATGCTGAATTCTTTACTATAATACTACCCTGTACAGACATTTAGAGAGCAAATTAAGAATTCTATGTTCAATTACCACTTAGATTTCAACTTGATAGAAATGATAAAAGGAAGGATAAAAATAAGCATGACAATGAAAATAAGGATGGCAAGTTTAAACTGATTTGATATTCTCTTCTTGCAAAAAGAAAAGCGGAATTAATTGGCTGTCTAAATTCAAGCCATTTTTTTAAAAGCTCATGTGAATTTTTAAAAACCATGCTTAGAAAATAATAAAGATATTTAGAGTATCATACTTAATGTGTGTGTGGACATTTGTGGGAAAAAAATTGGCTAATGAGGGAAAGGATGATTAAGAAATGTGGATAACTCTTTAAATACTTGTCAAGAAATGTACTAATATGGAATGGCATGAAATGAAAATTAACTTTAGGATCTGGTCTTTTAATTTGACAGCTGTTTGACAACTGCAAAATGCAAAACCAACCTCAGACAACTGCAAATAAAGGAGAGACGATTAAGCCAAAGAATTTCACATGGAATGATAGATAGAATATACATGGTAGTAACTCCTCACAGGGGAATAGATAAATGCAGGCTGGAATTTTTATTGTCTTTGAAGGTGCTGATATTCAATGGACTTATATTTCACAAAGAGCTGTGCGCTACTCTATTACAATTAATAGCACTTTCTGAAACATAATGCCATCAGTGGAGAAATAATTGTAAACACATTTGAAATTTCCAGGTGTTTCTTGAAGCAATTTTTAGTTGACCTTCCTTGACTTTATACCTTTTGGATGCTAAAGCAGTACCATCCCCCGCTTTTCTAGTTTAAAAGCAATGAGCTTGTCTATGGTATAGCTCGAGAAGACACACGTGTCCAAGAAAGCTAGCCACTTAATCTACAAGCGAAGATTCAGTGCCCCCAGCTTGATTCTACCTAAGCTACTGGGGTTATTTTGTACTCCACTTTTCGCAGCATGATGAAAATAATGGGAGAAAACTACACTCCACTATTTAGTTGTGAAGAATTCTGTTTTGAGAAGGAAGATTTTTCTTTTCTTTTTTTTAATTTTGGTAAATGATCATCTATAAATTATATGTCCTATTTCAAAGGCCAGAACTGGGGATGGGGGAGTTCCTCACGGCAAATTCAACCCACTGACAGGTTTTGTTTGGTATGCACGGGGTTTCAAAAAATTGAGCCAACATTTAACATTTAAAACTCAGGAAATTTCACAGGAAAATCCAAATGTCTAGCTTGTATTGAAAAATCAGAGGTTCTAGCAACACGGGGCCTACATTTATCTAGGCCCGTCCTAGCAACTGCTCCCCGTGGCCAGGGCACTCACTCTTCCAATTCATCGAGGCTACCACACAGCCCTAAAACAGCAAGTAAAACATGTACGGAAGAGACCCGAGAGATGTGCCTCTGCAAATGGAAAATGTCCCTGTGGGTAACTAAGATGAGCTCCTTGTGACCAGGGAATAGCTTGAAAAAAAAAATCTCATTTCTAAGGCTTGTCTATAATCACTTCCCAGAAAGACTGTTTCCTACAAATGCAATTGAAGTCCCATGAACTAAGTAGCTCAAGGGGGGGCGGGGGCGCAGCTGGAGCTGTCCCCAGGAAACTCCTTCCTCATCCCAGAAAGCCATATACAGGAAGACTAAGGTGAGCAATGAGGCCAAGCACAGGTTTCCAGTTTGGTCTTCCACCTGGCATGGACAGGTTAGGTGTCCTGAACGCCTTACTACTTACCACAGTTGTAATTTCACATTTATCTGTGCAACTTTTTGACTGATGCCTATTAATCCCATCAAACAATAAGCAACATTCCTTATTCACTTATTCATTCATCTGTTGAGCTCCTACTATGTGTGAGACAATTTTCTAGGTACTGGGGAAAGAGTAATAGATAAAACCAAGTCTCCGCCTCTCAGGGAGCTGACATTCCAGGGAGGGAAACAGACCAAGAACAAAAAAAATATGTCAGAGGAGAGGGACAGGAGGGCAAAGTGAGGGTGTGCCTGACATCTCAGAGGAGGTGATACAGAGCAGAGGTTTGAATGAAGCCATGCAGATATCTATGAGAAGGCAGAGGGAAGAGGAACTGCCAAGATTCTCAGGTAGGCGAGTCCAGAGGGGTTGGGGAATGGCAAGGAAGCCAGTGTGGCTGGAGCGGAGGCAGCAAGGATGTCAGAGAGAGAACAGCAGTGGCTGAAGCCAGAGCACCCAGAGGTAAGGACTTGAAGCTTTCTTCTAAGTTGATCCATTCACGCTCCTCTGGCATAACTTTCATTCTATTTGTCCCATATCTTTACTTTCCCATCTCCTGCCAAAATCTCCTGAGATTCAAGGATGGCCCTATTCATCTCCAGCTGGACATACCAAAAGCAGAGCAAACTCACAACCAGCCCCCCAAATCCAAACAGAATTATTATTTCTTCACCAAGACCTGCTCTTTCTTCTGTATTCCCTACCTCTATCCATCCAACCAACCAAGTCAGAAATCTACAAGTTATTTGATACTCCTTTCTTTTTCTCACTACAACATCTAATTAATGACCAAGTCCTTTCAGCTCAAAATCTCTCCTAATAATGCCCCTTCAGGCTCTCCCGATCATAACTACTTTATTTGTTATCCGAATTGGTCTATCCTCAAGCTTTGCTCCACAGAATGGCTAAACCATTTTTTATAGAAAGCAAATCTCCCCATCTCCTTTCCTCATTCAATAAATTTTAATTAATAAATAACAATAATAATTAACATTAATTGGATGCTTACAAGTACCAGGCCCTTTACTAAGCACAAAATATATCATTTAAGTTTCTCAACAACCTTATCTCTTGAGAGAGGTAAGTCATCTGTCCAAAGCCACAGGGCTAACAAGTGCCAGATACAGAACTGCACCCAGGCAGGCTGGTCTCTGAGCCCGTGCTCAACCACTAGGCCTCACCAGGCGGCCCCTCTGGGCAGCTCCCTTGTGGCAGGCCCTGATCTGTGGATAAACAGACAGGGTCCCTGCCTTTGCTTGGCTTACAATCAAACAGTCATCCAAATGCATACTTACAAATCGTGAAAAGCACTATGAAGGACAGCTGTGCAGTGTGACACAGAAGAGCTGCCCAGGTCGGGGGGCAGGGAGGTCAGGAGGCCTGTGAGGAACGGATGCTGCTGCACTGTCTGGTTTTATTTTCATCACAGTACTTGTGCCTGCCTGATATTCTCTTGTTAATATATTTATTGCCCATCTCTTGCTATTCCACTGAAACTCATGAGAGAAGTGACCTGTCTGGATGCCCAGCATGCAGCACAGTGCCTGGTACATAACAGGTGCTTAGGAAATGTCTGCTAAACAGACGACACTTTAGCTGAGATCTATGAGCTAAGATGTCGACAGTGGAAGGAGAGGAAGCTGGAGAAGAAACACACCATGCAGAGTCCCTAGGTCAAAGTTAGGATTTTCTTCTCTATCCTTAGAGAAGTAGAAGCCATTAATTAAAACCCACCAGGTTGTCTGACACCTACAGGGTAAGTCTGGATGCTTTACCAAGGCATGCAAGGCCCTTGATGACCTGCGCCTACTAACTTCTTTAGCCAAATCTTTCACAGGACCCTCCACACTTCGTGCCGCATGCTTCTGCTGCACTGCCATGTCTGCACGTCCCCGAATGGTCTGCTGTGTATGACATTTCACATCTCTGTGTCTTTACTCATGATGTTCTCTCTGCCTGGAATGTTCCCCTCTCACATGCATCTACCTGGTGAACACCCACCTAATCTTCTGACCCTCCGGTCACTTCTCTGTGAAGCTTTCCTGACCCCACAGGTATAAATGACCACTCCCTACACCTTCCTTTGTACACCTAAGGCACTGCCTATATTCTACCACAGCACCAACATATTTTATTGTACTTATTTATACGCCTATCTTCTCTACCAGACTGGGAGCTGCTTCTGAGTAGGGACCAATCTTTTTATCACTAGCAAAAGTGATCAATAAATGTGGGAGGATCCTTTCTGAAGATAACTTTCAAGAAAAGACCACCCATAGCATTAGCACTTTCTACTACCTAATCACATCTTGCTTTCTGCTCCTAGGCAAATCAGAACTACTTTTCGGGCCGGCCCCGTGGCTTAGCGGTTAAGTGCGCGCGCTCTGATGCTGGCGACCCGGGTTCGGATCCCGGGCGTGCACAGACCCAGCGCTTCTCCCGCCATGCTGAGGCCAAGTCCCACATACAGCAACTAGAAGGATGTGCAACTATGACATACAACTATCTACTGGGGCTTTGGGGGAAAAAAATAAATAAATAAAAATTAAAAAAAAAAAAAAAAAAAAGAACTACTTTTCAATAGGCAGGTGAACGTCAAGGGGATTTCAACAGGCTCCCCTTGCCTCAATAATTTTAAGCTGAACTAAGCAGAATAAACAAAATTCTGTGCAAGTGAGAACTAGTTCAGTCATATTTTCCTGTCTTTCAAAGGCATTAAAGCAAAGTCTTAAAGCCTGAATGTTCACAGAATACTTATGAAGGGGTCATCTTTTTATATAACCTGACTTCACTTAAGCTAGAGGTATTTGGGATGGCTGAATATCTATCTGTTGAAAAATTTATAAATTATTTTTCTTCTTGTGGGAAAATATGTTAGACTTTGAATTAGGGGACTGCCTACCTGTTCAAGGTTAACCGCATTCTTATTTAAATAAGGTATTTTGCCATTCAGTCAGCCATTCACTCAAGAGTAAGTGAAAATCATGGAGGGAATCCAGGCTCAGTAAATAGTATCCTTTACTAATACCCTAATTTACAAACCCCTGAAGATTTTTATAAGAACTGAGAATCTGGTCTTAAGATATTTTTACATACAAGGGACGACATTATATTTAATCCCCATTATTTTAAATTAGGAGATGACAGCAGTAACTTTATGGGAGGCATCTTGATCCACATATCTTCAGCTAGCTGTTTAAGGAAATTATACAGAGCACTGTCTAATCCTTCTTATTTAGTTCACCTAATGACAGCAATATAAACAATGGCATTTTTCTAGATCATCAACCATATTTTTGCTAAAAGCAATACCAGAATAATCATAATTTTACTCAGATATATTAATAAAAATGTTAGGATACTACACTAGACTTTTATTTCAGTGGTAGTTTTCTTTATTATAAGCCAGCAGGTAAATATCTTCTGGTACTAAAGAAACCTCAGTTGGAATAAAAGCTAAAACTGCATATTATCTTAGGAGTTTAAGGCTACATAGCACATTTTAAAGTATAAGGATACTCTAGATTACAAGTATACATAAATCTTATTAACTACCAAATTTTCTCTTTTGTTTCATCCTATCTCTACATTCCATCACTCAAATCCTTTAGAATTTCTTTGTTCCCTCTGTGATCATTGCTTCCGGGAGAAATCTGGCATAGGATCTGAAGGAAATGCCAGAGTGAAATTTTCCTTGAGATTAATCACACAGGTAAAGTAATTTCCCCTTCTTGCCAAACAATATTTTTTAAAACTTCTTAGAAAATCGATTAAGACAGGACTGGGTGGTCATGAAAATGTGAATTTTAGGATTTACTTAATCACTTACACACAAATTCTAAAGGTCTAATAGCTTGCCTGAAGCAGTCTGGAGCTCCATTACTAGTTAGAAATAGCAGTAGACAAAGAATTCTCAAAAGTTGGTCCAGGTTAAAGAAGCACAGGTATAACACATCTGTTCCACTGCCCATCCCCAACACCCCAATTCCTATTCTTATTCATTCCAAGTGTCTGAGAGCTCAGTATGGAATTTAGAAATCATCAAATGACTCTAATTTTAATAAATATCAAAGCATCAAAATTTTCATGTATTAAACCTTAAAAGCAGTTTGTCATTACAGCAAAGAGAGTGAGTATGAGATAAGGAGACATACACTCTCCCAGGGATCAGCCACATAGTTAGTTTTTACATCAGCGTCATCAGCCATCAGTCAACCAAGAGTCAACCGACCCTAGAAAACAGGGAGGGGAGTCTGTGGTAGAGCAGAGAACAAACAGGCTAATGAGATTCAGAAGAGCAACTATTGGGAAATGTAAAACATAACTGAAGACTTAAAAAGAAAGAAAAAAGAAAAGAAAGAGATATTTTAGGAAGAAACTTGACTTCTGCTATGTTGGAATGACAGGGAGACATCTAGGAAGGAGGGAAGTCTCCGAGTCACCCCAATCAGGTTTAGTCACAACACACTACCCAGAGACACAAGCCAAGAATCACAACTCCAAAAATCCATACTGGTATCATTTCCATTGTATCTCAATGAAATATCTGCTTTTCTGATTTATCAACCTTTTTCACCAATATTTCTTAAATTTACCCGAACTGACTACATAATTCCACAAGGCCTATTAAATGGTAGAGAACTAATAATGTCTGATGAACCTAAGTCACCACATATTCAAATATGAAGAATTCACACATAGGTATACATACACTTGAAATAAATACATACATATATTCATACACACGTATATATTATAGTTGGCAAGTATAACCCCAGTCTCTTAGTACACTGAGGAAAATGAACACATTTTCCCTTCCCATTCTCTATATTAAGATCCTAACTGGAGATAACTAGAAGATAATCAGATTCTGAAAGTGTGGAGGATGTGGGCCAAAAAAGACCAAACGTTTATATTAATAACAATAAAAATAGCTAGCATTAATTGAGCATTTAGCTTGTAAAGGGCGTAAGCTCTTTAAATCGTCCCAATCTCATTAGAGATACACACATTACCATGCCCACCATGGTACCATCACCTCTAGTACTTAGTTGCAAGGATGTCAGCAATTAACCTGGTGGAAGGAAGACTCATATCAACGGGAACAGCCCTATTCCGAGGTGGTCACTGGACTAGGATGTTTCAACTGAGAGGAAAAAGCAGTGAACTGCTCCACAGGTTCTGCTCCCAGTTGAACCATTTTCCTGGTGATCAACGACACCACTAAGCTTCATTTTATTCTTTTACAACACTGGAATAATGCCACCTCACAGAGTTGTTGTAAGAAGCAAATAAAATAATGACCAGTTAAGGTAGCATGTAAATTATAAAATACTATCTACAAATATAGGTTCAAATTATCATCATCTCTGCATTTGCTGGCAAAACTTCCCCTAGAGTTATTTTGGTTATGAATACCAATGCCAAACTCACTCTACTTAGATGGATCATTCTGAAGAGGGGAATCAAATGTAATTTAGGAACTATTTGGGGTTATATAAATTCAGAAAAAGAGACTCTGCATTTAAAATGTGCACTCTTTTTGACGTTTTGCAGTAAGGCTCATCATTTTCCTTATATAAAAAACATATTTAGTTGGCGACTCTTTTCCATATGCTATTCAAAGACTCTATGCAAACCTGATCTAGCGCAGTAGCTAATCTGAGTCATCTGAATAAGCCACAAATTATGGGCTTCAGAGGCCACCAAATGAATGCAAGTTGCCCACTAGTTAAAACATCAAACAAATCACAACACTCACAAGAAAAATATATTTCTCATATTGATTTTTCTTACACATATGATGTTTAATAAATCACATCATTGGTGTTCGCTAACATCAGTCTTATTCTCCTAGAACACAACACTAAGTTTAATAACTACTTTTGTTCAACAGGGAAGATAAAAGTCAATTCCTATTGCTCAAGGCAGACTGCACAGCCAAAACAAAAGAAACATAAGAGAAAGGGAAAATGGAGAAAGATGCATTAGATATTAATCTCATATTCACTGTGAAAACAGAAAAATCTTTATCTGTTTCTCCTTTCAGAGTTTAAAAGGCTGTCAATTTTCTTTTGCCCTACCCACCCTATAATTCAGAGCTCTTTATCCAAAGCCCTTCCTTTTTACCTTATTTCAGCCATGAAAAGTCTCTCAAGTATTGTCAGTATCAAACAAAAAACACGTCTCTTCTTGACCCTACTTTATTCACACCTCTTGATCTCTTTCATTAAACTTCTTCAACATCCACAGATACACTGGATCCTAAGAGAATACACCCTTATCAGCATTACCTTTCTAATTAGAACCTGCCTCTCAGATCTGCAACTCTACTTATGTTTTGTGCCTTTCTTGTAATTTTCTCCAAAATAAAGTCTCTGAGAACATCAATGGTTCCTCTTAGAGCTAAGTCTAGGTTATGAATTCATTCATCATTTATTTGATCTTTCAAAAGAGCCATTTTTTGAAATCCCATGAACCTAGACTTAAACAAATGAGCTAATGTATGTAAAATGCTTAGAACATTACTTGGCACATAGCAAGTGGGAAATAAGTGTTAGCTGTGATTGTTGTTGTTATTAACACTTCTTGCTACTTCCTCCCCTCCCCCATACACATTCCTTTATTAGCAATATGACTTCCTTTGGAATTTCACCCTACTGGCCTGCTATATGCTTATGGAAAGAGGTGATGAATGTACAAGATAAGTAAGTCATAATCATCGGTCTCAAGGAGTTAAGAGTTCTGGAGGGAAGACAGACAAATGAATAATTACATTTCAATACCACAAGTGCCTATTAACCATAGTTAGAAAGTGATATTGGAAGTACAGTCACATGGAAGAAGAAAGAACACTGAGTTTTGCCAGAGAGCAGAACTATGACCAATAGGTTGGAGTTATAAGGAGGCAGACTTTGGCTCAATATGAGGAAGCTACCCACCTACAGAGCCAGCTGCTTTGGAAATCAGTGACAACTGTACCAAGGAGAAGATCAGCTGCAAGGGACAGTATAAAAATTAAAGAGATCCAACACAAAAGAAGTCATCAAAATTCTTGAATAACTTACCGATAGCAGAGTAATAACGGAAGCAAGGACTCATCAAGGTCTTATTTCTGTGAGTGTGTGTGTGCGTGTGGGTGTGTGTGTGCTCTCAATACCACAATTAGGCATGACAGTAGATCCTACATGTAGCTACAGAGATGGTGAAGGTGAGGCAAGCCAGGTGCCCTGGGCTGCAGTCAGGAAACCCCTACTTGTCCAATCAATACACTTGTGAGTAGAGAAGCTAGAACCCAAGCCCAATTCTTTTAATACAAAGATACTTTCACCACATCCCATTTACAGTGAAACACTGAAGGCATAGCTGGGCTATGAATAGAGACCATATAATTTCTTGTCCAAACTGGAACACTTGAGAGTAAAAAGGGGCATTATTAATAATTACGCCAGGAACACAAGAATAAACCAGGACATAAGGGCACCCCAGCTATCAACGGGTAGCTACACAAGAAGAAATGTAAGCCACGGATTGCCTAAGGCAGAAAGTGTAGTCAGGATCTTAGGTAAAGATCTCGGAGTTAAATCAAAAGTAGAAATTATGAAAGCAGTGGTTCTTACCTGGGGGGCGATTTTGGTCCCCAGGGAACATCTGGCAGTGTCTGAAGACATTTTCAGTTGTCACAACTACAGGGAGGGGTGCTAATAGTATCCAGTGGGTAAAGACCAGGGACGCTGGGAAAACCCCACAATGCACAGGATAGCCCCCCACAACAAAGTTATCTAGCCCAAACTGTCCACGAGTGCTGAGGTTGAGAAACCTTGTCTTAAAAACGAGAAGATCTGACTGCACGAACATATGAAACATCTCCACATCAAACAAAACTGTAGACAATACTGGAACCTTACATGACAAAGAGTTAATAATCCAATCTACACTGACCAAGACCTCTTAGACAAAGGCAAGAGCCCAACAGCAAAATGGGCAAAACTCATTGGCAAACACAAATGGCCCATAGTATTAAAAAAGTTCCCCAAAACAAAAAACAACTCTACCTCCTGTGTAATCAAAACAACTCGAATTAAAAGGACATATCTAATGTCACCCTCTACAACACAGCATAGATTTTCTAACTTGCAGTGTTGGTGATGAGCACTTTCCCACGCCGCCAAATGGAAGCATAAGTTGATTTAAAACAAACAAAAGACTTTCTGGGAAGAAATTTAGCTGTACTTAAAATACATATCTTTTTTTTTTTTTCTGCTGAGGTGAATCATGCTGAGGAAGATTCACCCTGAGCTAACATCTGTTGCCCATCTTCCTCTTTTTTTTTTTTCTTTTTCTTTTTTAATGTGAGCTGCCGCCACAGCATGGCCACTGACAGACGAGTGGTGTGGTTCCATCCCTGGGAACCAAACCCGGGTGCCAAAGTAGAGCACACCAAACTTCAACCACTAGGCCATCGGGGCTGCCCCTAAAATACATATCTTTTTTATTTTAACTTTTTATTTTGAAAACTACATATCTTTTAACACAATCACACAATTTTAGGAATCTATCTACAGAAACAGTTAAGGACATATTCAAAGATTGAGCTATAAGAATTTCAGCTCCATATTATTTATGTGGGCAAAAGACTGGAAATCCTAAAATGTCAAATAAGGAGAAAGTAATTAAACAAATCATGGGATATCTATATACAACTCTTAAAATCATGCTATAGCAAATACTAACATGGAAGGATGTTCATGATATACTATTTATATGAAAAATATACAGAAACTACATGATTTATATAAATCATTTCTGTGAGAAATTAATATGTGTGTGAAGGTGTATGTATGTGCGTGTGTGTGTGAAAAGTCTATAATAATATAAATCAAAATGTTACCAAGTGGATCTATTTGGGTGGTGGGATATAAGCACTGAGGGCAGGCATTTTGTTTGTTCTCTGCTATAACTCTAACACAGAGAACAGTGCCTGGCACAAGGGAAACATAAAATAAAAACTTATTGTTATTTTTTGTTTATTTATATTTTCTCACTGATCTGCAACGAAAACACTATTTGCATAATAAATTTTTTAAATGTTGTTTTTAAAAAGAATAATTCAATGTTTTATGAAATGTTTTACAAATAGGAATGAAAATAATGCCACCTACCTCAAATTTAAATACTAATTTATGTAAATATGCTTTGTATACTCTAATACACTATAAGGCTGTTAGAAATGAATTATTTTGTTAAGACCATATACTCCACAGTTAAACCAGTTTCATACCTGCTTTGGCTGGTACTTTGTCCCAGCAATTTCACTTCTAGTATTCTGTCCTTTAAAAACAATTAGAGATGCGTGCAGTGCTGCTTACAGAAGCAAAATGTTGCACCAATAGAGAACTGGTTGCGAAAGTTGTGGCACATCCATAAAATGGAACACTATGCCACCATCAAAATTTATCCTGTAGAAATGGATTTATTGACATACACTCTTAACCTCTATTAAAAAAATTCATATATATGTAACACAAGTAAAATAATCCCCAGCACAGCTTAATATAACAATATCTATTATGTCAAATACTCAAAATAATTATGATGATAATTTTCTGATAATTCTTATCTTTTTCAATTTCTTTATTCATTCTACTTGAATTTATTCACCTTTTCACTTTTAGTCACTTGTTTTTCAAGATTTGATCAGTCAAAGTCATCTATAACATTTTATCTTTCAGTTGCTCAATTAAAAACATTTTATGGATTGCTTTCATCCTTTGAAGGCATACCTGCTTTAAAGCCACTCTGTGGTTTTGAATGAATCATGTGTATATTTTACAAAACATGGATGTAATTCCTTTTACATTTTAGTGTTAGTGGTTTCTATCTCTTTATGCTTTAGACACCACTTCATGAATCAGAAGCTGAATCTCATTTTCTCTCCTTAAAACAAATGTAAGAATTGTTTTCCAAAGCTTTATTTTTCCTACTTTCACAGAGAGATCACAGGAGTAGAGTACAAAGAAGAAACATTCAGAACTAAATTAATAACAGCTAAAAGAAAGTATTAAAAAAACATGAAATGTTATTTGAATCCTCTTATAAACATAGAAAGAAGGAAATTTTTTCTCCCATAGCACTCTATTAGAGGCTGAAGAAATTTTATACGTACCAACCATATACATGCATTCTTTAAGCTGAACACCTATTCCCTAAAAAGAGGAAAGGCTTTCCTTTTTGCTAAGGACTCTTTCTTTATCTACCTGCTATTCAAAAACTCAGTTAAAACAGGCAACTTTGTTGCCTAGTGCTCTTCGTTCTACTTATATTAATTAAAAGCACTAATGAAAATGGTCTCGTATTCCTTTATTTTAATGTTATGAGATTTTATGAGAGGTCTAACAACACCAGACCTAAAATATTTCCAACATGTTATTTAGAAAATATTGCAATTTGGGAAGCTGATCGATACCATAATAACAATGTAATTCTACAATGACGGGAATCACTAAGATTTTTTAAGTATTGTAATGCTTCCAAATGAAATTAGAGCCTGAGACAAGTGGAAGGAAGCAATATGATGAATACAAGAAGAAGAAATTATTCTGGGCCCAGCAACTACTGATTAAGGGCCGAAGTCATGCACAACACTGAAGAGGCCTGTGGGGCATGAGTGACACATGGAGGAGGAATGTGCAAGTGTTGCAAAGGCAAGACAAGAGAGCTGCGCAAGTGAGATGCAGAACAGGCCTGGAAAAGCAACCTCAGAAGGAAATAGTAACAGAAGAGGCAGACATTGCAACTCGTCAGTACCAGAAACAATCCCATCATGTAGTCTGTGGTTTTCCTCAGGAGCTTAAAATTGACAGAACCTAACTCACCCCTTATAGCAAATATACTTCCTACAGACTATGAAATAAAAGAGCCATCTGAACTCATAGTCCTTTTAAAGTTTCTAAAACCTTGGTTTATGTTCAGTTTCTGTAAATTTCTGTCTAAATGTAAATCATTCCATTTTTCCCCTCCAGATACTTTCTTGCTACAAGAGACAGGGGTTTTTCCACGATAAATCCTTGAACCACCTTTTTTAGGGCGGAGGGGAGCTCCAACTCAAGGCGATTCTGTATTATCCTTTATAGTATTTTGGGATTTCTGAACCATTTGATGTTTATTAGTTTGTTGTTGCTGTTGTTGTTTCTTTTGTTTCTGAATCTCCACACTTTTATTTTAGATCTTTTACTTAAATCTATATAATTTAAACAGGAGACAGCAGTTAGTATCTCAAGGAAAAATGCAGCTCTTCAATTTAAAAAAGAAGGCTGAAATCTAGAATGTGTTCCTGGCTTAATCGTATGACCCAGATTTATAACTAAGTAAAAGTAACAACTAAAAAATATTCTGAAAAATAGCCAGATAAATCCATTTCTCTTATATTGCTTTTTATTCAAATTTTCATTAAAAACATGTTCATTGTGAAACCATGATTATTCTCTTAGCCAGGAAATACGGAGGGTAGCAAAAGGAAGGAGCAACTTGGAAGAGACGGCATTGTGGTTTATGGAGGGAACAATACTTTGGGTTAAGCAGCAGGACTATTTGAACCTCACTGTAGGACTATTCTGTCATTAAAAATAATAACAAAAAATAAACCTTATTAGAAATGGGTTGATCCTTTTCCAAACAGCTGATAATACACTATAAAAAAATGATTTTAGGCATTATCAAATTAAAATTCCCATATTTTGCAGATTACCAACTTATACATCCGCTCAGCCAAGCTGTTTTCCTGCTGGTAACTTGAATTCCTGTTTTAAAACTGTGCCAGCTCCTCTTGGGTGTTCTGGTGATGAAAACGACTTTCCTTAAGTTTTAGCCAAGATGGTTTCATACAGGGTCTTATGAAAAAGCCACAACATTGGGGCACACCACAATGACCAGGCAGGGGAAAAAACTATTTTAGAAAATTATTTTGATGTTTAAAA
Organism: Ceratotherium simum simum; assembly: GCF_057802395.1. Lineage (NCBI taxonomy): Eukaryota > Metazoa > Chordata > Mammalia > Perissodactyla > Rhinocerotidae > Ceratotherium > Ceratotherium simum. The sequence goes on from NC_141915.1 coordinate 5,202,630, forward strand.
TCATAGAGGGGAAAAGACACATTAAAAAGAAATGCTAATTAATTTTTTATATATTCTGATTCCATATACCAAGTTCACTGAATGCTAAATTACTGATTTTTTTTAAAAAAACTAGATATGCTTGTTTAAAATACATTGTTTCCTATAGTGGTGGCTTAAAATGCAAACAAATCAAACCAAAGAAAGAATAACACAAAATAATGAAAAGCTCAGGGGAATGTACCAGACATGGATAAGAGAAGAAAGTTTGACGGCTCTAAATCACTTTTCTAACCCAAGGAATCCTGGTCATTTGAGGCAGATTCACTATTGTTCTATCACCTGAACATAGCTGAAAACCACTCGCCTCCAAAGAAAACACGAACTGGTTGTGTAACCCAGAGACTTCTACAGGATATAACAGTGTTACAAGTTCACAGTATCTCTCCATCTATATACGTGACTGTGGAAGGTTTTTTAAAATGTGACAATACCACAATCTAGGAAAAAGTAACGATACCACGACCTAGCTGAAAGGCGACAGACTGACCTGATTGATGGAGTTGGCAGCACAGGATGCAAGGCCTGTTCCAACCAAAGTAAGCAGGAAACAGGGCCAGTCAAAGGGTCCCGGAGCTAACGCAAACCCAGCTGAGGTGGTGCTGACGACGAGAGCTGCAAGACAGAAGCAGAGCAGATGTCACGTTACCCACGCAGGTTCCAGACCGTAAAAGCCAAAAACAAGCCATCTTCCACGTAAGCCAACTGATTACATTAATCACACGAACTACAGGCTAATCTTCTTTCATTAAAAAAAAAAATCAAAAAAATTTTCTGATTATAAAAATTATATGTGTTCATTATAGAAAAATGCTAACTTTCCTTTAACTCCATTATACTCAAAAGTAAAAATTAAGGTGGCTATTCCAGATTCAATCATTCACTTATTCATTCAACAAACATTTACTGAATACCTACTTCACAATCCCTACCTACTATGCTGGGCATTAGGCATTGTATGGGATAATGGTATATAAGGTCTCATTCTTGCTCTCAGGGAATTGATTTGACAGGGAGATGAGAGACATATAACTATAACTATGACAATAACTATAACACAAGGCATCAAACAATAAGGGTCCCAATTTTGTGACAAGCTCGAGGCAACTTGCATGGAGGGCTTGCCCATTACAGATGATGGTCCAGGAGCCAGAAGATGGTTAGAGGATGACTACACGGGGATGACAATCCTGCAGCCACCAAGAAGAACAAAGGGAAGAGGCAAGGTGCAGAAGCAAGACCATGTAATTCAAGCATCCACCAAAGCTGCGCCTTTTTTGTGGGCCCTAGTCCTTCTTTCCCAGGGGTTCACAGAAGCTGACAGGGCCAGAAAGTGTCTAAGAGTGGTACTGACATGGGGCTGTAGGCATTCACTGGAAAAAGGGTCACCACTGGTGGGCTAATCAGGGAAGGCTTCAAGAAGATGGCATTTAAGCTGGACCTTCAGGAGGGGAGGTAGGAAAAGGAGGAGAATGGTGGAGTGGGCAACATTACAGGTGGCTGGATAAATCCAAGAATAGGCACAGGGGCAAGAAACACCAATGTCAAGAGTCCAAAGTGCATGTGACACCATCTGCCTCGATTTTTAAACCAAACATCTAGGAGTCTCTCCTTTCTCATCCTTATCTACCTCTCATCTGTTGCAAAGTACTGTCTGTTCTACCCTCACAATGCATTTCAAACCCATCTCTATTGCCACCATCTAGTCCAACGGCTCTCAACCAGGAGTGGTTCTGCCCGCCATGGCACATTTGGCAGTCTGAAGACATTTTTGTTTGTCACAACTAGAGGGGGCAGATACTGCTCTCCTCTAGTGGAGAGAGGCCAGGGATGCTTCTAAACATCCTATGGTGCATAGGACAGCCCCACATAACAAAGAATTTTCTGGCCCAAAATGTCAACAGTGCTGAGGTTAAGAAACTCTGATCTAGTCTAAGCCATTACCTTGCCTGGACAACTGCAAGGGCCTCCTCCCTAACTGGTCTCCTTGCTTCCACCTTGTCCTTCTCCCAGATGATATTTTAAAAATGTAAACAGATTATATCACTCCGATACTATACTTGGAATAAAAAACACCACTTCCCCTGCCATATAAGTGCATCTTGCACCTCTCTCTAGCTCACTCACTATTCTCCCATCACGAGGGCCTTCTTTTGTTCTTTGAGCATGCCAAGCTCTTTCTTGCCTCAGCATCCTTGTACTCTTGTTTCCTCTGCCTCTTCTCATGGCCGGTTCCTTCCCATCCTTCAGATTTCATCTTAAATGTTCCTTCTTGGGGAGAATTTCCCTGATTATCCCGTCTGTAGCAGGCCCTCCCCAGTTATGCCCTTGCTCACATCATCCTGTAATTTCCTTCACAGCACTTATCACACTCTGGCTCCTCACTGGAATATAAACTCTGTGAAGGCAGGAGCCCTGACTGTATAGTTCACTGCTGTATATTCAGGGCCACCACTGCGCCAACTATAGAGCAGTACTTACTGGAGGGAGAAGAGGAAGGGTGGTGGCTGTCAGATTGCAGAATAGCAAGTTCAGGAGTTTGCATTTCATTTGGTTGGTATTAAAGAGTCATTGACAGTCTAATGCAAGAATGTGATCTATTACTGGGAGTTTAGCCTGGTAGCAATAAGCACCCTGATTTACATGGGCAGACAGTTTTGCAGAGAAACAATCTGAGGGGCTATACCATTAATCCACTGTGAATACAGGTAGTAAAAGTGGGAACCAAATAGATATAAAGGATATTTTGATTAGACAATTGTTAGGAGTTGGTAACTGTGAGAGGTAGGAAGACAAAAGAAAATGACAAAAGATAAAAAAAAAGATAAAAGATAAAGTGTTGCACCTGGGTGACATGGAAAGGAATGACAACATTAACAGAAATAAGGGTAAGAGGTGATCTAGCTAGCTGGTCTTAGGAAAATGTGCTGCTTCTGAGGAACCATGGGACAGCCAGGTAGAAATGTACAAAAAGTAGATGAAATATGAAACTGGAGCTCAGCAAAGAGACTGGGTAGACAGGAGAGAGGCAGGAAGCCCTGGAGTCACCTGCCTAGAGACCGTGGCTGAGCCCGAAGGGACAGATGAGATCATCAATGGACAGCAAGTGCGGTGGAAAGAAGTGTATGAAAAACGTCAGAATTGACAAATGGGGGAACAGGAATTAATGACAGGCACTGACAACGAATATTTGGAGACCACAATCAGGAGCATGAGGTGTCAGGGTTGTCGAATAAGCATGCAAAGGGCCACAGGATGCAGGAGAGGAAGGCACCACTGACAGCAGTAAGTAAATGCTAGAGAAACTAGTCGTTCCTCCTAACAGCCACAAATTGGTTGGCATGTCCTTCAATCTAGTCTTACTGGCAATGTATAAACTCTTTATAGTTCTACCATATGGACAAGCCCCTTCTCTAATATCTAGACCAGAGACAGCCTTGTTGATATTTCTATATTTCTTTGATAGGGTTTGATGGCAATTTGCAACGATGAATGACATAAGTACATGTAGAGAAGTACTTCTAAACTAAAAGTCTCTAGGGAGAATGTATTTTGGCAAAAGGGTCCTTCCTTTAACTCAGTGGTCCCCAAATGTGGTGTGCAACCAAATCTCATAGGGGAAGATTGACCTCCAGAAACAAGGAGAGAGGTCTAGGTTTAAGCAAACAGGAGAGCAAGGCCCAAGAATGAGAAGGCAGGTTTGGATAAAGATTACAGGAAGACAAGCAGACAGTTATGAGCTGAAGGCAAAGAGGAGGCTGATCAGAAGTCACAGACACGCACATTCAGGAGGAAAGGCTGGCTTAGGCCAGGAGTGCTTCTAGGCCAGAAAGCATGCACCGTCCCCTCTCCCTTCCTCTGCTCCGGGGGCACAGCCTGCGCTGGCCTACATAAGGCACCACAAGTCAGAACACAACAATTTCACATAAGTACAGAACAGCACCAAAAACCCACAGGGACACAGGGGCAGCAATCAAAGACAGAAAACTTATTTCAAAGGAAACATCCTGGAAGAAATCTTTACTCTATAATTCTATAACAACGTGTGCCCCAAAGAAAATGCCAGCCATTGCAGGCTTAGAAAACAGCAGTTGCAGATGCATCTGAAAGGACGTTTTACCCACGCGCAACACGGAAAGAACAGCTTCTCCTATAATTGTCCATTTAGCCACACCTGCACATACTTAACATGCACATCGAGAAGAGCACCACGTTTAGAGCAAACAATAAAACTCCTTTTAGGATACTCAAATAGCACCCTTCCCTGAGGAAGCTTTTTCATTCTTTACAGATTATCACACCATAAACTACAAAGCCTCATAGACAGGCTGGCGTTCTAGAATGAGAGTCATCTTGTTTTGCATAACTCACCAGCTCTCCAGATGGGTTAGGTGACGCCTCACATATTGCCCTGTGTGTAGCGACAAACCAGGATTGGAAGAAAAGTCCTTCACATCCGGGCTACTCATCAGTCGTACCAGAAGAATGCTACCACCCAAGAAGGAAGGTTGATGGTGTCACTGGGAGAATTTGAGGGAAAAGAGACTGCAGAAGTTTCCCTCTCCAAATGAACTAAGTAGATTTCTTCTATCCATAGAGTTAATCAGTCAAAATAATTCTTGATTCTATTTTAAGCCCTTGAACCTTAAACCAAAAGTAGACTGCTTATAAACAACTACGGTAATTAAAAGAGCATAGAGGGCCAGCCTGGTGGCGCAGCAGTTAAGTTTGGTGTGCTCTGCATTGGTGGCCCGGGGTTTGGAGGTTCGGATCCCAGGTATGGACCTATACCACTCATCAAGCCATGCTATGGCCGTGTCCCACATATAAAACAGAGGAAGATGGGCACAGATATTAGCTCAGGGCCACTCTTCCTCAAGCAAAAAGAGGAGGATTAGCAATAGGTGTTAGCTCAGAGCTGATCTTCCTCAGCAGAAAAAAAAAAAAAAGCATAGAAAATCCACAATAACTTTCTCAATATACAATTAGTAAAATCTAGAGTCACCAAAATAAAGAACTACTTTAGATATCTCTAAATATACAGATTAACATTTTGTATTGTGCTTTACAAACAAATTACAAAAATCAATTACCACCATACTGGACAAGATAGCACCATAATCATTGAACTATCAAAATACAAACACTGTAAAAAGAAAATTTACTTTGTTTAAAATCAAAAAGGGTATATAGTTACATGAAAGCAAAACTGTTAATTCAGAGGAGAAAGTATCTTGTTTTTCTTTTTATCCACCTTAGAGCTTGACTGAGTAACGAACAATACAGAAAGCACATCAAATTTTTGACTAATGGGTCAACTGATAAGTTGAGAAGAGACAGAAAGTGGTTTTCGAAAAACTGACAAAGGGAAAAGGACAATGTTTTAGTAAGATATAACAATGACTACATTTACAAAATGCAAATACTGCCAAATTTAAAAATGTATAAATTGTAAATGGTAATACACATAAAAAAATCATAGAGGCTATTATTATTATTATTATAGAGGAGGAAATTTGAATTTTCTAACACATTTCTAAAAAAGATCAAAAGCTAACAAAGAATGTATTTATACTTACTTCATCAAAGCAATTAAAGAAAGAGAAAGAAAGGCAGAGAGGATTGATAAATTGTACAAGTAAAATTGACCAAAGCAATATTCTCATACAGCACTGCCACAACTGTAATTAAACTTTTCATTGATTTCCTGGGATTCATTACATGGAATCATTTTGCAACACCAAGATCTCATTAAAAGTGAATGTAATATATTCTTTCATTAATAATACTTGAAATTATATTTTATTTGGTAATCTCATATTCTGTCCCTTCACAAATAAACGTAAAATCGATGTTGCCAATGAAGCATGACCCATCCAGTATAGGCCCAGAGGCGCCGCACTGCAGGCTTAGGGACGACTCTGGAGACCCAAGGGAGAGCAATATTCCCACCCCACTGGATCCTGACTCAGCCCCATCCCCCCCAGCCAGTGAACCGCAAGCTTCCCCATGAAAAGACTCAGTAGCAGCCTGTGAAGGTGCTTAGTGACAAAGGCAGTCCTGACTGCTAGGTCCAAGGTTAGCACCACTGGAGCTCCACCTGTCAATCTCTCCTGAACCATGAGGCCTGACCTAAGACTGACCAAGGCCCCCTTCTTCCAGGTCCCATCATTAACAGGATTTACCAAACATCGTCTCTTGTCTGCCTTCCTACCCCAAGGAAGAATTCTTACTTATGCTGTCTATAATTTTTAAAACAAATTTTATTTTGAAACAGTCACAAGCTGGGAGGGATGGCAACAACACAAACAGAGGTGTAGATAAGTGTTTTGAAGGCGGTGGCACAGGCCTTCATTATGGAATAAATACAAGTGATTATAGCAAAGGAGCTAAACCTAATTCTGTAACTAAAAGAATAATAAAATCTTAAAAAGTCAAAGGGAACTTAGGGTCAACTAGTCTAATCTCTGTCCTGATGTAAGAATCCCTTCTACAACATTTCAGATGGATGCTATCTCTGAATCTGCTGACAGGAAGTTCTTTCTCCCGGGGAAACCTTCTGTAGAGAAGAGCTCTAGCTGTTGGTTCTCTCTCAAATGAAGTCAAATCAATTTCCTTGAAATACCTACCTATGGATGTAATTTCTGTCTTCTGGAACAACACTGAATTAACTTTCTCCCTCTTTGCACAACCCTTCAATCATGCAAATATAACTGTCCCACAGTCTCTGCTACTCCAAGCTAAGTGTCTCTAGCGACCAACCACCCTTGACTTCCATGCTCCTGTCCTGTTCCATGCTGAGCGACACCTTTTAGAGACATACTAGGTTTTCATTATGACAAAAGCACTTAGCACAGTGCCTAGCAAATAAAAAGGGCTTAATAAGTGGCACTCTTGGTAATAATTAAAATATGGTTCCTAGAGTTCTAGACGATATATTTCTCTGGCCATTAAGCTTAGACTTAACATGTCAAAGCAGTACCTTAAGGAGCTTTGAGAAACAACAAAGCATTTCATACAAGCTCCATGTGCCTCTGTCTTATAATCTAAGGCAGCTCTCTGCTGCTCTAGGGGAGTGGTACGAGAGGAGTCCTTTAATAAACATGGACTAACAATGATAATGATAAAAACAAAACTCACATTGGCGAAGCACTTGACAATGCCAAAGCGCCTTTACATTCATTTAAATCTTGGAAACACCGCACTTCAAAGTAGGGTGTGGATACTTAGGGTTACAGGAAGAAAATATGAGAACTTTCACTTATATTCGACTTATTAATTCTTTCCTTTAAAACACGTATTCTGTGTGTCTTAAAATGAATATAATACATTGGTGTAAGACTATATGAATTTTATTTACAAATAATTTAACTATATAGTTTTCCATTATACATGGCATATTTATATACAATAGCATAAATATTAAAATATACATACTGTGTACTTGAAACTTTTTTACTGATAAAGTAAGTCCACGACTAACTAACTTCGGAGAACCTTGATCTAAAACAAACAGCAAGGAAGCTATGGTAGATATTAATATCTGATTTTATAAATGGAGATCCACGTGCAAATCAATGGTAGTGAACTCAATCCAGGGTCTAATCAAGTGAGTCATCTGGTTCATGCGCAACATTTGGCTCTCTGCTGTATGGATATTCTTTAACAAGTACTCCAAAGACTCATTTTCAGAAGAAGAAAACTCAACTAAATGAAGGGAAGACACACACACACACACAATCCTTGCGCTGATTACAAAACCACAAAGCAGGCCAGCAAAGCTTAAACAACACTGTCTCCCTGCACACAGCCCATGATACTGTTTCTTACACCCCAGGTTTTAAGGGGAATTGCAATGAGTCGCAGAGGAGGGAGCCCCACACTGGGGGCGGGAAGGAGAAGCTCGGCTGCACATACTCTGCTTCTGCAACAGGGGGCTTTACTGGTCAGCTGTACACCGCGGCTTTGCAGGGCTAGGGGTGTGAGTGGAGTCAGCCTCCCTAGTTCTAATCTCACAGGAGGCTTTCCAGAGCAGCAGGGAACCACTGGAAAGGTTTTGCTTTTTCCAATAGGAAAGAGGTTTCCTTGGAGAAGCAGCCTTATCGAGAATGATTTTTTTTAAAAGGCTCACTATGTTGAGAACTATTGGTCTCTGAGCATAAGCATAATGGAGGCCCTTTATTTCCTTTCTGAGATCATCAATTAAAAATAACGAGAAGGATTATATTAAAAAACTCATCATCTACATCCTGCTTTTTATCTCTGTCTTTTAATGCCTCACTATCTTTTAGCACTGGCCCCAAAAGGATTAAGTGGAAAACAAAACTCCAATAAAACAATTTAGATAATTATCAACTCTGATAAAAGATTTGGTAGAAAGATTAAAACCACTGGCTAAATGAGAGTTTGAGATTCTCCACAGATTTCAAATTATCCTCGTGATCTATTATATCTCATTATCCTTGATAGCAGATACTATGCAATATTGTAATCCAAATCCTACAAACCTGAGATGGATTCTCTTTAAAGTTCTTCTATGTACAAAGCTGACAGAGAATAGGCAGTTAATAAATTTGTGTGTTTTTGTTTGTGTGTCCAAGCAATGGAATGTAGTTGATCTCAAAGTTCAAAATTATATAACTTAATTAAGAGGCAGGAATTGAGTCTTTTCTGATTTTCAAATAAACATGTATTTTTTTACTTGATAGTTATACTTATGATATCCTCCTCTCTCTTCATTTCTATTAACATGTTAAGCTTCAAATGGTTCAATTTCTAATTTAAGCAAGTTGTTTAGGCTTCACGGCTTGGCAGCAGTCTGTGAACCTCCCAAGACAGTCGTCTTACCAACACATATCAAAGAAGGTGGTAATTCTAATGCTTATTGCGAAGTTCAGATGAGAAAAGTCAACTGACGAGAGACAGGGTATTTTTTTCTCAGCCACATTAAAGGATATCAATCAGGGGTAACTGATTACAAACCATAACCACTTCTGGTTAAGAGATAAGATTTTTTATACAGATTTTTTAATAACACAGCTGCAAAACTAAGAACTTGAATGGGGCCTTCCTGTCTGCCTCTTTCTTTTTTTCATATATTTAATGACCAAAGCTGGTCCGAAAAATCCTAAGACCATATTAAAACTCATAACTTCAAATTTACTGGGCAACACTGTTACCAAAATAAAATATTGAAGTATGGTCCCCAAGGCAAATTAACCAGGAAGCATTTGGTTTCCATTTACAGTTAGCATTCAAAAAAGGGAAATGAAATATCTATCAGGCCTGTTAAATAAATATATAAATAAAAGCTGTTTATCTCTAAGTTAATTACGCAACATTAACTGTGTGAGTGAGATCCTAAGCTTGTTCCTTCAATTACGATTTTCCCTTGAACCATCTAAGCTTTTCTACTTTGTCATCCTATTTTTAGTTTTTTTCCTTTTCAATAAAGAAACATTTCTCAATATACTTAATAATCAACATTCTTTTTGGTAATTAAATAAAAAACTTTCCCCATAAAACCGGTGCCTATCAAACTTTTAAGAAGTGGAAATATATCTTTTGAAAAATGAGTTTGGCAAGAAGGAATTGTTAGTTGAGCAGTTTTCCCTGTTTCACAAATTCAGTGAACTTTTAGAGAAGCACAGTGGGGCCACCTTCAATCCCCCAGTTATGCTGAGTACAGAATAAGGTGCCAGATAACCAACTTCAGGACACGACGACAACAGGTGAAAGGGACACGGTAAAAAAGACAGAAGAAGGACAAAGCACAGCAGCCTATGGTCATCCGGTTCAGGTACATCACTTCTCAGTCACCACTAAGCACTCAACCACTACAGTACAGTCAATTAATTAATTATTTGTAATGAAAAGGCAAAGCTGCTCAAAATTCTTCAAATGGTGGCAACAGAGTTCATTATACTCCTTTTTTTCCATTGAGCTTCTACTTTCTGAGCACCTATTATGTGCAAAGCAAGAGCCAGGCAACGAGAATGCAACAGTCAACAAGACAGATGTGGTCCCTGCCCTCCTGGCGCTCACACACTAGTGAAGACGCAGACACGCCAACAGGCATTACAGCACAGCGTGTTGGCGCTTCAGCGGGTGAAGTCAAGGATGCTGTGAAAAATACAGAAGGGCTCCTAACCTAGAAGACTTCACAAACTGATGTCAAAGTTGCAGACTGAAGGATAAGTAGGAGTTAGCCTGGTGACTAGGGAAGTGGGTAAGAGGATAAGGGGGGTTGGGGGGGCAGAAGGCACAGCAAGCACAAAAGCCACACAGTGAGAGAGTGCTCCAGAGAAACATTCATTCCTCACCGACATACAAAATATCACAAAGTGTAAATACAGACAAAAATGCACCCTTGGATTTTTTGTTCTTTTACAAAACTCTGATATGATAGCATTCTTCTTCTCATTCTTTACCTTCAAATTCACTGTCCCCCCTTCTTACGATAAAAAAAATAACGCTATTAGTAAAGTTAAACTTTATTATACATTTTAGAAAGGTTTTCCAAAATAAACAGTTGAGCAAAATTTTTTAGCACTTAAAGAGATAACCTTGTAACATTCTTTTAGAATTCACTTCTTTAAGCTTTCATTCCTTAATCTTAATAAATGAGATACTATCATACTTTACTTTGAACTGGAAACCAAGCCCTTGATAATACTCCAAAATGATCATTAGGCACCTGGGTAAGTCTGACTTGCAGGACTGAGAAGCAATCATTTGGTCCCCTTAGAGATTCAGATAACACACCCTCCACGGAGGAGGCAGATCTGCTTGGATTTGCAGAATCACATTAATGAAGCTGTCCACTGATGGGAGGTTGGGAGGGAGAGGAAACAGGCAGGAGGGAAAAAAGGCAGGTGAGAATTCAGACAAAGTGAGTTAGCAGGAAGCTGCAGAGTTTCAACCTCTATTTTTGTTTGAAATGGGAAGCAAGACAGTTTGCTGAGAGTAAAGAGGGGGTAGGAAAGACCATGTTGAATGAGTTCTCTACGTAAGAAGAGTTGCTCGAAGTATATTCTGGGGACCATCCATCACACGTCTGTCTGTTAAAATACAGATTCCCACCCTTGACCTAGAGTGAAGGAGTTTATCGAGATGAGGCCCAGAAATCTGCACTATAACAAGCACTCCAAGTATCTCAGATGGCAAATGAAGTTTTAGAACCACTAAAGACAGTGAAGTTCTCTAAGTTGATGGTAGAATTTGAGGTGAAGAAAGCTAACCAACATGCCAAAGCCCTCACTGACTGCTGGAATGCAACAAAGAAGTGAAAGAGAGGTGAGTTCCATGGTGCCATCTGGCTCATTTCCTTGTTTAGCTGAAGTTTCACCATCAACCTAAACCTTTTTAATGCAGATGTATACTTGGGCTAGTTGGCTTTCCTCTGTTGCACAGTCCAGTACTGAGAACTCCCCAACACAAACTCAGAGTCTCAAAATGTGTATTTGATTATCAAGATGATAGGGAAAAGCTGCTGACGCATCAGTACACACCCATAACCACTACTGGAAAAGTAAATGGCGAGCTGGCAGATCAGTCTTCACTTAAATACGCTACATAAGAGGCACACACGTGCAGTGGGAGTTCCAGGGCAGACTAACGGTGGTGGTTTACTTTCTTTGGAAAACTGGGTAGTGGAGAGGTGGGCAGCCTCACGTCCTCTTCCTGGAAGGGGATGTATTGCATAGTGAAGATAGCCCATTGGGTGCTATGAGGACACAGAGAATTGCGCTACTGACAGAGTTGACTAGCCTGGATCTTAGATGCTTTGGCTTTCAAAATGATAGAGGTATGAATTATGCCTCACTTTACAATCTCCCCTGCAGCTGGAGATAGCCATGGTGTACAGTCCTGGCCAATGAGATATAAGGAGAAGTTCCTGTTAAGAGCTTTCCTTCCCAAATAAAAAGGCAAAGTCTTAGAAGGAGGTTTCTGTCTTTCCACATTGTCCTCTTTGTTCATTCTTTCTGCCTGGAACACAACGTGATGATGGGGTTGTGCAGCCACCTTGCAGTCTTGAGGACAAAAGCCAAAAGCTAATAAAGACAGAGCAAAAAGAAGAAACCAGGTATGTTGACAACATCCTTGAGCACTAGCTCTAGACTTCTAATTTCAGACTCCTCAATATAAGAGAAAAGTAAACCCTTTATTTGTTTAGGTCACCGTTCTTCACGTTTTCAGTCATGTGCAGCTGAGCACATTCTCAGCTCATAGTTTTTCTCTTCTTTCAAGTTGTCAATATTTCTTGAGAATGAGTATCCTCCTCGTGAAACTTATCTTTACATTCCTCTAGCATCTACCACAGCATCTTACACTTACGATCAATTCAATTACCATCAAACTGAATTTAAAACAATTAAATCATCAGAAAATAGAATAGCCTAGACAAATATATTTTTCGTCTAAATTAGAACAATGGCTAAAGCATCTACATGGCCCACTCCCACCACAAAACAACTGAAATGATGGAATAAAAATGAAAGTTGGAGATAAACCCACATCAGCAATAAATTAGATAAAGGCAGGATACTAAAACCCTCAAGAAATGTTTGTTAAATCTAATACAGATGAGACAAAATTGAAGACAGTTGTTGAGAGCTGACACTATTTTCATTATTTGAATAGCAAAACATTAGATTACCTCAATATCAATGATAAGGAAATGGATAAATATGGGAAATAAAGGCTATCTGATGGGATAGCCTGACGTGGAGAGGTGAGGAGCAAGGAGCAGAAGCCAGGGTGGACCACGGGCGAGATGGACCCACTCTGTGCGAAGTCTCTTTACCGTCAGAGCAGCAGTGTGTAGAGGCAGCTGTGTCCCAGCTAGAGGGAGAGAAAAGTGGTCACACCAAAAAGAAAGCAGAGCCTCGCCATAAGATAATTCTCACTGAGACACGGCAGAAACGTTTCTGAGTACTCTAATCCAGCATAGCAAGACACCCACTGCCACCACGCTCTGGCACAGAGGGGTAGTCTTCCAGCTCAGCAGGCCATAGCACCAGAGAAAAGGCTGGGCACACATACTATATGCTGAGAGTAGAGGCGGACTACACAAAAATCCAGACTTGGGAAGCAGGACACTGGCATTGTAGTTTCAAAGATGTGTTGCAAAAATCTTTTAGAGAAAAAGTTCCCTTACTGGTACCACCCTCCACATCTCCTTCAGGCCACAGGAATGTTATACTGTTATACCAGTAATGTAAACTGATAGCCTCCATCCTCTAGCCTAAAATGCAACAGAAGTCCAACAACACCAAGTTAAAGTGTTAGGTGATGAAGAACAATCCAACCATGCATTCATTCAATCAACAGCCAATGAGCACGACTATGTGCCAGACACTGCTCCAGGCATGGAGGACATCACAGGGCAAACAGACAAACACCCTGTCTTTCTGGAGCTTACACTCCTTCGGGGGTTTGATTACTGTCTGGAATAGTCTTGTCTTCGTTTAGGAATGGATAAAGATGAAGAGGTAAAATGGGTCAAAGAAAGACTTATAAAAAAGATTCTACGACATAAAAGAAAATAAAGGCAGCATGGAAGAAAAAGAGGTTGAATATATTTCCGAAAAAGATGCACCACAGAACTAGTAGACGATAAGCTCCTCATAAAGAGAAGGAGCCGTGAGGCAGGAGCTATGTCAGCCACACTCTACCCCCCTTTCTACCCATGACACCTTGAAGGATGCCCTTGGGACATAATGGTCTCAATGAATAGCAGAAGAATGAGTAGAAAAAAGAAAAATCCCATGAAACAGATAAACTGGATTAAGAAAAATGTACAGAAACAAAAACTGCCATAGCAGAATGTTAAAAGTCATGAGACGTAATAAAAAGTAAACAACATAAAATCAAATCAGTGCTGTCCATAACACATCTCAGAGGATCCTTCAGAATGAAGTGGAAAATTACAGTGAGGAAAGCAGGTGGAGAGAGGATAACAAAGAGGCAATTATACTGGAAAAGGAAATAATTGGTATAAATATGAAAAAGGAGATAAACTGATCATTATTTGATTGGCTAACTGAAAAACCCAAGAAAGAATCAACTGAAAAAAAAAATTTTTAATATTCCAAAAATAATTTATCAGTAAACATACAGAATCTATTTAAAGAAAACTAGGAAACTCGAGAGGCAGAAAAGAAGACTTGGATAAATGAAGATGATGTAATACAGAAAAGATCTCAATTTAACCCCAAATTGATCTGTAAATATGTTAAAATTCCAATTAAAATACTAACGGAATTTTTTGGGATTAGGGGGATTGAGGTTTGCCCAGGGGTGGAGCTTCACAAATTCTTAAATTTGTGAGTATGACATTCAACACCGGTTAACGACATTAAAAACTGGGTATATCTCCACCTTATCTCATTGACCAAAATATATTCCTATAAATAAAAAATTTAAATGTAAAATATAAAATCATAAAAACGTAAGATTAAAAATATAAATATTTACAAATCTTTTGTGCGTGAGAGCCTAAGCACGATACAAAAACCAGAAACCACGAGGAAAAATATTAATAGATTTGATTACATAAAATTAATGTCTGTACATCAAAATAACAATAAATGAAAACGAGAAGCAAATAACATATAAGGTATAACATTACAATAGTTATATATAATGGGCTCAAATCTACTATATAAAGAACTCTTAAAAACAATAAAGAAAGACAAACACTGAAGAGAAGAAGAGAAAACACAGAAGGCAAACAGGCCATTCACAAAAGAAATACAAATCCCCAATCAACATACGGAAAATATAAAACCTCATCAGCAGTTTTAAACACATATTTTAAAACTCAAGTGCCATTTTCACCCATCAAATCAGTAGAGTTATTTAGAAAAATATATTCCGTATTTAGGGAAGAAAACAAATAACTGAACAAAATGTGTATTATGACCTCATTTTTATAAAACAAACACAATAGAAACTATATCTACATTAATGTAATTTAATATAATAATTAACCTTTCTTGAACCTTTACTATATGCTAGGTTCAGTTATTTACCTGCATTATCTCACATAATCTTCCCAACAATCCTATGAGGCAGGATTATCCCTACTACTTTAACACTTAATAAGCATATAATTATTAAGGCAATTATTTCAAAATATAAATTAAAATTCAAGAAATTACAATTCTACTCAACCTTTTTATGAAAATGTGGAAAATCCCTTATACCATATCTGATAGCTGGAGACCATAGTAAGGTGGCTTTTAAAAACTTTAACAAGCAATCTAAAATAAAATACTATTCTCTATTCCTATTTTTTGTTCTTTTAATAAAAAGCAGCCTTCTAGGCTCTAGGGGAAAAAATCTATACATTGACACACTGTAGTTTATATCAGTTCCATCAACAGCATAATCTATTGGTTCCAATAAACAATCTATTTTAGTGTTCTGGTCTCAGAAAACGGGTTGTAGCTTTTCAGCACAGATGTTATTCAGGAAAAAATTTTTGCTTTTTATTGACCTATATTAAGTATAAACTCAGTTGAGTCACTAAAGCCTCTTACAATCCTAATTCAAATAAAATTTCTTTACCCCAGTGTGGTCCTTGCAACAAACTCCAAAAACATATTGTAAAGAGCTCAATTGGCAAGAAAAACTCGAGGGAGACATATTACTACTTCTTTATAAACTCAGTCTTACTTCCTTTCGCAGAAAAAAAAAATCTTTAAATGGCATTAGCACCAGCAAACAGTTGGCCCAGATCCTGCCATAAATGTTAAGGCATCAGGCTGCTGCTACCCTACTATCCTACAAATGAAATGTAAGTATGATTACTATATGGCCCTTCACCTACTCTAGTTAATTAACCTCCGTATATTACAGTTATAAACAAAAGGAGGCGAAGAAAGACAGACTAGTTCCATAAAAGTGATCACTGACTCCCAGATATTTCTGCCCTGGCTATCATTAGCTATAAATGAATTGCCCAAGATGTTAAGAGTCTGAGAGAAATCAATTGACAGATATCAGGGATTTTCTTAAAGAAAAAAATCCTGCTGACTCCAAGACATCTGTGAATTCAAGTAATAAACTACATAGGGAGGAAAAGGTCAAATAAGAGGGTAGGGGTCACCAAAGGGTGCTGCCACTTTCAATGGAATAAGCAGAAGGAAATGACTTTAATTCAATTAGCTCATCCTGAAACCTGGGGCATGGAATATATAAAATGATACTAGGGGAAATTTACTGCCCCAGGATTTTTCCATCTGTGGCTGTAGGGGAGGCTCTGCTCCCTCTTTCCTCGGTGCATCTTGCTTTTGCATACCTCTCCTGTGTGGTCCAGATTATGCCCAGCTGGCTTTTCCTGCTGCCACTGGTAGCGAGGGCTGCTCTGGCTCTCACTAGGTGAGTTCTCCCCACATCCAGCCAGACCACTGAGTGTGGGACCGGAACTCTGCCTGCACAACACCTACTTCACTTTCTCGAAGGGTGGTCCAGGACCACCTGCATCAGTTCATCTGGCATGCCTGTCAAAAATGCAGATATCTAGGTCCTGTCCCAGGCCTACAGGATCTGAACCTCTGGGGACAGCAGCCAGGAAGTGTCGTTTTAACACACGTGCTATGCAAGCTCCTTAGCACACTGACAAGTAGAAACCAATGAGTCCGTGCGCACTGTACAACACGGCATGCACGACTACCTGAGCAATTTAATTATCTGGGCACCATGTTTCAGATATCAAATCCTGCATCCGGAATGCCTATTCAAGATATACAACACTGTAAGGTACACAAAAGGAAAAACAATACAACAGCCAGTATGAAGCAAAGGAAGATGTAGCCAAAAAAAATTGATCCTAAACCAATTATCATACTTTCCCCTCTGTTCCTAAAGAAATAAGCATTATGAGAACAAACTTTAAGAAATTATTTTAAATTAATTATTTAAAGTAGCTCTTTTAAGACTCTAAGGAGAGGAAACATTGATAACTATTTCCTGATTTAGCAGTCAGTCAGTACTGACTTCCTAACGGACAAATGAAAGAACTCCTTCTAGCCCAGCATCTTAGTAGACCTCTAGCATTTCCAAGTGTCGATCACTTCCTTTATGACCCGTGTCTTCTCTTTTGGCTTCCGTGGCAAAGCCCTTTCCTGTTTCCCTTTCTCTGACCACTTTTTCCTTGTAGGCTCCATTATACACTCTACTCAATCCTTAAAAGAGAACGAACCCCAAAGGCCTGGCCATGGCCTTCTGCTCTGGTCACTCTACACGCTGACCCCTGGCAGCTTGTTCATGACCAAGGCTTCGTGGCCAACTCCACATTGAAGATGACTTGTTCTTCCAGCTCAGCGTTCTGTCTGAGCACCTGTCCTTCACAGCCCACTGCTCACAGCACCTCTCCACTAGGTATGCCAGTGTCAACTCAAATTCCAGGTATCCAAACGGAACTCATCATCTTACCCCCAAACCTGTTTCTTCCTTCAGTACTCACATTCCTTAGTCTCAACACCACCATTCCTCCATACCAGAAGGCTGGGAGTTTTTCTAGAGCAGGGGCAGCAAACTCAAATACATGTGGGGGCACCCAGCTAATAAATTTTTTATTTAAGAAACAAGTGTATAGCTCTTAACACAGATACTTCTATGTAGTTTGCAAATGTTACCTCACGTAACATTTCCTCGACTTACGATGGGGTTACATCCCGAAAAACCCACCGTAAGTTGAAAATATTAACAGTCGAAAATGCATTTAATACACCTAACCTACCAAACATCATAGCTTAGCCTACCTTAAATGTGCTCAGAACACTGACATTAGCCTACGGTTGGGCAAAATCATCTAACACAAATAAAGTGTTGAATATCTCGTGTAAGTTATTGAATACTGAATATGGAAAGTGAGAAAGAAGATGGCTGTGTGGGTACAGAATGTGTATTTTACCCTCGTGATCACGTGGCTGACTGGGAGCTGGGCTTGCTGCCGCTGCCCAGCATCACGAAAGGATCGGACATATTGCTAGCCCGGGAAAAATTAACACTCAAAATTCGAAATAGAGCTTCTGCTGAATGCATATTGCTTTGACATCATCATAAAGCTGAAAAATCATAAGTTGAACCATCCTAAGTCAGGGACCATTTACTCAGAATAACCCTATGAAGTAGGTATTATTATTACCTCTAGTTTACAGATGGGTAAACTGAGGTACAGAGAGATTATAGAACTTGCTCAAGGTCATTCAACTAGTAAGAGCCAGGATTTGAATGCAGGAAGTCTGGCCCAGAGGTCACTACACTCTGCTCTCTCTCACAGAACTGGGTCAGGTAGATGACAGTAAGGAACATAGGGCCCAGAGAACTAGAGAACACTTGCTTCATCTAGTCAAACTCTTTGCAACTCTATGTCCTAAACCTTTTATTTCATCTGTCCCCAGCACTCCACCAGGGCTGCCTAAGGTTCTGCTCATTCTATTTCTGTACCGTTTCTCTGTGTCTCTCTCCCACTTTGCTGCTTCCCTCCCACAGCCTTAGTTCAGCCCTAAGTCAATTGACCACTGACTTGTTTGCTGTCATTCATGCCTCTCACTAGTCCATGCTCTAGAGCCAGGGTCTGCAAACTGTTTCTCTAAAGGGCCAGATACGAAATATTTCAGGCTTTCCAGGCCATAAGTTTTCTGTTTCAATTACTCAACTCTGCTGATGTAGCATGATATCAGCAAAGAACAAATGGGTGTGGCTATGTTCCAATAAAACTTTATTTACAAAAACAAGAGACCCTTGCTTAATAATACTATCACAGCAGTTTTCTTAATCAATGCTGTTGCTTATACTGAAATACATTCCAGATGGCCCCCAAACCTCAGAGAATATAATAAAAATATAAAAGTACCAGAGAAAAACATGAGTTAATTCCTTAATAACCATCGGGTAGTGAAAATCTTTTTAAGCATTAAAAAAACCTAATAAATTTGAATACCTAAAAGTTAAAAATCTCACTGGGGCAAAATAAAACAAAATATCGCAAAGTAAAAAGAAAAAGCAAACTGAAAAAAAGTTTTTAAAGTATTTTAAGGAAGAAATGCTAATTTTCTTTATTTACAAAGAGCTTTAAAAAAAAATCACTGAGAAATAACTGAGGATATAAGAGGAAAATAATAGAAGGAAAAATATAAATGATCAAAACAGAGCAAAAGATGTTAAATCCCACCAAAACTTAAAAAATGAAAACTAACACACACACAAATCTTTTTCAATCATATAGGTAAAAATGGTATAAAGACTGTTTATGCACGAGCACGGAATACATGTCGGAATCTGATTCCCATATGCTATTGGACGGAGTGTAAATCATACAACCATTTTTAGGAAAAAACTGGTCGATCTACCCAAATTAAAATGTTTAAATTGGCAATTACATTTCTAAACACTTATCCTACAGATAGACTCACGTAAGTATACAAAGACTTATGTACATAACAGTTAATCACAGAATTGCTTTTAATAGCAAAAAAATGGAAACACCCTAAAGGTTTACCTGAGGAGGATCAGTTAAGTAAATAATGGCAGTTCCAAATAATGGAATAGTATGCAGTGAAGTAAATATTGTCAGTGAAAGTTATGCTGTTAAGAGAAAATGGCAAGTTGCAGAACTCTGTGTGTATGTGTATAATGATCCTATTTCTAGTAAAACGTATAACCATATCTATACCTTTATATCTGCATATTGAATATATATAAGGCTACATTTCAAGCAGGGGGTATTATCCAGAATGGAGGGGAAGGGTACTTTTTCAGTTTAAGATACGTGCTTCTGGTCTTATTTGAATTTTTTTTTTACACTAAGTTTATAATTTAGTATAATTAAAAGCCCCTTAAAAGATAAATAAACAAGACAAAACACAAAGTGATTGTGTTCTCCAAAGAACCTTCCAGGACTTTCCCCTGCTGGGGTATAACAACCAAACTCTTTAGCATGAAATACAAGCCAATACAGCCCTGCCTAACTCATCAATCCCAGTAAGCGCCTCTCCTACATAACACTTGAGCCATACTGTGTTACTCATAGTATACTGCAGCTTTCTGAATATGCCAGGATGTATCAACCTTCTTTGCCTTTGCAAAGGCTTCTCCCTCTGCTTACAATCCTTGCCTTCTCTGCCTAGTAAACACTCATTCACCTCAACCCCTCCACAGGCAGAAACACTCTTTGCCTTATGCACGCAACTGTTATAATACCTATTAACATTAATTTCCCTAATGATGGGTATAGAAATAATAATAATAACAAAAGCTAATTAAGTGCCTACTAGGTGCTGGGCACATAGATGTTTTACATGCATTGTCTCATTTAATCCTCATGATGAGGCTATGAAGTAAATACCATTATCTCTACTTCACAGGTAAAGAAACTAAGGCACTCTAACAGGTAAATTGCCCAAAATCACATAGGCATTAAGAAAGAGTTCTGGGTTGGAAACACAGATGTATCCGACCACAGTTGTTTTATCTTTATATATGTGTATGTTTGCAAAATCTCCCTGCTAGACTATCAGCTTTTTCTTGAGGACAGAAATCATGTGTGAGTTATCTCTGTACCTCCAGCATCCAGCACAATGGAGTACACGGTCGACACTCAGTAAATACTGAATGCAGGCAGGCTCTCAGCATTTAAAGAGGACTTACTAGTTGTCATCTAGCTCCACCCACTATACAATGCAGGAGTCCGTTCTCCAACTTCTCTCAAAGATGAGCTGCTTCCACTTGGACAGTCCCAAAGACAAGGACCACTGCCTCACAGGGCAGCAGCCCATCTCACATCTGGATAGTTCTCCTGAGAACTCTGCATCATGCTGAGAGGATCTGCCACCCCTTAGCACTGGCAATCTCCTGGCTCTGCCTTCTGGACTAGAAATTAGCAGCACTGTTCCTCTGAATCAACAGAGCTACAGACATTTGTAGATAGCTACTATGTCTTCATTCTCCTTTTCCCTACCATCCTTCTCCCTCCTCCCTTCTCTCTTCCAAGCAAAACAATCTCATTCCCCAAGTGACAGGGCTTCCATATTCCCACTTCCTCATAGTTGCCCTCTTCTGGAGGATTTCAGTTTGTCAACCAAGTGAGAAGCATTGTGCTCAGATAACTAGCAAGTACTCAACAGGCATATGGCATGATTTCTGCCCTCAAAATCTTAGGGAAAAGATAACATACATTAAATAGACACTCAAATGTTTACATGTAACTATTTGGAAACTAACCTTTGAGGGTTTCCCATGTGTCGGGCACGCTGTTGGGCACTTTAACTGCATTATATGATTTAATTCTTAAGTGGTTTATACTATTCCTACTTTATGGATGAGGAAACTGCCTCATCAAGGTCAAGGAACTGCCCAAAGTCTCACCGGCTAGTAAATGTCACAGCCAAGATCTGAGCTCAAACCTGCTTGACTTTGCGCCATATTCTGAGTTTTGAAAAGGGAGACTTGGGCCAAGAGCAGTCAAGAGAAGACTTAATGCAAAGGCCTTGAAAAGATCTGACTGGATATGAGAGAGGCAGACCAGTCTCCCATGGGGGAATCAGCATGGGAGGGTGGAAAGGGACAGTGAAGCGGAAAAAAGTATGCTTCTAGGGAAGAGTTTAATCATTCCAGATTACAATGTTCCTTTAAAATTAGGTAGGGTTGAGGCAGGAGGCAATATGGAGGAAATGTAGGCTCTTGAGTAGGTTAGGAATTTATGAAAGCAATGTTTTAGGAAAGTTAGTCGGGCAGCCTGGGCAGCATCTATTGCATGGGGGGAGAATGAAGGCACAGAGAACAGTCAGGAGCTGCTGCAAAAACAAAAGACCTCACATATTTTGGACCTGAACTAGATGGTAGTTTCAGAAATGGGGATGAGAAATCATACAGACATAACAAAAGACTCCATTGGTAACAGCTGGATGTTAGACTAGAGATGAAGGGGAGAATGGAGAGCAAAGAATGATTCTGAGATTTCCATCTGCGGGAAGTGCAGAATGCTGGTATTACTGACCGAAATGGGGCCATGAGAGGGAAGAACTCATCTGCAGGGTGAGGGGAGACACTGGAGTTGACGCGTTAAATGATGGCGCACACACAGCGAGAAGCTCCTGCTGGTGACGGAGGTCACTTCTAAGGCCTACAGACTGAGAGGCCTCACTTTCTGGGTGACATCCTATGATCACATCTTATCTATAGTCATTCTTAACATGTCAACAACACGACACTCAAACTACTTGTGTCAGTGACAAAAGAGAACTTCCTTAGGAACGTGATGATTCCTTGCTCACTACCAGGAAGCACTCAGACATGATTTCGAGGACACCCCCTGGAATTAGTCTCACTGCTCTAGAGTCGCACTATCTAAGTCTTACTATGATTCTTCGGCTCCTGTGTCAAACTCCTTGTGTCTGTTTGTCATCTCCCCCTAAAAAAGATTTTCTTTAAGTGAGCTTGGTCACTGAGGAAAGAAGGTGTCTGGTTTACCTCCTTTTACCCTGGATTTCAAGCTCAACTCTCTTGAAAAACAAACAAACAAAACCCACTCCTTCCCTAACCTTCTCTACTCTCAAAAGCCTGTGTCTCATCTGTTCATTTCTTGATTTTGACTCAATAACATTATATATCACTTTCTTTCCTCAGAGTACCTGGTTTAACTTTATCATTCACCCATTATATTTCTTCTTATTCTCATCCAAGAAGAAAAGGAGAGACCAGGTACTCACTCTGCAGGATGACCGAGAACATACATTCTAAACGGGGTTAGCCCAGAATAAGCTATTTTAAGTTTAGCTATGAGACGGGATGATAATAACAAAGCTTTGGCTGACTCACAGGGTGGTTGTAACAACCAAATGACATAATTATGGGTTAATACCCAAATGCATGCAATAAAATTCGGTGCAGTTTGCTACAATGAGGCAAAAAATCTGGTTCCAAACCTCCTTTCAGAAAAGCCTCATTGCAAACTCCCTGCACACCTGGACAATCCCAGAGGCCCTACACAAGAAGCAAAACACAGCAGTGACCCGGGCATCCCAGTGCCACCGTGGGCTCCCTGCACACCAAGCACAGCAGTGCAGTCCTCCCTGTTTTCAGAACTAGAGACAGAACTCATTATCTTACTGCATGTTTAAAGAATAGCAGGTGTAAAAACACAAAAGGCAAGAAAATAAGCAGAATAAGCATTTTAATTTAATTACAAATAAAAGAGAGACTATTTTTAGTGCGATACATTTAGTGCAATAGTATTTACAATTCTGTGTAAACAGAATTCAAAAATTTTGATTTTGAATCCCAACGAAATTGAAGACAGGAAAAATACTAAGACAGGACCTGCAGTTTCAAAATATTCCTTTTGGGGCAATAAATTAAATTAGCTTTTTGTTTAACTAAAAACAAAGTTGCAAGTAAGAATCTAACTACACCAGAAAAACAAAGTACCTGTGAGTTTGATTTTGGACAGCCGAGCCAAAATTCCCGGTATATCGTCCACACGCAGCTTCATCTCTTTCCACTGCCTCTCATCTTTTGTCTCTTTTCCCACATCTACTGAGCCTTCACTTATCGAGGCAGATTCCAGTTCTATCAATTCTTTGTCATTTGGCTTCTTGGACAAAGATAGGCTGGGAGGTGAAAGAGGTCTCAACTCATATACTTCTGCTTTGGCTTGACTCGAAGATGTTTTTTCAGGGAAAGGAGATGCCACTGGTTCTGGCTTCGGTTTTACTTGCTGGTTGAGGCTTCTGCTCAGTTGTGTGACATACTAAAAAAAGTATAAGTTACTATAAAACCAAGACCCCAAATACTCTTAAATGGTTGTTTAGTAACACCTTCCATCAGTCCAACTTTTATGGTACTTGAAAGATCTTCCTATAACTTTAGAACTACATGATGAATTAACTAACATTAGTATTTATTACATGGAAATCACCATACTAAGAGATATGGAGAACACAATTAATGTCTCAGCAATGGTTTTCAAATTCTACAGTTTATAAATCCTAGGAATTTAAGTTCCTTGAAAGAAAGATAAACTTATTTCTTACTCATCTCCTCCAGAATTTTCCCCAACATAATACCAGAAATTGGAGGTTTAACATTTCAAATACAATGAAAAAGTTTTTTATAATCAAGAGCCCAAGTTAACCTGGTGACTTTCCATGTTGCTAGGCAAACAGTGCAGAGAGGGGCTCATGGTAGGGTATAATCCAGGGCTAAGTGATGTTACAGCAGTGTGTGCGTGCAAAGAACGCAGGCTTTAGAATCAGACAGTCTCTATCACTCACTAGCAAAAAGTAATAACTACGACTAACATTCGTGAGGCACTTCAT
This sequence comes from Ceratotherium simum simum, assembly GCF_057802395.1. NCBI lineage: Eukaryota > Metazoa > Chordata > Mammalia > Perissodactyla > Rhinocerotidae > Ceratotherium > Ceratotherium simum. The sequence continues at coordinate 5,226,998 of NC_141915.1, forward strand.
AGTTTTATATAATATATATCTTTATAGCTTACATAATATATATCCCATTTAATCTTCTCAACAGTTGTTAAAGAAGATGGATCATTATTAGTATCTCTCTCCTTAATTTACAGATGGAGAAACCAAGGTACAGAAATAAACTAATAGAGCCAAGAGTCAACAACCACTTAGTTATAGGTGGCCCTGGGACTTAGAGCCGCCTATCCTGATAACTAGTTAAGTGCCTTTTCCATTATACTGCAAAGGCTTGAAATTATACATACTAATCTTAGAAAGGAATTACAATGAATGAATTCAGGGTTCTGTTTATATAAAAAAAGGCATTATACATATTTAAGTTTCTCTTCTACATATCCATTATCTTTGATCCTTAACTTAAAAAGTCTGAACATTTCCGGAAATTTAAATCTCTTATCAAAACAATGAGTTTTATTAAAATTTTAAGTTAATTTCAAGTTGAAGTGGGCATTTTAAATTGAAAAAAGATGAGAAATGTCAAATAGAACTTTAGATTATGAATTTGCTATTTTTTCACGCTTACGCTATAATTATGAGTTTTTAGCTATCATTTCTCCATTCTATGATCCTTTTCTATTTGAGAAAATGGGAAATACCCTCACTGGTAATTAAGAGTAGGTTACCATGTTGTCCATAATAATCATAGAGCCAACCTAGATAAAGGCCTATAAGAAGATTGAGACATATCATCAATGCCCACTATAAAATGCCTAGCATATTACAAAAACTCTCACTTTTTTTGAGTCTACTCAGCAATGCATGTGTTTAAAAGACTTTTAAATGCACTGCTGATGTAAGAAAATAGGAGGGTCACACTGTTAAAGTAATTATTTCTATATTACTGACATATTCACAGAACTTGAAAGAATTTTAAAGGATGGATTATAAGAATTCAGCTTTTCCTAATTTTAGCCTAGTTGAAATGTGCCAGAAGTTTTCAATCTTTCCCCAAACTTAATCAATAAATTCAGGCTCATACTTTTAACCTCAAACGCGAGGATTATTCTGGTTTCAGTTAAGAATAATCAAAACAAGGGATTAAAGTTTTGGATAAACTTAAGAGGACACTAAATGAAAGTCCTTTTCAAACAGTACTTCTTAACAACTCTTCTTATTTAAGGAATCTCTGAAATTTCCTCATACAGAGAAAGTAAAGGCAGAAAGCAGCAGAGTAAGGATGGTCTTCTAGAACATACCATGCGCTTGAGGAAGTTAAAGTGCTGAAATGTAATCCACTGCTTGTTGATGCTCCTGAAAAGATGCATAAACTTGTGAGGGGATTCCTGCACAGATCTTCTTTCTAGATGCCAGACACATCCTCCTACCCAACCTATAAGACAGAAGGGGAAAAAATGTTAAAACGATTAACGCTTCTCACCAAATGTTGACTGCACCTACCCAGAAACAAAGCCAGCCACTGAGATAAGCACCGCCCATGTGATGGGTCCAAACTTTGAAATGACCTAAGATCCAGATTTGTGAATAAATGCAATTTATCAGCCCTGCTCCCTGTTATGGAAATTTTTCATTTCAGGGTCATTATGCTTTTACTATATTAAATGCTAAAATGACCACACTGAAAATCTTTTTAAGAAAAAAATATAAAACAATCAGGTCAGTCCCTTTTAAAAAAGTACAAAATGAAAAGTACAAATTTTCTCAGTAAATAAGAGTAAACTGGAAGATATATTTCAGATTAATATTCTGGCCATGCAGCATAAGCCAACTAAAAGAGAGAGGAAACAGTTCTCAGTGAAGTATGACTCTACCAATCTAGTTAGGAAGAAGCTATTTTTGTTGTATCTGAATTTGGCTTGTAATCATTCCTCTAAACCTTCTCTCAAATATCAAGAGATCCAATGCTTCTGGGTGAGGCCTTATCCTAGTCAAGCCTTCGACAGTATAACAGCACAGATTCTCCCTTCCCTTTTAAAAGTCTCTCTTCCCATGGCTTCTATGACACCAAAGGTTCCTGGTCCTCTGCTGCCTTCTGCTTATCACTTGTCAGTTTCCTACGGTGTCCCTTCTTGCTGGGCCTGCCACTTTAAGGCGGTTGTGTTCCCACTGTTCTGAATACTACACACTGTCCCTGAGCAAACGCAATCATAGGGTAATTTTTCATCTTCAACCCATTTCTAGAGTCATTATGCCTACTTCCAACAGCTCTCTTAGTATCTCCACATGGATGGGTGGCAATATGTCTTTAAGAACACATTATTCCCATCTTTATCTCTACTCTGGTCCCTACTGCAGATAAAACCATTACCTACTTAAGACGTCAACATCTTGAACTCTTCCTTCATTACCTAATAACCATCAAATCCAGTTAACTCTGAAATACTGGTCAAATCCGTCCACTTCCTTCCATTCCTAGTGATACAGACCCTTATCACCTTACATATGCACTATGGTAACAGTCGTAGGATGCAAGTCACTCATCCTGACTTCAGTAATTTCCTTTCCTCTCCAATCCAACTTCCATAAAGCCAACGGTTTTCTTGCCAAAGCCCAGAACACATATTACTCGCCCAAACATGCACATATAAGTCACTGCAGCAAAGCTGTCTCATCACCCCACTAAGCATACTGCCCATTTCACAATTTGTTCATCTTTGTTTTTATGTTGTTTCCTTGCTGGCACTGTCCGGCCTCCACTATCTGCCTGTCAAATTTTCAAAGTCTCTTTCAACTACTCTACCACTTTATATTCTTTTTTTTGAGGAAGATCAGCCCTGAGCTAACATCCAATGCCAATCCTTCTCTTTTTGCTAAGGAAGACTGGCCCTGGGCTAACACCTGTGCCCATCTTCCTCTACTTTATCCGGGACACCAGCACAGCACGGCTTGATAAGCTGTGCATAGGTCCGTGCCCAGGATCAGAACCCGGGAACCCCGGGCCACTGAAGCAGAGTGCACGAACATAACCGATACGCCACTGGGGCCGACCCCTTGAGGCACTTAATGCAAATTGTTTCCACCATTATATTTTTTCAGTTCCTTGATGATAGGGACTCTCCTTTACTCACCTTTGCTACAACAGCTGGCAGAGTGCTTTCCATGTAACAACCAATGTTTGATGACTGGATCACCCACAGGGCTTACCTGGACTGTGTATCACTGCCCATTGGAATACATGGCAATTTTCTTACACTAGAGATAAGTCACTTCTTCACTGAAATCACATCCTCAAACCTCAGTTAATTATGAAATGCTTATTTTCCATATAGGTGAATATGAGCTGCCTGTATATGTCTACAGGAAGGAATAGCAGCATGGAAATCAGTCCTCTGATATTCAAATTGTATTTTTTTGATGGTGTGTATTTTTTGTTTTTTGCCTTAATATTGTTCTTTGGGATAAAAGGATTTCAATATTAAAAGATTATGTGTAGAACACATCAAAGTTTTATTGTTCTGGGCCTTAATTTCAAAACCATTTTTGAGTTCATTTAGTCCAATGAGAAAACCTTATTGCTGAGAGGGAAAGAACCACCTTGGAAAATATCTCTCAAGATTAAGTGGGTCAAACTGAGATTTTACAGAATGGTAGTAAGAAAAAAACAGCTAGGAAGCTGTACTTTTAAATGATGAAAACACTTCATTTAGTCAAAACATGTCACATTTCTATGAATCAGTGCCCAGAAAGTGAAAGACATTTCAGCCCTATGTAAACAAATGTAGATTTGAAGATACACAGGGCTTACAATAGATACATTAAAAATCTGGAAATATGTGACCTTATCCACCATCAACACTGAGTCACGACTGTAGGGCTTTTAAAATGAGGTGAGCAGACCAGTAACTGAAAGGTCCTGAAATTTTTTTAATGGCTATAAAATACTTTGAACTTTTAAAAGCAAAATCAGACATGACCACTAGATACCTAACATAGTTCCAGTTTACTTTTCTGTCGCCCCTTCCCACCACACTGCTTCCATATCAAGCTCTTCTAGTAGATCTTCCAAGTGGATCATAGTAAGTTGTACAGACCACTCACTAGCCGATTTTTTGGCAAATATGATCATAGCTTCAAGAAGCTAAGCTGTCTATTAATTCCTTCCACACCAGCATCAAAAAGACTGATCCAGCAACAAACCATGTAAACCATATGCGACCCACTTACTGAAACTGGGGAATTCTGAGCAGTCGAATGGAATCGTCCTACAGGAAGCTGAAAATACAGAACTGAAAGGCTGAAAAGCAGCTAGTCTGAGGAATGCACGTTGGAAAACCTCCATACAGAAGTGATAATTCAAGCACTAAGAAAAGAAAAGCTCTCTGAGAATGAGGGCCTAGGGTCAGGATCAAAGAACACTCACAGTCAGGGATGGTAGAAGGTAACAAGGAAGTAATTAAAAAAGAATCACAGACTTTTTAAACTTTCATTATAGAAAATTTCACTCATACACAATAGCAGAAGAATACAATGAGCCCCATTACTTATCCAGCTTCACAATTACCAAACCTTGGCCAATCATCTGTACCACCTCTCACCCCCCCACACTCCTCTCTTGTTGGACCAGAAGGGACTTTTGAGATCATTTAGTTCACTTGCCTCACTTTATAGATGAGTAAACTCAATTCCAGACAACACAAATGATATGCCCTGAGATCACACAGCCAAAAGAGTCCCATAAAATAACGATATTATGAGCAAAAATGAAGAAAGAAATTTCAGAGTCATTGTGATCAACATTGCCAGATGCTGCAGACAGCTTCTGATAGGTGAGGACTAAAAGTTTCTGGGATTGGACCAAAAGGGAGTCCCTAGCTTCTTCTATGCATCTCCAATAGGGACTACCAGCAATATGTTCCTCACACAGCTATTACTTATCATCCTAAACGACTGGGGGCAAAACAATTCCTAACCTCCTCTTTAATATCTCCATCAAGACAAATTTCATTCATTATTGAGAGCCAACAATGTACACCAGGTACTGTTTTGGGCAGTGGAGACACAGAGATAAACCAGAGAGAAATTGTCCACGCATTCACAAGGTTTATATTCCAGTTGGGAGAAACACAATAAACTGCTATATAAATAAACAATTACAGACTGTGCTAACCATAACGAAAGAAATAGGGTGATGCGAGAAGAGAGGAGCAGGGGGCTCTTCTTTAGATTGGGTGGTCAGGTAGGCCTCTCTGAAAAAGTGACACTTGAGCTGAGACCTAGCCAAGGGCCAAGAAAGCGCGTTCCAGGTTCAACATACAGTTGTTACTGGTCCTTCAAGTGAGAGGATTATATCAGGGACCACGCCGATGCTAGAAAGCCACAAGTCTGGGAGGGGCTGTGGCTCCCTGTCTGTAGTTGTCCTTGTCATCATCATCATCATCATCATCATGACCCTTTATACTGGATCAAGGCTTCTGGGTGGGGGCAGTGCTCTTCCCTTGTCCTTACATGCCCGTGGCTAGGAACTGAGGTTCTGATGAGCCCAGAGGCTGGTGGAGCTCTAAGGTTCTACTCGGTCCTCTCTCCTCCAGCCTCCATTCTCTGAAAACCGAAAGCAGCAGCAGAGACTGGCCCCTCCTGAGAAGCGGGACGGAGAAGGCAGTGTGGACCACCAGGGCACAGTGCAAGGCTAGACCCCAGCTCCATGACCTCTTCACTTCAGGCTACTCCAAAGGTCACATCCCCACACCGGTACCCAGCCGACCTCGCCAAGGGCTCCCAAGGTTGCAGCCACCCGGAAGCACGGCGCCGCACGTGGCAAAAAGAAGCGAATTTTCCCAAAGTCGTGCCCGCGCGGGCGCAGTACCTGTCAGGAGGCGTGAGGAGAGAGTGTGCGGGGAGGCAGCCATAACGCACGAGTCTGGCCGCTCCCCGGGATCCCCGTGTCCTCACCGGCTGCTGGGCGCCGCCATCTTCCCTCCCCGCCCCCCGTGGGAGGAGAGACGCTTCCTGTCCGTCACTTCCGGCGGGCGGGACGCGGAGAGAGAGGGCTGTGGCCCGAGGTGCTCGGCGCGGGAGCGGCGGGAGCGTGCCGGCCTCAAGGTCGGAGGGCTGTGGGGAGACGCGAGGGGCGCGGTGTGGCTGCGTCTTCCGCAGGGAAGGCTCCCGGAGGTTGCCCGGCATCCCGCGGCCGCATCCCGGGCCCGCGTGCGACGGGCCGGGCCTGCCTGCGGACTGCGCGCGCGCGGTTTAAAGGGGCGGTTGGGGTACTGCTGGGTGACCAAGCGCCAAGGGGACATGGTTCTCAGGACGAGGCCTCCACCTTTTCTTCTGATCAGTTACAGTCCTGTCCGTTATTCGCCGTCAAAGGGGAGGGCTGATGGCTCGGGGTTGCCTGTCCCGGAGCCACACCCAGGGGACGCATCGTCAGAATATCTCGGGATGAAGGTGCGTGTCGGGGTTAAGATTTCGGGCCCTGGAGTCACGTCTGTACTCAAGTCCTGGCTCCACCTCCTGGCTTTCTGACCTGCTCCAGCGAGTTCCATGAGTTCTCTGAACCTCAGTTATCTAGCTGTACAATGGGGATAAAAATAGTGTATATTTTATAAGATGGTTGGGAGAATTACGTCATGTCTCTCCAGTAGGTAGCCAGGCACCTGCCACGGATAGGCGCTGATAAATTCTCATTGGTGCTGTGAGTACTAGGGCAGGTCTCAGTAGCCCTCCCCTCATCTGTTTTTCATGTTGGAGTTCCTCAAGTAAACGTACACTGAAGAAAAAAGATCCAGCTTTTGAAAAAGAAGGGAGAAATAGGTAACTGGGTTCTGTAAGGGCAGTTTCTGTCTTCAACGAAGAGGTGATAGCCGTAATGGGTTCACCTCAGTCAGCATCGCTAGGTCCAGGGGATGCTGAGAAGAAGAAGACTCCTGATTCTGTAGGAGCTTACCCTATACCAGTGGGGGTGAGAGGAGCTGTCAGTCAACGGAGTCAGTGTGATAGGAGTAATGTGGAAAGTGCTGCAGAAACAGATGAGATCACAATTCTAGTATGTTGGGTCGGGGAAGTCCTCATTACTCAGAGGAACAGTAGATTTTGGATACTCCATGAAAAGAAAAACAGCATTAAATACTATGTTAAAAGTTTTCAAACTCCTTAGAATTTTCCATGTGCTTTTTATAAACATTTGATGTTTATATCCATAGTAAATCTTTATGAGTAACACATTAAGGCTCAAAGAGTTTTAAGTGTTCTGTCCAGAGTCACCCAGCTGCTGAATTCCAGAACCAAGACCAGAGCCCCTGATACCTGTTACAGTGTTATTTCCACCGTACAGGACAGCCTTATGCACATAAGCATCTTGAAGAGTCACAGCTCTGTGATTTGTAAAGCACAGTATTTTAACCGTGGCTGCCTGTCAGAATCACCTGTAGGGCTTTACAAATTACAGATGCCTGAGCCAACTCCAGACCTGTTAAATCAGAAGGGGTGTGGAATGGATGGAAGGGACCTGTAATTTTCTTTTTAAAGCGCCGCAGGTGATTTTGGTACATAGAACTGAGAATTACTGGATTCCAGCTTTTTTTTTTACTTGACAACACAGCTAGTCTAACAGGTTATTTAACATAAATTTTATATTTCAGATACTCATAAAATATGAATTCCCAAGTTCTCTAGGCTTATGGTAGACAAGGAGTTTAATAGACATGTTCCTCCTTGGCCAACAGATTTTTCCTTCATTTTAAATCCTTTCCAAAAATAGGGGCAAGTTGTGATCAAGTACATGAATGAATGCATAGGTTTTCGTGTATCGAGAGAAACCAGAGTAAATGTTTTACAGGAGAAATGCCTAAAAGATGAATACATTCTGGCTTGGTTGCTCAGGAAGTGCATTCATCTGTTTTGTAATTAAGTTAGCCTAGGTCAATAGTCTCAAAGCATACTCTCCTGAAAAGTAATCCCTGGAGATACTTCTGGAAAGAAGAGGGTTCCATGGCTATATACATTGATTTGGCCACCTGTTGCTGCAAGGGAGGCTGTGATTAGCTTAGGCTGGTCACATTCCATCTTTAAAGTAATGTTAAAATTGAGGAAGAAGTAGGGAATGGATTTTGGATGAGCAACTAAAAGAGTCAGCCACAACTTCATTGAACCTATTGTGTTTTTTTTGTTTTTTTTTTTTAAAGATTTTATTTATTTATTTTCCCCCCAAAGCCCTGGTAGATAGTTGTATGTCATAGCTGCACATCCCTCTAGTTGCTGTATGTGGGACACGGCCTCAGCATGGCCAGAGAAGCGGCATGTCGATGCGCGCCCGGGATCCGAACCCGGGCTGCCAGCAGCGGAGCGCGCGCACTTAACCGCTAAGCCACGGGGCCGGCCCGAACCTATTGTTTTCTGAACATTTTGAACACAACCCATTTTGTGAAATATGAAACCTCGGGAAATGCTAGCCTTACACACACGAAGCCAAACACGCAAACAAACAATTTCAGGGATTGGAATATGTTTGTATTGACAATTTTTGCTTATTCTAAGGTGAATCAGGCTTCTTGGTTTGGAACTGCCTTGCTTCATTAGACTAATTTTCCTGGATAGGTTTGTTTAGAAAATGCCATATACAAGCTCTGCCCTTTAGTCAGTGTAGATTAATAGGACTTGTAGAGATAGGCCTCAGACATCCATATAGCTCCATCTTTTCGTTTCATAGATTTGGAAACTGAGGTCCAGAGAGGTTAGATAATTTACTCTGAATGATAGAACTTTATCTGCAAACATCTAAGCCAGCATTTTTCCATCTCATTCTATTGTTTTTCTTGTCCCTTGCTCTACATGTAGCGTCTTTGCTAATGAAATGATGTGGGGCTGTACAATTACATATATATTTATTTGACTTTGGATTTTTTACATTTCAAGTAAAATAAAGATATTTTGTAAGTTATGTTTTTAATTACCTCTTTATTTTGTTCAGTATTGCTTATGGAAAGAGATATAAATAATTAAAAGCATTATTTTTAGCTAAAAGCATTTTAATTGTTCCATAATTATTGGAAATTGAATTATATCATTCAATTTTATGTTAATTTGGTCATTAACTACAGTTATCACTTGCTTATGTGTTTTTAAACATGGTTCTAAATAATCAATAATAAAGCTTTCTATCTTATCTCTTAAAATTAATGTTACCAAACTTCAGAACCTAGATAATGACTCCTGTGATTTTCCTTAACATTTCAGCACTGAGGTAAAAATTAAGCTGTTCTCAAGTCCCACTTGTCCTGTAGTGGATTTGCTTCAAAATTTGAAAGCAAAATTTCAAATAAAATTTCTGCTTAGAGTCTTTCTGCATGTACTGAATCAAATATGCATTTTATACCACGTGACATGACTTCTGAGTAATGCTGACTCTTTCAAAGCCTTGCCTGAATATCCCACAGTAGATGAAGACCTAAGTTTCTCTAGGAAAAGTTCCAGCCTAGTATGCAGGATGTAATCAGCTGACACAGAACTATCTATCTAAAAACAATAGATTTCATAACCTAAGGACAGGAAAAGGATCTATAGAGTTTTTGCAAAGAAGATATACAGATGGCCAATAAGTACAGGAAAAGATGCTCGACATCGTTAGCAGTCAGAGAAATGCCACTTAAAACCACATTAAGATATCACTTCACGCCCACTGGGATGGCTGTAATCAAAAGGACAGATAAGAGATGACACCAAGTGTAGGTGAGGATGTGGAGAAATTGGAACCCTAATATGCTGCTGGTGGGAATGTAAAATGGTGCAGCTGCCTTGCAAAACAGTCTGGCAGTTTTTCAGAAAGAGAGTTATTATATGACCCAGCAATTCTGCTCCTAGATGGAGAAATGAAGACGTATTTGTTGGTGGTGCTGTCAAGTTGGTTTCAACTCCTAGCAACCCTCTGTATAGCAGAGCAGAACCCTTCCTGGTCTTTCTGTGCCATCCTCTCACCTTCCAGTGCTTTATCAGGCAATGCTCCACTGCTATTCATGGGGTTTTCATGGCCAATTTTTTCAGAAGTGGGTGGCCAGGTCCTTTTTCCTAGTCTGTCTTAGTCTGGAAGCTCCGCTGAAACCTGTCCACCATGGGTGACCCTGCTGGTATTTGAAATCCCAGTGGCACAGCTTTTAGCATCACAGCAACATGCAGCTGCCACAGTATGAAAACCGACAGGTTGGTGGTGTGGTTCCCTGACCAGGAAACAAACCCCAGCCGGGGCGGTAAGAGTGCTAAATCTTAACTACTAGACTATACATACTCAACTATAAAAAAGACAACCCAGTTTAAAAATAGGCAAAGAATTTGAATAGACAGTTCTCCAAAGAAGATATACAAATGGCCACTAAGTACTTGAAAAGGTGCTTGACGTTAAACCACAGCAAGATACCACTTCACACCCATGAGGAAGGCTATAATCAAAGTGGAGTAGTAATAAGTGTTGAGAATGTGGAGAAATTGGAATCCTCATACATTGCTGCTGGGCGTGTAAAATGGTATAGCCACTTTGGAGAATCTGGACACTTCCTCAGTAACTTAAACGTAGAGTTACCATATGATCCAGCAGTTCCATTCCTGAGGATATACGCAAGAGGAATGAAAACGTGTTGACACAAAAACTCATACATGAATATTCACAGCAGTATTATTCATAATAACCCAAAAGTGAAAACAATCCAGATATCGATAAACTGACTAATGAATTAATAAAATGTAATAAATTCATATAGTAGAATATTTGGCCATAAAAAGAAATGAAGTGCTGATAGATGCTGCAATATGAATAAACCCTGAAAACATTATGCTAAGTGAAAGAAACCAGTCACAAAAGATCACGTGTTATCAGGTCCCATTTGTATGAAATGTCTAGACTAGGCAAATCCATACAAACAGAAAATCTGTGGTTGCCTACAGCTGGGGGAGGGGATCAAGGGAAAAGAATTGTGATTGCTAATGGGTACAGAGTTTATTTGTATGGGGGCTGAAAAAGATCTAAAATTGATTGTGATGATTTGTACAACTTTGTGACTATTCTAAAAACCATTGAATTGTACATTTTAAGTGAATTATATGATATGTGAATTATATCTCAATAAACGTGTTACTTATTGAGGGTAAAATTAGGAAGAGCTGCACTAAGAGATTCACCATGTTGGACAGAGACTGCTCATCATCTACCAGTAAGTGTTCTTCCCTTATGTAGATGAGAAGATATGGCTGTCCAGAATAAAGGCTACGTTTCCCAGCCTCCCTTGCAGCTTGGTGTGACTTGGTGACTAATTCTGGGCAATGGGATGTAAGCAGAAGTGATGTGTTTAACTTCTAAGTGTCCTTAACAGTAGAGAGCAAGTCCTTCCCTGTCTGCTGTAATGCAGATGAGATGGCTGGATCTTGAACAACATCTTGGATCATGAGGTACAAGCCACATGTTGACACTAGCAGAGTAACAAAATAGCTGGAGTTTGGGTCTTACTGGATTTGGAACTGCCATGCTAGCCTTGGACTGGTTACACGAGGAGAAATAAATTGCTTTGTTAACACAGTGTTACTTTGGGTTTTCTGTCACTTGCAGTATTACTTAATTCAAAGCAATATACCATTAATTGTGAATATAGATTACGAGTAAAGTTAAATGAACTAATGTGCCTGGCTCATAGCTCAAAATGATAGCTCTTATGTACTTCAAAAAGCAGCCAAAATACAATATTAATAGTTTTAAAAAAGTCTTTTCAGAAGAAAAATTTGGAGTTGTAATAAAGCAGCTTGATGAGGCTTAAAAACTCAGAATCTAGGAAAAGCAAAGTTGTTTTTTTTTTTAAGTAAGGATTTGTATGTTCTTTCTATGCTGTTCAGGAGTGAGGGCACCATGAGTTTAGACCATCAATCCCAATTTGTTAGACACAAGATCTGTGATGTGGAGAATGGGAATTATTCGACTTCGTAGAAATAATCCTAGAGGTCATCTACCTCCCCTTGCTCTGGTATTCACCACATTAGTTTCTCACCCATAGTCTGTTCTCCAGAGTAGACTCCACTTAATATTCTTTAGGATGAGGGGACCCCCACCCTAAAGAAAAGTGCTAATAAGGTTAAGAACAAGGATATTACTGAGCAGGTTGCTGAGAGTCAAGCTTTTGGAGAGATGGTCAAAGGGATTAAAATATTGGGTTTCAACTTGACATCTCTTTGAATTCAGTCTCTTGAGATCCCTGGCCTTTGGCTTTTCCTCTCTTGGAATATGCTCCCCACCCCTGCCCATTACCTTTGATGGTTCTTCCCCCTGTCCTGTGATTTTGGGAGTGGGTGGTGACAGGACAGGCCTGGGTGTGTTTCTTGCTTGAGAGGGTCTCTTGCTTTGAAAGGGGCCCAGGAAAAAGGTGGATGCTCAGGCTCCTTCTGGTCAGGCAGACTCCCACCAGGTCTAGCTCTGCTCGCCAGAGTTAGGGCTTCCACATAAGTGTAGGTGTCCAGAACCTTAGTGTGGTGATAAGCGATGGCTTTTATCTGCCCTCAGCCTCCTTGGGAGGCTTAGTAAAGGTAACTGCTCCTACAGTAGGCAACTTGGGTATAGGAAAGCACGCTGTCTCTCTCTCCATGACAACACGACTGAGGTCTGGTCAGGAGACAGAAATCACACCAATTATTTGAACAGACAACCTGACATACAGATTAACACATGTAAAGTTGACAACCAGGTCATTGAAAGGGTGCAAAGAGAACCCTAAGGTGTCAGAGGTAGCAACTGCAGAAAGCAGCTACCCCCTCTATGGCTGGGGACACCAAAGGAAGAGGTTGGGATTCTTAGAATTTAGAAACTTGGAAGACAGGGGCACTGCACTACCAGGGGTGCTCTGGTCTTCGAGGGGACCTTACCAAGCTGGTTCCTTAAGTGTTGGAAAAGCTGCCCGCTGGGCTCAGCTGCTGCTGCTGGAGTGAAGAAGCATTGGAGTGAGGCACAACCCGGAAGCACATAGGACCAGGAAGTCTCCGTGCCCTCTCCCAGTCCTGCAGCACTGCTGTCCGTTACTGGCAGAGCCAAACAGTGAGCCTGCAGGGCTGTGGTTTGCAGACTCCTAGCTCCAGCACCACTAGGCACAATAGACGAGGGTAGCTTCGGAGCCAGGGCAGATAACCGCTGTGAGTTCTTTGAATAGATGTCCCACTCGAAGTGTACAGATTAGAGTTTACAAATCAGTCTCCTATGAGCCTGAGTAGCTTAGATCAGTTTCTCGGATTTCTTAATAGTTCTTTCAAGATGACTGATAAGGATCCTGGTCCAAGATCAATCAGAGATTACACCTCAGCTGAAACCTGCCAGCTGCCCTTTTCCCTCTCTTCTCCCCAGGGCTCAATTCCATACATGAGTTTTGGGATACCACAAGTGAAAGGTGCAGTTCAGGAGTGCAGAAAAGAGAAAAAACAGGGAAATGCACTATAGCAAGTTCTGTTCACTGCCAAGGCCTTCTGCCTTCTTCAATAAACAGATCCTGATTTTGTTAAGGGAGGCAATATGCCCAGCCCCGGGAGATGAATCGTGATTGCTTTATGTCAATCAGAGTAATCTTACTCACATTCCCAGTTTCTTACAGCCAGAGATGGCCAGGTTACCCAGTTCTGGCTGGAGAGAAAGAAGGAGAAAGCTGCTGGAAAGGTTTCTGGGAATAATTTTGTTTACTGCTCAGAGGAGAGGCAGACATGCAAAGGGAATTCTCTTTCAGCCTTTCCCCTTCTTTTATTCTCAGGAAGCAGGGCGGAGAATGTAATTCCTGGCACTGAGGCAGGCATCTTGCAACTATGAAGTGACAAGCATGAGGACAAAACCACCAAGCTGAGGAAGGCAGGGTGGAAAAGATAGAGCCCAGTTTCTCGATGAAATTGTTGAGCCACTGCACCAAGTCTAGAGCATCTATCTGCAGACTTACTGCTATAAGCATATTGCTGTGCGGAAGCTGCTGTTTGGTTTCCTGTTCATTGCATCCGGGATGATACATTCAGTGAGGCCAGGGGAGCTGAGCAACCTGGCATCAAAGCTTGCTGAGGACAGATGACATGGAGAAACAACTGGAATCATGTCAGATATCTGAAAAGCATGTCATGTTTAACAAAAATAAATTTAAATATTGTGGCTGTTTCTCATATGCTATAAATACACAATGGTTTAAATAATGTAAAAATAAAAGAAGCAGTTTTGTGCAGGTTAATTTCCTGTCTTTTTGCTTACTGTATACCGTGTGCCCAACTCCTTTCATGATGTCAAAATGTCCCACTTCCCTACATCAGGAAAGCATTCCTTTCCTGTTCCCTCCTCCGCATCTTGGAGTCTAGTGAAGAATATGATGAAATGGTGCAAGTGTAGCAGGAAACAAGTCCTACTGGGCACTACTCGTTGACAAAATCATAACTCTTAAAGAGCATCCTTAAATACACATTTTCTATTAGCTACTAGGAACTCTTAAAAATCGTTCTTATATATATTCTAGTAAATAACTTTTCAATACTATAAAAATAAATAATTCCAAGATACAAGGAGACTTGCTAAAGGTAAATTAATAAGAAGAATCCCAGAAAGGTTATTCTCATAATAATAATTAATAAGATAGGAAAGCGTGGACATCACATCTTTTCTAAAATTAGTTACTAGTTGTCATTTATGGACTTTTTTTCTCCCTGCATCTGTACCTTTAAGACAATCAAGAGCAGAAAATGAAGATTTCCTTTTTGAAGTAAATATCAATGTATGTTTGTAAAAATATGCCATTTATTTAGCACTGACTGTGTGTTAAATGCTTTATCATGACATCTCGTTCACTTTTCACAAGAACCCTGATGTGTGTTATTCCCATTTTCAGATGAAGAGCTGGAGACCTTAAAAGGTTAAATAACTTCCCCAAGTTCACATAGCTAGAAAGTAAGTGCCACTACTAGAATTAAACCTGTCTGATTCCAAAGCATGTGTTCCTAATCCTAATACTGGACTGTCTCCCATAGTTCATGTATAAGAGTCCTCGTCATCTGGCATTTTTTCATACTAGTCTCGAGTTTCACATTTCATCAAACTAGTGAAGTTATTGAAGTTTGGCCTCAAAAAATTACTTGATTTTACATTTTCTGACTTGGGTTCAATTTCCTTTGACCTCAGTTTCCATATTTATACAATAGGAATACTAATACCAGCTCTACCACTTAAATTACATTGCACTTTCAATACTTAATAATGAGAGTTCATGTCTGAATACCTTCAAATAATACGCCTTCTGGAGGCCCACCTAAGCCATACTGAATCAAAACTCTTGGGAAGTGGACCTGGGAATCCATAGTTGAGAAAAATGACTTTATTATTTTATAAAAATCATATAAGCTTTGTATAAAATGTCAAGAGTACAGAAAAAGAAAGACGGCATTTCCAGGAGAGAGGGCTACCCAAGGAAGGTGGTGGTGGTGGTGATGGTAGTGGTGGTGGGGATGATGATGACAATAACACAAAGAACCCATTCTATGTATTAGATTCTTCCTATGTGCCAGAATTAACATCTAATCACATTTCACCTTCTCAACAATCTTATAACTAACACATTATTATCCACATTTTATAGGCAAAGCAATTGAAGCTTGTAGTCTTTGAGAAATCTGTTTGTGTTAGTTTCCTAGGGCTATGGTAACCAAGTACCACAGACTGGGTGGCTTAAAACCACGGATGTGCATTGTCTCCCAGTCGTGGAGGCTGGAAGTCTGAAATCAAAGTGTCAGCAGGGCCATGCGCGCTCTGAAGTCTCTAGGGATGATCCTTCCTTGCCTCTTCCAGCTTCTGGTAGCCCCCGTGTTCCTCAGCTTGTGGCAGCAAAACTCCAGTCTCTGACTCCGGCTTCACGTGGCCGTGTTCCTTCTGTGTCTCTCTTCACAAGGCATTGTCTGTGTGTGTCTGTGTCCACATTTCCCTTTTCTTATAAGGACACGCCTCATATTGGATTAAGGCCCATCCTAATGACCCCATTTTAATTTGATCAGATCTGCAAAGATCCTATTTCCAATTAAGGTCACATTTACAGGTACTGGGGGATAGGACTTCAACATATCTTTTTGGGGGACACAATTCAACCCATAACACTGTCCAAGGCTACAATGTCTAGCTAAGTGTAGAACTAGATTAGAACTTAGGTGATGCTAGAATCTGGCCCCTTGGCCATCAGCTACCACATCTCCTGTCTCAGTGGAATGCACTTGGGGGAATTCTACCACAATGCCTGGAGAAAGGGGAAGGTATAATAAGTGAAAAAAAAAAAAATCTTGCCACTATTCAGTAAAAATTTATTTACAAGAGCACAAAACTTTGGGTCGGTCTCAGACATTTCCTCTGCAACAGTTAGATGCCAAATGACTCCACAGGGTTTTGGGCAGGGGGAAGTTATGAGCTAAGAACTTTATACCCAGCAATTTGTCTTTCAGTGCGACAGGCAGGCATTCTCAGAAATGCAAGGGCTCAGAAAATATTCCACTTGTTAAAAAAACTATTTGAAGATACATTCCAGTGGTTGGTAGGGTTTAGGATTATATAGACCAGAAAAAATTTTGAAAATAATTTAGAAACCAACATAGGATTGCCAACTTTTAACTTTGTAAAGGTGTTTAAAACAAATCAGGCTACCATCTAGTGTACATATAATCGCTTCATAAAAGATCATTTTAATGCCAAAATATTAAAAGGACATAATCTGATAGCTATTTAAATTGAATAGTTTAGCTTTATGAAAAAATATTTATATTTAATATATTTTACCCCAGAGTAGGGAAGAACTTTTTCCACAGATAAGGTCTTATCCATGAATGGGTATTTGAAACCCAGGAACTGACAGGAACACAAAGAAGGAATCAACTGAAAATGAGTTCTGGCTAGCATTCATGATTTATGCAACTGAAGGAAAAATATTATTTGAAACTGACGGTAATCATTTCCATTTTCTAAGGAAAGTTTCAGTGGGAAAATAAATCTTTGCAGTGCTCCTCCCTTTCACGTACAGAGGACGGTGGAGGGCAGAGAGATAGCTTGTTCCCTCAGCCGACATCTGGGTTTTCACTTAGTCTTTTCCAAGTTCTCAGGAAAATATCCATGAAAGGACCACTAGTTTAAAATGATGATTTGCACTCACACATTTCATCAATTCCCCCTCTCAAATTCTCTACGAAAAGAACATGTCTGCATTTGAAACCGGGGGTAGTGCCCTTTTGGCTGTAATTTCTAAGAATTTCTGCAAATTAGAATATAGGTGAGGCCAGATTGAGAATGACATATAAAGGGTGAGACTCATATATAGAGAAAGAGGAGGGGCCGCTAAGCAAATTCAACCCATACTCCCTCCCCAAACTTAGAGCAGGAGGGGCTGGGAGCCAGGACAAACAGAATCTGGGAGCGTGCATCAGGTAAGGACATGGGGGCTGCCCGCAGCATTCAGTCACATTTACACTTGGAATGAGTTCCCGGCTAAGTGAGGCAGGGCAGCTGTGAAGCTGGCTTAACACTGAGGAAGTGGGTTCGAATCCGAAAGTACTGCCCTGGAGCCCTGCCCTGGAGCCCTACCTAAGTGGGAGCTAGAACTACAATCAGGAATAGAAGCGTTTAGGCACAGCAGTGAAGTTCCTACCCCACGTCTGTTCCCTTCCTCATCTAGTAGGCAGCTGGACCTCCTGTCTGGTATAGAGTAATACTACAGCCCATCAAAACATGATTTCCCCATCACAGTAACAACAGAGATATCAGTACTGAGACATAAAAGGAATAACAAAACTGTAACCTTTACTAAGGGACTATCCTATCGTAAAAAATAAATCCTCAAATCTAAATGGCTTGACACAAACAAAAGGTTTACTTTTTGCTCACTTAAAGCTTGATGCAGGCTGGCTGACCCTTCAAGACTGCCAGCCTCCAAGCAGTAACTCAAAGATCCAGGCTGCTTTGGTCTTGTGGCTCCACTGTTCTCAACATGCGGCCTCTATGGTCACCGCCTTAGGAGAAGAGAGTGTGAAGGACTCACACTTACTCTTAATGCCCTCTGATCATCAACGGCAAGTATCCTTTACACCCCCAGCCTGCTGGTCAGAACTAATCAAATGGCCCCAGTGTAACTGCGATGCAAGGGCGTCTGAGAACGGCAGGTGAGCAGTGAAATACACGAGCCCTATTCTGGCTTAAGGACGTAAAAGAGGCTTGAATGAAATGAAAGACACACCATGTTTCTGTATTAGGAGAGATAATATTATAATGATGTTAATTCTCTCCAGTATTATTGCTATAACATAATCTCAGACACAGTGTCTAATAAAATGATTCCAAAGTTTTTCAGGAAGAATAAAGGAGCAAGAATAGCTGAGAAAAGTTAGAAAATAAAGTGGAATAAGGCAGCGCTCTGCACTCGGGAGTTAAAATGTACTGTAAAACTCCAATGGTTAAAATAACTTGGTGGTACTTGCCCAAGAGTAGATAACACCATCATTGGAACAGAATGAAAAGTCTAATAATAGACCAGGGAACATATAAGTATTTAGCATATTTAGATAAGGGTGGCATGCTAAATCAGTGGAAAAGAGTGCTTATATTAAAAACAGTGTAGGGACCACTGAATCATCACTGGGGAGGAAAAATATTATTTCTGTACCTCATACCATACTACAAATTTATTTCAGGTGAATTAAAAATTTTAAATAAGTTAATAGAAGAAAATATAGTCTTGGGAAGGAGAGTCTGAGCATGGCTTAAATCAGAATCCATAAAGATAATGATGCATTTTGTTAACGCCCAAATTTAAAACTTTTCTGTGTCTCAAACAAATCAAGTTAAAAGGCAATCAAAAATGAGGGAAGAAACTGCATTGCCTGTGATAGACAAGGGAGTACCACTATTAAAATGCAAACATCCTCAGAGATAAATAATAAATGCACAAAATTATATGAACAGAAAGGAGATATATTTTTTCAATAAACAAAAACATCAATATTATTAGTGTAAAAGAAGAACAAATTTCAAAAAAATTATAATCTTCTACCTATTGAATTGGCAGAGATAAGAAAAAGAATGACAATCACTTAGTGCTGTCAACGTGCAGGATGACGAGAGGTGTGCCTTTGTAAACTCTCTCTGGAGGCAATTTGTGTTAAAACCCTCAAAAATTCGTATCTGTCCATTCTACTTCTAAGAATTTATCCTAGCAAATAATAATGGATTTGTAGAAATAATTATCTATTAAAATAATCATCCGAGCTCAGTTTTAGGAGCAAAAATTTGAAAACAACCTAAATGTCCAAAAATAATTTTTGGTACATATCTAATAATGTATCTTGACTGAATAAATTGTTCTATGTCCAAATGTACAGACATGTAAATGTTGTTATAAAGGTTGTTTACAGGCATCAAAATGTTAATTAATTTTTATAATTAAATATAGCCAATTAAAATAGTCTATGAATAGTTTTGAACGAACAAAGCAAGTTACCTACAGTATGTTCCTATTTTAATTTTGAAGAGTTTTATATGCATTAAAAATTGTAGAAGCATATATTCAAAATGAACAATTGTTACTTCTGTTTGGTAGAATTTAGGCAATTTTAAATCTTTTTGATTGTATTTTAAAAAATATTATACAATAAGCATGTCAAAAATAGAGAAGGTGGAGGAAAAAAAACTGTGGGACTCGTGGAGTGCCCACTGCCACGATCTGAAGCGTGGATCAACAAAGGAGAAGGACTGCTGTGCCCACACGGCTGCCTGAAAACACACATATTTCAGGGCTGGCTGCATACTTTGCGGTAGTTTTGTATTCCAAGGGCTGAGTTTTGCAAACAAGCTTAGCAAAGTACAGCGTGTGCCCCTCCAGGTGGTTTGGGAGTTCATCAGGTATGAGTAACACTAGCTCGTTTATCTTTGAATGAGTTTGTGTGGGGCTCTGAGATGTTGACAGAACTGGAGCTGAAAACAATGTTTATTTATATCTGCACACAATAATTCATGTCTCTCTAAATCTAGGACTTTCTCCTAATTTGCTCACAGTTTGCAAACATTTGCAGTTCTCTCCACTGGTGATCCTTGGTTTGGTTTGGCTGGGCTTGAGCAAATGAAAAGGAACAGAAGACAGTGAAGGGAGCTGAATGCTGGGATTCATACATGGAGAGGGAACATTTGCTTATACTGATATGTCCTGGAAACTCTAAGATCTCTAGACTTCTGTTTTGTACCCCAAAGGCTAATTAATGTCTGCATTGCTTATGCTAGAAGATGTTTTTAATTGTGTGACTGTGTGTGTGGGGGGGCAATTGGGGTGAGGGGGAACCTTCATAAAGTCCTGGTTAGGTGCTGAGCCATTTGTAGCTACCAAATGCCTCTGTGGAATGTGAAAATTCCTATAAGCTTCTGTTTATTATAGACAATTTCAAATATATAAAAAACAGAGAGATTTGTATAATGACCCTCCCCAAATATGGGTAGGTATAATTGCTTCAGCAATCATCAATGCATAGCCAATCTTATTTTCTTTAAATTCCCAATCATTTTTCCACACCAACTATTAGGCACTACTAATGGCAGCACGTGTGGCATTGTTCTCTTTTATTCTTTTGCAAGGAAGATCACTAGCCCTGAGCTAACATCTATTGCCAATCCTCCTCCTTTTTTTCCCTTTTTCTCACCAAAGCCCCCGTAGATAGTTGTATGTCATAGTTGCACATCCTTCTAGTTGCTGTATGTGGGATGCCGCCTCAGCATGGCCGGATAAGCGGTGCGTCGGTGCGTGCCCAGGATCCAAACTCAGGCCGCCAGTAGTGGAGCGCGCGCACTTAACTGCTACGCCACGGGGCCGGCCCCCGTGTGGCATTTAAGTTGGAAGTGTTAGCCTCTAATATGTGATTTGAATTGTGGGGTGAGAAAGAATAGAGCAAAAGATTAGGGACCCGTGTAGACCTGATCTGAATCAGGCTTGACCCTTACAATTTGCTGGTTGATTGATCTTAGGCCACTTAACCTTTCTGACCCTTAACTGTAAAATGAAATTACAGTGTGTAACTTATAGGACAACTAAATTAAACCCATGGTACACTTAAAGTACCAACCACAATTCTTTGTATATAGCAGGTACTTAATTGTTATTGTTATTTTATTACTATTTCTACTCTATTTAGAGTAGAAAATCTAAAGCATAGAAAGTCCTCCAGAATATTAAAATTTCCAAATAGGCTGATAAATATTTGTTACCCATTTGCTGAGGTCATTAGTCAGGAATAAGTACCTTTTGAAAGTAAAATCTGCAACTAGCCATTATAGTTAGGGTGAGCTGCTGCTGCTGTCTCAGTGTAAAGGGTAAATACATATCAACATTGTCCAAAATTTCACCAACATTGGCCTGTACACATTTTTAAAAATTCTCAATAGCCATTTACTTGGGCTAAATTCTATAGATGCAAATAAGGCCATCATTAAGCTTTCATCAGTCGGTGTTATTAGCTTTTCAGCCTAAGATGTCATCCATCTACCTAAAAAATGGAAAACAGAGCAGGTATGTTTTGATGGGAGACTAGGGTGTTAGGGAAGATATGAAGCCTGAGGAGCTACTTCTCAGGGTGGTTTGACCCACAAAGTAAATGAGATAGGGTGAGGTTGGGGTGCTGGGAGGGCGGGGCTTTGAGTAGCAGGGGGAAATATGAGAGCTTGATTTACCTGGGATGGTGTGTGCTGGAAAGGAAGAAAAGTCCCTGAACTTGGAATTGAGGAACACCGTGGATAAATGTCAACATGTGTTCCAATCTGGTTCAGGGTCTGTGTGAACTCAGCGATGGCTTCCAGCCAAAAAACAAAAGAGTAATATATTTTGGAAAAGGTCAATTAATTTCTTAACTGTTCTTCCCCATTCATTTCTGACCTGAGGCAAGTCACTCTGCCCTAATCAGGATTCTTCTTACCAACTTAGCTTTGTGAAATGGGTTTGTCTACCACGTTGAAAGTGTGTATTTATTAGTAACCGTGTTTGCTGCAGTCAAGGAAGTGTGTTGCTCAGATCTCCTTCCAGGAAGAACCTGCTGTTCACCTGCCAGGAGTGTAGTTAGCTGACAGCTCCAACTCCAGCAACTTCAGGATCCAATTCAGCTTTTGAGCTGAGACCGTATTCTTTCTAGAAAGGCCCCCACCAGTGACTGAGCATGACGCAAATACTAGGGCTTGCCCATTTCTGCCCAGTGTGGGGCTCTTCCAGGGCTTCCCACTGGGTTAGCCTAAACCTTGTCAAATCTGCATCATAATCGGAGGCTCTGCCTGCGAATCCTGCTTGCTTCCTCTTCCTTCACAGGTGTCGGATCTGCATCAGGGTCTGAAAGCTTTCTCCGCCCCGTTCTGCTTCCTTCACCTTTTATTGTTCACAGGCGTCCCACCTCCTTCCGATAACCTGCTTGCAATCCTAACTCAGTCCCAGAGGATCCCCCTGACACGTGTGGTATTGACACCTACTTTTATGGAAATAATTCAGAAATTAGAAAGAACTACTACAAACAAGCTGGTAGTGTGCTTGAATCATAGATGCTTAAATTGCAAAAGTTTATGCTGTGTACAAAACCAGCTATATTTAAAAAACAACCTGGCATTGTGATAATATTCTTTCATCCTGAAACTAACACTTCAGAATTTTGTTTACAAGCCCATATTTCCCTTAGCCATGACTTTTGTGACCAATTAGACAATGATCATTTCACTTCCCGGCCTTCTTTTTGGAATGAAGAATACAATTCTTTCATTCTGCTCTTTGCTATCAAGTCTTTAAACTTTTAATTTTTCCTTCATAAAGTATGCTTTTCTTGACTGTTTTCAAAAAAAGTTTTTTAAAAGTGATCTTACGTATTAACAATACAAGGAAAGTCTCTGTGTTGAAGTTAACTGGATCCACACGTCACACTCATTATCTGCTTCAGCTATTAGTCAACATTTATTTATAGGGGCCCAGTATCGGTTAGGAATTACATTTCATTGCTAATAACAGTGTCGCAAATAAAGTAGTTTAAACAACAGAAAATTTAAAGAAATCCAGAATATGACGGCTTTGTAATGTAATGTAATGTAATGTTAAACTACATAGCCCAGAATTCCCTTTTCTGTATGTCTCCATTTAGAGTGGGGCACAGAGAAGTTCTTTGGGAGATTTAGGGGGTAGAAGGGCTGTAGCAGCCACTTTCTAGCTCACATCTGTCTTTGGTGTGTCAACCTACAAAAACAGAAACCAGTTTAAGAGGCAAAGTGTTTATTTGGGATCAAAGAATTGCAATTCAGGGAGCACAGATTCAGGTAGAAACCCAAATAGTGTCCCAATTACAGGAAGGGGCTCAGGATTTTTATGGGAAAAGGGGAGGAAGATGAGTGAGTTGTA
This sequence comes from Ceratotherium simum simum, assembly GCF_057802395.1. Classification (NCBI taxonomy): domain Eukaryota; kingdom Metazoa; phylum Chordata; class Mammalia; order Perissodactyla; family Rhinocerotidae; genus Ceratotherium; species Ceratotherium simum. Next base: position 5,250,316 of record NC_141915.1, read on the forward strand.
TTAAAGAAGAGTTCATTGGTGCTAGATGAGGTAAGGCTGGGTTTGTGCTTCATGGATTGGCTTGAGATTCGGTCATCAGGCAAAAAAGGCTAGACTTGTACCTCACTGATGGGTTAGCCATTTGGTCATCAGCAAAGTCCAGTTTCATCACTCCTTACAAACAGGATATTCCTGTCCTTACTGACTTCTTGGAATGTTGGTGGCTTAGTCCAGTTTGGAAGATAAAGAAAAGACGTGCAAGGTAATTCCTCTGAAATGGCTGCTCCGGCTCTATTTCAATATGGCTCCATGCATGTCATCTTTCACAGGTGGGAGGCAGCACCTGGGCCCACACCTGCTCCACCTTTTCTTGGATCCTCCTTCAGCTTCTCTGGGGCCTGGGTCAGATGTATGTTTAGCTCCGTAAAGGAGGCCCCCAGTTTCTAAAGGATATTCACACCACTAAGTCAAAGTCAGTGAGACCTTACACAGTTCAGTCTGTCCCCAAGGACTCCAGATGTGCTTGTGGGTTCCAGGTGTTCTTCTTCCACTTCATCTACATCTTTCCTTCTCAACTGCCCGAAGCATCTAGAGTCAGGTGCAAGGACAACAGCCTTACAGATTCTGCTTGACCAGCTCACACAATTGCTTAAGGCCCAGTCTCTGTAACAGAACATCCGCTCTGCACACATACACACAGGTCTCAGTGATGCTGCTTTTCTGATGGAACCCTACCTGATACACAGAAGTAGACAACCCAACTTTGGAATGACGGTCCCATCTGGTCATGAGGGATTCAGCCCCCTTGTCTTTCAGTTCAGCCACCCTCACTACCAGAGCTTCTTCCATGCTCAAGATCACAAAATATAGTCATCATACTCCAGTCATCATTTTCTGTTCCTAGCAAAAAGAAGGGGAAGAAGAGAAAGCAAAAAAGGGGCTTCCCAGAGGCCCCACCCAACAACCACCATTTGCATCCCTCTTCTCCTCCTCCATCTTCAGGACAGGCTGAGAAATGAAGTTGTTTTAGTTGGTTACTTCCCAGCTTCCTGTTACCAAGAAAGAGGAGAAATGAATGCCACTTCCTTCAGATCACGGGAGAGGTGTGCAGCCCTAAACTTGGGCTTATGAAGTCCTGAAGTCTAAACTATATCTATGCCTTCAGGGATCACGTAATTGAATATAGCAGAAGAGCAGGCATAACATGATTCCATATCAGTGTGCAGTTGAAGTTAAATGTCTAAGAGTGATGTGGCAGACCAGATATAAATTACGCTGAGTTTTTGTGAAGGGGATGGTACACTTACCTGGGGAAAGTTTTCTGGAAGAGGTCACTTTACACTCTGATTTCAAGTAGGGAAATGATGTGGTAAATTGGAAAGGATGTAGGAAAGTATAAGAATATGGCGGAGAGAGGAGTGGGGGAACTAAGGAAGTAGAAATAGAAATAAGGCGTTTCTGAGTTGAAGTAGTTATACATTGGTGCTAATGACTTATTGTTTGACTCGCGTATTTTAGATTTCAGGGTATATATTTGAGTCTGTATGCACATAAGATGTGCATTTTTGTGAAAGAGAAAATTAAGTAATGTGTATTTTTCCTTGTTTTCTACTGGTAAACCAGAAAGGTGTTTTTGTTTGTTTGTTTGTTTGTATACCAGAGGCTTTTAAGTACAGAAAATATAAGAAAAAAAATCCATATTAGAAAAATTTATGTCTTAATTAGAAAACAAACTTTCTAACACATCTCAGGACTTTTCCATGACTGTCCCCTTCAAATAATAACCAGGGCAAATTTGGAATAAATGCTGGAGAGCTGAAGAGAGTTTAGAAAAGGAGCCAAATAGGAAAATTACTGTATTAAAAATTTTTTTTTTTAATTGATGTTTTAATGGTTTCTAACATTGTGAAATTTTGGATTGTACGTTTTTGTTTGTCCATCACCATATATATGACTCCCTTCACCCCTTGTGCCCACCCCCCACCCCCACTGCCCCTGGTAACCACAGTCCAGTTTTCTCTGTCCATGTGTTGGTTTATATTCCACATACGAGTGAGATCATACAGTGTTTGTCTTTCTCTTTCTGGCTTATTTCACTTAACATAATACGCTCCAGGCCCATCCATGTTGTTGCAAATGGGACGATTTTGTCTTTAAAAATTTTTTTTTATTCATCTTTTCCAACCATTGCTTCATAGAGAAGATAGCCAAAGACCTTTATTTACCATGCCTGTATTTATTTACTGGGCTGCCGCTTTTAAAATGGGTCAAAATGTCCTATTTTGTTTTAAACATCTTTTTTTCATACAATTTCAACATACCTTTTCATTTGGACCCAAAACTAATTTGTTCCTTAAAAATGAGAAGACAAACACATTGAACTTAGGTAACTCAAGGTGTTTTAAACATTGACAGAATAATCAGTACTTAATACAGCTTATTATTTTATCAAGAAATTATGTAATATTTCTACTATTAGAAAATTTTGTTCGGAATGTAAGACTTCAGGATATCTCCATTATTTAGTATCAGTAAAGTTTGAATTTGCTTAAGAACATCTTAAAAGTTGTTTTTGAGAATTATATCATTTAAAGAAAAGAAATAAACAAACAAAAAGTTGTTTTTGTTTTGTTTTGTTTTCTATTTGGACCATCCATATGAGGTACCCTTTTCTGATTTGCACAAAGGCAACAGATGTATTTGTAGGGGCAGGGTCAACAAAAAACTTTTTTCTAATGAACCACATCATTTGCCAAGTTAAAAAATATTCACTTAGTGATGATTAAAAGCATGGTGTTAAATGGTGTTAGAAATCTCTGTCTCGAAAACAAACCATAGTATGACCTGGGCAGAAGAAGAAAGTGTAGCAGGTATGATTCTCAGGTTATAGATAAAGAGAAGCAAGAAATATATCTTCTTTTATTTATCTTATTTTTTTCTATAACAGTTTATCTTCTAATCCAAGCCTCTATTCTACCATGATGGAGGAAACTTAATCACTTGTGCATCCACTGCCCTTTTCGCTGTTTCCTGCCCCTCCTACATTCTGGTGAGCTTCTCAATTACGAAGGTGTGCATTTGTGAGGAGGGGCAGGGGCAGGTCAGGGAGCAATCCACATGGATAATTCGAGTTTCTGTTATGATTTTTCCCCCAGCTAGTCTCTTCTGTTCACACCCTCTCCTTGCTCCATTTTCTTGTCTGAGAAGGTCATAGCTGAGTTGTCCCTCTGTCCCTCTGTGAGGCCCCTCCAGGTGCAGAAATTTCTCTGCTCGGGTACAGGAAACCGCATGAAGTCAAGTCCCCTCGGCTTGGATATGTCCCATAACAGCTCCTTCTGCAGGGTCTTCATGTCTTTCCAGGAATCTATGTGGGGAATGAAGCCCATATTGTACAAATATACCTCCTCTCCTCACCTCTCGTGGCTTAATTTAACGGCAGGAAGCAGGATCCCTTTCTCAGGCCCCCGCTCCTGCAAACACTTCTGTTGCCTTTGTGCAAATCAGAAAAGGGCACCCCGTGTGGATGGTCCAAATAGAAAACAATGCACCCTGTAGAGGGGTGTAGCCACGCAGGCTCCCTGCTTGGTGAGTAGAAGTACCTTTGTGCAAAGAAAAAGGCCTCTTCCTCTTGGTGGAGGGGGTGGGGGAGTGGGGGCTGGAATTGGCATCCCTCACCTGAGGTCTCATTGCTTCTCTGATCACAGGAAGAAAATTTTCCAAAATCTGTGTTTTTGGAATATGGGCATTTGAAGATCAATACCCAGAAAGAGAATCCTTTTTCTCTCCTTTTTTTGCTAATATATCACTTCTCTAGGCAAACAGCCCAGAGTCACCGCCTGCTGCTTAATGTTCGTGTGTTGTAGGGAGGTGGCTGGTGAGGGGATTCCTGCCGATGTCTTAGTCCTCCGAGGAGGCTGGAATTCTAATCTGGCAAAGAAAAAGGACACAAACAGGATCTTTTCCCTTCTCCCTTCATCCGGGACTGAAAAGTTTCGGGGGGATACTGACAATTCTGACAGAACCCATATCGACTTTCAACGTGGGACAAACACAGATTCTCTCTGTGTCAGGAGAGGCGAACAGAGTAAAATCGGCACACGGTCAGTAGTTCAGAATTAGGGACCCGAATCAGGCAGCCAGCACAGAAGTTTTCTGCTGGAAATGGGTACCTGAGAGAGATGAGATATACGTGGAAACCGAAGCCATTCTTACAGCTCTTAATAGTTGTTCATAAAATTGTGATACATTTCATTTATTCTTCACATGTTTTATTGTAAACATAATTAACAATCTTGCTCTTGTCAGGAATTAGACTTAATGAGTCCAGAGAGAGAAGAATGAGTACCCCACTGTGATTATATTCAGATTTTGAGGGAAATAGGCAGATTCTGCCAAAAGTTTACCCCTGTAAAAGACTTAGGAGCATATGCAATTTTTGTGTGTGTGTGTGTGTGCATGAGGAAGATTAGCCCTGAGCTAACATCCTATGCCAATCCTCCTCTTTTCTCTGAGGAAGATTGGCGCTGGGCTAACATGCGTGCCCATCTTCCTCTACTTTATATTGGACGCCGCATGGCTTGACAAGCGGTGCGATAGTGTGCGCCCAGGATCCGAACCTGCGAACCCTGGGCTGCTGAAGTGGAGGGTGCGAACTTAACCGCTACGCCGCCACCGGGCCGGCCCCGTGAGCATGTGCAATTTTTATAAATCCATTTTGGCACTGGATTAGGTTCAAAGAAGTACGTAGATATCCTAAGATTATTTTTTAGAAGATTAAGAAAATAAACCTTTCAAAAACACATACTACTTATAAACCCTCATCATCTACCTGTTATGTTACCTGTCCATAACTACATTTGCAAGCTAACAGGCATGTTTTCATGTGACCAATGGAGGCATGCTTGTTCTTTAGCTACAATGATCCTGTAAAAATCATGTCCAGCTCCAACTTCTGGAAGCATATTTAGGTTTGATATGTTTGTATCAGTGATTCTCATTCTTCAAGTGCACCTGAGCCACCTGGGGAATTTATTAAATGCAGATTCTGATTGAGTAGGTCTGGGATGGGGCCCAAGTTTCTACATTTCTGACAGAGTCTAGGTGATGCCGAGGCCCCTGGTCCATGGCCCACAGTTTTAGTAGCAGAGTTTATATGGCTAGAAGAAGATCAAAGATGCTGCTCTGCTGGGAACTCCAGCTGATCCCAGGTTGGCCTCCTTCCCCATCTTCCCTACCCTGGTTCTAGTGGGTGGAGCTTCTAATGGTGCCAGGAGGTCTCAGGTTGTTGGCATGAACTGGATGGCTAGCGGGTCTGGGCTGGTGGTATATCAGCACTGCTCTGAGTATATGAAGTGGCCCGTGTGTCAGGCCTGTTGTGTGTCTGGAGGACTCAGGATGTTCAGGGTGATTACTTCCTGGAGTAGTCAGTTTGGATCATCATTATATAATATGTCTGGGCTGGGCCATATCTCTGGTGAGGTCTGGGTATCTGGGATGGTCATTGTGTCCCGACTCTCAGTCTGTTGAATGTTGAATAAATCTGGATTATTGGTGTTTCCAGAGCAGTCAGTCTATCTGGATTGGTCAAGGTGTTGGCCTCTGTGATTTTCCTGCATCACATCATAGGCCTGACAAAGGCCATGCAGACAGCTCTCAAGGTCATGAATATAGTCCAAGGGGTGCGCTTCGCAGGTGGGTTGGATTTCTCTAGGTCCAGAATGATCTTTCTTAGCCTGATCTGCAAAAGGAGTCATCCTCTGCTTCTTACAAGGGGGAATCTGCCTCTGCTCCCAGTCATTATCTGCCCCCATTCCCATGCCTGATATTCCACACATGGAAAGATCCCTTCCAGGAAGCCTCAAGAAAGAGCCACCTTTGCCAGATACCAGCCTGGGTCAAAGGGCTCCCCCCAGCCCCCTATAAAACAAACCAACAAGTGAAGAAACTCCTCTCTCCTCCTTCTATCTCCAGGCTTTTTCATCGTAAGGAAAGTTAAGAAAAGCACAGAGCTCTCCTCTGCCCCCATCCCCAAACTCTGGGCATCAATTTCCTCATTGGCAAAATGGGGATGATGGTTCTAACTTACAGGGTTGTTTCGAGGGTTAAATAACATCATGTGTGGAATGAGTTGAGCGGTGTGCACAAGGCACAGAGTGAAATAGAAAGGGCTAATTTAATTCCTTTAATTCCATTTTAGCCATAAAATGGCTTTTAATTCTTTTTAGCCATAAAAACTCTGAAGAGACACATGGTGAAAACAAGGCCCAGCCGAACTTTGGGGAAACGTAACTTAAGTTTTATATGGAGAGTAACCATATAATTTATTGTCCAAACTGGAACTCTTTCGAACATTAAATATTAAATATTTAGCTATTAATAATTATGGCTACTAATAACTATAACTATTAATAACAACAGGTGTAAACAGACCATCTCAACAGGATGTCTGCTCACTCAATTTATATATAAGTATTTAAGTTAAAGAAATCTTTGGTTCATATTCTCAAAGAAATTGGAGAGATCATTGTTTACTCGTTAAAAACAATCTGAGATAAGGAAAGAAGGATAAAAAGCAAATAGTGAATGAGAATTGATCAATAAAAAGTCAGTAGAAACAGGGAACAGCAGACTGGAGAGAACAGAAAATTAAATCAGTGGCTTGGAGGAAAAGTTCAAGTCCTCGTTGAACTCATAGACAGGCTAAACTGAAGAAAATTATTTGAAAAAAATGTAAGAAATGGTGCTGACACAACTCAACATCCACATGCAAAAAAATGGACCTAGACACAGACCTTATACCTTTCACAAAAATTAACTCAAAATGGATTATAGACCTAAATGTAAAATATACAACCATAAAACTCCTAGAAGATAACATAGGAGAAAATCTAGATGACCTTGGGTTTGGCTACGACTTCTTAGATACAATACCACTTAAAACTTCTGCTCTGCAAAAAAGACGCTATCAAGAGAATGAAAAGATAAGCCGCAGAGTGGGAGAAAATATTTGCAAAACACATAGATAAAAACTGGTATTCAAAATATATAAAGAACTCTTAAACCCCCCAAATAAGAAAACAAACAACCCATTAAAAAATGGACATAAGATCTGAACAGACACCTTACAAAGAAGATAAATGGATGGCAAATAAGCATACAAAAGGATGCTCAATATCATTTGTCCCTGGGGAAATGTAGATTAAAACAGTAAGGTACCACTACACACCTATTAGGATGGGCAAAATCCAGAACACTGACATCGTGAAATGCTGGTGAGAAAGTGGAGTACCAGGAACTGTTATTCACTACTGGTAGGAATACAGAATGGTACAGCCATTTTGGAAGACAGTTTGGCAGTTTCCTATAAAACTAAACATACTCTTAGCACATGATCCAGCAATCGCGCTCTTTGGTGTTTACTCAAAGGAACTGAAAACTTACATCCACACATAAAACTACACACGAATATTCGTAGGAGATTTATTCATAATTGCCAACACTCTGAAGCAACCACGATGTCTTTCAATAAGTGAATGGATAAACAAATTGGATACATTATTCAATGGTAAAAAGAAAGGAGCTATCAAGCCAAGAAAAGACACATGGAGAAACTTAAATGCACATTACTAAGTGAAAGAAGCCAATCTGAAAAGGCTACATACTGTATGATTCCAACTATATGACATTCAGGAAAAGGTAAAACTGTGGAGATAGTAAAAAGATCAGGGGTTGTCAGAGGTTTGGGGAGTGGGAGGGTGGGATGAATAAATAAAGCACAGGGGATTTTTAGGGAAGTGGAACTGTTATTCTGTAGTTTACTCTAATGGTGAATACATATCATTATACATTTATCAAAACCAGTGGAATGTACAGCGAGTGAATCCTAATGTAAACTATGGACTTTAGTTGATAGTAATGTATTGATATTGACTCTTGGATTGCAGCAATCATAACACAGTAACTCAAGATGTTAATAACAGGGGTAAGCGGGAGGAGTTTGAGGGGGCATATGGGAACTCTTTGTACTTTTCTCTCAATTTTTTCTGAAAACATAGAATCGCTAACAAAAATGTCTATTAATTAAAAAAATATACATAAGAGTTATAGAAGAGGGATTCTCTGAAGAGAAAATCAAGAGATCTCATACACACGCAAAAGTATTTCCAGTAGAAAAGAACAAAGCAGGCAAAAGAAGCATTAATGAAAGAAATTACGCATGAATTTTTTTTACCAGAGAAATAGTTAGATATTTAAATGAAAGGGAAAATTAATGTCAGGCAAATGTAATGAAAATAGACCTAGATTATCTGAATTAAATTTTTTAATTTCAGGGAATTTAAATATAATGGGAAAAAATTAGACATAAATTTTTTCCCATGAAAATAAATACCAGAAGAAAATGACACAATTGAAACATAATTCTGCAGAAAAAAAATAACCCAAGTATTTTTATCTCAAGCTAGTATTTTTTTATGTGCAAATATGACAGAGACGTTCTTAGATATATTTGAGGACTGAGAAAATATACCTCGTATTTATGTCTGTCCTGAGAAAAAATGACCTGAAAATGTCCTGCTCACTAGAAACTAATTATAGCAAAGAATTCAAGAATAAGTGACTATTGCAAGGGCCTAGCCCCATGGCCTGGTGGTTACGTTTGTCGCACTCCACTTCGGCAGCCCGGGTTTGCTTCCCAGGTGCGGACCTACACCACTCATCAGTGACCAGGCTGAGGGGGTGACCCACATACAAAGTAGAGGAAGATTGGCACAGATGTTACCTCAGGGCGAATCTTCCTCAAGCAAAAAAAAATTAAAAAAAGAAACTATTACATAAAAGAAATGGCGATGTATAAAGAAAGTATAAAAAAGTTGACATTTAAGTAATCGTTGTTACTGTGATCAAGAAGCAACATAAACAAAAAAAACCTAATTCCTGAAAGAGACTACATAATATATCATGAAATATTTACAAATATTCATCATACTAGAGGCCACAAACATTTCAATAAATTCCAAATCGTAGGAATTTTACAGCTACAAAATGCAATAAAATTTAAAAGCTTTAATGCAAGTATAAACACACAAAAAATAAAACTTCCTGGCAATTTAAAACTTTCCTAGGGGCGAGAAAGAAATCAAAACAGCAATTTTAGACTACATAGAAAATAATGGCGATTTCAAAATTACATACCACAGTTAAGAAGATGTGGATTAAGCTGTACTCAGAGATGGATTTCTCACCTGAAGTACGGTGAGAATAGCTGAGCGAAGATTTCAACTGAGCTCATATTTCAGGGCGCTTTCAGGCTCTGCTGTTTGCTGGGCTTTGGCTAATGAGGAGAGCGAGCCTGCTTTACCTCCTCTTGTGTCCTGCTAGTCTTTTCCCACAGATGCTCAGATGGTTATGGCTATTCATGTCATTGCTCCAGCTGCGAGTCTGGAAGCAGCTTGCCTAGATGATGGTGTTCAAGTGCTGATTGGTCAGCCACACAGAGGGCCTCTGACGTCACTAGACGGGATTCCTTATGGACACGCTATTTGGAACTGGGGCTTCATGGGGAATTGCTTCATGGGGGATACTAGCTTCTCTTAGCTCCCCTCATAGTGTTCCTATGGAATATGTATTGTAATGGTAAGAGGAAGGGGACGAGCAAGGAGGGGGCTAGTGAAGGACATTTCTTCTTGATGGGACTTAATAACCTATATAAACTTTCCACGTTTACTCTTTGGAACTGGGTTTGAAAAATCACATCATCATCTTCTGGGATGACAGTGGCCATCATAAAGTCAACACTGTTTTCTAAGCTCTGAAGGCTGGGCGGGTCTCTTTTTATATTACACTGAGCCTCACAGAGGCCACCATGGTTGTGGTGGGAGGACTTTCACTTTAGGACAGTCACCAAAGAACCAGAATTTCATGGTTTGTCTTATTGACAAGTCAAAAGAGGATCTGAGCCTGTCCGTTAAAAGAGAGTACAAACAGAAGTATGGGCGCTTTTTTTAGGAACTAAAATATTTTTTTATGTGCACTAACTACTAGTTTTAAAAAAGGTCATGGCATGCTTTCTCTTATATAGAGAAATGCTTTCTAATTAGCCGTGGAAATGTCACATTAGTAGGAATATCATATAAAGAGGAGAATGTTGCATACTTTTGGTATTTTGAAAGAAAAGAATATATTGCATCTGACTTTTTTTTTTCTCCTGAGCAAGATTCCCCCTGAGCTAACATTTGTGCCAATATTCTTCTATTTTGTATGTGGGTTGCCACCACAGCATGGCAGCTGATGAGTGGTGTAGGTCAGCACCCAGGATCCGAACCTGCAAACCCCGGGCCGCTGAAGTGTAGCGTGCGAAGTTAACCGCTACGCCACCGGGCTGGCCCCTCATCTGATTTTTTTAACTGAGATTGTTTCCAGAATGTCCTCAAGATTGTTAATGTCTTGTTCTCTCAGGAGTTATAAAATATTAGAAGCCTGTTAACCAATAGCTTTAATAAAATTCTATGCCTTGTGTTCTAACTTCATCATTTATCTGGGAAATGCTTTGAAGATAATTTTCCTTTGCTACATTAAAAAAAAGTCCTATCAAGCAAGATAAAAGGAATAATAGATTGGTATTGGATGAATCTGAGTAATTTATATTAAAAGACTAAAAAACTTCCATTGATAGAAGTTTTTGAAAATCAGAATTGTCTAGCTTGCCTTTGGTATGCTTAAGCCATTTATATGAACATTTTCACTCATTAATTAATTGATTGATTCATCTATTCCTTCACTCTTTTATCACCTCAGTCAGTTAAATGCCTACTATGTGCTAGGCATTTGTCAAGTCCTGAGCATGTAAAAGGAACAAAACATGCTCTTAAGGAAATTACTGTGTACTGAGGGATACAAGCAGTGCTGTTAGGGCTAAATTCAGGGGCCATGAGAGTGCAGAGAAGGAACAATTAACACCGTCCTTGAGGGGGTTACAGTGAAGGGAACAGGAGGAACATAACAGCAGGAATCCAAGCACAAATAGGGTTTAAGCAGTTGAGGAGAAAAGGCTGTGAGGGCAGTGGGGAGAGGCACAAGAGCCTGGAGGGATATCTAGAGATTCAGAGGGAGCCCTTAATGACAGAGGTGCAGCGTGATGGGTACAGAGGAAGTAGGGGAGAAGTGAGTCTCGAAAGATAAGAAAGATCCAGATCCTGAAGGGCTTTCCACGTTTAACAGTTTAGATGTTATCCTTAGAGCAATGAAGAGCCATTGAAGGGTTCTACACAGCAAAGTAATGTGATCAGATTTGTTTTAGAAAGATGATTCTAAATGCAGAATGAAAAAATAACTTGAAATATGAGAATTGTGACAGGAAAACTGGTCGGGGGACTATCAAAGCAATCCAGAGAAGAGACACTACTGGCATCAGCTAAAGTGTTAGTGTTGGACATGGGCAGAAGTGGACGTATTAGATGGTTCAGGTGGAAGTGAGAGGGCTTGGAATGGACGGGGTGAAGGAGGCATAGGGGAAGGAGGAGTCCAACATGGCATCCATCTTTGTGACTTGGACCTCTGTGCAGATTGTGGTTCCATTCACTGAGGAGAAGGGAACCCAGGGGGTGCTGAAAGTTTGGTGGAGGGAGGGAGAGAAGACCGTGAACTCTGTTTTAGACAGACTTGTTGAGATCGGAGGTCAAGATTTCCACTAGGCAGTTAGATGTGCAGATCTCAAGTGGGCTGGAATAAAGCCATAGCAATGAATGAGATCACTGCTGGGGAGTGTCCCGCGTAACAGGGCCCGGAACAGAAGCTGGCATGGAAGAAAATGTGTAAGGAAGAGTCAGCAGAAGAGAATCCTATAGCCAAAAAATGTGTTAAATGACACCACAAGGATGTAATCAGTAAAACCCAGAAAATGAAAAATTCTGCAGACCTTTAGATTATATCTCCATGAGGAGATATAAAAACCAAATGCAAAGCGTGGATCTTGTTTAAACTAACTGTAAAAATACTTATGAGTAGTAGAGGAAATTTAAACTGCCTGGATATTTGATGAGGCACTAATTGTTAATTTTTTAGGTATGATATGAGTATTGTGGTTATTTTTTTAAACAGTTTTTTTTTTGGTTCTATTCTGTTTTTTTATTGTGGTAAAATACACATAATAAATTTACTATCTCAACCATTTTAAAGTGTACAGCTCAGTGGCATTAAGTACATCCACATTGTTGTGCAACCATCACCACCATCCATCTTGAGAACTCTTTTCATCTTGTAAAATTGAAACTCTGTACCCATTAAACATTGATTTCCCCCTTCCTACCCCTCAACCTGTGGCAACTACCATTCTACTTTCTGTTTTTATGATTTTGACAACTCTAAGTATCTCATATAAGTGAATCATACGTATTTGTCTTTTTGTGACTGGCTTATTTCAATTAGCGTAACTTTCTGGTTATGTTTTTTATAAAACATAATGGTGGCAGAGTGATTATGGTGTAGATGAAACAAGAATGGCCATGAGTTAATAATTATTGAAGCTGGATGACGGGGACATGGGCAGTCACTGAACTCCCTATTTTTGTGTATGTTTGAGATTTTCCATAACAAAAGTTAAAAATTAAAAAGAGTATTGCCCTGTCCCCATGGCCAAATTCATGCAACAGAACTTTTTTCCCAAATGAAATCTCATGTGGAAATTCAGTCTAGAAAATATAGGTTGATGGACGGCTCTTCTTATGTACATAAGGCTTGGAACCCAGGGCCCATAGCTCTGACTTCCCGGTAACCTGCTTTGTCCTGCCTCTTGGCTTCCCCAAACTCTAGTTCTCTCTGAAACCCCTGCTGGTAAATAGATTGACATGTAGGAAGTGGGTAATGAGGGATAGCATTGTCAGTGATACACTTCAGCTTTCTCCTCACACCCATTGATCTCCCTCAAGACATAATGAGCACATAGCCTGTACTGGACATCATATTTATCTTGACGTAAAGTCAAGTGAGTTCCCTGGATTTCTTCAGAGTAGCTGATATCAGGATCTATAGGCAATAATCATTCTGTAACCATCATCACTTTCACTAAAGAAAAACACGCTGCATTTCTGTCACACAGAAAATAATTTCTTGAACATGTTCTACTTTAAATTTAGCCTTATGTAGTGAACTTGAATGTCCAGGAAAGATAAAAATGCACTGTAAAGCTATTCAGAGTGTTTCTCTATACTTGACATACTCCTGGTTATGTCTTATATAACCCTGATACATTCATCAAAACTAAGAAATTAACATGATACAACGCTATTCATTGAACTACAGACTTTATTTGGATTTTCTCAGTCTTTCTACTAATGTCCTTCTTCTGTTCTAGGATTCAATCCAGGAGACCACATTGCATTTAGTTATCACATCTCTTCAGTCTCCTCCAGTTTGTGACAGTTTCTCCATCCTTCCTTGTCTTTCATGACCTTGACACTGAAATGTGCTCAATTAAAAATCAGTGTGGTCAAACTCTCCTCCAAGAGCAGGACTCTGGGAAAAGTGAGGGGCAGCCAGCCCTAACAGACGGTAATCCGTCTGATGAAGATGTTTTCTAAGCTGAAACACCCCCTTGTTCCTTGAAGCTTCTTTCATCCTCCACCTGCCTCCCCTCCTTCTTTCCAATCTGGTTCAAGTCTTCCAGTTGTGATTCAGCCAGAATGACCATTCTCTGTTAATGAACAGTTTCTATTTACAGGCCAAGTTGGTACTTGCTGGTTACTGAAGAGGAAATGCAACACAGCCATGGTGAAAACCATTGCAAATGGTTTTGTGGAGAAGGCCACCGCTTGGCCCTTCTGCATCTGGCCGCGTGCTAACTCTACTACAACCAATCACGTGACTGGTGCTTCAGATACTTTTAAACCCAGGGTTTCTAAACCACTCACACGTAAAAAGAAAAAATACTGCAGCCAAACACAAAACAAACCTGACTTAGCTAGTGGGAGCTGCTGTTTTATTGATGCATTTGCTTTATGGTCTAAAATGGGATTTTAATAAATTTATGCTCTGGTAGACACATTCAGAGCCCACGTATTTTATATCTGGGTTGCTGCCTTCCTGCCAAGGCTTAGCACTCTTCATCTCCCTCAGGGTCTCCATGAAGGCAAAATGCACACTTATCACTACTGAGAATCCTACTTGCCTTGGGCGCTCTCTCCATGAATACCAAATGTATTACATCAAGTGTGAACAGGTCAACTTGCCCTCCACCGTCTCTACGGTCCCTTTATTTTCGTCAATAAATTTAAAGATAAACTCTCAAATCAGAAATCACCATACTTAAATGCAAGTACAGTGAAGACTCATTCATCTGGACTCCACTAATTCCGAGTCTGTGATGATTATTGATAAATGGTAAAACGCTTTACATAAAAAATTGGATATTATGTCTTTTTCCATGAATTTTTAGTTTGCTTGGGGTAAAGTAAATTTATACAGACGTCAGTGACTATTTCAAAAGAAGGATTGATCTTAGGAAATTAAATATTTTTCTGATATACTTTTGGATCCAGAGGTTTTTGTGTGGTAAGGGATTCTGGTGTTTGACATATTACAGTGTGATGGTACAATTTATTACTTGGTTGATAATAGGTACCATCTTCGAACATAATGGAGCCACTTCTTTAAAACTGATATACAGTTTAGAAGTTTTACTGTCAGCTGAACTTTCTCCCCAACTGCGTTCTAAGCTCCTTGAATTTAAGGATCATGCATTTTATGTTTTTCGTGTCCCTAACCCACTCAATCGCTGCTTCATTGTGGAGCTCAGAAAAGTGCCTAACGCATAGGAAATGCTTAGTAAAAACTTTTCCTTAAGTATTGTGAGACTTGATTATTCTGAACACGTGGATTCAAACCAGTTTAAAGCAGCTAATTGAGCTCTTGTTAGTATTTATCTATCCAGATTTTTAAAATCTCTCATTAAATTAGTTCCTTTATATTTTTTAGTATGAGTGTAGTATCAGGATGATTTGATTGCAAGTAACCAAGAATCAAACAAAAATGGCCTAAACAAAGAAGAAAATTTATTATCTCATGTTACAAGAAGTTTGAGGGATGAGTGGTTAAAAGTTTGATTGATTTAGAAAGAAACTCAACAATAACATCCCAGACCCATGTCCACTGGGTGACATGCCCTTCATCCCTCAGGCTTGCAAGATGGCTGCAGCTGTTGCAGCAAAGATAGCCTCACACAGCAGTGTTCCAAGACCAGAGAGGGCCTCCTTTCTTCTCTCCCTGTCCGGAGGCTCCCCAGGAGACTTCTCTTCATGTCACATTCCCATTCCTATACTCATCACTGGCAAGGGGAATGGATTTACCCCAGGTGCAGACCAACTAAGATTCACCCCTAGGCCATAAAGAGGCCCAATCTCTGGAAAACATGTGGCTGCTCAATTCATAAGCCAAGCTGGTACCTCTGGCAATAAAGAGGCAAAAGTAATAACTATTCTGTACAGACAACAGTGTCTGCCACAAGCAACATGTCTGACTGGGGAAAACTGGTAGATACTATGTAGTTCTGTGTTGTCTATCATTTGCCTTTGCCTTTTCCATTTGGTAAGAATCACTCATGTTCCTCTCTGTGGCTTTCCTCCTTGAAAATAGAACCCGGGTTTTGTTCAGATACAGGGGGTAATATGCTAAAAGAAGATGGTCCCCATCCTAGGGGACGAATTAGTGACGGGTCTAACACAGTCATGGTAATCCCAGTTCCATGTGCCAATGAACAGTTTAAGGAACGTCCATGTGACCCCATTCTGGTCACTGAGATGGAAGAGACAGTCTCTTGAGGGGTTTCTGGGAAAGATTTTTCTACCTGATGAAATGGGAGATGAGCAGGGGGTCGGCTACCCCACCTGCTTTCTGCCTTTGAGCTTGGTTGTGTGAAGACATGATGCTTAGAGTTGCTGCTGCCATCTCACGACCTTGAGTGGACACATTCCTAACACCGAGGATGGCAGAGCAGGGGAGCTGAAAAGCCTTGAGTCTTGCGGATGTTGTTGAGCAATTGAATCAACCCTGGACTGCTTACCTCCAGCCTTCTTACGTGAGACAGCAATAACCCTCTTGCTTAAGCCATTTGTGGATGGCTATTGCTGCTTGCTGCTGCAACCATCCTGATGGATAATCTTTCTGGGAATGTAACCTCAAAGCCCTTTATTGTGGTATATGTACATAAAGAATGTAAAAATTTTCTTTCTTTTTCTTCTTTTTAAAAAAATAATAGGTGAAGTTTGCCTCTGGCAAAAAGACAAACAGAAAACATATATGTACATGTAATTGAAGCTCAGTAAATATTCGTTTAAAAAATGAATACAGTTTACTGTGATAGTTTTCTCAGGGAATGTATTTTTTTGGATATTTTTATCAACGAACGGTATTTTTGTAGCGCTTCCAGGAGCTCTGTGTTTATGTCTTCCCTAGAAACTGCATTTCAGCGCATTTTTCTGCTGCTTTGGGATCTCAGACGTTCCTGGAAAGAATTACTTTTAACTTTCCTGGGTTTTCCTTCTTTGACTGTTAACTTTTCACTTGCTGCGGCTAGCATGCTATCAAGCATTTGTCCAAAAATATGTTCCTACAATGCCTTCCTCTTACAGTCCTTCAATACACAAGGCAGTGTAAACATTTCTCCATAATGTTCAACAGACCATTCATCTTTTTACTCAAAAAAAAAAAAAAAACTTTTAATATATGAACTATTTGAAACCCACAGCAAAAGCCACAAAATTACTTGACAAATAATCATGTACTCGGTACCCTCTGCCAGGTACTCTTATTAAACTTGAGTTTAATATGTGTTAGCATGTAGCCATATTTCCTTGTAGGTAAAGCTATAGATTTATCTCTGTCCCTTCACCTCCCTTCGCAGAGGTAACCATGGTCTTGATGATAATGATAATGACGGTGATAAAAGCAGCAGATTTACTATATGCCCGCCATTACTCTAAGCACTTTACATACATTAGCTCCTTTAATGCCTACAGTAGACATATGACATAGACACTATTATTACCCCCGTTTTATCGATGAGGGGCTGAGGAAAGATTGGTTAAGTAACTTGTCCAAGGCCCCAGAACCGGTAACCAGAGGAGCCACAATTCCAACAAAGGCAACCTAGGTTTCTCATACCACTCTTATCCTGATATTGCTGTGTTTCGTTATATACTGTCTCTAAATACATATGTATCCATAATAGATATACATAGGATTTATTTGTATATTTTAAAAAGTGTATGATTTGATAACATTTGTGTTTTTTCCCTAGTGTTTTCCTATTACGAACCGTGTTGCAGTGAACAGTCTTGCACATATCTCCTTGTGCATGTGTTGCTCCATGGCAAACATCTAGAAGTCAAATTTTTGGTTGGTAGATTATGCACATCATCAACTTTTTTTTTTAGTTATTCCAAAATTGTTCTTCAAAGTAGTTGTACCAATTTGCAGCCATGCCCGCACTGAGTAAGACTTCCCAATTCCCAGTAGCCTCACCCATTCTTGGTGTTATTGGATTTATTTATTGCTTTTTGGCTATTGAATGTTGCCAATTGATGGGTATGAGATGGTATTTCATTGTTGTTTTAATTTACATTTTCCTTTGATTACTAGAGAGATTGAAGCATCTTTTCATATGTTTATTTGTGCTTCCTTTTTTCTTGGATTGTCTATCTTGCCTGATTTTCAAGGAATTCTATTATATTCTGATTAAATAAAGCTAGTTATATGGGTTGTAAACATCTTCCCATAATAGCTATTGACCTTCCTTTTGTTGTCATCCTGATACACAGAAGTTCATTGTTTATATAATTATAGTCTCAATATTTTCTTTTCTCAATGTGGTTTATGCTTTTGGCATCAAATAATATGACTACTCAGATGTCATCAAGATATTCTCCTAAATTTTTAAATTTTGCTTCTCACATGTAGGTGATTTTTACGTGGGATATGAGGTAGCTATCCAGTTTTACCCTTCT
Source organism: Ceratotherium simum simum (assembly GCF_057802395.1). NCBI lineage: Eukaryota > Metazoa > Chordata > Mammalia > Perissodactyla > Rhinocerotidae > Ceratotherium > Ceratotherium simum. Next base: position 5,268,288 of record NC_141915.1, read on the forward strand.
TTATATGAATAGTTGGACCTATGTTTTTCCATATGGCGATGTCCCACCATCATTTATTTAATACTCTCGTGCTTTGCCCGGTGATTTGCAATGCCGTTTCTGTCATATTCCAAATTTCCATATCTGAGTGATTCTATTTCTAAGCTCTCTATTCTCTATGACACTATCACACTGTTTAAATTACTATAACTTTATAATGAGTACCAATATTCAAAAGGACAACCCCCTTTTTCTTTTCCTCCTCCTCCTCACCAAGCCTCCTTCCCCTCATTTCACTTTGCAATTTTTTAGCCTATTCTTGTCAAGTTCTTTGAAAAACCTACTGGGATTTTTATTGAAATCGTATTGAATTTATAGGTAAATCTGGGGAAGCTTGCAGTCTTTAAAACTGAATCCTCTCATTCATGAATATAGTGAATCCTTTCTTTCTTTCCACCTTCAATAAGGTTTTGTTGCTTTCTCCATAAAAATCTTACAAACTGTTTGTTAAATTTATTTCTGGGCACCTTAAAAGCTTTTATTGCCATGGTTAATAATGTCCTTTAACAATAACTATTGATTTTTGTATATTGATTTCTAGCAAACTTGCTGAACTTTCTTATTAGTACTAATATTTATTTGTAGGTTCTCCTGGATATTCTATGTAAACATATATTCTATGTACTACTTACATTACCCCCTTTTTCCCAATCTTTAGCTTTTTGTGTCTATTGTGCTTTTTTAAATTGAGATATAATTACCAAACAATAAAATGCACGTCATAATTATTTAGTTCAATTAGCTCTGACAACTATATTCACTTGTGTAATCAACACCCCAATCAAGATATAGAACAGTTCCATCACTCTAAGAAGTTTCCTCATGCTTCCCTGCAGTCAATTCCCACCTCCCAACCCTGGGCAACCAACAATCTGCTTTCTGTGGCTATCAGTTAGTGTTTCCTAGTCTTGAACTTTATCAAAATTGAATCATACAGTATGTTTTATTTTGAGACTGGCTGCTTTTGCATAGCACAGTGTTGTTTTAAGATTCATTTATGTTGTCACCTGTATCAGTAATCCATTCTTGTTGGACTAATTATATTCCATTGTCTGGATATTCCACAATTTGTTTACCCATTCTTCTCTTGATAGATATTTGGGTTGTTTTGAATTTTTGGCTATTGTGAATAAGGTTGCTACAAATATTTCAGTCTTTTAACTTTTTCTTCTATTTTCTTATTATGTTAGCTAGGACCTCTAGCATAACATCGAAAATTGAATAAAGAAGTATCCTTATGTTTTGAACATTGTTAATTTCAATATTTGCAATGTGTTTTTGAAAGATATACTTTGTTAAGTTAAGAGAGTTCCCATCTATTCTTAGTTTGCTTAAGAGGATTTATCTATTTATTTTGGGGAGGTATATTTGTTTAATCAAGAATGATTGTTGAATTGTATTAAACGCATTTTCTGCATCTATTGAAGTGATTTTTCTCCTTTAATCTGTTACTGTAATGATTAAATTAATTAATCTTCTAAGGCATTTTTATATTCTTAGATGAGTCTTAATTAGCAATGAGTTAAGAAATTACATGGCCAGGTTTTTAAAATAATATTTTATTTAGTACGTCTGTCTCTTTGTTCACATGTGAAAGCGGCCTACAGTTTTTCTTTCCAGTTTTGTTTCCAGGTTTAACGGCGTCATAAAATGAGCTGGATAGCTTTCTTCCTTTCTCTATTTTTCTGAAGCAATTTTATGATATTAAAGTTATCCGTTTCTTGAAGGCAGAACTTACCTGTAAAACCACCCAGGCTTGGCGATTGTGTTTGTCTGTGTGTGAGAGAGGGCAGCAGCAGGGGGCACGTGGACTGATACAGTTTCTTTGATAGTAATACGATGCTCACATTTTATATTTCTTCTTGAGTCAGTTTTGTTATATTTTTCCAATAAATTGCCCTTTTAATCTAAGTTTTCAAATTTATTGGCATTGTTTATAATATTTATCTTTTTATTTTTCTACTGCATCTCTATGTTCATTCTATTCAGAGTATTGTTTACTTTTATTTTAATTTCTCTTCTTTTGATCATGTAGCCAGATGTTTGCCTATTTCATTTGTCTTCTAAAAGAGCTATTTTTTTTTCCTTTTGGTAATCTTCTTGACTGTGTCTTTGTTTGTAATGTTATTAACTTCTGCTCTTATCTTTATTAGTTCCTTCCTCCTAATTCCTTTGGGTTTACTTTGCTGTTCTTTCTCTAACCTTTGATTTAAATACTAAGTACAATCATTTTCAACCTTTCTTCTTTGTTTAATATATACATTTCAAGATATACTTCAATTGTTTACAGTGGTGTGCTGGAACCAACTGTGGCCAGCTTATATTGGTTTCTGAGACTTGATTTTAGGTATTTCTTCCCAACGTCACACTTCATGTTGGTAGCTTGAAGTAGACCTGGTGGGATATTTACACTACAGATACTGGCAAATGCTTCAAATCATTACCCACCTCCAAACTCCCTCCTCCCCCCCGCCTCCACACCAACCCAGTGAGCCTGCTGGAAAATGTTGACAAACACAACACTGGTTGTTTTCTAGACATGGTATTTAGTGTTCGTATTTTGATTTGGTTCTAAAATTCCATTATTTCTTCTTTACTCATTGGTTGCTTAGAAATGTTTTTTAAAAATTTCCAAGCATATTAAATCATTTTTTTGTTGTTGTTAATTTTATTGTGATATAATCTGTAGGATATCAATTCTTTGGCATTTGTTGGGACTTGGTTGGTAGCATACTACATGGTCAATTTATTTAAAATAGTCCATGTGTACTTGAAAACATGTATAGTCTTTAATTCTCAGGGTTCTACATATGTCCCTTTGATCAGCTTGTTAATTGTGTTGTCCAAATTGTCTCTATCATTACTAATTTTTTATCTGCTTAATCTGTCAATTTTGGGAAAGGAATATTAAAATCTTCCACTATATTGATTTGTACATTTCTTTTTGTCTTCCATCAATTCTTGCTTTATATATTTTGAGGCTAAATTGTTAGGTACGTGTATGTTTATTACATCTTCCTGGTAAATTTGTCCTTTTATTAATATGCAGTGTCCTCTTTATCCTTAACAGTGTTTTCTGCCTTTAATTATTCTTTTATTTGATACATATGTTGATATATTATCCTTTTTCAGATAATATTTGCCTAGTATATATCTTCCCATCCTTTATCACTCACCTTTTCATTATGTTTTAGATATGTTTCTTATAACATCATAAAGCTAAATTTTTTCCCAAGTTTTTCTGTATTTTAATTAATAAGACAATCTGTTTACATTTATGTGCTTGATCGGGTTTTCCTATATCCTCACTTTCTTTAATTTCCTGCCTTCTCCTGTACCCAGTACCCAGCTATATCAAATTTTAACACCACGCCACATTTGTTTCAAAACTGTGTATGTGTGTGTGTGTGTGTGTGTGTATGTAAATGTTTATTTTATTCCCTTAATTTTGATCTTTGCTTTGGAAATTATAAGTTTTATTCCTATTTATTGTAGTGGTAGCCCTTAGCTTGTTAACACGTATTCATGACATGACATGAGACAAGGACCTCAGAGTGCTTTAATTCCAATCTCTATCACCCATCCAATTTGCATATTATGGTTTTCTAGTATTTTATTTTTAAATAATATCCTCCAAATTGTTCATTATTTCTATTTTTGAGATTTTGAGTCAATGTTTATTTAGCTTTACTTATAGGTTTACCAACTATATTGTTTGCCCAATTGTGAGCATTTTATTTTTTCTTCTTTTATCGGTGGGAAACCCTCATAGCCCCTTTCTGAAAATGTCTTTATTTCACCCTCACTCTTCCATTATAGTTGAGCTGATAATAGAATTTTAAGTTGATGTTATTTTCCCTCAGTACTTTGAAGCTACTATTCCACACCTTCTAGCCTCTAATGTTAATGTTAGAAATTCTGTTGCCATTTAGGTTGTTGTATTATTGATAATTTATTTTTTCTTCCTGGGTATTTTGGTTTCCTTAGGTTTCATATAATTTTATTACCATGAGTCTAAATTTATTTTTGTTTATTATGCTTAGACTTACTGTGCCTCATTAATCTGAAGATTCATTTTTTTTTATCAAGTCTCAATAATTCTCAACTATTATAATTATGACCACTGTTTCTTCCCCATTATCTTCATCTTCTCTTTCTGGAATTCCTATTAGCTATATGTTGGATTTTTTCAATCTATATTCCATGTCTTTTAACTTCTATTTTAAATTTCCTGTCGTCTAATATCTTTTAATCTGAGTTCTGGGCAATACGTCCAGATTTGGCTTTCAGTTCATCAATTCTCTTTCCAGAATTCTTTCTTTTCTCTTTATTATTTCTGTACCATTTCATACCTTTATTCATTCATGTCACTTTGCATCCTCTTTCAGGTTATTTTTCAATTATTTTATATTTTTGGGCTCTAGTTTTTATGTTTCCTATTTCTGTTGCCGTTCATTCACAATGAATAATTTCCTTGTGTATTTTGTAATCTGGGATTATAAGAGGGACTTTATTTTCCTTTGGGAATCTGGGCAACCTGAGTTATCAAAGAATCTCTCCAGTGTGTTTTTGTTTGCTTCTTCTCAACATCCCAGAGCCAGCACCAGCCCAAAAGCAATTTTACATTACTTTTCAGCTCAAGGATTTCCAACACCATGACTGCCACGTAGAGCAAACTCTCAACATACAGGCCTGGGATGGTGAGTTTTCATGGGAGAATTATGTATTGATTTAGTCTTCTAATTTTCCAGCTAGAGTCATGGTTGAGATAACTTCCATATTGTCTCTCTGGACTCGTAGGCAGAGTTTATTAGTCTCAGTTTTGACTGAGTTGGCAACCCATCCAGTGTCGAATTCCTAGGTAACCAGATTGGATAACTCCTCCCAATGGCTAGAGCATCAGCTCATGCTCCTGTGTGGCCCTCAGCTCTCTCCTAGCTTTTGACATGTGGGCCTCTCTTTCTTTTCTTGAGCGTAGCCATAGACTTTTTTATTATAATAAAATATATATAACATATAATTTACCATTTTAAGTGTACAGTTCAGTGGCCTTAAGTACATTCACATATTGTGCAACCATTACTACTTTCCATCTCCAGAACTTTTTTCATCTTCCCAAACTGAAGCTCCATATCCATTAACCACTAACTCCCCATTGTCCCCTCCCCCAGCCCCTGGAACCACCCTTCCACTTTCTGTCTCTATGAATCTGGTGACTCTAGGTACCTCATATAAGGAGAATAATACAGTATTTGTCCTTTTGTGTCTCGATTATTTCACTCAGCATAATGTCCTCAAGGTTCATCCCTGTCATAGCATGTGCCAGAATTTCCTTCCTTTTTGAGCTTGGATAATACTCAATATTATTGATACGTATATGTGGTATGTATATGCCACATTTTGTTTCTCCATTCATCCATTGACAGACATTTGGGCTGTTGCCACCTTTTGGCTATTATTGGGAATAATGTTGCTATGAACATGGGTATACAAATATCTGTTCAATTCTCTCTTTTCAATTCTTTTGGGCATTTATATACCCAGAAGTGGTATATGGTAATTGCTAGATCATATGGTAATTCTATGTTTAATTTTTGGAGAAACTTCCGTACCATTTTCCAAAGCGACAGCCATGGATTTTTAAAAAGCTGTGATATCTTATCCTACATTTCTACATATTATCAATGGGAGGCTACTCAAGGTAGCCTAGTCTGCTATCTTCCCAGGACAAAAAGTCATGCCTCCTTTAGCTGATATTAATTTTTTTTTTTCATATTGCTCCTGCTTTTTTCCCACTCAAAGTCTTTCTATGACTTTTCCAGGTCCCAGATACCCATTCCAGAATAGCTAAGCTAACACAGGTCTGCTCAGGCAAAGATGATATAGATACAGATATAGATATACATATATAGATTTATTTGCTCTTCTACTTTTCTCTCCATCTCCATAAGTTCCCAAGAATGGATGTGGCACGTCGGGCTGGGTGAAACAGAGGCGCTCCTCTTTCATAAGTTTGGAAAGTACAATGCCTGTCAGAGGGAACTACTGCTGTGAATGGGTTTGCTTTTACTTAAAAATTTTTGGATTCTTACCATGTAAGAAAATATCTCGTCACAAAACTCTGGGTTGTTTTTTCCACTTAAATTATGTGTCCATTCCAAGTGTATTTCATAAGCATGAGTCTGCTAAGCCTCCTTTATTAAAAAATAACCAGGGTTGAATATAGGGTGATATTTAATGACTGAGGTAAAATGAAATTCCAGTTCTTTTTCCAGAGGTTTTTAACTTCGCTAAGTTTCTCTGAGCGTGCTAAGTTCTTCTATAATATCTTCTTCTCTCCAGATTTTTTCTTGAACTTACTGCTACTTTGCCTTTAAATTTTTTTCTCTTTTAGAGAAAAAATGAGCAAGTTGTGGAGAATGTCATTTTCAGCTAAGGAAAAAACTTCAAGAACATTACTCTTTTATTAAATTTCTAATTATTAAAGAAAGTAAAATTGTATCCCTTTGAATGGGTGCTTTAATCAAAATTGTATTCATTTATCTTTTTAATCAGCAAACACTTACTGAGCTCCTCACATTGCAACAGGTGATAGATAAGCAAGACATGGTCCCTTGTTCATAAATAGTTCAATATCAGGCAAGGCAGTTGTGAAAACAAATAATTTCAGACTTCTATTTTCAACGGTATGGCAGACTTGAGGCTCTGACCCATTGTTCCTCTGAAAACTAAAATACTACCTAAAATGCAATCAAAATTTTAAAAGCTTATACTGATAAGCTGTTATCAAAATAAGGATTCCTTAGAGGTCAAAATTAAGTGAAAATAGAAACCCACAGAGATAAGCAGAGTACTAAAGGTTATTTGCTGAATCTTGGTGACCTTAAGCTTTTGTTTTCACAGCTTCAAGGGGCAGAAGACATGGCTTAGGGGCTGCCCAAAAAGCAGTGTTTAGTAGGACACCCCAACATTAAAGCTGGGACCCCCCAAAAGGCTACTCATGTAAAATTGAATTAGAAATTGTCTTGACACCCAAGGGGCATCAAAGAAAGTCTCCTGTCTTGAGACTATATGTTGAGTAAAGAAAAAAATTCCCCATTGAATTCATGCCTGCGCTCATTGATTCCTCACACTGTTTTGCAGCCCAAATTTATACTAACTGGAATCTGAAAAATTCTCAAGCCTGAATTTGATTTAAAGTGATCTTGGGTTGGTCATGCCTTCCTGTATCTGGCAGACAAAAGCACAAATCCTCTTTGGAGGATTTCTCTAAAGGAACCCACTTTGATTAAATTAAGCCTCAAAAAAATTTCTATGGAAAAACTTCCAAAAGATACCAATTTGTATAAGAAATGCCAAAATAACAATGAAGCAAGTTATCATGAATGAGAGGCAGCAGAAACTATAGACACCAATATCAAACATGAAAAGATTTCAGATATTGGAATTGTCAAAGACAGATTATACAATAAGCATATCTAAAGAAATAAGAGATCAAATTTATGAGCAGGGGACAAGACTATAAAAATGATCAAGCAGATTTGAAAAAGTCAAATAAAACTTCTAGAAATAAAAAATGTCATAAATGAAATTTAAAAAGTCACTCTATGAGTTTAACAGCCAACAAGACCCAGCAGAAGAGAGAATTAGTGAGCTAGAAAATAGATATAAAGAAATATTAGACTACAGAACAGAGATAAAAAGAGATAGAAAATATTTAGTCAGACTTCCAATACCAATTCTGAGATTCAGGATGTCAAAGAAGTTCCCAAAAGGATATGTAAGAAGAAATGTCTGCCAGGACATATCATAGTGAAACTACAGAGCACTTAAAGTCAAAGACAAAATCTTAAGGGAAGCCACAGAGAAAACACAGACCACCTGTAAGAAGCTGCTGTTTAGACTGATGCCTGAATTCTCAACAGCAGCAGGAGAAGCCGGAAGTCAGTGAAATCACAGCTTCAATATGTTAAGAAAAAACATTAGTTAATTGAGATGGTGGACCAGGTCTTGAAGGAGGAGTAGGAAGCTTCAGGCTCGTTAGAGTGAGGAAGAGCTCTTCAGGCAGAGGGAACAGCATATGCAGAGACACAACATCGTGTGTCTTGTCAGGACTTCCATGGTGCTGGAGCAGGGGCTTCGTGTGGGGAGTGGTGGGAGACAAGGCCACGCAAGTGGGCAGAAACTCACATGCCATCCTGAGTCATGATTATTGCTAGGGACAATCTGAATTCTTGGAGGGACTTTAAGTAGGTGAACACTGCTGGCTAATCCATGGAGAATGTACTGACCATGCTGACTTCTCGTGTTCCTCGTCTTTATAATGAGAGTGATTTCTTACAATAGATGGCTTCCATCTGGATTGACTACAGGGAGAGTATGTGCTGATAAGCTGATATACCCATGCCCTGTATGACAGTTAGATTAGTAAACTGGCATTCTGGTATATAACTCGGTCTCACGTTTTCTTAGGCTCAGTCTCCCCCTTGACAAGAGTAAGCTTCCGTTCCTTCAAAACATAAATCCTTCAGGGTTTCCCAAGCCTGTTGGAGCTTCAGAGTGCTTTGGAGAGTTTTAGAAGGCTGAATGTAACAGATAAAGAATGTCAGCCCACAAACTCTGGCATGAAAAAAAATTCTGATTCATTATTCTACAGTTCAACCTAAATTTCTGTTTGGGGCTCTCATTCTGTTAGGTGATTGTCAATTCAGGACCTCCCCCGTTCCCCAAGGGTTCCTCTGAGTTCTGATGGACTGATGGCTCTTGTCCTAGACACCGTGGGTCCTCACGGTCATCCATCACCCCACCCGCTTCTTGGGCTTTGGTTAACTTGGGTAACCAAGAATACTTTCCCCATTTCTATTTCCACGTCCTCTAAATGGGATTAGTGCCCTAAAAGAGGCTCCTCTAAAGGTCTAATACTCTTTCCACTGCTTCAGTGCCATTCTTGGGAGGCAACAAACTCATTTACTGCTTGTACGGCGTGTTGGTACGTGGAAAAACTGGGACGATGTCTAAAGCTCCTCTTCCTAGACGTTCCACACCGCGTTTCTACTCTGAATTTTGCCACATCCCTATGCTCTATCCAAACAATAAGGCCTGTGTCTTCCCTGATCCAAGATTCCTCAGACTATTTAGATCTCTGACTCTTTCCCTAGGACTCTGTCTGGGGAGGAGAACCAGGGCCCCTTTCTTTGAAGCACACCAGTGTCTCTTCCCTCTGGAAGAACAAGAAGCCTCCATCCTGTCCTACATGATAGCAGCCTTCAGATATATGAAAACAATGCTCAGAATAAGAAGCATTTTTGAGTGCCACTTATTCACTTTGCATATATTGTTTCAACCTTTAGAACTACAGTTACCATCCCCATTTGACAGAGGGGAAAACTAAAGCTTGGGGAGAGTAAGTAACTTACTATGGTTCCATAAAGGATGGAGCTGGGATCAGAGTTCAGGTCTGTCTGGACCAGGGTCCAGTTCTAAACCTGCCTTGATCTCTTAACCTTAATCTTAATCTCTTAATCCTTAATCTTACCCTCTTCAAGATAGGCATCTAGAGTTGTGTCTCTTATTTGGGCTTCTACTGTGTCCTGTGAGTATTTTTATCTTAGCACTTGCCACAATGTCTTGAAATTGTTGACATATCTCCTAATCAGATCTCTCTAGAGCCCAGCACAGTGCCTGGTCTCAAGTAGAAATGCTTGTTGAACTGTTATAATATTTCTTCTACTGCTATTTATTTGCTCTGTTACCACCACGTGTACTCTCTCTTGGTCCCACTGCTGGAGAAGCTGGGATGTTCTGAGCTAGTGAGAGGCTCATAACCTTGGCAAGCAAAGGTCTCATTAGGTTGGGATTTGGGGGCAGTTAGAGACTGTTCAGACTCAAATCTACTACTGAGGGAAGAGTCTTATTGATTCTGGTCTTAGGACTCATTTGGATCCCCAAGAGTGGGAAAGCACTTCACTTCTTATGGCAAAATCTTTGTAAACATTGCCATAGAACACCAATTCAAAAACCAATAGATAGGTACATGCTCTGGCCTGATGTTTTGTGTCCCTCCAATTCCTGTATTGAACTCCTGATGCCCCATGTGGTGGTATTAGTAGGTGGGGCCTTTGGGACGCACTTAGATCATGAGGGTGGATCCTTCATGAATGGGATTAGTGCCCTAAAAGAGGCTCCAGAGAGCTCCCCAGCTCCTTCCACCATGTGAGGACACAGGGTGAAGACTCGGGCTATGAACCAGGAAGAGGGCTCTCACCAGTACATGACTGCTAGTGCCTTGTTCTTAGACTTCTAGCCTCCAGAACTGTGAACAATAAATTTCTGTCTTTTATAAGTCACCCGGTCTGTGTTATTTTGTTACAGCACCCCAAATGAACTAAGACAATAAATAAGAATGAACCCCAACCTTTTTTTGAAGGCATGCAATTAATTTGGAGGCTGATTTATTTTTAAAAATCATGTGGAGTAAAACCTCGTGCATTATTGAATCCAGATTAAATAGAAAATCAAAATAATTTCTGTCCAAGTCCGAATTCTTATTTCAATTTGAAATTTTTAAATCAAATCAATATAGGCACATGTTACTGAAAAGTTTAATAGTACTTACAATGAAGACTGCCACATCCCATCTCTAAGTCCCACTATCTGCTTTCAATCCTTTTATTATTTATTCTGGTATATATCTCTAAATAGTATCTTTATACTGTTACTTATTGACTTTTATTTTAGGTGTTACCATTGGCTTTCTTCTATGGGCAAAGGGAATTGAGCTTTCTTACACACTTCACGCATACACTGCCCAGCCCATTTTCTTCAGGAAGGTTATATCACAATTTTTGTTGATAGCAGTGTTCAGTGTTTGCATTATTAAGGTCTGAAAATATTATTCACAGCTGAGCCATGTTGCATGTTAAAGCAATTGTTCCTTTATTACACAATTTTTGTTTCCCGTAGAGTTAATAATCCTCTCATATTGCTGTTTGCTTAGTTTTCTTTACACCTATCACTAATTACACCAGACTTTCTAATTGAACTACAAAACTTCATTTGATTTAGCAGATACAGCAGATAATTCTTACTCGACTGTCTTGGTCCTAGAAATCCAATTTGTTTTCAATGCATAAATTTTATTTTCGTTTTGTCTTTATGAAATTGGGATCATGCCATATACACTGTTCTGTAAGAGACTTTTTTACTAAGCAATACATCATGAACATCTTTGATGCCTGAAGCATCCTATTTAATGGATACATAGTATTCTATTGCACAAACACACCATAATCCATTAAACTAATTGCCCATTGTGACACATTTATGCAGTTTTCAATTTTTCACTTTTATAAACAATCCTGACATTCGCATTCCTGAAGCTCAATTTTGCCTAATTATTTCCTAAGATAAATTCTAAGTGTAGAATTACTGGGTCCAATGATACATAGATTATTAAAGACTTGATGCACATTTTCCTCCAGTGCTGAATTTGAGAAATATTGCCAATTCTGAGCTTTATCATCTTAAAACATTTTTGTCAATTTTAAATGTCGATTTTAGTACGAATTATTTTCGTTTGCATTTCTTTGATAAACAATAAGATTGCGTATGAAGATACCTATTTGATATTTTGGTTCTATATTTGTGCACTGCCTTTTATATGCCTCGTTCATTTTGCTACCAGGCAATCTTATTCCTGATGCTGCTCCAGGTAGCCTCTCCACTTGAGTTTGGAATTATCGCCTTATCAGACTTATTCTTTGCATTCTAGCTCTTCCAGGCCTTTGCTCGTGCTGATTTCATGATTCATTTAACGATCCATCCGTTCACGCACCTCTCTAATATTTATTGAGCACCTATTGCAGTCTTCGAGGAACTGGGAACACAATAGAACAAAATGATGTCACGGCTCTTACGGAACTTACATTTTTAGAAGGGGAAGACAGATAATAAGTAAGCAAGAACAATTAAAGATACCAGACAGTGTGAGAGAGAGGTTTAAAACTAGGTGCTATATGAGGGGATAACAGGGGACTCTCCTAGACTGAGCAGTTAAGGAAGGTGTCCCTGAGGAGGTGACAGTCTAGGATCTCTGAATACACGAGGGAGCCAGCCATGGAAAGAACAGCATTCCAGGAGGAGAAAAGAGCCAGGTGAAGCTCCATCTCCTGCTGATTTGCAGTATGACCATCCTTTAAGCTAAAGCCCCAGTTCTGTGAAGCATTTTTGGATCATTTTGGCCCAGAGCAAACACTCTTTTGATTTCATATAATCCCCATTGTCTGATCTACCTATTTGTCACCTATAATTCAGTCTCACATAATTAATTTATCTTGGGTTTACTATATTTTCTTTCTCAGGTAAGTCTAAGCATTTGCTAGGGTTAAGGGACTGCATCTAATATTCATCTGTTGGGCCTACAGTATCCATTGTACACTAGATGCTCAATCGTTATATTTATGATCAATGTATACAATCATAATCTTGCTTGCCATAGGATTGTCTAATTCAGTCTTCAAAATCCTGGGAAAGAGCCAAGGCATATGTGGTCCTTGCTTCAAATGGGCTGAAAATGAAGAAAGCTGCTTCTTTTTTTTCCCTCCCAAGTCACAATACACAGTTGTATATTTTAGTTGTAAGTCCTTCTAGCTCTTCTATGTGAGCCGCTGCCACAGCATGGCTACTGACAGACGAGTGGTGTGGTTCTGTGCCTGGGAACTGAACCCGGGCCGCCAAAGTGGAGTGTGCCGAACTTTAACCACTAGGCCGTCAGGGCTGGCTCAGAAAGCTGCTTCTTGCAGAATGTGAAATTAAATAGAAAGCTGAGGCATTTCCTTTCTTCTTAATGAAATTTTTACAAGACAATCAGTCAACAGAGGAGAAAATCTAGGTCCAAAATACAATTTAGATAACTGCTGTTCGAAAGGGAGCAGGTTGCTACCACTTGTGTACATGTGCACAAGTGTGCGTGTGTGTAGAGTATTTATTTAGCATCCCCTATATGCTCCAGTGTATGCTTGGAGGAAATGGAAGGGAAATTGTTATAGGAAAGAAATCTGCTTCTTATCTTCAAAGATTGTGCAATCTATTGTGGAAGCATAAATACCAAATATGAGAACTCATAAAATTGCCAGGAACCCCTAGAAACTTGAAAAACTTATGCAATAATGTAATAATCCTGTACGTAAGGACTCAAGAGTGCTAAACACACAGCCAGGGATAAGGAAACAGATGGTTTATCATAAAGGCAACAGCAGAAGGCTAACTGCAGACAGAGATTGGTTGAGTGTGTGTGAGTGAGTGTGTGTGTGTGTGTGTGTGTTCTGTTGTATGTTGGACACACAGGAGCTGGAATTCTAACCAATTTCCTCTCACTCACCTTTTTATGATCTAATCCATCTGTTATTTGTGTCTCAATGAATGATTTTCTGGTTCTCATAACTCCAGGTGTAATAACCCAGAAACCCAGAGAGCATTTATGAGATAAACGTCTGGAGAAAAGGAGGCACCAAACCCAAGACATTTGCAGTACACACAAGTGTGAAAATATGTTGACTGCTCCCAACCAGAGAATGAAGATACAGTTCTTCATTGCACTGAGCTCTAGAAACATATAAGAAATTTTTGGATGATTGACTCATAAAGTGATAAGAATTGGTAAATGCCAAGCTAGGCCAATGGAGAGATTCAATAAATGAAAAGAGAGAGATTACACAGAAGAAGGAGAATAAGAACATTTTTGAAACAGGTAAACAATTGTGACAAGAATTGTCATAAGAAGGCCAGACTCTCCCATCCGAGTTGGAAGCCCAGCTCCAGAATTTAAGAGTGGTGTGACCTTGAGCAACTTATTTAACCTCTACGTGCATCTATTTTCTCATCTGTAGAATGGGATTCACTTAACAAGACATAATTATTAGGCATCTTTAATGTAACAGGCTCTGTCTTAGGTGCTGGGACACTGCTCTAGGCACTGCAGAGCAGTTACCTTCCTCCAGAGGGCCGTTATGAAGTTAGCTCATAAATGTAAAGAGCTGAGAACACTATTGTCCTCATGAGATGCAGAAATACATTTTAGAATAGAAAAAGGAAAGGAAAATAAGGCAGACTGAAATGAACAGACTGCCGACAGAGTTAGGGAAATGACGAAAGGAAACGCGGAATGCCATAATAGAATTTTCAATGGAATTGCAAGTAAATTGAAGTAAAGAGAACACTATCTGACATAAATGTTAAACAAAAGCTCACGTCCAAAACTTACTTGGTTTCCCTTTCTTCACTATCCCTTCATTTTGGTGTATCTGTCTACTTTGCTGCTATATTAATTTCCCAAGCATCACTTAGAGTTATGTTCACCCTCAAACACTTAATGACTCCCAACCTTCAACCCAAACTATAAATTTCTAATCTAGGCATTCAAGATAGTTCATAAAATTATTTCTACTACCTTTTGAGCCTTATTTCTCTCTCTATCTCCACATTTTGGGTCACTGACTACAGATAATGCCTTTGAATGACCCAGTAGTCTCCTAAATGGTGTTTGATTGTGGTATAATCTATTATCTTACCACTTCCTGCATTATGCAGTTCCAATGCCACAGCTGTTTAAATTTATGAACTTTCCCTTTTCAAATAATTGAGCAATCTGCTTTGATCAAATTTACTTTACTTTTTTTTCCCATTAGAGGTAGCAGAAAGCCTCATACCCATTAGGTGCTTAATAAGTACTAACTCACCCTCCCCGCCCCCCTTGCTCCTCAGCTGCATTCATGTTGCTTGCTTTTCTTGGAAAGATCTCCAAGTTTTCTGTTTTCCAAAATAATAACCATCCTTCCAGGACCAACTCGAAAGTCAACTTCTTCCAACCTGTCCATCTCATCACGGGTGAGATGGATCTCTTCCCTTCAAAGTGTGACTTTATCCTGATACCTTATCTACTGTGCTTCCCAAATGCTACCGTAGTTAATACTATTTGTGTGAGTGTCTTATGGCTGCACACGCAGTCGCTGAAGACAATGACTGTGTTCTATGAATTTCTGTACCTTTGCTATATTCACCTAGCACCTTGCACGTGATGAATACTCAAGAGATTAAGAAGAAATTTGTTAAGTAAATGGAAGAACTGGTAAAGTCTTGAGGAGAAATGGGCCACTGGAGGCTTGTTTGAGGTCTGAATGTTTGAGGAGGGGCTGTGCATGCTTCCTTCGGGGCTTTTCTCTAGGCGTTCCCTGCCATCTCCCCACCTCTCAGCCTGCACAAAGAGTAAGTCTGTGTTTAGAGCAAGGTGATTTAAAGGTCACAGTTATTAGCAAATAGCTGTGTTTATAAACTTAGTTTGACAAAAAAGGGAGCCTTTGAAATTAATACTGTTTGCTGAAACCGGAACCAAGTTCAATCAACAGTGGGCTCAGTCTGGTTAAGGAAATGTGCAGTCAATGTGGTTTGCACCATCTTACACTCCTCACTCATTCCTTTTAGTTTTTGAAATTTAATTTTTTTAAAGCTTGACTGGATTTTTAGGCTGAGGTTTATCTGTTTTGTGTCAACTTGCTGTTGTCATGATATTCTGCTTTGAAAATTTTATGTAATGAAAGTGTTGTAGCCTCAGGACCTAGTTTGATCTTATCCTGTTCAGCTCAGCCCCAATCCCAGGACTCTGGTTTACTTTGTCATCAAGAGATTCCAGAAGATTATGGGACGGGGGCTGCTGGGTCCCCTGCTGCCTCAGAGTATCCTGTGGGAAAGGTTACTCTGAGATGTTGGTAGATTTCTGATATAGAAAAAGCTACTCAGAATCAAAAGCTGGAAAGAGGCACTTTCTGACACGAATGGTGCTGGTTCTTCCAGCCCCCAGGTTTCAGCTCCACACAGAGAAGACTCTGGGAAGAAGATGACCACAGGAGCAAAAATTTATCTTAGGAAGAGAGGAACCCAACCCAGAGACTTCTTACAAGTCCTTTGGTTGCTTTTAGTTAACAAGAGATAATTGCTCCTCCAAAGTATCTAATTCTTAGTTGATGAGACAGGGATTCAGAGGATGCAAGATGTTGGAATAATTGGCTAATGCTTCTGTCCAGAGAGATCTGGATGCCCACCCCAAAATTAAAATAAAATGTGGAGGAATTGTCCATTAAGGATGACTGAACTCAAGTCCGTGAGGAGAAGAGAGAATTTAAAGCCATTTTGTAAAATGGGAGAGGGCACAGAGTTACGCAAAGTGAGAGGGTCTCCTTGCGGGAGAGTAGTAATGGGCTCAGGATATACGGGGTCTGAGATGGTTATATCCTCATTTGCTCAGAGAGACGGATAAAGAACGAATGATGATAAATGAGTATTCTTTCAAAGCACTCACTTGGGGAGGCTCTACTTTTTTTTTCCCTCACAAAAGTGCCTCAAAATGCTTAAAGAATTCCACTTTGGAATTACTTCTGAGCTAGTTTATATTTTCTATCACATCACTCTACAATTGCACCTCATTTTTAACCAAAAAATAGTTTCCTGCTCAATCAGCCACCTTATTCATCAGACTTGGCTTTGGATGGTTTTTGGTTGTTTCCAAAAATGAAATTTTCTCTCAAAGCTGAAAGATTTACGTTATTGAAGCTCCTTAGGAAATGTGACGTTGACTCTGAAGAACTCAAGAGGAGTTTGAGATATATTTTGGTAGTGAAAAAAATCAAGTCTCATTATTTTGCAGACCAGTCTCATACATTTTCATACCTTCTTCTCTCATATTGTTTTAGAGACGAAACTCAGATCTGTATGAAGTATTCCAAGTGCATTAATCAAAGAGTTGTGCCTAATCTAGCCATCTGTACTAAATCTCGGCTTCTACAATATCTCTTTGAAAATAAAAGAAAGAAAAGCAGAAAGATATATGTAAGAACAAAAATAGAGGTGCATATAATTAAATCATAAAAGTGATAGATACCACTTTGAGCTACTCTATGCAGGCTCCGCTAGCATTGTGTACATTACATGTGTAGTAGCTTACATTATAGCTGAGTTTGCTTCATGTTAATGCAGAGTAATACCTATTTATTGTAGAAAATTAGGAAAAAAGAAAAGCAAAAGGGAGAGAATTTAAAATCATCCGGAATTCTGTCAACTATAGGTAACTAATTTTGATCTTTCATCTTTCCAGCCTTCTTTTGATGGATTGTTTACTTTGTGGCAGATTTAAGTCATTAGCTTTTTTGCTTGTTTTTGGCTTTTTTATTAAAAAAATACAATACATTTTTTTATTTCCATAAAAAATGGAAATAAAATGAATTGTATTAACTACTAGTCAGCTTCCTCCCCCTTTCCCTATAGACAACCACTGGCCTGATTTCTGCAATTTCATTTTTTTTCGTATTTTTATCATCTAAGCCAGAAGTAATTTTTCTGTTCTTCTCTATTATCAGTATGGAAACATGGATTTTTATTTATTCAGGTGCAATCATTATTCTTTTTGCTTCTCTAATCGTCCTAAATACGGCCAGTGGGGGCTTCTTCAAGCAGTGCCTGTGAACTTTTCGCATAACCCCGTTAGCCTGAATCCTTCTTAGCTTTCTGACACAGCAAATTTTTCAGGCTCACCTTGTGGGCTCCCTGCCCTGACCATTTCCCTAAGGAGCCCTGGTTTCTGTTAGTGAGGAGTGGTTTTTAGAAATCAAGATCTGGGCGAGACAGCTCTAATGGCCTAGTGGTTCAAGTTTGGCGCGCTCCACTTCAGCGGCCTGGGTTGGATTCCTGGGTGAGAGACCACACCACTCGTCTGTCAGTAGCCATGCTGTGGCGGCAGCTCACACAGAAGAACTAGAAGGGCTTACAACTAGAATATACAACCATAGACTGGGGCTGTGGGCAGGGGAAAAAAAACAATAAAGAGAGGAAGATTGGCAACAGATGTTAGCTCAGGGTGACTCTTTCCCAGCAAAAAAAAAAAAAAAAAAAAAGATCTGGGCACTGCACACATTTGCTTTTGAGGTGCCAGTTCTTCTAGATGCTCTCAGGGGACAGATCTGGGAAGTACTCACAGATATATATGATGGGCTTGTTTGGGAAAGCACACTCTCGTTTTTCTCCTTTACTCACACACTTTCAATGCTTCTGTAAGTGCAGATATGTGCACTGTCACAGAGAGAGCCTGTGTGGGTTTTCCACACATCAAGTAATTCTCTGTGGCACCAGCAGGGTGTCCTATAATTCACTTTAGTTCTGACGCTCCTTGGAATTAGTGTCAGATGCCACAAGTTAAGGGCTCAGTCCTACAAGACTGCCCCCACTTTTTTTTTCTGGCTGAGGAAGATTCACCCTGAGCTAACATCTGTTGCCAATCTTCCTCTATTTCATATGTGGGACGCTGTCACAGCATGGCTGACGAGTGGTGTAGGTCTGCACCTGGGATCCAAACCCGCGAACCTGGGCTGCTGAAGCAGAGTGCGCCAAACCCAACCACTATGCCTTGGGGCCAGCCCTAAGACTGCTCCCACTTTTGACACTAACTGCAAGTATCAGGTTGTCACCTGTACTTCTGACCAACTGGCTATAAATCGAGGTTCCCACAACTCCTCCTTACATTCAATAATTTGCTAGAATGGCTCACAGAACTCAGGGAAATACCTTTACTGCTTTTTTTTTTTAAACAAAAGATATAATAAAGAGTACGAATGAATAGCCAGGTGAAGAGATACGTAGGGCGAGGAAGCAGAAGGGTCCCAAGTGAAGGCGCCCCTAGCCCTGTGGGGCTGGGGTGGGTTGCACTGCCATCTCGGCATGTAGATGTGTTCACTGACCTGGAAGATCCAAACCCTGTGCTTTTAGGACTTTATGGAGGCCTCCTCATGTGGGCATCATCCATCACTAACTCAACCTCCCGCTCCTCTCCCCTTCCCAGAGGATGTAGGGTGGGGCTAAAAGTTCCAATCTTCTCATCATGGCTTGGTCTTTCTGGCAACCAGCCCCCATCCGGGAGCCCTCCAGAGTCACCTCATTAGAACAAAAGACACTCTTATCACCCAGAAAATTCCAAGGGTTTTAGGAGCTCTGTGTCAGGAACTGGGGCAAAAACTAAATATTAGAACAAAAGATGCTCGTAGTGCTCTCATCACTCAGGAAATTTCAAGGGTTGTGTGTGTTAGATATGCTTGATAATTTACCAAATGATCACTGTACAAGTGGAAAGTTCTAGATAGGAAGCAAGACAATGCTTTCATGGCAACAAGCCCACACTGGTTTAGGAAAATGTGTGGGGTGAATGTAGATGGTCCAGATCAACTCACTAGCAATAGCAAAGAAGGCTCTCTCTGTGACAGGCCTGGGCTGCATGAAGAGGACGCACTTCCTGGGCCTCATGTGCCTGCCTGCCAGTGCAGCTCCTAAGGAGGATCCTATCAACTTAGTGGGCCACACCTCCGACCTCCAGAGACAGAGGGCTCAGTCCCACGACACTGCCCCCTGTCAGATGCCAGTCACAAGTCACAGGCCTCCCATACTTCTGACCAACTGGCTATAAATCAGTTCCCGTGCCTCCCTCCTCAGGTTTGATAATTTGTTAGAATGGCTCACAGAATTCAGAGAAACACTTTACCTATGTTTATTGGTTTATTATAAGGATACAATTGAATAGCCAAATGGAAGAGATGCACAGGGAAAGATGGGGAGGAGGCTGCTCAGAGCTTCATGCCTTCTCCGAGCATGACACCCTCCCAGCACCTCCACGTGTTCGCCAACCCAGAAGTCCTCTGAACCGTGTAGTTTAGGGGTTTTTATGGAGGTTTCATTAGTCATGATTGGTTAACTCATTGGCCACTGTTGACGAACTCAATTTCTAGCCCCTCTCCCTTGCCTGGAGGTCAGGGAGTGGAGCTGAAAGTTCCAACCCTCCAACCACGTGGTCAGTTCCTCTGGTGGCCAGCCCCCATCCTGAAGTTAAATAGGGCCACCAAGAGTCACCTCATCAGCACAAACCTAGGTATGGTTGAAAGGGGCTTGTTATGAATAACAAAAGGTGTTCCTCTCACCCCTGTCACTGGAGATTCAAAGGATTTAAAAAAACTTTGTGCCGGGAACTGGCGACACAGACCAAATGTACATTTCTTATATTCTCACAATATCACAGCTTCCTAGTAGATGGCAGGATTCTCCTATCTGCTCCTGCATTCGGTTTATCGTGATCACGTGTCACGTAGCGTCTGGAGACGTCTACTGGGTACTCACGAGAGACTGGGAATGGAAAGGGTGAATAATGTCTTAGGATTATGAAAATAATTTTCATCTCACAGATGCACTGAAAGGGTCTCAGGGTCCCCCAGGGGTGACCAGACCGCACTCCGAGAACACTGGCATAGAGAAGCGGGTAGTGGAGGCAACAGCGTTGGGAATTACAAGCTAAGGTTTTGAGATGGTTTGGCTTGATCTTTATGATACTGTACCTAGAAATTGATCCTCCAATGAGCTGTTAAATATCAGCTAATTTCGTGAAAGTTTGCAAAAGTTAAGTAAAATGGTGCTAATTTATCTTTGGAACTCCAAACTCTTATGTGTAATTGCTACTCAACATCTCCTCTTGGGTGTCTAAATAGACATTCCAAATTCAGCTTGTCCAGACTGATCCCCTGCCCTCCTACCCACACATCTCTCCTGATGTGGCATTTCCCATTTAGTTCGTCATTATAGCTGTTCAGGCACAGAACCCTACAGTCATTTCTGATGCCTCCCTGGAATTGCCCTGGCCTGAGCCTCCAGCATCTCTCACCCGGGCCACTCCGAACTGTTCTCTCCGTTCTTGCCCCCGACTCCAACCTGCTTACCCGTTCTCAACGTTAACAGCCCGAGTGATCCTTTCAACACGCAAGACCACGCCATTTTCTGCTTAAAATGATGTGACGACGACTCCTTTCACTCCGAGTCAAAGCTGACTTTTTAAAATGCCTTTAAGGTCTTGCCTGACCTGCCCCAACTTTCCACTTAATGACCCCATCCCTCTCAGCTCTCTCCCTGTGCTGCTCTGGCCACAGTGACTTCTTTCTGTTCCTTGAGCACACCAGACTTGCTTCTGCCTCAGGGCCTTTGCCCCAGCCATTCCGTCTGTCTAGAATGCTCTTCTTCCTGATAGATTCTTACTCTCATTTTCCGGCTTTGCTCAGCTATAAGCTTCTCACTGTGTTCCATCCTGACAACCCTATTTAAAACTGCAAGCCCTGCTTCCTACCCTGGAATGCCGGTCACCCTCATGCTCTACTTTTTCTTTTTCTCCCGCCCGCCACAACATTTATACTCTTCCATTCATTTAGTTATTGTTTGTTGTTTATTGTCTGTCTTGCTCCACTAGAATGTCAATCCCACAATTTAGGGGTTCTTGTCAGCTTTTTTTCACTGATGCACCCTGAGAATGTAGAACAGTGCCTGGCATGTAGTAGACACTCAAATATCTGTTAAATGAATGATCACATGGATATGAAAATGCCTTAAAAAACTAGGATGCCCTTAATATTTGAGATTGTGATTCAATTAAAACCAGTCATCTGGAATTTGTTGAGAATATTCATAATCAAAACTCTTTCCACTACAAGTGACAACAACTCATCTAACCCTGGGTTAAACAAAAAGGAAAGAAAGAAAGAAAGAAATAGAGAAAGAGAGAAAGAGAAAGAAAGAGAAAGAAAGAAAGAAAGACAGGAAGGAAGGAAGGAAGGAACAAAGAAAGAAAGAAAGAAAGAAGAAAGAAAGGAAAGAAAGAAAGAAAGAAAGAAAGAAAGATAAAGATGGAAAGAAAAAATATAGGCTTACAATATAGGCTTCAGGCATGGCTGAATCCAGGGGTTCAAATGATGTCACTTAGATCCTACCTTTTTATTTTCCTCCACCTGTGTCCACTTCATTCCCAGGCAGTCTCTCCCTTTATGGTGGTAAAGATACCACAGGCATCTCTAAATTTTTATGTTACCAGCTCAACCACCCCCTGAGAAAGAAAGATGCATTTATTTCTATTAGGTGTTCTTGCTCCCAGGCTCTCTCAATGGGCACAGCAAAGGGATGTGTTACATTTGTATTTATTTCTATGTCTATCTCTATAATTGAAAACTATGTGTTCACTCTGATCCTTCCTATTCCAATGCCACAGCACAAGGTTTATTTTAGCTTTCTCAATTTCCCCATATGTGTACCTCCCTTCTCTAATAGTAAGAAACCATTTTCTGAATTTATTTGCTCATGCTCAGTGCTCCTGTATGTGACAATTCCCCCTCCCTCCCTCCACTGCAGAGTCTTCCCCATGTGGATGCCCTCCTCATGCTGTTCGGGCTCTGACACCCCTTTCTGGAGGTTCTCTCCTTGCTCTGACCCCCATGCCAAGCCGCCCCACGAGTGGATGCTCTCCTCACCCTGCTGGCGCTGACACCCCGTACCTGGCCCCCCTCTATGGGGACCACCTCCTCCCTGCTCAGACCCTGCATCTCCAGGCTCACAGCCAGCACACGTGCGTGCCCTCCTCATCCTGCTAGGTCCCTGACACCCGACTTCAGCCTCAGACCCTCCAGGCCAGCCTACCACTTTGCAGGGACACCCTTGTTACCCTGCTTGGACTCTGACCCCCTGGGGCCGCTGGGCTTTCCTCTCCCTCCTGCACAGATGCTGACTGTGGTACCGACCCACTCGACAGCTTTGAGGCTGACTTGTCCAGGAAGGGAAGGGAAGAGGAAGCAGACCACCTTTGTCTTTATTTATGTCGGTCACTACGAGAGGCTTAGGACTGCCAGGCTGGCCCCCTCCGGGACTTGAATGCCCACATGACTCTGTGGCCAATGAGACAACTTGCCGCTGCCCTTCACCCAGCCACGGCCAGGCATGCCTCTCCCCTTTCCTGATGCGTGTTCCTCCTGGCACTTACCGCCATCTGACTGTGTTGGTTGGATGGATTCTTACATCTCCAGCACTCAGCGCTGTGCCTGGCACGTGTAAGCGTCATGAAATATTTGCTTAATGAACGAGTCCTGGAAGAGAGTCATCCTACGTGGACAGGGAGGCGCTGAGCCCACTACTGAGGGTGGACATTAGGCTAAACCAGCTCGCCTCACCCCAGCCTGCTCAGACTCGCGTCCTCGTGGGGTCCTCCTGCGTGGTGGCCATCCCGCAGCCCCCTGAGGCTTGCGTGCCCTTCATCCCAACACCCAGCAGGTGGCACCTCCTCTGGCCTGTGTGACACTGGCGACTTATGGGAGCAGACAGACGAGGAAGTATAGTTAGCATTCATTCATTGCTTATGTTGTACAGGCTGTCAAAACTAATGAAATTTTATGACAGACGGGCAACGACCAGCTTCCTGGTGTTATTTATCTTTCTCGCTTCTGGCTCACAGTGCTGGGTGATTTTTCATTTACATTTAAAAATGCCAAGATGACTAAGCGCAATTCGCCTACTCAGAAAACTAGCAAATTGTATCAATGCACAGATGTAATTAATAATCATCAGGCATGAGAAATGAGGAGCAGTTAAGCAGGATAGTCTATCTTTCCAGTCCCCGCCCTCTCCCCGAACACCATTTCAACCAGTTCCCAAACTCCGGGGACATATATCATGGGTCCCCCCGAGCCCTCTGCTCTTTGCTCCCATCTGATAGCCAGTATTTGCAATGACAAACAGAAGGTCCTTGTGACTGCTGATATGGGTCCCCATGGCTCAGTAGATTTATTTGTAGCAGCCTTAGAGGGATGATGCAAATAGATGTAAGACATGGGTGGGGAAAGAAGGGAAAAAAAAGAGAATTTATGTAAGAAGCGATGGAGGTCCCGGGAGACAGGTTAATCCTGGAGTGACAAGACTCAAGATTGTGAGACTGTGTTTATATAACCAGGAGAAACCCACAGAACCAATTAATCATAACAACTCAAACCTGGGAGCTGTGTGTGCTTTGAACAATTCCTTTGTATCCATCACTTTGTTCCCTTATCTCCTCCTTCCTGCAATATGTTATCTGTGCTTCCCTCGCTCTCATCCCCACCTGCTAGTGCAGAACCTCTAGCTGCTGCAATTCCCTGCTCTCCACAAATTACTTCCGGGGTCTCCAGAGGTATCTTATATGTGTTCACTAATAAATGGTTAGGTCTCATGTAGCATCTGCATTATTTTTTTTTTTTCTTTTCTGCCACTCCCATTGGGTTTTTGACAAGCTGTGTCCTTAAGGCTCCAAAGCAGCAGTCCCACGTCCTCTGGAGCCCTTCAGAGTCCCAGGCATTCCTTGTCTGCAGAGTCAGGAGAATGCTTCCCCTCCACTCTCAGGGTTTCCACAGGGATTTTTGAATTGTGCTGTTTGTGTTCCAGTGCCTTCTAGATTTTTTTAGTAAACAGCTCTGGGGTGGCAAGACGAAGCTGAAAGGCAAACATTATGTTCTACTCAAAACTCAAGCCCCTGCCGCCATGACTGAAGCTTTGTGAGGGGGCCAAGTTCTTCTGCTCCCCTTCTCTCCCTTAGGACGGGCCATGTCCCAGAGGGCTCCTCAAGGCTCTATGCCCATTGGCACTGGGGAGGCCAGCCATGTCCAGACAGGCTGGTCTCATGGTGGCGGGCGCTTTCTCAGGCTCCACATGGCACATCTTGACTCAGAGGTGTGTTACTGAGAGTCTGCTCTGTGCTGCTAGCTGTGGGGCCGAAAAGCAGATCGGACACAGGAGCTGCCCTCAAGGACTTTATTACACGAATAGGCATGTAGTGAATTAACCAATGGTAGGGGAGGTAAGAGTAAGTACAATGAGACAGGTACAGATAATGGGGCGAAGAGGACAGCTACTCCTGGCAGAGAGGAAACAGGGCTGGCTTCACGGAGGCTGTGTTTGAACTGGGCTGTGAGAGATCTGCACATGTGGAGGATGGGATAGAGAGGTACTCCAGAAAGAAGGAACAGCAGGAGCAAAGGATGATTATTACTAGCAGTACAAGGGGAATGGCTCTGTGCTACTCAGAGGGTTCATATTGGCTAAAGCATTCATTGTTGGGAGGGGAATGTTTGGGGAAATTGTAGAGGAAAGAGGGAGTGAGATGACGTACAGGAGGTCCTTGACCAGAGGGCTGAGTCGTCTGTATCTCATTTTGTACGCAGCGAAATATACCGAACTGAGATAATATACCAAATGGATCCATGAAAAGACATTGAGCAGAGGGCCGGGATTCTGGATCAGGGGAATTCACCAGGATCAGTGTGAGCCAGGTGAATAGAAGAAGAGCTGTGGGGAGGCCTCTGCAATAGCAGCAAATACAGGTACTGAGATTGAAGCGGAAGAAACTGAAAATAAAAGAAGATGATGGGTTGGGAAACAGAGTAGACAGATGTTGGGGGAGAGGGTGGAGAGGAATCTAAAAGAGCTGAACATGAGCAGTTAGGAAAAGAGAGCAACGTGATGTCTAAGAGGTGGAGTGACTTTTTGGAGGCAACACGATGGATTCGCATCTTCAAAACAACTTTGTAAGGTGGGTGCGGTAGAGACAAGGATTCCCATTTCAGGGGTAGGAGAATCGTGACAAAGAGCAGATAAGTGGTGTGTCCATGCTCACAGGGTACAAAGCAGAACTGACTCTCAAACCCAGATCTTTGGGTTTGAAACCTCTGCTCTTTTCCTTATATACCTGCACAAGTAGATGCACAGAGAGGATGGTAGAAAAAAGGAATCAACAAAAAGAGTCATAAAGAATTATGCTATCCGTAAGAAAAAAACCACATTGTAATGATTCTTGGGAGAACCATCAGGCAAATGAACTCTCCTAATCCTATCTAGGAAGAAATTTCCTGGGCATGTGGACCCATAATCCCAGTTAAGTCCTCTAAAAAGAGAGACTTAATAAGAAATCAACTCCAGTAAAAAATAAACTTAGAGGTAATAATTGTTGAGAGACACTGGGCATTCCCCCCAGCATCCCACACTATCATATAATAAAAGTCATAAAATCCATAAGCCACCTAGAAATTGCTCCTTCCAGAAGCTTCTGGAAAGTCCACATGTTCGTAACTAGGACATTAGTCACAGACCTATTGCTCTTGGTTATTTTTGGTGATAACCAGCTGCTCATGAGGTGTCATTTTCTGAGAATTTGGATTCTGTCACGGTCTATTTTACATTTGGGAATGAGGTGGTGGTGCCCTGTTTTGCTTTTCGGTTGGTGAGGAGGAGAGGTGGGAAGGCACAGGCTCACCAATGTCCTATTTGTCTTTCTGTTTGTTGTTGCAACTGGCCTCATTAGATCGGGCGAGAGCTGCCAACATTTATAACTTTGGCTTTTCTAATTAAAGTTCTACTGGAAAGACTACTCCTCTCTTCTGACTCTCCCGGCAGGAATGTGCTCTCATAACAGAGGCATCTGGCCCCTGGACTAACCTTTCTTGAAACCAGATAAACAAAGTAATACTAATAAAAATATCCATCTGTGCTTAAAGATAAATAGAGCATTAATATACCAAACTGAGGTCTGGATTCTTTTGGAACTGGCTTTAATGATATTAGACATCTGTTCCAGCCTGTTTTCTGCTCATTTTCCATTTGCACATTCTTATAAGAAAACAATGTGAATGCGGTCTGTCTGGGGGACGTGGTGGGGGGGCACCTGACCACTGTCCTTTTCTGAGGCGATTGCCCCAGTAAAGAGTGAGAGACAGAAGTATAAGGCAATGATGTCCCTTAACGTGTGGCCCTCTGCTTGGGTTTCATCATGGATTTTTCAGTGCTGTGGTCTTTTTTAATTTTAATTTTTTTAGATACCAGAATGCCAATTTCTTAATTTATAGTGGTAGGTAGAATTGTTGTGTAGACCAGATGTA
Source organism: Ceratotherium simum simum (assembly GCF_057802395.1). NCBI lineage: Eukaryota > Metazoa > Chordata > Mammalia > Perissodactyla > Rhinocerotidae > Ceratotherium > Ceratotherium simum. Next base: position 5,295,116 of record NC_141915.1, read on the forward strand.
TACAGGTCAGCATGATCATGGCAGTCATTCCTTTCCTGATGTCAAGATATACGAGTATTCTAGAAATATCTGAAGCCATTTATTTACCAGGAGAGAGCACCATCTCAGGCCTGGAAAGATAGGATTGTTTCTCTTAAGGAGAACTGCGCTTGGATGGTAGAAACCAGCCTCTCAGTGTTCTTATTAACATTTTTAACGCTTGAGAAGACTTGCAGGCAAGGTGCTATTGTGGGAAAACTTCCTCCACCTAAGGGCAGACTTGTTGACTTCGGTTTCTTGATTTGGCATTAACTCCAAAAGAACATGTAAAATTATAGGGGTAGGGGCCAAGATGGAAATGTATGGGGCCATTAAAAATTGTTACGACAATGGAGTGGGTGTTACGGCCTTTTTGTGTGTGACAACCAAGGATGCCCAAGTATAGAAATGTGAGGGGCATCCTTGCACGGCAAAGACTTGCCACTCCCAAATGTTGATAACCCAGTATTGAGAAGCACCGACATTTTGAATAGTGGCAACATCTTTTCAAACAAAAATCTTACACAGAACCCCAATACACAAAACATATTAAAGAAGAGCTATCATTCCTGAAGGAGAGGTGGTCCTGAAACACTTCTGAGGAACACAGGTCAAGAACTACTCTTCTAGTCTAGGTGTTATCAGATGGCCATACAATTCTAATAATGTGCCTGGTCCTACAATGTTATAAGAATTGGGTGGTTCAAAGAATTTTTTTAACCATAATTTTATTCCCCTCAACATTTTATATGAAAGTTTTTAAACATAGCAAAAAGTTGAAAGAATTGTATATACCGCTATAGACCAACCACTTAGAGTCTACAGTGACCAATGTTTCCCTCTCTTTCTTTCATCACATATCTCTAAACACACATTGAATCACCTTATTTTTAAATTCATTTCACAGTAAGCTGTAGACACTGGAACCCTTCATCCCTGGTACTTCAGCATGACCATCAAGCATTAACTAGAGTCAATATTTGTTCATAGTTCTTTTCATCTATTTTATTTATTTATTTTTATTTTTATATATTTTTTCCAGTTTCACTGAGATATAATTGACATGCATTACTGTATAAGTTTAGGGTGTACAGCATAATGGTTTGAGTTCCATATGTTGTGAAATGATTACAAATCTAAGTTTAGTCAGCATCCATCATATAGTTCCCTTTAAGAGGTCAAATTTACATACAGTGAAGTGACTAGATCTAGTGTCATTGATGAACTTTAAAAATATAATCATGCAGCTCAAACTCTTATCAAGGTAGAAAACATTTCCATTACCACTGGAATTTTCCTCATGGCCCTTCCCAGTGAGCCCCACCTCTGTGGGCAACCACTGCACTAACCTTTGTCACCGTAGGTTAGTTTTACCTGTTGCAGAGCTTCATATAAATGGGATCATCGTGTAAATAGTCTAGCGTCTGACATCTGTCATGCAGCATAATGCTTCTAAGACTCATCCACACCGTTGCTTTTATCAGTAGTTCCTTCCTTTTAATCCAAGGGGTGGTGTTTATGGCTACAGACTGAAGAGAACTTTGATTTGAGTGATTCATGACCTGGCACTTCCACGCCAGGCCACTCTCGTTATTTCTAGAGTGTCAGCTTTGTCTAAACACCAGCAAACAACTGTCAGTGGAGTTCGTTCAGTCAAACAAGCTGACAGTTTGCTGAAAGAGTCATTATAACTGGTGTCTGATTGGGAAGGGCAAGCTGGTTGACACGGCCACAGCAGCAGCACCACCTCCAAGCAGCTGTAATCAGGAGGCTTGTGGCCCAGCAAGACCATTGCCTTCTTCTACTGCCCGCAAGCCAGAGGCTGGGCCGGATCCTTGACTCTCCTCTATCCCCTTCCCTTTTTTTTGGTTGTGGCTAAAACATATATAACATAAATTTACCATTTTAACCATTTTCAAGTGTACAGTTCAGTGGCATAAAATACATTCACATTGTTGTACAACCATCACCACCATCCATCTCCAGAACTTTTTCATCATCCCAAACTGAAACTCTCCGCATTTAACACTGACTCTCCATTCCTCTCCCCTCAGCCCTGGCAACCATCATTCTACTTTCTGTCTCTATGAATCTGACTACTCTCCATACCTCAAATAAGTGGAATTATACAGTATTTGTCCTTTTGTGACTGGCTTATTTCACTTAGCGTAATGTCTTTAAGGTTCATCCATGTTGGAGCACGTGTCAGAATTTCCTTCTTATCTAAGGCTGAATAATATTCCACTGTATGTATATATCACATTTTGTTTATCCATTCGTCTCTGGTTGGATGTTTGGGTTGTTCCTACCTTTTGGCTATTGTGAATAGCACTGCTGTAAACAGAGAAGTACAAATATCTGTTCTAGTCCCTGCTTTCAATTCTCCTCCTCTGTTGTTCAACCCCACCTTCAGTCCTCACGGTCTGCACTGAAAACACGCTTTGGGTCCATCACTTCTTTCTTCCCTCACTGCCCTCCCCTGCGTCAGGCAGCCATCGTCCTCTCTCACCTGGACCACTGCCCTCGCTTGCTCCCTGCAGATCTATCTACAGCCTGTCTTGGTCAGTCCCCTATGCAACTTTTTTTTTTTTTTTTTTAGTTAACTTTACACTGTTGCTAGAGTGAGCTTTTCCAAAGGCAATTCTGATCGTATTCCCTCCCTCCTTTCACTCTCCAGTGGCTCCCAATCACCCTTAGGAGACAAGCCCAACAGAGTCCTACATTATCCGCCCATGTTTACCTCTCCTGACTTATTTTTCATCATTTCCTCTCCTATATTCAATGCTGAAATAACTTTTTTTTCAGTAACTTTTTTTTTGAAGAAGAAGATTGGCCCTGAGCTAACATCTGTTGCCAATCTTCCTCCTTTTTTCCTTTTTTCTCCACAAAGCCCCAGTAAGTAGTTGTATGTCACAGTTGTGCGTCCTTGTAGTTGCTCTATGTGGGACGCTGCCACAGCATGGCTTGATGAGCGGTGCTTCGGTCCACGCCCAGGATCAGAACCGGTAAACCCCAGGCCCCGGATGCAGAGCTCGTGAACTTAACCACTACACAACTGGGCCGGCCCCGATGCTGAGATAACTTTTGACCCGCTAAACATGGTAGACTTTTACTTCCCTCTAGAATTTTGCACCAATTTCTTTTGCCTGGAGTGCTCTCCCCGCTCCCCTGAGGCCCTAACTCCTTGTTCTTTAGGACCTTATGTAGATATCGCTTCTTGTGAGAAGCCTTCTCTGTGCCCACCCCAGAGGAGGTCAGGTGTCCCTCTCACATCCTGCTATAGCAGCCTGAGGGGGCAGCAAGAGGAGGTTGCTGAAAGAACAGCCTCTGACTTCTATCACTTAAAGTACATTTGAAACATATTAGACTTTATATTATAATATGCTGAGTATAAACACAGATCACATCCAGATAGGCTCAGTCAGGTTGAATCTAGCCAATCATTTCGGCCAACTTGACCTCTGCGACTTTGAAAAACTTATGGTACAGTCCAGAGAGGTGCTGATAAATGAGCTCCCCAGAAAAAGTTAAAAAAAAAAAAGCCCTGATTTGTGGTATTTGCTGATTTCAGTGGTGTCAATTCTCCCACCCTGGCCAATGTGAGCCACCAACGTGCGGGTTCTGACCGTGGCGTTGAGAAGAGCTGTGTAGTCAGTCCGCTGGGCTCCGGCACACCACCCAACAGGTCTCTCCCAAGACCCTTAAATTCAGCCAGAGAGAAGATATCGGCTGTTTCTGTTAGATTCCTTCAATTCTACAGACTTATGGTCCACCTCCAGATAATTTTCTAGCAAATCCTTCAGGTTTTTTCTACAAAAAAAAATCAGCCCCTAAATAATCAGAAGTGCTAAGAAACATATTAAAAAGATACGAGCAACATGTTCTATGCAGGATAATAACAGAGCCAACATTTATTAAGTGCTTACTGTGTACCAAGCGCTAGGTGCTGTGCCCTACATGTGCTTTTCCTGGTTCATCCTTATAATCCTGAGTAGTATCATTACACCCCCATTGTACAGAGGCAGGAACGGAGCCCCAGAGAGATCTCACCAACTTGTCTAAGGTCACTCAGAGCCAAGAAGTGAACTCACTTCCGTCTGATCTGAGAACCCAGGCTATGCCAAATTGCCTCAAAGGAGGAGCAAGAGACTAGAAGGACAAGGAAAAGAGGAGTTAGCTGTTCAGAAAAGAATCCAGTAAGACATTGTCACCCTCACTTCTCGGCTTCCACATCACTCTTGAAGCTTCGCTCATAACGAACGACCACCCCCCTTTTCTTCCCCTTGCCTTGGTTACTTCTTTCACCTGGCTGAGGATTTCTCGACCTCCAGGGTCTGTGTCCACGAGGCAAGGTCAGGCCTGCCTTGACCCTCCCTCCGCGCGGTGGGCTTGGCCGTGCGGCTGTGCTGCCCTGCGTTCTCCTCTGTCCCCGCGGTCTCCGCGCTCCTGGACTGCAGGGCTGCGCCTCCTCACAGCTGCGGCCCGGGGCCCAGCACAGTGCCAAGACACACACGCACCAGTGAACCAGCGCACCTCTATTCATTTGGCAATCACGCAATTTGATTTTGAATTGGAGGAAATGGTGGGGGCATTTGAACTAATGTCACCACCAACGACAATGCCTTGTGGCGGCAGAAGACCCAGACTTGGCCTTGGGGCCCAGGCCTGGCTTTGGTGTTTATTTAACGTGTGACCATGAGTATGTCACTTCACTTGTCACAACTTCAGTGTCCTCCTCTGGAGAGAGGCCTTGCCTCCATCCGTTGACAGATGTTTCCCGAGAACCGCCAGGTGTCCGATTCCCGCCCAGCTGCCGGGGGGATGGAAGAAGACCAAACAAAGGCGCTGCCCTTGTGCTTACACTGCAGCGGAGGGACAGACGAATCAAATCCCAGCTGAGTAACACTACGTCGGGCAGGGCTAAGGCCCAGGAGAAAAGGAAATCTGGGTGAGGGCGTGGGGAGTGACTGGAGGTGCTTATTAAGTGGTGTGGTCAGGTGCGGCCCTCGGAGGGGATGATGTTAGAGCCAAGACCGAGTGAAGTGAGGAGAAAGCGTGTAGATTTTTCTTTTTCTTGCTTTTTTAAAAAATTGTAGTAAAATATACATAATATCAAATTTCCTGTTTTCACCATTTTTAAGCATACAGTTCAGTGGCACCAAATACATTCACATTTTTGTGCAACCATCACCACCATCCATCTCCAGGGCTCTTTTCATCGTCCCAAACTGAAACTCAGTCCCCATGAAATAGCAACTCCCCATCCCCCACCCCCCCCAGCCACTGGCAACCACCATCCTACTTTCTGTCTCTATGAATTTGATGACTCTGGGTACCTCCTATAAGTGGAACCACACAGTATTTGTCCTTTTCTGACTGGCTTATTTCACTTAGCGTATTGTCTTCAAGGTTTATCCATGTTGTAGCATGAGTCAGAATTTCCTTCCTTTTTAAGGCTGAATAATATTCCACTGTATGTATATACAACATTGTGTTTTTCCATTCATTGGTCAATGGACATTTGGGTTGTTTCCACAACTTGGCTAATGTAAATAATGCTGCAATGAACATGGGAGTGCAAATAGCTGTTTGACTCTCTGTTTTCAATTCTTTTGGGTATCCATATACCCAGAAGTAGAATTGCTGGATCACAGAAATTCTATTTTTAAAATTTCTGAGGAAGCACCATACTGTTTTCCACAGTGGCTGCACCATTTTACATTCCCACCAATAGCGCACGAGGGTTCCAATTTCTCCACAGTATCAGCAACACTTGTCATTTTCTGTTTTCTTTGATAATAGCCATCTTAACGAGCATGAAGTGGTATCTCATTGTGGTTTTGATTTGCATTTCTTTAATGATTAGTGACATTGAGCATCTTTTCTTGTGCAACCCATGCAGATTTTACATTAAGGGTTTTTTTTTTTTTTTGGGTGAAGAAGATCAGCTCTGAGCTAACATCCATGCTAATGCTAATCCTCCTCTTTTTTTGCTGAGGAAGACCGGCTCTGAGCTAACATCTGTTGCCAATCCTCCTCCTTTTTTTTTTCCCCAAAGCCCCAGTAGATAGTTGTATGTCATAGTTGCACATCCTTCTAGTTGCTGTATGTGGGACGCAACCTCAGCATGGCCGGAGAAGTGGTGCGTCGGTGCGTGCCCGGGATCCGAACCTGGACCGCCAGTAGCGGAGCGCACGCACATAACCACTAAGCCACGGGGCCGGCCCCTATATGAAGGGTTTTAAGCAGGGGTGTAGCATGATCTGACTTACATTTTAAAAGGATTTCACTCCGGCTTTCTGACCACACAGATTTTTTTCTTTTTTTTCCGATGGGATGTTGTCTGGGACTAATTGTCCCCTGAACACACTTAGCAGCAATATTTATCATCATCATAAAAACACCCAGTGTGGATAAAGAGATTTACACTTTACAAAATGCCTCCTCATACATCAGCTCATTCAATTCTTGAGGCAGTTTCTGTAGCCTCCCATCTCCTGGCCAAGCGCCTCTTCCAAGCCATCTCCTTGTGCTCCCCATCCCTCAGTCACTTGACATTTTAAGAGAGGAGCCTAGGTGTGCCCCTCATGATTAGAAAAGTGATTTAGACTTCTTTGGCAGAGAATCCAGTTCTGGCAATAATGTACTGGTTGTGGAGTTCTCCTGAAGTTAGCGCATCTGTTTATGGCTAATCCCTGAACCACTGTGCAGAAGTCACCTAGGAGCAATCCCATGGTTCTCTTTAAACACCGTTCATCCTCTATCCTTTGACACTATGACTTTTTCCTAGTGGGCTAGTCATTGTTACTGCTGCTTTCTTCATCGAGGGCTCCTGAAGAGTCTACTCTGTGCTAATCAGCTTTAGGGACTCTTTCAATGGGTTTTAGTGATTCTTCCTCTGGGAAAAGTGAAATTCATGTGTGCATTCATTCATTCATTCAACCATTGTGCATTTATTGAGTGTCCACGGTGTATACTAACTATAGTAAACACTGGAGACACAACGGTGAACAAACAGAGATAGTCTCTGGTGTCCTGGATCCAGAGAAGTTAGAAGGATGAGCCAGGCATAGAGGGGTGTGGGTAAGGAGTGGATGTGGGTGACACAATGCCACAGATGAACTCCACACCCATGGGCGACAGACACACACAGTGCGAGCCTGGCATGACCCCAGCATCAGAATAGAAGGTGGCCTGGGAGGAGTAGGCTTCCTTCAAGCTCCTGCCAGCAGTCCCCTAACTAGCAGGCTCATTCCTCTATTAACCACCGAGAAAACCCTGTAGGGCCGAGGATGGCCACTGGGGACAAACGTGCTTTTCATCTGGCAGAAATAAACAAGCTAAGTTTGGGGCAAGAGGCCAGAGTTCCAATAGTTACACCGTCCCACGAATTCAAACGTCGATTCAGTTTTTGTCCCACTGTCTGTCCAACCGCCCTTTCTGATTAGGTCTCACCTGCAGGACTTGGTGACCAGGGCTGGTGGACTCCAGGTGTCTCAGCGATTGGAGGTGATATCTGAGGCATTGGAAGGAACTCTCCTTTCTTCCCCCCTCCAGGGGCTTCCAGTCCTTGAGTGGGGGTGTCGGATGTGTGGGGAAGTTGTGCATGATACCTTGAGTCCAAATGGGAGAATTCACCGAAAGACAAAAGAACAGCTCAAAACCACAGTAAGTTGTAAATAAGTTCATCCCCTTCTCAGCAACATTTATTGAGTGCCTACTATGTGTGGACAGATGCAGAGTTCTCTCCTCTTGTGGAGCTTACACTCTCTCTGTAGGGAAGCCAGTCAATAAAAAAGAGGAAGCAAGCAAATAAACAAAAAGTGTTCAAAGATCAAGAGCTGTGAAGAGAAGAGACGAGGGCAACAGGAAGAGAGAGATTGGGAGGGCAGACTCACTCAGATGGACGTCTGAACCAGGCTCCAAGTGCAGGCAGATTCCTGGGGAGGTCCTACCAGAAGATACTGGCAGAGGAGTGGGGAAGTGAGCAGGGAAGGGAGGGAAGCAAATTAGTGAAGGGTGTGATGTGGAACGAGCGACCATGCGGGCAACTGAGGAGCCAGTGTAGATCATGTGCCTCAGAGCTATCCCAGCTGAGGGGCAAGGGTGCACTCTATGGTTGAGGGCTGCTCCTGGGGCCATTGATTCACAGGCATGTCCAGCCTGACCTGCATGGAGGTAGAGTGGGCTCTGGTGGTCAGAGAGGCCTCAGGTGCTGTCACAGATGCTGGCATCCAGACTCCAGCCAGTTTCATGGCCAGTGCTGACAAGGGCAGTATTCGCTCTATCAGGGCCTCAATTTCCTAGACTAATGACAAGCAGTAGGTAGCCATGGAGAGATCTAGGGAAAGAGTATTCGCACAAAGGGCCCAGCTTGTGCAAAGGCCCTTTGGGGTCCTTGAGAAAGAACATGATGGCCAGCATGGCTGGAGGGTGCCAACCCTCCCAGGCCTGCAGGAGGCGAAGTGGGAGAGGGGCAGCACTCCCGGTCCATGGCAAGGAGTCAGATGTCATTCTAAGAACAATGGGAAGCCAGCAGAGGATTCTCCCTGGGCAGACCTGCTGTATGTTTTACCAGATCCTCTTCATCGGATCAAATTTTCATCTAGCGGGAAGGGAAGGGAAGGGATTGACCACTTGAAATACTGGGAGAAAACAGCATCAGAGGCAGCCCGGGGCATAGAAAGCAGAGTCGAGGACAATGAGGACGAACAGTGCTCAGCTCGGAGCTGTGGGAAGGGCCTCTCTTTTGTTGTGCATCTCGCTTTAAAATGAAAACAGCCCAGGCAGGGACCCTGGCCTATTTTGAGGACGGCCAAGCCTTGAAGCAGAAGAACAATTAGAGAGTAAAAGGATTGGAAAACAGGGAGTTTCCAGGGGCCATTTCTTTGTGTCGCTCGTGATGCATTTTGACACAGTGTGAAGCAGGGAAAAAGCCACGGGATTGCAGGCCCGCCCGGCTCAGCTCGGCAGAGCAGCTCTCAGCGATCCCTTGCAGACACTGGGGTCTGCTGCTCCAGTTATGAATTTGGAACTGAAGCATGCAAAAAGAGATTACAGTTTAGCATTCACCGCATGCATGCAGTGAAAAATGAGACTGTCATGTAGGCTGGGACTCAATCTACACGGGAATGTGTGGTTATGGGGGCTCTGGCGGCTGAGCATGGGCGATGGGCAGAAAACGCCCAGGCTGGAAGCTCAGGGTTTCAACAGCTTTGGGTGGAAATTTCTTCTTTCTGGCTATTAATTCCATCCTTCCTTGTGTCTCTGACCCCAGGAGGTTTCTGGTTTTTTCTTGCTTACTCTCTTTAAAAATGTGTCACCTGGGTTTCAAAATTGGGCAACTGAAATGAAGAAGGCCTTTTCAGTTTGGGGGCGGGGGAGGAGGAAGGCATTAAATAAATTCAGACCAAGACAGTTCCTTAGAATTAGGTAATTTTTTTGGAGCGTTTAGGAATCACCAAATCCAAACCCCTCATTTCAGAGATGAGACAGCGGAGGCCTAGAGGGGCGAGACTTCCTCATGTTCCCACGGCCTCCCGATGGGCAGAGCCAACATTAGAGCCGAAGTCTGCTGACTGCCAGGCCAAGACTCTTTCTGTGACACACATAGACTTATTTTTCTCCTTTATTTGTGGGGAAACTTGAGTTATTGGCAAAGCTTATTCAGAGCCACAGACAGCCGGAGCCTTTGGTCTGCTCTTAGGCTTTGCTCCTTCCCAGATGCCAGGGCCGTGGAAGGAACGTCCGTGACTCATTATCCCTGCTCTTTCCTTTGTGCTAGCACAAATGCCGTGCCTCGGCCTTGGCACTGGCATTGCAAGGGATTGGGGTTGGTGCCCTAAAGGTGGCCATGGCCTCAGGAGAGGGGTCCCTACCTTAAGAAGAGGGAGCAGTGACGACAGCAGTGACTGGAGGGCTGGTGGGTAAAGTGTTAGCAGAGGCAGGAAAGCGGAGTGGTTAAAGCTAATCTTCCGGAACCAGACTACCTGGCCTGCCTTTCACTAGCTGTGTGAACTCAAACAACTTATTTAACCTTCCAACTGTAAATAAAAAAAACCCAGATAATAGTGTTAGTTATCTGTTGCTGAGCAACAATATTACTACATATGAAGCAGCTTAAAACAGCACATATTTATTGTCTCACGGTTTCTGTGGGTCAGGAGTCCAGCCACAGCTCAGCTGGATCCTCTGCAAGACTGAGGTCAAAGTGTCTGCCAAAGTGTCTGCCTTATCCGAGACTCGACTGAGGAAGGATCCACTTCCAAGTCAGCAGAATGTATGTCCTTGTGGTTGTAGGACTGAGGGCCTCATTTTCTTGTTGACTGTTGACCGAAGGCCACCCTCAGTTCCTAGCCACATGGGCCCCAGTGTGGCCACTTATTTTCTCAAAATCAGCCAGAGAGAGAGAGTCTCCAGGAAGCCAAGTAGTATTATGTAACATAATCATGCAATCACGTTGCCTTTGCTGCATTCCATTGATTAGAAGCAAGAAGGTCCCACCCACACCTCAAAGGCGGGGTGGGCAATTACACAAAGGTATGAACACCAGGATTTGGGGATCAAGGGGCCACCTTTAGAGTCTGTTCACAACAATGCCCCATGTGGTTATTGTGAGGGGTAAAGGAGTTAATATACATCAAGCTTTTAGAAGAGGACCCTTACTCAGCAAGCCAGTAACTGTTGGTTGTGGTGGAGAACCTCACATCAGGAGAACGTGCCCCTAATTTGTACTTGCTCTTGAAAAGTCTTCAAACTGTCTTTAGGGGACCTGGGATGACAGAATTCAATTTAAATAAATACTTACAACAGTTAATAAATGAAATGGTTCCAAGAACTTTTCTAGTTTAATTTTATTTTCTTAGTTGGAGGCTGCAGGTGAGTGGGAAATACACAAGGTTCAGAGGTTGAAGAGCTTTGAATTTATAGATAACTTTTCCGGGCTACACAAATTTTGGCTGTCATCTTTACCTTCTTATTAAACTAGACTTTCCAAACTATAATTTTTTTTTGAGATTTAAATGTTAGAAAAGTATGTAAGGTAGTATAATTGCCACTATTATATTTTATTTTTTATTGAGGTATAATTGATGTATCACATTATATTAGTTTCAGGTGTACAACATGATGATTTGACATTTGTATATATTGTGAAATGATCACCACAATAAGTCTAGTTAACATCCATCACCATACATAGTTACAAAATTTTTTTTTCTTGTGATGAGGATTTTTAAGATCTACTCTCTTAGCAACTTTCAAATATACAATACAGTATTATTGACTATAGTCACCATGCTGTACATTACATCCCCAGGATCTATTTATTTTGTAACTGGACGTTTGTACCTTTTGAAGCCCTTCACCCATTTCTCCCACTCCCTACCCCCCACCTCTGGCAACCACAAATCTGTCCTCTGTATCTATGGGTTTTTTTTTTTTAGATTCCACATGTAAGTGAGATCATATGGTATTTGTCTTTCTCTGTCTGACTTATTTCACTTAGCATTGCTCTCAAGGATCACCCATGTTGTCCCAGTCCAGATTATTTTTTTATTTTTATTTTATTTTTTGCTGAGGAAGATTTGCCCTGAGCTAACATTCGTTGCCAATCTTCCTCTTTTTTGTATGTGAGCTGCCGCCACAGCATGGCCACTGATGAGTGCTGTAGGTCCGCACCTGGGAACTGAACTTGGGCCGTTGAAGCAGAGTGTGCCGAACTTATCCACTAGGCCACCAGGGCCGGCCCCTGAATTATTTTGGTTGTATACTCCATTGGCTAAAAACGTCTTACCATGCTTCTCCAATATACTCGTCTTTATTTATATGGTAAGACATACAGAAAAAAGAATTACAAAAGGTTGAGATAGATAAGAAATAAGCAATATTTTAAAGTGTCTGTCTAATCCTGAAGGCTTCCAACCATCATTAGCTCCTAGTTTAAGGCACTTTGGATGGGGTTTGTCATTGACAATAGTGGCTGTACATTCACATTTCAAACTTTTGTCAGGTCTAATTAGCCCCATTCTTTTTATGTTTTCTCGTGGTGTGGCTGACAGAGATCAAAGAGCAATGGGGGAACGGACAGCTTGGCTATTGTCGCTTGTGTCTACATTACATCAGTATTATCTTCAGTCCAGTATCTTTGCAAGAATCCTTTTAAGCCACTGGTATATTTTGTACTAGTTGGTTTAGGTTGATATAAATCATGTAGTCATTATATTAACTTTACTGGTCTCAAGTAAACTGTGATGCATCACAGTCTGCTTAAAGTATAGTTGAGGGAGGACATGTCTTCAATCTATCCCCTGCCCCTTCCTGTTGTGGACCAGCATATCCCACGAGACATGTGCCATCTCACATAGAGATCGTGTGAGGGTGCTTGAGGAAATTTGTACATTGGAAATCAGAAAAATTTAATTTCTTTTTTAAGATAAAAATAAATTCTAATATATTGTTCCCATACATCAGTGCACCATCTTATAACCCCCTTAAGAGATGTGCACACAATTTGGAAATCCCCTTTCTATATCACATCACACAAGTTTGGTTTTGGCCAGACTGACTTTTGGCTTTGTATAGATGTGTCTGGAAACTTCCGTCTCTCAAAGTTTGGTTGTGTGCAGGCTGACATCGTGCCTGCAGCAAAACGGCCCTATGGTGCTGCCAGGCACCTCTGAGCTCCTACCCTGGAAGTGTTTTAGAAAAGTCTGTAAAGTCTGCAAGTGTGACCGGGCAGTGACCTGTGAGGGGCCATCTTGCACAGCCTTCTTGAGGGAGAAAATGCTGACAGCGCCAGCAGCCCGCGGGAGCTTTCTGTCATCCTTGTAAACAGGGGCGAACTGGCCTGCTTTATCTCGCTGTGCAAAATGCAGATTTAATAGGAAGTGCCCTCAGAATCGTTGCTGCTAGGTTGAGGCTCCAAAGGAATTAGGGATAACAGTTTAATAACTGTAGAAAGAGCTTAGGCGCTTCGCTGTGTCGGGTGTATCTGAGTCAGCTACTGAAAAACGAACTTGGGACATTAAACCCTTTTATCGCTCACATAGGGCAATATGGGGAAAATCCATTCCTTGGCAGGGGATGAGTTTACTAGCTTCTGAAGGGGGTGTGTGTTTGAATGTGATAGGGAAGAGAGCATTTGTCAGAGTGGAAGGTGGATCAAAAGACAAATGAATTCTTTGAGTTAAATAAGAGCTTTAAATGATCCCACTCTGAACTGCTTCACCATCAGCAGAATGTGCTGCACTGAAAGCCAGCCTGTCTGTCCAAGGTCTGTGGGTGGCACAGGGTCTCTATCTGCTAATGCTGCATTTTAAAGGAACAAGCGGTGTCAGGGCAGACGGCCAAGGCTGGGGAGGCGAGATAAATGTCTGTTTAGCTGGGCAACAGAGTCACTCTTGCTAACCTTTTCACCTAGAAGCCTGCAGAGAATGAGAGATGTGGACAGAGCTGGCTCCCCTCCCTACTTAGGTGGACTAGAAGTCGTCCATCCAGACTGAGGATGGATAAATCAGCTAGCTTAGCCCGATGGTTTCCAAATTTGGAGCCACAGAGTCCTATCAGGGTTTATCTCCTATGGAAGGTTGAAACATGGTCACAAATTCTATCCATTCCTGTGTTCATACTCCTGCAATGTACCGTCGCAGCCTCTGCCATCAAGAGGTAGAGACTGTGTCCCTACTTTTTGGATCTGGGTTGGACATCTGACTTGCCTTGGCCAGTGGGACACTGTCAATTGTCAGACAAGCAAAGGCTTGAAAAGCATTTGTGCATTAGGGCTTGTCTTCCTGAGGCTCTTGGAAACCAAGAGAAGCCCAGGCCTGTTCATAGAGTGATGAGACCCAGTTATTGTCGTGCCAGTCGGCCAAACCCTATAAGTAGAGCTGCCCAGCAGATGGGTGGCTGACTGCAGACGTAGGAATGACCCCAGCTGAGATCTGCAGACAAACCAGCTAGCTGAGCCCAACCCAAACTGCTGACTCCCAGAATCGTCAGCTAAGTAAATGGCTATGGCCTTAAGTCATTACTTTTGGGTGGTGTGATATGCAGCAAATACACTACAGGCAGAACAATGGGGACTAAGGGGCAATATTCAGGGACCCCAAATTTGGTTTCACGCAGAGCAGCTCTGATTTGTTTACTCTTTCATTTAAGCTGTTGTTTGAATAAAGTGTTATAAGGGTGGTGAAGGTAGGGGAAAGAGCATTTGGCTTTAGTCTACAGCATCCCAGAATATTCCTGTTGCAGATAAATGAGACTTGAGCCATCAGATCTGAAGCTGCTGCTTCTGGTTTTGCAGTTTGGACGTCTTGGAAGAGTTTCTAGGGATGGCTGATCTGTCCTGCAGTTAAACCATTGCTTTGTCATTCCAAGTGCTGCACATCCAGCCATCTCAGCTTAGGATCAGTTCCTACCAGGGAAGACAGGACCAAATCAGCTTCGGATTTGCTGTAAGCTATGTAAAAGAGCAGGCATTTAGCTTTGCTCACGAAAAGTGAAACTTTTGCCTTTACATTGCAGCCATTAATTATTCCATAGTCATATCACACTGTTGTTAATGCCCTAAGATAGGATTTGCACTGGAGGAGGAAAGTGGGAGTTAAATTTCTTTTTGGAAGAAGTGAACCAAAGAAGTAAACTTCTTTTTGGATGAAGAACCAACCAAAGAGACCCTTAGGGGTCCCTAAACAACAGATATAGAAATTCAGTCTTTGTACAGTTTCTTGCTGCATAAGCACATCATTCTTCCATCAGCCTTTTAAATTATTATACAATTATCTATGCATAATGGACATGAGTAGCTTTTCCCATTCTCTATTATTCCTCCTTCTTCTAATAGTGTCCTGCTTTTCCTTTGCATTACTATCCTTCCTTCCATTGCACACAGTCTTAATGGGACCATTGATCCAGGTGCCTACTCTTCCCTGATCAAGGTTGGCACACAGTCCAAGCTAGACCAATTAGATGCTCTCATCTAAGAATTTGAAAGTTAAACAAATGACATGATGACAGAATATGATTGCAGCTGATCTATACTATTGGAGGAACTCTGAAGAGCCTGTCAATCTATTTATTCATCTGTATGCCCAGAGCTGACCTTGGTCCTGTTCTCTTCAAGGTAGATTTCCTTTAATTCTGTGAGCTACTCCATACTCTCTTTTGCTCGAGTAAACCAGAGTCAGTTTTTATTGGCTGCAGCTAAAGAATGCTGATTGACGTACTTAGCCAACATTAGAAGCTGTAGTAGTTACAAGTCATCTGGTTCTCCTCTCTACCTGGGCATATCATCGAATGGCACTTTCTCGCACTCCTTAGGTGTGGCCACATGATTTTCTCTGATGATGAAAATTGAAGGGTAGTGTCACTTTCAGGTAGAAGTTTAAGAGCCAGTGCAAGATAGACCTCATTCTGTTTCTCCTGCCGTGGTGATTATGGGTGAATGTAACGAGACAGAACCTCTGCCAGCCTCAATCCCCAAGTGATTCTGATGAGCAAACTCTCTTCCTTTTACCCACATTGGGCATATAGCATGAGTGAGAAAATAACCCTTGCTTTTATGAGGCACTGGGATTTTAGAATTGCATGTTACCATAGCATAGCCTATCCTGTCTTGACTCATAAAGACTCTACTTGGACAAGTCAACATCCATGTCAATAACTCATCATGCAAACTACACTTGTGTTTCTCTACTGGTTTTGCCTGATCTCCATTCTCTATCAGCCAAGGATGGATAGGTTTATGTCCTTGAATTTCTTATTGTAAGGCAAGGCAGCTACCTTCAAGAGTGTTCTAATCATAACATCATTCATTCATTCCATAAATATGTGTTAAGTGCCCAACGTTGATTTTGTTATTGCATTAGGTGCTATGAGAGATACAAAGCAATAGAATATATAATCTGAGTGAACTAATCCAATTGGAGAGACAAGACTAATACGAATTAACATCAAAGAAAGGCAATAATATAAGAAGCATTGTAGGGAATCTACAAATGCCTCTTTAAGCAGTAGGGTCAAAAAGGGCTATGAGATTCAAGACCGAAGAGATGATTTTGCCCAAGGGCAGATTTTTCAACGGGGCAGAGTTTTGGCTGGGTCTAAAAGTTTGGACTAAAATGGAGAGGAGGCTTTCTATAGAGAGGAGACAACATAAGCAAAGTTACAGACTGAGAAAAACAAGTTTAGAAAATCAATTTGATTCAAATGAAAGGGAACTGTAAGAGATAAAACTGGAAAAGTAAGTTCGAGCTGGATTGGGGAAAGCTGAGAGTTAGTTTAGGAAATATACCCCAATTTCAGCTATCACGTCCAGAATCCACACTGTGGCAGGAAGAAGGGGAAGGAAGAGATTTTGCCAGCCACATTGGTCCCCAGTATGGGGAAAAGTAGAAGGCTTTCCAGAAGTCTCCAGCAAGCTTCTTCTTCTATCTCATTGACCAAGCTGGGCACCCCTACCTGCCAAGGGGTGGGCACTGGAAAAGTAAGCATGGTGCTTCTCTCATTTCTGAAGATGGGCAAGGATGATGGGGGCTAAGACCAGGAGTAGCGTTAGAGAAATGATAGTATCTGCTACTTTCCTTCCCGTGGCATCCCGCAGGAATTGTTATTGCTCTGTCATTTCATTAACATAGAGATATACTGTCACAATAAGTACCAAATATTTATTGAGTATTTATTGAGAAAGTGAGTGCCAGGAACATCTCAATATATTAACTGTAATACAGACATTAAGAATATTAGACTCAACGATAGTATAGACTGTAATCATTAGAGAAGATTGCACAGTAAAGATGGGTCTTGAGCCGAGCCAGGGAAGCCTTTAAACGTACACAACATAATCCCAGCTCTCGAAGGATTTACAGTCTATGGTGAGGTAAGTCTAACACACATGAGACAAGAGTGAGTAAGGCAACTCATAAATAAACCCTAAAACCAGAGGGCATAGATGAAGTGGTGTAGAAATTAAGAGGGGAGAGAATTAAGGATTAAGCCGGGATTAGAATCTTTAGGGAAAGTTCCATGGAAGAGGTGGTTTTTAAACAGAGCCTTGAGAATTGAGCAACTTCAAGATGAGGAGAAGTGGTGGCTCTCCAGGCAGGCATGTGGCAGGTATGAATCTTAGTTTACACATTCAAGTGTGCAATAAATATAACTTTATTTTTCTATAGCTTGATTTATTTCAATTCCTACTGTTCCTACTGTCTGGGTATTGGAAATATAATGTCTGTCATTCCAGGAAATGGGAGTTGCCCTGAAGTTTTAGGGAATCACGCTCTTAATGTCATCTGGCTACACAGCATTAGCTAAGAGGTTCCTTATTTCCCTTGCGCAGCCGCTGCTAGTCCAACAGGCGTTTCCATAACTTCTATGCCACTCCAGGGTGGAGGTGACCCATTTTGCAACTCTGTTGCTAAGGCAGGTTCTGGGAAACTCCATGAGACCATGTAAAACCTGTCTATCCTGCCACACCATGCAGCCTTCTCTTCCCTGGGGACTTGTTGCCTCCATTGGGCTCTCCCCAGAAAAGACTTCTCTGCCCTTTCATCTCACCATCATCTAGAGATGTTTGTTTCGCTCTGGGATTTCCTGAGGTGGATTTTTTTTTTTTCCTACACAATCTGGAATTCAACAATATGATCAAACATTTCAACAATACTCACATCCAAACTGAAACATTGCATGTTTTATAAAAAAAACTTAATATAAAAAATTTCAAGTATTCAGAGAAATGGAGAGAATAACAACGAATCCCCGTGTACCTGTGTCACCCGATATTTACTGTTACTAACATCTCTCCATTCTTGAGAGACAGTTACATCTTCACCTTCAGAGATGAAGATAAAGTGTCTTCAAGCAAAAGCCACAATTTGTTTTCTCCTAGTGAAATTTGGCCTTTGTGTCTAGGCTCAGAAATCAATTGAACTGAGATGGTTTTCAAGGAGGTTCATTTTAGACGAGTCTACTATTTCATTTTCCTGACACTAACTCACGGACTAAAGCTGAGCTTCCTGCTTTTCCCGCTTGTCTACACAGGGGCCTGGTGTAGAGGTAGTTATTTTTTCCCTCAATGTCCTCTCTATGAAATGGTTGTAATGGGACGTGGCTCCGAGGCCAACCAGGTAGCTTTCCCCTGCATCAGCCCTCCTCAGAGACCATTATATATAATCACGGAGCGTCACAGGCATGACATGAATGATTATGCGAAACTCTACGCCCAATTTCCAAGTGGCTCCACAATTTGACAAAATGACGTGGCCATTTGTGAAATGCAAGCAAATGGGAGGAAATGGAGGGTATAGGATTTCTGCAGAAGTGACAGACTCATCCAAAAGCGAGAGCTCTTCCATTTGACAAATCATACAAAGCAGAAATTTTTACCCCGAATGAACCAGCCTTACAAAGTATGGGTTTATACCCAGCTCTCATGGGGAAGCGTTTTGGATTAGTTTTAACTGTTTGTGGCACAACCCACCTGGGCTTATTTGGGGTGGGATGAAGTTGGGCCTGTCCCCCGCTCTCATGGGAAGCAGTTCAAGGTGGGGGTAAGGCTGCTTCTGAACTCCCCAGCAGCTGGCCACGAGGCAGACATGCATGCCTGGTCACTGCACATACAGGCTCATGCTGTATGGCTGGCATCCCCAGGGCTCATCCACAGTGGAAAGACTGGGAATTTATTCCTACATTCAGACCTAAGAGTAATTTGAAGGGAAGATTAGAGAGGAAGACAGAATGTTCAGATTTTGCTAACATTTACTGGGTTCCCTATTCTTAGCAATTTCATATATATGCTCAAGAAGTTGCGTACTCTGTGATGTGCAGGGCAAAGCTGGGTGAATGGCATTCCCTAACAATGGCCAGCAAGTCACTCATCAAGTGTATCATGGATGGATGGACTTTGGTAGGGCACAATCTGGACTGGTCGTTGGGGGACTGGTTGTCAAGCATTTCTGTGACTCTAGTGCCTTACTGAGCATCTCTAGGCCTCAGTTTTCTTACCTCATAAAACAGTACACTAGAGTGGATGATGTTGCTCACATCTTTCTGAGATTTAAAATGTTAGCCTTCTGTGGTTCTAGACTATTTAGTGTGTCCTTTCTCAACCCTGTGAGTGAGGAATTCCTAGGCAGGGCTACTACTTCTGTATGTAACGACACAGATTTAAATAAAAAAAGACAAGGAGAGGAAAAAAACAAACCATGCAAAGAAATTCTCCTGTTGTTGACACCTGGGCCCTTCCCTTTTTTATGTGTCCCAAGTTTGATGTGACATTTGAAAGAGTCGTAGTTTTCAACTCCCGTCATTGGTTCTTTAGTGGACCTTCAGGGAGCAGAGGTTCTCGAAGGTCAAGTGTCTTGCACAAAATCACAGCCACTGGATGGCAGAGCTGCCAGCATTCGGCAGATCCATGGGAAGATTTCTGTGGAATGTGACCCAGAGTTGTTTCCTGCACTAAGCAACAAACAAACCCTTCATCAAAGACTTGACAACATGCTTTGGCTTGATAA
The DNA here is from genome assembly GCF_057802395.1 of Ceratotherium simum simum. NCBI lineage: Eukaryota > Metazoa > Chordata > Mammalia > Perissodactyla > Rhinocerotidae > Ceratotherium > Ceratotherium simum. Next base: position 5,314,642 of record NC_141915.1, read on the forward strand.
AACTCGTCCGTCACTGTGTAGACACAGTGTACTCATCACCCATCCACTCCCACCCTCCAAACTCAGGCTCTCTGTTTCCAGTTTTACCTTTCACAGCATCAGGGGGTATAGGACTAGGTGGGGATGAAAACTTCCCCTGCCTCTTGTATGTTTCAAGGTCCAAGGTGTGGCTGTGTCGTCTAATTAATACACCCACCCACATGGGAGACAGGACTGTAGATGACTTTCTGAGTCCTTTAAACATTCCTCTAAAGCTCTAACTATAGGGAACAAAATGTGGTTTCTTTTCAGTTGTGACCAGGAGGCTGGTAGTTGTGCTCAATGGCTTGTGGTTTTAATTAACCTTCAGCATCTGAACTTTAGCCAGCCTACCGGGGACTCCTCAACCTGAGCTGGTTCTCTGTACATGCTGGGCAGTTTTCAGATGCTCAACATGAGCTGAGAGTTTTCAAGATGAGCCTCTTTTGTCTTCTATAAATGCCACTAGTGGAGGTGGGGAGGAGCAGGAAAAGCAAGTGACTTGATAACATCTTTAGAAACCAAGTAATGAGCCATTAGGAGGACTAACAATAAATAAATGCATTTTCCATTCAGTGTCTCTGTGGCAATCCAGACAAGCATATGACTAGGAAAATGTAATGAAAGCAATTGTAACTCTTTCGGTGGAGAGGTAATTACAGTCTAGGGCTGCCTGACTGATGAAAATTACACTGCTTATAATAAATTGCCACACAGCTAAGTCTTTTCTGAAGTCCTTAGTATGATTTGTGTTTGTGCACTTACTTAAAACATCAGGGAACAATTTATAAACATGAGCCTTTTTGGACACTGCCAGGATCGGCATTTACGATTAGAGAGCCTGTGTAAGGTTTCCTGATTTATAGAGGATAGATCATATTTTCCCGACACTCTCATGGTCAATTACAGACCTGCATGGTGCATTTGGTAACTTAAAAGCAAATTTAATCATTTTTTTTTTTTTTTTGTATTTGTGAGCATTCCAAGTCAAGAAAACATTTTCTCTTAGACTGGGGAGAAAGATGTTTTAAAGACAACTTCCTATTGATGGTATCAATGGGAGAGGGGAGCAATACCATGCCTTGTTTGTCTTCCTCTGATATAAACATTAGGGACTTCCTTATGGAAACAGAGGGCTGGGTTGAGTACCTGAGTCCCCAAGCCCTTGTCATTGGAAAGTTCAGGGAGGCCAAATATCTTTAATGTCTTTGCCCTTCAGATCACAAGAACCAGTATGGTCTATCAGAAATAGCACTGGGCTGAATGTCACCAGGAACAGATTCTAAGACCAGCTATGCATTTAACAAGCCCTGTCATATTGGGCAAATCACTAAGTCTTTTTGGATTTTAGTTTTCTCATCTTTCAAATGAGGGTTGCATTATTAGGGTCTAGGTCCCTTTGGACCAAAGATAATGATTCTGTCCCAGCTCAGGGGTTCTCACCCCTAGCTGCACATTAGAAACATCTTACAAATATGGAAGCCCAAGCCCCACTCCTGATTAATTAAATCAGAGGATCTGGGGGTGGGTATTTATCCTTTAAACAATAAACAACGCTACTCGGGTGATTCTAATGAGCAGCTGGGCTTTCGTGCTCTGCTTTTTCTCTTTGAAATTTGGGAAAGCCTGATGGCTAGAACCAGGAGAGACCACGCCATGAGAGCACATTGCACTTGTCCTTCCTCAGAGGTCCTAAGAACTGAATCAACGTCTGCCGTCCTAATGGAAACAAGGCCCAGGACCTACTGCTGTCTGTTCTTGGACTCCTTTCTACTTGGAACACTTCAGAAGACAAGCAGATGGAGTGGGTGGGTATGAGAGAAGGGCTGCTAGGATAAGATTCGGGTGGCTGTACAATTTAAGTTGGTTTTCACTGGAACCATTGGAAGATTAGTCTCAGCATTTTACGTTTCAGAATCTCAAGACCCACAGGTGAGAACCAGACAGGCAGATGCTGAGCTGGGCTGAGCCCCCGAGCAGTCAGCAATAGTGATGCTGCTGTCCACTTCCATCCTCCCGGCAATCCAGAGAGAAGGGAGACCTGGACCAGATGGAGCCCACTTATGCTGGCTCACAGGAGTCGATGGCACACGTCCTTACCCAAAGCTGTGTTTAGGGACATCACATCAGTCCACCATGTGGCTTGAACTTGGCCACAGTGGCAGCATTTACACAAGAGAAATTGGCAGATGCTACAAATCAGCACCCTTCCCTGCAAGCTGGTTCTTAAACATTTATCGGCACACCGCTGAATTGAAAGGTTGTGACAACCCTCTCCTACCCTGGCAGCTGGGACCTTCTCCTATACTACTGGGAAGCAAAAAGCCCAGAGTAAATATTTACGTATTAGCTTTACCTCTTTTGTACAAGGTTAGACAGGTTGTCATACTTTGGGAAGGCGGCAGTGTTATGTTTTGTGCTTGTTCAGCTGTATGCCTGAGAAGGTGGGGTTAACCTTAAAATAAATGGAAAGCATGGTCTTTTCCGTGGATGAATTCAGTTTAATGAGATCTAATATCCATGGCTGAAACCAAGAGCAGTAGTTGGCCGGGTGTGGTCCTTGGACCAGCAGCATCAGCATCACTTGGGAACTTACTAGAAACGCAAATTATCAGGTCCCACAAACCTCCTGAGTCACAAACTCTGGGGTGGGGCTCAGCAATCTATTTTAAAGATTTTATTTATTCAGTTTTTTCCCCCCAAAGCCCCAGTAGATAGTTGTATGTCATAGGTTCACATCCTTCTAGTTGCTGTACGTGGGACTCGGCCTCGCGTTGGACGGAGAAGTGGTGCCTCGGGGCGCTCCCGGGATCCGAACCCGGGCCGCCAGCATCAGAGCGCGCGCACCCAACCGCCAAGCCATGGAGCCGGCCCCTCAGCAATCTATTTTAACAAGCCCTCCAAGTGATTCTGATGCAAGCTAAAGTTTTGAGAACCACTGTTGTAAAGAGATGCACAAGAAATCATAAACTGATGTATTGTAAAACTTCTACAATGGCAGAGTGGAATAGTTGTGACACAGATCATATGGCCCGCAAAACCGAAAATATTTACTATTTGGCCCTTTACAGAAAAAGTTTGCCAACCCCTGCTCTCAGCCGTTACATAGAGCATGCACACACATACACGTCCACACATTCATGAGTGTACGTGAATATGAATGCTCCTCTGCAAAATTTATAGACTACCATTCATTATTACACCTTGAAGGAGTTGTCTTTACCTGCGATCCCCTCTTCCTCACCTCCCACTCTCTTCTCAAAGCTCTGACAAGTTTCACTCCCCTAAAGCTACTCTTTCCGAGGTCTTGAAAAACCTTATTATTGCAAAATTCAAGAGGCACTTTTGAAAATCCTTAACGCCCTCTCGTTTTCTGCGTTATTTGTTACAGTTGATCATTACCTCCATTTGAAACTCTCTCTTTTATTAGCCTCTCTGACACTTTCCTGGTTTTCCTCTCCTTTACGGACCCCTCTTTCACTGCTCAGGAGGGGAAATCACAGACCAGTGTGTCTACAAAGCCCAGAAAGAGAGTGCATTGAGAAGGAGGGAGTGGTCGATAGTTTTGGTCAAGTAACATGACAATTGAAAAATCTCATTTTCTCAGGGTTTCGTCCTATGCCCTCTATCAACATTACACACTTGTGTGGGTGACTTCACTCATGCGGAGGGCTTCAAGAACCACCTCTGTTCAGAATTTCAGACCCAGAGACCCTCTTCTCACTGGATATCTTCAGTTAACTATCGCACAAGCACCTCAAACTCAACAGGTCTCCCTCTGAGGTCACCATCTGCCCTCAGGAAATTACTTTCTCCCTCACTGTGCCCCCTGCAGTGAGTGGCACCAACCCACTTGCCCAAGTTAAAAATGGACTTGCCTTTACAGGCCCTCTTTCCACAACTGAAACAACCCATTAAAGTGTTTTGCTGAACAAAAGCCACCTTCCTCTGAGTCACTCTCCTTCTGCTCTCAGCTTTTAAATGAGTCACAAACTCAATGCCTTCGAGAATTAGGGAAGGAAAGAAACCCAGATAATAGAGAGTATCGGGGACTGTGGTGCAAGGGCATAGCTCTCCTCCCCTCCCACTCCCCCAAAAGTATGTGAATTGTTTAAATTTTAAATTCTTTTTTGGCCAAATGCAATGCACCTGCAAGCTTAATTTATCTGTCAGGCCCCAACTTGTGACTCCACTTAAAACTAAATGTTAAAGAGCCCTCTCCATGTACTTGATAAAAACTGAGCTCATAGTATACATGCTATTTTGTTAACCATCTATAAAACTTAGTCTCGTGAATGTTTTCTTATGTCATTAATATTCTACAAAATGTTTTCTGGAATGGCTGCATAGTAAGTATGTGTCATAATTTATTAAATAATTCTCCTTTACGTGGCCATTTAGATTCTTACTGGATGTTTTCCCTATACACCCAGCATGTCTAAAATGAAAGTCACCTTTTTTGCAAATATTTCCACGAGATCAAATCCTTAGTATTAGAAGGATCAGAGGATATGTGTATTCATATGAATCTGACATATATGCTAAATTATCCTCTAGAAAAGCTATTCCAATTAGTATCCTCAGCAGGCTGATATAAGAGTGCTCATTGTCTTAAGAAACATTGGGTATTCCCATTAAAAAAATACCTTTTTAACTTGATAGGCAAAAAGACATGTCATTGCTTCCATTTGCATTTTTTTGATTACTGCTTTAGCTGAACACCTGTCTCAGGTGCGGTCCCCTGGAAACAGACCTGAGATAGGTTGGCTGCAGTATGTCTGTTGGGGAGCAATCTTGGGGACACCACCTGACAGAGAGTGAGCAGAACGGGACCAGGCAGAGGAGATGCTGAACTATGAGCTGGAGTCGCCTTCAGAGTTGTCTTGACTCAAGGCAAGAGGGCCTAGCCTTTGTAACCTCTCCTTTGACCCATCATTGGGTGTGGGCTGTCCCAGGGTAGGAACATCATCCTGGAAGAGACATCTACCTCTGCTGGAGAAAAGTCTAGAGAGGGACTTGGCCAGAGCCCCGGGCAGCTGGCTCTCCCAGGGGCTGGGCTCTGTTGGCTAGACAGACCACAGCATCCTCGACCCACAACCCTTTTCATATTGACAGACGCTGGGTCTGACAGAGAATAGACATAAATATTTGTTGAATAAATCACTGAATTTCTCTTTCTTCTTTTGTTCATGACTTGTATCCATTTTTTTTCCGTTGCCATATTTATCTCTCTTTTTCTCATTTCTTTGCAAAGTGTTGTTTGTATTTTAAAACATTAACTCTTCACCATATAGTAAAATATTTTCTATTTGCCACTTGCCTTTTGATTTTGTTAGCTTCATTTCTGTGAAATATAGAGCTTTCTAATTTTTATATGGTCAAATCTATCCATCTTTTTTCTTTTCACTTGCGTGTTTAGTAAATCTTTACAATCCCTAGATCAGAGAATGCTTACTTGTCTACATTTTTTTCAGGTTCTTTTCAGGTTTTATTTCTTACATTTAACTCTTCAACCCATCTGGAAGTTATTTTGGTTTAAAGCATGAGGTAGAGATCTAACTTAATTTTTTTCTAGGAAGATCCCTTTATATCACTCCAAGGGATGTGGGTTTTATTTGGAAGTTGACGGGGAGTCCCTGAAGAAAGGCAAGCTGGGGCAGCGATGTGATCAAGTTCACTGTAACAGAGGGCTCAGCCCCATGGCACCTGGATGCGTGCAGATGTTTCTGGGTAGTAGGCCTTCCTGCCTCTCCTATCACACTGCGGATGGCTTTCTCCACCTTCCCGGAAGGCTGGCTTTGCCTTTCAATGATTAAAGCAGGAACCACTGACCCTTCAGGAACACATCAGAGAAACTCATCTTGAATTCGCAACAATTCAGCACTTGCCAGAAGCTGACTGGAGACATGTGATGTGTGTAAGAGACCATTGAGGGCTCTTGTTAAACATTCATTCATCTACATTCTTTGAGCTCAAGCCCGGTATTGAGTTAGCTCTTTGGAAAGCCATGTGTCTGGTCCATATTATCTTAGTCCCCTTCAGAAACGCTTCTACTCCGTTCAGATTTAATGCTATTTCCCCAGCTTTTATCTAAGGGCCTTGCAAGGAACATCCATTTTGAGAAATTTTCTGTATCTTTCATAAAAACACATGGCAGCTGGGACTTGGTTTTTCTTTGTTTGAAGAAAATATTTTACATGTGTTTTAAGATTAACATTTATCGCAAATTCTTCTTGGAATTTATAGCCAACAAACATGCAAATTAATGATTAAAGGGCTTCTCAGAGAACTTCAGAGAGGTGTTTAAAATGTTAGACGAGCCCTGTCTTAGTCAGTTTGGGCTGCTATAACAGAATACCACAGGTTGAGTGGCTTAAACAACGAACATTTAATTCTCACAGTTCTGGAGTCTGGAAAGTCCAAGATCAAGGTGCTGGCAGATTTGGTGTCTGGTGAGAGCCTTCTTGCTTGTTGATAGATGACTATCTTCTCATTGTATCCTGATGTGGTTGACAGAAAAATTCTCTATCCTCTCTCTTCTAATAAAGGGCATTCATGATGGCTCCACCCTCACGACCTAATGACCTCCCAGAGCCCTGCCTCCAAATACCATCAAATTAGAGGTTAGTATTTTCACATACAAATTTTGGGCAGACGCTAACATTCAGTCCATAACAAGCCCTTTGGGCTCAATCCTGTCTAGGATCCCAGAATTTGCTTCTGACTTACATGAGCTGGGTCTGATCAGAAGGTAAGGGGGTCCTGTCTTGGTGAAGGTCAAAGTGTCTGCCTGCACCACCTCACTCGACCCTCCTAACTTTTGTTGAAGCCTGATTCCGTCTTGACTGGTAACATCCTGTGTGATCCTAGAGTTCTCTGTACTGTCCCATGGGCATTTCACACGGTCCTATAATTCCTTCTCCACTTATTAAAGCCCCTTCTAGGGCTTGGCTCTATGAGGCAGGCCTGCTCGTCCATCATTCTCCCCTCAGTGGCTGCCACCAGGCCTGGAGGAACCACAGTAGATGTTCAATGAGCATTTGTCGAATGAGCCAATGGGGCATGAGGTTGAAGACTGATGCAGGCGAGTCCAGAGATGGAACTTTAGACTGGAATTAAAAAGAAAAATGATCACAGACATTTTTAGAGTTCCTTGGCATCAGTCAAATGTTTTTCATAGTCATTTCATTCCTTTATTATATCATTCAGTCCTTCATTCCATCATTCATATTCTCATTCTTTTTTAAGTCACTCACAAAGTAATTTTTTTTTTTTTCGAGTACTCACTCTATGCCAGCTCTTGTGGGAGAAGCTTATTTGAAATCTCCAACACAGGGGCCAGCAGACAAAGTCTCCCAGGCCAAATGCAACCTACTGGCTGTCTTCATACGGCCTCCCAGCTAAGAACACGTTCTACATTTTCGATGGTTTAAAAAAATCTAAAGAAAGATAACATTTTATGACTTATAAAATTTAGATGAAATTCAAATTTTGGTTGTTCATAAATTAAGTTTTATTGGAACACAGCCAGGCTCATTTGTTTATTATATTGTCTAGGGCTGCTTTCGCAGGATGTGGTGGTAAGTTTTACGTGTCAGTTTGACTGGGTTAATTGGATGCCCAGAGACCTGGTAGAACGTTATTTCTGGATGTGTCTGTGAGGGTATTTCTGGAGGAGATTAGCATTGGATTCTGTAGACTGAGTAAGGAAGATCACCCTCACCAACGTGGGCCGACATCATCTAATCCATTGGTGCCTGAAAGGGGCAAAAAGGTGAAGGAAGGGCAAATTCTCTCTCTCCTCTTGAGCAGGGGTGTCCATCTTTTCCTGCCTTCAGATGTGGGAGCTCTTGGTTCTCGGGCCTTCAGACTTGGATCAGTTTTCCTGGTTCTCCAGGTTGCAGACGGCAGATGGTGGGACTTCTCAGCCTCCATACTACTTGAGTAAATTCCCATAATAAATCTCCTCTCACATACATCTCTATATCTCCTATTGCTTCTGTGTCTCTGGAGAACTCTGACTAATACGCAGCACAATGGCAGAGCCGAGCAGTTGCGACAGAGACCACGTGGCCAGTATAGCATAAGATATTTACTCTCTGGCCCTTTGTAGGAAACGTTTGCTGGCCCTGCTCTAACACAAAGAGGACACTCAGATCACGGGGCATGTGGCCCTGATGTCCTGACACTAAACATTGACGGCATAATGGCAGGGAAGGACTGGCCGGGGCCCAGGGCATCTCCAGGCAAGGGGGCTCTGCAGACACTTGAGTCAGGTGATGGGGCAGGGGTAGGAGAGAGAGGCAGCTGATGTAGCTCAGGCAAGTACAAGATCAAGTTCAAGAAGGCAGCTGAAGCACCAATGGCCGTGGAGGCCTGGAAGGGTTTAGGTAAACAAGTTTTCCACTGTGAGAGGCAGAGGATCAGCCTAACCAAGGTAGCCGGGGAACCCCCGCTCATTCCTACAGCAGAAGCCACCATTTTCTCACCCATTTCTTTAGGGGTGAGGGACAAGGCTCAGAGCGTGCGCTTGCAGCTAGGGAGGGTGTTCCAGTGTGCAGCCTGGACTTCAGTTCAGTTGGGCCAGAGTCGGGGCGTGGGGGTGGAGGAGACAGGCCTCCTGGCAAGTTCATTCACCGCCGAGATAGAGGGAGGAACTCCTTGGAAAGATATGAAAGCTGGAATTTACAACACGAGGAAATGTATTGAAGCTATTAAAAGCGCCTCCACAGACTCCTGTCTTAGGATTGTTAAAGTACTTATCTTCTTGGCATCTGAATGCACTAATGCAAACATGAAATATATGTAGCAGGAAGGAAAAAAAATAATGAGGTGGCACCCATTTCAACTCTTGATTTCATACAACATTGCTTTATACGGCGACAACCTGCAATTTGTTAGGGAAAGTCTGGCTGTAAAGTGATCTGACATTCCTTTGCGATTCGAGAGAGAATAAAATCTCATCAATGCTTTTGAGTAGGATATTGATTTTCGTTCCATTTCTCTCTGGCAGATCAAGAAAACTGAGTTAGGCATGTTAATGGAGTAGAAGCTGGAATGTTAAATACAGGTGGTTCTGCACCATTAACCTCGAGGAACTGTCAAGACGCTTCATTTTCATATTGGCGCAGTCTGCATATTACTTTCAATAAGAGGAAGCTGGAACTGACAGCTTCAATTTCATAAGGGAGGAATTTTAAGGCGATTGTGTATTTTTATTTGTAAATGCTTATATTCTGCTCAAATATTCAGAAAAAGGAAAGTGCAGCCCCTTGTAGAGTATGGGTTTTGCCAGAGACTTATTTGACGGATCGTGTGAAGCAAATTGAAGCAAACTCTTTTAATATTTAGGAAGTCATGTAAAAGCAGAGAATGGGGTGGGGGCATTTTTATTCAACTAGAAAAAAACCCAGAAGTAGAGAAACCACAAAGAAATATATTTTAAATAGCTTGGTCTGTCTTTTGTCTCTTTACTGTTGTGATCAGAGAAGGAAAAAGGAGAAGACAGTCATACTGAGGAAGCCGGAACACATCCATTCAGTACCACTGTGCCCCCTCCCTCTGGCCCCGGGGACAAGGAGGAAACAAGACTTCGTATTCTCTGGGGATGTGTCATTTCCCAGTTACCGGAGGCCAGAAGACGCAGCCTGCGTCTTAGAAACAGAACTTGGTTTCTGTAACTTGTTCTGATCTCTGCTCTGATCCAGCGCTTACTATCTACAAATAACTTAATTTAATCCATTCTGAGCCTCCAATCTAGTGATTCCTCACTGTGTCCATTCCAACTTCTTTATCTGAATTTCTTTCCCTCCTCCCTGCTGTTGCTGATTAAAAGCAACGACCTCAGCCAGGTGTTGGGTCTGGGAGGAGAGACGTCCTGTTTGAAGGCCCCTTTTAAGTCTTCTATCACAGCAGCTGTTGCCCTTGTGGGTTCCTTTTCTCCACCTGGCACAGGGGGGACCCACTGGTGGCTCTGGTGGGAGGTGCACTCGATCACAGTGTAAAGCTTCGGCATAGATGCTTCCATACAGATGCAGCCGCACATCTGGCAAATAGCCCAGGACTTTGCTTTGATGTGTTTCATTTCATTTTACCAGGCGACTCCTTGGGGCTGGTCAGGGCAACCTTTCAGCTACCTTCTTGCTCATATGATTCCCAGGCCCACAGAAAATTCTTGGGTGGATTTAGACTCTCTCTTATTTAAATATATCATCTACCTTCTTTTCTATTTTTTTTTGCCCCAAGGACTGCCACTTTCAAACTACAGCTGGGAGCCAGCATATCCGCCTTCCCTCCCTTCCTATATCCCAAAGCTTTGTGGGTATCTCTCTTCTTCTCCTCCCCACTCCTGATTTTACTCAATTTCCATCTTGCTTATCCTTCTATTTTTTTTTGTTGCCTTCTCCATCCTCTCAAATTGAAGTTCTCTTTTTGATTTGGCATTATTGGTTCTCATCTATTCTCTAGTGATTTTTGTCTCAGAGTCAAGAACAGGTTTTTCTGACCCAAAAATTGCGCTTTTGACATCTTTGCTGCTGGCAGAGTTTATTTGCAAGGTGGGGTGGGGGAAAGCCCACAGCGAGGTTGAGGGAGCAGGACCAGTTCATTCACCGAGCACCGCACATGTCCAGGGACTTGCCTGTGATGTTTTAATAAACTAATTTTTGTAGAAAAGAATGAATTTATGGGATTACATGACATCTAGTTTCTGTCTTGACATTTGCTCAACAAGATAAGATGTATCCTATTTCCTTTTTTTTTTTACTGAGGAAGGTTTGTCCTGAGCTAACATCTGTGCCAGTCTTCCTCTGTTTTGTATGTGGGTCGCTGCCACAGCATGGCCACTGTTGAGTCGTGCAGGTCTGCACCTGGAATCCAAACCCATGAACCTGGGCCACTGAAGCGGAGCATGCTGAACCTAACCACTATGCCACAGGGCCGGCCCCAAGACACATCCTATTTCTGAAGGGCTCTCCCAAATGCAGCCCTTTGATTGAGCACTGGAGCTATTCAATTGCTCTGCAGGGTACACCCAGAGACCCATTTCCGTCTTTTTTTTTTTTTACCACTACCTCTTCCAACCTGTTTTGTTCGCGTATTTTTTTTTGCCTCTGGATGAAATCCCAGAAAGTTCCCAAACTTTTTCTGGCTATTTTCTTTGGGTAATAATGATAATACAACCCAGGACAGTTTAACATCCAAACTCTGGGCTCTTATTCAGTTTAAAAGTTCTTCCCTCCCTCTGCCTGAGCCCATCTCAGCTCGAAGTCTGCAGCGGGAGAGGACATGTCCAGTTTCTTCCCCACTTGCTCTCACTACCTCCTCTTGCATTCACTAGCTGGGGTGCCAGTGGTGAGCTTAGCGGAGAAGAGCAGTCTTATGTGGGTGATGCTGTTTTACCCGGCATTGGTATGCTCTGGCTGTGTCACAATGGGCATCTTGGCATCAGTCTCTTTGGTATTTTTGGTAAGGGTTCCTTTGAGAGCCCCTCTGCTGCTGAGGTCTGCTACCCGAGTTTCTTGGCTAGATGATACCTCATTTACCTGGCTACTATGACTCCCTCATCTTCTGGTTTTTGTTGGTCCATCTCTCTACTGGGGTCACTTTGTTCCTCCAGATTTCTTAGGTGGGGTCCACCTGAAGATGACTCATGGCTGGCTCTCTTCCAGAAAGAGCTCGTGTGACCCAAAGCAACACATACACATCCTTACCCCAAACTCTAAAATTGCAGCCTTCACCAGGGCCCTTCCCATTAATTCTTTTTCAAGTGTGAGGCAGGAACCCGTCCCTGTGTCCCCAAATTCCATGGGAAAAAGTCAAGTCTTTGAGTTTTTCTCCAGAAGTTCCCATCGCAGCTTAAGGGGAGAGAGGAACATTCTGTTTCTCTCCCCCTTGGGTAAGAGAAAAGAAACGTTGTCCTCTTTAAAGAAATCTTTATACTCTGCTCTTTCTCCTTAACCAACCTCTGAGCCTCCCATTAATAACTTTGGTGTGAGGAATGGGATAATACAGGCATAATATCTTGGGCCACCCCTTTCACTCCTTTTACAATAAAAAGGAGAGGGGGTGGTGCTTGGCACCTGTTCTTCTTGCCCTTGGAGGTCTCTGCTAAAATTGAGGTAGCAGGAAAAATCTTTCTCCCTTGTTGGACTGTCCTAAGAAGCAGTTGCTTATACAGCCTCTTGTAAGACAGTCCTGCAAGAAAGAACACGGGATTCCAGGTCTCACTTGATACCGAGTGATGGCCAGCCCAATGACACACCTCACAGTGGCTCTTCTTCTGGCCTTGCCCCACCCACTCTTTTCCTCCCTCCTGTTCCCTGGTGTTCTTCGCCTCCTTAAGTAGAGAACCTAAGCCTTTGCTTTGGGCTCTGCTTTCTGGGGGAGCCAGGCAAATATAACGAGTCAGCAGGAAACCCTGCTAGTTGCTGTGGAGAATACAAAGTGGAAAAGGAAACGTGGTTTTTCTCAAACTTGTTTGGCCTTTGGAAATACTTATGAGGTTGATACTTATGAGTTCATATGAGGTTAACTGCAGCTGAGGGAGGGCACGGTGGTTGGAAACAGTGGTTGGAAAGCGTCTCCCTAGACCAGGCTTAGGACATGTATTGTACTTCCCTCCATTGTTTGCTCTGCGGGTCACTAATCCATTTCTTGCTCACGATTTGGGTTATAACTAGGAGTTGGGGAAATAAGGGCTCTTTTGGGGAAGAGTCAAAAGTCTGCATTGGAAAATATTGTGATCACAGGATGGCATCTTCTTTCTCTCATCTCTCTACTTAGCTCCCAACCCACAGCAAGCTAGCAAGTACATTAGACGTAGAGGAAGGCCACTGCACATTCGTTGCTCTCTGCCTTTTGCTCTTTGTCTTTCTAGGCTAACAAGGGCAGCTATGAGTGTACTTTTTTTTTTAACTCTTAATTCTTCTCTCCATTCTATTCTACAGATCTCTTCCTAACTTTCTGCTAAGCAGGAGTCACAAAGGACATAAGAAAGAAGTCTGCCATGGTCAAGGTTACTTAATTTTACACTTAGGTGTATGAGCACCCACACATTCTCAAACACACAGACACACATCTCTCCACATTCTTGGATAAATTTTCGCATATTAAAAATAGCTGAAACTCTCTGGGTAAATTAACTGCTGTTATAAAGAAAAAAAATAACATTGGCCTTGGCCTTGAGATAAGCATCAGCCATGGGAGATTTGAACCATGCTCGGAGGAACGCACTTCCCCCTGGGAGTAGTAAAACCTTGGCAGCTCTGGCATCGTGCCCAGAGGCACTGTCTCCTGATGCCTTATGCTGGAATTCTGTTCAGAGCTTCTTGATGTCCATTCTCAACAGTGGAGATGATGTTCTGATTAAGTCCCAACAAGAAGACTGAATGATTATCTAAGGAATTTGGGACTATCTCCGGTACTACAGTGGGGTATTCTGACCTCCACAAAGGTTCCGTCATCCCTTGATTTGTTTCAAGTCAGCATCCCATTAGCGCTTAGTGCTGGTCCAAGTTGTGTCAGGCAGAGAGAATCACTTGAGCTTAAAGAGCATGATTTAATAGTGAAGAGTGAGCAAGCCTGTGGCTCACAGACTATGATTCTCTCTATGTACAGCAGGAGAAGAAGCAGAAATGGGTGGCAGAATAGCAGCAGAGGCATCAGAGAGCATGTGGGACTGGTCTGGAGAAGTGGGGGATAGTTCTTGCTCTGTCACTAACTGGTGGCGTGACTTTAGGCACATGACCTTCAACTTTTGGGGCCTAAATTTATTTATCTGACAAGTGAGATAGCTGAGCTTGACTGGGGGTTAGATCCTCAAATGCCCAAAGAGTAGGTAGGTGACTGGCGTGGATGGGGTACCAAGGTGTGGGTATGCCTGAGGACATTGTGGGGGTGGCATGGATGGTTCTGAACTGCAAAGCATGCTCCCCTGTGTGTGCTCTGAGTCCATTCCACTCCTGCCCCCATGCTGAAGAGAGCAGCCGACACTCAGCTTTAGCCTCTCGTTGCCGTGAAGGAATACAGACTCAGTGATATCAAGTGTTTCCATTTTTTACAGAGAAATTAGAAATCCAGATTTTTATGTGAAATCTCCCAATTTTTAAAAGCCAGCTTAACTTACTCATAAGCATTGTATTGACCAATCAAAACCCGTCTTTAGGTCTAATTTTTAGACCTCCGCTTTATGGTCTCTAAACCAGGTCGATATTTTTGAAGTGTGTTCCTGTAGAGCAGATGCTGATAGAAGTAACTGATCAAAACAAAACAAAACAAAACAAAACAAAACAAAACAAAACAGGACTTGTGGTCAAATAAGTTTTGGAAACACTGGGTTCCCCAAAGTTAAAGATGTTTCTGTACTGTAGGGCTTATCAGAGCCTTTAATCTTCTAAGGCTCTGCTGTCCAATATGGCAGCCACTAGACACAGGAAGCTATTGAGCACTTGAAATGTGGCTCGCCTGTATTGATATGTGCTGTAGGTATAAAATACACATCGGATTTCAAAGGGTTAGTGTTACAAAAAGAATCTAAAGTATCTCAATGATAACTTTTATATTTATTGCATATTAGAATATTAATACTTTTGATACATTGGGTTAAATAAAATATATTATTAAACTTAAATAAATTTATTTTAAAAAATACAGCTCCTCAAAAATTTTAAATTACAAATGTAATTATAATTCTGTTGGACAGGGCTGGTCTAACATATCTTGTGATCATCCACAAGGTGGATAGAGTATGAGCATTTCCAAAATTTGTTTGACTTCAGATTCTTTTTATTGAGGGAGCAACTCATATAAAGTTAGTGTTTGATGGAATATACTTCAGGAAAGTGATCCAGCTCCAACACATGATTTTATGACACTATGAGAGATGGAGGAGCAATGTTCTGGATTTCTCCTTTGCCTTTGATTTTGGTCAGTGGCCACATGGCCAGCTCAGGGTGAGATGGCGCTGTAGGCACCACAGCACAGTTCTTGGCCAGAGTTCTAGCCTTCCCACCTGTTTAAACTTCCTCACCTATTTCTTCTTCCCTACATTTTTTCAAATTTATTGATGAATAATTGACATACTATGAAATGCACCCACTTCCATGAGTTTTGACAAATCAATACACATGCATAACCATCACCCCAATCAGGACAGAGTATTTCCATCATCCTGAAAAGTTCTCTTGAGCCCCTTTCCCAGGCAATTGCTACCTCTCAACACCCAGCTGGTGCAGACACCAATCTGCCTTCTCATCTTGGTCTTTTGACCACTCATTTTTTTTTTTTTTTCTCTCTCTCTCTCCTTTCTTCCCATCATTTGGATCTAATATCTAATCTATCTCTGCAGAATCCTCCCTTACACAAGCCTTTTCATCTCCATCTTGGATCTATGCTTCTTTTAGCCACTCTGAGTAACTATTCCATTAGTTCAGCAGCCTCGCCTCTTGGAGCCCTGCCTGGTATCTGCCTGTTTAATCAGGACTTCTGTTGAGTCAGGGCCAATGCCTTCCTAATGGGATAAACCAACCAGGTAGTGAGAAACCAGATAGTACATTTTACTGAGTATGAGAAAATGTGTTTCTACAGCCCAGAATCCTAACTATAATATAACTTTGGTTCTATCCCTTGTTCCATTTCCACTGGATGATTGTGATGCGTGAGCTAGTCTCTGCCATGTTGAGAGAGGCGGATGGGAAGTGTTAAGGCAGTGAAAAAGTGAGAATAGGAACCAGGACAGGAGGAAGTTTAGGAAATGGTAGAGTGGTCCTCAATATGGCCTACACATTAGAATTCCCTCTGGAGGGCCGGCCCCGTGGCTTAGCAGTTAAGTGTGCGCGCTCCACTGCTGGCGGCCCGGGTTCAGATGCTGGGCGCGCACCGAATCACCGCTTGTCCGGCCATGCTGAGGCTGCGTCCCACATACAGCAACTAGAAGGATGTGCAGCTATGACATACAACTATCTACTGGGGCTTTAGGGGGAAAAAAAAAAAAGAATTCCCTCTGGAGCTCTGAAGATGTAATAGATGTTCAGGCTAAGCTTCAGAGATTCTACATATAAAAACATTTCCCCAACTGATCTTAATATATAGCCTTAAGTCTTAAGATCCATAAGCAAAGTGGAATTGACCCAATTTGCTATCTAGTGAATTTTCCAGGTGAAATGTCCGTAAGGGATCTTCTTGGATTTAGAACTTTGGCCAGAACTTGGCTTGTAAGCTCCCAGACTATGCGTGGGGACAGTTGGTAGAGTAGCCATTCTATGATGTGTTTTTGCAGTGAGTTCAGGCAGAAATAAGACCAGGATAAAGTCTAACCAACAGCATCTAAGTGCTGGTGCTGCCACCAAACTGATCCTGACATGGAAATCATTCCACTTCTCTCCCCTCACATCCACAGGGCCAGTAGCGAGAAGATAATTAGCCTCAGAATATCCCTGGGGTAGAGAGCAAGAGTGCCACGTGCAAAATTATTGACCAAGAAAGAGTAGCACAGTCACGGGGTAAGTGTCTGTGGTTCAGTGGCGCTTCAGGTAAAGTGTGCAGATGTGACCTGCAGGTGGTTCGAGATGACTGCAGTCTAAAGTTGGAGGGGTGGCAGGTGACCAGGTTAGACAGAGAAGCATTTGGGCAAGGGTCTTGTGCACCATGCGAGCGGATTCACATTTTATCCTGGAGAGGTGATGAGGCCAACTTTGCACCTGTGAGTCAAGGAAACGACTTGACGGTTAGAAAGCCTGCTCTGACAGCAGTGTGGGAATGTGTGCAGGGAGGCAGGATGGGTCCAGAGGGACTAGCAAGGAGGTTGTTGGCATGGTCTAGTCCTTTTTCTGGTCATGTATACCCATTTTCCTGCTCCAAGGCTCTCCTGGAGAAGCCCCACTGCCAGGAAGCCAGCCTGAGGCCCTGGTTCCTACCAGTCCCTAGAGCTCTCCCAGCATCAGGCCCATGCTGGGGCTCCCGCAGGAGGCTGGGTTGTGCTTTGAGCTGGTTGAGGCAGCAGAGCACCGCTGAGGATTTAGAAGCCCCGGACCGTGGGTTTTCTGGGTAGTGGTGCCGCACGGTGGTGAAAGTCTCTGAACAGCGTGCTCATTTCAGGACTCTACTAAAGACCTTTTAAAATAAAATGCCAGCATGTGTAGTGAGGGTTATTTCCCACGGTAGCATCACCCTGGGCAGCCCTGTGTGAATTCTAATGGTGCTGCCATTGTTACCAGCCACCTTTTTTCCTTCTTGGTGCATTACTTTCAAGACTAATTTGAGTCACCTCAGGAAGTTGGTCTGATTTTTTTGAATTTACTTTGATTTATCATAAAAGTGGTACATCTTCATTATAAGAGAAATTTCACCTTTTTATGACCCCGAACACCCGGTTTGGGTGCTCACCTATTTCACCTTCCTCGGCTCCCACTGTCTGTCGCCTGATTCTAAGCCTCAAATGCCACTCAGAGGATTAAGAGCTGCTCTGGGCTCTGGAGGAATTTATAAAAGGAGTATTTTCAACATTCGCTTCTGTAAGTTCTGGAACATTTGGTAAAATTCTATTCATTATCTTGTAGCAGAACCTCATATAGTTGCCTGGAATCTAATCTGGCCCCTGAGCAGTGTTGGTGAAAATGGTTTCTCCAAGTGGGCTGAGGTTACCAAACAGACCCCTGGCTCTTCCTTGAGCTGGTTGTGTCTGTAAGGGAGCCAATGCCTGCATGGCAGTGTCTGTTCCTCTCAAAAGTGCTCTGGCATTGGCAATGATCACAGCCATTTTCTCCATCCATCCCCTATAGACAGGGGGCCTCTTCGTGAGATGCAAGGAATCCCTCCATTTCTCTGAAGGCAGTCATTTGTTTCCTAAAAGAAGCATGTATGGGGCAGGACTACGAATATTGCTTCATCCTTGCTGCTCTACTTCTACAAAGCAGGCTGACCCGTTATTATTTATCATTCTAATGTACATGAACTCAGAGGTGTCTTTGCGCCCAAACCTACTTTGGATCCATGGATGCTCAGGTTCTAGGATGGGCTGGCCACTTTTCCACAGGTTCAGAAAGCTGTCCCTGGCAAGGACATGGGGGAGACACTTGGCCCATCTCCTTTGCTTTACAGATGAGGATAATACGACTCAGAGCAGGAAAGACACCAGCTTAAGTGTTTCCCTTTGCGCTCCTGTTCTCAGCTTAGATGGGGCTTTGGCGAGGCCCAGGCAGAATTTCTTAAGGGTGGCATGGGTACGTTATGGGATCGAAGTTACAGACCCTCAGAGGGACCCAGCAGGACCCCAAAGCAGTCTTTACAGCTCTGTCTGGACCACTTATTAAAGGCTTCCAAAATTCTCTGACTCGCTACTTGGCTAGAGCCTTTGGCCACGGACTGTGGAGGGCCACAAGAGCTGACTCTTGGCACCTCACTGGGATTTGGCCCCACTTCTGTGGATGCCTTGCGTCCAGCTTCTGCTTGCCTCCGTGTCTGTCCGGCGCTACTCTTCTAAAGATTTGGTGATTTCTTACCTCATCCCCCACTGCATTCTTGTGTTGGATGCTTTAGAATAATTATCATCAAACTTTTCCTTTAAGCAATGACATAATCCTTATTTAAAAGAAAATTTCTGCAGATGCCCAATATGTAAACTGATGCAGATATAAAAGCCTTCTTGACCCCATCGTGCCTCAGAATCGCCAATGAATCACCACTTTCACACGTCAAACATGCCCCAGGATCCTACTTAAAGTACCTGTGTACTTTCCAAATTCAGAATAAGAAAGTCTAGGGTTCAGTCCAGGAATCTGTGTTTCAAGCACCCCTGGTAATTCTGTTGTAGGATTTTAAAGTGTGTTACTGATTAAAAAAAAAAAAAAATTCCAGTGATCTAATCCAGTTAGTCCAAGACCGCATTTAAGAGACACTCTCATACGGTCTTAAAAAGTTATAGTTTTAAAAAATACTGCTTTAGAGGATGGCTGGTGGGGGAACATATGGTCCATGTTCTGAGGGAACTTAGAATCTAATAAAAGACATTGTGAGATAGATGGGTGGGTAGATAGATAGATAGATCAATCTATCGACTGATAGAACCACTTTCTTATTGAGATACTCCTTAAACAACTAGAATGTTTGAGTTTATTCTGCTTTGACTCTATTACTTGGAATCTTTTTGCATAAGGGGCTGAGAAGCTTCCTAGGAGAGAATTCACTAGGGGCAGAGGGTTTGACCCAATTACAAAGCCACACTAGGAGGGAAGACACTGCATCCCCAGGGTCTAGCACAATGCCTAACATATAATAGGCATTCAATAACTATCTCTTTTGAATGGATAAGTGAATAAATAAGCTAACGAGTGAGTGAATGAATTCTAATGTCTTTCACTTGGGCCAAGGCTCCACTATTACAACTCAGTCTAACTTGGCTTCACGTCCCAACCTTAGGGAGAAGGTATGATGCAAATAAAATCTGGTAGATGTTTTCACTAAAAAATTGTAAGCCATTGGGGGTGCAACAGCATTACTTAGCCCATTTATGTAAAAAATGGTGTGAGAAGCATTCTCTCTTCTTGGACTGGGCATCCAGAGCTGCTTCGATGTCCAGAGGGCTAGTGATCCCTTGACTCTTAGGGGTCTAGCCCACGTGCATGAGCAGATGTGATAGTGGGGTGGTGAGGTGCAAGCAGCGCTGGCCAGCAGCAGGTGGCTAGAGGACACAGGGCGTAGCAGCAAGCTGCCTTCATAGCCCCTCACAGGCAGTGAACCACTCAGCCGTGTATATCAGCAAGGAGTTCTTTCAGAGCAGAAGAGAAAGGAATGGCAGCTACCATATGGTAGATCATGTGAAATATTCGTCAGCTGTTTCTGGACATTCACGGTCACAAATGGCAAGGTCTTGGCAGCCAACTAAGGCAATGCTTCTTAAACTTTAGTGTACACTTGAGGATCTTGCTAAAACGCAGATTTTGATTCAGTAGGTTGGGTGGAGACAGAGCTTTTACATTTCTAGGAAGCTCCCAGGTGATGCTAACGCTGCTGGTCCACGGACCAGACTTTGAGTAGCAAGGATCTAAAGAATTTGTAATTTAAGGTGATGATAAGAGCTAACGAAGTAAAGATTCTTACTATTAATAGGGTGCCATGAGGATGCCCACTTCAGTATGATTTTGGGGAAATCTAAATGATATTTATAAATGAGAAGTAAATTTGGAGCCAGGAGAACTTACCAAAACAGGTGTAACGTTCTACCAAGGGCTCTGATGGACAGAATTCATTCAAGAGGGAAGAGTTTGGGGGTGGTTTGTTGATGATCTTAGCAGAACCAGTATGTGGGAATGGTCTTCCTAGGAGAGGATGAAAATTGTAAAAAAGAAAAAAGTGATGAGCCCTTAGCTGTCTTTCCCACTCTTACTCCTTTTGTTCCTCAGAATAAGCAATATGAGACCAGTGAGCTGAGCAGAGGGCATGTGTTGTGTTGGTGGGAGTTTGGAGCTGGAGTGGCGGCTGTTTGTTACTAAAAGAAAAGAGTTAAGTGTGGATGTGGTTGATTAGATGATCTCTAAGGATCTTGCCCCATTTTAAACCCTACAATTCATTGATTTACATAAGTCTAACTGTACAGTTGGAACTCTAAATTGATATCATTTGATGAAATATTTCATATTGAAAGAGAAAAATATTCTTTTTTTGATTTAAAGGAAAAATAAATGGGATAATGCTTTGTAAATATTTACTGCTTAATCAAAGAAATGTAAGTGGTTTCTACAATTAAGTATTGCTATCATGATAATATTATCAAAACTACAGGGCAAATTTATAAACATGCAATAGTATTGTATTCCCTCACAAGAAAAAAGGTGAATAGTGAGGGAAACATAAGGGATAAAAATATAATTAAATATATTTATATGTATCACATTTTACTTTCCCTAAGTGAAAGACAAGTTGATACAGTGCTAGGTGAAGCTTCTGCCTGCCGGCAGGACTCATAAAATCTCATCTTCTTCCCTTGAAACAGTGGGTGAGACAAGGTATCACCACATGCTTGAATATGTCACCAGTGGCTTTAAATAGTACTAAAAATTGTCGGCAGTTACCTTATGAAAGGTATGAAAAATCAGATCAAATGTTTGAGACCCTGGACTTCTCATGTCCCAGAGTTAAAGTGGTCATAGTAAGAAGTTGCAAGGTTTTCCACAGAAATGAAAGGGGAATAAATTTCTTATTCACCAAAGAGAGGATGTGACTTTATCCACTGGTGTATGTCAGTGCAGCTAGTGAAGACATCTTAAAGGAATGACTATTTAAAACATAGTAAAATGAGGCATGATACCTACATTCTCACTAAAAGCTAGAAGAGTGTGATTCACATGTTGGAAATGTAGAGTGGTTTCCTCTAGATACAGTACTGATGGATTTCAAACTGAAGAAGTTCAAGAGGGCTTAGTGAGTGGCAGAGATCAGGGATGCTAAGCCCCATGAACACCCCCTCACCTAGAGGGATGGGGGGTGGCCGTGGAAGCAGGACGCAAGACAGGTAAACACCTCTTTTGGAATCTCTTATGTCTCTGCAGGCTGAGCTCATAGACACCGTGCCGGGGACCGTACCAGTCACTGGGTGGAAAGGACGCGGGTGCACCCTAGAGCAAGAAGGAGGGCAGATCTAAGGGCAATGTGTGGGAGCTCTGGAGGCACAGGCCTCAGGGCCCAGCGGTGGCAGGGATCACCCTCTTCTTGAAGTCACTTTCTTCTCTGAGGTTGTAGGAGAAGCGCTGGAAAGTAACCAGAGGAAATTAAAAGAATTTTATCTAGAGGCCTGGGGGTCAAGGACTGCTACAAGTTCTTAAGCATGGCAATCACGGGGGCGGCTTCTTATCACAATGGCAAGACTGCTTCCCAAAACAATTAAAGGGAAGCTGAGCTGCACTAGGCTTGGCCCCAGCACAGAGACGGCACCAAAAACCCAGAACCCACCCTGCAGAGGGGGCCTTCCCCTGGCCCTTCTCCACTCTTCCCAGGGAGTAGGATCATTGAACAGGCTTCAGATTGGAGCCTCAGACCCCAGATGATGATGTTACCAGCATCCAAGCAGATAGTGAGGAGAAACAGTTTCTGATGTATTGCCCATCACTTAAGGAACAGGAAATTAAATGCAAAATATGGGTCCTATGAAGATATTCTATCACATACAGCAAAAAAAGAGGCAGAAGAAAATATTGTTCCTAATATTACTGCAATAAATGGAGAAACTCTTTGTCAGCACATGCTTTGTACTCTCAAAACTCAAGGAAACATGGAAAAAAAGAGATGAAAGATGAATAGTAAGAAATTAGAGCTGAGAAGAGAACAGACTGAGACCAAGCAGAAATTAAAAATAAATTAGATAAGAAAAGAATTTCAGGTAAGTAAACATGCTTGAATGGAATTTAAAAATTCACTCAAAGAAGAATTTATCTTATAGAAAATCAAATCAGGAACGTGGAAGACATATTTGAAGAGCTCTCCCTGAATGCAAAGGAAAGACACCAGAATATTGTTTTATTTTTGAAATTGGTTATTAGAAAAATATTGGTTCAAATGTGATGACTTTAAAAATACATTTTATTGATTTTCTTCCTATTACAAATGAGTACAGGTTTACTGTTGAAGATATAGAGAAGAAAAATTTCATTTTCTACTAATGGTTTGTATATTTCCATTTAGTCTTTTTCCTATGCAGGTAACTAGATTGACTGATTACAGGATCTTTGCATAGAATACACAGACACACACACACACACACACATGTATATGTGTTTCTTTCTTTTATAAAATTCAATAACAGCTAGTATAAAATAAAGCCAAGATGGATTATTTCTAAACCACTAGAGAAAAGGAAAACATGGTTCATGTGGCAAAAGCCCACGTCAGCCCCTTGTCCTTCTTATCTTTAGCTTTGCCCTGGTCTAGGATAGTTCTGGCAGAGGCTGCTTACCCCAGTGCTGTCTAAGAAGACTTCTCCTAAGTAAGAGGAACAGACCCCAGGCTTCCTCACTCTTCTCGTCTCTAATGTGGAAGTTGGCTTATTTCTTTTCCTGTCATAGCAAAGGTAGAAGAGGAGGCTTTGGAGTTGTGGCTCCTTGGGTGAAGAGTGGGGAGAAGCTGGAAGAGCTGTGAGAATCTATTGGCAAATACTAGTTATCACCCAGGACTGTCCCAGCAACAGGGAACCCTGGATCCATTCATCTGTTCACCTTCATTTCGATGGTGCCTCTATAACTGTGTGGTCTCCAGCTTAACTAGGCTCTTGACATTGACAAAATTCTTCTGCAGTTCCCAAGCTAGGTTTTTCTTCCCAAACTCACTGTGGCTATTTCCAGTGCTTCTCTACTTTCTAATGCCTCCAATCCTACCATTTCCCATTTATTCTTGGCAAAGACCCTGCCAGGAATTTCAGAGAGGAAATACAGGCCATCAAGTTTCCACAACTTCCTTCCATCAAGGCTACAAAAGCAGGTTCACCCACATCACCCTCTCACAGATGCTCTATCCTCCTGCCTGTTGTAATAAGGGAACAGGCTTCCTTCATCTCAGAGTCTGACACTGCACCTGTGCTCTGCATGGCATTTCCTCCCAGTACCTCCCTCCCAGCCTTTCACTGGCTGCTTCGGGTCAACATTGAAATATCCTTGAGGTTTTACATCTTTATACAAATGCCTCTCTATCCCATGTCCCATGTTTTCTTCCAGTTACTGTCCCCTCTCCCTTTTCAACCATTCAGCCAAAAGTCTTTTTTTTTTTTGGTGAGGAAGATTGGCGCTCAGCTAATATCTGTTGTTAATCTTCCTCTTTTTGCTTGAGGAAGATTGTTCCTGAGCTAACATCTGCGCCAATCTTCCTCTATTTTTTTTTTTTTTTAGATGTGGGACACTGCCACAGCATGGCTTGATGAGCGGTGTGTAGGTCCACACCCGGGATCTGAACCTGCTGACCCTGGGATGCCGAAGCAGAGTGCGCAAACTTAACCGCTATGCCACCGGGCTGGCTCCTCAGCCAAAGGTCTTTTAAGAGCTCTCTGTAACTCTTATCTTTATTTTCTCACTTTTCTCTTATTTTTCTACCCACTGAAATCTGGCTTTTTCTCCTATCTCTCCAGGAAACTGCTCTTGCAAGGGTCATCCACAACCTCCTTGTAGCTAATGTTAATGAACACTTACTTCTAAGGCCTTAGGCAGGAAGCCCCTCTGGGCAGCGTTTGGAACTGTTGACAAGGCTCTCCTCTAGGAACACCCTTATCTTGGCTTCTGTGAAATTGCACTTTCCTGGTTTTTCTCCTACTTATCAGATTGCTTCTTTGAAATCTTCAGTTTTTTTTTCCTGTCCAAGCCTTAGATATTGGTGTTCTTAAGAGGCCTCCACCTTTCTCACTCAACACGTTTTCTCCCAGATGATCTCCACCACTAAGCTCTTTGCTGGTGACTACCACTCATTTGTTCAACAAATACATATTGAAATAGAAATAAATAGCAGGAAAGATAAACACATTCAAAGGCTGGATCTTTGAAAAGACCCGCAAAATAAATTAACTTCTTTTGAGCCTGATTCTAAAGAAAAAGTGTGAGAGTAAAAACATAAGATTCAAAATAAGAAGAGATATTATCACAGATACAGAGGAAATGAAAAGGTTCATTAAAAATCCTACATCTGACTCCTGTGATAATACATTTAAAATCCAGAAAAAGGGATGATTTCATAATAAAATATAATTCATCAAATTTGACTTAAGAGGTAGAAAATTTGTAGGCCAGTTTCCAATAAACGAGATTGGAAAAGAGACTAAAGAGGCATCGTTGGAAAAGGCATTGAGAGCAGAATGGATCACAGCTGAGTTTCACCTAACTGTTAAAGAAGAGGTAATTTCACCATTATTTAAACAATTCCAGATTATGGAAAATGGTAGAAACCACCTCAACTCGTTGTAGGCAGCCAGAATAAATATAGTATGAAAACCTGAAAAGATAGCACAAGAAAGAAACTTTAACCTCATTGGTGAATATAGATACAAATAAGTTCAATAAATACTAGGAAATAGGACCTTACAATGCATCAAAAGAATGATCCAGCAAAGTTTATTCTAGGGTCCACATCAGGAAATTCATCACTATACTATACTAAATGAAAAGTTAAAGAGACAGTAACTCTGAACATATCAATAGATTCTGAAAAGACATTTAGGATCCACTTATAATTAAAACTCTAAGTAAAATATAGATAGAAGAAAGGGACTTGAATATAATAAATATAATACAGACCATATCCCCAAAACCAACAGCAGATATTATTATAAATAGAGAAATAATAAACCGTTTCAACTAAAATCAGGAACTAGGCAGGGATGCCTGCAATCAGCATTATTATTTGACATATTTAGAATGTTCAGGTGAATTCAATAAGACGAGGAATGAAATAAATGGTATAAACATTAGAAAAGAGGATAAATACATATTTTTGCTGATAAAATGATTACAAAGCAGGAAAACACAAGAGGCTTTTGCAAGAATTAAATGAGAATACTTGGTAAGTTGATCGATCATACTTTGATGTTGTTATTATTGCTGAGTAGTAGTCCATTATATGGACACAACATGTTTTATTTATCCGGTCTCCTGTTGGTGGATGTTTAGAATGTTTCCAGCTTTTGTTGTTGTTGTCGTGAATAAAGTTACTATTAACACTGTATACAAGTCTTTGTGTGGACATATGTTTTCATTTTTCTTAGGTACCTAGGAGTGCAATGACTGAGTTGAAAAGGTACATATTGTATGATTCTATTTGTGTAAAATTATGGAAAATGAAAACTAATGCATAGTCACAAAAACAGATATGCAATTGCCTAGGTTTGGGAGCAGAGAGAGGGATGGACTGCAAATGGATATAAGGAGTCTTTTGGTGGTAATGGTAATATTCTATATTTTTATTGTGGCAGAAGTTTCATAAGTGTAATTATGTATTAAAAACTCATCAAATCATACAATTTAAATGAATGCAGTTTATTGCACATAAATTATATCTCTACAAAGATGATAAAGCCCATATTCAGTGTTTTTTGTTATTGTAACTATGCAAATATTGCTCACTTTTAAGCTGAGTATTTTTAGTATTATATTTTCTTTCCTGTATACATTTCTGTTTTGTATATAGTTAATAATTGCTTTTTTTCTTTGTGAAGTTTTCCTTGAGCCTATGATTGTCTTCCAACATTTTCTAAATTCTGTACAATTTTCTCAACATAAATTTCCACATGAAAAAAAAAAACCTGTCAAATAAGACACAGTTTTCTTTTCTTTTTCCTGAAGATATTTTTCCTAGAGCCATCCTTCCTTATGCCCCAACATAGTTTGGAGATTTTTTAGTCATTTGCCCACATGACTACTTGCCCACATGACTACGTGCCCACATGCAGAATACTGCAACTTTCTTTCATCAATATCTTAGAACCTGCCTTCTTCTCTCTTTCAAATATTGGACCTTCTCTGTCTTACCTTGCCTGCTTTTGGTGTAACATACCTTCCAGTAGTTTCCTTAGACAAGGCACAAGAGAAAATATTTTCTTTTTTTAGATTTTGAGTGTCTGAAAATGTCTGTGTTCTACCCTTATACTTGACTGGTGTTTTGGCTGAGCACGGAATTCTAAGTTGGAAACAATTTTCAATAAAAAAAGTGAAGGTATTGTTCCATTTTTGTTTTTGAGATATCTGATGTGATTTTTATCACCAAATCTTCAAATGTGACCTTTTCTTCCTCCATGGCATCTCCTAGGATCTTCTCTGGAATGCTGAAATTTCACAAAAGTGCGCCTTGATGTGGATAATTTTCACTTATTATGTGGGTACTTTGAGGGCCTTCTTGATTTGGTGACTCGTCTTTCAGCTCTGGGGAATTTTATGTATTATTGATTTGATAAGTTCTTTCTTTTCATATTCCCTGTTTTCTTTTCTTAAAATTCCTATCTGTTGGTTGTTGGACCTCTGGGGTCAGCTTTCTAATTTTCTATTCTACCCCTTTTCCTTCTAATTTCTTTCTTTCTTCTATTTTTCAAGGAGATGTCCAATTTTATCTTATAACACTTTTATTAAATTTAAAAAACCTTTACCTGCCAAATTTTAAACCATCAATAAATATTTTTTGTTTTATAATTATTCTCTTTATTGTATTCTTGTTTTGTTTTATGGGCATGATATTTTCTTTTGTCTTCTCTCTAGAAGAAAGCTTTACGAAGTCAAATATTTTTATCTATTTTGATCACTACTCTATCACTTATACATAGAAAAATGTTTGGCACCTGATCAGCACTCAATATATATGTGTTTAAAAATGACCAAGTCTCTCTGGAGATATTAATTCGAGTTTCTCTGAAGTTTTCCTTTGCTTCCTGCATTGTCTATTTTCTATTTGATTGTTTAGGTCTCCGTCTTTTATGCTAGATGGTCTCTTCAAATGTCAGGGGATCTTTTGCTGTCTGTTCAGATTTGACAATGAGGCTGTTCCTTGGGCCTAGAGTGAGAAGCGCTTGGGGTTTGCCCCCTCCCAGACTCACTGGGTCAGGCTCATCGGGCTTGACAAGTGGTGAGATTCACTGTTGGACCATTCGGATTTTTTGTCGGTGACACTAAATATTAGTATTTGTAGACGTTTGCTATTGGAGTTTTTAGTTTCTTGAAAGAAAAATATTCTCATTTACTAATTTACTTTTTTGGGGGGATGAGGGCTGGGAGAAAGTGTGGTGTGGTGACCTAACTATTTGGCCAAAAGAAGAGGGCTGGGAGTCTCCCTGTTCAGTGTGTAGAGTTTTTACTTAATCCCCTTTTTACTTAACAGCCCACCGCCTGTTTTTATAAGTAAAGTTTTATTGGCACACAGCCACACTCAATTAAATAAGTATATATTGTCAATGGCTCCTTTTATGCTAGAATCACAGAGTTGAGTAGTTGTGACAGAGACTATATGGCCTAAAATATTTACTATCTGGATCTTTATAGAAAAAAATTTGCTGACTCCTGCCCTGGACCCTCATCACCACCTTCTTCTGTGTTTGGTGGCCCCAAGTCTAAAACTTCCATAGTTCATTTTCACCAGAGAATATACCTCCCATTTCCTAAAGGGGAAGAGAAAAGATAGTTGCTTAACTGTGAGAAAGGAGTGGGAATGGATATTTAGGAGTTTAATTTCCTCTTTTTCATGCTACTATGCAAGCCTCATGGTTTAGCACTTCCCCACAATCTTTAGGGGGGTGGGGGGGGAGGGGCACCAATTTATTACTTTGTCAAAGGTTCTTTAGGGTGATGATTATTATGCTACTCTGTGAGCATCTCGATTTGACTGTCCTCGGCTTTTCCAAGCCATTTTCCATTTCTTCATTCAGTCTTTGTCTTCATATATTGTGTCTTAGAGTTTAAAGAAGTGTCTTAGTTTTACTCAGCTTAGATATCTGTTTCTATTCTATTAAGGTGATAAAATTATCTTAAAGTTCAAACAGAGCATACATTTCTGAGAAGAGCCAAAAAAAAAAAAAACAAAAAAAACAGATAAACAGCTCTCAGAACACAGTATAAATCCACTGTGGTAAGACCACTATGTTATTGGCATAAGTGCACTGATATTGATCCAAATGGATTCAAAATGGATCAATGAAATGAAGAATGAATACAGTAAAGTATCTTAGTATATGAGATAATTTAACATATGACTGTTTTGTCAAGACTTTTTCTTGCAGACAAGAGAATTCACTCTAGCTAGTTCCAGTGGAAAGGATTTATTAAGTTGGGTTAGGTAGTGTCTAGAAACTATCTGGGAAGATGAAAGAACAATGGTTGGATGTTAAGCAGGCAGCAAGAAGGTCCAATTGTACCTGAGACATTTCAAGCAGGAGTGTCATTGCTGTTTCTCATTGCTCAGCATTTATGATATAAGAATTTGAGAAACTTTTCACAGCTACCCCAAGAAAACAAAACATCTATCCCACTGTGCAGCCAAGTATCATGCTGCCCTCTCAACTCCAAGACTTGTTTGGGGGTGTCTGCTTGCTGGCATGCACATCACATATGAAGCCACAGTACAACCGATCCAAGAATGTAGGATTGTAGCCTTCCAGACTCTCTGTCTATATTGTAAGAAGGCAAATTGGAAGAGGGAGGGAGTGACTGCTGAGCGAGCCGGACCGTAATATCTTCCACAGTGACGGAGGTAATGTGGCAGCGCATCTGAAAGAAAACAGCATTGGACTCCTACCCCACACCGTTAAAAAATCCAGACAGAAAAGGGAGGACATTATAAAATTTGAAAAAAATCCACCTGGACTAGAGACTTAAATGGAATAAGCTTAGCAATAGAATTCTCATAAATAAATCTTAAACTACCTTCTTAAGCGAGAGATAAAGTCCAGAAACTATAAATGGAAATATTTTGACTACATAAAAGTGAAAAGTTTTGATTGCAAAAAAAGATGGCACAAGCCAGTGTTACTCATAGTGTGGCGGGTGGACCAGTGCCCAACTACTGTTTGCTACCAACCCACATCTTTCGTGGTAAGTGCAGAGACTGAGAATAAACATTTATAAGCTTTTACAGCAATTTGACGTTGTCATGACATTTGAGTGTGTGATGAAATATCGATCTGCCACGGATTGGAAATTTTAAAATACTGGTCCTTTGCCACCGAGAATTTGACAAGCACTGCCATAAATAAGGTACATATATGTGTATGAGCCCTAGAAAAAAGTAATTTGCAATGCAGCTGACAAAGTATTAAAATCTATAGTTTACAAGAATTATACAAATTGACGTGAAAAAATGAAAAAAATGGACCAAGGAATAAGCCGTAATTCAAAGAAGTGAAACCCAAATGTTCGATGAAATCATATGTCGTTTGAATTCTTGAGTGGTCAGGGCTGTATTTCTACTCCTCAGACTTATAAAAATTGAAAAGAGCTGTGATACCTATTGCTAATGCAGATACGGGGAAATTCTTTTACATTGCTAGTGGAACTGTGAATTGCTATGGCCTTTTCAGAAAGCAATCTGACAGCATCTATAAAAATAAAAATAAATTGAATACACTCCTTGACTCAGCAATATTCGTGCTGGGAACCTGTCCCATCAAAATGAAAGCCCCCATAAGTAAGCATGTGTGCTCAAAGATGTTTATTGCACCCCATTTATAGTTGCAAAAATCTAGAAACCAAGTGAATGCTAATAACAGGGAAATGGCTGAATAAATTGTGGTCCATCCACCCCAGGGAACCTTATGTAGCTATTAAAAGAATGAATTAGAATTATACCAATTACCTCGGCAGATTTTTACGAGGTAGCCTTGAGTGAGTAAAATAAGGTGCAGAAAATGTTTAATATAATCTCATTTTTATGAAACAATAAATGACAAAATGCTGTATATGATTTTACATCTGTATGTACATTGAAACATAATTATAAAAATGGAGAAAAATATAAAAGATATAGACTAGATTGTTAACATGGCTTATTGTGGGATGTGGTGGTAAAGATGTGGATGGACGTGGAGAGGAGTCGGAGGGGAGGCAAGAAAAAGCAAAGAAACCTGTATTATAAATCCAATGATGCATGAGAGGATTCAATTTATGTGAAAGTGTCCATTTTGTGTGTATACATAAAGCACTTTTTAACACAATCTTTACAAAAGATGAGTTAGCTTTATATGTACCAACTTGCAGAGATGGTCATGATAAAATGATAGTAAAATAAGTCAATAATGAGAAAATCAATAAGGAAAAGGTTAATATCTTGGTAGAAAAATGTTCAAAGGACATACATAGCAATGCAATAAAAGACAAATACAAATCACCAAGGACCATGTGAAAAAGGTGCAACTTGGTTAATAAAGAAATGCAAGTGAAGATACTATGTTTTTGAAATATTATTAAAATTGGTTAACCTTGGGATATGGATGGCACTCTCAAGTATACTTCCAGAGTGAAGAATGAAAATTAAAACAATAATTCTGGGGCAAATATTGGCAATATGCTTGAAAACATATATGTGTCATTGATGTTGAGTCCCTTTCTAAAATGTTGTCCTATCGACATGAGTACGTAAGTGAGAAGAGACTGTGTGTAAAAGGACGCCTATCAATAGTGTCAACAAATGAATGCAGTAACAGAATCCCAGTTTTATTTAAAGCAGTGAAACTGCCTAAAGTCCAACAGGAAGGAATTAGTTGAATAAAATATGTACAACTACATAAAATATCTACTGTTATAGAAACATGCTCACAACATGTTTGAGCTCATGTTGATGCTCACACCATCAAAAATGCAGGTGAAACAACAATATTAAAATTTTGTTGATTTTCTAGTAAGATATTATCATTGATATGTAGAAAAATTGGAGAAACAAACATAAAAACGTTAAGTTATTTTGGGAAGGATGATGGGATTATAGATAACATTTTTTTTGTCTTTGTGCCTTTCTGTAGTTTCCAAGTTTTCTGCGTTGAGCAATAGTTTTAATTAAAATGAAAGACGACGTTATAAACATGTTAAAAGGCTATAAAGATTACCATCTTCTGGAAGTGCACTGGGAAGGGAGATGAAGCAGGTAGGAGTTATGTGCTCTGTTCAGGAAGAGAGCTGGCCACCAGGCTACGTCACTCTCTCAGCGTCGCTTTGGCATATGAACTCTAACCTTTTGCTTTCAAAGCTGGAGACATAATCAAAGGTAGGTCATTAGTTAATTGCTTTGAGGTTATTTCTGAAGTCCCCCGTGGGCTGTTGTAAATGATTAGTAATATCATTATTACCTTACATTTGCGGGCCAGCCTATTATTGCTTTATCAGCACTGACTCAGGGTTTTATAGGCAAATGGCTCTCCACTTGGGGTTCCCTAACCTCAAGAGGTCCAACATGGTGGTAAGCTCTCTGAACTACTTTATATACATAAAAAGTGTCAGGAAATTATGCATTTACCCTTACAATGCTGTACAGGCTGAAAAAGCCTTGTTTTAATTGCCTTTTTTTTCTTTTAATAGAATATACAGATTTCAGTTGATACATCATGACAAATTGGTAATAGAATGATTTTTGGTAAAACTATACATTGGGGAAGTTGCTTTTTTACTAAATTAATAAAAATTTGGGTTTTAGAAAAGTTTTTCACACATGGAGTCAAAAAATTTTTTTCTGGCTCTAAGATTACTATTCTTATAGTTGTTTTTAATATTCAGTCTCAGCCACGTGACTTACAATTGTATCTTAGCCCCACTTACAGATATGAACTTCAGCAACAACTTGATATGGTATTTCTGAAGGAGAAGAGACCCTATATAGGGAAGATCTCACCTAACTTAGCAACCATTCTCTGTTTCCCAAATGGGCAAACTGAGGCACAGGAAGACAGGCACAAGGTCATGGTTACTGACCTTGGTTTCCTGTTTCTTAGTTTTTCATTTCTCCTTGGGCTTTAGGGTTATTTGCCTAGAAATAGCTTATGCCTACAGAAGGTGACCAACACCCACGCACACACTGAACATCAGAGAGAGAGAGAGTTCTTCGTACATAGCATTATCTTGTGTAATTCTTTCAAGACTTCTTTGAGGTTGTTGCTGTAATTAGTTCTTTTTAAACACAAGACATGCTGAGTCATGGAGAAGTTAAGCAACTTGCTTAAAGTCACACAGCTGGTCAGAGGCAAAACCGGGATTTGAACTTGGGTGTCTGAATCCAGAGCGCTGGTCTTATCACCTCTATAACAACATTACACTCCTATCCCTGAAGAAAGAAAGAGAAAAGTCAACAGGAAACACTCTGAAAAAGAGTTCTTTAATAAAATGACTAATTCTGGCAACTGGCCCAGAGAAGAGATGGGAAACCCATTTAATTTTACTTCCACGACTGATACGTATCTTAAAACTCAGTTTCTTGCTGGAAGATTTCTAAAATTTTAATTGTAAAGGCTGAGGAACCTAAACAAAACAAACCAAAACAAAAAACACCAATTAGCCAAAAATTCTGGCCATTGTTGATCATCAAGCATATTATGTTTTAAAGAAAGGATTTTTAGCTAATTTAGCACCTGAATTAAACTAATGTCTTGTCAATCCAGACAATTGGTACTTTTAAAAAACATTGTCTGCTCTTGGTCTATTCTGTAAGCGGCCAGAACAAAGAGAGAGAGGGTTTTCAATGTTATTTCCTCTACTATTTCCTGAGCATTTTTGAGTTATGTGAATGTGCTGTGACGTTTCAGCTGTAGGAAATTTAACATTGGAAATATAATTTTGACAGTACATTGTTGACAGAAGAACCCTTCCAGGTGGAAACACAGATTTAAATCTTGGAATCCTAAGTAAAACTTTCAATAAATAAAAAGAAAAAAAAAACAGCTCTGAAGGGCAAAAGATGATGGCTGGTTAAGGTACGTGTGTGTGTTGGGGGCTTGGGGAACCAGGAGGGGTGGTGGGAGGGCCCCCTTTGTTGATTTCCCTAAGTCTTCAGTTAGGCCAGCCAGGTACATCAATATTACAAAGCACTTTTTTTTTTTAACTGAAGAAACTACTGAGTTCCTAAGTGCAGCCACCCAAAAGCCTTCCCCAACTCAGCAGAACTTTTCACTCAAAAGGACAACAGCTTCCAGTCTGTCTCCTGCTAGAAACAGAAAACGTGTGGAAGGAGCTTCATTCTCTGGGCACTGATTGTAGGTC
Organism: Ceratotherium simum simum; assembly: GCF_057802395.1. Lineage (NCBI taxonomy): Eukaryota > Metazoa > Chordata > Mammalia > Perissodactyla > Rhinocerotidae > Ceratotherium > Ceratotherium simum. Next base: position 5,348,337 of record NC_141915.1, read on the forward strand.
CAATATCTTATTACAATTTTTGTAAATGTCAAAAATCCAACCACTTTCATTGTAAAAATGGCCTCTACAGCATCCTCTGTAAATGGTCCTTGACTCTTCTTGAGGGCATTCTTATCATGTCAAGCTCTAAAGGGCTTGGTCAATAAAGGCTCTATGGTAAATTTGGAGACACACCTGTCAGACCAGCCTCTTGAGTGTTATCTTCTCAGCGAGCCCTCCAAGCCTCAACCTGCTGCCTTCCTCGTCATACTTCTGTGAGCCAGTTATGGCAATAAAGTACAGCTCCATCACTTCTTGCCATCTTCTTTGTCAAGGCCATCAGTGTCCTCTACATTTCCAAGTTCAATGGTCAAGGCTCACTCCTCATCCTACTTAACCCACTAGCAGCATTTTTCCTCTTGCTTTTGGAACAAACACCACCCTCTTTTCATTTTCCTCCTGACTCACCGGATGCTCCTTTCTCAACTGACTTGATTGCCATCATCTTTCAACCTCACGTGTGGAAGTGCATGAGAACTCAGATTTGGGTCTCTTCTCATCTCTAACAACACATATCCTAGGTGAACACATTTGGTCCCATGGCTTTAAATACTAACTTGACAATGATGATTCCCAAATTTATATTTCCAGTTTCCCTTAAACACAAAAATCTCTATACTGCCTATCTGCCTTCAGTTGAATGTCTCATAATCATGCAAAGTAAGCATATATAAAACAAAATTCTTAATTTGTGTGCATCCCTAAAACCACTTCTTTCTGAGCTTTTACTATCTCCATTAAAAGAGAAAACAAAAACAAAATAAAACGAACCAAGTCTGAAACCATCTTTCTAAATGTTGGCCAAAATTCAAGGAATTTTGACATGCACTTTGCTTGCTGACACACTTCATATTTAAGTGACCAACAAATTCTGTCAGTTCTCCCTTCAAAAATATTGGGGACAAAAAACCCATTTACTTGCATCACTTTTACCATATTCTAGGGTTTCTCTACCTCAGCATCATTGACATTTTGGGTTGGATAATTCCTCTTTGTTGTGAGGACCTGTCCTCTCATTGTAGGATGTTTAGCAGCATCTCTGGCCTCTACCCACTAGATGACAGTAGCACATTCCACCTCCGCCAGTTGTGACGACCAAAAGTGTCTCCAGACATTGCCAAGTGTCCCCTGGGGGGCAAAATCCTTCCCATTTGAGAACCACAGCTCTGTCCTGGGCTACCTTCATCTCTTGCCTGGGTGACCTCAGTGGCCTCACTGCTGGCTTCCTTACTTTCTCTCTTGGTCTCACACAGTCTATCGTCTACCCAGCAGTCATACTGACCTTTTCTACAGACAATTCAGATTATTTCACTCTTGCTGGCAGCCATGGTGACGTGCTGCTCAGATCTTCCTTCAAGAGAACCTGCTGAGAGAAGGGTGGTTGATGAACAAGAGCCAGGTGCCACACCCTTGGATCTGTGCAGAGTTCATGCCCTTCTCAGCCATGCTGTTCTCAGGCTGCTGCCAGCTGATGACTGAGTGTGGCCAGGGCTTTAGAGCTGGACTGGTGCTGCCTCACACGTGGAATGCTTTTGAATTTCTCAGAGCTGTATTCCAGTTTGAGGCTCCTCTCAACCTTCCTTCCCTCTCTCCTTTCACAGGTGCCAGACTTACACTGTGGTCTTAAGTCTCTCCCAGCTGACCCCTATCTCCTTAGCAAGCCCTTGCTCCTTCATCCTCCACAGGTGTTTCCCCCCATAAATCCTCTAGAATGTCTGATTCCATCCTGGCCTCTGCTTCCCAGAAAATCCAAACTTAACTCCTCTGCTCAAAACTTTGTAATGCTGTCTTCTTCACTCAGAATGAAATCCAACATCCTCATGATGGCTGAAAATGCCCGTTGACTTGCCCATGGTTATCTCACCAATCTCAGCTCCTGCTGCTGGACGTCTTGTTCACTTTGTTCTAACCACACTGGTTTTGTTGCCATTTCTCAAACACACCAGGCTTCCTCTTGCCTTAATCGTTTTCACTATCTATTCCCTCCTCCTAGAATTCTACTGCCTTGGAAATGTGTATTGTGAACTTACTTGAAGTCTTTGGTTAAATATCACCTCTTAATGAGGCCCATGCATTAATCACTTTCTAACATTAGTATAGTATAGGTAGTATAGTATAATATAGTTAGTATGGTATAGTTAGTATAGTATAGTATAGTTAGTATAGTATAATTAGTATTGTATAGTATAGCCTTTTTTGTTCCCTGATACATTTCAGGTCCCCAGAACAGTGCCTAGCACAGATAATCAATAAATATTTGTTAAATGAAGAAATTGACAATACATCAGAATCTAGTTCTTTATTTGTGTATGTTTTCCTTATTTGTATATGTTTCCCTCACTGAACCAAGACCTTCTGAGGACAACTTTATCTTGCCTCTGCATTCTTGATATAGTCAGAGAACATATTATGTTCTCCATACATGTTGTTGAAATAAATTACTTTAATACCAATTAAAATGGTATGGGAATACTAACCCATAGGGTTGTTTTTAAGATTCAGTGGCACACTATCTGTAAACTGCTGCTGCCTGGCTCAATAAATGATAATTGTAAATAATATCATTTGGAAAAAAATCACTAGCACGGTCTATTAGTCAATTGCTTGGTTTTTTAGTTACCTGTATTGCACCTATTTTGTTGTTGTTGTTTATTCATTTGTTCTTTTACTACTGATTACTAATTATACGGGTCTGTACATCAGAGTATCTGTTCCTTAGTTCTCAATTTATTACATTTATTCAATAAATTCTGAAACAAACAAAAAAATAGTAGTTATAAAAAGATGCTAAGTTCCATAGGAAAAGTACTAGTAATTTATGCGGAAGTTTAGAGAATGAAGCACTCACTTCCAGCTTTAGGAGTAAAGATGGGTGTAAATCCGAAGACTTTTTTCAAGAAGTAACATGTGAACTGAGCTTTAGGGAAAAGGAGGTCTATGTTTACTTCTCCCACCATCTTTTTATTTCTTCTGAAGGGAAGATAAGGAGATTTGATCTGACCCTGAGCGCAAGTCGTGGATTGCTTCACATTTCCTAATGGGATGCAGAACATTAAATTAGGTCAAGTGCATGATGCACTGTTCTCTTTCCTTTCCTACCTCCATATATTTGAACGCTCCTTCATCTCTATCTTCAATCCTGCCTCCAACAGATGCATAGGCCGAATGGATTATGTTCCTCAAGGCTGCCATATTGCTTGCTAGTCTCTTCCTTTCAAGGACCTTTGCATCCTCCTCTCCACATCCTCATTTCAGACTGACTGACTGATGGTAAGATCTAACTGTGGTCTTAAAACAAAGTAAAAGTCTGCGTTAGTTTTCTAGGGCTGCCATAACAAAGTGCCACAGATGGCATGTCTTAAACAACAGAAATTTATTTTCTTACAGTTTTGGAGGCTGGAAGTCTGAGATAATGGTGCTGGCAGGGTTGGTTTCTTCTGAGGCCTCTCTCTGGCTTGTAGAGGGCTTTCTTCTCCCTGTGTGATCATATCATCTTCCCTCTGTTCACTTCTGTGTCCAAATTTCTTCTTCTTCTAAGGACAACAGTCCTAGCAGATTAGGGCCCACCCCAAGGACCTGATTTTAACTCAGTTACCTCTTTGAAGACCCCATCTCCAAATACAGTCACACGCTGAGGTGCTGTCAGTTAGGGCTTTGGCGTGTGAAGTTTTCAGGGGCACAACTCATCTCATAACAAAGTCCTATTTAGGACTTGAATATAAGCCGGTGTCCCAGTCTGGTTTTCCAGAAAGCTCAAAATGGAGTGGTACTGTGAGCTCCAATCTGTCATTGTCCTCTTTGTCCATCTCTCTATGGAGACTTCTGTGATGAAGAAGCAACTTAAGTAGATCCAGTTCCCCTATCCAAGTAGCAACTAACAGTCTTTGTACCCCTCAGTCCAAACGCCAGTGTGGACTTTGAAAGGTGCTATGATTTGGATTTGTGGAGCTGGTGGAAAGCCACTGAGCTGTAGAGTAAACATTACCTGCAGGGCCAAGACTAAGGAGAAGGGAGTGGGGCACTCGCCTCAGGTGCAAAATTCAAGGGGGTGCCAAAAAAACTCATTAACCAAGATAATTTATATATATATATATTTTTGTGTGTGCGTGTGTGAGGAGATCAGCCCTGTGCTAACATCTGCCAATTCTCTCCTTTTTTTTTTTTTGGCTGAGGAAGACTGGCCCTGGGCTAATATCCATGCCCGTCTTCCTCCACTTTATATGGGATGCTGCCACAGCATGGCTCGCCAAGCCGTGTGTCGGTGCTCACCGGTTCTGAACCGGTGAACCCTGGGCAGCCGCCACAGAGCGCGCACACTTAACTGCTTGCACCACCGGGCTGGCCCCAGTAATTGATATTTTAATGCAGTATTTTAAAAATGAAACTAATGCAAAAAAATCTATGGTAAACAAAATATCAGAATTTTAAATTCAGATAGCATCTGTGACAATCCTTCCATTGTTTTTAGACTGGTGTCATCACCTTGTGAGAGTCTCTCTTTCTGGATTAAAATCTTGGTAACACTTCAAATATCTTTTATAGGACCTGGTATTTAGGTCTTTCATCACTCTGCCATTCATTCATTCATTCAACAAATGACTAGTTTATTGAGTGTCTACTAAGTGCCATACAGAATAGGAATTCAACATTTGTCAAATTAATAAACAAGTAAATACCTAATTAGAGTGGTTTTTAAAGACACCCACAGGGACTTTCTATTCTGGTAGAAAGAATACATATTGATAAACTAGTGGGTGTCAGAGGGGGCTAGATCGCATCATGAAAGACCCTTAAAATAGGTTTTTCATTTATTTAATCAACAAATATTTATTTAGTATCGACTAGTGCAGGACACTGTACATATCAATTGAGCATTTAAAAAGGTTAATAGGCAAAATGATCTAGAAACTCAAAATATAAATCATCAGTGTTTTTAAAAGCATTAATTTCATGGAGGAATGCTTCTTTGGTGAATTACTGTAAAAGAAAATATTTACTGAATACATATCTTTGCATTCTTCCAGCTGGGCCTCAGCAGCAACTAGAGAAGGAGTAAGCAGAGATAGTGGAGGGAGGCATTTCTTCTTTATTAGTCATGACAAATGAGAGAAATAAACCAAATTGGCAAAAAGTAGAGACTAAGTATAGTGATGAATATTTTAGTGAAGGAGATATGCATTTGGATGCAAAATTCCAAGTCTGCCAAGCCCATATGAAAACTACAATTTGCTATCAGTTAATCTCTACCATTTAGAGTTTTAGGGAGGGAAGTCAGCAAATTGCATCCCTTGTTCGTAAAACTGAATGACCACTTTCCACCCCCAACTGGGAGTATTTGGCAGATGATGTTTTAAGTAATTTCCTGGAGAGTTATGGAGTAAATGCTGAAATAAGTGGTAGCTACAAGGTCCCATCCAAGGGGATGATATAGGAAAGAACAAAATTCTCCTCTCCTGGGAAAAAGGGATGAGAGAGATGGGATAAGAAAGACAAATAGGCTAACCCAGACAATAGGCTGGAAATTAGGTGTAGTAAATGCTGTTATAAGGAGACCGCACAGAGCAGTGGTGGGTAAGGACCCATTAAACTGAAATGACAATTCAACTAATGCTGATGGACCATCTACAATGTATAAGAAACCATCCTAGAATACTCTGGGGCATTCAGAGGTGGGTAAGACATGGTCTAAGCCCCTGAGATGCTGATGATAAATAGGGAAGAGAATGACATTCACGAATCATTTTAATACAAAACAAATTCTGGGACAAACTAATATATGTATATAAAATGTTATATATAATTACTGTGAAAATAAGACACATATATGTATATAGATATGATTTTTAAGTAGTATGTACTTATACAAATATATAGTATATATACATACACATATATATTCATATATATGATGTTTAAGAGGTATTAAATATCCATTTGGGAGCTTTGCATTCATTTTCCTCTTTAACTGGGAACTGTGAGATTGTTTCAAGCTCGTGTGCAGCACAGAAAGAGACCCTGTGCAAGGAAACCAGTGATGGCCTCAAGAAGCAGTTGGCAAGACTCACCTAGTGTGACTCAACAGGGCAGTGCTATGTCCAGGCCCATTTCTCACAGGCTCCCTGTGAAGTAGGCCACTTATGATGACAGAAATCAGTGAAAAGGTCCTGGTTAATTCCCCCATTGTAATGCCCAGCCATTGGTTCTGCTGGGTCACAGACTCACTGATGGCCCTCCCTTCTGTCTGGATGAATCACAGGATGGCTGACTTCGGTGCTTTATGGAGACCAGGCTGAGTCCAACCGTGCTATTGTTCTGCGTTTCCCAGTTCAGCCTCTCCTTAGTCAGCCTCAGCAACACGAGTGGTAGGAGTCGATTCCCTTAATTGCTGATGTGGACAAGGAGGTTTGGCCTTGCGCCAAGGTTCTTGGCTCTTTGGCACTTGTTCCCGAAAACATCTGTCTTCTGCAGTGACACTGACAGGGGAAATGAACTGTCCTCTGCGTCCTTAAGCTCTCTACTTTGTCAAAACAACAAACACAGCTCAATACTCCAGGGGCTTATCTTTTAACCTCTGCTGGTGGGTCTGGCTTTAACATTACTGACCTGGGGCTCCGGGCCCCAGGCAAATGGAGAGATCCATTCCTGAGACACTGTTTGTTCTCCAGTGTCAATATTGGCAAAAGGAGGGGGGATCAATGGAAGTCTAGCAGTTCAAATTAGTTTTTGGAGGGAAGAGAATCAAAGACCATGTCAACAGCGGTTTGACTGATTTTTAACCTCTTGGATGAGTCAATTCAGTTTAAAAGGGTTGAATCCACTGGGCACGGAAACCGGGCACTGAGCACCTCTTGAGCCGTGACAGAGGAGGTGAGACACAGACGGGCCTTTGAGCCCCACCCAGAGCCTCATGTGAGAACGTCATTTGTGCTGCTGCACAGCATGAAAAGAGAAAGCTACAGATTGGCTCTCCTGCTTGAAGTCCCCGTGCCTTGGAAGGTCGTAGGTTACTTTAGCATCACTCTAGGGAAATGGCAGAATTCCCAAGAACAGCCACAATGCCCAGCATGGTGCCGGATAGCTATTATTTTCCCAGGGGCTATTCTCCAATCAATACTAGTTTGCTAACCAAGTGGGCAATTTCTGTTGGCGCTAATGAAGTGATGACCAATGTTCTATGGGGTATTTCTTGCTCTTTCTTTTAACTCTTCCACCCTTGCCTTAGTTTTTAAAGTTTTTGGATAAGCAACCAAGTTGGTCGCTGTACTTTATAATTGCAATACTTGTACACAAGGAATAATACTTGTACGAGGTCCACAAATCCCCCAGGGATGCACAACTCCCAACAGCACTCCTCTCACGGTTCAGAAACTGGCCTGTCAAGATGCTTGCCATGGCTTCTAATGTAATAGTAACACCTTAGAGACTGTTCAGGGGAGAGTTACCAAGAAGAAGAACAATTTGAAAAGCAACCAATTTAAGGAACGATTAGAGATACTGAGGCTGTGTATCCTAGAGAAATGCTGACATGCCCGCACTCTCCAGTTGAAGAATGACTAGGAGAAGGAGGGAGTTAAAATGGCTGTGTTATTCCAGGCAGTAAAACTAGGACCAATGCATGAGTGTTACAAGGAAACATTTTATTCAGCCTCCTGTAGAGAACTTTTCAGCAAATTGAGCTGTTCAAAAAAAAAAAAAAAAATAATCATGCTCTGTTAGCGTGCGGAGAGCTCCTCATCACCGGAAATGTTAGTTAAAGCAAGACCGAGCAAGAAGGGATGTTGTGTTGGGTAGAGGGTTGTACTGTGTGGCCTTGAATGGGCTCCCAGCACTTAGAATCCTTTGATTCTGTGAAGAAAAGGTAAGCTCACAAACGCATTCCCTCTCCTCCACTAGGACTCAGGTGCCCTGACTTTGTCCTGGATCTATGGAATTGCAGTAGCCAGATGTGGCCGTCTCCTAGGAATTTATCTTGTCCTGATAACTCCTTTAGACCAGGAGATGGACGCTAAATAAACTCGTGCAAGGAATTAAAATTGTCCTCCCTCAATGCTATTTGAAGTCAAACCTTTGAAGCATTCTTTCTCCCCGTTTTCTCCCTTCTTTATTTAGAAGAATTGTGTCAAGAGCTCTCTCCCTCTGTCATTACCCCTGTCACTGCTGCTTAGGATGGTTTTGCTAACTGGCAAGCAAATCTTCCAGAGAAAATGGATGATGGGCAGTTCTAAAGGGGAGCATGGAGACTTTTCATCTCGGAGCTACAACGATGGCAGCTTCTAGTCAAGATCCCAAGACAGCCGCTGATGCTGCCTGTAATGTCTTCCCAAGGTGAGAGGCTACCCCCTCAAAGGGAATCCTCTGAACGGGAGCTGCGTGGCACCCCCATGCTACTTCAAAGTGTTGATTTGCCTTGATGGAGAGAGATTCCTGCCAGATTAAGGCTTCGGTTATTGTTAATTGATGACTTTGGGAACCATCAGTCTGTTTTGCTGGATTAACAGCCAGGTTGGATATTGGAAGCCACTTTCATAGGAACGAATAGTGCGGCATTCTTGGTGGCCAAGGTGGAGGCCCCCTGCAGAGTGTGCGGTGCTTGTAGTCAGTTTAATTTGAGACGGGAGGTGATTTTCATCATAGTTAAATGGAGCACGGGGGAGTTCAAAAGAAATTTCTGTGCCAGTCTACAAAGACGCGCACTGAGACACAGTCAGATGTCATGCTTTCAGGAGACTATCCTCATGGCATCGAATCGAAATGGGAAACCAAGAAGCACATCACCCAAAACTCTTTAGTATGACTGATTTTTTGCCTTTTATCCTTGTCATTGCAGACCAGCTATAAAACTGACTCGAGATCCTTCCATTAGGTGATGGGAGATCCAGGACTACTTGATTCTTCACTTACACAGAATGACTCCATACTCGGAGCAACATTTTATCCCTTTAGGGTTATCATGCATTTCAACCCATTCAATACCAGATTCCACCCTATCATATATCATCTGCGTAATAGATCTCTGTGAAAAAAAGAAGACCTCTCCACCCCAACCCTCCTTACCTCCCTTTCTGTCTCCCGTTCCACCCTCTGCTCCATTCTGGCCCCAAAGGCAACCACTTTCAACTCTTTTAGCTTTTTACTCTGGTATTTGTCCCCATGTTGCTAAAATCAAGAAGTAGCAATAGCAAAACAAAACAAAGAAGCAGCATATAGGCACATTATCAATTACAGACCTTATCAATTGACTTCCTGTTGCAGTAAATGAAGATTTAGCTCTCACACAATCCCCTCCTTTCCTTCTCTCTGTCTTCCCAATATAATTATCATAATTTTTAGAACAATCAATGATGTAAACACTGACTGTGAACACATTGTTTACTGTTAAGCCAAGGAGTACATCATTATTACATATTTTCTAAAAATAAAAATCTCTTTGTGTTTCTTCTTATAGCGGATCTCAATAACTAAGGACCACTTCTATGGCGGTGGGGGAAGCACCAATTATCTCCTTTCTTCCATTTTTGAGAATTACACCAAAGAAAGGAAATAACCTGGGAATGACTATTGTTACTGAACTCTAGAATGTAAGTGTAAATTGAATAATGTATGTGGTGCATATGAATTTGGTAAAACAAAATCTAATGACATTAAGGGTTAGATTAAACACAAAGCCTGAAGCTCACTCCCCACTCTGCACATGCAGGGATGGTGGATGGAAACAGTGGTCTGCATGATTTGGGTCAGCGCTCTCCTCACTCCTCCATGGCCTTCTTCCACTTCTGGCAGAGGCCAAGCCTGTGGCTCAATGTAGCTTTTGAATACATCATCATCACAGTCTGTCTACACCATTGATTTAATCTGACAAACATCGATTCAGCACCTATTCTGTGCCAGACTCTGGCTGGAAATACGAAGACAAATAAAATATCTAGGAGAGCTACACGGCTGAATAGCTATAATGTACGAGAAGTCCCATGGTAGAAAGGACAAGCCATGAGGGGATACAGAGGAAGGAATATTGAATTAGGAACAGTAGGGGTCAGTTATAGCTACTGGTGCGTTTGGAAGTACTGTTTCTTAGGGCTAAAAAAACATGGTAAGGGGAAAAAACAAGGTGAAATTTGGATCCTAGCTTCTCAATCTGTACCATTATATGTACTATTCAGGACTCTCTTGGGGGCTAATGGCAGAAAACTAACTCAAATTGGTGTAAGCTGAAAATAAATCAATTGATTGGTAGCACAAAAAGCATAAGATGCTGATTTCAGGCATGACTGGATCCAAGGGCTTATTAGGGCTTGGTCTCTCTTCATTTCTCAGCTCTGCTTTCTTCTCATTGGCTTTATTCGGGGAGGTCTTTCACATATGTTGGTAAGGAGACCACCAGTAGCTCCAGGTTTTTAGTCAACTTTCTCAGTGACCTTAGTAGAAAGGATACCTCTTCCCCCACAGTCACACAAAAGTTCTGGAATGATGTTTCTTTGGTTGGCTTGGTTTAAATGCCCACCATGACTATGCTAATCACTGTAGCCAGGGAGACAGACACCTCTGATTGGCAGGTCTAGCTCACATGTCCACCCAAACCACATAGACAGACAGTGGGAATGGAGGGTTCCTCAAGGGAAATTAAAGAGTGGTTACCAAAAGAATGAGAGATGAACGGCAGGAAAAACCAGCAGATGTCCACTGCTCCTTTCCTCTGCCAATTCTACTGGAAGTTTCCCTCCGCTTTTCTTGGGGCCCTTAGTGTAGGATTGACAGATTTAGCAAATAAAATACAGGCCACCCAGGTAAATTTGAAATTCTGATAAATACCGAATAATTTTTTGGTATAAGTATGTCCCATGATTGCTGTTTATCTGAAGTTTAAATTTAACTGGACATCCTGTATTTTATCTAGGAACCCTACCGTAGTAATTCTCAGAAAAAACCATCAGCAACACTAAAGAAGTTGTTAATAGCTTAAAATATTCCCTTAACGTGAGGTTTTGTTGTTGTTAAACAAGATTTGAGACTTTAATTGAAGCAGTGGTTACCAACTTTGCCTGCACACTGGAATCTCCCAAGGAGTTTTAAAAATACTTAAAAAAATTGGGTCCCACTCTAAACATGCTGAATCAGAATATCTGAGGCAGGGGCCTAGAATTTTTTGAGGCTCGCTAGGAGATTTCTATATATGGTCAGGTTTGAAAAGCATGGAGCAAAACTTAATTCTTCAAGGGTAATTTCTTCATTAGAAAGCAGAGAAAAAGGAGTTTGGAGGCCTTTCCCAGGTCTTCTAAGCTCACACCAGTAGCCAGTCGTCCACTCTGTCACCTACAAGATGGTTTCTGGTTGAACACATTGATAAATTTGATAAAAAGTCACCCTCAGAATGATTTTTCCAACGTGAAGTGGCAAATGCAGTCTGAGTGTAGTTTTCATAAGTGAGTGCCGATAGAGAATCCTTCCTACAATGACAAAGAATATGGGAAAGATGGTCAAATTGTAATTTAGATTAAATTTAATCATGGAATCTTTTATTTTCTGCAAGTGTTAGCTATGTAGTCTCAACACTTTCTGTTAAGTCTTTTAATCATGGGAGATTTGCAAGTTATCGGAAGATTGTGTTCAGAAGGGCCTTAGTAAAACACATCTTCAGTAGAGATGAGGATAGAGGTGGACATGAGGTCACTAGGTTTTCACTCTGTGTCCCCCTTTCTACTCCTCTGCTCTCTGTGTCTCTTAGGTTATGTTGGATTATGTGACTGTGGCTTTGGCTTCAACTACATTTTTATATAAGTATACATATATCTTTTCCTCCAGTTATACACAATGGCTCCCGAATTTTAGTCCAGAGATGAGCTGTATCAGAATCACCCAGAAAGCTTAGAGAAAACGCACACACACACACACACCCCACACACACATCCTAGTCTCATCCTCGGTAATTTGACACAGTTGGTCTGGAGTAGAGTACAGACCATTTTCTGTAGGTTATTGAAAACATCAAATATCACCCCACGTGATTCTACTGCATATTCACCTTTGAGAACCACTAGGCTAATTTTTAACGTTCAGTAATCTGCGTGGGGTAAGGTCGATGATAATGAAAGTTACAATTTATTGTGTATATATGATGTGTGAAGCATTGTGAAAAGCCCTTTACAACATATATCATCTCCTTTAATCCTTCATGTGCCCAGAGAGTTTCCATTCCCATTTCACAAATGGAAAAACGGAGTAACTGAGTGTTGTCAAGATGACCTAGCTTGTGCATGGCAGAGCTGGGTTCACATCCAGATTTTGATGTGTCTCTAATGCTGTGGCTCTATGCATCACGTTTTATTGTCCTTATGGCCATGGGGATGGCAGGTAGGGTCTGAGGGCAATGGGTCAGGTATCTGAAGGCTTTATTCCTGGATAGGCTATTCAGCACCACTTGATGTACACATCTCGCCAGGCAGGGCAGCCTGGAAACCAAGTGAAGGAAGGTTTGATGCCTTACTCTGTTCCTAGAACCAATCACAGTGACCTGTCCTCTGAAGGTAGCTATGCACAGTTCCTTACTGAAAGTGAGGTTAGTAATCCGACTTCTGAAGGGATTAAGAAGACAGGAAGGAGTGTGTTTCCTGGAGACTGAACTCTTTGGGTAAGAGACAGCGTTTCTTATAACGTCACATTTGAGCTCCTCTAATGGCTCAGTTCCCCCCGAGATGAAGCTTCTTACTGATAATTCACCTGGGAGAGTGAGGCACAGTCACGAAGGAAGAACAGATAAGATGCGAGGACACTTTGGCAAGGAAAAAACTTTGATCTGCCAGCCAAGCTTCCTGTGTCCTTTTGTATAAACACCAGTGCTGCGAGACGCTTGGTAAACAGAATGGTGTGAGGTCGGGATATTTCCAGAATGGAAAAAGATTATTCCAAAATCTCCAAAGAGTTAATGATTTCTGCAACTGGGGCTTTCTGCACTGTTGTGTATGCTATTAGCATAGCTTTGTTTCAATATTGTAATGGTTTCATAATGTGCTTCCAGCTGCTTGCTACCCCAAGTGGCTGGTTATTTAAAACAAATCTTTGGTAAATATGATATTTTTTTCTCACATTCCTCATTTCTCCCTGCTGATCACTCATGCTAAGAGGCCACGAGGGCCTGTTTTCTTCCCCTCTCGCATTCCCGTGCTAAACAAAGGATGAAGACATATCAATGTACATGAGAGGGATGAGCCACAGAGATGTTCTCAGTAATCCAATAGCAGAGGCATTCCATATGTGCTGAGGATCCAGTGGTGCAGGGGTGGATGATCAGCCCTTCAGCTGTTGACACTGAGGTCATCCTTTCCAATTCCGCCTCTGATGGGAGTAACCTGGAAGCAGGTCCCTCTCATCAGTTGTCAAGGAGAATGATTTACTGGCACTATTGCACTTCCCAGGGGAACAATTCTCGTGGCTCAGTTGGCTGTCAAGATTTATCTTGCAGACGTCGTCTAGTTAGAGTCTCTGAGCCGAGTCAACCAGTGGATACTCAACTAATTTTTCTGCCATTCAAATCACAAAACTGCAGCTTCAAGGGATCTTATAGATGATCTTGTCCTGTGGTTTTTACCCTGGGCTTCAGGGTTATCCTGGGTCAGCAGAATTATTTCAGGGGCTGATGCAGAGTGAGGGGTCAGAGGGTAGAGAGGACTCTTGGCTTCACCCTACTGCTTCAAACAGAACTGCTGCACTTTCCTATATCTTGCATATGCAGGTTCCATATAAACTTTTGTGTAATCCAACAGAGAACATATATTTTGGTGTTTTGGCCTGGACAGCATATATTATCCTTTCCCAATAACAGCCCAGTTTCCTTTTGAGGAATTACCTCTCCCTGACTATGTGCAGTCTTGATGGGACTATAAATCCAGATGTTTATTCTGCAATGAAAGATAAAAGGGGTCTCTGGAGCTCCTTCTCCCATATCTCTCTGCTTTCTGGCCTGTGCAACCAGTAAAAGGGCTACATACCCTAAGCATGGCTAGTCACCTGTGGGAACTTTGAGTAAGGAGTGAACAGGGAGTGCAAAAGCAAATGAGATGTTGGGACTCCTCCCCGCCAGCATTATTGCCCTATTTTGCTCCACTGTAGGTCTATTTCTGCAGTTGCTCCTGCAGAGTCTTGGTTCCTTATGATTTCTTGAACCTGGTTCTTCAGCTTTCAAATAAATTCCATGACATCTGATATCTTCCAACCAATTACTTTTTCCTTACAATCAAAACACCCTAACTTATACAAAAACTTATTTTATAGGGGAATACACTGAGGTCAAGATGGGCTGTGTATCTTGCTCAGAAGTCTCCTGGCACTAAATTAGAACTAAGATTGGAGCTCGAATCCAGCTTCCTGGCTAGGCTCTTTCTCTTACATTTGAGCCTGCAATGAACAGACAGGCAACAAAAATGAGTTCTTGATCCCATTTTTGCTTAAATTACATGGCCTTCTCAATCCTTTATTTTCCTGCTTTTGGTTGGAAAAAGGGACAGAAAAATATTTTTTTACTATTAAAAAATAATAATGTGAAGACAATAACAATTGGCAACTGACACTTTGCTTCAATATTGGGTAAACAATAGGGAGTAGTGGAGATTGTAGAAAGCTAGGGAATACGTCTATTTAAAGTAATTGGCCACTATTCAACTCTAGCTTGTTATTGCCCTGAAATAATTTGGTTCCTGTGTTGCCAGAACTACCTATTTTTTAAAAGATAATAAGGAAATCTGAATTTTAAAAAAATTTTTAAAAAATTATTGAGGTCATATTGCCTTATAACATTGTGTAATATTCTGGTGTAGATTATTACATTTAACCTTCTGTATAAACTGCATCATGTTCGCCACCAATAGTCTACTTTTTATCTGTCACCATACAAATGAGCCCCTTTTGCCCTCCCCCCACTCTCTTCCCCTCTGGTAACCCCCCTCTGGTAACATCAATCTGTTCTCCTTATCTATGTGTTTGTTTATCTTCCACATATGAGTGAAATCACATAGTATTTGTCTTTCTCTGACTTATTTCACTTAGTATAATACCCTCAAGGTCCATCCATGTTGTCGCAAATGGCACAACTTTGTCTTTTTTATGGCTGAGTAGTATTCTATTGTATATATATAGCATATCTCCTTTATCCATTCATCCACTGATGGGCACTTGGGTTGCTTCCACATCTTAGCCATTGCGAATAATGCTGTGATGAGCATAGGGGTGCATAAATCGTTTTGAATTAGTGATTTCATGTTCTTTGGATAAATACCCAGTAGTAGAATAGCTAGATCAATAATAAAGGCCATATACGACAAACCCACAGCCAACATCATACTCAATGGTGAAAAACTGAAAGCTGTTCCTCTGAGAAAGGGAATAAGACAAGGATGCCCTCTTTTGCCCTTCTTGTTCAACATAGTACTGAATTTTTTAATGTAAATTGCTCTGGTCTTTTTAGTGGTGGCTCAAATTGTATAAAACTATGATGAAATGCCAAGCAATATGTCTCTGGGTTGGATTTAGCCTACGGACCATTGGCTTGTAACTGCTGCCTTATCTTGAGCTCATTCCTCCTTTTCCCCATAAATACGTATCCCAAACCTCCTATGTGATGGTGCAGATGACTCCTTTCCATCCTGGAAGACTTCTGGGAACAAAGTGCATTTTGAGTCCTTATATGGTCTCCAACAGGAAGAAACGTGCAAGCTTGATTCATTTTCAATTTGGCTGTCCTTATATTCTCAGCTAAAGTTCAGGGTGAAGAAAAAGGTGTAATTAGAGGGTTCATTAATTAGAGTGTTTAGTTTTCCTTTAGGGATGAAATGGTGTCTGCAGAGCAATTCTGTCACATAGAGCATTATCTGGAAAGGTCAGACATGAAGAATACTGATTTCCTGTGTTCAGGATCATTATACTGTAGCACTCTGTAGAAAAAGTCACTGCTGTGTGTGTTTCCAGATTTATGATTAAATATGAATACTCATGACTGACCATATTTTAAAATACGTAGTAAAATATAGAATTAAGAGCTAAAAAAGTAGTTTTGTGTATAATGAGTAAAGATGAAGATTAAAAATTATGTTTTAAGAACTGTGAAACATGCTGCAAGGACTTCCCACAGTAAGAGTCTAGACCAGGGGTTGGCAAACTACAGCCAGTGGAGCAAACTCCACCCACTGCTAGTTTTGTAAATAAAGTTTTATTGGAGCACAGCCATGACCATTTGTTTACATATTGTCTATTACTGCTTTTGTGCTACAATGGCAGAGATGAGCAGCTTGTAAAGTCTAAAATCGTTACTATCTGGCCCTTTAGAGAAAAGGTTTGCCAATCCTGGTCTAGACCTCCAAGAGGGTTAAATACTACTTCAGAGATGAAGAATAAAAATGTGTGAAAAGAGTCTGGATAGCTTGGACTGAGGAAAAGATTAGAGACAGTGAGGAGTGATAGAATTTAGGATTTATTTTGAAGGTTCACTCAAAATGAAGTGCTGGTGGACTGGATGAGGGTTACGAGGGAAAGAGAAGGCAGAGGAAGGAAAGAGGCAGGAAAAGCAAGGGCAGGGTCATGGAGCAGGGCAGGACCTCTCAGCTCCTCGGACTCTTGAAGGACCCCTGACTTGCCCCATTTTGAACTGCATCCAGGTGGATACTGGCTTGCTTTTAGATGAAAATTATGTCTGAGCTGACGTGTCTGTTGGAGTGGGAGAGATTAAGATGGTGGCAATGGTTCTGGGTGAGTGTGGAGGCCTCATTTTATGGGGAAAAAATGCAAGACTTTAGACTAGTAGATTAACAGACATCACCTCTGCACAGCAACTTAGTCCAGGATGGGATTTTGAATTAAAAGTAGAGGTTCCCATTTGGTCCCACAGGGCATACTATTTTTTATTTGCTTGTTTGTTTTTGGTGAGGAAGATTGGCCCTGAGCTAACATCTGTGCCAATCTTCCTTGGTTTTGTATGTGGGACGCCGCCACAGCGTGGCTTGATGAGAGGTGTGTAAGTTCACACCCGGGATCTGAACCCACGAACACCGCCCGGGCTGCCAGACTTAACCACTACACCACCGGGTCAGCCCCCTGCAGTTTTTGAAAGAGGTACAAACTGTTCTGATAACATCTTGAGGAGCTTTTACAGTATATGTGGCAAATGCTGCTAATTGTGTCCATGTCCCTTATCTGCTTCTTCCTCGATTATTTTACCTGGAAACATGGGCATCTGGGATAAGATCATACTTCCCAGCCTCCTTTGCAGTTAGATGTGGCCATGTGACTAAGTTTTAGCTAACAGGATAGAGTGGAAGTGGTGTGTACAAATTCTGGGGAGGGCCCTTCAAGGATTCCTGTCTCTCTTTCTAGCTTCCTTCTTCCTGTGGGCTGAAATGGATTTTTAATGATTTGCTCCAGCAGTCATCTTGAACCACGAAGTGAGCCTGAGAATGGAAGCCATGAATGGCAGAGCAGCAAGAATTCGGGAGCTAGTGACTAATATAACAGAGCAGCATCCAGCTCTGGGCAGACTAACACCTGATTTCCACCCTCCTGAAAACAAAGCTACATTGGGGTTTTAACGTTTCTCGCAGCTGAACTAATTTTACTTAATATAGTACACACTCTGAAAAGGTGTCAGCTCTGATTATTCTGACCTGGTGCTGCAGCTGGGAGTTTAAGTGCTTTGTCCCAAGTTACCCAACTTGTGGACTCTTGAGGCCACTGGAAGTTCCCTTCTTTCATTCTTGACATTGGTAAATGTATCTATTCTATATTTTCTTCTTTACCAGTCTTGCTGGAAGAATATAGACTTTATTGATCTATTCAAAGAACCAGCATTTGATTGATTGTCTTTATTGTTTCTTCTGGGTTTCAATGTCTTCCTTCAGCTTACATTGTACCTATTTCTCTCTCTTTTTTTCTAGTTTCTTAAGGAGGAAGTTTTGATGATAGATTTGAGACTAGTTTTTCTTTTTTAGTATGCATGATTAATTCTATAAATTTTCCTCTCAACACTGCTTTAGTTACAACCTGTAATTTTTGATTTTTTATCATATTGTTTAGTTCAAAATGTTTTCTAATTTCCCTCGAAACTTCCTCTTTGACATATTGATAATTTAGAGGCATATTGTTTAATTTCAAGGATTTAGAGATTTTCCTTTTATATTGCTATTATTGATTTCTAGGTTAATTCCATTATGAGCGGAGAATATACTTTGTATGAGTTCAATTTAGTTGAATTTGTTCAGGTGTGTTTTATGAATCCAGATATGGTCTATCTTGGAGAATGGTCCATGTGCACTTAAAAAGAATGTATATTCAGCTGTTGTTGGGTGGAGTGTTTTATAAATGTCAATTGGACACAGTTACTTGATGCTGATATTCAGTTCGTCTACATCCTTGCTGATTTTTTTATGGACCAGCTCCATCAATTACTTAAGAGAGGAGTGTTGAAGTTTCCAGCTATATTGTGGATTTGTCTATTTCTCCTTTTAGTTTTGTGAGTTTTTGCTTCATATATTTTAAATCTCTATTGTTACATACATATATGTTTAGGATCGTTATGGCTTTTGATAAATTGACTCTTTTATCATTATGTAATATTATTCTTTAACCCTGGTAATTTTCTTTGTTCTGAAGTTTACATAGACTGATATAGCTACTATAGATTTCTTTCATTCACTGTTTGTGTGGTATACCTTTTAATACATGTTTGCTTTTAACCTGCCTATATCATCATCTTTATATTGAGTGAGTTTAGATAGCATAAATTTGGATCATGTGTTTAGTCTATTCTGATAATCTCTGCCTTTTAATCAGTGTGTTTAATGCATTTATATGTAAAGACAATATTGATATGTTTGGATTTTAGTCTACTATTTAATTATGTTCTCTGTTTGTTCCCTTTTTTTCATTCCTTTGTTCTCATTTCCTGCTATATTTTGGGTTACTTGAATTTTTTTGTATTCCATTTGAATTAATTTACTGTTTTTTTTTTTTTTTTTTTTTACTATATCTCTTGGTATAATTTCTTTAGTCATTGCTATAGTGATTCCAATATTCATATATATTTTTTCACAGTCTACTTAAAATACATATTTTACCATTTCAAATGGAATTACAGTAACCTTATCACCATTTAGGTCCCATCATTCTCTTCCTTTTATCTTGTAGTTGTCTTATGCATTACATCCACACAAATTGAAAACACATCAGGCAATGTTATAATTTTTAGTTTCAGTTATCAAGTATATTTTAAAGAATTTAAGGGGATAGTCTATTATGTTTATTCAGATATTTACCATTTCTGTTGCTCTTTATTTCTTTTAAATAACACCATACCACTTCATGGGTAGTGCAAGTATCTTATAATAACAAAATATTTCTGATTCTTCCCTCCCATCCTTCATATTATTGCTGTCATTCATTTTAGTTAAACATAAGCATATATAGATATAATACATATGCAGGGATATAATACATTGTTGCTGTTATTATTTTAAACAAACTGTTATCTGTTAGGTCAATTAAAAATAAGAAAAATAAAATATTTTATTTTACCTTCATTTATTCATTCTCTGATGCTTTTTCTGTCTTGATGTAGATCCAAGTTTTTGACCTATGTCATTTTTCTTCTCTCTGAAGAATTTCTTTTAACATTTCTTGCAAGGCAACAAATTCTCTCAATGTTTAGTTGAGAAAGTCTTTATTTCGCCTTCATTTTTGAAGGTCAAATTTACAGAGTACAGAATTATAGATTGGTGTTTTTTTTCTCTCAACACTAAATATTTCTCTCCACTCTCTTCTTGCTTGCATGGTTTCTGAGGAGAAGTCAGTTTTAATTCTTGTCTTTGCTCCTCTATAGGAAAGGTGTTTTTTCCTCTGGCTTCTTTCAGGAGTTTCTCTGTATTTTGATTTTCTATAGTTTGAAAATGATATGCCTAGGCATAGTTTTTTTGGCATTTATCCTGGTTGGTGTTCTTTGAGCTTTCTGGATCTGTGGTTTAGTATCTGACATTAATTTGAGGAAATTCTCAGTCATTATTGCTTCAAATATTGTTTCTATTCCTTTCTCTCTTTCTTCTCCTTCTAGTATTTCCACCATGCATATGTTACACATTTTGAAGTTGTCTCACAGTTCTTGGACATTCTGTTCTGTTTTTTTTCAGTCTTTTTTCTCTTTTGGAAAAGAAAGTTTGGAAGTTTCTATTGTCATATCTTCAAACTCAGAGATTCTTTCCTCAGCCATATCTCGTCTACTAAGGAGCCCCTCAAAGGCATTTTTAATTTTTGTTACAGTGCTTTTGATCTCTAGCATTTCTTTTTGATTCTTTCTTAGAATTTCCATCTCTCTGCATACATCATCCATCTGACTTGCATATTGTCTATTTTTTCCATTAAAGCCCTTAGCATATGTATCATAGTGTTTTGAAATTTCTGGTCTGATAATTCTAATATTCCTGCCATAGCTGACTCTGGTTCTCATGCTTGTTCAGTCTCTTCAAACTATATTTTTGCCTTTTAGTATGCCTTGTGATTTTTTCCTGAAAGGTAGACATGATGCACTGGTAAAAGGAACGGTGGTAAATAGGTGTCTAGTTATGTGGTGGTGAGGTGTGGGGGAGGGGACACGTTCTATAGCCCTGTGATTAGGTTTCAGTCTTTTGATGAGCCCGTGAACCTGGACTGTGAACTTCACTGGTGCTTCTCAGTCTTTCTTCTCCTTAAATCAAAAGGCTGGCTGGAGGGAGCTGGAGCTGGATATTTTCCTCCCCTATGGTCAATTAGGCTCTGATAAACCCTAGAAGATGAGGCTCTGGTAAATAGTTTCTCCTGAGGGCAGGCCTTGCTGAGAAGAACAGAATGCTCTGACATATTTCAAAATGATTTCCTTTCTCTTCATTCTCCTGGAACCACAAGGAAATTTTTCTCCAATATCCACTGTGAGAACCTGGTAGAGCTCCTCCAGGGAGAACTCACAATAGCGTGGGGGCTTCCCCATGACTGGATCCCCTGGAGTTTTTCTCTCTCAGACTTGTCCACACCGACCCTCCAGCAATTTGTCAATTACAGTTCAGGTTTTCCTACCACAGCGCTGGTTCTCACCGAGATTTTTGCTCTGGTAAATTGTGATTCTCTTTGTCTGCCTGTCTGTCTCTCCAATTCTGAGGGCAGCAGTTTGCCCTGTGCTCTTACTTCTCTGAAAGATTTAAGAGGAGTTGTTGATTTTTTCAGTGTGTTCAGCTTTTACTTGCTGTTAGGACACAGTGGCAGCTTGTAAGCTCCTTACACGCTGGAGCAGAAAACCTCTTCCTCTATCTCTGATGTTTTAAGTTTTCTTTTGGTATCACTTTCTTTCTTCTCAAAGAATTACATTTTTTAAATAGCGGATCTGCTGGAAATGGATTCTTTTAGTTTTTCTTCATCTAAGAATGTCTTCATCCACCTTCATTCCTGAAGGATATTTTTGCTAGGTATAGAATTCTGGTTGAGAGTTCTTTTCTTTTAGCAGTTTAAAAATACTGTTTTACTTTTTAAAGTTTTTATTGTTTCCAGTGAGAAATCTTAAGTCATTTGAATCATTGTTAACCTATATGTTGGCTTAGTTATCATATTTCTCTGGCTGCTTTCAAGAGTTTTTCTTTGTTTTTTTTTTTAAAGAAAGGCAGACTTCCACAGGCAGTGTCTCATTTGGACGTGTCTGGAGTCTTGGAAGCTTGACTACCCTACGTTCTTCTACAAATGGACCTTGAGAGCTTGTTTTGGAGGTTCTAGCAGGGGAGTGCAGCTAGGTGTATACACTTGACAGAAGAACAGTCCTCCTCTATCGGGGAAGGTCGTCTTCGACGAGCGCACAGCTCCGGGACAGACACACGTGGAGTGGTGAGGGAGGAAGGGAACACCCGCCTAGCCAGCCAGATCAGCCAAATCAACCCTAGCAATCAATGGGGAGACAGATGTCGCAGCCAGATCACCCTCACATCCAAGAATTTTCCTTTTGTCTTTAGTTTTTATCAGTTTGTTTATGATATGTCAGAATTTTTGGGGGGTGTTTATTCTGTTTGAGATTTATTGAACTTCTAGAATCTATGGGATTATATCGTTTGCCAAATTTGGGAAGTTTCAGCAATTATTCTTCGAACATTTTTTTCTGTAATGCATTCTTTCCCCTCTTTTTCTGGAACTCTGATGACACAAATGTTTTAGTACTGTCTTACAGTTCCTGGAGTCCCAGTTCATTTTTTTTTTTTTTTCTGAGGAAGACTGGCCCTGGGCTAACATCCATACCGATCTTCCTCCACTTTATATGGGACACCGCCACAGCATGGCTTGACAAGCAGTGCATCAGGTGCGTGCCCAGGATCCGAACCAGCAAACCCCGGGCCGCTGTAGCGGAGTGCGTGCACTTAACCGCTTGCGCCACCGGGCCAGCCCCCCTGTTCATTTTTGAACTTCTTTTCCCTTTCTGTTGTTCAGATTGGGTAATTTCTATTGATCCATCTTCAAGCTCACTGACTTGCCATTCTGCTATCAATCCCATCCAATGAGTTTTAAAATATTGTATATTGTGTTTTTCAATTTTAAAATTTCCATTTGGATCTTTTGTGTATCTTCTATTGTTTAGCTGACACTTTCTACCTTTCCATTTAATTCAAGAGTGTTTACCCTTCGTTTTTGGAGTATTTTTGTAATGGCTGCTTTTAAGTCATTGTCATGTGAATACAACGTCTGTATTATCTTAGCGTTCACTACTGTTGATTGTCTTTTTCCATCTGAACCCATATTTTTCTGATTCTTCATTAGTTAAGTAATTTTGTATTGCATTTTTATCATTTTGAGTATTTTCTTATGAGACCGTGGATCTTATGTAAATCCTATGGAGAACGTTAATATGTTTGTCTTTGCAGGCGATTGACCAGATGAGTCAGGTTAGTGTTCTGAGCAGCCTTCTGCGGGTTGTGGTTTCAATGTTGGTTGCATGGTCAAAGCCTTTGCAGCGCCGTGTGGATCCGTCAGATGTGTGCTCCATTCTGTGGCCTTTTTGGGACCTGGATGGTAATCTACCTCTTATTCCAGTTCTCACAGCCTTTGGTGTGCTGTTGAGGATCAGATTCACACATGCATAATTTATGGGGGAGCTTGGCAATTCATACACAACATTATGAGGTCTACGTCCTTTCTCTGATTTCCTTCCCCCCTGTGATTACCTTAGTACTTTCAGCCTTCCTAAGGCGCTCTGTTTTTGGTTCTATGGCCAGAAAGCTGGGGCATTATTTGCCTTGCTCCGCCCTGTACTTCCTGGGATTGTGCTTGCTAAGACAGGTGGTGGAAGAACAGAGAGAAGAAAAGAGCAATAGGGAAAGAGCTCCACCCTTTTGGGACCACAGATCCTCTGATCAGAAAGGAAGGCTCCCTGGTCCAGAGTTTTAGGTTTCTGTGCGTCCCTCTTCCACCGCTGTTGCTGCCACTGCAGGCACCATAGCGTTGCCTGGGGGCTGGGGTGCAAGAGAATAAGAAAATAAGACATAAGCAAAAAATAAAATTGGAAGATTTCCCTCACTCTCTCTGAGTGTTAGCACACTTCAATCCTGCTCCTTGATACAGAACTGGAGGACTCGTCCTGGAGCTCTCTCCGTCGGCACTGATCCCCACTGGTTTCAGGCTTCCTCGATTCCACATTGGAGGATACCAGAAGAAAAAGAAATTGTACACCCATACCCAGATCAATGATACTTTACCTTCTGGTCCTCTTTCCCGATTTGCCTGCTACTATTTACTTTTCTAAAGCCCTGAGTAGCTACTGCATGCATTCTGTCCAGGTTTTAAGCTGCACTCAGTGAGAAAGTCAGTGTGGAGGGTGCTTACTTCATCTTACTTGAAACTGGAACCACCCCTAGATATTTATCACTAGCAAACCCCGTTCCTCTACCAGCTGCAACTCTAAGTGCAGCATAATTTGGGACTCATTTTATGTGTAATATACTATCAGATGCAATAATACAATACACTGGCCAAAGGCTAAAATGAAGAGTAAGGTGACTTTAAGAGGCAAAGCAGACAACGAAGTTGCCCCCAACTTCTCATACTGAGGGGTTGCATACAGCATGTAGGAAGACAGCAATTATTCCCCACTATAAAATAGCTTCTTTAGGGATTACTTCATCCTCCTCTGATGTTTGTACTTGGAATGCACTATTTAGAACTGTTTTAATGTTCAGCTTAACCATAGTTTATCTAGGTAAAGTTGTTATGTATTTGATGTCTTTGTTGGGAGAAGTTGAGGAGTGTTGCATTCTGATTCCGTTCAGGTCTCAGCCCTCTTAGAAAAAAACCCTGATTTTTGTTACGCCTATGCTTTTCTCTTCTGTATCACTTTTCCAGAGACCCAGTGCATTCATCCTCTTCCTTATTTTACAGACGAGAAAATAAAGACCAAAGATTTACTAGGTTCTCACAGAAAATTATTTAAAAGACAGGTTCTGTCTCTTTATTTTATAATATCACTTGGAGAGGAGTTGTGGCAGATGCTGAACATTTTGGCAAGCGTGCAGTAGGAGAAAAAATTAAGGAAAGACAGGATTTCCAAATGCAAGAATGGTTATTATGCAGAGATGAAGACGTAAAGATGATTTCCTCAGCAAAATATATTGAAAGAATTTTCGAGATTCTTCTATTTATTTACTGTTATTTATCCCTCAGTCCACTGCAATCTAGTCCCTGCCCTCCTTAACCTATTGAAATTTTTCTTGTCAGGGCTGCCAATGACCAGTTTGTACCCAATCCCATAGGCGTTTCCTAGTGCTTGTCTTCACTGACTGCTTTTTAGTATTTAACACTGTTGTTCACTTCTTGAAAGTCCCTCCTCCCTTTTTTCCTGAGATCTCACAAAATCTTGGTTTTATTTGTACTTTTTGGCTATTCTTTTTCAGCCAGTCCTTCAATATTGGTTTTCCCCAGGATTCTATCATCAGCCATCTGCTCTTCCATTTTCTTTTGTTCCCTTTGATACATTGACTTTTGAACAACCTGATTTAACTTTATATCATTGACTGTCACCACCATACTGCTGACTTCCGAGTCTCTAACTCCATCCCAATCTTTCAGCTGACAGCTCCATCTGGATATCCTCTGGGCCCCTCAGATGGAATATTTCTAAAACAATTCCTTTTTACCACTTACCTCCCACCTCATGCCATGCTCACTCTGCAATAGCACCTGTTTCAGTAACTGGTGGGACCACTACCTACCCAATTACCTAAGTGAGAAACATGGAAGTTATTCTCTGCAAGATTGAAATTACCTCCTAATTTATAAACCTGCCTGTCTCGAACTTCTTCAATTCTTTTCACACAAAGCTTCCAGAGGGATGAAAATGCAAATTAGAGGCAAAATTTCTTCAGTGGCTCCTTATTCCCATTGAGATAACATCCCAAAATTGTTCTAGCCATGCGTTGAGTCGAAATGGGGATGGGTGGGATAGGAGTTGGTGGAGGGGGTATTGAAATTGGTGCTGAACAGACCCAATAAACCCAAGAGCCAAGAATTTCCATTCAAGAGAGATTTAATTAAATGAAAAGCCAAGGCAAAATAGATAATGAGGCAAAAATTTAATATGGTTATTTCTGGTATTCCCTCTGGTTTATATTCAGTCCCTATGGTTTTGTGTGTATGTGTTTGTGTGCATGTGAGTGTGTGTGTGTGTATGTGTGTATTTGTGTGAATGTGCCATAGACCCTTAAAATTGGGTGCAAACAAGGCTATTCCAAGCAGGCCCTATCTCCATCTCTAAGCTAGCTTACCTCTTGACATTCCCCACCAACTCCTCAACCAATACATTCCATACTCCAACCAAACTGAACTCTGAATTTCCCCAAGTGGGCTATGCTTTCCAGTTACTGCACACATTCCTTCACACATGCTGTTTGTTCGGCAAGAATGCATTTCCCCCTCGCCTCCTTCACCTTGCTAACTGTAGACATTGCTCAACTCTTTTTTTTTTTTTTTGCTGAGGAAGAGTCACCCTGAGCCAACATCTGTTGCCAATCTTCCGCTTTTTTTTTTCTCCTTTGAGGAAGATTAGCTGTGAGCTAACATGTGTGCCAATCTTCCTCTATTTTGTATGTGGGTCACCACCACAGCATGGCTGACAAGTGATGTAGGTCCGCACCCGGGATCCAAACCTGTGAACCCAGACCGCTGAAGCAGAGTGCTCCAAACTTAACCACTAGGCCGACCTCTATTCATTGCCCAATTCTTTGCTCTTTTTATACCCTCTGGAAATCATTCTCTGACACCTTTACACTTGCCTGGACAAGAGTGGCTAGATGCACTCTGAGAATACTTCTCTCTTCACTTGGAATTGTGTCAATTGGAATTACAATTGTTAGGAACTTAACATGACTCTATTTAGACCTGAAACTACACAAAAGGCTTTCAGTCTCTTTCATTATCTTGATCTTTTCTGTACAGAGAGACATGCCATACACCTTTTATACTCTGGAGGGAAGAAACAGAAACCACCAAAAGGAAGCCGTTGAAGTGGTGATTACCAAGAAGAATCATAATCTCTTATACGAGTCTACCACAATAAGTTTATAAATCTTTTCCTCTTATGGTTACTGCATTTAATCCTGATAACAGCCTCTGAGGAGGGCATAATTATCACCATTTTACAGATGATGAAATGGGGGGTCACTGGGGATAAGTGCCTGACAGAGTAGCCTGTCTAGTTTTAGACCCTGACCTGGAAGCCTTGGCTCTTGATGATCCTGAGGTGTCAAAGTGACAGGACACAGTCCTGGAGGGAGAGAGACTCCCCACATTCTGCAGCATCATCTCTCTGTGGCACAGCGGCCTCACTGATTAGCACTCCTGATGCAATATATCTGCTTCTATCCTCTTGTTTCCTTCAAATCCTTCTGGAGTCCCCTTTCTAGGATGCAAGTGAAGATGCAAGGGAAATCACATGAAAGAAGTTAATTGCCTTTGCTTCTAATTACCTTCTTTTTTCAAGGGCGATGGGTTAATTATTGAGACGTGAACCACATGTTAGATTCCCTGGGTGAAAGACACTTTCCCTTTAACACGATCACACTGTGTTAATGATACTCATCACTCCCATAACACTGCTAAAACAATTGTCTCTGAGCAGGTTGCTCTACAGAAATATTCATGGAGCATAGAGCATTATACCTCCCAGTCGCATATTAAAGAAAATTTTTTCTAACTATAAAATTACTTAGTAAGAAAAAAATACATTAATTAAAAATCTATCCTTAGCCAGCCCAGAACTACACTTAAAATGCTCCAAAAGTGGCAATTTAAAGAGTTAGAAAATACCACACTTGTGCCTCTGGTACCAAATAAAACTGTTCGTATTTACTCTGCAGGGTGGACCAATGCTTTTTTTTTTTTTTTTTTTTTTTAAAGATTTTTATTTATTCAGTTTTTTCCCCCCAAAGCCCCAGTAGATAGTTGTATGTCATAGGTTCACATCCTTCTAGTTGCTGTACGTGGGACTCGGCCTCACGTTGGATGGAGAAGTGGTGCCTCGGGGCGCTCCCGGGATCCGAACCCGGGCCGCCAGCATCAGAGTGTGCACACTTAACCGCTAAGCCACGGAGCCGGCCCTGGACCAATGCTTTTTAAAGTCTGGTTTCTTAACAGCAGTAAAGGGAGTTCTAATCAACCCCAAATTGGCTTCGGGTCAACATTCACAGGATTCATGTTGCCAGAAGTGCTACTCAGTGATTCAAGACCCTGAGTACACAAGGATCCGTGACCTCCACATTCAAAGTCTGAGATAAAGATGGCAGGTTCTAAATTCTACTTCAAATCAAGTGCTAATCATTAATACTGAGAATCACTCAGGCAAATGCACACTTAGGCACACTTAGGGAAGTGGTTCTTATACTTGAGCGTCAGAAACCCCTGGAGGGCTTATTAAAACACAGAAGGCTGGGCTGCCATCCCCAGAGTGTCTCATTCACTAGGGCTGCAGTGAAACCAAGGAAGTTGCATTTCTAACAAGTTCCCAGGTGTTACTGATGCTACTGGTTCCAGAACATCATTTCCAGAACTACTTATTTAAGTTAATGAAGAGAGTTGGTGCCAAAGATACTGTATGGTTATTGACCTCAAGGAGATTCCATCCTTCATCTGGAGAGTCTCCTAGCCCCCAGCAGCTAGATTTCCAACTTTATTTCTTGCCTAACTTCTGCCTCCTTTTTTCACCATGGACCTACCATATTGGCTGTATTATTGTCAGTATCCAATTATGGTGTTTGGGGCTGTAAACAATAGAAAAGCAAACTCAAACTGGTTAAAGAAGTTATTAAATAGATTTGTGTTTATAAACGCAATTTACTAGCCCAGAAAGGTGAGGTTCAGGTGTTGGGCGGCCTTCGGTGTTGCTTGACCAGTGGCCGGATGATGTTTTCAAAGACCCACGTGCTTCAGTTCTGTTTCTCTGCTCTGCAAACCACAGTTTGGGCTTCATCTTAAGACTGGTTCCCTTTGTGGCTTTAGGATGGCTGCCGGCAACAATCAAGCTTACAAGTTGCTTGCTCAAGTCCTTTGGGAGAGAAAGTGACTTCCTGGGCCTCTCTTCAGAACAAAGAGAAGCTTTCCAAAAGCCTCTAGCAGTCTCTCATTATGTCTCCTTGTCCAGAATTAGGACACGTGCTCATTCCTGAAGCAGTCACTGGCAAAGAGGATGAGTTTACCTTGACCCAGTCAGACCACTCCTTGGAGCTGAGGGTGGTGTCAGATTCTCCTGACACCCCTGGTATGCAGGATACAGACCTAAGTGGAAATGCCAGTTTCTTGGGAAGGAAGTAGGGAGAATGGATTCTAGGTAGTAACCAACAGTGTCCACTATACTTTCCCAGGAGTCTGAGAGTAGATGGTTTCAGAAAACTGGAAAGCCACTGGGAAAATATTTTTTGTATTTTTTCAAGACATAAGGTTTTTCCAGGATAAGATTTAGGAGAGTTCATAGGACAACAGGAAAGAGGAGGCAGTGTGGGATGCTTGGATCTGAAACTCAAACCTGCCGTTTATTAAGAGCAAAGCCTTAATTCACCTCTTGGAACTTCAATGGTCCCATCTTTAAAATGAGGATAATATATAGTTTTCAGGGTTGTCCGGACTGGAAAAACTGGGTGCAGAGGAACTGCCATATAACAGGGGCTCGATCAATTGTACCTGTCACCGTTTGTAAAAATAACTGGGTCAATTGCAGACAGACCACCTGGGACTATGGTCTGATCTATGTTGGTGAGTCTTTTTCTCTGCCCCCTTTCTCTTTACTTTGCCTCTTTCTTCTTTACTGTTTTGAAGTCCCATTTTTGGACTAATTCCTTCTTATGTATTCCTTTCTCAGTGTAGTGTGTGTGTGTCTGTGTATGTGTGTGTGTGTGTGTGTGTGTTGAGAACTAGAATAGCAATCAGCAAAATTTAGATGATCCCAATTTAGGGGAACAGCAAAGACCCAGGAATTTTCAAAAGGTTAATCTTGCTATAGATCCTTGGCAAAATTCTGTGTTCGATTATGAAACACATTTGAACATTTAGAAAACTAAGGAATTCAGGGATGACTAGATACCAACAAGCTTCCCCTAGGAAGAAATGGACTTCATTTCCTTGTTGGACATAAGTACCAAGTTGGTGCACGTGAAGACATGTTCCCCGGAGCATGGTGTGTAGTGTGTGTGCCACTTATCACAGATGGGGTGATTTTAGTGGCACACGGGCTGCTCACTGATGTCACTCACCGATTACTGACTGACACTGTGTGTTCACTATCAAGGTTCAGAAGGGCAACATTCTCATCCTCATATGACGGTGGGCATGTTCACTGCCCACTCTTCTCTACCATCCGCTGTTCTGTGCTCCTGCTGATACCACAGCCCACCCGCTGGGGCTCCTTTGCAGCCTCTCTCCTATCTGTCAGCTCATCTCTGCCTTTAGCCTTCCTACTCTTAACTTTCCAAGACCCCCATCCTGAGCCTTCGCCCCGCCATGTCCTCCCCTGCAGCTCCGTCTCTCTTAAACGACTACCCCACATTATCTCAGCACCTAGATGAGTTTCTCCTGTAGCTTCTCCAATTGCTCTGTAACCCTCTCCCCCCAGGCTCCATCCTTCCCTCACTCACCACTGCTTCATCCTCAAAGTAGCTTCACTGATCTGCATTATAGTCTCAGGTTCTTATCTCAAGATTGCACACCTAACTGGCCCAATATTTTCCTCCTTTCTTTCCGGTCTGGTTGTCCCTCAGCATGTCCCACCCTCTTCCCTTAGCTGTTTTCTAAGCCCCTTGAAATGATGAGTGTCAGACCCACTTCTCTTTCCATACTCTGGCCACTCCTGGCTTGGTCCTCTAACTCAAAGTGAATGTATTTTCTCTGGAGTCGTGGCCCCTTCTACTTTTTGCACTTTTTTCCTGCTTTATCCATTAGTTTCCTTTTAAAAACATCTATATGTATGTAAAAAAAGAACCAAGGCAATTTAAAGAAAACTATTAAATAGCTAGTAAAGTGCAGGTGGTATGTGGACTTGGCATAAATTGTTAAGGGAGTGCAAAGCCGACCAAAGTTGGGAGCAGCGCCACAGTATAAATTTACTAAGTACCCGGAGAAGTCATTTTGGAAAGATGGTAAAATACTAGCTGGATGACAAAACTGTTAGGTAGAGTCTCGGCCTGTTAAAGGCTTTGGGTCGGCCTCCAAGGAGGCACTTATTACTGGGTCTGAAAGACGCGCTTTTAATCCTCTTCTCAGTGGGATAAAATGTTTAACCACTGGCTCTCGAGAAACAAAACAAAACAGACAAACTAAAGACCTAGTTTGTAGCATTTGCTAATTTCCATAGTGTAAATACTGTACTGATGGCTGATTCTAAGCTAATAACTTGACATCACTAAATGTGGATTTGGGAAGAGATGAACATACTCGACTTCCACCAACTGGTGCAAGCCAGTGACAACACATCGCTGCCTGTCCTAGTCACTATTTATTTTCTGGGAACCTAAGTTCATTCCTTCCTATCTTTTTTCTTAAATAGACTTTATTTTTTAGAGCAGTTTTAGGTTCACAGCAAAATTGAGCAGAAGGCACAGACGTTTCCCACATACCCCTTGCCCCCACTCATGCACAGCCTCCCCATTATCAAGATCCTGCACCAGAGTGGTACCTTTGATGAACCTACACTGATACATTATTATTACCAAAAATCCATCATTTACTCTGTGGTTCACTTTTGGTGTTGTACATTCTATGGGTTTGGATGAATGTATAATGATATGTATCCATCATTATAATATCATACAGAGTAGTTTCACTGCCCTAAAATTCTTCTGTGCTCTGCCTATTCATCTCTCCTTCCCTCCTAACCCCTGGTAACCACTGATCTTTTCATTGTCTCCACAGTTTTGTCTTTTCCTGAACATCATATGATTGGAACTATATAGTATGTAGCCTTATCTGATTGACTTCTTTCACTTAGGGATATACTTTTAAGGTTACTCTATGTATTCTCATGGCTCGATAGCTCATTTCTTTTTTTTTTTAAAAGAGGTGTATATATATATATTTTTGAGGAAGATTCTCCCTGAGCTAACATCTGTTGCCAATCTTCCTCTTTTTCTTTTTTCTCCCCAAAGCCACAGTACTTAGTTACATATCCTAGTTGCAGGTCCTTCTAGTTCCTCTATGTGGGATGCTGCCTCAGCATGGCTTGATGAGCGGTGAGTAAGTCTGCAACCAGGATCTGAACTGGTGAACCAAGAGCCACCAGAGTGAAAGGTGCTAACTTAACTGCTACACTGCTGGGCCTGCCCCTAGCTCATTTCTTTTTAGCACTGAGTAGTATTCCATTGTCTGGATGTAGCACACTTTATCCTTTCACCTACTGAAGGACATCTTGGTTGCTTACAAGTTTTGGTAATTATAAATAAAGCTGCTATAAGCAGCTGTGTGCAAGTGTTTGTATGGACATAAAGTTTCAACTCCTTTGGGTAAATACCAAGGAGCACAATTACCGGATCATGTGATAAGAGTATTTTTAGTTTTATAAGAAACCACCAAACTGTCTTCTAAAGGTGTTGTACCATTTTGCATTCCTACCAGCAATGAATGAGAGTTCCTGTTGCTCCACATCCTCACCAGCATTTGGTGTTGTCAGTGTTTTGGATTTCTGCCATTTGAATAAATGTGTAGTGGTATCTCATTGTTGTTTTAATTTGCATTTCCTTAATGACATAGAATGTGGAACAACTTTTCAAACGCTTATTTGCCATCTGTATATCTCTTTTTGCTGAGGTTAAGGTCTTTGGCCTATTTTTTAAGTGGGTTGTTTGTTTTCTTATTGTTGAGTTTTAAGGGTTCTTTGCATATTTTGGATAACAGTCCTGTTTAGATATGTTTTTTAGAAATATTTTCTCCCAGTCTGTGGCTTGTCTTTTTAGTCTCTTGACAGTTTCTTTTTTTAGGAAAGACGATAATCACATTTGCTTCATAAAATTGTTAGATGGATTAAACAATATAACAGGAGCCTTGCACTTAGTGGTTCTCCTTTATCTTATTAAAGAAATGCATTGGGAAACTAAATTGGGACATTAGCAGGCTGTGGAGAGGTTCTGTATGACCTGGCAAACATCAGTCAAACTGTACTTATTGAAAAGAGACCAAGCAACGTGGTTTCCCCTAAACTTTCATGCATTTCAATGCTGGGAGGGAGAAGCACAGAGAACCCACCCTAAAAACCAAGCTTTCTTTCCTCAGGATTCAAAAGCCAGAGACTTGCAATTCATGAGACTAACTACTGTACTTTTTTCCAGTACTCTATTTTCTCTGGGTTCCTGGCTCTTTCTGCTTTTTGCACATTTTTTCTACACTGTCCATTAGTTTCCTTTAAAAAACATCTTTATGCATATAAAAAGAAATTGAGGAAATTTAAAGAAAACTATTAAATAGCTAATAATACAGGTGGTATGTGGGCTTGGCACATATAGGGTTATAGAGTCCCTACATCTGTAACTCTTGTTTCTAAGATGACCAAAGTATTAAGTCCAACTATAGGAGGTGGAGAAAGAGGACGAAGCAAAAAGTGGAGCTTGCTCTGTACCAACCCAGTGAAAAATTGACAGCATTCCAGACGTAGACAGGAAACCGAAGAGCCAACTACAACATCCATGCTGATTGAGCATACAATCTGCAGGGCCTAACGCTACAAGAGGAAACAGAAAGAGGAGGCTCATGCCTCTTGGTCTAAAGCCTGTTGAGAGATTATGGAGATGGAACACGGAACTTGAAGGCCTCATAGCCATTGCATACAAAGTTAGGCAAATGAATGAAAGAAGAGAAAAGGAGATCATTGTTTTTCAACTTGGAAATGGGAAGCATGTTATTTCTTGGAAGTTGGGGCTATAGTTTTACTAAGTCGTACGAGGGGTGAGCAGTGCCTTCTCTTTCCTCACAGACAGTTGCAGAGGCAGAACTAGAGTGTCCAGCTTGAGTGTTCAAGCCAACCTTGCTTCATTGTTTGAATCTCTAATTCCCTGATCCTGGGTTCAGAGTTGAAGAAAAGATCACTATGGTCTCCATTACACCCAAATCAACGTTTGGGGTTCACCATGTTGATGTTGTCTTGGACAAATTAAACCACTTGACAGCTCAGGGATGGAAACTTTGCCTAATAGGAGAGTTAATCCTCAGAATCAAGTTTATCACTTATTAAACACCAAGTGCTTACGAATCTGGAGAAATCATCTGTCTCCTGGGGTTTATGCCAAAGTGAAATAAATCCTAATGCCAAAGATGTGACTGACCAAGAGACGGGAAAGATCCATGAGCTCACGGAGCCTCTTATTTGGCTCTGACCTCACTCTCTGCCAGAAGCAGCAGTACATTTGACCATTTCACTATATCTAAAACCAAGACACAACCCAAAATGTGAGGGCACAGAGACGTTTATTTCAAGAGAGGCCATGCTAGTGGTGGGTTTCATTGCAGTTGGTGCAAATTATTAATCCTCTCCAGCTTGTTTTTATTTATCTGCAAAATATGGATAATAATAGCTATTATATAGGGTTATTGTAAATATTATATAAAATAATAGATGTCAAAATCCTGAATGGTTACCCACCTTGAGAGTAGAATTTACATGCCATAAATTCCAGTTATCATTATCACAGCAAAATAAAGGCAAGAAAATTTGCGTGATCTGGGAACAGTGTTGGGGGAGAGAGAAGTCTGAGAAGGTGGAGCTGAACTGTGCAGGACTTTGCGTGCCAGGTGAAAGATTTGGGTTTTATTCTCACTTCAGTCATTTGCGTAATGCCTTTACAATTTTTGCAGTGTCTTCAGATTCTCTCTAATATTATTTGTTCATTAATTTTCTTTAAGTAGATCTACTTTTTTAATTAAAGAAATTTTAATAGCTTTATTAAGATGTAATTTATATACCAAATGATTCACCCACTTAAAGCACACTATTTAATAGTTTTCAGCATATTTAGAGTTGTGCAGCCATTGTCACAATCAATTTTTGAACATTTCCATCACCCCAAAAAGAAGCTCCGTACCCAGTCACTGCCCATTTCCCACCAACCTCCTTACCCTTAGGCAACCACTAATCTATTTTCTGTCTCTATAGATTTTCCTATTCTGGATATTTTATGTAAATAGAATCTTATAATACATAATCTTTGGTGACTAGATTCTTTCACTTAGCATAATGTTTTAAGGCTCATCCATGTTCTGCTGTGTATCAAAACTTTATTCCTTTCTATTGTCAAATCAAAAATATTCCATTGTATGGATATACTGCATTTCTCAGTGGATGGGCATTTCGATGATTTCTATTTTTTGGCTATTATGAATAATATTGCTATAAATATTTGTGTACAAGTTTTTGTGTGGGTATGTTTTTATTTCTCTTGGATATGTATCTAGGAGTGGAATTGCTGGGTCATATAATAATTCTATATTTAATTTTTTGAGGAATTACCAAATTGTTTTCCAAACCACCTGTACCATTTTGCAATTTTACTGACAGTGTATGAGGGTTCCAATATATCCATATCCTCATTCACTCTTGTTATTGTCTGTCTTTTATTTCATCCATGCTGGTTGATGTAAAGTGGTCTCTCATTGTGGTTTTGATTTGCATTTCCCTAATGACTAAAGATGTTGAGCATCTTTTCATGTGCTTATTGGCCATTTTTATATCTTTTTTGGAGAAATGCCTATTCAAATCTTTTGCTCATTTTTTAGTTGGGTTGTCTTTTTATTATTGAGTTGTAGGAGTTCTTTATATATTCTGGATACAAGTCCCTTTGCAAACATTATCTCTTATTCTGTGGGCTGCCTTTTTTCTTTCTTGATGGTATCATTTGCAGAGCAATAGTTTCTAATTTTGATGTAGTCCAATTTATCTATTTTTTCTTTCATTGTTTGTACCTTTGCTGTTGTATCTAAGGGCAAAGACATTGAGGTACAAAGAAACTTTGGGAAAGAAACAATCACTACTATCAAAGTGAATAAGAAATTATGAAGATAAATACAACATGAATCTTTCTGAAAATACGTAGCTAGTCACTACTTTTAAAGTTCTATTGTTCCACGTATAACTGTCTCCCTCACAGAGCCGCGGAAGGCAAGTCACCTGGGGCAGTCTTGGAGAGAGTGGCCCCACGTGATGTGTAAAGCAGCTCAAGCCACGTGGATACCCCAGACCAGAGCTGGCCCCACCAAACCGTGTAGAGAGAGAGTGTTGACACTGAAATGCTTCTCTCTTCACAATGCCCAGCCTGGTGTCTGAAGCCCTCATAGCTGCTCATAGTGCTTGCCTCTTGTTTCCTAGGAGGGGGCCCTATGAGGTCGTGGAATTTCTAAATCAGTCATTTTTTAGCTATTAAAGTACATCGCTTTTCAATAGCACTCTCCATCCCTTCTCCTTTCTCCTCATCTTTGATAACAGCATCACATTTGGGCCCGTATTTCTCAAGACCTAAAGCTCATCCCAAAGTGTATTTATTACCAACATCTTCTCCCTACAAAATTGAAAGCATGTATCTTCAATTCTTTTTGTCCCTTTGAAATATCAACATCGTTTAACAGCGTCCTGAATTTGGTTCGAAGTTCTGTGGCAGCTCAGAAAAAGGGAGATGATATTGGATTATCTCATTCTTATTTTCTGACAAGAGATGACAGACGGGTTTACATGCGGAGACAGCACTAGCTTGAAACAGAAGCAGGAGTGATTACTACGCAGGGTCTTAAACAGGAGGCTTTCCACCACGATCCGGCTCTTGCTCCAGTCTGTCCTGCTTCAGTTGAAGGTAACTCCACCCTTCCAAGGGCTCAGGTGAAAATCTTGGAGTTACCTTTGACTCCTTTCTTTCTCTCACATCCCATGTCCAACCCATTAGGAAATCCTGCTGGGTTGCTTTTCCTAATCTCTCCAGAATCTGACCTCATCTTCTCGCCTCCACTGCTAGCACCTAGCTGACATCATCTGCCTGGATCAACGCAGCTGGTCTTCCTACTTCTCCTTGCCTCCCGAATAGCAGCTGGAGAGGCCTTTACAATGGAAGTCAGAACATCTTGCCTCAGCCCCAACCCTCTGACAGCTTCCCATCTCAGAGCAAACATGGATTCCTTGATAAAGTTGGCGACCCCCCTCCCCACCCCATGACCTGCTCTTCTGAATCTTATTTCCTCCTCTCCCTCTCACTTGCTGTGCTCCATCCACCCTGGCCCTCTTGATATTTTCTGAACAATTTAAAAGTGCTCCCATGTCTGCCTGTTCCCTCTGCCTGGAATACTCTTCCCTCCATTTACCGCTTCCTTCTGCTCAAATGTCACCTTAAATCAAAGAGGCGTCCCCTGACCACCCTGTATAAACATAGCACTCCTGTACCCCATACTCTGCTTTATTTTTCTCCACACCACTTATTACTACAAGACCTATGCTTATTTCCGTATTGCCTCTTTCCTCCCACTAGAGTATAAACTCCACAAGGGCAAGAACATCTCTTTATTTATTGCTATGTCTCAAGGGCCCACAGCATGACCTGGAACACGGTAAGTGTTGAATGAATGAGTACATTATAGTGCTGGGATTGAGAACAATGTCTCTGCAGCCCAGCTACTTTGGCTTGCGTCTCAGTTTAGTATTACTAGCTGGTGAACGTTGGTAAGTTATTTAGCTGTTTTGTACCTCAGTAGCCCCCTCAACAAATGGGGTCAACAATTGTGCCTACATCATATGATGGTTGTGTTAAAGGAGGCAATAAAGGCAAAGTGATAAGTGGAGGGCGAATGCTCAATAAATAAATATTAGCAACTGCCGTTATTGAGTAATAATAATACTGTACAAAGCTACATACCAATCACCCTGTGAAGGGGAAGTAGAAATGGAGACACAGATAGTAAAGCAGTCTTTCAAGAGTCAAACAATGACTGTATAGGGTTAAGGGAAAGGGAGGAGGTCCAGGACTCAAAACCAGCTCATGTGGCTCCACTGCACCACAAAGGGGCTGCATCTGGGGCTTTTGCTGATGTCATTATTGCAAGAGGTCAAGGTTAACATGGGGCTGGAACCTGAAGAATGTGATTTAGCATTTCCCAAAGTCTGTTCCATGGAACGCTAGCCCAATAATATGCTCCAAGGAAAACATGGTCCAGTAAGTTTTGGGAACGCTAAGCACTGTCTCCCTCCTTAGATATTGTCCGTGCGTGTGGATCCTCCACATGGATCCTCCCACGAAGAAACTTGTTTAACTGTCTCACATATTCTCCTCAAAATGTATTTAACTATAGAACCCTTTGTGTATGTTATGTCTACCAACACACTGCAGGACCAAGCTTCTGCAGAACATATTTGGAAAAATGCCAATATAATGAAATCTGTCCAAACCAGGCATTGGCTATTGGTGGAGTTGGTCAGACCAGTGGTGTTACCAGCACCAGTCAGCTTGATGCAGCGTGGTCCCAGGTTCTTGGTCCACAGACACAAAAGAATTTGAGAGTGGACACACAGCAGAAGTTTTGACAGAGGAGGATTTATTAGCAAAGGGAAAGTACACCCCCAAGGGGAGGGGCGGGCAGTCTCGAGGGAGCAACTGCACTGAAGTTGTGGTTGTTGGTGGTTTTGGAATGTCGGGCCTGGGGGCAGGTGAGGGTGTTGGAATGTGTGCCGATCCTGGCATTGTCTCCACCTTCACGTCAGGAGGGGGAGATTTTTCCCTTACATAGGCATCTCGGGAACTGTCATGGCGGTGATCCCCCCTGCGGGTTGGGGGGGGAGTCAAAACCACAATGTAAATGAGGGTATAATGAGGCTGGGGGTTGCTCTCCGTCAGGGTCAGGGGGTGCTGCATGTCAGGAGAGTAGCTGCCCAGCAATTAGGATGCTGCACCTGGTGGAGTGGCCTTGCTCTCAGTCGGGGGAGTGTTGCACATCTGAAGAGCCACTGCCCGGTAATTAGGCCGCTGCACCTGGAGGAGTGACCTTGCTCCCAGCTCATATCTAGCTTCCTGCCTATGCCAGTGGGAGCTGATACCTGGAGGATGGAAAGATGCACAGTTGGGGCAGCCAATTGGAAACCAACTCAACAGCAGGAGGCCGGGGGAATATGCAGGCCTGAAGAAATCTGGAGCATCATGGTGGTAGGTAGCTTGAGGCCCAGGCAAGCAGCAGCACACAGCCGCAGCAGCAAGGAGTGACAAGAGGTACATGAGTTTCCTAACGCCCCACAGAGCTCAGCCACTGGGAAATTAGCAGGAGGCCATATGCTGAGGTTCAAGGAGGGAGCGGGAGTCCCAGGGGCTAGCTAGTAAGTGGACCTCAAATTTAAGCTTGGAGTTCAGGGATAGCACCACGAAAAAAAGCAGTGTGTTCATCTCCAGAAGCCTGGAGTACTATTCAGGAATTCAGGAAGAGCAAAATTGATCAAGACTAGGTTATAAGAAATGGAGTAAGAGGTTCCAGAAGCTTGATGTCCAGGAGCAAAGTGACAGTTTAGTTATGCCATGCAGGGGAGAAGATCAAACGTGACCCCTTAAATCCTTCGGCCTTAGAATTCGTGGTCACAGAACCTGAGCTGAGCCTACAGGTGAGAGCCAAGGGGCCAAGGCTGTGGGAAAAGAAGGCGCAGGGACCAGGCACCAAGGCAGTCATTACAGAGCGGAAAGTTAACACATCCATGAGACATTTCCAACTAGCAGGTGGCTAAGGCTCCATAGTTATTCCTCCTTATTACGTCCTAGGCTTCTGATCCCCAGTTGAGTGCTGTCTGCGCTACACCAGATTGCATCTCTCAGCTGGCTGGCATCCCAGGGTGCACTTTGTAGCCCCAGGGTTGGATTTGCAGCCGCTGACACCCAGGAGGGGTAATCACCCTCTTATTTGGGCTGTTCTGCACCATTTCCTAGGGACAGACTCCCCTCCCAGAGCAGTTGAGATATTCTGGCAGTATAAGAATGCAACTATATAGACTTGGTCGATGTCCAAGTTAAGTGTTTAAGTAAGAGAACTTACCATAAAATTACCCTGAATGACTGTCGGTACTCTAAAGCCAGCGAAAGTTATTCTGCTCATAAAGTTTCGGGAAAATATTTGCTAAACTCTGGGCATATTTATGATTTTTTTCTTCTCAATGCATGGTTAAGACTATTAAGCCAAAACTTTTTCCCTCAGTCTCTGCTGGAACTAGATAAAGCTGTTTTATACCCTTGCACTCTGAAATATCCAGTTAGGAGATGTGGCGGCTATTTTTCAAAAATTTGTATTTGATACCAATGTAGAATACAATTAATATAAGGCAGACACCAAGCAAATTGCTGCAAGAACAGAGAAAGGAAAGAATGATTCTGATCAGAATGATAATCAAGGAAGCCTTCATGGAAGACAGTGACATTTGAGCTGGGCCTTGAAAGGTAAAGAAAAGAATAGCGCATTGTCGATTTACTTACTGACCTGAGGGTTTCAGTTTCGGGAACATATAACCAGAGGTTCTCAACAGAGAGTTAGGAAAGGAGTGGTCTTGCTTGCAGCTCTAATATTTTGACCCCAAGCTAGTGACCACTTAAGTAAGAATGAGAACTATTGAGAAATGGATTGTTATTTTGTCTCTCTCCTGACCCCGTTATTTCCCCTCCCCCCTTGTTCTCATGAGGAAAAAAAATAAGAAAGTAGTTCTCTCCCTTTTCTTAGTTTTGAGCTTCCTTGGCCAAGAGCAATAACAGGTATTCTGTTTTGTTTTTGCTTGTGTTGGGGGAGAGTGAAAGCTCAAGGGTCAACCTGAAAAAGACTTTGTTTGCAAATGTTGATGGTGATTGACATAATGAAGCCTGATGGGGGAAGGGGTTGATGGCTGGTGCAGTTGAAGAGAAAGCATTATCTGACCTGGAGAGGACTGTGACAGAGCCGAACCTGGGATCCACTTGGATACAACAGCGGAGGTGGCAAGACCTCATGGGAGGAGGGCTTGGTGGTACATTGGAAGCCAGCGTGAAGGTAAAGGCCAGTGAAGCCAACTAGGAGACACAAAGACCACAGATAGTAAGGAGCATTGACCCTCAGGGGTATCAGATACCAGATACTCTAAGGACTAGACTCCTCTATTTTTATAGACTCATGGAAGCCCAGTAGAAGAGAGGCGAAAGCCTCAATTATTACTAATGTTGAACTCCAAGTTGACTTTGGTGTGTGAGGGCTATGAGCCAGAATTTAATTTGATTTATGAAAATGAAGAAATATTACATTTTTTCACTTTGAGTACCATGGGGAAATTCATGACTATCATATTTCAAAATCTGCAATGGTACATTAGAATCCCATATCTAATTTCCAAGCTATTCTGCTGAAAGTACCTTCAGTTTTTATATCCATCTTGTAGTCATTAAGAGTTGTGTCATTTGAATCAGAAAGACCTAGTTTGAATAACGACTATACTTCTCATGTTATATAAACAAAAGTCACTTAACATTTTTGAGTTTCAGGTGCCTCCCCTGGATGTAGAGATACCTACCTCATGGGCTACCATGGGTTAATTGGATAATACATTTCCATAAAGCACTTAGATCATTACCTGGTGCTTAGAATGCATTCAACAAATGCTAACTCCTATGATTATTTTTGTGGTTCTGGGATTGGAATCATGAGTTTGGTCCCCTGGGCTCTACCAATACTGAGATAGGAGTTTGGGAAAATCCCCTGCTCGTCAGAGTCCCCCTTCATCCCCACTGTTCTACCTGTAACACTTTAAAATGACAGATGACTGCACTCCACGCTCCAGAGGGAGGGGGCGATATTCTTTATGTGTATAGATGGTTGTGGAAGAAGGTAATGAAGTAAGAATTCTCCTGTATGGGTCAGTTTATGTAAACTATACATGACATATTATATATAATCTCATAAGTTCTCCTTTGACAGAGAATATCGGAGAACATGTAAAACAAATCTGAGCTAGAAGAGTAACCAGAGAAAAAACTATTCTCTAAATCCATTTTAGAACCACTGAGATAGAACTTCTGAAAAGATAAAAAATGGGTAGGGAGGCCCCAGGGAGAGATAAGGAGAACGGAGTCCCCACATTGATCAAGAAGTCGAGTAGTTGGGAGAGAGAATTCAGGTGTCTGGTAATAATTTCGTACGTCATTACTATAACCACTTGAGTGGGAAAACCTGGAGCAGGCCATTCCAAGGTGGAGCGGGCTCATGGGCCATTTTCACTTTGGAATTCTTTGAAGAGGGCTCCTCATCTGTGCTTATCTCTCTATGAATCCAGAAAGCTGCTCGGACCTGATCTGTCATTGGCAGGGCCAAAGACGGGGTGGTGGGTGGAGGTGACAGAGGTGTGATGTTGCTGCCGTCACATTGAAGAGAAATTCAGAGCCCTGGTCTTAAGTCAAAGATAATTCCTTCTCTGGTAGAATTCCTTCCCTGTCTGGAAGGAATGTAAATTCAGGACTCAACTGTGTTCTAGGTAACTCTTTTGCAAAAGGTGTAAAAGAGTATGTCTAAAGCACTGCTTCTCAAACATTAATGTGCATACAAGTCTCCTGGTGTTTTAAAATATGGTGCATTCATAGAAAATTTGAGCCATGGTAAGGCCAACAGATTGGGAGATGGCTACCATTGAAAGGATAGCTTATTACTCACGGTTATCAAGAGGATGGGGCACGCCATGCTATGGCAGCTGCACAGGGAAACACCAGGGTTGGTCATGGGGCTGAGGGAGAAGGGAGAGCTGTGGTCAAGAGCCTTCACTGTGGTTTCCACAGAAAGGGACGGGAAAGGCAGGGTAAGCAGGCTTAGGATTGGCTAGTTGGAATAATTTCAGTGGGCTCCAGGAAAGAGGGGCTGTCTCTGTCGTCTGCTACCTGCCCTGCCATGGGGTGATTGGGCAGAGTGGACTGGAGTAGACAGCCCCGTAAAGAGAGCAGTGGGGTAGTGGGCTCTGGATTGGTTTCTTTGTAATTGAAAAGCATGCTTGGGGGCAAGTTGTTTCCTCTCTCAGAAATTGGCTAACCCTGGGAGGGGCAGCCCCTCCAGGGTCAGCAAGTCCTCAGAGGTCAAAGCATCAGAATTTAGAAAATTAAAGATGTGGTTAATACACCTGGGGATCTTATTAAAACTCAGACTCCTGGACGCTACCACCGAGATTCTGACTCATCTGGTCCGGGGGTAGGCTCGTTGATATGCACTTCTGTGACAGTACCTGCCGCTGGTTCATGGATCGTACTTGAAATAGTCGTACTGCTCTGAAGGAGATGAGTGGAGAAGAGCCCTGTTGGCGACCCAGGAAACAAACTCTGAGGAGAGGGAGTCTGTTCTCAAACAGCTCCCATCGTCGCTGAGGACAGCAGAGTCAAGTAGATACTCGAGCTGCCCCAGCTGTCCATGGAACCCAGATTAAATTGTCTGGTCTCCACAGATCTTAGTTTCAGTTCTTTAAATGTAGAGATGTTAAGAACAAACTAAACATGTCGATGGTCTTAGTATATTTCAAAACCCTTGAGCCTGCCCCTCAAAGGCACGTAGGCACCTCAAGTGCAATAGAATTCCATCAGTTCATTAATTGTCAGCCATTTAAGAGAACTTCCCCTATATGAAGGGGTAGGCCAAGAGCTGAGGGGAGTTTATGTTTAATTTATTTAAGCATAACACAAACCATAAGTGCATAGTTTGATTAGTCTTTAAAAAGCACGGCATGTAACCACACCCAGATCAAGAAATGGAACATTTACCAGCACCACACAGGGTTCCCAAATTCCCCCTCCCAGTTACCAGGCCCTCGACAATTCTGGCTTCTATCACCATAGATGATAGAAGCAGTTTTAGCTGGTTTTGAACTTTATGTAAATTAAATCATAGCATACACACTCTTTTGTCTTCTGTGTCTGGTTTCTTTCACTCAACGTTGAGATCCACCCTTATTGTTTCATAGAGCAATGGTTCATTCTCATCGCTCTGTAGTATTCCATTGTGTGAATAAACTACACTTTTTCTAACCTACTGGTGATGGACAGTTGTGTTGTTTCCAGTTTGAGGCAGTTTTCTTATATCTGTTTCAGCATTCTTATACCTGGCCTGTACATAATAGTGGATATATACCTAGGAGTGGAATTTGTGGGTCATGAGAATTTGTATTTAGCCAAAAAGATTTCCAAAGTGATTATGCCAGTTCACACATGCACCAGCAATGAATGAGAATTCCCATTGCCCCACGTCCTTGTCAGCACGTAG
Organism: Ceratotherium simum simum; assembly: GCF_057802395.1. Taxonomy (NCBI): domain Eukaryota; kingdom Metazoa; phylum Chordata; class Mammalia; order Perissodactyla; family Rhinocerotidae; genus Ceratotherium; species Ceratotherium simum. The sequence goes on from NC_141915.1 coordinate 5,392,119, forward strand.
TGTCAGCTGTCTTTTTCCCTTGAACCATTCCAGTGGATGAGTAGCAGTATCGCGTTGTGGTTTTACGTGTGCAGATGGAGAATATTGGCAAGGAGGATAGGATGAATGAGAGTTTGGAGGTGGGGAAGTACGAGCCATATTTAGGGCAGTTAACCTGGGATGCAATGTTTCTGTAGATGAGAAATGGAACTGGACATTTCAGCAGGAGTTAGAGATTGATGGGCCATAAATGCTCTCCTTTAGGAGTGAGTAGGGCACAGGCAATGTTTGAAGCAAGATGCTAAAAATCAGAGAGTTAGGAAGAATGTGAAGCTTGAATTAGACATTAAGAAACTGCAAACGGAGAATCTATGTAGTCATTAAAAATATAACTTTGAGGTTTTAGTATATGCCAGAAACTGTGTTACCTTGGCACTGTGGATATAAAAGTAAGTCACATTCCCTCCTCTTACAGAGACCAAAATATTGAGGAGAGATGAGTAAGATATATTGTAAGGCATTGTGATAAATGCTACAGAAGAGACTCATTTAAACTGTGTCTTTGCTCGGGAAGCAAGAAGTAGGTATCCATCAACTTGGCCTGGTAGGGCAGGGGGATACTTCACTAGGAGGTGACACTGGATCCCAGTCTTGACAAATTAGTGGTGGTTCATTAAGAAGGTAATGAAGAGGGAAGCCTGAACAAAGGTTTGGAGATGTAGAAGACTGTGGTGATGTGGTTGGAGAAAGTCCAGCAGTTTCGTGTAGATGCGTGGGACTGGGAGAGTGCAGGCTGCAAGGGTATTTTGAAAGCAGGTTGTGAAAGGCCTTGTAAATGCCCCTGAGCATGAACTTCATGCTGCAGGCAACCAGCGGCCATTGAAGGCTTTCAAAGAGGGCTTTGCTGCGATCCCTTGGGTGGATGTTGCTGTAACACAGGCATGTGATCTAAGGTAGGCAGCGGAGGAAATAAAAAGAAAGCGACAGATGTGTCTTCAAATAAAATATAGCTCAGTTCTCCTCTTGCAGGGCAAGAATCCTCATTTACTGGGAACTGGAAAAGTACTTAAGGTGATGATTTTGTTCTGCTAGGGTGGGCCCAGGCTGAAGGTAATTTTTCAAAAGCAGCTGCTCTAAGTGTTAGTTAAATGGTGCCAGGGGATTCAGCGGACACAGGTGTCACGTTCAATCTTATTCATCTATCAATAAAGCCAGGCTCCAAGTGCCAGTTGGACGGCAGCACGGCACCTCTGAGACAGGAATTCTATTAGCAGATGCATCTCGCTGCTTTAGTCTGGGGCTGCTCGACGGGCTTCAAAGATACCCTCAAGCCCTTGGCTTCTAACTTGGCTTCTCCATCATTTCAGTTATGGCTCCTGCCTGGGTAACTCACATCTGTATGTCACATGTACTCTTCCTATTGTTTGAGTGTGCTCCTATAAAATATTCTTTTTCTGTGTTTTTAACACAGGAAAGGAATATTTAAGCATTTAATTAATTTTTTGAATAATTAATAGATGCAGTTGGTACAACATTTTAAAAGGTGCATAAGGAATAGTGGTGAGAAATGAATTTTTCTCCACCGCTGTCCCCGGCAACCCAGTTTCTCTTCCCAGTGGCAAACACTGTTACCTGTTTCTTGTGTATCATTTCAAAGATGTTCTATGCCATTGCAAACATATGCCTATCTTTATTTATTTATTTTTTTAAAAAAGCATAAATGGTAGCACAAGACACACCTTGGTCTCTATCTTATCAACATCTTGGATATAGTTCTCTATCACTTCCTTTTTTTTTAAAGGTTGTATGATATTCCATGCCTTTATTTATGTAGTCAGGCCACTATTAATAGACATTTAAAAAGTTTCTAATTTTTTGCTATTACAAACAATGCTTCAATAATATCCTTATTTCTCATTTAGATATGTTTATAAGATAAATTCCAAGGAATAGAATTCTTGCCCACCAGGTATGAATATTTATAATTTTGAGAGATTTTACCAAAGTATCCTCCATTAAGTGTTCTTCCAAATTTACCCCTAACAGAAGCCTATTTTCCCACATATGCCCTAACAATACAGTGTATTATAAAATTTTGAACTTTGTCAATTTTATACTGAAAAATGTTGCGTATTTGGAATTTTACTTTTCATTTCTCTTCTTGTTAGTGAGGCTGAGCATCTTTAGATAGTTTTTATTTTTTGCGAGGAATATCAGCTCTGAGCTAACATCCATGCCAATCCTCCCCTTTTTGCTGAGGAAGACTGGCCCTGAGCTAACATCCGTGCCCACCTTCCTCCACTTTATATGGGACACTGCCACAGCATGGCCTGACAAGCGGTGCATCGGTGCGCGCCTGGGATCCGAACCCGGGCCGCCAGCAGCGGAGCACGTGGACTTAACTGCTATGCCTCGGGGCTGGCCCCCCTAACATAGTTTTAAGAGTCATTCATAATTCTTTTTAAGAAATGAACTTTGTGATCATATATCTTGACCATTTTCCCAAAGGATTGTTTATCTTTTTCTTATTGATTTGTAAGAGCTCATTACATATGAAGAAAAATTATTCCTTTGGGTATAATATGCAAATATTTTTTTCAGTTTGTCATTTGAGTTTGGACTTTGTTTCTTTTTTCCATAACAAGTTAAAAAATTATTTACGTAGTAGAATTTCTTTTATTTCTTTTCAGTGTTGGGTCATACTTGGGATTTTCCAACTGTGAAATTATTTAAAAAGTTCCCATGATCTCTTTTAGTACTTTCAGTGTTGTTTTTCAAAAAGTTTATTTTTAAATAATTTTAGACTTACAGAAGAGTTGTTAACATAGTAAGGAGAGTTTCCATATAGTTTTCACCCACTTTTGCCTAATATTAACTCTTTGAATAACCATGGTACAATTAGCAAAGCTAATAAATTAACATTGATACAATACTATTAATTAAATTACAGACTTTAATAAGATTTCCACAATTTTCCCAGTAATGTCCTTTTTCTGTTCCAAGTACCAATCCAGGATCCCACGTTCTATTTAGTTGCCTTATGTCCTTAGTCTCTTCCAGTGTGTGATGGTTCCTCCATCTTTCATTGTCTTTTGTGACCTTGACATTTTTGAAGCATACTCATCAAATATTTTGTAGAATGTCCATTTATTTAGGTTTGTCTGATGTTTCCTTATTTAGATTATGGATTTTTGAGAAAAATATCACAGAGTTGGTGTGCCCTTTACAGCACATTATATCTAGGATGCATAATACTGATATGTCTTATAACCGGTAATGTGAAATTTGATCACTTGGTTAAAACAGGGTCTGCCAGATTTCTCCACTGTAAAGTTATTATTTTTCCCTGTATAATTAATAAGTATTTTGGGGAAGATACTTTGAATAAATATATTTATATATTAGCATGTATACATGCTATTTATATTTATTTATCTAAATATATATTTGAATATATAAATATATATATACATTTAAAAGAGAAACACATGAGTTCATACAGGTGCCTCAGACTTTAATCCAGTACAAATTCTAAAATTGCCCCTTTGCTTATTTGTAACTTCTTTCTCAACAGTGAGAAACCTGACTGTCAATATCCATAATGTATTTACTTATTTGTTTAACCCTAATATACATGTAAAGTAGTTTCAAGATTGTTCACACATACCCCTGTGAGAAACAAATAGACTAACTAGAGTATCATGTGCGTGTACAGCTCATTTTGTCTTTAGTCTGTTCCCAGCAAAAAAACTCTTTTTCACGTAGGTCAGCTTCTTTCTTACCCTCCCTTCAGGGTGATTATGTTCATTTTCAATTTGTCATAGTCTGCAATGCGTCTTGGGCTGCCCCAACAATCTGGTTGATTTTTAAAAATTTGAGTACAGTAAAATTCACTCTTCATGGTGTGCAGTCCTATGGATTTTGATGAATACATAGAGTTGTGCATCGATCACCATAGTTCTATAGAGGATGGTTCCATTGATTCCATTGACCCCAACCTTTCCCTGTGCTGCCCCTTTGTAATTAACTCTTCACCCAGCCTCAAACTGACCATCACTGCTCGGTGTCCCATTCCTATTGTTTTGTCTTTTCAAGAATGTCATATAGGGCCTGGCCCTGTGGCCAAGTGGTTAAAGTTCCATGTGCTCTGCTTTGGTGGCCTGGGTTCACAGGTTCAGATCCCGGGTGTGGACCTACTCCATTCACCAGCCATGCTGTGGCAGTGTCCCACATACAAAATAGAGGAAGATTGGCACAGATGTTAGCTCAGGACTGATTTTCCTCAAGCAAAAGAAAAAAAAAGAGGAGAATTGGCAGTGGATGTTAGCTCAGGGTGATTCCTTGGCAAAAAAAAAAAAGGAATATCATTTAAATGGAATCAATCAGTATATAGCTTTTGATTCTGGCTTCTTTCACTTAGAAAAATGCATTTAAGATTAATCTATGCTGTAAAGTAGATCAATAGTGCATTCTTTTTTTAAATAACATATTTATTGAAGTATAATTGATATACAATAAACTACACATATTTAAAGTGTTCATTGTGACAAGTTTTGACACAAATATGCACCAAGAAAGCCTCCACTACAATCAAGATAATAAACCTACCACAAGTTTCCTTGTCCCTCTTTCTAATCACCTCTCACACCCTTCTCCACTTCTTGCATCCCTAAGCAACTGCTGATCTGCTTTCTGTCGCTATAGATTAGTTTATGTTTTCTAGAATTTTAGATGACTGGAATTATACAACATATACTCCTTTTCCTCTGCTTTCTTTCACTCAGCAAAATTATTTTTAGATTCATCCAATGAACTAGTTTTTATCACAGAATAATATTCCATGGTATGGATATAACTCGGTTTGTTTATTTATTCACCTGTTGATGGACGTTTGGATTATTTACAGTTTTTGGCTATTACAAATAAAGTGACTATGATTGTTGAGGTACTAGTCTTTTGCATTGACTCCTTTTGGACACATACCTAGTAGTAGAATGGTTGGATCAAATGGTAGGTGTATACTGGCCTTTTTAAGAAACTGCCAAACTCTTGCAAAGTGGCTGCCCCATTTGACATTCCTATCAGCAACGCATGAGAGTTCTAGTTTCTCCATATTGTTGCCAACACTTGATATGGTCAATCTTTTTCGGTTATAGCCATTCTAATGGGTATTTTATTGTGTGTACTTTGCATTCCCTAATGACTGATGATGTTGAGCATCTTTTCATGAGTTTATTTGCCATCTTTTCTAGGAAGATGTCCGTCTGAATCTCATTTATTTTCTAAAAACTTGTTTTCTTCTTATTGAATTTTTAGATTTTTAAATATATCTGAATATATTTAAATGTCTGTTATATATTAAAAGCCTGTTATCAGATATATGATTTGCAAATATTTTCTCCTGATCTGTGGTTTGTCTTTTCATATTCTTAACAAATCTTTTGAAAAGCAGAAGTTTTTGATTCTGTTGAATTTCAATTTATCAATTTCTTCTTTCATAAATCCTGCTTTTGGTATTGTATGGAAGAAATCTTTGCCTAATTCAGGATCACAAAGGTTTTCTCCTGGATGTTTTATAGTTTTAGGTATTACATTTAGGTCTATGAGTTAATTTTTGAGTTAATTTAAGTTAATTTTTCTTTATGAAGCAAGATACAGATTGAGATTTATTTGTTTGCTTATGGATCTCCAAATGTTCCATTTTTTTGTTGAGAAGACTATCTTTCTTCACTGAATTGCTTTTGCACCTTTGTCAAAAATCAGTTGTCCATATGTATGTGGGTCTATTTCTGGATTCTCTATTTATTAAGTTGGCCTATTTTTATCTTTACACCAATACCATACTCTCTTGATTATTCTAATTTTGTAATAATTCTTGAAATCAGGTAGTGTTAGTCCTCCAACTTTGTTCTTTTTTTGCAAAATTGCTTTGCCTATTCTAGGTCTTTTGTATTTCCGTATGAATTTTAGAATCAGTTTGTCAATGTCTATAAAAACATCTGGGATTTTTATTGGGATTTCACTGAATCTTTAGATCATTTGTGGGAGAATTTGTGTCTTAACAATATGGATTTTTCAACCAATAAACAACCATATCTCTCCATTCATTATGTCTTCTTCATGTTCTCTGAAAAAAGTTTTGTTGTTTCACAAGTTTTTCACATCTTTTTCAGATTTACCCCTAAATCTGAAACTTAGGGGTAACTACTTACCCCTAAGTAGTTCATATTTTTGAAGCTATTGTAAATTATATTTTTGGTTAAATTTCTATTTCTGATTGTTCGTTGCTAGTATATAAAAATACAACTGCCTTTTTATATTGGTCTTATATTCTGTAATCTTGCTAAACTCACTTATTAGTTCTAGTAGATTTCTTGTGATTCCATTATCTCCATAGAATATCATGTTGTCTGTAAATAAAGACAGCTTTATGTTTTCTTTTCCAAACCGGATGCCTTTCATTTCTTGTACTTGCCTTATTGCACTGGCCAGCATCTCCAGAACAATGTTGAATAGAAATGGTGAGAATGATATCCTTGTATTGCTCCTTATTTCAAAGGGATAATCATTTAGTTTCCTACCATTAAATACGTTAGCTGTAGGGGTTTTTTGTTAATATCTTTTATTAGGTAGAGAAAATTCCCTTCTAGTCCTAGTTTCCTGACTTTATTTTTTTAAATCAAGAGTAGGTGTTGTCAAATGCTTTTTCTGTGTCTCTTGACATTATTCATTTTCAGTTTATTAAGATGCAACCAGGAAGACAGTGGAACAAAAAACCGTCAACCTAGAATTCTACACCCAGTGAAAATGTCTTTGAAAAATGACGATGAAATAAAAATGTTTTCAGGTGTACAAAAGCTGGAATATTCATTGTCAGCAGATCTGTACTGTAAGAAAAATTAAATGAAGTCCTTCAGGCAGAAGAAAAACAATACCAGATGGAAATATGGATCTACACAAAGAAATGAAGACCACAGGAAATGGTAACTACACTGGAAAATATGTTAGGTATTTTCTTGCTATTTAAATCTGTTTAAAAGATAATTATTTAAACAAAAAAATAAAAATAATTCTGTAGTTGAGGTTTATAACATATATGAAAGTAAAATGTATACAAACAATAGCACAAAGGTTGGAGAGAAGAAATGGAAATATACTACTGGAAGGTTCTTATACATAAAGTGGCATTTGAGGCTGGACTGTGGTAAGCTAAAAAAGTATAACATAAACCTTAAAGCAACCACTAAAATAAAACAACAATGAGTTATAGCTAATAAGCCACCAAACTTGTTAAAATATTGATATGGGTATCAATATTTATTGATAAAGATATTCCACTCATCCAAAACAAGACAGAAGAAAAGGAAAAAGAGAAAAAGAAAATATAGAGAAAGAGAAAACTAATAGCAAGATGATAGATTCAAATCAAACGGTATCAATAATACATTAAGGGTAAACAGTCCTGTGTGAGCACCAGGGGCTCTTCCTTCCATCCTTTTGAATGGTTCTTTCTCCAGCTTCAGGAAGTTTCTTCACAGACATTCACTGACCAGTGCTCAGCAGAAGACTAGATGAGACTCCTCTGCAGATCTCTGTAGCTCTATCTCTTTGTAGCTCTCTTTTCTCCTCTACTTGGTCTTGGGAACTCTAGCCGTCTTGGGTTCCCTGAATTCTCAGCTCTGTCTCTTCAACACAAGGAGTTGGCTGGGCTCCACCAGGGCTGCCTTCCCCTGTGCTGTGTCCTGGAAACCCTCTCAAGGCAGCAAGTTGAGACAACATGAAGTTCACCTCATTTGTATCCTGTATTTCAGGGATCGTTGTTCTTCGTTGTTTCGTATCCAGTGCCTTGCAAATTGTTGTTTCATGTATTTTGTTGTTTTTTTGTTTGTTTCAGTTGAGAAGGTAAATCTAGTCTCTGTTACTACACCTTGGTCAGAAGCAGAAATCAGTTTATTCCTTTTTATTGCCAAGAATATTCCATTGTATGGATGTACCACAGTTTGTTTATTCCTTCGCTTATTGAAGGTCTAGATTGTTTCCAGGTTTTTGCAATTTTTAATAAAGCCTTTATAAACATCTGTGTGTAGCTTTTTGTGGGAACATAGATTTTCAATTCATCTGGATAAATACCTAGGAGTGGTAATACTTAGTCATTTGATAAGGGTATATTTAATTTTATAAGAAACTGCTGAATTGTTTCCCAGAGTGGTTGTAGGATTTGACATTCCCACTAGAAATCTCTGAGGGTTCCAGCTTTCTCCCTTCTTGCCAGCACTTGGTGTTGTAAGTTGTTTGTTTATTGATTTATTTTTAGTCATTCTAATACATGGAGAGTGGTATCTCATTGTGGTTTTAATTGGCACTTCTCTAACGGCTAATGATGTTGAGCACCTTTTTGTACACTTATTTGCCATCAGTATGTCTTCTCTGGTGAAAATATGTCCAGAACTTTCACCCATTTTTGAAAATTGAGTTGTCTGTTTTCTTATTCTTGAGTTTTGAGTATTCTTCATGTATTATGGATACAAATCCTTTATCAAATATTACTTGCAAACGTTTTCTTCCAATCTATGGCTTATCTTATGTTTCATTTTCAAATCTCCTTTTTCAGAGGTATTTGACTTGTTGAAAAGACTGAGTTAGGAGTGTAACTTTATTAATGTCCCCAAAACATTTATTGACTAATGGAAAAAAAGAATTTTAAGTACAGTAATTTTTACCTCCAGACATTTAAAGTCATTTATGTCTGTGTTACTGAGTAAATTTTGAGAATGAATTTATTACAGTAACAAGGGCAGGGCATTCATGTTCTCTTTCTAGCTTGGCCACTAGTTGTGTGATCTGAATGTCATTGAATTCTCCATGTTCAATTTCCTCAGCAGCAAATGTTCAACTTTGAATACAAGTTTTTCAAGGTTACTGGCACAGAATGTAATAACATTCTCTGTTAACAACTTTCCTCAGAAGTTACAGTTTTGTCTTGTTTTGTTTCTTCACTTTCAATAATATAAAGTATCATTAATTAAGAGTGATAGTCACATATATTTTTTCTATTTATCTGACTCAAGTAACTTGAAGACTAGAAAATGCGTATGCAAATATAGAGCGGGAAGAGAGTGCATAAAGGAAGGGGTTTTTCATTTTATCAAGATAAAACATCAGCTGTTCATTTATTTTAAAACATTCCACTTAGACAAGATATGTTAATTGATAGGCATAGATAGTAAATTACTTCAGAAATAAGTATTTAGTGGGCGTTGCAGTTATATTGATTAGTCATGTAAACTAATCATTTTATTAAGTTGGGTTACAGTGTCAAAATATGTTTTGAGGAAAAATTCAATCCTAGTGTCTTTTCCTCTATCATTTCATTATGAAAAATTTCCAAAGTACCAAAAAAGTTGCAAGAATTGTACAGGGAACACCTATAAACCTACTACGTAGGTTCTATAATTAACATTTTATTAGATTTCCTTTATCATACATCTGCCTATCCGTCCTGCTACCCATCCATCAATCCATCTTCTTTTCTGATGCATTTCAAAGCCAACAGATTCTTAAATTTGAACATTTATCATGAAGAAATCTTTTGGTGGTATGATGAGATCATTGTTTCTAACATATATTGGTCCATCAAAAAAAAAAAAAATCATCCTGCTAAAGTTCCCAAACCTGGGGAGTTCTCCAAAGAAACAAACAAACAAGATTCCTGGCCCCATCTCTGGATATGTTAAATCTGGACCTGGGGTAAGCCTAATGTCTGAATGACCCACATCCCCCTTCCCTTCGCTCCACAAGTGTTTGAATGATCAGCTGAGGCCTTGGCTCGGACACAGCTTGAGAAAGTCAATTAGAAACAGCAGATGAGGGAAGGGCCATTACATGCCTCAATTACAGGAGTCTGAGGAAGAGAGAGTCAGAGAGTCAGAGAGAATGATATTCTAGAAGTGGAATTCAACGAGGGGAAGGTATGCTCCGACAGAGCTGAAATTAGACTCGTGTTCTGAAACAGCCCTTTGCAAACTAGTTGTTTGAAAGAATTATTTGAGAGAACTCAAAAAAAAAAAAAAATGCTTGGGTCTTTTTCTTTTTCTTTTTTTTTTTTTGTGAGGAAGATCGGCCCTGAGCTAACATCTGCCAATCCTCCTCTTTTTGCTGAGGAAGACTGGCCCTGGGCTAACATCCATGCCCATCTTCCTCCACTTTATATGCGACGCTGCCAGAGCATGGTTTGACAACTTGTGCGTCAGTGCGTGCCCGGGGTCCGAACTGGCGAACCCCGGGCCGCCGCAGCGGAGCATGTGCACTTAACCGCTTGGCCCACCGGGCCTGCCCCAAAATACTTGGGTCTTAACAAGGAGATTTTGATTTAGAAGCTGTGGATGAGGGCCTGTATCTGTATTTTTAACAAGTGACGCAGGTACTCTGCTACGGGTCTAGAGCCAGTATTTAGGAATTTCTCCAGGAATCAAGAAGAGTGGGGGTAAGGGTACAAAAGAGTTAGCTGAGACATGATAGCTTTCAGTAATGTTGGTGTGTGAGGGTACCCAGCTTGATTCTCTGCTATGTCTACTGCTGGAATGTACACACAATGGGTTAACTGATAGGACAGGCCACCAGAAGTCGATTGGCATAAAGGGCCATGTAGACAAGCTTGGTCCAGTAGCAAAGCCACGTGTGGTGGAAGAGAGGGATGAGTCTGAGTTCCAGGCAGTGTTTTGTTCTCAGACATGTATCCTGACCCTGGCTGCTAGTCTGGGAACCAGGAATGAAGGGATGTTTGAGCAAAAGCTGAAAGATTTGGCTAATAACTATAAGATATTGAAACACGAGCGGCATTTCTTTGTTGTTCATAAGAGAGAGTGAGATACAAAAGGAGGGCACTGAGAGCTCCAGGGGACAGCAGTCCTTGGCATCCTGTGTTAGTTGTGGTTCAGGGTGGGATTTGGCAGCTCCCAGTGGAAGCCAGTGGTAATGCTCAGAGGGGACCTTGATGCCTTAGGACATCATTGGAGCCAAAGCATCAGAGGAAGAAAATAGTGGCTCCCATCCAGTTGCAAGGCCAGACTTAACGTTATTCCCCTGGAGCATCATGAAATCATTGATGGTTGCGGGTGATTTTCAGGGGATGAACATCTTCAGTTAGTGGCAAAGTTTAAGCAAGAGTCAGCAAAATCTGACTTATGTGGGTGATGATTATAAATACTATTTGCTTGTTAGGTGAAGCTAAGAACCAAAGAAGAAGACCAAAAGAAATAAAGGCCCAAAGAAATTAATGAGGTAGCATATTAAGGGAGAGAAAGAAGAGATGCTTCATAAACTCTTGTTTGTCTTAATAGATATTGCTTGATTTATCTTCCTCTAATTAAAAGTTACTTTATTAATTTTAACTTAGTAGGAAATGGTTCTTCAGACGGCAGGCATCAGAAACCCTGATGCCTGCGATGCTCTGTGCTTCTGACTTTTTTCTCTTGTTTTGACTGTGCTAGTGCTACACTGATTGTTTTTCTGTAGCTTTTCCTGGGTCCTTCTCCTCTGAAGGACCCTTAAAAAATGGTATTTTCTTATTTCTCTCCCTCACACAAAAGAAGCAGAACTTCCGAGTTGAATCAGCGTGGGTGTTTGTCCTTCTACTCAGCTGTCTCCCAGCCCCATACTTGAAAACCCACCACGTAGGTGGCTGCTTGTCCATCTGGGCACAGGGAGAGCTGATACAGACAATAACATGAATCTTTCCAGCAAAGGTCTTCGCCTCTCATTGTGGCAAGGAACATAATGCATAGCTTTTGAGAGGTGTCTGACGTGCCTTCGTTTTCCTCCAGGGATGCTGAACATCGACTGTGAAATATTGAAGAGCCAACGAACTCAAGAATGCTGGGCACCAAGATGCTTGTGTCTGGAACTCGGAAAAATTGGAACTTGGTTAAAAACAATTTCTCTCTGCTGTGTGGCTTAGGGCACACACAGGTGGTTGGGAAGAGATTTGTATCTGTGTCATCGTTTAGTCCAACAGGTGATCTCTCTCGAGAAGCTATGCAGTCATGATAAAGAGGGGTGAGGTAAACACCATCTAAAGATATATTTGAGGCTCAAATGAAAGCTTAATGTTGGGAGAGTTCTTGCAACATCAGAATGTAAATAATTTACTTTACTCATTCATTCAGCAGGGAGAGGGCAGGGAAGATTAATGGGTAGTTTAAAAGAAAGTCCAGTTAAAACCTTTGCCACCCTAATGTCATGGAAGCAAGAGCCGGTTTAAACTAAACAAAAGGGGCGGCTCACCCATTTGGGCAGGGCTGGGAGACCACACAGTGGCTGGGAATTGCCCATCCACGGGGTCCTGCTCTTTATAGACCATTTGTTTCCATTTGTAGTGAAAAAGGAGATGCTCTTGTAGAGGTTAAGTCAGCCAGTTATTTGTTATAAACTTTCAGAAAGGAATGGGTTTGAAACAAGTCTTAAGTGTTTCAGTGACAAATATTTAACGTCGCCACTAAGATTTATGGCACTTCTGTTCACCCTTTGAAAGCTTTTAGTTCAGTGACAAAGGTTACTGGGGGCTTGTCGAGCAGAAAGGAGGTTCTTTCTGTTGTTGTTTTATCATTTTAGCACTGGCTGGAGAATATTGCAAAGTTTCGGTAATGAATAATCTCCGTTTCTGCTCACATCATCATTTGTCCCGCGACCGGGATTGTCCTCGGAGACTAATCGAAGGCATTTAAGTGCTCCTGGCATCTGGTCTGTCGGTGCCTCACACCTCCACAGCTGCGACGCAGGGAGGAGGTCGGTGAGAGCTGATCCCAGGCCATCGCTGCAGCCACAGGACCACAGAGCAGGGAGGCCCAGGTGTCACATACCTGCTGTCAGCTGCTGCTCCCCTGTCTGGAGTACCTGTGGTGTTGGGATATCTCTACTAGAATAATCCAAATGGTGAAGTCTCATCACTTTGTGGCCAAGGCCTCATTTCCTTTTCATATTTAAACTTTGATGACAAGAGCCCCCACTGGCTTGATTACAGGAAATTAGGCCTCCTGAAATTGTGCCCCCGCTGTTTCTGACAGGATGCTGGTTACCGCATTGCACGGCCACATTGAGAGCTCAGCTGCTGCTGGCCATTGTGAGGTCATAGCTATCATCTTCTGCTAGTACCACACTGCGGCCACCTGGCCTTGGGGGTGTGGGGGATGGGTGGTACAGTGAGGGAGACAGGGCTTCCCTCCTCATTATACAGACAGGACTGTAACTCTGATGGAGGCTTTTCTGAAAGACCTATTATAACTTACAGCGACCCTAGATCCATCCAGACCAATTCTGAGGGGTCTTTACAAAGCTCTCTTCTTGCTGGCTCCCAGCTTGCTCCGTGTTCTAAAAGCAACAGCTAACATTTATTGGGTGCCAGGCCCTCTTCTAAGCATTTTGTGTGTATTATCCCATGAATCTTGACAACAACTCTACAAGGTACGTGCTACTGTTATTCTCCATTTTACAGATGAGGAAACTAAGGCACAGAGAGATTCAGGAACCTGCTCAAGGGCAAACGGCTAGCAAATGCAGAGTGGGATCTGAATCCAGGCTGCCAGACTCGAGGCCCTTACTCACACACGCTCTTCTCTTTCCTTCCCACCGGGAAGCTCCACGAAATTCCACACCGTCAACTTCAGGCCCAACTACTCAAAGGCCCCCGAGGGACAAGGAAGTTCCCCGTTAGGCCCGTCTAAGGCCCATCCACACACCTTCTTTTTCTATCCCAGGACTGTCTTTTAAAAGATGACTGACAGCCCATTTCCTTTGGAAGAAACTCCACTTCTACATACAGAGGGGCCATGCCTTTTCACTCTCCCAAAGAGCACTCCCCAGGGCCGGCCCCGTAGCTTAGCGGTTAAGTGTGCACGCTCCGCTACTGGCAGCCGGGTTTTGGATCCCCGGCGCGCACCGACGCACCGCTTCTCCAGCCACGCTGAGGCCGCGTCCCACATACAGCAACTAGAAGCATGTGCAGCTATGACAGACAACTATCTACTGGGGCTTTGGGGGAAAAATAAATAAATAAAAATTTAAAAAAAAATTCAAAGAGCACTCCCCAGAGGATGCTGTGGGAGGATGTAAGTTTCCCAAGACCTGGGATATTCAGTCAGGATACACCACAGTCACTTCAGTTTCTGTCCCCAGCATCCTTTTTTCTTTTCTTTTTTTTTTTTTTTGCTGAGGAAGACTGGCTCTGAGCTAACATCTATTGCCAATCCTCCTCCTTTTTTTTGTTTCCACAAAACCCCAGTAGATAGTTGTACATCATAGTTGCACATCCCGGCCTCCTTTTTTAAAGGGAAGAAAAGGGCTCTGGTGGGCTCACGTGGTTCTGCTGTCTTCTCCCGGCCGTCTTTGAACAGCTGATTAGACAAGAACACGTCCGACTCTGCAAGAACTACCAGGTATACGGACGTGCAGCGGGGTCTAAATTCTTGTGTAAGAAAGAAATTTTTCTCTAAATTGGTGGTTCTGGACACCAGGAGTAAAAGCGCTGCTAGAAAGAACACAAGCCAAGGCATCTGTATTGTAAAAAATAAAATGTCTACAGGTGATGCTATATAGACTGCACTGTGTCGGCCACTAATCTTGGTAGGTGATTCTAACATGCAATCCCAGTGGCAAACCACTGACCAAAGGGAAGGTGTAGCAAAGCCACAGACCTGCTGAAAGAGATACTCTACCAGCCTTAGCACACACGGCGTCTAACTACAGACCGAGCACATGTGGTCTGCTGAGTTCATGGCGCTCAGGTCTTGTACAACAGTGTGTGTGTGTGCGCGTGCGCGCGCACATGCATGTGTGTGTGTGTGTGTGATGCATGATGCATTTGCTTTGCATTTACTAACTAAAAGGTCCTGTCCCAGTGATAATCCTGCCAACTTTTAGGTGGCATAAAATTCTCCTAATGTTCGTATTGTGTAATAACAGGTATTAACTTTCACTTAACTGAAGAAAGAGAAGCAGCAGCTAATCTGTAGAAATTTTTACACACAAAACTTTAGATCTTAATAAATTCCTTCAAGGTTAGGCAAAAAGATTTTAGAAACCATCAAAAGAGTAGAATAGTTTTTTCTCCCCCACAATGGATCAAGAGCAGCGTATTACTTGAGTTCTTTACTTGTTTTTATATTTGGAAATTAACTTGGCTAGATATATGCATGCCTTATTTCCCTCAGAACGTTTTAGATGTTTTTCCACAGCCTTCTGGCATTGAATTTTATTGTGGTGAAATCTGAGGCCAGCCTGACTTTTCCTCTGCACTGAACTATTCTTGTCTGTATGGCTGGAGATTGTCTTCATCCTTGAAGTTAAATCATTTAATGAAGCTACATCTTGATGCCAATAATTTTCTATTAGCTATCCTCCATATATGTTGTATGCATTCAGTCTGTACATTCGATTTTTCTCTTTAGGGGAAATCTTCTCTGTATTATATTTCTGAATACTTTTTGCTTTCCCATCTTTTGAGTTCTTAATTGTAGGAACACCAATTAGCCTTATGTTGGGTCTTCTTTGTCTCCTAAATTAATCATCCACTCATTGCTTTAACTTCCTTGTCTATTCCATTCATTGAGCATACCTCAAGTCCTTCCTCTATGCCATTAATATAATATTTAACAGTATCTACTATATTTCTTGCTCTTTCTCAATTGTTGTTAGACCCAAAATGCTATTGGTATGGTCCTCAACTTGTTTTTTTTGTTGTTGTTGTTCTCCTTTTGTCTTAACCTTTTGTTTTATCATCTTGTCTCTTAATTACAGTTTTATCGAATTCATATTCGACAGGTCAGTGCACTTGGGTTCCTTGGGGTGATGTTTTTCTCCAGACTGGCTCCTTTGCCTGCATTGTATGTACTATTTTTGTTGTTGTTGATCATTTATTCATTCCATCTCTTTTATTTTATCTCTTGTTTGAAGTTATACATGGAATTAACATGACGTTTCCTTTTATCTTATTCATGCTTAATCTGGGTTAAGTTTATTTTTCTCCCTTTTCCCCCTTGCAACTACATTTTGAGGGTTGTAATCTATTTTTCTGTGGCCTGCAAATGCTCTCCACCCTCTATAACCACCAAATGCCACTGTCCCCACTCTTTCAGATGAATAGGAAAACTTCAGGGCCTTGCAAGACCAGATTTAAAAGCCACTAACAATATGAACCATTTACTTTGAACTCTGGGTAAATCAATTGACCCTCCATAGATACTAACACTTAGATATGTATACGCCTAGAGAGATTTAAGTCCAGACCTTCTACTTCTAGAATAGTTCACCTTTGTTCGATGGCACTGGTAATTTCACAAAGCATTCATTTCTTGCTCCAATAGCCTTCTTGGAAGCTTCAGAGGTAGTCAATTATCTTTTCCAAGACAGAGGAGGAATAACAATGGAATCAACCTCACCACTGTACAATCTAACCTTTGAAAGTGGACATTATTCAAAAGGGCAGCATTAAAAACTCAGCCTCCCCATGAAGGTAGATTTTTCCGTAACCATGTGTGTCATTAAAAAAAATGTTGCAAAGAAATTTTATCATTTCAGGAAATCTCTGCTAAAAATGTTGTGTTTTTTTGATTTTGAACTCTTCCTGGCTTTGCTTTTTTGTGTCATTGCTTCACCATCAAGACCACGGTCTCACGAAGATCAAGAGAGGAAGGGGGGTTCTTTGTGCTTTGCGGAGTAACCTTGGCTGGCTGAGCTTTTGGAGATGAAAACATTACCAGTGCTCGTAGCCCTGATGGACTTGTCGAAGAGAAGCTCATTGACAATCTGTGGTACCCTGGGAGGGCAAAGGCTCCTCTGTGCTTCCTGCTGCCTGCCTGGCCATCCAGGGAGCTCTGGTGGGTCTCCAAAGGGCTTCTCAGGCACAAGCTAGAGGTACCTGTCTTCCTAACAGCGTGAATTGTGTTTGAATCCCCAACAGTGCTGTTGTCATCTCCTCTAGGCAGAAGCTTCTCCCTCCAGCTTCCTGACGACAGTGACCAAAAGCTGGGCAAAATGGTTTAATGGAGGGGGGCACAGTTCATCCTTCAAACAGACCCTACATCCGACCCCACACTCAAACTTTAGTGCGCATCCATATTCCCAGCCAAGCTTGCTAAAAATGCAGACTGGAGAGCCTCATCTCTAGATACTTTGATTCAGTAGGTTTTCGTGGATCTCCGAATCTCCATTTTAAACTTAAAATACCAACAGGTGAATCTGAGGCAGGTGTTCTAAAGACCCACTTGGAGAAAAAATGCCTGAAGTCACAGGATTGAGAACCAACAGGAATAAGAGCTCCTACCTCTCACGGCCCCTCTGTGCAGGCTCTTTGCATATGTCAGCACCAACCCTCGCCAGCCTTGCCGGTTTGGTGGCCCAGTTTACAGATGAGAAGAGTGAGGCTCCCAGAGTTAGGGCATTTTCTTGAGGGCTCATTGTCAGCTGGTGCCAACACTGCTGTCCAGTGCAGGGAGGATTTGTGCAAAGGAATGCCTATGTAAAAGAAAAGATGAATTAACTTGTCGAAATCATCTAGTTTATAGCGTGAAGAAGATGAATTCTTCATAACAAAGTATAATTTCTCAATAGTACTCAGCATCCATCTTGTTTGTTTTGCTTTGTTCTGGAATACTCATAAATTAGTGGGGTCTTTGTGGTGGTTGCACACGGTGGCCAAGGAATATTTTGCTATATTAAATAACTCATATTATTCTGGTCTAGACCAAACATGAATAAAGTATGATACTAATTCTTTACATAGACATAAAAATTATACAAATGCAAATGAGCTCCATCTACACTCTTATTCTGGGCTGTTATGACTTTGTTTAATTACCATTTGTTAAGTGGAGCACAGGGTGCCGGATGGTGAGCAACAGTTCAACAATAGACCACAGGAGAAATGGAAACAGACAGGTCTATTACTCGCAGGACCTGGAGGAAGTACCCGCACGCCTCAAGGGGCCACGTGGGGATGTCAAGGCAGAGCGCAGACGGAGAGAGACAGGACCTGGGGTACAAGCCTTTATTAGCATCCATGGGTAGAGTGCTTTGGGGTTCCTGAGCTAAGGCCAGATCGTTCAACTCAAAGTAAAAGAGTGGGGTTCTGGTAAGCTCTACAGGGGTATTATCTAAGGAGCGCTTGGGGGGAAGGCCCTGGGAGATGAAGGAGACTATTGATAACCAGGGCTGTTGGGGAAGTCATATCCAAACTTACATTTACTGTGACTCTGTGACTGCTATCTAGGGCATATGCTTGCATGAGGGGCTAGTGTCAGCTTAAGGTCCCTGCAGGCCGCTTGGTCACACAAAATGGTCACACAAAGTGCAGATCAGCAATACCACAGAGTAGCTTAGCTTAGTTCTCTACATGGGCCCTGCAAATATTAGGGTGGCCCAGGGTGGGGGAGGGGTCAAGGGTATCTCTTGGGTTTCTGGTGTGATCATTTAGGTAGTGGAGGTGACAGCTAGTATGGAATATGTTGTTTTGGCAGGGCTACTGAGAATCCAGGTAGAAGAAGTGGAATAAACATTTGGATACATGCAACTTAGAGGGGAGGTTTGGGTGGGCTGAAGACATATAGTTGGTGGTCAATGGTAATTGAGCTTATGGATGTGGTGAGATCTCTCAGGAAGAGGGATTAGGAAAAAAAGGGGGCCTGGGACTCAGCCTTGGAGTTCAACCCCTTTTAGTGGCTGGGTAGGGGGACAAGTCTGCTATGAGGGATGCAGAGAAGAAGAGGTCGTGGAGGTAGAAGAAGGCTTAGAGAATGAGGAATCGCGAAAGCTGAAAAACGAGTGTCTTTAGAGGGAAGTTTTGATTAATTGTGTCACATAAGCTGAGCCATGGACTTCACTCCCTGGAAGTCATTAGCGACCTGGGAGTCATTTTCCATGACGTTGAGGGGTGAGGAGGTAGAAGCCTTGTTGTGTGGCATGAGGAATGCATGAGGCATGAGACGTGGAAACAAAACTGTCGACAGGAAGGGGAGGAGGAAATGAAGCAGCAGCTGGAGGAGGAAGTGGGACCAAGAGAGGATTTTTATATATTATTATTTTCATTTTTAAGGATAAGAGGGACTTGAACATGTTTAAACATTAAAGGAAACGTTCCGCCGGGGAGAGAGAAACTGATGATACAAGAAAGAAAAGAAATACAGATACATTCTAAACTCAGATGGTCCTTTTGCAGCCTCACCGCACAGAATCACTCTTTGTTCAGTCTCTGGTACTTCAGGTGGGCTTAAGAAACAGCATGAGCACTTTGCTGGGAGAGATGGTGGCCATGGGACTTGTCCCCGAGAAGGCTGCCCTTGGAGTCCTCACCTCACTCACCCGACTGTCTGCACGGCATTGGTCTTCTGACTCAGCTGCATACAGAAGAGGCTTTTGTTATTTATCCTTCAGAAAATCACTTACATTTAAAATAGATCTCATTTTAGATCCAGAGGCTGTAATGCTATCAGCCTGCTAGATAGAAATAGCTTGCTGCTCTCTTGGTTCATTGGAGTCTTAACAGCAGGATTTCATGTTTCACAAATGATTATATCCTGCATGGGTATCTGACATGCTCTCCATCACTGTTTTACTCAATTAAAATTGTTGTATTCCACAAAGAAACAGCATTTAGGACACAGGGGTCTCCGAATGGCAGTGTTTTCAGAAAAGCTGTCATTGCAAAATGAACTTTAGAATCTTAGAGATGGCACCAAGCTGGGATATTTACATACTATCAGGAATCAGGACTAGCTGTCTGGAATAACTGAAATCTGTGGTAATAACATGAGTTATCCTAGGGAGTAATGTTAGGAAATGTAATAAACATTTTCCGAATCCAAGATCTTTTATTTTCCACCTGTCTTCTACCCAGAGATACTGTCGACCTCACAACTAAATATCTTGCTTAATATGCTTTAGTCCCCCAGATGCTGGCCACCTCATCATCGATGCCCCTTGGAGCAATTACTGTGCTAGTGCTTTATACACATTTCCTCGTTCACCTTCTTAACAATCTTGAGAGGTCATAGGGTTGTTTTCATTCAGTGGAGGAGGAAACTGAGGCTCAGAAAGGTAAATTTCTTCCCCAAATGTCACACACACTGTGTGTAAGTGGCCGAGTTTGTATATAAACTCAGGCAGGATGACTCTGGAGCCCTCATGTTTAACCTCTTCATTTCTCTGTATAAGAGATGAAGGAATTTTAGTTTCTGCCCTCGGGGACCTTCAAATCTGATTGGAGGCATATGGCATGTGTACACATCACTTTTCCATAAGACAGGTTTATGAAGTACAATAAAAGATGCTTTGGAGTTTAGGAGAGCAAGGAATTGCTCCTGGGGTTGGGGAGGTGGATGCTGTCAAGGCTGGTTCATCATCAATTCTTAGAGTTAGAAGAAGCATGATTGACTGAGGTGGGTGTGAAGGACAGTCAAGGCGAAGGACTAGAAAGAGCAAAAGCAAAGTCAGGACAGAGGCATTGTCTGGGGAGCAATGGGCAGACTTGTTTAACTGGTGTGTGTGCAGTAACACTGAAAAGATCTGTCTGAGTTGGTGCGTGGAGGTATCTACAGGACAGGATGCCCATATTCTCTCCATACATTCCAGAAATAGTGTAAAGACTGGAGTTGAGTTGGATAAAGAGTTGACCATACATTCTAGAAATAGTGTGAAGACTGGAGTTGAGTTGGATAAAGAGTTGACTATACATTCTAGAAATAGTGTGAAGACTGGAGTTGAGTTGGATAAAGAGTTGACTATACATTCTAGAAATAGTGTGAAGACTGGAGTTGAGTTGGATAAAGAGTTGACTATACATTCTAGAAATGGTGTGAAGACTGGAGTTGAGTTGGATAAAGAGTTGACTATACATTCTAGAAATAGTGTAAAGACTGGAGTTGAGTTGGATAAAGAGTTGACTGTACTGGGAAAGCCAATTCAGATTCTACCATCCAGGGGAAAGATATTGAACTCAGATGATATTATTAGTAAATAATAATAATAATAACAATAAAAAGCTTCACCTTTCTCCTTTCATCATGAAATCAGTAACAAAGTCCTGCTCTGTCTCCAGGACAGTGACTTTCAACCCTGGCTGTACAGTAGAATCACCTGGGGAGATGATAAACTCCTAAATTTTGGTGGCACTTCAGACCAACTAAATCAGAATTTCTAGGAGGGGGAAACAAGCATCAGTATTTTTTAAAGCTTTGTAGATGATTCCAATATGTAGTTGAGGCATAGTCCTACTACATTAGCAGGTCCTTTACTCGTTAAGTGAACTAATTACTTAATCACTACAACAGCAAGGCTGGATAACAGTGATGATAGTTGTGCTGGTGACAGAAAAGGAAAGGGCAGGGAGAAGAGCTGATTTAGGAAAAGGTGAAGAGACACATTTGTTGTTGAATATATTGAAATTAGCAAGTCCAAGTGGAGATCGGATGCTCCTCAAAGGTGGGCTCTCCTTGTCATTGTGGTGTCATCTCTAAGTACCATTCCCCAAAATAGCAGATGCAGAATAGACATTTGAATCTGGAAGTCCAGCAGGTATTTGGAACCAGGGTTTTACATGCTTGTGAGGTAAGTCAATATTGCTAAGAATCAAATGTTTGCATTATCTGTACACAGGCAATAATTTAAGTCACTTAGGTAAAGAGAAGAGAGAAGAGGGCTCATGATATAGTATTGGGGAATGTCAATATGAAGAGAAAAAGAAAAGGAAAAAGAACTAGGTAAGAGAGTTACAGATGGAGAAGAGTGAAATAATGCAAAGATAAGAGATGGAAAAGGAGTCGAGAATCAACTATATGAAATGCTGCAGAAAGGCAAAAAACAAAAAATGAGGTCTAAGGAGAAAAATCCTGAAGGCTTTGGTGCATACAGGATACAGAGAAGTGTTATTTTTCAAATCATACAAAGAGTATTGTTCATTGCAGAAAAAGAATTAAAAGTTATAAATAATCAAAACAAATAAAAACCAATCACCCATAATTCCAAGACTCAAAGATAAACACTTAATATTTATGATTATTTTTCCATATATATCTGCATTTTTTTAAGAAAAAAATGGGACATTATTTACATAGTAATATGAAATCTGTTTTATTTGTAAAACAATATGCCATGAATATCTTCCCATGTCAATGAATATTCACAAATAGTAATTTAAATGGCTGCAAGGTATTCTGGTTGTAATAGAGTTACTATAACTTATTTAATCACTTTCTTTTAGTAGTTTCTGATTTTTTGGTATTTTAAACACTTGTTTTCACATATGTTTGTATATGTGTCTGGTTATTTCCTTAGGTTAAATTTCTAGGCTGAGAATTCCAGGATTCAAGGATATGTACATGGTCTGATCTTTGCCTTCCAGAAAGCTTGTACCAATTATTACTTTACTAAGAAAATGTACAATTGGTTACTTCTTTATATGCTCAACAATACTGGATGTATTCCTTTTGTATGTTTCTCAATTTGTCAGGTAAAAAATGGTAGTCCAATGGTATTTTTATTTGCTTTGCTTTGATTCCTAATTATGCTAAAGTTTTTTCGTAAGCATATAGGACTTTTTGTATTTCCTCTTCTGTACAAATTTTTAAAAATTTCCTCTGCAGTCTTCCTATTGAGTGTGTTTTGGTCTTCCAGGAATAGTCCACTTACTGCCCAAGACACCTCTTCCCTTCACATGTGT
Source organism: Ceratotherium simum simum (assembly GCF_057802395.1). Taxonomy (NCBI): domain Eukaryota; kingdom Metazoa; phylum Chordata; class Mammalia; order Perissodactyla; family Rhinocerotidae; genus Ceratotherium; species Ceratotherium simum. The sequence goes on from NC_141915.1 coordinate 5,414,800, forward strand.
GGAGCATGGGGACATTTGGTGGTTTTCTCATTCTAGTCCACCTTTCCTGTTTTCCAGGGTTGTAATTATGTTATCTCTTTCTTGGGACGTTTAAAAGGGAACTTGGGATGGGGAGATGTCTCAGGGTGAGTTCCCTGAAAGAAGGTGCTGAGACAGAGAATGGTGTGAAGGATGCTTTAATGGCTTAGCCCCTGCAAAAGGAGAGGGAGGAAGCAGGATTGTGCACAGGAAAAAACCCAACTGCGACATGGGTCCAACTAAGACTTGCCAATCCTTCACAGAGTTCTGGAGTGAATATTGCCTAACAGAGCTCTCCCCTTTGGGCCAGAAAATCCTGGCCCTTATACTGTCATCTCACTCAGTCATTGGATGGGAAGCATCTCCAGATTTAGCAAATAAAAATAAAAAATTCCCAGTTGAATTTGAATTGCAGACACACAATGAATACTTAAAAATATGAGTATGTCCCCAGTATTGCATGGGACATACTTATATTAAAAAGTCTACCCATTGTTTATCTGGAAGTCAAATTTAACTTGCATTGTATCTGGCAACCCTAGATGTGGGTACCTGAGAAAGGTGTGATCTTAGATGAGGTGGCTCAGTGGAGCCAGCTCTGAGGGAGCTGATAGCAGAGGTGACCTGCTGACCACATGCCTCATATTTGAACAGTAAGCCCTCCTTGATGGGTGGTCTGGGTGGTGCATTTCCATGTCCGAGGGGACTAAACACAAGACTCTAGTCCTGAGCTTGAACTGGAAGTCCTAAGAGAAGAACTTCGTTAATTGGCAATAAGAGACACCAAGGTTTGAAAAAGTCAAAGAATTTATCTATGATGGGACAGAGGAAGCAGTGAGTACAGACTATTTTTAAAAAGTGGTTTAGGGGAAATATTTTTAGGAGAAACAGAATGCTAACACTAGGAAATAGTCAAGTTAAGGGAGATTTGTGATGTTTGTAGCAGGAGGAGTATGCATTGAAGGTGCTGAGATAAAAGAGTAACTCTTAAAGCAAATTCCAAATGGAGGTTAGTAGCTTTGCCAATGAGGAACAATCCTTCTTCTGAAAAAGCAGGGAAGGAAAATAAAACTCATGATGTGGAAAGGAAGGAAGCTGTAGGAACTTAATTTGTGTGACCTCTATCTGTTTAGGAAAAGAGGAATCAAGGATGATTGTTGAGAGTTAACATCAACATCTCCCTCTTCTTCCTATGCCACTGAACATGAGTAGCATCAAATATGGTTCCTATCTTTAAGGAGTTTATAATCTAGTTGGAGAGAAAATTTATACATGAAAAAATAAATAACCATCTAGAAAACATAAGCTAAACGCCGTTTTGTGGCCCAGGCAAAATCTATTACAGTTCAAGTCAGGGACTTCTGTGAGCTAGAGGAGCTGAGAAGGATTCAGCAAGGAGGGGAGACTTTAGTTGGGTCTTGAGTTGGAGTCAGTTAATGTGGAGAAGTGGGACAGATGTTCCAGGTAGAGCATTGACTTTTGATAATCAGTGGTTTGGCTGGAATCTTTAAGGTCCTTACCCATCCCAAGAATGAGCGCTGACCGTCACATGTGGCAAAGTCCGTTTCCTTTATGTGGTAAGCCTGCAAGAGCCCCAAGTCGTTTTTGCATCCTTGGTTGAATTTTTATGGCTGTCTAATGACTGTTGAAAGAGAGTTAATGGGCTCGGGTTCCTATTCCTTTATTCCCATACGAATGGAGAAGATTTCAACTGTTCCAGAAAAAGAGGACAATGGGAGGTTCACACTGTATGTGGGCTGTGGCTAACAGTGCTCATTTCCTGTAACAATGAAATGACATGAAAAGAAGTTTTCCAGAGGTCCCTGGGCTCCTGGAGACCCCCTGTGTTGAGGACTAGTTGTGGAATTCATGAATACTGAATGAGAGCAAAGAGGTAATTTAACTTAATGAACTGAGAAAGCTTTGCAAGACTCCTTGAGTACTTCCTAGCCTCTGCCTACTGCCTACCTTAACTGCCTACTGAAAGTAGAAAAGATCTGATGCTTGTCTCTCTCTCTCTCTCTCTTTTTAACTCGTTACTAATTCTATCTCTGTTTCCACATAAGGGTTTTAAGATGGATCTTGCCCTAATACTGCCAGACTAATCTTCCTTAATTACAACTTTTATTGCATTGTTTTCCTGCTTAAAAACCTTCAATGGCTCCCTATATCCAACTCTTCTTGATTTACAAAATTACCAGAATCTCTCTGGTTTTGCCTCGCAAGTTAACCGTATTCCTTTCCAAGCTCTAAAACGTACCCAGTTCCCTTGACAAGCTGCCTTAAATGAGGTGTTATTTTAACGATGAGCCATGGGGAGCATCCACAGGGCATGTATATTTAGTGATCATTTTGTCATATTTTCACAAGGGACAACCTGATAACTTGGTCAGATTTTACCACAGTGATATAACTACAGCTATATTTTCATGATCTTGAAAATCCCCTCCTATTTGCCCAGGGATTTTGATTATCTACCTCCCTGCCTATCAGCTGGAATTTTCCCCAATCAATGGGGCTTCGATTCTGGGTATCTAGTAAAGCCTCTGTTTTTTATAGGAGATTTGATCAGCCTTTGCAAAAACTAAACAGCTTGTGTTTTGTCAACATCAACTCCCAGTTTAGATTAGAATCATTAGTAGCAGAGCAAGTGCTATTTGGCTGAGCAGTGGTAATTAAAGCCACAAACAGGGACCTGAGTAATTCCATCCAGGTTTTGCATGGATAATGGAATGAAGACATGTCATAAGGACTTTTGAAAGGGATGGTAACTCGAGCTCAATTGTACATCCCCACCCTGGACTCAGAAACCAAGTTAAATTATCGGAGGGACATAAAAAGCAGAAAAACACCTCATCAGCACCAGAAATGAAGAAAGGGCTCCATTAACATGTCACAAAGTTTACAGAATTTCTGCGACAGCACAGAGGAAATGACAAAGGATAAAATCACAATTCTCCTTGTTTAGATAGTGTGGGTGTAGCCATTGGTGGATGGTGAGTGGTTTACCAGCTCTCCAGAAAAATTAAGCCCTGATTTGGTGTATGGTGTAAATACTCCCACCATGGCCAATTTCAAGCCACCAAAGCAGAATTGGGAAGGGATGCACAGAATTGGCTCTTGTGAACCTGTCCAAGTCAACTCCATCACACCCCTGAGTATTATGGGGAGTCAGTGTAAGTGGTGGCTTGGAATAAACCTCTAACTGGATACGGAGGGTGAGGGTGTGCGGCAGGGACAGGAGGCCATGAAGACATGACATCAGCTCCTCGGACCCCTTTTACTGCCAGGAGCCACAGCGTCTAGAAGCCTCTGTGCTGGGAGGTGCAGGAACAAGTCAGTCAGAGAAAAGACTAGGGCACTCCTGGTTTTTCCTCTTTCACAGATCCTCAGGCTGCTCTCTCTTTGCAAGGTAAACACTGGCTCTCTTAAAGGAGGAGTGAGGAGAGGCCAGGCAGAAGGAAAAAAACCAGGATTTAGAAAAATGTCCTAGTACAAACATGCTCACAAAGTAGAAAGCATATTATGTGACGATGAAGATACAATCAGGTTTACTGGTTGTCACACTAAGAACGTGAGTGCGGGGCCGGCCTGGTGGCGTAGTGGTTCAGTTGGGTGCCCTTCTGTTTTGGTGGCCTGGGTTTGCAGGTTCAGATCCCAGGCATGGGCGTATACCACTCATCAGCCATGCTGAGGCAGCGTCCCACGTACAAAACAGAGGAAGATGGGCACCGGCGTTAGCTCAGGGCGAATCTTCCTCAAGCAAAAGGAAGAAGATTGGCCACAGGTGTTAGCTCAGGGCCGCTCTTCCTCACACACACTTACAAAAATGTGAATGGGTTAAAATTCCGACTAGAAGACAGAATTCTCAGATTGAGTAAGAAGGCAAATTTCAGCTACATACTGTTTGTGGGAGAGATACCTAAAGCAAATGACATAGAAAAGTTAAAAATGATGGAATTGGGAAACAGCATCTCAGAAAAATGAAACAAAAACTCAGCTTAATGTCACACAAAACAGAATTTAAGACTAAAAGCACTAAGTGGGATAAAAGGATTATTTGGTATTAATGAAAAATTCAAAAGAAGAAAAATTGAGAGTCATGCAACTTTATGTACCAAAAATGCATAATATTGAGATACTTGAAATATAACTCTTTGGAAGATGACCAGCAGTTGGCGTTGTACTTAAACAAAACGTAACTTTTAGAATTTGGCTGATCAGACACAAAAGGATGATATGAATGAGTGGAATAGTTTATTACATTTGATTTGATAATTATGAATATAGATTTTGTACTCCAAAAAGAATATTGATTCTTTTAAATGTCCAGTGAAATGTGGTAACATTAATTCAATAAATATTTATTACGTATTTGCCAAATGTCAGGCCTTATGCTAGGGAGAGGCTGAAATGTGAACAGTTGGTCACAGACCCGCCACACGGAGCCCATGTGGCAGGCACTCCTCTAGAAGTAGGGAATGCAGGAGGGGACAAAATAGATCAAGGTCTCTGCTCTCATGGGGCTTATATTATAGTGGGAGGACACAGATAATAACAAAGACACACAAACTATGCTGTGGGAAGGCTAATAAAGCAGAGTTAGAGAGTGACAGGATAGGATGCTGCTTTAGAAATAGGCTTCAGGGGAAGCCTCTCTGATCAGGGGACATTTGAGCAGAAGTCACTGGAAGGAAGTGAGGGCAGGAGACATGAAGACTTTGCAGGAAGAGAGCTCTAGGCAAAGAACATAGCAAGAACAGAGGCTCTTCTCATAGAAACAGAGAACAGATTGGTGGTTGCCAGACATGCGAGGGGGAAGTGTGGACTAAATGGGTGAAGGGGGTCAAAAGATACAAATTTCCGGTTACAAAATAACTAAGTCCTGGGGATGTAATGTACAGCATGGTGACTACAGTTAATAATACCGTATTGCATATTTGAAAGTTGCTAGGAGAGTAGGTCTTAAAAGTTCTCATCACAAGAAAAAAAATTTGTAACTGTGTGGTGACAGATGTTAACTAGACTTATTGTGGTGATCATTTCATGATATACACAAATGTCAAATCATTATACGGTACACCTGAAACTAATATAATGTTATATGTCAATTATACCATAATTAAAAAAAAATAGAGGCTCTTTCTCCTTTGTGTGTTTTTTCACTTGATTTTTCTTAAATTTCTTGAACTGAGTACTTCATTTATTGTCAGTCAGTCTTGTTTTCTAATAAACTTACAACCATTTGTTTTGTCTTTGTATTGTTTTGATCATATCCTTTATATGTTTTTAATTTCTAAATAGTTTATAATAGTTTTCATGTACCTTTTGGCCCAACACTAATTGTAAAAGAGCATTTTAAAATTTTCCTGCGTGGTTAGATGTTTTTGGACCACCCTTTTATTATGTTTTGATTTCTTTTTGTTTTGAGCCAGAGAATGTAGCCTGAACAATTTCTCCTTTTTAAAATCCTTGTAAGTTTTCTTTGTGGCCTAGAATATGACAAAATGCAGTCCAGTGGCTCCACATTGCCCAACTTCATTGGCGCCAGTTCACGTATCCTACAAGTGGAAGTGATGGATGGTGACGACTGGGGCTGTGAAATCTGGAGGCCCTGCCGACTGCCTCACTCTGCTAATTAAATGCACGGTGGCTTCCCATTGCCTGCAGGACACAGTGCACACTCTGAAAGGTTTTCAGGACCACACACAAGCCAGTTCCTTCCCATCCTTCCAGGCCCGCCCTCGCCTCTCCTCATGCTGCATGCTTCAGCCCTACTGAACTTCTTTTATTTGCTTGAAACTACCCTTTTTCTCTCATTTTGGAACAATAATTCATGTCGTTATGGAACATTCTTTTCTCTCCTACTCACTGTATTAGTTAGAGTTCTTCAGAGAAATGGAACCAATAGAATGTGTGTGTGTGTGTGTGTGTGTTGTGTGTGTGTGTGTGTGTGTATGTATATAGAGAGATATTTATTATAAGGATTGGCTTACATGATTATGGAGGCTGACAAGTCCCAAGATGTGCAGTTGGCAAGCTGGAGATCTGGGAGAGCCAATGTGTAGCTCCAGCCCAAGTCCAAAGGCCTGAGAACCAGGAGAGCTGATGGTGTAGTTCCAGTCAGAAGGCCAGGGAGCTCGAGGCTCAAGAAGAGCTGATGTTTCAGTTCAGGTCCAAAAAGGGAAAAAGACTGATGTCCCAGCTCAAGGCAGTCAGGCAGAAGCAATGGGAGTTCTCTCTTACTCAGCCTTTTTGTTCTAGTCAGGTCTTAAACTGATTTGACGATGCCCGCCCACATTAGCGAGGGCAATCTGCTTTGCTCAATTTACTGACTCAAATGACCATCTCACCCAGAAACACCCTCATGGACACACTCAGAATAATGTTTGACCAAATGTCTGGGCACCCTGTGGCCCAGGCAAGTTGACACGTGAAATTAACCATCATACTCGTGTAACTTTTCTTCAAGGTGTCAGATGAAGTATTGCTTCCTCCTGGAAAGCCTTGCAGACCTCATCCCAAGACTACGTTAGGGGCTCCTGCTGTGTGCTCCCCAAGCACCCTCTTCGTTCCCTATCCTGACACTTGTACAGTACTTCCAGTTGCTTGTTTAGTTGACTAGACTGTGCCATCACTTTCTTAAAGTCTCTGCTTAAACGCCACCTGATCAGAGAGGTCTCCCCTGAACACCATTTCTGAAACAGCACCCTCCCCTGTCACTCTCTGACTCTGACTCTGAGAAGACTCTGTCTTCTCCTGACATATTTGTATGTCTTTATCATTATCTGTGTCCTCCCACTAGAATATAAGCTCCCTGAATGCTGGAACTTTGTCTGTGACAGCTGCATCCACTACCTCTGGAAAAGTACCTGGTACATTGTGGGTATCCAATTAACATGTGGTTAATAAAATCGAGGAATAAATAAAAAATAATTTATTCTGACTAAGTAAAAGGATATAAGAATGGTTTAACATTAGAGAATGTGCAGAACATTCTAGATGCAACTAGTGCAATTAATATGTAAAAGATTTTTTAAATGTGATGATCTTGATAGCAAAATAAAAAACCCCAAAAAGAAAAGACAAAACTTTGGCAATCTGTAATTAAAGGATTTATTCTTTAAAATGACAAAGAAACCAAAAACCAAAGGCATAGTAATGGTGAAACATTAAAAGCCTTGCCATTAAAATAGAGCAGGGTTCAGGAAACCGTGGTGTGTGGGCCAAATCCAGCTGTGCTCATTTTTTTATTTATTGCGTTTGGCTGCTTTCACACTACAGTGGCAGAGCTGAGTAGTGGTGACAGAGATGGTATGGCCCCCAAAGCTAAAAATATTTAATATCTGGCTATTTACAGAAAAAGCTTGCTAAATTCTGACAAAAAAAACAAGAAAAAAAGTCCACATGCATAGACATTATCAACCTTATTCTGGAATTTCCATCAAACACAATAAGATATGAAATAGAAATGAGACATTAATTGGAAGAAAGAGAGAAAATTTCCATTACTTGGCACTATTAATTTTTTACTTAAGAAACTTAAAAGGCTCAATTCAAAGCTGTTAGAACTATTAAGAAAATTTGCCAGAGTGGCCAGTTACAAGATAATTAAAAATCATTCCATTATAACAACACATATAAATAATTAGGAAATAGCCACACATGCCTAGCTCTTAGCTTATATTTTTTCATGAAGTCTGTACAACTTTATTCAGAATAATAAAAATTCGAGTAAATGAAGAGTCATACCACATTCTTGGACAGGAAGATTCAATACTGTAAAGATGTCAGTTCTTCCAGAACGAGTCTTCAGATTTAATGCAATTCCAACCAAAATCCCGATAATTAAAGAATATCCAGGCAGTTTTTGAAAACATCAGTTATTGTGGTGTATATCGGTCAGAATAAACTAGGTTACGATGCAGTCACATTCACTGCCCCAACCTTAGTGGCTTAGAACCACAAAGCTTCGTTTCTGGCGCTGCGTGCCCGTTGAAGGTGGACTTGTTTTATTTCCTTCCACTGAGATTCAAGCTGAAGGAGCAGCCTCCTCTCAGATGTTGCCAGGCACTGTGGCTGATAAAGGGTCTAGAGGGTCTCAAATTGACAATTAAATATACTGGCCTGGAAATAACACATGTCACTGCGCTCACCAGGCATGGCCAGAACAAGTCATGTGGCCCCATCCAATGGCTGGTTGTGAATCCTGCTCCTTCCCCAAAGAGAGCAGACCCAGGTGAGTGTGGCCGCAGTGACTCTCCACCAGGGTAGGGGTGGACCACTGGCAAGAAGGGGCACCTGCTTTACCAGAAATAAAGATCTGTTTTAAGTTGCAGTAATTAAAAGAGTGTGGTGCTGTTTTATGGATGGAGAGAGTAATTAATGCAACAGAATAGAAAGGCCTGAGACAAAACAATTTAATTAGAATTTAGTCCATGATAAAAGTGCCATTTGGGCCGGTCCCATGGCTTAGCGGTTGAGTGCACGCGCGCTCCGCTACTGGCAGCCCCGGATTCGCATCCCAGGTGCGCACCGACGCACCGCTTCTCCGGCCATGCTGAGGCCACGTCCCACATACAGCAACTAGAAGGATGTGCAACTATGACATACAACTATCTACTGGGGCTTTGGGGAAGAAAAAAAAAAAGGAGGAGGATTGGCAATAGATGTTAGCCCAGGGCCAGTCTTCCTCAGCAAAAAGAGGAGAATTAGCACGGATGTTAGCTCAGGGCTGATCTCCCTCACAAAAAAAAAAAAAATTTTAAAAGTGCCATTAATGAAAAAAACTAAAGTCAACATAGTAATAGATTTAATACGATGTTAAAAATCACAACAGTTAAATGAGCGAATAACAGTAGCATAGCATTTTCTAAAACTTCTTTCAGTTTCTAACCAGGAAGGTAAAAGACCGTTTTGCAGGTTGAAAGAGAAAATAGAAAGTCAGAGGGTTTTCCTTTCTCTGAAAATGGGCAGTAATAGGACCAGTGTGGTGGTGGTGCGAGACCTCTCCAGCCAGAGTAAGACTACAGAAACCAAAGTGCCTTGAGTTACAACAGCCAAGTTGGGTCCTCAGCCCACCAATAGGGTCTCAATGGATCCAGTACAGCAATGGGTGACAAAGAAAGGATGATTAACCAAGTAAATTAAAAACTGATGGCATTAAACAGAAAAGATACCCATTTATCCCTAGGTGTTATGCTTCTTTTACAAATTGCTTTAGATTTTCCTAAAACTTAGGTAATTAATGTTGAATCCATATTTTATACTTGATTTTAGAAGTAGTGGTGGTAAGTTTTATCTGATTTTTAAAAAATGTTTTTATTGAAATATTACATACAGAAAAGTGCACAAATTATGTGTGCCTTGATGAATTACCACAAAGTGAGCACACTTGAGTGATCGCCACCCAGAGCGTTGTCAACACTTCAGAAGACCCCTCACACTCCTCCCAGTTATTATCTACTCTCTCTCCCCTCAGAGACTAGTCAGACCTGCTTTTAAACCTTATATACATGCAATCATCTTTATTTTTTTTCCACTGGTTTCTTCTGCTCATCATTTTTTGTGAGATTCATCCATGTTGTTCCTTGTAGAAGTAGATCACTTATTTTCACTGTTGCATGGTTTTCCAAGGAATGAACAAACTGCAATTTATTTATCTAGATTACTGTTGCTGGAATTTGATGGATTAGGTTATTTCTCTTTCTGTAGTATTAAAAATAATGCTGCTCTTCTTGTGCATGTATTTTGGTGCATAAATCTGGTGCGTGTTGGGTATGTAACTAGGAGTAGAATTTTTAAGTCATGGATCACACTTATATTCAACATTAGTAGTTAATACCAAACGGTATTCTGAAGTGGTTGTGCTAATTTACATTTCCACCAGCTGGGTGTGGAGGTTTCCGTTATTTCACATCACTACCAAAACTCGGTAATATTAGTCTTTATGGTGGGTGGGACGTGGTATTTTATTGTTGTTTTAATTTTCATTTCCCTGATGAAAAATGGTCTTGAGCACATTTAGTTATGTTTATTGGCCATTTGAATTTTCTTTGCCAAATTCCTCTTCAAGTTTCTTGTTCAGTTTTTTTGGGGCTGTTTCTGTCTTTTCTTATTGAATCTTTATATATTCCAGGTACAATCTCTTTGCTGGATTTTTGCAAATATCTCTCCCACTCTGGCCTGCATTTTTTCTCTTTCATGTGTCTTTTATTATTTTTAATTTCAGTGCAGTCCAATGTATAGTTTATTTCTTTTTTGATTAGCTTTTTCTTTCCTGATTAAGAAGTGCTTCCCTACTCTATGAGCAAGGAAATATTTTTTTTATATTATTTTCTAGAAGCTATATTGTTTTTCTGTCAAATTTAGAACTTTGATCTATCTAGAACTGATTTTTGTGTATGGTGTGAGCTGGGGGTCATGTTTTATTTTTTTCCGTATGGCTATCGTATTCCTAAATAGCAGGGTATATCGTGTTCATACAAGATAAGACTCAATATTGTAAAAATATCAATTATCTCCAAATTGATCTATACATTTAGTGCAATCCCAATCAAAAGACCAACAAGTTTCTTTGTGGAAATTGACAACCTGATCCCTAAATTCATTTGGAAATGCATAAGACCAAAAATAATTGACATGCTTAAAGAAAAATAATGTAGGAAGATATATTCTACTGGACATCAAAATTTATTAAGAAGGCACAGTAATTAAGACCAGGCAGTATAGACACAACAGCAGACAAATAGACCAATGGAATAAAAAAGAAAGTCCAGAAATAGACACATATATGTGGTCACTTGATTTATGATGAAGGTGACATTGCTGAGCAGTAGAGAAGGGACAGACTTTAAAAATATTTTCATTTTAATTAAGCACAGTAATTGAAGTTAGAAAGGTAGTAAGTTATACTTAGATATTTTAGATATGTGTCAACTTAAGGGATGATAGCCTTTGATGTTTTGTGGTTTTAATAATTACAGAGTTAAGGGAAAAGTCTGAGATGTTTAAGGTTCAAATAAATGTAGTAGATTAAAGCATGTTGTTCTAAACATCTGCCGTATGGTTGAGGTTCTACCATCTCATAGAAGCTTATCTTGATTGCAGACAAAACATCTGACCAGCCAAGTAAGGACTTGAAAATTTACTTTGAGATTAACACTGTTCAAATATTGTGGGGCTATAGAAGATATAAAATATGGTTCACCTTTCTAGGAATTTTAGAATTTACATGTGATGATCAAATCAGCACACGTGAAAAGAGAAGGAAAAAGAATGGGTGTCAGAAAACGATGTGTGGTCAAGGGATATGGAGCCAGCCCTGGTGGGCTAGTGGTTAAGATTCGATGCTCTCACTGCCGCGGTCCATTTTGTTTCCTGGTCAGGGAACCACACCACCATTTCTCAGTTGTCATACTGTGGCAGCTGCATGTTGCTGTGATGCTGAAAGCTGTGCCACTGGGATTTCAAATCCCAGCAGGCTCACCCACGGTAGACAAGTTTCAGCAGAGCTTCCAGACTAAGACAGACTAGGAAGAAGGACCTGGCCACCCACTTCTGAAAAAATTGGCCATGGAAACCCTGTGAATAGCAGCAGAGCATTGTCTGATACAGCACTGGAAGGTGAGAGCATGGTGCAAAAAGACCAGGCAGGGTTCCACTGTGCTGTACACAGGGTCACTGGGAGTTGGAATCACCTGAGAGCACTAAGAACAACCAGGAATATAGAACATTGGAGAAAAGAGGCATGAGATTAGAAGGATTTGCCTGTATTAGCAAAGCACCTCCCAGAGGAGAGGGATTCATATTGAGCCTTGAAATCTGGGTATGATTTAGAGAAGTAAGTGGGAGGAGGGTAGAGTTATTGCTAGTTTGGGCAGACAGGAGAAAATGAAGAGAGAGAGAAACAATTGTTATGTTTGTCTACGTGTATGAGCTAGTGTGTGCGTGTGCCCGTGGGGACAAACAGCAGAGCAGGATAGACCTCTTACATTGATGAATAGCAGGAAATAGTTTGGGTTGATAGACTAGGGGCATGTTATAGGGCAACTTAAAAAATGGGAAAGGAATTTAAATTTATGTAAAAGGCAGGAGAGAGCGGAGACTTGTTTGTCCTGTTTATCACTTTATCTCCACTGCATAGCAGAGTCCATGGCACATAATTCAAACTCAATAGATATTTGTTGAATAAATAAATGGAAAAAAAAATAGTAGGATTCAAGAAGGAATAGCTAGTCTATGCCCTGGTTTAGGACATAAAACTCCCCGTAGAGCTATCGTGTCCTACCCGAGACACTTCCAGTACACTGGTAGTTGCTGATGCTGTTAAAAATTATTGAAATCATAATGATAAATAATTATGAACTTCATGGTGAAAACTGTTTCATTGAGCAAATCCTGGTCATTAATTCCCATTTTAAAAAGCCCCAAAGGAAAAGCTCCCTCTCTGAATTCTCTTCTCCAGTTCCAGCTGTATGTTTTAAGAGACTATGGAGATTTTCAACCAAGGGAAATAATATGGGATTTACCTTTTTTTCAAATGAAGAGAATCGATAATAAGTGATACTTATGGTCACAGGATTCAGGCTTCTGCCTCTCTGCACATTCAAGGTTAAGGTAATAAAATGTTCTTGGAGGTCTCAGGCTCCATCTGTTCATCCTCCTACTACAGAGAGGGATCAAATAAATACCTCACCCTGCAGAGGCCACCTGATCACGCTTTACTAATCACCACTCCCCTCTAGCTGCCACCTGCCCTGGCTCCCACCCAAAGACCCTAGTGGAAACCTTTAGGGAAGGTGAAATCCTTCATTAGTACCTCTGTGAGCCTCAATCCCTGCTCCTTCTCTCCTTTTTGCCTGAGATTTCTTCATCAGGGCACGAGTAGGATGTGAGTCCAGTAACTGGGCCAAATGGTACCATTCTCTTGTCCTGTACCCACAGACATCAATGAGGTCCCTCAACTACTCATGGAATCTCCAAGCTGACAGACCTGAGAGATTAGGGCCCAATCGCAGTATTTTACAGATGAGGAGACTGAATTCCACAGGGACACACCTAATTAATGGCAATGGTGGGAGTAGAACTAAGACCTCTGCTCCTAGCCCCCTGTTCTTGCACTAGGCCATCCAGCCTAATTCCTGTCTTATTGACTGGCACTTTGTAGCCATGGTTTTTGCATTAGTTTTAAATCAAAGCCGCACATTTGTTATAAAATAAGTTTACAAGGCTGATTACCATTGCATTACACACAGTACAATCTCTGGTATGGCCATTCCACAGCGTCAGGCACGCGGGGCAGCCACTGAAGTGAATCAAAGCTGGAAAGACTTGTGACTCGAGGCGCTCTTGGTTGAAAATGACTCCTCTCCATGACATGTGGCCCCCAGACGAGGTTTATGCTGAGAGCTGATTCTGAAATATGAAGAATGTTTCTTTTCTCCAAAATTCATCGCCAATTTAGAGGAGTTTATGGAAAGAGCTCTCAAGCTGACAGACTATCAAAGTGATGGGCTGCATCGCAGAGCATCTGGGAAATCATAAACCACCAAATGCAAATGAACGACCTTCATCTCCTTGATTAGTGTGAAAAAGTTTATCTCACCCTGGCCAACATTTGATGGACCTTGAAATCTGGAAAGGATGTGGTACCCAACTCCTCTTTTTTCCCAGGTAAACCAATGAAAGCCCAGACAGGGCAGGTTACTTTTATTGGTTGAGCGGGAAGGACATCTTTTCTAAGACTCCTAGTCTAGTATTTTTTTCATTGGCTTTATGTTAAAAGAAAAAGCCTACGTAAAAGTGGCATTGAGTTGTTCAGACTATTGTAACAAAATAAGTTGCCTAAAAACTTTATAAGCTACTTTTTAAAGATAAACTCTCAGATTTTTCCTAAGCAGAGTATGACCCTGACACTGCTAAATTCTCTGAACAAAGGCATATACTAGGTACTCTGTGCAGTTTTTGAGAATTTTTCTGCTTGTCTCAAATATAAAAAAAAAAAAAAGAGAGACAAAGAAAATGTAGTTAAATGGATTCCTGGGACACAAAGAAGCATGTTAGTTGGCACCATTGTTTACTTCTCTGCGTTAAGAAATTGGGAGAAAAATGATATATCATGTAAGAGGATTCTATTGCCAGAAGAAGGTAACTCCAATTCCTAAAGAATGGGAGGCATTGCTGGAGGTGAGTTAATTCATTTCCTTTCTCCTAAAGAGCTCTACATGTCACTATTCCAGATAAATCAGTGCTTACTCTGTTCTTAAAACTCTCCAGAGAGGGAGTATATTTTATTGAACAACACAGAATTCTGGAATCCCAGATCCACTACCTCAATGTAAAAACAAAAGGAAACACTATAAGCTCCAGGGTCTTCTCTCCTGTTTTTCTCCATCTCGATAAATGGCATCACTATTTCCAGTTGTTCGAGACAAAAGCCTAGGATTCATCCTTGATTCCTCCATTTTCCCTACACCTCCCCTTCCCCACTGCTCACTCTCTTGCTTCCATCTCTAAAATTCACCTCGACTGTGTCTGCTCCTCTCCGCCCCATCCATTCTAGTCCACGCCACCATCCATCCATCTCTCACCTTCCCTTCTCTATTGGCTTCCTAACTGTTCTCTCTGCCTTTACTCTCGTCTCACTAAAACCCATTCTCCACACGGTAACCAGAGGGGTTTTTATATTTTTTTCAGTTCAGTCGTTAATTTCTTTTTTGTTTTTAGATTCATAGGAAAATTGAGAGTAAGGCACAGAGATTTCCCATATACCCCCATCCTCACACATGCACAGCCTCTCCCATTATCAACTTTCCCCACCAGAGTGGGACATTTGTTACAATCAGTGAACCTACATTAACTCATCATAATCCCCCAAAGTCCATAGTTCACATTACAGTTCATTTTGGTGTTGTACATCCTATGGGGCTGGACAGAGGGCTCTTTTTAAAACATAACTCTGATCCTGTCTCACTCCTGCTGAAAAACTTCCACAGGCTTCTCATGGCACTGGGAATAAGGATGTTCCCTCCTCAAGGCCTTGTACTTTCTGTTTCTAACATTTCCTGGGCTAGGGCACTCTTCCTTGGCTCTTCACATGGCTGATCCTTCAGTTCGAATGTCATGTCCTCAAAGAGGCTCTCCTGATTTAACTTCAGTAGCCAACTCTCCATCCCCATTCTAGTTCTTCTATAATATTTTCTTCAGAGCTCTGAGCCTTATCAGCAATTCTTCTGTGTTTTAAATTTGTCTTTCTTCCCCCATTATAATGTAAGTCCTACCCCCCACTGCTTAGCCTTGTCCTGCATAGGAACATAGCCAGCACTCAGTACATAGCTGTGGAATGTTGAACAATACCAGGTCATGCCAAGCATTTCCTATGTACTGTGCACAGGTACTTTGCAAATCATGTTACACTTCGTCCTCACAACAACCTGAAACGATGGGTTCAATTATTCCCATTTCATAAATGAGAACACTGAGACACAGAGAGTTTAGGCAACTTAACCAACGTCACAAATTGGTGGGGTTTACACTCAGGAGCTTGGTCCAGAACCCATACCCTGAGCCACTTGACTATACTGAATGAGGGATGTTTGGGTGGCTTCTTCTATCTGACCTCCTCTGTCTTTACGTATTAGAGAATAAAAGAGTTTACTAGGGATTACAAAAAAGATGGAAATTGTTCTTTTGGGGGAATTCCTGGTAGGAATCCAATCCCTACATTGGGTCTATGAAGAGTGGAAAGAAATTTGGGTCTTCCTCTAACCCTAGCCCTCAGGGACCCTATGGCTGCCATATGATTTCATCACTCTGTTCCTCTCCTATGTTCTTCCCAGCTCAGGGCTTCAGCTCCTATGAAGCTCTGCCCTCCGTTCAATTTTTTCATCTCTGTTAAGGGCCATCTCCTTGTGGGAGCAGTGGACCAGGAACAGGTGGGGAGTTAGGTGGGGTGGGTCTGCCGGTAACCGCAGTGGAAGCTTGCTCCTTATTTTTTTCATATTTTCAAAATGCCAGGAATGATCTCCAAGGTCCATTTCTAGGTTTACAGTATTATGGCTCAGGAGGTGTTTTACATAGACCTCGATTGAGGTTTTTACCAGGTCCTCTTCTGGACTATTTCCTCTCTGTCCACTTTCTCATTTCACAGGTCTTACATATCAATATTAGAGCATCATAAAACAGACAAATTCTTCGGAAGCCAAGGCATTTGGCAGCACTGGCTCAGGCTCTGTGACTTCCCCCTGGAAATTTCCAAAGTGAATTCATTCGTCCATCCATCTATCTAACAAATCATTACTGAGCACCTAGTATGTATAAGGGCCAATGTCAGGCACTGGAAGTATACATGGTCTAGACCCTCATGGAGCTAGTAGGGATAAAGTCACTAATAAAAGAAAAACCACAGAAGATCATAGCAGTGATAGGTACCATCAAGGGGAACTATATGGTGGTGTGAGGACAGACACTGGTAGAGAGTTGTCCTCACTGGGAAAATTAGTGGGGGCCTCCCTGAAGAAGTGGCAAACTAAGACCTAAACGATGAACAGAAGTTCACTAGAAGAAGAGGGGTGGCTAGAGTGTTCTAAGCAAAGAGAATAGCATCTGCAAAGGTCCACCGGCATGAGATAGGAGTGCATATTGCAGGACTAAATGGTCAGTGTGGTTGTAGTGCAGGGAGCACAGAGACCTACTCAAAAAAGCCAAGGATGATTTCCTGAAAAGCAGGGAGGTGGAGCTGAGATCTGCTGAATGGAAGAAGTCAGCAGGCCAAGGCATCTCAGCCTACTGCAGAGAATATTCCCACCCAGTTGCAGCTCCTCAGACATGGGTCCTCCTTAAGCAACATGTGGAAGCTTTAGCTTGGAGAAGCGGCAACTCAAATCCACTAGGGTTTTCTTTTTTTTTTTTTTTTATCCTTTCTAGGTAACTATGCTGGAGATCTCTTTGAAAATGAGAAGAAAGTCTCCATCAGTTGTCAATTGGCACCAAGGCCTGGACATAAGGAATCCAGCAAAGAATTCATTCTTGTCCTGCCCTTGGCTGGCCATGCCACAGAGGATGGCTGTGTGTGTTCTGGCCGACTTCCCACTCCCAATCAACCAAATGAAGATGTATAGAGTGAATGCAAAGCATTTGCTAGAGAAAGAAAACCAAAGGATCAGAGACATGACCAAAAGCCAGAAGGATTGCCTTCCAATTGTTCTGAGAGATAAATCAAAGCTTGTTTTCCTCTGTAGAAATAATACAATCAACAGAGGCTGTAAGTTCCAAAATAAAGTTTAGAAACAATAAATGGAGGTGATTCAAAATAGTGGTAATTACCCATTCTTCCCCCATTCTAGACGACTCATACTGGGTCCATAATCCAAATGACTTTCTTCTCATTAGTCCCTAAATGGAAAATTTTGCCAGGGCTATAAGGAGGAGAGTTGATGTAGTAACCGAATTCAGCTTCATAGATGCTAAGTGGCCCCACAAACTTAAAGCAAAATACCTGCTTTACAGACTATAATTCTCCATGACAGAGGAGATAATTGAGAGAGTTATTGGGGATTTCTAAGCAAAAAACACCTCACCTCCATCATCTGGAAATTAAGATGCAGGCAAGTCAGTCCTGTTGTCAAGTGTGAATGTTAGTGTGTTAAATAAACATTAAAAAAAATGAACCTGCTTGACAGTTATTTTTAAAGAGTCTGGTATGTATATTTTTCCTTCATTCAAAGAGCTCAAAATTGGCTTAAGTGGAATTTAATTGAAAAAGTTCACCTCAAGAGTGTGATTAAGCCTGGAAAATTTTAGCCAATAGGGGAATTTTTCATAAAATTATGACCTAGTGGAAATAGTGTTATAATGGAAGTCTGTGTGTAATGGGCGCCATTAAAATTATATACGTATATATTTGAGCACCAACAGGTAACTGACTTACAAAGTTACAATTCTATGAAGGGTTTCTGGTTATATTATAGGCTACAGGCGCAAAGCTCAAGTCGTCCAAATTCCTAAATAGAATTACAGTTAGATTAAAAAATATTCCTGCCCTAATTATACACCAGGCGTGATTTAGGATCTTATAATTAACTTCTGTATACACAGTCGTTGCCTATGTAGTAATGGGTAATCTGATTCACATGTAATGGAATATTCAAATAGGAGGAAGCTTCTGATTTTCTACTTCATCTTCAGCACTAAATTCATAAGAAAAACAAATAAACATAAAAACCCCAGCAATCTTGCAAACACTGACTGCCAGCAGATTAAGTGATTGGCAGATACAAAGATTCAGGGTAGTGACCAAAATCCCAGCGTCTTGGTCCAGTACTTTTCCTAGTTTGTAATGTTGATTCTCTTCTGGTCCGCTTCTAGCCTGCAGTTCACAGGGAATTCTAGAATTTTTATATAGGAGGAGTGTGGGGGTGTCCATTTGGTTTCAGGAAAAGAGTAAGCAGCTAGAAAAGTGCTTCTCAAACTTGAATGTGGATCTGGGGATCTTGTGGGTGCAGATTCAGTTCTAGCAGGTCTGTGATGTGGCTCTAAGACACTCGGGTGATGCTGATGTGCTGGTCTTCAAATCTCACTTTAAGGACTAAGGAGTTAGAGGACTTGTCTTACAGCTGGGTTTGCATGTGGACACAGCGTAACGTATGTTGTATGTTGATGTGGAATGTCTTTGGGGTGACTGATGGAGATTAGGGGCACCCCCTTCCAACCAACTCTTGACTTGGCTCCTGATCAAGTTCAACTACAGATGCTTATTAACATAATTGTAAGATCCATCACTATTCTCTGGACTCTATCAGTGTGGAAAGGTCACCTGCCCATCTTAAGGAAGGAGTTCACCCAGCATCTTGAATTTTATGTTTCTATCTCTTGTCACATTTGGGAAGCTTTCAGCCATTATTTTTTCAAGTACTTTTTCTATTCTCCTTCTAGAATATCAATGCCATGAATGTGAGATCTTTTGTTATAGTCCCACAGGTCCCCGAGGGTCTGTTCATCATTTTTTCATTCTGTTCTCTCTGTTGCTCAGATTAAGTAATTTTATTATTGTATCTTCCAGTTCACCGATTCATTCTCTCCCTTCGATTCTGCTGTTGAGCTCATCCACTGAGCTATTTATTTCTGTATTTTCTTTCTTTACTTTTTATATTATCTGAATTTTCCAGCTTTAGAATTTCCATTTGGTTCTATTTCTCTGCTGAGGTTTATGTTTTTGAAACTGTTTTGGGCATGTTTGTAATTGCTCATGAAAGCATTTTTATCGTGGCTTCTTTAAAATCTTTGATCATTTTAGTGTCTCTTATCTCAGTGTCATTTTCTTTCAGTGTCGTTTTCTTTCACTCCGTTTGAAGTCTTTCTGGTTCTTGGTACAATTAATGATTTTTGACTGAAACCTGGACATCTTTGTACTATGCTATGAGACTCTGGATCTTATTTAAACCCTCTGTTTTCCCTGAGTTATTCTGACACCGCTCCGGCAGGGGAAGGTCATCATCGCCTTGTTTCTCCCAGGCGGAGGTGAAAGCCAGGTTCCCCACTCGGCCCCCATCAATGTCTGGGGCATCGGGTGGACCCCTCTTTACTCCTGGATGGAGTAGGATGTCCAGCTCCCCACGTGGTCTCCACAGACACCAGAGGGGCTGAGGGGCTGGTAACTGGCCCACGGGGATGAAAGTCCCTGTTCCTTACTGCCTTTCTGCGGCACCTCCCGGGGTGGGGGGCAGTGGATGGATTGGGGCTCTTCATTCCAGCCTCACGGCGTGGAAATCTAGGTTCCTGCTCAGCCTTTTCCGACAGGGATGGGGTGTGACCACAGGTTTCTCTATGGAGTTTGGCTGCAGTAGAGAGGTTATTGTCTAAAAGTTTTCTGTCTTGCTAAGCTTCCCCTTTCCTGGTCCTTTGGCTGGAGAAAGCAAGCTTTTCTTGGGGCGTTTTTGTCTAAGTCCGTCAATGTCTCCTGGTTGCTGGCTTCTTCAGCCCGAAGTCTAGAACACGTGAGGCAGGAAGAAATCCAGCGCACCCAGTACCATGCTGTCCCTCCAGATCCCGGGTCCCTAGCAGTTTCTCGTCTCCTCACCTTTCAAAGTCTTTTTGTTTTAGTTGTACTTAGCTGGAAGAATAGGGGAAAGTGCATTTATCCCACCTTCCCAGAAGCAGAAATCATTATTATTGCTGTTATTTTACATTCATAGAATAGTCCACATGCAACATTAAATACATATCGGTTTACAACTTGCTTCTTCACTTAGCATTATGATTTTGAGAACTATCCATGTTGATATGCAAAGATCAAGGTCCTAATTTATTTTTGATATTTGCTGGTCCAGGTATGGGGCACATGACCCGGTTTAGTGTAGCATGCACGCAAACATGGACTAAACAGCCTTCACAGTCTGGCATTCAGGCAAGTCACAGGGACTATATCTACGGTACTCAGCTGATATGTTTTGTTTTGTTTCTTGTCACTGAACTTATGTTTTAATGACCTATTGGGTGACGAATTGAAATGCTTCTAAAATGGGGTGAAAATGAGCGGAGGTTGTAGATTATGGTAAATAATAGCACTGGGCTAGTAACTACAACAAAACGACAATTACTGTTACTACCACCGTTGGATTACTCCCCACTATGTGCCAAATATTATCTTATTTATTTCTCACAGCATCTATGTGAGGTGATATTGCCCTTATTTCACAGAAAAGGAAATGAGCTCACAGAAATGACATAACTTTCCCAAAGTCATCTAGTTCATACTTGACAATTGAATCTACTCTGTGAATTGTTTGTGTATGTGTGAAATTTTTAAGTAAAGAAAGCCCATCTCAAATGGTAAAAAGAAAAAAGAAAATTTACTCTCTCATATGACATCAGTGGCATCATCAATATTCAGGTTCTTTCCGTCTTTCTGCTCTGTTGAGCTTAGCTTCCCTCCAGAACACAAGATGGCTGCAGTCGTTCCAGGCGTCACATGCAGAAGAAGGAGGGGCACATCTTTGTGTGTGTCTGTGTGTTTCCTGTCGACAACAAAAATACTTATGAGAAGTCTCCCAACAAACTTTTCTCGTGTCATATTCACCAGATTTGTGTCAGACTCATAGAACCGGTTACATAATTTGTGGGGTCCAGTGCAAAATTAAAGTGTGGGATCCTTTGTTCAACATTTTTTAAGAATTTCAAGATGACAGCAGAGCATTAAACCAAGCATGGAGTCCTTCTGAGCCCAGGGCACTGGACAGCTGTACGGGTTGCATACCCATAAAGCTGGCCTTGCCCACACTGGCGGCTAAACTAATTTCAGACAAAGAGAAGAGGCCGATTATCATCTGCTTAGCTAAACTGGGATTTATTCCTGAAATGTGGGGTAGGGGGTGCCCATCCCTGAACCATAGAGAGAGAGGTGGAAACCAGAACAAAATCGAGATGCTGCCACTGCAGGGAGGGGGGAAGGGCAGTTGGTTGGCGATCAACAGTGTCTGGTCTGAGTGCATGCATCTCCAAGGTCTCTGCTTGCCTCCTCCATTTTGCTGCCTCCCCAGAGTTCACATTTCTGGGATCTAGCTCAGTTCTGCCACTATATGAACTTGAGCAAGTGTTTTCGTTTCTCTGAAATTCAATTTTCTTATCTCTAAAATTAGAACACATGGGCGTCCCCAGAATTCAGGGTGTGACCCTCACGACCGTGTTATGTCCATCACCAGAGAGGGGAATCTTGACCCTCCACCCAGGTGATAACTGCAGCAAGTTGATAGTAGTTCCTACCCCTTCCCAGACATGTGGTCAGGAATCTCCTTGGGCTGACAAGACCCTGGGGGATGCTAGCAAGCTCTGTCTTCTGCATTTGGGGGCTGAGGGAGGAGGAAGTAGGGAAAAGGCTCTGTTTCTTGTTTGGGTCACAGCAGGAGGGGCAGCAGTGGTGGTAGGTGCTGGGGTGCAGGGTAAGTCCCAGACGGTGGAGCAGGGACTCAGTGCTCCATTCCATCGCAGTCACGAGCACTGGAGTGGCGTCCATCCATAGGAGGTTTTTGGTTCACACACTGGGCTACCTCTTGGAGCATGTGGCAGATTATCAGATGGCCACAAATACCTCTCCTCCCCTTTCCATGCCCTTGTATTATATTGCAGCTTCTCTCAACAGGAGGTGGAGTCTATTTCTCCACCCCTGAATTTGGGCTGGCCTTATGATCTACTTTGGGCAATGGAACAGTAATCAACGTGGCTCAAAAAGAGACTTAAAAGCGTTTGTACATTGGAACTTGTCCTCTCTGTCTGGATTTTGGAGCCTTGAGCCTGTCGTGTGAAGAAGCCCAAGATAGCCTAGAGTTGGGGGGTCAGTATTGCTGAGGTCCCCCAGAACAACTAGTCTGCCAACCTCCAGATATGTGAATGAGGCCATTTGTATTAGTTTTCTAATGCTGCCGTAAAAAACTACCACAAACTCGGGAGCTCAACCCACAAATTTATTATCTTCCAGTTCTGTAGGTCAGAGGTCCAACATGGGTCTCAGGGGGCCAAAACCAAGATGCTGCAGGGCTGCGTTCCTTCTGGAGGCTCTGGGGGAGAATCTGTTTCCCTGCTCTTTTCTGGCTTCTTGAGGCTGCCACATTTCTTGGTTCACGGTCTCTCTCTCCATCTTCAAAGCCAGCAATGGCTGGTCAAGTCTGTCTCGTGCTGCATCACTCTGACACTGACTTTTCTTCTGCCTCCCACTTCCACTTTTAAAGACCCTTCTGATTACATTGGGTCCACTGGATAATCCAAGATAATCTCCCTATTTTAAGGTCAGCTGATTAGGAACCTAAAGTCCATCTTGAATCTTAATTCTCCTTTGCCATTTAACTTAAATGGCATTTAATTTACTCACACATTCCAGGGATTAGGCCTCAAACATTTTGGGGGCCATTATTCTGCCTATCATAAAGCCCATGCTATAAACCACTATATTTTTTAAATCTACTTATTATGTCTGAGCCAGAAAGATCTGAGTAGGGACTCAATTTTTGAAAGAACTCATCCCAATACTCCCAGTTTGGATAACGTAGATTCTCCCGCTGTCCCCAATCCAGGTAAGGATGGGCATGCCTTGCTCACTGGGTTGTTGAGAGAAGCCAGTTCCTTGGGGTTGTAGGACTGAGATCCTCATTTTCTTGCTGGCTGTCAGCTGAGGACCATTCCCAGCTTTAAGAATCCACTCACATTCCCTGACTTGAGGTCACCTTCTTCCATATTCTAAGCCAGCAATGGTGGGTCAAATCCCTCTCATACTTCAAATCTCGCCCCCTTCTTCTTCTTTCTCATCTCTCACAGTCAGCTGGAGAAGGTTCTCTGCATGTAAGGACTCACGTGATTAGTTTGCCCCACCCCCCCACCAGGATAATTCAGGGTAATCTTCTATTTCAAGGGCTATACCCTTAATCACAGCTGCAAAGTTGCTCTTGCTGTGTTAAGGTAAAATATTTATAGGTTCTGAGGATTAGGGTATAGACACCTTTGGAGGCCATATTCTGCCTACCATACCATCCTACCTCATCCAGCCTCCAGCCTACGTGCCAGCTGACCACATATGCCTGAGCGAGGCCAGCAGAGAGCAGCTGAGCTGGACCAGATCATAAGAACCACTCAGCTGACTCATGAAATCATGAGCTGTGTAACTGGTGGTTGTTCTAAGCCAGGATGTTTTGGGATGGTTTGTGTGATTGAATCAGTGTGCACCACATCATGGACATGGGGCCACTGTCCTCTATCCCTCACCCCGTCTCCCCTTAGGGGATGGGCCATGTTTCTTTCAAGCCCTGCAAACATAAAAAATATTCTTGTCTTAAATATTGGGGCCATTCTCTCTGAACTCAGTATTTTTTAACTGAAGCTGCCATAAGCAGTTGATCACAAGCTGCTTTTATATATATTTTTTTTAAAGATTTTATTTTTATTTATTTTTCCCCCAAAGCCCCAGTAGATATTTGTATGTCGTAGTTGCACATCCATTCCAGTTGCTGTATGTGGGACGCGGCCTCAGCATGGCCGGAGAAGCGGTGTGTCGGTGCTCGCCCGGGATCCGAACCCGGGCCGCCAGCAGCGGAGCGCGAGCACTTAACCGCTAAGCCACGGGGCCGGCCCTGCTTTTATATTTTTAAGAGGAGTTAGTTTTACCTACCTTTGCCTGGAAAATGGGACTGCTACCCTTGTATGTACCCTTCTAAGTGAAATTACCTTTGTGCTTCTAATGTGGTCTGACCCTCCAATACATCCTCTCAGCCCCCACTTTTTAAGAGAGTCTTTAACTAGTCCATTTTAGACCTTTTGTCTTGAAAAAGAGATAGCGAAAATTAATATCTAGTAGAGTACCCTACAGTAGGGAAAATAATGCATACTTTCTAAAACTGTTAAGGAGTATGTGGAAACATGGGTGAAGTACTTGTCTCTGTGCCTTGGACATTCCAGGTCCTCTGTGGATGTAAATTCCACTCTTAATGGGGTGAGGAGTATTACAACTTGTTTTCTGGTCCCAGTTTGCCACTAACGTTTTGTCTAGTCTTAACACATTGCTAATTTTTGCTCTGTTGCTTCTCTCACTTGTAAAATGGGGAAGTTAGAATAAAAAACTCCTAGAATACTTTTCTTCTAAATTTCTAAAATGTGATTCAGTTTTTGTTTCCAGACTATTTAGTTTTGCTGGGAGAGAAGTTGTGGATATGTTAATATGGTGTTAAAATATCAACTAATTTGGCTAAAGTGACTGTGTTTTGGTGGCTGACAAGCCAAGATGAAATAACAAATGCAAAAACTGGATATAATAATAAATGAATATGTGGCAGAAATGGGAGGTACGAATAACACACTTTGGTTTAGAGTAATGGTCATATTGAGGTAGAAAATATGGGGAGTCATTTTGGCAATGTTAAGGTTAGCTAAGACAGCACCAGGAGAAACCCTTGGTTTTCCTCTAAGTAATCAGAGATGCCTTCACAGCAGACCAAAGTAGGATGCCTGAGAATGTGTCATTACCTAGCAGAGGACCCCTGCATTCATTTTCTATTGCTGCATAACATGTTACTACAAGCTTAGTGACTTAAAACAAGACACATTTATTATCTCATAGTTTCTGTGTGTAGGAATCCAGGCACAGCTTAGTTGGTTTCTCCGCTTAGCCTCTCACAAAGGTATAATCAAGGTATCAGCCAGGCTGCATTCTCATCTGAAGGCTTGACTGGGGAAGAATCCATGTCTGAGCTATCTCAGGTTGTTGGTAGAATTCATTTCCTTGTGGTTGGGGGACTGAGGGCCCCAGCTTCTTGTTTATCTGAAGACTGCTTTCAGCTACCTATAGTTCCTAGAGGCCACCTGTGGTTCTCAGGGACCACCCACAGCTCTATGCTATGTCCCAATATGGCCTTTTCCTTCATCAAGCCAGGAAGGTTAGCCTCTAGAATAAATCTGCTAACAAGATGGAATATTATATAACATATCATAATCATTGGAGCAACATCCTGTCACCTTTGCTACATTCTGTTGATTAGAAGCAGGTCATAGGTCCTACCCACACTCCAGGAGAAGGGATTACACAAAAATGTTAACACCAGAAAGCAAGGATCATGGGGGATCACCCAGAAGTCTGCCTGCCACAACCTCTAAAGAGGGAGAGGATGAACATACCGGATCTGCCTCCTTTGCACTCCTAACGTCTAGAAAAGTGACCTGTAGCAAGTCACTTCCTCTCTTTCTCAAGGCTTTTCCTCCAGAAAGATGCCAGGACAGCTGACTATTTTCAGGTTATTTGGAGCCAAACAGAAATGTATCTTGGCAATTAATAAAAACTATACTGAGTTTAATGTGGATAACTTTAGTCAAAATATCCCCCATTTCACTTCATTAGAAGGTGTAAGTCTTTTCTCTGTTTTTGTTTCAACATCTCAGAATGAGGCTTCTCCAGGGCCTTCACAGAAACTTGAAGATGTGTTAACTTAGTGTAAGGCAGGAAGGTAGCATTGGTACAAAGAAACAGGGTAAGAGCTTACACTGTTCTTGCCTAACAGGTTCTGCCTAATTGAGCAAAATGAAAATTTACTTGGAAAAGAAAAGTTGATCAAATGCCAGCTAGGAGGCAAGTTGAGTAAACAAACCTTGGAAAGGAACAGAACCAAGTCATGAGTTTCCAATTTTGATTACAGTGTTTTAAAATAGAGAATTAAATCTAAAACATATTTTTTCTCTCGCACACCCCTGCACCCACACGTGATCATAATGAAGTGGGTTAGAGTACATATTTTTTCCTGGTCTCGATTTCTCTTACCCTTCCTCAAATTGCCTTCATGATGGAGCATCCGTGTGTCCAAACAAACAGACAAGTGCAGAGATGAATGAACTCACCCTTAACCTTCTTAGTATTTATTCCAGGGCTCGGGGGGGAAGCATGTCCATGCCAGTGAAAATCCCAAAACTGCCTCCGATAATTTGATATTTAAGATAGCTCTGTCAATGCCTCTTGAGGCATCGTGAGCGTCGCCCTTCTCCTGACCCCAAGCTTCTTAGCCCTTCTACTCCTCTCTCCCCATTCAGAGGGATTGTACTCCATCCCTCCACCATTCTTCCCTAAAAGAGCTTGTCTTTAGCAAAGATATTAGCTGACATTTACTAAACATCTACTACATCAGACACTGTGTTTAGCTATTTTAGTCATCATCATCTGACATTTTTCAGCATTTACTGTATGAACGGTAATCTCACGTACGCTCATCTAAGTTTTATACTAGCTATATGAAGTAGGCATTTTTTAAAATAGAGTCAACTATTTACTCATGCCTTAAATAAATGTCAGAAGATGGGATGGAAATTGGGTGTTTATTAAAAACTTTATTAGATGAAAATGGCTCTTGAACATTTTTTTTTATATATGTCCTTTTATATATGTCCTTGTCACAGCAGCATGGGGAATAACTGGTGTTCAAAACCAAAGCTCATATAAACAGAGAATCACTCTTTCTGGCCCTCTGATCATTCCCCAGGTTCATGTAGGTATATAGAGTCAGCACACACACATATGTGTAATTGCAGGACGGCAAGCCCTCTCTTTCCCATCCATTGCTCTTACCATATGGCAATGCTTTAGAGGAGGAAAGGCACAAATATGGATCAGGAGTATAGAAACACACCAGAGTGGTAGGGTGTGGAGTCAAGTGATGAGTTTATTATGGCCGCCAGTGTCTAAAGACGGCCTCTCCCAATGTCTTCTGTGGTCACATGGATGTCTTTTCCCTGTGTGTCTTCTCCTCTTCTTATACCAACACCAGTCATAGTGGATTAACCAGCTGGAACCCGTGGGGATTTGAGCTGGGTAACGCACGTAGATCATAGTGTAAGAGTAATGGATGACATTTAAAGGTTTGTTACAATGAAATGACAAGATCCAATACCCATGTGGGTGTCACAGGTAAATTGGATGGGGGAGGAGCTTCTCATATCAAAAAGTAGAGCTTATTTTCCCTCTCCTTGAGTCTAGGCTGGCCCTGTAACTGTTTTGACCAATAGAATGTAGTTAAAGTAATATTCTAGTACTTTCAAGCTCAGACCTTCAGAGACTGACAGCTTCAGAATGCTTCCTTGTGCAGCTTCCTTCTTGGAAAGAAGCTGCCATGTTGTGAGGAAGACCAAGCAGCCATGTGGAAAGACCCCCATAGAGGAGAACTAAGGGCCTCCACAAACCGCCCCTGCTGAGCCCCCAGGTGACATTGAGCATTGATTGCAGGCTACGTGAGTGTGGCCATTTTGGACTTTCCAGTCATTGTAATACTCCTGCCAGCACCAAAAGAAGTGGAACTCCCCATCTAACCCACAGAATGAGAAATATTAAATTGTTGTCTCTTTAAGACATTTCATTTTGGGGTGGTTTGAACCAGAACACTCTGTTTCTTCACAAGATAATTTTCTGCAAGTGCTTTATTGAGAATGTCTTTATTTTCCTTTCTAATACTTCTCTCCCTTTGAATTCATGTCACAGAAGCATCAGGGCTAATCCAAGACTCCTTCTGGCATGGGAAGCAGACCAGCCACCCTTTGCACCTCCACCTCGGAGGGTCTATCAGGACCTGGATGGAGTTCAGGGGAAAGGAGACAAGCAGCCAGTGGCCCAGATTTCCTTTTCTAGAGAGAAGGGCTTTCTTTTACCTTGGTTTCAATTTTCTATATCTCTATTCGACAACAAAAGTGGTTCAATTTGGGGCCCATGATTAGGGGTGGACCCATAGGAAAGCCTCCAAGGGCACTGCTTTGGCAAATACACATTATCTGCAATGCCTCTCAGATGAACTGCTAGTGGCTTTTAGGAATGCAGTGTTAGCAAGGCTCCTGAGGCCATATTGAGAGCCCCCAGGGAAGATTGCTATGTTCTTCACGCTGCAAGCATGCCCCGTATTTGTACTCAATCTTTAGGGCTCCAGGAGCTATGACGCACCATAAGGACAGCTACATATTGTTTGATTTCACGCCATTTCAATCTGATCGTGCTACCATTTTATTAATTTGTAGACTCTAGATTACATTTTAATGGTCTGGTTTGCATTCTCCCTCCTCGGTTTTTCTGGTTGATAAAATTTTAAAGGGACATCTGTTGTGCTAAAGATGACTTTTCACTTAGGATGCAAAGTCATTGGAATGTGTGGCAGCAATTTTTCTTGGGTAATGACCTCCCCTATCTTATCAAACCAGGCTTTGGTTGCAGAAGGGCTCTTTTAATTCAATTGTGTTTAACTTCGCCATTTGTTGACTGGCTGAATGGATAACTCTCTCTCACATCCCATGCTGACTTCCCACACATTTGTCTTCAACTCTGAAGAAGGAGTCTGGAGTCTGGAGGCCTGGCCAGAGACTAATGAGAAATTCTGATGCTATTTTACAAGGGTTTTTATAAAGGATCTATTTCCTTCAGTGGATAGAGGAAGGTGGAGAGAAGCTGTGTGCCAAGATATAATTGCTATTACCATCAATGGCAAATATTTAATGAGTGGCTCCTGTCTATAGAGCCTTGTGACATATCTATGGCAGAGGTTCTTAACTGGGGGTCCTTTTGCCTCCCCTCCTTCCCAGAGAACATTTGTCAATGTCTGAGACATTTTTAATTGTCTCAAGACAAATTTTAATTCTCCATGAAATTTTAATTTCATGACCCAGGGGTGCTACTGGCACCTAGGCGGTGGATGTCAGGGATGCAGATAAACATTTTACAATGCAGAGGACAGTCCTCCACAGCAAAGAATTATCCAGCCCAAAATGTCAATAGTTTTGAGGTTGAGAAACCCGGGTGTGTGGATATAAAGACATTGAATATGGACCCTATCTTCATGGAGGGAAACCAGGACAAGGGGAAATAGGGATGAAATATAGGTAGGATGAGCCGTAAAGCAGAGAGGCGTCAGCCAAGCGTTGGCTCATCCCTGTGGTATCATAGAGCAAAGTCATCCACATAGGGAAGGGCACTTACCCATGGACATGGCGACCCCTAGCAAAGGCACAGACAGAAGAAGAAAAGACAGCCATGGGGTTCCGCTGGGTGTGGGACTGGGTCTTTTCTTTTTTTTTAAATTTCTTTCTCTAGAGCGAGATCTCATCCAGCATCGTGGACTCTAAATAATTTCTTGAGGCTGATGACTCCCAAATTTCTATCTCAAGACCACTCTTCTCCTCTGACATTTAGACTCAGATACCCAAATGGGTGATTTTATATTTCCACGTGGATGTCTCATGGTTGTCTCTAACTTAATATGTCCAAAATGGAACACTTGTTTCTCTAACTTTTTCCTTTCCCTCTCAAATATTTCCTCTTCCAGCAAATATTACACCATCCTGCCAACTGTTCAGGACAAAAATATGATTCCTCTCATTTTCCAAGTATCTATATCCAATCTGTTATAAAGTCTATAGATTCTACCCTCTAAATAAATCTCAAGCCCTCCTTCCAAACTCCATCTCCTCTGTTGCTCCCCTAGTTCAGGCCACCATGACATATATGTCCCGAAGATTAACGCGGCAACTTCCTAAATGGTTTACCTTCATCCTTCCCTCTGGCCCAGCCTCCGTCCAATCTACCTATGACAGCCACATGCAAATTGGAGCATGTCATTCCCTTGTAATGAGCTTTTAAAGGTCATCCTTTGCTTTTACAGTATGACCTGCATGCCTTATCTGGCTTTCAAATCTCCATGTGCTCCAGCTGGTTAATCCAATATGACTGGTATCATTATAAGAAGAGCAGAAGAGACACAGAGACACACGGAGAAGATGGCCATGTGACAAGAGAGGCAGAGATTGATGTAAGGCATCTACAAAGCAGGGAACACCAGGGATTGGCGGCACCCCAGCAACTAGAAGAGGGAAGAAACTGTTCTCCCTTACAGCTTTCAGGGCCATGTTGAAACTTTGAGTTTTTCACTTCTAGCCTCTAGAATTGTAGACAATAAATTTCTGTTATTTAAAGGCACCCAGTCTGTGGTACTTTATTACTCCAGCTCTAGGAAACTAAGACAGACTCACCACTCTCACCCCTTTGCTCATTCCCTCCAGCCACACTGGTCATCTTTCTCTTCCTCAACACATCAAGCCCACTATTCCCTTTCTTAGGAAAAGTGTGTCTTCCCTTGATGTTTGCAGGCTGATTCCTTCTTGTCATTCAGGGAGCAGCTTGAATCTCGCCTCCTCTGAGGGTCTTCTTGGATCACCAAATCTAAGGTAGTTATGCTACACCATCTATTTGGCACCACCTTGCACACAGTTTTGCTTAGAACATGCCACCACATGAAACTTTTCTTGTTTATTTGTTTATGGCCATGGTTCCCCACTGCAAGTAAACCCCATAAAACAAAAACATTTCCCTCCTGTTAACTCCTGTTCCTTTTCCACCTGGAATAGTGCCCGAACTTTGTAGATACTCCATGAATACTTTGTGAATGAATGGGCCAGTTTACAAAAAAGAGTCTTCACCAAAGTGAAGCTGGTTTGAGTGACCCGATGACAGGGAATAGACCATGAGTAGTTCAACTGGTTCTTTGAGATGGAGACGGTAGAGGCTTTTTGATGAAAGGAGCAGGAGTTCTCAATCGCAGATCACCCTCCTATGGGTGAGAGGAATCTCAGCCCCTGTTTAATGCTTAACTTCTGGTGGAAGGGACGTGCTTGGTTGTGTTCCATCAAGCCCACCCCTTCTCCTCTACAAATATTTATGTTCTGAGCTCCCCCTCTCCCAGGCCTAACAGGAGCCCTGGAGAGGCTGTACACAGCACAGGGCCTAATGGAGACATTGCAATGCTATTAGCACAGATGGTTGTCATATGTATGCAAATGAGAAACAAATTGAATTTGGTGTCCCTTCTCACCAGCTGTCCTATCAAGGAAGGCTCCCACAGCAGCAGAAGAACTGCTGCTACATTGCTAATCTGTCACCACAGATTAATTACAACGAGCACATTAATCACTATTTGTTTCTAGTACAAAAGAAAATATCTTGTTTTTCAAGTACATCCTGTTAAAAGAAGGTGTCCAGCCTTGTAGAAACAAGGCCCAACAAGGGCATGAGGTTTCATTAGTTAGGAACAAGAGGCAAATGAAGGGTGAATAGCCCCAGGCTGCACACTGCCTTCAGAGCTAGCTGCTAGTGAAGATTCAAAGAGAGCCACCCAGGCTGGATGACGAAGGCCACCCAGCCAGCGCTCACTTTATCTCGTGCTCACACAGCCCAGAGGTTCAAAGAGCTCATTTTGCTTAGTCGATCGTCAAAGAAACACGAGCTAATAGAAATAGATGTTTTAGATGAATTATTACTGTTATTATTATTATTACTATAGTTTGGTAGAAAGTGCAATAGATGAGGCACTAGCTGGGGATTCAAGAGACTAGATTATGGTTCTGGCCAAGTATCTAGTTCTTGTTTAAAAACTGGATTAGACTAATGGTTTTTCATCTTTTTGGAGAGTCAGGACCCATTTAAATATTTAATGAATGCAATAGACTCTGTCACCACAAAATATATGTATGAACAAAATTTTATATTCAGTAACAGTAGATTAATTGATTCTCTGAAGCTGTTGTATGCACCCATATTAAGAAGGTTTTGACCAGATGACCTCTGCTCTCTGCTTTCCCTACACCATCACCATGAGGTCAATTCCTCCACTACTCATCTCTAGCTCTCATAGGCTATGAGTCTCAGTTTTAGCCATTCATTTGTTCATTTATTCATTCCACAAACATTTCTTGGACACTGTACCTGATGATATATATGTAATGGTGAAAGAAACATGTGCCATCCTGGTTTTCATGAAACTTACCCTCTGGTGGGGGAGACAGAGGTTAATCAAACAAGCACAGAAATACATATGAAATTTCAATTGTGAATAAGGACTAGAACAGAGAATTATATGGCACTATGGGAACACATAATAGGGAGAGTCAGCCTAATCTGGGGTGGAGGAGGCTTCCCTGAAGAAGTGACAATTATGTGAAGATCTGAGGATAAGGAGCTAACCAGGCAAAGACGGATGTCGACAGAGTTCCCTGCAAAGAGAACAAATCGCTGGAGTAGAACAGCACAGGGCTTGCTCAAGAAACTAAAAAAAGACCCACACAAATGGTTTTCAGAGAGCAAGAGGCAGCACGAAGAGATTCACAACTAGAGGATGGGAGCGTTCCTGCAGGTCCTCTTCAGGAGGACTGCCTTTATTCCAAGACCAGTGGTAAGCACTGCAGGGCTTCGAGCAATCAGGAAAGCTGATCAGATTGGCATTTCGAAAACTTCATTCATCTTTGACATTAGAAACAGATGCTGGTTCATGTAGTGTCCTTGGCTGCTAAGTGTTTTAGCCCAAGAGTCAATCAGCTTGTGCTTCTATACTGGACAATGTAAGGGATTCAGAAGAAATAGCAGAGAGCGTCCTTCGGCAGAGTAGCTTTCAAGTGTACTAAGGATGAGGGGAGAAGTCAAGGATTCAGTGTTAATGTTAAGACCTGAGAAATGCTTTTGAGTGGAGGGGAGTCGGGAGCATTTGAGCAAGTTCAGCACAAGTCTTGTTTTTAGATGACTTAGGATCAGTTTTTGAGAGGCAAGAATGTCACAGGCAAGACTGACAAAGATGAACAGAGGAACGAAGATAACAGACTTGGCGGGGAGCACACGCAATGGAGAGGAGAAATCATCCTTGCGAATTTAAACTGCAATGCCTTTCAACTTCCCGAAGCAGTTTTTTTCAAAGTTGGCCCATCAGCTCTTTGTTGACAGTTGTGTTGGCGGAAAAATGAGAAACTGCTCTTTAAAATAAATAATTAACATGACATTTCACATGAAGTCCAACCAGTTTGTAAGTGAGACCACAATTGATTAAAAGAGGCCTGTAGGAACGAAATCAACTCGAAGGCAAACATTTCTACCTGGCATAAAAAGTTTAAAGAAAGTGGTGATTATATCCTTTGTGTTGTATAAAATAGAATTCTGGTTGCCCAAAGGAGTAACGAATATATTGGAGAAAGGCAAGTTGATTAATAGTCAAGGATGATTTTTACAGCAGTCCCGTCCTTAGAAATCTATACTGAGGAAAATAATTTAAAAAAATGTGTAAGGATATTTATCATCAAAAGACAGAAAAAAAATCAACTTGCCCCCACAAGAGTATTGATTAAATAAATAATGGTGAACTATACAAAGCAATACTATACAGTAATTTTAAAAGAATTGAGATGCATATGTATTGACATGAAAATATGTCCATAGTATAGTCAATGGGGTGACCAAAACGGACTTCAAAACATTATCTATTTATTGTAGGATCCTAATGATATAAATAAATATTTATAGAAGCCATCAGATGGGGATTCCCTCACCTTCCCACCACCAAATTACAGACCTGCTTTGGTTAGTTTGCATATTCTCTATCTTCCATCATGGCTCCAAGGAAGAGGGATCTCTGCTCCCATCAAAGGTCAATCACTTATTGTCTGGACTCCATTTCCTCCTGCTTCCTCAGGGACATCACTGCTGCGGTTACCACGCTTTTCTCCTTCATCATGAGATTCTTCTGTTCTATTAGGCCATTCCCACCAGTGTAGTAAGAAGCTCTCCATTCCCTCCACCTCCCAGAGCAGCTGCTACATCACTTACACTCATCTGTTCGGAGCAGAACTCAAAAATGTTGCTATGATGCTGTTTCCACTTCCACTCACTCTGGTCTGGTTTCAGTCCCCATCACTCTTGTCAAGGTTACAAACTGCCTCCACGTTGTCAAACACTTTGGTCGCTTCTCTAACCTCATCTGACTCACTCAGCAGCGCGCGATGCCATTGACCTCGCCTCCTCTCGAACACTTTCTTTCCTATTCTTCCATGGCCTCCACTTCTCAAACCGATGTCTAATGTGGACTTCCCCAAGGCTTGGTTGAGATTCCTCTTTTCTTCCCTGGATTGGTTGTTCTCAGCTCTGCCTGCCCAGTAGCATCATCTGGGAAGGTTTCTAATGCAGTGACGCCTGGGCTCCAGACAGGGGGAGTTAGACTCTCTGGCTGTGCAGCTGTAGCTCTAGCAGGTTTTAAATGCTTCCCAGGTGACCCTTTTGTGCGCTCAGGGAGAGAACCACCGCCCTAGGTGGTCTCATTCAGTTCCATGGTTTTATGTATTATCATCACGAGGCCAAGTTGCTACTAAGTTTATATCTTCAGCCCCTAGGGGAGCTCCCTGGAAGAACTAGGCCAGTCTCGTCTGAAGGGAACTCCCTGTCCCCTGCCGGCGCTGCCCTAGTCCTGGGACCGGGGTGGGGTGATCAGCGCTAATGTATCAGAGAACTGCCCCCGGGGTCCTTTGCCATCCTCTGACCGTGCCTGTCATACACTCGGCTTTCAGAGGAACAGAACAGCTTCTTCAGGAGCTTGTGCCCAGGTTTCACAGTCTCTTCATATCACTTTCTCCAGTTTGGCTTGGACAAAACATGAATACAGACAATTATGCTTTCATTCTAAATCTTGATTGGCTGTCGAAGAGTCTCTCACGCTGCCCCAGATCCACACAGGACTGTGTCTTCTGTTTGTCCCCATGTTCCCCTGCACACCCCTCCCAGCCCCCAGCAGTAACACCAGGTGAGTCTCCTCTGGGAGCTCTGCAGGCTCACACTGTTAAGATCTGCATGAAACTGTCCTTCCCATCTCATACCAGACTCTCCCGGAGCCTTGCTAGTCGTTTTTGAGTATCCTCCCTAATCCCTCCTATGCTCTTGTGTGATGGTTACTTTTATGTGTCAACTTGACTGGGCCATGGGGTACACAGATATTTAGTCAAACATTGTTCTGGGGGTTTCTGTGAGGTGATTTTGGGTGAGATTAGCATTTGAACTGGGGACTCTGTAAAGCAATTGCTCTCCCCAGTGTGGGTGAGCCTCATCCAATCAGTTGAAGGCCTGACTAGAACAAAAAGGCTGACTCTTCCCTGAGGAGGAGAGAATTCTTCCTGCTTGACTGCGTTCAAATGGGGACATCAGCTTTTTCCTGCCTTTGGACTCGAACTGAAGCATTGGTTTTTCCTGGGTCTCAAGCCTGCCAGCCTTTGGACTGCAATTAGACCATCGGCTCTCCCTGGTCTCCAGTTTGCTGACTCCAGACCTTGTGACTTGTCAGCCTCGGTACTTGAATGAGCCCATCGATTCCTTATAATAAATCTCTCTCTTTGTGTGGATATATACATGTGTATACACATATCATACATATATATGACATGATATACATATGTATGATGTGTATATATACATATACATATGATATGTATGATATGATATACTTATACATGCTTGTGTATATGTAACCATATCCATATCCGTATCTATATCTACATGTCTATATCTATATCTGCACCTCCTATTGGTTCTGTTTCTCTGGAGAACCCTGACTAACACACTTTGTCTCTGTAACCACTGTTTTAGCATCTGGCAACATCACGACTCTTGAAGGCACTCACTCCATCCCCTTCAGTCCCTGACTTAGCAGTTGGGTCCACATATCTCTGTGCTCATCTTGTAGTTTCATTACAAGCCTCCCTTGCAATGTTCTTTTCCTACCTGGATTACTAGTCTTGAAATGTTGCAATTCCTTTTCAATCTTCTGCTCCAAGGAGACTTCCTTAGAACTTCCTAACAAACTCTTTCCTTCTTTATGATCACACCACCCACACCCCTCTTCCTCCTGCTCCTGGCATGTCCATTTCCATACCCTATCCTCAGCAGGCTTCAGGATTTGGTTCAGTACAACAGAAGTTATCGGGTGCGTGCCACATGTTATTTCAAAAGTCCCTGACATTCCAAAGGGATGTATCAAAGTCACGGATTCCTAAATGCCTGGATTTCAGGTTATCTGAATTGTTGGTTGAACCTCATTGTGTGAATTACAAGAAAGCAAAATGTGGCAAAGGACAATGATATACATGACAGTGGTCTTCTCCTTGTCCAAGCGAGAGACATGGCATGGCACAGAGAAGAGAATGCAGACTTCCTACTCAGGCGGCCGAAGACTGAATCTTCTGTCAACTCTCCTTAACTGGCTTAGCTTTGGTTTCCTCATTTATAAAATGGGCGCGTTAAAATCTGTCTGCAGCACTGAGTGTTAAGTGACAACATGTAAAAGGCAGACGGAGGAGTGTCAGAGAAGGAAGACCTCCCTTTCTCCCCTTGGCTTTCTGTGTTTACTTCTTGGAATGCTGAAGACAGTAGGCGGTGGAGGCAGGAACCACAGACAGCGTTATTCTTCCTACCATTCTGTTCAGGTCTCTGCGGGCTCTAGAACTCATCTCAGAGAGAAATGAGTGAACCTTGTGTGTGGGGAATGGCTGGAAGTCTTGGCCTCCACACTTTTCTTTGCTGTATCTGCTCGTACTGTGCAAACGGCAATCAGAGTCCCAGAAAAGTACTGCTCTCTTTCAGGCAGCACCCACTCCATCTCCCCAAAGCACTCTTTTAGAACTTCCCAAAGCTGACCTTTCCCATTCGTGGCTGAATGGAGTTCTTCATAAATTTGTCCATAACAACACCTACTGTTTACCAAGCACCTACCACATGCCTGCTATTTTAAACTAGATCAGCCCCAGTACTCACAAAACCGTGCAGGCGAGGTCGGTGTTATTGTGAGCTGAAGGCCACGGAGTTGATCAGCAGCAGAGCAGGAAGGTAAACACAAATGTGTGGTTTCGAAGTTCGTGTTCTCTCTTCCCC
The DNA here is from genome assembly GCF_057802395.1 of Ceratotherium simum simum. Lineage (NCBI taxonomy): Eukaryota > Metazoa > Chordata > Mammalia > Perissodactyla > Rhinocerotidae > Ceratotherium > Ceratotherium simum. Next base: position 5,452,034 of record NC_141915.1, read on the forward strand.
TTTTTATACTGGACCTGTCTATCATTGCCCACTCCTTGCACACGTGCACACGCACACACACACACGCACACACACACTTCCTCGTGTTTGTCAATTACCTCCACCCCCAGTCCCTGCTGAAGGAATGGATTTTCAGGGAATGGGTTTATATTTGCGTTGTCCTATCCCCCTGGCTACCCCTTGACAAAGAGTGAAGCTTAGATTAGGGGGAAACCACCTAATAGCCCAGGCTATAATCGATCAGCCTTCCCCCTCTAGCATTGGAACTCTGAGACAGAGGCTTGTGGGCCCTGGCGCTCACAGCAAAGTTGGGCCATGTACAACCCAAGACGTGAATGTCAGAGAGGAGAAGGGAGCTGAGGCCAGAGAGAAGGACCCACAGGCAGAGACAAAGTGGAGGTGTCTCAGTTCTCACCAAGTCCGCTCTGCTTCCCGCCAACTGCACATCCTGCACTGGGAGTCTTGGTGTCCTTCAGCTAAACTCCCGCCTCTGCTCCCCACACATTCTTTTAAATTTAAAATACTTATGTTGAATAGGAAATGCAGCCACAGATTCAAAATCCAAAACATGCAAAAAGGGTATATGAGAAACATTGTATTTCCATCTCCTTCTGCGCCCTCTTATGCTTAAATGCAAACGGCTGTCAATTTCCTTCTCGAAAGGTGGGTGCTACACAAACATGTCCCTATATACATATATCTGTATACATATACGTTATTTTGGTGGATGTAAATAGTAGCATACTAGACCTATTGTTCCTTTTTGCACTTTGCTTTCTACTTTCGTTTATAAATCTTAAAGTTGGTTCCATATTAGCATAGTTAGAGCACTTTCATTTTTTAAATACATTGCATCTGTTGTATGGATACTTCAATATATGGTTAGCTTGCGTCCTACCACGGATATTTAAGTTGTTTCAATTATTTTGCTACTATAAACAATGCTGTCATAAACTTCTACATGCTTTATTTCACAAGTTTGTGAATCTATTTCATGCTACATTCCTAGAGGTACAATTTCTGGGTCAAGGGCAAATGTACTTTAATTTTTTTAGTTATTGCCAACTTGCTGTCGATGGAGGCACGATTTTCGCTCTCCTCAGCAAAGCATGAGAGTGTCTCTCTCCCCACAACTTTGCAAGACATGCGTTATCTAATATTTGGTCTTTGCCTGTTTGATAGTAAAAAAGAAAAAGGCATATTGGAGTTTCATTTTAATTTCTCTAATTGTCAGTGAAGCTGAATGTGTTTTCATAGTTTTAAGAACCATTTGTGTTTCCTTTTCTGAAATGTCTGATCATAATCTTTGCCCATTTTTCTCTTAGGCACTTCATTTTTATCTTATTGATTTGAGGGGCTTTTTATATATGAAGAAAATTATCATTTTGTGGTAGAGGGAGCATTTTTTCTTCTCAAATTTTCTTTGTTTTTGCTTTATGAATTTTTTTCAACATAGAGTTTTTAGAAAATTGTTCTTGGGGGCTGACCCCGTGGCGTAGCAGTTAAATTCTCGCGCTCGGCTGCTGGCAGCCTGGGTTCAGATCCTGGGCACGCACTGAGGCACCACTTATCAGGCCATGCTGTGGCGGCGTCCCATATAAAGAAGAGGAAGATGGGCACAGATGTTAGCTCAGGGCCAGTCCTCCTCAGCAAAAAGAGGAGGATTGGCACGGATGTTAGCTCAGGGCTGATCTTCCTCACACACACACAAAAAAATTATACTTTGTGGTCAGTGTTTTAATTTTGCCTTTTATGGAGTGCTCTTCCTTATAGCGAGAACATAGCAGTTTTTAATCATTTCATTTTAATGTTCTCATTTGATTCATGTGAAATTTATTTTAGTAGAGGTAGGGATTTTTCTGTCTTCCTTATTCCTTTTGTTGGTTGGCAGATTTTATTTTATTTTATGGGTTATAAGATGTCAGGTTGGTTAAGTTATTTACTTTCATTTTTTTCTGGTTTATTAATGTACATGTTAAAGGTTTTCCTCTGAGTTCTGCTTTAGCTGTATCCCATTGGTTCTGGCATGTAGTATTTTCTTATCTTTATTTTTCTAGCTGTTTACAATTAACTCAAAATTTATTTAAACTTGTAAAATTTCCAGATGGTTGGGTATTTTTTTTCCTACTAGTTTTGTAATCACTTTTTAACTTTATTTTATTATGAGCAGAGAAACATTTCTGAATTGTTTCCTTTTTTGGGAATTTACTGAGGTTTACTTTCTGGCCTAATAAATGATCAGTTTTTTTGCCAATGACTCACCGGCACTGGAAGTAAAGATCTATTCTCTGTTTTTAGGGTAGAGAGGTAAATATATATCAATTATATCCATATTATTATGTACTTATGGCTTTTTAAAATCCTTTTTAAAAATTTACTTGTTCTTGGGCCGGCCCAGTGGTGCAGCGTTTAAGTGTGTGCACTCCACTTTGGTGGCACGGGGTTCACAGGTTTGGATCCAGGCATGCACCGATGCACTGCTTGTCAAGCCACGCTGTGGCGACGTCCCATATAAAGTGGAGGAAGATGGGCACGGATGTTAGCCCAGGGCCAATCTTCCTCAGCAAAAAGAGGAGGACTGGCATCGGTTGTTAGCTCAGGGCTGATCTTCTTCACACACACAAAAAATTTACTTGCTCTTTCGTGGACTGAGTGAGGTAAAATAAAATCACCTACAATTGTGTTTATTTACCCAGGTAATTCCTGTTCATTTCTTTTATGAATGATAAGGCTGTTATTTGGTAAAGAGTCATCAATAACATTAGTTCTTCATTGTGAATTGAATCTATGATTTTAAAATGTTCTTTGATTCATGAAGTTTTTGTATTTGGGATATAATTCCATCTGTTATTAAGATTGTGACCAGTTCTTTGGAATTTCCTTTGCCTGTCCTTGTATTTTCAAACTTTCTGGGTCATTTTGTTTTAGATTTGTCTATTTACCCAGTAAAATTTGAGTTTTGTTTGTGATCTGAGTCTTTTTTTCTCTTGAGGAGTGAATGTTGCCCATTTATGTCATGATAAATAAGTTTGTTTTTAGTTCTGTAATCTATTTTCTGTTAAGTTTTGTGTTTTTTTGATTTAAGAAAACAATTTCTGGGCCAGCCCAGTGGCGTAGTGGTTAAGTTTGCGCACTCTGCTTCAGTGGCCCAGGGTTCACAGGTTCGAACCCCAGGCACAGCTGGATGCACCACTCACCCAGCCATGCTGTGGTGGTGTCCTACATACAAAATGGAGGAAGATGGGCACAGATGTTAGCTCAGGGCCAGTCTTCCTCACCAAAATCAAAACAAAACAAAACAAAAACTATTTCTATGGTTGAATTTTCTTGACATTTGGGCTGTGGTGTGTGTATTCTGCTGATTTGGAAAATTTATATTTTAGTTCAAGAGTTACTTTATAAACATAAAGATACATATTATACATTTGTGCATGACATTTAAATATCTACGTAGACATTTAAATGTCTATGAAAAACAACAAAATTGGTATACTTTCTCCATGATATTCCCTTAGCTTCCACTACCCAATTTTAGTAGACTTTATTATTTTCTCAGTGTTTAACTTATAGTTGTTAAATATACTTAGAGCTCAATTGCTTGATATATCATCTTTAAATGCTATTTTCTCTCCCCCTCCCCAGCTGCAATGCTATTTCTCACCTTCTTTCTGCCTTTGCCTTAAAGCTTTTGTTAGGGATTTCACTTCAATATTTTTAGGATTTTTAAATATTTACATTCTATTCTGAACCATTATCCACTTTGTTTTTTCATCTTAGTCCTATAATTCCATCAGTTCTTTTGTCATATTTTTTTCCCATTTATCTCTAGTTTGCTGAAGTTTATCTTCTGTTGGTTCTTTTCTTTGGAAATATCCATTATTTGTTTATTGTATCATTTATGTCTTTCTTGTCTATTGTCTTCTCTTCCACTCTTTTCAACTCTGATTATTCCATTTCATTTTCTTTGCTTTTCTCACTTCTGTTGTCCACATCCCTTACTACGTTTGTAATAGTGTTTATTCTCCTATGTGCTACTCCTAATGTGGCCTTTATGGATTTTTTTGTCTTTCATTGTTTTCCTAATAGTTTCCAACTCAAGTTCCATTCCCTTCTATCATCTCACTTATCTTTCCTGAGCCCTGTATCTCTGCTTTATGTTTTTATATAATAAAGGTGATTGCTTCATTAAGGTTTTTGTTGAATGATCACATGCTTGTTAATTTTCCTCAGCCCCACGGCAACATCTTGTTGGTGAGTGTGCATCTTCCATTTGCTTTTCCTATGCTTGTTCTTTTTTGAATACTACTCATTGCTGAACGGGTGAGTCCTTACCGGGCTTGCTACTTGCAAGAGTTCCCTGGTTGGGTTGGGTGGGGGAGGAAGGGCGGTGCTCCAGGCCTGCAGCAATTCTCCTCGTGATGATGGGTTTTAAGTGCAAGGAGCTCTTCTAGGATGTACTTCTCCGGGACCAACCAGGGTTGGCGGTGAAAGGGCTGCTAGTAAAGCAGAGGTCTTTCTCCTTCACTCTGTCTCATTGACCAACCACTCCCAGCAAAACGGCTGGTCTGTGCGATTCCTCATTCTGCCCCACCCTCCTTGTTTCCGTTTAGTGCCAGACCAAGTTGAGAGAAGCTTCCTCTAGCAGCCTGCTCACTCTGTTCCCAACAAAGGGCTCTTGGTTGTCTCCCCACCACCCCTGCTCCTACCGAGAATTGTGCTGTCCCAGCTTTGTCTGAGATCTGCAGCTTTGTGTGCCCTTCTGTCCCTTCTCTCCAGTCTGTTCGACCTTCATTTCACCTGCTTATATCCAGTCAATCCTCATTATTCACAGATTCTGTATTTTCAAATTTGCCTTCTCACTGAAATTCATTTGTAACCCCAAATCAATACTCGTGGCGCTTTTGTGGTCATCCGTGGACATGCTCACAGTGGTGAAAAATTTGAATCACTGACACACACATTCCCAGCTGTGGTTGAACAAGGCGACACTCTGCCTTCCTGTTTCAGCTCTCACACTGTAAACAAGTGTCCTTTTTAATGGTCTATTTAGTGCCCCGTTTTTTGCATTTTTGATCTTGTTGCTGATGACTTTGCTGTTTAAAATGGCCCCAAGCCTGGAGCTAAAGTGCTGTCTGGTGTTCCCCAGTGCAAGAAGGCTGTGAGGTGCCTTATGGAGAAGGTACGTGAGTGAGATAAGCTTCCATCAGGCGTGAGTTATAGTGCTGTTGGCTGTGAGTCCAATGTCAATGAATCAACAATGTGTATTAAACAAGGAGTTTTTAAAAAGAAACATGTGTAAAACAAGGTTATGTAATGATCGGTTGATGGAAATGTTTGACCAGAGGCTCACAGGACCCTAACCCTGTATGTCCCCCAGGAGTGCACTGGGTCAGTCTTTATTGCTTCAGTGTTCACAGCAACTTTGTAGGACATAACTACTGCCAATAACAAGAACCAACTGTATTGTAATTTTAGGTTACTGATGTCTCCCAGTTACATTAAGCTAGGAGTTTGTGACTGTATTTCTTCTTTTTTATTGTTTGCTTGTTGCTCTGGGTGATTTCTGAGAAAAGTAGGGGTAATTGCTGCATCTTGCCATTTTAACACTGTGAAAACTCTGTTTTTACTTGGGCTTGTTTGAAGGTTTTATTTTGTTAGGCAAAGTTACTCTGAATCCATGTTTCGAGGAGGTGGAAGGTGCTAGGTAGGAAGGTGAGGTTCAGAGAAGAGTGAGCTGAAGAGAATGGGGAGAGAAAGGGGCAGCTGAAAGGAGTCGGGTCACAAGTCCCGGCTTCGTGCAAAGCCCACCAGGTAAGTCCCCGGGCGTGAGCATTGGCAGTCAGGTAGCTAACGTCTGGTCCTGATTCTGCCATTCATCACCTCTCTGAGGATGAATAGGTCACTGCTCTGGGAGTCTGATTCCTTTTCGCAAATGCGGACGATATAGTATAGTTTATGAGAGTATATATTTAAAGATTACATGTGTCTGTACACAGTAGGCCCTCAGCATTTATTAGTTCACTGCTTGTTCTCTTGGGAAGGAAGCATGTTTGGGAAAGCTCGTACGCCTGCGTTTCTGATTTCTCTCAGAATCGGTTTATGATCCGTGCCCAGAAAAATCAATCTCAAAGTCACACTTCTTTATTACCCACAGTGCTATTTCCCTGCTTGATCGCCCTCCTTTTCACCAGGCTCGGCGATGAATAGCTCTGAGCTATTTTCCAAAATCAAATCCACTCCGAACAAATGAAGATTTGCCACCAATAACAATATTGTAGAGGACTTGCTGCGGCTTTGGGGGCACGGAGGGATTCCAGAGAGATCTATACCAAGACAGCATCACTGATTATGCACAGTCTCGCATGGCTCCTGCTTGAAAGGGGATGGCACACATCAGAATGCCAATGTTCTGGCATGTTTATTCTTTTGAAATCAACCTAACTACCTTAGCATTACACTTGGTAGGTCTCAGCTGGTGCGGCCCAGCTGATTAGGCTCAGGAGCCTTCCCCTGATGGTAAGAAAACTAGTGAAAGGGAGCAGGGGGTACCCCTGACTGGGGACTGGCTGCTATCTGCTCACCCACTGAAGAGCAGGGCTGATGAAGGAGCCATGTGCCAGAGGTATCTGTGTTGGAGACCTGACAAGAGGACAGAGGCATGCCAGCACTTTCTCTGGAGGTGACTTGATTGTGCCCAGGCAGGTCACGTTATGGTTGCTCTGTGCTCTGGTCAAGAATTGGAGTCACTGAGTGGAAAGAAATGAACAGATAAAAGGCAGGGGTTTGGTGGTATAATAAGAATTATAAGTAAGGGCTGGGGTCCTGCACGTGCCTCTCCCAGCAGTTTGATGCCGTTGAAGGAGTGGGGGGCGTGGAAAAAGCCCAGATCAACCCTCTGGTCTCGTCACCCAACACACGAGTGTAGCTGTCGTGTTTTCTGCATAACCTCCTATACTCAACATTCATCTGTTGGCCTCCTTCCCTCCCCTGCCACCAATAATGATTCTTCTGCACCTCCCACAAATGTTCCAGAAATTACATGGGATGCAGGATTACACATCTGTCAAGTGGCTGTGTTATTTAATTCATTTAATAGATGAGGTAACTGAAGCTTAGAAATGCTGAGTAACTTCCCCAAAGTCACACAGCTGGCAATGGTGCAGCTGGGGCTCAAATCTAAGTCTGTCTTAGTGCCAAAGCCCAGGCCCATTCCACATGCCAGGCTGCAGTGAGGCCCTGCAAACCCTTGCCTGGGAAGTGCCTTTGGAGCCTCTCTTCTTGACGGGCTAGAGCAGTGGTCCGCACCCTGGCTGCACGTAGAATCACATGGGCATCACAGAGCTCGGCGATGACGTCTTCCTGGAGGGAGCTCTCCTTAGCTTCATTTTGAAGCCCTCATCTTATTCTGAAGATTAGACTCCTTCCTGTCCTTACAGGGTATGGAAATATGAAGAATTGGCTTTTCAAGTACAGGAGACTGCGTTACCCACCAAAACTTCTTTAATGATGTTTTGGGTTACAAAAACACTAAGCTAACTTAGAGAAGAAAGGGACGTTATTGGAATGATCCAGGGATATTTAACAAAATCAAAAGACAGAAGCATCTGAGCCTCAGGAAGTGGTTGAACCTCTCTGGAGAAGCCAGAATATGTTCTTTCTATCATCTAGCTTTCTTTCTTTCTATGTATGTATGTATGTATGTATGTATGTATGTATCTATCTATCTATCTATCTATCTATCGTCTATCTATCTTTGATTTGCTCAACATGTTGGTCTTAGTCTTCTCTCTTGTTATAGACTGGTGCTTCTCAAAGCATGATCCCCAGACCAGCAGCATCAACATCACCTGGGAACTTGTTACAAATGCATATTCTCAGACCCTGCCCCAGAATCAGAAACAGGGGTAGGGGCCAGCAATATGTGTTTAACAAGTCCTCCTGGTGACTCTAGTGCTCAATAAAGATTGAGAACCACTGCCATGGACCACATTTCTCTGTGAGCTACAGGACAGAAAATAGCCAATGACGTCACCCATCTTTTACATGCTATGAGTTCAGCCATGGAGAGAAGTCTGAATTGACTGTCATTTGTTCTCAAATTAAAATTTACTTAGAAGGGACCCATTGACTAAACTTGGATCAACACACAACTTCTGGGACATAAACTATAGCAGAGGGTAGAAGTGGATAGAGATAGCAAGTACCGTTGTATAAACATGGTTACTCCTATCGCAACCAGATAAATGGTGAAGAAAGAGGCAATACCCAGGGAAAAGATGCTGGGCAAGCAGTCTAGCAGTAAGAATTGGAGTGGTAGCAGTAGTAATGAGGGTATTAGCAGCAGTGCTTAAAATCTACCAATCATTGAATATTTACTATTTGTCAGGCTTAGAGCTCAGTGTATTGTCCATGAATTATTTTATCTAATTCTTACAACACTTCTATAAAGTAGGTACTGTTAATACTCACATTTTACAGATCAGGAATTGTTTAAAGAACTTGCTTGGGCTGACATAGTTCGTAAGCAGGATAAGAATGCAGGCAATCTGACTTAGCTGCTACTGTATTCTAACTCTAGAAGTGGTCCACTGCTAAGTGCAACACACCTTTATGAGTAGGATGGCTTGAACCTGGACAAGATGATACGTGAAATCCTATTCATCGCCATGACCACAGATTGTCTTTGACCTTTTGGTGTTTAAAAATATGACCAATGCACTCTGCACTGCAGAGCAAAACAAGAAAGGTGCTGGAGAATTGGGATTCTCAAGTGCGGGTTTGTTTTTGAGACTCTAGAGTATTTGAAATTTACTTTGGCTGGGATTGAGTCCAGCTGGACAGAGAGGATTAAAGGCATTTTAACTACCCCTACCATGGGAGACCATAAATGGAGAGCAAATGTGGACTGGAGAGAAAAATGTTCCAGAGACTTAACCAGTAGGGTTCCGAAGGGTAGACTTGATTTGGAATCACAGTACTTTCCTTTAAGTTGGCCTACCTATGTACCTCCATTGCTTTAAGGTATGTTTAACAACAGTCTTAGATCTGGTGTCCTGAACACACCAGTTTTTAAATATTATAGTGTAAAGGGGAAGCCATGCCAGGAGTAACTACAGGCTTAAGAGTTTTGCATTGTCCTGCTTCTCCGGCAAATTTGAAAAACCTTATTCTCTCTCTCTTTTTTTCTAGTTGAGTCCTTCTGTTTATCCACCCAAGTCTGCCCCTTCCTAGCCTTAGACTCTTTCTTGATACTCTAAAAACTTCTGATTTATTTTCTTAGAACTTCACTGTGCAGCTCCTCCCTCCCCCAGCCCAGACCGTGATTCTCTCACTCTTCTGCCCTGGCTCCTTTGGTCACTCAGCCTGCCCTGGCACCAGCCCTCCCACACCCTTCCCTTTGGTTTCCTTTTTTTTCTGCTTTCCCATTGGTTCCTCCTCTTCAAAATAAACCTGGATTCCAAGCCCGCCTGCCTTTCTTTCCTTTTCCTCGTCTCCCCTCCTTTACTTCTCTCTCATCTTGCAGGCAGGCACATTGAGAACCCTATTTTCCTCCTTTCATAGCCTCAATGCGAATACTCAAGAGCCTTTTATTTACCAAGAACAGAGGAAGGCTGACATCTTGTCTGGAATGGCCAAGAACGACTGAATACAATGGGGAGCTCTTCATCACAGGCCCCACAGGGTACCTTCTGATGTTTTAATGGTCAAGAACCAACTTAATTCAAATCCAGCAGGCGTTATTAGAAGTCTTGTTGGCGAGCATGTCTTTATTGCTCTCATTTTTAATTATGAAGTGTAATAAGGTCACATTTCTGGAAATAGAACTCAGTAAGATACATTAGTTTAATTTGTGAAAGTAATCTCCCTTCATTGTCGATATGTTTCATTCCACTTCAACTAAAATCCACATCGATAGCAGAAAAATGTAACAGACTTCAATTAGCCCCAATAATCCTTCTGCACAATGATGAACAGGAAAAAAGAGAAATTAGTATTTCATATCTTCATCATTTAAAGACTTTGATGATACAAAATGGATTGGCTCTATTTATTTCCCTGTTGTAGTCCATGTATTCTTGAAAGGTTGTAATATGATAAAATGATTTTAATAAAACGGAGGTGAAAAGGATTCCTTGGAATTGAGTCAAGAAGCTTTCGACTAGGCAGCAGAGATGAACAAGGAGATCTTTCGCAAACTGAAGGCTGGAGTTGACCTTTGCTTGGACCGGCTTGGCTTGAAGGCATGAGCAAAGCTCCAAGTGTTATCTGGCAGAGTCCTTAGCCCTCGGGGAGCTGATGATGGAATATTTCAGTGTTGAAAATCTTACTTGTAAGCTGCTTAGGGTCAAACAGTTTTCAGTCGAGTATGGAAACTGCAGTTTTTTAAAGCCCTACTTGAAAAAGTAGTGTGGAATTAACAGTTCCATGATCTAGGCGATTCAGGAAGGGACAGAGTATAAGCAGAAGATCCAGTTCTAGGAGTGGATACATGTCACAGGGACGTGACCTGAGTTATGTCCCTTCTCAGTCCCATTTTATTTATCTGTGAAATAGAAAAATGCAGCTAGATAGATCACAATGCTAGTTTTTCTCCTTTCCATGTTAGTTCACCAGTATCTATAATGAGTGAATCTGGGCTATAAATTATGTAAAGATCCATAGCTTTTTATAGTTGACAAAATGCTGCCATACATACAGTGTTATTTGATCCTCGCAAGAACTGTTTGAAGGAGACATTACAGGAACCATCCCCATTCTATAGATGAAGAACACTGACTCAGATCAAAGGTGACTTGTCGAAGTTGACACAGATAGATGTGGCAGAGCTAAGACTCGAATCCAGATTTACTAACATACAGTCATTGCCTTTAAATGAATTCTGATTCAGTTCAACAGGCTTTGACCCCACTGTATGCCAAGTTTTAAAGATATAATACGAATAAGATAAGTTCCAGACCTTTAAATGCAGGCTGTTGGAAAAGAGAGATACTTCACATAATAGATTGAATCATATGACAGTGCCACTTTTTGTAGGTCAAAAATGTCAAATATTGGTGATTTCATTTGATTCAATCAATAATATGTAAATACCATGTCGGAGGTATATTGATAAGTACTTTGCTCTTTTGCCTTATATTTCTGGCATTTCTTCTGCTTTCACCCATTTTTTTCTTGACTTCCTGAAGCAGTTGGCTTTGTCAGAGGTGACTAAATGTCACAATCACTTTAATTCACAAGGGCACACATGTGCCAACTGGGTGACATTTCTAGCAATTGGCACAGACTTCTCTCTTGCCTGAATCATCATGCAAGTTCATGTCTAGTCTAGCTTTCCTCTACTGAGCCTCTAAATGCAAAAACACCAATGGCTTATGAATAAGTAATTTCATACAGGCTCTGAGGTTATACAGAACAGGAGGGCTCACCCCAGACCTAGGACACTGAGTGTTCCAAGGTGTCAAGGACTGCAGAAGTTGCAATGGATAAAGACTTAGGGAAAACCACTCATTTGCCAGCCTAAAAATCATCAGTTCCCCCTGAGCTGTTACAGTGGTGTTAATGGGACTGATACTTGATTGCAAAAGATAACAGTGGTGAATGAGAAAGAGAGGCTGTCTATCAAGCACTGACCCAAAAATCTTACTGGTGAACGGAGAAGTCACAGCAAAAAGGTATTCTTCATTGAGTAAATGGATTAAACTGTGGTACATCCTGACAATGGAATATCATTCAGCACTGAAAAGAAATGAGCTATCAAGCCGTGAAAGGACATGGAGAAACCTTAAATACATATCACTAAGTGAAAGAAGCCAATCTGAAAAGGCTACACACTGTATGGTTCCAACTATATGGCTTTCTGGAAGACGCAAAACTATGGGGACAGCAAAAACATCAGTAGTTTCCAAGGTTAGTGCAAAGGGAGGGACAGAGCACAAAGGATTTTCAGGGCAATGTGACTGGTCTGTATGATACTATAATAGTGGATACATATCATTGTACATTTGTCCAAACCCGTAGAATGTACAACACCAAGATTGAGCCCTATTGTAAACTACAGACTCTGGGTGATAATGATGTGTCCACGTAGGTTCATCAATTGTAACAAATGTTCTACTCTGGTGGGGAATATTAATAAATGGAGAGGCTGTGCATATGTGGAGGCAGAGAGTATATGGACAATCTCTGTGCCTTCCACTAACTTTTGCTGTGAATCTAAAACTGCTCTAAAAAAATGAAGTCTATTATAAAAAAGGGGAGAGAAGTCATAAACTTGAGAAATTAGTAGGGTTCAAAGAAACAGCTTTTCTCTGTTTTTGCCTAAAAGTATAGGAAAGATTATAGTGTGATTGAAGGCAGGAGGAAAGAGTCCATTAGAAGCAGAGGGGTTAAAGGTTCTGAAGAGAGAGAGAGATCCACTTGTCCAGGTGGAAGGGGCTTCCTTCTTTGAAAGAGGAAGAGAAGATTTCATACTGATTCAAAGGCATTTTAAGGAAATGAGGAGACTGGTGACAGATGAGGAGAGGAACCTATTAGTGAAGATGGACCCGGACTTGTAGAGAGTGATATAGCCCTCTAGCTTGTGGAGGGAGAGATGGAAATGGGAATGAGGGTTTGAGAAACAATGGAATGAATTTCAAACAACCACTGCAAGAAATGCAGCAGGTAGTCAAGGAGATGGGGCAATTGTGTAGATAAATGAGGTGTTAGTGCATGTTCCTCAGAGATTATTTTTAAAATAGAAGAAAAACCTTTGGAAATGGTCCAGACAAGATTTGGCATGGTCTTCTCATTCACCAGGACTCTCAGTTATATCAAGAATACTTTGACAAAGAAAGTAACTACCACATGTTATTATGTAACCTAGATATCTACTATCCCCTCATTTGCCTTTTCAAGCCTCCCAAAGCCTAGTGAACAACATAGAAATTATTGGATCTTTCATTGATGCAAGAGATGGAAAAGGGGTGTTATTAACATAAACAACATCAGCTCCTATAACAAACAACCCCAAAATCTCAGTGGTTTCACAAAATAAAGGTTTGTTTTTTGCTTGCTCAAAGACATTTCTTCTTGGGCAGCTGTCTTGAGCAGCTCACCTGGGTGACTCTCCTTCCATCTTGTCACTCCACTGTTCCTTGGGACCTCAGAGTCCTCCAACGGATCCAGTGGATCTCCTGTGTCCAGGTAATGTGAAGTCTTGTAAGAAGAGAGATCACCTAGAACAGAAGTGGCAGTCTAAGGTTCACAGGCCAGTGTTGTGTGATCTGAGACCTAAGGATGTTTTCACATTGTTCAGAAGTTGAAAAAAAATCAAAAGAAGAATAATTGTTCATGACATATGAAAATTATATGAAATTCAAATTTCAGTGTCCATAAGAAATGTTTTATTGGAACACAGCCATGCTCGTTTGTTTATGTGTTTTCTATGGCTGCTTTTTTTCTAAAATGGCAGAGTTGAGTAGTTGCAATAAAGACAGTACTGCCTGGAAAGCCTACAGATATTTGTTATCTGCCTTTTACAAAAACATTTGCCAACCCCAGACCTAGAGGATGGAGCAACAAGTACTTAACCACCTCGTCTCCAAAGGTCACGTCTCAGTTCACCCACATTCTATTAGTGAGAACTAGACATATGGACCACATAAATGCAAAGAGACTGGGAAACGGAGTCCCTGGCTGGGTAGCTACCTCTGTGCCTCAACTCTGCCCTTTCCCCCTGGGGAGCACGAATCTTTGTGTTCAGGTCACTATGTCTGCAGAAGGGGGATTATATTGCACAATTCTCAGGAAACAGATTTAAATGCTCTTTTGATATTTCTGCTCTCCAAAATCCATTTTCAGCTCTTCCAACAGAAGAGTGGTGTGTGTGTGTGTGGGTAGGGTCTGGTATTCTAGTGAAAATAATATTGGGGGCCTTCTTCCTTTCTGCCCTTTGATATATTGTCCATCCTGGCTGGTTCACGTGGCTTTCCTCAAGCTATCTCTCCTGCCCTTCACCCCTCTTCCCTCCATTGTGCTGAATGACTCAGCTGTACCCAAGCTCCTAGTCCTAAATTACACACCCGCACTCAGTAACACCAAAGGCCAGCCCTTGTAAACGGAATCCACCAGTCTTAGAAAGACAAGATCATCAGAACTCATCAAAATATGTCTTGCCAGCATGTGAAGCAACTCTTCACATGAGAAAGATGGGTTGGGTAAAAAACGTTTCCCCCATTCCTTCAACATTTAAATAAATTCAGGTCAAATGTCAACATATTCGATTCAACCATGTATGTACAAGGCATTTTAGGGACTCTTTTAGTGTCTAGGGGTGGCTTACCAGAGATTTACTATTCCTCCATCACCCACTACCTAAAGCTACCTAAAGAAATACAAAATCTGAGTAAAAATGAGTCTGCAATGCAAACCCAGCCCACAGACTCTTTTCTTATGCTGTCTTGCCTTAGATTGCCACCACCCAAACCACTTCCTTATAGAAATTCTAGAGTTTCTGCTATGATACAAAACTAGTTAAATCAGTTCCTGCTTTCAAAGGAATCACAGTCCAGTGGAAAGACAGACTTTTATACATCTACAGATAATAGAAGGTAGACTAAAATCAGTGCTCACATTGAGATCCAAACAAAGTACTCTGAGCAAACACAGGGGTGGAATGATTAATTGTGGCAGATGTTAACCAAGAGTAATGATTTTAAGTGTCAGGAATAGAAAGCCTTTCTCCATCACGCTTGCAATGCTAATCCCAATTCATTCATCATCAAACCTCACCTTGCCTGGCCATTTATCTTGAATGCAAACCCAGCTTTATTCAGGAAAATCAGTCATCTCCATTTATTCTTTGATTGCAGATGCTCAGAAAGGATAACTGCTGCCTGCCATATTTCATGCTCATCTAATCACGTGGTAGGCCAGCATTTTGCCAGGTGACCTCTTAAATTGAGGTGGTTTTTAATTCAATCTAAAACTGAGGCTTGGTAATAAAGCAGCCCTTTAGCCCTATAATACATTCTAAAACATGCATGCTTCCTTGTCTCCGGTCTGGTATTCTAGCAAAACCTTCTCTGTGGAGCATACCATATGAGTAAATACAAAGATGGGAAAACGATTGACATGGGTTCCTTTCCCTCAAGAAAGAAAGGCCAATATTCAACTAAATATTGCAACGATGATGCAAGGCTGGAGGGGATGTAGGAGTAAAATGGCATAGATCAATGTATCATGAAAACATGGAAAATGGAGAAAGACACTAATTGAGGGACTGGGGCCAATTCAATTCTCATTCCTCTATTAAAATAAGAAATGCTGGTCCTTCTTGCCCATGCAAACCTTTCCATCTCTTCATGATACCAAGTCCTCCTGTTTCCCTGCTGACTTAATCATTCCTCTCTACGAACCTCTTCACTTTTAAAGATGTGCTGTTCTTCTCCATTGTTGGGGGAGAAAACCTACACCAGACTTAAAAGCCTCCTCTGGTCACTTTTTCTTTCCTTTCTTCACCTGACATCTTCAGGTAAGCCTACTGTGCTGCCCATCACCAGAGCTGCCATCCCACTATCAACATTGCTTCATAAAAATCTACGTGTCTTCTCTCCATCTTGGTTTAGCCTGTGTTCCTTTCTCTCGGATAGTCCTGTATTGCTATTGTTTATGGATAATGCTGCTCAGTGTTAATATGTATTTCCTCTTCTTGCGTAAATTTTGTAGGATCTTTGTGATTTGGATGTGATTTCAGCTCTGAACCTTAATCCAAGTGTTGGCAAACTATAGCCATTGGGCCAAACCAGGCTTCTGCCTGGTTTTGTAAATAAAATTTTATTGGAACACAGCCATGCCCATTCATCTGTGTATTGTTTATGACTGCTTTTGTGCAACAATGGCAGAGTTGATTAGTTGCTATAGACGTCATATACTGTCAAAGCCTAAAATATTTACTGTCTGGCTCTTTACAAAAAAAGCTTACCAACATTGAAGTTCATCTTTCCCGTAGTTAATAGTGTAGGCTCTGTGTGATCTTTGGTTCTCCTTAGCTTTGGTAAATCGATGCTGGACTTCGGGGTGGCCACATCCTCTTCTGAGAAGAATCCCTGGTTCAAACAGTTGGGAGAATCCAGATACGAGGAGGGACATTTATACTTTGATTATCCTGTGTTGCAAACCAGGGCAGCTACTGTGCCCACAAAGTCTCCAATTATGGAAAAGATGACTGAAGTCAAACACTCCGTACCTCATCGAGGATTACTCTTCCTTCTCTCCGGAAACAACCCTCAGTTCTTGTTCGGAGCTGGAGATTGTGCTTAGGTAATTGAGTGACTCTGAAGATTGCTGCCTCTTGTACGGACTGTGAGTTGTTCTGGTGAAGGCAGGCTGCTGTACCAGAAAAGGATCTTGAAAGAAATGTTCAGAGTTGACAAGAGTTACATGGGTAACACCGAAGTAACCAATAGCACCACTAAAAATATATATATATTAAAAGTATTTGCCTCTGAGGAGTGTGACACGGGGTGAGATGGAAGACTACTGCTTTTTATTATAAAGACTTTCATTTTATTTGAAGTTTTTTCTCCACATGGGCATATGTTACATTGAGAAAGTCTTTAGGCAAATCACTTCAGTTCTCAGTTTCCCTTAGTAATGGAGAAAATAATTTCTTCTCACCTACCTTCCTAGAAAGTTAAAGAAATGTATGTGAGAGTGTTTTGAAAAATGCTAAAGGCATACTTAAGAGGACAAATAAATTGTAGCCCAGTGCTGTCCAACAGAAATATAATTTAAAACTTTCTAGCAGCCACCTAAAGAAAGCGAAATGAAACAGGTTAAAGTAATTTTAATAATATGTTTATTTAACCCAATATATCTAATATACCATCATTTTAACATATAACCAATATAAAAATTATTAATGGGATATTTTACACATTAAGTCTTCAAATCCAGGGTATTATTTTATGCTTATGGCACATCTCACTTTGTACTAGCCATATTTCAGGTTCTTAATAGACACATGACACTAGTGGCTACTAGACAGCTCAGCTCTAGACTGTGCCCTGGCTGACAAGCATTTTCCATAATCATTTACTCCTCCAAGAACCTGGGAACATGCTCTGCCAATAAGCAAAAACAACAATAAGTTAGAGACCAAATTCCTAAAGAGGTGTGATTTCTGTTTCCCTAGTCCCTAAAGTGGTCATAATATTATTATAAATAATATCTAATATATAGTGAATACTTACTATGCTCTGGACACTGTGCTAAGTGCTTTACAAGATTATTTCGTTTATTACTCACAACAAACCTGTGATAAAACTGTTTTACCACCATTTTAAAGGTAAGAAAACTGAGGATAAGAAAAATTACACAATTTGCCCAAAGTCACAGAGCTTTGAGTTGCGGAGCCAGGATTCAAATTCAGCCAAATGTTTCCAGAGCCAGCTCTATTAACCATTAGCAATAGGGCTCATTTCTTGGTCTGCTTTTTATTAACGGTTTTTGTTGTTCCCTCCCGAGCACTAACTGCTGTCTCCTGCCCTGATCTGGGCTGCTGTTGCTGAGTATGGGGCTGGAGGGAGTGTTTCCCCTGCTCTTTTTACCAGCTGTGGATGGTACGGTGTTTAAACCGACCACTCTCCCTGAACACCCATCTCTCCCCACAACACCAACACATAGTCTCATGTTCTCAGCTGTCTAATGCCTTCTGAGAAAGGGCATTGAATCGCTTCTCTGTGGAAGGAGGGCCATTGACAAATTTAACACCACTCTCAAAAACAACTCTTATTAAACAATTCTTATTAATTTTGCTTTCCAAGATGAAATGTACACTATTCGGCATTCTTATATGACAGGGAAAATTCTTTGCCTGTCTGAGGCTTCTCACTTCCTTCTGTGAGGGAGTAAGGTAGGGCAGAATTTGTTTCCCCCTCACCTTATGAAGTATTGGAGGAAGAGGTCAGAGGAATGGACATTTCTAAACTCTCTTCTCCCCAAGATTCTCACTCCTTTTACAGAATGATATAACTACATGCATTGTGATTAAGTGCATTCTTTAGTCAAAAAATTTTTTCCTTTCCTCTACTCTGATCTTGAAAGTAATATTTCATTTTCTGCTTTAAAATGTTTCTCCTTTTTAATAGCATGTTTAAATTTATAAATATACTCCTTTTATGTGAGATTCAAACAATACAGAATTATGTAGAGAAAACCTTGAAAGTCCCCTTTCACTCGTGTCCTCCTCCCAGTCCTCTTCTCAGAAGTCATTTCTGCCAACAGTTCAGACCATCTTCTTTCAGTCCTTTTCTGTGTGGGCATATGCATACGTGTCTATCTATATTATGCTTTCAAAAACACGGTTGGAGTCATGATGTGCACATTGTTCTGTAGTTTGCTTTGTTCATCTGAAATTTTGTGTTTTTTTCATACCAATATCTTCTTTTTGACAACTGCACAATATTTTATAGTAAAGATGTAGCATACTCTATTTCAAGACTACCCTATTGGTGGACATTTTGTTGTTGTCTATTTTATGCTATTTCCAACAATTCTGCAACAAATGTTCTTGTACTCAAAGATTTATTTAGCATAAATTCCTAGCTTACTTTCAGTTTTGATAGATGTTGGCAAATTGTCTTCAAAATGGCTTCACCAATTTATTGTTGAAGTAACAGTATAGGCAGAATCTGAATCCTTCAATGATCACCATTACTTGGTTTTATCAAATTTAAATATGCTTACCAATCTGACGGAAATTATTTTTGTATTCTTTACAAAGCTTTTAATGAGGATCTTAGCTCTGAATTTCATTTCCAGAGCATGGAATATACAGCCAGACCCTCGGTTTATACCATGGCTCTGACACTTATTAGCTGCACGATCTTGGGGAAGTTGCTTCACATTTCTGTGGCTTAGTTCCCCCTTCTGGGAAATGGTAACAATAATGATACTTAGTAGGGTTGTTGTAAGGATAAAATGAATTAATCAGTGTAAAACACTTAGAGCAGAATCTTACATATCATAAGGATATCTAAATACTTACCTTATTACTATTATATTTTATTGTATATAAGAAAACAAATAGTTTTTATATATTATTGTCTGTTTGGCCACTTTGTTGAATTACTTTATTATTTATAATAACTTTTAATGGCTTCTCTTAGATTTTATTCATCAATAAATTGTGAAAATTAGGCATTTGGTGCCTTCCCCTGCAATAGTTAACATTTTTCTTTTTCTTGTCTTATTGCATTGGCTAATATTTCCAGTGGCAATGATAGCAGAGATCCTTTTTTGGTTTCTGCTTAGTAAGACTGCTTCTAATATTTCACAATTACATGGGGTTCTTACTACAGGATTTGGTAAAGACTCTTTTAGAGAGTGAGGACATTTAATTCTAATAAAAGAATATTATTAATGTGTTTTTTTAATGAGGAAAGGTGTTGAATTTTATCAAATGTTCTCTTTGGCATCTTTCGAGGTGACTGTATATTTTTTTCTCTTTTAATCAGCCTATTTGGTGAATTATATTAATGGATTGCCCAGGGGTAAATGAGATAAACCATTTTGGCATTCTACTATTGCACTGTTGGATTTGATATGTTAATTTACTACTTAGAATATTTACATCTATGTGTGTGAGATTGGCCAACACTTTTTTCCCATGCGCTATCTTTGCAGCTTGAGTTTTGAAATCTCCTATCTTTTGTCATGCTATAGAATGAGTTAAATGACACAAAGATTATCTGCCCCTTGAAGGCTTGGTAGAATTTACCTGTAAAACTCTTGGGTCCAGAGTTTTAGTGGTAATGTTTGATTACCTTGTCAGTTTCTTGCAGGGTTATCAGTATCTTCAGGTTTTATACTCGTTCTTGAGTAATTTCTATTTTCCTAAGAAATCATTCATTTTATCTAGATTTTCAAATTTGTTGGCATAAAGTGGTATAAAATATTCTCATAATTTAAAAGCCCCCTCTATAGCTATCATCATATCACTTTTCTTGCTTTCAATATGGCTTACTTTTGTCTTCTTTCTATTTTCTCTTAGTGAGATCTGCCAAAGATTTATCTAGTTCATTAATCTTTACAAAGAATAGACTTTGGTCTCACAGATCAGCTATAACTTGTTTTTTTGGGTGGCTGTTTTCTATATCATTAATTCCTGCTTCTACCATAATAGTTTCTTCCTTTTACTCTCTTTGGGTTTATTTTATTGTTTTGCTCATCATTTTTTAATATGGGGAGTGAGACATGCAGAGTCAGGAAAACATTATAGACACTGTGATAGGAGTCTAGCACAATGAGGTTAGCACAATGAGGACACAGAATAGGGAGGGATTGATTCTATAAATGGGAGTAGGGGAGGGGTGAGGCTTCATGATTGAAAGATAAGTGAGCGGTGGGGAAAGGTGCCCAGCTATTCATACTGAAAATGGTTATTCACAATGGAATGTTTATGGAAAAATTCATACACACATGGCCACAAAACTTGTTACAGTGATTGTCTCTAAGGAAGGTAAGTGAAGGCTTTTGGCATATACCCCTTTATGCTGTTTGATTTCATTTTACCATATGCATTCATTATCTAGTCAGTAAATAAACATAAAATGAAGTAAAATCAAGGTCATTCCATTGTAAACAAAAACTCTGAGAACTGGAAGGGACTCTTGGAGATAAACTGGTTTCAGCTTCCTCTTTCATTTAGAGATATTTTTAAACATTGGGAAGGGCTCTCAGAGGTACACAAGTGCTGGTCTGATATCTCTATTAGGAGCCAGACTGCATGACTGCATAAAACCTGCTGTCTGGTCTGCTAATGTGGCAGTGGCTGCAGGCAGCAGACCAGGACTCCGGGACGCAGTTAGCAAATCTGAGGAGGAAGGCGATCACTGGATCCAGTCACAACAGTGACGGAGGAGGGAATGAGAGGTTTCCTGTCTGAGGCAGGTTTTTGCTTTTGTTTCAAGACCCCTTATCTCTGTCAGGTTGTGTCTGCCTCCACTCACCTAACAGCTTGCCTGGCTCTGGTCTTTTGCTGCTGAATTGGCTCCAGCCCCAGACAGTGTCTCTGTCTGCCCTGCCTTTGACCTGCAGCATCTCTTTATTTCCCGAGCACTGCACCTCTGTCCCCAAGTTCAGCCGCTTTACTGCTTCTCCCACCAAGGAACAGGAGGTCATTGTAAATGCAGGTCATAAATAACCACGGGGTCAAAAATTGGTATTGAAAGTTGGGTAGAACGGACATGGAAGCATTAGCTAGCATTAGCTAGATGGATGGAGGCCATAGTGAATATTTGTCTGGATGAGGTAGAAGAGCACTTTTGTGTGGAATGGGGAATGAGAAAGAGAGCAGGACGGAGGGTCATGTTTGGAAAAGGGAAGCACCGAATTCAAGATCTCAGAGGGCAGAGCTAAGAAGAGGAAGGAGGAAAGAAAAAAACATGCATTTACTGAGTTCTTTATGTGTTCCAGGAGCTCTATAGATATGATCTCATATAACTCTCCCAACTTTCCCACTTTACAGATGAGGACTCTGAAGCTTTTAGGAACTGAGTATCTTGGCAAGGACCCACAGCTGGCAAGTGGAGAGGCAGGGATTAGAGGTAGATGATAGAGAGATAGATGGCAGCCTGAAGGTGAGACTGGAGAGAGAGAAACTTGATGTCCGCCTTGAGTTCTCACTGATTTGGGGGAAGTAGGAAGTACTTGGTTGGAGAAAGCAGAAGCCTCATCTACCTGGTTGCTCATGCCAGAAGCCTGGCACATATCCCATCCATCAACAAGTCTTGTCAACTCTACTTCCAAAATACTTCTTGGGGGACCGGCCCCGTGGTATAGCAGTTAAGTGTGTGTGCTCTGCTGCTGGCGGCCCGGGTTCGGATCCCAGGGCGTGCACGGACGCACCGCTTGTCAGGCCATGCTGTGGCGGCGTCTCACATAAAGTGGAGGAAGATGGGCAAGGATGTTAGCTCAGGGTGAATCTTCCTCAGCAAAAAGAGGAGGATTGGCATGGATGTTAGCTCATGGCTGATCTTCCTCAAAAAAAAATATATATATATCCTGGATCTCCACTCTCTCCAACTCTACCGCTATCACCCTAGCCCAAGCTAGCATCCTAGCCTAAACCACTATAATCCTCACTTAGAGCACCATACTAACCTCCTACTTGTCTTTTCTCCCTTGGATCCCTTTACCATAGATCAGATGGAGTAATATTCCTAATATGCATATCTGATCATGTCTTGCCAGCCCTTCAAAATTTCCAAGAGCTTCTCACCACCCTTAGAATGACATTCATTATCCTCAATATGAACTTCCCCTTTAGAGCTTAAAGGCTCTAATTGTGTTGGGCTTTTCTGTGTTTCTCGGACTCAATAAGCTTCTTTCAATCTTAGGATTTTGAACAGCCTCCTTTCTCCACTTAGCATTTGTTTCTCTATTTCCTTCTCTTTCTGGCTCAATCTTTTCATCCTTTAGGTCTCAGATTCAGTGGAACCTCTGCAGGGCTGTCCTTGCTTGTGCTATGTAAACCGAGTCTAGATTTGACCCCCGATTTACAGCTAATTAGTGGACTGATTGACTTAAACCCATGTCTACCACTAGACTGAAAGCTCCATGAGAGCAGAGATTGTTTCATTGTTTACCCAGATGGTGTTTGATACTCATTTTGAATGAACGAATAAGTGAATGAAATATTAAATGAATGAAAAAATGTATCATTAAAGCAAATTACAATGTGGTCTTGTGTTACTGAACAAAGCACACGTGTGAAGGATGAAAGGGTCCCTTGCACAAACTCCTTCCTGTCACTCATCATAACTTTGAGGGAATGGTTTATTTGAGCAGCTCATCCCACATTCCCCCGAGGGGGTTCGGCTAATTCTCCCCTTTGGATTAGTGAAGAAATCTGACTTGTTGCTTTTGTTTTCTGCCCCATGTTTTCCTCTCCAGGTTGTCAGTGCCCCTGCCCCTTCACTTTCTTTACTCCAACGTGGAATTTTAGGCGCTGCTGGCAGGCTGTTCTCTACTTCCTGTATCCTAAATATCATAATAGAGAGTTTTTTTCTTGGATAAATTAAAAAGAAATTTATGGAAATAAGTGCAGGGGGGAACAAAGTCCCTCTGATCTTTGGAATCCCCATAAAGCCACTTTGGGATGGCATCCTGGTTTCTCCCTGCATGGCTCCAGTGTTCCATGAGCCGCAGCCCCCCAACCCTTTCACAGACCCAACAATGACGTTGCCGGGCTCAGCAAGGGGCACCGGGCTCCGCCAGAGGGATCTGGGTTTTTTCCACGTAGTGAGTCAATCTGGGCAGACAAATCCTGCTGAAAGGAGTTATAAATTGGGGACTGTGAACTTCTCCTGCTGAGAGGCACTAACAGTTTATAAGGGAGAAAAATTGATAAACCCCTGGGTATCATTTTTTGTTTTCATTTCACTCTGGGGCCAGCTGTGAAAGGGAAATGACTGTAAACAGCCTATTAGTAAAACTGCTTTAGTAAAAATACCGCAAGGAAAAGTCATAAGCAATTGTTACGTCAGCCAGGGCTTCCCACCTCGCTGTAAAACGCAAAAGAAGCGAAATTAAGCCCTGAGGTGCGCCTATCTTGCCAAAAACAAAACAAAATAACACGTAAGGCTCATTTTGTGAGTGGAGATGGATGCTAATGGCACCATAATGTGGCAACACATCTAGACTCCCCTCGTGTTCTCCGGGTTGAGACCAGCGCTCTACCACTGGTTACATTCTCCTTGTTTCGCATCTTTCTACTGAACAGTTATTATGGGCAAAGCACACAGGGAAATTAGAACCATTAGAAAATACATTACAATGGCAAGCCATAGGTCCACTCAAGCCCTTTAGAGAAACAGAAGAGGGAACTTTCACTCTGGCCTGGGTTAAGTGATGAAAATGTGAAGGATGCAGCTTCTGAACTCCATCTTGAAATACAGCAAGGAGGGAGGAGAAGGAAGATGATTGTACATAGAAGGGGCAGCAGGAACAGAAGCATCGGGGAGAGACTCCCTGATGGGCTGGGAGTCATTCTAAGGTCAGCTTGCCAATGGTACGTCAATATGCGAACAGAACTGTAAATCAACTGTGAAGGTTTAAAAAATTCAAATTTAAATGTCAGCCGGACTGTATCTGAAGTCTCGTTATTATTCCTCAATTGGATTCCACAGAGGATATGGCAGCCCTGGAGAATAGATCCATGAGCTCGGAAAATCAGCGTGGGTGTCTCAGTGCTGTGGCGGTGCTGGCTTCCCCAGCTGGCAGCGTCCCCTGGCTGTCTCTCCTCCTAGGGTGGATGAAATAAGGCTCCTCTTGCTGCTACCCCCCCAAGCCTGGCTTCTCAGAAGGCATTCAAAACCCAAGGCTCAGGGGGGTCCTGGAGACCCCTGGAGATCTCTGTGAGGCCAACGTGAGGCCTTGGTCTCTTTGGCTGGATTTCAGACCCGACACCTCGGGTCCCAGGGAGCCTGGCATGACCTTGTGGAGGGTTTGTTTATTAGCTGTTCTGTTAAAGTTCCATTCACCGATTTAAATAAACAACTCGGATCTAACTCCAGGCTCTCCCCCGGCAGCCTTAAATCAAAGGAAGCTTCTGTTATACTTTATTACTTTACTTTGCAAATTTGAATTAAAAGAAGGGGGCAGCCAGGACCAAATTGCTTTATGGCTCAGCTGCAGCCACGTAGTAAGTTCAGCTCAAAGCCAGATTTTGCACCCCAAATCCTGCCTCATGTTCATTCTGCAAGCCCCTTCGTTGTTAGAGCTGCAGAAGGGCAGAAGAGAACGCCTGACATCGACAAAGGATAACCGTTTTGAATGAATGTTTTGAGGTTGGAGGTGCTGAGGCCTGGTGGGAAGCGCACGAGACGAAGGATCCGGGAGAACCAGGTTCTAGGCAGTGCCTTACTGGGACGTAGCTCTGTGAAGTTGCGCAGTCACTACATTTCTGACCTTCAGTTTCTCCTTTTGACAAAATTTACGGATGCAGCAAGATAGCCTTAATGTTCCTTTTAGTTCTGAAATTCCGAGGCTCTGTGATTTGACTGACGGCTGTGACACAGCTGGTAGTGGGAAGCCAGGCGTGAAACAGCTAGACAGCAGTTGCCCCCTCGGCATGTAAGTGAGAAGGCATTATCCAAGGGGTTATAGGAAGAGACAGCATCACATAAGGGCTATTTCCAACCCCAAATCAGCTGATGATATAATGAGGGATGGAGAGAAGGATGTCAGATTTAAGACAAAGTAAAACAGACAGAATGTGTGTCTTAGGCGATTTGGAGGTGCGAGGACAAGAGTGGATCCAGGCTTTCGGCTTTTGGCTTGTTGGCACCGACATAAGAAATATTGAAGAAGGGTCAGGTTTAGGTAATTAAGATAACTGATTCATTTGGGGACACTTAGAAGGCCTTCATCTTGATTTTAAGAGCTGGATAAAATCTTAAAAGAACATTTTAAATCCTTATTAATTTAATACTGAAAGCAACATATATTCCCATTGTGAAAATAATAAACATAGAAAAACTAAAATACACAGAAAAGAACAAAGGAAAACAAATTACCCAGAATTTCACCACATAGAGATAATCACTATTCGTGATTTAGTGGGGGAAAAAAGTTTTCCCTCTTACAGAAATATGGTCAAGCCATGAATAATGGTTTATGGCATGCTAATATGTACATATAGATATATAATTTTTTCTCCCTATTTTTAAACATTTTCCAATGACACTATATGTTTTAGTGATACGTATAATTCAGTTTGAAATTTTGGATTGTTTCCAATTTTTTTCTATATTAACAAATACTCAATGAATAGCCTTATATCTAAGTCCTTAGTCCAATTATTTCAAAATATAAATTATTAGAGGAAAAATTTCTGGGTAGAAAAAGGTGAACATCTTCAAAGATTTGATACATATTGTCAAAATACTTTCCAAAATTTGAACCAATTTATGCCCCTAGAAATCCTCCACAGATACACATTTCCCATATCCTTGTGGACCTGGGAAATGTATTTCTTTTTAAAGATTATCAGTCAAAATTGCTATTAGATTTTGAGCAATATCATATTTTAAAATATATTTATAGACCATGTGTATTTCTTCTTTGGTAAATTGTCTATTCATGTCCTTTTCTCTTTTTATTTTAGATAGTTGATTATCTCATTGGTTTTTTAGAGCTCTTTATATATTATGAATTTAATCTTTTTTCCTGCCAAAAACATTGCAAATCTTTCTCCAATTTTATCTCATTTGTTTATATATTTTGTTAATTAGTCACATTGTATCATGTATCTTCTCATTTATGCTTTTCCTTTATTGTTACATGTTTATAAAGACCATCCTTGTTCTAAATTATATAAAGATATTTTTCTGATTTTTTAGGTGCTTTTTAAATATTTTCACCTATAATTCACTTAGATGTCATTTTGATAGAGGGTAACAATTATTTCAGGGATAAGCTACTATCTGGTGAGTTACATCATGTATCTATCACGTTAAAATATCTCTTTTATCATATGCTAAATATTTGGGTTGGTATCTGGTCCTTATTTTCAGTCTTATTGATTTCACTTTTATATGTTATATTTTGCCTCAATTTGTAGGACTTCATGTTTCGATAGAGGAGTTTAAGCATTTATATTTAATGTAATGAGTGTTATTTTCATTTCTTGATCTTGTTTTACATGCTCTAATTTTAATGCTCTCTTATTTTTCTTTTACTTTTCAATTTTGTGTTGTATGGGCTGTTATTCCTTTTCATAAATACCTTTTCCTCTAGTGACTTAGACTGGATATATTCTCTTTTGTTTGATTGTCATTGATAACCTAATTGGCAATAACAAGAACACAACATTTGTGAGCCCTCTTTATGCAAAACAAAGAAATTAACACTCTACTTGATTTCACACTTTGCTCTGCCATCTTTTAGGTTTTCATTGACAGCTACGAGTATGGCAGTGATAAAGGATTATCTTCTCTGTGCCTAAGTTGCCCCATCCCTAAAGTAGGCATAAAAATAGTATCATAAAGTTATTATGGAGATTAAATGAGATAATGCATATAAAGCATTTAGAAAAGTGCTTGGCACGTGGTAAGTTCTCAGTAATGTTATAATGATAAATAGGATCTAATATATTCCTCAAAATTTTCAAATTATTATCATCACTTTGCACCATGGAGCTTTTCATTTAATAATTACTTTTACTACTTTATTTTTGAAATGATTTAGACTTTATTTTCTACTTTAATTGTTTTAGAGCTTACTGTCAGTTCTTTCATACAATATTTGCCTATGTGTGAACTATTTATTTTGATTTGTCTACTAGTGATTGGAATGTTTCTTCATGTAATCTTAGGTTATATGCATGTATTACAGTTATATTAAGTTTGCAAGAACCAGAAAAAACATAATGAGTTTGGAGTTTACTTTTTCTTTTAAGTCTAGAGGTAAGCAGTCTAGAGTTGCTCTGGAAGTTTAGTTTCATAAAGTCGTCAGAAACCCTGCTCCACTTGTCATGTCATTGCCTCTATCCCCAAGAAAGAAAAATGGTTGTTCCAGCACTGTCCATCAGGTCTTCATTTCATCCAGTATGAAAGAGGAAAGGCCAAAGATGAAGCCTGGCCCCTCCCTTTAAGGAAATTTCCCAGAAGTTGCATCTACTATGTTGGCTTACATCCCATTGGCCAGAGTTTAGTTACATGGCTACAATGCAAGGGAGGCTGTAAAATATAGTCTTCATTCCAAGCATCCATGTGCTCAGCTAAACATTTATTTTTGAGAGAGAAGAGAATAAATATTGGGATCAACTAGCTGTCTCTTTCTAGTCTGCCTTTTGGCCACCTGAATATCCTTGTGCTGTTTTTCCCACACATATGACTTCCTCCTCTCCCACAGGGACACAGTCTCAAGTCCTACTTAGTTAGTGCAACCAACCCTGGATGATGTGCAACCTTTTCCTTCAGGTCTGGTATGGCTCCTCATGGCTCGGTAATTTATAGCCTAAAACACAAGGTTTCTGTCTCTCCTATAACTCATCTACATCAGTGAAGAAGAAATAAGAAAACCATTTTTAGAAAAAAAAAAAAAAGATGGTGAGAACTAGAAACACAGTAGTTACGGGTCAGTAACTTTCCCCGCCCCCAGGTGGATCTATAACAATGATAACTACGCAAGAATAGGAAAGACCATCCTCCCTGGCAGCGGGGTGGCTTGCTGGGTTTCCGTCTTGCAGCCTCTGCCTCTACTTGCTCACGTCCTCTGTGGTCACACCTGAGGTGGGCTTTGGAGAGGTCACTCTTCTTGCGGGCTGTGCAGTTTTTTAGCTCTCTTCCTGCTGGTGCAGCTTTGAGAACCTGGGAGTTAGAAGTTGAACAGCTACTAGCTTTTGCTGCCAAGCTAGTGATTTCTATGAGTATAACTCCCTCAACATTTCAGTAGGTTTCCTGTCTATTTACTTTCCATCAGTTTCACGTACAAGTAACTACTGCCAAGGATCTTGTGCCCATAGAGGTTTTAAGCCAGGTCTTTCACCCACTTGCCTCGGTGCTGTGCCCATTCTTTCTCTCAGGTTAATGGTGGTGACCTTGAAGTTGTTTGAAACAACAGGCTTCTGTGATAATCCTGCGTACCCCGACCATTCCTACCAGGCTAGGACATGTGACCTGGTAAAGAACCTCTAATGGAAGGTGTTTCAAAAGGGATCTGGGGCCAGATTTTGAGCTCTTGCTAAGTCCAGGGCTTTGAGTCACTACTTACAACTACTTCAGTTTGAAGATTAGGAGAAATTGTGCCTTTCTCTTTTTTTTTTTTCCCAACTCTGCAAGACTCCATGTTACCAAATTCTCAGACTACAGACAGAAAATGTTTCTCCTAGGAAAGCTGTATTCCCTTCCATCTGGCTTGCAGCCTGGCTAGTTGTGGGCTAAAGTTCCTCTCTCTCTTGTGGTATAGTGCTGAGAAGAGCAAGAGGCAGCCAACAGGCACCAACATTCTGACTATTCCCTACTATTTCCCTTAATTTTTCCTCTACTGCTGGAGTGCAATATTCCCTTCCTCTTAATTTCATTCTGTTTGAATAATGTCCAGGTCTCACATTTGTCCCCTTCCTTTCCACAGCATCTTCCTCTCTGATCTTAATCTGGGTGGTTGGTTACCAGTTCAGAAGCTAAATAGCCAGATGAGGGTTGGTAATGCTTCAGACACTGCAATCCAGGCAGGGTAACTTCTTCTCTGTATCTGGCCAACTGCTGTGTGTGAACGGTGGCCACTGCCCGATGCAATAAGGAATCATTTTTTGGAGAAAATCCTCTATCCTGTGTCCACTGCCTTTGTTGGCTCCTAGCTTCATGCCCAAGTGTTCTGGCAAGGCCAACTGTGAATTCCATGTGACTTTTTCGCAGGTACTGCCAGCCATCACGTGGTGGGGATGGTATGGCTGCTTTGTGGACACCCACCACTCTGAACCACACAGAAGCCCCGCAATTCTACCTGTCTATAGCAGTGAAGGCGAGTGAAACAAAGCATTCCCTTTGAGCCTTTCAGCATCCCCTCACTCCTGCAACCCAGAAACAACAAAGCTTTCCCCTATGTGTTTCTTATGAGGCCAAAACTGCCTTCTGAGGAAGATGTGCTACGTTTCTGCCCTTATCTTTTACCTTTACATTATATCTAGTTCACAGTCTCACATTTAAATAACACCCTTCCCTTGACTGTAATGCTTAGAAAGAATTCTCCTCTGTTTTTGGGTTTCGCTCTTCTGTTGAGTCAGGACTGTAGTGGTGGGAAGGGGAGGAATGTTGGTCCTCAAGATGGCATCATTATCTAGAAGTTCCCAACCTAAATTTGCTACTCAGAGGGAAGGCAAGGAGAGAAAGGTGCAGCAAGCAATCTCCCACGTAGAACAGGAAGCGTGGGTTCTTCTGAAAGGAATCCACAGCAAACTAGGGTTGGGCCTGAACTGCTTTCTAAGAACTCTACATGGACAGTGGCGACAACTAGATCTAAGAACTAGAGGATTGGGTAAGAGCTGTTGTTGTTGTGGGAAACAAAAAGCAATTCCTCAGGAAAAAATGGTCAGCGTGTGATTGTATGTAGACAGAACTGCAGAT
The DNA here is from genome assembly GCF_057802395.1 of Ceratotherium simum simum. NCBI lineage: Eukaryota > Metazoa > Chordata > Mammalia > Perissodactyla > Rhinocerotidae > Ceratotherium > Ceratotherium simum. The sequence continues at coordinate 5,482,147 of NC_141915.1, forward strand.
TCTGCTGCCATCTTCACGCCACCTCCATTCTGTAACGCAGACTATGCTAAATCACATGTTGTCATAAAGGCAGAATTTCTTTATGAATCAGCCTGGGGTGCAAAATTGGAGAAACTTTGCAACGAAAAATCCCCCACGTTTCATTTAACTCTTTCTTTATTCAAACCTTTCCTTTCACAGGTTTGATTAGCGCCTTAGCCCATTTGCAGAATACTTTATGATCAGGTTTTAAGAGGAATCCATCCATGGCTGTTTGGCTGCTTGAAACTAAAAAAATAAAATAAAATAAAGAAATACAGAATAATGGCCAGAGAAAGTCAATAAAATAGCCTTTAAAACTTGTGTCTGCTTTTGTGCCGATCTTCAGTCTTCACGTTTCCCTCTCTCCCCTCTTCTGGAGGGAGAAGGTGCTCACAGGGTGGCTGGACTTGCCAAATGCTGATGCAGAGTAGATCCAGGCTGGCAGCTGTCTACAATTCCTTGATGGGCCTCTTCTACAAGGAAGATTGATGTGAGTCAGCAAAGCCCTCATTAAGTGAGTCACACCATTAATAAAAGGTGCAGATTGCAAAGTGGTGTTTATTTCAGTGTTGATAGAAACCAGGACACAGCAGCCTTGAATCAAAAATAACCTTGAGCCAGACACGTCGAACTGGATCAGATCTGAAATCCCAGGCATTCATTCCTCCCTGAAGGCAAACACACGTCCAGATACTGCTGCTGACTTCTTTGTCCTACAGATGGGTTGCTCCTCATCACCAGTTTTTGCCCCATGCTTGACAGTTTACAAAGCCCATCCACTTACAACTCTCTTGTCCCAACTCGAGTAAGCCTTAAACAGTGATTAAGTGATGTGCTCAGATTCCGGGTGGTCCTGGGTCAGAATCGAGGCTCTGCCATTTTCAAGCTGTGTGAACTTGGCTAACCTCTAAGTTTTAGACTACACTAAATAACCTCTAAGTACTCTTACTACTCTAAGTACTTCTCCCCAGTTTCTTCATCTGGGCTCAATGGCCTTAGATTCTCCAATTTATTGGCGAGAATAATCATAGTATTCGCGCCATAGGGCATGATGATTTAACTAGGTAATATAATGAATGAAATAGTCTCCATGTGTGGCACATACTAATAGCTCTAGAAATGTTACCCTGAGATTTGGGGAGTGTGGGCATTATGCCAATTAGCAGATGAAGAAACCGGAGTTGAGAAGGTTTATTCGTCCCGGGTCGCAGAGGTAGAACCCGAAGGTGCCACAAGTTGAAGCAAGTTAGTCTGACTTCAAAGCCAGTGTTCTTTCAAAGCCACCCAGAGCACAGGGCTCTGAAGGATGGACACGTTTTCTCTTGCCCTATTCACTTCCAGGAAGTGAAACTGTCTCACACTTGCCTCCTGGTTAGTCTTGGTTTACTGTTTTGTCCATGTTCACTGTGATTTATATGTCGGTGACCGGGGACATCCTAGTGAACAAGACAAGGTGTTCTCTACCTGGTAGTTGTTACAGTCAAGGCACGAGGCCATTGTAATTTGATGTGATGGGTGATATGGCCACACACAGGAGGGCACCTCGCCAGCGTTGGCTGGGGAATGGGATGAAGAGGGTGATCAGAGAAGGTCTGGCATTTAGTAGGTGGCCCAATAAATATTTGCTAACTGACAGCCTGCTTCTCTTTGAGGAGGCAACAGTGAAGCTGAGGTCTGAAGGGTGAGAGGGCTCAGCCACGTGAAGGAGAGAAGAAGCCAAGTCAGGCAGGAGGGATGATGGATGCCCAGGGCTACGGGGAGAAGACATGCCATGCTCAGGGAGCTGCAGGTGAACTGGTGCAGGCCAGCAAGTCTGTTAAGGATTTTAGATCTTATTCTAAAGGCAGTGACTCTGCTTCCAAAAACATTTGACTTAGGTGATTTGATGCAGTTCTGTTGACATTACCATGTTTTAACACAAGGAGTGTTTGGTGCAGGAGTAAAACATACTCTTTACTCTTCCATTACCAAACAACGTACCAACGTTATTCACTGATTCTTAAGTGAGGCCCAGCCAGTGAATAAATCTATTTTGTATATTATTTTGTACATTTTTAAGTTAAAAGCTTAATAATTATAAAAATATTAGAAGGAAATGTGAATGACTATTTCTATAATCCTAGGATAAGTAGGTAGAAAAATATAAACACTGAAAGAAATGTCTACATAAAATCAAAACTTTCCTAAGTTGCACAAAAAGAACTATAAAAGCTAAAAAATAAACAGAAATTCAAGTTTTTTGTAATTATGACAATAATTAAATAATAATTTTTTGTGTCTGTGTGAGGAAGATTAGCCCTGAGCTAACATCCGGTGCCAATCCTCCTCTTTTTGCTGAGGAAGATTGGCCCTGGGATAACATCTGTGCCCACCTTCCTCTACTTTATATGGGACGCCGCCACAGCATGGCTTGACAAGCAGTGCATCAGTCCGCGACCCAGATCCAAACCTGCAAACCCCGGGCTGCCGAAGCGGGGAATGCGAACTTAACTACTATGCCACCAGGCCGGCCCCTAAATAATAATTTAATTAAATAATGAAAAAATCCTAATGCATAAATAGTTTCTTAAAAGCAAAAGGAATAAGATGAGCAGCTCAGTAGGTTAATGAGTAGCTCACAAAAGAAGAAATACATAGAATACATGAGGGTAGTGAATTGTGTCTGGTTCAGTGATGTGTATATGCCAAGGGCATAGAGCAGACCTGGCAGACAGGAGGCACTATTTGTTGAATGAAAAAACACAGGATGATGTTTAGTTTCATTAGTAATTTTAAAAGAATACTTTTCTTTTTTTGCTGAGGAAGATTTGCTCTGAGCTAACATCCATTGCCAATCCTCCTGTTCTTTTTATTTTTTTTTTTTGCTTGAGGAAGATTAGCTCTGAGCTACATCTGTGCCAGTCTTCCTTTATTTTGTATGTGGGAGACTGCCACAGCATGGCTGGTGAGTGGAGTATGTCTGTGCCTGGGATCCCAACCCGCAAACCCGGGCCTTCAAAGTGGAGCGTGTGGAACTTGAACCATTCGGCCACAGGGCTGGGCCCAAAAGAAAACTTTTTAAAAGTCCACAAGATTTATTTTTCAATGATTAATTTAGTCGAGATTAAAGATGTTGATGTTATCCAACCAGAGTTAGAGAGGATGTGGAAAATTTCAACTATGGTGTTCACTGAAGCACACTTTATAAGTTATAAATTAGAAGCAACCAATCCCCATTAAAGAGGGGCTGATTAAATAAGTTAGAATATATCCATGTACAGAATGAAATACCACGTAACCATTCAAAATGCTTATATAGATCTATATCAATTTAGAATGGAAACTTACATATGATACATTCGAAATTGAAAATTAAAACTGACAAATTATAGAAGGAATAATATAAGTGTGTCACTATTAAGTATGATGTTGGCTATAGGTTTTTTGGAGTTCATGAAGTTGTCCTCTGTTCGTAGTTTGCCAAAACTTTTTTTAAATTTAATTTTTAAATCCAATATTGCCAATGAGAGCATTAGTATTAATCCATTTTTTGTTTCTTGGAGATATCCTTTTTTGTTTTTTTTTTCTCTCTCTCTTTTGAATTCTTATTCTAATGACATTTTGCCATAAGGTATCTAGGTGATCGCCTATTTTCATTCAGTCCACCTGAACATTTGATGGGCTCTTAATTTGGGGAATTTTTTCTATCACTGCTTTCTATATTCCCTTCCCTCCATTCTTGGATTTATCCATCATGTTTTAATTTCTACTTCATAATTATCTTTTTTTTTCTTTATGCTGAATATTAGATCAAGTTTTTGGCCCAATATATTAACTCATGAATTTATCCTTCTTTATCTGTATTCACACTATTATTTAGTCTATATAACTGAGCTTTTAATTCTACTGATAAAATTTATAATTCATGAGCTCTCTAGTTGATTCTCTCTTCCTTTTAAAAATGTTCTGTAATATCTACTCCATATCTGTGAGGATTGCAATTATATTCTTTAAACTAATGTTCTCATTGCTATATTAAATTTATCCTCTTGAGCATTGTATCAGTCAGCTGTTGTTGCAATAATGCTGCATAACACACAATTCTAAAAAGCAATGGTTTACAATAATAAGCATTTATTTTTCTTGCTCACAGGTCTGCAGACTAGGATGGCTCTACTTTATATGGCATTTGTCTAAGCTGAGCTCCTGAATTCAGTTGGATTCAGGTCTGCCCCACTTCACATTCTCCTTGGACCAACAATTACCTGGGGGCACATTCTCCTCGTGATAGATGGTTTGAAGCCTTGGCTCACTGCCACATCTACAGTAGTCCCCCCGTATCCATGGTTTTGCTTTCTGCAGTTTCAGTTACTCATGGTCAACCTGTAGTCTGAAAACACAGTACAATATGATATTTTGAGAGAGAGAGAAAGATCACATTCACATAATTTTTGTTACAGTATATTGTTATAATTGTTCCATTATATTATTAGTTACTGTTGTTAATCCCTTACTGTGCCTAATTTATAAATTAAACTTTATCATAGGTATGTATGTACAGGAAAAAACACAGTATATACAGGGTGCCACACTATCTGCAGTTTCAGGCATCCCCCTGGGGTCTTGGAACATATCCCCTGCGGCTAAGGGGGGACTGCTGTACTAACAGTGATTTTTGTTTGTATGCTCAGTCTTGAATTAGATTTTCCTAACTAGTGTTTCTGTGAGTGCTCTATTTAAGTACGGTCTGTTTGCAGGGGAGGGTAGAACTTGGTGCCAGATTGGGTCTACCCAAGGCTGTCTCTAATGACTGCCTAGCAGATGCTGTCGACACCCTGCCTGTGTCTCTTTGGCACACACTGTTGCGGGACATGCTGACTTCAGATTGTAAGTGAATCTGCCTAAGGGTTTTCTCTGGCCATGGTAGCTTGCTCAGCTGTGACTGCAGCAGGACCCAGAAGACGGGAGTGGGGGGCTGGGGAGCTAACACTCCTAGAAGCAGCCCTAAACCAATCACAGACCGGAAGTGGAGTATGGATATAGGAATTTACTTGTCTCTCAGGTGGGACGGCTCAGAGGTGTGGTCACATGGTCTCACAGACATCTCCAGCAGGATGCAGCCTCTTTTGCCCCTGGGGGTGACCTGTTCATCAACACAGCCTGCACTGACTTCCCTCCCTTTCTCCTTTTACTTTCCCACTCTTCTATCGGTGCTTCCTGAGGTTACTTCCAAAACAATGACTTACTTTCCAATCCTTATCTCCGTGTCTGCTTTTAGAGGAATCCCGCTTAAGACAAAATGTATATTTTGGTAATACAAGGTAATATAAGGATTACATTTCCTTCTTGATACTCTTCAGAATTGTCTAAATGTTCTTCAATGAGCATGCGCTCAGGAACAAAAAGAAAAAACAATCCACAACAACAAGAAAGGCACCTGTCATATTAAATTGCCTTGAACTTCCCCTGCTTTTTCTTAGGAGTTAGAAAAAATGCACAAGTCAGATAAATGAATGTACTCCTTTTCCCCTAAAAATGAGCAAACTCTCTTGATGTCTATGGTGCAAATTATAATTTGGAAGATACGTTGAACTAAATAGGAAATAATAAGCACGAGTCTCAAAATGGGATAGATTTTCCCAAATTTCATCACCAAAGGAGAACATGAAGAGAAAAGCTGTTTCTCCTTTCTTCAAAGCACACTGATTTTATGAGAAATGTCATGTGCATCTCAAGAGATCCAGCGGGTATGAAGCTGCAGTGTTAGTGGGAGTCAGCACAGATACCACGTCCATCTACCTCCCTCTTCTCCACCAGGGCCCCCAAGAATAAGACGAAGGAGCTGTTCATCCACATAGTCAACAAATTCATCATTCTTCTCTGCCAGTCACTGGGCCAGGCTGGAAAGATTGCAGTAAAAGACGCACAGGCCTCTGACATCATCAAAGGGCTGGTGGAAAAAGACAGAAAACAAATAAATACATGAAGAAGGGTATTTCAGATTATGATAAGTTCTTTGAGGGAAATAAGTAGAGAAATACAGGCAGTTACTTTGGAGTAAATTGGGTTTCTCTTTAAAACAATGGAGAGGGAAATTCTGTCAGGAGAAGCTTCACTTGAGCTGAGGCATGAAAGATGAGAAGGTAGCAGCTAGGAAGAACTGAGGACGTGTTCCAGGCCGAGCAAAGAGCGGGGACACAGACCCAGCACTGGCTGAGAGCATGCTGTTTTGGAGGAACAGAAAAGAGACAAGTGCGCCAGGAGAACAGTGAATGATTCCATTTTGTGAAACAAACAAACCCCAAACCCATATTCAAATACCCCCAAGTTTGGACTGAGACATACTAAACTGTTATACCAATTCTTGGCAAAGATATGAAAAAGAAAGGACTCTCTCATATACTGTTTGTGTGAGTGTAAATTGGTACAGACTTTTTGGAAGGTAATTTGGTAAGCTTATTTAAATTTAAAATATTCTTTTACTTCATTTACTTCCATATGGCTTGAAATTTTACTCACGTATTACTTCGACATTTGAAAAGCTAATGAAAAATTTAGACCTGCTCTTTCACATATGTCGTAAGATGGCACATACACCACGTACACACATACGTAAGGGAGCAGTGGGAGGAGAGGGCACAACAGCACAGAGTCTCAAAACCAAAGAATGAACAGGTATTTTGAGATAGAATAAAGGAAAGAAACCAAGTCCTTATAGAAACCATGAAAAGGTTGGATCAAATGTAAGACCTGAACCTAGAAGAAACCAGTTTAAGACCAATTTCTTGCTTTAATTAAAAGTATATTACTTGAACTATGTCCAACCCAGGTCTATCTGGCATTTTTAAGTCCTACCTTTGGTTCCAAAACTTTTCACCATTTATCACCCTTTACAGCCACCCTCCTAGAAGAAACACAAGGTTGGTCTGTGTAAGTTAAATACACGAGAGTGTGCCAGCCACATTGTTGCCTCATTTCCCCTAGGTGATCCAGGAGGGAGTTCTGAGCCCCAAAGTGGCATATCATGGAGGCCAGTTTATTGCAATCAATTTTTCAATAACTCCCAACCGGGCCAGATTCACTCCAATAACAAAAGACGAAAGTGTCTAAATCTATTAAACCACCAGATGCCTGAATTTACTTAAATCACATATTAATTTCCTTCCCTGATCTCACTGCTAAGCTGTCAAAGCTCTATCCATGTGTCACTGAATCAACTATTCTGGGGTCGATTATGTTGAATTGCTTTGCTATTAATTGGATCACAGCCCGGCAGACTTAATTCAGTCTTCAGTCTGAAATGGTCCATGATCCAATCACCCCCATGTTCTCTCTCTGAAAGGAACACAAAGGAATGTGTTGTCTGATTGTCCTCCTGAGGCCAACCCTGAAATCCAGGCGTATACTCTAACAACCTGGTTACAGTAATGTTGAGTATAACCATTTGTGAGCTGATAACTCGTGCAGGTCCCAAGAGCAACTATTTTACTTGAGTCATAATGACATAGTCTTGCTTTTCTTCTTTTTCCTCTTCTTAATCTAGCACCATCCATGTAATGGTTTATGACTTCTTGAGTCCTCTTCTCAATCGCCATTTTTTATAACTCTCACTCTGCCAGAATGGAATTTTCTTCCACCTACACCAGACTTCTTTCTTTACAAAGTTAAGTACTGTTCATCTTTAGCACCTTTGCAAGTGCCCACACTCTCTCGCTCCAGTTTCCTGCTTTTAATGTTCTCAGAAGCCTGCTTTCCATTCTAGCCAACTGGAATGAGTCCAAGAGTCCTTTCAGAAGCATGATGCATGGTATCCATTTTCACTGAGGAAGAAGTGTGGCATCTTGAAGGAACAATGAAAGATTCTTCTTAGCCGTGATATTTTTGCAGCTTTTAAAAACACCTGGATGTATTCTATGATATTCTTGATGCTAAGAATTTCTCCTTCCAAATATGTATCTAACACACAGCTGGAAATATCATGTTCTCCAAATCCCCTTGCCAAAGAGTTAAATATCTTCCCAGGATTTTAAATCATTTAAAGGCACTTAACCACTCAAAATGGTATGAATTCTCCTTCCACTCACATGGAAAGCATTGCACAATTGACAAAAAGCATTAGAGGGGCTTCAAAACCAAAGCTAGGAAAAAAAATCAGGAAAAGCAAATACTCCAGAGATTTATGAATGAAAATCTTTAACCAAGCCGGAGTGAAAGGTTTATCAGGAATGAGCGGACAGTCCTCCCCTGGTCTCACACTCAAATTGATTCGAATTCACTCCTTCTGTCTGGATGTGCAAAGACAAAAACAGGATTCTACAAAACAAATATAACATAAACACCACAGAAACAAATCAACTTTTTTTTAAAAAAAATGGGAAGTAAATCAACTCATAGGAATGTGTTAATAGAGCCTACATTGGGGAACGGATGCCCTTTTGTCCGTATCTACTCCTCCAGCCCAAGCCACCATCACCTCTTACCTGGACAACTACAATAACAGTCTAGCTGGACTTTCTCCTTCCACTTTTGCCATGACAATCCATTCTCCAAAGAGCCTCCAAATCATATCACCTCCCTGTGAAAGCCTTCTAATGACTTCCATTGTTCTTAGAATAAAATCTAACCCTTCCCCACGGTTGTCAGGGCCCTGCCGGATCTGGTTCCATGCCTGATTCTGCGCTCTCATCTTGAACCATCCTTGTGCTCACTGTGGTGCAGACACATTGACCTGCTCTTAGAATACACTGAGCTTGTTGCAGCTCAGGCCTTTTGTACCTACTATTTCCTCTGTCCAGAACCCCCTTTTCCTATTTTTTTTTTTGAGATTCTCATCTTTTCGATCTCACCTGACAGGAAGGCTTCCCCGTTACCTATCTAAAGCAGAATGTCCTTCACCCTCAGTGACTTTCTATTACGTTCATGGGTTTTACTTCTTCACAGCGCTTATCACTAAAGATATCCTGTTTACTTTTTTTTATTATCCGTTCCTTCATTAGAGTGAAAATGTCATGGGAATAGAGATTCTGTTTTGTTCAGCATTACATCCTCAGTGTTTAGAACATTGTATAGTAAATATTGCCTTTGCTAAATATTTGTTGAATGAATAAATGGTGGATTTAAAGATCTTCTTCTAAAACGTGGAGGCTAATAGTCAAAACAATTCATTAGTGAACCAAGCACAGTAAATTCGTAATTGTGCCTCACGAATGAGCTGTCTAATGAAGACAAACAGAGTAACACCAGGGCTGGGAAGAGCCAGGAAGCACATTGTTTTCAAAGATACTACTTCCTTTTTGGGCTTTCTGTATGCAAACTGCTCTAAAGGAGTGTTTGCCAAAGGTTCCTGATGATCAGAATCACCGGGGCACCTGTAAACATCAGCGTCCACAACTTGGTCCTTGGAGATGCTGAAACAGTGGGTCCAGGATGAAGCCCGAGAATCTGGATTTTTACCAAGTGCCTCCAGGAGCTTTTTATCAAGGAGGCTTGAGAAACACCACTCTAGAGCTGAGATTGAAAGCTCAGCTATACATTAGAATCCCAAAGCCCAGGCTGCATCACCATGTCAATGTCAATGACATGAATGTCAATGACATGAATGTCAATGACATGTCAATGAAATGAGAATATTTGGGGGTGAGACTCAGGCTTTTCCAAAACTCTCCATTATCCTAATGTTTGTCCAAGTTTGAGAATCACTCCTTTAAAACATTACTTTTCTAACTTTCACTTGCCTGTGAATCACCTGGAGAGCTTGTGAAAATGCAGATTCTGATTCAGAGGTGTTGGTTGGGGCCCAATATTCTGTGCTTTTTTTTAATAAGCTCTCAGCAATGTTGATGTTGGGTCTCCTTGGACCTCTCTTTGAGCAACAAAGTCCTAGTGGATATCCACAAATGGTAAAATGCACAGTATCTTAGTCTGTCCCCGCTGGTATAACAAAATGCCACAGACTGGGTAGCTTATAAACAACAGAAATTTATTTCTCACAGTCTGGAGCCTGGAAGTCCGAGATTAGGGCACCAGTATGGCCAGGTAAGGGTCTTTTTCTGGGTCACAGACTTATCATTGTACCCTTGCATGGCAGAAGGGGCTAGGAGCTCTGTGGAGTGTCTTTCACAGACACTAATCCCATTCATGAGGTCTCTACCTTCCTGACCCGATCACCTCCCAAAGGCCTCACCTCCTAATACTATCATCTTGGGGATGAGGTTCCAACAGATGGATTTCAGGGGGACACAAACACTCAAACCACAGCACATGGTGTCATTGGCCATGTATATGGTGTAGAAAACTTTAGGATCCTAGGGTGAAGTGTATGGCAGTGCCGGTGGGTATGTAGAGAGTCTGTGTCTCTGTCCCCACCATGTTGTTCCCACTAATTATTTTTTGTTATAGAAAGATTTCTGCCTGAGGTTTTGGGCTGAGTAATACAGTCCATTTGAATATTCTTGACATTTTCATTGGAAATACGTGAGGTTCCGCTTCATGTTAGGTGCTGTGGTTACTCTCCTGTGGATGAGGCAATCGCTATAAAGCAAGAAATAAAAATACTGCATGAAAAAAGTGGTATTTCTATGTTGCACATCATTTTACAGTTATCTTCTTCTGTCCTAAAACAAACAAAAGTACTCAAAACTCTTCCAACCTTTGCAACAAACAGGTTACTGAGATGGATGACAATCTTCTAGGCATATTCATAGTATCTAATTGCCTGTGTGGGGTTCAGGACACCCTACCCCAAAATACAGCACCTTATTGGAAATCTTTAGCTGAAGGAGTTTGAGAAAACAGCAGACACAGGACGGTCACTCTGACCTCCTCTTCTCTCCTTTCTTCCCTGAAACAGGTCATAAAACTCCCATGTGAAATACCCTCCCTGTACCAGGAGGAAAGAAGACGTTCTTATCACCAGAGACAGGGAATTAGGGCCCAGAGGGCTGTATAGACAAATCTTGTTACACTAACCCTTATCTTCCTAGTTACTTCTTCACCATTATCCACCTCTAGCCTAAACCCTTTTGTCTTGTCACTTCCTCACAAATGTATTGTTTCTTTGTCTAAAAGGTATAAAAGCTTCCTGCTCTGGTCACTTCTCTGAGTCTTCATTCTCTTGTGAAGTCTCCCATATACATGTAAATATTCAATAAAATGTGCATGCTTTCCTCTTGTTGATCTGTCTTTGTCAGCTTAATTTTCAGACCCAGCCAGAGACCTTAAGAGGGTTGAGGAAAACTTTTTTCTCCCCTACACTTGCGACCTTGGGCAAATAGTTCCATCTGTGTTTTACATCTGAGTTTTGGTTCTAGGGACACACACACATGGGGACAGTCAATGGTCAGTTTCTGGGGCTTGTCATTATCCATCATGGCAAGGCCTTGTTATGAACAGAAGCTGTGATTTCAAACAAGAAGTTCCCCTTGACTGGCTTCGGTCAAAGGCCACGTCTTTATATTCCATTAGTTAGATCTTTGGCAGTTTCATCAGTGAGCAATAGATCTGATTATCTTCTTAAGGACTGACATAATCAGACCATTTATTGATAAAGCTACTGCTGTGCACTCCACCATAATGAGAGCTGAGGAAAAACAATTGATCCCTTTGGTGAAGACTAATCTGTGCCCTTAAAATATGGAGTCTTTTGGGAAGGGGGGAGGTGACATGATTCCATTTCAATAGTCCACTGACACCAATGGCTTGAACAGCCTTGTAATTGAAGCTTGAATTACAGGTACAAAGTTATTCAATGTGAGAAGTATCCTCATGACTTGAGTACTCCAGCAGTGAGAAACAATTTTTTTAAGATCAATACAAAGAGCCAGATAAATTCAAGTAACATGTCATAGGTTCTACTTGTGGGAAGAGAATCTATCTCAGTCTAGAGAGGTGAAACATTTAAGACGGGGATATTATCACTGAGTGAAAATGAAACCAGTCTTGCCACTTGCTAACTGTTCAGCACTAGTCTAACTTCCTCAGTAATTTAGGATTTAATTCCCCTACATCTAAAATTGAACATCAAAGTCCTTTCTATTTTCAAAATTCTACGACTCTCAAAGAGTATTTCAGCTGGTGTGCTCCTGTAATGGCTCAACTTAGCAAGTGGGGGTTTGGAGCTTTTAGTTAACAGGCCTTCATTATCGGATCGTCTCTGATGGCTGGCAAACTAATTGGATATTACCAAGTCTATTCTACCCTCTGAGACAGAGAGAGCAAAGACTCTGGAATAAAGTGAGGATATTTGCACTCTGAACTGGGCTCTGCAGGTACTTTTCACTGGGGACAAATTCGCCTAACAAAGTAAGAGGACGGATGGCCGAGTAGTTGTTTATTCAGACTCTTGCAACTGACCCCCCTTTCAGCACTCCTTTCAACACTGTTGTGAAAACAGCAAGGTAATTGCCAAGTTCAGTCAGCTTCTATGATGTAATAAGTGGAAAGACCTGTGAATTGCTCCATTGCTAGATGTTAAGGCAGGGAATGATGTCATTCCTTAAAAATAAATAAGCATAACCTAATGTCTTTTTATTAATAGTTGACTAATTGCTGCATCAGAAGAAGGAAAGCCTTGTAGAAGGGAATGAGAAACTGCCCCTGACATCATACCAAAGGCACAAGAGGAACTTTATTCTCTGGGTGTGCACACACACACGCAGGGGCAAATGACTTCTTAAATAATGAATCCCTAGATAACGCCACAAGAGACTTGAAAGGGATGTCAGCCATCTGATTGGCTCACAGCTGGAAAAAATTAGAGACTGAAAAATGACAGAATGAGACGACGTGATACATGCTAGAAGCGCTGGCTTGGGAGGGAGGGGAGTGGAGCAGCTCTGTTTTGAGAGTGACCTCACCTGCTGTCACTGGGAGGGAACCCTTCCTTTCAGACCCCACAGCTGATCACATTTCTCTGTGCTTTCACGAGCTTGTTCAAGTGCCCTGTGACAGATGCAAAGCCTTGGTAAAGTGCCATTTGGTTGAATGAAAAGAGAACCAATGGAAAAAAAAAAACCCAAAAACCATTCATCAATAAGGAAAGTTGTCAAGGCAGTATAGAAAAATCAGATTATCCAGGTATTACGATCCTTAAGTATTTATGGCTTAGCGACTGAAATTTTTCTTATCAATGGGTTTGAATGCCTCATGTTTTCTCAGGAGACTGAATTTGTCCTTTTCTCATCTATTCTGAATGTGTTTTTGCAATGATTTTTGTGGCACTGGGAAAAAAAGAAAGGTCCTTTCACAACTTCTGGAGTGTGTCCTTCATATTTCCTATGGACAGATGTCATAAAATACTTACTCAGATTGAAATACATGATTCACTGTTAGTAGAAACACAATCCCACGTGCATTACCATATATAATGTCAATGGCAACATGCCCCTTATTTTCAACCTGGAGTTTCTTATGCTATGTAAAGTCAACAGCCATATAAGTTAGAGGAGCCATTTCCACCTGAGTCATTGCCTTGTAAAAGAAAGGTCCACAAGCTATCATCAAGAGAAAACAGTCCCCTCTCAGCTTCTCAATCAGTGTCCTAACAACTGTGGGTAAGTCATGCTTCTAGGTAACATTTAATATTGAGCCACAACTGGAGGATTTATGAGTTAATCAGAATAAATAACGTATCAAAAGAGTATGAAAGCTTTCCAACGGCCCCTCTTGGCTGAAAATTGTAAACACAAATGATTGCTTACCTCTCCCACCGCATCATGGAGCTGAAATGGCCCTGTTGAGATTCCCACCACCAATTGTGCATGACGTGGGGTGACCACTCTGGCATGGTGAGTCCCAAGCAGAGCACCATTCATAATTAGACACAACTGGTGCCTCAGTGCTGATGGGAGAAGAAGGATAACAGTGAAAAGCAGAATGAAGAGGGAGAAAACCTAGTTAGGGGATGCCGTTTAAACCACCTTGCCTGGAAGCACAGCCAAGTATTGGGAAGAACACTGGACTTGAAAATCCTATGCATGACAACTAATAATTAACAATAGTAATAATTGGGAGTCAGGGACATGAGTTCAATGTGCTCACCTAAGACTCTGGTCCTCAAAGTGCAGTCCCATTGTTAGAAATTCAAATTCTCAGGCTTCATCAGTATCTGAATTGGAAACTCTGGGGATAGGACCCAGCAATCTGTTTTAGCAAGCCTTCCAGGAAATTCTGACACATGCTATAACGTTTGTGAACCACCAGCCTAAGGAATCTACTGAAGCTAGGTCAGCCAGTACTTACACTTTCTGAAAGCAATTCTCCCACTCCCATGATCCCCATTCCCACTTCTCTCCCGCCCTCATCACACCCTCTGTGCTCACAGTTGGTGACTATTAAAGGCCCCTGCAAGTGGGAAAGAGATAGTTTGCACTGCTTTATAGGCATGGAACTTTGGGTAAGTACAGCCACTTTCCAGACCTCAGTTTCCATATCTGCAAGATGTGATGCTGGCCTAGAAGACCTCCAAGGTCCCTTTACAATCCTTTGAGCTGTCAGTGCTCTTATTCTAAACCCTAAATATCAACTACTGCTCTCATTGTGCATGTTAGGGAGGCATTCAGAAGGATAAGGGAGTCTGATAATACTCCTCAAGATAGCAGCACAACAAACAATTGAAGCCTTGTAGATAATGAGACCCTTAGCAAAAAATGCCTGTGACATCACTATCCGAGACAGGGAAAGTGATGTAACAATACATGTCTACATTTATCAGTCTGCATTCTTGGGACATACACTAAAGATAGTGTATTAATGCTAGTAAAGGAGACAAGTTTCCCACATGGGTTATTCTCAAGTAAATATCGAATGATTAAATGGTAAATCCAGGTGACCAGGTATTAGAATGAGGTTTCATCATAGATTTATTTGATAATAACATGTAATAGTAAATATAAGTTCCCAAACCGCTGGGAAACATTTTTGAAACCAGATGGTGTATGTCTAGATAGGAAAGAGAGCTTCAGGATCATTTTATTATTTTATATTATTAAAAAAAAATTTTAGCTCTTTTTAATGAAAATTTATGTACAGATGAAAAGTAGATACAATAGAATAGTGAACGCCCAAACTTGCTGGAACCAAAGTTTAGGGCAAAGACTGTGGTCAGGAAATGTGCAGACAGCGAGTGCTGGAGGATCATCGTGAGATGAGAGAGCAGACCCGGAAAGGTGCAAGGACCATGTCAGAACCTAGATGCTCTCCTTGCAGAGCACATGAAGACAACGTGAGGCTGTGCTCTGCCTGTGGCTTTACATGACTCAAGCTAAGGTCAGTGAGTGTAACAAGCGCCGAGCACTCTTCTAAATGCTCTGCTCACTTAGACTCCCAACACAGCTGTACGAGATAGGCACTGATTGTACTCCTATTGTGTAGGTGGGGTAGCAGAGTCCCAGAGGGCTAGTAAGTGGTAGGGTGGGGATTTGAACCCTGGCAGGCAGCTTCCAGGAGCCTATGCGCTTATCCGCTGAAATGTCTCTTCACCTTAAAGAGATTCCAGGCCAATCCTCTCATTTTACAGGAGGTCTCTGGAGAGAGCAGCTTCCTGCCAGCAGATGATTCTCTCAACTTGTACTGGGCAACCCCCAAATAAAATAGAAATATTGATGCTCCGCCCAATGCAAATTAAAGTCAAATCTCAAAGGAATAGGGCCTAGGTATTCTTTGAAGTTCTTCAGATATTCTAATGTGTAGAAAAGTTTGAGAAACCGCTGATAGCAGAGGGTCCTTGGATGTCATCTGCTTTGAAATCTGAACTCTGTCACCTGGTGTTGCCTCACCTCTTATATGGGGAAATATCTTTTAATTTAGGTCATTATAGTACAGATAATCTTTTGAAGGCCTCTGGCACATCGCAGGTACTCAACAAATTACTGTTATTTTTCCTACTGTTAGCTGCTGACATATCCAAAGTTAGAATAGTGGATTTTATTTTACTTTGTTCTGCAACAAGCCTAGTATATGACATCCAGCATATGGGGCTTCAGCAGCACTTTGGAGTAATACTAACATATTAAAGGAACAGACGAGAGTAAGTAAGGCTTGCGATCTGTAAAAGTCAACCGTGTTGACAAGTATAGTGAACATCATTGAACGCCAGCTGTCTTACATTTGCGCTTAGTAATACCCAAATACCTCCATTCTGAACATGCAGAGAAGTTTAAGTGGTTTTTCTAAAGTTTGTCCATGTGTTTTGGCCTTTCCTGTAGAGGCTAGTTAACCATGGCAAAGCTGAAGATAATTGGTTATCTGCCTTCAACTATTTGAAGGGCTTTTGAGGATCACGAGGCTGACACATTGTTCATTCTCTGCGTCCACAGAGGGCCCCGCAACAAGAGACGGCTCTACATTGCAAGGAAGGTTTTCAGATGGGCATCAAGAAGACTTCTTGGTGGCTGACTGAAAATACGCTGAGTACTCTCCAACAATCAAAGACAACCCTGCTCTGGCTGGATGGGCCTTCTTCTGCCTAACTTATTTCGCTTGGTCTCTTCTCATTCTGCGATTTAATATTGCTTCGGTTTCCCTGATTCAACATGACCGTGTGTCTAGAGTGACTTTGTAAACCCAATCTGGGCTGAATTTAGCCTGAAAGTCCAAGTCCCTCTAGGCCTTTAAAGTTTACTGGTCATGGGAGAGAGAGTATTTTCTTGCAAAATCACTGCTCTCAAAACAAACTCTAGACTGGAAGCCCTTTACCTTATGTTATCCATCCGCCCCCAACTGTGATGCTCTCCTCGGCTGCTGAACCTTCTCCCACTTCTGCCCTGTTGAGTTAATGTGTGTTTTATTTCACTCCCAAGAGGGGCTATCCTTCATTGGTGTTCAAGTGATCACTCTGGAGAGTTTATATATTCCTCCATTTTCCAAAAATCAATCTTTGATTCCTAAACACATGCATGCTCAGAGCTTTAGAGCTGGAAGTGGCTGAGGCTGAGGCATTCGCTGGGGTCTTGAGAGAGTGAAACAGAAGCTTCAGCAAGGCTAAGCGACTTACCAAAGACCAAGTGGCTACTCCATGCTGAGAGTAGTAACCCCTTCCAGTGTTCTCATGTTGCCTCTGAAGTTTTTAATCTATTATTTCATTTTATTTTTGAAAGGGTAAAAACTTTTTCATAATGGAAAATTTTAAGCATATATAAAAGTAAATAGAATAGTATCTGAACCCCCAATACCCAAATTCAACAACTATGAATGATGGTTGGGCAATCTTGTTGACTCACCATGGTCAATCTTGTTTCATCTATATCCTACCACTTTCCTCTTTTGCATATTAATTTGAAGCAAATCTTAGACATTATATTACTTCATTCATCACTATTTATTATGTTCCTATAAAAAATAAAATATTCTTTTTTAAAAACATCACCATATAACTACCATAATAGTGCCACACAAAAAATTTATAATGTTTCTCTAATATTCTCAAATATGCAATTTTCAAATTCTCAATTGTCACCTAAATGTTATTTTTTCACAATATTTTATAGAACCATTATTTTAAAGTATCTAGAAATGTAAGATAGAGTGTCTGGAGTTTAAAATCTGGTTGAATGACTTCAGAGTAAAAACTACCAATAAGGTAAGAAGTTTAAAGAATGGTATAGATAATAAAAACCAGACAGCAGGATCAACGCAGAACACTAGCTCAGGAAAGAAGATGAAAGACGTACAGTTTGAACAGGGCCTTGAAAATGAGCACACAGACAAGTAGAATTTAAAAGGGAAAATACAGAGTAGGGAGAGATGTTTAAATCTCAGAAGCAAAATACACAAGTCCTGTTTGTGAGATGGTGAACAGAACATTTGTTACAGCAGAAGTTTTGTAACTTTACGACAAAATAATAATATTGGATACTTAGGTTGGATCAGATCCTGAAAGTCCTTAAATATCAAGCTCAGAGTTTTCAGCTTATCTTTGGATATGTTGGGGAGACTTTGAAGGCCTACAAGCTATTATAAAAGCAATTTGGCTTCACGGGTAGTGGCAAAACAGGAATGTAACATTTTGTCATTATTACACAAAATATATTGAAGCGGAAGGAAGATTCATCTATCTCCATACCACCGTCAGATAATATAATTAGAGAAAAAAGTATAATTTAAATTATAGTCCCTAACACAGGGTAGATATTAAGATTTTTCCAGGGACCTTCTAACATCATTTGTCAATGGACATCAAATTAAATTGGGAAAAAGGAACATGACTAGCTTATGTCTCCAGTGAAGATATTTGAAGTTGTTTATTGAACTGGAATTCAATCTCCATAATTTTGTGGCTCCCTCTTTTCATCCATAATAATTCATCTCTGTAATTAAAGCCTAATGAACCAAACAATTTCTCTCTTCATAATCAACTTCATCTGTGTGAACGGCCAACATTAAAATAGACTCTTTCCAGTAAATGGATTCAATGATCCTAGTTAAAAAAAAAAAAATTTTTCCCTTTTCTTGAAATTTTACATTTGTCCCCATTAATTAGCTTTATTTCCTTAAGAATGCTAGGATATCATAAAGACTACTCATAGGGATTCCTGATAGCCTCCAGAACTATAACAGAGCTATACTATTATTAAATTAATTAATTGACCCTACTCAAAATCTAAGAATGTGTGGTGTCACCCGTGATCTATCGAAGGCCTTCAGTCCCTGGCATGCTTTGTCATTTAATAATGCTCCAGTTCTTGGGAGGAGGATGGTGAAGTAAGAAGATAAAATTTCCATCTTTGAGTCCTCATTTACAATTTAAATATCTCTTGGAAATGTAAGGCTTTAAACCAGTGTTTGGACATGATTAGCAGACATCCAGCTGGGACCAAAAAGAAGATTCCGTCTAGGCTCCTGTTGGAATGACAGCCCAGCCAGGAGAAGATTTTGCAAAGTAAAGACACTAAGGACAAATTCCTCAGTCACTACAGGCTTGCATAGAGCCAGCCAGGCAAGTTACTTCAAAGCAAACCGCTTTCCACCATGGGCATAAATGCCAGGGAGTGCCAAGCCAAGTGGCTAACATATCTGCTAGAAAAAATGGTATTGTTGAAATGACTATAGATAATATTTTAAATACACTGCTTTACGTATGATAATATCCTTTCTGCTGGACCCTCAATAGCTGAGGTCTTAGACTGGCCCCCATGGCCTCAATATGACCCACAGTCGTGACCTCTTTGACCCATATTATTATCCTTAAAAAGCTCAAACCAAGATTTAAAAAGAAGATATTTCACAGAAAGATATGCATTTCCAGCTTCTCTTGGAAAGTGGGAAGATGGGACAAAACTGGTCCACTTTCTCACATGGCAGTGATGAGGGCTTCGAGGAGCAGCCACCCTCTTTGGAAGAAGTATGTGCTCCCCCTTTCCTCCTGGGCTCCCAGTGCCACCCTGAGACTGTGTCACCTGCTGTTATCACTGCCCTTGAACTGAGGGGTTTTTTTCTTCTAGTAGAGAAATATTTTTCTATACCCATATGTCCATAAAAAGTGGGACAATCAAAGACACCTGAAGAGAACAGGTGAATTTTCCTATACCCTACCTGCCTTAGTCAATTAGGTTCCCTGCCTGGCCCCCATAGGCACTTGAGTTTTTACCCCTTCCTCAAGACTTTGTAGGGAAGGAAAAGCTTTTCCTTGGCCCTCTTAATGTCCCTGGCTGGGTCTGAATATTAAACTGACAAGACAGATTCACAGGAGAAAAGCATATAAATTTATTTAAGTTTTGCATGACATGAGAGCCTTCATAAGGAATTGGAGACCTGAAGAAACAGCTAAGACTGAGTATTTTTGTGCAAGGTTTGATGAAGAATGGGCAGATGTGTAGAAATATGATAGGTCAGACAGTATGAAGCAATTGTATTAAACTGGGGGAACCTAGCAAGGCCTGTTTGTTAGGATTCTCTTTGGCGCCCCTTTGTCTTCGGAGATAAGGATGTTCTTTCCCTCTGGGTGTAGGGATGGCACCTCTCACGTGAGGATTTTACGACCTGTTTCAGGGGAGAAGGGTAGGCAGCAGGTCAGACCTTCCTGCTTCTGCTGTTTTCTCCGTTAAAAAACGAAATTCAATGGAGTAAATTTTAAAGATCTTATTGGCTTTTTCAACAATTCATGAATCGGGCGGCATCCAATCTAGCAGATAGAAAGTGTACAAAATCACAGAGTTTTATAAGCAGAAGGGTACAGGAACAAGGAAGTCATAACAGGCAAAAAAGCAGGATGGTTATGGCAAGGTTGCATCCTTTAGAGGAGGACAGGGGTCTCTCAGGCAGATGACCTGACCAGTGCTGACCAGGCGGTTCCTGGTTGACTGGTTTAAGATTCCATTTCTGGGAGAGCCGAAATTATAATTAAGTTCTCAGTTTGGTGATGTGGGGCTTAGCATGAGCACCTCCATTTTGGGCCTGTTCTCCTGTTTTTAAAATATTCAGTGTGTGAATGTACCATATTTGGGGTGGCATGTCCTGAACCCCATAAAGGCAGTTGAATTCTTTTGGGAGGTTTTGCTTTTAGGCAGATAAGGGGAGTTCAGAAAAAGCCCCTTCCTCCAGCTGTTGGTTCTCAAATGTCTGCAGCTCAAAATAATCCTTATGCCACTGTCCCATATTCAGAACCCCTCAAGAGGTTCCTGGGGGAGATCGGCAAGGTTACAGGGAGTGACAAGATAGTACGAGCCACATTGGGATGGAAGAGAGCCCAGGTGGTACTGGAGTGCGCAGGAGGGACAAGCAAAACTATCTGGAAGAAATGATGTCTAAGCTGGACACTGCAGCCTAGTAGCGGCTCCGTAGGTGGGGGTGGAGATGAGAGTGTGGGACAGCAGTGTGGGGAAAACATAGCAGGCAAGAGATCCATGGATCAGTTCCTCACCCACCGCCAACCCCGAGGTGATGTCTGGTCACCCTGGCCTATCTGTCTTCAGCAAGAATCTTGTTAGGTCGCTTTAGCCAGAGCCCCCTTACCCTTGATGTTTCCTCTTAGTCATTTTCCATCCACTGACCCCCACCCTGCTCCTCGGCTATAAATTCCCACTTGCCTGTCCTGTATTTGGAGTTGAGCCCAATCTCTCTTGCCCACTGTGAAGTCCCACTGCAGTGGTCCCTATATCTATCATGATGATCCTGAACAAGTCTGCCTTACCATCTTTAACTAGTGTCATTGAATATTTTCTTCTTTAACAAAGTGCATCTATAATTTGAGAGGGAAAACGCTGGGGGTTGGTGCTGGAGAAATAGCAGGCCCTTTGCTTTATTTAGCACGTGCCTAATCATTTTCCTTCTGTCTTCTCTGTTGGCCTGAAGTCAGGAGCTATGTTGGTGTGGTTCGCTGCTGTACCCTCAGTGTCAGACACATAGGTGGATGCTCAAAAAATCCCTGTTGCCTGACATTTGAACACTTGGCTTAATCATGAAAGAGAGAAGGTTTTACCCGATAGGTTCTTTAAAAATATTTTGAGGCTCTTCCAGAGGCCTCTGCCACAATCTGCTTCACACGCCTTTTGGAATCCAAGGGTTACACAGGAACCCACAACTCCAATCTCAGGTGTTGTACAAAAAACACATCCATCCTTAGGTAGAATCTTTTCAAGTTTTTTGAAGGGCAAGTATAGTGCCTTGACTGCAGACACGGAAACAGTCCTTTATCCCTCCCTGAGTCCATGTCCTGTGCTACATGACTTCACGGCTCCTCCAATGAAGAAGTGGAATCTATTCCTCACCCCTTGCATCTGGCTTGACCTTGTGACTTACTCTGGCCAATAGCATACAGCAGAAGTGGTGGTATGCCAGGTCCCCAGCCTAAGCTTCTGAAGGCCTTGTGTGCTTCTACTCACCTGGAAATCTGCAGTGTCATGTGTACAAGCCCAGGCTGGCCTGCTGTATCACGGGAGCTACATGGCCCAGTCAACCCATTGCCCCAGGAACAGCCAACCACCCACAGACATATGAATGAGGCCATCCTAAATCTACTCCTTGATGACCTAAACCTGCCCCTCGATGACCTACATGAGTCAGCCTGGCATGAATCACAAATCAGCAGATCCATCCAGATGACTGGCTGAGTAGTGAGCAATAATAATTGCGTGCTGTTTTAAGTCACTGGATCTTGGGTGGTTTGTTATGTGGCAATAGCTAACTGATACAGCAAAAAAAAAAAAAAAAGTGATTCTTCTCTACTTTTCCTCATAATCTGTAACTTTTTCTCTCAAAAAAAGATTTTCCCCATTTTTCCCTTTGGCACCTCTTTTTCCAGCTAGCCTCCCAATAGCTTTCTCTTTCTATTATTCATCCTTTTAAGGCTGTAGTCATATTACGTATGGATTTATAGACCACCACTGAGAATTGAAAATGGAATCTGAATACATATGAAAAGGCATATTTTATTTTTTTAAAAAGTGAGACACTTATCATGCAGGAGCTAACTGTGTGTGCATGGTTGAATGAGTAAACATGCCCTGGAGAAGTTTTTCAGCATTCCATCACAGCTTGCTCATAACAGGAAACACAGAAATAGTGTGTGCAGCCTGATGTGAAAGAAGGGACCTCACGTCAGTGGCTTTCCAGTGTGCTGTTCACAGGCAGAAAAGATGCAGAAAACTGCCCATCTTTTCAAGTGGACACAGATGCAATTAGGGAATGTTTCCTTCCTTAATCCCGATGAGCCAGCACTGGCGGAAGTCACAGAAATGGGAGTTTTGACATCAGAAGGAGGGAGGCTTTGGTCCACAGAATCACATCTCTCTGTCCTAAACAGCCATTTCTCATTGAATCCTGGGAACCCTTGTTTGGCATGCCCACAAAATCCCACCCCAGCATTGTCACTGCGGTCGGCGTACAGATTCTAAGGTGAATCATATGCAGCGAGGAAGAGAGAGATCAAGCGTTGAGGCCGGCCAGTAGCCCAGGTAAAAGAGTCAATCTCTGTTTCTGCAAAAAATCCCACTCATACTTGCAGTGTAATATTGTCAAAGCATTTCCTGATTATTTGTCATCTGATCCTTATAACATAGTGTGAGAGAAATGACCTATGTTCAATGAAGTTAAAGGACTAATTCCAAATCATAAAGAATTTTAGTGGCAGAGGGGCTAACCACCTGATGCTTTCATTTCCTCCATTTTATTAATTTAAAAAATATTTCTTGATCATTTACCATGTGCCATTTATAAAATGGGACTGTTTCTTCACATAATTTGGAATTTTTTCTCTGGAATTTTGTTTCTTTTATAATATATATGTGAAATCTGAATTGCTAATTTAAAAGAAAAGTGTTAAGTTATATACCGTTAATCTAGTGCCAACCTAACAAGTGACAGTAAATATCACAAGAAGCAATTTAAAATATTAAATTAAAAATATTAACGTTGGGGGCCGCCCAGTGGCACAGCAGTTAAGTGTGCGTGCTCTGCTTCAGCGGCCAAGGGTCCGCAGGTTCGGATCCCGGGCGCGCACTGACGCACCACTTGTCAGGCCACGCTGTGGCGGCGTCCCATATAAAGTAGGGGAAGGTGGGCACAGATGTTAGATCTCAGCAAAAAAGAGGAGGATTGGCATTGGATGTTAGCTCAGGACTGAGCTTCCTCACACACACACAAAAATATATTAATGTTGACTTTAGCTAAGTAGAATATATTGAGAGAGGAAAATACAGTATTTCTCCAGGCAGACCGCATTAGACATCTACGAAAAATGACATATACTACAAAAATGATTAGGAAGCTGGTATAAATCCTTTTTAATAAGTGGCACAAAATTTATTAAATAAAAGAATGATTTGAAATTTTAAAAGAATGACATGTTCCAGGGTTGTGTGAGGACAGGTGGCAATGGAAAGCATTTGCATTTGCTGGGGAAATAAGAAAGAGTTAGGATGTTTGCCTACAGTTTTGTAAGATTTATTATCAGTAGGTTAGCCTAAATCAGGACTGAATCTCTTTTTGTCCCTTTTCAACTCAGTCATCTGACCGGGAACAAAAGAACTCTCCAGAAAGCAGCCGATGTCTAGATGTGGGACATGGCAGAGGAGAGGAGAGAGGAAGTAGGAAGTGAAGCTAACTGGGGGATGAAGCAGAGACATTATATCAAATCCAGAGAAACTAGCAGAGCCTCGTTTGCATGTGTGAGGAGTGAGGACTTCAGGTCTTCCTGAGCGCGGTGAGATAAGCGGAATCCTGCACTCAGCAGGCAGGGCGCTGTTTCAAGAGAGTAAACCCGTGTCAGGGATTCAGACCTCCCGGTGTGGAGTGAGGCAGACCAGAGCTTCCGAGTCTGGGGAATGTCAGCCAGTTCTGTGTCCCCGACTGCCTCGTCCCTTTCCACTCTTGCCCTGCCTCGGTGGCTCGCCTGGCTTGGCCTTTAAGCCCCAAGCACGTTCATTTGTGCACAGTCCACTTGGATCCTGGTTTGCTCTGTGTACTCCATGAGGGACTTCCCTCATCAGAGGACCTCTCGTGCAGGCACTAGCCCCTCATAGCTCAGCCCACAGATGAAGGCCAACCCCCTGCCCCCGACTGCCAGATCCAGCTGTGGCTCTTCAACACAAGACCCAAGCTGGATCCCTGGGAGGGAAGGTCAGGGAAATGAGGGAGGGACCCAACGAAGCTGTGACAGAAATCCAGGCGAACGATTTTGAGGAATAAGGCATCTGAGTAACAAGCTCTGGACAAAAACAACAATTAAAATGCTTCAGGGAGCCAAAGGTTTTCTAATTCGAGAAGCACCTGACCTCTACCCTCCCTCCCAATTCCATATTCCTCTTGTCCTGGCCAGAACTGGTTTTGGACCTGATCCCACATTATGTTTCTCAATGTGTTGCCCTTGTGTCAGGATCAGCTGAGGTGTTTATTAAATATGCAGGTTTCTACACCCAGTCCTAATTGAATCAGATATCTGAGGGCCCGGCCCAGGAACCTGTATTATCAGCAAGTAGCCCAGGCACATGGATGTTTGAGAATCGCTCAAGTATTTTACAGCATGGTGACCTGCAGTTAGAGGCAGTCCAGAATCTTCTATAGTTATCAAAATTTACTCTTCTTGCCACGCCTGTTAGCTGCATCAGCCCACAGAGAGCGAGGTCCTCCTTCCCACTTGTTAACTGTTAACGTGAAGCAGATATTTCTTGAGTGTTGCCCACCATGCAACAGGTACTTTCCAGGTCCACAGATTCTGTAGAGAAAAAATTCAAATAAAAATCCTTGCCCTCACAGAGCTAACGTTCACGTGGGAGGAGACAAATAATAAACAAGTAAACAAATAAAATGGAAAATAGAAAGCGGTAAATGTGTGCAGAAAATGAAGCATGAAAGGGGAGGTAGGGGGAACTGGAGCAGAGTATGGGGGGTCTGAGATTTTCAATAGACGCCCGGGGAAGGCCTCTCTGAGAAGGTGACTTCTGAACAACGACCAAATGTAGGAGAAGACACAACCATGTGTGGGGCTGCCAGATAAAATAAGGATGCAATTGTGGACTGAATTATGTCCCCTCGATTCATGTGAAGCCCTAACCTCCATGTGACTCTATTTGGAGATAGGGTCTTTAAAGAAATAATTAAGATTAAATGAAGTCATAAAGGTTGGGCCCTAATCCAATAGGATTGGTGTCCATATAGGAGCAGGAAGAGACACCAGGGGTGCACACGCACAGAGAAAGGGCCATGTGAGGACATGGAGAAGGGGGCCATCTGTAAGCCAAGGAGAGAGGGCTCAGGAGAAACCAAACCGGCCAGCACGTTGATCTTGGACTTCCAGCCTCCAGAAGTGTGAGAAAATAAATTTCTATTGTTTAAGCCACCCACTGTGTGGTATTTTGTTATGGCAGCCCTAGCAAACTAATACTGATGCCCAGTTACATTTGAATTTCAGATAAACAACAAATAAATTTTTACTATGCATATTACGTACTTATCCTAAAAAATTATTTGTTATCTGAAATTCAAATGTAACTGGGCATCCTATATTTTTGTTTGCGAAATCTGGCAGCCCTGGCTACGTGAGTACCTGGGAGAGGATAATTCTAGGCAGAGTGAACAACAATAAGTGCCTGGTGTGATGGGAGAAAACAGAATTACACCTGAAATGGAACGAGCGAGGGAGAGGATGGGAGGAGATGAGTTCAGAGTAGGGAGGCCAGAGAAACTACAGGACATGCTTATACAATTTATTATACCTAACATACTATCTGTTGTTTATCTGAAGTTCATATTTAACTGGATGTGTAGTATATTTATTCAGCTAATCTGGCAATCCTAAGTGGGGAACAGATCCCATGGAGTCTGGTAGCTATTGTATGACTGAGACTTTTATTCTTCCTGAGACAGTCAGCAACTAGGTGATTTTGGATAGATACAAGCTTTTCCAAGTTGCTCGAAAACTCCTGAAGCTCTTTTCCCTGAAGGCTTCAGTAGATGATGTTTTGCTTCAGATCTACATGGAGCTAAGATTGTTTGCTTTTGCAAATTGAAAAAGAAATGTTGCTCACTTGCAAATTGAAAAAGAAATGTTGCTCACCTAAGTCCCGACTGACCCGGCCGGAGCTAGAATTTGGAACTCATAAGAAGTTCACGCTATACCCATTTTACACCCTTAGCACTGTCACGTATGTTGAAGTTTGAAATCTTGTTCTGATTTTTCAAGCCCTCCCATCCCTATTGGAGTACCTGCATTTGTACCACTTCAAGGAAAAGAAGGAGGGCCAGACTGTGTTGTTTAATTCTAATTAGAAACTTTGTGTAAATCAAAATTTGATTCTCATGGTTAATTTTGCCTATAAAACTTTGTAAATTAAAACCTAATGGAAAAGAGCTAAAAAAAAATTAAAGCTTTGAAAAACTCCCAAACACCACAATGAAAAACCGTTCTATTTGTTCAGAAAGTTTACTGCTAGGAAAATCTCGTAACTTGTTTAATCCCCTGCAGCTGGGAAAAGCAGTTTAAGGTGGATGGAGGAGGCATTAGAAGCCTTTCTCAAAGTGCAGGGGGACAGAATTATATGTCACTGTGAAGCATAACTGTTGGTGGCTGAAGGAGGTCCACAGCTGTGATTACAGGTATGGTAATATACTGATTAGGTTGTAGTTTCTGCTCTGAATTCTAAGACCGTGTAGGTTTTCCTTCTCTTATAGTCTCCAAGGAATAATAGGACAATATAAAAGTCAAAAAAATAAAAATCACACATGATGATAGCAGAAATGGTTAAACAGGAGCAAAATGAATGAATTTATTACTTGGTCCTTCCTACTATGCAAGCTCAGACACAGGTATATAATATTATTAAGTTAATCATATTTCTAAAGCAGAAATCAGTTCCCTACAATAGTTTGGACATTTAGGTAACACAATTATAATGCAGACTCAGAGCAAGAAATATGCATTAGGTAATTTATTAATTATTTAAAAAACAAAGCAGTTTCTGAATATTTTATTTGAGGGAAATTTTCTTCGAATGAATTAACTTTTAAATGAATCTAAAATGTCTGCAGTGAACTTCTGCGGTTTTGGTCTGCCCAGAATTCCCCCGCCACTCTTTTCCAGCAAGCATCCCTCCTCTTCCTTTAAGGATCCCCACTCCCCCGCCCACTTTCTCGGGGAGCTGGTGGGCACCAGCAGTGTCCTCAGGGTTGGATACATGGTCAGTTGAAATAACTCACTTGCTCGGACACTGTGAGAATCCAAAAAATGGACAGGGGAGCTCAGACTCTTCTCCTGGGACTTTTTATATACTGAGTGGGAAGAAACAGCCTTACTTCTCTTTTCTCTGTAGCTGCTAACTCAGGATGGTGTAAGGCTGAAGCTTGGCTAGTCTGTGTGTTTTCCACGTGGAGAAGAACTTTATGGAAGAATAGAAAAATGACCCCAACACACAGACAAGTAAAGATAAGAGAGATGGGTTAATGAAAAGATCACTTGCTAGTGAGAAGGAATTAAGAGCGAATATCATCTTTTTTTTAGTTCTTAGATTCAGTCACTCCTGCACCCGTTTTATCCCTGTCCTCTCTTTATACGACCCATTCAGTCTCTTCATATGTTTTGTTATTCTGAGTCAAGCTTCTGTCTTTGAAGCCAAGGGCCTTGACTAAATGGGAGTTAATTCCTTTGCAATACATATGACTCAAGTTTTATATAGGAAACAAAATCTACACATACATGTGTATAAAGCACAGTTTTTATTTTTCCCAAAAAATGATCAGTTAGAAAAGACAGTATTGTGATATTTTTGAATCCTTACAAATTCTCTAATATTGTGTCTGCTTTCTTAATCACTTTAATTTGAACAACAATATACTGTTTGGGAAAGACACATTAGCCTGAAACAGCTCCAATTAATGCTAATTTTGGATCTTTATAGTGAGCACCTGACATAATCTAGCTAAAAAAAAGGCAAAATCTACACAGATCCAGTAATTATCCCTAGGAGTATCAGATTTTTTTAAAAAATCAAATCATTTAAGTATTATTTTAAAAAGTCAAACAGTAAGTGAATATATGGCAGATAAACCCCTTGAGGATGAATGCGAAACAACAAACAAGCAAGCAAAAAACTGTCCTTATGTTATGAAAATGGCAATTTGTGGCCTGGGACAAAAATTTCAGAGTCATCATTACATACAGCTTCAAAGAGTACTTTATCTCAGAAAGGAAGCAGGGACGCTGTTTTTTGAGAAGCTATGATGACTCAAGGAAAGTGGTTTAAAGAAGAGGAAGATATTGATCTCAAAGCTGCATGGGAAAAGTTTGAATAACATTCTTCATTAAATGTAAATGTGAAAGAACCGTATTATTAAATTAAAGGATTATTTTATATAGTATGTACTTTTAAATATCATATGTACCTTGTTAATTAATTATCAGGCACAGAAATTTTACTTTTTCATCTATATCACTAACATTTTAATTGACCAGCATTTTATTTTCTCTGATACTCTCATTGGGAAAATGGAGAATCACCTTAAATTTGAGGATGTACACTGTGTGTGTGTCTGTGTAGCATGTGTATTAGGTATGTGCTTAAGGAAAAAAAAACAGAATTCAAGGGGTCAGAAGTTTGACCAATGGTTTGGCACAGGTCAGTGGGCAGGCCGACAAAGTAATCCAGAGTTTGTGAGCTTGAACTCCGCCTGAAATGATTATTCAGGGTGAGGTTTCTCTGGTTTCACATAAAGTAAATTTAAAGGTGACTACTGAGTAACAGGGCCAAGAAAAATATTATAAAGCACTCTGCACATATTTAAGTGAAATGCTGCCAAAATTCCCTCCCCCTTCCCCCAGGTCCCTATTTGTCTAGGGATAGAGCACCAGGCTTGCCCCGCCCCCCCACCCCCGCCCCCGGCATTCAAGTGAATTCAGTATGGCAGGTAAGGGCAGGTGAGTCCAAAGTCCATGACTCCTGTGTGTAATAAGTGATGGGAAAGAGAAGAAATGTAAAGAGTGGGAGGCAAAGTTCCTGGTCAGAGCTGGGAATACCGTTCCACCACAAGCAAACACTGTCTGTGTCTCCAGCTGACTGTTGCTTTGACTGTTTTTGCAGCTGAATCCTATTTTCCCAGCTGTGTCTGTCACCACTGTCACCATCATTGCTGCTTGTGCACATCACCTTCAACAGCAGACATGTCCCATCTCTAGTGTAGAAGGACTCCCACTGTGCCGAGCATGTGCTGAGTGCTCTGGGTGCTTCATCTCAATTATTGGGGGAGTTCATTTCATTATTGGGTGGATGGCACTGTGTTAATTTTTAGGGTTGCAAAAACCACAAAAAGCAATGTTCCTGCCTTATAGAGAATGCAGTACAGTAGGGAAAACACAGCATATGGATAAAAAGTGAGCTAACTCTGAATGTGGAGCTCAATGATACTAAGCGAGGACAAGCGGTACAGACAATAAAAGTGATTATTTCATGCTCAGTCAACCCATTACTTTTAGCCATGTTGTCCAAGATAGTTCACTTGCATCACCTGAGAGGGTTATGAAGTGGGTACAAAGGACATCAAAAATATCCAAACAAGTTAATGGCAGAAACACACACACACATACACTCACAAACACACATACACTTTGAATATGACCACCTTCCCATTATTCATCCTCTAAGGGGAAATTTAACTTTCAAATTAAGTCTCGTAGAAATAAAAAGGAGTTTCTGTGCTCTGAAATTTTACATTCTGCTCTTTCTCAGGCTTCTGCCTTTTAAAAATGTCTGGGTTTTAATAAAAAATGACTTTTCTAGCAATTGTAGCATTGCCCATCTTTCACCAAATTGAGTAAAAAATTAAGTAATCTAAAGCAAAAAAACTCAAAGACTCTGCTGTGTCCTACATTTTTATAGTGTTTGAGGATAGATAGGATTTGTGAGATATCACAGAATCTAGCCCACCATGATATGTTGAGAAATAAACAAGACGTCCCCTTGCCCTCCAGCAATTACTCATAATAAAATTATGTTTCTGGAGCTCAGTACATGGTTCCAGCAGAGACTTAATGATATACTGGAAAAGGAGTGTAGACAGAGAAAATGTGAGAGAAAAGAGAAAAATTCTCAGGACCTCAGGCTCCAGGATGCCAGGCAGATTCTTGGGCCTGTTGTACACAGTCCAAAGCATGAGAACTTTAAGTAGTTTCTGAGAAATCCCCCATCAAGTAATTCTGGAATCTTCCATACGATATTTTGGAAGGGGTAATATTAGAGATATTTCTTTCTTCCAAAATTTGAATGGTGCCAATTTGGAGTCACAGTGTCTTACTCGTGCTGTGCTTTATTTCCCTCAGGGTCCATCTGTACATTGAGAACCTTGTAATTTGTATTTCTCTTTGAGTATTTTTCCCAGCACCTCAACCTAGAACTGAATGTAGGTTCTTTCTTGTGACAAAGCTCTCATTCCTTCTTGTGAAAAGGATTCCTCACCATTTGTGGTGGGGAAATTGAAGTGTTCATAGAGTTGCTTCTTTCACGATTCTGATCTCCTGTTCTTTCTTCCTGGATCCCCAGCAAGGTCCCAAGGCCCATGAGCTCGGTGCTACATGTCTTTGAGTGTTAGCCTTTGCTTTGGAATTTTTTAAGCCTGTGAAAACAACTTCCTAGGGGTTCTTAGCCCTAAACCTTAGATTTGTTCCAGTAGGTCCATCCCTCTCAATAAATTTTTGAACTAAAACTGTTGATGTTTTAGACATCTGTGTTGTCAGTGCCCCGATGTGGACCAATATGGCTTCTGCTACAAGTTCCATCAGATTTGTTCTCTCAGCCTTTAAATCTACCAGGCACAGAGATATCAGGAAATTCCTCAACCAAGAAATATGACTAGCATTTCACTTTCAGTGTTTCAACCAAGTTTTTAACAGTTTTACTGGCTTCTAAAGTTTGTCCCTTTCCTTCTCCACCACACGCAGGACTAAATGGTTGACTGACTCCGAGGGTCTCCTTTCCTTGTTTTCTCTTTTCTTTTCTGTCCAGATATTTGTTTTTCTAACATAGGATTCTAGATTTTTCTTTCAAGTGTCTGTCCTCCCGCTCAACCACCAAATAGTGAAATACATGATGTCAGTGAGTTTTTTGACTGCCAAAAGCATCCACTGTGCACACAATCCCCCTTCTCCTAGAACCGGATAATTCCCACGGGGTCTCCTTCTATCAGCCCCACATCCCCCAGGCCTGGACTCCATCTCTTGCCATCTCATCCTCCCTCCACCTTCCCTTAGAGAGTTAGGCCATCAATTTCTCTTGCATTTCCTCTCAGGGAATCCTTGAATTCCCACCTAGAGAAACCAGGTCATCCTAAAACTCATCTAACAGTGGTTGAGATATTTTACACAGCTCTCCCAGTCTTCCTTTCTCGTATCTATTCTGCTTAAGAAATGAACTTAGTGAACATTTTTTTAATTATAAAACCCATGCTCTCTGTAAATAGTCAAACAATACAAATCAGAATAAGAAAACTTGAAATAACTAACATATCCACAGACCCTCCTGGGGATATGGTAGAGGGTGGGTGGCTGAGCAAGTTGTACATAATAGATTCTTCCAACATACTCATTTTGCTAAGCCTCCAGTCTCCTTCCTATCGTATGTCAGGAATGCAATGGCATTTCAAAATCTTCATTAAGTCCAGGGTTCAATAAAGCAACCTAGCAGACTATTAATGCATTTGCTAGGTGTTTGAGCAAACACACTGAGTCCCAAAATCTGGGTGAGAACACCTATATCGGGGAATTCCACCAGATACAAATCCAAATTTCTTCCCCATTGGCCTACCACCCCTTTGAATCCACTCTCACACACGTTCCCCAGGCTTCTGCTGATACACGTTAACAAGGTTTTTTTATTGTCTCAGTTTATAGACTATCTTCTCCTGAAGCAAGCCTAGTACCTCTGCGTTTTGGCTGTGAGTTCTGATTCACCTGATGGACCCAGAAACAATGGCAGGTGTTGGGTATGGTAGGGTGACCAGTTGTCCCAGTTTTTCTGGGATTGAGGGAGTTCCTCAAACACGGGGCTTTCAGTGTTAAAACCAAGGAACCCCCAGGCAAACTGGGACAAGTTGGTCACCGTAGGTGTGGGTCCTGAGCTACTGGGCACCATCTTGTGAGGCACCTACCCCCGGTGCAGTCGCCAAAAGGCTTTTATGCAGGCAGGCGCTAGTTCCCTTAGACTGGGGAGGGAGTGAGGCTGCCTCAGAGTCCCAGTTTTCCCTGTTAGTGTGGCGTAAGGGGCACGGTGGGGTTGAGCATTCTGTTGGAGCTGTACCTCCACCACCCCGGCACTCATACTCTGGGCTTAGCCCTCAGCCTCATCTCTCCTAGGACCACAGGACATGAAGGAATCCTTTCATTCCTGCCAGAGAAACTCCTGGTTTTCCATGAATGTCCTCAGTTGTCTATCATGGTTTTCAATTTCTCTTTTTCGCTATGCACATTTTCTAAGGCTTAAGAAGAAGCCTGGTGTCTCCATAATCTCTACTGTTTCTATTTGCCACAGGAAGCCGTTGTCACAGCTCATGTCCTCCCAATGCCTCTCTCTCTCTTGCTTGCATTTTATCCTGTTCTGTCCACCAGTGATAATTTGAATTACTGAATATCACAGGTTACTCACATTCTATTTTCATTCATCAAGGAAGTTATTTCCGCACTCCTTGAATATATGACCATCGCAGTTTCAGAATCTCATTTCAAGGACCTCTTTCCTGAGCCGTTTCTGGAACCAATTACTAGTCAAGCAACAACAGAAAACAGATGGTACACTTAAAATAGGAGAATTCCAGATAGGAAAACAGATGGCACAGTCTTTATGAGGTGTGGGTATAAGGGAATCACAAGGATAGTGTGGTTACCTGGAGCTAGTAGAAGCTGAGCGATTACAACCCTAGACCCAAAAGGACAAGGGGCAAAGAGAAAATTGAGTAGTTAGTTATTTTGGGGGGAGCAGAGACATTTGTCAAGGGACTTAGCTGGGTCCAAGCTGACCTCATAAGGAAGGATCTCATTCTCCTCCCTCCCACTGATCTTTCCTTCAGTGCTTCCCATTGGCTGAAACTAACTGGAAACCAGGAGATAAGGCAGCCCTGTTGATGTAGTGTCTATAGGTCAGCCACTCAGAGACGATTACAGGATGGAGAAAGGGATAGAGTGAATCTAAGGGCAAATAAAATATATCCCCCACAGTGTGTTTCTCATAAACTTCATATAACTGCTAGGTGTAAGTGTGTGTGTGTGTGTGTGTGTGTGTGTAACTCATTTCAACAATCTCTGCCTTTTTTATAGGGGAAATTAGCTCTTCTGTATTTAGTTTAACAACTGATATACTTAATATTGTCCTTTCCATCTTATTTTACATTGGTTATTTTTGTCCATTGTTTTCTTTTGGTTCTTTTCTCATTTTTGCTGTTTGATCAAGTTAGTATTCACTCTAATTTTTTTCTCCTTGTGCAACTGGAAGTCTGCTATGCATTTCCTTCCCACTGATTGTTGCCTTCCCGTGTCCAACACACTTACTACTGTATAAGAACAAACTACCAACTATTTACTCCTTCTGGGTTCTTACTTACCCTGTTGTTTCTGTATCAGTTTAGCCTAAAACATGAAACTTTAGAATAGTTTTACATCTTTCTTCTCTGCACTACTACCCTTCCCTCCCTCTCCAACTCTTAGGCCTGGAAGACGATTCAGCATTTCCAGTCCTACACTATTTTTAGGCTTCCTTTTGCAGCATGTCTATTTCAGCTCCCAGCTACATCCCTCACTGGGAGTTTCATGCAACAACAAGGAACTGCTTCAATCAAAACCATGGCCTCTCTCAGGGGGAAGTCATGGCCAATAACTTGCTGTTGTAAGGAAGATCCAGCCCGCTTGCCTCAATTTAGGAGAGCTCTGAAGGGCCATTTCATGTTCAGGCTTTTACAAGATTTGCTGAGGTTTCAGCTGAATCACATTGAGGATCAGAGTTTTCCTCTGCCCTTTGTTGTCTTCCTTCCTTCCTTATAGGTGTGTTTTCCAGTAAACCTTCCGCAAGCATTCTCCATCTCAGAGTCTGTTTCCAGAAAACTCTATGGAAGACACTTATTCATCACTCTAATTCTTCTTAGGGCACAGTTTACCAAGGATCTCAAAGTGGAGTTGGAGGGATCAGAGAGTAGGTAGAGGGCACAACAGTTGCTTCCCCATTGGGTTGGTGGTGTGCCAGCTGGTAAGTTACTGGTTCCCTCTGGGACCCCAGGATATCCCTCACTGCTTCCTGGTCTCTTTAGCTGCAAAGGCCTGGGATTTAGGGAGGAATTTACCTACTTGTCCTTTCAGCTCTTCACAAGTTCCTCTGTGTCCACAGGTCTCTTGGGCTGTTCTTCTCTTGGGGTATGTATTCGTTTTCTAGGGCTGCCATAACAAATTCCCACAAACCGGGTGGCTTAATAAAACTGAAATTTATTCTTCACACTTCTGGATGCCAGAAGTCCAAAATCAACGTGTAGTCAGGGTCATATATCCTCTGGAGGTTCCGGGGGAGAATCCTTCCAGCTTTTAGTGGGTGTGGGCATTCCTTGGATTATTTGGTTTGTGGCCGCATCACTCCAATTTCTGCTTCCATCTTCACATCACAGTCTCATCTGTGTGTCTGTGTCTTCTCTTTGTCTCTCTCTTCTTGTCATTGGATTTAGGGCCTACTTGTGTAGTCCAACATGATGTTATCTCAATACCATTAATCTAATCATATCTACAAAGAAACTTTTACCAACTGAGATAACATTCACTAATTCCCGGGTTTTGGATGTGGGCATATCTTTTTGGGGGCCACCGTTTAACCTACTACAGGGTACATGGATCTTCCCAGTTGAAGCTCTTTCCAGCAAACAACTTGAGATTTAAATCTGTTCCCTCCGCCAGTCTTCCAATGCTTATCATGTCCAGGGGGGCACTGTCTTGTGCCAACTCCCTATATCCATATACAGCAAGCCCTATCCCTACACATGGGCAGCAGGGCCCTCCTTCTGCATACAGCCTGGAGGAGCCCTCTGCCTCTGGTTCAACAACTGCATACTCAAGAGATGTCCTTTATAATCGGACTGGAATTGAGAAAAGGGAGAAAAGACATGTAATCTGAGTAATCAGATATCCTACTTCTTAGGATCACACCTCTCCCCATCTTTTAAAAAAAAAGTGGTATTAAGGTAATGTTATAAAGAATAACTTAAAAAATGCTTAATCTGTAGAAAGGGAGCTTATCCTTCCAAAACATTCTAGTAGGAAATACACATTTAGACATAATGAATCACTGATTATTTAATACTCTGGTCTGTTCAACCAAAATGGTATACAGGTAGCTTGATGGGAAATAGTTGCTATTGTAATTCAAGTATACACTCAGAAAGGCTGGCCAGAGCAAAAACAAGGGGATTAGGGAGTGGATTCCTTTTGACATAGTTTTCATCTAGAGGACATTTCCTGATTTCAGTTTACTTGACAAACACCCACTGATCAAACAGCAGGGAACTTTATTTCATTAGATGTCATTTAATTACACCCAGAGAAGTCATCTTTTCTCCTGTACCTTCAAACTTAGTCTTGGAAAACAACTTGTAACACATTTAGTTAATGACCATGGAATGCCACTATAATATAACTTAATGGGATGGAATCTACTGTAACCTTCCTCATTGGTGACATGGCAAAGGTTAGTCATTCTGAACTCACTTCTCACTGCTGTTAAGGGATTTTATAGTCTGTGCAGCAAATTGAGATGTCAGCCAGAGCTTTGGG
The DNA here is from genome assembly GCF_057802395.1 of Ceratotherium simum simum. Classification (NCBI taxonomy): domain Eukaryota; kingdom Metazoa; phylum Chordata; class Mammalia; order Perissodactyla; family Rhinocerotidae; genus Ceratotherium; species Ceratotherium simum. The sequence continues at coordinate 5,518,355 of NC_141915.1, forward strand.
GTTCATTCCACTTTCTAATGCAGCCACACGTCTTCCTTACTTTTCTGTCCCTCCTATTATTCTCTTTGGAAAACAATTTGTTTCATTCTGTGAAAGCTCGAATTAAAAGAAAAAGTGGAGTCAGGGCAATTTGAGCAAGTTCCATAACTGATGAGGGTTTGAGCAGTTTGAGACACAAACATGAGAATGGAAGTTGCCAAACGCACAAGTTCTAACATATTCCTCATGTCGTTAAATTATCGTGGGCAGTAAACTAAAAAAATATTGTTATTTGGTCCAGGAAATAGTATTTAGTAGCAACAAATAGTTTTTAGACTTGTCCTCACGTGGCTGACTACCAAGAGTGAGATGAACATGTGGTCCTTTGCCCCAATGCTTTCAGCAGTGCAGCTGGTTGTTGCCAATGGTGAGAAAGACACACAGTACTGAACAAGAGTTAAGAAACATAAGTTTTAGTGAATGTTTCACAAGCAACATTCTTGAAGAAAGGCTTTGTTTGAGATTAATTTATATAACAAAGTGACCTGACCTTTAAAGCAGCTGTTGATAAACCAATTTTCAAAGCCTAGTAAAGCATAGCAAGTTTTAGTATAAGTATCCACTGAATAAAATGATGAATGGATTTTGCTAATTGTCTTAGAATAGAGCAAATACAAGCCTCTGGGATCAAGGCCCAATTGCACCCTTCAGTAGTATCAGCTGGTGTCCTCCTGGCTAATTCTATCCAGTCCTGTATGATTAGTGACATAAGACCTGATCCTTTTGCAAGTTGCTTATGACTCATTTGGAAAGACATGTTAACACATGTGACAATAATAAAGTAACAATAATGTAGAACTTGTTTTAGAAGGGCAGCGGATATAAGTAGGAGCTGGATTTTTCAGCAAAAGCTCCTGGAGGAAGTTGGAAGGAACCAAGGTCTCAGTCTCTGGAGAATTGTGTATAGGGAGCCAGGACAAGACTAGTAACTGAAAGGCAGTAGATGGGGGTTCTAGTCTGGCTCTGTCCCCTTGTGGAGGTGCTGCAATGAACACAAGCCCTAAGGATGTGATCAGTGTGATTATCTGTCCCAACAGGACCCTTCTGAGGGGACTCCCTGCCTGGAGCACCTGCTGTCCCATGGGGTGCTTTGCCTGGAAAAGTTCTTATCCTGAATATCTGCATGATTCCCTTCTTCACTTCCTAGAGTTTCCTCCTCAAACGTCACCCAATCGGCCATGCCATCTCTGACCCCTTTATGTAAAATACAGCAGGCCCCGACCCTCATCCCAAATTAGCCCCCAGCAAGCCCAGCCCCTCTGCCCTGATTCATTTTTCTCCATTGAACTTTTTATTTTCTGCCATACCATATATTTCACCTTTTATTTGTCTAGGTTTATCATCCTACTAGAATGTAAGGATACTGTCTTGTCTCCAGCACTTAGAATATTTATTGAGGACACCCAATAAAATTTGTTGAATAAACAAATAAATTACAATGACAGATTCAAATATCAATTTTTTTCCTTGAACATTTAAATGCAACTTACAAATCTTATTATCCTATTTGTAAAATCTAGTAAATTTTAACAAGCATATTGAAAGAGGCCTTTGATTAGCATTCAATGAATACAGTTAGTTAAATTCCATTAAATATTTTAAACTGCCTTTATAAATTTAATATATTCAACTTTCTAATTGAATGTATGCCTCTAACAAGCAAAATTACCTCAATACAGTAAATCCAATAAATTAAACACAACTACAGAAAATATTAATTTTTCTTATATATTCCAATATTGTTCACAACTTTAGAAAAATTCTTTTATACCTTTCAACCAAATATTACATGTCTAAAATAAATTATTCAGTTACTTGATTTAAATTGGGATCACAAGTCTATTCTGTCAGATTAGTCAATATGTCAATCTCTCTTAATCATTAGAAATACTTTAAATAACACATGGGTACAGATTATTCCTAAACTTAATCGAGTGCATATCATGAAACTGATTTATCCCTTCCCTCTAACTTTCCAGGCTATTAAGACACATTCACTAAGGAAACAATATGACAACAGTTGGGGTTACCATAGCAATGGGCTGAGATCGCACACAGGTCAGAGGGTTTAGGCCAGGATGTGAAATCTGGTAGTTCCCACTCATCACTGTTAGCCTATTTGAAAGTTCATTCCCTCCAAGTGGTGGTGGGGGGTCCCACAGCCCAAGTCCTTGGGCTCAAGATACACCGTTATCCAATTCTTCAATCTGATTTGGAGCACCCCCGCCCTTGTCACCTCCCTCTCCTCCACCATCCTTCACAAACCTAGCTTGCTTTACCATTTGATAGGATGATTCAACTAATTTATCTCTTACTTGATTTTTATTTTGAGTTTTTTCATACTCTTTCTGTCTGGCTTGGTTAAAGTTCTTATATATATTTTGGTTACATTCTATTGGATTCTACATCTCTTTGTGTTTCTCTAAGGTCATGCTAATGAAGATCACAGTGGACTGTACACAGCCTATGGCTCAACAACCTCCATCCAAACTTTCAGTTCACTCCAGTTACTTCTCTGCCAGAAAGTCCCAGCCACACCTTCTCCCACTCTTCTTCCCAGCTTTTTCTCCAGAGAAGCTCTAACTCTACATCCCATTATTTTTCCAGGCAATTATAGAGACCAACTTTTGCTACTAAGCCTCCTATTGGGGTCTCATCCTCACAGTGTGTCTCTAAACAAATACAAAGAAATTTCAATCAATATCATTTTCCTCTAGTTTATTTCAAATAAATGGCAAGAAAGACTGAAAGAATATATGCCAAAATGTTAAGTCTGGATGGTGGCATTATAAGTGATTTTTGTTTTCTTCTACAGTGAACATGTATTACTTTTATAATAAGGAATTTAAAAATATAACATGGATTAAAGTTTGAGCCAAAAATGGTGCTCATTCAGGGATTCAGACATATTTGGGCATGTTTTAGAAAACCGATGGACAAAATAGCAAGCCGTAATCCTCAGAGAGAAATGATATTTGGGAGAACAATGTAGTGGATTCACCTCAAACTTGTTCTGGACTCCACTCATGCAGTCCATGTTTAACAGACAAAGAGTTGCTTTCCTAAATGTAGGAGGATGCAGTACGTCATGATCTCTCAAACAGAGCCCCCAGGGACCACACGTAGCGTTGGGATCTTGAGGGCTGTAGGATAGTACTGTCACCTGGTGAGCATGGGCAATGCAGGGAGGGTCTCTGGAGCCTGGTGGAAGATAGGAAGAGGGCAAGGAAATGTCAGGGTGGATGGTGAACTATCAGCAGCATTCTGGTGGGAACTAGAGGACCCATCAGAGCCGTGAAAACAGAACGTCCTTTTGAGACTCTCAGAAAAACATGGTGGATAGTACTTCATAGAGGACTGGAAGTCTTGATTCTGAAGGTGGGTCCAAGAATCAGTGCAGTTATTTGAATTAATCACTGATACTATGACCCCATCCGATACTATGAGGTGAAAAGATGGGGGGGATTAGGATTGATTTTTTAGAAAAATTCATTGTATGTCTACTTGGTCCCAGCACTGAGACATACATAGTGACACAAAGAGGCCCAGTCCTTGACTCAAAACCTCAATTGTAGCAGGATGTCTGAGACGTGTAGGGGCTGTGTAGGACTGCAAAGGACAATACCAGGATTGAGACACAGGCTGTACTTTCCGTGTCAAGTCTGGTGCAGTTGCTCAATAAAAATCTGCAAATTAATGAGTGGTGGATAGATTGTTGATGAATAAATGTCAGTTGAGTGTTAGAAATAACAAATGCTCCAAGATTCCAGAAGACAAAGGAAACAGACTGACCTGTTTTGAAGCTCTAATCACATTGAAATAATTGAAATATTCTTTTGTAAGTGATATCTGTATATTTCCAGCAGTAGAGAGAATGACCTCAGGCACTAAATGATGTAGAAAATGTGCTCATAAATAGCAAATGGAACAGGAGGGATGGTAACAAATTCTCAGTGGCTGAGATAAGAAGTTCAATGTTAAAGAAAGGAGAGGAATAAATATCGCATGGGAATTGTGAACCCAAACCTTCCGAGGACAGAAAACCTTGCCATGGTTGTTCAGTGACATGGGCAGTAAAGGTGTAACTAATGCCAACAAGCAGAGAGTAAGCTAGGGACAGACTCCTATCTGCCTCTCCATCTCAGCAGGCTCTTTCCACCTTTGCCAAGAACAATATGTTCTTACACCGATGCTGCCACGTGAATTATCCGAGAGCAGCTTAATGCTTTCCGAAGCACTAGCATCTCCGTCAGCAGCCTTCAAGGAATGGTTCCTAAACAGACGCCAAGTTGAGTTGTGAATTTCTTTTGTGTGGGTTTCTGAAGTCCTGGCAGGTAATTCAATCAAATTCCACTCTCCACCTGTCCCATTTTCCTCTCACCCTTGCCCTACCTGCCAAGAAAGAAAGATAAATGGAAACCAGAACTAACAGAAAACTATTTGGAGTATTACATTCCCATCGCAGATTGTTTCAGCCTGAACCCCTGGGATTTGGGTTGTTTTGGGTCACCGCCAGTCCAGGGTTTCTCTGAGGAAGCTATGGACTCCAGCTGTCTTGCAGGTTTCCAGTCTCAAAGACCCTGAAGTAGATGCAATGTGACTCCTGCCCCCTGACACAGGGTGGAGAGAGAGGGAAGGAATCAGGTGGAATTGTGTCAGCATCATAGAATCCTTGCTTAGACCGCCTTCAGCTCCGTATCTGCCACTGCAAAACACCCACAGAGAGAGCTAATGACCATGCCAAGTAGATTGTTTCTGGAAAGGATGAGTCTGGGCGTGTAACGGATCTCCTAACAGAGATGAACAAACGGGAAGAAATGAAAGAAATAAGGATGAGAGTCAGAAAGCATCTTCTCCACACGCTCAGTACTGTACTCTTAATAAAGTGCCCCTTGGACTGTTCATGTGAACATTTAACAAATATTTATTGAGTACTTGCTGTATGCCAGAGACTGTACTATGTCATGGGATCATAATGATGAAAAATCTTGGCCTCCAATTTATGGAATTCATAATCTGCAATTCCAATGAAATGCAAAATTATTACAAGATACCAAGAGAACTCACAGAAGGCAGTCACCAACTCTCCTTGTGAGAGTCACGGGAGGTTTCATATACAGTAATACTTGACCTGAAGTGTGGAGGATAAATAGGCATTCGTTAATAGTCAGACAAGAGGAGGATATTCACAAAGAGGGAAGAACATGTGAAAAGACTTAGATTCTTTAAGCAATGTGCTGTTCTACTCCAGGGATTAAAAAACTAACTGTGTTCCGAGGATAGATTTTTGTGGGATAGAGTTGTGACAAACGAGGCTGGAAAATCAGACATCAGATCATGCCATTTTAAATCCTGCAGATACTGATGGGGAGAGGGGCATTTATTAAGGAGGGGGAGCATCGTCAGATTTGTGTTTTATGACGTGCACTTAATAATTACATAGAATGCAACATATAAAGGAGGTAGGGGATGCTCAGGAGGTTCTTGCAATAGGTTAGCAATAAATGAGCAGTGTCTGAACTTGTAAGTGACAGGTGGAACAGTAGGGATCTGCGAGTATGGTGAGGGGACATGACACAATGCAAGAGGAAAAGACCCCCGATGTGGACTCGTGGTCTCTTACCGTTTGTAAAACTTTACGCAAGTCACTTAACCTTCTGATTGTCTGTTTAACTCTCTGTCGGATGAGATTAGCAGAAGCTCCACCTTCGTCGTAGGATTGCCGGAGGATAAAAAGGAGGCGATGAATGTGAAAGTGCTTTCCATTTTATGCAATACGATTCGAAGGTTGAGGGTGATTAATACTATTATAGGAAATAATAGATAAAATGTTACTCCACACTTAAGATAGAAAAATACTTGCTTTCCCTCCAAAATGAGAGTCAACACACCTGTGTTTATATCTCCCTCCTTCCTTTGTTATGGCTTTAGAAACCACCACCTTGGTTTATAACATTGTAAAAATTTCAGGTGTACATCCTTATACTTCTATTTCTGCATAGATTACATATAATAAAAAAATAATAAAAAAATAAAAGCAAAAAAAAAAAGAAACCACCACCGATTCATGGCTCCATCACTGTAGAGTTTTGGTTTGGTCTAGTGATGATAGCTTTGATGGTGCAAATCCAATGCTTTCAGAACCATAGACTCTTTTTCCAAAAGACCATAAACCAGTGGTAGCAATGGTGGTGATATCGGGAGTGGAAACAGCACCCATCCCCACTGTGTGGATGTCTTCCACATATCATATATATGCAAGCCAGGTCTTTCAGCAGGGATGCACACAAGGCACACCTCAAGTTCCCCCCTCCCTGCTGACTGTGTGTAGGAAGCAAAATAGAAATAAGGAGACAACTGGGTATTCAGACAAGAGGACAAAGAAAAATAAGAAATATTTTTCTTTTCCTAGAAAGGAGAGATCACAGATTTCTCAGGTGGGGAGTTTAGGTGACGTTAGTGTATATGGCTTCGATTCTTGCATCTTTTTTTTTGTAGTGTCCTCCATCATCCATTTTTGTTCTTCCTCTCCTAAATGAGTGCATTCATATGGAGCTACCTTATTGAAAATCAATTGAAAACATAAATGTATGGCTTACTTCTGGACTCTCAATTCTATTCCATTCTTCTATATGTTTATCCTCATTCCATCACCACATTGTTTTGACCATGCCCTCCCACTTTTGTGGTAGTGTGGGGTAGGCGCTATGAGCGACTGGTCTTGCTTCTCGACACTGAACTCTGCCATAGGGCTTGTTTTGGCCAATGGGGTGTGAGAAGATTGACACAAGCAGAGTTCTGAAATGGGCTTGTGCACTGGGACTTGTTGTTGCGTGCCTCTGCTATCACCAAGAGAACATGTCCAACCCAGCTTGCTGGAAGAAGAGACACATGAAGCAGAGCCAAGTCACCCAGTTGCCCTAGCAAAGGCCAGCCTAGATCAGACGACCAGCCAGACAACCCTCAGACATAAGAGCAAGTCCAGCCATGATCAGCAAAGTGCCTAGCTGACTTCTCATGAATCCCAGTCTTACAGGACTTTGTGATTGATTGTTACACAACAGAGGCTAACTGGTACACTGGCAGAAGCTTTTCCCTCAAACTTGGCATAATTGCTGGCTTTGGTAGACTGAGTAGTTTTAGACCTCTCTGCCCAAGGAAACTGCTCTGGTTTCACCTTGGCTTGGAAAGCATCATAGGATAGGAGTTAAGAATAACAATTTGGGGGCTGGCCCAGTGGCGTAGTGGTTAAGTTCACACACTCCAATTCAGTAGCCCAGGGTTCACAGGTTTGGATCCTGGGTGTGGACCTACACACCGCCTATCAAGCCATGCTGTGGCAGCATCCCACATACAAAATAGAGGAAGATTGGCACAGATGTTAGCTCAGGGCAAATCTTCCTCAGCAAAAAGAGGAGGATTGGCATCAGATGTTAGCTCACGGACAATCTTCCTCACACACACACAAAAAAAGGATAACAATTTTGTCATCAAAACTTGCCTTGTTATTAGAAAGATGTAGGGACGGATTCTAATTCTGCCACTCACAATTTATGTGGTTTTGGGAAAGTCACTTCCATTTTCTAATCCTCAGTTTCTCTTTCTGTAAAATGTGGATGAAATACTTGTTTGAAGGGATTATTGTGAGTATTAATTAAAATAAATGTATGTAAGTCATTTAGCGTGAGGCCTGGTACGTGACAAGCACTTTAAAAAATTATATTCATTGTTGTTTTGTTGTTGTTATTACTGTTATTTTTATTATTCTAATGAAGAGACCACCTACCAAGGGAGAGAGACTGTAGACCCACCTTACAACAGCATAGCAGAGTTTCCAAAGAGCAAGACACCAATCCAGGAGCACCGCAAACAAGGAACAATGCAGTGACAAATAGCGTGGATAAAGGATAACAAAGAAATAACCTCAGTAACAAAGTGAAAAAAACACCACCAACAGGATAACAGCCCCCTTAGGATCTTTACTCACCAAATTAAAGGTCACATTCTCCAACACCAAGGTCCCATAGTACCCCTAACCTTGAACACTATCACTCCTGCTTCTGCTCAGAGGAGCAATGAAGTGAAAAATGTGAAATGTGCCACAAATCGTAATTTAACAAATGCACCTTTACTGAAATTTTCATTTTAAATACCAAAGGCTCAGAGACAAAAACAATTTTAAACACTCCCTGGTATTCTTCACATTAAAGCTCAGAGCAAAGTTTTGGCTGCTCTTGAAAACAGAACCCCAAAGGGAAGCACAATGGCTGACACCAGAAAGACTCTCAAGAAATGGTTATTAAATTGAATCTCTGCCCAGTCTGGAGGAAAGAGGGTGCAAAGCACAGACTCTAGACTGGTGGGAATGCAAACTAGTAAAACCACTTTGGAAAATAGTTTGGCTGTTTTGTATACTTTTATTTTTTTTAATTTTATTTATTTATTTTTTTCCCCCAAAGCCCCAGTAGATAGTTGTATGTCATAGATGCACATCCATCTAGTTGCTGTACGTGGGACGCGGCCTCAGCATGGCCGGAGAAGCGATGCGTTGGTGTGCACCGGGGATCCGAACCCGGGCCGTCAGCAGCAGAGCACGCGCACTTAACTGCTAAGCCACGGGGCCGGCGCTCGTATACTTTTAAACATATACTTGCTATATGATCCAGCCATTCCACTTCTAGGTATTCATCTAAGAGAAACAAAAACTTTCGTCCATCCAAAAACCCATATGCAAATGTTTATAGCAGCTTTATTCATAATTGCCCCAAACTAGAAACTACCAAATGTCTATCAACTGATGAATGGATAAACAAACTGTGGTACATCCATACAATGGAATACTACTCAGAAAAGAAAGAACGAAATACTGATGGACTGGAAGAACCTCAAATTTGTTCTGCTAAGTGAAAGAATCCAGGCTCAAAACACTAAATACTGTCTGATTCCATTCAGATGACATTTCGGAAAAGGGAAACTATATGAAGAGTAATCAAATCAGTGGTTGCCAGGGGCTGAGGGTAGGAAACAGCATGAACACTATTTTACACTGCATGAAGAAGAACAGAAATGCCTGATGGTAGGAAATGATAGCACCATGTTATTCTCCATCGTTCACATCGCATGTGGATGATTCTTTTCCTTGAAGTTACCACACTTTAAGGTTTTTGGTAAACCCAAGGAATCTGAAAAGGCAAAACAGCACTCTGAAAATATGACCTCTAATTAGTGGTAAAATAAACTAACTTTGTTTAAATTAGAAAAGGAACATTTAAGGCAAGAAAACAAGAGGTCGCCATAAAGAAGAGAGAGCAGTCTGACCAATGTTCAGCCATTTCAGCAACATGCTGGAATGCCCAGGAGAGAGCTAGAAGGCTGGCTGGCCGTCTGATGAAGGTGTTACAGAGTGGTTGCTCAGTGAGTCAGAGATAGTATTAATCGACCTGTAAGATCTATTCCAAATGTTAAATTCTACAATTCTAGGTGGTTGCATTTTCCATAAAGTTTCAAAATTCCAGAGACGATAAACCATTCATTTCAACAAAGCAGTGGCCTCACACCTTAAGCAGAAGTTAGGATCTAAAGTAAGTACATAGGCAAATTGTCCTTGAAAGTTCTATGGGAAGGTGCATGATGGAGACCAGCAAGGGGCGTGGGTAAGCCCAGGACAGCCAGTTTCTTCCTCCAGGACCAGAACAGATTGTTATTTCTTTAGCAGAGCACCATTTGCAAAAGACGCTGTGATGCATACAAATTTGCATCTTAAACACTGGGTTCACACTCATGGTGATGAGATGCTCACATAAGAGGGAATTGCAGAGCTTCAGTTCTCTCCTTCCACACAGTGCAAGATGTTGCTTTCTGGATAGAATGTGGGTGCAATCACCCCCACTATCAAAATTGCAGTTTCTTCTTCTCTCCCTCTTTTTTCTGTGCGTACACAGTTGGATTTGTACAAGGTAAAGTCAACTATGTGGTGACTCCATAGTAAATGAGGAGGTCACAGGACAAGAATAAGAGGGGACACTTACTCAGCTATCCATTGTCCACAGGTGAGTACTGACAGGCATTAGTGGTTAGCATTAATGAATTCATTTCTAAGTATATTAAACCCTTTTTCCACCTCTGTCTCATTTCCTCTTGTGTTTCCTTTTTCAATCCCCATCTCCTTTTCTTTGCCTCCATTTCTACTTGCCTCTTCCTGAAACCTTCTTTTCTCCCTCTCTCTCTTCCTGTACTGCTCTTGCGTGAAATACAAGCCCATAGTTGTTATTATTTGTAGCATTCTGACTCTGGTTATTAAAATCATAAAGCCCTCTTTGAAGAAAGTTATTTGTTGAAAATTTCAAGTTATTCTAGAAAGACAACAATTAAAGTTAGTTTCTGCAGGGTAAGATGCTTTTTATAAGCATTGACACTACTTCATTGAGCCAATCCTTCTCTTGACACAATTTAATTATCTAGTGCAACAAATTGGGAATCTTTCATGCCTGGCCACTTTAATAGAGCTTTGACACCCAGAATTTAATTAAGGTAGCAGATCCAAAAAAACCTTAGAAGTCAGACCATCTCTTTCTGGAGCATTAAGCATAAAAAATTCATTACTTAGGAGTAACATTTTGCAAATTTTTTTTTTCTTGAGGAAACAATTAGTCAAATGGAGAATGTGGTATATTCTTCAAGGCAATTGGGCTGCCGGACTTTTCAAAAAATAAATGTCTCTTGAAAAGATAAAAGAGGCAGGAGAATTGTTCCAGATATAAAGAGACTACAGAGACATAACCCTAGGCAATGCATTAACCTTAATTGGATCAAGGATTGGGGAAAAAAAGTGTAATGACGTTTGGGAGACTATTGGAGAAACTTAAAAGTTGAACACATATTATAGTAACAGCAGAATTGTTATTAATTTTCATATTTATGATAATGGTACAGCATTAAGTAGGAGAATATTCTTATTCTAAGAGATCTATGCTTAAGCATTTAGAGGTGAAATATTATGATATTTGCAATTTACTTTCAAACGTTTCAGACAAGAAGAAGAAGAAAGGAAGAGGAGGAGAAAGATACAGCATAGACAGATTACACACAGAAAAATAAAGCAAATGTGGCACAATTGTGGAATTGTTAAATATGAGTGGAAGGGTGTTCATTATCTCTTCTTTCAGTAAAGGTGTTCATTATATTATTATTTCAACATTTCTCTACGCTTTGAAATTTTCAAAATAAAAAGTTGGGAAAAGAAATTAAAAAAGAAGAGTGACGTTATTAAATGAGGTTTATTATTTTATTTAAATAGACCAAATTATTTCTGATGGGAATGCAGTAATTTTAGTTATCATTTTAACTAGTTAGGGTTTTTTTTTTAAGATGCTAAAAGTGACCAGGAAGAGCACTTCAGCATCAAAAAAGAAACAAGCAAAAAAGCCAAGCAATTATTTATCCACATACAGAGGTAGATTTTAAAAGCTAGAAACAATCATAACACCATTACTTGGAGATTTTCATTACACACACACACAAACATATTCAATACATATTACGTAAAATGAAAATTTCCAACTACATACGTGGAAGATTCAGTGGTTTGCTCAAGATGACACAAGTTAGAGGCAGAAATGAGATTAGAACCCAAGTCTTCTATCTCAAAATGTAACAATCTGATGATTATCATAAGAGTCAGATTTGTGGTTATCTTTATGGTTAGCTTTAAGGACAACAGGGGTTTTGTGAGGAAGGGGGCGTGTGGGAGTGTCTGGGGGCTGGCACTGTTCTATTTCTTGACCTGGGTGCTGGGCACATGGGGTTCACTTTCTGGTAATTCATTAAATTATACATTTATGTTTTATGTACTTTTCTATTACGTTATGTATTTAACAATCTCAAACATTTACATAATATAAAGATATATATATAATATATAGATATAGGCATTTATTTATACATTATAGACAAAGTTATATCATATATAGATATATATGACATGTTATAGATAGATATGAACATTATATGTATTTGTACGTATATATATATACACACACGTGTGTATGGGTGTATGTGCACACACATAATGTTCATTTTCCAGCTACATAGTCTAGTTCTTGTATCTTGTTTCCTAATATATGATTAATTGAGTGATGTCCAAGATAGACACAGACACTGAGATCAGCTGTAAACTGAGAAGCTTTTATGGGATCAGTTTTGAAGATTCAGGCCACAAATCCTAATTCCTTCGGGAACCAGACTCCTGGGGGTGGGCGGGCCAGGTTTTGGGGTGGAACGAGGGCACACACACAGTAGTGTGTTGTGCCAGAGACTGTTAGTTCTTCCAATGTTTGTTTTCCTCCCTTTCCCTGGCAATACAATTTCTAGCTAAGCCAATGACTGCCTAGAGTAGAGTAAATTTCCCAGCTTAGCTCGCAGCTAGGTGTGTTCACATGGCCAAATTCTGGCCAATGAGATTAAGCTTGAAGAGTCATGTGGCAGTTTCTGAGAGCCTGCTTTAGGAAACGGTTAGTACCTTTCTTCTTCTTTCTCCATCCCGCCGTTGCCTGGAGTGCAGATGTTTCGGACTGTGAGGATGAAACCACACTCCTGGAATGGCTGAACAGGGAGCGGAAAGTCGCCTGGGTCTCAGAGGACCTTGTGAACCAGAGGTACCTTGTCATCCCTGCATTATGTACCTCTGGGCTTTTATATGAAAAAAAAAGAAATTTCTATCTTGTTTAAGCCACTGTTATGTTAAGTTTATATGTCACTCACAGTTGTCTTTAATCCTAATTAACTCATGTGTGCTTCTGCTGTGGACTAGGGAGTGGTTACGGTATTATGTATTTGAAAGGCTTTCATAGGTGTTTACTATTGTATGGGCTAAAACATCCCATTTATGATTTTATAGTGTAGAAATTTATCAGCAGAGACAGTAATAGTTAAGAAACCATAAAACCAAGGCTATAGTCTAGTTTTACGTAATACTACTCTAAAGGCATTGGATAAATTTTATTCTTTTTTAAGAAAGATACTTAATATGGGTTTCTGAGATTGTGCAAACAATTAGTATTTTTGCCATATATACCAAGGGAACTAAAGTGTGCAATAACCCATTTCTATAAGGGGCTTGGGATCAAAAGTCTAATGTCTAAAGTGCTACTGGTTGCTTCAGAGCATTGTCTCTGAATGCAGACAGATTTGGGCTCAAATCCTGTCTCCATCACTGCATGGTTTTTGATGAATTATTTAATTCCTCCTTCTCTGTAAAATACAGATAATAATAACAACATATGTTTTCTGGGTTTTTATGAGGATTAGACGAGTGAAGGTTTGCGGTCTTGGCACAATGGCGTCCTCTCAGACGAGCAGCTCCCTCTCTGGTCTCCATCACTGGATATCTGGAGGCACAGTTGTTCCCAGTCCTTCACTTCTGCTGGCTGTCTCTGGCATCTCCACGCCAGGTGGGGTTAAGCAGGATTCATTCTGAACCAGGATCCCTGCGGGGATGGAAGAACGCTGGGAGGCTGACTTAGCCTGTACGCCGAGGCTCCCTGTACTCACTCTCCTCCGGGATCCTGACGCCTCCTACAGATCCACTGCTCTGCTCTGGTATCCCACACACCTATTTGATATTCTGCTGTGTCCTTTGAGTTTGGACAACTTTCACTGGGACCTCCCTATGTCCTCATGATTGGGAGTTCCCAATACCCTTCCTTCACACCTCACTCCACAATCTAGGGCATCGTTTTCTAATCTGAAGGGGAAAAAAAAAACAGCGAAGACAATGAGGTTGTCTCCTAAATACTTTGTCGTTATTTCAAATCATTTCTATGCCTATAAAGACGTGTGCTTTGAAACCCTGGCACTGCGAGGAGATTCTGCTTTCTTCTCTCACATTCTTCTCTGAGAATAAGCACATAATGGCACATTTACTTGAAAGTGGAAAAGAGTAAAAGGTGGAAATACTAGGACAAATATCTGTAAACCTTTCAAAATGTTCTCTGCTAAAGCAGATACAGTCTGTATGATAGAGAGGTGAAACAACTTGTCCAAAGTAATTGTTACAACTGGAATTGCAATCATACATTCTGCTTTTAAGTCCTGTGCTAAGGAAATCAAGTTCTACTACTTCCATCCCGTGTGGACCAATTAAGAAATTGCATTTTAGTTAGAATTATTATTCTACAATGGGTCCAACATCTTGGAAGTAGAGGGACAACTCACTCTTTAGATGACAGGTGTCCAGCAGCCTCAACTGGCTGGAGTATGATGGGTTAGCAAAGCTTCTGTACATCCAAATAGCTGTCACAGCATTCTGCAGTGAAAGCGCAGGGTGTCTCCGATAGCACTTACTGAACCTGATGCTGGACTCTATTCATGCCTCATTTGCGTATCGTCGAACCGCCTTTTTACTCTAACCATCTCATTTTCTAGGTCTGAAACAGAAGATAGAAATCAGAAAAGCACCATTCCCAGATCTCTGGATTATCCCTGCCAATGACTTTCCACTTTCATGTTCTTTCTTGACTCACAGTGTTGTTGAAAGTCCTGGGATGGGCATCTGATGGAAGTAAGAAGGTGTGGTTTGAACAGTTTAAAACAAGGAAGAAAATATGGTTTTGAAAAATAATCTGGAAATAAGAATTTAAAAAATAACAGCAGTCTGCATTAATTTAACAAAAGAATAAACATGTTTATACATTCCAATTTCCCCTGAGAGCAAACCTGATTTACAACACAGAACAATTATTGTAATTCATAAGAGTGACATGAATCATCAATAAAAGGTCAAATGAAGTTTAATATGATGTGTCAAGGCGTTCTAAAGTTATGTAAAGCATTTAAAATATTTTACAAAATTGTAGTTTTTTTTTAAAGAATGAACTATTTTTTATTTTATTTTATTTATTTATCTTTTTCCCCCAAAGCCCCAGTAGATAGTTGTATGTCATAGATGCACATCCTTCCAGTTGTATGTGGGACGCGGCCTCAGCATGGCCGGAGAAGCGGTGCCTCTGTGGGCGCCCAGGATCCGAACCCGGGCCGCCAGCAGCGGAGCGCGTGCATTCAACCACTAAGCCATGGGGCCAGCCCAAAAAATTGTAGCTTTTAAAAAAGTTTTGTACCAAGTAGTAAGCCTTAATTATCTGAAAAGCCAACTTGTGCACAATGCCTTTCTGCCCAATGATATTGAATAAATGAAACAACGATTTTTATCATTAGGTACAAAGGATTTGACTTAGAAAGGCAAGACATGGGCTGGCTTATCTCACTTCAACACTATGGTTGGAAAAGCTGTTCAAAAGCACGTGCCTTGATAAATGACTGTGGGCTCATAGTCTTAAATTCCTAATGGTCCATATTATTATATTTCCCAGGGCTTCCCCCAAAATGTTCGTTGAAAATTTGCTTTCAAATTGTAAAGTGAGGGCATAATTATAGGGAAAAAAATTATTTCATATGGAGGAGAAAACAAAATCCACCATCATCCAATTGGAAAATATAGAGTTAGCTTGTCCCACATTTTTCACGGCACAACCCTATCCAGAGAGAAGTCATGCCTTTTAAGAAAGAATTCTGGGCCATTTTGCACCAGAATCCCTGAGAACATAACTACTCATTCCTCTGAAAAAGGATATCTTTAGTCTAATGTCATATAAATTGGAAACATGTTTAAATAAAAAGAAAGAGATGAATTGCCATGCTAACGTGCTTAATATAGAAGAAATAATCTACGACCTATTGGAATTAATAAGTAAATTTATCAAATTACTAGATACAAAGCCAGTACACAAATATCGACTGCGTTTCTATACATCATCAACAAGCAAGTAAAAAAATGAAATGAAAAATCACATGCAGTTTACAATAGTGTCAAAAAGATATCAAGCATCTTGGAGTCAACCCACCAAATATGTGTAATTTTCTCTACACTGAAAACTACAGAACCACACTGTCCAATACAGTAGTCACTAGCCACATGTGGCTATTGAACACCTGAAATGTGGCTAGTTCAAACTGAGGTGTTCTTAAATTCAAAATGCACACTGGGGCTGGCCCGGTGGCGCAAGCGGTTAAGTGCGCGTGCTCCACTGTGGCGGCCTGGGGTTTGCCAGTTTGGATCCCAGGCGCACACCAACGCTTCGCTTGTTAAGCCATGCTGTGGCGGCGTCTCATATAAAGCAGAGGAAGATGGGCACAGATGTTAGCCCAGGGCCAGTCTTCCTCAGCAAAAAAGAGGAGGATTGGCATTGGATGTTAGCTCAGGGCTAGTCCTCCTCACAAAGAAAACCAAAAAACAAACAAACAGAAAAAACAAAAACAAAATGTACACTGAAGTTTGAAACTTAGAATGCAAAAAGTAATGTAAGATAACTCTTTAATTATTTTTAAATATTGATCCTATAATTTGTATATATTGGATTAAATAAAATACGTTCTTAAAATTAATTTCACCTGTTTCTTTTTCCTTATTTTTCATTGGGGCTACTAAAAAAATTAAGATAATATATATGAGTTGCATTTGTGGTTCACATTGTATCTCTACAGGGCAATGTTATACAGGCATATTTTGTTCTATTGCGCTTTGCTTTTTTTTTTTTTTTTAATTTTTTCTTTATTGCAGTAACATTGGTTTATGACATTGTAAAAATTTCAGGTGTACATCACTGTACTTCCACTTCTGCATAGACTACATCATGTTCATCACCAAAATACTAATTACAACCCATCACCACACACATGTACCGAATTATCCCTTTCACTCTCTTCCCTCCCCCCTTCCCCTCTGGTAACCACCAATCCAATCTCTGTCCCTATGTGTTTGTTTATTGTTGTTATTATCTACTACTTAATGAAGGAAATCATACTGTATTTGACCTTCTCCCTCTGACTTATTTCACTTTGCATTATACCCTCAATGTCCATCCATGCAGATGTTGCATTTTTTACAAGACCCCCCCACCAGCAAAAAGATTACAAGTCGCTGAAGGCTCAGATGATGGTTAGCATTTTTAGCAATAAAATATTTTTACTTAAGGTATGTGCATTGTTTTTTAGGCGTAATGCTATCGCACACTTTATAGACTACAGTACAGTGTAAACACAACTTTTGTATGCACTAGGAAACCAAAAAATTCATATGACTCACTTTATTATGATAGTCACTTTATCGCAGTGGTCTAGAATGGAACCTGCAATATCTTGGAGGTGTGCCTGTATATAATATTACTGAAGTAAATGAAATGAGAACTAAATAAATGGAGGGCATACTATGTTCACAGATTGGAAGACACACTATTGTAAATATGTCACATATGCCAATTCTCCTCAAATTAATTTAAAAATTAGATGCAATCTCAATCAGAAGTCTAGGGTTTTTTTTTTTTTTTTTTTATCCTGGTGTATGTTTTGGGAGGTTAAACGTGAGAGATTTGGTTTATATTTTTATGGGTGTGTTCACTCCGTCAAAATGTATCAAATTATACACTTATGATTTCTGCATTTTTCTGTATGTATTTTATATTTCAATAAAAAATTCACATATTCTTTGACCCTTCAATTATATATCTACATTCATACACACACATATAATGTCTATATAAAGAATATCTGTAAAGATATCTAAATACCAGTAACAGTATTTGCCTCTTATGAAAAAATGGAGGACTGGAGAGATGTACTTTTCACCCTATGCCCTTTTGCACTCTTTCAGTTTTTATTGTAAACAAGTAACACTTTTTTTTTTTTAATTTTCATGAAGTGAATACACACACATAACCAGAATGCAGATCAAGAAACAGAAATTACCAGTATCCTAGAATAGTACCATAGCATGGTGTGTGTATGTGTATATGTATTTACATATATATTTACAATATTTTCTTAATCAGTGGAAAATAAAATACCTTTAACAGGTACAGTCACACATCACATAATGATGTTTTGGTCAATGATGCACCTCATGTATGCATATATGACAGTGGTCCCATAAGACTAGTACCATATAGCCTAGGTGTGTAGTAGGCTATACCATCTAGGTTTGTGTAAGTACACCCTATGATGTTTGCACAACAACGAAATAGCCTAACAATGCATTTCTCAAGACATATCCTTATCGTTAAGTGATACAAGACTGTAGTCTTGTTTCTTTGTGTACCCGCTTACATGTGTGTACATGTGTGCACTGGATATCGTATTTGCAAAATAGTTTGTAGAAATAATGTAAGGCTCTGGGTGATGTTATCTTCTTTTGAAGACTTGTGTCTCCCAGCTGACAGGGAGTGTATCAATCCAGAATTACCGTGGTCTAATTTCAGGGACTGAGATGACATGAAGTTATGGTGAAGTTGTTGGGAGGGTTAGTCTATTTCTGACTTATGTCCCTTCTGTGGATAAAACCAATTGGAATCTAAATCAAAATGAAGGGCTTTAGTAGTGCATTCCACCTTAACAAGCCTGGAATGCCAATTCTCGTCTCCTTAGCCTCACAAGTCTGTCAAAATTGCTGCCCAGCAACTCAACCTCTCAGCTGCCTCCTTGAGACTCAACAAACAACCTCAGGTAAAAAATGGCTCCAAATTCTAAGTTTATTCTATTCTAATCCTGGCCCAATAATTTTTCACTCTCTTGTCATCTCTCCATTGATTTCAAGCAGAATTTTTTCTTTAATTTTGTCCAGCTTTTCTAGTTGTAGTTTCTAGAAGAAGGATTGGATCCAATCCAATCCTGGCAGTAAAAGTCTATAACTGGTTTTTGGGGGCCAGCTCCAGTGGCCTAGTGGTTAAGTTTGGCGTGCTATGCTTCAGCAGTCTGGGTTCAGTTTCCAGACTGCTGCAGACATAAACCACTCATCTATCAGTGGCCATGCTGTGGCAGTGGCTCACATACAAAATAGAGGAAGATTGGCAATGGATGTTAGCTCAGGGTGAATCTTCCTCAGCAAAAAAGAGGAATATTGGCAACAGATGATAGCTCAGGGTGAATCTTCCTCAGCAAAAAAAAAAAAAAAAAAAAAAGTCTATAACTGGTTTTCAATTTCATGGGTACATTTAGTTCTTTGAATTTTCTAGTTTTTCTCTAAATATTTACCCTTTGTGTTTTCACTTCCGTTCATCTTAGATTCCATAATATATCGCTTCAAACACTCTCTATGAATGTCTTCAAATTCTTCTCTCCCTTGAACATTAAACCAAATATATAAAACTAAACTTAAAGTCTTTCCACCAATAAGTCCTCCTTCCTAATTTCCAGTCATTTCCACCGATTACCATAAACTTGGCTACATTCTGAACTTCTCCCTCTCTTTCATCTGCAGCATCAAATCAATCACTAAATTCTTTTATTTCTATTTCATAAAGACAGATTAGCAGGGTAAGATTTTGAGATATTAATCAAGTATTTCCCGTGTTTGCTCTCCCCACAATTGAGAAAGCAGTGATGGCTTTCAGCGTCCTCCGTCTTAATGGGGAGGACTGAACAGAGCAGAGAACAGAATCAGGTGCTTGTCTTTGAAATCACAATATATTCTTGACACTGATAGCTGAGATGAATTCTTGAAAGCAAAAGCTTTTCATTACAAGATTTGAGACTTTTTTGGAGAGAAACTTTGAGTACCAAAAGAATAAGGCCCTGACGGGGATACTCACAGCTTGAAGTATGTGTACTCTAAAGAACAGAGAAGGAAAGAAGACACGATGACGTAAGACTAGTGTTGCCAACCAAAAGAGACCAGGCTGGACTAGCTGATGTGAACAGAAGTGCAAAGAACATGCCTAGAATGCAAATTCTGGTGGATCCCTGTATTGTATCCTCTGCTCCTTCCTGCCCCTCACTGAGCTCCTGGGTGCTGAGGGCTGTGGGATTCACAAAACATAAGGTACTTGTGTCTCAGTTCCTGGTGCAGCTCAAGGAGACAGCAAAATAAAAGAGAAATCTTCTGCATCAGGGCATCTTCAGGGCTGAAAAAGCAATAGAGGAATAAAAAATGGTACAGCTGCTGTGGAAAACAGTTTAATAGTTATTCTAAAAGTTAAACTTAGAGCCAGCCCTGATGGCCTAGTGGTTAAAGTTCAGCATGCTCCACTTCAGCAGCCTGGGTTCAGTTCCCGTGCACGGAACCACACTGCTCCTCTGTCAGTAGCCA
The DNA here is from genome assembly GCF_057802395.1 of Ceratotherium simum simum. Lineage (NCBI taxonomy): Eukaryota > Metazoa > Chordata > Mammalia > Perissodactyla > Rhinocerotidae > Ceratotherium > Ceratotherium simum. Next base: position 5,538,525 of record NC_141915.1, read on the forward strand.
TGCTGTGGTGGCGGCTCACATAGAAGAACCAGAGGAACTTACAACTATACACAACTATGTACTGGGGCTTTGGAGGCGGGGAAGGAAGAAAAAAGGAGGAAGATTGGCAATAGATGTTAGCTTAGGGCGAATCTTCCCTTGCAAAAAAAAAAAAAAGAGTTAAACTTAGAATTACCATAAGACCCAGTAATTCCATCTCCTAGGTATGTACCCCAAAGAATTGAAAACCAGTACTCAAACAAATACATGTCCATGCATGTTCATAGTGACCAAATTCACAATAGCCAAAAAGTGGAAACAACCCATATGTCAGTCAAACAAAATATAGTTTACTATCCATACAATTGCACATTACTCATCCATAAAAATGAATAAACTACTGACACATGCTACAACGTGGATGAACCTCTAAAATCTTATGCTGAATGGACAAAACCAGACACAAAACATCACATGTACACTTCCATTTATATGAAACATCCAGAGTAGGTTAACTCATAGAAACAGAATGAAGATTGGGGGTGGCAAGGGGCTGAGGGAAGGCGGTGAATGAGGAGTGACTTCCTAAAGGGTGCAGGGTTTCCTTTTGGGGTGAGGAAAATGTCTTGGAACTGGACAGAGTTGATAGCTGCACAATCTTGTAAATGTATTAAATGCCACTCAATTGTACACTTTAAAATGGTTAATGATTACATTTATGTTATGTAAATTTTACCTCAATTAAAAAAGAAAAAAACAAGCAACGGTGGTTAGCTGTCTCTAGGCAGAGTGGACCTGAGACATTCCTAAGAGACCCTGGAGGACATTAAACACTTTTGTTTCCTAAGAGTGGCTCAGAACTGGCTGAGAGCAGGCCTTTGTGGTCAGGAAGAGAGTGAACCTCACGGGCTGGATTTCAGAGTGGAGTGGATGTATAGGAATAGGTGGCAATAACCAAAGACTAATGAGGGTTGTGCATCTCAGTGGAGGCCCCCAGATGAATGCTGATGGACCATGGGCCCATCTCCTTTCTCATGCTGTGGAAGCCCTCAGAACTCAGATCATCTTCCCCAGGAAAAGTGGAGGGAGAGGAATCTCAATTGAGCATGTAAAATACCGAATCGACCAAGGTTAATTCATAAAACGACCTCGTGCAATTCCAAAAGTGACTTAGTTTCCCTTGAAATGCCTACCATAAATGGGCAGACTGGGCTGGGAGTCACATGTCCAATTGAATTATAGAAAACAAAGTTGTATTTTCTTGAACACCCAAGTCAGTCACTCGGGAATGTAAATTTGCTATAAATCTTCTGCAGGTGTTCACCTTTTAGTATTTCCAATGTCCTCTCCTAAGTCTAAGCCTTATCTAGCTGATGACAAACAATGTAATGGGAGCTCCCTTGTCCAGAAAAGAGAGTTTTATCAGACCTCTGTGTTTTGGGGGGTTAAAAAGAGAGGCTTCTGCATCCCTAGGAGAGGGGCTGAGGGAAGGGAGGACAGTTCAGGTCTTGAATTTGGGAGGTGGTGGGAAAGGAAGCCCACCACGACTCAGGGCTTTGGCAGCTTTCAGCCTGGGGGGTGGACTAGCATAAAGAGAAAACTGTGGCAAGCTGGCCATGCCTGGGCCTGTCCCAACTGAAGGACACACTATACCTAAATCTACAGATTTAGACCCTTTTCTAGGTCAGCCGTTACACTGGCTTCAGTAGTCTCCCTTGAAGTCATGGCAAGTCATGGCAAGAGATATGCCTTGAACTCACCAGACTGTGAGAAAGGGGTTAGGTCCCCAAAGAACAGAATGGGTTTATCGTAGATCCAACCTGGACCTGGCAAAGGAGACAACACTCCTGTTTACATCTTATGTAGCCTTCTCTCCTCTGACTCCTAATTTTCCATCCGTGTTCCTGCCGCATACAACTTCTCTCCATATTTAGACCATGCCTTGGTCTGCCTTGAATATTCTTTCTTCAGGTCCACTATCTTTCTTGATTTACCTATTCTTTAGATCCCAGATGAGTTACCACTTCTTCTGAGGCGTCTCCACTGGTTTCTCAAATCTGGATTAGATGCCTCTCTATTGGACCTGATAAACCACATATTTTCCCCATCCTAGCCTGTCACTTTGACTGTAATTCGTGTTCAACGATCTGACTTTCCTGTGGAGCAGAGTTCAGCAAATTTCTTCCCGAAGAGGCCAGATAGTAAATGCTTTAGGCTTTGCAGGGCACCTAATGGTTTTGCATGCTCTTTTTCATTTTATCTTTTGTATTTCATTCTTCTGTGTTTTTTTTTTACCACATTTTAAAAATGTAAAGCCCATTTTTAGTTCACTGGCTGTACAAAAACAGGCTATTTGGCCCTGCTGGCTGTCGTTTGCTGACACTTGCTTTAGAGGTTAACTTTTTAGGGAGAGGATCATATCTCATTTTGCTTGGTATTCCCAGTGCCTAGCACAGACCCTGCAAGGATGCTCAGAATGTGTTAACTGAATTAAATTGAACCCTGTGCGTTAAGGCTGACTTATTCTGCTTCCTCAAATCTTTCTCATCTCTAACAAACCTGTAGTATTTTTTTTTTGCCACCTTATACATTTTAGTTTGTTAAACTAGTCCCTTCGAGTCCAGTTTCTTCTCCGTCAACATGATGCCTTCAGTTCAAGAATCTGCGACCAAGTCAGTGAAGGTTTTTCTTTTTTTTCTCTTATTTTTCTTTTTTTTTTTTTAAAGGGAGAGATTAGAGAAGCATACACATGGCTGCCAGTTTTCAACATGGAAAAGGTTATTCTGGCACACCCAGTGTTTGTGAACTAGTGAATGTTGAGAGGGATTTCTTTGCGAAAGCCCTCCCAACTCCAAGTTATAAAACTTGGTTTCAGCCAGGAATCTGGGTCTTAAATGGACTATCCATTTCACTTCCTTCTCAGTATTTAAAAGCATGTTTGAATAGAGGTTTTTAAATGGAGATATACTGGATTTGCCCCAAGAATCCCATTCCTCAAGGACTCAAACACAACTACGACTTTTGGACTTACAGGCAACTACACTCTCTCCTATCATCATTGCATCACCCAACATTTCGGGCACTTTCCCATCACCTGTCACCTTGATATGGTGAGAAGAGACAAACAGGAACACTGTCATGGAACTGTGGACTCATTACAAATATATGAGTCCCAAACAAAATATGGTGATACAAGGCCATAAAATCCCTCATACTATTTTTAAAAATACTCTACATCAGGAATTGAAACAAAGTAAGAAGCAACAACAAAATATGCACCTATAAAAGCAGACTCTGGCTGATGAGAGATTAGTCAGTAGATAAAACTACAGTGTGGCCAAAAACACTTGCTGCCCTTCTTTGTAGCCAGTTTGAGGCTCTTTCTTTCCGGGCCATCTGTACTGCTTTTACAGCAGTCGTGCATACTTATGGAGTGAGAGCATGCTGCTTGTTGCTACAAACAGCTCCCATAAATGTTGGAGCCAAGTGTGTCTAAACATTACGGCATATTAAACACCTTTAAGCATGATCCATAACCTTGTAATTGGTACCGAAATAACAAGACTTGTGTTTTAAACGGGAATTTGACTCTGCGATTGCTGTTGTCAATCTGTTCCATTAGCATGCAGCTGGGAAAGTGGGTCATGGGAAAAGAATGGACGTGAGTGAGGCATAGAGTCCTGAACTCTTAGACCTTAAAGATCATCTGGACTAATTCCCATCTTTGATGGATGAGGAAACTGAGGCCAAGTAGGCTCTGTGAATTATTCAAAGATTCCTGATTCCTTCTTCCATTTAACACAATGCTTTTCTAAAAAAGGAAAACTTTTCTTGGTATAAATAATATTTCTCTTAGCTTGGAAATTATACAAGTTCAGTTTGAAATGTATCTTTGCTAATACAGGAATAGGATAAAGTAGATATGGCTTTTGTTTTTGATGGGCATCACCAAAAACCTTCTTCTTTCCAAATAACTCTTTCCAAATCTGTTCCAACCCCCACACAATTAGAATCATTCCTTTAACCATGATCTCTGCAAGCCTTAGCCATGATGAAGAGGAATGGTGAAGTATTGCAGTAAATGCAGGCCTTAGAACTAGGCATGAGTGGTTTCCATTCTGACCTTGAGACTCACTGGATATGTGACTTTGAGCCAATTATTAACCCCCCTCACCCACAGTCATTCAAACACTTATGTAGAACCCTCTCTGTACCAGTTTCCTCATCTGGAAAATGAGAAACAACCCTAGATAATAGAGCTGTGAGGATTACATGAAATAAATTAAAATTATCATCCCAGTGTTTTCCACACAGCAGATATTTAACTATTATGATTAATACCAATGGATGTATAATGAGTTGTGTTGTAATATATATACGTATCTATATATCCATATAGTTATCATGTGTATAATTTAAATCTGCTGCTGCATATAGTAACTGCCCAGTTTCTAAATTCAGCACCAAGAGTACACCAAGAAAAACACTGTGATCCTTGGCTTAGATCTCCTAGTGATTGACAGAAGTCAGAACATACGATGTTCTAAAACTCATATTTATTGGGTGGAATAAGGTTCTGATTTACCAGAGTCTTGTGAATGAGAATTGGTAACTAAAAACCTTAAAGTAGGGGCCAGCCCAGTGGCACAAGTGGTTAAGTGCGTGTGCTCCGCTGCGGCGGCCTGGGGTTCGCCGGTTCAGATCCCGGGCACGCACGAAGGCACCACTTGTCAAGCCATGCTGTAGCGGCATCCCATATAAAATGTAGGAAGATGGGCATGGATGTTAGCCCAGGGCCAGTCTTCCTCAGCCAAAAGAGGAGGATTGGCAGATGTTAGCTCAGGGCCCATCCTCCTCACCAAAAACAAACAAACAAACAAACGAAAAACACCTTAAAGTGTTCTTTTTGTTTTGTCTTTTAATCTCCATCCAGGCTTCTGATTGAAGAATGCTTTCAGGACCCTTGTTTTTCTGGCCAGGGAAAACTTAAGAAAGCTGTTATCATGTGGAGAACATACAAGAGAAAATGGATGTGTTTTCTTCAACACCTGTTTTCATTAAGTAAGGAGAAGGAAATGAAAGGGCTTTTTTAATGCTTATCAAGTGCCAGAAACATTACATATGTTATTTCATTAAATACAAAGAGGTAAATACTGTAATCTCTGCTTGAGAAATGTTGGAAGACCTTCTCTATGATTTTGAACATTAAAGAAATAATATATTTCTCTCAGAATTAAACTTTGAATGAATGAGTACAGGGTTTTTTTTTTCCTTTTTTTCATATCTGAAAAGTCATAAGAAAGAGATAGAATAGTATTCAGGCCAGTATGATATGCAATCATGTTAACATTATTCATATTCTTACTAATGAATAGTGACATTGAACAGGGATACAGGACAGCCATGGAAGTCCAGAAAAGAGAGGTGCACAGAGATAAACAAGAGCTGTCAGAAGAAAAGGAGAAGCTCGGTCAAGGAACTTGGAGGAGCCTCGTTCCATTGCCCGGTTTTCCATTTTGTGGACGTGTAGACCTGAGGCTATACTAGCTTGATTCCATTAAACATCCAACCAACTTCTCTTTTTCTGATTTCATGCTCTACAAACAAACTCTTGGTTGTAATTTGACTTCCCATGTAAGTTTGCCTACAGGAAAAGAAAGTCGTTGATCATGCAGCTGTGAGGACTCTGATCCAAGTCTTATTTATCTTGGGAAGTTAACAAAATGGCTTTCTGATTTTGTATGTTAGTCTTGTGATTGGTTAATATAAATAGATCTACCTGACATAACCAGGTTTCTGAACCTACCAAGGAGAGGCCTATATCCTGGACAGTGGTGTATTCATCAGGTAGTTCATGTCAACCTATGAGATCACACTGGAGTTAAATATCCTACCTGCTCTGTTTAAGAACCACTTTATGAGACCACCTTCCTGCCAATAACAATGATAAATTTTGGACAAAATATTAACATAAACTGTTCAAAAGGTTTGTAGAGCAATCTGAAGATGGTAGAAACTAGAAGAGACAAGAAATATGCAAGAAGAGAAAAGAAAACCAAGGGCTCTATATCTAAGTGCTCCTCCTCCTGAAGGCACTTCCTGCTTCTCATCTGCACACAGAGAAGTAGAATACAGGGAGAACGTGATAGTCTTACTGAACTGGAAAAAAAAAAAAAAAAAAAAAAAAAACAGAATCCAGAGTTCAGGGCTGCCACAGCTCCTACAAAGGAAAGGAGAAAATCTCCCAAGATAGGAGATACAGAGCAGAGAGCCCTAAAATTTGCATAAAAGTTCCCCTCACTGACTCCTAAACTATTCATATTTAGACCAATAACCCCAAGGAACCCATCAAAGAGCAGCAGTTGGAAAGCTAAATAAAGAACTTCATAGAAATTTTAGCAACTATGTGGTGGTAGAGAGACAGTTTGGAGTTAAAGTCCTGCCGAGTAGAGAGAATTGATAAATACCATGGGATTTTTAGGGAAACTCAAAAAAGGCCACATGTTAGGAATAAGGACCATATACCAAGACTAATGACCATGCTGTAAGCAGCAGTCAACAAATTATGATCTATGGGCCAAATCTGGCCAGCTGAGGCTCAAATTTTGCCATAGTCACTCAGGTATAAATTATTTATGGCTGCTTTCTTACTGCAACAGCAGAGTTGAGTAGCTGCAAAATAAACCATTTGGCCCACAAAGTGTAAAACATTTACTATCTTTGCCTTTACAGCAAGTTTGCTGACCTCTGCTTCCAAAATAAGGACAAAAGTAAAGTAGACCTGTCTTAATAAAAGCCTTCCTCCCAAATCAAGTTGAACTGCCGGTTTTTTTAACCTTCTGTCAGAAAAAAAAACTGAACAGTATTTAGAGGAAAATAACACAATCTAGAGTTTTGACAACATATTATAGTCAATATCGTAAGCAAAAAAAAATTACTAGACATGTAAAGAATTAGGGAAATGTGATCTATAATCAGAGAGAAAAAAGATCAATAGAAAACTTTATACACGGTTGAAATATTAGAATGAGCAGATAAGGACTTAAACTAGAGATTATGAATATGCAAAGAAATAACAGGAAAAGAAGGACAAAATGGATAAACATATGTGGAATTTCAGTATAGAAATGAAAACTCTAAAAAGAGTTAAATTAGAGTTCTACAACTGGAAAAAAATACATAAGGACTTCTGATTTCAGCTCTCTCTGAAAGCTGAGAGAGCTGAAAGTCATCACTTTGGTCCTTAGCAAAAGAGCTGGATAGGCTAAAAACCAATGATTCTTCTTGGACCTATTAATGAACTGAGATTGAACGGTAAACCATTACCCAAAAATTGAGAACAGAGGCTCATCCACAGACACAGCTGAGACCTGCTCACCTGGAGCAGAAGTTGCTAGAACCACAAACTGGCTTAGCTGCAGCTTAAGTGTGGACTAGTCTGAGAGAGAAAAACTCCTGGGGGCCACAGTCTTAAAGATGGCCTCCACACATTCATGGGCTTTAATTCAAGGAATCCCACCAGATTCTCACAATGAAGATCTAAGAAAGATCCATTAATGGTTTTGGAAGAAAGAGGAAAAGTGTAATCATGTGAAATACACCCAGATGTTTCTCTATAACAAATGCTTTTTCCAGGAAAAAAAGACTTTGTCGGAGCCACATCCCAATTGGGGGAAGGGCATTCTTTTCTCTCTAGCCCCCTTACGCTTTCCTATCTCGCCTAAGGAAAACAAAAAAACAGAAAACATGGTCAACAGAGGTCAGTGCTTCAAGTTAATAGGTTGGGAATACTGCAGCCAGGGAAGAGAGTAGGGGACAAAAGGGGAAGAAAATGCTATAGCATTGGAGAAGATATGGCCCACTAAACACAATCAGGCCCACTAAAGCATGGAGATTTAATTATATTGTAAAACCCCCTCACTCCTCCATGCATTACCTCTGTCAGTAGGGCTCCAGTATAACTGGATTATAGCTGAAAGTGTTCTCTCTAAGGAGAAGTACTTAGGGAAGCCTGAAGTCAAGAGGAAAGACAAAGTGACACTAGAGGAACTTGAAACCTCTCACACCTATAGCTACAACAAATATGAAACACAGCCTAACTCCTAACCAAGTTACCACAAATCCTCACATAAATTCCTAATTACCTCAGTTCCTTTTACGCAATGCAACACGTCTGGCTAGCAACAAGATGTTGGAATTATCAAGCAGGCAATTTAAATAACTACGATAAATGTGTTAAGGGATCTAACAGAAAAAGTAGACAACATGAAAGAAAAGATGGGTAATGTAAGCAGAGAGATGGAAACTCTAAGAAAGAACCAAAAATAAGTGCTAGAAAACCAATAACATTGTAACAGAAATGAAGAATGCCTCTGATGGCCTCATCAGTAGACTCAACACAGCCAAGGAAAGAGTAGGTGAGCTTGAAGATAGGTCAATACAAACTTCCAAAACTGAGAAGCATGGAACATCCAAGAATTGTGGAATAATTTCAAAAGGGCTAAAATATGTGAAATTAAAATACAAGAGCAAAAGAAATGTTTGAAGTAATAATGGCCGAGAACTTTCCAAAATTAGTGACAAACACCAAACCACAGATCCAAAAACACAGCACAATACAATGATCAGCTGCTGGTGAAGATATAGAGCAACAGAAACTCTCATTTATTTCTGGTGGGAATGCAAAATGGTACAGCCACTTTGGAAGACTGTTTGGTAGTTTTCTACAAAGCTAAACATGGTCTTCCATATGATCCAGGGCTTCTAGGTATTTACTCAACTGTCTTAAAAATTTATGTCCACAAAAAAAAAAAAAAAAAAAAGCCTAGGAATGTTTATAGAAGCTTTATTCATAATCATCAAAACTTGGAAGCAAGCAAGATGTTCTTTAAGTCCTTCAAGATGTCCTAGGTGATATCTTCATGGGTGTCCTTCAATAGATACACAATTTATGGTATATTTATGCAATGAGATCCTATTTAGCAATAAAAAAGAAGGAGGTATTAAGCTGTGCAAAGATGTGGATTAATCTTCAATGCACATTTCCAAGTTAAAGAATCCAGTGTGAAGAGTCTACATACTACAGGCATACTTTGTTTTATTGTGCTTCACTTTATTGCATTTTGCAGATATTGCATTTTTTACAAGTTGAAAGTTTGTGGCAACCTTGTGTGGAGCAAGTCTATCAGTGTCATGTCTCTGTGTCAAGTTTTGGTAATTCTCACAATATTTCAAACTTGTTCATTATTGTTATATTTGTTATGGTGATCTAGGATCAGTGATCTTTGATGTTACTAGTGTAACAGTTTTGGGGCACCACAACCACTCTTATATAAGACAGCAAACTTAATCAATAAGTGCTGTGTGTGTTCTGACTGCTCCACAGATCAACTGTCCCCCTGTCTCTCTCTCTCTCCTCAAGCCTCTCTATTCTCTGAGACACAACAATATTGAAATTAGGCCAATTAATAACCCTACAATGGCCTCCAAGTGTTCAAGTGAAAGGAAGAGTCACACAACTCTCACTTTAAATCAAAAGCTAGAAATGATTAAGCTTAGTGGGGAAGGCATGTCGAAAGCAGAGATAGGCTGAAAGCTAGGCATCTTGTGCCAAACAATGAGCCAAGTTGTGAATGCAAAGAAAATGTTCTTGAAGGAAATTAAAAATGCTACCCCAGTGAACAAATGATAAGCAAGTGAAACAACCTTATTACTAATATGGAGAAAGTTTTAGTGATCTGGTTAGAAAATCAAACCAGCCACAACGTTCTCTTAAGCCAAAGCCTAATCCAGAGCAAGGCCCTAACTCTAGTCAATTCTGTGAAGGCTGAGAGAGGTGAGGGAGCTGCAGAAGAAAAGTCTGAAGCTAGTAGTGGTTTGTTCATGAGGTTTAAGGAAAGAAGCCATCTCCACAACATAAAAGTGCAAGGTGAAGCTGCTGCAGCAAGTTGTCCAGAAGATCTAGCTAAGATAATTAATGAAGGCGGCTACACTAAACAACAGATTTTCAATGTAGAAGAAATAGCCTTATATTGAAAGAAGATCCCATCTAGGACTTTCATAGCTAGAGAGGAGAAGTCAACACCTGGCTTCAAAGCTTCCAAGGAAGGGCTTAGTCTCCTGTTAGGGGCTAATACAGTTGGTTATTTTAAGGTTGAAGCCAATGCTCATTTACCATTTCAAAAATCCTAGGGCCCCTAAGAATTATGCTAAATCTACTCTGCCTGGGCTCTGTTAGTGGAACAACAAAGCCTAGATGACAGCACATCTGTTTACAACGTGGTTTATTGAATATTTTAAGACCACTGTTGAGACCTAATGCTCAGAAAAAAGGATTCTTTTCAAAATATTACTGCTCATTGAGAGTGCACCTGGTGAACCAAGAGCTGTGGTGGAGATGTGCAATGAGGTTAATGTTTTCATGCCTGCTAACACAACATCCATTCTGCAGCCCAGGAATCAAGGAGTAATTTCAAGTCTTATTATTTAAGAAATACATTTTTGTAAGGCTATAGCTGCCATAGATAGTGATTCCTCTGGTGGATCTGGGCAAAGTCAATTGAAAATATTCTGGAAAGGGTTCACCATTCTAGACGGCATTAAGAACATTCGTGATTCATGGGAAGAGGTCAAATATGAACCTTACCAGGAGTTTGGAAGAAGTTGATTCCAACCCTCATGTGTGACTTTGAGGGGTTCAAGACTTCTGTGGAGGAAGTAACTGCAGATGTGGTGGAAACAGCAAGAGAACTAGAATTAGAAGTGCAGCCTGTAGATGTGATTGACTTGCCGCAATCTCATGATAAAACTTTAATGGATGAGAAGTTGCTTCTTATGGATGATCAAAGAAAGTGGTTTCTTGAGATGGAATCTACTCCTGGTGAAGATGCTGTGAAGATTGTTGAAAGGACAACAAAGGATTTAGAATATTACACAAACTTAGTTGATAAAGCAGGAGCAGGTTTTCAGAGGTTTGACTCAATTTTGAAAGAAGTTCTACTGTGAGTAAAATGCTATCAAACAGCATCTCATACCACAGAGAAATTGTTCATGAAAGGAAGAGTCAACCAGTGGGGCAAACTTCATTGCTGCCTTATTTTAAGAAATTGCCAAAACCCCCCCAACCTTCAGCAACCAAGACCCTGATCAGTCAGCAGCCATCAACATCGAGGTGGGACTCTCCACCAACAAAAAGATTATGACTCACAGAAGTCTCAGAGGATAGTTAGCACTTCTTGGCAATACAGTATTTTTTAATTAGACATACTGCTATAGCACATTTAATCCCTACAATATAGTGTAAACATAAACTTTATATGCATTGGGAAACCAAAAAATTTGTATGACTCATTTTATTGTGATATTCACTTTGTTGTAGTGATCTGGAAATGAACCTGCATGTCTCCAATGTATGCCTGTACATGACTACATTTATATGCATTCTGGAAAAGCCAAAATTATAGAGATAGTAAACAGATCAGTTGTTGCCAGAGGCTTGAAGGTGATAGGGAGAGTTGAATAGGTGAAGCACAGGTATAATTTTTAAGGTGGTGAAAATAGTCTGTATGATACTATAATGGTAGATGCAAGAATCTATGCATTTGTCAAATTCCATATACCTTACAACACAGAATACAAACCTTAAAGTATGCAAATTAAAAAGAAAATATTTAGGTCAAGGGATCCCGGGATAGAATGTAGAATGTGACAAAAGAATCTAACTATATTACAAACGTACGAAACAACTTTCCTGAAAGGGATAGGAAAATAAGGTCAAAATAACTTTTGACATGAGTGGAATATGAAACATTAAAGGCAATATAAATTGTATATAAAAACTCTACTCTAGTTGACAAAGTTGTTTCGACAGCAGTATGAAGTAACAGTTTTGAAAAAGCTATACATGTGTACTGGAATTGAACAATTAAGTTCAATAAAGTGATAGTGGATGGTGGGAGCCAATTTTCTCACTGTCAGAGAGGGAGATTACATTTAAGCAAGGAGAGATTAGAATGATCAGTGTGGTAATGGATTAGAGTTGGGGACATCAGTATGAACTCATGCTTAGCTTAAATAGATACAAAGGATTACGTATAAAATATTTATAGATATATTTTATATACATGGTTTAGTATACCCGCGTATATCTCCTTGGTCTGTCATCTGAGCCTAGATGCAACACCATCCCAACAGCAATGAACAAACCTAGTGCCCAGATTTTGTTTTCTAATACTATTCTCTAATAAAAGGAACCAAAGTTTCTTGGAGAAATTGTTGATTCTAGGACTTGGGGAGGAAATATACTAGATGAGCCTGGAGCATCTGGTAGTAAAACTAAGGAAGTGCTAAAAAGAGAAGTATGTGCTTAAATACACACACACACACACACAATGATGTGACATGTCAAGCTCCCAGTGGCCAAAGCTGAACCCATTTGAGCAATAAAATAAATAAAGTAGGTTTGAATTATAACCCAAAGTATGAAATAAATACCCATGAGTCTATGATGATACAAATAAATGATTGAATAAATAAATAAATGGAAGAGAATAGACAGATCTCCCACACAGAATAATTCCAAATATTCGTCAAGGAGGTGAAGCATAACTTCCTACATTGTGTACTGCATACAATGACATCTTTACAAAGAGTACAGCATAGAAAGGGAGAAAAGGAGTAACTTTTCACTGAGACACCTGACAAACGACTTCAGCCAGGTGAGCAGAGTTGGCATCAATATTGATGTCATGGTGATAAAAGGTATGTAGCCTTTTTACAATGTGATAAAATTGCATTTTATCTCTCTGGCCTTCCCCCTAAATGGCCATAACCCCTGCCTAATCATGAGGAAAATATCAGACATTCTACAAAATATCTAACCATAAAGCCTCAAAACTGTCAAGGTCATCAAAAACAATGAAAATCTTGAGAAAATGTCACAGCCAGGAGGAACCTAGGGCAATACACAACTAAATATAATGTATATTCTGGATGCCTAGATGGGTTCATGGAACATAAAAAGAACATTAAGTAAAAAAAAACTAAGAAAATCTGAATAAAGTATGGATTTTAGTTAATATGAATACATCACTACTGGTTTACTAATTGTGACAAATGTACCATGCTAATGTAAGCTGTCAATAGGGGAAACTGGATGTATATGGGAATTCTCTGTACTATTTTCACAATTGTTCTGTAAATGTAAAACTATCCTAAAATAAAAATTTTGTTAAAAATATAAGATGTTAAATAAAAAAGTTTATAAGATGGCTTATCAACAGATTAGACATAGCAAAAAAAAAAAGAGCTAATGAATCAGAAAAACTAAAAAAAATTACTATAGGCTTAAGAGTAATGATATCAGAAACACAGTTACATAAGAAAGAATAAACTTTGGAAAGAGTAAATTAACGAGACTATTTTAAAAAATATTCCCTTGTTTTATACAACTAAATTATTAAATCTTCTTAAAGACAATTGGCTATTTGAAGTAAGCATAATAACAAAAGAACACGGGCCTGATAGAAAATATAGAAGTAAAATATGTGATGACAAGACCAGAAAGGGAGAAAGATAGTAACTGGAAATGTATTGTCATAAAAATCTGAAATTTTTGTGACGTAATTAAATATTCTTAAGATAGACCCTGATAACTTAAGGATGTATATGGTAACTTCTAAAGCAATTCTTTAAAAAATCATGTAACTAAAAAGTTATTAGAGGAAATAAAATAGAATACTAAAAATAAACAAGCTAATACACGATGACCAGTGGTGTTTGTCTCTGGAATGCATTGTTGGCTCAGCATTCAAAAATCAATCAATGTACTTGACCATACTAATAGAATAAAGGAGATAAATTATTTGATCATCTCAGTACTATAGATATAGAAAAAGTATTTGATAAAAATCAATACCCATTCATGATTTTTAAAAAAACTCTCTGAAAACTAGAAGCAGAAGGAGACTTTCTCAACCGGGTAAAGTGCTATATGCACCACACTTAATGTGAAATATTGAACACTTTTCTCCTAAGATCAAGAACAAGGCAAGTATCTCTGCTGTCACTAGTCCTGTTCAACATTGTACAGGAAATACAATAAGGCAAGAAAAAAAAATAGAAAAGGGCACAAAGAACAAGAGCTAATAGACATTATACATAAATAAATAAAACTTTTTATTCACACATGACATGATTGCAAATGTAAAAAAGACAAGGAAATCTACCAAAAAAATAAAACTAGAGTGAAACATGAAAGTATTTCTATCTTTAAACAACAAATAAGTAGGAAACACAATTAAATAAACAACACCATTTATAATAGCCAAAACAATACATAGGAATAAATTTAAGGAAAGGTGTGCAAGACATCTATACATAGAGAAATTAAAGAAGATCTAAATAAATTGACAGGTGTACCATGTTCATGGATTCAAAGATTCAGTATTGTAATGATTACATTTCTCCACAACTTGAACTATAGATTCAAATAATCTCAAGTAAAATATCAGCAGACATTTTTGTAGAAATTGACAAGCTAATTCTAAAATGTATATAGAAATGCAAATTGTCTAGAATGGTCAAAGCATTCTGGAGGAAGAATAAAGTTAGGGGATCTATACCATTTGATTTCAATACATACTATAAAATTATAGTGTATAAGACAATAAGTTATTGGCACAAGGATAGACAAATAGGTCAATTGTGCAGAGAACATAGAAATAGATGCACACTTATGGAACGTGATTTATTTTAAAAAGATGCCAATAAAATCCAATGGGGGAAAACATCTTTTCAATAAGTAGAGTAACTGGATATCTTTATGGGAAAAAATGAATCTTCACCCCTTTCTTATATCATATACAAAATTAATTCAAGATGAATCATATACCTAAATGTAAGAGCTAAAACTATATAGCTTTTTGAAGAAAATATAAAAAGAATATTTTTGTTATTGCCATAAGCAAAAATCAAAACATGGATGAGTCTAAAAAATATCATGTTGAGGGCCGGCCCTGTGGCATAGCAGTTAAGTTTGCATGCTCTGCTTTGGTGGCCCGGAGTTCGCACATTTGGATCCCCAGCGCAGACCAACACACTGCTTGTCAAGCCACGCTGTGGCAGGCGTCCCACATATAAAGTAGAGGAAGATGGGCACAGATGTTAGCCCAGGGCCAATCCTCCTCAGCAAAAAGAAGAGGATTGGCAACGGATGTTAGCTCAGAGCCAATCTTCCTCACCAAAAAAAATATGTATATGTTGAGTGAAAAAAGCCAAATGCCAAAGAGTACATACTATATGATTCCATTTATATGAAGTTTAAGAACAGGTAAAAGTAATCTGTGGTTATAGAAACCAGAACAATAGTTTCCCTCAGAGAGGGATATTAACTGGGAAGTGGAATAACGGATCTTTCAAAGGTGATGGAAATGTTCTATTTCCTGATTTGGATGATGCTGGATGTGTATGAACATTTGTCAAAATTCACTGAACTGTACTCCTAAAATCAAAACATCTTACTGTATGTAAAAAAATTCTCAATGAATAAATCAATAACCAAGAATTTCCCTGCTCTTGGTCCAAATACCTCTCTCATTTGAAATACTGAAGTAAACCAAGTCAGTGAGTGCTCAATAAAGTGATTTCTCAGTAAAGGCAGAAAAGACAAATTTAATTTGAGGGACACAGAATGGCCTCTTTTCAAAAGCATCCTCTATCTGACGGTTAGTCCTAGTATTCTTTTGACAGGATATGAGTTGTTTTTCTTTTTGTAATTCATTCTGAAAGAGACAAACACAAATGCATTTAATATCCTTATCCCAGTGAAGCAGCATTAACTAAGTAGTGGACAAAATAGGAGGAAAGAGCAGAAAATGAGATATCAGGGAAAGGAATGAGCATCCCCTAGAAAATGAGACACCAGAGAAAGAGAAAGAGAAACAAAGAAGTTCTCTCCATTCTTAAAGTAAAAAGACATGTCTAAACAACATGAACTCTTTGCTTTGTTGTAGCAAATGGACGTCAACATCTCACTGACATGGTTGGCTTTCAGCAACTCTACTGGTTGTCTGTGTGATTTTGGCATGTCATTTTGACTCTCTGGACCTCAGTGCCCTAAGGCTAGAATACTAATTGCTACCCCAGAGGCTTATTGTAAATGTAACTTAAAGATCACCCTGAGCCAACCCTTCCCCCCAGTCCTCCGGAATCAGCACTGGATACAAGGAATTAATCTTTCCTCATACTGCCCACCTTTGGGCTTATAGAGATAATTGGAGAGGATATTTGGTCTACAAATTTGACTTGATTCAAAGTAAAGAAAAACTTGATTTCAAAGCTTCTCCTTACTATTTGTTTACTTGCAGGCCACTACTTGATATAGGCGGTTTTGTGGTTTAAAGAAGCAGAAAATAAGCACTGTTTCGTTCACACCCATCTCTTCTGGCATGGCTGGCAGAAAGATAGAGAACTCTTGTGCAGAATAACATCAAGCACCTCCTCTACTGTGGGCCAAGGAATCATGTAGATTATGCTGCATTTAGGAAAAAAGTGTTTCATATTTTCCATTTAGACCGTGCGTTCTATAAAAAATATTGCTTGTTTGTCTTGGGAGATATGCGTAAATCTTTGTCTTAGAGTTGAGAAAACCATAGGAAGAATGGGGAAGGTGTATCTAGACCTCACACAAGAGGAGAGGCTCTGAATAGGATTGGACTTGCAGGGCCAAAACTCACCCTGAACTTGTCTAATGTATTTTGGAGACTCATAACCCAACTGCTCTGATAAAACAACCTGTGATGTCATTCTCGACGTAGTAACTCAGATTTGGGGGAAATATATCGCTGCAGGTTTGTGTGGTCTATGGTTTGCCCTGGAGGAGGAAGGTGATGAAATCTAAGCTGATATCAACTCTTGTGGACTGCAGGTGTGATATTCTGAAAGACAAGCAGAGACTTGAAATAAGAATAAAAGAATGTGTCCCTCTCAGAGGGAAGGAAGAGAGGCTCTGGAGACAGAGAACAAGAGAATGAACTGGGCTGCTTCCTAAACGGAATGGTAAGGAGCTTCACTTCATCATCCATCCATCCATTCATCCATCTGTCTCCTTTTTATTTATTGCCTTTTATTTTGGGCTCGGAGCACAATCATATTTCACATCCAGTTTTGAGTTATTGTTTCCTCTGTTGTATAGGAAGAGTTAGCCCCAGCTCTGCAGCAATATCTGTTATAAACACAAAGACTTGTATGGTGGGGTTGGAGGAATTAAGAGATATAAGGTGAAAGGAAAATGTCACTCCACACTTTCCAGTCCCCAGATTGGAAAGCACAGTGGAAGCAGCATCAAATCAAGGAGGGTCACGTCTCAGAGTTTTAGGCAATAGCTGGCAGCACAGTGAGTGTGGTCCGAGAAGGAGCCTAGAGCAACCGAGAGGAGTACTCAACCCCGAGACTCAGCTGCCAGTAGGAGCAAGAAACAGTTTTAAGACAAACTCCACTTTCCCAAAATACGGAGGAAGGTAAGCCTAGTGCTTGGGTTGCATATGGATTATGTCAGATAATATATATTCCGCACATAGTAAGCACTGGATATATGGTAGCTATTAAAATAATAATAATAAATCTAAACGAATTCCACCTGGAACTATTTATCTGTGGAGGAATCTGGAGAGGTATGGCAGATCAGGGGGCCTCTGGGAATGAAGTAATATTCTTTAAAACATCAACAAATACTGAAAACATAGAAGCATTGAATGCTAGAGCTGGGAAATCGCAAGAGTTATTTTAGTTCAACAGTCTCATTTTACAAATGTATAAACTGAGTCCCCAAGAGGTGAAGTGACTGGCTCAAAATCACCCAGCATTTGTAGCAGTGGAGCTGGACACACTGACTGGGCTTATTATTATTATTTTTTGCCATTTTCCAAAAAATCCTCCATATCTAACATCCACAAACAAATTCAAGAAAATTCTAAATAAGGCCTATCATAGATTTATCTTAGAGGGGAAGTTACTGACAAACATCTTCCCAGAAAAGTGGAACGGTTCAGTGAGAAAGAAATTGCGTTAAGTTTCAGTGATGGACATCAATTCTTAAGGGAATGGAAATTCTTTCCCAGAAAATGCTATAATGGATGTTAAATTTTGTGAGTGACCTGAAAACCCGATTTTGTGTTTTCCATGTTTGTACACTCAGAAAATCTTACTGAGATGGTAACAAGGGTCTCTAAATCTTCTCTATCTTGCCAAGTTGGAGCCTTTTGGGAGTAGGAACAAGGAAAGGGACAGAAGCCAGCATGGCTAACGCAGCAGGCTTGTGGCCATGGGATGTAGAGGGAGCTCCAGCAAAGCGTATCCTGATACCAGCCCCACGCAGAGAAGATGGACTTGCAGAGTTAATGGCAATCCTTATCTCCATTTGGAATCTTTCAACTAGGACTGCTGTATCTTTTGTCAGTAAACGTTCATCCTGGAAAGTAGTAACTGTGCTTCACAGTTAGAGAAATGCTGTCACAGTGAGGAAGAGATTGACCTCAACTTTCAGAACCAGGACTAGAAACTATGAATTTTTTATTCCTAAACCTTTCTGAGAGATCAAGATGTTATACCATAATCGTCAATTCCAAGTTAGCAAAGGTGTATGATGCCCAAGGTAGTTGTTATGTCTGCGGTCAAATGGTATACTGGCTTTGTCCTTCAGGTCTGGTTCGCTAAATCAACTCTTTCTAGAGTAGCAGAGCTGGTTTAACATGTTCTCTCATTAGTCCGAATCCTGGTCAACCTCTTAGTGAAGGATTGACCCAAACTAACTTGTCTCCTGAAGGTTGTTATACGATCTACATGATTCCCTTCGAAATCTCATATGTCTGAGCTTATACAATCCTTTGTCCCCAGTGGCCTCCCAGAAATCCTCCACACGCAAGTCTTGTCTATCCCCCTTGATCTCCTGGGCTTTCTCTCTGTCAACCGTCTTCCCAGGTCAGATCTCCTTTGCAGGGATCCTTGCTTTAGATGCTGCTCAGAAACTACTCCAAATAGTGCCAAGGGTTTTATTCTCAGGATACGGAAAGCCCAAATTCCAACTATAGGTGAAGGAGCTAATGACAAAAATCAAATCTAAAATGGCAAAGGTGTGAGACTGAGATGGCAAATGAAGACTGGAGAAGGAGAGAAGAACTGGAGATAATTCTACTCTTCTCTTTTCACCTAATACTTAGAGAAGAATTTAACTTGAAGAAACTTCAGAACATATATATATCAAATCCCCTCAGTTTGCAGATGAGTAAATATATATATATTTTATATAAATTGTATATAAAATATATATATACACATATATATTTTAAATACAACTCAAATAGCTTCCAGAGTCAAAGCCCTAATTTGAGAGTTTACACGGCCTGCAATTCCTGTAGGAGAGACCAGAGTGACTTGTTCTCATCTGTGGGGTAAAAGCAGTAAGACACTCTGAGAGCTATACCAGATCAGCAGCTGCATCATGCCTGGCCTTACATCCTTATCTATTATCCAGACAAAACAATCTCTAAGGTTTTCTACTTGCCATATCATTATCACTGTGGAGCCAAGGAAGGGCTGTGCTTGCTTCTCTCCCAGGTGTTCACTGCCTCATTCACACCCAAGATCTTCCAGAATTCAGAGAAATCCCCCCGAACTTTGTCTATGGCCCTTTACCTTCCTAGGTCACAGTTCAGAAAACTGCTCACTCTGCTATCAAAGGGACAGCCACATCATGAGTATACGGCTGTGTGTCTTCTAGTCACTCAACTTCCCCCAGACAGCTGCTCTCTGTAGCTTCAAAATCTGGATTATATCAATCCTTTTGACATTGCCTCTTTTGAATCCAAGTTTCCCCAAGGGAAGCCTAGTTTAACTGAGTGTGGATATCAGTATTGTGTTATCAGCAGCCAGATGGTCCAGAGATGGGGGATGTTGATACACGTGGTCTCTGACCTTCAGAAGGTGACTGCTGCTTCTCACAGTACCTGAGATGCCATAGGTTTTGGCAGTATTAACAACAGCTTTCTCAGTGCAAAGCAAAAGCGACGTATAATAGAGCATAGTCTCACTCTGAGACATGTGCCTCCTACACCCCATCAGCTAGCTGGTAGAGCTGTGGAGAGAGTCCTGCAGCTGCAATGGGGCATCTGGTTCTAGCTCAAATCCCCTCAGGTTGCAGATGAGTAAACTGAGGCCCAGAGAAGAACCCCTCCTTAAGAACATAAAGTAAGTTACTAGCAGACACACAACTAGAATGCAGATTTTAATAATCCACTAGCATAGTGCTCAATTTTATCCACATTCTGGATCTCAATAATTAAAATATAATGCATAACCATTTGGTGTATATCTACTACATTTTATACTATAAATGAATATTAAATCAGTATAAAAAGGACATAATACAAATAAGTAAGCATGAAGAAAAGTGACAAAAATGGCTATAACTGCATTTATACATAGAAGAATATCAATTTTAAAAGAGAAACCAGAGCTAAACAAGTTATGTGACCTAGGGAAAGATCTGGTATGGCATTTTCGGGCCTATCTAGGACTATAATAGCCATCCATGAAATTCTTCAATTGACATCTAACTTTAGTATATTGAGCTCTGGTGCTAGCAAGAAATTCTTGACTTGGCAGATTTTATTGCTGCTTTACGTTGGCAAGATTTATGGGGATACTGAGTGTGGAGGGGAGTATAGGTGATGCCTCTCTCCCCAACCTGTTTCACTTGTTTATTAAGCAAATACTTATTGGGCTTATAACATATGCTGGGCACTGTGCAAGGCTTTGAAAATGAAACATGGGATCAGATAGGCTGGAATCTCCCCTAACGGCACTTACAAGAGTCTATGAGAGCATTTGAGGTAAATTACAGAGCTTTGGAAAAAATAATTTGTCATCAGAAAACATGTGGAATTCCAACTTTAACTCGTTTATCCACTAGGCATGTTACATATTTGCTGAGGAGTCTAAAATTTTAGCTTTAAATAAAATAACTTTCACAACCTTGGAAAGTCTTATGAAGCCTGTCAAACAAATGTTTACTAAATACCTAGATCAAGGGAATCTGTACTAGGATATAAGAAGAACAAGGTACAGCTAAGCTATGGAGAGAGGACCCATATGGGAAAGAGGCAGTGCACATGAAGGCCAGGCTATGAGTATGTCAGTGCAGAGAAGAAGTGCTCCGTGAGAAATGTGCAGGATCAAGGAAGCAATCCTGAATGAATTATTTGGGATGGCGTTTGGAAAAAGGTAAGATTTTAGATGGGAATGAGCTAGTGAGCAGAAAATTTTGAGTATAGAAATCAGTGAGAAGTGGTGCAGACCAATTATGTTCATGGGGTGGAGAAACCATGCATAGATATATTTGTCTTGTGCACAAGGAGAAGGCATAGTCTAACACCTACACACCAAACACTGTGCTAGTCCTTTCTATACACTAACTCAATTTTTGTTACAGTATTATAAGATGGAGATCCCTGCTCTAGACATGATAGACTTGAGGCTTAGAAAATTAAAGTAACTTGTAAATGGTCACATAATTAGCAACTTCCAAAGCCCAAATACAAATGTAGCTCATTTCCATGACACCCTACTGCTAAATGAGATTTGAATGTTCCTGTAGTGGACCAATAGGGCTTAGGAGAAGAAAGGATCGGATGGAGTCAGAATGAGGCTCTATAGTTCAGATACTCTGCAGAACAAACTCTTTCATCTCCCCTATTTCCAGATAGTACATTTGGGATGGCAAATTTGGGTTGGTCCTCTGTAAGCAGTGAATGCTAAGAACTTTTAAAGCATCTGAAACAAATGAAAGCTTTCAAGAAATACATTAACCTACAGATGCAAAAAGTTCAGCAAACCACATGCAAGATAAATACAGCAAACACCACACATACACACATCACACATCATAATCAAACTGCTAAAAAACACAAACAGAGAGAGAAAGAGATAAATTTTAAAAGCAGCTAGAGAAAAAAGACACATTGGATACAGGGGAAGCAAATAAGATTGACAGCTGACATTTCATTTGAAACAATGGAGGCCAGAAGAAAATGAAGTGTCTTCCTTAAAGTGTTGAGGAGGAAACCTCCTCCCCCACCAACCTAAAATTTTATGCCCAACAAAAATATTCATCAAAAATGGAGATGAAATAAATACTTTTCCAGAAAATTGAAAGCTTATAAAATTAATCCCCAAGAGATCTACACTACAAGAAATGCTAAAAGAAGTTCATAAAGAAGAAAGGAAATAATACCAGATGGAAGCCTAAGTTGCTGGAAAAGAAGGAATAAAGAGGACCAGAAAGGGTAAATATGAGTGCAAATATAAAACAGCATTTAATAATGATTATTATATGTTATATATAAGTTATATATATGATTTCTTTAAAATTATATAATATTTAAAAGAAATATTTAAAATATAAATATTTAAAAGACTTGATTATTTAAAGAAAAAAAATAATAATGTATTATGAGGATTCTACTCTTAAGTATTGTTGGCAGGAATGTAAAATAACGCAGCTGCTGTGGAAAACAATATGGTGATTCCTCACAAAATTAAACTTTAAACTACCATATGATAAAGCAATTCCACTTCTGGATATATATCCAAAAGAAGTGAAAACAGAGACTTGAACAGATATTTGTACATCCATGTTCATAGCAGCATTATTCAAAAAGCCAAAACGTGGAAGCAACCCAAGTGTCCACTGGTGGATGAAAGGATAAACAAAATATGGTATATACATACAACGAAATATTATTCAGCCTTAAAAAGGAAGGAAACTCTGATACATGCTACAACATAGATGAACTATAAAGATATTATGCTAAGTGAAATAAGCCAATCACAAAAGGGCAAATACTGTATGATTCCACTTATATAAGGCAGCCACAGTAATCAAATTGATTGAGACAGAAGGTATAATAGAGCTTGCCAGGGGCTGGGGGCAGATAGAGAATGGGGAGTTAGTGTTCAATGGATACAGAGTTTCAGTTTGGCAGGATGAAAAAAGTTCTAGAGATGGATGGTGGTAATGTATTAAATAATGTGAATGTACTTAATACCACAGATATAATATATTTTTTATATACTTATACATATATAATCCACACACACACATATATACCCTGTGAGGAACTTCTTTAGAACTTTTAGTGTACATTGACTTCTGCATGTAGCCTTCAGGTTTATTTGAACAAAGGACCCTTTATCATTGAAAACCATTTAGGAAAAGCTGGTCTTGGTTACGGCTTTTGGGAAGGGGAACACAACTAGCATCTTTTTCTTTTCTCTTCGGTTCCTACGACACTGAAACATGACAGGCTTCTGAAGGTATCGGCAGACTCCACCTTATTGTTGTCCAGCCCAGGATGCCGCCATTTATCATCTCTCCCTCTCTATCCAGGTTCTCTCTCGGCCTGAAGGGACTTCTCCCTTCCTATTTTTGTGTGGCTCTTACTCACACCCAACTCAGGTGTGGTCTTCTTTCTGACATCCTTCCCTGACAGTCTCCTTCTGCCCATGCCCCTTGGCCCCAGCCCAAGTCTGGGCTAGGCGTCCTTCCACATGCTCCTGTGACTTGTTTTGCACATGCTCCTCATAATACCTGTTACTCCATTTTGGCTGTAGATGGGCAAGCTTGTGACTTAGTTGTTTCATTCTTAAAGGCATATTCACCCTGTTGCATTATAAATATTCAAACTTGGGCAGTATTTCTTTCTTCTGACTTTGTGTTTACCTAAAAGTCTCTGACATCTTGGATTCTTAAGTATTCTGAATCTCAGTAATATTTGCCAACACTGAAGTAACTTATAAACCTATATGTCCTAATACCACTACAAAAGCCTGATCACAAATGTCATTATATGGTATCCCATTTAATACAGGAGATAACAAGAAGTTAAATGTTGATCAAATATCTGTACACTAATGTTCATAGCAGCATTATTCAAAATGGTCAAAAGATGGAAACAGCCCAAATGGCCATTGATGGATGAATGGATAAACAAAATGTGGTAAATAAAAACAATGGAATATTATTCAGCCTTAAAAAAAGAAGGGAATTCTTATATATGCTACAACATGGATGAATATTGAAAACATTATACTAAGTGAAATAAGCCAGTCACAAAGAGATATATACTATACAATTTCATTTATACGAGACACCTAGAATAGTCAAAATCATAGAGAAAGAGAGATTACCAGGTGCTGGGGATGGGGAGAATGAGAATGGGCTGTTTCTATTTAGGGCTATTCTATTTTGGGCTGTTTCTATTTAGGATGATGAAAAAGTTCTGGAGATGGATGGTGGTGACAGCTGAACAACAATGTGAATGTACTTCATGCCACTGAATTGTACACTTGAAAATGGTTAAAATGGTAAATTTTATGTCTTGTATATTTTACAATAAAATTTGTTTTAATTGATTCAATTCAGCACTTGGGTCCTGGACATTTTATCCCTTTGCCTTCTTCTGGTCATGAGGTGACAACTGAGTGAACGAATGGTCATCACTGCACAGAAGAAGTCTCAAATGCGCATGAGAATAAACCTTGGGATGCAGTCCTGTTATCATCCCTTCTCACTTACCTTCACTGCCTCCTCTTCCACTGTACTGAAGGAAACTTCGTCTTCTCTTTTCTGAGGCTGTCTTTTTAAAATTTCCTTTGTTTAAAAAAAAGTCAGAGTCTTAGTATATTTCACTAGGGACCAGTAGAAGTATAGGCTACACAAATTTCTGTCTTGTGCTGTGTTTTGAATAAAGTATAACTTGCAAATTCTTAAAAGTTTACTTACCATCAGTGTGGACAATATCCTGGATAGCCAGTTCCTTAATATGTAGCAGTCTACATATGAAAGCACATTTTAAATAACTCTAAATGCATTACTTTCGATATATCTCAGTGTATTTTTTATATCATGTTCAATTTGGCTTCATAACGACATTACTAGTTTGATGGAAGTAGTGTGGGAATTACTTCCTTCATGCAGTATAGGTTTCAGAAAAAAAATCTTTGTTCATATATGTTTTTTGTGTGTGTGAGGAATATTGGCCCTGAGCTAACCTCTGTCAATCTTCCTCATTTTGCTGAGCAAGATTAGCCCTGAGCTAACATCTGTGCCCATCTTCTTCTATTTTGTATATGAGATGCCGCCACAGCGTGGCTTGACAACTGGTGCGCTGGTCTGTGTGCTGGGATCAGAATCCGTGAACCCCAGGCTGCCAAAGTGGAGCGCGCAAACCTAACCACTATGCCACAAGGCCAGCCCCTCATTGTTCATATTTTTGACAGCAGAATCATGCAAACATCCAACATGGAGAAGAAGTTTCCATAGAATGCCTGTGTATTAGTTCTTTGAAAGCTTCTCATACTCAGCTCATTCAGTTTTAGAAGGTGCTATGGACTGAATTGTGTCCTCCTTCCCAAATTCATATGGTGAAGCCCTAACCCCTAATGTGACTGTGTTTGGAGATAGGGCCTTTTTGGAACTAATTGAGGTTAAATAAGGACATAAGGGTAGGGCCCTGATCCAATAGTTAGTGTCTTTATGAGAAGAGGAAGAGAGACCACCGCTCTTTCTCTCCACACCCGTGCACACTGAGGGAAGGCCATATGAGGACACAGCGCGAAGGCAGAAGTCTTCAAGCCAAGAAGAGAACCCTCACCAGAAACTGAATCAGCTGGCACCTTGATCTCCGACTGCAAGCCTCCAGAACAGTGAGAAATATACTTCTGTTGTTTAAGCCACACAGTCTATGGTATTTTGCTATGGCAGCCCTAGCTGACTAAGACAGACGGCATTTCGATAAACGAGAATTTCCAAGTTAAGGATAGGCAGTAATTGATATAATGATTTAGAAACTATGCCTGTTTCATAAGGGCTGTAAGTCCAAGTACACCATGCAGTATTGTTAACATATATATTTTTAACATATAATAATGTTAATGTATATATATTTCTATTTACATTTTTTCCTGAACAGAGCATAAGAAAATAGTCTTTTGACATGCAGAAAATATAAAACCTTTTTTAAAAATAAGGAATCATTTGTATAACTAAATGGTTAGGTTCCATAGGTTGATCTTGGAATCATGGTTCTTTTTGGGAAAATCTTTTCATTTTACGGTTTCTACATCACTTATCTGGACCAAGTCTCTTGAGTGTCGTCTTAAGAGCTCTCTAGAACATAAATCATGCCAAATGGGTAGTAAAAAATGATAGAAGGTAATAGGCTGATTTGCTGCATTCTTCTTCCTGACACTTTACTATGATACCCGCACTGTGATAGCTATAAGTCACAGACCCCTGGTCCACTCATGAGTGCTTTTTGCACACACCTCAAGATGGGTTAAAGGGCACACCAAGACCCACAGAAAGCAGAGAGAACCATAAGACAAAAGAGAACGTGGATGGGGTGCTATGGATGAATGAGCCTCGGCCCCTACCCATATGAGCTCCTTGTCAGGATGGCTTGAGCATCTTCAAGGCACGGTGACTAGTTTCCCACAGAGAGCGTGTCAGGAGAGCCAAGGCGAAAGTTGTAATGTCTGTCATGACTAGTCCTGGAAGTCACACACTGTCACTGCCACCTACCCTATTGGTCACATGGGGCATCTCTGACTCACACAAGAGCATGAATGCCAGGGAGCGTGGGTCATTAGGGACCACCTTGGAGCCTGGTTGTCACTCATGGTGCAACCTCAGGCCACTTCCTATCTGGGTCTCACCTGAGCTGCCCTACTATTTCTCTCCTCCTCCTGCCCAGGGGAATCTCTTTTTAGGCTACTGCATGGCATGTAGGAAAGGCCCACATTTCCTACTGTTTCTAACCAACATGGTTGTCTATTGTGCTTCAATGTTTACTTGTAAGTGCTCTGAATTCTTTTAAGGCATTGATTTTCCGTGCTGGCTGTTAATCAGAATTACCTGAGGAATGTATGTATGTATGCGTGTGTGTGTGTATGTGTGTGTATATACATATGTGTGTATATACGTATATACATAATATTCCAACAGCAATTTTACACCATCAGAAATTACTGCTCCACCCCCATCCTATTCCCATAGATTCTGGTTTAATTAACTTGGAGGGGATCCAGCCAACAGTAATTTTTCAAAGTGTCCCCCAATGATTCTAACGTGTGGGTTAAAAACTACTGCTTGTTTTTCAAACAGAAAACCCAGAGAGACTGGCCAGGTAAAGTACACAAATCTTAACTGTACAGCTCAATAAATTTTTACCTATATCTACACCCACATATTCACCTTCCAGATCATAATATAGCGCATTTATAGCAGGCCGGAAGGTTACCTTGTGCCCTCTCAAAGGTAGCCACTATTCTGATTTCTATCACTATAAATTAGTTTTGCTTGTTCTAGAACATCATTTAAATGGAATGGTATAGTATGAACTCTTTTGTGTCTTTTTTTTTTTACACTCAGTGGTTTGCGAGATTCATCCATGTTGCTGCTTTTGCCAGTATTTCTTTTCTCGTGCCATGTAGTAGTCCATTATTTGAACAAACTACAGTTTATTTATCCATCAAATTGTTTCTGGTTTTTGGCTAACAAATTTTCTATGAGCAGTTTTGTGTATGTCTTTTGGTGGACAAAGGCACTCATTGGTAATGGAGTAGAATTGCTTTGGGAATGCAATTGCAGGAGTAGAATTTCTGGATCATACTTTTAGGTGTGCGTTCAGCTTGAGAAGATCTTGCTAAACATCTTTCCAGGATGCTTATACCAATTTACACTCACTCACAATGTGTGAGAGTTCTGAATGCCATGCATCCTCATCAACACTTGGTGATTCCAGTCTCCTCAATTTTATCCATTCTGATAGGCATGTGGTGATAGCCCAATGTGGTTTTAATTTCCATTTCCCTGATGACCATGACATAGAGCACATTTTTATATATTTATTGGCCATTTGGATAGTCTCTTGTGAAGTGCATATTCAAATCTCCCGTTCATTTTTTAACCAGATTTCCTTTCCTTTGAAAATTATTTATTTGTAGGAATTGCTCATGTGTTCTAGATACCAGTCCTTAGTTGGTTATGTGTATTGCAAATATTTTCTCCCAGTCTGTGGCTTGTCCTTTACTATCTTGATAGTATACTTTTATGAATAGTAGTTACTTAAATTTAATGAAGTCCAGTTTATCAATATCTTCTTTTATGGCTAGTGTTTTTTCATATCCTGTTTAAGAAATCTCTACCTCCCCCAAGAACATGAAAATATTTTCATAGTTTTTTTTCTAGAATGTTCTATTGAATCCTTCTCTAGTAGCAATAAAGGCAGAACCAGCTACTTACTTCACATGAAGGAAAGGAAAAGAGAAAATAAAGGACAAAGTGTTGGAACATAGAATAATACCTCAAAATAGTATCTTAACTATAATTTTATTTATCAGATTATAGGCTCTTACTCATCTCTGTCTTACTCATCTTTGCATCCAGTCCAACGCCAAGCTCAGAGCCTCATGCATACTGAATATATTAAAAAAAAAAGTTGAGTTCATTTACTACTCAAGTTTAGCCTCTGCCCTCCATCCAAAGAAGAAAAGACAAGAAGAGTAAATATCACAGATGATCAGAACTTGGAGAAGCCTTAGACATCATCGCCCAGCCAGAGTCTCTGCATCACTGCAGAGGAAGTGGATGATACTCACCTGGGTCACACACCTAGTCAGTGGCAGGACCATGATTCGATCCCAGGACTCCTGTCTTCCTGTTCACAGACCTTTCCCACATCTCAAAGCCTCCTGGAAAAACCCAAGGGCTGTTTTTAAAGAACCCACAAGAGTTTCAGCTGTTAGATTGCTTCACTGTTGATTCAACATGTAAACAAAAGAGTTCTGTGGTTATTATTATTTCTTTCTGTTGAATTACCAAGAGCCAATCAGCAAGAAATTAAAACATCGTAAACTTGGGGTTGTGGGGGAGGTGGGCAGTGGGGAAGGGAGAGGAACAGGAAAAATATTGACCTTGGGTAACATTGTCTTCGCTGAAGGGCTTGCACGTCTAGAAGCAATTTTGAAAAGGACTTTTGGTTCCTTCCAGGCTATCCCTGTTAGCTCACACTTGTTGCCTGTGCTTCTACTTGCTTCAGGCAGAGGTAACTGAAATTCCATATATACCAGTGATTATCAAAGCCCTTGCTTTATCTTTTTTTCAGGCAAAAGCATTTATTTAGACCAAAGGTTTCAAATTAGAAACCTGGGAAAACTGGGAGCTGGATCAGGCCCATTGATGGGGTCATATGTGCATGTGTTTAACAATTAAGCCAACTTCTTTTTAAAGTTTCACATAAAAACACAGAACTTCCAAGTTCTCTTGAAGAATCAACACATAGACAATACTGGGTTTGCATTTTGGCCTGGCAGCAACATGCCGAGTTGTATCAGCTTGCCTTCTCTCATCCCCAGCTTCGCTCATTTACAGCACTTACGTCTCCTCTCTGGGCAATTGATTTCGGGGGCCTTATTTCAACAATGACATGAATTAGGCAATATTATTTTCCGCTTAGAAACACAAGATGCCTTGAAATCTTTTAAAAAACTTTTAATTATCTATATGTATATATATACATAGATATAAAATGAACACGCATGTACACACACACACTGCTGGTTAGAGCCTGTCAGCTCCTCTTGGACTGCAGTGGGCACCACTGATCCAGGAGCATTTCAGCTTCTATTAGGTTGCAAGTTGGAATACAGGTGTTAAATACCTCACTGACATCTTCCTACTACTCATTCTGAACACTAAATGCCTTCAAAGGGATTTAAAATTATACCAGCATAGCCATTTCTCTAGTGGAGCCAGTGGCTTAATGAGTGTCACTCTCGGCATCTATTTGAATCCACGTTCTAGCCTTGACTTTCACCACTGATTTCCCAAAGTGATTGAAATGCCTCTTAAAGGGGAACCATGTAACAGCACCATCTTGACTTCAGTTGCCCCCACTTCCCTCTCTCTGGGCAGTGACCTCACCAAGAAGGTGATAACTTTGGGTAAAACAACTACAACAAAAGCAAAGATTAGACTCTCTTACTACATTTTAAAACAAAACACATTCCTCCACCGTATTTTATTTGAATGGTTCTGAAATTTCTTTTTTTGAAAACAAACAAATACATTTTTCTTCTAACAGAAAACAGAGTGACCTAATGGTTTTATATTCATTCTCACCCTGGGGGAAAATATGTTATTTGAAAGTTTTACTTTTTTGAGCTCATTCCAGGGATGCGATGAACAAGGCTCGATTTTGCGGCTATATTTCATGAAGTGTCATTATCCTTCTGCCAGAGCAAACTAATGGATGGCTGGGAGGAAAGATACAATTTGAAGGCAATTAATCTTGCTTCAAGTCCCAATTCACCAATGCTAAGTAGCACTTGAGTCCCAATTCAAGATTTAGATTCCAACGACCTATGGAAGTCGGCCTGGGCTGCTCCTCTCCGAGGCTCCATTCTGCAAGAGCCCTGCCTTTTGTTCCACTTCCTCTTGGCCCTGTGCTTGTGGGCAATTAGATCGGTGATGGCGCTGCCCCTTGCTCAGTTTACTGGGGCCTCAGGCTGCTCTACACCCTGACTTACAGCGTGAAGGGAGCCTCTGGTAGGCGACTGCTTGGTACTTGCTCAGTTTGCCCCAGCCACAGCAGCACTCATGCTGCCATCTGCTTGCGACGCTGCAATACAAATACACAATGCGGGAGCATTTTTGTCTCCCTCAGTGATGCTGCTTCGTATACTCTGGACTGGAAATGGAATCAGCGAGCCAAAGACGCTTCATTCTCGCTAGAATCATCCTAAATGGGAGACACAGCCAGCGGCTGGTCCGCAGATATCACAGCTCGGATTACAAAAACATCATCTTCTGCTCATGATTTACAAACACAAGGGGAAATGGTTGTTAAGTAACTACTTCTAAGAGATCGGCCTTAAGCCCACCCCTTCCCTTTCTCCTCTCACAGGATAACGGCGGCTGCATCAAGCTGTCCGGGAGCAGCCGAGTTTGCTAAGAAACCAGCTCTAGGTCAACTGACCTCACCTTCCATCAGCGCCTTCCAAAACGTGTCGCTCAGCAAACCCCTGCTTGCTTCGCCTTCATGGTCTCACATCGGCCTTGGTCACTTACTTGCCCCCACAGGCAACTGAGTTAGCATCTCTGTGCCTTTGTTTTCTCATCTTCATGCTGGGGTGGTTGTATTACGGTGCAATGATTTTAAACAGTACCTGGAACCTAGTAAAAGCTCAGTAAATGTTAAATATTGTTACCTTTGTGGTGTTTCAGCTCACACCACAGTTAGTGAGCCAAGCCAGAGGTGGGGAATCAAGCAAATACAGGCGACAGAGCCCTGAGATGGGGTGTAAACCCAGAGACCCCTGTTTTCAGTATGAGATGATCCACTCCCGGCACAGAGATGGCGGCTCACATCCTATTGCCCTAGTGCTAAGCACGCTCTCGTGGCTTATGTATATTAATTCCTCGCAAATGTCACAACAACTCTAGGAGGGTGTTACTATTTTTATCATTATCTCCATTTCACTAATGAGGAAATTGAGGCGTATAAACTTAAGTAACATCCCCAAAGTCGCACAGTAAAAGCCAGGATTCTAACGCTGGCAGACTGGCCCCAAGTGTGTGCTTGTTAGCACACCACAATCTGCCACTCAGAACTAGGAAATGTGCAGTCCTAGGATGGTGGATGGTCTGCTCTTGACTTGATCTTCTAGAGCTCCTAGCACAGAATTCTTTCATTTGGCAGAGGACAGAACTGAGGGTGAAGTGTTTTGGAGGAGGCAGTGTAGTAGGGCAGGCTGGAATCAGAGGGACTTTGCTGAGGGTCCTAACTGAGCCATATACCAGATAAGTGACACCAAGCAGCTCACTTTGCCTTTCTGAGTCACATCTTGGCACATTCCGTATCCTGGTGTCCTGCCTTGTGCCTGCCTCCCAAGGCTGAGAGGAGGACCACCTGGGATGATGAGCTCAGGCACAGCGAGTGCTCCCGGAACAGTGGTAGGGGCGGCTGTTCTTGCCCAGTTTTATGCAACTGAAGTGGTAGAGCCCGGAGGTCTGAGCTAAAGGCTGTCTCCAACTCCAGGATTCCCTCCGCTGCTGTCTGCTACCTGAAAAACAGCAGACGCACAGAAACAAAAACAAAACCAGAAGTCTGGTGAAGTCGGACTTGGACTACACCCGCCCTACATGGTTCCCAAACCCTCAGAGCTGCGGGACGGCTCCCAGCAGCCGGGAGCACGGAGCAGTGAGCAGAGCGCCCTGCTGTAGGTTAGCGCTCACCAAAGGCGGAGTCCGGAGTCCGAGCCCGCCCCCTCATCCCGGGCCTGGGCTTTCATGCGGAGAAATCAACCTCTGGGCATTCACTGCCCTGCTTTTCCCAGATCCAGGGCTCCCGTTAAATTGGTCCACGTCCTTACCAGATGTCCATTCTCGAAGGCTCAGTTCATCTCAGAGTTCATTGCCAGATGCCGTGCTAGAGGTACACAGATGCACAAAGGGAACTTAGGGAGAAATGGGGAGGCTGGCAAGTACACAACGATCATGCACGGCGGGGGGTGGGGCAAGTTCAAGTGTAGTGACCTGGGAATTCAGAGAAGGGTGTGCTTAACACGGACTGGGGAAGCCGGGGATGGCGTCCAGTGAAGTGTTGAGCACTTCGTGTGTGTAATCTCATTTAATCCTTCAAGCATTCTCAAAGAGATAAATGCAGTTACATTAATTACATAGATGGAGCTTAAACTGACCAAATTATATCCTCAAAAGGGGCAGAGTTAAAAGTGGAACCTGAGTCTGTATTGAAGAAACAATCCAAACCCCTGTTACTGATTCACCTTGCTTCTCAGCGCTCATGGAGCATCTACTGTGTACCAGGTACTCTGCCATGCATGCTGAATATACTACCGTGTTTAATCCTCAAAGACTCCTTTTGAAATAGATGTTATTAGTCCCAATTTCTAGTAAAAGGAGGCTTAAGAAACTTGTCCAGGGTGACATAATAAGTAAAAGGGCAAGATTTGAACCTGACTTTGTCTAGCTCCAAAACTGATGGTCTTTTTACTGCGCCCTAATTTTCCCTTTCTCTTTTTTTTCTATAATTTTTTAACAAAACATTATCAAATTTGATCCGGAGTTGAATAATGCATTGCCACGTATGAAAAAATTAGCATATCCTTCACAGTCACTGCCAGACCTTTTCTTGTCATCTTGGGGACCAAATACTACCTCTCTAACCCTGCAGAGCCACCAGATCATGTCACTTCCGGTGATATAAGACTTCTAGGTCAAGTAGCTTGGCTATGCTGCGACGTTTGCATACTTTTCCTGTAAGTACAGGCCCTCTAACCCAGAGTGAGACCAACACCGCCCTCCACCTGTATCCTAGATGCCATTAGCTAACAGATCCCGGACTCTTCCTTTTCCACATACAGGCAGACCTCATTTTATTGTGCTTCACCACTGCGTTTCACAGATACCGTATTTTTTACGGGACCCTCCACCAGCAAAAAGATTACAACTCTCCAAAGGCTCAGATGATTGCTGGCAATTTTTGGCAATAAAGTATTTTTTAATTAAGGTATATACATTGATTTTTTAGACATAATGCTACTGCACACTTAATAGACTACAAGATAGTGTAAACATAACTTTTATATGCACTGGGAAACCAAAAAATTCATGTGACTTGCTCTATCGCGATGTTTGCTTTATTGCAGTGGCCTGGAACCGAATCTGCAATATCTCCGAGGTATGCCTGTGCTATCTCAAATTCAGGAACTCTCCCAAACTATATCTCTGGCTCAGATCTCTCCTTTGACCTCAGGACTCATCCAGAGCAGCCGAGGAGATAAATCTAGACAACATAGCTCAGCATCCTAACTGAAATATGTAGCATGTACAGTGGTAATACAAGGAATTAAATGGTCTAGTGACTTTCTGCTGAGATTATAGAAAAGCAACAAAGAATGTACTCTCTCGTCCTGAGTCCAGGAAGAAGCTTCTGAGCCTTTTCTCTGAAGGCAGAAAACACTTATTTGTCAAGGGAGACTTTTTAATCCAAAATTCATAGGCCTCTTTATAGTTGTTTTCCTTTTATATATATATTTTTGAGCCCGCTGTTATATTTGTGTTATTAAAACTCCTTCTTTTGGCTGATGTCATCTCTTTAATCTCTTTTTCTTTGTCTCCCCAGACCAGTAGGTGATGGAACACCAAGTGCAACAACATCCAGGGAGGAAGGAATGCGGGTCAGCTCGCGAATATCCAGGCTAGCTCTGCTCCACAGTCAGCGTCACCAACTCGTCCCGGTGTGCCCGGGGACTTTCTTAGTTTTAGAATGGAAAGTCCTGCATTCTGAGAAACTCCATAGTCTTGGACAAATCAGGATGGTTGGTCACTCTATCTTACTGAGATGCGAATAAAAAAGGATATGGATGTAAAATTAGTGTAAAAAACTAAAAGACATTTACCTAGAGTTCCTTGTCTTTGGAATAAGGAGAACTTCTACAGATGGGAATCCCCTGCCAGAGTGTGTGTGTTATAAACACAGATTACTGAGCCCACCCTAGAGTTTCTGATTCAGAAGGTCAAGGTGGAGTGGAGAATCTGCTTTCCTGACAAGTTCCCAGATGATGCTGATGCTGCTGGTCCAGGGACCACGCTTTGAGAACCACCACTCTCCGGTTTATGGACCCTCCCCGCAGAAAGTGCAGGATTCCTCTGACTGTGATTACACCAGAACCATCTTGCCACTAAACCTGACCTTGTACACACCCATTGAGCCATTTTATTCTTGCTAAAGTCTTTATTGTTCTGAAAGAGAGTGAGTGCTAGACCAGCAATGTGGCCACCATTGATTAATGAGCCCCCTGCCGCCCTTGCGCCTTCAGGACACTCTGGCATGCAGCTTTTGCCCTCAGAGCCCTGCATTTGGGCGAAAGAAATAAGAGGTCTCTTTAGAAAGCCTTGGAGGCGAAGACCGGAGGGGTTGGGCAAGGCTACAGATCACTGGAGGAATACCAACCTGACCCTCTTGAAACCCACAATAAAACCTTTTCTTGAGTGATTAGCCCCAGAGAAAGGTGATTTGTTAAAGCCCCGGGTTCACTGCCTTTGTGTCCTGGGCCTAGGACATCTGGCAGGAGCGGGAGAGCTCTCTGATACCGGCCTTGAGCCCCCATTCTCATCCACTGGACTGTGCATCATTGAAACACTGGCTACTCATTCTCATGCTAATCCGTGAACTCCAAGAGCAGATGTGAAACATTTGGTTCTGTTCTTGCTCACTTGTAAAGAACTAATGCAACTTTTTTTTAAAGGGAAGGGCAGAGTTGGGCTGAGAGAGGGGTGAAGGTGAAGGCAGAGAGAGAAAAGGAGGGGAATGGGGTGAATTCCAGAAAGAAATAAAAGTTTCCTTGAACGACTTTCTCTCTTGGTGGGCAAAGCACTGCAGTTTCTGTGAACTCCAGCCAAATCAATATAAGACAGGAAACGCAAATTAATATTAAAGTGGTAGGATACCTCCGATTTGCAAAGTGGACAATATTGATAGAATACAAAGGCAGAAAGGCATAGAAAGTTCTCCCCAGTGAGCCTCCATGGGTCTTTTTCTCTCTGCCTTGTGCAAAAGCTTTATCTTCTGGGGCGTGGAAACTTGATTCCAGCCCCCAAAGATTTGCTTGACAAATTGCACGCCTCAATTATTTTATATTTAGAAAGTCATTTGAGAATTGAGATAAGTTTAAGTGGAAGCTGGTAGTTGTTCAAAGGAATATATCTATATTTCTATATGTATTTCCTTTTTTCCTATTGATAGAAAAATATATGTAGAATTTATAGAAAGAGAGACAGATAAATAACTTCTAAAGCTGTCAGGCATTTAACAGTGTTATTCCTATGTGGTTTATCTGGCTAAAGTGCCTATACTATTGATTAAATTGTAAATCTGTTAATGACAACATTGATTCAGTGGAATGTCTAGATTTGTTTCCTACACTGTCATCAGGAAAATTCTTAAGGGGAAAGACTTATGATACATTTGCTGATGGCAGACTGTCCCTCTGGGGTAGGATTTGTGGCCTATTTAATGCATGCCACAGATACAGGCTGACATCTGCAAAGCGTGCCAACTCGAAATTGTTTACAACTCTCACCCAAATGTCCTCTGCATGCCACCAGCGAGCATCACTCACTTTAACAGTTCTGCTGTGTCAATAGCCTCTGCACGCTAAGCGGCCAGACCTCCACCTTCCACGCTTGCACCTTTCTAGAAGTCTCTTAAATCAGTGTTGCCCAAATTTCCCTAGTGATAAGAATAGTCTGGAGTGCTTGTTAAAGAACTTCCTGGACCCTCTCCTAGAGATGCTTATTCAGTAGATAAGGGCAGGCAGGAGTTCCAGCAGGCCTAACAAGTGTCCCAGGTGAGTCTGATCAACAGAACACTCTGGGTCACATTGCCCAGAAGAGTGTTTGTGAGCAATCTCTAGGGTGAGCAGAAGTCCAACATAACCCGAGCTGCATACCCTCTCGCGATGCTCTCCATCCACTTTTGCAGGCCAGGTGTTTTGGGGACCACCTTTGATCTTTGATACCTTGGGATGCCTGTTTTTACTTTACTGCCATTACCTGGAATTCTTGGCTACTTGTCTCCCGATATCTGGTACTTAGCTCTCTCCTGTGGGTTCCTCCACGTTTGGGAGGAGAGGCACAGGGACATCTCGTGATGAAGTTTCTTCAGATTTTGCCTCCCAATCTTCTGGGAAGAAACACCCCCAGGAGAGCAACTTGGGATCCTGAT
The DNA here is from genome assembly GCF_057802395.1 of Ceratotherium simum simum. Lineage (NCBI taxonomy): Eukaryota > Metazoa > Chordata > Mammalia > Perissodactyla > Rhinocerotidae > Ceratotherium > Ceratotherium simum. The sequence continues at coordinate 5,575,367 of NC_141915.1, forward strand.
AAAAAAGCTGTTTTCAGTCTCCCCACCCAGAGAGACCCTGAGAAGGGGCAATTTGATCACAATGTGACACTGCTATTGGAGCCACCACCTCATGACTGCTCTGCCCTGAGATGGGCCCACACATCAGAGTCCTTCTTCCCTCATGCTGATTTTCTCTCACTAGTATCCCTTCTGTCCATACCTGTAAACTAGATACATGCACACAAAAATGCACACACACACATGCACATATACACACACCTCTTCCAAAATTCTCTGACATATGTGTAAATATCTGGTCCTACCCACGGGCAAGGTTCACGTTACTTCTTATAGGGCCATTGGGCTCATCCAAATCAGAGGATGTAATGAGGCACCTAGTGGTGACCCCGAGCGTCCTTATATCGATAAGGAGGACTTTTCTATCCTGAACTCAAGAAAAATCTCAAAAAACGGTGTCAGCAAACTTCACCGGGTAGTGTAGGAAACTCAGCCAAGAGACCTTGTGCCACACCTTTTAAAAGAGTTGTCACCTCTTCCTAGACCCATTCAATCATCTCTGCCAATGTTTATTCCTACCTGGATGCCCTTACTCATGCCATTCCCTGGCTTGGAAGGCCTCTGCTTTCCTTCCATCTACCCAAACCCTCAACATTAACAAAAGAATCCTCTATTCAGCCTTCTGATTCTTCCAGCCATCAGCGAGCTCCTTCTTTTCTGAATTTCTAATCCTGCATAATCTTTATCGTACAATTTGTATTTAATCACATATCATTAAATATTTCAGGTATAAATTTTCATTAGATCCATGAACACTATAAATTCCATTTTGGCATTCCTTTGGACAAATTCTATTTCTTTGACGGGCATTTATTTTCTTCCTTTTATTTTTAATGAGCTTTTCGGGTGTCTGTCTTCTGTCCCTAACTAGATCGTAAATTAGTACATCAGTCGGCAAAGACCTACTGAACACGCGCCAGGTGCTGGGGAAGCATGGTTAGCAAGGCAGACTTATTTTCCCCGTCATGGAGCTCATAGTCTTCCAATTTCCTCCAATTATACCATTATTTGCTCCAAGAGAATGGCACATTTTAAAGTCTTTTGTTCTTGTTGCTAAGACACCCTCAAAACAAGATATTAAACGCATATCCCATAGGTTTGGCTACAGGGTGTTCCCATTCTCATGCTTAAAGGGTAAGTAAAGTGAGATGATAGCAATTACAGTATTTACCATTTATTGAGCAATTTCTTTGAGTCAGGCACTCTGTGAAGTCCTCTATATGTATCAAATCATTTATGCTCACAACGACTCAATCCTGATGGACTGTTGTGATAATAATACCACCGTTTTCTCCATGGCACAGATAAGGAAACTGAAGCTGGGAGGGATGGAGTAATTTGTCCAAGATCAGGAGGCTAACAGGTGGTGGAGGCAGGTTTAAACCCAGATAGTTCACCTCCAGAACTGAGGCTTTTCACCGCTGTGACCCTGGTTGAATCCTAATTCTCAGGTTAACTGTGGAGCACGTAGAGGACTAGGGAGAATGTTTGGCCATGGTAAGTGTTCAGTAAACGCTAGCGATCAACAGCTAGTGTGCAGCGTGGGCTTCATCTGTGTCCAAGTATTCACTAGGAAAACATTTCCTTAGTTTCCTAGTACCATGATTTGTCATTATTTTTTAGTTATCGTTTTCTTGTCTTGTTGCATTGTGGTCAGAAATACGATTTATTAATTTGTGCTTCTTTAAAAAAACAGTGAGATGTTTTTGTAGCTTAATTTGCTCAATTTTTATAAATGTGTATTTACTCATAGGGTACAAAGACTTACACCCTATGAATGGATATACTTTTATGTTATATATAATATATATGTATATTATAATATCCTTCAGTTTAGCTTTTGACCCAATTTAAAAATCCTTTAGTTTTAATAGATGATTATATCTTTTATCCTAAGATGTAACAGATATATTTGGTTTAATTTCAATCATTTTAATTTATGTTTTCTGTTTCTTATACTTCCCTTCTATTTTCTTTCTTTTCTATATTTTACTATATGATCTGGGAGTTTTGCACGTGTGTGTTAAATTGGAAGACATAGTGTCCTCTTGTAGTGATCTCTTATAACTGAGAAGCATTCTTAAACTTATATTTGTTCATTTTAAAACTATAGAAATGAGACTATAATTGTTGATTCCCCTCAGTGAAACATGAGTTCAGTTATACTTCCTCTGATGTTCTGTCACACTTCAGGATTTTTTCTTCCAGTCTCTTAAAATTAAATTACTATTTTTTAACGTCACATTTCTTTCAAGAATTATAAAATGTAATATATTCATTACAATGTTTATATTTAATTATGCCTTTTAAATGCAGTTTTATCCCATTTATGATTTCTTTATTTTTGAATTTTTCAGCTGATTAAATTGTGTCTTCAATTAGTTCTTCAGAAAATTGTGGATGATATTTTTCCTGAGTCCTTTCAATGTTTATGAGTCATTTTGTCATCTTTACTTGAGAATGGCAAGTGGGCTGGGTATAGGATTCTACTTTCTTTTTTGCTAAAGTTACGGAGATGTTTGATGCTTATGCTTTAGATCTGGATGATATTTCTCAAAATTTGTTAAAAGCCATTGATTTCCCTAGTTTCAGCATTTTTGTGGTCTTTGCTATTTTTTTTTAATTTATTTCAGATGGTGCTATATATGAGAGTTCCATCCCAAATTTTTTAAGTTTTAAATTAAACATATGTGAAGCTTCTCAATACTTGTTGTCAAGATTACTTGCAGAATTTATTGCCGTAATATTTACTATATGTCAAATCCTATTTTGAATTTTCAAATATTTTCATATCTGCTCTTTCCAACATATTCAAATTTAATTCTCTAACCACATATAAAAAATTTACTCTTTTTAATATTCACTTTTCAATACCTACTATCAGTCATTTTTTTTAATTCCTATTTTCACTTGTACTTCAAACAGGTTTTTTTTCCATAAATATGAATATACAATGTTTTCTGGATTCCTGAATATAAAAAAATATTTATATTGCTTTTCTGCAAGGAAAAGAGCTTTATTAGGTATATAATATTTAAACTACTTTAAACACTTAAAATAGTTTTCTTTTGAAACTTTATAGACATTGATCCATTGTCTATTAGCATTTAAAGTTATAGTGAAGGCTAACTGATTTTTCATCGTGTTTATATAGTCTTTCTTTTCTACCTGATTTATCCAGTATTTTCTTTTTATTAATTTTGTCTGCCATCTATTACTTCTTTTAATCTGAATGTTTGCTTTTGTTTGTTAACCTCAAGAAAGTTCTCATGTATTTTAAATTGATTCTTGTTTTAATTGTATTTGTTCTGGAGAGGACCTCAAGAACACTAAAGATTTACATAATTAAGGTTTTAATTGTTTGTTTTCTATTTATATCACCTTTTTTCTCATATTTTAAATTATCTTTCTTTTTTCCTGCCACCCCAGAAAAACTTCTTTAATGTACTGTCTATCTTCTTGAAGGTAAATTCTGTTTTTATTGCTTCTAATGAAATTTAGACTTTTTAATCACTTTTTTTTCTTTTTTTTTTTTGGTGAGGAAGATTGTTCCTGACCTAACATCTGTGCCAGTCTTCCTCTATTTTGTATATGAGATGCCACTACAGCATGGCTTGACGAGCAGTGTGTAGGTCTCTGCCCGGGATCTAAACCTGCAAACCCTGGGCTGCCGAAGCAGAGTGCTCGAACTTAATCACTCTGCCACTGGGCTGGCCCCTTTAATCACTTTTTAAAAAATTATATCATTAAGCTCCTCTTCTGTTTCTGTTTTCCTAAAGACTTTGCTTTTTATTTAATCTCAGTTTATTATATTGTCTTCTCATTCTCATCTTTTATTTCACAGACCCAATATGTTTTTTTCTAACTTTATTAAGAGCCAAGCAGATGTACTCTAAAACATACCAGAGAGTACCATTTTGAAAACTATGTATTTCATCATATGTGATGTTCTTAAATTTATTTTTCTTTTTATGCATCCATGCATGGTGAGAGTTCTATCTAGGAATTATATTTAGTTTCCAATACATTGAGTTGGTTCTTCTTTTATTTCTTTGAACTTTACCTATAGGTTTGGTTTTAGGTTAAATGACAAATTATCCTCATAAATAGTAAATATGGAGAGTCTGAAAATTTTCTGTAACATAAAGAGAAACAAGGCAAACAAATTTAAACTCAGTTTTTTTCATCTATTTAAAGAGGATAATGACAGGTCACATGACACATTGGAAGCTTAAATGAGCTAATGCAGCTAAGATGTCCAATATGGCACCTGGGGAAAAGATTAACAAATATAGCTCTGGCCCTTACTGAGTAAGGAATCTATTACTCAGAATATTAAGTTATGTGGAAAAAGTAGCTGGCTGTCAAGATTTTGGATAAGAAGAGCATTCATGGATAGAACCCCACTTCTTACCACATCATTGTACAGTTACAAACACAACCCTAGAGTCCTCCATTTTATTTTTCACATTGAAAAGAGTTGGATGGCCTAATTCTCAGTAACTACCTTTAAGCAATCTGCTTCTGGAAGCTACTAACAAAGGCAGGAATTGTGTTGATTCAACCAGTTAGGCAAGTGCTAGCAAGTCTTTGGTGACAACTGGGCTAAGTGAAAATGCTACCAGGTACCAGGTGGCTGTCTCTACCTTTCTCTCCACAGGCCATGCTCACCAGATATTTTCACTGTCAGTCCTTTCTGAACCCTGGTCATTGGTACAGATTATTTTTCCATATCAAAAACATTTTACTTAGAAAAGACTATATTTTATTGCTTTCTGAGCTGGTAACATCTCAAAAATGTATTTTAAATTTCTATTTAAAAAATTGGGGCCGGCCTAGTGGCTTAGTGGTTAAGTGTGCATGCTCCGCTACTGGCAGCCCGGGTTCGGATCCCCAGTGCGCACCAACTCACCACTTGTCCGGCCATGCTGAGGCAGCGTCCCCCATACAGCAACTAGAGGGATGTGGAACTATGACGTACAACTATATACTGGGGCTTTGGAGAGAAAAGGGGGAAAAAGGAGGAGGATTGGCAATGGATGTTAGCTCAGGGCTGATCTTCCTCACAAAAAATAAAATTGTTTACACACAGACACATCAGTAGTCCTGTCTCTCTCTCTAAACTGATATTTCAGAACTTCATCACTTTGATAGGCTTCCCAGATAAAACTTCATTATTTTCCTCACCATAAGAATCTGCTCCCACTCTTTTTTTTAAGAGAGACCAGTGTGTTGATTTATAAGAACTATCTTTTCTCTTCAAATAAATACAGCAAATGTTATCTTAAAGGACAGAACAATGTCTAAATTGCAAGAGCAAAGAGCCTTTCCAGTCCAGCAATACTATAATTTCTTCCCATTTTTTCCCTCCCTTGTTTGAGGAGGTGCACACACAAGTCAGTCTAGGGTCAATGGCAGGAAGGAGCAAAAAAGAGGGAAGACAGAGTAAAAAGCTCGCGAAGCTACGTCCCTCCAACGTTAATGGTTATTTCCACTTTGCAGGCTTGTAGATGGCGCTATAATATCATGTAGCATTTAGGGGCGTGCCCTAGAGCCAGAATGTGGGGTTTAAATCCCGACCACCTCCCACAGCGCTTAACCTCATTGTACCTCAGTGTCCCCATCCCAAATGGGAATGACTCTTATTTCATAGAGTTGTTAATGAAGATCAAAAAAGTTGGTATGTGTAGAGAATCTAGAACAGCACTATATAAATGTTAGTTACTCTTTTATATAATCCCTCAGTTCCTCATCTGTAAAATGGGGGTGTTAGATTAGATCTGATATATCCAGGTTTATTTCTACAATGGGCATACGATCAGAAATTCGTCTGTGTATAAGTTCCAAGGAGTTTTTAAATCATAACTTTACTGAATTAAGAGTGTCCACACTTAGTGATCGAGTATTAGAGTGATTCAACCATGATTCAAATGTACAAGAAGGTATAATTTATACCTATTTTCCTTCTGTCAGCAATCCTTCATTATGTCAGTTTGGCGATGTAAAGTTAACGGAGTTAAATTTCGGCAGCTCCAAATTGTATGAGTAATGACATTGCACTTCAGTTATAATTGCTACTTGATCCAAGTGTGCTGGAGGTACACCTGGCAAGGTTAGTTCTGCAACAGGAGCTGTGGGCTGGTGGCAAATGCTTGCTGCCCTGTGAAGTCATGTATACCAGCCAAATTGATGAAGAACATTTGCTAACAGGTCTTCTGGGGCACACCTTTGGCCCTCAGACCATTGCAAATTCAGTAGAGTGGAAAGAGTACAGCCAGAAAGATCTGCAATGCATCCCTCCTTACACCTGTTCAACTTTCTGAACCTGGTCCGGCATTTCTAAGAACCTGTAGGAGAGCTGTACGGTTTGGAGCTGATATTGATAAAGCATCTAGTATACAATGAATACCCACTGCGAGGTCAATAAATGGTAATAGTATGTGTTAAAATTAATGTATAATAATGAATAATAATTGATAACACCAGACAGGAATCATGTAGACTTGAGATTTTGAGTTATACAACCTTAGATGTGGATCCAGCTCTGCCATTTTCTAGGTGGGTGGCTTTGGACAAGTCACTTTAAATATCTAACCTTCAATTTTCTCATCTGCAAATTGGGCATAATATCAAGAGGAGTTGTGACACAGTAAATGCTCAATAAAAGGAGATGGCCCTCCCTGATTATTCTATCTTATATTGCCCCTTCTCCTCCAGTCTCTGCGTATTACATGTCCATATTTTTTTATTCATAGCACTCATTCAATATGTGACTTCATTTATTTCTTGTTTTATATCTTTCTTCATACCACCTCTTTGGTGAGAGACAGAATTGCCCCTCTTGTTCATCACTCCATCCTCAGTACCTCGCACATGTCAGACACATAATAGATATTTGCTAAGTGAATAAAATAATAATAATAGTTATTATTATTGATCTGAATTCGCAGGACTAAATAAGTCCCTCAGCTTTTCATATATTTTAACTGTTTTTTGCATTAAACAGTTCTTCAACATTTCCACAAGGATTATTGTCCTAATTATCTTACACTCTAGCTAAACGTTTACACACCCTTTTGCCTAAAATTCAACAACTCATAATTCATGTATTATGCTGTAGATAGGTCTTATTAACATAAAATAGGTCTGACCTTCTTATACGTCTGTGCCTTGATGATAATGCTTTGCATTTAATAACTATGTGTTGATGAGAAAGCGATTCATGAAGAGGGATTTAAATAAGGTTAGGCAGATTTTGGATCAAACAGGAAGATCTAGCGTTGTGCTCAAGAGATTATTGGACCAATCATTATACATACCAACAAATTTAAGTGGGAGTCTTCCTTAAAAGCCTCCTGACTTCAGCATACGCACCTGGAGGCAAAGAGGACTGTGGGAAGGAGAAAGTACAGATAGGAAAGAAATGGAAAGCATTCCAATTTTAAGTTTGTTCCTCCCCCCAAAAAAACTATTCAGTGACAATTTTTCTCTTTTTTAGTCTTATTATGCCCCAAATTTCTATAATATCAGCATTAAGTTTGGTGATATGCGTTACCAAGTCCTTTAAATTTATAATGATAATAGCTAGCAGACTCTGCTTAAAGTGTTTTATGTAAATTATCTTAACCTGCCAAAAATCCTCCAAGACGTAATTAATATCACGTCCATTTTACAAATGAGGAGGCTCAGAATAACGTGACCAGGGGCTCACAGGTGCTGGAGAATTGTTCTGGGATGTGAACTCAGGTGAGCCCACCTGTGTATGTGCTACTGCAGTGGTTCTCAAATGTGGTCTTTTGACCAACAACCCTAGCTAAGACTAGGAATGAAAATTCTCTGCCTCACTTTAATCTCACTGAATTAGAAATTCTAGGGATGGGCCCACCAATCCGTATTTTAACAAGCCCTCCCGGTGATTCAAGGCAGACCAATGTTTGAGAACCACTGTTTTATTTTCTTCTCCTTTGAATCAATATAATCAAAACCTAACCTTGCTAATTACCCACCAATAGCTTGAATTTGTTTACTAACTTCTCAAATCAGTATCCATCTTTGGATCAAATTTGGCCTAGCATATGTAAATCCCTGAGTTAATATTTTTGTTGTGATAAAAATAAAGCATTCAAGTATCCATTACAAATAAATTCATAGAAAGAAAAGTAATATTTCCATTAGTTAGAGGCAAGTGGGCTTTCTAAATAGAATTCTTAGACAGATATTGGAGATGGAATTATATGATTAAACTGTAGATCTCAGACAAATATTTAACTGTAATATTAGACAGCAGGTAACTAAACCTTCATTTAAGCATGTAAGTAGACAAAGATGTAATCACACACATTTCAAAGATGGTTTGCACAGTCTAGGCAGAAGATCAGCTTATTTGTATATTGATATTGGGGGAGGGCATGTTGACTTTGTTTGAAATAGGAAATATATGAGTATGAGGGTTAATTTTATGTGTCTGCTTGACTGATCCAACATTATTCTGGATATTTCTATGAGGGTTTTTTTAGATGATATTAGCATTTTAATCTGTAGACTTTCAGTAAAGCAAAGTGTCCTCCAAAATGTGGGTGGGCCTCATTCAATCAGCTGAAAGCTTGAATAGAGCAAAAGACAAACCTCCCCTGAAAAAGAGGAGATTCTACCAGCAGACAGCCTTCAGACTTAAATTGCAACATCAGCTCTCACTGGGTCTCCAGCTTGCTGGCCTAGCCTGCATATTTTGGACTTGCCAGTCTCTATAATCATGTGAGCCAATTCCTTAAAATAAATCTCTCTCTCTCTCTCTCAGGTATTTACCTAGAGAATTGAAAGCATATGTCCACACAAAATCTTGTACATGAATGCTTGTACCAACTTATTTTGTAATAGCCCCAAACTGGAAACAATCCAAATGTTCTTGTAGGTGGTGGATAAACAAATAGTTTTATCCAACAATGGAATACTACTTAGCAATAAAAAAAAAGAAAACTATTCATACACACAACAACATAGATGAATTTCAAACTAATTATGCTGAAAGGAGTCAGACTATAATGGTCACATAATACATAATTCCATTTACAGAAAATTCTAGGTCATGCAAACTAATGTATAGTGACAGAAAGCAGATCAGGTTGGGAGGTTGGGAAGGCATGGGAGGGGGGTAATGGATATGTTCATTATCTTGATTGTGATGATGGATTCATGAGTGTCTATAAATACACAGCCATGCACCACATAACAACAATTTGGTCAATGATAGACTGCATATATGACAGTGGTCCCATAAGATTAGTACTCTATAGCCTAGGTGTATAGTAGGCTATACCATCTAGGTTTGTGTAAGTAGTGTAGGAGAGGAAGAAATTTCCTCTGCTCTTCAAGGTTCTTCTGGCTGGTCAAAGAATTAAATTGACATGAGACATTAACAGGAGAAAAACAAACAGAAGTTTAATAACATTTACTTCTGATTGAAACCCAGGAAAACCGAGAACTTGCCAAAATGGCTGAAGCCCTCCACTTAAATACCATCCTCTGTTAAAGCCAAAAGAAGATGTTGGGGGTGGGGAGAGTCAGGGACTTCAAAGGCAAGGAAGGCAATTCACAGGTATGTGAAAAGGAGCCAATGTTTGGGAAAACAAGTGTTTCACCACACAGAAACAGAAGAACACAGAGGGGAGCCCATCAAACAGGCTTTTCTAGGTTCCTCCCTGTCTACCACCTATGGTTATGCTTCACATTATCCTAAGGTGATAGCTCGCTTCCTGAGACAGGTTTTTTTGTCTGAATTCTTTTAGGCAGTTAAGGGGGAGGTAACAAGAAAAACTTTCTGGGGCCGGCCCTGTGGCTTGGTGGTTAAGTGCGCGCGCTGCGATGCTGGTGGCCCGGGTTCGGATCCCGGGTGCGTATCGAGGCACCACTTCTCCGTTCATCCTGAGGCCGAGTCCCACATACAACAACTAGAAGGATGTGCAGCTACAACGCACAACTATCCACTGGGGCTTTGGGAAAAATAAAATAAATAAAATCTTTAAAAAAAAAAAAAAGAAAAACTTTCTGAATCTTTTGTTTCTTAAAAATAATCAGCCTACAATAATCCTCATGTTAAAGAGGGCATTTTGGGATGGCAAATTTTGTTCCCCTTTAGTACACTCTATGATGTCCAGACAAGGACAAAATTGCTTAAGGACATGTTTCTTAGAACATATCCCCATCGTTAAGTGACCCATGACTGTATATATTTCTGTGTGTGTATGTGTCTGAAGCTATCAAATTGTACCAATTGTTTTAAATATGTATAGTTTATTGTATGTCAATTATACCTTAATAAACCCTTTAAAAATTTCCATTTAAAGAGCTACCTGTGGAGAGTGCCTACATATCTTTATAGAAAACGTGATGACTCATCATCACTTGTTGTGGCTTCAACACCCATGTAGACAACCATCTCAAACGCTGGTTTCTCTGTTGTTGGGCGTACTCATTTCCAACAACTCTTGCCTTCACCCCATCTCAGCCACCTGCATCTACAGTCACACCTTAGACTAGTGCTTTACAAACTGCAAACCATAACCCATAAATATGTCTTGCATTTAATTTAGTAGGTTGCAACCTGCAATTTTTAATAAAATGGAATAGACTGGAAAGTACCAGAGTATTTCTGGTATCATCTTAATGCATCTCATTAGTAAGGATCAGCACTGTTTTGTGAAACTTTATCAAGTATATAGAGATACATGTAAGTATATGTGTATTGGGTTGTAATAAAGAGGTATGTTTTTACTCTAGGTCAGAGTAAAAAAAAATTTTTAAAGCACCGCCTTAGATCTTACCATTACCAGTAACTGCACTATCTCCAAAGCCCTCTAATCATCCCATTTTATTTTTCTAGTCACTCACCTGATGTTCATTGGTTTCACCATTTCTCACTGTTTGATACCCACTCTTGCCTTCTCTTTTCTCCGACTCAGCTTAGATTCCATGGTCTTTCATACAGTTCCTCCCTTGCATCCCCCCTTAACTCTGTTTTCTTCTCGTTTGACTTCATAGTATTTAACAAATTCCACCTTGGTTGGTCCCAAATCTTGCTCCATTTCAGCCTGTAGCCAGGCAGCTGAACCTGGTTCAAGAAAATGCAGCTGTGCTCATTTGTTGTACTGTAAGTTCATGACCACAAAGGCCAAGTGGGCTGTCTGCACTGTACTTCCTGGTAAACTCACTCTCTTGCTCTTAGAGAACAAAATTTCACACCTTATTTCCCCACCTCAAGCCTCCACCATCAACCCCCTCACTCTGCCTTGAGGAAATAGAAATGATCAGTGAAAGATTCGTTAAGAACAATGCATTGGACCTCCTGATGAGATAAAAGAAAGATTGAAATGGGGTTACTCGAGTGAGTTTGAACTATAGAAAGTGGTGGGTGGTCAGAGTGTGAGATACTTAAAGAATGCCACGCTTCATCCTCTCACCACCAAACGTTTGATTCATCTCTACCTGTGCCCATATATTCTGCCTTAACCTCTGCTTCTGCCCAAGTTCATTTCCTCCACTTGGGTACCCGATTTTCTCACTTCTTGCCTACCCAGGGACTTAGTTCCTGTAACTCTCTCTTCCCTACGGACTGAGTCATTCCCATGAACATAAAACATAACATATCTCACCTTTCAAAACATTTCCCCCACCTTCTCCAATTCCCAGACCCTTTCTCTATTCCCCTTTGTTTGCCAAACCTCTCTCAAATGTTATCTGTAACTATCTTCCTCTCTATTAGATCTGTTCCATCAGGAAACAAACATGCTACACATGTATAATATTTCCCGTCTGAAAAAGATGAAACCGTTCCTAGACCCCAGCAATCTAATAAAACCATTCTTGTCGAGCTCAAGAACAAATTATATCTTGCCAAACTTTGGCCAATTCTCACTCCTAATTCTACTTGATCAGCAGTACCATTTGATCCTGTTGACACAACTGATGCTTCTTGAAACGAGTTCTTCCTCCACCTTATCACACTAAGCTCATTTTCCTTCAACCCCACTGGCTGCTGCTTCTCACATTTCTTTTCTGACTGACTCCTCTTCCTTTTCCCAGTCTTGACATATAGAATACCTCAGGTTACAGAGATTTTTCTATTTATGCTCTTTCCTCACACCGTGATTAAATATATTTCTGTAGTTTTAAATGCATTCAATAAGCTGGTGGCTCCCACATTTATATTTTTAGTCCCAACCTCTCCATTGAACTCCAGATTTGTATCTGTCTATTCGACATCTCCACGTGGATGTATAATGAGCATCTCAAACTTAGCATGACCAAAACTGTACTCTTGATTCTTGCTCCTGAACCATTATCTCATCTGTGTTTCCCTAAATATTCCCCTTTTGTGTAAATGGCACGATCATTCTCTGAGTTGCTTAGACCAAAGACCTAGGAGCCACCCTTGATTCCTCCCTTTCCCTTATACCTCACATTGAATCCATTAGCAGATCCCATTGGCTCTACCTCCAAAATACACATCAAATATCCCCTCTTATTATTACCCTCACCAATAACACTCTACTTCAAGAGAGTATGATTTCTCTCCTGGAAAACTGTAATAGTCTCCACACTGGTATTCCTGCTACTTCTCCAGTCCCCCTAGAGTTTATTCTCCATGCATCACTAGAGTGATCTTTTAAATATGTAAATCATATCACATTATTCTCACTCAAAATCTCTCAATGGTTTTACTATCACAAGTAGACAGATCTCCATATTCCTTTCCCTGTCTTAAAAGACTCTAAATAATCTAGCCCATACCTCTTCGATGGCATATGTTTTTAATGAATAAATGAATGAATAAATTAGAGCAACAGAGTTTATGGTTCTGAGCATGGGCTCTGGTGTTAGATTACTCGTGGTCATATTTTGGCTCCACTGACTAATAGTCATGAGATCTGGGGGATTTAACTCTCTAAGGACTGTTTTGATTCTAAGTGATAGAAAATAATCTCAAGTAGCTGAAATAAAATTTATTGGCTCAATTAACCAGGGAATTTAATGGGGTGATTCTGGCTTCAGGTATATTTGGCTATTATTAGGATATTATTAGGAATTTGTCTCATTTCTTCCATAAATTAGCACAAGTACTCTTGTGTTTGTCTTCAATCTCAGGCAAACACTATCCACGATGGGGCAAAGGTATCTATTTTCATTTTGTTATGTAGCTAAAGATTCCATGGAAAAGAATATTCTTTTTCTGATAGTTTTAGCAAAAACCTCATGGAAGACTATAAATGCTGGGTTTGGGTCATTTGCCTGGTTATGATCCATCCAATCACTGTGGCCAATCCTGGCTCATGCATCCATCTCTCTAAGTCAGGCTGGATCCATGCTTCCCGAACCACATGGACCAAGAATGAGAGTGCTAGCTCCCCAAAGGGGTGTTTTAGGTCCCTCACATGTAAAATGGGGCAAGAGTTCCTATCTTGTAGAGGAGGTTCATACCACCATGCCCAGCACACAGCCAGTAATCATTAGTTAGGTACAAACAGCACACAGAAAAGCTTTGGGATGTGCACAAAGTTCTCCTTAGATAAAAAGTTATAACCCTAAAAACTTCTATCACTGAACAAGAAAAAATGAAAATAAGTAAAATATGATCTATATTCTTGCTCAAGATTCTAGAACAGTGCAACAAAATGCATCTAAGGAAAGAAGAAGGAAGGAAATAAAGTTACAAGCAAAAGTCAATGAATCAGAAAATAGAAAATGGTAGTTGTACTTCTCAGTTGCTTTTTTGAACAAAACAAATAAATGCACATAACTCTGGTAAGCTTAATAAAAAAGGGAGGATGAAACACAAGTGCAATAGGTAAGAATTAGAATTATGATATAAACAGATACAATATTTTTAAAATTATAATTGAATACCATACACAATTTGAATATCTTGAAGAATAGAATGATTTTAGCATGTTTTAACGTTTATTAAGTCAATATTACACAAGTGAAACTTGAATATATTGTCATAGAAAGAAATTAAACAAGTAAATATAGCAAAAACCAGAACACCCCCTTTCCTATAGCCCTTCTCTTACACTCTTCTTAAAAATAACCACCATCAAGCGTTGGGTGTTCATTCTTTTCCCCCACAGAGACATTTACATATGTATGTATTTATGTCTTCTGTGTCATATGGGAAAATCTACATGTGAGATAATATTTTCCATTCTGCTCTAGGAACTTACTTTTTCGCTTAAGCAAATGAGTTGATGATAAATCTAGTGTTGACATATGGATCTATCTTATCCAATTTTATAGCCTCAGAGTATTCCTCAGGAAGGTAACCTTTTAAATTATTTAACCACTTCACTATTGATGGACATTTAGGATGTTAGCAATTTTGCTATTACAAACAACATGGAAATTGAGCATCTCTGTATATGCATCTTTGGGCACAAGTGCAAGTATTTCTTTAGCATAAATTCCTGGAAGGCTTTATCATTTCTATTTTGATAGAAGGTGGCAACTTGTCTTCCTAAAAGTCAACATCAATATACCTTTCACATAACTCTTTTTGATTTTCTATTTTCTGCTCATTCTTGAAAAAATTTTCTATCATCAAGTTTTTACTCTGCCAATTGGGTGAAGCCACCCAATAATTCATTTCATGTTTTCCCTGCTCCCCAGCAGCAATTTCTGCTGCTTAGTGATCAGAAGAGTCAAAAGATAAAGCTGCCCCCTCAGTTTTCATAGCTCCAGACTTGGGAATATTAGTAAAAATTCTCAGGATTATGTCCATTCACCAGAATGGTTTTTGGGGATTGAAGGCAGACTTAGGAGCAGAATGAAGCCTTATCCTCTGGCTCTGTTCTAATTGAACTAGGTTTCCCCCTTTTACTTTTTTTAATTGATGAATTTTGGAATGGGAGAGGGGTACGTTGGTTCTTCATTTTTACTAATTTCTTTAGGTATTGGGAAAGAGATTTCCTGTGAAAAAATTTCAATCTTAAAGCAGAAGTCTAGTTGATTCTTTTCTAAAAATGAATAGTCTCTTGATCCCCTCTGATGATATTAATTTTAATTATTGAAAAGTGTT
Organism: Ceratotherium simum simum; assembly: GCF_057802395.1. Lineage (NCBI taxonomy): Eukaryota > Metazoa > Chordata > Mammalia > Perissodactyla > Rhinocerotidae > Ceratotherium > Ceratotherium simum. Next base: position 5,590,473 of record NC_141915.1, read on the forward strand.
TTTGCTGCTATTGTTTCCTCTGTTAGCTATTTTACCTACAGATATTGTTTCCTCATTTAATGCAATTTAGTATTGATCTTTCCTGGTGGTTCAAATCAGATTGAACCAGATATCATTACTGATGATTGACTCTTTTGTAACCTACAAAAATAGCAATTTCATATTTGGCAAGTCTTGTAAGAATTTCTGTTTTTCTGCTTATGCTTTTCTATGTAATTTGGCCTCTGATAGAGGTTAGGAGCAGGTGCTGGATGCAGTGGGCTGGCGCCTTGTGAACCAGAATCTCTGAGGGTTTTCCACTGCTGGGCCACACAGCAAGCAGTGTAGGTGGGAGGGGTGAAGGAAGAGGGCTGAGCATCACTTCCCATTTCACCACCCTGATGAACTGCCCCTCCACTTTTTGAACCCACTTGTCAACCATGACACTGGGACTACATGTGACCATTCTTATCTCTGCAACAGTTTCTCCCACAGTATTTTGGACAGCACTTGGCTCCATATATCTAATCTATTCTTCTGTCTTGCTTTCATGCACTCTGCAACATTTCTGTTCTATTTATTACACTTTTTTCTTTTCGATTCGTTTTTTTCCCCTATAAGGTAATGAGTGTGCTCAGTTTACCATCTTGATCTAACTTCTCGAGAATGAGTTTAAGGAATAATTACTGATTCAAGAAATGATAGTGAATCTGAATATAGCAGCCATGAAAAAAAATTTTAATTGTTAATGAATACCCTTCCCGATTAGGGCTCCAGATCTGAATTGTTTCATGGATAATTTTTATATTACTCTTGAGAAATATATAACTCATAAATTATTTATGCTTTTACGGAGCATGGAAAAATATAGAAAGTTTTCATGTCATTTTATAAAGCCAGCTTAATTATAATAAAAAACCTGACAAAAATTGAACACAATAAAAGGTTGGCCTTTTGAATGAATACAAATGTAAGCACCCCAAATAAAACCTTAGCAAAACATATACAATAGCAAAATAAAATAATAATAACAATACCACATTATCAAGAAAGTGCATGTGAGTACAGTTCCACAGAAGCACAAATTGATGTAACATAAAATGTTATTAGATCACAGAAAACAAACCAAAAAAAAGGTATCTCAGTATCTGTAAAAGATATTAGACAAAATCCAACAACTATTTATAATTAATGTGTATTTTTAATATTAGAAATGAAGTTAGCTAATTCCTTAATAAGATAAAGAATCCATAGTGGAAAAAAGAACTAATGTCATACTTAAAGATCAAACTATAGAAGCATTCCATTAATAACATAAACAGAAGAAGGAAATCTGATCTTTTACTATTGCTTTGCGTTATTTTTACAGTTCTAACCAATGCAACGTGGCAAGAAAAATGAATGTTAGACTTTTGGGAAAGAGGATTTAAAATTTTTATCAACTAGATATTAGATGATTGTCTACTGAAAAACACTGAAATAATAGAAGTGCCCAGTAAGGATGCCAGTTACTCAGTATGCATGGAAAATTTAAGAGCTTGCTTATATATCAGGGAAAAAATCATGAAAAATATCATGGGAGAAAGATTCATTCACCAAACAATCATACGTCTAAATCACTGCAGGATAACCTTAACAAAAGATGCAGGAATTTTATGAAGACAATCAAAAATTTTTCCTGTGTCATGCAATAGAATTTAATAGAACAGAATAATTGTAATGTAATAAAATAAGGCATACCATGTTCTTGGAAGGGATTATATCATAAATACGTGAATTCCCCCTCAAACAATCAATAAATGTAAAGTCCAAAAAAACGTAAACAATATATTTTGGGGGTGATTGACCTAATAAACTTCAAATCTCTAGGAAAATAGATATGTGAGAATAGTCTAGACATTTTGAAATGATAGTTAAGGGTTTGCAGGCTTAAAATTATACTATGTAGTAAATACCATGATAATAGTGTGCTGTCCCAATAAAAGTGGCAGATCAATAGGACAAAATAAAATGTCCCAGGATAGATTCAGGTACATATCAAGTTAAACATAAGATAAACGTGTCATTTCAAGTCAGCAAGAAAAGAACAGGTATTAGGAAAACTAGTTCACCATTTGGAAAAGGAAAAAACGTTGGATGGTTACCTTACAACAAATGGAGAAATTGATTAGGTAAGAAACTTACTGAGAATGTCTCTTTCTTGGTAACTCTCCCTAGTCTTGCTCATGCTCTCTTAGGATGTTTAGTACATTAGCTTGACTTGCCCTGTCTATAAACAAACAAAAAAAAGAGACCTAATCATATACAAGCAAATAAAGAACTATTTTTTTAATTACTATATAGCCATGTCTAAAAGTGTCATTTTGTCCTGTATAAATGGGTCTATAAAAATCACACTCTTATATAGTCTGAGATTTGAATTATTCTAAGTCCTTTGAAAGAGTGAGACCCGTGTCAGAGGTCAAGCTGTAAAAAGCTTGGAAGTGATTTTGGGCCTTTAGTGTTTAATTAGTAAAGATAAGCATTATCTTTGAAGCCCCAGCTAATATTTCACCAGTTAAAGGACAGAATGCTAAAGAGAAGAGACAATCAGACGGATAAAATACTTCTTCACACCCACAGAAGAAACACTGGCAAAATCAGTCTCTCTCTCTCTCTCTCTCTTTTGCTTCTTATCATGGAAAGACTGCAAGAATTAAGAAAGTAATCAAAGTTGCAAGAAAATCGACTTCATGTCTTTCCTAGGAAATGACAAAGATAAGAATGAACAGAAGCTCCCAAAGAAGAAAGCTTGTAGGAGTTCTAACACGTGAGGATGTTTCTAGTAGTCCTACAGGTGCGAACAAGATACAGCAAGGAACTGCAGACTGAACTGGAAATGTGTTTTGATGAAGTCTGAGACAAAATAAGAGTTCTGTTGAATCGCTATGGAAAACCTTTGAGTATGTTGTTTCCTTAGAGAGATGCCCAGCCTTAATGGTTAGGAGCATTGGCTTTGGAGTCAGACGGAGGTACCTTGGAGCTGGTCCTGCCACTTACAAACTGTGCAACTTAGGGTATGTTTCCTCATATTCTTTGAGCCTCAATTTCTCCATCTGTCAAATGGGGTAATAAAACCTACTCTCAAGGGATCATGTGAGAACTAAGTGAGACCATGGCTGCAAGGCACTTAACACACAGTAAGAGCTCATAAATGCTAGCTATTATTATTGAGCTAATTGCATTGATACATGTTTGCTGGGTTTGAGTTGTGTCCTTCCAAAAGATGAGTTCAAGTCCTTAGTACCTGTGAATGTGATCTTATTTGGAACTAAGGTCTTTACAGATGTAGTTAATATTTAAATTAAATCGGAGTCATACTGGATTAAGGTGAGCCCTCAATCCAATCACTGGTGTCCTTATCAGAAGAGACACAAACCCACAGACACACACAGAGGGAAGATGGCCATATGAAGATGGAGGCAGAAATTGGGGCAATGCATATACAAGCCAAGGAACACAAGGGTTGCCAGCAACCACTAGAAGCTAGAACGAGGCAAGGAAGGATCTTTCCCTAGAGCCTTTGGAGGGTGTATGGCTCTGCCAACACCTCGATTGTGAACTTTTAGCCTCCAGAACTATAAGAAAATAACTTGCTCTTGTCTAAAGCCACCCAGTTTGTGGTATTTTGTTACGGCAACCCTAGAAAAATAATACAATGTGCAGTAATTAATCTTGCACTTTTAGTTGCTTAATAACATGACTGAAAAACTATATTATTGTGTAAAAAATAACTAGAACTAAAAATGTGCATTAATTTACTGTTGTACTACACGAGTTTTCATTAAAAAGAAATGCCGATGCAATCATTCTGTTCCAGAAGTTCCAGTACAACTTGAAAAAAACTAGTAGATAAGGAAAGAGAGAAGATGGGCATTAATTCTTTGGGTTGGCATCATTTGGATCTTCATCTGGGAAGGCAAAAATTCAATGAAGGGGAAAGCAGTAAAGGAGGGTGTGTTTGCAAAAACACTCTAAGAGCCTGAGCCTATGTCTGACCTAGAAGAGAAATCCCATGAGGGACAGGAAAAAAAACCTTTCCTCTTGATAGTCACTGTCTACTTCCTTGTCAGTGACCAAACTGTGTACCATGTTCTTTGGTGAATTTGCAAGTAATGCAATATTTTTCATCATCTATGAAATTTTATTTATTTTCCACTATCTTCATGTGTTTTATGTGCTTTGTGAACTAAATTGCTGAAGGCAAAATTTGCTTAAGTGGAATATTGCACAACCTGAGGAGCATCAGCAATGATTATTCTAATTCCAAATAATATTCCTGCTTAGCTTTATAAGTCCTTTTTTTTTTTTTTTTTTGAAAAATCAATCACTAGCAGGGGAAAGGACATGGATCCTAAGAGGAAAATCAATTCAAATCTCTTGCTATAAATATGAAGCGATTTTTGTTTATGTGTCGGTATGTTTATGTATGACGTGCACATGCCTTATCGAGGTATTCCAGAGAACATGAAAAGGAGATTATTTGGACAAACAGAGTAGAAAAGATCTCTTCTCTTGAATTGAAATTATAAAACCTTAAATGCCTTGTGAATGTGAACATTTAGTAACTTGATCAAATAAGAGCTGTTTAGACTGTAGGAGATCAAACTATCCAAACTTTAAAACTTAAGTATTTAACTTTGACCAAGTCAATGTGCATAAAAAAACCAGCAGTAATTAATCTTGCACTCTTAGTTGCTTAATAATTTGACTGAAAAAGCTATATGATTGTGTAGAAATAAGAATCAGAACTAAAAACAAAAATGAAAACCATTTGTTGGAAGAGGTGGTATCCACAGGTGTTCTAAGGCATGCCTTATATGTTCTCCTGAGTAAACTAAGCGTAGGGCCCTATACCTACTTCAGGGAGTGATGCAGGCGTAAAAATGTCAGGCTGGGAAATCAGGTGTGCAAAAAATAGCTTTCTTATGCTTTTGAAAACTGAACTGAATTTCATCTTTGAGCACCCATTTTTCTAAGAGGCAGAAATGTAATCTCAGTCCATTCTGGGTAATCTCAGGGTCTCCCCCTGCCTTCCCCTGGCCCTGCACCCATTTGAATCCTTCTGCTCACACTGCATATCTCCTGTTTGGTCTTAGAGAACGCCAAGATATCATAGGGAATCTGGGCTTTGGCCATTGTTACCCATCCACGGGGCATCTGATGAGCTGCACTTTGTCCTACCTGTTTCCATACAGCATCTAATGAGTTGCACTTTGTCCTACCTGTCCTTGGTCACCAGTCCATGTCTATCACAGCTGTGTCGTGCCTTGTTCCTGACCCCCAGGCTTCTCCAGACTCTGCATCATTCTCCAGACCCTGCTCAATCTCAGTTGTTTCTGGACCCTTCTCCCATGCCTCTGGAGCTTTGAGGGGCCCCTAGTGAGTTGTTACCAGTTCTTTCTGCTAAGAAACACCACAGCCCTTCTCCTCTTCTACTCTTATGATGCTGTGAGGTGGGGGATCTCTTCAAGGCTTGCCCCTTCCCTGGGCCCTCCCTGGGGACTGAGGCACAAGTCTCCTTTGCTCTCAGATTCCCTCAGGCTTATCTACACAGTCTATGTCTCTCCTCCAGCTCCTGTTAGATGTACGCCTTGGGAGTGGGAGTGACAGGAGATTGGCTCCTGCTCAGGAGCACCAGCATGTCACTCTCTTACTTTCCCTCTGACTCACCTCCCTGTCTTACAACACAAGGAATGTTTTTAAATCTCCTTTGGAAGTGGGGAACCAAGGAAACTCACTCAGACTCCCCTTATTTTTCAGATCCATTATTTATGCCCCACATCCTTCTAAAGTTCACCTAAGAGGTTAACTTAATTTTTATCTGCTATGCAAGGTATATGATATTTTTAAAATAAAAGAGAGTACCAATATTATAATGAAACACAGAAAAAATTATGGACTCAGCATCTTCTACTTTCAGGAAAGAAACTAAAAAGAGAACAAATAAAATAACCCTCACTGAATCAACTTTTAGCTCTATGTTACTTATTTAAATATGTCCTATTTTTCAACTAACAGTTCTTGTTTCTTCCGATGCTTAATTTTTGTTGTAGCCAAGAGATTTGGAAAAGCTGGATGGTCCATCTACTGAAAAATGTCTCTTGACTCTTTTGCATGCTAACTCATTTCTTGATAAGGTATATTTCAAAACCTGCACCCATTTCTTTCATGTCACAGAATCTGAAAGAATTGACTCAGAACAGAAGCAACAAGCATGAGGAAATCTCTACATAATTATCAACCTTTCCAATTATTTTTGGCCAAATCAATAATTCATGGAAATTACCATTTGTCAAGACCTTAGTTAAAACCCTATCCCCTGGGGAGGTGGGCCCCTGGAGAAATAGTAGAACAAAGAAAATCCCAGATACTTGGTGAACTGTCCCCCACCTGGTCTCAGAGTAAACCAAGCCCTCGCTCTGTGCAGCTGAGGCTCCAGTACGCTCAGGAAACATTTGTCCTCCGAGGTTCAGACAATAGCAAGCCCTAAATGCTTAGGATTGTATTTCTTGACGCATGTTCCCCAGAACAATGAATGTTACTGGATAGGGCATGGGTAAAGGGAGTCCATGGTCCAAAAAGCTTGGAAAACATCAGAATAAGCAAAATTTAACTGGTTTCTTTACTGAAAAGTCATTTCAGAGCCTGTAATATGCTAAAGTTTGTCAGGAATGCTCAAGAGAGGATATGGTTTCCCAAATTTATTCGATCACAGAATACATTGTTATGGAACATTTCCCAGGACTAGGGTTATATTTGGGAAAACTCTGGCCTCTTCATACATTGGAAATGACTAGAACAGATCTGAGCATCTACTCGGAGTGAGACCTACTGGGAACAACCCCCAATGCCCAGCACAAGGCCTGGCCTTCGTGAATATTAGCCTCTTGTAAGTCTCTCTCCCTCATCATCCTTTCTGTCCAAACTACAACAAATTTTGCTCACTAATATTGGTAACAATCCTTCTTAATACTATCTTGTAATAACTTTTTTTGTTTTGTTTCTCAGTCTGGAAAAACCACCTTGCTCATCTCCATCTGCAAAAATCTTACTCCTTCCTCAACAAAGTCCTTCTTAAATTCCACTTACTTTGGGACTTCTTGGTGATCTTTCTATTTTATTTGAACTCTTAATAACTCACAGCTTGGCAATTAATAAATTTTTAATCATCATGTCGCTTGAGATCGAGAAAACAATTTTGCCTCCAACATGAGATGAGTAAGAATCAAATAAAATTTAGACAGTGATCAAAATAGTCACTGCGACTTCATTTCAAGCCTGCTTCATCCCTTGGTGAGAACTGACTTGTGACTAAGGCTGTATCTTCAGTTCTGATAGTGACTTGACCCACCTTCCATTCCCACTTGGCCACTTGACTGCTACCCACTGGACTCCATCTCTCCAGTCCTACTGGCATGTCCCCAAGTCAATGCAGAGCAAGGACCAGCATGCCTGACTGCAAAGATAGATGAAAAAACCAACCAGCAGACAGACACCAGGCCAACTGTGGAAGGACCAACTCAATGGGAACGCTCGGAGTGGCTTTTAACTTTCATTTTTCCTTCATCTGTTATATCTACCATATCACAAAGTTTTATATTTCTTTCTTTATAAGATATTTTAGATTTTCTCTTTATATTTGTGCCGTGCACCAACATTGCAGTTTGGGATTCTATGATTTCATGGCTGGTCTCTCCACTGGGTTGTCTACTTCAAGTTTTTCTAACCTATCCAGCATTTGGCTCTCAAATTTTCTAAAATGCTGCCTTCATTATTCCTGGGGCTGAGAGCAAGAAATCAGGAACTTGAATTTGAAGTCTGAAGATCCTAGACCCTAACTTTTTTTGTCTCTTTGTTTTGACCATAAATAAATCTGAATTTATGGGACCAGGTAGTTTTATATCCTAAGCATGGATGAATCAACCTTCTATTCTCCTAATGTTGCTGTGATTGAAATAAGTTCAGAGAAGCAAAAGGTTTCCATTCATGAATAATAAAGCCTTTAAAAACTGTATTGGAATGATGTGCATAAATAATCCAAAGCAACAGGGGCATCTGTGGTATGAGAGTAACCAATTAGATTTCAAAAGCAAACATTCTGTTTTCTAGTAAAAAATTCAGTAACATGTTAAACATCTCATAGGGTCAATAAAAAGTTTAAAATGTCAGAATTTTAATTTAATTTAATTTGAGCTATGTTCTCTGGAGTCAGGCTAGGTGGCCACAGTTCAGGCCTGGCTGATGTGCTGGGGACAGGAGGGCAGGAACAATCAGACAAGTGGGAACAGTTGGTTCCAGGTAGGTCTTAGCTGGTGAGCATGAGCAGTGTAGGCTGGGGGCATTAATAAGATCACCAGTGGTATTGTCTGACCAGCCGAGAAAGCCTGTATGGTGGAGTAGAAAATCAGATCTGATGAAATCGAGACATGTTGCTCTAAAATCCCAATGAACATTGAAAATAGCAAGAGAATTTACTCAGGGGTGGAGATGAATCCAGGTCTCAGATCAAATTTCCAGGAATCTATCTCTCTCCCTCTCTCACCTCTGCATTCCTGTGTTGATTTCATCCTCGGGCAGGTTTGGCTTCACAGAGGAAAGTATGGCCACCAGCAGCTCAGGCTTATATCCTTCCAGCCTGGCAAACCTCGGGCAAAGATCACAGCTTTTCCAGTAATTCCAGCGAAGTCCTGTCATTGAACTTCTGGGCCTGCCTTGATTTACTTGCATTTTCTAAACCAGACCCTATGGACTGGAAGACAGCCTACTCTGATACCTAAAGCTAGGGGTGAGTTTAGCTTATCAGGATTTATGGCATTAGTGTAAGGAGAAATGTTTGCCCAGAGGAAAATCCAGGTGCTATTATTTGAAGGCCAGACAAAAATTATAGATATTCACCAGTGCGATTATTGTGATTTATAAGAAATATATATTTGGTCATCCAGATCACCAAAACATATTTCTCATATCTTTTTGGTCTTTGTCCATAGTTCCTGACTCACAGCTCCCCAAACCCTTGGAATTTCCTAAGTGTTGAGAGTGACAAAGGTATCTCTTGTTATGTTAATGAAGGTGACTTTTGTACCCCACCCAACGGTAGGGGCTGGTTGCCAGGAGAACCAGCCACGTGATCAGAGGATTGGAAGTTTCAGTCTCGCCCCCTGATTTCCGGGGAAGGGAGGGGTTCTTGAGGTTGAATCAATTGCCAATCGCCGATGACTTAGTCAATCATGACTATGTAATAAAGGCTCCATAAAAACCCTAAAGGACAGCTCTTCTGCCTTTCTTTTTCAGAGACCTTCCATGTTGGGGAAGCAGAATGCTTCCACGTGCCACCGTGCTGGCCCCAAACTCCACAAGGACAGAAGCTCCTTTGTTCGGGACCTAACCCTATCTATCTTTTCATCCGGCTGTTGAATTGTATCCCTTAACATCCTTTGTAATAAATTGGTAATCTAGTAAATAAGTGGGTTTTTTTGAGTTCAGTGAGCCATTCAAGAAAACTAATCGAACCCGAGGAGGGGATCATGGGAACCTCTGATTTATAGCCTTTCGGTCAGAAGCACAGGTAACAACTTGTGACTGGCATCTCAAGTGAGGGGTGATCTTGTGGGACTGAGCCCTTTACCTGTGGGATCTGATTTTTTTTCCAGGTAGATAGCGTCAGGGTTAAGCTGAATTTTTGGACACCTTCATGGTGTCCGAGAAGTGCTTGTGGGTGTGAGGAACACATACGTGGGAATCGGGTCCAGGAATCCTTTTCAGCCAGAACGTCTATGATAGCTTCCTATCTCTCGTCTGGCTTCTCATGGCCGAAAGCACCTCTTCCCAGGGCCTCACACATGTCAGAAGCAAACTTCATTCCAGAGAGTTTCAGCACCCATGTGAGTCCTCTCGACATAGATAAAGGTGCTTCTCAAAACACTGTAATGCCATCCGACAGAATTACAATAAACTACAACTCTGCAATGACGACCATGTGAATGATGTCTCCTGGAACTAACTAAGGTGGGGCCAAACTGCACAACCAAAGTATGACCCCGAGGTCAATGTTCCTTTAGTCCTCACGTTCCCCTTCAGATAAACAGGGGCATTTTTTCGAGGCTCCTGGGTCATTTCTTGACCTCAGTTTATCCTTTTAGGTCTTCAAGGAAGTTTCTGGCAGCAAAATGTCTGATCCAAGTCTTCAGAGACACTGTTGGAAGCAGAAATGTTGGGTGAGAACACTAAGAGAAAAGGAACTTGGCTTCTCATCTGGTAACTCCATTCTCAGGAATGCGGAGTAGCCTAGAGAAAAGGCAGGGAATGCATAGTTAAACAGAGAACAATTTAATACAGAAGCCTGAGACAAGTCCTGAAGGCTGCTAACATCAATCTTCTGTTTCTAGGAAACTTGGCTTAAGTTAAAAGAGAGAGAATTGAAACACTTTCTTAGGGCTAAAAGAAGTATAAATGAAGATTTGGTCACAGTTAATTATTCAACATTTATTGACTGCCTCTTGTGACGGCCGCATTGGTGCTTATTCGTTGTGACCCAAAATATCATGTCCTTCCCAACCGATTCCTCAAGACCCGTGTTGAAATCCACTACCTCCACCAAACCTCCCTCCTGCTTTCTAATTATTGATGGTCACTTTTGCTCTGTTCTGATAGGTGTTGGTCACTGAGCTGGAATCCCTCCCATCAATCTTGACACTGCTAGGAGAAAGCTTTTTTTTTTTAGGAGAAACCTTCCTAAAAAAGCAAATGTAGTCATTTGAGTCTCCACAGATGTGTGACAAAAGCACAGACACCCAAGAAAATCATACAAGGCCCTCAGGATCTAGCTCCGGCTTTCTTCTCTATTCTCATTTTTGTGGTGCCTCTAGCTCCCTTCAATGCCTTCCCCAGGCCAACCCACACTTCATTCACACCAGAACACACGCAGTTTATGACACACCATGCCCACTCTTGTGTCTCGGTTTTTCTCTGCGGTGCTCTCTCAGGCTGGAATGCTCACCCCCAATTCTTCTCTAGTTCAACACCAGATCTTTACTGAGCATCTCCTTGCACCAGGTGATATGCTAGACGTTCCAGGCGTACTAGTGACCAATGGTCTTGGGCTCCTTGGAGTGCTTACAGTCTAAGGGGGAAGCATAGGCAGAACCACACACTTACAACATTACAAACCTCATGAAGTCTGTAAGGACAACTGCTGGGAACTTTGAGAATCTGGACCAGGAGACTTGATCGAACCAGGGACGGGGGATGGACAGGGAAGGCATCCTGGAAGATGTGTTTTGTGCTGATATCTGAAGGATGAAGAGGGTGCACATTCTAGGAAGAAACACCATGTGCCTTGGGACGGGAAGGGACAGAGCACATCTGGGAACTGAATGTGAATCTGGTGAATATGTGGTACAACATCTGGTAGTTCAGTTGAACACAATGCAATTGTGCATTCTAAGGAGCGTGTACCTGTTTTGTCCCATTAAGATGATAAGCTCCTACAACCCGTGTTTCCCCACATGCAGGACATAGTCTGTTTGCTCTCCCAGAGCCGCTTCCCCCACTGCTCCTGCTCCTGGAGGCTGACCTGGATGTGTTACAGCAAGGGGCTCCCGAGCTCCCTGGCTTCCATGTTGGTTTGACTAGTGGTGCCCTGGCAGGGGATGGAGGCAGGGATGAAAGTGAGGGACGGATAGGAAAAGAACAGGGCAGTGGAAGGCCATAGGGTTACTCCTAGATGCGCTGGTCTTCTGGGGTTAGTGGAGGTAAAAAAGGTCCAATAAAGTACCCTAAATTCTTTGAGCAGAACCATTCATGTGTCCATACACATCAATTATGCTCATTACTACAGGTTGCCAAAGAATGCTCTCCATGTTCTCCACACTGCAAGAAAGTCTTAGTCTTTTTAAAAAATATCTATCTCTATATCTATTTAACTATCTATTGATGGATATACATATAATTTCATATATATAACTTTATATATATTATAGATAAATACATACATAAAATATAAATAACTTTAATATATAATAAATTATTTTATATATAATATAATGCATATATACATATATTATAGTTTTATATATGTTATATAAAACATATTTGATGTTGTATAATTACTATAATATACATTATGATATTATATATTATGGTATATAATATATAATAAAATATAATATAATTTATTATGTGTGTGTGTGTATATATATATACACATATATATAAATAACTTTAAAGGAGACTAACCAGTATTTAATCATAGTCATCTCTGGCAATGAAACTTGAAATTTTGAGTGTGATTTGTTTTATTTTATTCTTTATACTTTGTTGTATATCAAGTTTTTAAAATAGCATGTATTATTGATTCTAGGGCAGGTAGGAGAAAGTCAGTTTTAAAAATATTCCTTACTTGAAAATGTAAACCCTCTTTGGGTGGGGTATGAGGGAAAATAAGGGATCTCTTGTGCAGTAGAGTGAAGGGGTGTATAAGACCCAGGGCTGGGAAGGGCCTGAGGGACACAGAGTGAGGACTGTAGAGCGGGAGTGGACACCCGCGGAGGGGAGAGAAGGACCAGAGAGGGAAGCTGGAGGTCGTTGAACATCCACCTCACCTGTTTCACCACTGAGGACAAGACCAGCTTCTATGGGAGCAAGAGCTTTTCCTGGCAGAAACTTACCACTTTTAAGGAGTGGCTATATGCTTTAACATGGAACGGCAAAGAGAAGGCGAGAAACAAGAAGAAACTGCACGAAGTCCGTAGTGCTTGTTGGTAACTTGGTAGCCATTTTTTCCCTTCAAAGCGCCATAATAATGATTAGCCATGACTGGTTTCCATTCTAATAAATGCATCGGAATGGGTGAAAGGAAGTACTTTCTACAGGGTTGTGGAGTATGGCTGTAACTAATGTTATCATGAGACTTTAATTAGTCTTCTTGATTTTTTCCATGATTAGACATAATGCCATATACCCGTCCCCTACTGTTTTGTCAAGAATCTTTTCCTGACTCTTTCCCGGAGAGGTTGCCTTGGGTGGCCTGGGTCCCACCAATAAAGCTTGCTGCTTCTCTCAAGATGACTTCTCTCAAGTCATCTCTAAATGACATTTTCCTTCTAGGTTTTGATAACCACTCCTTTCCCTTATTCCTTTGGACTTAAGGGTGCAACAGCCCAACGCCACTAGCCTGGGGTCATTGCACTATGCCTTAGCCTTTCCTGGTCCCACTCTTTTTTTTTTTTTTTTTTTGTGAGGAGATCAGCCCTGTGCTAACATCCGCCAATCCTCCTCTTTTTTTGCTGAGGAAGATGGCCCTGGGCTAACATCTGTGCCCATCTTCCTCCACTTTATATGGGACGCCGCCACAGCATGGCTTGCCAAGCAGTGCGTCGGTGCGCCCCCGGGATCCGAACCAGCGAACCCCGGGCCGCCGCAGCGGAGCGCGCGCACTTAACCACTTGCGCCACCAGGCCGGCCCCTGCTGGTCCCACTCTTTTGTAAACAAATCTTTTGTAAGTAATCCCTCCAAGAATTATCCTAATGTGAATGTGTTGTTTCCTGTTGAGACTGACAGATACACCCCTCTCACCAAAAGCAACATCCCCATCTGTGCTGTCCAGTATGATAGCCACTAGCCACGTGCGGGTATTGAGCATTGAAATGTGTCCCAAAAGAAAAGTGCTGGAAGTATAAAATACACACTGGATTTCCAAGACTTGGTATGAAAAGACTGTAAACGACCTCAATAATTTTTATATTGACTACATGTTAAAATCACATTTTTAGGTATTAGATATATTACTAAAACTAATTTTACCTGTTGCTTTTTACCTTTTTAAGGTGGCTACTAGAAATTTTGAGTTACCTATGAGGCTCATATTGTGGCTCATATTTTATTTCTAATGTAGAGAAAGGCCCTAGATATTGTGTGAGTGATCCTGAGAACCACCGTCTCCTACACAGTGTGGATTGTTAATACCCACGTAAAGGAAATACCCATGCTCGTGAGATTATAAATACACAATATCCTATCCTGTTGGAGCTAAAAGGGAACTTAGAGACTGATTTTCCTGATGAGGAAACCGAGGCAGGTTTGTAAGCATTTATGGGATTGCATATGCTTTCAGAATGACTTTAAAATGGTCTTTGTTTTTGTGTCTTCATTCTGCAAATCAGACTGAAATTCCTAGAGAAAAACTTTAAAATATATTAAAGCTCCAGGTAGTATTAAAGCTCAACTGGTTTGTCAATATCCAATTTTAGAACACAAAGAGGCATTAGAGCTTGGCAGGACTCACTGTTCATCCTTGTAAAAGCCAATTGCTCTATGGCATCAGAATCTAATAAGCTCTTCGCTGGTTCATAGAATAGGTTGGGATTGGTACTTTGTAAACATAAAACCATGTCCCGCACTGAGTATTTATCCAGCAGGGCACAAATACACCACTTCCACCCAAGCACAGAGTTACAACCACCACTAGGTCCCCTTTGGAAGGTTAAAAGGGACTTCCCTGACTTCCCCCTCCGTGGTCAAATAGAGCGCAGGCAGGCAGGCGAGAGGAAGGTTTGGAAGTCCCAACACTGGGCAGCAGGAATTCCTCGTGAGTGTCCTGCACTGGGCCTGCCGCGGGCCCTGGTGTGCAGCCACGGTGGGCCCAGACAGCGGCCTCCACAGCTTAGAGGAGTTGGTGTGGAGCGGCCAGGCTACCGCCCACATTGCGGGGCGTCCTGCCGAGACAAGGAAGCCAAGAAATCAGGAACAAATCGGCCTGGAATAAAAAAAACCACCTCACGCAGGTCCCACGGGCCACCTCCCTCCATTAAACAGCAAGGCGATATGTATCCCTTTCTAACCTGCTCTCTGAGGAGGGCACGAAGAGGATAGAGGGTCAGGGGAGGCAAGAGAAAGAGGAAAACCGCTGTTCGTGAAAGGTCATTTAACTCCGTTACCGACGCGCGCGCACACACACGCGCGCACACACATGCACATACACTAATACAAACAACATTTAAGAAAAAAATTACTTCTTCAGAAACTGGGCTTATGGATTTTTTTTTTAATCTTAATTTCTCCCCCCTGATTTATTTATTGACTCATTTCCTAAGAGGTTGTTCCTTTTAAGGTCCTGGGGAACTCTTCATCATCCTATACTACTACAAAGGAAAACAATCAAAGAGGAAAAAAATACTGCTGGGGGAGAAAAGGCTTCGCGAGGGCCGGCAGTGGACAGTCGAGTAGGTGGAAGTCAAAGCAGATGCGGAGGAAGTCCGCTCGCCCCATACAAATGGGGGCGTGGCGCGCATCGCGCTCCTGGGAACTGCAGCCAACAAAACTTCCAAAGGTTCGGGCGGCGGGAAGAGGGAAAGGATGTAGCGAGGGAGGCGGGAGGGAAGCAAAGCGTAGGGGACTTGGAGCCGGTCAGGGCTGCGAAGAGCTGAGCGCAGCAGGAGAGGTTTGGGAGCCCCTAATCAAGTGAGTGGGTGGAAGTCAGGCCCCCGGGGATCCCGCCGCCCTTGCTGTCAGTCAGACAAACCCGGGAGCCGCCGCAGCCCGCAGCTCGGCTCAGAGGGGGCGAGGCTGCCCGCGGGACTGTTGGGGGGAGAGGGCGGAGTGGGGAAGGGGCGTCGCCCCTGTCGCCCCCGCCCTCTCCGATGTCATTGGGCCGCCGCTGCGGGGTCCACGCCACCTTTTCTCCATCCCAGCCCGCCTGCCCAGCTGCGCTCCTCCCGGGGCTGGTCCGGCCCGGGCCGTTGACGTCACCGCCAAGTTTGCTGCCCTTGGCGCCCCACGTGTGGCGGAGGCGACGGCCCCGGAGGCGGCAGGGGAGCGCCTGCGAGCACAGTGGCCGCGGCCGCTGACAGGTCCCGCGCAGCCCGGCTCCGGCACGCCGCTCACAGGTGGGGCCCGGGAGCAGTTTGGAGCAGCCGGGCGCGCACGAAGAGGCTCCCGTTGGGGCAGAGGGACTCGGGGGGACCTCATCCCAGGGCCGGAGGTTGCGCGCAGGCTGGCAGAGGGACGGAGGACACAGGGAAGCACTGCCTCTGGCCGCTGTCTGGAGCGCACGGAGCTCAGCAGCCCCGGAGCCGCGCGTCCCCTCCCCGGGACCGAGCGAGGGATGCACGATCGCTGAGCGGAGATCGGCGCCGAGAGGCCGCTGCGGCCGGGACTGAGACGCTCGCTTTCGCCACCGCCGCGAAGACCCCCATTCCGGGGACTCTCAGGGAACTGGGGCGCCAAGCACTCCCCCAAGACTCAGGACTTGGGCGACTCTAAGACGATGGTTTCTTAAGCACGGCACCACGTCCCCCTTCCCGCCCCCTCGACCGGAGGCAGGGATCCCGCGCGGGGCTCCGGGGGCTCCGTCTTTTCTGGGAGCCCCGGCTGCCGCCTCCCTGGGCAGCTCGCACGGCCGCAGGCACGCACGGGCGATGTGGCCTCCGTCCAGCGCGCAGGCCCTCCTGGAGGATGTCAGGGCACCTGGCAGAGCCTAGCATGGCCCGCGCGCTGCCCGACGTCGCCTCCGGCTAGGATGGCCCCTCCGGGCCCGGCCGGCGCCCACCCCACCTCGGCCGAGCCTCTGTCCCGCAGCATCTTCCGGAAGTTCTTGCTGATGCTCTGCTCCCTGCTCACATCCCTTTACGTTTTCTACTGCCTGGCCGAGCGCTGCCAGACCCTGTCGGGCCCCGTCGTGGGGCTGTCCGGCGGCGGCGAGGAGGCGGGGACCCCGGGTCGGGGCGTCCTGGGCGGAGGCCCGAGGGAGCTGGCGGTGTGGCCCGCGGCGGCGCAGAGAAAGCGCCTCCTGCAGCTGCAGCAGTGGCGGAGGCGCCGGCCGCCCGCGCCCCGCGGCGACGGCGAGGAGGCCGCCTGGGAAGAGACCCCCGGCCTGGCCGGGGGTCCCGGCGGCTCCGGGGCCGGGAGCAGCGTGGCCGAGGCCCCGCCGGGGACCCTGGCCCTGCTGCTGGACGAAGGCAGCAAGCAGCTGCCGCAGGCCATCATCATCGGCGTGAAGAAGGGCGGCACGCGGGCGCTGCTGGAGTTCCTGCGCGTGCACCCCGACGTGCGCGCCGTGGGCGCCGAGCCCCACTTCTTCGACCGCAGCTACCACAAGGGCCTCGCCTGGTACCGGTGAGCTGGCGCAGGGCGCAGGCGGGGCAACCAGAGCGCAGAGGCGGTGGGGGCGGGTTAGGTGGGAGGTGGGCTTGAGAGAGCCGGTGATGACCCCCAGTTCACCTCCCGCCGCATTTCATGCAGAAGGCCAAAGGTCATCAGTAGTTGTCCTCAAGTTTAGGGGTCTCGTGCCCCGCCGTGCCTTCTCCTTCCGGGGAAGTGGATGTTGAGGGAAGGAGTGGGGTGGAAACTGTGGCCTTAATTTTTTCTTTAGTCCTTGGGATTCCCTTTCCCCCGCATGGCCGCTCTCGTCTTTTTCTCCTGCTCTGTGAAAGTATTCATGTGGTTAGCCAAAGAAAAAAAAAAAGTACTTCCTAAGTTAGAAACCTGTTCAATTCTTAGTTTGTAACCTAGTCGATCCCTCTCCCAAGGAAGCCTGTTTTCATGTCTCCTTGATCTTCTGGGCAACTCCCTGTGGTTAATGCAGTCTTTGCCATCAGGTATTTATTTACCTTGACCCTCTGCCAGATAATTGTCTTAGGTGGTAAGTGATATAGAGACTTAGTAAAAGTGTCAAGAACCAGTGGGGAAATATATGTCCAAGCAAGTGCCGGCAACCAGTCACCGTGTTTGAAAGAAGGCTTCCTTGGTAATAACTTTTGTTTGGGGCCAGGAGTGAGTTTTGTAAAGTGCTTTGTTTATTTATAGGGAAGAGTACCTTTTGTCTCTGGCCTGGCAGAAACTTCTAAAGATCTTCAAACAATTCTCTTTACAAGTGAGGTAGCCATTTTTTTTTTTTAAAGGAAGAAAAACGGAAAAAAATAAATAGGGACACTGGTTACATTGTAAAAAACTCCCTCCTAATACTGTTTAGGAAACAAGTCTGATTTAGATCTTAATTTTGAATTTGCCAGTCTTCTCAAATTCAGACCACCTTTAATAATAGAATCAGCCAAACTCTAATAAATCCTAGCGTCACCTGGATTTTGTTTGTCATATATCACTGGCCTTTTTTCTTTTCTCCAAGAACAAGGAAAAATCATGTTGCCAGAATTTTCCATTTTATAAAGTTTTGTCTTGTTCATTAAATATGCATTCTCCTTGTTGTTTTAAGTGAAATAATATTACAAAAGTTACAACACCATTTAGATGTATTTCAAAAGCCCACTAAATTAACCATTCATCCCCGAAACAGAAATGGACGTGATTTGACAAGTTTATTTACTTGAGAGGTCAAGCACACCCTCAGATTAATTTCAGGAGCCAAATTCACAGTAACGTAACTCATGAGAAAACATTTCGTCCTAAAAGTCAAATTCCAACATGAAACTCTTTTAAAACAGTAACTTTCCATTTGTGGGAAAGAAAAACAAGCAACCTTCCCTTAATATAGAATATATATCATTTAAAATCATCAGCCACTTAAAAAATTCCCTTGTGTTTCTGTCATTTATGTTGTATCCTCTGGGAAGTTCTTATAAAAATGACCTGTTGAATCTGGAAACAACAGGTCCTTCTTTTTAGCACAAAGGCAGCTCTGTTTTTTCCATCAAGGACACAAAAAAGAAGTGATTAAAGACCCCTCCCTAAAACTCTTATCTAGAGCAGTTTGCGTTGAATTCGGCCTGGTACGGTGCTATAAGTGAACACATTTCAAGCTGGCTGCCCAAAACATCTAAGACAATGTTGGGCTCTGAGGTGCAATTAAATATGGTGAAATATTTAGTACTAAAACTCTTTATTTTCGTTTTGCCGTATAGATTTTATTTCCACAAAGTGGGATTGTTTCTTCTTATTCCAGAAATGAGTATTTGAGGGCACAGTATATCTACAGACCTGGGTCTTATTTTCCGTGGAGCGTTCTGAGCTCATGTAAGAGAAGGAAGGTTTCAAGGTAACTAGAAACACAAGTATTAAAAAAAAGAAAAAGAAAGAAAGAAAAGAAAAGAGAAAAGAAAGAGTCATAAAGTTTTGGGCCATTCTCTCGTTTAGAAACTGGATGCACGCTGTAAAGTAAATCTCTCCCTGGATTGTTTACTCCAGCAAAGGACTTCCATAAAGCAATTTATGGCGGTTACAAAAATCATTGCACAGTAGACTTCATGGTTTGGTAAATTTAATTTTCTAAGTGTTGGGGCAATGTCTTTGTTTTACCATTTGCAATGGTTTTTTATTGGATGCGTAAATTTAAGTTTAACTCAATTACATAGAAAACCCTTATTTAAAAAAAATCCAATTTATGGAGCCTGGATTATGTGATTATTTAATGAAATTTTGCCACAGTTCACTTTCATCTTGGCTCTGAACTTGGAGTTTGATGTGTGTGAGAATGACTGAAAACTGAAAAAAACCTCTCCCACACAGAATGCCACTTAACTATTAAGAGCACTTTAGCTGCTTGTATTTGTCCAGTATTTTAGAGTAAGGGATTCGGTTAGACCTTCTTGAGTCAGCCCCAAATTTGTAATATAGGATTTCTACCACACACTTATGACCGCACACACACACACACACACGCACACACACATACACGAACAGGAAAAAAATCCCAGTATTTGCACCCAGAAGTAAATTATGGAAGAGAAAAATCTTTATAATATTTTTAAGATGCTCACTGACATGAGAGAATCATAAATGTCTAGTCCTGTTCTTTTGCCCGACGAAATCTGTTTGCCATAATAGTTTGTTGTGGCAGCGCCCCCTACTGTCCTGACAAAGAAAGTAATCTTGCTATTAGGAAGTTGGAAGAAAATCCCTTGGAGAATGAGTTTGAGAGTTAGAAATGCCTGTTACTAGGATGTTTCAATAAATTTCTCTCACTAGGAAAATAATAAAGTGCTTTATAAACTGCATCCCAAGAATGGTGTAATTGACAGTTTCTGCGGTTGAACAAATTTGTAGCAGTAAAGGCAAAGAAAATGAATTTATCAAAATCTCTATGAAGGAAATTGGCCCTATTGATTTAAGATGTCTAATATTACTCTAAAATAAATAAAACAAAGGCAAATTTTAAAATGCCAGGAAATTTGTTAATGATAATTTAGGATGCTTCGGTGGAGTCTTCTGGGTATGGAACTCCGCCCTGATGGAGTTTAAAAAACATTCCACGACTTAATTTAGCAGCCGTGGTATCAGCACAACAAATGTCTGTGGCTTGCATGTCATGGGAAAGCAGTCCTTTGCGATGAATAGTCTCCATTTCCATCGTACGTGTAGTGGTTTCTTAAAGGACAGTGGGGAATTGTTTCATTAGCTTCAAAACTTTGGGATCCTTTCTAGAAGTCAAAATCAAATGCCTCCACTGTAGTTCGAGAGCAGGTGAGCTTAGAATTTAATAAAAAGGGCCCTCTCTGCCTGTGTATATCTGTACCAACTAGAAGGTGTGGTTTTTTTTCCTCCTAAAACAAAAGATACCTATTTATAAAGTAAAGATATGTGTGCATTTATATATGTATTTATATATGTGTGTGTATATAAATGTTTGGTTTTTGTAATACTTTAATCCTGTATTTTGGGACAAGATAGTAAGTATTCATCATCCAGTCTCTTATACTAGCACATCTACTTTCTATGCTTGATTCGTTTTCTTTAGTAAGCCTGGACAATTTTAGCAGAGCTCAATATCACTTAAATTATTTTACTCTACGGCACCCAGGAAGATCAAAGATTACTCAACTTGGAGTTTAGGAGTTAGTTCTCCCCTGACTTCATCAGAATTTGAAGTTTTCTGGCCTCTAGTGACCATCGCCTGTTTTTCAAGTCCCCCAGAGAGGCAAACTGAACAGAGGAACTTTCGGTTCCTATCAGGAGACACCGGCATTTCGGAGCAGCTGGGAGCAGCTGCAGAGTACGTCCCTGTGCCGTTTCCCACCCTCCTGAGCCACAAGGCCCTTCTGCCTGAAGGGTTGGAAATGAAATTCGAGCCAAGGGAGCTGCAGAGTCTGGCCACCCATGCAAGGTCATATGGACTGGAGTCCAGAAAGGCTCCTCTGTCCTTACAGCAAAGTTAAGGACATTGGGAAGGGACGAGGGGTGGGAGGAAAGTGGGAAGAAGTTGCTTTGGACTCAGTCTAGGGTACGTGTCTACAGGGGGAGAGGGGACAATTTCTTTCATACGTGTACTTCCCAGGAGGTCTCAGTGACTGGACACTCTCCATTCACTGAGAGGTTGCAAGTAGTCCCTTAAAAAAGCCACAATGCTGTCATTTTGTTCCCTGAATGTCTGAGCTCTGGGCTTATCCCCCCAGTAGACTGCTCCAGCAATCCAAGTCAAATAGCTGAGTGCCTGTGTGTACGTGCACATGTGCACACCCACACACATGTGTGTGCAAGAGCAGACACCCAGTAGGTGGGGAAAGTGATGGAATTTATAAGAGGAAAGTTGTTAAGTGGTTGGGGGAACTTCTGAGTAATATCAGACACCCAGGGTATGGAACAGGCTTTGGGACTCTTGAGTCCAGGCATTAACAACAACAACAACAACCGCGTTTGGTATAGTCTGGAATTGGAACACCTCTTGTGAGTGAATATTCCTTTATAATGATGAGATTTATAATGTGCTGATATATTTTACGTGAAATGCTTAGCCATCTATGAGTGAAAATCCCCCACAATATGGTAATCTCCTGCCCTCCCTATAAAAAAGAAAACACTCTGGCCAAAATTTTTGTCTCATATAAATAAGTCCGTTGATTGGCCGGGAAAGAATATGTGCCAAATTTGTATTTTGGAGGGGTCATGGGAATGAAATAAGCCTGTGCAATTAATGACAACAGGAGCTAACCTTACACAGACCAGATGCTCACATCGTGAGAAGAGTGTTGCAGAGCAAACAAACCGACTTGACATAAACAACGAAAGGCCTCATATCTCTAAGGGATGCATTTGGACAACTGCAAATTGCAATTAACATCAGTCGAATTGCTGGGCCTGGTCGGGAACTTTCTATACTTGGCGCTTCTCCACAGGGGGACATCTTCCTTCACCAAGTAATAGTAACTTGGCTGATAAAGAGTGTCGTTTCTTGGCATGTTTCCTGATGGTATTAGACTCTTAGATTTTTGAAAATTTGTTTCTGCTTAAGCGATGAGTTACAATTGTGAAAATGAGGTTGCTTATTAAAATATATGCCTTTAATATGTAATCAGAGGAAACTGCACCTAAGTAATATTTTAGCTCCCTAGTCTTTGCATTTATAAGAATGTCTTAAAAATGCTTGCCAGGGCTTTAAAACTTTTGCTAATTTGATACAGTTTAAAAATCTCTGTGTGGGATATTGATATAGTTAATAAATAAACTTATGTGAAACCAGAACTTAGAAATTGAGGAAATGCTGAGTTAGTGAATTGTAGCATCTTCCTAGTCGCTTGCCTCCAATGATGCAACTCCTGACTTTTTGCATTGCTCATGTGGTCGTGACTGTCAGGCTCTAACATTTACGTGTCCTATGGTCACTTGAGGACTGTATTCCCGAAGTTCAGATTTGACCCTGTTTCAGAAGTTGTCAGATGACAGTAAATGTAGAAAAGAAAAGGGGAAATGTTTATTAAGAATGAAGTTTAGTACTTAGCGTTAGGCGTGTGATCTTCTTGCGAAGGTTAAAAAAAAAATGCTACGCCCTGACTCTTGAGAACAGCCCACTTTGAATGTGACGCGTAGCGCCACCTAGTGGGAAGGAGAATCAGCAAGGAACCCGAACGGCTGAACTTTGAAAACCCCATCATAATCAGTATATTTGCAGTCTCAATTTAAAAAAAGGGAGGAAAAGTCGTGTTAGGTAGCACTCATAGAAAGTATGATCTGCTGAGCCTGGCTGAGCTGCACTTTGCCTCTCTGCCTGAGCTCACTTCTTTTAGGCAGGGCGTTTATTCTTTGGAGAGAAATAAAAGAGACTTGCCTTCACAATAAACCTGAAAAACAAGATATAAATGATTAGGAGATTTATATTAGAAATGCACATGACTGAAAGGAATGCCATATGCCCCAGATTAGTTTTGTTAGTGTGTTTTGCCTCTGTTTCTGAAAGCCGGCTTCAAATGAAAATACTTCCAGATGATTTTATTTCAACGTCAGTACTGCAGCCTCTTTCCTTCCCCTGTGTCCTGTGTACAGGCTCTGGAGGAGGGTCCCATGATTCGGAACAGGCAGCACACAGAAGCCTGTTTAACCCTCAGTGCACCAGAGACACACTATTGAAGATCCTGCCCGCCTGGGACAGTTTCACAGGAAGGTGCTTCCAGAGTTCCAACAGGAGAGGCCCTCCTGGGACTGCAGTCCAGTGCCAGGGAGGCTTGGGGGAACAGGGTGGTGATCAGGTTAAAAGTAAGACTGGAGGAAAGGGAAAAATAGGACCTTTACAGTGGAGGCCCCTGGCAGACCCCACTGTAACCAAGTGGAAAGGTTAACATGTGGAGATTATGTGCCCTCTGGTGTAAGGCAGTGAGGGGGGCACTTCACTTGTGGGGTGTTCTACCCCCAAATCCACACCCCAGTCTCATCCTGAGAAAATGTTAGAGCAATCCAAATAGAGGGCAGCTACAAAATACCTCCCAATGTTGTTCAAAAACGTCAAGATCATAAAAACAAAGTAAGATGGATAAACTGTCCTAGATGAGAGTAGAAAACGTCAAGATCATAAAAACAAAGTAAGATGGATAAACTGTCCTAGATGAGAGTAGAGAGAAGGGACTGGTCACTAATGAGTAAAAGCAGTGTGGTACCCTTGACTGGATCCTGGAACAGAACAAGGGCATTCATGGAAAAGCTGGGGAAATGTGAATTATGTGTGTAGTTTAGTTAATAGTGTTATATACTAAGCTCAATTTCTTGGTTTTGGTCATTATACTAGGGTTATCTAAGATGATAACCTTGGGGGAATCTGGGCGAAGGGGTATATGAGAATTCTCTGTACTTTTTTTTTTTACAATTTTAATATCTAAAATTCTTCCACAACAAAAGGAAAAGCTGCAACATCGACTATGAAGGCAGGAGATGCCTCACGGCGTCGAGGGATGAGGGCTCGTACTGAAACGCTCCTCTGCGCCAGCTCCCTCTTAGCCCACGTTGCTTCTTTCCTTTCCTTCCGAAGGCCCCCGGCCCAGGCCTGCCAGCTTCCCCTCCGCTGCCAGCACCTGTTGCTTCCAGACATGCTGACTTTCCCTCAGCTTATTTCATAATAAAATTGGCTCATGGCTCCCCTCCTACTCTCTTGTCCTTGAAACAAGCACAGAGACCGTTTCATTTTTCTTTCTTTCTCTCTGTTACGGCTGGCAAATGTAAAGTGAGGAAGGTAGCAAACATTGCTCGCCCTTAACTGAATCCTTCTTGTGCTGGAGAGCAAAAACTTGGATGTAAATGACAGGTTTTTGAGAACACGAAGAAAGGAAGTAGGCGTCAGAGGGAAATCAGACTTGGGCATCTGGCTTTTTTACTACAAACAGCGGAAGAACAGTTGTCAGGGGTTGGGAAGCTGGTTTCTGGGTAACGATATGGGGCCATGGCTGTGGACACTTCGTATGGCCAAGATGACTACACAGTCCAGATTTTCTGGGCCAGCTTAAATATTCTATCTGCCCTGGGGCTTTGACTTTTGGTTTAAACGCTGTGGCTTATGAGGACAAGCCATGGGAGCAAAACAGACCCAGAACAATCGCGGTGTTCAACGACGAGGGAGGAAGAGAGAAAATCTGCCTTCAGAGCACTGGAGGACCGGGACCTGGTGTCCTGGGTGGGTCTTCCTGCTGGGACTGTTAAGCCTGGGATGCCAGGGTTATCAGACTCAGAGTTCCTGTCTAGGTGGCGTGCTGGCATTTTCTGCTTCTGTTTTTAAACACACAGTTGTGCATCTGAGATTCTGGTTTAATAGAGTAATGAAAATCTGCCTCAAAACATTTCCTTTGATATTTTTAACAACTGTAAAAATAGACTTATCCATATTACATTTTCACTTAAGCAAAACAAAACAACAAGACTCAAAGTTGAGACTCAACGTTAACAGCATTTCCTCCTAATGGTTGATTCACTTATCTTTTTGGATCCGTTTTATAAACCTGTTTCATGCAAAGCATGAAACAGTCTACTAATGCTCATGTAGAAAAAATAATTTCTGTGATTTAATACCATTCCCTACCTGTTGTTTGGCATTTTTCCATCTTAGTTGCTATAAACTTTTCTTCATGTATTTTGAAGCTTTTTTAAGACAGCAAAATATTTGAACCCTGAAATGTACATTTGATGAAATCTATCCATTTAGTCTCTGTTTCATTTATTTCTGCTCTGATATTTGTTATTTTCTTCTTTCTACTAACTTTGGGCTTATATTGTTCTTTTTCTAGTTCCTTGAGATGTCAAGTTAGGTTTGTTCATTTGAGAGCTTTCTTTTTTCTTAATGTAGGCATTTGTCACTGTAAACTTCCCTCTTACAACTGCTTTTGATGCATCTTATAAGTTTTGGTATGTTGTGTTTCCATTTTCATTTGTTTCAAGATATTTTTTCATTTCCTTTCTGATTTCTTTTTTGATTTATTGATTTGTGAATTTTCCAGTTTCTTCTTTTTACTGATTTCTAGTGTCCTAGCACTGTGGTTGGAAAAGATACTTGATATGATTTCAATCTTCTTAAATTTGTTACTACCTGTTTTGTGACCCAGTGTATGATCTACGTTGAAGAATGTTCTGTGTATTTTGAGAAGAATGTGTATTCTGCTACTGTTGGATGGAATGTTCTGCGTATGTTTGTTACGTCCATCTGGTCTAAAGTATAGTTCAAGTCTGATGTTTCCTTATTGGTTTTCTGTGTAGAGGATCTATCTATCATTTTAGACATAAGGTAATAATACTTACTTTTGGTGACCCCTCACTATGTGCTGGATGATGCTGAATGACCTGCTGTATGTAGTCTGGATATTTTATTAATGAGATTAATATTCTTAGGTAGGTTCTATCACTTTCTGCCCTCTATAGATCAGGAAACAGAGACTCAGAAAGGTCAAGTAACTTGTCCAAGGTCCTATAGCCAAGTAAAGGGTAGAACTGGTGCTGGACCCAGGTCCACCCGCCTCCAGCACGCCAACACTTCACCACTAGGATATTCTGTCACGTTCTCAGATAGAATTGCCCATGTGTGGTTCCTGCCCAAACAGCAAGCCGTCAGTGGCTCAGAGATTGTGGGGACTGAAAGACTGCCCCATGTGATTGGACATGTTTGTTTCTGGTCTTGGACCTTTAGTTAGAAAACTGGGCAACATATCAACATATTGTTGAAAAAATGAATTTCTAAAGGTGTTTAAATATCCTTGTGAGTCTGTGTGCCTATAGGGAATAAGTAAAGCTGCTTCTGTTTTTTATCAACTTCTCTTTTATTTTTTTAGAAGTAATCTGATCACAGAATTCATCCTATAGAGCGTATGTGAAACACTGAATCATTCAATTGATTTTTCTCTCCTATCCATTAAAAAATAGCAATAACCATGAAAAAAACTCTTAACTATTAGTGGTCCAAATGAGCAAGTTTCCTCCTTCTAAACTGCTGAATGGGAAAGCCAAAATATTGTCAGAAATGCAATCAGAAGACTGCTCACTGCTCCTGGCATTGGGCCAAGGTGAGTTGGCCCATTATTAGTGCCAAGCTCCCTTTTGACAAGGAATCCGCCAGCTGGGCACTCCCCCTGACATGGCTGAGTCATTGCCAAAGTCCATCTTTCTCACTCTTTACTGTATTTGCATCTTTTGATTGACACGCCTTTTTTCATTCTCTAGATTTATTAATACTCCCAATCAGGGCACAGCCCTGTTGTCACCCCCAAGCACTATCCAGTCTATCTTCATTATTATTATTATTAATTTTCATCTAATTAATTTCTTGCAAGCTGGTCGTTATTAGTGCCAAGCCCTTTACTATAATGGTCATTTCATTGCCACATAAGACATGGCTGTTGATTTGAATTTCCTTTGGCTCTAGCCAGACAGAATCATAACTGTAAAGGATGTTGGAGTTAGAAGATATCTTAGAGATAAAGATTATCTTTTGCTTATGAAGAAACCGAGATGCCTTGCCCAAGGTTAAGCTAAAGGACAAGAACTCAGCCTTCTAATTCCCAGGGTATGATTCTGGAGAATACAACTGGGAAACAATTGCATGCTCCAAATGATGTAAATTTTGTTTTGGAGGGTTTGCAACAGTAACAAAAATGTTCCACAGAAGGGAACAAGATGTAGCATTATTTTTTCTCCTCCTAGAGTGGGTGAATTAAAGCACTGAATTGAATTGAGTCAGCGGTCAATTCATCTTTAAATTTCTGGTTTCCATGTCAGGTGTTTTCCCCAATATTTGGATGTGTCTAGATTTTGGAACCCGGCTGTCATTATTAGCCTATGGATCCTTGTATGAAATTTGTATGTTATGGTCGTTGCCTTCTTGTACAACGTTAGTGGGAGAAATCCAAGTACACACAGGAAGAAGTTTGCTTTTTCTCTCTTGAGTGTTCAGGGTAGGAAGTAATCAATCACATTATGGGAATAAAATGCCTTTTCCCTTTTTCAGAGTTCTTACTTGGATTAGATCTCTCCTTTCAATTGGAAATATCAAAGTTGCCGGGCTGGTTTGAATGACAAAGTCAAAAACAATGTGTTTGTTACGGTCATAAATCTTTGCAGATTCTCATTAAGAAGTTCAGGTATTTAAAAAGGAAACTAGATTAAGCAGCAACTGAAGTTACATTCCCAGAGCTAAGCGCTCCCCTCATCACCTTTCTTAACTGAAGCCATGTTTGCTCCAACGAGAGGTTTTGAAAAGTCCTGGCAGTAGGAAAACACTGCAGGGATGAAGTGATTTCATTTCACAAACAAAGCTTTTGAGTAAACAAAAACTGGCATCTGTTTTTTTTTTTTTTTTAATTTCCTGGTGGACTGTAATTATTCTTGTAGTTTCTTTCATCAAATGTTGTAGGTTTTTTTTTTTTTTTTTAAGGAAATAAAAGCCACTTGTTTTTCTTTCTAATGAGGCCTTACTCTTTCTTTTTGGTGTAGGAGGACTGGGGATTACAACAGTATCTGTTAAAAAAGCTTTTCCCAAAGCCAGAGGGTCTACCAGAATGCGTTGCTAGGCTTTAATGATGGAAAGAAAACAAATTGGATCTGTTTTATATTTATGTGGGGGGAGGTCATGGGGAGCTAATGCTTGTGATAAAAATTCTTGGGATTTTCAGGTGCGTTTGCCCTGTGGCGAAGGGTGGCAAGTAGGAAGCAAACATTGGAGAAACTATTTCTCAGCCCCAGATGATGGTCACCAAGTAAGAAAGTGGACTCGTTATTGCCGGGCCCTCTGATTTTTCAAAAGAATCTTGGAATACTGATTTTTTAAACATATTAAGAAAGAATTCACCTATTAAAAACCAAAACCAAAACTAAAACAAAATTCTGCATGGATTAAACAAGTCAATCTCATTTGAAGGTAAATGGTTGCTAGTTTATAACCTATGGCTTATTGTGAAGACCGGAAATAGATAATGAATAGCTGGGGTGCGCTAAGAGTTTTTCAATCTGTGACTCACAAGATGTTAATGTATAATAAAATCAATTCTTTTTTAAGCGGAAGGGAATATAGTAGGATAAAATGGGAGAGTGAATCTCATGTAGTAAGCAAAACAAATACTATCTTGACAAACTTGGTTCAGTTATGCACATATATAGAGAAGCGTGTGCAGAAAGAGTTGGATGTAAACAGTATTTGTTATAATGGATCAA
This sequence comes from Ceratotherium simum simum, assembly GCF_057802395.1. Classification (NCBI taxonomy): domain Eukaryota; kingdom Metazoa; phylum Chordata; class Mammalia; order Perissodactyla; family Rhinocerotidae; genus Ceratotherium; species Ceratotherium simum. The sequence continues at coordinate 5,619,328 of NC_141915.1, forward strand.
TAGAAAACAGTTTGAAGAACACTGGCTAGTGTGAACAGAAGTCCTATTTGAAAAGACTAAAATGAATATGCTTCAGGATCCCTTGAGAAACTAAGTGTGAGCATTCTAGGCTATGGATTCTAAACCTCCGTCTTTTTCAGCCTTGTAACCCCAGGGCCTGGCACTGTATCTGTCACATAATAGATTTACTATTTGTTTAATTAAAAAAAAAGAAAAAAAAATGACCCGTTAGGCCAGAGGTCAGCAATTTTTTTCTGGAAAGGGCAAGATAGTAAATATTTTAGGCTTTGTGGGCCATATGGTCTCCGTCACAACTATTCAACTCTGCTTTTATAGTAGGAAAGCAGCGTTAGACAGTATGTTAATGAATGGGCATGGCCATGTTCCAATAAAACTTCACTTACCGAAACAGGCCTTTGGCCCACTGGCTATAGTTCGCAGACTTCTAGGGCAGGCTAAAGGCTTCAGATACCTCGGTCACCTGCTCTTGCCTTTCTTAACTTATCGTGTTACTCTCAGATGAGTAGCCACCACTAACATTCATGGAGGTGCTGTGAATGCATGATGATTAACTCCCCACTGGAGATACAACTCAGAAATAGCAGAGCTCTTGCCCTCTCTGCATGGCAGTGACCTATAGAACTTTGTGTTCCGAATGATGGCATTCCACGTAATCATGTAGAGATGATTACATGCTCCACCACAAATATTCTGTTTTGGAAGAGACGTCATATAAACACAAACAAGGCAGTCTTTGGTCATTTTTAAAAAAAGTTTAATAATCCATTTTGATGTTTCCTTGACTCTGTACTTGAGTGCGTCTGTAATTTATACATTTCCCCCTACTTTTCCATTTTTCCTTTTGTCTTTTGGACTCCTGGCATCCTGTGAAGCATTTGGAGGGTGGGTATTAGGGGACACAATAGGTAATACTTCATCACCTGACCTCTGTTCTGAGAAGCAATCCCACCATGCAGTTTAATTCAACGTTGGGTCTTTGCAGGTGGGGAGCGAGACATCAAGTTGAGATCAAAGTGTGGGGAAAGATCTCTGAGGATTATTAAATGGCATGTTTAGGGAATTTGGACTTTGTTCTAGATCATCATTGTCCAAAAGAAATGAAATGGAAACCACATATGTCATTGAAACTTTCTAGTAGCCACCTCAAAAAAGTAAGAATGAAGAGGTGAAATTCATTTTAATAATATTTTTATTCAACCCAATATGTCCAAGATATTATAATTTCAACATGTAATCAAAAATAAAACATTATCGGGGCTGGCCTAGTGGTGCAAGCGATTAAGTGCGTGCACTCCACTGTGGCGGCCCGCGGTTTGCCGGTTGGGATCCCGGGCGCGCACCGACGCACTGCTTGTCAAGCCATGCTGTGGCGGCGTCCCATATAAAGTGGAGGAAGATGGGCACGGATATTAGCCCAGGGCCAGTCTTCCTCAGCAAAAAGAGGAGGATTGGCAGATGTTAGCACAGGGCTGATCTTCCTCACAAAAAGTAAAATAATAATAAAATAAAATAAAATAAAATAAAACATTATCAATGAGACCTTTTGCATTTTTCATATGAATTCTTCCAAATCTAGTGTGCATTTTGAGCTTGCAGCACATCTCAGTTCTGACTAGCCACATTTCAAGTGTTCAGTAGCCCCACGAGGCCAGTGGCTACCATATTAGACAGCACAGCTCTAGAGGCAGGGGCAGGGGAAGGGGTCTTCAAGGCTTTCAGTAGAGGACTGATTCCACAGATCTCCTCTGGTTCTGCTGTGGAAGCCTAATCCTAGGTGGCATATGAAGGGTAGAGGATGCTTGCTACACTGAGTGGCTGTTGAGGAATCTAAAGGACAGAGATGGGGCTTGAACCAGAGCAGCACAGTGGGCATGGGAAGTGGGGGAAAGATTTGCTAGATGTTTGGGTAGTAGGAATTACAAAACTTGGTGTGGAATGCTAGCAGTGAGCAAAGGGTGAGAAATTGGAGAATATATGAACATTTCTAGGTCAGGTGTATTTATTAGTAACTGTGGCTGTGATAGGGCACACAGAAGGAAATAACAGGTATCAAGGAGAACAGACCGCTTTGTTTCAGACACATGAAGTGGAAAGTGTGTCTGGGTAAGCTGGAGCTCACAAATAAGGTCAGACTCGGGAGCCATCACGAGGCCTGGTTGTTGAGGTTGTGCCAGCCGTCACCACAGCTGAGATGTGGAAGTGTGTAGCAGAACACAAGGAGATGGTGGAAAGAGAGCAGGACCAAGACAACACGTTTCTATTCTTGCCCCAAAGGGAGACAGTTTCTGTAGTTTGTGCTTGCAGAAGTGTTTAGAGGAACTGTACTGATGTCTATAATTTACTTTGAAACTCATTAAAAGTGGTAAGATGAATTGATGGATGGATAGAGGGATGGAGAGATATGCAATAATAAAAGTATAGAAAAATATATATTTAGAATTTAGTTGGTGGGTAAATGGGTGTTTATTGTACAATTCTTTCTTATGTTTAACATTTTCATAATAAATGTTGGCGGTAGTGGGGAGGAGAGAGTTTCAAGGCCAGTGGTATCAGATGCTGCAGAAGGGGTGAATAGAGGTCTGAGACAAAAGAATGTCTCCTCAGTTAGGATGTCATTGGCGACCCTGAGACCAGGTGGGCTATTGAGTTGTGACAGAAGCCAGCTGGCAGTGTGTTGATGAGTAAATGGAACTGTGTCAGAAGAGACAGAGAAGGTAATGAACTTCACCCATGTGTCTGTCTGATCTCTGCTGTCTCCCTCTTCTTTCCTGGGCTTCAGTTGACCAGTGGGGTCATCATACTTGCTTTGTGACCATGATGGCTAGTCATCCATGTAAATAAAACTTCCCTATATGAAAGGAGGGTTTAAAATGTGTTGAGTGTGTTGTTGTCCTGGTTGCTGCCTTCGTATGTCCTGTTTTCTGCACTGATGTGGTTACTTATACATGGTGGCTTGATCAACGGTTTCCTCATCAGAAGGTTTTAGCCAGATTTTTTTTTTAATTGCAGATGGTGCTTTTTGGATGGATGCGTAAGGTTTCCAGTATTAATTATTGAACACAAGTGGCATCTGATATGCCTATTTCATTTTCTCAAAAATTTTGGTAAAAGCATAGTGGCTATTTTTCAGGGCAGTGCTGCACCAGTGTATTCTAAACTCCATTGTAAGTGTGGAAAGAAAAATAAACTTGCCGTAAGAATCTCCATCTTGGGGCTGGCCCGGTGGCATAGTGGTTAAGTTCTCGTGGTCCGCTTCGGCGGCCCAGGGTTCGCCGGTTCGGATCCTGGGCGCCGACCTACTCACCAGTCACCAAGCTATGCTGAGGCAGCGTCCCACACAGAGGAACTACAAAGACCTCCAACTAGGATATACAACTATGTACTGGGGCTTTGAGGAGAAAAAAGAAAAAGAAGAAGATGGGCAACAGATGTTAGCTCAGGGCCAATCTTCCTCAAAAAAAAAAAGGGGGGGGTGAGATGGAATTATTGTTAAAAAAAAAAAACTCCCTCTTTTTGAACACTCCCTTGCAAGTTCCACGCGATAATGAAGAAATTTAAATGCTTTGTGTTTTCTCTCACAAACATCGAAATTTTTTTAAAGTTTCAACCATCAGATATTCATTCATCAGTGACATATTCTTATTTCTTCTCTGTGAATACCAAATATCAGACATTCTTTGTTAATGCTCCTCATACTTTCCTTTCTCTTCTCTGGAAATTTTGGTGATGATGAGAAAGCATTAAAAAAAGAAGAAAAGAAAGAAAACCCTGAGAAAACCAAACCAATTTATTCCTTTACTGTCTGACTCAAAAATTTATTGCTCATGGCAAAAAAAAAAAAAAAATTTAATGTTTTGTTTATTATTTAGTGGATAGTGACTGTTTATCTCCAATTCATAGAGGCTCATAGAGAAAGGAGTTAGAGGACATTTCAAGCTGAAAATTGCTTAAAATAAGGAGACTCGCTATATCTGAATTTGAAAAACTCTCTTCATGGCGTCTCTCTAGATTTAGTATTAGAGTATTGCAAATAATTCATCTATTTTACCATCAGCCTCCTTTCCAGCCCACTCAGAAATCTAAGAGTAGCCCTTTAGCAGCATGGTGACAGATTAAGGGGGATTTATCTGGAGAGGATGAGGAGGGAGGGAAGAGAGGAGACTGTAGGGAGTCCAGAGAACTGAAGAATTAGAAAGCTAGTGGCTTAAGTTTAAACACATATCTGCATGAAATCTTAATTCATCTAATATCCTGATGAAAATGAAGCCAGCTGCCATGTTGCCCTCTGGGTATGTGTTAAAAAACTTGAAAAAATTTCATTGCGTGATCAGAAACCCTACATAATTGGGGCAGAGGAGAAAGTAGCAAACTAGAAGGAAAAAAAAAGACTAGAAAGAGAAAGCAGTGTGAGCAAGTGCTTTGGAGGGCCACCAATAAAGGGGCAAAAAGACCAACATGAAGGGGAATGCCATATGAAAGCAATTTCAGATCTTGTTCGTGGTCAACCCTATGTTTGGGGCAGATACCTCTGAAGGCTTTCGTGAGTTCTGAAATTCTCAGATGTGGGAATGTTGGTACCTGCTCTTCTGCATCTGTCTCCCCTGTCACATGCTTCTCTATGGCCATGGGTTTTCAGTTAATTTCCTCAGACCCTAAATTTATTGCCTTTTCAGTTTCTACCATAATTTTGTTCACTTGGTGGTGTTTCTAAAAGAATCATTTCCCCCCATTTCTGGAGACTGAATATTGTTTTCACAGCAATTCAAATTTTCTGCCTCTACAAAATTAACAAACAGCTGATCTCATAAACTGTGCAGTCTCCTTACACATTATCAAAGTGTGTGCGGGGGTTACTCTATATGGCAACGCTAGTTAAAAGAATAAGGCATTCAGAAAGACATGACAGTATTTCAAATATGGTTTCTTATAATAGATTATTGATTTCTCAGGGAAAGGAAGCATGAAAATCATTAATCAAATGATCTAATATATGATCAGTGCTACGTAATATTATTATGAAATGCTTAGAAATCCATTGGACATTAAATGTCTCATTCCATGTGCACCCCCCGATTGTTTAGCAAACTACATCAATGGATACATTATATTTTGACTCTATTCTTGCAAGCATGTTTCCCCTTCATTTATAAAAAAGCAAATAAATAATAGTTTATCTAAACAGCTTTATTAATATATTGGCTTGAACATGTGACTTATATATGCCTATTATAAGTCATATTATCATAATGTACCAGTACAGTTTTAAAGGTTTGGGTGAAATTATTGCCCTTCAAAACAGGAAGTTCTTAAAAATCAAGTAATAATTAGATATGTAAGCAGTTTCAGTATATTGATTTGGACATCTGACTTATGTGTGCCTATTATCAGAGTTTTGTAGAGTATGCTAGCAGTTTCGAAAGCTTGAGCAAAGTCATTTTCCTTGAAAACAGAAAGTTCTTTTTCTTCCTCCCCAAGGCCTCTAAAAACCTGAACTGTTGAACTCAGATTTGAGTAATGATGTACTGTGCTTTGCCAAATGACTCGTTTCCCCTTTTATAACATCCATCAGAAAAAAGGAAGTGTTCATTTGGACAAACTGTTTCCCAAGAAAAGTTTTCTTTTGTATTTGTTTGCTTAAGTCGAGGTAGTTTTAAAATCAGAGGAAAACTTCATATTGTTCTCGGGTGACATTTAAGAAATAAAAAGGTTTGAGTCTGTGGTTATATTCTTTTGGCACAGAAATGCTAAGACAGTAGTTAAAGGAAATAGTGTCTTCCATAATCATAAGGAAGTAATGTAGACTACTTAACGACATATGTTCATATAAAAATGACAGAAATAAGACATATTTCACATATTTGCAGTTTTTTAGACACAACCACAACAAAATATAAAATGTATTTTAAACATTTTTTTTTGAAAGTTTGAAATATTTAGGCTCAGAATGGTGTGACTGGATTTACTTTTATCATATTCAATTTGAAATTCATGGGCTTTCTACCAAAGCTCAGCCCTCTGGGGACTGAATTTGTTTATTCTTATCCAAAAATAAAGTGCCTTATTATTAAGAAAAAAGTACACTATCATAAAATCTCATTATTAGGATTGGAAATGACCTCCCGGTCATCTAGTCCAATACTTATCTGATAGACCAAAGTTTATTAAAACAGTTCCATAGCTATTCTAGTCATCAAATAATGCTTTTGAGATATGTCTCCAAAACACTGATATAACATAACTTATTTGAAGAGTGAAATATTTAGTCAGTCCATTGCTTCTTTTGCCTACTGGTTGCCGAGCAGATTCACATCTGTCTATCGTTTATTCATGTGACTAGTTGTTTTGAGACAGTGTGGAGTGTGTAGACAACTTTAGAAATATGGTTTTATTAGCTCATATTAAAGTTTATTTATTTATTAGGAAGATAATACAGCCAGTTCTGCTATAACACTTGTTTTGAAAACGTGAATTTGTTCCAGTGGAATTAATATAGTAGGAAACTATTTGAATATAATGCCCATTTTGCATTTGCTTAAGCACATTTTTGTCCACAAGAAACACTAGATGAATGCACAAAACTGCACTCAGCTGAATTCAGCCACGCAAGAATACATACACACACACGCCTCGGATATCTACCAGCTACGTCAGCTTATGCAGGCTATGAGTCACACCCGTCCAGGTCCGGTGTACAGCTTTAGGTCCCATTTTATTTTATTTTTATTTTTGTGAGGAAGATCAGCCCTGAGCTAACATTCGATGCCAATCCTCCTCTTTATGCTGAGGAAGACTGGCCCTGGGCTAACATCGGTGCCCATCTTCCTCTACTTTGTATGAGCCACCGCCGCAGCGGAGCGCGTGCACTTAACCGCTGCGCCACAGGGCCGGCCCCTTTAGGTCCCATTTTAGATAACCCTCCTTCCACCACTTCACAATAACTCACAAGCTGCCACCCTTCCAATGCCCGCTTCCACAAGAAAACCTCAGGGCTTTGTCAAGGTGAAGTGTCGTATTTATTGTAGTATTATTAATTTCGTAACCACTGGTAAAACTGTGCTACCATTGTTAATAGGTTCCTACCTTTTTTTTTAATGTGCCACTGGTAAAGTTTTGGAGTGTTGTACTTTAACTCCATTTTCCCCATAAGCCTGGTGGTTTTTGTTGTATAATTTTATACAGTGCGATGATCTTAGGAATGCATATGTTGGAGTTACAGCACAATGGACTATATATGCTCACCCATTACAGAAAATGTAGCAAATGCAGTAAAGACTATCCTTGTAACCAATTTGATGTATCTTCTCCCAGGCGTTTTACTAGGTATCACATATTTTTAAAAATTGTTAACCTACTTAGGCTCAGGGCATATGTACAATTTCTTATAATTTTATCATTTAGGAGTGTAGTATAAATACTTTCTAACTATATTGTTTTAGGCCTTTTATAAATATTGTAATGACTTCTGAATCCCCTTTTAAGAATATATCATAATTTACTTATCATTTAACCTTGAAGTACTTTTTAATTTGGGGCTGTTATAAACAGTACTTTGACGGATATCTTTGTTTGTAATGCTATTTTTCATACTGAGCACAAGTTGCTTAGAATGTACTCTCAGAAATAGAATCATAAGGTCAAAGGCTATGAACATTCGACACAGATTGCTAAATTGATTTACAAAATAGTTGTATGAATTTTTACTCCCAACAGCATTGTACAGGTAGAAATGTGATAAAGTTTCTATGTTTCCTAAAACAGAGAGAAAATTTCATTTGAATGGAAAAATGTGTTCAATTATACAAATGTTTTAATTTCTTTAAAAAAAAAGATACACAGTGCTAGGCACCTGGATTTTTTTGAAATATATCGTTGTGTGTTATGGTCAAAGAATCTCCAGCTTATCTAGCATTAAAATGTTTTTCTGGGGATTTAGACATGTTGCTCATACATTTTATGTATTTAATGCAAATGGCAAATTTGAGAATCATAATGATGGAAAATCAATTTCTATTTTTAATAAGTGAAATAATTTAAATTTAAATAATTGCCATACTTGCAAATAATTATTCACATTGACATGGTATCTGTAATTCCTCTTACCTGAGTAAGACTTCGTTATTAAGGTGCTCTGGTGTCACACTGAGAATCCAGTTGTCACTCCTTAAATATTAGCAAGTCGCTTTCCCATGCCAATCACTGTAATGGGTACTGGATCTGTGTGGGAGGAGAGACCTTGGGGCCCAGGCTCCAGATTGGATTGAATTAAGGCCTTGGGTGAGGAAGGCATAGCTCTGCAAATACCACTGTGCAAGACCCTGACTTTTAAAGATTTCAAAGATGTTTCACTGATCGCATGGGTTCAGTGGTCTGGATGTGCCATTGGTCACCTAAGCACTCCTTATTGTTTAATGTCTACTTGATTCCAGTATTTCCCTCTGACAAACAAAACGGTGGTGGACTTCTTGTAACTAAATCTTGAATGCTCACCCATGATTATTTTCTTAGGATAACTTCCTAGAAGAAAAATGTTGGGTAAAATAGCATATACATTTTTTTCAAGGTTTTTGATAGATATTGCAAAATTGCCCTTTGGAAAAGTTATGCCAAATACTCCCACTAGTGGTGTGAGAGGGTACCTTTCATTGGCTTCTAGATTAACAGCCATTAGGTGAAGTCTTTTCTCCGTACATACATAACAAAAGGTATTATCAACATTTCTCTTGATCCATAAAATAGTCATCAGACATAAAAGTTGAGTTGGGGCGTGCCTGAACTTGATGCAAATGATAATCATATTGACTGTTTGTAGAAAAGCACTTTCTAGTAGAGAAGCCTGGGATCTCGTCCTGACTTTGTTGTTACTTAGTTAGTGAACTTATACCAGGCACTTGACTTCCCTGTGACTGAGTTATTTCATCTGCAAAATAAGAATGTCAAATTAAGTGATTTCTGTTCATTCCCTCGGAGACTAAAATTGTACCATTCTATATGTATCCTGTACTATGCTATATAAATATAGACTAAGGAAAGCTTGTGGGCTTTATTATCATGACGAATATTCTCAAGCTCTCACCTTTCCTATCTCCTCGGAGGTACGGTTAGCTTTGCTGGTTCCCTCCACAGCCCGACCTAAGGGCTCTTCAGGGTGGAAGGTCGTGGGGAAGGCAGGCCCTCTGCAGTGAGGCAGCTAGGAAGCAACCCCGTGGACCCACTGGAAACTGAGAATCCATAATAGCTTAGAGGCAAGATCTCGTCCAGTCCAGACAAGGCAGAATCAGGGTGAAGTAAACCTTAGTTTCCTGAGTTAATGGCATGCTAGTTAGGCCATCCTACCAAGCAAATGCCTGTTCTGTCATCCAGTTCTAGACTTGAAAATTGTGATTAATTGCACTAATAAGTTTACTGCCAAAAAAAATTTGAGTAGTTGCTTGATCTAGGAATAACTAATTAATTCTTAGGATGTCTCTTGATCTCACATGCTGGTGAGATCTTAATTAAAATGAGATGCTATATGCTACTTAAGGGTTGTGGACACCCCCAACACTGCAGTGGTGGTTTGGAAGATATGTCCACAAATTCTTTGATACTCCTTCCTTCAAGAAGTGGAGCTCAATCCTCCTCCTCTTGAGTGTGAGCTGGGCCTAGTGACTCATATCAAAGAGAATACGGCAGAAGTGATAGAATGCTACTTCCAGGATTTGATTATAAAAAGACTGTGCTTTCCAACTTGCGTGTGTTCTTTGTCTTGGATGATTTGACACAGGGAAGTTAGTCACCATGCTTTGTGAGCAGCCCCATAGAGGGGCCCACATGGCGAGAAACTGAAGTCTCCTGCCAACAGCCACATTAGTGAGTTTAAAATGGATCTTCCAGCCTAGTCAAGCCTCCATGTGACCGCAACCCCAGCTGACAACTCGATTGCAATCTCAAGAGATACCCAGAGCAAGAACCACCCAGATAAGCTGCTCCAGGATTCCTGACCCTCAGAAGCTCTGTGAGATAATCAATATCTAAGTTACTAATTTCTGGAGTCATTTGTTATGTGGCAGTTGCTAGTACAACCACCAGCATCATTTGCTAAAGCAGTGCTTCTCAAATCTAAGTGGGCATCAGAATCACCTGGAGAGCTCATGAAAACACAGATTCTTGGGCCCCAGCTCCTGAGAATCTGATTCAGTAGGTTTAATGTGGGACCTGAGAATGTGCATTTCTAAGAAGTTCTCAAGTGTTGCTGATGCTGCCAGTTTGGGGACCATCTTTTAAGTGTGAAGGACTTTATCTGCTGCCTGGAAAACCTTGCTGTGAACATGCTTTCCACAGCAGAATAGAGCTTTTCCATGGCACTATCCTGGGAAATTTTTCTGGCCTTCCCAATCCACCTGGAGCCTCTCTTTGCTATCCAGCATTGAAGGGAATGAAGCTTAACACTTACAATGAAGGCTTTTGAGGCTTCTAAATCTGCTGGTCTGTTGCTAGCCATTCCAGCAATTAGTGTGTTTTCCAGCTCTTTCTTTCCCATTACAATTTCCTTCCTTTCTTAGCTTCTATTGGCAGACTCCTTGCTAACCCTTGGCATGGTCTTGTGCTGTCTGGGAATCTCTTAGACAAATGCAGAAGGAGCTAAGTCTATGAATAAGCTGTAAGCTGAAATGGTGGGAGTTGAAGGTTAAGAATGGTTTTCCCGTTGTTTTCTCTGACACAAGTCACCGTAATTAGAAGTGAGCAAAAACTCCCCAATTGGAACTAGGAATCAACTAGATGCAGACTCATGCTTATGTCTCTGTGGCTCTTTTCTTCAAAGCACACTCCCGCCTTTATCTGACCAGTGCAGTTTCATTTACAATGTCTTATGAATCTGGCAAATTTTGAAATCAAATGGAGGCTGGGAATTTTATTCCTTTCTGTCCTCAAGCATCATTATCCAACTTTTTTGAGCCTCTAAAAGACCCTTCTTTTCCCTTAGTGCAGGAGCTTGCAGTTTGGTGGGGGCATCGGGAAGGAATCACAGTATAAGGCAGCATGTGCAGTGCCAGGTGAGGGGTAAGGATGATAAGTATCAGAGAATTTCAGAGCTGAGAGAGCAGGAGAGACCTTTGTGTGCTGGGGCATTGGGCGAAAGCCTCCTGAAGGAGATGGGATCATAAAAAATGAATAGGAATTAGATAAACAGAGAGACATTGGAAAGAAATGCTAGGTAGGGGCAACTGCAAAGTGGGACAGAGATATTTAGGTGCTGTTGTGGGGTGGTAGTAACAGGATTAGTGTGACTAGGTGGACATTTCGTCTATGAAGAGTATTGTGAGATAAGATGAGAAAGAGAAATTAGAACCTCATTGTGGGGACTACTGAAAGTCAGTTTAAAAGTTTTGAAATTTTTTTATGGAAATAGGGAAACTTTGTGAACAGGGTAATGATATATACCCTTAAATGTTTTAGGAAGATTGCCGTGGAAGTGGGTATAGACTAATTAAGTGAGTAGGTGTTGGGTGTGGGGTAAAGTGTGCTTCAGGTGAGAACTCCACCAAGTGGACAACTTCTGTACAGGTAATGGAAACATGATCTGGATGAGACTGGAAAGTAAGAATCAGAGAATAAAAGGAATTAAAAATGACTCTTCCCAAATTATCATCATGGTAGTATGGAAATGGGTGAAACTGAGAGAGTATGGATAAGGGGTTGTGGTTCTGGATGCACAGAGAGGTCAGGGGGTGAATTCCAGGTAGAACCTTCCATCAGGCAGAGGTATAACACTACAGATGTAGACTTGGAGTGATCTGCTTAGAAGTGAGAGGAGAAACTATGGATGGATTGAATTTTTAAGAGATGGAGAGCAGGAAGCTTTGGAAGAAGCCTTAGTGGGGACACTGGGCTGTGGAAGGATGTTTTAAAATGGGTTCAGAGAGGTCGGATGAGACACAGGGACACTAATGCCATGGAGGCCAGGACAATGGTCATCTTAAATGCTGAAAGGAAGGCTGCTAGGGAGAACCAAGAACACTAAAGATTGATGGATTTGGCAATGAGATGGTGAGGGTAAGCAATCTCATGGACATTCAATATTTTGACTGAAATCCAGATAAAAGGGGAAAACCTTTTTGGGGAGATGGAGTGGGTTGTACTGTTTCTCCTGGACCTCCTGAACTCCGGGACTGCACGTAAAAATCCCTTTCTGCCCATTGGGATCGGGCTGTTAAAAAGCAGAGTCTTATGGTGGAAAAGGGTCATCGCTTTTCTGCAATTCAATATATAAACTTTTCACTTATTCCTTTCATGTCTCCCAGATCCCTAACAGGATGGTTAGCTCCTTGAGTCTGTTTTGCTCAATTTTTTATTTTCCTGTGGTTTCTGGCCCAGTGCCTCGCACCTGGTAGAAACTCAGAAAATAGCTGTGGAATCCCCCATCTCCTTAATCCTATAAAATAAGAGAATGGGTCTGAAGATCAAGCAGGTGAAATGACCTGAGCGGATTAAAACACGGCCAGGACATCTGCCCTAGGAAGCCCAGCCTCTTAGAACAGAAGCCAGAGGGTCAGCAACAGCCAATTCAATCGTGAGCCCTGTAACAACCACAGGATCCAATAACTTGAAGCAGCTCTCACATCCCTTCTGCCAGCTAAGGGGTTGTCCTTAGCATCCTAACTTCTTTTAAACCTTCATTTAAAATTTCCAAATGCATTGGTTTCCTAGTCCTTCCAAATAAAGTTCACAAGACAGAGGTCCAACTCTTCATCCCCTGGAAGGAAAGTGTATGGGACACACTGTGATCCGGGAGACAGGAGACCTACGTTTTGCCACGCGATGCCTTGATTTGGGACAAGTCAGTTCCCCTCTTTAGGACTCGGTTTTGTTTTCTCAAAAATGGCTTTGACTCAATGCTTTCTGAACATATTTGGTCATCTAGGGAGAAATGTTCTCAAGCAATTCATAGAGGTAAAAAAGACATGGTGAGGGGGTGAGGTGAAGAGAGATGAAAAAAATCTATCCAGAAGCATTTTGTTACTGAAGAAAGCATTTTCCTGTGAAGTCTCTCTTTCGTTTTGTTTTTTAATGGCATTTTATGATGAAAAATTTCAATATTTAGCATAGCTCTAAGAATTTTATAGTGAACACCCATCTACTCACCACCCGGATTCTATTCTTAATGTTTTACTGTCCTTGTTTTATCACATATCTTTCCATCTATTTATCCTGTATGCAGTGTGGATTCTCTCCTGTTTTCATGATCCCTCAGGGCATTTTAACTCTCCTCCAACACACAGGGCTGTGGGAAAGTTAGGGACAGTTGCCAATTAGCCATTGAGACAAATTGGAGTTGGCAAATTGGTAACCAGCGCCATCTTGGATACCCTCTGAGGGACCTTTTCTCCCTGCAATCTTCAGAGAGTAGAACATTTGCTAAAATAATGCATCAACTGTACAATGTAAAATATGACAATAAGGAGACTGAGTTTTAAAATAAACCCACAGAATTTGTAGATCCAAATGAGCAAAGTTCATCAACGCAGTCCCCAGCAGAGGCTATAAACCCATTCCAGTATTGCCATCACACAAAGTATTTTGGGGAATTTTTTCTTTTGGAATTCCCCTCAGAACTCGACAGCTTACAAGAAAACTGGCTTTATTGCTTCTGGATAAGCACACACTGATTAGACTTGTAACTGCTACTTCTCAAAGCCATTCTCCAGCCCACCTTTCTCTGTTTCAGCCCACCTGTGACTCTTGCTGTCACTACCCATGAGCTTGTGTGGGCTGAAGTAGCACTTGTGAGTTCCCTGGGTCTGCAGACAGCTGAGAAGAGACCTTTGATGACAACAAGCTTCTCCTGTTTCTCTCTGTGGTGCTGAGCAACTCACCATCCAGTGCCCGCATCTCAGCTTCCTTCTCAATAAAATATGGCCAAGAGTTTTTACCTTGCTCTAGTTAGCGGGTTGTTGTGATGAAAGAAAAAAAACAAAAGAAAAAAAGAAATGCTTAGGAACCTAAAACTCCTGTAAATACATGAAAAATACATGGAGTATTATGATTTTAATTCTATTTAAATAAAAGTTGTCAGGCCAAAAAAAATAAAAGATTGAAAGGAAATACATTAAAACGCTAGCAAGCTAGAATTATGGATGAGTGATTATTTCCTCTTCTTGTTTCCAAAATTGTTTATAAGGTGATATTCCCTTTATCATGAAAAAGTGTATTGGGACTAAGCATCTCTTGTTCTTATCATTTTAAGACAAAAAAGCAAGAAATGATTTTTGTAGTAGAGAGTTGAAGAAGGAAATGACCAGTCATTTGGGAGAGAAATTGAAATATTATAGAAATGAACCTTCTTTGCCTGATAACACTGACTGCAGGTTTATACCTTCCATAGCCTAAGAACATTCTTACTTTGCATCCCTGGGTAACAACTGGAATCTCACAAATGTGTTGAGAATATTCCAATGTAGAGGATTTTATCACTTTGGAGCTATAAGAAGACTTTGAGAGGCTAGGTTAGCTGTCAGTTAACCTGCTAACTCCTGTCTTCTGCACTGTGCCACTTTCCAAGCTGGATTAGTGGTGACTCCCAGAATAGAATTTCCAGGTCACAGCGTCTGTGAGCAGGAAGGTGGGAGGAGTGTGGAATGGCTAAAGACCTATTTTAGATTCTTAGAACAGAGAATGTGAAAACCACGGAGGTTACAAGGGGAGGTATCATTGAGATTCTTTGGATGTACTATTCAGAAGGTTTATTTTGCCTTTTTTTCCTACTCTCTTTCCCAAGGGATTCAATTTACATCAGAATTTTACTTCCAGTCTAGTTTGCTGCATTCAAGGTTGAGAAGTTGATAGTTGTGAAAAATGAACATCTTAAAAATCATTACTGGTTGTGCAGAGACAGAAGTGGAAGGAGCTGGCAGGGCACCGCCTGGGAACATGAGCAGTGAATCATCTGGCTCATTCTTGTCTCGTCTCGGAGCATCAGGCTCTGTGTACTGATAGCATGCCAGAGCAGTCTCCACTGGAGGGCTTGTGTGGTTGTGTGCTGTGTTACACAAGCTGTAGCCGTGCTTGTGGAGGTCGGATGCTTAGCCTCTCCGCTCAGGAGGCGTGGTACCAATATAGCCTCATAATTAAAACCTTTAATTATCTCAGAAACACTTCCAGTGATGAGATGGACTGAGCTGAGGCAAGATGTGATCTACTTTGCACCTCCCTCCGCCCACGAACAATAAACACATAGGAATGTCGTATAAAATATAACCACCACCACAACAAAAACAAGTACACCCAGCCAAAGTTCAAAGAAAGGAAGTTCTGCCAGAACAGTAAGCGGAGGCTGAGGCTGCAGTGACCACAGGGGATAAGCAGGAGAGAGAATCTGCAGGTGGACGGCTGGGGCTTGGGGCTTTGGCCTGCATTTGCCAGGAGGGACAAACTGTGCCCCCTGCAGAAAGCCAGACGCCGTGACAAACCCCATGCTCCTTGACCTCGTGGCTCACTTCCCAGGCTCAGAAAAAAGTGGCGAGGAAGCTTGTCCTGTATGTAGGATTTTGGACAAAAGAAAAAAAATCACCCACAAGGAATTAAAACTGCACCTCTCTGAGCTGTATGCTTGCATGTGGTCTGAGTTTACACTTCCTGTAAAGTGTGAGAAATCAACAGAAGAACTGGTCTCAGGACCATTGAAACCCCTGTTATCTGTGGCAGAAGAAAAACTGAAACTTCTTTGGATGATTTTTCATCACTTGGTTCCCAGGGGACTCCCCCAGAATGAACAACCACAATTGAGGACGAGAGCACCATTCGCCATTTCAATCACCTGAAAAAAGAAATCAGCCTTGAGGGAGAGGCTGTAGACCCCACAAACCCCAAGACAGACCTCAAAAATATAATACTCTGTAAGATACTTAACATGCTTGTTTCAAATTATTAAAGAAATAAAAAGAAATACAAAAATCAGAATGAAAAAGTATGACAGCATAGAAAAGATTTGAAAAAGAACCAAATAGAAAGTGAAATGAAAAACAGCATTGAAATTAAAAACTCAATGGATAGGATAAATTATAGATTAAAAATTGCAGAAAAACATAGTAATAACTAAAAGATCAATCCGATAAATTTACCCTACAGCAGAGCAAAACAGCTGAAAAATATTAATAACTAAAAGATTTGATGAAATTACCAAAGATATAAAGAGATGGGGACTAGAAAAGAGTGGTTCAGAGACATGGAGAATAGACCAGTGAGGCCCAGGATCCATTTATTTAGACTTCCAGAGGAGAGAACATGGATAACTTTCAGATTAACAAAGAGAGAGTTAATTACATGCAGACTTTCACTGAAACAACTACTAAATGACATATTTAGCAAGAAAGACTGAATCCAGAAGGAAAGCATGATGTAGTAAAAGCAACGTTGAGCCAAGAAATGGGTAAGCTTGCTAGTACATCTAGATGAGCAATGACTATAAAATTAATACAAGTAGTAAATTGGTTGGATTACTAACGAGAATGAGAGGAAAGTGAAGTGAGTGGCAGTGTTAAAGCATTTTAAAGTCTTTTTGTTGATAGCGAGAAGGATAGGGATACTAACTTTAGATTTTCCTAAATTCATCATCACGCAAAACATTTAAATGTAACCACTAAAGGAATAAAAACTGCAAACTGGAGAGGTGATAAAACGAATACAAATAAACTTGATCAATCCAATAGAAGTTAAGAAAGGAACAAAGAGACAGACGTAGTAAACAGAAAGCATCAAATAAGAGAAAAGTTCAAATTGATAAGTAATCAACATAAATGTAAATGGATTAAACTCAAACATTGAAAGATTCTCACATTGGGTAATTTCCTCAGAGAAACAGGTCTCCATCAGCAAGAACCTGGATCTCTGGAGAAAATCCCTACTCCCTTCAAACTTCCTCCATGTACTTCACTTCTAATATCTTCTACACCAAGGGATAAAAATACATGTTGCTGTGCAGAGGCCGAGTCAAGATCAATGTTCAGAAAAAATATCATTAACACATATCCTGAGGTGCTGCTGATGGGAGAATTGCTTTTCTTGGATTAACATTAAAAACTTCCTTAAACCAATCACTAAACTCTTTAGCTTCCTACACAGCAATGGTAATGTAGCTTTTTGGTCAATGGGATGAGTCCAAATGTTTCATTGTGTAACAGTAGATTGAGCCATTCATTCATCGATAATTAAGAAAAACTGTATGCCTGGCACCAGTGCTAATAGTTGCAATTTTGTGATTTTTAGGTTGCCCTCTCACAGTTAATTAAAAGCACTTAAAAAGTTCAGAAACATATATTCAGGAAAGGAAGCAGCTCCAGCTGTGTTCTCTAGGGACAAATTTCCATAGCCAGAAAGAGAGAGAATAGTAGTCTTCAGTCCAGCATCGGGGACCCATGTCTTGAGGGAAAGCTGTTTTCCTGTGCTCTGTTGGGCTGAAACCTTCTGGATTCCATCCACTCAGTGATTTTTAGAGGCAGAGTGTCAGAGCTGGAAAGAACCTTCTGAATTCCCAATCCGTCAAGCTGCTATAGAGATGAAGAAAACTCAGTGTCCCCCCACCCTCTACTAGGATCAGCAGAATAGCTGGGCATCTCTGATATTTTCTTAGTTCTCCTAGATTCCTACTCCTACTCCTAGATTACCTACAAAAATCCTACTCCAGTTGCCTTGCCACTGACGTAAGGTCCTCGTGCAGGGTGGTCTGAGTGAAACATACCTTGGTACCAACCAACACACAGACCCTCTGGGTCACTGGAAGAGCAGAGGATTCGCCATCCCCCTTCTGCGGCAGGTGGCGCTCTTCTGATCTCTCCACTCCCCTTGTACTCCAACTGTAGTTTCTTTCAATACCATTGCCCCCCTGAGAAGAACGCCCGTGATTGGGACCTGCCCCAGGGTTCCGAGGGCATGTTAAAGAGCTTCATCACTTACTTTCCTCCTTTCCAAATGGGATCCACGCATCCCTGGAGGATGTGGGGTCTGGGAGGTTGAGCAAAATGGGTTGCCTCCTCCTGCCTGCCATCTGCAGCGTGCAGCATAACAGGTTCGCATTTTCCCCACTTTCAGTGCACCCCTGAGAATCTCCGGGGTCTTGTTTAGGGCCCCTTTTGGTCTGATTCAACTCTTTTACTCCAACAAAATGAGCAAACAACAGCTGGC
Source organism: Ceratotherium simum simum (assembly GCF_057802395.1). Lineage (NCBI taxonomy): Eukaryota > Metazoa > Chordata > Mammalia > Perissodactyla > Rhinocerotidae > Ceratotherium > Ceratotherium simum. Next base: position 5,637,505 of record NC_141915.1, read on the forward strand.
TGCCTTAGCTTTTCAGGCTCTGTAGCCGCTCCTGATACACAATCCCCTTGTAAAAGAAGCTAAGGCCTTCCAGGCAACTGAGGTTAGACAAAAATCATCTTTTTATGAACTCAAGTACTGTCCTGTCATGGTAAATATAAGATGCTTTACGGTCGCAGGGCACGTCGCTGGGCTTCATAAACCCTGACTCCTGGAGCTCAGCTGGGTGCCTTGATATTTGACTCTCTGGATGGAGTTTGGCCCGGTGGAAATGTTTGCCAGCGATTTCCATCAATGTAGAAAAACAGGACTTGTAGCCCATAAATTCTCTGCCTGGCCAGGGTGGGGTGGGGTGGGGGTAGGTATGGTGGGGCTGGGGGAAGGGCTGAAGACAGAGGGTGGAGGATGTTAAAGGCCTTCCATCAGGATAATGTTTCTTCAGTTTTCGAATCTGTCTTTCACGCTGGACATTTTTATAGGGCCATTCAATCCCAGGATGTAAGGGAGATCAGAGAGGGCGGGAGGGGGCTGCAATGTCGGGAATTGGATAGGGTTACTGTCCCCAGCCCGCTGTTTCTCCGTATGTGCCCCGGCCGCCACACTGGTGACAGGATGTGAAGCGTTCACAGAATGGCCTGGGATGTCTGTCTGTCCAAGGCCTCTCACAGAGCGAGTCCCCTGGATTGCTCCAGGCCACGCCTGTGCCTGACTCATCTCCTGGCCTGTGGTAGGAGCCCAGTAAACTCTTGCAGGCTGCAGGGCTCCCCTTTCCTAGAGACAGGGCCAAAGGGACTACTGGCCTATTCCAAAAAAAGGCAGGATGGTAGTGGTGATGGGTAGAAGGGAAAGAAGGAGCAGAGTCAAGGCCATCATTTGTTCCCATTTTTGGGCATTTTGAGACAGCACAAACACCGGTCTTTGCCTGCGGCCTCAACTCTCTGTAAGGGACATTTGCAGCGTGCTTTGTCAGCCATGGATTTCTCCTGGAGCTGAGCTCCCTGGCCCAGTGAGAAACCCATCACCACCAAGGACTTCCCTGAGGAAACTGCCTTCAGCTCCACCCAGACCAGCACTGCATCCTCGTTTTGCTCTTGGTGCCTCCCCTCCTTACCGCCACGATAGGGACATTTGTGATGGCAAATGCACAGCTCTGTCTTTTGGATGCTCCTGTGAGCAAAAGGGCTGCTGTTTGCTGCTGTCTCCAGCCTGGTGGGAAGTCTGTGGCCAGTGCATTTGGGAATGGTTCTAGCCTGGCAGTATCTCAGGGTGAATGCTTGCAAGAAAACCGGCAGCAGGGAGAGAAAAATGCAATCTAACATTACCTCCTAACACCAGAGACTTACCACTAGTAGGACGTGGACAAAAATACACAGCTGCAGCCAATGTTTAAGCTTCCATTCCTCCAGGGCATTGGGTCCGCATGCTGGCTGCTTGCTAGAATCACCGGGGAGTTGTAAATACTGATGCTCTGGTCTGTCCCCAGAGACTCCTATTTAATTGGTCTGAGGTGGGCTCCAAGGAATCTTTGTGCATCCTTTAAAATTTCCCGAGATGATTCTAATGTGCACGAGGGATGGGGGCCTCTGCTTAGATCTGTTATGAACAGAAATGAGGGAGATGGGAGTGGTTTGCTTCTGGTCTTTTCGTGGCTCTTCTACACCCACATCCCCCTTAGGCTGAGCATTTTAAGGTTTCGTGCTGTGCTGGACAATATTGCTGGAATTTAAGTCTGAATTTCACCTCAGCCTGTAAACTTGAGGAATGCCACTAATTTCCTAAACTTTGGTGTCTTTCTCTCTTAAAAGAAGAAAACATTTAAAAAAGTTTTACTGAAGTACTAGCTACTTTAGTTCAAAGTCAGGTTCTTTATTAGGCACCTGTATTGTGGTTGTACTTTGAGTAAAATAGTAAAATGTTTAAATAATATTTAACATTTAGACATATTTATTGAGTAATGGAGCTGTATTGTTTTGCCCTGAAAGAGGTCAGCTCATTTTAGGATGGGCGTAATCAGCAAGGGTGTCCAGACTAATGGAAACCCTGTATTCTAAACCAAAAGTCTGGACACATGTTATGACAAAAAAAGAAAAAATTGTCTCAATGGTAGACATCCTGAATGTGATAAGTGTATTATGATTACTTAGGAGGATGCTTTTGTTCTTAGGAGATGCACGCAGAAGTATTTAGGGGTGAAGTGTCACGATGCCTGCAACTAACTGGATATTATGGTTCAGCAGAAGAATATATCCCTTCGCACACACACAGAGGCAAGCGTGGCAAAAACGAACAATTGGTGATTCTAGGTGAAGAGTATATGGGCAATTCACTCTTACTGTTGTTGTAGCTCTCCTATAACTTTAAAATTTTCCAAAATAAAAATTTTAGGAATCAAAGGATTGAAAAGTTGGTGGCCCAACTGTAAACTAACTGTGAAAAATGAGTATTGTTAATTGCACAATTGAAGCAAAATAAATAAATAAATGAAATTCTATATTTGCTCATTGTTTACCAGCCTCCTCGGTTTAAGGATAATGCGTGCTTACATTCTGTGCCCACAATGTGACACAAAAAATGCTAGTTGCTGCTAGCCATTCTCTGAAGCTATCTGTTAACAATGTGTTCATTTCTAGAATTTTATAAGGCGAAAGATGCCTTAAAGGTAATAAATTGCTTAAGATCTTTATGTATATAATATATATATTTATAAATTGTGTACTATATATAATATATATTTTAATCTAACTTTTAGTGTAGTCTGGAACTAAAAAGTTTGGACATACAAATGTCTGAGTTCCTGGATGTTTAGGGGAGGTATGGTCCATTAACATGAAGTGACCTTCCCCAGGTTGCCTCGGTGACAGTGCCCAGCTGAGGGCCTGGGGACTGAAGCCATGATGGGCACTGTCACAACGAGCATCCTGCAGCGCCCAAGGACTGTGTGCTTTTTCAAATTTTCATCAAGGGTACCGTATGGCAATAAAGAGGTTTTGACTCTTGCCATTAATTCAGAGCATTTGCCCTTAAACTCTGACTTACTTGCTGTTATTGTCCTACTTTAATTACTTGTTTATTAATTTTTGCTTGTTCAACTTCTTTGCCTTTAATTTTACTTTTTAAAGCCATGTGGTGCCACTTTGTTTTAGATATATCTCTTCAGAGCAACATATTGCTGCATTTTTAAAAAAATACATATACCAACCAATGGGGCCACCCACTTTCCTTGGTTGATGTCGCCATAAGCAATTTGTTTGGCTGATCATCACATTTCATGGGTTTTGTTGTTGTTGTTATTTATTTTTCACTTTTATTTTTCTACACAGGTTATGATTTTTATTAACTCTTTAAAAACAATTTGAATGGTATTCATCATATTCTTAGTTCTGCTAATTTCATCTTTAATATTTTAAAAACTGAAAGTATGTTTCTTTTATGGTCAGGATACAGAGAGAGAGAGAACCTGTTTACTCACCCTCTGTAACATGAACTCATATTCCTGCTTTTACTCCCTGCAACACTTTCTCCACTGGGTCCCATTTTCTGTTGTAATAATGATGCTAATAACTAATATTAATTGAGAAGCCGTATGTTCCAGGCTCTGGGATGAGCGATTTGTAGTCATTGTTTTACGTGATTGTTATAATTACCTACGAGGTAGGTGTCATGACTAACCCTTGTACAAAGGGGGAAACTGTGACTCAGAGAGGCATGGCAACTCACCTAAAGTCACACAGCCGTTAGGTGCTGGAGTCAGGCTCTGAACAGAGACCAGTATTATTCCCAAGCTCAGACCTTAAACTACTGCTGTTACACCACCTGGCATTTTATTACTGCTTTTCAATAACATTGTCATTTCTTCAACAGCTACTTTTTTTTTTTTTTTTTTTTTTGCTGAGGAAGACCGGCTCTGAGCTAACATCTATTGCCAGTCCTCCTCCTTTTTTTTTTCCCCCCCAAAGCCCCAGTAGATAGTTGTATGTCATAATTACACATCCTTCTAGTTGCTGTATGTGGGATGCGGCCTCAGCATGGCTGGAGAAGCAGTGCGTCATTGTGCGCCCGGGGTTCCAAACCCGGGCCGCCAGTAGCGGAGTGCACGCACTTAACGGCTAAGCCACGGGGCCGGCCCCAACAGCTGTTATTGACATTGGCATTTTGTAAACATTTTTATGACAATTACTTAGACTTTTGTATTTAACTTATTAGATGATCAAGCCTTTTATTGTCTGATCTCTCCATTATTCAGTTCTTTTTAAAAACATATACAATATATCAAGCATACAGATAATACAAATAATCTCTCGTGGACCAGACTTGACATTTTGCCATATTTCCTTCAGATGTAGGTACAGATTGATACAGACATTTTTAAAAGAAATAGACCGATGTAGTTACATGCATGTCTCTCTGTGGCCCTTTTGAATTCTACCCCTTTACTCTCTTCCTTGAGGTAACCACCATTCTGAATCTGCTTTTTTATCATTCACTTGCATATTTTTTATTTTTATTGCTTACATACACGATAAATGATGACTGCTAGTGTTTTTAAAATTTATATAAGATATTTGAAATTTTTATTTTATCTGTGTATTCATTATAGTACTTTCAGTAATGTTTTCAGCATTTAATTATGATTCTTTGCATGTCCCTTTTTTTTAAATCTTGTCTTAATAAATGAAATCTTGGTGGACCATAGCTTTCCTGAGTCATAGATATTTTCCCCCAGAATTCTGCAGAATCTGATTCCCAGTCTTATGTATTGAATGCTGTGAATTACATGCCTTTGACAACTTATCTTGTCTTGCTTTGAGGTGACTTGAAGGACTCTATCTTTATTCTTAAAATTCAAAACATTTATCCAGACACATCACATGGTTGTCCCTCTTCAGTAATTTTGCCTTGTCAATGGTAAACCTTTTCTGTCTCCAGATTTAACTCTCTGAGAGTGTTTTCTGGAACGTTCCGTCCCCTGCATCTTGAGGCTCTGTTCTCTGATCTCTGTATGTCTGCCCTTTTCCTTTCCTGTTCTCATCTCTCAGTAGCTTTTCTCTGCAGCCTAAGAGGAGACTTCAAGTTTGGCCTCCACAATGGTAATTAACTTCTCTACTTCTGGATGTTTAGTTTCTTTTAATGATTTCACCTATCCCTTTTCATTTCTATCTACCTCTCAAGAAGCTCCTTCTTAGCCTGTCATTACCCTCGGTAATTCACATCTCATCCCTGTTTTTATAAAGTCCATATTTACATTTTGTAAGTGTATTGAGCAAGTATGACAAAACTTAGTTCGGGTTTTGTTGTTTGTTATACATCTTTTTTTCTCTCCAAAATGCACCTTTGTTGTCTCTTTCTATTTAGGGCTTTGTTCCTTTCCTTTAATTTTGTGGTTTCTCTTTCTAGAACTGATGTCGGTTGTTATCTGTTGACTCATACTTGAATGTTCAAGGTTTTATTCAAGCCTTTAATTTGCTCAAAAAATAGGGTGCATGATTCACTTCAGATGAACAGGAGGTCCAGTTAATGAAAAATCCATTCTAATTAAGTGATTCAGCGGCTGTGAGAAGGGGAAAAGAGGTTGCATCTCAGAGCACCCACCGGGGAAGCATTTCTGGGCTGTCCCCCGACCTCTGCTCCTTTTTGTGAATCTGCTGGTCTAGGTGGCTGCGTTCTACATGGCCTTTTGTTTGTTGGGAGTTGGTTGTTTTTGTTTGTTTTAATTTGTTTGGCCGAGCCCTCCCTCTGGGTACATGATGGACTGTGTCTGATCTGCTCCCTATGCTGCTCCCTGCTCTTTCCGGGGAAATTTCTGCTGTCCTGAGGATTTCCTGTAGGGGTGCAAGCAACGTTGCCATTGAGTTTGCGAGTGGTTCTCTGTGTATTCTATGATTTCTTCTTGCTTTCTAACTCTCCTCGAATCTAGGGAGATTCAAGGAGCTCTTCTAAGGTAGCCCTCACTTAGTGCTCATCATACTGCCGTTCTAGGAAAGGTACCCGGGTACCGCTGCCTGAGGTACCGTCCCTTCGCTTGATTCCATCTGCGTCATATCCATGGAAGTACCTCGAAGCTGAATGTGGGGATCACTCGTCACTATTTTTCATGCTGAAGGAAGGTTTCCCACATGTTTATCTTCTTTTGGTCATTTTGCCTAAGATTGGCTGAAGGTATGAGAAGGAGGGATTTTAATGAAGTCAGAAGTATCTTTACCTTCATGATTTGTTCCTTTGCTTAGAAAACACTTCTTCAGGCGTGCCTGCATATTCATCTCTGTTTCAGATTTTTATATATAATATAGTATCTTCATGCACACAGGTAACTCAAGACAACTGGGATTTACTTTCGTGTGTGGCTGGAAGTGCAAATGGGACTTTATTTCTCATCTCACATAGTTAAATGATTGTCCCAGCATTTCTGCTGAATATAAATATCTTTCTAATTCTCATTACTATTTCATTAAAAAGTGCCACATTTATGTCGTAGAGGAATGATGTCTTGTTTGGATGTTAGGTCTTGAACCACACATGGAAGGCAAGTTCTTACAGACTCAAACATTGACCTGAGGATCTCTTGTAACGACATCCTTTAAACAATGGGGGGGGTAATGCTTCGTCGCCAGTTCTCGTCCCCGCCCTGCGGGAACCGTGTGGCAGGTTTATAAGAGCAAGGGCTTGGGGAAGGCTTCCCAGAGTGGATTGGCAGGAAGGTGAGCTGCAGGCAGACAGAGGGCTCTGCAAAGAGGCGTGAAGGTTCCGTCTATGCTCAGGGAGCCAGGGGTGTTTCGGATCAGCAAAAATGTGGGTCACAAGCTGGGGAGGAGTGAGTGAGGTAGAGGCAGGTCCCCTGGGACTCCACTGGGGATAACTGTGAGTTCCAGACTGAATGTGCCTTCATTATTATTTGCTAATTGGCCAGGTGCCACTGAATGATTTAAGTAACATTATCTTCAGGGGGCTTAAGGAAGAGTAATTTGACAGCACCGGGGTGCAGCATGGACTAGCATGGGGGGAGTCTGCCTGTGGGGAGATCACTCATGAGGGTACGGCCATAGTTTAGTTTCAAGGTAAGAAAGCAAGGTGGAGTTGGGGGTGGACGGATGGTGGAGGGAGGTGGCATCGTTACAACCTCAGGGATGCATCTTGTCCCACCGCCACAGGTTTTGAAAACCTGGATGAACTTTTCCTCTTTCTGCTTGAAAAACAAAACCTTTGCCTTATCTGTCTTTTGAAGGAAGGCTGAGCAAGATTCTAACTAGATTGCCCTCTTACAGTTGAGACTTGACAGTTCTAAGTCACCAGCGCTCAGCAGGAAAGGCAGTAATGGGGCTGCGGACTGACCACGGAGCTTCCACTGTGCCTCTGCCGCCTGGGGTGTCAGCACCACGCAGGGCCCCACGATCTCAAACGGCAGCTCTGGTAACCACTTGTGTCTGGGAAAACTTTGTGGATTTGCCCTTCCCCTGTGAGCACCTTTATTTCTTCCTTTTATTTTTTAATAAGCTTGATACATTATACATTGCTCATTTGCTACTAAAATTGGAACCAGTAGAGCAATAATTTGCAATTACCTCTTTGAGCGCTGTGAGTTCCCTGCTACTTTCCTGCAATCAGGGGAAGGCCCAGAGCTGCTCAGACTGCCGAACGTGGGCGGTGGGCTTTGCGGCGGAGCCTGGGCCAGTAGAAGCTCTGCCTCAGTGCTGCCTGGAGCACAGGCTAGCTACTCAATAGAAACTCTCAGAAACAAAACAAAACAAAAAAACCCTAAACAATAACACCCAAAAGTAGGATCTATCGAATGGATAAGATATCTTGTTTATGAGGCAGGAAGTCCCCAGTTCTGGCTAATTCACCAAGAATGTTCTTTTTCCTCTTGAATCTGAGTTTCCTTGGAGCCTCCAGCCTCCATACTTGCTGGCGATCATATCGGTGACACTGTTCCCCTATGTTGCTGTCTCATTTTCCTTGCAGATTCCTGCCTAGAGTTTTTATAGGAAAATTATTAGATCATCCATTGCTCTAAAGTCCCTATCTGTAAGGGGTGTCAAAGGGGTAAAATTCCTTCTGGACATCATTTTAAGGGAAGTTTGATAAAGATGTGGATAGTTAGGCCATGAGCCTACTTAACAGTTTTAAAAGAAAGTAACTGAAAGGGTAAGGGAAGGGAGTTAGGGATGATGAACTTAAATATATATAGTCTGAGAAACCAATACTTGTTCATGTGCTTAGGAGAACTCTAGGAGGGTTCAGAAAGGAGTATATCAGCTGGCCAGGGGCCTCTCAGAAGAAAAGTCTTTAAACCACAGATTGGGGCGGATGGGAACTGGATTGGTTAGGCATCATCTTAGAGGTATTTAGGGAGGTTTGAACTGCTGTTTATAATTTTGGTGCATGGATAGTTTCTTTAGAAGGTAATCTGATCTGGACAAGTCTTGAGGACCCTGAAGGATCCACAGGTAGAGAAGGTCTTAGTTTTTTCAACTAAGAGAGAAAGCATAGTGTTATCTTCAAAGAAATCCTTCCTGATGCTATTGTAAAACTGCTGGTGCAATGCTGGCTGTGATGGCATCAACATTAGTGGGTGCAGCGGGGGAGAGCTACTCCTTTCTGCAAGCAGCTTCTCCTGCACAGGGTCTGTGGAGGTGCCCTGCTTGGTTATCTCCATGTGGACATGGCCAGCAGCATGTTTCCTGTCCTGTGAACTTACAGCGCTCTCTACTCACTCACCTCTCCTCAGCCCTGCACTCTCAGTGCCGACGAGAAGCTGAAGGGAGGAACCGGCTCAGCTCCGTACTCAGCCTTGAAGACACCATCTCACTGCCTGTTAATCAGGCTCTGGATCTTGTATGCACCTTTGGGCCACGACGATTCTTGCTTATCACGTAGACTCTGCCTCCTGAAAAACAAAAGGGAATTTAAGTTAACTTGATCCTGGAAAGACCAAGAAGCCTTAGACCCAGGGAACCAGAAGTCCAAATGACATCAAAAGGCCACTTTTCTAGGCAATCGATTGTAATTCTCCTCCCTGCTAAAAGGGAAGCAGTATTAGTCAGTAACCAAAGAGGGAACTACTTGACTGCGTTTACTCAAGGCTTGAGTTATTTGTTTGCTGTGAAGAAGGTAAGGTGTGGGAAGCCCTTCACCTAATCCTCCTTCTCAAGTACAAGGGCTGCTGATGAGGCTGCTTGAGGAAAAGTTTTAGCTGTACTTTTCTTTATCTTAATTTGCATTTGAAAGAGTCTCCCGGGGCCGGCCTGGTGGCGCAAGAGGTTAAGTTCGTGCTCCGCTGTGGTGGCCCGGGGTTTGCTGGTTCCCATCTGGGGCACGCACCGATGCAACGCTTGGAGAGCCATGCTGTGGCCGAGTCCCATATAAAGTGGAGGAAGATGGGCACGGATGTTAGCCCAGAGCCAGTCTTCCTCAGCAAAAAGAGGAGGACTGGCATCAGATGTTAGCTCAGTGCTGATCTTCCTCACAAAAAAAAAAAAAAAAAAGTCCCCCAGCCCTGCCTGAACCGTTAATAACAAACACAGCACTCAATAATCCTGAAGCGAGATTTGGGTGCTGTCCTTCCAGCCAGCAGGCAGAGTTCTCGAGAAAAACACATTTCAGTACAGATGGAAACTCTTTTTTATAAGTAAATTTACAAATGAGGTGACAGAGCCAAAGCCAACCACCTAAGAAAAGGCAGAAAGAGCCCCCTGCCCCCAACCCCATCCCCACGTTTGACACTTCCTTTCAGGATGCTTTCATGGGGAAGCTGTATTGATCAACACTGCAATCGTATTTTGCCCTGACATACCTGGCGCTTAGATTGTAAGTACCGTGGTCAGCCAAGGGAAAATTAAAGTGCTCGAGAACCAAATACAGCAATTGCCAGTCAGACAGCCATAAACGCAGGTCTAAATCAAATCAGTAAGTGCCCCTCCATTGGCGTCTCCATGTGTGGGGACAAAACGAGGCCTGAGACGGGAGTCTTTCTTTCACAAAGCATCCAGCTTAGTTGGATGGAGTAGATTCAGACCTAAAATGTTGAATTAAATTCTTGAGTTAAATAATGTATGAAAAACATAAAAGAGGAAAAGGAAATGCCACAAGGCAAATAGATCATTATGATAGAGTTGTGTGAAGGAGATAGTTGGACCTAAACTGAGAAGGGTTTGGTAGGAGAAAGAAGGTAAAGAATGAAAATTTAAGAATGAGAAACCATTTAAGCACAGCATAAAGATAAAAGCGAATACAATTTATTCAAAAGAAAGTTTTAAAAAATTATTTTTTTTTCAAGAACGAGACTCATTTAAGCAGGGAAAATGGTTTGGAGCCTGAGAGGGAAGGGCTCTGGCTAAGCGGTTTTCAGTTATCTCGCAGCTTTGAGCAGGGAGGGGATAGGATCAAAGTGGTGCTTTAGGGCAGTTCCCGGGTCGCTGTGTGCGTGTCGCTGTGTGCGTGTCGCCGTGTGCGTGGTGGAAACCTCTACCACTTAGGGAAACATGGCTACCGGCGCAGATAAAGGGTGATCCTGCCTCTATTTAAAATGTTGATAGTTTGTTCATGATGGATACTTTTTGCATCAATTTTGATTTTTTAAAAATATTGCATTAAGATCTTATATATCCTGATTACTGAAATTTTTAGTGCTCCCTTAAATTTTGCCCCTGAGGAAAATATCTCATTTGTCCCACCCTAGTCCTAACCCTGAATAAATCCTCAAATTTGAGTGTCTACATGAAGAAAAGTTTAATTTTTACTCAGATAACCGGTAGTGCAGATGTTTTTGGTGAGGTGACTGGCCCACGTGGTGATTTAGGGATCCAGGTTTCTAACATAACACATGCCTTGAAGCTTGCTCTGAGGCTCGCCTCCTCTCCAGCAGCCGGAAGTGGAAAACAACACGCAGGACTGTGGAGGCTTGGAAGTGATGTACGTCGTCTCTGCTCTCATACTGTTGGCTGGAGCTCAGTCAGAAGCCATGCCATACGGGGTGGATGGTTGGCAAATGGGTGTCACTGTGTTCTCAGGAAGAAAAGGAAATAGGCTGGATCAACAGCTATCAGACTCCTTTGTCACAAGTTTTGAAAAGAAAATTTAACTGGAAAAAAAAGAATATGAAATTTCAATAGTGAAAAAAAAAGAAAATTTAAACTAATGCTATTCAAAGTTTGGTTCATGTGCTCTAACATTTTTTTTTAAATACTACTACTAAAAATAAATAGATTCAATTATCAAATAAACGTGTAAATGTTTCATGCTGTTGCACCCTTTGGCAGATTCATAATGCATGTTAGCATTTCAAGGCTCTAAGAATAAATGAAACAAGAGAATTTTAATTTAACCCCACATTCCACAAATATATATGTCCATGGAACCTTCTTTTCATAGAATATCTATCAATATCCTATGGCATTTTGGGAAATGGTGTGTCTGGAGGAAAGGGAACTTTTGAGGTAAATCAATAAGAAATGAATAAAAGGTCCTCTGAGTACCATTAACCATTAGCATTTCCATTCTATTAGTTGGCAAGAATTCATGGTAGACTATGATAGGCTCGTTAGGTGACATTTCTCAATAACTTTCCCAGAGGCTAGGATGGAAAAAGCACCTGATGAAGGAGTTCCAAGTGTGACAATTGGTAGAGCAAGTTGTTAAATCCGTGTGGTGGTTGAGGGGACACGTGGAAGGTAGTGTTGAAGAGGCCAACTCAGGAGCCCAACAGAGTGAGGAGCAACTACTGTCGGAGGAAGACCTTTGGTTCCTTGAAGAGGATTTGGTTTTCTGGGAGGGATCAGTGTTAGGGGAGTTTCCCTGAGGTCAGAGATTGTTCAGTAGTGGTGAGCAAAAGGAGTGTAGCAAGAGAAATTATCCACGGAAAAGGCAGGAAGTATTTGAGAGCTCAGAGACTGAATGGTGCTGTGCAGTAACCACGTTTGTGCCTTTGTTGGTGGGTGACAGATGTGGGGTGGAGATTGTTGTGAAGTCTTGGAAGATGATAAACTGAAAGTCAACATTATAGATGGTTCATTAACCTGAATATTATCTGGGATGTTAAGAGACATGGTAGATATATGCTATGGACTGAATGTACCCCCAAAATTCATATGTGATGATATTTGAAAGTGGGGCCTTTGTGAGGTGATTAGGTTTAGATAAGGTTTTGAGAGTGGAGCTTTCATGATGGGGTTAGTGCCCTTATAAGAAGAGGAAGAAACCAGAGCCGTCTCTCCCTCTGCCACGTGAAGATCCGTAAGAAGGTGGATATCTGCGCACCAGGAAGAGAGCTCTCCCCAGACACGGTATCTACCAGCCTCCAGAACTGTGAGAAAAAAAAGTTTGTTTAAGCCCCCCAATCTGTGATATTTTGTTACAGCAGCCTGAACTGATTAAGACAGTAAGCAATCCAGCTACAGAGTCATTAAAGACAATGGAAATGGCTACCGGAAAGCATTAGAGTATGAAAATGAGACAGGGACTTGTTAGTATAATTAAATCATGGGGACTTTAAAAGGAGAGACATGGTATTAGATGCTGAGGGGTGGGATTGAGCTGAAGACTCCTTTTCTTGCCCTGAGATAGATGGGAGTGGAGAGTGGGTCTTTATGTAAGAGACATGGTCATAGAATTTAATAGGTCATAGAATATCTGATAGAATAAGAAATTTGGTAATCATTAAGTCTACTGTGTGTCTGTGAGGAGTTCCTAGGCAACCTGCAAAACATGAATTCCACAGTTCAATATGTTTGCTAAATGTTGCATACGGTATGATCTTGGAGTTTCATACTGCTTATTAGCACATTAGAGGGTCTGGTAAGTCCTAAAGTAAAGATTATAAACACATTTATGTCAACTCTTCCCAAACTTATTTGTCTATGAAATCCATTTTTTCATGGTACATATATTTTTTCATTCATTCCACCCATATTTACTGAACATTTACTACTTGGCACCGTGCTATGAAATGTTGGTGTTCTAGAGAATGCGGTTTGTGAAATGATCTTGTCCAATTTTCATTTTTCAGCTGAGGAAATTAAGCCTATGAATAGTCAGTAAAGGGAGGAGGTAAAGAGAGAGAATTTCCATGGGAAAGTCAGTGGGGAAAATAGACTGCAGGATAATGGGAATTGAGAAGAGTGATATGGAGATGGTAAGAATGAAGTTTGGGAGGCAGATACTTTTTTTTTTTATTTCCGGGAGTGGCATATGAAGATAAAGGAATAAGACAAGATGAAAGTGCACACATCTTAGTGGTGAGGAGAGGGTCTACCTGGTAGATAGTCAATTTTATGACATTAGAGTACAAGGGCTGGAAATTAATCAGAGAAATACACATAATAACCCCATACTCAAGCAACCCCTAAAACTGGCAAGAGGCCGTAGATAAAGATTCATCTGATACTTTTTGAGGTATTGTGCTTGACGCTCTGGGTGACACAGACACGAGAAGGGGTGTCCCTTCCTTGGACGAGAGGTCTCTTCCATGACCTTATGGAAGACGTAATGCAGCCTCAGATCCAGTATCAACAATCATTCGTTTCCCAAGCACAGCTGCGTTATTTCAGAGATCACACGACCACAACCTCTAGGGCCCAGCAAAGTGTGACAGAAAATATAAAACCTCTTCCAAGCAGAGAGGTGCTTAGCTCCCAAGCATAGATAGGGAGAAGGGAGAAAAGGTTTCTCAGATGGTGAAGGCAAACCAACGGAAGAGAAAAATCGAGAAATGAAAGCTCTGCCATGGTGATAAGCAAACCCTGGGATGAGTTATTCCCGGAAGTGCTTCCTGTGGAGCGAGCAGAGCATTGATGTCTCCATTCATTGTGCACGTCCCTCTCACACGGTTGTCATTATTTGAACACTATCTGGTGTCATTAAGATATCAGTGTTATTCAGGTATACCTGCATTGGCAGTTTAATTATGTCTGGGTAAGGCTCGGTTTTTATTCATGGGTGATCTGGGGGAGTTGCCAGACACCAGCCTGGAGATAAGGGCGAGGTGCCGGAAGAATGCTAATGCTCCTCAGCTTACACTTGACAAACACACGTGCCAGTTATTACCAAACTGATTATTTCGATCATTAACAACACATACATCAGCCTCCTTCACCCGAGATTGCCACACACATTCATCTTTTCATAAACAATTATCTGACAAGGGCACTGAGAATGGATGCTCTGGGGGGAATTGCCCACCTTGGGTCAGCCACTAGATGCAGCAAGCTGGACACCCTGTTAGCATCATCATTTCATTAATCAGATTAAGACAGTAACCCCTCGGGTGAGCCCTGTGTTCGTAAACAATAACCAATCAGGGTGCCTTTGTGTTGCCTGTGGCGGCGGCTGCATTTCTTTTTAGAGGATGCTGCTTTGCAGGTCCCCTTGGAAAACCTGCATCTTTGCCCATCTTATCACCCGCCCATTTATAATAATTATTCTCGTTCGGAGGAGCAGGGCTCGAGGAGAGACTCCGGAGTGGTGGAGGCGCCATCTGCTCCTTATTGCTCACCTGAGTCAGAGCCTCCTGACATCACTTCTCCACAGCAACGTGAGCCAAACTGAGCAAATTAAGAGGCTGGGGCTGCGCCAGCCGTTGCAGGGCCGGAAAAGTGATGAATGAAAGCAATGGGAACCAGCAGACCTGCTCCCAGGCAGAGCCCTTTCCTTCAAAGGGTGACTCACAGAAAAGGCAGTTTTGCCTGAATTTAGAAAGGTCATCTCAGACCCTTATCTAACGTTTGTTTCTCTGCATCCACAGCTTGTTCAGATCACATCTCACCCGTTTGGAAAAGAGAATCCTCTGTCCGATTTCACTTAGCTTTCTGTTGTTGTTCTCTTCTGATGTAATACAAAGTTTGAGTTTGTTTTTTTAATGAATCTAGATGGTTGCCTTTTCAATAAGCATGCATTTCTATTTTTAAGCAAGCCCAAAGCAAGAAATATACCTATTTGTCCTTGGAATGGTTTCATTTGGTGGCACATACAGCATGGTGATAATGATGACGACTATGCTTTACCTTCCTGTAAGCCTTCACCAATACAGTCTTTTTTGATGTTCACAAAAATTGGACTTGCTTTTAAATAGAAAGATTTTGGAAACCGAGGTTACGAGACATTATGCAACTTGCCCAAGATCATGAGCTGGTTGCTAGTAACCCTTGATGATGGTTCTCCTTAATCTTACTTTTGCAACCGTACCATCATCCCAGAGTCATAGTAGTCCAAAATTATATGTGAGGCTTCAAGTTCCTGACAACGGTTATTTATGTGAGAGGATCTCAATCTCTTTTCGTACATAGCTCATGCTTCTTTTGAATGGCTTTAACAGTTAATTTTTTTTTTTATAATTGAGCTCAACTCTTTATAATTTCCATCTGATTCTAGATTTCCTCCTAGGTGTACAGAGAACAAATCCGATTCTCCATGTAAATATCCCCCATTTAAATACTCTCAGATATTTAAAGACAGCCATAATATCTCCTGGAACTTTCTCTTCTTTAGACTAATTCCAGGTATCGAGGCTATGTGGTACTGTATTCATTTTCTAGGGCTGCCATAACAAAATACCACAGACTAGTTTGCTTAAACAATAGAAATTTTATTTTCTTACAGTTCTGGAGGCTGGAAGTTCAAGATCAAGGTATCAATAAGATTGGTTTCTCTTCTCTCCTTGGCCTTCTTGCTGTGTCCTCACATGGCCTTTCCTCTGTACATGTGCATCCCTGGTATCTCTCTTTCTTCTTTTTTTTGTCCCTGAGCTAACATCTGTGCCAGTCTTCCTCTACTTTTTGTATATGGGACGCCACAGCATGGCTTGATGAGAAGTGTGTAGGTCCGCACCCAGGATCCAAACCCGCAAACCCTGGGCTGCCGAAGCAGAGTGCAGGAACTCAACCACTATGCCACCGGGCTGTCCCCACTCTCTCTGTCTTCTTATAAGGACAGCAGTCCTGTTAGAGTAAGGCCTACTCTTATGACCTCATTTAACCTTAATTGCCTCCTAAGTGCCCTCTCTCCAAATACAGTCCCATTGGGAGTTAAGGCTTCAGTACATGAATTGGGGTGGGGGGAGGAGGCACAATTCAATCCGTAACAGGTGCAGTTAAGTCAAGGCCTCCATTTCTTCAGCATGTTTTATTATGTGTACAGGAAACAGAGAAAAATCAGCACCTTTCACGGGTGGAAGAGGTATCTGGAGGTGTGTGACGTACCTGACCTGCATCGCCTTCCTCAAATAGCCTTCAGAATTTGTGTCCACTGAATGAGCGCTATGTAAACAGCCAACAGAGGGCCATCTGGCCGTGATGCTCAAAGATTCAACCTAAATCAGCATTAAAAATGATCAAGCCTGAGGCAAGGGATATGATTCCACTAAGGAAAGAGACTTCTCAAGCAGCATGTGTCTCTTGGAACTACTTATTCTCTAGCACAGGGTGTAAAATTGGAAGAATTGCCCTCTCAATTCTCACAGAAACTGGACTCAGGCCTTGTTTTCTTATAATATGTTTGGGAAGGTGGAGAGGGTAATTATATAAACTAGCCCTTCCATTTCCAACATGTACACCAAGAGTTAGTGAGACAGTGATGAATTGCCCGGGATGAGGTTAGAATAATTTAATGAAAAGAGGTGGAAATAGGGTCTTTAATTTCTAACCTTTTGAGCTGTGGCTAAAATCCATTAATAGAACATGGATTAAGAAGTCCAAAGTAAGATTGCTCAGCATCACCCACCAGTGAATCACTCTGGCACTTGGGTCAGAATTAGCATCTGAGAATTCTTTAAAACTTTATGGCTGGAAATTTTTTTTTTCCTGGCTTGACTTCTTTTCTAGACTTAGCCTCTTTAGCCAGGAAGATAGGAAATGTTTGGCATCCATTCAAAACTCCTTCAAACCACAGGGTAGAACTATAAAGAGGCCTTTGGGGATATGCAGGGTCAGTCTGAATAGTTTATATCATAGCTTTCAATAAAAAAAAAATTCTTTTACAGTATCAGTAAGGAGAATTATATCATAATATGTAAGTAGATTTAGCAAGATTTACAAATCCACATGTGTTCCCTTAAGCAGTAGTTTTCAAATATCTGATGACCTTAGAACTCTTGGTTCAAATGAAATTTTACACTAAAGTAAAATTGAACAAAACTGATAAAATGGAAGTTGCTCTGTTTAAGTAAGGATATGGGGTCTCAGAGACCCCTGCCTTTCCATTTCGCTCTTTTGGGTATCTCCTAACAGAAACGAATGCCAAGATCTCCCAAGAAGATAAACTGAATGCTTTTTCTCTAGGAGGCTCTCATTCTACAGCATCTCCCAGTGAACCACAGAACACACTCGAGTGAGTGAAAACCGATCATTAAGTAGTAAGTCACACCTCTCCTTAAGTTTTGAAAAGTATTTTGAAAATGATATGTGGTCTTCCAACATAAATGTAGAGATTCAAGGAAGCAGATTTTCCCCACAGCAGGAGCATTTAAAACTCTTTGTTTAAAGCAAACTACTGGAAGAAAAGGTTTATTTTATCAATTGAGCATGCATTTTTAATCCATAGAATCATACACAGTTAAAGATGCATGGGACCCTAGAAATTGAAATCAAATGAAATAATCACATAAAAGTGCTTTGTAATCTGTAAAATATTTTGCAAGAATAAGTGTTGATGATGATGATGTTT
Source organism: Ceratotherium simum simum (assembly GCF_057802395.1). Lineage (NCBI taxonomy): Eukaryota > Metazoa > Chordata > Mammalia > Perissodactyla > Rhinocerotidae > Ceratotherium > Ceratotherium simum. Next base: position 5,655,130 of record NC_141915.1, read on the forward strand.
CCCCCCTTCCTTTAACTGGAGCTGTCATATTCCTTTGACATTTAACCCCTGGACCCCTTAACTGGAGTTCAGAAAAGGGAAAAAATGTCTTGCTTGTGTCAAGCAGCTAGTCAGTGACACAGATAACACTGGAACATTATAGATTGTTGCTTGAAGATATTTTGATCAGTCATAAAAAGCCTAGTAATCAGAGGTCAATCAGAAATAAAAAAGAAGCCTTCTACTTTCTTTGTACAAAAATGTATTTCATCTATACCTGAAATGGATTCCAAGGAACTACTTTTTCTTGGAACACAAAAGATAAGTCCATCAGAGTGGATCTGTGGGTTTAAAACGTGTTCATAGAGGGAATTTAGGTTTAGTTACCTAAGCCCAAACTGGGGTGCAGAGGGGCATCCTCTCTTTATAGTTCTGCAGTGATAGTTTGGAACGTATAGAATGGACTCTCATCTTACGTGGTTGGTGGTGAGCTTCTAAAATCAGTGTGGAAGGTGAAGAGTCTACAAAAATCAAAATTACCTCTGAGAATCCTTCAGACTCTTAGAAGCCCAAAGACACATCATATATTACTTTTGTCCCTGAAAATTTGGCTGAGATGTTCCTTTTCCTGTGATGTTGGAAGCTAAGATCTCTTTTGAACCGAGCAAGGCAGCATGCATATGTTATATGTTTTGTTCTCTTTGAGCTCAACTGGTTGAATATGCTGAGGAATTGACATGATCTGATTCTACTATACAAGTTTCTTACTTTACCCAGAAATTGACTCATGGTGATAGGACTGATTTGTAACTCAAATAAATTTGAAATGAGGATATAACAACAAATATGCAGTGATGTTTAAGGAAAAAGGTGTTCTTTGGCGATGTTTCTAACCTGTGAAGTGAAATTATGGAGAATGGCTGTGAACTTCTCCAACTGACCTCTAGTACCTTCCTCTGAGCTAGGATCTAGGTTTGGAAGAGCATTGAGAGTGGTATGGGATTGTCTTCAATCATAGCCACCAACAATTCCTCCCATCCACATTTGTGCATTCCACTTCTCCCATCAAGAAGTCGAATCTAATTATTTCCTCTCCCCTTGGATCTGAGCTGGCCTTGTGACTTGCAGTGGCCTGTAGAATGAGGCAGAAGCAATGCTATGCCAGTTCTAGGCTTAGCCATTTAGAGGCCCGACAGCTTCTGCTTTTGGGGCCCTAAGCCACTATATCAGGAGGCCAACCACCTTGCTAGAGAGAGAGGTCAGCCAGACCCCAGCCCGTCAGCCTCCATGGCTGAGGACCCGGACATGTGAATGAAATCATCTTGGTCCTTCTAGGCCCCGCTGAGCTCCAGGACGAATAAATGAGTCCAACTGACATCACACGGCGCAGAAGAACCACTTAGCCAAGGCTTTCCTAAAATACAGAGTCATGAGCAAATACATGGTTTGTATTGTTTTACGCATTAAGTTTTGAGTGCTTTGTTAAGCAGCAGTGGATAACTGAGACAGTTGGCCAGGAGATTTCTGATAGACTTTGTTTCATAGACTCTTCCCTGATACTTTCATTCCTCCAAAGAGACTCTTCTGCTTTTGTATCCTCTGATGCTGCCCAGACTCCTGGTGAAGAAAAGCAAAACAAAACCAAAACATCAGGAACTTCCTCAGTGGTAGACCCTGCACAATCTTCCCTTCCACCCACACAGATGATGGGGCTAGAGAGTCAGGCTCCAGTGTCTTGATGTGGCTCTCAGCTTTGTAGGAGGGGTCACCAATGAGGGTCATGGTTTCATAAATTTCACATTCCTTATTATTTTACTGGTGCTTGGTTTTCAATTCCCTTTGCAAGGGAAGACAGTGACAGGTAGCACACAGTTATTTTCTGTAGGATTCAAAGCCTTAGGGAGAAGGGGGCAGTGATAAGGATCAGAAATGGGAAGTTAGATAATTACAGGGTAAGGGGGTAAATGAATTTTTAGGAAAAGAAAGTGCTACCATGAAAATATCAAGAAACAACCTCAATCACTTACAGATTGGTGAGTCCACTTCTCTTGGGATACTCAGTGACCACTCTGGATGGCTGGCAGTCAATCAGTCATTGAGCCATTTCAGTCAAATGTAAAACAAATCTGTCTTTACAAAAGGTGGAATTACCATCTGTAAACACAAAGGGTAACTTATCCATGCAGTACCACACTGAGCCTCATTCCATGAAACAGTTGCTGGATGTCTGACGATTAAGTACTAAGATGTGTCACTTCTGTTGAATAGAAAAACACTATAAAATTGATAGGTCACTTAAAATACACAAATGTGGCACTTACAGACCGAATAGATATTTCTTGATAGAAAACACCTTTTAAACCTTGGCAGGGCAAAGCAATCTGCTATAGAATGTTTATTGTATTAGTTGAAAACGCGGTTAAATTCAGTGATGTTGTCGCCTAAGAAAATATCAAAGCCCAAATTTTAACCTTACTGAAATATTGATGGCATTAAGAGGAGGCTGATGAAATAAAGGATTCTTATTACTTTCAGTACTTTGAAATAACCTTCTACCTGTGAACTACAGGAAAATACTTCCCCACGGTCATCTTCCCCCCTCCTCCGATCCTTGTCCTGTACAAGAGATAGCTCTACCCTCAGTTGACAAGTGTCTGATGGAAATTTTATATGATTTTTCAGTGAGGCATCAGTTGTCTTTAATACTTGAAAGAAAATTGAAGGGAAGGATTCAATTACTCATGTGAAAAATGAACCTTCTACCCAAGGTTTGGCCACTGCTGGTATGCTTGTTTTAAAACTGAATTATAGGTGCGATACATTTTCCAGAGACACGGGCATTAATTTTTCTTAAACCATTCAAGATTGGGAGGACAGAATAGGAGGGAGCAGAGAGAAAATAAGATAATAAGAGTTTCACGTTGATTTATTCATCTTTGTGCAAAGTAATGGGGACAGGAGGGAGACTGTTCCGGGAGTCTGAAGGAGAGATCGAGGAGCTATAGAGGAAAGCATTGCAGGGCAGCCTGCCAAATAGGAAGTCAGATTGTTGTTCTTAGATGATATAAAATCACTTTATTTCTCTGGCTGCTTTGTAAAAATACATATGCATAAAATATGCCACATGATGCAGCCAGAGTGAGCGAACGCCACACTGTTTATCCAGGAAAGGATTGTATTCCTAACCTGCCTGTGTGGTAGCTCATTCCTTTAATAAAGATAGACTGGTTCTGTGCATAGCAGAGCTGAGGCTGTGTTTCCAGTGTGTTTGAGTCTGGTAGTGCGCAAGAGATTGGCTCATAGTCAACCCTCGGCAGATGGATGGGTTCTTAAGATACAAAGTTGATGCCCCACAGAAGTCTGTGTATGGGAGCTATCTCGAAGACCTAATGTTGGATCACTGCGTGTAGATGGGAGAAGCACTGGGCCAGGAATCTGGAGTCCTCCCTCAGTCACTAACTATCTCCAGGCAGGACCAGGTTCATGATTTGTGGGGCCCAGTGCAAAATGAAAATGTAGGGCTCCTTGTTAAAAATTATTGAGAATTTTAAGGCTGCAATAGCAGAGCATTAAACAGAGGGTGGGGCCCTTCTAAATGTGGACCCTGTGAATCTGCACAGGTCTTATGTCCATAAAGCCCATCCTGGCTCTTTGACGTTGTGACAAGAATCTTCTCATTTGGATTGTCAGTTTGCGTGTGTGAAATAAACTGATTGGACGGGATTAGCAGCTTTCACCCTACAGATGGGAAACATTGGTGGGGTCAGTTAGCAACATTACTAAGTTGTATCTTCTCTCTAATATGGAATTCAAGTCTTAATTCCAGAGAATCTCTCTCCATCCTGTTCTTCAAACCATGTATCTGTGCAGACTGGTCTATGGACCCTCTTGGGTACCCAGGAGATGGGGGGCAGAAAGCTTGTGGTCATTGTCTCATAGGGCAACAGAGAATTTATGATAAAAAAGAAACAGCATATTTTCTCATATCTATAAAATAAAATCAAGTCCATTCAGTTGCATTAAAAATTAGTCCTTGCCTTTCTTCTAAAACAACTTAAACCTCTTTTTGCCCCCAAATAGAAATTTTAAAAAATAGCATAAGCTCATTTATCTTGGAACCGACTTTGCAGGCAACACTGGCAGGTTTATCTATTTGAAAAGAGACCTTGAAACCCGAGGGCCTTCTCTAAAGCTTGGGCTCTGAAGTTGAACTTCTGGGAGATGACAAATGAGAATGGGATGAAGTATAACTTTTCTTGCTTTAACCATAAAAGAATCGCTAAACCTGAGCATACAGATTTGGTTTGTGAGTTCTGAGAAACATCACTCTGTGCCCAGCAGCTGCAGACTGAGTAACTCTGTGGTTCTCCAGGTCACTTAGGGAAGGTTCTAGAGTAGCCAGGAAAACTTATATTTCAGTTTCTGGTCTTGATGAAAGAATGTAATATAATTCTGCAGATCTGCTCTTTTTTCCCTTTCCCTGACCCAGAGAGTAGACAATGGGACATAAAGCCATTTATTAGCATAAAGAAAGCAATTTGTCATCTACTTACCATTTTGTATGAATGGATATGTCTCTGATCTATTGATACTTTGCCTTTTTTTGTAAGAAGGGAAAATCTGATTTGGAAGAACAGAAATCCTGCAATATGTTTGGCTTACTTTTACAGGCTTTTAATTTCTCTTTTTTATTCATCCATTTAATAAATACAGTTGACCTTTGTTATTCACAGATTTGTATTTGCGAACCCACCTACTTCCTAAAATTTATTTGTGACCCCCAAATTAATAGTTAACAGCACTTTCACCATCATTTGCAGACGTGCACAGGGCAACAAAAAATTTGAGTCACTCGGCATGTGTGTTCCCAGCTGAGGTCAGGCAAGGCGACGCTCTACTGCTTTCTTTCAGCTCTCCCACTGCAAACCACCATCCTTTTTGAGGTCTGTTGAGTGTCATGCTTTTCACATTTTGGTGCTTTTTCTTGGTGATGTTTCCCTGTTTACGGGGCCTCAAGCACAGTGCTGATGTCAGGTGTGCTTGAGCACAGGAAGCCTGCCATATGCCCTTTGGAGAAAATACGTGTGTTAGAAAGCTTTGTTCAGGCAAAGCTTTCTATAGCTCTAGAGCTATAGAGCTGTTGGCCATGAGTTTAATGCTAATGAAACAGCAATATATATTAAATAAGGTGTCTGTAAACAGAAACACACATAAAACAAGGTTATGTATTGATTGGTTGATGACAGTGTAGTGACCAGAGCTCATGGGAACATAGCCCTATGTTTCCCGTAGGAACAACGGTTCAGTATTCCCTAACTCACTGTTCACGGGGACTTTATAGAACATAACTACCTTGAATAAGGAGAATTGATTGTGTGCATTGAGAGCCAGCTCTGTCCAAGTGCCTTCAAGGATGCAAAGTGCAATAGAATGTATCCTATCATCAAGGAGTGTGTTTAATGACAGTAGTGACCATTTTTGACAACTCATTATTCCAAGCACCTTAAATACAGTATGTTCTTTCATTCTCTCAGCAATACTGTAAGTTGGGCATTAAACCATCCATAAGAACAAAGACTCAAGTTGACACAGCTACTGAGTGGTACAGCCAGGATTTGACCCGATTCATTGACTCCCCAAATCATGCATTCATCCTCCCATACTCTTCTATCTATCTAGTCAAGAAGAAAACTCACATACTGTCACTATTAGGTTGAGAAAAATAAGGTACCAAAATAGATATTTCTGGTTTGTTTTCTCAAAAACACCAAGTCCATCCTTATTTCTCCCTCTAGCTTGCTTTGAGATATCTATAAAAATATTTTCAGAGAAACTCTTCTGGAATTTACAGTCTTTCATATGTTAAGTCCTTTTTCTTCTGATTTGTTGCATTAAATATAAGGTAGGAATTTTAAACAAGCAAGAAAAGAACTTTATACTCTAGACTATCATCCTTTACTACGATAAATGTCATGCAATTTTTTTTGATTATTGCCGTGTTAGAAATAGCATATTTTCTCATATCTACAAAATAAAATCAAAAGCTTCAGGAAATTGTTTCCATGAAAATAACATCTTTTTATCCTGATACAATCAGATTCCTCCAATATGTATTATTTTGACTTAATGCCCTTCATTGGATTTAATCAACCTCAAATAACAGATACATATGGAGTGATTTTCTCCTGCCTTTAAAAAAATAAATTTAATAATTTTTCAGATTATGAGAGTTCTTTTATTATTTTTTTTCTTGCTTCCCTTTAAAGATCTGGGGACTCTTTTAAAGCAGGGTCTATGTTCCAGATCTTTCCCTTTCAAACAGGACTTAGGACAACGACATTTTTTTCTGGTTCCTTCAAAGTTGGAGGATAAAGTGAAATAACTTATAAAAATCACCTTAAGCGATGCCTAGATTATAGCAGGACTCATTAAATATTAGTTACTTGCCTACTTTTCTTATTAGTTTAATTTCTGGTTAGCATTCAAGGCCATTTATAAGGCTAGTGTGTAAATGAGAAAACCTAACTTGTACAGATATTACTATATATAGAAACTTTACGTGGGTAGAGTTGTCTACGGTTTACAGAGCCCCCTTCCCCCATCCTGGAAATATTTTATTCAATTTAATCCTTACAGCAACCCTGAGAAAAGGACAGAGCAGGGGCCATTGCCTTTTTTTGGTAAGATGATGAGACAGGGTTCTACTGGATATGAGATTATTCAGGATAAGATCACAGATGTCACTGAAAATAACCTGTTATACTTCCTCCATTTTCATCGTGAATCAAAGCAAAGATGTCACCATGTTGCTTACTAGTTGTCAATATTTCTTGGAAATATTCAAAACCACCAAGATTGTAAAACCACCAGAATCTGGCTCCAGCTTGCTGCTTTTTGATGCTCTTATCTTCTGCTGCCCAGACTTCCCAATTCACACTTTTGTCTGAGGACGATGGAGAATGGTTGTCTTTCCCCATCTTGGGCATCTTGTCAACAGATACTGAAGAAGTCCTGAATTCTCTCTTAAACTCTGAATATCTAGATTCCTTTTCTGTGTCGATCTCTACTTTGTTCCACATTGTTGTATGTGTGTGTGTGAGGAAGATCAGCTCTGAGCTAACATCTGTGCCAATCCTCCTCTTTTTGCTGAGGAAGACCGGCCCTGGGCTAACATCCGTGCCCATCTTCCTCCACTTTATGTGGGACACCACCACAACATGGCCTGACAAGGGTACGTCGGTGCGTGCCCGGGATCCGAACCCGGGCCACCAGCAGCGGAGCGCGCGCACTTAACTGATACGCCGCAGGGCCAGCCCACACTTTGTTCCACTTTAATTTTGAACCCTCAGGCTTTAGATTCTCCTGGAAAACTCGTTCCCTCACCATATGCCTCTGTATCCTTGCCAGGTCTTCAGCTTGCTCCTGAAGCGCTAGGCTTCATTTCCTGATTTCTGGACCGTTGGCTGCTTCTTCTGGAATTTGACAGCTCAGGACCATTCATTTGCCAGTTTGAAGTCTGAACTTCCCAGTGGTCCACTCATGGACATGCCCATGTTCCTCTGCTAACTAGGAGAGTCTATCTATGGCCCCCCACGTCACATGACAACCAGGTCTTTTGCAAATGCAATTGTAAATGAACACGTGCAGTGAGCACTTGGGAGAGCACGGGAGATCTTTCCACGTGCAGGAGACCACCATAAGTCCCAGTTCGGCAGCACGCACTCCAGCCCTAGCAGCACTTGCCAGAGAAGTCACTCCCTGGTGAACTGTGTCCGCAGCTTCTCTGTCTCCAAGTGGGCTGTTTCAACTCATCTGGCTGATTGTGCTTGCAGAGACTTGATTCTCAACTCTAATTACAGCCGCTAATTCAGGCCTGGCCTTCTGATCATTCATCTTTTAAGTGTTCAGCTTCTGAATCCCATTTGGTTCCCTGTACCCGTCTCTTTCTTACCACCTCCCCTTGATGTGGCCAGAATAGTTAACTCAGACAATTAGTAAATGCTGAATCATTGAGTCAGTGAATGAAGCAAGTGTCTGTGTGAGGTATACAACTTCCTGAGTGGGTTTAATGGAAGCTTAAAGAGATTTTTCACAGATTCATGGGGTTTCAAAGGAGAAATTTGCATGTTAATAAGAAGCTGTTCAGACTGATTCACTTAATGTGTTTGGAGTAAGTATAATTAAATGTCAAGGGAGATATATCATGAAGTAATGAAGCTGAAGCCAATTTATCAAAAATAAGGTCTAGGGAGAGACGTTTCAAATAATAAACAGTTCTCTAACCTTCCTTTTTAAGGTGATTTGCTTAGTCTGGGCCAAGATTTACATGTTTTTTGAGACTCGGTTCAAACAAAGATGCTGGGAACAGAGTGGGGGTGGGGTAGGAGAATGGACATTTTTCCTATTCAAGTTTATAACATTCAAGGAGGTCTTTCCTGTCTGGAACACTTTTAAAGGGGACAGAACCTATTTAGCTTTTCTTTCTCAGATATTGGGATGTGGTTAGGATTAGCCCCCACTCCACTCCCACACAGACAGCTGCCATTTGCAGACTCTTGTTCTGATGAGAGGGAATGTCATATGTGAGGGCGACTAATCACTCAGGAATTGCACTTCTAACAAAAATTGCTGAAAATATAATCCCCGGTTCTGGATTTTGAAGAGTGAACTATTTACTAACAAGCATGTCTAGGGAGTTGGCCATTCTTTGAACAAATTCAAGCCATGCTTTGCTTTGAATTCACTAAGGAGAGAAGTCATGATAAAATTACACAGCCATCTTTTTATACTTTATTCCCTAACCGTTTGATTGACTTAACCAAGAAATTCAGGCTCATGCAGTAGATGAATTCTCTTGAATTCCAGATGACACTAAAGTGACCTCAGGAATAGTTGCTTGACCGAATCAAATGAAAACACTCAATAGCGTCTTGATTCTGTTTATCAGAGTGTGGAAGCCAGTGCGTTCATTCCTGAGCAGACTAGAGTGAACAGGACCTTCAGTGGCCCTCCTCAGAAAGATCTCAGGGGAGGAGAGGAGAGACTTGAGTCAATGCTGTAAAACCACTGGGTAGAAGGAAGGAAATGCCTACCTCCTACTTACTTATCACACTAACAAAATGAAAAGTCATATTTACAAAACTGAGACATGGAAGTGTTTCCACTTGCAATGACTGTGCATCGTACTGACTGGAGCCCCTGGGAGGACTAAGCAGAGAAAGGCCACGATTCAAGCATAGACTCTTTCTGAAGCACCACTTAAATTTTGGGTGATAGCAAGTTCCGCCAGGTTCCACAAAGCAAGCTGACCTTGAGAATCTTTGAGAACAATCTATTTTGTCCCGTATCCGAACAGATTATGTTATGTAGGGTTTTTTAAAGTTAGTCAGTTTAACGCACTGCCTCTGTATGAGCAATGCCTTTGAAATCTTCCTGTCTTGGGTTCAAGTCCCAGGACTCCTCCTTATACCCTGGGTAACTTTAGACAAGTTGCTCATCCCCTCTACACTTTAGTTCTGTTGTCTGGAAAGGTAGAGATCATAACATCTGCCTTGTTTGGGTTTTGTCAGGAGTAGAGATGGTGTCTGTGAACTATCTTGTTATTATTGGTGTGATTTCTATCATTTGACACATGGCCTCATGGAGCCATCATTTTTGGATCCATCATTTGTGGACATCGTTTACACTTAAAGTGATTGGAGGGTACAATTTTCCCTTCACTTTTAAAGCTAAAAATAAGGACTATATTTTAGGTGGGATTGTGCTTGTCTAACCAGGAGGATCCTTTGGAAACTCTGTGTTGCATCTGTTCAGAGCAATGAAAAGGAGGGCATTTTTGTCCCTGGGATCAAGCCCCTCGTCATCCTCCTCTTCCTAATGACAGATTTACCTTCCTGTGTGTGTGTGTGTGTGTGTGTGTGTGTGTGTGTGTAGAGAGAGATAGATTATAACTGTGGTTTCAAATGTTTGTACCAGTAGAACTCGTTCTTATAAAAGAAAAAAAAAACTATTGCAACTCTTGCTATCTAACAGAATCTGTGCTGATAGAATGAGGGAGGGAGGGTGTCTAGAACCTACCCGCTTAGCCCATCCTCTTACTTCACTGGGTGACCCTAAAACATTTCCAATGAGCCTGTACGGTTGTATTCGGCCTAGTTTGAATGCATAGTTCATTGGCTTGCATTTTCTCTGGCTGTACTGGACAGGTGCTTGCATTGTTGTTTTAGTGATGTGCAACTTTTATCACATCACCAAAACTTTAAGTGAACACAAGAATATTGCAGTGTGGTCACAAACACTAAGATAGTCTTGTACAAATATTCCTTAATTTTGCAGAATAGAAAGTTCTTTCTATAGATGACTGTTCAGCAACCCAGCAAACCATAGGTCTTGAACTGCTCATTTATGCCTTCAAAGTGTGTTTCCAGCTGTGAGCTTTTCTCTTTCTACCACAGGAACAGTAAGTTGGATATTCTCCAGTCACGCTGTTCTCAGGACTCTCCACAGCATGACCAGTCAGAAGGACTATCACCTGGATGGGAACAAATCCTCTTCTTTAACTTTGTTTTGAGTTCAGAGGCAGCAAGTTCAAGAATAAGAGATGAAACTTTATGAAACTAGATGGCAATTCTTTTGCTTACTACTATCAAATTTTGATATGAAATGTTTATGAATTCCTTGAAGTCAGTCATTTATCAAAATAAAATATATTCCCTGTAATGTTACTTCCACAGTGTTCATGGGTGTTATGAAGGTAGGAGGATTTTGTGGTCAAATATGAATGGGAAATGAATTCAGCAACTTAAGTGGATTTTCTTGCAGTGGACTTTTAGGAGTTGTGTTTCTAAGGTTCACTGTGACAAGTCAAATGGGTTTTGCCATATGCAGTGTTTCCAATGTGACAATGACCATGGAAAGCATTTGTCATGAAAACCCATAGGACTATATATTCCTTGGAACACAGTTTGGGAAATGCTGGTTTTTCCTTTAATTAAAGCAAATTGTGATTTATAAAATGAAAACATTTTTAGGATGGATGAACTTCCCTGTTAGAATTTGATAAGGGTCTTAGGAAGTTATTTTAGGACCCCATACGCAGGTCCTTTCTCCTGAATAAGTAGATGGCAATAGGAATATTAACTGCCAATTTCTTTCCTGAAAACATGTTCTTAGAGACTGAATTTTACATGATAGATTGGTGTTGTGATATGATTGATTTTGCTGTACCATGGGACTAGCAATTCATTTTCTCTCTAACAAATAGCAGATGCTGTTCATTCAAGGAAACCACCTACATAGAAGTAAAATATCTTTTTTTTTTTTTTTTTAGGGCTGTCAAAAGTACTATGCTATGGAATTTTCCATGTTTTACTGTTTTAGGTAGCGCATTATTCTCCTAGGGTTACCATTTCCCTCTATCAGCGTCTACAAACCAATAGGACTATATATATATAGGACATTTGTGACAGCTGTATATCTTGGATCCTGTATTTTCCAGCTTTATCTCCCCAGTCTACCCTCCTGCCCTCACCACTGTATACACCCATACTCCATTCCCATGTACTACCTTGGCCCCACATTTTGCATCTTTGTATCATCGTGCCTTTGTACATGAGTCCATCCCTCTGCTTGAAATGCCTATTTTCTTCTTTTCTACCAAACCCCCACTCATTCCTCAAAGATTAACTCCAGTGCCATTTCCTTCATCACTTTGCTTTCTCCACTGGTTCCTCCAGTGGTTGAATTCATCACACTCTTTTCTGAGTTGCATGCCACTTTGTTTACAGCTCATTCTCTGTCACTATTTGGGTTCTCCAGGAAGCAGATCCTGAGAAGGAGTTAGGAATACAAAAGATGTTTTGGAGAGGGCCACCTGTAAAGGAAAAGGGAAGGAAGCTGGATTGGGCAGACCCGATGCAGACCTGACAGTCTCTGCTGGCTCCACCGGGAGATCTGGAGCACAGATTGCTCATCAGAGGAGTCCCAACTTGGGCAGACTGGGCTAAGCTCTTGTGCCACCACCTTGTTCAGTCATTGACCAAGAGCCGCCTGGAGCGGAGTCTGTGCTCTGTAGCTGAGATGGACCTTAAGGACTCCAAGAGCTGGAACCTGTCAGCTGACGACACCTCACACAGCAAGGCTGCAAGTCCTTTCCTGAGGGGGGGATCAGAGTAGCTCGTCTCTATGTCTTCCACCTTTTTGCTGCCCATCAGAGTTTTTCTTCCTTGACCTACATACCCAGAATGTTAGAACTAGAGGGCCTTTAGAGATCATGTAATGGAACCTCCACATTTTATACACAAGGAAATGGAGACATTTGTCACCCACACTGGATCATGATTTCCTTCATTGTATGATCCCTATTGAATCCCAAATCAGAATCTACCAGATCAATCCAACCATTCCCATTTCTACTCCCTCATTCCAATGACATCCAAGTAACGGTTTTATCTGGCTACTCCAGGAGGCACTGCCTTTTCCTGGAGGCCAAGAGGAGTGAATGTTGATGGATGTTGGGTAAGAAAATGGGGAAATTATTAGTGATATCTGCACTAGGCCATAGTAGTTCAATTACACATAAAAAAATACCAGTATTGAGACATTAAATATTAGGCTTTTTTGACTTGAAGTCCCCAAGCAATTACAGATAATGAAGGGGAACTGAAACCCATGAAAACAGATCAGCTGCAGCAATAGTTGGGCATCTATGAACAAACTTTTGTTTGTAGAAGGAAGAAAACCAATGAGCAGAGTGGGAGTAAGTCACAGCAGAGTGTTTGTTTTCCTTCCTGTTTATCAATCGCTCTTCATAGAAGCTGCTTGGCTCCAAGCTTGTCTTAGACGTGCTTCCCAGGACTCTGCTTTCACTGGCTGTTGGTGCTTTGTGAGTGGGCCTCCACTCTCCCCTAGGATCTGCCCCACTCCAGCCACGACTGATAACGCCTTCATTACCAAACCCAGAGCAGGTGATGTGTGTCTTCCTGGTCCTGAGGGCTCTTGATTACTCAGCTCCCTAAAAGGAAACACTTGCCACATCAATAATTCAACAGAGCAATTCGGGGAGTTTAAAAAGTGTAATTAGACAGAATCAACTCTGTGTCCCTTGAGCATTCTCTCTCTTTTTCTTCCTCACGCTCCATTCCCTCCCTCCCCTCTTCTAAAGTGTCATTTTATGGACATAGGAGGCCTCCATTCTCTGATTTTAAAGCCCAGGCATAAAAGGAGAAAAAAATCAATTGAAAGGGATGAACATGAGAAGTGGAAGGTAAGTGCAGGCCCAGACTGCGGGTTTCAGTTCTTGGGACTCGCTGTTTTCTCCTTATAGGCAGCCTCAGCTCTTGGGGCTTGAGGAGTGGAAACGGGGAAGTTGTTTCGGGCTGGCACATGCAGTTGTGCAGGAAGACTCTGGGAATGGGGCCTCCTTCCCCAGAATAGTGAAGTGTACAGCCAGAGGCACAATGTGTGCAGCCCAGAGGGGCACCCATAGGAAATTACCCCTGCTAGTGATTTTACACTTCACTTTGATCCATCTAGTGTCCTCAGGTAAAGAGAATCCATTTTTTTCCCTACCTTGAGGAAATTAAAATCACTCACAGACTAACCAGATAATATGAAAAGTATGAAAATTAAAGATGTGTCCTAGTTCAGTATGGTAATGTGATTGTGAGTCACTCTTTCCATGTAAGTCTCCCCTTCTCCCAAATCCCCAGTAAAATGGCCAAAGAAATAGTAGCAATGAGAAAAAAAGCACTATCAGTAATGGAACAAGAACAAGTCACCATCCACATACGAAAAAATTCATCAAGTTCTCTAAGATATAATACAGGGAAATCTAGATTCAGGAAAGGGCAGTCAGGCCAGGAGCCAGTGAAGGAAAGCTTGGCCTGGGAAGGAAGCAGAAGGGGCCATCTGGAAACCCCTAAACCCAGATCCCAGAACCTGAGGGAGGGTGGGCTGCAGGGCAGTGATGGAGGGCAGATCCCGATTCTAGCCTGGGGAGGACCAGTGCCGGGATTGAACAAGCAGCATTCACACCTGCAGATGCAAGGTCCGGGCCTGCAGCCTTGATCCCTCCCCTCCAGCGACAGGTGGGGCTCAGCACAGCTGGTTTCAGGTCCCGGCCTCGGTGGGGTACCTCCTGTGTTCACCCCACCGCCGCCTGGTGGACTATTTGACTTTTAATTTGACTAAGTAATCCCCAAATGGGTAACATTCCTCTTCTCCCTTCCTCTGGCCCTGACAGATTTCGACAGGAACTCAGAAAAACAGAAGCCATTTCAGCCCTAAATGTGGGCAGATATAGATTCTCCTTTGGCGCCCTGTAAGGTCAGCAGGCAGAAACATGATCAAACGTTAAGTCTCAGTCGTTTGAAAGAACATAACCGATTGGAGGAATCAGAGGGAATATCCTCCCTTCCTGTCCCTCCATGATATAGGGTTTCAGTACGAAATAGGAGAAAACGGGAGAAAAATCTCTCATTTGTTTTCTCAACAAGATTTCAGTCTTCAATTGAAAAGGTTAACTGAATACCATGCAAAAGTCATGAAAATGGCCTAAATATATCCTGATTCCAAAAGGAAAAGTTTAATCAAAGGATGAAGAAGGAAAACAAAACAAAACAAATCCTACAATCATCTAGATGCCAAAAACAGTTTCCTTCAAAAGAAGAAAAATGAGGTTAGCATTAGATGTCTTCCTTATACTTTAAAAAGCATTAGCCTAATATTACAAGTTTTGAGGAGGAAAATTTTGTGACTTAAGGTTTAACCATCCAAATGATCTCAAATGTTAAGGTAAAGAAAGTGAAGGCATCACAATAAAAATGAATGAACTGAAATTATATAGTAAAAAAGGGAGTTAATAATCTGTGATGGTAATTCATTGTTTACAAGAGGCATACTAAAACAGTTTGAAACAATGTTCACAAATATATGAATGGTCAAAGCTGACTTCTCAGCGGCGTGGGTGTACATACACACACACATTCAAAGAGAAAAGAAAGTAAAAGTAAACAAGCTGAGGTGACAAAAATCACATCAGACAATGTACAATTCAAGATAAAAGACTTTAAATGAAACAAAAAGATCTGTTTTTTAATAATCAAGACTATAACCTATAGCTTAATATTCGTGAACTTCATGAACCTTTATGTGCTAGATGACATAACAATTTAGCATCAAAATATATGAAGTGAAAGATGTTAGAAATGCAGAGATTTTTTAAAATATTTTTTTGTTTTTACTTTTTATTTTGAAATAGTTATGGATTTACAAGATGGCAAATAAATGTACAGAAAATTCCTGTGTACCCTTCACCTTCACCCACCTTCCCTCAGTATTAACATCTTGTGTAACTAGATGCAGTATCAAAACCAGGAAATTGACATTAATGTAATTCACAAAACAAGCAGAAATTATCTAAAATACCACAATACGGTAGAATATTCTAATACATCCATTTAAATCTTTGCCAGAGCAATTGGAAGAATAGTAATAAACATATGGAACTCTCAAAAATATACTTAATTTTGATTTAACAAATAGGTATCAGAAGGCTACCTATTCTACAAACAGAAAACAGGCAGTCTTTTCAAACGTCTGTGGAACATTTATAAAAATGTTTATCTACTTGGCCAGAAAAAGCATAATAAGTTTCCTGAAAGTTTAAATAATATTATACTCACTTTGACTACAGGTGAAAAGTAATAATAAAAGGAAAAATAAAATTAATAACACTACTACAAAGTTAAAAACTATTTTTTTTTCAATCCTTGAATTAAAGAGGAAACCAAATCTGAAGTTGGAGATCATTTAAATAAAAGTCAAATGATAAACACCTGTCACCTTGTACAGTCAGTGATGTAAGTAGAATGAATTCATGTCCTTCTATATTTTAATCTCAAGTTAGAAAAGAATGAAAATGAGTCAAGTCAATATTCAAATCCAAAAACTAGAACAGGAGCAAAATATAATAAAACAGTGAGAATAGATATGGCCAAAAATATCAAAGACATTAGAAAACATACACTGTATAACTCTACAATGGTGAATTTATTTCAATGGTGAAATAAATTATTATCCATTGAAAGACACAAATCACCAAAACTGTCTGTAGGAAACAAAGGGGACATGAGTTATTGAAAGACAATCCAAATTACATTAAAAAAAAAAACAACAAAAGCAGACAAAAACTGTTAGCAATTTCTCCATGTAAAACTAACTTTCGTCTGTTATTTGAGGCATTAAAAAAAACGTGCTTCACTGTGGGGGGCACAAATTCTAGGGAGACTGTTCTTCCCAACAGCAACAACAACCCACCAGGTGGCCAAATCTACCATTCCTCACTGTCTTTACTCACGTCTTTGCCGCATTTGATATTTGATGCTTGACCGCTTTTTAAAAGGTTTATCCTCCATCCCTTGCTTTTGTTTTTCATTGACACCATCCTTCTCCTTCGCTGCCTTTTTTTCCCAATGTTACTCCATGTGGGCCCCCAAAGCTCCAGATTTTGTCCTACCGGTTGTTATGTCCTTTGTCTCAATTAACTGATCCTGTTTCCTTCTCAAGAAAATAACCGGTCTGGCCACATTCTTTGTCTTTCCCTTGTTATTTCACCGGCTTTCTGCATAACTACGTGACCAGATGTTGAAATCACTTTTTTGTAGAAAGGAACCATGTAAGAGGGAAATGGACAAAACTTCACTTGACATTTTGCTTGATTCTAGAGTCTTAGATGCAGGACCCTTGAGACCCAGTCCCTCTTCTCTCCTTTATGAACCTCCCAGCCTGTGTAACTTCTCTCTTTTGACCATACATCCTGCCTCTCGTTCCTATCTTGACCCATTTCTGTTCCATTTCCAAACACTCAGCATTTCTAGCTCATTCCAGATGTCTATTTCAGCTTGTGAACTTGCTCTACCGCTGCCTACAAAACTTCACTTCTGTGTTCTGTGGTAATACAGACGAAACTAAGAGCATCATCTACTTCTGTACTCACTTTCTTTTTCTCTGTGGTCTATGAAGCTTGACTTGAAACAGCTTTAGTGGTGTTAAACGTTATTTTACCATTATATACTTGTTTCAGTTTTTGTGAGTTTATGTTGTACATCCCTAACTGAGCAGATACCATTTCCTGTATGACTTGATATTCACCAACAAATTCTTTGTGATCTGTTTGTAAAGTGAGACTTAAATAGACATTATTTAATAGATTGTCTCCTGAAATAGATGATAAACCTTGAGATGGCAGAGTTTGGCCTCACACATTTTCCTTTAGTACATGGTGAAGACTCACTAATCTGTTGGATGACCTATGATGTTCTGTTTTGATAATTTTGTATATCTAGGGTAGAAATAAATCACCACAATTGTCTTAATAAGGCAGAAAACATTATTCATTGAAAGAAAACAATATTAGATTGAAAACGACCAAACAAAAGCATGCAATAAATTATTGAGAAAAAATTAGAGATTTCTAAGTGGGAGACTAATACCCATCACTTAGCAGTATCACAGATAAACAATTGGTTTTTTGAGTCATGATACATTATCAGTATTTTTCAAACTTCTGTTTTTACCATGATCCACATTATTTATATGCATATACATACAAACAAATAAGTATGAAATACATATTCGTGAAAGAATACTTTCTCTTATGTGATGCTCTCTAATAATATCTATCCTATCCTATTTTATTTTATCTATTCTTTTCAATGCAGGTGGAAATCTTCTAAAGCAGGTTCTCAACAGGGGTGATTTCTCCCCTTAAGGGACATTTGGCAAAGTCTGGAGACACTTTTGGTTGTTATCATGTCCTGGGGGTGAGGGGAGGATGCTACTGGCATCTAGTGGGTAGAGGCTAGAGGTGCTGCTCAAATCCTACAATACATAGGACAGCTCCACAACAAAGAATTATCTATCCTGAAATGTCAATAATGTTGAGGTTGAGAAACTAGGATCTAAAAGATTGTGTCCCCAGATCTAAAAACCCTACTATGCTAGGCTTACCAAGAAGAGGGAATATTGCCTATACTAATATGCCAAGGTTCTTCCAAGAGGAATAATAAGAATAATTTCTGTTTTTATGGGGACCCTACAAAGTAGACTCATTTTTCCTTATTATAGTGCTTGGCATATTCTTTCTTCAAGTTCATGTCAACTTGTGAGACTTAGGTCTTGGAGGCCATAGAGGCCACTTTGAGGTTAAAACATTAATGAATGCCTCTCTAAGTGTCCATGAAAGCTGATTCAGCACTCAGGGTGATTAGCAGTGTTGGGTTAGAACTAATGAGCTTCGGGTGCCAGTAGTTGGTATTTGAGCTTAGTGGGGCATTGAGACCCAACAGCACTCAACTTCTTTCTGACCTGCTTGGGCCTCTATTACTTCAAAACCCAGTAGTGAGAAAACTGCTGAAATGGCAGTTTATTCCCCATTAGGCTAATTACTTCTCTTCCCAAGATCAAGACTATATTTTGAAAGGACTGAGACATCTGAAAGCAGAGAACATCCTGCCTACTGGGGCAGGGAAGCTAAGGCAGTTTTTGTGCCTCTCAAAAGAAATAGGCGATTAGCAAAGAATCTGAAAGCAGAACTTGAAGTGGAAGGATTTCTAATGTAGTCTGTAAACCAACCTAGCCGAGAAACAAGTTGTGACTAAAACTCAGAAGCGTGGTTTGGGAGGTGTGTCACCACAGACAGCTGCTGCTGGGTAGAAAGAAAGGATGGCAAAGCTCAAGGGAATGCATGTAAACGATAGCAAATTTGGAAGGAAGCATATGCAGTTGCTTTTTGTCTCAGCGAGCCCTCATCAAACTCAACACGTAGGGATGTTGTCCTAATTTTTCTATGAATAAGCGATGTATTTTATTTCTCTAAATGGAAATGTTTTGCATATTATTCAGCATTCTTAGCTATAATCACTACGGACTTGTTCTACAGACGTATACTAGTTGGGAAATATTTGCTCTGGCCTGGAGGGTAGGGTCTTAGATTTTCGTTCCTATTTGATTAGTATAACATTGGGCAAATTATTTTATGTCTCCCAGCCAGGCTCTTGTAATTTTAATGTGTAGTTGGACCGGTATGATATAGTTTTGTGTCCCCTTGAACATAATATAGATTTAAGAGGACTGGATAATAATGGAACTGTTCTAAGTATAGCAGATCCTTTATATCTCCACCCGAGCAGACATTAGAAATTAAAAGCATCCTGGAGAAAGAGAAGTTAATAATGAGTTGCAACTTTTTGGTTATAAGAGGTATAGAGAGTACCCATAGCAATAGCATATCAATTCTTCATTGATCTTTTGCTAGGCTTCTTGCTACTCTGAAGGTAGAAGTAGGGAGATGGTGACAAATGATTAAATTTGATTTTTATAACAAGGGTACTTTGATTATTTGCATTAAATGGATGAGGAAACTGAGACACTGAGAAATTAAGGCACTTATGGGTCACATAGTTATTAAGAAATGGAACCAGATACTTCTAGTCCCAAAGCCTGACCCATTTTCATGCTGTTTACCATCCTACCACCCCTAAGTTCTATGCTTCATAGCAGGGGATGATCCTCTGATATTTTGGATTTCTACAGTTATTCTAAATGCCTTGCAGGCAGTTAACAATTTTTGTTGAAGCTTATTGTGGGAGAACAATCCAACCAAATCAATAATAGTTTGTAATTACTTTCTTTTTTTCTAGACTTAGTAAAGGTTAAACAATAACCATATCTTTTTTCAAGCAGTTGACATGAATGAATGAAATGACTATACACATTAGTTTCCAGCTATTTATAAAATATTTCATTTATTTTAATCATCTGAAAGTCCAAACTAGATCAATTTCAATGAGTTTAAGAGATCATATGGCAGTTGGCTGTTACTGTGGCTAAAAATAAACACACCATCATCATCATCATCATCATCATCATCATCATCATCATCATCACCATCATCATCACCACCACCATGCTAAGCACTTTCAGCTCATTTGTACAGCATTTTGGGTAGCTTTAACAGTTTCTCATCATGGCTTTTCCCGTTCATAGTAGAAACAACCATTATCTTGGTGACCCCAGGCCCAGCAGGAGGCACTTGCCTCTTTACGAAAGAAAAGTGGGCTAAAATAGAGATTAAGTGGCTCCTTCACTGATGCTCAGACTATCAGTGTTGCAGACATGAGTAAAAGTTGACTATTGTAAAACTTTTGCAAACAAAGTCAGTGTTGTAACCATTTAGACTTAATCTTAAGACCCTGGGCAGCTGGCAGGATTTGGACCTATTTTCTTATCTACTTTACTTTTGGCCTTTTAAGAACAAGTTAAAGAAGGCAAGTGAATCAAATCAGAAGTAGCAATTCTATTCTTTAGAGGGTACAGCAGTACTTTCAGTGTTTGGAAGTACAAGTCGACCAACAATTCCATTCCTTAGAGGTAACCACTGTTAGCTTGGTGTGCGTGTGTCCAGACTTTTGGTAAGCCCATGTCATATATAAATATAGCATATTTGTTATCTTTGGCTAAAATAATCTTTCGTAATATTACTACAAAACCTCAGAGACATATAGTTATTTATTTGACAAGGCTGCAGGGTTCCTCTGATCCGGGTTGATTTGAGATCTCAGCTGGCCTCACTCATGTGTCTGTGGTCAGCTGTGAGTCAACCAGATGGTTCTCCTGATCTTGTCTGGGTATGCTCACATATCTGGGGAATCAGCTGGCTGAAGGTTGATCCAGGGTGGTCTTTGCTGGGATAACTTGAGTGACTCAACCTTGTTCTATTTGTCTTCCATCCTCCAGAAGACTAGTCCCGACATGTCCTCCCAGTGATGGCCAGGCACAAGAGCATGAGTGGAATATACAAGAGGTTTTTCAAGCCTCTTCTTGAAATAACTGTATACTTGCTAATGTCCATTGGCCAAAGCAAGTCAGATGGCTGAACTCAGTATCAAGGAATGGGAAAATAGATTCCACTCATGATGAAAAGGATGTAAAATTCATGGCAAAGGGAAAGGATAGAAAGAGGGATGAAGAATTGAGGCCATGAACACACTCAATCTAACAATCACTGAAACGTATTTTAACACACAGGCATTGTTTTTTTATTGCCTGTTTTTACAAATATGAGATAATATCCTATCATTTTTTGGCTTATACTATTTTAGATCTTTCTTAGTTTGAAACAGATGTGATTAGATCTTTTTAACATTGCAAAATGCTCCATTATGTGGATATACCACAAGTTTTTCTCCAGTTCCCTAATGAGGGACAATTAAGTTGTTTTCTGATTTGGAGACTTTTTTAACAGTGCTACAGTAGATGCCTATTTTCATAAATGTTGGTGCATTTACATTGCTATTTTTGTAAATTGAACCTGTAGAACTAGAACTGTTACCGAACCAACTGGGCTCGCCTCCTGGTAAGTTAAATAAGACTACACCAGTGGAAGTTGTCTCACAAAGTAAAGTGTATTTGCAGCAAATAGGAGGCCATGAGGAATCATTTCCAAAGTCATGGCTTCCCGAACAAAGGGAAGCAGGAACTTTTATTTGGTTGGGGAATGAATATTCAAAAGGGAGAGGCAGGTATTCACTTGCACAGGCTCAGTTGGAGAACATGCTTCCACATAATGAGGCCTAAGCTCCTCCTGGAGAGATCTTTGCACTAAAAATAAGGCAAAGGTCATGAGCATAGCCCTTCTGGTGAGGCTTGGTCAGTTTCAGGATGGTTGGTGGTTACATCTCCTTAACATACAAAAGGAAAAGAAACAACTTGGAAAAACAGTTAATTGCTTCCAAACCCACCTTTGAGTTTCTCAAGGCACCTAGTTGGTAGAGAACTGTGGGATCCCTCGTACTTTATCCTCCAGCAAGACTCGGCCACTTGTAGTTTCCCTGAATGTGCCACAATCTTCTGCTCCTCCATGTTTTCAAATACTGTTTCTTCTAGAATCCTTCTCCTCCTCCCACTTGACTCTGATAAACTATAGTGAAACCCATGATAAAGTGAATCTACGCATAGCTAGTGATTGGCTCCCAGTCTCCATATCAGACTTGCTCTGTGCTATCTCAAGTTCACAGTATATGCAATTGAACTGTTTGGGAGGCCACATACAGCTCTACTCTCATTATCATTCTAATGTCCACTCAAGCACCACTGTATTTGTGAAGGCTTCTCTAAATTTTTTAGGTGGATCAGGTACTCCTCCAAATGTAACAAATATTTCCATTATAATAATTCTCCCATTGCAATCCAATGTTGTTATGTCTTTCTATCAAGATGGTAAACTCATTGAGAGCAGGAACGTAGTCTTTTTATCCTTGTAGTTGCATTTTCTAAGAGAGTGCTTGGCCAAAGTAGGCACTCAATAAATGTTTGCTAAATAAAAATCTTACGCTAGGGGTCAAACCCAAAAGTAACCGTATAATAACAATTCAATCAATATTTATTGATTATGAGCAGTGAATTGGATATGTTTGAAATGATAGGATAGGGAGCATGTGAATGTGCCTTCTTGAAAGAGATGGTATTTTTAGAAGTCTGATGAAATTTCAGACTTTTCCCTCAGAAAAATGTATATATGCTCACATTCACATTTTTACATATACTTACAGTGAGTTCACTACTTCCTGATGCTCATTCTTGGAATGTAGGTTAAAAACCTCTGCTTCAGTTGATAAGAACATGGTCCTATGTCAGACTTAGCTATATGAAGGACAGATTTTAGGGACTTGCGGTTAGACCATCCATCTTGACCTACCCATCATAGTCCTTCATTCTTACCTCATGACGGGTGTGCAAGTGACCAGAGTATAGATTCTGTCATATCTATGTCTTTATCTATATTTTAGTTATCTTCCCTACCCCTAAAATATTTTTTAAGACTCATGTATTATTTTAGGCTATTGATAATTAAATATATACAAATAGTAACATCTACCACAAATATGTCTCATTTGACATTACTTAACCATAATTCGTGTAAATACATAGATCTATTGGATTTATTAAAAAAAAAATCACTGGATAGAAAATATAATTTCTGCATCTTAAAGAACATTTTAAGGTATATTTAGATTAAATGAAACATCAATATCTCATTCAAAATAGGAGCAAAAATGGAAACTATTTAGGAACAATACCAACAAGAAGTATGCACAACTTGCCTGTAAAAAACTTTACCATGAATTCATGACCTGTGGCTAGGCAAAGAATTCTTAGACATGGTGCTAAACGCATAATCCATGAAATAAATGGATAAATTGAACTTCATCAAAATTCAAAACTTTTGCTCAGCCAAAGACACTGTCAAAAGAAAGACAAATACTGCATGGTATCACTTATGGAATCTAAAAAAAAAAGTCAAACTTATACAACAGAGAGTAGAAAAGTGGTTACCAGGGGCTGGAGAGTTGGTAATCTAGGGAGAGGTTGGTAAAAGGGTACAAACTCTGATTTATAGTATGAATAATGTGTGAGGATCTAATGGATAACATGGTGACTGTAGTTGATAACACTGTATTGTATAATTGAAATTTGCTAAGAGAGTAGAACTGAAATGTTCTCACCAAAAAAAACCCAAAAAGAACTGAAAAAAGTCATCCAAATTTAATCATTATGGTTCAGTCTAGCAATCATTAAAAAAAAGAATGAAAAGACAAACTATAAACTGGGAAAATATTTCCAAATCTTGTATCCAACAAAGGACTTCTAGTTAGAACATATAAAGAATTTTTAAAACTCAACAGTAAGAAAATAAACAACCCAATTAAAAAATGGGCAAAAGGCTTTAATAAACATTTCAGTAAAAAGGCAATTAAGCAAATGAAAAGATGTTCAATATCATTAGCCATTAGGAAACTGAGATACCACTGCATAATTATTAGAAAGGCTGAAAAAAAAAACAAAAGCTGACAATACCAAGTGCTCACAAGGATTGGAGAAAATGGAACCCTCATAAATTGCTTTGCGAATGCATATGGTATGGCCACTCTTTAAAACAGTTTGGAAGTTTCTTACAAATTTAAATACATACTTACCAAATGACCCAGCAATCCCACTCCTTGTGATTTACCCCAGAGAAAAACTTGTATTCACACAAAAACCTGTACCAAATGTTTATAACAGTTCTATTCATAATTGCTGAAAACTGAAACCAACTCAACTGTCCTCCAAGATGTGAATGGATAAACAAACTGTGGTTCATCCACACAATGGAATACTACTCAGCAAGGAAAAGGAGCAAACTATTGCTGTATGCAACAGCTTCAATCAGTCTCAAAGTCATTATGCTGAGTGAAAGAAGCAGTCTCAAAAGGTTATATATGATTCCATTTATATGATATTCTCAAAAAGACAAAATTATAGTGAGAGAGAACAGATCAATGTTTGCCAGGGGTTGAAGGGAGGGTGAGATTACAAAGTGATAGCACAATATTAGAGTGATGGAAACTGTTTTATATTCTAATTGGGATCATGGTTACACATCTAGGTACATATTGAATTTCATAGAATTGTACTCCAGAAAAGTCAATTTTACTATATGTTAATTTACATAGAAAATGAAATAAAAGCTTTACTTAGGAATATAGAGGAAAATCTGTATAAATGACAGCCATATCATCTTCCTAGATTGACAGATTCGGTATGAAAGAATGTCATTTCTTCCTCAGTTAGTCCTTACGTTTTATGAAACCCCAATTCCCATGGAAGTGAGGAGAGGAAGATGACTTGATGAAAATATTTTCTAATTCTTCAGTCCATTTGGAAGAAAACAAATTCAATAAAAATATTCAAGAATAGAATAGACAGGCAATTTCCTGTTAGATTTGAGACATATCATGAAGGTACAATAATTAAAAGAGTGCTCTACTAGTGCCAAAATAAATGTAGAACAGAATGTAAAAACTTAATACACGAAATGGCAGTTACTTAGGAATTTAGTATATGAAGTAGGTGGCATATCAGTACTGGATAAAAAGACAATTATCTGTCTTTTTTTTTTGAGAAGATTGGCCCTGAGCTAACTTCTGTTGCCCATCTTCCTTCTTTTTTCCTTTTCTCCCCAAAGCCCCAGTAGATAGTTGCATGTCATAGTTGTATATCCTTCTAGTTGCTCTATGTGGGATGCCGCCTCAGCATGGCTTGATGAGCAGTGTGTAGGTCCACGCCCAGGATCTGAATGGATGAACTCCAGGCCACCAAAGCAGAGCACACAACCTTAACTGCTACACCACCAGGCCAGCCTCTCTGTCGTTTTTTAAAAAGAAAAGTATTTAGAATTCAACCTCAGCAGTAATTTAAAATGAATTCCAAAATGAATAAAATTAAAATCAAAGATGGGTATTTGTTTATTTAATATTAAAATAAGAAAGATCTTACTTAGAAAACATCATGAAGGAAAAGAAAAAGCCATAAAGAAAAAGAGTAATAGATTTAAAACATAAAAAACATTAAAAACCCCATAAACAAAAAAGAAATGAGAAATGATAAACAGGAATACTTGCTACTTAAAAGAAAAGGTATAAATATGATTAATATAAAGAAAATGTCTAAAATCTAAGAAAAAAGGTGCCCCAGTAGAAAATAATAGGCAAAAAAAATACAAAACTAAGAAATGCCTTAAAAATCATATTCCTAATAAATATCAGGGAAAATGCTCACTAGTTCAAAATGTTAAGTATTAAAATATTGAAAAATCATTTTCCTTTGTTCTTGGCAGTAATTGTGCAGTATTATAATACACAGTCTTAATGAGTGCATGAGAAAACATATACTTTAATATACTGAAATAGAACTTAGATATTTAAAACAATATATTAAAATTCAAAGACAAAATTTAAATACCTTCATGGAAGGCAGGTTTGCAATATGATTTAAAATATACATGCCTCCTTTCCTCTTCAAGGAAATAATTAAACATGTGAATGAAAATGTTTAACTTTGGAAACAGCCTAAGTATACAACAACGAGAGATTCACTAAACACTTTATGGCCATTCATATAATGGGATACTGCACAGTCATTTAAAATGAAGTCAATGTGTATTTAACATCAGGAATGATGTTGCCTATTTATTCCTAAGTGCAAAAGCAGTTTAAAATGGCATATGTACAAAACGGTCTCATTTTATAAATAACTTATAAAGAACTGCATAGAATAGTCTAGAAGAATATATTTTAAAATGCTACGTGTGTGTGATGGGTGGGTGATTTTACTTTTTAGAATTTTGTGCTTCTCTGAATTTTGTCAGTTTTCTACAATGAACCTTTTTTACTTGTGCAATTTGTAAATTTCTTAAAAATTTAATTAAAAAAGAGTCCATTTGGATAGCAGCTGTTTTCTCCATGGTCTCCCCCTCGAGCCTGTGATGTGTTTTCCTCCACTGGGAGAAGAGAATCCTTCCTGTGCAGTCCCACAGATGTAGTGCAAGGCCGGCTGTGGCATCTCTGTGGTGGTAGAACCACGTAGTCCATGTGAATTGCTTCATTGGAAAGTCTAATTCCTGAGAGCCCTCAGGCTTGTTTGGAACCAGAGCCTCTTCTGTCTGCCTCCTTTTTCTTTATAATGACTTCTCTGAGCCCTGGTGCATTCTCTTCAGGCCCACCCTCAACACTGTCAGGCCTCTGAACAAGAGTGCAAATGGAGACCCACATCCCATATGTCTAAACATTTCAAAAGTGATAAAGCAAGCTAATAAACTGTTGAATGAAATATATGCTCTTCTCCTATTTTGACAAATATTCCTTCATAACAAGAAAACAGAAAAATATATTTAAATCTATTGTTTTTATATGTCTGGAAGCTTTGGCAAAATACCAAAGATGACTGGATTTGATTATTATTGCTCAGCTGGGTATTCTGTTGATGGGCCAGCAATGTTTGCATGAGTAATAAAATGAAGACATACACAAATCATGAGCCGTTATGTCTTTATGCAATACAGTTCATTTTTCCTGCTTGATTTCAGCAAAATACTAATTACGTTACAATCAAGATTTTTATATTAATTTTGTTCTATTGACAATAATGATCTAAAGCAGGGGTGGGCAAACATTTTGTGGAAAAGTCAAAATAATAAATCTTTTAGACTTTGTAGGCCATATGGTCTCTGTCACAACTGCACAACTCTGCTGCTGATGTTCAAAAGCAGCCCTAGGAGGACCTGGCGGTGTGTCCATGAAACTTTATTTACAGAAATACTTGGATTGGACCTGTGGACCAGAGTTTGGAGATCCTTGATCTAAAGGATTTTTAAAGGGCAAATGTACAAATTTGGATATATCTTGATCCAAACTGTAAATTAAAGTGTAAAATTTGAAATTATTTTCCTATGTTTTAAGTTATTTTTCTAGTAAGGTATTCCAAGTTATCAAAATCCAAAGACAAAATGTAAATTATAATTTTTAAATATTAAAATTTGACACAAAAATTAAAGTTGACTTTATATTAATTTTTTTAAATTATAATTCAATCTTATTAAGCATTTTCATAAAATTAGAACTAGTTTCCATTCTAGCTTTCAATGCCCATCCAGTCGCCCAGGGAAAGAATTCAGTATCGTGCTTCACCTGTTTCACCCAGAACTACATATTTATGAGTTTTTGAGTAGCATCATTTCCTTAATAAGGCAGAATGACTCTCCACCTCCGTGCACAACTGTTGTGAGTACCATGCTAATGTGTGAGTACCTCCAGGACCGTGAATTGGAATAGGAGGAGAAGCGAAGAAATGAGCACTCAGTAATACTAGCAAATGATGCTTTTATATCAAGAAGCGATTTCATGCCATCTGATATGAAACCCTCAATAAGTCACTCATCTTTTCTCTCAGCTAACTACTTCCCTCACTCAGACTTCCGGAAACCAGAAGCAGTGACCATCTCCAGTGCTGGCAGCCACACCAACCCATGTACGTTCTCAGCATTCAGACCTGCTATTTTGAAGACATGGGGCCAGAGGTTTGGAGAAGCGTTTCCCTGGGACCTGAACAGTATTAGTCATGAGAGTGGACGTTTAGGGCTGTGGATTTCACTGTGCCAGCCCTTGAGTGACAGTTTCTTTAATAAATTTGTGTAGGTGAATATGTGGGACTTTCTACGTTGGGGGTCTTTGAGCTGGGCGCTTCTTGTCTAAGGGCACTACTGCCGTTTTCACCTATGTCCCTCCTGGAGCGAGGGTTTTCTACTTCATGGTGGCATGTGTTACAGCTATGCTGCTGGGCTGTGTCAGTGGACACTCGATTGCTTTCCTGAGGTTTGTTTTGTCTGCATGCCTCATTTCATGATGATGTCATTATTTAGGAGGTTTGTTTTATATCATAAGAGTGAGATTATTTTGGAAGTTCTGTAAGTGAGACAGAACGTGTATCATTTTCTACCATTCAACACCAGGGAAGCTGATGGCAGGGTACTGATGGCAAGCTTTAGAAAGAATATCCAGGCAGTCCAAGGCCCCAGAGCATGCAAAATCATAGCTTCACATCACTTTTCCTGTTTTAAACTTAGAAGACATATTGATTTAGCACCTACTCTGTGTCCGGAACCCAACAAACAGACAAAAAAAGTCAAAGAAATTAAAACAAACAGAAAGCGCACCTTTGCCAAAATGTAACAAAGAACCTTTCTAAAATTTCAGATTTTTCCTCATCGTACTCTCAGCGTGTCTCTCTCTCAGCTTTCCCACTCTCCTTAAATCGTCGATTTCCAGGCAAGGAAAGTACATTTCTTCCCTTATCTCCAGCAGCACATATGCAAAGCCCTGATAATTCCAGGCTGATGAGAGAGCCGTGCTCTGAAGCAGCTGTCCACAGTAGCACAAAAGCTGATAGCACAGCTCTCCAACTCATCATTTATAAGACTCCTGTCAGGAGCCAAGATGAGCCCAGATGGGGGTTTGCTGTGGCTGCCACCACAGAGCTGGGAGAGGTGCCTGCCCTTGGCCCATGCCCTGCCCACTTTGATCAGGAATTCCACATTCCCCTTCTAGATGGTTGATCTTATAACATGTTAAAAGTACCAGACAGGATGGAGAAAACCAATTCTCCCTTTCATCAGGGCTCCCATGTAATGTAGCTTTCCTACTGGGGGAGCTCTGCAAGGGAATCTCCCCTTCACGGCTGAACTTTATTTCTCAGGGATTTAAAACTTCAAGGTGGTCACGCCCTGTGCATATTATATTTCTAGAATTAGTGAAGACTGCTGTGTCATAGAAAGAACAGTGAACCAAGGGTCAGGAGACCAGAATCTAAGCCAAGCTTTGTGTCCGTGTGGCTGCATGACTTCTCAGACCTTCCCACATCTGTGAGATGAAGGGGCTGGACTAGGGGATTTCTAAGACCCCTCCCAGTTCTAATATTCAGTGGTGCTGCTGCTTAGAGGGATACAGTCCTCCCCCTTCCCTTTCTCATTCACATTCTTTTCTTTTTTTTCACACCTTCTTGATCTCTTTGTCTCTCTGTAATCTCTCTCTCCTTCACACACACATACACTAAGGGTTTGTAAATATTTATCAGCCTTTAGATCCTGACTAATTTGATTATAGTTTATCTCCACTATTTATAGTCATTTTTTATAACTAGATTTAGGATCATTCTGTAAGAATTATTTCTATTCTAACTGATTTCAGTTGTTCTCTCAGTTTTTTATACACTGACTTTATGCTTGAGCTTTTAATTTGGCTCTATCTCTGGTTCAACTGAAATAAAACTTCGTTTGGTTTTTTCTCACAATTACCTAGACGCTAAACTTTTTGAATCATTGTGTATCTGAAAAAGTCATTTTGATATGACTTCAAATGAAACTTAGCTGAATATAAAAGTCTTTTTTCCTTTAATCCTTTACACCCTTTGGGCACATGTTGCTAAAATCTAAGGTCAACCCACCTCCATTTGCCAGTAGCCTAGTTATTGTGTTATTTTGTTTGCCTTTCATTTTGAACGCCTATGAAAGTCTTTATTCTCAAACTCTGAAGATTTGCTAATATTTTTCAAAGTGTGGATCTTTACCAGGGCTGGAAGTCGGGTGAGGCACCAGTAGTACATAAGGTAAAATATCTAGGAGAAGCTTACTCTCCGGGTAGTGCAAGTGTTGAGTTCTGCACACAGGGTTGGAAGAATAATTGTCACTCTTGAGCTTGGTACATAAAGAATGTCTTAAGTCCAGAGAGAGACCCACTGTGGAGAAGTATGACATGTTCCTCTCTTTTTCCAAGTGGTTTCTTAGGCTCTGATTGTTTTATAGATTCTGACATTATTAAGTTGTCTGTGAACTTAGTTTTTAATATGGTTAGTTGACTTTTTTTCTGGATATTCTTTGATATTTTCATAGGACATTGTGAGAAGCACATCAGTTGCCAAGAGCCAGACACCATTTAAAATAGAGTTTGGGATAATGTACACAGGGTTAGAAATGATATTTTAAATCTAAATACATGAGTTCTCCAGTGAAGTAATCTTAGAAGGAGAAATTCAGAGGGTGATGCAATGAGCCTTGTGAGATATTGGTCTATTTTTGTATTTTCTAAAAGTCAATGGATGAGATAATTTGTGGGATTACTTGGGAATCTCTAAGGTCCTACACGAACATAAAGGATTATTGCTTGAATTTATGATTCAAGATAACTCTTGCCCCTCCCCTTTCATGACTGCTTTGCTCTCTGACCTGGGTACAGATATATTTTCCACCCTTTCATGAGGTTCCCCAAAATTATCAACCAAGAATCCTTGACTTTTTTCTCCTCCCCTGGAGTGCCAAGGAATGTTGTGTTGCTTTCTTGAAATAAGCTTTTCTTCCCTTTGTTATAAAGCCTGGTGAGAGTAAAAACCATCTCTTCCTCTTTCTTTGCTTCAATGTTCAGAGTTTTAGAAGGAGTCTGCTGTCAACGGCCCTGGGAAATGTACCAGCCTTTAAGTTTGATGTTTGACGTATCTTGACGACAGTTTGGTTATTCGAATTACACATCTAGATTCGGTCAATGTGGGAGCCAGTGCAAAAACATAAGTCTTCCTCTTCCACAGAAGCCAACTCAAACAACAGCTAAAAGGAGTTTTCTTTCCAGCTTCACAAGTCACGTTTTGAGTGCGGTCCCACATGACAACAGCAGGAAAAGAAATATCGACGTGATTGGGGCTTGGCCAGAGGGACGGCAGGCTGACAGCACCGGGGGGTGGCGGTGGGGGAGTGGGGGGT
Source organism: Ceratotherium simum simum (assembly GCF_057802395.1). NCBI lineage: Eukaryota > Metazoa > Chordata > Mammalia > Perissodactyla > Rhinocerotidae > Ceratotherium > Ceratotherium simum. The sequence continues at coordinate 5,686,292 of NC_141915.1, forward strand.
TGCAGCAGCTTCCTCTGCTCCAAGCTCCCGCCATCAGGGACCCACGGGAACTACCTTCAGGCCATGGCCTTGAAAAGAGCGTGTTTTTCCTAGCATTTTCTGCTGCCAGAGGCTTCCAGAAACAGACACATGGTTCTGTTTGGTTGTATAGACTAAAAAAATTGTATGTGTACATGGGCCAGATTTATTTATTCCTCAAGGTAAATCACCTTTGCATTACAATTCAGAGACTTTCCCTGGAAGCATATTCTTCATTGCAGAAGAAAGCCTTTGAAAACATGCTATGTCTTTTATGTGTTTGCAAAATACCAGACAGAATGACTTGCACTCTGAGATGAATAGGGAAGTTGTGCGTGTAGTGCTCATATGTCTTGGCAGGATGTCAAAGATGGCCACCAACAACAATGCTGTTGCCTGGGTGTTTGGGAAGGTTGAAAGAACATATGCTTTAGAGCTGAATGGACCTGGGTTTTCATCTTCTCCCTTTCACTCATTACTGCGTGTCTTTGGACAAGTCATATTACCTCTCTGAGCCTATTTCCTCATCTGTGAAATTAAGCTAATAATTCTACTTTCCGCTGTTTCTGTGAGACGCAAGAAATAATACATCAGATCTTGGTCTGTGGTAAATGCTTAATAAGTGTTCATTTGCTTCAGTCTTCGTCATGTTCTTCCTAAGACACGTGAACTTGAATTTTGCCTGCCCTGTATCTGTTATTTTTAACATAGCTCTATCCGTGAACTTCATATTCTAGCAGTGACATCTTTTTTTGATGTTTCAGACACAGAGGAAGCGTGGGACAGAGATGGGTCTCCTTAGTCACTGCCTTATTGAATGCAGTGAGACCACTCAACTCACGACTTCCTGGTCTTTCTGCTGCCCCCTAAGCACTGGGAAAACGCCAAGTGAGCCTTCATCTGAACCAGCCTCAGCACTTTCCCTGGGCATCAGTTATTTGAGCTGTGTTCTTTCAGACCTCATTGATTTTAAAATAAATTATGTTGATGCAGAATTGCCCTGCTTGATGATTGATACAAATCTTTCGATTTGATTGGTGGAGTCACACTTCAGAACAGAGCAGTTCGAGGTGCAGAGCTTTCCATTTGACAGATTAATGATGAATTAAAGTCCTGCACCGTCCGTGGAATCCTAGAGGTGGGAATGCCTTAGAGACACAGAAGACAATACTCTTATTTTGCTTATGAAGAAACCCAGGCCCAGAGAACTAAAGTGATTTGCTCAAGATCACACAGCTTATTAATAGAAGAATCAGGAATCCACACTCCTATTCCCAGTTTTGAGTTTCCTATAAGACTATGTTGTCTTCATGGAGACATGTGATCCATCTGTGCCATATTTTAGAATAAAGCCAATAGTGTTTTGTCTCCATTTAAATTCTTAGTTAGAAATCCTAACTTTTTAAAATTATCTCCAACTCTGCTGAAGGAGAAACTTACATTTTTTTCCTTTTTTAGGGGAAGGGGGCCTACTTCTTTCTTCAAAATAACTATTTTTTGGGTTTTTTTTTAAGTAAAATTTTTATCATTTTCCAGTTTTAAAACTTTGGGATCTTTTTTGAAAACTTTGACATCGTTCCCTTCCTAAATCAGCTGTCCAGCCTCCTCAGTTCTCCCTTCGGGATTTCTCCTGCTCTCCCCGCCCCTGTCTTTCCCATTCTCAGCCCCCTAATCCAGGTCGTTAGCTCCTCAAGCTTGGATTATGTTGGAAGAGCCTCCTAAAGTGTTTAACTCCCTGCACTCTTCTTGCTCCCTTCCACCTTGTGCGCTGCCCCTGATTTAGTTCATCGCTGATGGTAATCATGCCATCGTCTTTTCAGTCTAATTTCATACAACTCTCCTGAGTCAAGCAGACACATTCCTTCCTCTGTATTCAATTCAGACTTTGGGTCTTTCAGGATCTTCACAGCTACCCTCTGGATAACTGTCTCATGTTCTCATGCTCTCCCTCTGTCAAATCTGCTCCATCCTTTCTCTGCTGACTTTCTCTTATCCGATGCAACAAAAGTAACCTTGCACTAGGCTTTGGGAGGACCATCCATCACCTTCCATATGGTGACTGTGGGAACTTGTGCATGCCACTTAGCCTCTGAATCTCAGCTCCTTTGTCAGAAAAATTGGGGAGCATAATACCTGCCTCCTCTCTCCTATGGCTGTGTCAAGATCCAATGAGAAAGCAATTGCTACAATGTTTTGCAAAAGCAATTGCTACAATGTTTTGCAAACATAACACACTCTTCAGATATCTCTGTACTCATGTCCACACTCTAGAGACACATCTACTATGATGCCGTGAACACCACTGTGCTTACAGCACCGTAAGATTCAGTGGCCCAGTGTGGGGCGGAGCCTGGGCAGCTCCTGTCCCAATAACTTACCTAGGGTGAGGAGGAAGGGGTCACGGAGAGGACCACTGATTCCTAGCTATGGGAGCTCAACTCCTTTCCCATTTCATAAAATGATCTGAATTTCCACAAATTGGAGATGTAGTTGGTTTAGCAAATGCCCTGTTTTGAAGTGCATGTTTTTCCTGGAGAATTATGGAAAATTGGTCCATTTATTTTTTTATAAGCATTGCAAACTTTTTATTGAAGTATAACAAAATTCAGAAAAGGAGACAAATCCTGGGATACAGCTCAATGACTTTTCACAAGGTGGATAAATTTGTGTAACCAGCACCCAGGTCATGGACTGGGATAGTTTCATCTTTCCAGAAGCCCCTTGTGCCTCATTCCGGTCACTAATTCCCCCAAGGGTAACCACTATCCTGACATCTAACACTATAGGTTCCTGTTTTTGAACTTTTTATAAAGGAAATCATACAGTATATACATTTTGTGGTTGGCTGTGTTTGTTAATATGTGTTTATGAGATTCATTCACAGATTTTTGAGTCATTCATCCCAATGGTGTATAGTATTTCATATATATACATACATACATAAAACAAATGTGTATATGTTATATATATACACACATATGTATCCCTCTATTTTTGATGAATGTTTGGGTAGCTTGCATTTTGGCTATTATGATTAATTATAAACATTCATGAATGTGTCCTTTGGTGAACATATGTACAATTTCTGTTGAGTCCTGGGAATGAAATTGCTGGGCTATGGTGTATGCATATATTCGGCTTTGGTAGATAGTGCCAAAAATTTTCTAAAGTCGTTATGTCAATTTACACTCAAACCAACAGAGAGCCAATTGTTCCACATCCTCACCCACACTCAGAATTCTCTGTGGTTTTTATTCTAGCCATTCAGGTGGGTGTGTCATTGTATGGCATTGTGTGTTGATTTGCATTTCCCTGATGACTCATGAAGTTCAGCACCTTTTCATGCATTTATCTACTTTTGGATTCTGTCTTTTGTATACAGTGTCTACTCAAGTCTTTTGCCCGTTTTTCTTTTATGCTGTCTGGCTTTTTTAACTTACTGATTTGTAGGAACTCTTTTTATATTATGGACATGAATCTTTTGTCAGATAGATGTATTTTACATATTTTCTCCCATTCTGAGGCTTGGCTTTTTATTCTCTTACTGCTATCATTTGATGAATGAAAGTTTTTATTTTTAATATAGTCCAATTTGTTATTTTTTTCCTTATGCTTATTCTTTTAAGAAATTTAAGATATCTTTGCCCCTTCTGCCCAGAATCATTAACATGTTGTCCTAGATTTCCTTCCAAGTTTTATTATGTTACCATTCATATTTATATCTGTAAGCCATCTGGAACTGATTTAATGTATGGTAAGAGATCAAGATTTCTTTTTCCATATGAAATATGGAAGGAATTGACTGAGTACCATTTATTAAAAATACAATGGGAAAGGGTAATTTTTGAGGAAGCAATATCTTCAGAAAGGGCCAGTAGCAGTTCTAGTGGGAGGGTGGGAGAGCAGGAAGGCAATACGAGGGCAGTGGAAATTCAGGGGAGAAATGGCCCCAGTGGATACGAAGGGTGGAGCACATGACGTGGGTTCCTTTCTAATACCTTCTTGAATGTGTTATGTGCACAATGAATATGTATTGTTGAGTGCCATCAAGGGCTACGTCTGGGTGCTGCCCCTAACCATGGAAGTGGTGGTGCAGACAGTGCTAGAGCAGTGGCCATTTTATCCCAAGGGAGACCTTGCCTCTAGGACGGTCAATGGGCACTGTCCTGGAGGCAGGTCTGTTATATCAGCGATGTGGCAGTAGGAAAACTTTCTGGGTCATCTTAGTACTCCTGCCATAAACTACTCACTTGATTCAGGGCTTGAGTAGGAAAAAACCAACTCTTTAGCAAGTCTGTCATGGTTCCTGCTTGGCCATTTCTTACGCCGTACACAGCATAGGCAGCTACTCAAATAACTCTAGGCCCGTGGAGACTATTCCCAGTGTGGCTGATCAGACCCAAAATGAAATCCCCAGGACGTCGAGGTGGCACAACTTTACAAATCAGATGGAGGTGTTACCAAACAGTTTCCTTCTGGGCATAACTGTACCACACGGCATGGAAGGAAATTGATTCCCCTGAGAAACTGAGCTCATCTCTTTTACACCGTAACAAGCCAGTCCTTCCGTAGATCTTGGCTTTGCCAGTTCATAGCTTTCAACCAGGTATCCTGACTGTCTGAATGTCATACACAGGGGCCTCAAATGGACAGGTGTGTGGATGTCCCAGGAACATGCCAGAGGGTCTCTGATCTCCTCTGGACTCCAGACCCATGGGCTTCTCCTGGCAGTCAGGAGCTCCAAACACCAGGCATCACTCTCCTAAGAGCAGTTCTTGGTGTATTCACTATAGTAATGGTCATGCCGACACTCTGTTTACAGTCCAGATTTCCCAAACCGCTGCTTGACTTTTCTGGTGAGATGAATAAATTGAGATTAGAGAGGTTAAATGACTAGCTTGTGGTCACACAGCTGGCAGTGGGCAGAGACGGGCCACAAACCTCTTTTTCTAATTTCAGACAGCTCCACAAAATCTCATAAATTATTATATTCCCTTTTGGTCTAGCAAGAGGAAAGCAAAACCACAGCCTCCGTTGGTATTTTGTGCTAGTGTTTAATTATCTGCAAAAAAAGACTCCTTTGTCTAATTAAATTCTATTGATGCGACTGAAGCCCTTGTCTTCTTGGTGAGTTCTTTCTTTAATAAATTATGGTAAAATAGACATAACATAAAATTTACCATCTTAACCATTTTTAGGTGTACAGTTCAGTAGTGTTAAGTGCATTTACGTTGTTGAACAATAACTTTCCAGAGCTCTTTTCATCTCACAAAAGTAAAACTCTCTACCATTAAACAACTCCAATCCCCTCCTCCCTGCCTCTGGTAACCATCTTCCTCTTTTTGTCTCTATGAATTTGACTACTCTAGGTACCTCATATAAGTGGAATCAAATAGTATTTGTCCTTCTGTGACTGGCTTATTTCACTTAGCATAACGTCCTCAAGGTGTATCCATGTGGTAGCATGGGTCAGAATTTCCTTCCTTTTTAAGGCTGAATAATATCCCACTGTATGCATAGACCATATTTTGCTAAACCATTCATCCATCGATAGACACTTGGGTTGCTTCTACCTTTTGGCCATTGTGAATTCTCATGGCACTCTTTGGGGAGAAAGTGCAAATCTATGCAAACTGCCTTATAATAATCCTTAATTTGCTTGTGAATTCCCTTACTATCCTTGTCCTCTAACAAGCTTCTCTAATTTTTTCTTGTAATTCTGGTTTCTACCCATTTCCCCATCCCCATACCTACAATAAATGTCTCCAAGTCCTTTTCACTATTTAGAGGCAAAGTTGGAATAGCTTAACTGTTAGCCTGGAAATGAAGGCCACCTAGGACCTACTCCTCCATCATCCAATTAGACTTTCCACTCCCCACCCCAGCTTGTTCCACCTTCAGGGGAGCCTCGTGTGTCTTCTTTTTGCACGCACCTTTCTGCTCCTGTAGCCTGTCTGGTATTTCTACAAAGCTTTCATACTACTAGGATGGCTCTTTCACTGCCTATCCAGGGCCCAAGCCCCTGTACAGAGTACAGTCACGGTATATGCCTCACTCAGGTAAGAAAGGACGATTCCCAAGTTCTTCTAAACGTCAAAATACAGTATTCCAAATTACATGTGCATTTCCTTTTATCTGATAGATGAGCTCTTTTTTGAATGTTAAAATTCGAATTGCAGGGGCCGGCCCAGTGGCCTAGTGATTAAGATCGCACGCTCTGCTTTGGCAGCCCAGGGTTCGTAGGTTCAGATGATCCTGGGCACAGACCTACACACTGCTCATCAAGCTATGCTGTGGCAGCGTCACATATAGAAATAATAGAGGAAGACTGGCACAGATGTTAGCTCAGGGACAATCTTCCTCAAGCAAAAATCTTTCTCACCAAAAAAAAAAAAAATTCAAATTGCGATAAGAAAATGAGTATGAGTAAAGAAATTAAAAAGGAGATTACTATTTAAAGACTCTTGTGTGAGTCCTTTTACAAAGCAATCGTACTTTACAATGCAAGCTTTGTCAGGATTTATTTAGACTATCACTTCTTCTTTTTTGAAAAAAGTACCTTGCAGGCAGCTTATAGTTTACTCCCCTCCAACCCCATGTAAACCAGTCCATTTTCCTCATCCTTTAGATGACAGTAATTCATGTGTTTTTCTTCTGAAATCCTATTTTAGCTGTTTCCTCTTCAAACTCCTCCTATTTTGGATAGCCCTTTCCCCTACTCTACTGAGATAATTTAAAATATGGTTTCTTTTTTCAGCAATATTAGTAGTATTTCCTCTGGCCCAGCACAATCTGCAGCTTTAATCTCTGCTGAAAGGCTGCTGGGGACCTGTGCATCCCCCAGAGACGGGAGGAAGGAAGGCTGGGATTACCAACCAGCAGCTCCCGGGTGACGGATGCTATCTCTGTTTTCCTGGCCAAAATACGAGGTTGAGTAAGTAAAAGTCAGAGATTACAGGAAAGGAGGCAGGAATGCTGACTTTTCTTTAATCAACAAATACTCCTTCTTATCACTTTAATGATATTTGATGTTTGCTTTTAGAGTCCAAAACTTTTTCACACATTTGATCAAATTTCCTTCACTGAGATATTCCAACAATTTCTGGATCGATTTGGCTCATCTTATAAAAGTGTAACCTAAGCTTCCAAAGTAGGCTGGCCTGGCCAATTTCTGAGTTCCATGGAGGGAGTTACATGGTGACGATATCTGTGAATTCCTATCACACAGTGGCACCAGCATTGCCTAGGCGGTAATAACAATTGGTGTCTCCCTTGTGTCAACACCAAACCCTCTGGTCTCTGCTTAATCTTACCTGGACCTTAAGGTATATTTAAGGAGTGGGGGATGGGAAACATTAAAAGTTCTTTTGAGAAAAGAATTGTAGATTTCTTAAAAAAGAAAAAGCAACAGAAATCAGATATCTAATTATCATTTCTCCCTTCCAAAAAAAAGTAAAGATACCCTGACTGAAATATCAAAGAGAGCAAAAATCTGAGAAAACCTCCATCATTAAACTAAGCCAGGGTCAGTGGTTTATCGCTACAAATGTTGCGGAATTTGTGCTAGATATAATGTAGATAAGAATAGGAGTGTTTATGAACCAACTGGTGTGATGCCTGAGACAGATGTCAAAGTACAGTCATGTGCTGCATAACGACATTTCGGTCAACGACAGACCGCATATATGACGATGGTCCCCTAAGATTAGTACAATACGGCCTAGGTGTGTAGTAGGCTATACCATCCAGGTTTGTGTAAGTACACTCTATGATGTTCGCACAACAACGAAATCACCTAAGGACGCATTTCTCAGAACATGTCCCCATTGTTCAGTGACCCCTGACTGTAATCCATTTGGGGTGGTGGGAGAATAGACACGGAGGGGTTATGAATGAAATGTATGAAATGAAATTGGCCACCAAGTACTAATTTCTGAAGCTGGGTGTAAGGTACATGCGATTTATGTTACAATTCTCTCTATTTTTGTGTATGTTTGGAATTGTTTGTAATACATAGTTAGCAAATAGTGTAGGTGGGACGCAATTATAGGAAGTCAACAAAGGCAAACTCATCACACAAAGTACATTCTTTTATTACAAAGGCAAACTAGAAATTAATAATGAAATTATAACAAAAACAGCAAATCAAGCATTGGAATTCAAAAATAAAAATACAAGCAATCCTAGATAATGCCTGGACCAAAAAGGAAATAAAAAGTACAAAACGCAATTGCTAAATGTTTGTGAAGTTATGACAAGGAGCAGTACATGTCAAAACTTGTGGGATTTGACCAGGTCTGTATTTAAAGGGAAAGTGTTGCCTCAAGATGCTTTTATTACTTGAGAAGAGAGATTGAAGGTAATGAACTAAGCATTTGGTTAAATAAATTGCAAGAATGACAAAGCATAACTAGAAGATGGATAAGGGGGTATTAAAAGGTTAAAATACAAATCAGTGAATGAAAAAAGTATAATCTAGGGGCCGGCCCAGTGGTGTAATGGTTAAGTTTGCACGCTCTGCTTTGGCAGCCCGAGGTTCCCGGGTTTGGATCCTGAGCGTGGACCTACGTGCCACTCGTCAGGCCATGCTGTAGTGGTGTCCCACATACAAAGTGGAGGAAGACTGGCACAGATGTTAGCTCAGGGCCAATCTTCCTCACCAAAAAAAAAATATATATATATATTTTTTTTTATGTATATATAAAATCTAACCTAGAAAGCAGAAAGAAAGGCAGAAAAAAAATTACGGTTGAGATTGGGAATATAATTTCAACTACTCAACTGGGTGGTTTTTAGAAAAATATTAATTGCCCAAATTGGCACAAGATGAGGAAGAGTATTACAGTTAAACAATAACTGTAGAAGAAACTGAAAAGATATTTGAAGATCCTGCTGCCTTTCCTACCCTCACACCGAAAACGCCGGTATAAGATGGCCTTGTAGATGACTCCCATCAAATTTTGAAGGAATAGAAAATTATTTTGCTACTTAAACTTCTCTAGGATATAGAAAAATATGAAACATTTCTCAACTCATTTTATTTGTGGAATAATTCATTTTCTAACAATTGATTAAACTATTGATCAAAAGAAAAACTACAGGAACATCTCATTAATGCATAGGGATGAAAAATCCAAAACAAAATAATGATGAATCAGATCTACAACTATATTAAAAGAATAACATACCATGATCAAATGAAGTTTATTCCAGGAATAGAAGTGAATCCAATATGAGAATATTTATAAGTTTGATTCTTATCAGTGGAACAAAGGACAAAATACATTTAGTCATTCCAATAAATCCCCCAAATACATTTATTTTAATATTGATTTGAGCAACATCTATTTCTTATAAGACTTGGAATTAGAAAAACAGTGCCTTAATATTATAAAAATATATATATATCAAATAAATAATGGATTTAATGGCTGTACACTTAACTTGGAAGAGTAGTTTTCTTCTCTCTGCTCATCTTTTTTGACTAGCCCTGGGACGCATCAGTTCTCAGTAGGAAGGTATGCCTGAACGGGCTAGCAATGTCTGCTCCATCAAGACTTCAATGGGATTTTTTTTAACATGATAAAGTGAGTCTAACATTCATCAGGAAGAATAAAAAGACAAGAATCATCAAGGATGTTTTGAACAATAGAGAGTCAGAATTTACTTTGGTGTACATGAAAATACCCTATAATATGATAATCACTTAACATGAGAAGTAGGCCAGTGTAAAGAGGAATCAAGATAGATTATTGTAATGATGGCATTTCAGATTATTAGATAAAAGATGGATTATTTAATGTCTTGTTTGTTACAGGAAAATTCAGGAATTATAAAACGAAGTATTTTGTGTACTATGCTATGATATGAAGTTAAATATAATGGCTTTGTTTATAAGAAAACTACAGAAAAGGCTCATAGCGTTTTTAATACCATCTCATAGCAGTATAATTGTGTTTATTACAATATTCTAATTCGCCTAAAGAATCAGATCAAGGTTATTTTCTTACAGCATTGTGGGTTAATAACAATAAAAAATAAAAATTATATAGCACTTATTCTGTGCCAGGCACTGTTCTAAGCTATTGAGGTAATATTAACTCCCTTAATCATCACAACGACCGTATGAGATCGATATTATTATTATTTACCATTAAATACACGAGCAACCAGAGGTGCAGAGTGTTTATGCGGCTTCTCCGCGGTCACACATCTAGTAAGTGGGCGAGCTGGCGTTGCGACTCCAGCAGTCTGGGTCCAGAATAAACATTACACTCCATCTGCTCCGAATGAGCTCTCTATGTAAATTAGGGGAAGTCGCTCATTTTTCAGGCTCTCATACGCCTTTTTGCTTTGCTCAGGGACCTGATGCCGAGAACCCTGGACGGGCAGATCACCATGGAGAAGACGCCCAGCTACTTCGTGACCCGGGAAGCGCCGGCGCGCATCTCGGCCATGTCCAGGGACACCAAGCTCATCGTGGTGGTGCGGGACCCGGTGACCAGAGCCATCTCGGACTACACGCAGACGCTCTCCAAGCGGCCCGACATCCCCACCTTCGAGAGCCTGACGTTCAGAAACAGAACCGCGGGCCTCGTGGACACGTCGTGGAGCGCCATCCAGATCGGCATCTACGCCAAGCACCTGGAGCGCTGGCTGCGCCACTTCCCGCTCGGCCAGATGCTCTTCGTGAGCGGCGAGCGGCTCATCAGCGACCCGGCCGGCGAGCTGGGCCGCGTGCAGGACTTCCTGGGCCTCAAGAGGATCATCACGGACAAGCACTTCTACTTCAACAAGACCAAGGGCTTCCCCTGCCTGAAGAAGGCCGAGGGCAGCAGCAAACCCCACTGCCTGGGCAAGACCAAGGGCCGGACCCACCCCGAGATCGACCGCGAGGTGGTGCAGCGGCTGCGCGACTTCTACCGGCCCTTCAACTTGAAGTTCTACCAGATGACCGGGCACGACTTTGGCTGGGATGGATGACAATATAATTTAAAAAGAAAAAAAGAATATCAAAATATAATATATTTTTTTACCAATCGGTAGAGAAAAGGCAGTTTAATATTTGTGCTGAAAATATTTGTTTCAGTATTTTTTTCAATGAATGTTGAGATTGTCCTCACCTCCACCCTTATCTTCATGTATAACCTACACCAAACATTTGGATCAACAAAAAAGGAAAACTTCACTCACCTAAATGCTTGCCATTTTCGGTTTTTATTTTCTGTTTTATGTATGCAATCATGAAGTGTGCACAGCAGTTGCCATTAAAACTTTTAAGAAAATCCTGAGGGTAAATCTCTCTCTCTCTCTTTTTTTTTTGAACAAGGTCCAGATAAAATTGATGTCTATCCTTATGTTTTTCTCCCTTTAACTTTTTTCCTGTGTCACTTTTTAAAAAAACATTTCCCAATTAATAATATTACATTAGTGGTTTGCACACCACCTCACAGTTGTCACCGTGCTTTCAAATAAAACATCTTTTCTGATCCTTATACTACTATGTGGTATCAGAACTTGGTACCTAGAGATTATTATCCCCATTTTACAGATAAGGAAACTGAGTCTCAGGGAGACTTATCTTAAGGCCAGATGGCAGACCCTGGACAAAACTCTGCTTGTTCCTTGTTTTATGCCACTTTTTCCAGGGAGAATGGGGAATAAGACATCTGTACTGCTAGAAATGATTAGCTAGTTTGGGGATGATCTGAGATGGGGCAGAGGGTTTCCTGTTGCTTTCTAAGTTCCAGGCAGCCTTCTGGACTCAGTCACATCACACAGCTGTGCTCAAGGAAACCACTCAGACCTGGACACGTCTTTTAAGAGCCAATCTTGGCTTTTAAAGTACCCTGAGATAGGGAAATGAGCTTGACTGAAGTTGACAGAAATCACTGGATTCTCGTATTGAGACCGAGATGGACAGCCACACCAGGATCAGGGCAAGATGTGGTAGGAGCACAACTTCCCTATTTGTTGTTTTGACTGTCATTTTTTTTTTTTTAAAAAAAGGAAAAATCCGGGTCTGCCCCATGGCGCAGCGGTTAAGTGCCTGCGCTCTCCGCTGCGGCAGCCCGGGGTTCACAGGTTCGGATCCCGTGCACACACTGACGCACGGTTTGTCAAGCCAAGCTGTGGCGGTGTCCCATATAAAGTGGAGGAAGATGGGCACAGATGTTAGCCCAGGGCCAGTCTTCTCAGCAAAAAGAGGAGGATGGGCATCGGATGTTAGCTCAGGGCTGATCTTCCTCACACACACACACACACACACACATACACACACACACACAAAAGAAAAATCCACTTCAGTCAGAGCTTACAAGTATGAATCTCATTTTTCTTTTTCTCTTTTTAACAAAGAAAATCTGCTTCTCTTTGTAATATCTCATTTCTATCCTTGGAGCTAGTAGTAAAAAAAAAATTCAGTAAACATCTCATTTACAATGCCCTTATTTTTCACGGGTGGAGGTCTGTCACTTTGTCACTTTGTTTTTTCTCCATTTCCTGTTCACACCAATTATAACCTAATATTCATTAAAATTTGGAAAATATTCTAAGAAATGCAGATGTGGGTAAAATGGTGGTTTTTCCTTTTCTCCTATTTGTTTCTGCCCAGCACCTATTTAAATAGCTCAAATAAATCAATGGTTTATTAACGGTATTCCTTTCCTTCTCTGAGTGGGCATTAACAAGATTAGCATTAATGGGAAATAAATTGGTTTAGAGAGAAGCACATGGGCACGAAATATATAAAACGTTTGTAATTAGTCTGTCAGCAATATTTTATTACAGGTTTAAACCCAAGAGGAAAACGTCTCCTATCTCATGGAATTTTTCTATATCTGCCAAAATTTAAAGGACCAGACACTCTAGTATTCTAAAATAATATCCTTTTTCTTCTCCAATGATGTCAATCAAGAGAAAGTAAAATTGTTTTGAAATATGCAGTACAATTGTGCGTTTGCACTCATAGACACTCTATCAGGTGAAGTAAATATTTCTTGACAAGCCTAACACAGGATTAAAATGAAGGAAGAAAATCATTTCAATTTCTGGATAGTCCATCATTGCTCCAAATCTTTGGATTTATGTGTTAATATCCCATTTTCGGGAGTTAAGTGAACCCCAAATCCAGGTCCTCTTCTCCAGTTGATTTCCTTCCCTTCTGTGCCCTCAGTTCTCCAATGCAACAGCCTGTTTTTGTTCTACTTGAGTCGTCACTACCAGCAGCAAGATACTCATTTTAAGCTCCTCTCATCTTTTCTCAACTCATTTTGTTTGTGCTTCTGATTCCTTTATAAGCATTTGCTTGGCATTATTAAAAGTGGCTTGCACAAGGAAACAAATCCATCTCACAATTGTATTTAGCAACCTTCATCTTTTTGTGTTAAGAAATAATAAAAAAAGAATTGAGTGCAAAGGACCTCATCTTGCATGTAGATTTTTTTTGTTGTTCATATTATTTTTAAAATTAATGACTATACAGCACTTCAGGAAAACCTTCTAACTCCTAAGATTTCATAAGAGTCCTAGAAGTTATAGATCCCAGCAAAAGGTAAAAGATCTAGAGTCAGTATACTCTAAATATCCACCTGAACAGAAATTTCCCTTTTCTGCCTCTACGTGATACTTACTCCTGCTACGCATAGACTTGGCCTCAGATTTCTTTTGTCTGTTTAGCTACATCAAATAAGAGGTTTTACTCTTGATCTGAACATCTTAGCCATCCTTCCTCCCAACTGTCTGCTCCACAGCTATGCCCATTCACCTCCTTAACTCTTCTTAGAGGTGGAGAATTATCTCTCCAGGAGAAGAACCAGACGTCTACAGCTTAATTCTGAGGAGTTTGCTTTTGAGGCCGCGTCTACAGTGTATAAATTCCCTGGATAATTTAGTAACTTTTAAGGGAAATTAATTTTATTCTAATGACTGGAGATTAAGAAGCTTCTAGAGAATGGATGTTTATTATTCCAGGAGTATTAATCCCACTCTAATTTTTTTATTTTCAAAGATCTTCAAAGTTAGAAGAAACCTCAATGGTAATTTGGATCAAATCCACATTGGGCACTCGAATCCTTTCTTTAGCTGATTATACGGGGGTTGAAAACGTTGCTGTATCTGTAAATTCTTAACTCTTGATTTTGCAGTTGTAAAGAGGATAAATTTCCCCTAAACACATTTTATCCTGTTTTGTCAGCTGAGACTTGCCAAATATAAAAGATATCTAAAATTCGATGTGTGAATAAATGAATATGTCTATTAAATAATAATACCTTATATTCATGTAGCAGATTATCCTTTCAAATGCATCCTTTCACCTTAAACCAACAACAGCTCTTCACTGTCATTAGTTCCACTTTACAGATGAGGAAACTAACACTTAAGACAGTGGTTCTCAGCAAAAGACGATTTTGCATCCCAGGGCAATGTCTGGAGATATTTTGGTTGTCCCAAGAGTGGTGGAGTATAGGGTGCTTCTAGTGGGTAGATGCCAGGGATGCTGCTGAACATCTTATAATGCACAGGAGAGCCCCCATAACAAAGAATTATCCTGCCCAAAATGTCAGTGGTGCCAAGGTTCCCAGCTTAAGAAGAAATAAACCAGTCACAGCTAGTGTGGTCTGAAGCAGGTCTTAAAACCAGATTCTAATTAATGCTCGACTGATAATCTTTTCACTCACCACTCTTAAGTTCTTCTCTTGAAAACCTTTCTTTCTCTCTCTAACTCTATAAGTGACTCCATTATAGTAATCAGATCAATGTTTAATGTTGTGCTTTGCCAAGAGGAGTACTAAAGAGAAACATCACTGAACTGGGTTTTTACAGCTGAGATACAGGAGCAGCTTGTAACAAATGCATAGTTGCATTTGATGAAACAGAATCAGCTTCAGGTGGGAAAATAACATTGCAATAAAACATTTCTAGAGGCTTTTCAAGTTCAAGTCTTGCAGTTTCAATTTGCCTCCACGACAGTGCTGTGACAGTATTTCTTGTCACCTGACACAACCAAGTGTCAAGAGATACAAGTAAATGGCTCCACTTCTGTTAAACAGCTAAATTCAGATGGACGTGCTATGGTTTGCAAATGGCCCTGAGTTGCTGAGTAATAGCAGAGAAAGGCGAATTCTTACTGCCACATTTTCTAGAAACCCTGGAATTTTGGATGCAATTATCATAGACTCAGGGAAGAGAAGAGCTTGTGGTTCCCAAACATGGGAGAGTATGCCTGAGATTCAGTCAAGTGAAAGTCTTTGTGTAGAAATAAAAGACTCCACCTATTCTATTGTGTCCTGTAATCATTGAGGAAGAAAGGGACTTGAAAAACTCAAAGGGGAAACATCAGCATTACTGTAGAATTGGTGGTCCTTCAATTATCTTCATCAACATGAAAACAGATTTGCTGTCAGAGTCTCAGTTATATGGATGAAAAACATTGTTAGGGAAAGTATAAACCTGTTTGTCACATCATGGAATTTTGGAAGGACAGGCCTTCCCTTTAAAGCTTGATAACAGGTGAATTCGGGAAAACTACAAGGCATTACCCAGAGTAATAAAATAATGGATTTTCATTATGCCAGGAGGAAATAAAACTGAAAATAGAAATTGTTTCTAATATATGGATCCGTTGTGGGATATTTAGGATATTTAGTTAGTATATTTCAGGCTATAACTTTAATTTTCTAGTTCAATTTCCAACTGTTGGTTGTGTTCCTTTAATAGCTATATGCTCAACAACTCTCCCTAGTTTTATTGTCAAAATAAAAGGTAACAAATATAGGGAATATACATTCTGTTGTGAGTCCTTTTCATCCCCAAAGTCCTGGGTCTGATATTTTAGGTGCATGTGAAGGATCAGATATGATGAGAAATGGCCTCCTTTATCAGCGCTGCCTGGCTGGTACATGATTCGGCTAGATTTAGCTTGGTGCTAGCTGATAAATCCTAATGGGGCTTTAAGGTTCTTTCTGGTCTGCACATTGGCAAACCATGGTACATGTGCTTGGTCTCTTCCAAAGTCACTTTATAGCAAACCTAGAATGTTTACCATCGCTGGAGTCTTGTTTTCATTGCAAAGAGAAGTGGTGTGTCTTTTTCCTTTCCACCTCCTATCTGCATGCTTCCTTCACTTTCTAGTGCCTTCTCTCCCTACATCCTGCCTGTGTCTAGTGATCCCTGGTCTCCCAGCCCCTACTGGCCTAAGTTCTGCCCTCTCTTCAAATGTACCGTACTCAATGGTGTCCATGTCCTACTTCAGATTTCTGGGGAAAATTGTGCAGTCCACTTAGGGCAACTGCTCTCAGCTTCAGCTCTAGGGAAGGTAGTCTGATTACCTGATGTAGATACCAGAACAGATGAAGGTCAGATGGGTTTAACTTTCCCCAAGAGTATTTACATTAGGAAAACAGGGCCCAAAGGAAGATGGATGAGACAGGGTATGAAAGTGCGGGGGCACGTTTTGACAGGAGATGGAGGTGGTGTTGGAAGGACACTGACCAGGTTTCCAGTGCCCCACCCCCACCACTGACCTGAAGAACCAGGGTCAGCCACTTGGCATTCCTCTTCTGAAAGCGTGTCTGCCTCTGGTCTGGGCAGGGGCATTTTTCTCCCACCTGTTTTCCCATAAAGCCTTATCTAAGCTCAGATTTCTTTATTTCAAGCCTGCAACAGCTGGTCAACCAGAGAACAGTAGGAAGCAAGAAAACTTTACAGTCATTTCACAGCAATGTTTCAGAGGAAACAAGAGTTCTTGAACAGGTACTATCAACTAGTATCTTTAGGATCAAACTTAATTCTTATTTCAGACTACTTGATCTTACTCTTTGAATCCCAGATCAGTTGTTCTTTGTTATGAAAAGTCCAGCTAAATATTCTATAATGACAGTAACTTACTTTTATATAAAATGATTCAAAACATTTTTACACCCTACTTAGTTAGGCTTGAATAGTTTGTCTTTTTCCTTTCTAGATTAAAAAAAATCTTTATATAGTCTATTATAGCTCTTTCCCATTTGCAACAAACTCCACATTTCCCCTCAGCTGAATTACTTACAAACATCTTTTCAGCCTCTTTCTTTCTACCCTTCTTACATATCATTTCTCTTTTGCGTGAACTTTCACCCTTCAGTATTTTCCTATATCAAAATCCTTATGCCAAAAGTCATCTGTTATATTTTTGTATTCCTCTTTCCTTTACAATTAGACTTTTAGCTGTTACTTTTCCCTTTGTGTAACCATCTGGCTCCAGAATTATACCTTATTCTTCATTTCAAAACTTAGCCTTATTCTTCCTTCTTTGATCTTCTGTACCTTTTCTCAGATTGTGCCTTTCCCTTTTAGGAAAATGTCTCTTTGGAGAAAAATCCCCTTTCCACAAGCCTTTGAGCATATGGCTTTTAAACTTTCTTAGGCATGTAGCTTTCTTATCCCTTCTTACCCAGTAAAATGCAAAAGTACCAAACAGCATTGGCTTCCGACTATAAAACAATTCCGTATTGAACGTGTCCAGCTCTTCTCCCATCTAGCCGTAAATCATGAGCTCTTTTTCAGACTCTTTGGCCCCTGCTTTGTGATGAGGCCATTAATAAAAAGTTCTGTATCAACGGAATGATAAACTTTACTAGCCTGAGCTGTATATAATGCATACACAGAAAAATTGGAAGCAGATCTGTTTTTACCAGCCTCATCCTGTCTTCTGACTGAAGTTGCAAATCTCCCGCATGCTAACAATGCCCAGAGTCCATTTCTCGCATCAATCCTTCAGTGTTTGTCTCTAGGTTTCTCCCCAGTCTGTTCTCTGCTTTTCCGTGCCCGTGTAGTCCCACAACATTTTCATTATTTGATTGACTCTAGCTCCAATTTCTCCAGCCTGATCTTCATCATTTTTATTATCATCTCCCTTATTTCTGCTATTGCCACTCTGATGTTTTCTAGATGTCTAAAACTGTGCTGAGTCTGCTTTTCCCTGAAACTCTATCATCTTCATGAGCACCCCTCCTTCATTTCCTACATTATTTTAAATTTTTCTCCACTCACCATTTGAGGCCAGGCATACAGCCATACTGGTAAATTATATGATTAAATATTCATTAGACTTACCTAGAGCTTCATACTTTATATGCCTTGAAAGGTATATATACCTTGATGGTTCTTCCAATCCAGTCATTTTATTGATCCTACTTTCCTTTTTTTAAAAAACATGATGTTCAGTTCCTCAGCTCTTTCTGTGCCTTAATGATGAAATCCCATGCCTTGTGGATAATTTTGTGAATGGTCTTGATCTGACCACGAATGATGAAGTCTTGCATGAATCATTCAGTACCACTAAACCTTGGTTTTTGTATTTATTTAAAAAAAAAATGCAGTGCTGCCAGGTTCATTCCAACTGAAGTGTCTGGAAACATTTTATGGTTGGGGCTCTCACTAATAATTATTTTTCTTCTGTCTCTTAAAATGATTATCATTAAATCAATCACTTTCCCTATTTCCCATAGGCCACTGAAAACTGTGACTAAAATTTGCTGTTGTTAGTGTTATCTGGCCACCAAGCCTTTCCTTCCTGTATAACTTGGTCACATTTGTCCTTGTTGGAGGAATGGTGACTGCCCTTGAATTGTGTGTTTCTTCCTACTTTGCTTGTAGGCCTGGCATTATCACTCCTCCTTGACTCTGGGGCCATATCTTTTCTGGATTCTGAAAATACTCTGTTAAAAAAAAAGTCCTTCAGAGAAAACTGTATTGTGGTTACCAGGGGCAATGGGGGTGGGGGGTGGGCACAAGGGGTGAAGGGACAAACAAAAATGTACAACCCAAAATTTCACAATATTATAAACTATTAAAACATCAATAAAAAAGAAAAAAAAATTCCTTAATAACAGTTTCTAAATTGAGGCTATCTTAATCCATCCATTTTTGGCCCTTTAATTTACAGACTACCCCCCACCTTGAACAGTAAAATATAGCTATAAAGAAACTCATTCATTCTTGTGTTAACCATTGCTTCCATCATCACTTTGATCTGGTCCAGACAGACCGTGGTTTTCCTTTGACATGCACTATTTTCTGTGAATTTTTATACTCTGATTTTTTTTCCACCTCCTGCACCATTCCCTGCTTTTTCAAAAGAAAGAGGTAGGAACCTTACTCTTTGAGTCCTTTGCTGCTGAGAGAATGCACCATTTATAACCATTTGGAAATGGGACAGTGCCTCTTGCCTCTTGATCAACCACACAAATGCCTTCTGGGTCTAGAGTTTGTCCACAATTATCATCAAGTGACAGAAAAGGCATTCTCTGTTGCTTTGTGTCCTGGCCTCTATGGTCCTTACAACTAAATCCAGTCAGCTTTGATTTGTGGGAATTTACTTGGTTTCCAAGGTGTCCTTTGAACTCTCTTTTTAAAAAAGAGTCCTTTTTTATTTTGCTAAAATATACATAACATAAAATTTACCGTCTCAACCATTAAATGTATATTTCAGTGGCATTAAGTACATTCACCACATTGTCTGCAACCATCACCACTATCGATTTCCAGAACTCTTTTATCATCCCAAACAGAAAGAGTACCTATTACACAATAACTCCTCCTTCTCCCTTCTTCAGCCCCAGGTAATCTCTATTCTACTTTTTGTCTCTATAAATTGATTTCTCTGGGTACCTCATATAAGGGAATTCATACACTATTTGTCCTTTTGTGTTTGGGTTATTTCACTTATAATGTTTTTAAGGATCATCCATGTTATGGTATGTGTCAGAATTTCCTTCATTGTTAAGGCTGTATAATATTCCACTGTATGTATAGACCACACATTGTTTACCCATTCATCTGTCACTGGACAGTGGGGTTGTTTCCACCTTTTGGCTATTGTGAATATGGCTGCTATGAACATGAGTGTATAAATATCTGCTAGAGTCTTTGATTGCAATTCTTTTGGGTATATACCTCAGAGTGGAATTCCTGGATCATTTGGTAGTTCTATGCTTAACATTTTGAACAATCGCCAAACTGTTTCGCACAGTGGCAAAGCATGAGGGTTCCAATTTCTCCACATCCTCTCCCACACTTGTTATTTTCTGTTTTTTTTTTTTCTTTCTTTTTTTTTGGTACTAGCCATCCTAATATGTGTGAAAAAAAGGATTTTTTTTCTGTTCTTATTCCTTAACTTGATGTCTTTGTTTCTGGCTGCCCCTTTACTTCTTGTAATTCTTCTAGAGGATTTTTTTAAAAAAGTGATACACAGACTTGTTTCTCATTGTCCTTGCCCTTTCCTATCCTTCTTCCCCATCTCTGTCCCTCAGAAACAATCAGCTTCTTCTTTTTCTTTCCACCATAGGAACCTGCTACTCCTCTACTTTCTTTGACTGCTTCCTCTGCCTTCTTTCAAACTTCCCATGCCCCGGAAACCCTCCTGATCGTCTGCCCTGAAAGCCTATGGTGGCTTCATCTGGAAGGATCCTGACTTGCCCAACTCGTTGGGCCTTTCCATCCTGGACTCTTGAGGTGTCCAACCTGTACCTTTTTCCTTCTCATCACAGAAAGCACATTGTCCGGGTACCACACTCACTAGCCCCCATGCACACAGCCTTCCCCAAAGACTGTGTTCAATCTTACCTTTATTTGAAGTGTTGCCAGATTCTTGTTTTGCATGTTGAAGACACTTTTTTGATGGTATGTAACACTCAAGTGACCCCTCTGACCTACTCAGGACCTTGAATGAGTGGGCTAGGTCTTTGACTGCTAGCCATAACCACTCAAGTTCCTGATAGCAGACACCATTTCCTTCATGCCACGTTCCTTTTCCACATAAAAATTCACCAATACCATCTTCAGGCTGGCTTGTCAACCTCACCAGAATTGTAAACACATCCCAGTGTTTCATTACTCAGTCACAATTCCTCCCTTATCCTGAAGGGATAAGCAAAACTTAAGCCTATTTACTAGGATCACTATGAATAAAAACAAGTTGAGTCATTATTCATTGTTTCCACTTCAAAAAAAAAATAAATAAAAGTATCACCACAAATGAGCAGGTGTGCATGAATTCTTGCTGCTGTCATCTTGAAAAATAGGTATCAGAAAAATGCTACCAGGAGCAAATTCAGAAGCAGCCCAGGCTCAGAGAATAATCCTGTCCTTAGAAGGCACATTGATGCCTAAATTTTAAATATGCAGCCACACTCACTGAGGCCCCACCTGGCTTGACATTTTGCTCAAATTCTGATAATTAGGCTCATTTCATTTTTCTCATAACCAAGCGCCAATCTCATAATTCCACCCGGTAGCTAAGTGTTATCTGCTACCTCTATGGCTGGGTGTTAGCCTTTCTTCCCCCAGTTACTCCAGGATCAGGAGGGCAGATGCCCATCTCTTTGACCACATTGCTGATGTCTGCTTCCAGACCTCCCTTGCTTTATCTATGTAGGCAAGTCAGGAGGTGGGACAATGGTCTTCTGTTTGAATTTGCCCAAGCACCTCACCTGTGCCTGTAGTAATCTCTATTTATTTCATCACCTTAGCGACGTTGTTGCTGATCCATGCTAAAGCCAAGGGAAGCCTAATTCTAAAGAACATGTTCCAGTGGCTGTGGCTCATTTTTTCCTTCATGCATTTTCTAAGACAAACCAGATTTTTCTCTCAATTTCAACATGTTTCTTGCAGAAATTTGAAGAGTAGCTTTGTGGCTTTGGTTCCTCCCAATTTAATTGATATTCCCCAGGTGGCTGCTGTTTCTCCTCAAGGGTTTTCTCGAAGAAATCTCCAGTCTCCTTGGGCACACAGACAGCAGGAGTTCCTTCTGTCCTCTCCTGCCTTCACCCTGGGGCAGGTGGATTTACTACGAAGGGAATAAATCTCAAGCTTCAGATCCTTCACTGGCATGAGTCCCTTACAGGATCTTTTTCCCAATTTTACATTTGCAGGTTTGTATTTTTTTCCTTAAAGGAGCACCTAAAATTGTCTGAGCTTCAGGACCCATGAAACCCGTCTCCACTTCTGCCTGTGTGAGTCTTGGGGAAGATAAATTTGCCAGCAGGATGCCATTTCTTCCCCTTTCACCCGCTTCTTGGTTAGTACATCCCAAATTCCATCCTCCCCCAACGCCTTAGTTATATTCTTCACTTCCTCTTCCTCATTCTTAGCATTTGCACTGGCTGGTAGCTGTAACTGGACAAAGAGAGAGCTGGATCTGTGTAAGAAACAATGACAAACCAGTGCAAGGGAAGCCCATTCTCTCAGCACCATTTGAAAGGAATGGTAATGACGCATTTTAGTTTTAACTGGTAGTGCCAGATAAAACCGATCAGCACAGACCTAAACCCAGGGTGAGCAGGGACACCAGATATGTTAATATAACTCACAAATCACCTGGCACCCTCCTTAGGCCCTTATAAGCCTATTTTCTAACATAAATCTTTATTACTGAGAGTCAATATGTTTAGTAAGAGTTTGGGCGTTCGATTTGAACTCTAGATTTGCCCATTTCTAGCTGTGTGACTCTGGGAAACATACTTAATCTCTCTGTGTCTTGGTTTTCTAACCTTTAAAAAAGGGATGTCAATAATAGCACTCGTGGCATAGGGTTGTTATGAGGATTAAATTATTATGTGAAGTGTTTATATCAATGCCTGGCACATGGTAAATAGGATATAAGTTTCAACTTTTACATTAGCTACTATTTAGAAGCTTTATAGACTTGATCTCTTGGTTCTAGACAATGACTGTAGTTTGCATGAATATGTTTATGTACACCTACATCCCTATCTTCCTATGCACGTCCAGGCCTCTTTGCACAGAGATTATGCAATTTGGGATAATTGCATTATATTTTAAGATTATTTTACCTTGAAATTAAAAGACTGCTCAAATACACACTGAAAGTTTCCAAATCCTAAAGCTCTCGAATAGCTAAGTAGAAATCGGAAGGAGAGAGGAATAATTTAAACCCACTGACAGAGTCCGTGTTTGTCATTCCATAGTCACATCCCCATATTTTGCAGAAACAAGTCATGGGCAGGAGAGAGCCCACCTAGGCTTCCCCATCATAAGTCAGCCAAGAGAGAGCAAACACTTGGGGTTACTCGGCTGAGTGACCCATGGGTCTCCCCATTTCAAGGCTGTGAGAATCTGTAAGGAGCAGCCCCTAACAGCCTCAGGTCCTGGAGTTATGCTCTGACACGATCTTGTGACTTTATATAAGTCCTTTGGGGCTCTCAGAATCTCAGTTTGCTCAACAGGGAGTAGATTAAATGGTTTCAAAGGTTCCGGCTCTAAGCAAATATAAATGCAAGTTTCATCGAACTGTTTGCTTGGTGAATCCTAGTGATGACATAGTTCAATTGTAGAACACTTAAGGCTTTGCACAAGTCTTTTGAAGTCTTTTTTTCTTTAGCAGCCAGTGTCCCTAAAGGTGATATTTCCATATTCATCACTGAACACTCCTAATAGCACTGACGTTCAATGACACTTCCTCAGTAATACCTTTGCAACAACACAAAAGAGTATTTCTTTACTTAAAAAGTTATTGTCACTGGCACAGTGATCCAGTAGAATTAGTAGTCTAAGCCACATCCCACTTCTGCAATCATCTAGTATAGAACAACTTAAATTCACATTTTATATTTTCAATAGAAGAGGAAAAAGATGGTGATATGGAAGTTAAAAATACATTGATTTTTCAAGTGATAAGCTTTAGGGGAAAAAGCTTCATGAGAGATGATTCATATACCAGCAAGGATGTTGTTCAACCTCCACAACTATAAAAACTAGGTTAATCAAACTGAGGTGCTCTGTTTATCAGAATGTTTTGAGGACATGGAATTAATTCACGCTTACAGTTGTAAAACCCCAACATGATGGAAGTGATCTTTAGCAGCACTTCCATAAGATGAAGATATTTACCATGAAATAGGACTTATATGCCATGAAATAAAACTTTACAAGCCTCCTGGCTTTATAGACTAGGACTAGTAGCATTTTATATAGCAATCAAATTGGTTAAACAGTTTTAGCTTTCCTGCCTTTTCTTAAATTAAAAAGTTGTAATTTTTCAAGGGTAAATCTGGGCTTCCTAGGGATTTTGCAAATATATTAAGGTTCATAAAAAATGAGCAAATTAATAGTTTCCCTTGATGGTTTGGTTCAGTTGAGCCAATTGTACATTTTTGTTTATTTTCTTCTCCCTGTAGTGGAAAGGGAACTTCAAGGAGATCATTTGTGGTGCTGGATGTTGATTTGATGCAACTCATTTGCTCATATTTGTTGAAGAAGAAATTATATTTATGGACATGCTGTATTAAGGAGGCACTCTGAAGTTTCAAGTTTTCTGGTCATATTTGATGATCATTAACATTATAAAAAGCCTTTCAAATCTCCATTAAAATATTTTTCTATGACTAAGTTATCAAAAAGTGCTTTAAGGGGCCGGCCCAGTGACGCAATCAGTTAAATGCTCACGCTCCGCTGCGGCGGCCCGGGCTTCGCCGGTTCGGATCCTGGGCGCACACCGACGCGCTGCTTGGCAAGCCATGCTGTGGCGGCGTCCCATATAAAGTGGAGGAAGATGGGCACGGATGTTAGCCCAGGGCCAGTCTTCCTCAGGAAAAAAAGAGGAGGATTAGCAGATGTTAGCACAGGGCTGATCTTGCTCACCAAAAAAAAAAAAAAAAAGTGCTTTAAGTCTTTGAATTTGTTTTTAGTATTGCAAATTTTACCCCATCTGAGAGAACTCACCAGTTTCTTTCTCTGAGGAAATATAATTTCTTCTTCTGTTTTATGTCCCTTGTTCTTGATTATTTCTTACAAAAGCTGCTAAATTCCTTTATTCAAAATATTTCTCAGAATTTTCTTAATTCTGTAACTTTTCCATTCTAGTAATTTGAACTGGAAACTGTTTAATGTGTTAAATGTAAATTTACTGTGACAAAACTGCCAGAAAAATTATAGACAATAACAATAAATTAAAAATTTAAACTTAAAATTGGAAAATCCCATTTTAAATGGATTTAGTAAATTGCATCACTATACTAGTTTTCTGTCTCTTTCTATGTAACATAAAATATGTATGTTTTCTATGATAAAAGTTTAAAGAGTGTAAAACATCTGTCTCCATATAATATTTTGTTTGACATTTTCCCTTCAGTGTTATTGTTGTTTAAAAAAATAAATTCGTTTTTGTTTTATATTTTGTTTAATAAAAGGCACTCATTTCATAAATACAGGGTCAGTTGCTGTCATTCATTGACGCTTATTTATAGAACATATTGTTAAGGATCCCAAGATCACTGATGGAGTAAACATTATTTCAATATTAAAGTTAGTCTCATGTTCTTTAAAATGAAAATTATCAAAACTTTCGACTTGTAAAGTCTTTCCTTAAAATCAACTATGTCTAACTTTCTTTTGGTCCAAAAGCAAGACATAGGAAGGCTTTTGGTTTTCTGATAAAGCAAAAATTCATGTTAGTTAATTTATTATTTAAACAGTGTGTTAATTTTATCCTTTTGGATTTCTAAAATACTTTTTTAACAGCTCTATTGACATACAGCTGAACATAATAAACTGTACATCTTTAAAGCATATTGTTTGATAAGTTTTGAGATATGTAAAAACTCGTGAAACCATCACCATATTCAAAATAACAAATATATCCAACACTTCAAAAAGTTTACTATTTCTTCTTATAGTTCTATCAGGTTTTGCCTCACATATTTTGAAGTTCTGGTATTAGGTACATACACAGGATTATTATGTCTCTTGGTGAATTGACCTCTTTACCATTATGGAAGTAGTCTTCTTTATCTCTGGTAATATTGTTTTCTGGGAAATATACTTTGTCTAGTATTAATATAGTCATTCAAGCTTTATTTTGATTAGTGTTAGCGTGGTAAGTCTCGTATACATTGTGAAATGATCACCTCAGTAAATCTAGTTAATATCTGTCACCAAACATAGTTACAAAAAATTTTTTTTCTTTTGATGAGAATATTTAAGATCTACTCTCTTAGCAACTTTCAAATATGCAATACAGTATTATTAACTATAGTCACCATGCTGTACATTATATCCCCAGGACTTAGTTATTTTATAACTTTTGACACCTTTCACTCATTTCACCCCCCCCCCCACGTCCTGCCTCTGGCAATCACCAATCTGTTCTCTAACTATGAGCTTGGTGTTTTGTTTGTTTGTTTGATTGGTTGGTTTTGTTTTGTCTTTAGATTACATATAGGTGAAATCATATAGTATTTGTCTTTCTCTGTCTGACTTATTTCACTTAGCATACGGCCCTCAAGATCCATTCATGTTGTCACAAATGGTAAGATTTCATGTTTTATCATTAAATAATATTCCATTGTGTATATATTCCACATTTTCTTTATCCATTCATCCACTGATGGACACTGAGGCTGTTTCCATATCTTGGCCATTGTAAATAATGCTGCAATGAACATAGGGGTGCAGATACCTTTTTGAGCTAGTGTTTTCATTTTCTTTGAATAAATACTCAGAACTAGAATTACTAGATCATATGGTACTATTTTTAATTTTAGTATTTTAAAATAGTATGACCTTATCTTAACTTGATTACATCCTCAAAGACCAAATAGGGTCACATTCACAGGTAACTGGGATTAAGACTTCAAAATATCTTTTAGTAGGGACACAATTCAACCCCAAGAAGTACCATAAATTCAGAGGCATAAAATAAACATTTACTGAGTTACTCTGAATTGATCATAAACAAATTATTTCTCCTTCCTGGGTTTCACGTGTGTGTTATCTATTGCTGCAGGAAAAAATTGCCACAAATTTATTATCTCATGGTTTCTGTGGGTCTGGACTCCAGGCACAGCTTAGTCAGGTCTTCAGGTCAGGGTCTCACAAAGCTGTAATCAGGCAGGCCTCCCTCTCATCTGGAGGCTGGTCTGGGGAAGAATCTACTTCCACGGTCATTCAAGCTGTTGGCAGAATTTTTTTTTGAGATTATAGAACTGAAGACCCACTTCTTGCTGACTCAGGTGGAGGCTACTCTCAGCTCTTAAAGGCTGCCTGCAGTTCCTGGAGGCCACCACATTTCCTTGCCATGTGGATTTCCTCAACACACCTGCTTACTTCATCAAGCCAGCAAGGAGAGTCTCTAGAGCCAGTCTACTGGCAAGATGAAATCTTATATCATGTAACATAATCATAAGAGTGACATCCATAACCTTTGCCATATTCTGTTGGATAGAAGCAAGTCCTGCCCACACTCAAGCGGAGGGGATTATTCAGAGGCACATATACCAGGAGGTGGGGATCTTGGGGGGGATTCTTACGGTCTGTCTGCCACATGTTTCCTGGCCTGAAGAATCAAGGGACTAAAATTGGTGCTCACTCAAGTTCCTTTCAGCTCCGGCATCTAAGGGTCTAGGGACATCCTTCACCCACCAAGTCTACGTCTGCTGGCAACCTCTCCCCTGTCCATCATGTCCCACTTCTGACATGCAAGCACAGAGCTGTTCATAACTGTATCCATGTTTTTGCCAATAAAAGACCCAGGTTCATCTGCTACCTTTGCTGAGATTAGTAACCATTTATAGAAAGGCTTCTTTAACCAATATAAGTTGACTTCTAATTCTTGCATAAAATAAGGCCTTCACTTTCCTCTGACTGAGTAGAATAATTCGAATGTATAACACTCTTGACTTGCTTTTTGTTGATACACTCTCTTGTGTAGTCTCTTGAAGAATAAGAATACTTTCTTTGCTGATCTGAAGTTATCAAATCCCTTGCTTCTAAAACGGTAAACTACAGAACTGTGCCTTTTTGATATAACTTAATAATTGCTAAGGAAGGTCCCCATCATATTGTTTTTCCCTGGGCTGCTTTTATCAGATCCAATCTTCATGTTATTCTTGCTTAGAAGACCTGGTTTCATAACCTTTCTTCTCTCACCTGCCACACGATTCCCTCTGCTTACTCCACCACTCTTTCTTTCTTTCTTTCCTCCTTTCATCTCTTCTTTTCACTATACCATTTATGGTTAAAGACTGATGCTCTCCGGGAGAGAAAAGCTCAGAACTTACATGTCCCCACCTCAAGTCTCCTACTGAGCTGCCACTCTGGTCGCAGTCCATACACATGGGCGGCCTTCCCACTCTGCTCCCTCCCCACCCTCCCCATGACACTAGGTTCTTTAACTCCTGGGCTAGGCTGGCAGAGCGGTTCCTACAGCCCTAGCGTCCCCCTGGCTCCCCCTCAGCCTGCTCTACACTTCACTCCTCACTCCGGCCCGCCTCTTGCCTCGTTGGTGAGAGAAAGGCATTCTCAACCCTGGAACATAACAATACAGAGCTAGATCAGTGTTACATTCAGATTCAAGTAAAGTTGCAGTGACTGAGGGCCAGTGGCTGTTGCAACTCTTCTTTGAATCTTCAGCCTCACAACAGGGAACCTATTCCTCAGCGCGTTACCATTTGACTGTAGCCCCACAGGATGGATGGGATTATTGTTGGTGGCATGAGGGCAGGAGACAGCAGAGTGCCACCATAGAAAAGCTTCTCAGAATACATAAGTTGATGAATTACTCTATTGTTTCAGGTCACTATTGAAGTACTGACAGAGGTACGACGGCACTGCTATGGGGATGGACATTCCCTGAGTCACCTGCCCTGTGTGCTCCCTCCCACACCCACAGAAGACATCGCTTATCGAACATAGCACTCTGACATGTCAAAGCCTGATCTCACCTGAGAATCCTCCCCAACCACATGCTTTGGGAAACTACCACCAACTGATTGAAGTCAGTGCATGCGATGCACTTATTCACTATCCCTGCTCTAGAGTTCAGGGGACGTAAAGTGATAAAATGCAAAAAGAGGCTTGGAAAGGACAATGGACAAAATCACTGGGATCTCAACTGACAGTTGGCTCTTTTTACTTTTAATGTTATCAATTTCAGCTTTCCTGTCCTATAACTGAAATACAAGTGCCCAGAAGATATCTGGGTTTCCTAAGATCACAGAGCCAGACTATAGTGTTTTTAATTTGCTTCATTTTCATTTGTGAAATAGCAGTAATAGTGGCTTCAAATCTGGAGAAATGTTGTAAAGATTCAATAAAGTGATGTGCATCAGGTTCTTAGAATAGCGCGTGGTATGTGATAATACTTGATATAGCTATCACTGATATTAACATTACTTAGGATTTCCAAGCAGTTTTCCTTGAGGTGAGGCTTGAGAAACATCTTTTACCACCAACACAGCCTGTCTTGTGTGGGCTGGGTGGAATCCTGCCTCTGCTCCAGGGACAAGCCTGTGAAGGAACTGGCTGACTCATTTACCTCTACATTTACCATGTCACGGCAGAGTGGATGTGTCTGTGGGCTCCACAGCATTGTGTGAACCATAATAAACTTCCCCAATGCAACCCGACCCGGCCCCTCACTGTGCTTCCCGTTAACTTTTACTTCACCTCAGAAAGACCTTCATGGGAAATGTGGTTTTAAAAGTGTTGGAGAAATTTGTCTTCAGGGACCTCTTTAGTTACAGAGCCCACGTGAAGTAACCAGGGCAGGAAATACATCTGTTCCGCAGCACCGAGTTGCCCCAGTGGGTACAGAGCTCTCCAACGCCAGGGGAACGTTTGCACACCAGCGTCCTATATCATAGCCATCTGCCCCAATAAATCCTGCACCGATTGCTAGTTAAAACCAGTGGTATCCAGGGATGGAGTGCTTGATTCATTAGCTACTGATGAGGCTAGGAACCGAAAGACCTGCCTTCTCTTTTCTGCTTCATTACATTCAAGAGCAATGAAGAAAAGTGGTTTTGTCAACACGCTCTTGGCAATAAATGTAGTTTCAGTGGGCTAAACTGTAGCCTTGAAGCCAAAATGGTCCTAGGTTTCTATCACGTTTCCATGTTGAAGGTCATGGTGCTCATTGCCACAACCTTTGTGCTTATCTATATCTCTAGTTTACTACCTAAAAATGAAAAGAATGCCGAACACACTGACTGCCTTTCAATAGAGCAATGAAGGTTGGAGCCAGATGGCCCTCAAGGACCTTGTTCTCACGCAATGGGTCGTGCTTAATGTCTGAGGTACTTAGAGGGAAGGTGCTATTCAAACTGACCCAGGGCTCAGAGGCCAAGGGTTTGCCAACAGGCCTAAGGGAGCCCTCCCAGGTTTATGAAGTGTCCTGAGATTTCAGCTTCCACTCCAGGCCTTGCAGGTACATCGTTTCCCCCGCCTTGTGCCTTCGGGCCACACACTGCAGCACTCTGAAGGGCTGTAACAGGGAAGGTGGGATGATATTAAAGAATTTGGCAAATCACAGGGTCTTTCTTTTTAGCCTGTGTTCCAAGTACTAAATATTTGAAAGGAATTAAAACAAACACCTCAATGAAACCAGTGAGTCCAATTATTTCCACTTAAACATGTTTTATCATGCTGTAAGCCTTAAACGTATACAACGATGTATATCAATTATTTCTCAATAAAATCAGGAAAAAAAAATGTTCTGCTTCAATCCTAATTATATCCACAACCTGCACTACGTTTCTCATGAAAAATAGAAGATGCATTAATTTTTTAGAGTTTTCTAACAACTGAGAATTTAAAAGACAGCAAAGCAATTTGATTTTTTCCCCAACTCCCTGGAACAAAATCCAAGAATTCAATATCATTGGCCAGGGGCATAAACAAATGCACAGGACAGTCAATGAAATGTCAAATGCAGTGCAAAAAATCTTAGTTAATTTTCAGTTTAATTTAGTCTTGGAATTCAAAGATATCTTTGGGGTTAACCATTCCAGATTCCCTAAGATCTAGACAAAGCCCCCAAATGGTTGCCTTAGTCCTTTACGCCAGTGAAAGTCATAGTGGTCACATCCTGATTTCCTCAACCTTCTAAGGGAACTGAGGAGGTAACCCTTTCAGCCCCTCTTACTCCATTGACTATTTGGAAGCAAAGAGAGCTCTTAGATGGGCACTCCATGAAAAGACAGAAGCTTTTAACTTTATTGGCACAAGTTCAAACTGCACCCTGTAGCACACTGACATAATTTTCTTGAGATTAGAAGAGGTGGAGAGGGGAGAATGCAGTACTTCCACTAGAAGTTGCTGGATGCCACTAATAATTCCATACTTCAGTCACCCCTGGCTTTGACTTCTGGATGTCAATCCAGATCTGCCTTTGTGGGCTCTATAATTTGCCTGAGTAATGTCATTTGGTCTGACTTTCTGACTAATTGCACCTTCACCAATTTGCCCCATTTCCTGGCACACTATGCTTGTAGCCATAACCTCCACAGTCCACATGCTGTGTAAGCTGTCTGCTCAGCTCTAGGTTCCTTCTGACTTATCTTGACACAGAGAGCATCAGGGCATTCACATGCAGCAGCTGGAGCTTCAGAGTTGGGAGGAGGAAATGAACACTGTTGTATCGTGTAGCATATTGGGCTCAGCTCGAGGGTTGGCGTGAGACATTCTTCCTGATATTAATGCAAACCACATGGGATGTGAGGACAGAGAGGGGTTTGACCCAATTCATAGAACCAGAATCTATTACAAATAAAGCCCTAATATGGCAGTTAGAAGGGTTAAAGATTGAAGGAATTTACTGCATGCCAAACTCACTCTGACGGAGGGCTGGCATGGGTCAGGTAAGAGGAAGCAAAGATCAAATGGAGATAAGACACCGCAAACAGAGCATTGCCCAAATGGGCGTGGGAAGAGAAGAGAGGGTCAAGGTTGTGAGATGTGTGCTGATTTGATCCGTGAGGCTCTACTCCTTAACTCCTGGTTTATACCAGAAGGATATCCTCTCCAGCCAAAAAACATCACCCCAACAATCCCAGAAGTTCCTGGAATGACTGAGGCCTCTCTGCAGAAAGTCATTTATGGGCAGGATTGAGCACCTTCTGCCCAACTGAGTAACTTGCAGAATTGAATTTTTTTTCCAAACTATCTACACAAGTATTAAGACTAGTAGTAGTAATCTCTGGTAGGTGAGAGGCTGCCCTTATTTAACACTTTACCAAACTCTATAATTATCATTAATATCTCAGGTTCTGACCCTGGTGGATGTGTGCTGGTTTCTTCTGTGAGTCTTCAGTGGTTTATTTCTGGCTCAGGTCTACACTCTGTGCTCAGGCCACCCTAAAGGATGCCTATCCTACAGGATATCTCTCTTCAGTGGTGGCTGCTATAATCTCAGGCACAGTCCCAGGAGGCTGTGCCCCAGTTCTAGGAAATGTGCCTTAGACATCCTGCCTACATTGCCTTCCATAAACCTTTAATTCCAAGCTATCCTGTACCACAAAGCTGAATATCAACCACCACCAAGTCTTTTGGGAGACAACCCAATATCCAATTTTCTGCATTTGCTTTCCCACATATCAAAACTTATGTTTCTCCAGTGTGATAACTTGATCTACATTCTGATTATTCTCTTAGCTTGAAGATTTTCTTGATTTTCAACTATAAATTCTAACCTCAATTAACCTAATCATAGTGGCTCCAAAGGAAGAAACTGAGCTGATGCCTTTATATCATCAGTGAAGTGAAGAGTGTTATTAATGACCGTTCAGCTCAAGGGTTTCTGAAATGGTTCACTTCAATGCCCTTTCCCACCAAAGGATACATGCGAGAGGCTTCTCCACTACCGTTAGCTTCCCTCCTCTCCAGTGTCCTGAGTTTGCCCTCTTATCTGGGCTGATGGGTATTCTAGGACATTGGTCAAGCAAGGAGGAGACAGGAGCTAAGCAAAGGTCTTAGAGCCTAGATGTCCCTCCTGCTGAGTAGTCACAAGATGAGAAAATAAAAGTCTCAACAGTGACCCAAGAAAGCCATGTTTGGTGCAAAGGAGGCCTTCTTGGAGAACTTGCATATTTTAAAACTATATATGAGGCAGGAGGGATAACGTTCCTGTACTCCACAAATCAAGATCACTGGGGACAGTTTTGTTTTAATGCTGTTTTTTTTTTCAGTACTATCTCTAATATTTTGCAGTGTTGTCTTTCTAAATAACACTATGTATCATAGGGACTATTTGGCCTTCATCATAGCAATGCGTAACATTTAAATTCCACCCCAAACTTACTGATTTTCGTGTGCAATTTTTCGCATAGCATTGGTAACTACCACTTAATAAATATTCAAATGATATTGCTCAGAGTTAAAAAGGATTTTAAATTATATTTACAATGAATCCTAAAACAGCAGCACAGTGGTCACCACTGTCACTTCAGAAGTTTCCACAACCTGAAACAACAGTAGGGTATAAAGGATGCAGACAACAGGTCCCAAGAATGTCTGTTTACAGATGAAACGGGGCTGCTACTCGGCAAAGATGACAATACATTGGGTCACTCGGAATCATGTGGTTCTTTACTTAATTTTTCCTGCAGTATTTGGAAATTTGGCCTTTTAAAACCTTTTTTTTTATATAATGTGCACTTGCGCTAATAATGTCTTCACAGAGAGATTTCAATTTGCATCAAATGAAACTGCCGTGCAGTCAGTACCCAGGGAACCATGCTCAACGGTGAAGGTGGGAGAATCCCAGGGCAAGGACTCAGCTCCCAGGACACCTCGGCTGCTGGGGAGAACAGCCCCTGGTGGTCCTCTGCTGGGTCTCCTCCTCAGGGCTTCCTGAGCAGTGGGGCTCTCCCTCCTTAAGCATCTCTCCTTGGGGATGCTTCTGGGACACTTGAAGTAACTCTTTTTACTTTTTTTCCCCCACTCTCTCTTTCTCAATCCAGGAAAACCTCAATCTAATTTGGCACCACCACCACCACCACCCCTACTCCACCCAGCAAGCCATTTGGCTTATACCCGTGAATCCTATTCACCAGATTATCATTCAGCTTCTCTCAGCATTTCAGAGGGCAATGGAAATTGAAAAGATGTTTTCACCTCCGTAGAATGGCAATGACTGGAGATTTCCAGCGGATGTCCTGAGAACTGTAGAATAGTCCACATTACTAGGAATTTCTGGAAAAAATTCCAAATGAAGTCAGAAAGAGTACGAGAGAGAACGCCCCAAAATTCTGAGTTCCTCAGAAATCCTATCTCCAGGGGAGGGGGAGAAGAGAACCCCTAAAACTCCTTGTTTGTGCTCCCTTCCCATTGTGCATTCCATACAAACAAGCCTGCCTCCCACCTTCTTGTGAACCAACCATGGCACATCTACTGATTTGGTCTTTTTAAAAGTATTTAGGAGAGGGCCAGCCCCGTGGCTTAGCGGTTAAGTGCACGCGCTCTGCTGCTGGTGGCTTGGGTTCGGATCCCGGGCGCGCACCGACATACTGCTTCTCCCGCCATGCTGAGGCCGCGTCCCACATACAGCAACTAGAAGGATGTGCAACTATGACATACAACTATCTACTGGGGCTTTGGGGGGAAAAAAATAAATAAATAAAATTATTTAAAAAAAAAGGTATTTAGGAGACTGTATGAGGAAAAGGAATTAACTGTTGTTTTCTTCTAAATCCTAACTTTGGACTAAGGGGGACTTCAGGCAAAAAATAATACCATGCTCATTCTCCCTATAACTGGAGAAAGGTATTTTTTTTTAAAATTTTTATCCAGTTTTTTTAATATATAATTGATAGATGACTTTGTATTACCTTAAGGTATGTAACATAATGATTTGATATACGTATAAAATGAGAAATGATTACCATAATAAGTCTAGTCAACATCCGTCATTTCACATAGTTACAAATTTTTTTTCTTGTGATGAGAACTTTTAAGGTCTACTCTTGTAGCAACTTTCAAATATACAGTACAGTATTGTTACCTATAGTCACCAGGTGGTACATGACACCCCCGGGACTTATTTATCTTAAAACTGGGAGAAGGGCAGGCATTTTTGAGAAAGCTGGACTGAGATGGTAGGTCTATAGGAAAAGTGAGAGAAAGCAAGCTTTGAGTGGGGAAGAAGTAGATGAACTGAAATCCTCTCATGAGTTGCATATGCACATTGGTTTAAAAAAAAGAGAGGAGGGCAAATATGTTGTCTTGGAATAAAATCAGCTCCAGAATAGAAAGTGCTGTGAACTAGGAGTGAGAAAAGAGGCCTAAATTTCCAAAGTCACTTTGCTGGGCCAGGTGGTGTCTGGGGCACAGACCTCAGTGGATGTCTCCGTGTTTCTCACTCACTAATGCACACCAGTGCAAAATGAAGCATTCTTCCAAGTTTTGAACTAGTTATAAATGTTGGTGGTGACCTCAAAATGTGAAAAAAGAAGACCTGGCTGATTTAAAAGGCCCACTTAGACAATGAAGGAAACATGTTCTCGGAGGAAAAAGGTAAAGACTGAGGAATTCTTTATGCTCCCGTTAAACAATGCACTGCCAGGGCCAGCCTGGTGGTGGAGTGGTTAAGTTTGCGCACTCCTCTTTGGTGGCCCGGAGTTCATGGGTTCGGATCTCAGGTGCAGACCTATACACTGCTCATTAAGCCATGCTGTGGTGGCCTCCAACATACCAAATGGATGAAGATTGTCACAGATGTTAGCTCAGGGCCAAACCTCCCCCCAAAAAAATACCCTGCCAAATGCGTTCTCATTCTGTCTTCGCATTCCCCTGGGGAGGGATTTGGCTTTTCGTGGGACAGGGGAAGAAAGGGCATGCTGGGAGATCTAGAACAACCCAAAAGTCCCTATGGGAGCCTAAAGGATCCAGAAAGCCATCCAAGGGTGACTTTGATAGTGACTAAAAACCCTTATTGTCTACAGATTAAAATGGCTTAATTAAGACAATTTCTCTTACAAGCAGCAGAGAATGCCCTGCTACAGGTGGATTCTGAGCACGAACACATCCGGCTCCATTCTAGACGTTAGAGGACCTCAACAGACTTTCCATGGGATAAAAACAATGGTCAACATTCAGTCAAGAGAAGTCGACACGTATTCCTGGCTGGTATTTCCTGAGTGCTCATTATGTGTTAGGTACTGTTCCCAGCTCACGTGTGGGTTCACTTAGGGTTCCCAGCAACATCAACATTAGCGTGTGGAAGAGGGAACTGAGACACAGGGTAGCGAAGTCGTTAAGTTTTCAAAGGGGGCAAGCGATAGAGCCTGCCT
This sequence comes from Ceratotherium simum simum, assembly GCF_057802395.1. Classification (NCBI taxonomy): domain Eukaryota; kingdom Metazoa; phylum Chordata; class Mammalia; order Perissodactyla; family Rhinocerotidae; genus Ceratotherium; species Ceratotherium simum. Next base: position 5,722,372 of record NC_141915.1, read on the forward strand.
ACAACTAGACAGTCTGGCTCCGGAGCCTTCCCTCTTCACCCGCTGCTCCACTGCCTCTGGGCTGTGACAGGCACATCATCACAGAGGACTTTGTACTTGAGAGTTTCAAAGTCAAATGAGTCACATTTGGAAAGCATTTCTAAGCAGCCCTCACAGGCATGGTGCTAGATGGTTTTCTACTATTTTTTGCAGCAACCCTGTGATGAATCTATTCCATTTCCTTCCAACCCTGTTCTTGGGAGAGTAGGTTTGTAATAGAAGTGATATTGTTTTCTCTAGAGACTGCACGTTTACAGAGAAAAACCAAAAGCAAAATTTAATAAGTGAATCCTATTATCTCTGCTTTCTTTGGCTAACCATACCTCATTCTTGCTGCTGTAGGACCACCTTCCCCAGGGGCAGTTTCCCAAGCCCTGGCAGGCGGTCCAGGCAGAGTCCACTTACCTCCAGAGCTAAGGCTGCTCACCTCTCGCAACCTTTACATGGATGCCAGAAGCCGTCTCAGTTGTCGTCTTTTAATACAAAGAGCACCCTGATCAGAAAAAGTTTCAATGTCAAGTTGTTTCTGGATGGATCAGTGAAATAGGATCTTGTTTGTTTTATGTTCCTGGCTTCACACTATCACCACAGTAATCTTCCAGAAATTCTTAGAGAGTCTTTCTCATAGTCAAAAATTTTCATTAGCTCATTATTTGTGTTCCTATGATCTGGTCTGGATTATTTTTTTTTCTCATATTATTTTCTGTGATTCCTTCCTTCCTTTCCTGCTCCTCATCTTATAGCCCATGCCTACCTGACTCTGGTACACTGACTCATGCTTTCTGGAACATTCTCCTGTTCTCCCCTGTCCTGATTTCTCTGCAGGTCTCCATACTGCAAATCTTTCAAGGTCCAGTTGCAGTGCTGTGTCTTTCGTAATCCCTTCTCCAATCACTCCACAAAATAAGCTATCTCTCCTCTTCTCATAGCCCGTCATCAGAGTCCTTTAGTGACACTTGACAATTTCTATGCTGTTATTTATATACAAAACTTATGTTCCTGGATTGCATTTTCCTTAAACACAGGACTGGCTTCACTCTGGGGCAGAGAGAGAGGCAGACATGGGTACTGAAGGACACAGGGAAAGAGAGCAGAGCCCAGCCCTGGCACTACATGCACCTCACATTTCACAAGGAGCCAGAAAAGCAGCCTCTCACACTTCACAGAGAAACGCCCAAGGGCAAATGACTCATCTCTTCCGTGTTCACTTTACATTTATATGTTTTTCCATAGAGGACCCAATTGGGCCATTTTGCCACCATGCTGTACAAGTGCCCCTGTTGGGAGGTGTTTGTCCCAGATCACCCCAGAGGCCATTGACCTCCATTATCCCTGCAACATATACAGTTGCTTTGAATCAAGCACTAATCCTTAAACTAATCAGTGGTGATCAGGGAAGTCCAGTTGGCTTCATGCAAATTTACTTTAGCCAAAGGAGCTTATACAGCAAATTACTAGTGAGGATCATTTTTCTTCAGAGGTAATTAGATTCCCTCTCCTACCTGCCCAGCACAATAGAATCTGGTGATTTCTATCAAGGCTGGATGAATAAGGCTTGGTTCCCAATTCTGTGTTTCTCCATAGTATAGCCAAACCTAAGCAGGATTTTAAGGGCAGGATAGGAGGGCTTCTCCCCGTTGTCTGTTTCAACATCTTAAATGGCTGATGAATGGTTCTTCTTACCTCTTTGGTCTTAGGCTGGAGCTTAAATCACATTATATCAGCTAGCTTGGGCTACAGCCAATCATGCCCTACCCTATTCCTGCCCCCTCCATCACTTGGATCAAGAACTGTTTTATTATCTGTACTGGCTTGAAGAATACAGGCCAGTAAGAAGTTCCTATGGCTGTACCCATCACACAGCTTTGTATAATCAACCAACAGTCCTGTGAGTCAGTGGTGTGTTGGAGCTGACTCCTACTGGCTCACTGGAGCCAATTGTTTGCATCTCTTCCCAACCTCATGGACTTTTCATTTAGTGATGTCATGCTGGTGGCTTGAAATTGACCCATGGTGGGGGTATTTACACTGTGGAAATTGGCAAACACTACAAATATGGCCTGTTTTTCTTTCTTTCTCTCTCTCTCTTTTGTTTTTTTGAGAGTTGGTTTTACAAATACCACTGAAGTAAGCCCAACAACAAATATAAGACAGAATACTTGCCCATACAGGCATTATCTCATTTCTCGTAGTACAGAAAATATATCTCGTTTCTTTGAGGCCCAGTCCGTATGAGAAAGCAGAGGCACAGAGTTGGTTGTTCCAAGGGAAAGAACACTGAATGAAGATCCAGAAATAATCTAGATTGCATCTTAGTTCCACTCAGAGCTGGCCTAAGGTACCAATTTTTTCTGCCCCAAAGAGTCAGATGAACCTAAGCAAGATGGGGGGAAAAGACCAAATGGACTGATTAACTTTTCAAAAAGGATAAATGAAGTCAATAAATGTTTAGAATAGAAATAGCTGCTCCCATTCCAGGCCTCTAGCAGCCTCTAGTACATTTCCATGTCATGCTGGCTGTAATGGGAAGTGACAGCTGATGAAAGCTGCTATTCATGGTCATCTGAAACAGCTTTTCCTCCCAGATGAAATTCGGTGTGGCATGAGTCTAAACACACAGACCAAAGGCCAGGCGAATGTATTCCCCAGGTCCCCAAGGGCTGGCAGAGGCGACTCTGTTTGTGAAGGGGGCTTCCTGACTGGGCATCAGAGAGGCCCAGTGTAAACAATAGGAGTCTTTATGCCCCTTGGATGCTCAGGCCTGAGATGGTGGTCCTGGCCCTAGACTCTCCCCATCTCAGGCCCTCCGTTTTGTTTATAATCAACCACAGTCACTCGGGGTAACTTTGGAGTTTTGTAACTAGTATTTTCCACCACTGTAATGAACAAAGCCCAGACTTATCCTCACTACCTTCTAGGTGAACCATTTCCCTGTAGGGAGCAATGTTGGGGTGGGTGACATGATGTGTGAACTGCTTCAGTTTTGAGACGACTATTCTGACTCCTTGTCTGGAAGTACCAAGAGCAAATGTAAGTCTAGCAAAGGGGTTTTTGTATGGAGTTCAGGAATGCTGGGTTCTCCTGGCAGCCTGTAGGACTGATCTTTATGAGCTTAAGGCAAGCAAACACTCCTTGGAACAAGAAGCCATAGCTTCTCTCCGTGTCTTACCATCTGAAACTGACACGAAGTTACAAACATATGGTTTCCATCAAAACAGAGTTGGCGGTATTCCATCAGCCTCAGGGAGCTAGGGACTTAGTAACTAGGGTAGCTAGTAGCTTAGTAGCTAGAGGCAGGGCACTTAGAATAACAGCATCTGGGCCAACAGACAAGTCCTTCTGGAAGAGCCAATATAACTACACTAGGGTGAGCACTGGACAAGATAGCAGGATCAGGAGACTAGAACTGAGCTATATCTAATGTAGGCCCATAGCTTCTGCCTCTATTCTGAGTCACCTATCAAGACCCCTACGGTTCTCCTTCTTTCTTGCTCTGAAGTTAAATTACCAGAAAGTTGGCTAAGAGAGATGAAGCATATTTACATCAGGCTGGCAAGATAAGGCCCTCATGCTAGGGAAACCAGAGCAAAATGTCAACGTCCCTCTTTCTGAGCTTCCTGACTCCTGTCACAGCTCTGAGGTCCCCAGTGAACATATACTAATCTCAGGCCACAAACCCACCTTTGCAAGATATGTGACTTTATTTTCTATAACTAATCCTACCTTCTCTTCTAAGATCCTATTCCACTGGTGGGTAGAAACTAAATTTCTTGTATATCTCTGTATCCCTGGAAGCCTAAAACAATGATAGAACTCAAGAAGCAAGTTTCTGTGTTTGTGAAGTTTAGGATTCTCCCAATTCTTTTAAGTGTTGTATCTCAGTTTCTTGCCCCATGCCAAGGCAGCTGTGTGTGCACACCTGTGAGTGTGTGTATGAATATGCATCTTGGGGTGTGGGGCGTCTGGTCCTAGGCATTGCTGATCAGTACCAGCATTCATGAGCTGCCCTGGTTCCCATCGTTTCTCCAGTTATTTGGCCATTTAGCTTGTTGCTTCACCCTTCTTGTCCCAGCCAAAAGGCCTCTTCAAGTCTGGCTCCCCTTCATATTTTCTGTGTTTCTCTGGGGGGTTCAGGGCAAACAGTCATTCTCCTGTACCATTCCTCAGCCTCGAGGACTCCTTAGCCTCAAGGACTCATAGCCGTTCCTAGTCTACAGCTCCATTGCTGTGCTGAGCACCAGGGAACAGGGTTTTTATTTCCCCATGCTCCACAGGGAAGAGAGACACAGATGTCACTGCCTTGCTTTTCTCAACCTACCTGGAGTTGTTATCATGCTGACCTGGCCTTAGGACCAGGTGGGTAGGGAGCAGGGCAGCACCGGTCTCTAACTTCTGTCCTCCTCTCTAGTTCTCCTCTCTCCGTCCAGCCTATGAAACCTGCCCAGTGTATGGGCAACATAACTCAACTCTTCATCTACCTTCTCATTTCAGTGTTTATGAAAACTTTGCTGTGCTTGCCGTGTATGCCCTTGAAACTCATAATTTTGAGGTCCTTGAGACGTAAAAATCTTCTTCCTGTAGACCATTGCCCCTGCCAGCAGTTTAAAAATCAATTTTGATCCGGAGCTGAGTCGATTCTTCTTCCTCTTGGTATAGCTGCTAAAATGTCCCTGTCCGGTCCACATGAAAGTGGAATGTTCTATCTGTCTGGGTTAGAGGAAGCATCACAGGGTAAAGAAAAGGGAGGGAAAACTTTTGGCTAATACTTCAAAATATTATCCCGCTTTGTCCGCTGCTTTTGATCAGATGGATGCAAAAGCTCCCTACAGTCTGTCCTCTGTCCTGAGGCTGCTGCTCCTGTGACTCCAGGAAGGGTTCTGCCATATATTAGCTATATTCTGAGACTAAAGAGGACCTGGAAACTTAGGATCCTGCCAAAAAGTTTGGACAGGAAAGAAATAGACTCTTCATTTCTCCTCCAGTCTCTCAGATGGAAGAGTCTCACCATGGCACGTTTATTGAGGAACATTTGCATGGTCTCCAGGCTGTCTGTCATCTTAGCATCTCACTTAAAGATGATGGAGAGGGGGCTTATATCCAAGAGATATCTTGCATTTTTTGCAAGGTGTATGGATTTCAGGATCTCCTCCCAGTGGTGGGGAAAGAAAATGTAGAAGTTTATGCCAGATGTTCTTTCTCTCAGAACTTTGAAGTGGTTAAGCATAAATAACCCAGGTTTTGCCCTGTACGTCAAACCCTTTACATGTCATTTGTTAGTGTTGCTGGCTTTTATTGTCAGGACATCCATTATGTGCTTTGATGAACAACCAAAGCACTTATAGTCTAACCCAGGAGTTAGTAAACTTGCCCAAGTGTGTGCACATCAAGAGATGTGTGGGTGGGTGGTTGGAGTAGAGTGGTGTGTGTGGTGAGGCAAGGGTGGATATACCTGGATGCCAGTAGAATCCGCCCTTTCCAGTCCTCCCAGCATGTCCTCAACACTACTTGACATTCTTCACTTCCATCAACAGAAAGGCTGAATGCAACTGATTGATTTGATTCAGCCAGTATCACATATATATGCACACACACATACATATATAAGTATAACACCACATAATGAGGTTTCAGTCAACAATGGACCACATATACAATGGTGGTCCTATAAGATTAGTACCAGATAGTGCAGCCTAGGTATGTAGTAGATTATACCATCTAGGTTTGTGTAAGTACACTCTATGATGTTCACATGATGACAAAATTGCCAGACGATGCATTTCTCAGAACACATTCCCGTTCTTAAGTGATGCATGACTTATAATATACATATCATATATACATATATTTAGTTGTGTGAATTAATTTCTCAGAAAATACGGCAATTTACAATAAAGATTATAAACTAGGTAGCATGGGTGAGAAAACTGAAGCCAAAGGAAATAGAATTACTTATCCAAAATCTACAGCTAGTTAAAGGGAGCATCCTGACTTTCATGGAAATTCTTTTCCCACTCTATGAGTTTAATCAGATTTCTGGCAGCTGGAATAATGCACACTAATGGAATAAGGATTTTAATAGGGATTTTAGATGAGGAGTAAGACCAAATTTGAATGGTGAGAGTTCTGATTTGGGCATAATAGTTAAAGTCTTAGAAAAATGCCAGAAGGAAGCTTGAAGCCACTGGATACCAGGAGGTGCCAGAGGGCTTATGTAAAGAAGAGTGTAGATGGAGAAACAGCAGACATAAATTTTGTGGGGTCTTTATTCAACAATTGTTACAACTATGATAGTACTACTCTAGGCACTGGTAAGGGTAATATAAAGATGAATAAAACATGATCAAGTAAAATTCAGATATGGCAGCATATGAATGTTTCACCCATTTTTTGCAGAGTTCAACTTGATTTTTACTGGTTTCTTGGCTTCATTAGAAGGATTCATCTGTCCTATGAGGTGGTGGAGGAAGGAGTACCCAGACTTATCCTGCAGAGGGTGGAGCTTGGGAAGGCAAAGTAGTCTGTGCGTGTGTGTTAATGATTTAGGCTTAGATAGAATGGGACAATTATCTCTTTCTAACCTGCCACCAGAAAAGAAAAGAAGAAAATAGACCTGTTGTGTGGGCAGGTAGAGGATGTGTGGGCAGGAACCTAGAGGAGAACGGAAGAATGAGAGAAGAAGAAGATGGAGCCTAGAAACCAAGTATGTCAGTTGAAGTTCTCCAGACAGCAGACACTAAAGTGGAATTAAAAGTAGTAGAAATTTGCTGGGGGAAATGCCTGTTTGTCTTTCAATAAATGGGAGATAGAGCAAAAGTAGATGAGAAGTGGGGCCGGCCCCGTGGCTTAGCGGTTAAGTGTGCGCGCTCCGCCACTGGCGGCCTGAGTTCGGATCCCGGGCGCGCACCGACGCACTGCTTCTCCCGCCATGCTGAGGCTGCATCCCACATACAGCAACTAGAAGGATGTGCAGCTATGACACACAACTATCTACTGGGGCTTTGTGGAGAAAAAGGGGAAAGAAAAAAGAAAGAAAGCCTAAAGAAATGGGTTTGGAGGATTGTGGTGTCCTCTTTAAAAAAAAAAAAAAAACAGATGAGAAGAAGCTTCAGATCATGATGCAGGTCTGATATCTATGGAAAGAAAGGGGAAGCAAAGGAAGATTGGATAAGAAGAGCCTCAAACTGCAGTGCAGCTCCAAGAAGTTCTCTCTGACGGGGAGCCCTAGAGCGGAGACTGCCCACTAGAGAAGCTCCCACTGGGAAGAAATGTCCTGGCTCTTGCCACTCCCTCTCCCTCACTGGACTCAATCATCAGCTGGAAGCAACCTGGGAAGAGTGTGGCCTTGGTATACGTGCCATGCTGGGTCCAAAGGTGGGACAGCTGGAGGCTGGTAGTCAACCATTCTCACTTTAGCAGGCTCACCCAAGGGAAATCTGATCCTCGCCCCTCTATGGATAGCACACCTGGAGTGCCTCAAACCAGGAGAGGGGCCCAAGAGTAGACTGCCCCTTGGGGGTGGTGGGTAAGGAATCCAAGAACCACCGTTTGCTGCTGGCACTGTTCAAGTGCCTCAAAGCTGTGTTGGATCAGAGTCTTTGACAGCCAGCCACCCAAACCTTAAATGACGAGAACTTCACACCCTCTGCATGAAGAAAGCCCTTGATAGCTGCCTGGAAGAGGAGAAACTTCTGGCCAATGCCACGTATCTTTCCTTATTCACAGTCTAACTGAGTGCTGCAGCAGAGGGGCTGCTGTAGATGTATTGGGGGATGAATGATCCCCCTGAAGAACCTACACAGTAGGCTGTGGACATCCCTATCTCAACTATTTCCATTTTCCACACAGACCATAGAAACCAGATTATCTCATCTGGCAATGGGATGTGGTGGATCTAGAGTTCCATGAATGAATGAAAGTCAGTTTAAGGGCTACAAAATACATTTGTGAAATGATGTCACCCTAATCATGCCCTCACTAGGGTTAGGATAAGTCAGTGATGCCTGAGAAAATGTTTGCTTCCAGAATATAATTAATGATTGCATGCTGTAGTAATTTTATTTGAGGGGAGGGGAAGGGAATGAGTGTGCAAGGGAATGAATGAACTCCTGATATCCATCTGTCATAATTTCTGGGTGTTTGACTATAGGGCAACAGAGGGTTCAGATGAAAATGGTATAATAAACTAGAAATCCTTTATCAAACGTGCTGTTACCACAATGCCACACGCTTTGAGAGAGACCATCCACCACAATCAAAAAGAAAATTACATGTTTTAAAGTAATGGAAGCAGACATGCCTCACGCACACAAAAAGCTGTACTTGGAGACAGGGAGTTCTGAATGAATAATGGATGATTCTTTCTGCTGAATGCACAATGGATTTTTGCATCATAAATAAATGAGCAACCTTTTATTTATCCAGCGAGACCTCCTTTAGCAGACACACAAAACATCATTCTTGTATCATCGTGTTCATTTAAGGACTAACCAGGTGTTTGCTCTGTGTTCTGTGGAACAGGGGAAATGGTTGATGCAAATGAAAATAGCAAATAAGGGTCAGCCACAGGTATTGTGAGGGCCTTGATTTTATGATATTTTCTTAAACTTCACATAAAGAAAAATGGAACATTGCTTTCTGGAAGGTGGATTATTATACATCTGTATTGGGAGAAGTGATATTCTGTAAAATTCTCGCTGTATACTTGGGTTGCAAATGCAGGACTCAAGAAGTGAATCATTTCCTCTCAGGCATTTCGCTTGCCCCTAAGTGAATGGTTTTGCCTATCTGTGAGCCCTGTGGGCCAAATAACAAAGCTCATGCTTCAGTGTGAGGAGATTAAATTTCCAATCAATTAAGTAAAATATCACTAATCAGTCAAGAAAATTATGGCAGTTTGAAAACTTGCCTGCAGAGTTTTGACTCTTCTGTCATGGAGGGGTGGGATCTACCGCCCCTCTGTTGAATCTGGCCAACCTTAGTGATGAGTCAACCCACAGGCTGTGGTGGAAGTGACGCTGGATGACTTTGGAGGCTGGTCATAAGAGAGGGACAGCTTCTGCCTGGTACCCTGGAGCACTCAAGCTAGAGGTCTAAGCTGCCACGCACAAAGTCTTATGGCTCTGATGACACCACGCTGTAAGGAAACTCAAGGAAGCCAATGTGGAAAAAGCACACAGAGAAGCCCTGAGACTAAGTGAGGAGACAGAGATGGCTGGCCAGCCCCCCTTTGACTGAAATGAGAGACTTCGAGCCAGGACTGCCTATCTGAACCCTCTGCAATTTCCTAACCCACAGAAACTGCCAAGATTACTCTTATTTTAAGCCACTATATTTTGGAGTGGTTTGTTAGGCAGCAATAGATAACAGGAATACAAATTCATCATAAAAGTATAGAGAATTGTAGACACGGAGACTACTCACCAACTTATTTTAACTTAATTACAGTCTACTACACAGACCTTCTTCAGGATATCCATGCCATGCTGTGTGAACAACGTCACTCACCTGGGATTTGAAGCTTCGCTGTGTGTCAGGGCTTTCAACAGACCCTTTCTTTTTTGGCAGCTTAAGGCCTTCACAGAGTCTTTTCTGAGATTTCTTCAAGCCAATGCAAAGAAAGTTTGCTTTTTCCTCTCTAATTGCCTGCTTGCTATTGCTACATCCGTGTAAAAGGTAGAAAATGCAATCTTTCTCCTTAGATAGTGTGCCCCTCTTCACCAGAAATCTAACTGGCAGCTGTATGATCTACTAGATTAATTTAATTACTTAGGAAAGAATCCCTCCAAATCCAGCAGCATATTAAAAGGATTATACACCATGACCAAGTAAGATTTATCCCCGGAATGCAATGGTGGCTCAACATAGGAAAATCAACCAATGTAACGTGCACATTAATAGAATGGAGGAAAAAAGCAGATGACCTCAATTGATGCAGAAAAACCATGTGACAAAATCCAACATCTTTTCATGATAAAAACACTCAAAAAATTATGAATAGAAGAAAATTTCCTCCATCTGGTAAAGGGCATTTATGAAAAAACACATTTAACGTCATACTCAATGGGCAAAAGCCTGAAAGCTTTTCCTCTAAGATCAGAAATAAGACAAGGATGTCCACTCTCTCCACTTCTATTCAACATAGTACTAGATATTCTAGTCAGAGCAAGAAAAAGAAATAAAAGGATCCAAATTGGAATGAAGAAGTAAAACTATTCACAGATGACATGATCTTATATACAGAAAATCCTAGAGAATCTATTTAAAAATAATCCATTAGAGCTAGTAAACTAATTGAGCAGAGTCGCAGGATATAAGATTAACACCCAAAAATCAGTTGGATTTATATACACTAGCAATGAACAATCCCAAAAGGAAATTAAGAAAACAATTTCATTTATAATAGCGTCAAAAAGAATAAAATACTTAGAAATGAATTTAAGCAAGGAGGTGCAAGACATATACACTGAAAAGGACAAAACACTGCTGAAAGAAACTAAAGACCTAAATAATTGGAAAAACATCCCTGTTTATGGATTGCAAGACTTAATATTATTAAGATGGCAATATGGTCAAAGCAATCTCTAGATTCAATGCAATTCCTATCAAAATCCAAGGGGCATCTTTTTGCAGAAATAAAAAACTCACATGGAGTTATGAGGGACCCTAAATAGCCAAAACAGTCTCGAGAAGGAAGAAAATAATGAGAAGATCTACACTTCCTTATTTAAAAACTCACATAATCCCTGTCATCCTGCAAGGCTCTTCCCAAGGCATCTTTGATGACCAGCCTAGCTGTGGTCTCTCCTTTCATATCTTCATTTCCTCTGGACCTTTCCTAGAGCCCTCTTTACGTTTTACCAATTTGTATGGTCTCTTGTGTACATGTCTTTTTATCTATCAGACCATGGCATAGCGTAGTGTGAAATTCAAGGTCCTACCATGACTCAGCATTAAGCAATATATATCCTTGGGAACATCACAATTTCTGTCTGAGCCCTAGTTTCCTCAACTTAATGATGGTAAAATGGTGCTGCATTACTGGTTCCAAGCCAGAAGGTACATCAGAATTGCTTGTATTGCCATGATTGTATGAAAACATACTGAATCAGAATTTTTAGAGTGGAGTGAAATCCTGGCATGGGCATCTTACGTCTAGAATGTACCCTTAGATCACAAGAAACAGAGTTCCTGCCTATCTTGGCTTATTGTTTTCTCCTTAGTTTTCTAGGGGGATACAAGTCTTGGCACATAGTGGCAACTCAGTATTTATCTGAATGAATTAATGAATGGTCTCCGAGGCCCTTTCCATCACTGATATTTATGTCTCTTAGTTAGTTCATTCGTGCATCCTCAAGGTGCTAACATAGCATCTTCGCTGTACTAGGTGATGACTGAGTATCTGTTGAATTGCATTGAATTGAAAGTCAGAGAGCTAATTTGAGGCACAGAGGCAGAATTCTGAGACTCCAGCAGATAAAAGCAGAAACTTTTCCACTTCAAAACAGAGACATTGTGGAGGCATAAAAATTACCCATAGAATGTTTTTGGAGATTTTTTTTTTAAGAAAGCATTTTAACACAATATGATTTCAATTCTTATTCTTATAAATTGGATTTCCACCAAGTTTCAGTTGGTTTTATACATTGGAGTCTTTTTCTGTCCACACTGTCGTTAAGCCTCCTGGGTCATCCTCCCCCTGGGGAATGCTCAGTCTGCATTTTATTTCTAGTCCCTTCCTGCAGGCTGAGGTACTGGAATGGATACGGATGCCTGTAAACCAGAAAATCAAACAGCGGGGAGAGAATGTGGTGCCTTTTTGGTCCGCTTTTGGTTCCATCCTCCCCCCAGATCCAGTAGGGCTGCCCCAGGCACAGCTCTCCCCCCAGAATGTCCAGCAAAAAGGACAACTTAGAATAGATAGCCTTTGATTCAGCTATTTATACCTCCTTGTCTTCTAGACGCCAACAGTTCTGGGGCCATTTATTCCCATTCCTAACATGCCCTTGTCTTTAGACTACAGCTTGAGGCTTTATCCTGTAATAACTCCAGCTTGTTTTGTGTCTTTAAAAGGCCCTGGGAGGACCTTGTTGATAGTCTCAAGCTTCACAGAGGGTCTTTTAAATTCAATCTCTGCATTTTAGGGAGGATAAATTACGAAGAAAAAAACTTTTTTTCATAACTTCCATTTTCTTTGCTTTATTGAACTAATCGGAAAAGTAATCTGCAAACATCGGGAAATATTAGACATTTGTCTAATTTTAATAATCAGTTTGAGAGACCAGACAGTTGTGAATCCAAGGAATCCTGCAAAAGTTGGAGCTGCTCGGAGGGACCGGCTTGCTGGCAGGTGGTTTTTTGTTGGTTTCGTGGATTGTGTTTGTGTGTTTGCTGTGTTGGGTGCTGCGGCTCCTTTAGCACAAGCAGCCTGCCCTTGCACTGAAGAAGACTTTCAGCATGCATTGGCTGACTTATTGGCCTCAATTGCTGACAGCCATGCTGCAAAGTGTTGGGGTCCACATACCCAGAAAGAGAGAAGGTGTCAAGTGGGCACAGACGCTCCCTGAACTTCAGGACTTGTGACTCTGCCAGGCCAAAAGGTCCATACAGCTCAGTCAATTCCGCTGATAGTCAGCCACACAAACTACACACTTATTCATTCACTCAACAGTTATTCACTGAGTGTCAACCATGTACCAGGTACTACTATCCCAAGTATTGGCTATGTGTGGACAGAAAGAAAAGACCTGGTCTCTTCTCATAAGTTGTTTTACTACACTCAAGGGAGACACATGACAGATACACAAAAGAATAAGCTAAGAGTAAGCATAAATTAAATATCACCTCATTAATTCAGATCCTCTTGATTCACAACTTGTGAGGTCCCAGACATGGATGGACTAAAAGTTCACTTAGAACTATCTGAAGAGTATACAACTTACTTACGGAAACACATTTTTCAAATTCTGTCCAAGAATTTAAAAAAGTAATTCTCAAAAGTTTGTTTGCACGTGAGTTGCTTCCATGTCTTGGCTATTGTAAGTAATGCTGCAGTGAACACAGGGTGCGGATATCTTTTCCAGTTAGTGTTTTCATTTCCTTTGAATAAATACCCAGAAGTGGAACTGCTGGATCACAGGGTGGTTCTATTTTTAATTTTTTGAGGAACCTCCACAGCTTTTTCCACAGTGGCTGCACCAATCTACATGTTCACCAACAGTAAAAAGACTCACTTGATGAATTTGTGTAAATGTAGATTCTAGATATGTAGCTGAGAGAAAAAAGCAAGGGACAGAAGAGATTATACAGTACGATCCTTTTGTATAGTGTGTGTGTGTGTGTAATTGTTTGTACGAATATAAAATCTCTGAAAGGATATATAAAAAACAAACCAAACAAATCCTGCTTCTTGTAATTGCGTTGTGGGAGGAGACCTGGGTGGGTGCAGATAGAGTGTAGAAAGATTTACTCTCCTTTGAATCCTCATTTGTATGTTTTGAATGTCGCACTGTGTGGAGATATTTATTACCTATTCTATAAACATGTAAGCTTTTAAAAAGAAAAGAGTGAAATACATGTAATTATTTAAGTAATTAAAATACACATTCCTGGGTCCTACCCCAGACACTTGGATATCATAGGTGTACTTGTCATAGGGGGATAGGGTGAGGGCCTGAAAATCTGCATTTTCGACAAGCATTCCCTCTTTATATGATGCATGTGCTTTAAGGACCACACCTGAGAATCATATCTCCAGGAGTGCTTTCCTTTGGGGGTAAGTCATTTGTTCACCAAATAGTTGAGGAGGGTGTACCTATCATGTCCCAAGCCCTGTGATAAACATTGAAGACATAGGGATGAGGTGAGAAGTTTGGTGTCTAGAGGGTGGGATTCCACTACAAATATTCCACTACAGTGGTGGTTCTCAAAATTTCAGCATGAATCAGTGTCAACAAGAGAGCCTGTTAAAATGCAGACAGCTGGGCGCCAGCTCCAGAGTTTCTGATTCAGCAGGTCTGGGGAGGGGCCTGAGAATCTGCACTTCTAACAAGGCCTCCAGTGATGCTGATGCTGATGATGCTGGTCCAGGGACCACATTTTGAGAAATTGCTCTAAAACATCCCTGAAAAGAAGTTAACTGGACTTACTTGAGTATACAGTCATGCACCACATAATGTCTCAGTCAACGACAGACCACGTATACGACAGTGGTCCCATAAGATCATCACCATAGAGCCTAGGTATGACGTAGGCTTTGCCATCTAGGTGGGTGTAAGCACACTCTGTGATGTTTGCACAATGATGAAATCACCTAATGACTCATTTCTCAGAGCGTATCCCTGTCGATAAGTGACGTGTGGACTGTATTTTACAGTTGCGTGCAACTTCCTTCATTAAAGAAAAAAACAAACTAAAAGGTTCCTCTCTCACTATCCTTCATGCATACTCTGCAATCACACTGACATTGAATCCCGCTACAAATACTTGAAGAAAGCTATCACATTCTTCTCTTTCCTGTTAAGTATTCTGACTCTCAGGTTAAATGTCTCCATTTACCTTGGCCAGTCCTCAGAAGGCTTAGTTTTGAGTCTCTTGGGTTCTCTCCTCTGGAGACCCTACAGTGTGTTACTATTCCTCTTACAATATGATTACCAAGAATTTGTAAGGCCTGAATCTGAGATCTCGCCCACTCAAGGTAAAACAATCCTTGATATTCTTTCTTCTGGAGGCAGAAGCATAGGTTGTTGGAAAGAGCTGAGTGACAAGGATCCCAGCTCCGTCTCCAGCACATGATTTAGCTAAGTTAATCAACCTCTCTGAGGCTCATACGAGTCATGAAGGTTCTGATATCAACCTGAGGATTCATGTGAAGACTAAGCAAGATAGTAGATGCAAAGGGCCAAGTGTGTTTTACACTTAGTAGGTGCTTACGGATGCCATTTGCCATCATTTCCGACTCTATGAAGGTCAGCTGGAGCCTCTCTCTCCCTCCCTCCCACAGTGCCTCAGGACCAGATTCCTCCCTCCTTTTGTCAAAAACAAAAGCCCTCCAGTATACCATGTGCCAAGAGACGCAGTCCTAGTTGGGCTCAGCTGTGACACTGTAACATCATCATAAAGCAATAGCTCAACGGGAAGTGACGGCAAAATCCAAAGGGGCCATTTTGACAAGGAAGGCCCGTGACAATGTAAGACACAAGGCAGGAAAGAGGGTATTTCCCACCTCTCTGCTATTCCCAGAGCACCAACTGGTGGGGGCAGAGGTAGGGGGTGGCAGGGTACCTGTGGTAATGCTGCTGAAGCAGGGACAGTGGCAAAGGACCTCCCTGAGATGGCTTTCCTGCACAGACTTGAGTCAGGCTGAAGTGAGGAAAACAGGAGCTGATGTGATCCTGCACATGGGAACTTTTTCTAGTGACTCCCAGAAAGAACCAGAAGAGGTGAGGGAGGGCTGGAGTCCTACCATTACGGTGGTGGGGGCTGATAAGCAAATAGGTTACCTGCCACCTCATTGGTCCCTAGAGTCTAGTAGTCTCAGGACACCCTGGGGTTAAAAAGGCACTGCTGATTGCATTTATCTCTTCTTATTTTTCTCTTATTTACCACTATTGTCTTACTTTTATTTCTCATAAAACTAGTATCAGAAACTAATTTTGCAAACCTTGTGCCTCAGTCCTCTTTAAAGCGGAGATCACATAATGATGCCCCTCAGTTGCATTTATTACTATTTATACATGAATATGCAAACACACACACATGCAATTTTTAAGACATTTTAAAATTAGATTTCCTATGAAAATTAGGATTTGAGTTTCTCTTTAAGACTCAAAATATCTGGCCACAGTAGGTTGGTAATAGTGACAACTGCTGTTGCAGACAGAGCTACCTGTCTCTTACTGGGGACACCCTCTCCAGTCCCCAATTGTACCCACCTCTCACACTGGGCCTGCCTCTCTCATTTGCATCATCTACCATGGTCCTGTAGTTATTTAATTTGGGGTACCTCATTGGAGGTTTTCTTTTTCTTCCTTTCTTTCTAATATAAGCTACACACAGGCTGTCTTCATGTGTGCACCTCTTGGATTCTGTTGTCACCTTTCCATTCTCATAGGTCTTTTGAGGTTTGGGTGTGAGGGGGTGTTCTGTGCTTGTGTTTGTTTTTTCCTTAGTAAAGACAACTGTTCTAGGTCCCTTCTCACTTCCACAGAACTGATTTGCACCACAATGGAAAGGCTTGAGGACTCAAGATTTGTTTGGTGTTTCTGTGTAATGACACCAGGTCTTATAGCCTGACTGAGGAATTTCCACCGAGAGCTTGGAGACTAACAGGAGTTTTAACCTAGTGGGTAATGGAAGCTCCTGTAAGCTGGCTAAGAAAATGAGGCAGAGCGTTCCATGTCATTCCACATTCTGGGCTGTTTTGGCTTTCAATAAGTCTTCAGATAAAATGAGACTAGTGATAATAATAGTTATGGAGGTTAATGTGCTATTTTCCTAGAATGATGGCGCAAGCTGAGAGAATGATTTAAAGGGCATAGCTTTGGATGGGAATGTTCTTGAATGTGGAACATTTCTAAAGGCCATTATCATTAACACAGCATCATCCTTTCAATGAGTCTCTTGTAAAACAGTAACTTTCTCATTCCCAAATACAATACCATAAAAATAGATCTTTGAAATTTATTATATTTTATGTCGAATTGATGATGAGAGCCAAACAGAAATAACCCGACAATCACAACACTTAATGCCTTTTAAACGCAGTTATGAAAATAGATGAAGAACAGCCAGCATCTGCTGATGCTGATCAGCACCATGTGCATGATGAGCAGATGAAGATCAGCACAGGGATTTTCAAATTTGATACAATAATCATAACTTTACATTTCTCAGGGCACCCTTCCTAATGTATCAAAAGCCACACAAAATTTAAATAATATAGTCAATCATCTGACAAATTTGATTTGGAGGGAAGGTTTTTCATTAGATTGTTTTGGGAGATATCAGCCTAGTAACACCCCTATTCTCTAGATTCAAAACCCAGACAATGTTTTATTACCAAAACATTCGAGCAGGGGCCAGCCTGGTGGCATAACAGTTAAGTTTACACGCTGCGCTTCGGTGGCCCAGGGTTGGTGAGTTTAGATCCCGGGCACGGACCTACGCACCACACATCAAGCCATGCTGTGGAGGCCTCCCATATACAAAATAGAGGATTGGCATAGATGTTAGCTCAGGGACAATCTTCCTCAAGCAAAAAGAGGAAGATTGGCAATGGATGTTAGCTCAGGGTCAATCTTCCTCACCAAAAAAATAAATAAATAAAATAAAAATTCAAGCAGCAGGTTATTATGAACAACATCAAGGAACTCATAATGGAACACTAAAGAACATCTTGGAATCTATAATACCAACACGGGCAGAAGATGTAACATGTAAAATAACCAATTTTCAGAAGCAAAATCAAATGGCAAAAACTCAGGAGACTATTTCCATTTGGGTCTAATTAGGCAGTCTTCCAAGTATCATCAGAAACTGGGGGAACAATTTACTCCAGAGAGATTTAGAAGAGACAGCTCTATGAAGCATCATATCAATTTGTTGGGCAAAAGCATTTGGTTGAGCAGAATACCCATGTTAGACGTGCACCAAGCCCCTCCCTTTCAGAGGACCATCACAAATGTGTAACTGTTTCATGACTTGGTTTGCCAGAGGAACTGTCTCTTCATCTTAGGTAATATTGGACGTCATGGTCAAATTCTTATTCTCTATCTCCTATTCTGGACTCCTGGTAGATTGCTGGGATTTTTAACAATAACAACAGCAGCAGCAATAATAGTAATAACAATGGTACTAGCAGTAGCAGACGGCAGCAACAATAGTGGCTTTTGAACAATACAAGATCCGGCTCCTATTAGTAAATTAAAAATAAAAACCAAGGGACCAAAGATAGTGAGGCAGAAAAGTTTTAATGTCCGTTGGCTAACCTGATCCCACACAGTGTCTCAGCTCAGGGGGATGAGGTTCTGGGTTAGAGAAATGGGGCAGGTTTTTCAAACCCCAAAGGATGAGAACCGTCTCTGATCCACGTCAAGGGAGCAAACTCTGTGAGTGCTACAGCTTGGCTGGGGGTACTGGGCTGTAGAGGAGGTGAGCACTGGGCTAGCTGGAGGTGACCTGCTGTGAACACAGGATGCACACCTCGGAATCATGATGACCAGCTGCCCAGGCTATGTCAATGATATCCCAGAGTCCGGAGGATGGACCAGTGTCTGCAGTCTGGGAAGACAAGTTGGGGTTTATACCGGCTCTGGGAATCTGAGGTCAGCCCAGTTTTTCATCGGTAGAATGTAATTCCTCTGTCCAACATTTATTTTATATTACTGTAGTAGAGACCTGCTGCTTTACCATCCAGCATCTGTTCACCACTTCATTTCAATTTCCTTTCAGAAGAATCACTTTATCGTACTCTCAACACCTGTAGCATTGATTCTGCCTTCAGGAGTAGCGCATGACCCAGGCTGGGTCAGTCAGCACGTCTTTGGCCCCGTGCCCGTGTTCCTCTCTCCCCACATTTTGACTGGTTCCACGATGCGCAAAACACAAGTCAGGTTGGACATAGCCCATGATTCTCAATTCTGAGGCTTTCATTTGATCTATGGGAGAATCAATTCTTCTTTGCTTCGCCTGAGCCTGAAGCTGTGGGCACTGCCACCTAGAGCTTAACCCTAGACACAACCCCAAAGATAATCAACGTGATTCTGGCCATGCGACCACAGCCCTGTGATAAGCCACACCTACAGCTTGCTGGACCTCCTAGATTTTCCAGCTTTCAGAGCCAGTCAAGCCCCTTCCAGCTTAACCTACTTTGAGTTGGGGTTGGGATTTCCATCTTCGATAATCTGAAGACCCTAACTCTACCACAGAAAATGTTGGGTTGTCTGCTTTCTTGGTTTGTCACTAAAAGAAGTGTTCATGTAAAAGCACAAATGCATAAAAGCTGTGGTATGTATTTCTTTCTGCTTCCTGTTACCCTTAATCAATGGAAATCACTCTCCCTTACCAGAGTGTAAGCTCCTGGAGAGCAGAAACTGAATGTCTCCGTTCTCCTCATCAAGTGTACTCTCCAGTAGAAGTTAGAGGGTTTTATTTGCTCAGCGCTGTGATGGGTGGACACACACAAATTTAAATACAGAAGCTGGGTCAAGCTGAGTTGTTTTGGATATTAACACTATATAATTTTCTCTTTTGGGGAGAGACAGTGAGGAACTCAGAGGTGGAGGAGAGAATACAGAAGTTGGCAAAGCTGGAGACTTTTTTCTGTAATCTCTCTCTGCCACCCTCCCAATCTTAGTAAAATAATAAAAAAAAAAAAATGATATGCTTCATGGGAACTGTGGAGGCTGTGCAAGTGTAGCACCAACGCTGTAATGGCAGTGAGAAGACAGCTCTCCGTTGGGTTATACCTGAGAGATTTGATGATATAGAGTAACTCTTGGACTTAGATTTGTAAGTACTTCTTACTTCGGGGGGTGGACCTCGGTTATCTGTACTGTGATTACACTACCGGCTACAGCGGGAGGGAAAGTGACTGGGGAGAAGCCCCATTCATCTAGAGGAGTTTACTTTGGCAAATTACCCAGATAGAATGGAAAATAGCCACGGGCGGAGGGGCCGAGAGAGCCTTCAGTTATTGTTTCTGCTGTTGACCTTTGTGCTCCTGAAGGCTTCCCTGAGGAAATCAGACTCCGGGTCAGCTCCCTTGCCTTTTTGAGCCTCACCAATTTAAGCGATTACTCCTGTTTGCATGCCACAAATCACAGATGAAACAGAAATGAAAAGAAATTTTCATCAACATTTTTCTTAGAAGAGTGTGTTCTCATGGTCTGAAAAAAGGAACAAATGGAGGCTTCCTTTAAGCTAGCCGGGCCCATCCCCTGCGCCCCGCCACGCCCCCCTGTGTCTATTACTCTTTAAAAAGCAAACTGTGATTTTTTTTTTTTTTACCAAAACAATCTGATGGTTCATTAATAAAATACAGGACCAGGGAAGTGCTGAGTACTTTAAGCTAAATCTTAATTTAAAAAATATACAAAGTCTGAGTGATACCTGGCAAAGGGAAGTCACCAGGAGCCAGCAGCAGACCTACACTCTATCAAACTAAGTTTCTCTACAGAGAACTAGGGTCGCATCATTATGGCCAAGTAGGCTCAAGCGAGAAGGAGAGCAGTTCTTACTGTGGGTAAAATAAACAAGTGCCGCTGAGGCCGGACACATCAAAGACGAGTGAGAACTGGATATTAGAAATCAGTCCTTCCCAAGCTGGAAAAAAAAAAAAAAAAAAAGAAATGACATTTTGGGGACAAGTGGGGAAATGTGAATATTAACTCCATGGATTAAAACAAGGTTAAATATCTTAAGAATGGTTTCTATTGTGATTATGTAGGAGAATATGAGCTTTTAAAATAGATACATGCTGAAGTGTTTAGGAGTAAAGTTTTAAGTTGTTTATAACTTACTCTCAAATAAGTTCAGAAAAAAATCCTACAAATGTAAATATAATATAATACAATATACATACATATATACATTCATATATATGTAGAGAGAGCTAACTGAGGAGGACCCAAGAGCTTCCTTTCCAGGATTAAAATATACATAAAATGTTGGCGGAAGGCTCATACGAATGATATTAATATTGTCAAAATATAAGGAAAAAAAGATCTACTCCACTTATGTTCAAATCTATCAATCAAAATCTATTCTATCATTTGTGAGATTTATAGAGACTTAAATTTTTCTCTGTGTTGTTTTTAATATTATTCTACTCCTGGGCCAGTATTAAACATCTTAAAAATAAAATTGCAATGTGGTTTTAGATATTTGCTTTATTCATCTAGAGGAGCTCAAGAAAGCAGTCTTAGGACCAGTTCTGATCTGCTGTGAGGTAGGACAGAGTGAACAACTGGTAAAGGAGCAATCAGATCATTTCCAAAAAAGTCATGCAAAAATAAACGGGAAGGCCAAGCTCTGTGTACGTGTGCACGTGTGTGCATGTGTATGCGTGTGTGTATGAGAGGTGGATGAAGCAATATTTGTTAAAGTTCCTATTACATGCTGAGGACTTGACCTCATTCACTTATTTTATCCTTAGAATAACCATGCAAAGTTGGTATTATTATACTCAGTTTACATATAGGAGAGTTAGGCTCTGGGAGGTTAGGTAGCCTGCCAAGGTTACACAGCTCACGTGTTTAAGAACCAGGATTCAAAGCTAGGATTGTGCTCTTGTCACTGTAGCAACTCAACATCAAAAAGCATTGTCCAAAGGCCTTGTAATTCAGTCTCCCAAGTGGCACTTGAGAGTGGCTCACGTGATGGCAGCAGAGAGGGGGAGAACAGAGCCTGCCTCTGTGCTTGGTCACCTCGATTGGTCACTGATGAGTCCTGGCTGCCCAGGGTTGCACCGTTTGCTTTTTCTCTTGTCTCCCTCCATCAGATTCTCAGCCCTTTCAACAGAGACAGAAAATGTATCTGGTAAACAAACCTGATATAAAAACAAAGGAGGACACTTGGTCTTTCTCATTCAGGTCCTAAAACATATTTATAGTTGTCTTTTAAACCAGGTATCAGCAGCCTGGTGTTTTTTGTAAATAAAGTTTTATTAGAACACGGCCACACTCATTTGTCTACTGCTAAATATGGCTGCTTTCAAGATACAATGGCAGAGTTGAGTATTTTTAACACAGACTATAAAGCCCCCAAGCCTAAAGTATTTACTATCTTTCCCTTTACAGAAAAAGGTCTAAACATAACAATCTGTCTTTCAAACTCTAATGCAAAGACTCTGGTGGTTGCCATTTCTAAAAGAACACAAGTACCCTTGGACTACCAAAAAAAAGTCAATAGATTTTTAAAAGCTGATATATTATAGATACATTCTCTAATCATTCTCCAATAAAACTGAAAATTAATACTTAAAATGAAAGCAAAAAAAAAAAACCTTAAATCCATCAAACACACATCCAACCACCTATAAGTTTATTACTTTTTCTTTTAAACACTCTTGAGTCAAAGAAGAAATAAAACCATATGAAACAAGAGTTCCCTGATGCAAATGGTAACCAGATAGAAACTAAGATGAAAGAAAATGTCCCATTTAAGATGAATGAAGATAAACTACTAAGGAGCAATAGATAAAGATGTTAAAGATAAAATAGTTTGGAATAAACTTAACAAATATGCAGATAAAACTCTTATGAAGGATCTAAAAAGTGCTTGAATAAGTGAAAACATTTCTTTGTTCTTCAATAAGAAGACTCAGTATGATTGTAAGGAGGTCTATTTAGCATAAGTGAATTTTGAAATTCAATGATTTTCTTTAATTTTGATACAATTATACAAAATTTCAACTGTAAATAAACCTGAGACTCTCCAGGAAAAATCTGAAAATAAAGTGTAATGAAGGATAACTACCTCCATCAGATAATGAAACATATTATAAAACAATAATTGTATCAGTCAGTGTCTAACCAGGAAAGAGTAACCAGTTATTTGAATGGAAAAAGTTTGCTGTAAAGGATTATTAACTATTACTAAGCATTGGAGTAACAAAGCATTGGTTATTAAGAAGTAAAGAGAAATGTAAAGAATATAAGAATAGCAGATATAAGGAACACCCACTATCCCGAGAGCTTAGAGAGATTCTCCAAGAAAGAAACAATGCCCCCATTCCCACCATACACACATGCAATCTTGCTGAGTTGAGATCCAAACCTTCTTGGAGAGAGCACTAGAAAACTACGGATCAATATCACCCACAAATGTAGAAACGAAAATTCCAAACATTACTTTAGCAATGTATAAAATGTGTAATACATCAGGATTAGTGGGTTTATTCCCAGAATGCAAAGCTGGTTTAACACTCAAAAACCAATCAACGTAATTTACCATATCAGCACTGTAAAAAAGAAAAACATATGATCATATCAATAGACACAGAAAAAGCATTTGACAAAATCCAATATCGATTTCTGGCAAAAGCTTTCTAGAAACTAGGAATAGCATGGCATCTATGAAAAACATGCAATCAATATCATACTCAATAGTGCTCCTAAGGTCAGGAAGAAAGATTTCTGCTCTCATCATTTCTATTCAACATTATACTGGAGGTTCTAACCAATGCAGTAAGTCAAGAAAAAGGAGAGGCATCAAGATTGTAAAGGAAATATTGTAAAACCGTATGTGCAGATAACATGACTATCCATGTAGAAGATCCAATGAAATCTGTAAAAAGCCTACCAGATCTACTAAGTGAGGTTGGCAAGGTTGCAGAATGTAAGATCAATACATAAAATCAATTGCATTTCCATATATCAGCAATAAACAAAAGAACACTAGAACAATAAATATCATTTACAGTAACATAAAATATGAAATAGTGTTAACTTTGAGAAAAGATATGAAGGACTTGTATACTGAAAACTACAAAATAAGTCTGAAAGAAGACTTAAATGGAAAGATGCGCATTGTTCATGGTTCAAAAGACACAATATTGTTAAGACCAATATTCCATGTATTGATATATACATTCAATGCAATTTAAAGCAAAATCTTAACAGATTTTTTCCCTAGAAATTGACAAATTTGTTTAAAAATACATATGGAAAGGCAATGGACCTAGAATAGTTAAAATTCTTTAACTATTAAAAGGCAATTCAGTGAAGAAAGGATAGTCTTTTCAAAAAATGGTAGATCAATTGGCGGAAGATCAATCGAATATCCACATGAAAGACAAATGAACATGAACTCTACTCTATACCATGCACCATGTAGAAAAGTCAAATAAAAATATATTATATACCTAAGTGTAAAACCTAAAGTTATAAAATTTCTGGAAGAAAACCCGAGAAAATCTTCATGTCCTCGGTTTATGCAAAGATATCCCAGGTGTGACAAAAAAACATGATCCATGAAAGAAAAAATAACAAGTTGGACTTTATCAAAATCAGAAACTTCTTCTTTTTGAAGGACATTTATTCAAAAGAATAAAAAGACAAGCCATAGACTTGAAGAAAATATTTACAAAGCATGCATCTAAGACATCTACGTATAAAGAATATATTAGCACACACCTAATATAATCTAGTATTCAGAATGTATTCATGACTTAAAACTCACTATAAGAAAACAATTGCACAAGAAAATGAGCAAAAGATCTGAATAATTACCAATGAAGATGTATCAGTAGCAAAGAAATACAAGAAAAGATATTCAAAATTATTAGTCATTATTGAAATGCAACTAAAACTCACAATGAGATAAACGTCTATTAGAATGGCTAAAATTAAAAACACTGACCATGCTGAGTGCTGACGAAGATACGCAGGAACTGGACTCTCATACACCACTGTTGGTAACATAAGATGGGATAACCGCCTTGGCAGTTATTCTGAAGTTTCTTAGAAAGTTAAACATACACCTCCTGTCTGATCCAGCCGTTCTGCCCTTAAGCATTTATTTAAGAGAAGAGGAAGAATGTGATCCTACAACAGCTTATAACAAATGCTCACGAAAATGGAAACAACGAAAATGTCCATCAACAGATGAAGAGGTAAACAAGTATCAAATAAGTATGCTGAACCAAGATGCTAGACAATAAACAGTACATTCTGTATGACTCCATATTTATAAAATTCTAGACAATGCATACTAATGTATAATGATAAAAGGACACTGATAGATAGGGTCTGAGAGGTGGGGGGGAAGATGAAGGAGCACAAAGAAATGTGATGGACATGTTCATTATCTTGACTGTGGTGATGGTTAATGGTGTATATAGATGTCAAAAGCTATCAAATTGTATACCTCAGATATGTGCCGTTTATTGCATGTCCATTAAAGCTGTTAAAAATATTGTAAACAAAGCCATATACAAAAGGTAAAGCCAGGAAAAAAATTTGCAACATATGTGAGAGACTATGGGCTATTTTTTTCTTTTATTTACAAAGGTCTTAGAAATCATATTGGTAATATTTCTAAGAAACTTAAAGATTGTCAGAAGAAAATAAACAGGCAATTCTCAAATAAACAAAAAATAATAGCTGGTGAAAAGATGCTTGTCTTCACTTACAGTTAAAGAAATGCAAATTAAACAGCAAATAAAATATCACAGTTTACCTTTCAATCTGGCAGAAGTTTGAAATTTTGATATACCCAGGGCTGGCCAGTGTCTGGCATAAAACTTCTTCTCATGTTGGAAGGAATCTATTGACTCCCCAAATATTATTTGGGGAGTGTTTAAGACCATATCTCTTAAAATTAAAAATGCATCAAGTGAAACCCAACTATTTTATAGGAATTTGCTCTATGCATATACTGGCATACATATGTTTGGTATAACAATATTTGATATGAGAAAACAATCAATCAAACCACCAAATAAAGAAACAGCCTGTATTTTTATCAGCAGAAAGAAAGTTATATAAATTATAGTACTACATAATTTTCAAAAGAAAGATGTTGATGTAAATATGCTGGTATAGAAAGGGTGTGGAATGTATACTATTGAGTGAAATGAGTAAGGTATAGAGCATTGTATATGTAGATGACTCAATTTGTAAAAAATTAAAAAGCTTGTACACACACACACACACACACGACCCTGTGCATAAGAATCTTCACAAAGGATGCAAAAAAATAATAATAAAACAGTTTAAAGTGATTAACTTTGGAGAAGGGTTAATTCTGTAATCCTATGTATGGTTTTATTTTTTTTTAAACCAGGTTCTATCACTACTATTGTAAAATCAATAAAACTGAATTCTTGAAACGTGAGATCAGTTCACACCAAACTTCAGGTAGTTGACTTAAAAACTGTCATTCTTGGTATTTGAGATTATGAAACTAAAATACCCAGACAATATGCAGAACATTTCCTGAACTTGATTGATCTAAATATCATTATTTTGAGACCCTAGACTTAAGATGATCTCCTTAGGGATGTATAACTATTTAGCTGTTTCCCTGGTGTAGCAGAAAGATGGTGCACGGCCTTTGGTCTGAGCAGACGTCCCAGCCCTGCCCCTTACAGGCCATGAGACCTTGGACAAATTACTGTCTCTCAAACCACAGTTGCCTCAGCTATAACATGGAAACAATAATCTCTGTCACAGGAGCGTGCTAAGATTGTATAAAAAGAATGAAACCTATTTTTCTGAAATTATAGGGCTATTTCTTCTTCTTCTTTCTTTTTTTTTTTTGGTGAGGAAGATTGGCCCTGAGCTAACATCTGTTACCAATCTTCCTCTTTTTGCCTGAGGAAGATTGTCAGTGAGCTAACAGCTGTGCCAATCTTCGTCCACTTTGTATGTGGGACACTGCCACAGCATGGCTTGATGAGTTGTGTGTAGGTCAGCACCTGGGATGGGAAACTGTGCACTCTGGGCTGTCAAAGTGGAGTGCACAAACTTAACCACTACACCACTGGGCTGGCCCTTATTTCTTTTTTGCCAAGGAAATTCCATTTAAAATTTTGTAGACATTGGATGACTAAAGTGAAGCCCTCTTTCAGTGACAGGGTTCTTGCTGCTGGCTCAGAGGAGAGATATTGAGACTCAGCTGAATTTACTCCATCAGCAGGTCAGATGAGAGATGCTCCTGGTTGCCTGGATAACTTAGGAGGATGGCCCTGGACAAACTTTACTATTTTTTGTTCTCTGAGTTGTCTTTTGGAAGAGTGAATGCAGCTGTTTGGTCAGTGTTTGTGTGTATGCTTTTTTCTGGGTAAATATTGATTTTTCTTGCTGGATCACTGAATTCCCAAGAAAAACTCTCCACTTCATAAGAGACCATTTGTAAGGCAGTGAATACTAGTCATATTTACAAATATCAGATGAAATAAATTTTATGCATGCTTGGGCTTGGGTGATGGAATCACTGGTGTTATGATGTGGAAAAATAATTAGTTTAGAATCATGGAATCTGAAAGAAAAGTGCCATTTGGAGTTTTCCAACAAAGTCCCCAAGAAAGGGATGTTGGTCACCCATTTTTCAAGTTTGCCATTTACTTAGTGACCATCCAGCATGTCACCCAATCTTTTGGTCTGATGCACAAAATGGAACTAGCTAGATACACCTTTTCTTGCAAGACACCAGAGATATTTGCATAAACAGTGCATTTATAAACATTATTAGGATGTATTATTCACTAGGCGTTTATAGCCTGGATATTTTTTAAGACATAGGAGAAGGAAGATGGTCTCCATTCATGAAAGGAGGAAAAACGGAGGAGCAGACAGAAGCAGAAGGCTTTTCTGAGTCCTGATCTTGGTGAGGATTTCTTCCAAAACTCAGGGGCTTTAGGAATGCAACGAAGCACTGGCTTCTTTAATTTGCTTGGAGAGAATTTCTGTATTTTGAGAACAAAGAAAACCAAGTGTAGGCTACAAATCTGAGAACAAATCAAGAAACATATCTCAATGAAAATCCCCTGGGGGTGACTACGATCAGGTCGCTTCACCCACCAGGCGGAAAATCTGAGCAGTTCTCTGATAAGAGTCCCACAGATTGCCGCAGAGGTTAATCCATTCCTGATGCTGTTCTGCAGAAAAGGAGATGATTATCCAATGTGTCATGTCAAAGGCACGACTTCTGCAGGCCCTCTCGGTCACCTCCCCGCCCTTGCCAGCCCAGAGGGCCTGGTCGGAATCCCAGATCTTTCCCACCAAGCACAGAATTTCCCTTGGGTTTGCTGGGCATGTCTTAATTCCTGCTAACTGATGGTAATTTTGACCTGTGAGTTAACAGGAACTGCCCTTCGCATTTCTTTTGGCCTTCATGCAATCTATTAAGGCACTTAAGCTTCTGCCTTCTACATAAAACACTCCTATTTTTAAAAACAAACTTTTAAGTCAAAAATGACAGGGTTAATTATTCTGAAATATGCTGTTTACAACCCAGACTCCACAAAACAGAATACATGATTTAATACACCATCCAACACAGCACTGGTTTTCATTTCTCCACAATCAGGGACTAAATCTATGTCACTCACTCCCCTATGTGTGCTGGAAATGGTTTTATGTTCCATCTTACTTTAAATAATACACATCAAGATCATAATGGGACACAGTCTACTTTGTTGCCACAAACTGCTAGGTTAGATCATCTATTAAACTCTATTTACTTTTTATGACAAACAAGAAAAATGACAAAGCGGCTACCGAATGCCCACTAATGAACACCAAATGCCCCTCGAGGTCTCCTTCATATTGTACTCATTTGTCCGGGAGTCCGGTTAACTTCCTCTTTGATGCTCTACCTCCCAAAAATAATCCTAAAAAGAAGCTGGTTTTCATAAGCTACCGGGGACTGAACTGGTTACCATCTGCCCTCATGTTCTGATTCTGGGGTCAAAAGTTTGATTCAGCTTTGACATGCAGAGTTGCGTTCAAAGGAGAAAATTTCACGTCCCATTGAAGTTCTTTGTCTTAGGGGCCAAATGAACAAAATGCAATATCAGCTCCTGGTTTGCAAGAATCACCTTTGTAACTAGTTATAGAAAGGATTACATGAAAACATGAATAGGAAATAGCCGTGATAAGAACAGAGTTTCCCCGAATCATATTCAGAGGATTCAAAGGGGCATTTGGAATTAATTGGATCAACAATTTGGATTTTGACAGCACCACCGATTTTTATATATTTTGTAGTTTTGTATGTTTGTTTGGAAATCTTTCTAAGTTCTGGTTGAAACCATTCCATACCTGCCATGCCTACCACAGCCCGGTCAAGGGCAAATCCCAGAATGCACTGGTGGCACTTGCCCAGATGCCTTCTGGGATTAGATTCCCCAGAGGTAGAAAGATGTCCATGGAACCTTGAGATCGAAAAGCAGTGTTGTGCCTTTTTCATAGCATAGCACACAGGGATCAAGAGAACAGCTGCCTGATCCCCTGGTGCCTGGTTAATACAGACGCTAGTCAGTGTGGCAAACGGAGAGGAAAAGAGGCTGCTTTTCTTTCAAGGAGAGGTCCGGGGGAGGCAATGATATGAAAGCCGAGCAAGTTTTAAAAAATCAGCTCTTTTGTCTCATTCCCCAGATACTAGTTCGTTTGTCTTGTGGTCTTAGGCTTTTGGTGGTGGTGAATTCTTTTTCTCTGTCTCCATGGGTCTTCAAATAAGAAGTTATGGGAGGGCCAGCCAGTTGCCATTTTGAACTGGAAATGCAGAATGCTCTTTTAACTATATCACACTGATTTCATTTGAAAGTCTATGTTTTTAATAGATTCTTTGTGCTGGGACTATCTAGGCAAAACATGGTGCAGTTTATCTTTTGAAGGTGGCAAGTGAGTCATGAGCTAGAAGTGCGAAGAAGGCAAAAATCCACAGTTCTTAAGGAGACAAGTGGTGCACACACGTTTTCTTACCAAATTGAAAATACGAAAAAATGTTTTTGCACGCGCTCAATGGGACTGGGGTATGTGTGTGTGTTTGTAGTGTGAGGATGGTGGAGAGCCTGAAGAAAATAAAATGCTTCTATGGGCTCAGAATATTTTGGCTTCAAGTGAATATTCAGGAAACAACCTCTCCCATCTGCTTTATCATGCAGCGTAAGTCTGTTAAAATAATTCCTGTGCTGAACTCTTGCGTGCATTGCTGGCTGTGGCCTCCGGTCTTCTCGCAGATTCCTCACATAAGGTGAGCTGAATGATAATATCTGAGTAAGTGCAGCTGAGGCCTATGGTCATGGCTTACTTCATGTGGCTCCACATGGAAGATAGTTTAATTGAGCCGGATCCTGCTCCTAATTTGAATGCACTGTGTTCGGGACCATTAGGGAATTTTTTTCTACTTTAAATCTTTGGTAGACTGATAGGTTTGCCAGACAAATTATAGGATGCCCAATTAGATTTGAATTTCAGAAAAACAATAAATAATTTTTTAACATAAGAATGTCCCGAATATTGCATGGGCATGCCTCTACTGAAAATAATTATTCATTGTTTTATGAAATTCAGCTTTAATTGGGCATCCTGTATTTTTTGTTGTTGTTCTTGTTGCTAAATCTAGCAACTCTGCCTATAGGGCTCTGCATTTGTAAGTCACTTTTAAATACCAGTAAGAGAGAAACCAGGAAACTGTGTTGACCTGCCAGACTTTCTCCACACCTGGTAAAAGATCCTGCCTATTTTCTGTAGGAAAAAAACAACCGAACCAGCAAAAAAGCAACGGTCTGTGACAAAATGGCAAACATGAGTTTTACAAGCATTTAGCCATATTATAAATTCTTCATATGACGTCTATGTTGGTGCCAGTTACATATTACTAATGACAGTCCATTGACAATTTCTGTTTTTATTAGAAAATAAGATTGAAGAGATTTAGGCTACATCAAAAATCAAAATTTTTTTATTACCTTAAAACTATTTCTAGTCACACTTCAATTTAGTAAAGTTGAAAGCACATATTGTGTCTTTTATGTTAATCTCATAAGTTGAGGAAAGTCAAACAGCTTCAATGGAAAGCATAACCGGTGACTGGCCTGAGACAAAGTTATTAAAGTTATTCTCTGTAGGTCGTCGTCATATCCCACGAAAAGACAGGAAGAAGATGCTGTGACCTCCTACATTGACAACAATGGTTAGAGTCTCTGACCTTGATGTGTTTTTTTCCAATGCAAAAACTAAATTGGGATCACAATTATTTGTCAAGTTTTCTCTATCAGCAATAGTATAGTTATAGTTCAATATATTATATCATGAAATCACCCATTACAGCATTTACATATTTATTCTTCAATTTAATCCAAAATTAATCAAGATTCAAAAAGGTTCCTATGGGTGAAGGGGGTCATAAGGTACAAACTTCCAGTTATAATATAAATAAGTTCTGGGGATGTAATGTACCACATGGTGACTACAGTTAACAATACTGTATTGCATATTTGAAAGTTGCGAAGAAAGATCTTAAAAGTTCTCATCACAAGAAAAAAATTGCAACTATGTGAGGAGACAGATGTTAACTAAACTTATTGTGGTAATCATTTTGCAATATAGACATATATCAAATCATTATGTACAACTAAAACTGATACAATGTTATATGTCAATTATATCTCAATTAAAAAAAAAAAGATATTTAAAAAAAAGGTCCTTGTAGATTTTGGTTCCTTCACAAGGGAAGGATAAGTGGGTACAAGCCTTCCCAATTTAAATATGAAAAACTGAGTGGCCGTTTTATAAAGAGCTGACCAGGAAAAAGGGTTGAGGTTTTAATTTGCTGTTTTTTCCTGGGCAGCTGCCACGCAGCTCTCTGCCAGCTAGAACTGCAGTGACAAGGCGGGCTTCGTGCCCGCAGAACACGCAGTCAGAGCATCACTCCGTTCTGGCTCAAGTCCCCTCCCAGGGTGAGCGTACTGTCCAGAAGCTGCCTGAGAGGCAGAGCGTGACAGCAGCAGTTAGGAGGGGAGTGCAGAACGTGGACTAAGTTGTCCTTAAACGTGGGGAGATCCATAAAATCTGTGACCAAAAGTATCTAATCCCTCTTCCTGTAGGAAAACTTATTTGAGAGCTTAAGCCTCCTAGCTCTATTTTATTTTTTTCCTTTGCTAATGCTTTGTGTGTGTGTGTGTGGCAAAAAACACACAACATGAGGGGCCGGCCCCGTGGTGTAGCGGTTAAGTGTGCGTACTCCGTTTTGGCAGCCCAGGGTTCGCAAGTTCGGATCCCAGCCCTGCAGCCCTACGCACCGCTCAGCAAGCCACACTGTGGCAGTGTCCCACATATAAAGTAGAGGAAGATGGGCACGGATGTTAGCCCAGGGGCAATCTTCCTCAGCAAAATGAGGAGGATTGACAACTGATAGTAGCTCAGGGCTAGTCTTCCTCACACACACACACCCACACCCACACACACACAAAGAAACACCTAACATGAGATCTACCTTTTAATAAATGGTTAAGTATACAGTACAATATTGTTAACTTTAAACACAATATTTTACAGAAGATCTCAGAACTTTTTCATCTCGCATAGTTGAAACTTTCTACCTTTTGAATAGTAACTCCCCATTTCCGCCTCCCCCCAGCCTCTGGCAACCACCATTCTACTTTCTGCTTTGATGAATTTGACTACTACAGATTCCTCTTATAAGTGGAATCATGCAGTATTTGTCCTTCTGTGACTGGCTTATTTCACTCAGCATAATGTCCTCCAGTTATGTTGTATCATGTGACAAGATTGCCTTCTTTTTCATGGCCAAATAATATTCCATTGTAGGTGTATATCACATTTTCTTTATCCATTCATCCATCGATGTACATTTAGGCTGTTTCGATTTCTTGGCTATTGTGAATAATGCTGCAATTAACATGGAAGTGTAGAGATCTCTTTGAGATCCTGATTTCAATTCTTTTGGCTAAATACCCAGAAGGATTGCTGGATCACATAATAGTTCTATTTTTAATTTGTTGAGGAGCCTTTGTATTGTTTTCCGTACTGGTTGTACCATTTTACAATCCCACCAAGAGTGCACCAGGAACCAGAACAGGGCACCCTGTTCTCAACATCATCATCAATACTTATCTCTTGTCTTTTTATAATAGCTGTCCTTACAGGTGCGAAGTGATATCTCATTGTGGTTTTGATTTGCATTTCCATGATGGTTAGTAATGTTGAGCACTTTTCATGTACCTGTTGGCCATTTGTATGTCTTCTTCGGAAAACTGTCTATTCAGTTCCTCTGCCCATTTTTTAATTGGATTGTTTTTCTCTTGTCATTGATTTGTATGAATTCTTTATCTATTTTGGATACTAACCCCTTATCAGTTATATGGTTTTCAAATATTTTCTCCCATTCCATAGGTTGCTTTTTCACTCTGTTGATGGTTTCCTTTGCTGTGCAGAAGTTTTTTGGTTTGATGTAGCCCCACTTGTTTATTTTTGCTTTTGTTGCCTGTGCTTTGGAGTCATATCCAGGAAATCATTGCCAGGACTCATGTCCTAAAGATTTACCCCTACGTTTTCTTTTATGAGTTTTACAGTTTCGGATTTTACACTTACATCTTTAATACATTTTGAATTGATTTATGTGTATAGTGTGAGAGAGGGGTCCAATTTCACTCTTTTTGCATGTGGATATTCAGTTTTCCCAACACCATTGTGTATTCTTGGCATATTTGTCAAGAATCAGTTGACCTTATTTGCATGAATCTATTTCTGGGATCTCTATTCTATACGGCTTTGCCTATCTTTATGCCAGGATCATTGATCTATATGTCTGTTTTTATGCCAGGACCATATTGTTTTGATTACTGTAGCTTTGTAATGTGTTTTCAACTCAGGAAGTGTGAGGCTTCTAGCTTTGTTCTTTTTCAAGATTGTTTTGGCTATTCTGTGTCCTTTCTGCTTCCATATGAATTTTAGGATTATTTTTTCTATTCTGATAAAAAATTGCCATTGAAATTTTGATAGGGATTGCACTGAATCTGTCAATTTCTTTGGGTGGTATGGACATTTAAACAACATTAACTCTTCTAAGCCATAAACACAGGATATCTTTCCATTTATTTGTGTCTTCTTTAATTTCTTTCAACAATATTTTGTAGTTTTCAGTGTGCAAGTCTTTTGTCTCCTTGGTTATGTTTATTCCTAAGTATTTTATTCTTTTTTACGCTATTATAAATGTAATTGTTTTCTTAATTTACGTTTTGGATCGTTTGTTGCTAGTATATAGAAACACAACTGATTTTTGTTTGTTGTTTTTGTATTCTGCAACTTTACTGAATTCATTTATTAGTTCTAATAGTGTTTTTAGAATTTTTTACTTATAAAATTATGTCATCTGTGAACAGAGATAATTTTACTCTTCCTTTCCAATGTGGTTGATTTTTATTTCTTTTTCTTGTCTAATTGTTCGGGTCAGAATGTCTAGTACTCTGTTGAATAGAAGTGATGAGAGTGGACATCCTTGTATTGTGCCTGATCTTAGAGGAAAAGCTTTCAGTTTTTTACCATTAAATGTGATGTTAGCTATGGACTTTTCATATATGGCCTTTATTATAGTGAAGTAATTTCCTTCTATTTGTTGAATGTTTTTATCATGAAATGCTATTGAATTTTGTCAAATGGTTTTTCTGCGTCTATTGAGATGATCATGTAATTTTTACCCTTTGTTCTGTTTATATGGTGTATCACATTGATTGATTTTCATAGATTGAACCATTCTTGAATCCCAAGGATAAATCCCACTTGGTCATGGTGTATGATCTTTTTAATATGCTGCTGAATTTAATTTGTTGGTATTTTGTTGTGGATTTTTGCATCTACATTCATCAGGGGTATTGGCCCATAGTTTTCTTTTCTTATAGTGTCTTCTTCTGGGTAATCCTGGCCTCATAAAATGAGTTTGGAAGTGTTCCTTCCTCTTCAAATAATTGGAAGAGTTTGGAACGTGCTGGCATTACTTCTTCTTTAAATGTTTGGTAGAATTCACCAGTGAAGCCATCTGGTTCTGGGCTTTTCCTTGTTAGCAGGTTTTTGATTACCGATTCAATTTCCTACAGTTATTAGTCTGTTCAGATTTTCTATGTCTTCATGATTCAGTCTTGGTAGAATATATATTTCTAGGAATTTATCCATTTCTTCTAGGTTATCCAACTTGTTGGCGTGTAATTGCAGGAGGAAGGAAATAATAAAGAAAAAAGCAGAAACAAGCAAAATAGAGAATAGAAAAATACTAGGAAAAAAATCAGTGAAAATAAGTGTTTGTTTTTTGAAAGGATCAACAAAATTGACAAATCTTTAGCCAGACTATGAAAAAAAGGAGAGAAGCCTCAAATAAAATTAAAATGAAAGAAGAGACATTACAATTAATGCAACAGAAACAAAAAGGATTACAAGACTCTTAGTTCTGATAGTTTGATTAGTTCTCTCCCACCACACACACATATTAGTTCATTGGAGGGCTTTTCTCTCTGCAAAGGAGGACCAGACAGGAATGTTGGTAGTGGGCATCACTCTACTTAATGAGGAAGAGTGTGCTTGGTTTGTTGGAGCCAGAAAACCTCATTGGAACCCTACTAAGTTGGAAGTAATGATGATGTAGGCAAGGTGCAAGGAGATTCCAATAAAGATATTCTACAGCAGTACCTGTAAAATCAAAGCCAAGTATACAAAAAGACAGACTGCTGCTGGCACGAAGGGCAAGTATTCAGCAGTTCATTCCTGGAACCCGTCTCCTTGGCTTTATTTATTTTCTGGTTTCCTAATTCATGACTCCTGATTCTAAGGCTTAAACATGTCTGAATCTTGACCAAAGGTGAAGCTAGGAGTCAAGGCTGCCTGGCTCTGAAAAGACTGTCATGTTTTATGTGAATTTGAAGTAGGCAAATTTGAAACAGTGCAGTACAAAGTGTTATTAAGATCATACTTTATGCCAAAATAAAGTGTACAGATTTCAAATTTTTTAAAGAAGTGTCAAGAATTGCAAAATTTTAAAACTGACTGCCAGACTCAATTGTAAGAACTTTCTGTGCCATTGCCACATGACTGCGTAACTGACTGGTAAAAAATAAAATACCCACCATTTTTGTCAGTATTTCATGAAGCATGGTGCAATTAAGATGCATTGGTACTCTTGAGCAATTCTAGTAACCATTATTTTGGTCTTAATATGTATTATTATTAAAACTCATTATTTAACACGCATTATTATTATTAATGTAATCCTGAAAAAATATCTCCTTTAACAACATCATCCAAACATTCACTATGTTGTGGTGCTAGAGCTGCTGCTTAAAAGTGCACTTGGAAACCACTAACTTTTAGAAACATGTTAAATGTAATAAAACACCAAGAAGTAGGTCAAACTACCAAAATGTGCTGTGCTGTTAATTTTGGAGAGAGTACTAAGACAAACATTAGAGACACTGCTGTGGAAATAAAAAGCAGTCTTAAAGCAAAAATGTGTCATAACTTTTGAAAGAGTATATGGTCCCCCAATTTAATTTGCTCCTTCACTCTACTTCTATATCTGTTCCTAGGGGAAAATTAGTCCTGAATTATGCTAGGTTTTCAGGAATGCATCTCTTGCACAAAGTGCAACCACCTTGCATTTATCATTAAAAGCATCTGACAAAATTTTCCTTCTTGTCCAGTTTTATGAAACAATCCTGTGGTTTATCAGCAAAATGGAATTTCCATGAGGATGAAGACTAATGTAGCCCCAGAACCTCATAGCATGTTTGCCTGGAAAATGATTGTGTCTAATAAATATTTGGTGAATAAATAAATGAATAAGTATACAACCTCAGAAAATTTAGCACCAACACTAAGCCCAAAGATCTCACTCTAGACACTTCACGCCACATCATTTATAAAAGTATTCCTTCCTGGGAAAGATACCAATATTTCTTCATTTAGAGAATTGATAATTTATTCCTAATCTTGCCTGCCAAGTAACAAATAATTAAACCATTTTACAATCCTTTAGTAACCCAAATAAATAAATAAGTCTTTGACACAAAATTATTTCAAGAGCATCCAAGTCTGACCCTGTGGGATATTTTTATACAATGCTTTGTTTTGATGCTCTCTGTCTCTAAATTGAGAGTAGACGTAAGAAATGGCTTTTTGAAACTCAGCCTTGTATTCACCATAAGTGATGATGAGAAGTTGTTAGCTACCTTGCACAGGGTCCTCTTTATGTGTACCCCCAGAATAAATTCCTGCACTATGCTAGTATCTACAACAAATAGATTCTCCTGAGCAATTGATCTGCTTTCACCTCTTTGAAACTATAAATTTTATAGTTGACAATGTTTCTTTTTGAACATGTGTATGTGTACGTGTGTGTTAAGTGCTAGAAAACTTAGAATCTAAATGGGTGGACCAATGTGACAGGGTTTAGCCCGATTTCCAACCATAGTTCTTGTCCCTACCCTTGCCTTTCTTGCTTTCTCTTTTAATTTAACTTGTGTTTTATTCATCTCTCCTAAGCCCCTTTGGAACAAGGCAGGGTCTCAAATAATGTCAAAATAAATAATGTCAAAATCTATCAAAGCCATTAGTTCTCTTTAACCATTTGAAGGGGCAAATTAAAGCATGGAGCTCGCTTTAGCAGATGAGAGCGGCATACATTCCTTTCTCACATACTGTGGTGTGGCTTTTTCTAGGTGGGTGAGATTTTGTTAAATACCCAGTAACTAACTTAACACTGAATTATCTGGTATGAAATCTGAACTCACAGCTCTGTAGTTCCCTCTCGGTTTACTTTGGAGGTGGGGACTGGGCTACAGGAGGGGCAGAGATCGTATTACTCATCACTCCAGCTCAGAGGCTGCGTGTCGATAACACCACAATTTATCCATGACCCCTCATGTAGGTACCATCTAATCTTTACCTGCTGTATCTGTATCTGGCTTGACAGTTCCAGCCTGTGTATTTTCCAGTAATTGGTCCAGTAACTCTGATCTATTTGGTAATTTGCTAGCAAATCCTAAAACACAGAATATGCAGACTCTAGACTCAGACTTGCATTCATATCTCAGGTTTGTTACTTACCGGCTGCGTGACTTTGGGCAAATCACTTAACCTCTCTGTGCCTCAGTATCCTCATCTGCAAAATGAGATTAATAGCAGGAAGTTGTAGGGATTAAATCAGGCAATGTATATAAAATACTTGGTGCCGTGCCTGGTGTATGGCCAGTAGTCACTAAAAATTTTCTGTTGTGTTGTTGCCATTGCTGTAGTTTATCTGAGTTTTGAGTTTGCACAACATCCATTTAACCAGCTCCCTGAGCCTCTAGCTAACCTCGCCCTTTTCGTCAATATAAAGAGTCTATTATTTTTAGCCTTGGAGTCCCTTACCAACACTCTCTTAAATTCTTTTTTGGGCATGTCTAATTTCTAGTGCATGCCTTCCTGTTTTCCTCACTGAGCCTGTCTTTCCATTTTTGAAAAATGGCAGGAGAAAAACCTATTTTATTTTGCCAGTTGACCATGAAGAGTTGTATGTGTGCTTTTGTTGTTTTCTTTAAAGTGCCAGGTCTTTTGCTTCCTTGGCATGCATTTATCCTGGACTTTTAGCAAGCTATTCTAAAATAGTCACCAGGCTGTCTTAGCTTTTAAACTCTTCCTTTCACTTTTTCCCCTAACAAATGTTCCCACTTGGCCATTAAGCTCTTTTCATGAATAATAACATGAGGCATTTCTTTGGTTTTTCTTCCCCCTCTGGAAAGTAAAAATTTCCCTGACAACTGCTCACTAGTGTTTCACCCCCAATTCCTTCTTGCAAGACTTCCAGTCCTGTCTTGGGGCCAAGTTCCACATATTTCCTTCCATCTGGATTATTCTACAAAGCTGCCTTCTCAAAAACTTTACCTCTACCTGTCTCTTGATTGTTTTTTTGCCAGCCCAGCGGGAGTCCTCTATTGACCATTCTTTTATCCACTCAACAAGTATTCGACTATTGTGAATAATGTTGCAATAAACATTAGGTCTCTTTGGTAATCTGTTTTCATTTCCTTTGGATATATACCCAGAAGTGGGATTGCTGGATCATATAGTAGTTCTCTTTTTAATTTTTTGAGGAAGCTTCATATTGTTCTCATTACAGCATTCTTTATAATAGCCAGGATATGGAAACAATCTAAGTGTCCATCAGTGGATGAACGAACACAGAAGTACACAATGGAGTACTATTCAGCCATGAGAACAAAGGAAATTCTGCCATCTGCAACAACATGAATGGACCTTGAGGACATTATGCTAAGTGAGATAAGTCAAACAGAGAAAGACAAATACTGTGTGATATCTCTTATATGCAGAATCTAAAAAAGCCTAAATCATAAAAGCAGAATGTAAAATGGTGGTTACCAGGGGCTGGGGAGTGGGGGAAAGGGAGAGATGTTGTTTAAGAGACATATTTGCAACTAGTAGATAAATAAGTCCTGGAGACCTAATACACAGTACAATGACTATAGAAAACAAAACTGTATTAGAAACATTAAACTTGCTAAGAGACTAGATTTTAATTGTTCCCAACACTGGAAGAAATGATAGTTATGATGCAATAGAGGTATTAGCTAACACTACTATGGCAGTCATATTGCAATGTAAATGTATCAAATCAATACGTTGTACATCTTAAACTTACACAATGTTGTATGTCAAACGTAACGCAATAAAAAAGGAAAAAAACCCACAAGTATTTGACAAGCCCTTATTGTTTGTTAAATTCTCTGTTAAGTGAAGGGAACTCCTTAGTACACAAAATACCATTCCTGCTCTTAAGGAATTTCCATTCTGGTAAGGACTAATGTTATGATGGGGTATACTATGGATGAAGGTACTATGGATGCATTTAGTAGAGGTGCCCCACTCTGTTCCTTGGCTTAGGGAAGGCTTCTTGAAGGGGATGATATATGAGCCGAGATAAAAGAGAAAAAGAAGGAATTATTACAAATGTTATCCCACAGTAGTGGCTATTGGGAGCAAAGAGACAATAGAAGCTGAGTCACATTTCTATAGATTGAGTACTGAAGTAGAGAAAGCGTATTAGCCAACTCTCGCAAGAGCCTTGGCCATGCAACAAGCAGGGTAGGACAGGGAAGGCACAGGAGGGAACTGATACAGACAAATCAATCAGACGCCTCAAGGGACTGGCAGTCTGGATATTATTACTCGAAGAATAGTTTTGTGATAACAACTGAAGGAGAGAGTTGTAAGGAGGGGAGGTGGTAGCCACAGGCATGAGTAGCTGTGAAGAGTTGAGTTTGGGGTCATCAAAACTGAGGAGACCACGTGACCACTGGGTAGACTGTCAACACAACATGAAAGCCGAAGCCACTTAGGCAGTGTTGGGGGTGGGGAAGAAGTCGGTAAGCCTTGTACTGGGGATTTCAGTAACTGAAGAAGAGACCCGGGAGAGTCAGTACATTCAACAAGCAATAGAGGGCAGGATAATAACAGCCTGGGCTCCGAAGTCCAAGAAACATGATTTAGAGTCCAGCTTTGTCCCTTACTGTGTGACTTTGGGCAATTCATCTTTCTGCTCTCTAAGCCTCATTCTCTCCAGCTATGAGTAGGGAATAATCATTATGCCGACCTCCTAGAGTCATTGGACTATCATTTGAGAATAATGCCACATGCTAAATGCTCAGTCAAGAGGCCAAGACCCTAAGACAATAGATATCAGATTCCAAAGTGAGGAGCCTGAGTGAGTGTAAATTATCAGAGAAAATATCTAAAACAGAAACAAAAACATAAAAGTCAGAATCAATTTACGGCTCTTAAACCCCTACCTACGTGGAGGGAATAAAATGAACGTATCAGCTGTCGGCTATAAGGAGAGATATTTGTTAAACAGCTTTTGCTGGAGAAAGTGGTGCTTGAAGTCCTCCCTTCCCCCTCCCCACGAAGGAGAGGGGAGTGGCTGCAACAGAACTACTTGGAGAATTCCCTATGTGAGCCTATGGTATGAGATAGAATGTACCAGGGTCTCACTTCCTCCTGCAAAATCTAAAAGGCTAACTGCTGATGGACTAGTCAAAGGAGAGATGTCTACATTGGGTTCAGCCTGCACTCTTGGAGTTAGTCAGGGCAAAAGCTGGGTTGGTATTTCCCATGGACTAGATGTGGTCCCACCAAAGAAAGAGCTGCTCTGTGGTTGTATTAGGTCCTGTCCATTTGGGCTGACTGGATGGGCCATTGTGCCTGGGCAAACAGGAGCTGGAGGAGGAGTGCCAGATTTCTAGCGGCTTTGGAAGGAGCAGAACAAGTCAGTTTTGTGGGAGGTTGCTCTCTAAGAACTTTCCCTCAGGCAGGCTGCCTTCGACAGCAAGCTGGGCGGGAACTGAGGAAAAGATCATTACCGTGCTTGAATAAAGATGGAAGCTCTGTGCGTTATAGCAGACTGGATAGCTCAGTTTCTAAATTGAGGCCATGCCTGGTAATTTAATGTGATTCTGGAATGATCAGAAAATGTATGAGACTAGGTGGATTTTCCTCTAGAAGAAAGGAAAGAACTTTCCATGCTGAATAAACTACAAAGGGACAATTAGAGATAAAATTGATAAAATTGTTAAACGCTATGTGTTCAACATTATATTCTACTATTATTAAATGATAGGGATGAGGATAGCATAAAAAGACATAGCTGTGTGACATGAATCTTGAAGAAACAGAGAGTTTTACTTGAAGTTGAAGACTTGATTAAATTCTAGAAGTGGCTTTGAGTGAGAAATAGGCAAGTCCTGGCTTTGACTCTGAGATGCTCTTCACGAGAAGACTCATGGGAAGGCCATGTTTCAGTCAAGCACAGAGGAGGAAGAAAAGTCTGTGAAGAGGCTGAGTGTGTAGGGAGAGTCTGTTTATCTGGAGGGGGTAGCCGTGTAGAGTGGAGGCTGAGTCAGGGGAGAGAAAGTAGAGAGCAGAATGGGCAAGATAAAAAGAAGAGAGTTGGCTAAAAAGACACTAACACTCCACACAGGACAGAGGTGGAGACAGGGCAAGTGAGTTCCATAGAATTGGGAACAGGGGCCCAAGCCTCTCTCTCCAAGAGGCCGGCCGTGGCCTGGCTTGAGAGGGCTGAAC
Source organism: Ceratotherium simum simum (assembly GCF_057802395.1). Classification (NCBI taxonomy): domain Eukaryota; kingdom Metazoa; phylum Chordata; class Mammalia; order Perissodactyla; family Rhinocerotidae; genus Ceratotherium; species Ceratotherium simum. Next base: position 5,764,002 of record NC_141915.1, read on the forward strand.
TTTGCAGCTTTCCACTGTCAGTTCCAATTCTAACTCCAGTGCATTTAACTGAGCAGGTGACTGTTTTATATATATTTATATGTGTATATATATTTATATGTGTATATATGTTTATGTACATATAGGTATGATGCATGTATACACATATGCATGTATACACATGTATACATATGACATACATATGTGCATGACATGTATATGTGTTTACATATATATGTGACACATATAATCATATGATCATGTAATTTAATGTCTGCCATTTATTATTCATATATGATGTCGAAGGCCTACAATGTACAATAATAACTAATTGGAATAGTAACATTTATAATAGAGATGTGGTGAGGAGTAATAAAGCAATCATGCACCTAGTACACATTTGCACACATTTGATTTGCCTGGGCTCTGAGGCTAGTGTGCAGATAGCTGCTCTCTCACAGTGTATATGCATATCCGTTAATATCTTCTTCATAGAACTCAGCAGTAAATCAGGAACTGAGGACATCTATGGCTGGGGGTTCAGAGGGTGAACCTCTCTTCTTCCTTCACCACTCCCCCCTAGTCCCCGCCGCTCTGTAATTTCCAGTGAGGTGCTCTTTGTTTTCCTTTCCAATCATTCCTGTTAGGGTTGCCTGTTGGGTCATCACCTCCTGTGCTATGACTGTGGTTCACATATCCCCGTTTGAGTTCCAAATGCAGGAACGCTAAACCCACCACCTACTTCTCCGTCCAAAGCAGCGATTTGCTTTTGGGTCCTGCCCTGGTGTCAGGAGGAGCAGAGTGGGAAAGGAGAATCTCTGTCTCCTCAGGATGAGGCACTACCTAGACCTCACCCCTTTCCCTAGTGCCTCCTAGGGCTCAGCACAGATGTCTAGGTGGAAACATGCACCAGGGCTTGGCATTCCCTAGAATTAAGCCAAGTCACAGGTAGGATGTACTTATTAATTGATTATGTTCCATTTGCTTCAGGGAATTACATGTTATCTTTATGTATTTTATATGTATTTTGCTCATATGTGTTTGCTATGATTTCACATGGCAATTTCCTAAACATTTTCATGCCCAGAGTCTCAGGCACGGTGGTAAAAAAATATATAGGCTTCAGTAGAGATAGACCAGAGTTCAGATCTGGTTTCTCAACTTGATGGTTATATGACCTCAGACCACTGAGGAAACCTTGTTGTACCCCATTTTCCTTGGTAAAAAGGGTATTAGTAAAATAATATGCCTCACAGGATTGCCTTAGGGACCAAGTGAGATACTCTATATAAAATTCTTAACCCAATGACTGACATTCAGTAGGATGTGAGTTATCAATAATCTTGGTACTATTACTAATAACTCCATGAGGGCTATATGCTGATCCCTATCTAACAGATAAGGCAAGGTAGGCTCAGGTAATGGAGGGGCTGGTTCCAGGTCATACAATGAAGCAGTGATTTTAACAGACCAAACTCAGTGCTCTTTTTGCTATGTTATAATTGACTCGCATTTCAGTATTCAGTGCCAAGTAATGCTGGCCATGATCAATCTATCTATATCTAATCTATCTATCTATCTATCTATCTATCTATCTATCAATCATCTATCTTTCTATCTTTCCATGTATCTATTATCTATCTATGTCATCTATCCATTGTCTATCTACCTATCCATCATTCCATGTATCTATCATCTATCCATCCATCCATCCATGCATTCATCTATCTATCTATATATCCATGTATCCATGTATGTACGTACCTATCCATGCATGCATCCATCCATGTACCTATTATCTATTTATCTATCCACCCATCATCCATCCATCTAGCTATATAAAGGGTTTTTTTTTAATCATACAATGATTGAATGATTTTTTTATAGCATTAACTGCCTGTTTGTTAAAGCTGACCCAAGTCTAACTGGACTTTACCTCATGCTTCTTTAAAACAGAGTTTTATTCTTAAACTCACAATTTTATGAATCATCAGTGGAGTCTATTCTGCCTCAGAGATTAACTTAGAAAAACTCACGCAATCCAATTTACTTCTTAGTGCTTTAGATATATTATCTGTAAAATGGAAAAATACCACTTGCCTTCTCCAAAAGGAATATGAGGGGTTTGAACGTGCTTTCGCTTGTGGTTTCTGCCGGATATGATGTCATGTTGGCCTCCTCAATAGAGGGCTGCTCATAAATGGAAAGAGACCTCATAGCAAGAATACAGGCCCAGTGTGGAATCTAAACACTCTTTAGTCGAATGTCAGGCGACAGCTTGGGTTTCTGTGTTTTCTGAGTGTGATTTGAACAAAGGAGCCTGCCTGCCACCCACATTTCTGGCAGGGGATGAGGTTTACAACTAGCTGTCCTCTGTCGGCTCCTGTGTATGAGCACATTGAAGGACTTCTGCAAGAAGCCAAAAGTGACATCATCGCTGCTGTTATCAGATGGAATGACATCCATACTTAAGGGCACTGGGTTTGGGCTGCTTGGGTTTAAATGGAGGAGGTGAAGGAATCTCATCAAGAATACACCTTGTACTGGGTAGGCGCTTAGTAAATATTTGTGGATGTGACCCACTAACCTTGGAAATCAGCTGAGTTGCAGAACTTTCCATTCATTCTACAGATAGCTCTTTTATTCTCTTGGTGACTGATGAGTCTGGCTCCCTCTTTCCACCACCTCCTGCAATGTCTACCATTCAGGAAGGTCTGAGTGTTCCTCTGCCAGACACACTTCATTTGGCAAAATTTATTTTATGAGCTCATATTGTCAATTCAGGAAATGGAAGATGCATTTATCTAAGATATCTTTTGCTTAGACTGGATGCCCTAGGATGCTTATCCCACATTGAGATACACGCATTTCACTTTTTTTTATTTTGAGGATCTTATTGTCAATCTCAGTTTGTAGCTAAGCTCTGTACACTTTCTTTGGGTGTGATCATCATTCTCTATATTTCCATCTACCGTCTCCATGATGAAGACTCTCACATCAATGTCTCTAGGCCAAACCCCTGCTATTCTTCATGAATTTTTATCAGAGCTATCTTCATGAAATTATCACAGCCATATGCCACCCTTCTTATAGCTTTAAGTTGATTTACTCTTTATCTCTCTCTCTCTCTCTATCATCTATTTATATATCTGTCTATCTGACGCTACGGTAAGTAGAAAACCTAGTATTACTAATCATACCTACTTAGCAACTATTTAGATGTTGAGGAGACACCAGGTGGTCATCAAGTCCTATTGATTTCAGCTCAGAAACAACTTAAATCTGGTCTTGTTTCCCTCCCCCCACTGCCAAAGGGCTAGATTTTGCAATAGCCTCCTACTTTTTTACTTTCACTTAATGCGCCACCTATACCAAACTATTTTTACCATATTTCATTATTCTAGGGTGCACATTCTTTTCACATTTTAGTATCTCTGAAGCCAGCATGCTTATTTCAATTGATGATGAATCATAGGGTAATTGGCAGCCTTTTTTCCTTAGTGGCACACAGGGAAGTAGAGATCTTACCATCAATGGCATCTTAAGTTTAATGAAATGTAGTGGTTCCCTGCATGTTGTCACTTTGCTGCTTTTGCTCACATTTCCCCACTTTTGCCTATTTTGTGCCTTCTTGTCTTTTAATGCTCAGCTCAGGAACTTGACTGTTCAGGAAGCTTTCTTAGACCACCCTCTCCTCCAGCTGGCTCAGGTACATCTTTCTCTCGGTTCCCATAACGTTGGGAACATATCTCTGCTACCATAATTCCACATTTTACTATGAATATCTATGTAGGGATCTATGTTACCCACCAGACTGCCCTCTTTGCAGACAGAGACAGTATGCTGCTTGCTCTGGGCAGTACATCTGCTGATTGAATGTGAGCACAGACCTGGCTCCACCAGTCACAAGCTGTGACCTTGGGAAAGTTAACTTCTCTGTGCCTCTGTTTCTTTATCTGAAAAATGGGACACTGTTTGGTACCTGTCCCACAGAGTTGTTGGGGAATTACATTAGTTAATGCATGTAGAGAGCTCGTAACATTGTCTGGTATATAACCATTACTATACAAACATTAGTTCTTAATAATATTATCTTTCTATCTGCAATTCCAGCAAAAAACTAAGGTAGAAAGAAAGAATTAGAATTAAACATATTTCTCATGCTTTATTCAGGAAGATAAATTGTGCTGCCCTCTGGCTGGAAACTTACCCTATCCAAGGAGTGGTGGCACCTCTAAGTGGTCCAAATAAAATTGATCTTTTTTAAGGACTGCAGATCATAACACTATTTATACATGGAAGCTCTTCAAGATCCTAGAATCATGCTGGTTGCTCAGTGAAAAACTAACTTATAAATCACAGTCTTTACCCTCACAATTTTTTACTTTTTATGAACAAAATTACATTTATCCAAGATTTATCTAAGATACATCTACATTTATCTAAGACTTCTCTAAAACTACATTTATCTAAGATAAATGAAAATAGATATCAGAGTGGATAAAAGGAAGCAAATTTTTCTGTCAGATCATGTCATCTGAAATCATGTTTGTCCCCTGTGTGTTTTCAAGTAGGCTGCATAAGGCTAATTACAAAAATAAAAACAAAAGTAATGTTCTGGACACATCTGGATCCTGCCACCTTTTCCTTTAAAAACTGAATTATTTAACAATCATCATCTGAACCTCGTCGGCTGGTGCAGAGATGGGACGTTTCTTTCATATATCGTACACCAGTAAGCTACAGGAAAAACATCAGTAAAAGACATGGAAGAATAATTCACAACAAAGGCTACCTTTTCATTTAACTTTGAAAAGGAGTATATAACTCTAGACACTAAATACAAAAACACTGTACATTTGGTCTATATTCATTGCCAGTAGATAAACAAGTTAAAGAGTGGGGACACACATCTCCCTCTTACACCCACTGCAGATGTTGTGGCGAAGTCAGCAGTGTGACATGGTGTTTTCTGATTTCTGGGAATATTTCAGTATTTCAGTTTTTGATCCTTTCTCCGAGGACAAATTCAGGTTGAGGGCCAGATGTGGTCTTCAAACTAGAAGTTTCCCAGCCTGGTGCCTGGATCTAATTAGCAGGTAAAGTAAATCCCATCCAAATAGTCCTTTAAGTTCATCTTTCAATAGCCTTAAGTTTAAGAACTCTTAAATAACCAGCTATTAGAGGTAAGCAAGTACAGTGTTGGCATATAATGAGCATTTAATAGTTGCTCATTTGCTGTTGATTTAAGGCATCCACATTACCCTAGGCAAGAGTAGGTTATAGAAATTGAACTCAAGAGCCTTTGACACATACCTAAACCCTTTCTGCCGCTGGGGACAGGGGGCAGCTTGTGGAGACAGAACAATCTTCTGCTTAGAATTGATTATATTGGTATCAAACAGATGAATACCAAAAAGTCAACAAACCCCTCCAGTCGCTGTTTCACTGTGAGGAAAATCTTGTGATTTGGAGGATTTTGATGCAGTAACAGAAAAAACAATATAAAAAAAAAGGATTTTTTTTTCCCACGTGTTGTTCTAATCTCTAGACAGATAATCTCCCTCTAAGAGTAAAGAATATATTCATGTATATATTGATGTATTTTGGGGAAGAGCTGTGGAGAGACTCCATCTTTTTGTGCTGTAACTCTGAGTTAGTTGTGTTCATCCTGCGTCCTGGGCAGCCAATCCTGTGTTCATTCCCATCTTTACACCATTTGATGTAGAGTATTGGTAACATAACCTTGAACCTGGTTCAGTTTTTGCTCTCACTTCCTGTAATAGACATTTCAAACTTTTTCTACTTTCTGCCTACCCTATCTTGTTCTTGCTACTGCTCTTCTTCTCAGCAGTGTAAGTTTCCTCTTGTTTCCCAGAGACACTGGAGCTATGAGAAAGAACCGGCTTCCTTTGCTGGGATGGCCTGCATTTAAGCCCCACCTCCATCACTGCTGTCACATGCAGTGATACTGGCCCACCGATCCTCTCATACCCCGGATTGATTCCACCTGCCTTTTTTCTGGCTACTCCTTCTCAGTTTTCTTTATGGTCCACATTTTATTTGTTCATCCCCAAATGTCTGAAGTTCTTTTCTCTTCCTTCTAAACACTTCCTCTAGTTTTCCTCTACTACTCACTGACTTTAGTTAGTGAAATACGTAGTTTCAAGATGCGCTCATCTGGCTCATCTCTCTCCAGAGCTTCAAATCCGTATATCCAATGGCCTAATGGGAATCTCCATTTGGAAGACTTTTTCGAAGCAGCATGTATGAACTGAACCCAACCTACTCCGCTCCTTGTGTTGCCAGTCTCAATGAATGACACTACCAACCCTACAGTTTCCCAAGCCTGAACCTTAAACCTCATCTTTGATTCTTGCTTCTTTCTCATTCCCTCAATCTCCAAGAAATTTTGGTCCAGCTTCTAAATATATCTCAGTTCTGCTTATGTCTCTATATCTTCAATGTAAATACCCTAGTCAAGATAATTTCATCTTTCACCAGGAGTACCATCAAAGAAAAATTACTCACCAGACACTTGCTAAAAATTGTAAGACAGGTTTTATTCAGGCTACTGCAGTAGGAGAGAGAGACTAAGCTCAACTCTGATCTGTACACAAGTGACCGGGCTTTTCAAAGGGAGAATGAAGGAGCAGGAGAGAACAGGGGTTTAGCAGAGCCAGGAAAGTGGAAAATCACAAAAAGCAGGTATAGGGGTTGGTCCATGTGATTAGGCCATCTGTGTCTGCTAACTGGTGCTTATCGAAGTTAGGATCCTACCCACCCACAGAGATTGGGAAACAGGGACCCTGTCTTTCTTGATGATTACATTTCAAAGAGATGGCTCCCAGGTCCTTGAGAAAGACATTCCTGGGTTGTAGAAGGTATATCTTAAACGAATAGAGAAAGGATTTACAATTGTGAGTTTTCTAAAGTAAATGCTCTAAGAAAAGGGAGGTCAGGGCCTTTAGTCAGATTTTGGCTGGAACAAACAGTAAATTATTTTGGCAACATTGAGTTTTCTCAGGCAGGCATTTAAGGGGGTCAAGGTTATCATCATAGGGACACAGGCTTGAGCTGATAGAAACTATGCTAGTATTTATTCAAGTCTCTTAGTCTGGGGGGCGGAGGAAAACATTTGTGCTGAAAGTTGCAGTTCCAAAGGCCAAAGTTGAGGACTAGTTGAACAAAGGCTCACTTCTCGGAGCCTGACTAGAGTTTGATCAAGGAGCGAGTCTTTGTCAGTACTCTAACACAAAAACATCTGTGGTAGATTGTCTCAAATATGGCTTCCAACAATTCCTCCCATCCCTGTATATATGTGTCACTCCCCCCAACAAGACTTGGGGTCAACTTTCCTCCTCTTGAATCTTGTCTTGTAACTTGTTTTGATCAACAGAATGTAACAGAAATTTCCAGCCCATATGAACCCTTTCATTCTCTTGAATCCCTGAGGTGCAATTTAAGTAGCCTGACTATCCCACTGGAGAGAGAGGCCCAGCCAGCCCCCAGTGTTCCAGCCACCCCAGCTCAGGCACCAGATATGAAAGTAGAGCCACTTTGGAGGTACAACTTCAACCGAGCTCCCAGCTGAATGGAGCCTTGTAAAGATCCCAGCTAATGCCTTGTGAAGTAGAGTCGGGCCATCTCTGCAAAGTGCTGTCCAAATGGCAGAATCATGAGCAAATAAATGGCTGTTGTTTTAAGCCATTAGGTTTTGGGGTGGTTCATTTCACCCCGACACACACTCATGCACCCTTGCCGCATCTCTCACTTGTACATTGCTCACTTTGCTTGAAAAATCCAGCGAGATCACTGGATAATATTTCAGTTTTCCATTACAATGCCTAATTGGCTAACATTTTTGAAGAAAAATAATTAACTTCAATTGTTTAATTCCAAGTATAGTGAGTTCAAACTTTTGATGATTTTGCTTACTCTCAGATCAATATTCGCTACATTTTCATTTTTAGGTTTACAAATAGCACATTGATCTTCAGTATGGGCTATTTCAGTGAAGTCAACATGATTAGATAGATGGATAATGTGAGACTACTCTTTTGGTTTCTGATTCATCTTCCCTAATGCCAATTGTCATAACCACACTGTTGTGATTAAATCTGTAGTGTTAGTGAGATATTTTTTCCAATTTCCCTGGTGAACCAGGAGCTACTTAAGGTTATTTATAAATACAATTTGTAATTCTGTCCTATATATTAGGATACGCAAGAGGAAGAATTAGAGGTTATATGATGACAGCATGGAGGGGAGGGGATGCCCACCTGTTCTTTTGTAGGAAAGCACACTTGGGCATTGTGAGGACACATCCCAAGCCACAGAAGGGACAAGTACTCAACATACATCACAAGAGAATCAGAGCTGTTAGTTGCCTTTGTGTTTTTCTCCATCTTTTCTTTATCAGGCCACTGCAGGACCTGTGAAGAGAGATGCAACAGATGCTGCAGTGAGAGAGGGCTCGGAGAAACCAAGAGGTTCTGAGAGAAGTCAGGATGGTGGCTAGAGAACGATGACAGTGACTGGGCAGCCATGGGACAGGAAGATGATTATTCAAAGGAATGGTCACCAGAAAGCTGCCTAACGTGTGCCAGCAGCCCCTCATGCCCTGGATGAAGACCAGTGCAGAGAAAAACCCCAAAGGCATGAGAGTGTGTTGGAGTGGCCTCAATCTTCCTCTTCCTGTGAGCCTTCCTAAGGGGAAAGTGGCTTCCAGCGCCTGCTGATATACCTGTACAGATAAATAACCGGGACAACCTCTTGCCAGTTGGCCTCGTTCTGTTGGAACTCCAGAAGCTCCATGAAGCAAGGCTTGAATCATTTGGTGCCAATGACAGTGAACTCCAACATGACCTTAGACTCCTCATAAGCTGTAAGCAAACACAACGCATCTTCACCAGCATTCGTCTTTTACTGTTCTGAAGATAAAATATCAATGTTACTGATCAGAAAAACTCAAAGGGAGACAAAAGAAGCACCCAGAAATTTGTGTCACTGGCGGTTGGAATCTTCCCACCTCCTGGCAATGCAGTCAACGCAAGAGCAGGGACGGGGGTGGAGACAGACTGTGCCTTCACAAAAGTACTCAGACCACATTCTTCTCCTGCTTTCCAGGGAAGCTTGAGAGGAAACAGCTGCTGTCATGTGGTTCAACCCCAGTTTCCACAGCCCTGTCATTTGGTTTACTCAAACCACCATTCTTACCCCCTCAGTCTGAGCTGACCAGGAAGCAGAGATAGAGTCAAGTCCGTGCACTGGAAGTGTAGGTTATCGTCCATGTGCTATGATTTGAGGGGTGTTAGAGAGAATCCAATGAGGATGATGAATAAATGAAAATCAGTAAGATATATTGGAGTATATTGGAGTATATGAAGCCATTTGGTTTAAAACTAATTCAGCCCGACCTTGTTTTTCCAGAAAGGCCTGACATGGCCTGTTGAGCATGCATTGTACATCTACTTTAAACATTTACAGTGTCCCAAAGCCAAGAATGATTCCCTTAAAGACAGGGATGTTGCCTCCCCCCATATCAGCATTTCTTTATAGATAAACATTTCTTCCCAGAAACTAAGGATTAATTACTGAACTACTGTGCTCATCTGGTGACCACTGACTTGCTGTGCTAGCAAAGCATCTCATGACTGTAGTAAAAGAGATATTCTTGTCATATTTGATGTATGTTCCTTGTCCTAAGATGGTAGATAACCACTCTGTACACTCTGCTTCTTCAGAGTGAGGATGGTCACTCCTGGGCTATAGTCCTCAAAACTGGCTCCTATAATAAACTCATCCCAATTTTGAATTACAGATTGATTATGGATTATTTGCATCAACAAGGAGGTGACAGTGTTCAATTACTGCCTGAATAAGAATTCAAATATTTATTCCCTTTTCATTAATTATCTCCTTTTAGAGTTTTCCTAGTCAGATCTATGTCAGATAATTTACACAATTATGTAGAGTTTTCAGTTCCAGACATCCACATTGTCTAGAAGGATCATGTCTGGTCACTGCAGAGGGTGAGGGCAACAGCATTTAGGCTGTGTGGAATAGTAAAGAGCCATGACTTAGAATTTTCTCCCCAAGAGTCAATTTGATTGTGGGGGGTTATCCTTTAAATCTAGGATTTTGTTTGTTTATTGGGAAAATAGTGCATGTGTTTTCAAGCATCTAATGCAAAGAATGATCTTTCTTTGATTATTGCACCTTTTCTAGACTAGAGAAGTAGGCTTTTGACTGCTTTTTCTAGCCTGCCTCTCCCCTTGAGTTTACCGAGTGCTTTTTCCCAAGATATATTTTTTTAATGCAACACAAAACATGTTCATCCTCTGCTTAATGGCATTTGTCACCCCTGGGGTAGAATTTAATATTCTGAGGATAGAACACAAAATTCACCAGGGGTTGGCAAACTCTTTCTGTAAAGGGCCAGACAATAAATATTTTAGGCTTTGTGGGTCAGGAAGCAAAATGGAAAAATTGTTCTCACAGAAAGGCTAATAGTCATTTTTGCATTTTACATTTAAAAATGTGAAACCATTCTTAGCTGGCAGTTTGTACCAAAACAGACAGAGGCCCGGGTTTGGCCCATGGGCCATAGTGTGCCATCCCTCACTCTTTGTGGTCTCTCCCCTGTGGGGGATGAAAAATAACTTTCCCTCTACCCTTCGAGCTTCTTGGCTGAGACCCCCTTGTAATAAAAGACAAAACAGGAGAAAAACAAACAGAAGTTTAATAACATGTGGACCTCCTGTAAACATGTAAGATACCCAGGAAAACTGAGCAACTTCCGGAAATGGCCCAAGCCATCACCTTAAGTACCATCTCCAGCTAAAGACAAAAGAAGATGTTGGGGGTGGGGGGCTGAAATGGGAGGTGACCAGGAAAAGCACAGTAAATGAGGGCACGGTTTCTAGGCAGATTTAAGTCCATGCCTTTCCCATTGATAAGAGTTTCTAAAAATTGGATCATCCTCCTCTTCTTGGTACAGAGAGGAAGACATCCTTACAATGGAGATTTCCCTTATAGCTGTCAATGTCTCTTACAAAAGGGTAACCTCTACTTGGTTTTCAGAGCTTCACCTGTGTCTGCTGTTTCTTAAAAATAACCAGCTCAAAATAATCCTAACGCCAAAGAGACATATTTTGGGGTGGCAAATTCTGCTGCCCTTCACCCCTCCCACCGCTGTGGCCTCACCTGTGGGCTTTCTTTTTCCCTGCTCCCTCCACAGCTCTCCAGCTCTCTTCCAACTCCAGCCTGTTTCATGCCCTTCCTGCTAGCATCAGCTCAGAAGTTGTGTTCGTTCTGGGACACTTTGCCTCCATATAGTGGTTTCTGTTGGTGAGGGCTGACTTCAAGTTAATCATATCCTCTTTTTTGACTTGGCTGTACCTTGTGCAACTTTCCACATTGTCCCGTCACACTGATTGCAACTTTGTTAGCTTATCTCCTGTGTGAATTCTGAAGTCCTCGAAGGCACAGATAGTTTTTGAATTATCTTTGATTTCCCTGGACACAGCAATGGGCCTGGATATGGTAAGTGGTCAGCAAACGTTGAATTGGCCTGGCTTTCTTTGTCTATAAAGAAAATGGAAACACGAGTTTGATAGAAAAAAATTGAGGAGGTTAAGTGAAATCTGGACAAGTGGGTTTTTGGATTTTTTTGGTCTTTATTTCCTTTTTATTTTCCTAATTTTTTCCCCTAAAACAAACGCATTCCTGTGGAAGATTCATAGCATAAACAGATCAATTCACAAGGATGCTGCCTTGAGGACTATATCCAACTTAAGGTCAACGTTAGGGCTTGCTGTCAGTTTCACCGAGTTTTGGTACTCAAAGAAGCTCTGATTTGATCTGAATTTAGTTTTGTACGTCTCTTTTTTTTTAATGCAAAATATGCCTGAGCAAGTAAGGACAAAGTAAACACTTCAATCTGAAAAATATAAATTAAGCAGCACGAGGAATTTGAAAATTAATTAATAGACTTTATTTTTGATCAATTTTATATTTACATAAAAATTAGGATATTATAGCTATAAAAATGGCCAAGATTTTACTTTTAAAAATTTAATAATTTTCTGTGTTGGCAAGAGTTAGCAAGAGCATGAGTAAATAAGACCTTCTGGACTATAATATAGCAATGCACATCAAAATTTTAAAAAATTTTATCTTTAAACCAGAAATTCCATCCCTAATCATTTTTTCTCAGGAAAATGTCAAATATATTCACCAAGTTTTGTTTTTAAGATTTCTGACTGCAGTACTAGTCATAGTAGTGAAAGTTTATATTGTAAAAACATAGTAATATGTTAAAATATTATACAGCCATCAAAAATTATGTGGTAACAATATTTAATAAGATAAAGATATGCTCATAATATATTATTAAGTTTTTAAAAAGCAGATTACAAAGCATTATATATATATATATATATATATATTTTAAAAACAATTACCATTACTATCACAAGACAAGAAAGATATTCATGAACCAGTGAGTATCTTGAAAAAGGAAGACAGTGTGGGATAAAAAGTGCGATTGTTACACTGATCAGGTTATTCTAAAGGACTTCCTTTTCCTTCGAGTAATCACATTTGCTCCTGAATATGACTTTTGTGCCCCACCCTGCCTCCCAGCTCATTTTCCTGCTAGAGGGATTTTGCCATAAGTATAAATCAGATGATGTTGCTTTCCTTCTTCTAATTAGACTTCAAATAAAATCCAGACTCCTTCCCATGATCTAAAATGTGCTCCCAATCCTAGCTCCTGCATTCCTCTCGTCTCACACCACATTTCACCTGCTCACTGGACTCCAAGCACACCAGTGTCTTTATGTCCCTTCCACGTGCCTCCATCTGTTAAGGCCTCGTAGACAGGTTGTTCCTTGTGCTGGGAAGGCTCTTTCTCTGACTGTTTGCATGACTGGCTGCTTTGCCCTTCAGGATCCATATGCCACCAACTCAGAGAGGCCTCCCACCCTCTCCCAGTCTCTGTCTAACTCATTATCCTATTTATTGCTTTTACAGTACAATCAATTATCTTGTTTAATCATTGCATACGTGTTTATTCTCTGTGTCTCTCAAACATAATTTCCACAGAGCAAGAACCACGTCTGTCTTGTTCTTTGCTGGATCCCCAGTGTCTAATTCTGTGCCTGGCACATAGAAGCCGTTCAATCAATATTTGTTGAATGAATGGGTAAATTGGTCAAATCCTGTGCTGTGCTCCTCAGAGCTCTAGAAAAAGGAAACAAAAGCCCCAAGAACTCTCTTGGAATCCAGAATTTTAAGCTCATGGAGGCAGAGCTTCTGCAGAAGATGCTCTCTGGGTAGATGCTCTCACTGGCCTCTAACCTACCCTGGTGACAATGCACAACCCTCTTTGCTCCTCTTCCAACTGCAATGACTTCTCTACTTCCATTCTTATCTGAATCCTGCCCCACTCAAGAGGCCTGGCTCAAGTTCGCCATATGGAGTCGTGCACATAGTCGTTCTACATAAAGACATTTTTATTTCATTGGATTGTTCCCTCTTATATGTCATTGCAGATGGAATAAATTGATGCAGTGTGAAAAGCATGAGACCTGAGGGAAAAAGCTTGGCTTTGAGTCACACAGCTCTGCCACTCTCTGAATGAACTTGAGCAAATCATTTAATTTCTCTGGGCTTGTTTGCTTTTATGAATATTGGTCATTGTGAGATTTACAGGACATGGCAAGCAAAGGTGCCCAGCAAAGTGCCTGACACATCACAGATACTCAATAGTGTTCATTCATTCATTGTACGTGGTCTTTCCACAGCTAGTGAAAAGGAACAGAATCTGTATAGACCATTTCATCAATTTCAGTGTCTCTGCTTTCTAGGGAAAAGCCTATTTGAGTGTCTGGGCAATAAGGAACAGCTTGTAACTCACTGTAACCTCTTACTGGCTGGGACTAGGAGGAAGGTTGGTCGACAAAGAAGACTCTTTATGTTACAGGGCAGCTTTCAATTAGGAATGAGGGATTCTGTAAGATAAACAATTACACTACTGTGCTATGGGAATGTGAGGCTCAAAATGGCAATGAAGGTAATAAACATAGACTTTTTATAAACAGTATGACAACTCTTGTTGTTAATAGCTTGGTTTCCACTGATCTTTATTGTATCTCTGTAGAAGTATGAGGAAGCTAGGGGAGAGGGGTGCATTTTGGACTTCTCATTTATTAGCAGATCCATTTGCTCTTGGCTCCTTTCCCTCCCCAACACTTTTTTTCCTGAAATATGGGAGGCAGCCTGGTATAGTCGGAAGAGTTAAGAATTTAGAGGCAGAAGAATTTATATCCAAATCAGTTTACAGGCTAAGTACTGCGGGCAAGTTTGTCGACTGCTGTATGCCTCCATGCCATGTCTGCCATATTGGATGTCCACACAAATCTTATGTCTCACAGAGAGATGCAAAACATTAAGAATGGGGTATCTTAAACTTAAAAAACAAAACAAAACACACCATTCCTGCCTCACTGGAGTCCTATATGATTCCTAAAGGAGTGTGAGCCTCTGACTAGGATTCAAGAGCAGGAGAGGGTGTGTCATTGAGTGATTCACAGTAGAGAGAAGGTAACTAGATCAGTCTTCTTGAGTGACGAGTGTGTGGTCAGAACTAAGTACAGGGAAAGACGGTAGGGGAATTCACATCTTTGTTTTTATTAACATCATTTTAATATTCTGCTGACTTGAAGGATTCCTTTCAGGGGTAGGAAGAACTCTATTTGTAAAACAAATTTCTATGGAGTTATTTAGCTTGGTTTTCAGCCTGCTACCAAATAGGGAACGCAGTTGATTACAAATCTCGTGCAAAACTGAAAAGCTCTCCTTGGAACCACTCTGGTAAATGGAATACATCTGAGATGCTTAAAAGTCACCCTGTTACTAATTTTACCAGCATCTCTTATATAAAGACGTGGCATTTGAGGAGGAATCATCATGACAAGTTACAACAGCTAACCTGTAGTGTGTCGCAAATGAGAAATAAGGCAGGCTTGAGTAGCTTGATATTCTTGTCAAGATGAAAATGTGGGTGGAGGTGGGGGTGATTGTAATTGGCATGTGACTGCACTGTGGCGTTATTGTTTAATTATTATTTTTTTGTTCTCCAGCAGTGGTTTAGTAAAGATGCTCCGTAAGGAGATTCTTCTTTGAGAGTAAGACAGCAATCCGGGGAGATTTGAACACCACCTTGTTTTTAAAGGGTCCACAGGGATTTCCAACAATATAGATCCACTGAACAAATAGAGTGGAGATCACTTGTGTTGTGATTATAATTCTCATTGTGATTCTTTGAGGTTCTTTATTTCTGGTGTGTGTGTATCCTCAATTTGCATATTAACTTTATGAAAAAAATAGCAAGAAATCAAGGTGATCTAGTAATCTCCACCCCCCCACCCCCCCACCTCCTCATGCACACACATCTTCTTCCTCCTCAGTTTTGTTTTGGACTTGACTTTCCCAAAAGCAATAGCAATAGGAAAGGCAAGCTCTCCTCAGATCCAGGAGTGAATTATGACATGATTTGGTCTAAGCTACCCCTGGCAGTCTCATCCTCCTTGCCCATGATTGATTGGTTTAGGCATAGCCATGGGCATAAAACCCAAAAGGAAGTCTTCAAAGAAATTTCTGGTAAAGGTTTTCCTCTCTGCCGAATAGAGATGCATGGGAGAAATACTCCAGTTCTTTAATGGACATCTTTCATTTGCATTTGATGCCTGGATGTGCTGCAGCCATCTTGTAATCATGAGGAGTGACTGCCCCAGTAGGCTGAGATGGCAGGATGGAAATATGGGAAGTACATAGGACATAGCTGTGCCACTGAATTAAAATCCCCCAGACTTCCCTATCTCTAGACATATTGTTATGTGACAGAATAAAGTTTTCATTGCTTATGACGCTTTTGTTCAGTGGTGGGTATTCATACTCCAAAGCATCCTCATACCTCTTACCTTATTCCTTAGAAAGAAAAAAGGTATAAACAAAAATTATTTCTTTAAAACAGTTGAAGTAAAGCTGCAAGAATGTGAAGTGTAAGTTTCTAACATAAGTAGCGTTGAAACACCACTCTGTCTCTTTCTTCCAGTCAGTCCTCTTGATTTTGGCTGGAGAGAAGCTGTGTGAGTGGTGCTTAAGGGCCTGTGGTCTGGCATCAGACAACTTGAGTCTGAATCTTGCTTCTGCCACTGGCTGGCTGTGTGTGTGTCTGTGGTCAAGTTACTTAACTATGACCCATAGTTTCCTCATGTCAAAACTGGGGATAATAATGCCCCTTGGAGATGTTTTGAGGATTAAACGAGATGAGGCATGAAAAGCACTTAGCACAGTGCCTGATACATGGTAAGATTTCAGTGAATTCAGTGTTGTTGTCATTTTCATCAGCTTTGAGGACTTTGACTTATTTTCCAGTCAGCAGCATCTCTTTCAGCCTCACCCTTCGTTTCAACAGCCAGGGAATTCTCTTTCTGCTTGTTCCTCTGCCCTGACTGCCCTGACATTTCTTATACCAGCCACTGCCTGTGGCTCAGGCTCCGTCTTGCTTCTCAGGTAGTGTTTCCAGCCTCCAGCTTGGATGCTCCTGGACTCCACGGACATACCTTTCTCCCTATGTAGCCTATGCTTGTGGCCTCTCACGTAGGGCTTGTGTGTTTTTCAGTGTGGCTTTGAATGACAGCTAGCCTGAGTAAGGCAGAAGACACTGTGCATGGGTAAGGGGACCCCAGTTAATGACCCTGGGCAAATCTCAAGGTTGCTGAGGACAGACTCTTAAGATAATAGAAAGCATAATGCTGCTGACTGTGACCCTTTGTGGCAGGGATGCAAATGGGCTGGTAATAGGGTGACATCCATGAGAAAATCAGAGATGGTAACCTGCAGCACATGAGAACCTGGGACTGAGCACATCTGTAGCAATGGGAGGGTGGTCAGGTTGCCAGGGAGAAAGAACGCTTAGATGATAGAGTTCTTACTCTCCAGAGCCTTCTAGTCTGGGGAGGCGGGATGTCCATAAATGAATAAATGGGTAGATAGATGAATCCCCATTTTGCAGACTAGAAAACTGAGATTGAGAGTTCAAGTAACCTGGCTAGTCAAGGCCACAGGAGTAGTATGTGTTGGGTGGACTGATTTGTGGATTACTGCACATTCTATAACATACCAAAAGAAAAATTGTATCTGTTTGGTGTTCTTAAGCTTTTTCAGGAGAACCATTTGTTAGAAAAATATGAGTGCATAGACCTTATCAGCAGCCTGCAGATATCTGAATTCAAAAAATAAAGGAAGTACCTTCTGCCTCTAACCTTGAGACTGGCTTGCTGTTTCTGCTGCATATTTTGATTTGGGGCCATTGTGTGCCCTGACCAGGAAAGCTTTTCAACTCCATCAACGACCGTGCATCTGTAAATGTAGATTAACAAGAAGCCTTGACAAAGTGAGACTATATATGTTAATAAACACATCAGCGTTTGCCAGAGAGCTCCACTACCTACAGAGCTGCCAATGTTTACTAATATGATTGTCAGACCAGATGACAGTGTAATGACATCTCCTGGCCCTTCAGTTGGAGTAATACCTTGGGACAAGATAATACGAATTCATTCTACTCCTGAACAAAACACAGCACACAGACTTCAGCCTGAAATCTACCCTGCATGTTTCCTTATTTTTCTCCCCACTATCAAACTGAAATGATCCCATCTTCTCTCATAGAGTATAAGTATATTCATGAAAAGGAAATATGGTGTACAATATCTGTTTGCATCAGATCATTTCACGTAAATAGAGCTGCAAAATGAAATGTTGGAAATGAAGATGATTATATTCATTACACCTTTGTGTGTCACCATTTCTTGGAAATTTATTCATATGTTATGCCTAATAAACCATAATTTAAAAATCATGTTGCATGCAAATTTCTAAACTGGTACTATTATCCATTATACTTTGTTTTTTTTGTTTTCTTGGCAGAATTTGTCACCATCCCACCCCCTAGGAAAGTAAATGGATAAACAAATATGGTTCTAAAGGTTGATTGATTCCACTGGAGAGAACAGACATGTATCAAAGGGACTCTATTTCTCTTCTTCCAAACAGGCAGAGAAGATGGTATTCAATCTGCCTCTTCCATTCATTTTTTGAGGGGGCAACAAACACTGTGAGGGGTAAGTGTTTATTTATATCTTCCTGAAAATAAAGTGCAAAACAGCTCCTGAAAGAGGATATTGGGGTACATCATGTCTTTCTTAGAATGGGTGTGTTTTCTAAAGTAATTTTATATATTTTTACGGAAAGGAAAAACTTTCTTACACCAACAAAAGGAAAATTCTGTTTTTCCCTCTCCTATCCACACCATTCTGGTCACCAGAAATGTGGGTTTTCCCCCATACAGACCAATTCTGCTGGGTATTGTAAGGGAGGAAGAACTATTCCTCTACCCTCTAGGTCCTTCTGGCTGGTCTAAGAATTAAATTGACATGTGACAAAATAATAGGAGAAAACCAAAGTTTAATAACATGTATACATGGGAGAAATCTAGGAAAACTGAGTAACTCACCAAAATGGCTGAAGCCACCACCTTAAATACCATCTCTACTTAAAGACAAAGGAGGAGGTTGGGGGTAGTGGTTTGGGGCTTCAAAGGGGAAGAAGGCAATTTACATAAAGATGGAAAAGCAAATGTTTGGTAAACAAATGTTTGCTGGGCCATCTATAGACAATGTGACCCAAAAGAGAACTTTGATAAAAATGGGCCTAGCAAGGTTCCTCCCAATCTACCACACCTAGAGTTATCTATGGTTATAGTTCCTTCCTGGGACAGGCCTTCTATCTTAAATTCTTTTAGGCAGTTAGGGGGAAGGTCAAAGTTTCTTTCTGAGTCTTTTGGTCTTAAAAATAATCAAGCTGAAGAGACACATTTCTGGGGTTGCAAATTCTGATCTCGCATAGTGTCCTGAAATTCAATTCCATTCTGATACCGTCTATGTGACGATAACATCAGACCCCACAGGTGAAGGGCTTTGAAGGGGAGCAGAATATGCCACCCCAAAATATGCTTCTTTGGCATAAGGATTATTTTTAAATGATTTTTTTGAGAGGCTACAAACACTGGAAAATCACTGAAAACACAGTAAAAATTACACTTTTTTGAGGGAAATTTACAGCAATAAGGGAAATCTCCATTTGTAAGGGTGTCTTCCTCTCTGTGCCAGGAAGAGGAGGAGGACTAAATCTCTAGAAACTCTTAGCAAAGGAGAAGGTACAGACTTAAATCTGCATAGACACCGTACCCTTGTTTACTGTGTTTTTCCTGGTCACCGCCCATTACTGGCTCCCACATTCAACATCTTCTTTTGTCTTTAGCTGGAGATGGTGTTTAAGGTGATGGCTTGGAACATTTCAGGGAGTTAGTTTTCCTGGGTAGCTCCCACATATACAGGTGGCATACATGTTATTAAATTTCTGGGTTTTTTTCCTCCTATTAATCTATCTTTTATTATAGTGGTGTCTCAGCCAAGAACCTCGAAGCATAAGGGGAAAATTATTTTTCCTCTCCTACGGCTCACTTCCATAAGACTGGCCCCACTTTAGATGCCAATCACCAGTTCCGAGCCTCCAGCTCTTCTGACCGACAGGCTATAAATCCAGCGTTCCTATGACCCCCTCCTGGGGTTTGCTAATTTGCTAGAATAGCTCATAGAACTCAGGAAAACAGTTTGTTTACTGGATTATAGTTTATTATAAAAGGATATAATTTAGGAACAGCCAAATGGAAGAGACGCACAGGGCAAGGTGTGTGGGAAGGGATACAGAGTTTCCATGCCCTCTCCATGTGCACCACCCTCCCAGCACCTACACGTGTTCACGAGCCCGAAAGATCTCCAAAGCCCCTCCTTATGGGTTTGTGTGTGTGTGTGTGTGTGTGTGTGTGTGTGTGTGAGGAAGATCCGTTCTGAGCTAACATCTGTCACCAATCTTCCTCTCTTTGCTGAGGAAGATCAGCCCTGGGCTAACATCTGTGCCCATCTTCCTCCACTTTACATGGGACGCTGCCACAGCATGGCTTGACAAGTGGTGCATTGGTCCACGCCTGGGATCCAAGCTTGCGAACCCTGGGCAGCCAAAGCGGAGGGTGCAAACTTAACTGCTAGGCCACCAGGCCGGCCCCCATTATGGGTTTTTATGGAGGCTTCATTACATAGGCATGATTGACTAAATCATTGGCCATCAGTGATTAGCTCAACCTCCAGCCCCTCTGGGCTCCCCTTACTGGAGGGGGTGGGGCTAAAAGTTCCAACTCTCAAAACACATGGGTAATTTTCCTGGTAACCAGCCCTCAACCTTAGGAACTTTCCAAAAGTCACCTCATTAAAATAAACTCATGTGTGGTTGAAAGGGGCTTGTTATGAATAACAAAAGACACTCCTCTCACCTTTATCATTCTTATCACTTAGGAAATTCCAATGGTCTGTGCCAGGAACCGGGACAAAAACCAAATATATATCTTATTACAAATCAACACTATCACAGGTACCATACAACTGCCGGTTTTAAACTTAATTTTATAGGCTCTCCTGTTGAATTTTGGAGTTAAATGGGATCTTACATCTAGTCCAACACTCTTATTTTGCTGAAGAGTAACTGAGGTGCAGAAAGTGTGACTTATGATTTTTAAATGTAAACATGATGTGTCCTAAGAAGGCATCTTCCCTCCTGACACTTTGAGGAGGAAGCTTTGTCCACAGCCACTGTCTTCCTGCCCATTTCCCATCTGTTACTATCCTGGATGGTGGAAAGTAGGTGGTCATGGGAGGTTTCACAAAAGGGATGGGGTTAGAAAGTGCCTTGTAGGACGGTAAGGATCTTATAGGTGACAGAAGGCAGGCATTCCAATGGTGACACCAAACCTCTTAATCTCACGTTCATGTGCCCAATTCCCAGCAAGCCAAACACTGAGATATCAGTGCTTGAAGATGGAGAAAGATTTATTCAAATTGGCCAAAACGAGTAGGTGGGAGCCTGGGTTTGCTCAAATCCGCCTCCCCAAGAACAGAAAGCAGAGGGTTTTATAGAAGTGAGGTGCTTGGCAGGAGGAGCTTTGGGGAAACAAAGGGGTCACTCTGATAAGTCCCTGGGCAATCTGACTTCTGGGCTTCAATGGCTGCTGGGGGCTGGCCATTTGGTGATCGAAATCACCCTGAAGGCATTCTCTTTCTTCTGCAAAACAAGCCCACAAATTCTCTAGAAAACAAGGCTACAAATCCTCTAGAAAACAAGCTCACAAATCCTCAAGACCCCTGAGTCACCTCTCAAGTTAAACAGGCAAAACAGCAAATTGGGCCGGCCCCGTGTCTTAGCGGTTACGTGTGTGCGCTCTGCTACTGGTGGCCCGGGTTCGGATCCCGGGCGCGCACCGACGCACCACTTCTTCGGCCATGCTGAGGCCGCGTCCCACATACAGCAAGCAGAAGGATGTGCAACTATGACATACAACTGTCTACTGGGGCTTTGGGGAAAAAAAAAAAAGAGGAGGATTGGCAATAGATGTTAGCTCAGAGCCGGTCTTCCTCAGCAAAAAGAGGAGGATTAGCACGGATGTTAGCTCAGGGCTGATCTTCCTCACACACACACACAAAAAAACAGCAAATTAGTTTAATATCTGCAGTGCCTCTCAGGTACCCAGCTTCAAAGGTACAACAGCTTGAGTAATGACCGAGATGCAGGCCCATACAAAGTGTATTTGTGGGACAGAAACTATACTCTCTGTCCCAAAGGATGTCGTTATAAAGTGAGCAGGTGGAGATGTGGAATCTACAATTCCAGGTAAACTGGGGGCAGGTCGTTGATGACACTGAGTGCTTTCTCTGAACTATGTCCAGCCCAGATGTAGCCACTGAGCAACGGGAAGTCTTTGAAAGTGTTTGAATATGGGAGAAATTCAGAACAGCAGTGTTCCAGGGAGATTAACTTAGTGGCAATGTGGAGAGTGGCTCAGCCCAAGGGACTCCTTGCCTTAACGCTGGTGCCTGAGGTGGACATTGTTCTCGTCTGTCCAGCGCACCTTCGCCACCTCTTCTTATACCAGAAGTCCTCTTCCTGGCAGGAAATACTTTTCCCGTGGCTGGGATGGATGATCTCCCACAACAGTAGCACCATCTCAGGGCTGGGCCTGCCACACAGGCCTGGAGAGAGTGAATGCCACCTCCAGCTATAAATTTTAGTCTAGAAGGGAACATTTTCCCCAAGCCAGGACAATCAGGGTCTTTGCTGCCAGAACTATTAAGAAACGCTTCTAGCTGGAACCGCTAAGGAGATATTTGTGATTGAGGGGCCACAGCAGCCATTGCATAACACAGTGAGGAGGATTTCCCGTCTACAAACTTAATCCACCTGTCCCTGCAAGAGGTAAATCCTATGCTTTGGCGGCCTTTGAGGGAGCTAAGTCTGAGAGTTGAATGACTCTGCATGAGAAAATGGGAAGAATTTGTTTTTGCTTTTCTTAATTAATACTTGTTAGACCATACTTTTTTTAAAAGGCTGCCACATAACAACATAGTCTAGGGGTGATTTAGGGGAATGAAAGAGAAGAGGGCGGGTGGGAGTGGAACTAAGAGGCAGAAAGGCAAAACTGAAGTCCGAGCGAGAGAAAATGCAGGAACAGGGCCCTCACTTTTGAACCTGGAAACTGAATTGGAGATGGAATTTGAAAATGAAATAAAACTGAAAAGGTCGGCACAGCCTGAGGAAGGTCAGTGTATCGCAGGAGGGGAAGCCCATCTGGGGATGAAGCAACTCTCGTGAGGGAATAAGAGTCGCAGCTCTCGGGAAATTCTCAGAAACCTTTGGGACTTTCCACAAGTTGTGAGAAAGGGGGTCAGGTCAGTCTTTTCAAGACGAAGGAGCACTACAATCCTGTGGATATTATTGGAACACGTCAAGCTTTAGTGGAAAGAACACTAGCCTCAGGGCGAGAAGTCCTGGCTCCAGCACGACTTCGTTCTCTCTTGAGTTGTCTGAGCTTTCTGACTCAGTTTCCTTCTCTACCAAAGGATGGATTTGGATTGGAAGAGCTTAAATATCTCTTTCAGTCTTAAAACACCACTATCTCTTATTGCAAACAAGCTGTGAGATGCCTGTATGGAATAGAAAACAAGGGGCTGTCTGTGGAGACACACATTCCATAGGGAGATCCAGGAAGAAGACGTTTCCAGAAGTTCATGTTGTGCAGTAGATGCAGGAACCCTATGGGGCTGGGTACCAGCTCCAATGCAATAGGCCTGTTTAATTACACTTCTCTATGCCAGGCACAGAGAAATAGGATTTAAACATATTATGTTTGCAACACAACTTCAGGGCAGGAGCCGATAACGTCTCTTTCCTGGGAAACTGAGGCACAGGGATTAAGCAAACTTCCAAGTTCGCACCTGCTGAAGGTCAATGCTGGGATTATCAACCTGGTGATCAGAGTCCAGAGGCTGTTTCCTTAACCACTGCATATCCTGTCACACAGTGCTGGATGTTTGAACTGGCAATGCTACTTTCCACACACTCGCATGTGCTGTCTACCGTGTGAGCCTCAGAACATCCCTTTATGGGAGAAGAACCAGGATTACTCTCCCTCTTCTATAGTTGAAGAAGCTGAAGACTTTTCCCAGACCACACAGAGGAAGATCTAAGACTCAAATCCAGACTTTTTGGTAACAAAGCAGTCTCCTACAGGGGCATATACCAGGGTCATAGATACTGCAATAAAATCTTCCAGATGTGTTGTGAGGAACCTGAGATTCAGATACTCTGAATCCCCCAAACTGGAGGAGTTGAGAATGACTATCTGCCCTGAGGCTGTGGAGCAAATGTGACATCATTTATACAACAAAAACTCTTACCCACTCACTCACTTCCGCTCCAGAATGATCCCACGGCAAACAACTGAATAGAAACCAGCAGTGTCCATCATAATCTTCTGCCAGAATCGCTCTCATTTTCAAGCCAGGAATCCAGATTATATCCTAAATTCTTGGGACAGGACCAGAGCATTGGGAGCGCTGGGCAAAGACGGCCTGAAGGAATGTGTGAGGGTGACTCAGAGGCTTGTGGGGTTTGGCAATGCCAGAGCGTCTACACACAGGCTCATACTTACACACATGGCCACCCTGGCCGATCCTCAGAATCTCCGTGTGTCTGCAGTGTCTGCCTGGGAGTGGAAGTGCATGCCTTTCCACCAATTTCCAGCCAGATTTTTGTGCTGGCGTTGAATCAGCTGTTGTAATGAGACCAAAATACCAGCCAGCTTTCCACGAAGTCCTCAGCTTGAGGGCCACTTACTGCCTCTGTCTGACATAAGCAATGTCTCACTCTCGGCTACCCTAATTTTAGCAGTGGTTATCAGTTCCAGTTTGTGTCAATTCAGCCTTGATGATGTCAGCGGTGACAGATTTAGCTCCTTAGCATTAATAGGGGTTTTAACAAGGAACTGCTGTACCTAAGGGACCACTTGAAATCTGCTGGGGTGATAGCTCATTGTGGGTTTGATTTTCACTTTTCTGATGAGTAGTGTGGTTGTGGAGAAATTGGAACATTCCTGCACTGTTGGTGGGAATGAAAAATGGGGCAGCCACTACAGAAAATAATGTGGCAGTTCCTCAAAAAATGAAAAATAGAACTACCATATGATCCAACAATCCCACTTCTGGGTATTTATCCAGAAGAATTTAAATCAGGATCTCAAAGAGATACCTGCTCTGCCATGTTCATTGCAGCACTATTCACAACAGTCAAAATGTGGAAAAAACCTAAATGTCCATGGACAAATGAATGGATTTAAAAAATGAGATACATACACATACACATACACACACACAGTGGAATATTATTCAGCCTTCAAAAAGAAGGAAATCCTGCAATATGCAACAACATAGATGAACCTGGAGGACACTAAGCTAAGTGAAATAAGCCAGTCACAGAAGGACAAATACTGCATGATTCCACTTACATGAGGAATCTAAAATAGAGCAAAGATAAAAATACTGAAGCAAAAGTAGAATGGTGGTTGCCAGGGGCTGAAGAGAAGCAAAAATGGGGAGTTGCTCGTCAAGGTGTATGAAATTTCAGTTATACAAGATGAATAAGTTCTAGAGATCTGCTGAACACTGTGCCTATGGGTAACAATATAATTGTACATGCAAAGATCTGTTAAGAGGGTAGATTTCATGTTAAGTGTTCTTACCACAGTAAAAATTCAGAAAAGAAAGAAGAAAAGAAAACGTGCCTGAGCTAAAGACAAAGTATGCTTCTCTCTCAGTCTTTATGTTTGTCTCCCAAGAGAAAACCACCTTTTTAAATTTTATTTATTTATTAATTTTCCCCAAAGCCCCAGTAGATAGTTGTATGTCATAGCTGCACATCCTTCTAGTTGCTGTATGTGGGACGCGGCCTCAGCATGGCCGGAGAAGCAGTGCGTTGGTGCTCGCCTGGGATCTGAACCCAGGCCGCCAGCAGCGGAGCGCGTGTACTTAACCACTAAGCCGTGGGGCCGGCCCAGAAAACCACCTTCCTTGACCCAGAGCCTTCTGGGGCACTCAGGCCTCTCACACATAGAGCATTCTCAGTTTAGCCTCAAATGAAAAAGCAAAATTTTTCCCAAATCAAAGAAAGATCTGAGTCAGCAGACCTAATTGGTTTATTAAACATCATGTACGTTTTAAAACGGGGCTAAGATCTCAATTTATGTTGATGATATTTTAGCATTTCAAGGAAATTATTACAAATATATCTGGGCAGGAAAAAAAGAAATCTAAGCCCAAAGAAGCAAAAACCAGGCAGGTGTTAGAATTCTTCTCTACTTCTAAAACTCCAGAAAAGAACAGGAGAAACTACAGAGTTTTATAAATGGCTTAAATATTTCATGAAAACACAAACAGTAGGAAGACTAGGAGATGGTTTTAGTAAATTGGAGAACAGAGTTTTCACTGGTTACTGTAAGGTGAAAGACAAAATGAACTTTACATACACAATGATAAATGTGTTTCTCACATGGGCAAGGCGAGCAAATCTGAAACTATATGTATGTGATGGTTGAACAAATAAGTAATTGCAGATAAGGGAAGTCAAGTTTCTCGCTGTTAGAGAAAGAAGCTAGAAATAAGCAAGGAGAGAAGACTAGAATGAAGCCTTTGGTGCTGGATACAAGTCAGAGCTGCCAGTATGAACTCAAGAATATTTAATATATGTCCAGGTAGATGCAGAAATATAGGAACGTTTGTATACATGGGTTAGCATACACACGAATATTTTCTTGCTGTGCTGAGTAGTTCCTTGAAGTGTCACCCCAGTGGCATTGAGTACCCCTAGCACTCAGATCTTGGTTTCTATCTTAGTCTGTTTGGGCTGCTATAACAGAATACCATAGGCTGGGTGGTTTACAAGCAACAGAAATTTATTTCCCATAGTTTTTGAGGCTGGGAAGTCCAAGATCAAGGTGCCGGCAGATTTGGTGTCTGGTGGTGGCTCATCCTGGTTCATAGATGACTGTCATTTCTCTGTGTCCTCACATGGTAGAACTGACAGGGAGGTCCCTGGGGTCTTTTATCAGGGCTCCACCCTCATGACATAATCACCTCCAAATATCCCATGTCCAGATATCATCACATTGTGCATTTGGATTTAACATATGAATTTTGGGGGGACACAAACATTCAGTCTATAGCAGTTTCTAAATACTATTCTCCAATAAAAGGCACCAAGGCTCTCTGGAGAAATGGCTGATTCTAATGTTGGGGCAGGGAAAACACAGGATGAGCCTGGAGGGTCAGAGAGGAATGGAGTGCTAAAAAAAAAAAAAAATAGGGGCAGGTCAAAAAGACATGGGAGTTAACCCAAAAGAGAGCCCACTGGCCAAGCTGGAAGACATTGAGCAACAAAATAAATAATGATAGCATTTAGTGTTGGATTATAACTCCTCCCCCAAAATATTGGCAAGCCCATACTTATATAAATAAATGATAAAATAAGTAAATAATCAGAGGGAAAGGGAAAAATATTGCTTACAGAAAAATTTCAACTAATAAATGTAGAAGGAATGAGAGAATTAAAACATTACCATTAGAATACCACAGTAATAATTGCAGACAAAGCCACTGATGAATGGGTGAAACATTAAGGATAATTTTAAACAGGATATTTGCATAGCCTCAAAGTTCTCCCCATTGTATTTATTAATTACTCTGGTGGTTTTAACATATGTCCACAAATTCTTTGGTACTCTTCCCTCCAGGAAGTGGTACCTCCTTCCCTTCCTCTGTGAATTTGAGCTGGATTTAATGACTGAGTCTAATGAATAGCATACAGAAAAGGAAAATAATGATTTTATAGCAGATAAACTGGCAGTATCATCTGAAGTGAGGGATCAAGGTTAATATCACCAGTTATAAGTCATGTCGATATCATGTGCGTCCTGATACCATGTGATAAGGCACTTCCTCTATAATATTTTTCCCCCGAAATCTACAACTTCAGTCTAACTGTGAGAAAACGTGAGACAAACCTAAATGGAGGGATAGTCTGCAAAATACCTGAACAGGACCCTTCAAAAGTGTTGACATGAAAAACAAGGAAAAATTAAGAAACTGTCACAGATTGGAGGAGACCAAGGAGACATAACAACTAAATGCAATGTAGTATCTTGGATTGGATCCAGAAAGAGGCAGAGAACATTAGTGGAAAAACTGTGAAGTCCCAATGAAGTATTAATTTAGTTAATAGTATTGTATCAACCTCGACTATATAAGATGTTAAGATTAGGGTAAACTGGCTGAAGCATGTGTAGGAACTCTCTGTAACCTCTTTGAAATCTTCTGCTAATCTAAAATTATTTCAAAACAAATTTTTTTTTAAATCAGAAGCACACAAATTAAAGAACTCCAGCTAGGTGATAAATGTAAGAAACACACCCAAAACAAAGTATCACACTATATGTATATTTACCTACACACATATGTAATGGACAAGAATATATTAGGCAAATTTGAGCAAAAAAAATGAAAACAAAGTGACAACATTACCATTAGACAACATAACACACAGGGCAAAATGCATTAAAGGGGAAACAATTCATTTCAGTTTGATAATACTTATGAAATTCAATAAAGATATAATTGCATGAAACTTTATCCATCAAGTGAAATGTCTTCACAATATATAAAGTAACAACTCTTGTAAGTGTAGACAACAGTAACAGAAATATGAATGTCGATGATTTTAACACACCACGTTTGGTCAAGTAGACATAACATGCATAATTGGATAATAAAAGAAATAAGGTTGATTTACTAGATATGTCAAACTTTTTAACCAACAGAGAATACATATTCTTTACAAAGCCCCAGGGAGAATTTTGAAAATTGATCATAATCTACAGTAAAAAAACTTCAATGATTTCTAAAAGGAAAAGAATGTACAGAATCTTATGTGGTTACAATGCAATAAAACTAGAAATTGACAAAATTTAAAACAACAACTGCAACAAAATCCTAAACTTAGAAATGGGGAAAAAAACCACATAACATTGTCCCATAAATATTCTGCAAAGAGGATAATAAAAATTTCAATAACAGAACATTTGAATAAAATGAGAACATAGAACATTTTACACATAAAACCTCAGA
This sequence comes from Ceratotherium simum simum, assembly GCF_057802395.1. Classification (NCBI taxonomy): domain Eukaryota; kingdom Metazoa; phylum Chordata; class Mammalia; order Perissodactyla; family Rhinocerotidae; genus Ceratotherium; species Ceratotherium simum. The sequence continues at coordinate 5,792,675 of NC_141915.1, forward strand.
ATTTAGTCAAAACTATAGTCAGAAGCAAAGTATTAGATTAAGTACTTTCATTTCAAAAATGAAATAAAAAACTAAATAAATTATGAATTCAGTAAGATGGAATATAGCAATGAAACCAACTACAAAAACCAGGAGAAAGAAATTCATAAATATAAAATCCGAAAAATAATTAGTAAAAAAGGAAATAATAGGATCAATAATTTAAGGGCTGGTTCTTTAAGAAAAATAAAATAGATAAACCTCTGCCTATTCCAATCAAAAACAAAAAGAGAAAAAATGAGAAATAAAATTACTAGTAAGAAAGAGGAAGTAACCACAGGAAACATGTAGAGAAAATTCCAAAGATTCAAATCTATTGACATAAAACAGACATATAGATGAATGGAACAGAACAGAGAGCCCAGAAATAAACTCATACATAGATGGTCAATTAATTTATGACAAAAGAGCCAAGAATATACAATGGAGAAAGGACAGTCTCTTCAATAAATAATGTTGGGAAGACTGGACAGCCACACGTAAACAAATGAACCTGGACCCCTATCTTACACCACACACAAAACCTAACTCAAAATGGATTAATGACTTGAACATAAGATACGAAACCATAGAACTCCTGGAAGAAAACATAGGTGATAAGCTCCTTGACATCAGTCTTGGTGATGATTTTTTGGATTTGATATCAAAAGCAAAGGCAACAAAAGCAAAAATAAGCAAGTGGGACTATATCAAACTAAAAAGCTTCTGCAAAGCAAAGGAAACTATTAACAAAATGAAAAGGCAACCCAGAGAATGGGACAAAATATTTGCAAACCACATATCTGCTAAAGGGTTAATGTACAAAATACATAAAGAATTCATACAACTCAATAGCAAAAAAAAAAAAAAAAAACACATTAAAAAATGGGCAGAGGATCTGAATAGACATGTTTCCAAACATACAGATGGATGTACAGTTGGCCAACAGTACGTGAAAAGATGCTCAACATCAATAATCATCAGGGAAATGCAAATCAAAACCACAATGAGATATCTCCTCATACCTGTTAGAATGGCTATCACCAAAATGACAACAAATTACAAGTTCTGGAGAGGATATGGAGAAAAGGGAACCCCTTATACCCTGTTAGTAGGAATGTAAGTTGGTGCAGCCACTATGGAAAACTGTATGGAGGTTCCCCAAAAAATTAAAAATAGAACTACCATATGATCCAGCAATTCCACAGTGGGTATTTATCCAAAGGAAATGAAAACACTAACTCGAGAAGATATATGCACCCTCACGTTCATTGCAGCATTATTTACAATAGCCAAGACATGAAAATAACCAAAGTGTCTGTCCACGGATGAATGGATAAAGAAGATGTAGTGTGTATATTTATGGATCGACTTTGATGGCACTATGCTGAGTGAAATAAGTCAGACAAAGACAACTATCATATGATTTCACTTATATGTGGAGTCTATAAAAAAAAGGAAACAAGAAAAGAAACTTATAGATACAGAGAACAGATTGTTGGTTTGCCAGAGGTGAGGGAGTTGGGGAGTGGGTGAAATGGATGAAAGTGGTCAAAATAAAATAAGTCCTGGGGACGTAATGTACAGTATGGTGACTATAGTCAATAGTACTGTATTATACATTTGAAAGTTTCTAAGAGAGTAAATCTTAAAAATTTTTATCACAAGAAAAAAAATTGGTAACTATGTGTGTTGATGAATGTTTAAATTTATTTTGGTGATCATTTTGCAACATATACATATATCAAATCTTCATGTTGCATACCTGAAGCTAACATAATGTTATATGTCAATTATATCTCAAGAAAAAAATTCTTAATAAAATGGAAAATATTCTTAAAAAAATAAAAATGATTAAAATAATTGATTCAAGAAGTGGAAACCCATCCTAAAAAGAAAAAATCTAAATCTCAATTAAATAGATTTGTGAAAAAAACATATACTATGAAAATTTACTCAAGAAAAAGTTGAAAATTTGGCCAGACCACAAATACAGTTATAGAACATATACATTATACATAAACATATATATATATAAATGTTCACCAGGAGGGCAGGAGAGAGAAAATTTTGTATCATCTCTTCTTATTTTACCAGTGCATTTCTAATCACTAATGAATGTGTAAACTATTGAGATGATCACATAGCTTTTCTCTTTGGACATTAAATTGACACATCTCCAACTACGGACTCATTTTGTATCCTAAGAATGAAATTTGCTTTGTTGCAATGTTTTTGTCTTTGAGAATCCTCCATGTTGTTCCGTGTATCTGTAGTTCATTCATTATGACAGCTTAGTGGTATTAAATTCAATGAGTGGAATGCATTTTAATTCAATTCAATTCTAGAGAAGTCAATTCAATTCTAAGGTACACCATAGTTTGTTTATCCATTCCACAGCAAATGGACATTTGTGGGTCTCCACTCCTAGTTTTTGGTTTATACAAATAAAGCTACTATAAACATTCGTGTACGAGGAATTCTCAGAGTTGTCACCTCTTATCCCAGGTTTAGAATCCCTAGAAGCAAAGACTGATACATGGATTCTGGTGGACGTAATTTATTTCAGGAGTGCTCTCAGGAGAAACCTATTAGGGAGGGAGGAAGCAGAGTAAGGATGAGGTCTCAGGTCAAGTCTTGGATTACCCTTGAGGCAAGGAGGCTGGCCCTCTGTACTTTGTATCAGTCATCAGTTGTGCTGACCCCGACTGAGGGTGGGGGTATAACTTCTTGAATGAGGTGGCACCTATCAGCAGGGGACAATTCTCTTGAGAGGGAGCAGCTGTGGGCTATCAGCCACCAACACTAACAGCAGGTGGGGGAAGAGATCCTTGACCTGGTAAAGTCTTTTTGTGGACATATGTTTTGACATCTCTTGGGTAAACATCTCAGACTCAAATTGTTGGGTCACAGGGTAAATGTGTGATTAACTTCAAACATATTTTCTGAATTAGTTTTACCATTTAACACCCCCACCAGTAAGTAGCAGAGTTTCCGTTGCTTCACATCCTCACCAATATCTGCATTATGCTAGACTCATAAAATGAATTGGGAAGCATTCTCTCCTCCTGTATTTTTTAAAAGAGTTCATATAAGATTGGTATTAGTTTTTCTTTAAGTGTTTGATACAACTGAAGTTTCTTTTCGGGGGAAGGCATTTGATTATGAATTAAATATCTTTAACAGAGTTAAAGCTATTCAGATGCGCTATTTCTTCCTGAGTCGGTTTTGGTGAATTGTGACTTTTTTTGTTTGTTTGTTTGTTTGTTTGTTTGAGAAAGATCAGCCCTGTGCTAACATCTGCCAATCCTCCTCTTTTTTTGCTAAGGAAGACTGGCCCTGGGCTAACATCCGTGCCCATCTTCCTCCACTTTATATGGGACGCCGCCACAGCATGGCTTGCCAAGTGGTGCATCAGTGCGCGCACGGGATCCGAACCGGCGAACCCTGGGCCACTGCAGCGGATCGCGTGCACTTAACCACTTGCGCCACCGGGCCGGCTCCTGTTGAATTGTGACTTTAAAGGAATGTGTCTATTTCATTTATTTCATTGATGGGCATAAAGTTGCTCACAATTTCCCCATAATATCCTTTTTAATATCTATAGGCTCTCTAATGATATCACCTCTGTCATTCCTAATATTGGTTGTCTTCTCTTCTTTTTTCTTGATTAGTCTTCCTAGGGGCTGTATCAATTTTATTTGATCTTTTCAAAGAACTAAATATTAATTTTGTTGATTTTTCCCTATTATTTTCTTCCTATTTTATTGATTTCTGTCTTTATCTTTGTTCTTTTGTCCTTACAACTTGTTTAGGGTGTAATTTGTTCTCCTTTTCATAACTTCTTAATATGGAACTGGATACATGTTTTTAAACCTTGCTTCCCTTCTAATATAAGTATTTAAGTCTATAAATTTCCGTTTAAACACTGCTTTAGCTGCATCCCACAAACTTCGATACGGCATGTTTGTAATGCAATTTACTTTGAAATATTTTTTAATCTCTCTTGTTATTTGTCCTTTGACCCATGGATTACTTAAAAGTGTGTGTTTAATTTCTAGATATTCTGAGGCTTTTTTTGGTACCTAATTGTTGCTGATTCTAATTTAATTCCACTTAAAGCATAAAATGTTATTTGTAAGATTATAATCTTTTAAAATTTATTGAGATTTATTTCATGGCCAGCCTATGGCTTATCTTCATAATCATCTCCTGTGCATTTGAAAAGAGTCTGTATTCAATAATTGTCGCTTTTAAGTTGTCAATTGGAACAATCTGGTTGATAATACGATTCCAATTTTCTTCATCCTTGCTGATTTTTTCTCAATTGCTGATGGGGAGGATATTAAAATTTCTAACTGTAATTGTCTATTTTCCTTTTAACTTTATTAGCTTTTTCTTCAGGTATTTGTAACATCTTTATTGAGATATAATCCACATGAAAAATCTGTTTTAGATTTACATGCATTTGGGATTAGAAAGTCAGGGGCCGGCCCCGTGGCTTAGCGGTTAAGTGCACGAGCTCCACTACTGGCGGCCCGGGTGCGGATGCCGGGCGCGCACCAACGCACCGCTTCTCCGGCCATGCTGAGGCCGCGTCCCACATACAGCAACTAGAAGGATCTGCAGCTATGACGTACAACTATCTACTGGGGCTTTGGGGGGAGAAGGGGAAGAAAAGGAGGAGAATTGGCAATAGATGTTAGCTCAGGGCCAGTCTTCCTCAGCAAAAAGAGGAGGATTGGCATGGATGTTAGCTCAGGGCTGATCTTCCTCACAAAAAAAAAAAAAAGAAGAAGAAAAGAAAGTCACCCTGATGGTGTGTCTTTTAAAATGTCCCTATATGTCTCTAGTAATACACCTTATCTGAAGTCCACTTTGATATTAACATGGCCACTACAGCTCTCCTATACTTAATGTTTACATATTATACATATTTTTCCATCCTTTGATTTAACCTATCTGTATCTTCATACTTAAAATTCATCTCGTAGACAGAACTTGGTTGAGTCTTATTGTGTATCTAGACTGACAATTTCTACCTATTAATTGGACTGCTTTGTACATTGACATTTAATGTAGCTATTGATATGATTGGGTTTAATCTGAATCTTATTAAACGTTTTTTTCTATTTGTTGCATCTGGTTTTTTTTTTTTTGCCTCTATTTTCCTTTCATCCTGTCTTATTTGGGGTCACTTGAATATTTTAATACTTCATTTTATTTTTTTAGCTATGCTTTTGCATTGTTGTTGTTGTTAGCATTACTTTGTAAGTACTCTTAACTTATCATAGCCTATTTAAAATTAATATCATACCACTTCACATACTGCGTCAGAACCTTACGATAGCGTAATTCCATTTTTTCCTCTCCTTTGTGCTACTGACATATATTTTTATTCTACATAATTATAGTCAGTTATGTTTTATTTTCCCACATACTTACTATTTCTGGTGCTCTTTTTACCTTCCTGTAGATGCAATTTAGCATCTGGTATCATTTCTCTTCAGCCAAAAGAGCATAATTTAGTATACCTTGTAGTTGAAGTCTTTTTGTAAGAAATTTCCTTAGTTTTTATTTACCTGAAACATTTTTATTTCACCTTCAGTTTTAAAGGATATTTTTAATGCATATAGAATTCAGAAGATTTTTTTCCCAGCACTTGAAAGATGTCCATTGCCTTCTGACCTTAATAAAATATATAGTATAAGATAATTCTTTTTGATGAGCAGTTACTTATTGTTGGTTTCATTTTTCCCCGTGTGAGATTTTTCACAGACCATTTATGCACAGTTTTAGCATGAGGCCAGCATCTCCTTGTCTGGTCAGTCTCCCCTGTTGGAGATTCTCCTCGCTGCCCCTCCCTCGGTCTGCCCTGGCTTGCACCATTTATTGACATGCTTCTCGAAGTATTAGGTGGGTGACATCCCTCTATAAATTCTAGCCATGATATAGAATTTTTTCTGATACATCGATTCTGTCATTTTTATTGGGAACTTAACCCAGTGGAGAGCCCCCTCTGAAAAAATATTTTTTTGCCTGGAATTCTTTCCATATATTTTAACTATTAATGTTCTAAATTCTGTTTCCCGATATTAATATTGTGATACCTGGTTTCTTTTAACTTTCATTCATCAGATATGTTTTCATATCCTTTGAATGTGAACTTTTCTAGGTTCCTTTGTTTTCACTGTGTTCTCATACACAAAAAACAGTTAACTTCTGTTTTATAATACACACTCGTGGTCTTTGTCTTTTTATGTTTAGCAGTTTCCAATTTACATTTGTTGTCTACATGCCATCATGCTTTATTCCTTCTTTAATTTGCTTCTACATTGGTTTTCTTTTCCTATCTTTTGCTGTTAGGGGTTGTGTATATTGCTTTATTTTTGCTCTAAGGAATTATGACATAAATCCTGTTTTCAAGTCAATTACAGTTTAATTTTAATTTTTAAAAAACTGCATCCTTTGGCTCTTTAATTATCAACCTCAAGTAAGAAATAGTATCTATTGATTCCCTTCAGTTCAGGGAAGAAAATTCCTTTTCGTTGTCTGTTTCCTGTTTTATGCATAATACGAGATTCTAGACGCTTATTATTATTTTTCTCATTTTAAAGCCTTTTATTCTTTCAAAATTACTTCTGGCATTTTCATAGTGCTTTGCAACCTTATTTTAAATTTATTGACTTAATTGTATATTTAAACAATTTCAAGTTTTACTTCCGGCCTCTTATTCCACTTCCTCATAACCGAGTCTGAGTTTTTAAAAACTGTTACGGTTTCTCATGATGTTTGAGTTCAGCTGTGGGTAACATTTTTCTGGGTAGGTATGTGGGTTGCATACTTTGAGTATTTGCATATCTGGAAACTCTTTCCGTTATCTTCACATATGAATAACATTTAGTGCAGGAATTTGAAGGTTACTAAATTTTTCTCTAAAACTTGATGGATTTCTCCAGTGTCTTCAAGCATTTAATGCTGCAGAAGAGAAATCGCAGCCCTGCCTGGTCCTTGTTTGCTCTGCAAAAGAATTTGCTAGATAGGTCCCTTTATATAACGAGCTTTCGCACCCTCCTTACTAACTTTACAATATAATTTTAATTGTAAAAGTTTAATTTAGATATTAACTTGGTCTTGATAAGTTACCGTAAAAATCAAGACAAACCTGTATAGAGAGCATTTTTCCAAAGGATAAAGTAGGATTGTGATGGAAATTGCAGTATAGTTTAGGAAATCAAGTTTTCTGCCATCGAGCTAATAAACAGGAGAGTGGCGGGGGGAGGAGGAGGACAGCAGAGAACAGAGAATGAGGAAATATGATGGAGATGGCGGGCTACAATTGGGTGACCCATGTTTAATCAGTTTCATGGGTTCAGTTTCAGTTAAAGTGCTGAAAATGAGATCACAATAAAATTTCATAATATTTGTTTCCTATAGAAATAGATCTAGAAATGTTGCTGAAACTATAATATGTGTGTTTTACCACTTGTGACAGTTGTTCTTCATATAATTTATGTCTATGGACTTTATATATTTTAGAGTAACATTTGTATATTGTTCAAATATATTTGTTTATTGGAATAATAATATTACATATCGAGTATATTGCTATGCTAGTACATATCATATATATTTATGGTAAGTAAGTATATTATTATATATCGATAGAACTAAAAATAATAATACAATTATTATGGCCCAAGGTATACTATACATTATAGAACTAAACCTTTTGAGATAAATATAAATGATATTCTTCTATGAACTAAGCCACCTCCCTCTCCCTCTGAAAAAAAAACAACACAGAGAGGAAGAAACAATCTTTCTATATACTATGACTCTCTTACAATTTCCAGAATTCCATTGAGTCTAATTCCTGCTAGGTTATTTCCTCTGGGTTAACGTTGGTTTCAGAAAGACACATAGTGGAACTAGTCCTTGATAAGCCTGCATCATTGTGTGCTGAGTGTCTCCAAGCTGTCCTCTCAGAGACCTGCTCTGCCCATGTTCTGCAGGGAGCAAATGACGTGCAGGGGGAGAGAAGTGTCACAGTCTCTGCCCAGCTGGTCTGGATTATCCAACCTCTGAGGTGTATCCGCCGGCTGCCCCTGTATCCCATTATAAATCATCTGCTTGTTGAACATCAGGCCAGACTGGGGTCTGATTCATTGGCTGAATGTTGCTACCTGGCTCCAGGAGAAGCCTGTATCTCAGTCCTGTAATAGTCATCATGCTTTAAGAAACCTTCACATTTCTGAACAGTTACATAGTGTCCTCAGCTAAAGAAAGAGGAAGTCTGGAGTCCATTTCCGGCAGCTAGCAGGGAGCTGTTTTCCTCTCCTTGACATTAGCAAGGTTTGTCAGCTTGTTAATCTTTAAGGGGATTTGGAGTTGAAATTTTTTGGGGGGTAGGGTGTGGGGTGGGTAATATGGTCAAAGCTCTTCAAAATGGTTTGAGGGAATAAAATAGATGCCCATGATTTTTATGGCTATGATTTCCACTTGGCTTTGGGTTTCAACTCCCCGGTTTATGTGAAAGGAAAACCACAAACTATTGGATAGTGTAAGCACTACAATAATAGTCTCTACCTTTTTTCTTGATGACTTCCAAGTCTGTTTCCATAATTCTGAGGTAGCAGAAGCAATCAATAACTGTAATATAAATTACATGTGGATTGAGCATTGAAGCATTACAGAGTCTGGGTCTCCAGAAGGCCAATGTTAACTGACAAGTTTGGCCTGGATACATTTTCCTCCTTTTTCATTATTTCTCTGCCCGATGCCCAATAGCCAATTAAGAAGATTTGGCAAGAAAAGCAGAATTAGGGCATAACTAGACTAACCCCCTTTCATGGAAAAGCTTTTTTTCTGATAAAGTCCTGTAACTTACAAAGACCACATTTGGAATGAGATAAAACAGAGAAGAGGGAAAATTTCTCCCACAGAGACCTGACTCTAGTAGTCATACTTAATAATTGTTCTCCGGCAAATATATATTAGCTGTAGACAAAATGGTAGATGTGCTACATCTGGCAAATGTCACATGTATGGCTGGAACAATAATGTCATTGTTTTCAACATTAGATGATGGAGATGGAGCCAGAATGACATCTGCCTCTAGAGATATTGTGTTCAAGTTTCCTCCTCCTTGGGGCAAAGAGGGAAATCTTCTAAGAAGTGTCTTCTATAGATTTTTCTGGAGAATGCTATGCTTAGAATGTCATGCTTTTTTCATGAGAGTGGTATTTAAACCGTCCTCTGTGGACTGTGTTGGGTGCTAAGGTGCTTAAGGGTCCCCGTGGCAGGGTAGAGAGGAAGAGGAATCAGATCTCTTACTTGCATTTAAACCGGAGCCATCCTGCTTGGATCTGTTTAAATATTGGCTCCCAACATAAGGTCTAGCATGAAGAAACAGTTCCACTGCTTTAAAAAAAGGATGGAGGGGATTTGAAAATCAGACACTTTGCTTGACAGGTTTTTCTTTCATCTTACTGGGGGCAGTGGCAGTCAACACCAATTTGTGGCACGGGATGGATTTCTAGCAGAAGCTTCTGTGACTCTGCTTTGAGAAGTTTCTACAAAATTTGAAATATAGCAAAGAAAAATGCCAGTTGGTCCTGACTGGAAATTACCAACTCTTAATGCGTCCACTTTAAGTAGACGATCAACGAGACTTGTAACAAAGGCATTTTTCTCCTCCAGGATTTAGCATCATTGCATGCTCCTGAAGAATCAAAGTTGGTTGGAAAGACCTAACAAAAATAACACACCCTCCTTTGTAAAACTGTCTTTCTATTGTTTTCATGAAGTTCAAAAACACTGGAAAATTTCCCTCAACAGTTAGTCTTTTAGTCTGTCTTTGCTGAACTCTTAGGGAGAGGCAGGAGGGTACAATAAAAACATAGTATGCTTGTAATCAGAACTGGGTTTGGGTCTTAATTCTGCCACTTACTACGCGCATGTTTGGGGATAAGTTGTCTAGCCTCCTTACATTCAAATGTATTCATTTATAAAATAGCAATATCTGTGCAGCCTATTTCCTATGACTGCTAAATGGAAAAAACACAGAACTGATTACAGCAGAGTCTCTCAAACTGAGGTCTACATTCATATTTTTATATTTTTTTATTTGAGTTTTCATGGTACAAATGGTTAATAGAATGGCCTTGTAGCTCTGTGAGATATTCAAACTGCAATTGGTTATCATGTAATACCTGTAGAAGTTGGGTGGTCTGGGACGGTGAGGGAATGCAGGCATCAAGTTCAAAGGTGTTTGGCAGTAGACAGAAAATGCACCTACATAACTTAAGATCCAAGGAAATAGAAAAGCTAATGAGGTAATCAACCTAGGTTCAAGTTGCAGATGTCTATGAGTAGACAAAAGAATTAGGTAATGTTTGAGACATGAATCTAGAGGTCTTGCACCATGTGAAAACCTCCTCTGAGTTATAGAGTCACTGACGTAATAATTATCAATGTGGTGCAATGCGTCAAGTCAAAGTTGCTGACAAGAATGCAGTCAGCGTCCTGGCTGAAATTTTTCTTTTTGCAACCCCAAACATGCTGCAAAAGCAACTCCACATCATACTTCAGATAATATAATAGCATCCTTAGTTGACAAAAATAATCATCCTGAATGCATGCAACTCTGTATCTCATACCGATCAGAAATCTCTTGTCAAATTTCACATCAGTTACTTGAAAGGGTAAATATCTTCTTTAGCGGTGAGCATCTCATAACGCCCAGAAGAGTTAGAATTCAGCGTTTAAATGTGGAAGAAAAAGAACACCATGGTTTTGATATTTGGTATTTAAGGACTTGTTATGTTTATGAAAATTTGGCCTACTGGAGTGGCAGTCTAATAAGTGCAAATTAAAATGTGAGTTAAATATTTGATTAGACTGGAGAATTTAATTTTAAATCTTTCCAAGTTTATATACTCTATTAGAACATTTAAGAGAATTCAAAGTTTATTATATTTATAAGTTTGTTTATTAGATTTATAAGGGATGGTTTGTTAAGTTAGACAATTAAGGTACTCAAGAAGGAAATCAAACATATCAAATTTAACTATGCAGTCTAAAATAGTCAAAGGAATTAAATTATTTAAATATATAATTGAGACCAAGCATTAATCAAAAGAACTTTAAGAATGAATGCTAAAATTTGCTATGAGAATGAATAGAATAACATAATTTATAGGCAGAATTTAAAAGCATAAAGAAGAACTAGGGTTTTAACTTTGTAACTGTAATGTATCTAATACTAATTTTAGAAACTAAATAAACTTCTGTATGATCTCTTCTACAAAAACTAACCTCAAGTTAATTTTTAAAAAATTTAAATGAACGACAATAACTCAGGAAAATTATTTTGTCAACTGAATGAGCTGGACTCAATGGAGCATAGGCTGAAACCAACCTTATTCTTTTTCACCAATTCCCATTAAATTTATTCTGTGGAAAAGTTCTTAATCCACTCCTGGCTCTCATCTCACATGGGTTCCATAGCTCTTTGCTGTCATTCTCATAATATAAAGAGCCCAATCTGTTTTAATAAGCACATAACTCCAGTTCAGAGTAATTTTAAAACCCCAAATTCCATTCATGTTTAAAACTTTTCTCCTCCCTCAGCTTGGCTTGCTTTGGGCTGGACGCCCAGAATACAGGGCAGGGGGATAGTCGGTTTCTTCTCTGAGTCCTAGCTCCACCCCTCCTCCCATTCCTTAGCAGCCACTCCTGGCTTCTGCAGCGATGGACCCTGGAGGAGGTGGGGGGAGGGCAGAAAAGCACATTGATGGCTCAGTTGTAATGTGTCTTGGTTCCCTCTAGCTGTGGCAAATTCCACAGACTGATCCTCTGGTGTGGCATTACTGTGGGGTCTTCCATAGATCCTCCTCTGGGCTCCTCCAGACGTGGGTTCAGGTAGACTTAGGCAGGCTGGGCTTCATACAGTCCAACTCTTTGTTGGAGTTCCTTCTCCACTCCAGACTTCCTCTCGGATGAGAACTCTTTGAAAGACAACACTAGGGTGGCTCCATTGCATCCATACCTTACCCCAAGGAAAACCTTTATTTTTGCCTCTGCCACAGGTAGAAATGCAACCCCCTCCCAAAGCGTTCATCTCTCTCCTTTTCTGACAGCTCCATTCTTTCAGGCTTGTGTCACACACTGAACTCTGTGTCTCCAATGTCAGAGAACATATTTCCAAGTCTTCAAGCATTTTTACTTGCCTTAAGGTGCAGGGGAGGCACCCTCCTCCTTTCCAACTTGGGGACAGAGGAGAGGAAAGAGGATGACTGTCATGACTCTTCCACAATTCCCTCCAAGCCATTTTCTCAGCTGCTTTCTTACATGTCAACTCTGTCATACTCTCAAGTTGGGTGATGGGCTAATGCTGGCAGAAACAAATGAGCAATCTTTTGGTGGTCCCTGCACCTTGATTTAGGAGTGAGGATACTTGGGAGATATTGTATTTTTATTAGCTTTTGGGATCTAAGGTTAGGAGTCTTATGTTAATACTCTATTATGCAATTACTATGAACAAACGTTGTGCACTAATCATTTGCAGTTGGAAGATATTTTCATAGAATATGACTAGTATCATTAAGTAATTACTTTTCAAGTTGAGAAATGTGTGACCTTGCAGATCCATTGGCATATTCTCTGAGATATGTGTAAATGTTTTGTTTCTTTTTTAAAAGCATAAGAAACATAGGATTCTACCACAGGCTGTGCACAAACACTTTCACAAGAAATTCAGAAAACATAAATAAGACAAACAAAAAAATACACCTTAATAGTACAACTCTGAGATGACCATTGTTAATATTTTGTTATGTGTGTGGGAAATATATGTGTTTCTCACAAGTCTGGGATGATATTGTTCGTACTGGTTCTTTTGTATTCTATTATCTAAATCTAAATATTTTACAGAATTATTTGTTTGTGTTTCTTTGATATTTATAAAATTTAGTTATGCATATAAACAAAATCTAATTGTACAAATGGCTTTACACTAAAAAGCATAAAATCTCCCGCTCCAATCTTTCCCAATCCACATCCTCCACTTTTAACAGTTTCTGTTTTAGATCCTTCTGGTGGAACTTCCTTTCTTTAAATCAGAGGTTCTCATTTCTGGCTTCACATTAAAAATTACCCAGGAGCTTTCTAAAGTTCCCCATACTAACCCTTCCCTAATGTTAAGTGATCTGGATCCCTGGGGGTAGGACACAGGCAGTGGTATTATTTTTAATGCCCAACAGGTAATTTTAATGCATCTTGAGAGTTAAGAACCACTGAATTATATAAAATACTTGCACAATAATTGCTTGACTTATCCATTTTAGACTATTCATTAATTTTCTGTGACGAGAACTGAAGATTTAATTTACTTATACAACTCCTGTCTTTCTCCTTCCTGAGGCTGTCCACTTTGGGTAGTTACATAATTATGAATGTTTGTCCATTGGTTACTTTTATAATTTAAAATAGCTTATACCTCTATGTCTGCTACATCAAATTTAGACATTATCTCCTTATTACTCATTATATAAGATAAGAATATTACCCTCCTTGTCTCCTCTTTGGCCTTCCCCCATCCACCTGTTGACTTCCATTAACCATATATGTATCTGTAGATTGTGAGATTGATGACATTAGCATTCCGATTTATCAGTAAATTGATTCTAAATATCATAAACCAGAAACACTATATATGTGTATATATTTAAATATATACATATATATGTTTTTTATACACAGCGTATAATATTGTTAAAGAGTCTTGCTCCATCACTTACTAGCTTTGTGATCTTGGACAAGTCACTTAACTTCTTTTCACTTTAACTCTTCATCTCTAAAAAGAGGAAAATAACATCTATCCTTTGGGGTTGTTGTGGGGATTATGTAACTAACCTATGACACATGGTAAAGACCTGTATGTTAGTCATTCTTCACTGCCTAGCCCAGTCATGTGCAAGCATTACATTCTTTCCCTTACTGCTTCAATAGGATGATCTCTGGACCACATGAAGTAGAATACTTCTTGAATCAAGATTAAATCCATTTCTTTTTCTTGTGCTCTAACAATAGCTTTTTTAAAATGCCATTTTCAAATTTGTCTCATATTCTGACTACAGATTTCCTGTGTAGTCTCCCCTTCACCTTGCCAGAAGTCTCTAAATGCCTCCCTTTTTTCTTGTTTTCAAAAATATAATGTTCCCCCACTATATCTTCCAAATATTTCAGCCGTTCCATTATGTGGTCTACTACCACACGGAATCCACTTTCTTCCTGGGCACATTCATTCACCCCCTGACCTCTTGCTACAATCTAGACCAGATGCTTTCCAGGTTTCGTGGATACCACTGGGGTCTATCAGTGTTTCCTGCATTCCACGATTTCCTTTCTTTGAGCTCTCTCTGTTTTTGCTGGTGTAAATCCTCAAATAATTTCCTCAGAATGGTACACGAAAGGCAAATTTTCTTAATCTTTGCATACCTGGAAACCTTATCATTTACCATCATACAATCACAATGAAACTCCTAGCAGTACTTTTTTTTTAATTGACAAGCTCCTTCCAAAACTCATAGGAGACACAAGGGACCTAGAACGACCTTGGGAAAGAACAGAACAAAACAAAACAAAACTTGGAGAGCTAATTCTACCCAACTTCAACAGTTGTTTTAAAGCTATAGTACTCAAGAAAGTGTGATATTGACATAAAGATAAACAAATAGCTCAATGCCTGTGTTATCTCCCAAATCTCAACCTCCCTAACATTTTCCATTTGAGGATCACAAAGCTGACCTGCTCAACTGATAATTGGGCATTACCATCCACAGAAACACATCTCTAGTAATATATGTGCTCTAGATCTCAGCAGCCCCATCAATAGCATGGGCCCAGCCTCTATAGAGGAACCTTCTTGCAACTAGGATGCTGTTAACATCTGGCAGTTTTATTGGACACTTTGGACTCTGCTATGTCTGTTCATCACCACTGCTGCTACCTTAGTTCAGATGACCATCATCCTGTCTAGATTTGGATGCCAGCCTCCCACTGGCATCCCTGCTTGCAGTCGTATGCCTTCCCATCCATTCTGCACACTGCAGTCATAGTGCTTTGCCTGAAATGCAAATCTAATAAATTCACTCCTCCATGTACCCGCTGCCAACACACACACACAGACAGACCCCAGATTCCTTAATATGCCTCAATATGACCTACACGAGTCTGTTCCCTCTTTCTCTTTCTCACAGTCCACTCTTTCCAATGTGCCATGCTCTCTCTCACATTGAAATTTATGCACAGATTTCTCTGTGCCTGGACTGTTCTTTCTTCTCTGGCTCTCTCTTCTACATGGTTCAAGTCTCGATTTAGATTGCACCTACTCTAGCAAGCCATCCTTGACACTTGCACAGTTGGATTAAATGCTTCCCCATGTGCTCCTACGGCCATTACAGCTACCCCTCCTATAGTAGCATCTTCCTTCTGTTTACCCACTAGACTGTAAGCTCTTTGAGAGTGGGTACGATGGACACCTTGCTCACTGGTTCCTGGTGTATCGCAGACTATCACTAAATACTCATCAAAATAGTAAAAGAGAGAGGAAAGTGTACAAGGGGACAGCTGTCTTAAATCAACACTTATCCTCTTTCTTGGCCTATTGTTGGGGAGTATCTGGCATTATTTTAAAGTAGTTCCAGTGCTGTTGGGCTGGTTTCATTACTCTTCAGTGTGGGCTAAAAAAGGAAAGCAAGCTGTTGGCTGAATTGTCTAAATATGCTGTTAGCAACGATCTCTTGTTAATGGTTGCCACCTCCTTGCCATTTGGAACACAGAACGGGGAAGTCTCACATCCACAGCCTCGTGGCCTTAGCATCAGCTGTTTGCTGCCCAAACCTCCTGGAAGAGAATGTGCTTCTCTTTGCAGCAGGAGAGCTGACGGCCTGCAGATTCCAACGCGCCTGTATGAAGCTCTGTGTGATTATGTTGGCCGTTCGTGTTAGGAGAAGATGGTGAAACTGTGAGGCTTCTTGAGGCATTTGTAACTGATATTCACAGTGGAGAATGATTTGAGAGTCCAATAGTGAATTGGCCCTATTCGGAGAATTTTGTAAGAACTCTCACTCCTTCTCAAGCCACATTTGCATTCCTGTTGAATGGGCTTTTTAGATTTTCCTTGTGAACATGCATAAAATCAACAGCCAAAGAAAATGCATTTTGGAGATGGCTGTGTACCAGGATAAATACAGGTTGATTTTATTCAAAGATAATGAGATTGGGGTGTTTTTTTCCTCAATTTTTGTGGGTAATGACGCTGACTTCTTTTATCAAACATACCAGACGTTATGAGCATAAATGAGTTCAGAAATCTTGAATGTAGGTCCCCTGGGAAGCCGTGCACTTATGAAAACCACGTTCCCCTGCTCGCAACCTTTCTGGAGCCCTTCGTGGGCATGGCCCTGGAGCCTGTGACACATTCTTTTGGAAAGAGTCAAAAATCACTCAGAACTATAATGGTGAATAGAGTGGGGAATTAAAAGGTATGCTTCTCCTATAGACTGAAGAATGAAAAGAAAGAGAAAAATAGCTAGAGAGTCAGTGTGAGACATAACCGTAACTCCGTGAGATGATTGAGTGAGTGGGTTTGTCTTAAATTTCCTGTGGAAATTTGAGGTTGCTTCTTAAGCTAGAAATTGGCTTAATGCAAAGTAGGTTTGTCAGATTAACGTGGCCAGTTGAAGCTCATTCAGCATCAGTCAGGACTCACTGGGCGATGGCAAACTTCAGATTTTAGTCTTTAAAAAAATCTAAAGCAAGGAATAGCATTAAATCTTCATACGTATTTGTCTTCTCATTAATGTACAGCTCCAGTGATCTCAGAGAAGTTCATAGGCACCAAGCCTCACCTCTGTCTTAATGGCCAGAGCAAAAAATGAGCCACAGCCACACATTTGGGTAAATGTATGATGATATGTCCGCAGGTGGAGGCCATATGTTGGCCTACTGTGCATAGCACAGCCCATGAGGGGACCCACCTCTGACAGAGCAAGGCACACACAAAATGTGTATATCTACCAAGAGGTAGCATTTTCTGAGCTCCTACCCTGCTCTAGGCATCCTTCTAAGCACTTTATGTACATCATCTCATTTAATCCTTACCGCCACCCCGTGCTACTAATTCTAAATGTTCCTATTTTACAAGCAAGACAGAGAGAAGTCAAGTTACTTCTCCAAGACCACAGAGCCATCCTCAGGCAGATTCCAGAGTCAAGGGTCTTGTTTAGGAATGTGCATTCTCTATTTTAAAGGGAAGAACTGAATACCTGTGTTTTTATTCTTCATGTTCTTCAGAGTTTCCTTTGTGGGACTGGAAATAGTTACCTGCATTTTGTAACTAGGGAACTGGATGCAAGCAAACATAAATAATTGGTCAAATACAATCCACGGCAAACATTAATAGACTTTGATAATTAATTGGACATAGAGTATGAAGAACCGGGAAGAGTGAAATATGATTCTCAGGTTTCAAGTACGCATGGTTTCATTGAAATACAGGGAAGAGGGCAGCATGCAAAAATTCAGTTCTGTTTTAAACATATGGAGTTTGAAGTATGATGGAACATCCAAGTGGGAAAGGCCTGTCGGAGAATGGAGCTTCTGCTTCAGAGAAAATTACAGTGCTGCATTGTCAACAAGCAAACTGAAGACTAGATTTGGACAATGCCCAGTCAGGGAACAAGAGGAGGAAAAAGAATAATGAGGAGCCATTGAGGTGCTATTTCATTTGAGGTTACCTAGTGTTCATCAATCAAATTGTAGATTTCTTTATCCATGTTTCAGGAGAAGAAACCATGGCAATGGCTGAAAGAATATGAACATGGTGATGCTTCTCCAAAAACATGATAAATATCGTATAGAAAGAAATGGAGATGTACAAGTAGACATAGATGATATAAATACATAGATATTTAGATATAGATGTAAGTGGAAGGGCCAAGAGAAATGTTTAGATGAGAAGTTAAGTTAGTATACAAAGTTAAGTTAGAATACAAATACTTTTTTATCAAGCCAAAACTATATCTATAGTACTTAATGAATTTTGCCTTAAAACTTACTCAAAAATAGCATCTTGTGATATATCATCTTATTCTTCTAGTTGATGTACCACTTAATTGAGCATTTTAGGTCATATAATTGAGCTAATTTTAGTATTTTTAGATCAATCATCTCTCATCATCTGAATTGAAATAACTTGTGGTCAAGATTCACATCTTAGATTCCTTCTGTACAAATATTACATGGTGGTGAATTGAGAGTAAAAGCACAATCATTCGTTCAAATAACCGTCATTTACTGAGAACATTTTTTGTGCTTGGCACAAAGATAAATAAGTCGTAAATAAAATGCTGTTACATCCAGTCACGAAAGAGCACATAACGTTTGATTCTATTTATATGCAATGTCCAGACTTGGCAAATCCATAGAGACAGAAAGTAGGCCAGTGATTGCCCAGGGCTCGGGGAGGGGTGATATGGGCTTTGGTGGGATGATAGCTAAAGGGTATGGAGGTTCCTTTTTGGGGTGATAAAAATGTTCTAACATTGATTATGTTGATGGTTGACCAACCTTGTTGATATAATAAAAATCATTGACTTGCACATGTTAATGGATGAATTGTATGGTGTGTCACTTATATCTCAGCACAGCAGTCAACAAAAAAATGTTGCTATGTAGTTTGTTCTCTCTTGAGGAAAACATTATATTCAAATGCAATATAAGGTGGAAAGTGCAATGTTTGAGGTGTGTACGAAGAACTTTGAATGCAAAGAAGAGAAGGACATTATTTGGTCCAGGAGTATTGGGGAAGCTCAATAATCATTTGTTAATTGATAGATTGATTGATGACTAGCTGTGCCTACAGCTCTCAGCACTATATTTCCTCTTGCCTCAATAGTTCTCGACTTTCTCAGAGTTGGATATTAATTCATGAAATCAAGGCCTGGTCACACGGGAGAGGAGCATGCCCTATAGTTACCTGGAGCTCCTTGAAACATTTGCTTTACATTCAGATTGAAACCCAGAAGAACAGGAAATCAAGCTCTGACATGTGAGCATTTGGTCCAGCGGCCAGAGCTTTCTTTCCTCAAAGATTAATGAAGCACAAAGATGCCAGTTCTTTTCCTTCAACTCCCACAATAACCGGCTCTCAGCAGCCTGCCAGTTTCATATTGCTTCACTTCAATGCTCAGGAATAGGCCCAATTGGAAAAGGCCAGGAAAACTTGGTCCAAGAGTTTTTATGAAGAACAGCTTAGCAACCCCTCTAGAACATTCCATAAGCAATATTACAAGCTTTCCTTTCTTTTTATATCTAGAGATGGGGAGAATAGTAGGGGGAAAGGCATTGTAATCATGAGTCAAATTTCAAAGTCCAGAAGTTGAACCTCTGCTGGGCCCTGGATATTTTCTAAATTAATTGACCATCAAATTCTTACCCTCTACATCTGCATTACATTAGAGATCATATAACTATTTGGGGTTTTTGCTACTTAAAGGAAAGATTGTGTGGACATAATGCTTTGAGAGGGCCTGTGCCTTTTCAAAAATTATTTCAAGTTCATAGAAAGAAACAAGATTATCTTTTGTGTTTATGCATTGTTATTCCCCTCTAAGAAGCTCAAAGGACTTTGCATAGTCTTGTCAGTCTTGATAAGAGAAAATGGAGACAGACTTCTACATTAGCAGCTGACTTTAAAGGAGAACTTGGATTTCCTGCTGAGCCTTTTGGTGTTCTCCGACTGCGTCATTTGATAAATTTTGTAAAAGAAGTGCATTCCTTTAGCCCATTGATTAGTCTAGTCATTTATTCATTCAACAAATACTTGAGGATTGTGCCAGACATTGGATAGGAGGAGCTGGGGATACCAAGAGAAGAAGAACCTCTGCTCTCAAGAGGGTTTGCAGGCTGGTGAAAAGACAGGCAATCTATGAGTAAGTAAACAAAGTAACTGAAGGAGAAATAAACCTAGTGCTATGATAGGAGATAGAACGGGGGGTAAGGTTACTTACTTCACCTAGGATAAGTCCAAAACCTCCTGGAGGAGGTGGTAATTGAGCTGAAATAGGAAAGAAGAGCAGAAGCCGCCCATACAGGGAGAGTCAGGGAAATGTGCTCCAGGCATGGAAAACAGCTAGTGCAAAGGCCCTGAGGCAGGGAGGAGTTTACCTGTTTTTGGAACAAAGAGGCCAATATGGCCAGATGAAGTTAGTGAGAGGAAGAGTGGCAAAACGGAAATATAAATAGTGTCTTGTATGTGGTGGGCTCTGTGCTGCAAGCTGACAAGAATGAGATTGGTTATCTCTTATATTGACTCATAATTTGTGTAACCACATATTAGTCTAAGCCATCCACATGCTTTACCTCACTCCAAACTTATGAGATAGGCATCATCATTATCATCCACGTTTTACAAATGAGAGAAGAGTGAGTAAAACGTTGAGTCAACTGCTTAACACACACAGCTGATTAACACAGGTCAGGGAACAGGGATTTGAATCCGGGCATTTTGATGCCAGAGTGTAGGCACTTAGATAGTCTTCTGTGTTACCACCTGGTTGATCTGTGGCACTCAAGGAGTAAGGTAGTCAGAGTAAACAGGCAATAAGAATATAAAGTCTTGGCTCCAGGAAATCAAGGGATGCTAACAGGGCCTCTGCATAAGGCTAAGGGGCCAGTCCTGGCTTGCTGGGGAGAGGAACCAGGCGGAAAGGGTGAGGTGGAGCCAGTGTTCCAAGACAGTGACCAGAGACTTTCGAATCACATGAGTTGCTCAGAGGACACAAGTGATTGTGCATGCCTGAAACACGGGGGCAGGGAGTGGCTGGAGCTGCACGCTGGACCAACAGGGAGGTTCAAAGCCATAAAGGTCCTGACCTCCTTGCTGACTTCTACCACGACCCACATCACCCCAAGAATCAAGACTGTCATCAGTGTTAAAGGCAAAACAACATCTTTTTCTCTATGTTTGGACACAAGTCAAGGGAAATCAGTGAAGAGAAATTGCAGAATGACGTAATCCTGAGACTGGTACTATTAATACTCTAATATATCATACTTTTGTACGGGCAAAAAACCACGGAATACCCGAGCCTTGCTCAAGTCTGGGACTCACTCTTCCAAGTCGGGCAGGAGCTAGTCCAAGGTTATGTAATGCTGTGGAACAAGCCCCAAGCAAGGCTGTCTCTGAATCTGCCTTCTTGAGGTCAGGGAGCTATAGTTTGAGTTCTTGGGGAAACTGCCTTTTTCTGAAGAAAATGCTAAATCTAGCTCTGGGCCAGTGTTTGTGAAGGACAGTGAGGAGCTAAAAGGTCAAGGCAGAAAATGTCAAGTAGGAAAACGCCCTGGAAAGTTCTTGGAGTCGTGCTCTGTATTTATTGTGCTATCAGCCTATGGCTATTTTCCCTTCTTTCTTCATTGTGCCCTGTTTGGTCCCAGGAACACGCCTTTGGGAGGCAGGCTGGGCCAGCAAGCCTGGTTCTTACAATGTCTTCCCCTGTGTAATATATCCGAACCTAGAGGCCAAGGAACCCTGCACCAAGGGCCTTCAGTGAGAGCCCAGAAAGTTCTGCTCCCTTCGAATTAAAGCATCTTGAAAAAACCAGATAGAGCAAAAATATTAGGTAGTGATTCATCCCATTGTTCATATTTCTTCTACGTTTTACAACATTTTTCTCATTCCAGAAGTAAAATCTGTTAATTGATGAACGTTGGAAAAACACAGAAAGATAAAAAAGATGCAAATAAAAATTACCCATGATCCTATTATACGTTTTACAATTTGGGGTAAATCTCTTCAGTTATTTTTGTTTAACTATAAAATATATTAATTTTATTTTTTGTTCAGAAATACATATTTTTACAAAAAGCATATTCAAGTATATACACATGTCAGTAGACATACAAACATGTTATTACCAAAAAGTATATAACAGAGAGTGGACCACATTGCATATATGGTATCCATTTCCCATTTTTCTAATGTTTTCTTAATTATTTATGAGTCCTTTATATATTAAGAGGTCTAACTCTGTTAGTTACAAATTTTGCAACATTTTCTCAAATTTTAGTTAGGCTCTTATTGGCTAAGCCTTTTGACATGCAAATATTTATAATTTTTATGTAGTGAAATCCATTATATTTTCCTTTATGATCTATAGCATTGATATTGTCTTTAGAAAACTCTTCACCCAATACAGATTATGTAAATAAGCACCTATCTGTTCATATTAAACTTTTGTGGTTTTCTTTTCTAAATGTAAATCATTAGTCTCTCTGGAATTTATGCTGCTAAAAGGTGTGATGAAAGGATCCGGCTTTATATTTTGCAAATTGATGAGCCAATTATTTCAATATCATTTTTTGGCAAATCTATCCCTTTCTGATTGAATTAAAATGCCACCTTGATTATGTAATAATTTTTACATGCTCATAATCTGTTTCTGGACTTCATATGCTGTCCCATCGATCAGTCTGTCTGCAAGACACAGTATCTCACTATTTTAATGTCTATCTTTTAACCGATAGGGAAAGGCCCTCTTCGTTACTCATTTTTCAGTTATTTCTGAGTATTTATTGTTCCAGCTTAAGAATTATGTTGGAAATTCCCAGTAAAATCCCCTCGAGATCTTTCTGGAAATGAATGGAATCAGAACTTGAGACAGATAAAGCTTTGGGACTCTGTTCTCTCTCTCTCTCTCTGTTTCTTCACTGTCTGTGAGCCTCCCATTTCCCTTCCTGCTTTAGTAGCAACTCCCCATGGCTGTCCTGGTCTTGTTACACCTTCTTTCTCTCATTGCAGACACTGCTGTCAACTAGTCCAGTTTCTTAGCATTTCTCAGTTGTCTTTTCTGAAAGCTCAGACGATCTCAGCCATGGGTCACTGGTCAGCTATTGGATGGTCTGTTCGTGTCAGGTGCCTTCCCCAGTTCTGATCAGCTGGGGGTGTGGAATGGCACAGCAGAGAGTCACACGTGATAAAACATGACTATCTGAATATCAGGGGCTGTGGGCAGGATAGATTTTCTTAGACAGGAGTGCATGCAATGCAGACATTTGGCACTCGGCTGGACCAGGTCATAAATGTAAGCAGAATAAGTAGTATATAAAACCGTATTTTCAGTATGACTCTAAATTTTAAATATACAAAATTTAAATTATATATATATTTATAATAACACTTATTGAGTCCTTACAATCAGTGAGGCGCAGCGCTAAGCGCTTTGCGGCCATTATCTGATTAAATTATTCTCAGTCACAAGGTAAATATTATTGTCACCTCTTTACAGCTGGGAGAACTCAGAAAAATGAAAAAAAACAAACTTACTCAAACTAACAAGGTCAGTGTCAAAGCCAGAAATTGAACCAAGCTCGTTTTGTCTCCAAAGACCAGACTTTCCAATATTATGCTCATATGCCTTCTGAAGGACTAGGAGGAACTGCACGAAATACTAACAGGGTTTCCCTGTGGTCAACAGGATTAGGGATGATAGGACTTCCATTGGAGAGAGTCCAGTGTTTAAGGGCCTATATAGGCTTCAGATCTGACCTGCAGTATTTAAATCCCGGCACTGCTGTTTACTTGCTGTGTGTCCTTGGGCAAGTCACTTAACCTCTCTAAGATTCACTTCTTCAGCTATAAAATAGAAATTTTAAAAAATCTACGCCATAGAGTAGTTGTGAGAATCAAATGAGATAATCCATAGAAGGAACCACAGTGCACTGTCACAGAGCAAGTTCAATAGCTCGTATTTTTACACTTTTCAGTATTTCCCCAAATTTCTCAATGAGCATGTATTTCATTCACCTCTACCTAAGTGGAGGGTGAGAGTAGGAGTTAGCTTGTTTATCTTTAATAGTGAATACGTATATTTTAAGAGGCAATATTGAATTACATTGAGCCATTTTCCAGTTTCCGTGATAACTAATGGTGTGCATGTTTAAGAAAGCTAACAAGATTTTTATTTGTGGTTGAAGGCCCAAAAGTTCAACTGCAGAACTTATTTTCTGGGCAAACTTAACAGAGCCAGATGGAAACTGCTTCCTCCAGCACCG
This sequence comes from Ceratotherium simum simum, assembly GCF_057802395.1. Taxonomy (NCBI): domain Eukaryota; kingdom Metazoa; phylum Chordata; class Mammalia; order Perissodactyla; family Rhinocerotidae; genus Ceratotherium; species Ceratotherium simum. Next base: position 5,816,813 of record NC_141915.1, read on the forward strand.
TGCTGTTACAGGTCCAATTACTCAGGTACTCCCTGAATGCTGACCACCCTTCTAAGTTCTATAAATATCTTTTATGATGGTGTTTTTCAAAGTGAATTATTGAACCACAAGCAGCAGTCTTTTGATCAAAAGGCAGATTCCTGAGCCCTGGCTACCACCTACTGAGTCAGAATCTCAGAGGATGTGTTCCAGGAACCTTTTTTTTTTTATTGAACTAGTTCTGCTGGTGACTCTACATCCACTGACATTTGAGAATCACCACTCTATGAGATACTGGACACAGCCAGGAAAGAATCAGTGAATATGAAGATATGTCAATTGAAATATGCTAAACTGAAATGCAAAGAAAAAAAGGAATGAAAAAACAGGATAGAACATCCAAGAACTGTGGGACAATTTCAAAAGGTATAACACATGTGTAGTTAGAATACAATCATGTGTTGCTTAACGACAGGGATGAGTTCTGAGAAATGTGTCGTTAGGCAATTTTGTCATTGCACAGACATCATAGAGTGTACTTACACAAACCGAGATGGTATAGCCTACTACACACCTAGGCTATGTGGTACTAATCTCTTGGAACCACCATTGTACACTTGGTCTGTCGTTGTTATCAGAGGTTCGGGGATTCGATCGGAGACGTAAAAGACACTTTCCACTCCAAACAAATGGGCTGAAGGTATATTTTATTATATAGAGGATAGTAAAGGTGACAGTCTGCAAACAGATCAAATAGGTCAAATATTAAGAGGAAAAAACATCAGCCCGACTGGAAAGGGAAAACACCCACATCGGCTGAAGAGAAATGACACAAATCAACCGGAAAGAGAAACACCAGGTTAACCGAAAAGAGAACACATCAAATCAATTACTTCACATCAAATCAGTTACTCACAACATCCACGCCCCACTGCCGGGAGAGCCCTGTCAATCGACGCGGCTGGGCAAGGATCACACGTCCTGGGCAAGGTGTCCCTTCCACAGGTGGAACTCTCACCCGGTCTCAGTTTCCAGCAGTTTTTATACCATCAGTAATTTTCAGAGTAAGCAATTACAGAGTTTGCAGAGCAAGCATTTAGTGTTCCCATGCACAAATGGTTATCAGTGGCGTACGTGCACTGAGCCCCCTGGCTAACGTCCCAGCCCAGTAGTTGCGTACGTGCATTGTTCTCTTTGGTTATCGTCCCAGCCCGGCACAGATGGCCAGTCCATCCCGTGCTACGACGCTCCAAGAGCCTTGAAATGTTACAACTTGCAACTCCCTCCGTGAGAGAAGGGCCAGTTCCCACCACGCAGAAAGCAGCCTTGTATTTCTTTTTTGTGCTGGTGGCTGTAGGTCAATGGAGCGGCCAAACATGGCTGTACTCATGTCAAGACAGTCGTTGACTGAAATATCATTATGCAGCACATGACTATACCAGAAAGAGAAAAAGAATAGAGCAGAAAAATATTTGAAGTAATAATAGCCAAAAATTTTCCAAAAATATTAACAGTTACCAAATCACAGATCCAGGAAGTTCAGAGAACACCGGGGAAGATAAATGCCAAAAAATTGACACCTAGGCATATCATATTCAAACTGCAGAAAACAAAAGACAAATTGAAAATCTTGAAACTAGTTGGGGGTGGGCACTTTTTCTATGTAGGAACAAGGATAAGAATTACAGTGGACTTATCATCAGAAACCATGCAAGCAAGAAGAGACTGGAGTAAAATATCTAATGTTTTGAAAGGAAACAAACAAAAACAATAGCCTAAAAATTCCAAATCCAGAAAAATTATTCTTCAAAGAATAATTCTGACAAACAAAATAATAATCTTCTGTCAAACAAAAACTGAAGAACTTCATCACCACCAGGCCTGCCCTGCAAGATACACTAAAAGAAGCACTTTGGGTAGAAAGAAAATGGCACAGGTCAAAAACTCAAATCTGCACAAAGAAAGGAAGAGCGTCAGAGAAGGGAAGTATGAAGGAAAATAAAATATTTCATTTTTCTTATTCATAATTGATCTAAAAATAACTGTTTAAAGTAATATATCAATAAAATAATGTATTCAGTGATTATAGTTTATGGATAAATATAATGAATATCAACAAAGTCATAGGGATGGCGTAAGGAACTGGGAATACACTAAGGTACCTGTAATACATATGAAATGATAAGGTGTTACTTGAAGGTGGACGTAGATCAGTTTAAAAAAATGTATATTGCAAACACTAGGGTAACCAATAAAAAATTTTTAAAGAAGAATAGTTTATATGCCAAAAAAGGAGATAAAATGGAATTATATAAAATATTCAGTTAAAACCAGACAAGGCAGAAAAAGAGGGGTGAAATAGACGAAAAAAAAAGAGCAAATGCAATGAAGAGAAACATTTACAAACATGCTAGATATTAATTGAACTATATCAGTAGTCACCTTAAATGTGAATGACCTAAATACACTATTGAAAAGATGGAGATTGTCAGAGCAGATAAAAAATAAGACCCCACTATACGTTATTTACAAGAAACCTACTTTAACTATAAAGACACATAGAGATTAAATGTAAGAAGATGGAGAAAGATATACCATGCTAACGCTAATCAAAAGAAAGTTGGAGTAGCTATATTAACTTCAGACAAAGCAGATTTCTGATCAAGGAGAATTATCAGGGAGAAAGAGAGACATTACATAGTGATAAAGGGGTCAGTTCTCCAAGAAAACGTGTCAATCCTAAATGTATATGCACCTAACAACAAAGAATCAAAATACGTGAAGCAAAACTGCAAGGAAAAATAGACAATCACTATTATAATTGGAGACTTCAACACCTTTCTATCATTAATTGATAGATCAATCAGATGGAAAATTAGTAAGGATATAGCTGACCTGAAAGCACTACCACTCAAATTGTTCTAATTGACATTTATAGAACATCTCATCCAACAACAGCAGAATACACATTCTTCTCTAGCTCATACAGAACAGTCACCAAAATAGACTTATCTTGGCTCATAAAGCACACCTTAACAAATTTAAAAGAATAGAAATCATGCAAAGTATGCACTCAGATCATGATGACATTAAACCAGAAATCACAAACAGAAAGATAGTGGGAAAATCCTCAAAATTTTGGAGATTAAGCAACACACTTCTAAACTTATGGATCAAAGAAAAAGTCTCAAAAATGAATTTTTAAAAATATTTTGAACCAAATGAAAATGCAATTTATCAAAACTTGTGTGATGCAGCAATAGCAGTGCTTAGAGGGAAATTTATAGCATTAAAATGCCTATATTAGAAAAGAAGAAAGTTCCAAAATCAATCATCTAAACTTCCACCTCAGGAAACTAGGAAAAAAGAGCAATTTAGACCTAGGGCAAGTAGAAGGAAACAAATATTAAAAATTAGATCACTAATCAATAAAATTGAAAACAGGAAAACAATAGAGAAAAATCAATGAAACCAAAAACTGGTTCTTTGAAAAGATCCATAAAATTAATAAACCTCTAGCCATGCTAACCAAGGACAAAAGAAAGAAGACACAAGTTACCAATACCAGAAGGGAAAGAGGGGCCATCATTACTGATCCCATGATAAAAAAGAATTACAAAGGATCACAACACTGGATTTAATGAGTGGCTTGACCTGTTAAGTGAAGGAGAGAGAAGAGCCTGTGCAGCTGACAGAGTGGTCATTTTATTAACAGATGAATGACTGTGGATGGGAGAATGGGATAGCTTCTAGAAGAACTTGTCACATCTCAGGAGAGTTAGTGGGTACTGTGGAACCACCAGCAAAAGGATGCATGCGAAGGGAAGGAGGTGGACAAACCAGAGTCAGGATTGGGAGAAAGGCCCCAACTAGGGCTGTGCCACTCTCCCACAAGGAGTAAAATGGCTGATGCTTCACAGTTGCTTGGGGACAGGTCTTCTTCCAAATTACCTCATGTATGCAATTTATGTAAAAACAATATACTTGCTATCCATATGCAGTTTTAAGGAAAGACTCTTAGACAAGCCCCTCCCCCCTTCCCCCAAACAAAAGAATTTCTCCTGTGTAGAAATTCTGAAATGACCACTGCAGCCAGTGAAATCAGGTATAATAAGGAACTAATTTCAGTATCTAAGGGAGCTCCCTGTGAGGATGGGTTGTAGCTGCAGGAGTGTGTCATGAGTGACAGACACCAATGTAGACAGGTAACCTCATCGTGGTTTCAGCTGAGCAGAGGACCAATCACCTCCCAGGGGAAAGGAGGACGGTTCAGGCCCCGAGCAGGAGTTGTAAGTGTCAGGTGGCATGCTAGTACTCTATTACGCTCAGGACAAGGCTGCACGGGGGAACAGAGGGCATGGAAAGGAAGGCAGAAAACCCAATGGTGTGGACAGAACAAGAACATGAGTGGAAGAAGACTCTCATACACCTCTTCATGCCTAAAGCAAGAAGCATGTTCCAGACCCCAGCTTCAAGTAATTTTGTTATTATTATGTTGTTCCTTTTAAGGATGAGAAAATAGGTCAGAGCAATTACTTAATGTAGCTTATAAAGTCATGTAACTACTAAGTGAAAGAACTGGTACATGAGTTAAGATTCTCTGTCTCCATCACCATATGGACGTCCTTCTATTAATTCATTGTGTCCAATCACCTTTGTCAGCTGCTGTCTACCCCAGCACTAAAGTCCTTCAGCCAGTAAGCTGGAACTTACACTAATTCCTGACCATTCATGAGCAAGTGCATGTTAACTTCTCTGGAGTTTATTTCTAAAGTGGGAATACTAAGAATAATATCAACATTAGCAGTTGTTGGGAAAGTGAAGCATGAGTCACTTGGCTAACTGTAAGTGAAGAGCACTTTTCAAAATCTGAAAGGCTATTCACATATTTTGGTAAAAGATTTTGTGAAGACGTGTACGTTGAGGGCATAAGAAATACATGGATATACAATGGAATACCATTTAGCCATAAAAAAGAAGGAAATCTTGCCATTTGCGATAACATAGGTGGACCTTGAGGGCATTACGCCAAGCAAATAAGTCACACAAAGACAAATACTGTATGATCTCACTTATATGTGGAATCTAAACAAAAAATAACCAACCAACAAACAAAAAAAAAACAAAGTCATAGATACAGAGAACAAATTGGTGATTGCCAGAGGCAGGAGGTGGGGAGTGAGAAAAATGGGTGAAGTGGTCAAATTACCCATTATAAGATAAATAAATCCTAAAAAAAAAACAAAAGGAAGAAATGTATGGAATAACAAAAGCCATAAATATCAATGAACTCTCTATAGGAGAAAATTTAGAGTGTAAATATAAATATAGAGAAAAAAATAAAGAAGCAAGGCAGTCACTTGCAGTTAGAGGACGGGAAAATTTGCAGCATATATTGTCATAGAATCTAAGGGCAGCAAAGTCTCAAGAGAGCATGGAAAGTCAATGTTGCTAAAAGGCCCAGAATGTTCGATGAAAGTAAAGTAACTGGAGTGGCTAAAAGGAGACCATTGGTCATCTTGATGAGAGGACTATCAGGGAAGTTGTTGGACAGGACCTCACGTTGCATGAGTCAAGGCTGGCTTGAGCAGATGACCTGGGTGATCCAAAGCCTGAGGCAAGGACCATGCACTATCTGATTTAGTATCTGGGCAATGAGGAAGAACAGCAGTAGCTAAGGCAAGTAACAGTTTTCTTTATAGCTGATGAGATCTGTGCAGAAAAGGAGTAGAGATGTGAAAAACAGGTGGGTTTGGCATTGGAAGCAAAGCTCCCGGATGCTGAGCATGAATGGGGTCATGAAGCTAGAGGTATGAGACAGTCACCTAGACACAAAGCTGTGTTAAGATGGAAAATGGAAGGATAAAGTTACAGAAATGGTTTCTTTTATTAGATGAAACTTCAAGTCAGATTTTCCACTGGGTAAATATTTCAGGAGTAAGCTGTATTCCAGAGATCTCAAACCCCAATACCTATCAGGAAGGCCAGGAATGTAATGGCATAACAGAGCTGATGTGATATGCAATTACTTAAGAATTTTGAATTTCCACAAAGCAATGTGCTCCTTCACATTTTTCTCGAAGCATGTGACCCTCCTACTTTATCTTAATTTTGATAGAGACATGAGAGAGAAGGATTTCCCTTTAGGGAGTAAACCAACACTCCATGTGCTAATAAATACAACTGACCCTTGGTCTCAGGATCGAGGAGATAATACGTACAGAGTGATGCAGTCTAAGTGGAGCTAGAGTGCATGTTGTAAAGGGAACAGTCACTACTCAGGTCCTACTCGTTGTTGTCATGTGTCAGGGGGTGGTCAGGAACTATCACATCTTTCGATATTTTAAGGAAAGCCAGAACACTAGATGTTTATGTGAAATATCCTGATTGTTGTATGTTGGCTCAATTGAAAAACAAAACAAGACTGAGTAGGCCATCTGGGCACCAGACCTGCTTCAACCTGTGTCACCTGTTGTATACATTCAATTCAACCTGTCGCAGACCTGGGAGACAGCTTTTGATACCTGAGAGTCAAAGTTACTTGTGGTTTCCTCTGGTTGCACTGATTAAAGGGAAAGGAAAAAAAAATCCTTCAAAGCCAAGTGAGGAACTGGGATTAACAGTTTACCAGGACAATTGATATTGGGAAAACAGAGAAGAGGCTAAGCTAAATGGGTTCTAGCAGTTGAGCAGTTGTTTGCTTGATTTTGATAACAGGAGGCATTCTCATGGTTCTTAAATAAGGTTGAGCTAGGGTTTGCTTTACCTACTATGATGAAACTATATGTATGTGGTAAACCAACAGAGGGGTATTGGTAAAATGAATTATGGTGAAATGCTATAAAGATATTAAAAACAACGATTTAGAAAAATATTTATTTATTTTGGGAATTTCTCACTTTATATTGGTTATTGTTCCAGGCAATATTATCAAGTTTTTAAGCTTTAAAACAGATTAAAATATTACATGCAGCATGATTCCATGGCTTCATAAATTATTTATCATTATTTTTTTCATTTTCTAAAACAAGAACCTCTTTTTCCTAAAGTCGTGTTGTTTAGGTTCTGTACTAACATAAATCCCCACTACAGGAGGCCGTGACTCTGGCTGGCAGGAGATCTGGGGTTGTTTCATGATCGCACTCATGCCAAGGGAATGAAGGAATATCCCCATCTATGCTTATTTCAGAGAAGATTTCACAAAGAGGTTCCAAAATCTTAAATTACAATACTTGCCCAGATCTCTCCCTTCAATTCTCTCTCTCTCCTTTTGTGGTGGCGACTGCTTGGTTTCTCCTACTATCCATTCCTTCTAGGATGGCAGAATTTTAGCTGAGTACCAGGTTCCTCAGAATAAGGCAAAATTCCTGGTCTTCTTTGATAGCTAGGTGTAACGTGTGACTCAGTTTTGGTCCATGTGATATAAAAAGGTAACTTTCAGGAACCTTTCTTTAAGGTTATTGATCTTTTCTTTCTTTAGGGTTATAGATCTTTGCCCTCTTCCTCTTCTTAGTCTCTTCCTGCATCTTACTGCCTAGTATGTAGATGCCACCATCTTGGATCAAAGGGATGAGGGCTATATTCTAGGGATGACAAAACATGATCTGTAATAAGAAATCTAAGAATATTTTGTGGCAGAGCTTCCTACTTCTCCGGGCTATATGCTCACAGCTGAATTCCATCCTAAGTAATACACCTTCCTACCTAACACCGTAACTAGAGACATCTAATGTTTGTGTTGGGATGAGGCAGCTAATAAATCACAACCCTGCCTTCACCCTTTGTCTTAAGAGGTCTAATCTTATCCTTTACTATTCTAAACAACCCATGACCAGACTCCTTGGTACCCCATTTAAATTTTTAGATGGATAAGTTGATATGCTAGATAAGCTAGAACATCTATTTTCTACCTTTCTCATCAAAACTTTGCTTACAGTTTTAAGAATCAAAATTAATAATGCAACTGGAAATCTGGCAAGAGTCTTTCCACAACCACATTTACTTTAATTTTTTAAAAAATGTTGGCTTTTCTTACAACTTCATTCCATCAAGTAAACATTAAAATCATTATATTGTTTTCCCGAAAACCATGTTGAATTTTTTTACTGACATTTCATTAAATTTATGTTAATTCAAACAGAATCTATCACTTTTCTACAGTAAACATTTTCTTCCAAGGAAATATTTCAATGTACTTATTCAAGTTTTATCCTCTCTTCATAGTTATAGAGCCAACACATTTCTAATTAAGTTAATTCCTGGATATTTTTATAAATTTTGTTGCTACTGAAATGCCAATTTATTATTTGGTACTTTGCACTAAATACATCATAAAACTAGACAAACAGTTAAAGGAAAAACAAGATTAATTGGGTTATAGACTTAGATTTTTTTAAAATCATTGCTACTACCAGAAGTGAAAATTGCAGTGTAAATGTTCCAGTAACTCTGTATATGACAAAATTAAAAATAGGAAAGTTTTATTTAATTTGCAGGGAAATCATACCCAAATGTGTTTTTGAAGGCTTTGTCTCGTTTCGATAGTGGTTTACCTCTTTATATCAATTACTGATCTGGAAACCTTGGCATTTCTATACCTCTTTTATAAAATTGGAAGAGTCATGAGATTAAAAGACTGTTTATGATTATTTAGTTTATCCCTCTCATTTTATGCACTACGAAGTAGGCCAAGAAAGATGATGTGGCTTGGCCAAGATCACCCAGTTTTTTTTTAATGAGGGCATCAAACAGGTACAATAGAGTGGAACAGTAAAGAGAGAAGTGGTTTATCACCCAATAAACATGGGTTTGAATCTTAGATTGTCCACATATGAACTGAATAACTGGCCTCTGTGCATCTCAGTAGCCTGCTCTGTAAAAACTATGGACCATCACATTAAGTGGGGCTGTCCTGAAGATTAAATAACAAATTGCATTAAAAACAGTTAGCCCACGGTGATCACATGACACTATCTGTTCTTCAAAAGTGCTCTGTTCCATCTACATCTGGGGATAGGAGGGCTTTTGCCAATAGATACAAAGGGAATTCTCCATGAAGCAGAAGTGATTACATTGTTCCAACAGCTATAGGGAAAACTGGGGAAATAATCTTCATTCCAAGAACCAGTGGAAATGAGATAATGAGGTTGCCCCAAATATAGCAGAAGATATTTGAGCCTGAAGCCTTAAAGATGATTAGCAGCAGGTATGCTGGCATTGCTATGAAGATTCCGGTTGTGTTTGTAGCTCGTTTTCAACTGAGGAATCACAGAGTGCCCCTAATGAGGGTAGCTTTAATGACTTGACTTTAGAGCCATCTTAATATTTTGTAGCTATGGATTAGAAATTTTGTCTCTCTGTTTTTTCAGGCCAGTCACTGCAGAGTATATAATTCACTTCTAACTTTTATCCACAGAGGGTCCGATAGCCGATTAGTGTTTTCTCCATACCAGGTATCACCCCATGCAAATCTGTTCCATGAATCTTAGGTTTCTTTCCAGGTGTCCCGTCCTGGAAGGACACAGAACATCAGCCCATGCTGCACGAAGGATAGTATCCTGGGAGGCGATGACTCGGACACATGCCAGATCCAGACAAGCACAGCATCCGGCGGATTCTTAAATAATCAATTCTGACAATTACAGATGGAGCAGAATTTACATACAGGAAGTGTCAGTCAGAGAACGTCTCTGTATAATGTCAGGAAGGTTCCCTTTGCTTACCCAGGAACTTCCAGTGTCACTTGTTAGAAGAGGCTGATTATGTTTATGCATGCTGTTTGTCTACACGATAATTGCCCTGCTCTTTATGTTGTGTTCAGGTCGATTACTCCTGGAGCAATCTTATTTTGCTGGTTATCTACACTCTGAAAGGAATATGCTACTGAGATCCACAGTGTCACAAAACAGTTCTGAGAGAAGTATTTTATTGTTTTTGACACGAAGTCCAGAAACAAATAATCATCACCATAAGCATGCTTTCGGAGTTCGTTCACCTGGGGCTGTGCTGGTCCCCGCAGAGGCTGCACTAGGAAAGCAGCTCTGCCCGTGGAGTGCCGCCTCCAACCCGATGAAGCAAAATTACCTATGTTGTTAAAAATTCAGGTCATATTTTTATTTCTTCCCTCATTAAATATCACCTTTCTTACATAATTTTGCCTTTGATTCCATTAAAGAATATTAAAGCTATACCATATGTGTTTTTTTATAAAATTTGCTCTTCATCTGAAAACAGCTCTGTAGCCCTACTAACCTCCATTCACCATCCAAATATACTAAGTATAAAAATCACTAGGAAAATCATAAAAAAAAGGCTAATATATAACTGCACAAAAAGTTAACATTTCTAAGTGTTCAAAACGCCACAAGAAAACTTAAAAATAAAATATAAGCTGGAACAAAATCAAGGCTAATATCTTCAGTAAATGTATATCTGTTAAAACACAAGTAAAAACTATTGTCCCAAAAGAAAATGGGCAAAGAATACAAATGAGAAATTTACAGCTGAAGAGACAAAAGTGGCCGTTATGAATAGCAAACATTGTTCACATTCAATATTAACTGAATAATGGACAGTAAGGCAGAAACAAAATCAGACAATTACTAATTAAAACATAATTTTCTATCTCATTCATCAGATTGATAAAAACTTAAATGTTTGGCAATATCACTTGCCAGTAAGACTGTGGAGAAATGGATTGTACATACCTTGCTGGCAGGAGGATAAAGTGGGCTGACTAATGTGCAAAGCATCTTGTCAATAGTTTGCAAAATTAAAATGCACCTATCTTATTACTCAGAGATTCCACTTTTAGTAACTATCCTCAAGAAATATTTGCACACAAACATGGAGAGACATGTACAAGGATGTTTACAAGCATTGCTTGTAATAGTCAAACCTTAGAACCATGATAGAATATTATACGGCAGTTACAAAGTTTTCAATAATTGTGAGCACATGTGGAATATTATATAGCAATTAAAAGAAACTTTTAAAAAGAATAGATATTTCTTTTTTAACATACATAATGAGAAGATCTAAAAAGCATATTGTTGAGTAAAGCAGCAAATGACAGAATATGGGTACAAAATTTCACCATTTATATAACCTTAAAACCCACACACATGAATAATATACCACTTAGAGTTCTTGGTTACTATAGTTATAAAGTGCACTTCCATTTTATCGGCAGTGTTTTATTTCTTCTTTTAAAAACAGAGAGAAAATGTTAAAAAATGTTAATCATCATCCGTTCTAGGCAGGGGGATGGTTTTATTATTCTTTTTATTTTAAGAAAGTGAAAGAAAATATTATTATAAAAAGTCAAGAAAGGGACATTGACCAAAGATATAAACAGGTAATCTGCAGAAGAGAAGTACAAGTAAAAATATATTCAACATCTCTGTCAGCCAAAAGTCTGCAAATTGGAGCCACAGTTGGCACAGATTTTTGAAAAAGTGTCTAGTGCACAGTGGGCATACTGCCCGAGGAAGCCTGGGGTAAGTCTGTCAAGGCCCCTTTCCTATAATCCCCCTTTCCCCCAAATTGATCCTGGGGGAGCCAGAAGCAGTAGATTGAGGAAAGGAAAAGAGGATTAAAAGAACAAAGAGAAATGGAATAGAATACACCTTTTCCCTCTGCTGGTCCCCAGGGCCACAAGTCAGGCCTGATATCGGGGAGAGGAAAACTTTTGAATTACTTAAGAAGTTTTAAACTTGACTTTGGGACTTTTCTACACATGAACATGTGACTTACTAACCTTAATAAGAATATTCTTACAACTGAATGTGACAGTTTTCACTGGTGAAACTTGACATCGTGGGGCTTGGATAGGAGATTCGATTCCTTATAGTTGAAGGCAATGATAGAAAAACTGAAACAAAACACCACCTACCAACCACCTAGATAAGCCAAAGACCAGAAACTGGAAAGACGAGTCACATTTTGATAGAGTAACTATCTATCTGGCTTGTCCAGGCTAGTCCCTGATCGTGCTTGTTTTTCCAGAATAATTATTTACAACACTCCCTTTTATTCTCACAAGTGTCCCAGTTTGGATGATGATGAAACTCATGAAGATTAAGCCATTTGTACAAGGACAATCAGATAAAAAGTGGCAGCTCTGGAATTCAAACCAGGTCTGTCTGGCTCTAAACCCTGTGTTCTTTCCACAGCTGTTAAATATTATTAATCTGGACCAGTAGCCTGAATCAGAAAAGTCTCACAAATGAAGTTTAAGAAAAATGAATTATAACTATTACTTTCAAGATCACACCGTACTTCATACTTAAGCCAATAATTGTTGACACATAGAAAGCCTTGGGGATTGGTCTTAATGAATAAGTAAGTAAGATGTGCATACAATATAAGCATCTGGTTCTAAAAAGATCTAAATATGTATTTTCTTAGGTATATCAAACACTTAGGTCTACATTGTCCGTTTGCCTACATGTTTTCCCCATTAGCCAAAGAAAGGTAAAAGTCTATGTTTGAAGGGTCATGAATTTCAAACTCGTTGAGCTCAGATTAAATTGTTTTATGTGTGTAATAAAACTAATGAAATGGGATAACTATTCATAAAAGCTTAAAATATCAAGCAATAATTTTAATACTGTGTAAAGCTGTGTAAGCTGTGTAAAAATTATATATCACTTCCTTTTAAATATCAAATTACAAAATTGTGGCCCTTTTTAAAGAGATATAAACTTGAGTGTGTATTTGCAAAGTATTCTTCCTTAGGGACATATTTTGAAATATTAAAAAGGTCTCTGAAAACCACATACACCTCATTGTGTAAACTGCATTTACACACGCTTATGTGTGAATGTTCGCTGTTATAATTTAATCTCACAGTTTATCTGTAAATATGCAATTTTTTTCTTTTAGATTAAAACGAATATTTCCCAAACTAGGAACAAGTTTTCAATTTCTATCTCTCTAAACTATGTCTTGGAGGGAAATTACCAAGAGATCTGCATTGAGATGGAATGGTAGAGAGAATAGAAGTCTTGTGTTACCCCCTCTATTCCTCATCAGCTGTGTGACCTTGGGCAAACTGTTTAACCTCTCTGTGTCTCAACTTTGTTTATGTAAAATTGGAGTGTTACTATCTCACAATTTTTAATTAGGCTGAAAACTTAAAGTGAGCTAATATTTGTGTAGCAATGTCCTCCAAAGTACCTTGATAAACAAGAGTCTTCCTTTGTCAAAGGACTGTATAAATGCAGTCTGTTATTACTATTGGAATATACTTCTTCCAAAACACACTAACCTTCAGCAGCAAAGAACACGTGCTAACATGGGGCTCTCAGAATTCCAAAAGGCGAGCAAAGAAAGGGGGAGGACAGGCTCAGAGTTGTGGGAGGTAGAATTAGAAGGCCCCACGGAGGAATGAATCAACTCTCAGCAGATCCCTGCTTTTCAAAAGGTGCACGTGTTGGAGTGGATAAATCCTGCGGAAAGCTCACAGTCTGACAAGTTCAACTACAATTGCCAATCTCCGCAGAGCTGCTACCCAAGCCCTCTGGAGCTTCGGCAGGGAACTCCCACCTTGGCCCAGACGCACCGTGTTCTGCAACCCATCTTCCCTCGAGCCTGTAATGAAGGCTGACACTTGGCAGAGGTGGGGAGCAGAGCCACATGCTCTTAATGAGCCCTCATTCCTAAGAGGCTTTGGCATCACAGGAGCCTACCTCCTGCCATGTGCTTCCTCCAGTTATCTGCCCTGGCTCTCAGGGGCGGGAGGCTGCAGTCAGCTACAGGCGGAGATGCCATGGCAGGCCACGTCTAGCGGGAGACCCCGGGTGTCAGCACTCATTGGCAGAGTTCAGGTGGAGGGGAGAACAGGCAATGTTCAGTACGAAGTCCAGAGACACCTCCTAGACTGAGCGCTCCAAGCATCTTGTGTAGAGGAAGTGCTGGCTGGGCAGGCAGCAATGCAAACCTGTGATGGGCACAGGTCACACGTGATATCACACAGCCTTTGTGTCACACCCCGAACATCGTGTTATTTACTGAAGAAGAGAGCATTCCTTCACCCCAAAAGTCTCAACCAGTGGTTGCCTGGGTGGCTGTTGCTCTGACGCTTAAACGGCGTGATAGTTTTGCAAATGCACTCATTCAACAAATGAGAAATAAGTACCCACATTTGTCAGATATTCCTCTACCTACCTGTGGGGGCTGCAGAGTCACAGGGCTGGAATCAGTTCCTCGCAGAGCCCGCGTTCTACTAGGAGGAGACAGATAACAAACCATCTCATCAACAAGATCATTATAGAGCTTGCTTATTTAGCAAGCTCTATTTTCCTGATTGAGGAAAATAGGGATGATGTGAGAGAATAAGTGGGTCTGGGGCGTTGGGAAGACCACTTTCGAGAGGGTGGTCAGAAAGCCTCATTTGAGTCAGCAACATCTAAGTTGAGACATGCTGGGTAAGCGGGGCGCAGCCATGGAGAGAGCTAAGGAAAGAGCTTTCCGGGGAGATGGATGATGCTGGCACAGTTGGAGAACCCTCTACACACCAGGGATTGCGTGGGGAGGTGCTTTATAACCCATAAGGCAGAGGAGAGTAACATTTTATCAGCGTCATTATCATTATTTGAATGGTCCTATCCTGCACCCCCTGACCGTGTTTTCCACAGAACGACACCAACTGGGTCTGTGTTGTGTGATCCCTCCCTTGTGCTCCCGTGGGCAGTGCCGTTTGCTTACCATGTGGTGCTGTCATGGATTATCTTGTCCCTCTTCCCCTTCTGACTGAGAGTTCCTTGAAGGCAAGTCCTCTGCCTTTTGTTTTTGTGGCACCAGTTCCTGGTAGAGCAATTTTCCATAAGCTAAGCACCTTATAAATATTTGCCAACTGTATTAATGAAAGAGACGATGTCTGCGTTCCTGTTGGAGAATGAGCTGCTTTCAAGGCGGCCGGGGAGGGTGAGTGGCTGAAATTCTTATTGCAAAGTCACAGGGAGAGTCATTCACAAGGGAACTTGTCACCATATGTGCATCACTGTGGCTCTCAGATTTGTCCCACCTGTTTCTCCAGGCATGGATTAAATGAGCTAAAGGCACTTTTTCAGTTACCTTTTTTTCCCCAGTTGGGAGGAAGGATCCGCTTTCTTTATATAGGCAGAATTCAGTCTCAACTAGTTACAATAGTAGGTGTACTGATATACATGCTAAGGAGGAGTAAAAGGAAGAATGAAAAAAGAAATGCTGGAGTTGGTCTGGTGGCGCAAGCAGTTAAGTGTGCGCACTCCTCTGCGGCGGCCCAGGGTTCGTGGGTTTGGACCCCGGGCGCTCACTGGTGCACCGCTTGGCAAGCCGTGCTGTGGCGGGATCCCATAATAAAGTAGAGGAAGATGGGCACAGATGTTAGCCCAGAGCCAGTCTTCGTCAGCAAAAAGAGGAGGATTGGCAGATGTTAGCTCAGGGCCGATCTTCCTCACAAAAAAAAAAAAAAGAAATGCTGAGACAGTATTAGAGAAAAGAATAAGAATTCTAGCCCTTTGATGATAATATCCTTTTTACAATGGCCGATCACTGAAAGCTTGATTTCGTGAATGCAACTTGCAAGGACAAGTCTGAGATGTGGATTGTATCTGGGTTTGGATTTCATATGGCAGTTATCTTACATTATTTGAAATGCCAATTGATTATTAAAAACACATTTCTTTAGCTTTGACTACCATGTAATAGACAGGTAACTATCATATCGTTGTTAAACCTCCGTAAATACTGCTTATTGGAAACACATTTCTTTCAACTCAACAATATGATTGTGTATGTATCTATTACAGAAATCTTGAAACTCTATCAATTTGTGCCAAAAACACATCTCTCTTCTTTTGAATTCATAAGGCTCAAGATATAGTCTCGAATGGAGTCTGATTAAGTCCCCAATAAGGATCTCAGTCATAAATGATGACGGCTGCAGAGAAAGCTTGGCAGTTTGTTTAATCACTCAGAATAATAACGGGAAACAAGAGTACTCTGCACATTAAAAGCAGATTTGTTCAAAGCACGTTGGCCACTCTGTGTCTAGACTGAACTACTGCTGGCTCAAATGTTCTGGACAAAAATTTGTAGCAGCAAAACCCTTTTCAGGGGCAAATGAATCACTCTGTGGGTTGGGTGCATTTTTCTACCCAGTGGATTTATCGTAACATCCCTACCTTTTTGGACTGGGGCTAAGCTCTGGCGCCCTGGGCTATAGCTGTGTAATTAAGGAAGAAAAAGGAATAGAGTTTAGAGATGAAAGAATCTAAACCATCACCTAGAATAACATACTCATGCTATACAGATGAGCAAACTGAGGCCCCCGGTTAGTTCAGGGCCATTTATCCAGGTTCCGGTCCATTTACCCTTTTCGGGAAATGTAATAGATATGCAAAATCTAAACACAGTTCTGCATTACATTTTTTTCACTAAAGGGAAAGAGGCTTTAATTCTCCTGGAACTGGCTGGAGTATAAAAGACATTCGCTGTTTTATATTTATTTCCTGCTTCATTTTGGTTTAGGATAGTAAGAAAGAACATGATTCCTATGGTAGTCGTGCAGCCAGGCTGACATCTCGTTTGCCGGTGGGTGAAATACTGAAATACTTTCCTACAGGTTAGTAAATAGATGCTTCCCAGAGTGCCTGGAGGGCATCCCCGCCTCGACCATCCCAGCAGTCAGGTCCCCCTCCCCAAGCCTTCCCAGAGTCTGGCATCTAAAAGGTTAATACTAGGATGCTCCTTTAGAGCAGTGTCTGTCCATTATGACTGGTCAGCGCCTGTCCCTTACCTGTTGTTACATATTTTGAATCTCTGTACTGGATATGACAGTAGACTTTGCTAAAGACTGATATAGTCCTAAGCATTGTGAGAAATGGTCTCTGTTATAAGCTATATTAAACACAGTTAATAGAATGGGCATAAATACTAAATATGACATTTCCACAGCAATCTATTCTTCTTATAATAATAGCTATTGAGTGCTTGCAATGTACTAGCCCTCTTCAATGTTCTTAACGTGCATGAATGCATTTAATCTTCACAGGCAACCTATGGAGTTGGAGCCATTACTTTGCAGATAAGAGAACAGAGAGGTGAATTAATTGGCCCCAAATCAAACAGCTAGGAAGTGGTGGATGTTTGGCAAGATTTGAGCCGGGGCATTACGATCCCAGAACTTGAGCTTTTTATCTCGAGTGAAACTCTCTTTGGGTCGGCATGTGGATCATGACCATAGATTTGTATTTGTGGGTACTTTCTAGGTAATAATAAAAGAGAACAACTGAGACTGTAGTATAGGGAGTGTTAGACTAAATTATTACTGTGACTTAATTCCCTATTTAAATGTTGGTGAGAGGCGTCCTTGTTTGTCTGGCTTGAACCTTTGTGAAATATGCTAGTTTTGTTTTCTTTTTGTTTGTTTTTTTTCCTGCTGGTGATTATCAGATAAATCAGTGAATGACAGAGATCAGTGATAAATTATTGAATTGAAATTAGAAGTGAGTCGAGCATAAAAGGCCACATTTGTATGAAGTGTCCAGAAAAGGCAAATCCATAGAGCCAGAAAGCAGACTGGTGGTTGCCAGGGGCTGAGAAAGTGGAGTGACAGGTAAAGGGTATGAGGTTTCTTTTTGGGTGATGGAAATGTTCTGGAATTACATAGTAGTGATAGTTAAAACACTAGGGTGAATTTTATGGTTTATGAATTATATCAATTTTAAAATAAAATTCAATTCAATTTGCTCAGTAAGCACCATGCGCAAGGCACAGTGCCAGGCAGTGGCTGACTGTGAAACAATGATAGTTCTGGTGGAGGGACTGCTAAGATAGAAGGGGTGACAGACCCAGCTCATGGTGAGGATGGAGAATTGCCATCAGGATGTGCCCGGGGAACCCACTGGTGCTGTGGCTCAGTGACTGAAGGCAGCCCAGAGTCACAGTCTCCATCCAGATCTGGATACTGGATTTTATCGGAATATCTAGAAAAAGTCTTTCTCCCATGCTCACTGAAATCATACAACACTGAGAGATCATTCAGAATGACACAGCCACACTTGGAAGAAGGACCTGATGCCCAGCTTTCTCTCCCGGGCTCGCCAGCCCAAGTTTCAGTGCACCCATCAAGCAGGACCACTTATCAAAAAGGGCTTGGTGAACGCAAAATGGGAGGAAAGACAGTGACTAATCTGGAAAAACGATCGTTTAGAGCTAGGCTGTGGTGACTCCTGATAGAACATCCTGCAACCACACCAAAGAATGCCTCCTTGCTGATGGAGATTCCCCAAGTGGTTCCACCCACTCTCCCTTTCCTGCCCCGTGGTAACATTGAACAGATTCCAAATCTTTCTAGGCACCTTCAGTTATAAGACATTCTTGTACCACCTAAGATTATCTTTCAGAAATAAAAAGTCTGCTCCATCTAGTCACAATTAAAACTTCAATCTTGTATTTAATGCCGCTGAATTGTATGCTTACAAGTTGTTAAAATTATAAATATTATGTCATGTATATTCTACTGTAATAAAAATATTTTTAAAAACTAATGAACAAAAACCCTAAAACAAGCAAATAAACTTCAATCTCACCTCCAGTACAGTTTCTCCACTTTCTTCAAAGCAGGCCTGACCCATGCCTTAGGGATCAGCACTGGGGAAGGGCTGCATTTTCCCCTTTCACTCCTCCATGCTCTTTTAATCTTCCTTCCCCTCCTCACTCTACTGCTTCCAGTTTCTTCCCAGTTAAGGCAGAGGGAGCAGGATTAGAGGATAAGGGCAAGAGCCTCATAACTTGATAAAGGCTCTTTGCCTTCCGGCTTGACCTTGAGTGTCCTCTGAGTGGCAGGTGTCTGTGTGAAGGCACTTTCCATGGGTAGAGAGAGAGGCTCTCCGCAAGTCATGCAGGAGTTCTCTCTCCATCCTTTCCTGATGGGGTAGACATGACACTGCATCAATTTTTTCCAATGTTATATTACTCATGCCTCTTTATTTTCTGTATTTCTGAAGCTTTGACATCTTGGGGTCTTACAGACCCTGGAGGGACTGCCCCTCCCAGGATTAGCCAACTCCTAGAGAGAGTAAAAGACTCACCTGAGGGGTGCCTTTCACACATAAACTAAAGTAACCAATCCTGAGAGTCCTCATACCCCACTGGGTTCTCACACTCAGGGCCAGTATCCCCTGCCCTAATCGCCCCAAGGCCAGATAGCAGACAACTAGGACATCCCCTACACGCAGAGTCCGCTGAAAAATTATTCAAACTAGTCAATCCTAAACCCGCTTACCCTGCCTCACCCATTCCTTCCTGTGGAAACCACAATAAAGGCTCTTGCCCACAGTTCCCCCCACCCCACCACCTCCAGACCAACCCCCATGATTCCCCAGGTGGTTCCCTGTGGCCCTCTTCTTGAGAACTGTGAATAACAAAGTATTTTTTCAATGGCAGTTGTCTCCTCATCTGTTGGCCTCACTGTATCTGAATAATAATAAAACCTATATTTTAAAATAAATGTGCCATCACTCACCCCAGGAATGGGAAATTCAGACAGCCTTTCTATGCCCTCTCTCTCTACCCTGCCATCATGGGCTGATCTCACTGCTTGTTCCCTGGGCAAGAAGAATACCTTCATGGATCCCCTCTTGCTGGCCTCCTCCAAGAAACCAGCTCATTGCATCCAGCTCTGGTGACAACATGCCCAGGAGCTCTTGGCTTTGGAGCTCTGCCAGCTTTCAGCCAGAGGGTACAATGCCAGACTCCCCTTCTTTCAGACCTTCAGTCTTGATGAGTGATTGTCTTAGAGTTCTCCTCACTCAATTCACGGGTGGGGGTGTGGGGCAGAACATGAATGGGGGTGGAGGGAAGCACTGCCATCCAGTGACAGTGATTGCTTACTCTAATCCATTCTCAAATTTCTAGTCTCCCTCGTATAGGCTGGTGGGGTTATGGTTGCAGGACAAATTCATTCACCTCTTGGTGAGTTTTGCAAGAATGGGCCAGGAGGCAAACACTGGGACTTCCATTTAGAGTGTGAGGATACTTGGTTTTCAGTACCACCATGAGCTCTGGGGCTCTAGACGCAGTTCTGAGAAAACAGGGATTTCTTTCAATGCTGTTGAAAAGCCTCAGCCAAGTCAGTGGACTTTCTGGTTAAACACATACATATACATGTAAAATACATATATGTGTATACATACAAGTGCGTGAATGTGTATAATTATACCCGAACCTACTATATGATAACATCAGGCACATTATTGAATTTACACATCAGGATTTTGAATGGCTACATAGTATTCCATCATGTGGTTGTACAATACTTGTTAGATATTCATTTTGTTTCTAATTTTAATATATTATGAATAGCATTCCTGTAAACACTCTGTACATAAGTCTTTTTTAATCACTTTATGTTTTTCCCTTTATATGTTTTTATGGCTGACTCAAAGGATGCGAAATGTTCGGGTATTTGAAACATATTGAAAACTGATCTTCTAAATGTATTTTGCCAATTTAAACTACCGCAAGTCGTCACATCTTCATCAACAGTAACCATGATCATTTTTGTGAAAAAACAAATATGTGGCTGTAACAAGTGTTCATTATTCTTTCCCTTGACTACTGTTGATGCATTTTTTCATATGCATATGTTATTTGTATTTCTTTCTTCTATGAATTACCTATTTTTTCTTTGTCATTTTACCTACTTTATCTTATTTTGTCATAAATTTCACTTTGATAAATTAAAAAGGAATAGAATGTATTCAGCATTGTGTACAACTGATGATTATCCATAATTTCAAGTATTTCCTTTGTCTTTTTAAATATTAAAAAATTACAGATAAAATTGAAGTTCCCTTTATCACCCTTCTCCTGTTCACGCCTCCTATCATATCCTCCTCCCCGAAGAAGTAACTCCAATCATTAATTTAGTGTGCATCCTTGCAGTCTGTTGCTTGTTTACTTTTATATACTTCCATATGTGGAACTACGAACCCTATATAATATGTTATTTTTTGACATGTTTAAGAATGTATAGAAATGATAGAATTCTGTATCCATTGTTCTTCAATTTGCTTTTTCAACCAAGATTATGTTTTTAGATCTATCCATCTTGGTAGAAGTGTAGATCTAGTTCATTTTTTTAGCTACTATCTTAAAATCCGATATGATTAAATATCACTGTTTCTTTATACGTTCATCAGTTGGATCTTTGGTGTATTTCCTTTTCCCCCTATGATTCTGCACCTAGTTCCAGCATGTGGGTTTTTCCCCACACCAACAAGCAATTCTCCAACACCAACAAGGTGTCCTACAATTCAACTCAATTCTTACACTATCTACCGGGAGATACGTCAGATCCCATATTTTCAGTCCTACAAGACTGCCGCCCACCACACACACACTCTTCAGATGCCAATTGCAAGTTCAGGTTGTCACCTGTTCTTCTGACCAACTGGCTGTAGATAGGTTCCAATGACCCCTTCCTGAGGTTTGATTAATTTGCTAGAGCAGCTCACAGAACTCAGAGAAACATTTTACTTAACAGATTACCAGTTTATTGTAAAAGGATATAATTTGGAAACAGCCAGATGAAAGAGATACATAGAGTGAGGTATGGGGAAAGGGTTCAGAGCTTCCATGCCCTCTGGGTGCCCCAGTCTCCCTGCTCTCCACATGTCCACCAACCCAGAAGCTCTCTGAACCGTGTCCTTTTGGGGTTTTATGGAGGCTTCATTACATACACACGATTGATTAAATCATTGGCCGTTGGTGATTGAACTCCATCTCCACACTCTCTTCTCTCTCCAGAGGTCAGGTCAGGAAGTAGGATTGAAAGTTCCAACCCTCTAATCACACGGTTGGTTCCCCTGGTGGCTATCCCTGCCCCCCTCATCTTTACGGGATTTCCAAAAGTCACCTCATTACTATAAACTCAGTTGTGGTTGAAAAAGGCTTGTTATGAATAACAAGACACCTATTTCACCTTTTTGGACCTGAGGTCATTTCAGGAACTGAGGACAAAAGACCAAATATTATAACAAAAGGTGCTTTCATTGCTCTTATGGATTAGGAAATTCCAAGGGTTTTGGGAGCTCCGAGTCAAGAACCAGTTTTCCTTGGTATCTCCCATGTATACAGGAGGCATACATGTTATTAAAATTCTCTTTGTTTTTCTTCTGTTAGTCTTTTATTACAGGAGGGGTCTCAGCCAAGAACCTAGAAAGGTAGAGGGAAAATTATTTTTTCCCCCTGGGTGGTGGATTAAAATCAGTGCAGTCTCTCTCTGATGCCCTTATTTTAGCCACTTTGTTAATTTTGCCTCTGGCACTCCCATGGAACATTGCTAAACATCCACCTAAAGAAAAGAATTCAGAGGTTTCATTAATTAACTTAAGATGTCACACCCAATACTCAAATGGTAGTATTGCATAGTCACTTCAGCACATGTTTTGGAATCAGACAGATGATGAGAATCCAGAGCCAACGGATATAGCTTTGAATCCAAGTTCTACCAGTGAAAGAAGTGACTTAACCCCTTGTCCCCAGGTCTTATTGTCTTTATCACTATAAAGATGTTCTTTGGAGGCAATGAGATAATGTATAAGATATTTAGTTCAGTAGCTGGCACAGAGTAGGTGTTTAATAAATCAATGTAAACCAATGACTCTTGTGATGTGTACAAAACCCACAGCATATGGTAGGATAATGAACTCTGAGCTGTAATCCCACCTCTGCAGTGTACTAGCTGTGTGACATTGGCCACGTACCTTAGCTTCTCCATGCTACAGTTTCTCTATCTAGAAAAATGGGAATCATAATATTAGGTACCTCCTAGCGTTATTACAAAAATTAAATAAATTATTTTTGTTAAAGTATCTAAAACAGAGCCTCTCACATAGAAATCATTAAATAGGCATTATATAGAAGTTTTGTTAAAGTTAAAACCATGTATCAATAATATAAGAATCACAAATAGCTAAAATAGTTTTATTATTTTTCATGTTCAATCACCTTACATTTCAAAGTTTCAGTATTTAGCTTAATGATTATCTTGCCGTTGAAGTATTTTGAGTGTTTTTCCATTGAGGATGTCATTTCTCATTTAGACCCACTGCTGAGAGATGCCCAATGAGAGAACAAATGGATTTCTGGGCCCTATTTCCCTACTGATTGATTTTTTAGTCCCAGAAAAGAGTCAATGCAATGAAAATGGTTTTATAATTTTCCTCGCGTTTGATTGGAAAAAACAAGAAAACTATCCCTAGGGCTTCCAGACAGGTCTACCCAAGAGAAATAAGACCAGGGGCTTGGTTAGTGAGAAGAAAGTCTAGTAGGAACCAGACAATGCTGCTGAATGCACTTGTACGTATGTCGAGCTCACAGCAGAGCACTAAGGGCTAGTTAAGGCTGGAAAGCACAAACAGGCTTATCAGTGGGGTCCATAGCAAGGGATCTATGGTGAAAAACCCAGGGGTATCCCTAGATGAAACAGAATATGTCTCTGGGTTTCAGTTGCGTGGTATGCGGAGAGGGGAGTGTCATATGGGCCAGCTCTGCCCCATTTAATGCAGGGATCCCTGTAAGCGGTAAATCACTGCCTCAGAGTCAGAAGACCATGTTTGAGTCTGCATGGGCATCTCTCATTGCCTTAGACCCATGAATGTACCAGAACAACTATAATAATTTCCCTGCCTGCTTCATAGGGTCATAGAAAATAAAATAAAATAATTGATGCAAATTGAAGCAACTCATTGTTTAAATGTAAATTATTCTAAGTTCCCCTCAGGTCCATTTTGTAAATAAGCAATAAATAAAGTAAAAACAGATAGAAACTTGCTAACTGAATGCATTTCTATAACTTCTCCCCATTACAAAATTATATACTGCTGAAAGCTTTGAAAACATAGAATAGTGCTGAGAAAGCAAAAAACAAAAAACAAAATATGTCATTCCATTATACAAAGTGATAAATATATACATGCACACACACCTATATATATAAACTGGGAAGATTTGTTGTTAATGTTGTTATCTTCTATTTGAGGCCCCAAGAGCATATAGGTGCTTCTTTACCCGAAAAAAAATCACTCTAGAATTTAGCGTATAGGACATTCTGGAGAGTTTGAAGAGAATAAAAGATGAAGACCCCAGGTTAGGGCCTATTTGAAAGGATTCAGTTCAAAGAAATTGAACTACTCTAAATAAGAACTTATCAGGAATATGGGGTGGAAAGTGCAGAGAAAGGGAAGCTAGAGGAAGGAGAGAGAGAGGTCTGATGATTTGTGTCAAGTTAGCTAGGCTATAGGGCTCAGTTGTTTGGTCAAAGACTAGTCTAGGTGTTGCTAAGAAGGTATTTTTTAGATGAGATTAAAATTTAAACCAGTAGACTAAGTAAAGCAGATTACCTTCCATAACATGGATGGGCCTCATCTAATCCATTGAATGCCTTGTGAGCAAAGACTGAAGTTTCCCAAAGAAGGAACTGTGCTCAAGACTGCAACATAGAAACCCTGCCTGAATTTCCAGCCCACTGACCTACCTTACAGATTTTAGACTTAACAACCCCCTTAATCATGTGAGCCACTTCCTTAAAAATAAATCTCTCTCTCCCCTCCCCCCACCATATGTATATTTTTTTCTTTTTTGGCTCTGTTTCTCTGGAGAATACAGGGGTCACCAAGAGACAGGCTAGGCTGAGATGGAGGACTATCCATGCAGGAGGACTCCCTGGATAGGGTGGGTAGCCAGAGGGTTTTGAGTGCAGTGCATTATATTCACCACATCAACCCAAATGTCCAGTAAAGCTACTGCACACAAATATGCTTTGTGTGTATGGTGAATTATGGACATTTATTGAAAAATTGGAGAGTGCAAAGTTCCATGTCTAGGTTGGCTTTGGGTAGAGAGGAGAACCCATGTGAAAAACTGGATTAGGGAGTTCAGAATTTGGTGAGACAGTGAAAATACCATGAAAAGTTAAATCCGTAAAATTCTCAGGAATGTTGGGAACACTTTCAACCTCTTGCTATGTGATGGTTAATTTTATGTGTCAATTTGACCTGACCATGGGATGCCAAAATACCTGGTTAAGCATTTCTTCTGAGTGTGTCTGTGAGGGTGTTTCTGAAAGAGATTAGCATTTGAATCAGTGGACTCAGTGAAGCAGATTGCCTTCCTCAATGTGTGTAAGTATTATTCAACACATTGTGGGCCTGAAAAAAACCAAAGGCAGAGCAAGGAAGAATTTGCTCTCTCTGTGTGACCACTTGAGCTGGAAATCAATTTTCTCCTGCCCTCAGACTCGGACTAGGACTTACACCATTGGCTCCCCTGGTTCCCAGGCCTTCAGACTCAGACTCAGAATATACCACCTGCTTTCCTGTGTCTCCAGCTTGCAGATGGCAGATCTGGGGACTTCTCAGACTACGCGATTGTGTGAGTCAATTCCTTATAATAAATCTTTCTCTCTCTATAGAGAGAGATTAGATAGACAGACAGACAGACAGGTAGAGATGAGAGGATAGATAGACAGAGAGATAATGTCTTTCTATATATCTCCAAGTGGTCCATTTTTCTGGAAAGCCCTGATTAATACATGCAAGGTATGGAATAGTAGATTCAAGTCAATTTTATGTGAATCTAAGAATAATAACTGAGGGAAATTTTGAGAAGGGAACTAGAATTCTACAGTTATGTTCATGGGCTCCTTAAGCCAGCATAGTATGGGTATCAACATTGTTATAACTTCATTTGTATACTCAGTCTCTAGAGGGTTGGGGCATCCATGTTGCATCAAAATGGGCTCTCCCATGCATGCTGTTTCATGCCCGAGGTTACCCAGCAATACCTGTGAACATTTCCTTAGCGCTTGTCTTTAGATCTCTAATAAGTACATATTATCTTATTGTAATTAAATATTTGCTGAGTCACTAGACAAAAGAAAAAAATTGTATGTACATACTACAGTTTATTTAATCTTTCTCATATTTCTAAACATTTAAATTTGGCCTGAATCTTTACAGTAATGAGAGAGAGAATGGTGATCATCCTTGCACAGATATTTTTATATACATCTAATCAAATTCTGAATGTGGCATTCCTTGGTGAAAAGATATGCACATTTTAATGTGTTTGAAATGCACTGCCAAATTGCCCTCCGGAAGTGTTCCAATTTACATACCCACCACTGGAACAGGAGAAGGTCCATTTCTCTGTACCCTGTCCAGCACTCATATAATTATTCCTTTTAGTCATTGCCAATTTGAGACAAAAGCAGTATTTCATTGTTGTTGTAATTTTCATTTCTTTGGCTACTAGTGTAGTTTAAAAAATTTTAGACTTGTTTATTTGTCATTTATATTTCTTCCTTGGTGACTTGCCAGTTCATATTTTTGCCCATAATTACTACGAAAGTGGGATTTTTTCTTATTGATTTGTAAAAGCTCAATATATTGAGGATAATGGCATCTGTTCATTAATCTCTAAAAATAAAATCTTTCCTTGTTGATAATTTAATTTATCATTTTTGTAGTTTTGGGGAAAAAAAAACATTTATTTTAGGTAACCATATACGGGAATACTTTCCCCTTTAATTGCTTAAAAGCTTTCTTTGCCCCACTGTCATGTAAATGTTTAAATCAACACTTTTAGTTTTCATATGTATTTATGTTTCATCATTTCTATATAATCCACCTAGATTTTCTTTTGCAGTATAGTTCATGGTAGGGAATTTTAATTTTTTTTTTTTTGTGTGAGGAAGACTGGCCCTGAGCTAACATCCATTGCCAATCCTCCTCTTTTTTTCCCTTTTTCTCCCCAAAGCCCCAGTAGATAGTTGTATGTCATAGTTGCACATCTTTCTAGTTCCTGTATGTGGGACGCGGCCTCAGCATGGCCAGAAAAGCGGTGCGTCAGTGCGCACCCGGATCCGAACCTGGGCTGCCAGTAGCGGAGTGCGCACACTCAACCGCTAAGCCACGGGGCCGGCCCTGGGAATTTAATTATTTTTTAAATATTAAACAAACATAATTTGTTGAATAAATCCATTCTTTATCTGATAATTTGAAGTGTTACTTTATTAAATGTGTATAATATGATATATGAGTAATGTAAAATAATATATATGAATTAATATTTAGTTAATATACATTATATTATATATATGAATTCTTATTATTCTCTTTGACTAATTTGTGCTATACTTATATGATTACTGTAGGTTTATGATAAATTATAAACAAACGTCTTAACAGTGGAAGAGTCCCTCATTCTTATTTTCTTGGCCCTTTTCTTCCATTGAGTCTTCACATGAACTTAAGAAACTTTTTGGGAGATTTGAAAAATAAATCCTAGAATGGGTT
Organism: Ceratotherium simum simum; assembly: GCF_057802395.1. Classification (NCBI taxonomy): domain Eukaryota; kingdom Metazoa; phylum Chordata; class Mammalia; order Perissodactyla; family Rhinocerotidae; genus Ceratotherium; species Ceratotherium simum. Next base: position 5,844,142 of record NC_141915.1, read on the forward strand.
ATTAAAATTTTAAATTAATTAGGGGAAGAATTAATACATTTACAATATTTTTTCCCATCCTGGAAAAGAGTAGTCTTTTCCTTTTTTGAAATATTTTTATGCCACTCAGGAAAGTTTTGTAGTATTAGCCATATGGTCATATGCATTTCTTTTAAGTGTACCTGCATATTGTTGTAAGTAGATACAACTTTGTTTTATTTTAATTGATAATTGCTATACATAGGGAAGTTGATTTTTGTACAAGTAATTTTTAAAATTTAATAATTTTTGTACAATTTCTTTATAAGTGACCGACTTACAACACTTCCTTAATATAACCTTCAATTTTTAGGTGGAAAATAATATAATTTACACACAGTGATGATTTTGCCTCTCCTTTTCCAAAAATCATCCCTTTTCTATTTTTCTTGACTTGTTGCATTATCTAGAATGTTCAGAAGAAAAATTTTAAATTATGACAGCAAGGATATTTATCTTCTTCCTCATTTTAATAGGAACACACGATATTTCACCATTAAATATATTTTGATACGTATTTTTGAAGTGGTTTGAGGTAGTTATGTTAAGGAAGTGTCCTTCTAATCTTAGTTCTGAGTGTTTTTAGTTCTATTGGCCTCATACTTAAATAACTTAATCCAAGATAAAGGAAACAGCATGAGTTCAAAGTCGAGTACAACGTCACTAAAACTAGGGTTGTCAGACATCCTGTGCATAATGGATTATCCTATATTTCAAAAACAACTGTGTCAGGATATGTAATTATTTTACATTTGATCTAGGTCCGTCACTACGGATGACATCTTCTCCTTACCAATAATAATATGCCCCACATTCACTGAAAACAAAATATGACAGTCATAATAAAAAGCAAACATGTAAACAAGATTGTCGCATGGTGGGCTGGGGTCGTTCAGATCAAGTTGTGAGTCTGTTGTGCCCTCATTTTTTAATCCCATAAAATCAGCACAATCTGGGTGCAGTTTTGGACTTCAATGTGAGAAATGAATAGCAATTTAGGTTGATAGGTTTTGAAATAATGACTCTGGGGAAGACCTGAGCATATCTACTGAGCCATCTAGTGGCAGCTGAGTGTACCTGAAAAAAAAATAGTAACACTGGTGTGGTCTTCAGTTTCAGAATAACAGTGAACGGGACAACATCACTGAAACCCCCTACCCTCCCAAATCAACAGTCCAGGGCTTTGCACACTATCCGAGCACAATTACTTCTGACCTACAAGGGATTTGTTTGATCAATGAATAGAGGAAAAACCAGATTCATGCTTAATCATATACAACTTATTCTATGTTTATATTACCTATATAATAACAACCACTAATTAAAGAAAGAAAATGTAGGCAAAGGCAGTAGCAGATTTAAGTCAAGGGCCACCAATATGATAGAGAAAAATATGAGGAAAGATGAGTAACTAGCGTGTATGTGCACATGCACAAACCATGACTTCTAAGAGGAAAGAATTCTAGTTAGAAAAAATGCATTCCTAATAAAGGTAAAGTTTGTGGTTCTTAAAGTAACATACCACATTTTGATAGTGATAATTTACTAAAGCTATCTTCCATCTTCTCCTTAAATTTCTGCTTCAGTCCACATAAAAACACAGGACAAAAAAACAAACAAGCCAACAAAAAAAGAGGTAGCTTGGATCATAGCTGAGAACTCTGAAGAACAAAGATAAAGCAAATTGATAGCTTTCGAATGTTAATAGGGTTTGTCACCTCCTAGAGTGTGTAAATTGAAGACATCTGTCTGGTCTAAAATAAATTCCAAAAATCTCAAACTAATTGCTTCATATACACAATGCAAAACCTCAGAATTCCATGTGAAAATAAACCATCATTTAGAAAATAAACTTCATACAATTATGATAAAAGAGGACCTGTCAATAAGCCAACGCTTAATACAGAAGGATTATTTTGAAATAAACTTCTTCAGAGCTCATAAGAATTGGAAAGAACTGTGAAAACAGATCCTGCTACCCAAGTCCTTAGGTATGTGACGGCATTTGAAGGCGCTTAGCTGAAACTAGTACAGGTTTACATCAGAAATCTTTGTTGACTTTTTAGCAATTATAGTCATTGATAACACAAAAAAGGGAAAATAACGTGTTTTTTTAATCTGATCTCTGAAAAATAAATAGAAATACAGCAAAACCATTCCCAACAGAAGCCCAGATGAATCGCATCATAGCCTCTCACATCTCTGAAGACGAGTTCCTCCTTTTGTCTGTTCATTCTAAAAGGGAGTTAGTATTGTTTGCAGAAGGGCTGTGAAAGAAAAGGCTATTTTGAATTTTCTACAAATGGACAAACAGTGGCAAAATCTTTTCTAGGAAGTATATTAAGCATTAGGAATATTTTTGTATGGTATTGTAGGATCGAGAGAGAGAAGGTAGTTTTCATTCAATGCTGTTCTAATTCAGATACTCACAAGAGCACTGCAGGGTCAGAACGCTTAATTGCAAGCGAAAGAGACCCAACTTAAACAAGCTTAGAGAAGCAGGAAAATATATTGACTCCTGTAGCTAAGCTGCAGGAAGGACAGAATCCTGGTGTCCTCAGGGACGGCTGAGTGGGGGGCTTGACTGCTGCCCAGCATCTCTCTGAGTGTTGCTGGACCCTGTGTCAGGCTGAACGTCAGCCTTCTCCACTCCTGTTGCCTGGCTTTTCCCACAGCACTAGAACGAAGTCTCTAACAATTCCTGATTTTACATCTCCCAAGCTTCACCTTGAAAAGACGCTGTTTAGTGCAGTTCAAAAGATCTCAAGGAAGGACTCTTCTTGACTTAACTGAGTTTTTTCCTCTTTCCTCCAATCACTGTGGCTATAGAGAGAAGTTCATGCAGAAGCCAGCAGTCACCATCCTGACCCTATGTTAGAGCAGGGTGAAAGAATGGGGTGTCAACACTGCAAAAGAAGGGGATGGCCACTCCCCCCCAGGAGACAGGAGAGATGTTGGGCATTTCAACCACCAGTTTCCAGCCTAAGCACTGAGCACAGCAGAATGACCACAAAATATGAGAGTCAACTGACTCACTGATTTTTCCCTGATAAGCAGGGTTCTAGCAAGGCAGGTAGGAGCTGCCGTCTATAATCCAGGCAGAGGGAGTCTCATCTCTGCATTTAGGAAAAATAATCTGAGTGGGCCAGAAAATCCTCCGAGAAAGCCTAGCTTTCCAGTCTACTATTTTATTCCAAAATGCTAGTTTGGATACCCAAAAGTGAACTCTTTCATTGTCTTTGTGTTCTTGCAGAAATAATCACCTACACCCCACCCCCACCCCCAAAGCAGATGGTTGTTTTTGGAATTGGTTAGGGAGAGAGATTTGTGCACAGAAGTGCAGATGAGGTTCATTACGATTTTTCAGAACAATGTTGCCTGTTACACTCCACTCTCTCCTCCCAGCAAGCCTGCACGACCCTCAAAGACGTGTGTTCCTGTCTAAGAGCACACTCCACTCCCCGACGGAAGAATCTAGGTCTCTGACTGGAATCTGTTGTTGAGTTATCCCCCAGGCTCTCCACATGTTTGGATTATATGGGTACCGGTGGGAAATCTCCTATATCTTCTAGAATAAGGGTTGTTTCTCATTCCTCTAAGACAAGGCTCTATCTTAGAAATGACCCCATGCGTCCACTTAGAAGCTCAGTCACATGTACACCTAAAACTTCCCTTGTGCTGGGATAAACCAGAAAAGAGCAGCCGTCTTTGTTGAAAGCCTGCCTCAGATATGGGCCACTGCAACCCCGTGTCTACTCCATAGCGTCCTCCCCCACTGTCACTGTCCAGTCTGCAGCTTCACCTGAGTAACTTGATGAGGAAACAGGAGCTGGCTGAGCTCCTTGGCAGGTCAGCAAGGCTCTTCTCTCTGGCTTATCAGGGTCTTGCAGGATGGCCTTTGACCCGGTCTTACTAGTTGAGAGTTCTCTTTCTGGGCTAGTTATGGAATCCAAACTCTCTCTAAAGCACAGAAGCACAGTCCGCCCAGTTACGTCTAGCCACTGCAGTCATGGCCTGGAGCAGCTGACATTAGAATCAGACTTTTTACTCTCAGTCTTTTCAAAACTGCAGAGCCCACTGGGATCTAAATGATAACTTTCCTTGTTTCTTCCTGCTCTTTCATCTGATGCTTCTCCTATATTTGCCTCTGTAAATCATCTCTCTGTCTGCGGATCCCACCCTGAGCTCAATAAAACTTGTCTCTTTAATTTTAGTCTTTTTAGTTTGTAATCAGCGTGTGATGCCAATTACAAGCTATACTCTGATTCTGATATTTCCCAAGCAGGACCTTCGGGTAGTAGGATCACAGAATGACTCAAACTGCAATTCAAATGGGCAAAGAAAATGAGGTTTCTTTATTCTCTGAAACTGACTCAATCTTTCTCAAAAGTTCTGCCCACTGGGTAGCAAAAGAGTTTGGTGGCTTTCAAGTACGATTTGCTGTTGTATTGAAGATGATGATGATGGTGATGATGGGCTTCCTTCTTTTCCATGTTTCTGTTTGGGAATTAGCTCTCCCAGGCTCTCCTCATACCTGCAGTCTCACCTTAGCATTGACAGGAACACGTGGTTGGCTTCTGTGACAGGCTGGAAAGTGTCAGATCCAGTGTATCTTATTTCTGTAACAGCTGTACACAGGAACCCAATACACCAAAATAGATGCTGACTGTAGTGATGGGGGCCTACTGTTATTTGGGGCATTAACCCTCCTCACAAGCAGATGCTGCATTATGAGGGATTTGTAGAGGCTGGAGGTGGGAGGCTGAGGATGGTAATGGTGTGGGATGGCCCAGCAAGTGGAAGGTACTTGGGGAACCAGAGGCAGAAGCTCTCTGTCAAACAGAAGAAATATATCAATACTTTAACAAATGATGGAACCACACCATTGTGTATTTTATATGCCTACATGTGTGTAAATGCATGTTAAAAAGAAAAAGTCTGGAAGGAAATGCCCTAAATTGTTCATAGTAGTTACTGCAAAGGAGGATATTGGTACTGGTGTTGGAAAGAATTATCAAAGGCATCTGGGGTCTTAGCGTTTTCATTTTTTACAGAAAGCACCCATTCATATGTTGTTTCCATGCTTGAATTGAACAGTGAGAAAGGTCTGAGAAATAAACACCAACAATAGTGGTTTTCTCTGAGGAAGAGCCTACAGTTAGGGCAGGAGGATATAAGTAAAAGAAGAATTGGAGTGTTCGTTCTATAATCTGAGTTGCTTGAGTTTTCAAATGCATAGAATTTTCACATAACTCAACAAATAAATTCTAAAATGTGTCAGTTTAAATGTATCAATTCTAAAATTGTATAGCATACATAATAGATTCAGTTTATATCAGAATTTTGTATCGGATAACGGTGACGTTTTAGATCATTGGGGAAAGGATGGACTTTTCATTACATAGTTTTGAAATTACTGTATTTCTATTTAGAAAATAGAACCATCAGTTCTCACAGAAATAAATTCTAAGCACAGTTAAAGAACCAAACATAGAAGCAAAATCATATATAAGCATAAAATTGCTCAGAGAAGAGGAAATGCAAACGGCCAATGAACACATGAAAACACGTCAATTTCTCTTGTAAGTCAGGAACTATAAGTTAAAATAGCACTGAATTTTTCCCTCTTAGGTTGGTAAAATCAAAGGGGCCATTAATAGCCAGTTTTAGTGGACGTGAAGCAATCAATTCTTATATAGTATCGCCATTGGTTTAACCATTTTGGAAGAAAATTGAGAAATATTTATTACAGAGCGAGGTATAATTTCATCCTACTGAAATACAATTTCATCCTACTTACGTTAAAAATAAAATAAAATTATATCTCTAAAGCTACAAATATATGTATGAAACCATACAGGAATGGGTCAGCAAGGATCACACCAAAATAGTGAAAGCAGTTACCTCCAGTGTGAACGGTCTTCAGATAAGTCATAGGCTTGGGAAGAGGTGGCAGAGAACCAAGGGAGTGGTTAGCTTTCCCTTATTGTTTGGATTTTTAGAGTGAGAATAGAATCCATATGTTTCTTATGAAATAAAAAGAACAAAATTACTATTAAATTGAAAATTCACAGTTACATGTTTATGGAGGCTTAAGAAGAGAGTAGCCATTCGAATCCTCAGGCTCAGAATCTTGGGTTCCAAGCCCAGCTCGGCACCATTCATTCCTTGGGAAAATCATTTAGCAACTCCGAGCATTAATTTCCTCACCTGTACTTGGAGATTCCACTGCCGCGGTATCGTTTACAGTTGTTTTGAGAACTAAATGCATTAAGTCATGTGAAAGAGTTTTGCAATCTATAAAGTGCTATTCCAGTGTCAGTTAGAACTGTCACTAATCATGCAAATAATTTTCCTTTAACATCTAGCTGTTGAATATTTAAAAACCATATTTCAAACTGAAATAAAATCTGCTTAAAGTAAATTATGGTTAATCTGATTGATTCTCTCTTCTAACTGTCCCTCTCTCCTTCTCTCCTTCCCTTCCCTCTTCTCTCCTTCTTACCTCCTTCCACTTTTTTATTTTAACTTTTAAATTAAGATTAAAATTAAAAATGTTTTAAATGTTATGAAAAAAGCAAAGATTAACATAAAAAATACCCTTGTTAGTACCACCCAGACTTAACAATTGTTGATATTTTTCTCTTAGTGGCCTTAAAAAAAAAAAGGAAGCTACAATTCCTTTTAACCACTCTCGCTGGTCCCTCTCCTTTCTCTATCTTCCTAGCACGACAACTATCAGGAGTCTGGTTTATAAACTCCAGTACTGTTTAAAATATATACTTTCCTGTACACAAATATGTCCATTAGCTCTCTATGGCTGTCAGTATTGTTCTTTGTAGATACTTGTAAAAAATTGTATATGAATTATAAACTATAAACTCCAACTCTTTCTTTGAGTTGAATTTACATGTACACAGCCTGCAAAAGCCTGTGGTTCTCATGGTTTCATGCACCACTTTTCAGGTGAGAAGTTTTAGAACAGAAAAGAATGAACATATATTAATCCCCTATTATGGGGCAATATTCCTTTACATACATTATTTCAATTCTTATGATAACGAGGTACAAGTTTTATCCCCTCATTGTATAGATTATAAAATTGGCTAAAAATGTTAGATTATTCCAGAAGCTCCTCACTTCTTATGATGAACACCCTGATCCCAGCCACCATGGTTCCCCTTCACACTGCAGCAGAATCTAAATGGTTTGCCTGTGTCCCCTCTTGCCTTCTATAGTCTCTTCCCACACCAAAGTCAGAGTAATGTCTCTTGTTACTTCTGCCCAAGGCCCTCTTGTAGCTTGTCACCCTGCTTAGAATTAAGAATCCTTAGAGTGACTGCAAGGGCCCTGCACCGTTTGGCCACTATTACGTCTCTGACTTGTCTCCTGCCTCCTTCACTCCATTTCTGCAGCACCGGCCTCTGTGTTCTTCAAAGGACACCCCAGGCATGCTCCTGCCCAGAATCTTGCCAAGGGGCAACCAGTTGTTTCTTCTGCCTGAAGATTCTGCCATCAGATATCCTCAAGTCACACTATCCTTTCCTTCAAGTCTTTTCTCAAAAGATATCTTCTCAGGGAGGTTTACCATAACGAGCTGCTGACTTCTGGAACCCCATATATCTCTCCTTAGTAAGCATCACTTTATGGCACCTTTACTTATTTTGCCTGTCTTTCTCCCAAGAAGATGTTGAATTCCATGAGGTCAGGGATTTTTTTGTCTGTTTTTTAAGCCCCAGTACCTAGAATAGTGCCAAGAACATAGCTCATGCTTAGAAAATATTTATTGATTGAATGAATGATTCTTCAAAGTCTATTTAACCAGTAAGGGGTGGATATAGAGTCCAAACAAATATCTGACACCAATATCTAATGCCAAACAGCCTCTGAGAGAAGCCCAAAAGGATCATGGTCCATTATAGGAACTCTTGCTGGAAATCTGGGAGAATAACTGAGTAAGGTCTTCCTCAGCAGCAGGAAAGAGGGAAAGATTACATGGCTGTAGAACCAGTGGCTCCACTCCTGCTTGGGGGAATGGGGGGATGGAGTGGGAGTTTTGTCCCACTCCCAGTTCTTGAACCTGGAGGACAGAATCTACAATCAGATAAACAGACACCTGCTCTCCATACTGCGAGACAGAGAACCAGATGTGGTAGTTTTCATATCACTCAGAAAGAACTTCTTTTTCTGCTGATTTAATTCAAACCTTCTCCTGCCTAGACATAAACTCAAACAGAGAATCATTAGAAGAATACCTACACATCAGGAAAAGATATCAAGGAAAGAAAATAAATAGCCAAATGTTTAGAAATACCTTTGATTCATATCGAGTTTGAATGACTTAAGCAGTTACTAGTCACATAGCATGCAATTATTTGGGAGTATCCTTTTTTGCCTGGAGTCTCCCTTTTCGCTAAATCATGTACACTCCTTATTTTCAGGGTCACCCTGCTCCTTCCGCAGCAAGCTTCCTTTGACTGAAAGTTGATAGGGCACGGTTTCGGCAGGTTCTGCAGATCCAGAGGGCAGAGTTAGAAGTCCCCGTGAAGCTAGCTCTGTTCTACAGGAGGAAACACAGCTCATCTGTTGAAAGTCCTAAAAACTAGCCTCTGAATTATTCTCCAAGGCCATTCCACTCTTATATATCCATCAAGTACCATATTTCACTTCATTCGTTCCTTTTATATATCAAGTTGTGACAAATGCAAATGGAAACTTTCCAGGAAAAATAAGTTTATCTGCACAAAACCCTATGGTATCCCATGGCAATTTATTATTTTTCAATTAAATTTACTGCTAGTTGGCAGTTGCCCTAGTTTAATTTTCTCCTGTTTGTTTACTGAACAGGGAAACACATAATACAAAGCATAATAAAAGTCAGACTGAGTTAATTAAATGTGGAACCAGGAAACTCTAACTCTGCCTTTTGAACAGTTTTCTCATTAGATCTCCTTGAAAAATATCATTTTTAGCTGAAATTTATTTTGACATTTGCAATACATTATTCATTTGGGTCACATTTTCTTTTCTACAACCCCAGGAAGGGAGTTGACCTTAGTTCACACTAGTTTGTCAGGGGATAAAGGGGGGTGATGGGTAGTGTTGGGATACCCAAACATTTAAATCAACTTGAGGTTCTTGTGGGGCAAGGAGAGGTGGTGCTATTATCTTCTTTCAAGAGGGCCGGGGGTGGGGTTTAATGACCAGGACACATCAAGAAGGATTAGACAATAGACCTTGTAATTAAATGGTTTCATTTCAAGACATTTTTAGAAACTCTTTGATGCCAGTCTTGTGATGATGATGATTCTTGTACGCAGAATATCAGCGTCTCGAAAGCAAGAACAAAATAAAATCCTGTAAGAGATTGCTTTGGGGGAGTAGGGCAATGAATTCGGAAATTTATAAAAATTCAGTGGCATTTCTTGGGTCACATCTGTCATGTGGATATAAAATACATTTCAATCTGTAACTGAAAAGGGCTTAGGGACTTATGATGGAAAGTTAAATAAATTTCTGTTCATCTTATGTGATTTAACCACATATATTCAATTAAAGTATATATCATTTTCCAGGCCCATGGTTGGATTTTAATATGTGCTAGGGTTATTTAAAGGTCTAATTTTCAAGGAGAACCCCTGGGAATCTCTAAGAAATTTTGTCATAACATATAGCAGTCCCATTCAAAGACAAAGGAAAAGAAAAACGTTTTGCCTATTATTTTATTAATGCTAATAGGTTTTAGGTTCTGAAGCCATACTAATAGGCTTCTCCAAGTATTATACATTTTGCATAAGATGTAAGAGACCCTACTGTTCAATATTGAATCAAAATTATAATTTTTGGCCAACTATTAACATTATTAAAACATTAAAATAATATTTGAAGATTCCTTGTTCATTCTTTTTTTTTTAAGTGTTTTCCCCCCAAAGCCCCAGTGCATAGTTGTGTATCCTAGTTGTACATCTCTCTAGTTCTTCTATGTGGGATGCCACCTCAGCATGGCTTGATGAGTGGTGAATAGGTCTGTGCGCAGGATCTGAACCAGTGAACCCTGGGCCGCCAAAGCAGAATGCACAAACTTAACTGCTATGCCACTGGGCTGGCTCCCCTTGTTTACTCTTTATTATCTATATTTACCTGTATCAATTTTTAAATTTTTCTTATTCTGAAGTAATACATGTTTATTATAGAAAAATGTGGAAAAAATAGAAAAGTACATGTAAGAAAATTAAATTTATACTTAATTTCCCAGAGCCATAAAGGTAATCACTATTTGGTTCTTGCTGCCATAGCAGACAATAATTTTATACTTTCTTACATAAAATTTTACATTAGTTATACCTATATTAAATTTATATTAATTTAATTATACCTGTAATAGAGTCTAAAAATTTCAGACAGAGCAAAGTAAATACTTTGTACAATCCATCCCTTCCCTGCACCCTCCCTCCCCCACCCCAACCCAGACCTGGCCTCAATTCCACAATTATCACCAGAAATAACCAATAGTGTTAACTTTATGTGTACGTTTCCAGATGTTTTACAGATAATTACAAACATACATGCACATATAGAAATAGTTACATTTTATCTTACTGTTTTTTAAATAGGATTAGTATTAAAGCCTATATATGTACAATTATTCACCTTTTTTTTTACTTAAAACTATGTCATGCATATTTTTCCATATCAGCACACAGAGTTCCAGCAAGTCTTTTAATAGCTGTATAATATTCCATTACATATATTCGTAAATTATTGAACTAGTCCTCCTTTCAATAGAAATTCAACTTATTACCAACTTTTTCTACTTTGTAATCCTTGAATTCAGCTCTTTCAGAGAAGTGTGTTTCTCTGGGGTAAATATCAACATGTAGATTTGCTAGGTATAGAAATAATCAATAAAACAAAAATAGTTAGCTATATCGGGGCCTGCCCCATGGCTTAGCGGTTAAGTGTGCGCACTCTGCTGCTGGCGGCCCGGGTTTGGATCCCCGGCGCGCACAGACGCACCACTTCTCCGGCCATGCTGAGGCCGCGTCCCACATATGGCAACTAGAAGGATGTGCAGCTATGACATACAACTATCTACTGGGGCTTTGGGGGAAAAATAAATAAATAAAATTAAAATAACTGTTTTAAAAAAAATAGTTAGCTATATATAGGCATCACAAAAAACTTAGAAGTCACAGGAAGAGAAGAACTGGGATTGCTCATCTTAACCATAAGGAGTTTCCATTTACTACTTTGAAAACAAACCGTCTTAAGTTGCTTAGAAAGCTTTTATTGCTATCTTATTTATATTTGCTAATACTTTTTGGAACTATGATTAATTTTCAAACTTAGTTAGACATAGTTTCAAACTTTTGCACTTAATGATCTTAACATTTTCAAAACTTAAAACTGATTTAAAGTGACATCAATGAAAATAGTCAGGACCTTCAAAAATTCTCTCCGCCATAAAAGCAATGAGAACACTTGCAAAGTTGTCAGAATTAATTTTTCACAGCACTGGAAATTAACCAAAGTTTTCAGCAACCCAGGGAGTGTTTATTCAAGAAAAACGGCTGAATCTTGGTAAGAACAGCAGATTTGTAGAGTTTCAACCATTCATATTCCCATCCCCTGTCTCCAGCTTTGCAGCAGCCCTGAAAACCAACAGACTATAATCGCAGTGAATGCCAGCAACCTGGCAGCCACTAAAAAGGGCTGATTAGGGTAGAAACTTGTTCAAAACCCCATTCCCTGCCTGGTGATTCCCTGGAAGCCCCCACTTGAAAGACTGTCTTTGTTTGACTTGACTCACAGCCCTCCCCATATGAAGAGCTCTTTTTGCCCAGAGGAACTTATTGAAAATAATCAAAGACAATTGTTTAACATCATGACTGCCTAAAGTGGCAATACCAGTAAGGCACACAGTAGGCCCACCAAAAAGCTTGAAAGGAAAATCTGGAAAATAAAATATCCAGAGGGGACTTTGAGAAGCTTTGACGTATTACTGGGAGTCAGAAATGTCACATGCATGTGTAGGGTTGTGTACATGCCCAAAGCTATGAGCATTCTCAGGAAAGAGTTGAGAAGGCCCTAAGCTCTCACCTCTGGGTAACCTTTAGGCTTTGTGCAAGCAGACATTGAAGGATAAGACAGAGTTGTAAACTGTGCCCCTAACGTACACACAGGACCCAACGGCAAACACAGGGAGATGTATTGGTTAGAACCATTTCAGAAAATCTCTTTTCAATCATTAGCTGACCACTAAGCTAATAAAGCAAGACTTCATAGGCCACACATGATAAAGAACATGGATTATACAGAATTACTTCAGAAAAGTCATTAAACAAACAAACTAAATGACAAAAACAAAAACAAAAACAGCCACAGCAGCAAATCCTAAAGGAGGATTGCGGAAGAATCCAATTTCCAATATTACTACATTATATTACTTAAAATGTTCAGTCTTCAACAAAAAATTGGAAGTATGAAAAGAAACTAGACAATATAGCCCTTATCCAAGAAAGAAAGCAGTCAAGAGAAACTGTCCTGAGGAAGCACAGATGTCAGACGTATTAGACAAAGACTCTAAATCAGCTATTTTAAATATGTTAAAAGAACCAAAGGAGACTATATCTAAATAACTAATGGAAAAAATGAGAAATAATCAAATTAAAAAAAAATAATCAAATAGAAATTCTGGAGTTGAAAAGTTCAATAACTGAAGTGAAAAACTCAATAGAGGGGCTCTGTATTAGTTTCCTATTGCTGTTGTTAACAAATTTAGGAGCTTAAAACAATGAAAATTTGTCATTTACAGTTCTTGAGGTCAGAAGTCTGAAATGGATCTCATAAGGCTAAAATCAATGTATTGGCAGGGTTGTGTTTCTTTCTGGAGGCTCTAAGGAAGAATCTATTTTCTGGCCTTTTCCAGCTAGAAGCTGGAAGCCTCTAGAAGAGGCTGCCCACATTTCTTCACTCATAGCCCCTTTCCATCTTCAAAGCTAATCATGGCAGGTCAAATCTCTCTCATGATGCGATCTCTCTGGTTCTAACTGTTCTGCCTCTTTTTCCCCACTTAAGGACTCTTGTGATTACATTGGGCCCACCAGATAACCCAGGATAATCTCCTTGTGTTAAGGTTAGCTTATTAGCGCCCTTAATTTGATCGGCAATCTTAATTCCTCTTTGCTATGTAACATAATATAGTCACAGATTCTGGGGTAGGACATGGACATGTGTGGGAACTGTTATTCTGCCTACCACATGATCAACAGCAGACCTGAGTAATCAGAAGAATGTATCAGCAAACTTGAAGAAAGTTCTTGAGATTATCCAGTCTGAGGAACAGAGATAAAAAAGAATGAAGAGAAATGAACAAAGTCTCAAAAACCTGTGGGACTTCAGGAAGCAGACCAACATACTCATAATGGGAGTCCCAAGTCTCTCCTAAGGAGAGACAGAGTAAGGAGCATAAAGATTTATTATTTGAAGAAATAATAATCAAAACACTTCTAAATTTGATGAAAAAAATTCTCATCTTTTTCTCCTTGAGTGCCAGGAGGTTAAAAAACTGTAAAGTACAGGGCCAGATTAGATGAATAAGCAAATAAACAAATAAATAATATTTGTTGGCAAAGAAATTTTCTAATTAAAAACTGGCATCTTAAAGCAGAAACATATTTCTGATATTATGTTTTCTTTCTGAAAGAAAAGAAAATAATTTTGAGCCCCAACTTCTCCCTTTTGGTGTTTCCCCCAGATGCACCATTTCCTCAGAAACCTGAATCTGTACAAGTTTCATGATTTTCTTTTCAATTTATTTTCTATTCTACTTTTACCCATGTTGTGATTACTTGTTCCATATATTGGCATGTCAAGCCTCTTGGCTTGTTTTTTTTTTTGTAATAGATTTCTCCCCTTAGAATTTAAATCCACTCTGGGCTGGCCCCGTGGCTTAGCGGTTAAGTGTGCGTGCTCCGCTACTGGCGGCCCAGGGTTCAGATCCCGGGCGCGCACCAACACCCCGCTTCTCCGGCCATGCTGAGGCGGCGTCCCACATACAGCAACTAGAAGGATGTGTAACTATGACATACAACTATCTACTGGGGCTTTGGGGAGAAAAAGGAGGAGGATTGGCAATAAATGTTAGCTCAGAGCCGGTCTTCCTCAGCAAAAAGAGAAGGATTAGCATGGATGTTAGCTCAGGGCTGATCTTCCTCAAAAAAATAAAAATAAAAAGATCAGGTTTCTAAAAAAAAAGAAAGAATTTAAATCCACTCTTTACTTACTATCTGGGACAGTGAGTACAGTCTCTAGAGATTATCAGTGTGGTGGCCACAAAGCTTCTGAGTGATTATAATTTACAGGTCCTTTCACTAACAAAAGGAGAAGTTCTTAGTGCAATCGCTTCGTCACAGGGCCACTGGGTAGGTTTTAAGTATGGTTCCATTCTTCAGACGGTATAAAGGATTTCAGTCATTTTTCCCCTGGCAGAAAGTGGGTGATCAGTATGGTCCCTCTGTTTTAAGAGTTAAGATCAGGTGGTGAAAGTCAACCTGGTCAGTCAGAAATGGAGATGAAGATTTGGAGATAAGAAAAGCCTTGAGAGATTTGTCCGGTGAACAGTCTGGTGGAGTTGAGCAGTTCAAGAAGCTCACAAGTTGGGGGTCGAAAGCGTTTTCTTCAGGCAGAGATGAAATCTGAGATAGAATTATTCTCCAGAGCACACTGTAGATAATGACTCCACTCATTTGGATTGTAAGAAAGGGCCTGCATATATTTTAATGAAATCTCCTAACATAGCCCATATGGATTTGTAAAGAGTTAGTAAAATATTATTTAATAGATGACTGTCCTTATAAGAATATGACTGGCTTTCACAGAAAATCTCAAGGCCTCAGAAATGCTGATTAAAAAAAAAAAGAGTCCCACTCGAAGGTTTTACTGACTCATCTAATTCTGAGTGACATGAGCAGTTACAGTGTTGTTGGTTCTGTAAAGCTTCATATACTTTCATTGTAATTTGTCCAATAAAGTATGTGCCCTATTGCCGTTCATGGATAAGGACATTTTAAACTTGGGGATTAACTCCCTTAGAAGTATTCCACTCATAGTCAGCTTTTCATAGTCAGCTTTTTATGTAGACATGTTTTCCTAAATAAATTAAATATGGCACTAACAAGTTGGAAAAAAATTAAATTTTCTGTTGAGAACCAAGATAAATTCATAAGTTTTACAGACTAAACTCTTGTCTAATTAACTATAAATTTTGTTTTAATGTTCTATTGACACTCAATTGTCACAAATTGACCAGTGGAAACACATTTTAATTTGGTTTCTTGTGCCTTTTTAACATCATCTCTGAACTTAAGAGAGAATCTTTGCTTCCTAGCAACAAGAAATTCAAGATGTGAAATTATCTCCAAGCTAAGAATGCTTAGTTTTTTGTTATTGCTATTCTTGTTTTATTGTATTTTTTAGTGGCTAACTTTACTAGGGGCCAAAATTTAGAAACCAGATATAAATTTCATTGTTTCACATGAATACTGGTATCATTGAGTTATAAAAGATATATTTCTCTTCTGTGCATCCTTTGTTTTTGATAAAAACATCTTGAAATTAGGTTTAAAGTGTGTTCCTCTAGTTGAGTCTCTCTTTCAATGTTATTCTAATACAGTACCAATTATCTAAAAAACAACCCATTGAAATTAATAATACAGTTTATCAGCAAGTTTTCTAGATACAAAGTCAACATTAAAATACCAATTGAATTTCCGTATCCCAATAGCAATTTATTAGAAACAGATTTTTTTTAAAAAAACCTTATTATCAGAAATAATCAAATACCTGGGAATAAATCTAATAAAAGATGTGCAAGACTTCAAAGCAGAAAATTACAAAGCATTATTAAGAAAAAGTATATGGCACCTAAATATATGAAAAGTATACCATGATTATTAATTGGAAAACTCAACGTTGCAAAAAGTTAATTCTCTCCAAATTGATTTATAGCTTCAGTGCAATCCCAATGAAAACAACTCTTTTTTGTGAAAGTTGACAGGAGGATTCTAAAATGTATATGGAAATGCCATACATGGTATTAGTGCAAAGATGGAAAAAATAGACCAAAAAAAAATAAAAACAATAACAAAGATCCTAGAGAGAGAAACTTGATTAATCTAAGCACTTGATTAATGGCAGAAATGGCATTGCAGAACAATGAAAAAATAAGAACCTTGTCAATAAATGGTGCTGGGACAATTGGGTATCCCTATTGAAAATCAGAGGTTTGACCCATAGTTCAAACCTTGTACAAAAATTAATTCACGTAGATTATACACTGATATAAGAAAGGCAGTAGTATAAAAGCTTTTAAAAGTTTTTGTATGAATGTATGCTGTAATTTCTCTCAGGTAAATACATATAGACAGAATGACTGGATCACATGGTAAGTATATGCTTACCTTTATAAGAAGTTGACAAATTATTTTCCAAAGTTAAGGTATAATTTTCCTTTCCCACCAGGACAGTATAAGAGTTCCAGTTGCATTACACCTTCATCAACACTTGGTATGGGTAATCTTTTTTAAAATTTTAATCATTATAACAGATGTGTAACAATATTCCAATGTGACTTTAATTTGCATTTTCCTAATGGCTAGTTAGTTATGTTGACTATCCTTTTATGTGCCTAATTGTCCTCTGTATATTTTCTGTGGTAATGTGTCTGTGCAAATCTTTTGTCCATTTATTAATAGGATTGTTTGTTTTCTTATTATTGAGTTTTTGAGAGTTCTTTATATATTTTGGAAAAAGTGTCTTTCAGACATATGAAGTGCAAATATCTTCTCCCAGTCTGTGGCTTGTCTTTTCATTTTGTGTGTGTGTGTGTGAGGAGGACTAGCCCTGAGCTAACATCTGATGTCAATCCTCCCCTTTTCTCTTGAGGAAGATTGGCCCTGAGCTAATATCCATGGCCATCTTCCTCTACTTTATATGGGACACCGCCACAGCATGGCTCACCAAGCGGTGTGTCGGTGCACGCCGGGGATCCAAACCCGCAAACCCCGGGCCGCTGCAGCGGAATGCGCGCACTTAACTGCTTGCGCCACTGGGGCGGCCCCTGTCTTTTCATTCTTTTAACAGTATCCTTTGGAGAGCAGAAGTTCTTAATTTTGATGAAGTTCAATTTATCTATTTGTATTTTTTTTTTTTTTTTTTTGTGAGGAGGACCAGCCCTGAGCTAACATCCAATGCCAATCCTCCTCTTTTTTGCTGAGGAAGACTGGCCCTGGGCTAACATCCGTGCCCATCTTCCTCTACTTTATATGGGACGCCGCCACAGCATGGCCTGACAAGTGGTGCGTTGGTGTGCACCCGGGATCCGAACCGGCGAACCCCGGGCCGCCGCAGCGGAACGCACGCACTTAACCGTTTGCGCCACCGGGCCGGCCCCCTATCTATTTGTATTTTTATGAACAGTACATTTGGTGTCATATATAAGAAATCTTTGCCTAACTTGGGGTTTCTAAGATTTTTCTTCTATGTTCTTCCAGAAGTTTTAGAGTTTTAAGTTTTACATTTAAGTCTATGATCCATTTTGAGTTAATATTTATATGGTATGAGGTATAGATCTAAGTTTAATTTTTGCTTATGTATATCCAATTATTCCAGCACAATTTGTTGAAAAGATAATTCTTTCTCCACTAAATTGGCTTTGTACAAAAACAAGTTGTCCATATTTCTGTAGGTCAACTTCTAGACTTTCTGTTTTTGTTTTTTGTTCCATTGATCTATTTGTTAATTTTGACTCTAGTTTTGCGTGTATCAATTAATCTAGCTTTATAAGAAGTCTTAAAAATCAGTGTAGTCCTTCAAATTTGTTCTTTTTCAACGTTGATTTGGCTCTTCTAGAATCACTTTATCTATTTCTTCAAGAAAGCCTGCTGGAATTTTGTTTGGAATTGGGTTGAATTGATTAATTTTAAGAGAACTGACATCTTAATGATATTGGACTTTCTGACCAATGAACATGATGTACCTCCCCATTTATTTAGGTCTTTTTTAGTTTCTTTCAATAATGTTTTACAGTTTTCAGTGTACGAGTCTTTCATGCCTTTTGTCAAATTTATCCCTAAGCATTTCATATCTTGATGCTATTCAAAATGATATTTTTAAAATTCAAAGTCCTATTGTTCATTGCTCTTATACTTTGTGCTGCAAACTCTAGCTGCCTTGGTTTTCATGAACTCATCTTCACCTTCTCAGCTCACAGAGTCTACCAGGCCAGCCTTTGGTTCCTACTCCCTGTGCTTTGACCTGAAAACTCTCTCAAAGTAGCAATCTGGGAGCGATTATAGGGTTTACCTCTCTGTTGCCATTTCTCAGTAATCACTCTGCTTCATTGCCTGATGTCCAGTGCCTTAAATATTATTGTTTCATATATTTTGTCTTCTTTTTTTTAGGCAAAGGGGTCTCTTTTATTCCATTTGTTGGAAGCTGAAGTCTCTTTGAAAGGATTTCCTGATAGGAAAAGAATGGGACGCTGAGACACCGGGTGCTTGAGGCTGAGCTGATCAAGCCTCTAGGTTCCTCTAAAACCTGCAGGCTGACAGAAAAAGTCCTCAGTCTCTCTTCTTAGAGGAGAATAAACTCCACTTACAAAAACTCTGCAAAGATATCACCTGAGGCAGGTGTCTTGCAAGACAATGCTAGTCCTCTACCAGATCTACACTTAACACCTCTTATTGCCTCCAGACTTCTGTTTAAGTTTTCTTGGGCTCCAGTGTTTGGGCTCAGCATAGCCTGAGAGGATTGTTGTAGTTCCATCTTCTAGGAGGAGGTCACTAAAGCAATTATTACAACACCTGGTTAACACCCACCAGCAAGACTTGGGGGAAAACTTATGAGAGTAGGTCCTCAGAGTGTTGGACTGGGAAAGCAGGTAGTGGCATGTAAGACCACATAGGGGGAATTTATTAACATAGATGCACTCTCCTATGACTCTAGTTTTAACATCCTAGCAAAGCCACCTGGAAATGATTCTTAAACACTGCTAGGAAGATTCTTTGAAGCTTGGTCAGAAAATGACCTACAACATATGAAGTAGAGATGCTAGAACTGCCTTAATATGATAGTAAGGACAATCAGAAGATGCAGGGAAGTGGGAACGTTAGAACAAATTCATCATATGAGGTCAGACAATGCACCAACTGACAATATACCCCAAGAGGGCTCAGAGGACACTTCCGTCTCTAGGCAATGAGAGGGAAGTCTGTCTTTTGTAGATGACAGCTGACAAGAGTAGATTTGGCCCTTTTGCATCAATGGGGATGATAGGCTTCTATAATGGCAGCACCAGGTAATGGTGCTTAGCCATTAGAGACAACGTTGGTGTTATTACTGCAATGGGCAGCAAGGGAAGAGTGGCCATAAGAGTGCCTATCTAGGCCAAGTGCTAACAGATCATGATGTCCCGAGGGACAAGATACATAGATTGCCAACTAGGGTGTTACTTAAATTGGAAACGGAAAATAAATGAAACGTGTTGAAAAGAAGTATGACATTAGCTGCAATGGAAAATTGCAATCTCTTACCCAGTTTCCAGATTTAAGTCAGATCACAAAACCAGAATTACTCATTAGAGTGGGCGCCAGCCACTTGAGGAAGAACTCTGCAACATCACCACAAGCATATTCGGTAAACATTCTCCAACACTTTCCCTAAATAAACTGCAGCCATTCACCACTGTATGCTGGGGAAATGGGAATACCCAGATTTTAAAAGGTCAGTTGGATAAGGAGTCTTAACTGACACTGACATCAAGGAACCTTAAGCACCAATATGGTCCTCCAGTTAAAGTATATTCCAGCACATGTGAAAACGTGATGTAAATGGAATCCTGCAATGAGTCCACAGGAGTTTTCTAATCCTCAAATGCATGACCAGGATGAATATATTTAGCAATTAGCAGAACTCTCACATTGGTTCTCTGAGTTATACAATAAGAGTTATTATGCTAGGAGAAGTAGTAAAAGACCCAGAAATTACCCACCCCTAGTACCCTAGGCAAGATTGTAAACTATAGGAATTAGCATTCTGGAAAGAATTGAAGAGATTACCACCAACATCAAAGACATTGAAAGAGGCAGGGCTGGTGGTCTTATCCCTCTCCCTTTTAATTAAACTGTCTGGTCCCAGAAAAACACAAGATGAATCATGGTGGATGAGAACGGACTGCTGTAAACCTAAAATCAGACCCAGTTTCAGCTGCCGTGCCAGGTGAGAGATCTTTACTGGAACAAAGCAACACAGCTTCAGGTATTTGGTATGCAGTTATCAACCTGGTGAATGTGTTATTTCAATATCCATCAGTAAAGAAGAATCAAAAGCAATTTGCTTTTATGTGAGAAAGACAGCAGTCCATGTTCACTCTCTTGCCCAGGGCTGTGTTTATTCTCTTGCTCTCTGCCATAATATAGTTTCAGGGAGTTTGACTGTCTTGACATTCTACAGAACAGCATAGTGATCCACCATATTGATATTATGCTAATCTGATATGGTTAGCAGGAAGTGGCAAGTACCCTGGACCCTTGTAGAGGATCCAATGCTTTGGGACATGTGAATATAATTCTTCTAAGGTAGAGGACAAGTTATTGGAATTTGAACCCTCTAGCACTAAGAAAGTGAAAGAGAATGGAATGAAATGAAGTTGGAGAGGTAGTTTGGTGCCAAATCATATAAAGAATTATAAACCATGGTAAAGAGTTTAGAATGTACTCTAGGTGCAATGGTGAACCATTGGAAAGTTTGAAACAAGAAAGAAGTAGGATCTGATTTATTTCATAACCTTAGTTTAATTGCTGAATGGATTGTAAGAGGGAAAGCGTGGAAAGAGAAAGACCAACAGGAAGCTATTGCTATCATCTAGGTGAAATAATGGTGCCTTAGACTAGGATGGCAGCAGGAGAGATGGAGAGAAAAGACAAATTTAGCATATATTTTGGAGGAAGAACATGCAGGACTTATTGTGATCTTAGATGTGGTTGCTGAGAGAAAGCTACAAATCAAAGAAACAGTGTTGTAATAAGTCCTACAACAAGAACTTGTATATAAGACTAGAAATGTATCAATATTAAAAGCATCAGATATTTATGTAGCTTCTTGGTGACTTGGTTTCTTCACCTATAAAATAAGTATAATAATAATACCTACATCATAAAATTGTTGTGAAGATTAAAAGAATTCATACAGCTAAAACACCAGAACAGAGCTCGGGATGCAAAAAATGCTATTCAAATGTTTACAATTTATTATTATTATTATTATTATTATTATTATTATTATTATTATTTGTGACTATAGCTCCTTTCTCTTTCCCTATTTTCATTTTTCTACTTTTGTCTTCAGTCATAGGAGTTTATTTCATTGCTTTATTTTTTTCAAGTGAGAATTTGACTTTCCCTTTCTTTTTCCTTTTTCCTTTCCCCCCTTGTTTGTACTAATTTCACCTTTCCTTTTTTTTTTGTTAGCTTTGTGTCTTTAGATGTGTTAATATTATTGGCCATGCCTTTTCCATGACTTTAACATGTTGACACTAAATATCTGACTTTGCCTAAAGTTAAACTAATCCTGTTTGACTGGAGGAAATTCTTCTCATTTACAAGATATTATTTTGGCTTCTGAATTCTCGGGTGACAGCTCTCCTCTGGGCTCAAGGGCACCTGGTTTGATTCAAAGTCAAACATCTTAGTCCCTGAGGTGGGAGTATTAGGGTGTGGAGTGTAAGAATGGCTTACCATGGATTATGTCTCCCTTCTGAAATGAATTCACAGCTGACCTTAACTGCCCCAGAAAAAAGAAGAGCTTATATCTTAAAATCCGTAACACATGGGGGGTTGACAATTTTAAACCACTTTGAAGAGGAGCCCATTTGTGCATCAGTGCAATGGGTCAGTGTGTCAAACCCCCTTTAGTTCAAAGAAAAGGTATTTTACAACTGATATCTGTGCCTAGGACTCATGACATTGGTAAGACTGTCTGTGGACCATGCCTGGCTGGGTTGCGGTGCCAAGCTGATCATCTTTCTCAAGGTACCAGGAGTTGAACCAGATCTCAGATGAACTCCAAATGGCAGGATGTTTTTCCATTACAGCCCTGACCCATAACCAAAATTTGCTCTTCTACAGTGCTGTCAGAAGAGATGCTTATTTCCCACAGCTTAGTTAACGACTAAGTCTCTTAGTAACGTGATGTCATTTTAATAATTAACTATTCTACATTGCTAGATTATTTCTACTTATCTCAGTACATTTGATGCTGTTCTTATTTCCTCCTGTCCTGCTCTTTTCAAACAGCACATTTGGTACTCAGTCATAAACAAGGATAAATAATCATAAACAAAGTTTTCTAATGAGAGTTTCTATACACCGGTAGAACTCGACTCTCAGAACTCAAAGAATATTAAAGGCTTCGGAGGTTCAAGCAAAAATTCTTCCAGACCAAAGTGGAGATACAATGTGCAGACTTGGACTAAGGACAATCACCAGAAGGAGATTTTCTAGAAATAAGAGAAGGTACCCATTGGTGCAGAGAGCACTCCAGTAGCACTGGGGATCTTGAATACTCTTGAAAGCCAAGGGATGTTTTAGAATCCCTGAAAGTCCTGCCAGTTAGCAACCATGAGCACTGTCCCAGCTCCCTTCACGTTGCCACAACAAACAAAGGAAGGAAACTATTTGTCACTGAGGCGATACACCACAGCAGGCTCCAGCTGTAGCTCCATCCTGACTCCCTACCCACAGATGAAACTCTAATCTGGCAAAGAAAAGCAGGCAGAAATCTGAGCTTTCCTACTGTCTTTATCTGGACCTTCAATGTCTGAAGACAGACTCATGCAAGTTTTTGAACAAATTCCTCTAAATTCTGAATGCAAAACAAACGTAAACCTCCCACTTGTAGGATGAGTAAAAAGAGAAAAATACTAAGTGTGAAAAAATTAAGTGGTTCAAAAGAGGGAGTTTCATAAAAGAACTAATTCCTAGCAGGATGTCATATTCCTTCTGAGCACAAAGCTCCAAGCAGCCACCACCAAGCAAGACTTTTGGCCATTTCAAGACTAAAGCACAAATCTAACAAGATGGAACTCACAAGCGCTAGATCTAAGATCTTACTTTTGGACCCAAGGAATTTATTTCACAAATGCAGCATCATTTAGGTATCCTGTAAGCAGAACGTAAGTGGAAATTCTTGTGAGGTTTAGCTGACAATAAATTCAGGATATTTCAACCACTTGATGACACCATTTTTAAACAGTTAATACAACCTTATGCTGGATATGTAGTAAAATTGAGGCAATAATCTCGCTCTTTATTGGCCTCATCATTGGTGGGTACCACCCTCAGAGTGCATTTAGAAACACTGGAGCCCAAAGAAGGAAATGTGACCAGGATGGTGAAAACAGAGCATTTGTTTGAAGGAAGCATGATGTCAAGACTTTGTAGAACTCAGTGTGTTTTGTTTAGCCTGGAGAGAACATGAAACCCATCTTCAACAATTTAAAGGGTGGCCATGTGTAAGGATGATTATATTTATTTTGTATGGCTTAACGTGAAAAACCAGGTCAAAATGAGGAGATATATCAGTCTATGGAAGAAAAGACTTTCTATTGTAGCTATTCAAGATAAACCAGGGGTCACCATTTGTATGTTCTCTGTTACTGGAAGGATTTAATAGGTTGGATGAATATTTGCTCAAAGATTATTTGGAGATGAACTGAATAGACATTGAGGCTGTTCTATTTCTAAGACTGTACAAGCCTTGATTATAAGCCCTTATAGGGCAAGTGCTATATTATGTGGTTTTATATTCTAAAGAGCCTTCCCCAGTTTAAGCATATAACACAGCAGGTTGATATTTATGGTTAGAGTGTTTTCCTTGACTCTCTGGGGGCATTGAAGTTTGCCAAGTTCTAAACAATTATTTCTAAAGAAAAAGAGAAATTCCAAAAAAAATATGAAAAAAAGATTTATACTATTTATCAATTAAGTCAGCAAAACTTAGACTAATCATCAGACAGCATCATAACCTTAAAGACAAACCTCATGATGGGACAGAAAAAAAAACACCCCGTTTGTTGCATTTTAATGTATAAGAGAAGCTCATTTATTATTATCTTATAGTTTCCTTTTATTTAATTTATAAATAAATTCATAGGATTTATTCTTGTGAAACAACTTTATTAAAACGCCTGACTGAACAAAGAATATAATTATGATATGTTTAATATTTTTAAAATAAAGTATATCCTTTTGCTTATAATAATTCACCATAAGTTCAAACTGCAATCTCCAATCTAAGAAGTAGTGACTTTGCTGAGTTCCCTGAGCCCTGGTTTGTTATCACAGAATGGCGTATGGAGATTAGCCTGATGGAAATAATTAACATTAAGAATTGTATATATTCATAAGGAAAGCCAAATATTTAAAATTTTATTTTCCTAGGAAAACCCACAAAGAATAACTTACTTTTGTAGCAAAAAAAAGTAGACGGTAGAAATAACCATTCAAGTGTTCTTATTATGCTTTATTCTCACTCTGTAAAAGAGGAGAAAGTAATACGGCAGAGTCACAAACCAGAAACAAATAGTCTGAATTACTTTGTAACATAGTTTTTAAAATATTCATTGTATTTTTAAACATTTTAATTTAATGCCAGCATCAGAAAATTGGGAGATTTAACATTTTAAAATCTGCATTTCCACTTCTCTTGAAAAATCAAAAGATCTGGCCACACTGGGACCCTATTACCTTATGGCAGCAATGAGCAGCAATTAAATTGTCCGCTCTTTAGATAGGACATGCTCTCACCAATTTGCCAAACACTCCATGACCTTGTATTGTATTAGTTCTGGCCTGTCTCATTCACGCACATACTTGCTAGCTTTGCCCCTGCAATCTTTGAATTTCTGACCATGAGCCCAACTACACACATTTATGCGTATATAAAGCATCTGGATAGCCTGTACTTCCCATTATTCCACTAGCCAGTTCTGTACAAATCCTTCATTGTGGAGTCTGGAGGGGGAATATATATGCCTTCTGGTATGAAGGTGATTCTCGTCTTCATGAGAGCCCTCCTGACTGGGACAGAGGAGACCCTGCACTTTACATTGGTAAGCAAGGCACTTAAACATCTGCCTGGTTAAAAGGCTTTACACTGAGCCTTAGAATGCAGAAAAACTGCTATCCTCAGGAGTGCTTGGGAAATTGTCTGTCCCACCTCACAACCTTTGGATGGGGTGTAGGAGGATGATAAAAGAGAGACTCTTAATTACGCTGGCTTAGCAATGGTGGACTTGTGGGTTAGCTATGAGGTTTGTCAATGCCGTACAACCAAGTCCAACAAGAATACACTTGGGGTTTAAAGGATTGGGTTTATTACTCATTACATGAGGGAGAATACACACTACAGAAAACTGTGTGTGGAGGGTAATCTCAGTAAGAAGGTGTTAGAAAGAACCCATTACAGGAATCGAGCTTTGGTTTGGTGATTTGGGGAAGAGTCTAGAGAAGCAGAGGTTCCCTGTAGCTTGGATGTTGTCAGAGTGGGGCAATTCTATGATTAGGTATTTTGTGGGTGTCACAGTGACCTTGTTTTTATCTGTGCTAAGACAAAATTATGAAGTGGCCTTGTTTTGTTTCATTTTATCATAGTCTCAGAGTAACCTTGTCTGAAGTTGGTGTTCCGTGAAATTATGTGCTTCACGAAAATAAAATGGCCTGGTTGTGAGCATCAGAAGAGCTGTACAGGCGTACTTCATTTTATTGTGCTTCACTTTATTGTGCCTCACAGATATTGTGTTTTTAAAAATTGAAGGTTTGTGGGAACCCTGCGTGGAGCAAGTCTATCAGTGCCATTTTTCCAACAGCATTTGCTCACTTTGTGTCTCTGTGTTGCATTTTGGTAATTATCGTAATGTTTTAAACTTTTTCATTATTATAATATTTGTTATGGTGATCTGTGATCAGTGATCTTTGATGTTACTATTGTAATTGTTTTGGAGCGCCACGAACCACACCCATATAAGACAGCAAACTTAATCAATAAATGTTGTTTGTGTTCTGTCTGCTCCAACGACCAGCTGTCCCCCATCTGTCTCCATCTCTTCAGGCTTCCCTATTCCCTGAGACACAGCAATATTGAAATTAGGCCAGTTAATAACCCTACAAGGCCTCTAAGTGTTCAAGTGAAAGGAAGAGTTTCATGTCTCTTACTTTAAATCCAAAGCTAGAAATGATTAAGTTTAGTGAGGAAGGCATGTCAGAAGCCAAGATAGGCTGAAAGCTAGCCCTCTTGTGTCAAACAATTAGCCAAGATGTGAATGCAAAAGAAATATTCTTGAAGAAAATTAAAAGTGTTACTCTAGTGAACACACAAATGATAAGACAGCAAGACAGCCTTATTGCTGATATGGAGAAAGTTTAGTGGTCTGTATAGAAGATCAAACCTAGAACAACATTCTCTTAAGCCAAAGCGTAATCCAGAGCAAGGCCCTAACTCTCTTCAGTTCTATAAAAGCTGAGAGAGATGAGGAGGCTGCAGAAGAAAAGTTTGAAGCTAGCAAAGATTGGTTCATGAGGTTTAAGGGAAGAAGCTATACCCATAGTATAAAAGCACAAGGTGAAGCAGCAAGTGCTAATGTAGAAGCTGCAGCAAGTTCTCCAGAAGATCTAGCTAAGATAATTAATGAAGGCGGCTACACTAAAGAAGAGATTTTCAATAAGACAAAACAGCTTTATGTTGGAAGAAGATGCCATCTAGGACTTTCATAGCTAGAGAGGAGAAGTCCATGCCTAGCTTCAAAGCTTCAAAGGACAGCTGACTCTCTTGTTAGGAGCTAATGCAACTGAAGACTTTAAGTTGAAGCCAATGCCCATTTGCCATCCAAAAATCCAAGGGCCCTTAAGAATTATGTTAAATCTATTCTGTCTGTGCTCTGTAAATGGAACAAGAAAGCCTGGATGACAGCACATCTGTTTGCAACATGGTTTACTGAATATTTTAAACCCACTGTTGAGACTTACTGTTCAGAAAAAAAGATTCCTTTCAAAATATTACTACTCTTTGACAATGCACCTGGTCATCCAAGAGCTCTGATGGAGATGTACAATGAGATTAATGTTGTTTTCATGTCTGTTAACACAATATCCATTCTGCAGCCCATGGATCAAGGAGTAATTTTAACTTTCAAGTCTTATTATTTAAGAAATACATTTTTGGGCCGGCCCCGTGGCTTGGTGGTTGAGTGAGCGCGCTCCACTGCTGGCGACCCGGGTTCGGATCCCGGGCTCGCACCGACGCGCTGCTTCTCCGGCCATGCTGAGGCCGCGTCCCACACACAGCAACTAGAAGGATGTGCAGCTATGACACACAACTATCTACTGGGGCTTTGGGGGAAAAAATAAAATAAAATAAAATCTTTAAAGAAATACATTTTTGTAAGGCTATAGCTGCCATAGATAGTGATTCCTCTCATGGATCTGGACAAAGTAAATTAAAAACCTTCTGGAAAGGATTCACATTCCAGATGCCATTAAGAATGTTCATGATTCATGAGAAGAGGTCAAAATATTAACATTAACAGGAGTTTGAAAGAAGTTGATTCCAACCCTCACGGATGACTTTGAGGAGTTCAAGACTTCTGTGGAAGAAGTAACTGCAGACGTGGTAGAAATAGCAAGAGAACTAGAATTAGAAGTGGAGCCTGTAGATGTAACTGAATTACTGCAGTCTCGTAACAAAACTTTAATGGATGAGGAGTTGCTTCTTTCGGATGAGCAGAGAAAGTGGTTTCTTTAGATGAAAGCTACTCCTAGTGAAGAAGCTGTGAAGATTGTTGAAATGCCAACAGAAGATTTAGAATATTGCATAAACTTAGTTGATAAAGAGCAGCCGAGTTTGAGAGGATTGACTCAGTTTTGAAAGAAGTTCTACTGTGGGTAAGATGCTATTAAACAGCATTGCATGCTATAGAGAAATCTTTCTTGAAAGGAAGTGTCAATCGATACAGCAAACTTCATAGTTGTCTTATTTTAACAAATTGCCACAGCCACCCAAGCCTTCAGCAACCACCCCCCTGATCAGTCAGCAGCCATCAACGCTGAGAGAGGACCCTCCGCCAGCAAAAAGATTATAACTGGTTGAAGGCTCAGATGATGATTAGCATTTTTGAGCAATAAAGTATTTTTTAATTAAGGTAGGTACATTGTTTTTTTAGACTTAATGCTATTGCACACTTAATGGACTATAGTATTGTGTAAACATAACTTTTATATGCACCAGGAAACCAAAAAATTTGTGTGATTTGCTTTATTGCCATATTCACTTTATTGCAGTGGTCTGGAACTGAACCTGCAATTATCTCTGAGGTGTGCCTGTAATAATATTGAAGTCCAGCTGTGAATGTTAGGTCAGTTACACATGTTGGGGGCTGCTTCTCCATCCCACTCTCCAGGTTCCACGAACCCCAAAGATTTTTCAGCCTTAGCTAGATTGTCACTTTTCTGAGTCATTACCATCAGCTAGCAAAGGCAGGGTGTTCCAAAGGGCAGATCCCTACACTATTACCCTGGTAACTACCTAAAATTCTAGTGCTGGCTTTGTCAATACCTTACCAAACTGGAATAAGAAAGGAACATTTATTTGGAAAAGACAAATGATTGAACCCAACGGTGGGTGCAGACCTTTGAAAGAGAGAGAGAGAAAATAAAATCACACCTCCACCTTACTCTTGAGCAGTGCTTTAAAGTATTCAAAATACTGTCATACATGTTAATTGGCTTCATGGTAAAACAAACAAACAAAAAATTTTCACATGTATTTATTTCTGTAAGTCTTTGGATGCCTTTCCTATAGTACTCAGTAACATGCTAGAGGGACAAAAACTGACCTCCCTACCTCTAAATTGATCTCGAGTGGAGGAAGGGAGTGGGCAGGACAAGGGGGTTCTCCTAAGATATTGACGGAACCACGCCCCAAAAGACTTGTGCATCTTCAAGGGGTTACATCTTGAAGGAGCACGTCCTTTTCCTTCCATCTCCTACCCTTTTCGTGGCAAGTGACCAGTAATTCACTCTAGAATCAGTGTTATTGTGAAGAACAGAAACTGTTTTCCAGAGAAGAGGGGAATTTGGGGGAGAAACTTCTACCATGCAGACAAGTACAGACATAGAGAACAGCTGCAGAGTTTGACTTCATTGACCTGCTTACACAGACTGCTCTCAGGTCTGAGGCCTCTGTCCAAGTTTGGCCATTGATGTGGGCAGTGTCTGGTGGGGACAAGAAGAAGGATGGGGAGGATGTATAGCATGAAGCCAACCTCCTACCTACAAAATATCAACTATCTTCAGGAGGAAACTCTGCTTCTTTTTAATTTTTTTAGAAGTAAGTTTAATTAGTAAAATTATTAGTAATTATTTGATTCCAGTTGGCATATTATGCTTCAGAATATCACAGAATCCCTCAGCCTAACGAGGATCACCCAAGGCCACCCTTGGACAGTGGGGGATGTTGCTTGTCACACAGTGCCTGGTGCTAGCCTCTGCCATGTTCTAATCCCAGGCCTCTTGTGGAGAAGGAAGAACATGGGCTCTGCTGTCAGGCAACTCTCGGTTCAAATCTGAACTGGGCCACTTAACCTTCTACATGGCCCTAAATATGACACCAGTGTCCCTACACCACAGATTTTCTTCATCATGGCACAGAGTATACAGTACACCTACCTCAGTAAGTTTTTATTGTAAATGCTAAATGAAATGATCCAGTTGGCCTTCGAATGTTTGGCGCAGGCCACCATTGATATTTGCCCATAAGTCCCTCCAACGACTGATTTCTTATTTATTCCACCCTTTTGACAAACACACCATTCAGCCTTAGACCAAAAGCCTGTCTTGCCATTTTTTTCTTAAGACTGTTCTCTTTTGAAAGTTACTCATAGTCTGGAAGGTGTCTTATCAATAAGCACATTAGTTCACACCTTGCCTAGGATTAGCTTAGGAGGTGTGGTAACCCTTGAGGTAGCTGGAGTGCTTGGGTGAGGAAGAGAAGAAAGAGATCATGGTAGAGTAAGTGAGGGCACTATTTTTGTCAACTTTTCAATTTTGATTGGGGTGGACCCAGACACATAAGCCCAGTAACTACTGTGGACAAGTGATTGGCTCTCCTGAATTTATTTCTGAAGCTATTTTTGTTTTCAACAGTGAAAGCAATTATGCTTACCTTACAGTCTGTTATAAAGATCAAAAATGGTAATTATGAACACAATGTGAACCCTCTAAAGGGCCCAGGTTTTAGTCCCCAGAGAAATCTGGGATTTCTTTTCCATATCATGATGTTTTAAACTCTAATCAAAATCAAATTTCCCTGACTGAGAGGACAGTTGATCTTATCCAGCCGCTAGTTCCTTCTCTTAGTCTGGGCTACACTCAAGAACCTATTTCCTTAAGTCTCCAAGTTCGCCCCCAGCTTCTGCAGAAATGAGTCCTCTTTCACTCCCACAGCATCCTCTGCCTTCCCAGGGAAACGGATACCTTTTTGATCTATAGCTCTAGCTGACCCGGAAGCATTTTCCATTCCACATTGTGCCAAAATATCTGTAGCTGGCCTGACATTAATCAACTGATAATTACCTCCCCATACTGGTCATAACCATCCATTTAATACGCTTCCTTCTATTGTAAAATTAACATTTTCTTATAAGATTTCTGAACTTGGAGTTAAAGCGTCTTGTAACCTGAGATTATATTTGATAGAGTTTGTTTCCCGACCCTACGGTGCTTCTTATAATTGATGAGGGATTAGAGTTGAGTAAATGTCATAGATTACCAGAAGATCCTAAGGAGCACTGTGGGACGAGGGGAAGCTGTCTGACAGTGTGGAAATATCTTAACTCCCTTTCATTTTCCCTGACATTTCTGTATTTCAGTACTTTAAATTTTCATCTTTTAGCTCCATACATTTAGAAGATGGATTATCATATCCAAGGTGATACATGTTGAAAGAAAATGAATTTAGGAACACTGGTATGAAAAATTCCCATTTATTATATATTATTTGAAATCACATGATGTTTATTTCATGATTAAGCAATTTCTGCTTGCAAAAATGGACCCATTGATCACATTCTTTGAAAGCAACATGTGCTAATTGCAAAGCCCTCAAACTTTCACTGCACTAAGTCAAAATTCCCACCGATATAACCACAGAAGCATCACAGTTCATGGGTTTTCTTTTTTAGGGAATACCTGCATGAAATCTTCTTTGTCTTCTCCATGACAAGGCTTCCACAATGTTCCATCTTGTCCTTCACTAGCAGCTTTTATTTTTCTCCATAAATACCTTTCCTTGTATTTTCAAGCATAATGGCACATCTCCCATGGAAGAAGGGTGGGAAGGTGTAAGAGGAAAGGTTTGGGACTTAGTGTTAGGATCTTCCACAGTTTTTTAGCCCTTAGTGTGAGAATTCTGTCTCTACACTTACTACCCATCAGGGAAGGGACTCTTGGCATGTTACATAACTTCTCTGAGTCTTAGCAGCAGAGTTGTAAGAGTGAAATACACTAAGAGAGGAAAGCATCTGGTATGGAGCATAGCCACCTGCCAACACTGGATGCTCACTTTGATGTGTTACAGGAGAGATAAATAAACAACATTTCCTTTGGAGCCACTGAATTGAGTTGGATCTACTTTTTATAGTGGTCTGGTCTTACCCTAACAAATACACTCTCTCAGGTCTAAAGGTGTGTAGTAGGTGCTACAGTAGAAACTTCTAGTGTTCCCTTAATATCTCTTCCTTTCAAACACCTGTGGTGATTAAACTTTCTGCTTTTTTCAGTAAATCAGGGTCATGAAACATTCTGACCAATGAAATGTGAACATATCACTTTCAGGCTAAAATATTCATTTGCCAGTGTGAGACCCTCCAGCTCTCTCTGTCCCTACTATGAGAACCAAGAAAGTTGTATGTTTCAGACTCTCCAACTGCAAGATAGTTGAGCCTCTGTCAACCCCAGGGACTGTGGGGAAAAACCACCCCCTACCCATAATGGGTATTCAACAAAAGTGATAATTAAACTTTTGTTGTGTTAAGCCACTCAAATTTCGAGGTTGCTGTTGCTGTAGCAAGTTATTAGCCTATATTGATTAATACAGATGCTCAAGACTTCAACTATTTAGAGGTATGGATAGTATCAGGTACAATATTGCATAATTATTTCAATTAGCAAATACACTAACAAATCAACTTCCAGATAAAGATTTCAGATTAAACACATGTATGTATTTTCCTTTCCTCCTGAAACCCCATTAAAAGACAAATAAGGGAAATTTTACAAGATATACCCACAGGGATATAGCAGAGGAGACAATAGCAATGAAACTTTGGAATCTGAAAAGCAGATGGATAAATAGTAAGGGGCATATTATATAAGAAGGCCAAATCTAGGCCAGCAGTAGAGAAAGCTGAGATTACACTCCAGAATCCCCCAAAGTCTCAATGAGTGTGCACACCAGCTACCTCTGGAAGTGGAGATAAAGGGAGGGGAGGAGGCTAAAATAACAAGGCTTTGTTGAAAGCATTTTACAAATTAGTTTATATTCAATATGACTGAGAAAATGCCTTTCCCTTCTCTGGTGGAAGATTGAAGGGTTATGTTCTGGAGATAGAAACCAGAGAGTCCCTGGGCAACGAAATATAAATAAAACTTTTGGACTATGAAAAGATGGATTAAATGAGCATCTAAATAGAAAATTCTGAGGTGCCCAATCTCTTCCTCACTCATCTCCAGAGCACAGATGATTTGGGCATCAAAACTTGGAAAGCTCTTTGCTAAAGTGCTTGGCTAGTTCGAGAGGAAAGACATTGGAGTTTCCCAATAAAACAGGCCAGCTCAGAGCTTCCAATCAACTTGTCAGTTTCCCACTCAAATGTGAGCAGACAACAGGATTACCAGATGTAAAGAAACCCTAGGATGAAAAATAGAGACCAAAACAAACAGATGGACAAGTTAACTTGGAGAAAAGAGAGATAATGCAGGAAAAAAAAACCTTCAAAAACTATCATATACACTCAGATAGATAAGAAAATACATTGCAATCATCAAAAATGCTGTAAAAATGAATAATCAGAAAAAATGTTCTAAAAAATTAAAATTAAAAAGCCAATAGAAAAATAGAAAGATAAAGTTGAGATAGTCTCTAGAAAACAGACTAAAAAGACAAAATGATAGAAATTGAGAAATAATAAGAAATTCAGAAAAACAGTTTGAGAGGTCCAATCATCATATACTGAGAATTCAAGAAAGAAAGAACAGACAAAATAGAGGGGAGGAAATCATCAACAAAATAACTGAAGAACATTTCACAGAATGGAGGACATGAGTTTCCAGATTCAAAGATTCACCATCATCTGAGTGCCCAGGAGAGTGAATGAAAAGAAACACATACCAAGGCTTTTCACTGTGCTGTTTCAGAAAACTGGGAACAAAAAGGACTCCTATAGTCTCCCAGAGAGGAAAAGCAAGTTTTATACAAAAGACCAAGAATGCCAGCAGCTGTAGATATCATTTTTTTTTTTTTTTTGTGAGGAAGATTGACCCTGAGCTAACATCTGTTGCCAATCTTCCTCTTTTTGCTTGAGGAAGATCGTCCCTGAGCTAACGTCTGTGCCAGTCTTCCTCTATTTTGTATCTGGGACACCTGCCACAGCATGGCTTGATGAGCAGTGTGTAGGTCCACACTCAGGAGCTGAACCTGTGAACCCCAGGCTGCCGAAGCGCAGTGTGCAAACTTAACCACTGTGCAACCTGGCCAGCCCCAGCTTTATATTTCTTAATTAGCAAATATTAAAAACTAGAAGACAAGCAAGAAATATCTTCCTATTCCTATTTCTTTTCTCAAAACTATGTACCTAGCTCTACTATCAATCAAATGTTGGGAAAAAATAAAAACAGTTTCAGAATTTGAAGGTCTCAAAAAATTTACCTCTGATACATCCCTCCAGGGAAAGCCATTGAAGGACATGCTCCCCCAACACAAGAGAATAAACCCAGAAAGAAGAGATGAGATCAAAGAAACAGTACATCTAATACAAGAGAGAAGTAAAGAAAAATCCCCAGGATGGTGAAGAAGTTCAGAGAACGTAGGATAACTCTTGCAGAAGACAATCATTCCACACTGCACCAAGTCACAGAGAAATTTCTTCAAAAGATGAAAGCATTAGAATGTCTAATGTGAATGAATTTATTGAGAAAAGATTCAGATAATCGCTGGAAATTTTGGGTTAAATTGGTGATAAATATAAAGCAAATGAGAAAAAAGATAATTATTGATTCCAGGAAATGTAAAAAGTTTTGCGGAAAAGGTGAAGGTGTCAGACTTTACTAGGTTCAGCTCTCAATAGCGTTCACCTGATTATAACAATTTAGACAATGAATAGCTCACAAAACTAAAACTGCAGTATAATTATATTGAACAATTGAAGGAGAGAGAAGCATGTGTTTCTGGGGAGGAGGGCCAAAGGGATGAAAACACCAAGTTCAATCCTCGTCTTACGTAGTAGGAAGGCAATAGATAATATGTAAAGCTGAAAAATCATGTAGCAGCAAGATCAATGCGTTATTTAGAGACACGCAGGGAAACACCACAGGAATCAGCTATGAGAGTTGATAGTGACTTTTAGAGGAGGGGGAAGTAGGCTAGAAGGGGATTGATAATTTGCATAACAAATCTTGTAAATCTGTTTGGCTCTTTAAACTTTGTGCCTATGTATCTATAATAAGACACCCGAAACTCCCTAAAAAGAGGAAAAGAGTAAAAAACAACACAAAAACAGCAAAGAATTAAACTCACCATAAATAATGTTCTTTTCTATTTAAAATTTTGTTTTTATTATATTTTCAAAAATATAGATAAACAAAAAGAGAAAATAAAATTAATTTTGTCTCCTAAGCACATGAGCATATTTAAATATTTTAAAATAAAAATGAAATAGTGTGTCTCCATGGAAGGGTTAAGAGACATGGCAAATGTATTGAGTAATTCATAAAGCATTAAGTAGAAGTTCCACGAAGGGAAAAGAGAGTTGTTGGAGGAGGGGAAAGATCACAATATTATAAAAGACATTTTATCTGTTCGAAAAAAGGAAATGATATATTGTGGTACACTTGATACCCATAGCGAAATTGCTGTATTCCAAAAAAAGAAAATCTTACATGTTTCCAGAGGCGGGAAGAGGTTAATTACAAAACGACAGTAATATTTTTCACATCTTTGCTATTATTACGTTCTAGGAGATGCCTCCACTGTTCATTTTTAGCCTAGTCTATTGTCGCATTTAGTGTTTCTCAGTTTTTTTCCTTCAAAAATTTTTTAAATTAATTTTATTTAAATTTCTCAAACTCTTATTTATCATTTGATTCATTTTCAAAGAAGCCTATCCTTTTATTTATACATACATAATACATAATCATATATATATATACTTTCAGATATTTTTGATGATTCTAGTATACCCTGTTGTCTTTGTTAATCTCTCAGGGACCATCTGTTCCATCTGTTCCTATAGATGCTTCTCTGTAATGGTTTGCCTTTCCTTAATGTCCGCTTGTCCATTTATAGTTATGATTAAAGGACTAGAGTGATCACTGTGGGTCACTCCACTAGCTTTCCTCAGCAGTCGTGGAGGGTACCATTCCTACCTCAGGCCTCTGCTCTGAATGGGTGCATGCTCCAGTCCTCTGGGTGGATAGGTGGTGATGTTCCTGTAAATGGACCTCTTTCCATTTTGGGCAAGCAGAGAGCATGTAGGTAGGTTAAGGACTCACCTTAATAAAACAGAGTAAGCCAGAGAAGACATTTCTCTCGGAGCAGGAGTTTTTAGGGCATTTCGTTGATCTATAGACGTGTTTTCCTATTACTTTTCCCTTTCCTGGAGACAGAGCCCCCACTTTACTTACAGAGTTCAGCTCATCTGTTATATCCTAAGAGAAAATGCCAGCCAGCTCTCTGTGTACCAGAGCTGAGGACCAGTCCAGCTGGGCTGGCAATCCTTCAATTAATTATGCTGCTAATTGCCACACAGGCTGCTCATTCATTCAACATCATTCAACAAATATTTCCAGCTCTTGTTGATGATGATCTTGGAGTTTTTCCAGGCCTATGTGGGGAATACTGGTACTAGCTTCTTCAGTGACCCGTTCCAGATGTCTCTATTTGTTTGTGATTTTCTTGGCTCTATTTTCCCTGTCAAATCAGTCTACTTTATAATTTTCCAAAATTCCTTAAAATTTTTTGCTGATGAAACCTTCACTGTTTCCAAGGACTACTAGGGATTTAATCTCATTCTTACACTCCATTAGTCATTTTCCTGGGAATTGAAGAGGAAATGGAGAGGAATATATGTGCTTAGTCTCCCATCTTAGTATAGAAGCCATGTTCCTAACTCTGATTCATTTCTTAATTTACTACAGTTTATAAGAAGTCCATTTATAAGAAGTGTATTTTAGTTGCTGTGTTTTCTGCATCCCTGCATTTCTGAGAACTTTCAGCAATCTCTCACACGAACAACAGCTGGGTATAAAATTCTGGTCTCAATCTTTCCATCTCAAAAGCTGAAAGTATTGTCCCACAGTTGTCTGATATTTGGAGTCACCACCTGGTGACAAACTGCTTTTAGCTCCCATTTAAGTTGCTGATTTCCTTCTGTTTGGATACTTACTGTATTTTTTCCACTAAACATGAAAATTTTAAAAATATATCTAGAATATAACTCAATGTGGTTCTCATTTTACTTCATCATGTCTTATATATTATATCTCAGGTTTTATATCCTTTTTCAATGCAAAAGATGTAACCTTCTGCCATTCATTTATCTTCTCTCTTCCACATACTTCTTCATACTTTCTCTTAAATCCCTCCCTTTTCTTCCAAGGAATTTCTACTCTGCCAATTTAAAATCCTCCTCAATGAGAAATGAACTCTTCTAAATTTTCTACCACTTCACCTTCATGCCATGTTTGAGACCTGGTTCTCCCCTTAGACTACCCTTCTCTGTAGTTCTTCCAAATACATGGGAGGGGGCCAAGATTTTCCACACGCCATTTAAAGGCTCAATTTTTCAGCTACATCCTGGCAGCTACCATCTGCCTAATCTCCTGGTTATGACCTCTCATTGTTGAAAGAAAATAGATGCAGAGCCTTCCCTAAGACTTCAACTGCAGGTGTCATCTGCATCCTGCTAGTGGATTTCTCTTCTGTTCTCAATATTATTCTCTTCAGACTCTCCACACTCTCTTAGGCAATGTTATCCTCTCCTGTGGCATTATTTACCGTTTATATGCTGAGCACTCACAAGGCCCTATCTCCAACCTAGCTCCCTCTTCCCATTCCTAGATCCAACTGCTTACTTAACTCTCATTACCACATCAAGTCAACAAGTTCTAAGTGGAACTCATAATCCAACCTTTCTCCTGAGGTTCCCATCTCAGAGAATGATCTTTAATTGCTCTAGACTGGAAACCTGACTGTCCTCCTTGACTTTCCCTTCTTCATAATACCCACATCCAATTAATTTAAAGTTGGTTCTACCTCTTAAAAATTTCTCACATCTACCTACTTCTCTTCATTCCCGTGACCCCTCCCCTAGTTTCCATTACCTTTCCTCCCTAAATTCCTGCGATGACCTCTTAATTGGACTCCCACTATTTGTCTTGCTCTTCTCCTGCCCACTCTTCATGTTATCACTAGACAGCCCGTTTGAAAATGCACGTGTTATCATTACTAAAAGTCTTTATCTTTGTGTGACATCCTTAGTCTTAGTATAATGGTTAGAGGGAGTCATATAGACAACAAGATCATATGGAATAAAGCCTCTGTTTTTCCTTCAACCTTGTTAACACGTCTTTTCTTTGATCTCCCAGGCTTACAGGAATTTTTTGAGTTGTTGAATGTGTCACTTGCTTTCAGTTTTGACTCTTGACCCGGGGTGTTACTTCTGCCTGGATTACATCCCTTCTCACCCACTAAGACTTTTTTGTTCATCCAGATAATGCCTACATATTCCTCAAGTCTGCTAAAATATCACTTCTTCTGGAAAATCTCTCCTGATCCCCTAAGCAAATTAAAGTGCACCTCTTGTAAGCATCTGTCACAGCACTTTCCATGTCATTTTGTGGAAATATGTGATTGTGATTTGCCTGTCTTATAAGGTAGATTCAATTCTGTTGAAACAGGGACCACATCCATCCTGTTTAATATTTTTTTTCCTTACTCAAGGCCATGATATAAGGCGCTCAATAATTTTC
Source organism: Ceratotherium simum simum (assembly GCF_057802395.1). NCBI lineage: Eukaryota > Metazoa > Chordata > Mammalia > Perissodactyla > Rhinocerotidae > Ceratotherium > Ceratotherium simum. The sequence goes on from NC_141915.1 coordinate 5,882,514, forward strand.
ACTGAAAGAGTGAATTTTTTTTTTTTTTTGTGAGGAAGATCAGCCCTGATCTAACATCTGTGCTAATCTTCCTCTTTTTGCTGAGGAAGACCGGTTCTGAGCTAAAATCTATTGCCAATCCTCCTCCTTTTTTTTTTTCCCCCCAAAGCCCCAGTAGATAGTTGTATGTCACAGCTGCACATTCTTCTAGTTGCTGTACGTGGGACGCGGCCTCAGCATGGCCGGAGAAGTGGTGCATCGGTGCACGCTCAGGATCCGAACCCCGGGCCACCAGTAGCGGAGTGTGTGCACTTAACCGCTAAGCCATGGGGCCGGCCCAAGAGTGAATTTATTAAATAAATCTTTTCTAGGACTTGCTAAACCTTTGAAATAGGGTCATAACCCTTACTCATTTTAGCAACTTTCTCTTCTATCATTATTTTGGTGATTTCTTCTTCCTAATCTGCTCTATTTTTTACTTTTGGGATTCTTTTTTTTTTTTTTTTCTGTCTCTATGTGTTTGTTTATTGTTGTTATTATCTACTACTTAGTGAAGGAAATCATACGGTTTTTGACCTTCTGCCTCTGACTTATTTCACTTTGCATAATACCCTCGATGTCCATCCATGTTGTCACAAATGGCTGGATTTCATCATTTCTTATGGCTGAGTAGTATTCCATTGTGTATATATACCACATCTTCTTTATCCATTCGTCCCTTGATGGACACTTAGGTTGCTTCCAAGTCTTGGCTATTGTGAATAACGCTGCAATGAACACAGGGGTGCATGTATCTTTACGCACTGGTGTTTTCAAGTTCTTTGAATAAATACCCAACAGTGGAACAGCTGGATCATATGGTAGTTCTATCCTTGATTTTTTGAGGAATCTCCATACTGTTTTCCATAGTGGCTGCACCAGTTTGCACTCCCACCAGCAGTGTATGAGAGTTCCCTTCTCTCCACATCCTCTCCTACTTTTGGAATTCTTAATACACAAAACATGTCTCTTTTCTTTTCTTCATCCATTTAGTGTCAGTATGCTTTTCCTCTGAGTTCTGAGAGACTTTCTTCAACTTCCTTCTACTTGAGCAATTCAGTGTTCTGTGGCAGTCTACCTTCAGTTCACTTCTTTCACGACATTTTAAAATTTAACTAGCTTGCTTTTTGTCTATCAACAACCTGCCTGACTTCAGATCTGTACCTTTTCATGACTGCCTACTCCAGCTCCACAGATGCCACATCCTCTCAAACGTCATCAGAATACCAATTAGAGATTTTCTAACCCTTTATTTTCTCTCATGTAGAAACTTCATTTCCCAGGCTACATTGGCTGGATTTTTCAGACTGTTTCTCTTTTTTGGCAGAATCTTTTCTTTGAGCTTATTTTTTTTCTCTGTTGGCTCACCTTTATAGAGGTGAGTGTACCTGAAATGGATTCAGTTTGAACTGCTTTAACTATAATACTTTTAAATCTTTCAGATGCAGGAAAGGGAAGAATGAAAAGTCTAGTTTGACTTTGCCGAAATGGAGGTCCACTTTTCTGTAAGGAGTAGGAAACAGCAAGTGGGGACATTGCCTTTGTGCCTCAGGTTGACTTCCAGTTTGTAGAACCAGGAGTCAGCTGGGTCAGCACCGGCCTTCATTACTGGTGCCATCTCTGCTGCTGTAGGTCAGGAACAAAGGCCACAGCTGGTTTCTCTGCCCCATATGATTTCTGGTGCTTTGAGCTCTTGTCAAAGGTGGGAACAGAGCTTATCTTTGCCCAATGCCAACTTGTCCAACTTGAGGAGCACATGCTACTCCCGGATACATGGGTACCTTTCAGGGAGCCCTTCATCATATTCCTCATCCATGCATTAAGCAGTGAAGCCCATTGGCTAATAATTCCTCATCCTCAATCTGTACTGTAAAAGTTCCGTAAGATTTCTAACATATTGACGGCAACCATCAGTAATTTCTAAGATTGGAAACGTTATTCTCTATTTGTTCTTTGTCACATAAATGGGAACATAAAGACAGCCATTTTTACCCAAATATTCTTTACAGAATCTCATGTTCATAACATTGATAGCATTTGTGGTGTGTTACAAGTTATGTAATCTACGCTGTGAATATTATTCATCCACTGGAAACAGTCTGAATCTCCTGATACCTTTACGCTATGGCTCCCCCTTCTGGTTCTGCAATGAGCACTTAGGAAAATCTCACCCCTAGAATACTGATTAGGCTTGAGTGAAGCTGAGAAGTTCTCAGCTGGAGCTAGATATCTCTCTATGAACTGGTGAATTCAAATTCCTAAGAAGCTTTTAGTATATCTTAGGAGACTGCCAGCAGGAATTTGAGTATTACATCTGCTCATCAGAGAAACTCTTCAGATCTGAGCCCAGGGGTGTGATGGTCCTGGCTTGGTCCAGTCTCCAGTCAACAGGGAAAAACAAACCCTGTGCACTGGGAGGGCGTGTGTCGATAACACATGGAAAAAACAATATTTTCTGCCCCCTGTAACTATGCTGCCCTCAGAGAGCTGGGAAACTGGGCTTCTGTGAGTTCATGAGAAGAGGAAACACTTTTTTGTGATTGAAAACTCACACATACACACACAATTTCTAATTTTTCTTAACAAGATAAAGATGGGATACTTTAATACTCTTAGTGAATTCTTACTAATTCCATCTTTCCCTCATTATCCTTAATGGTTTGAAAACTATAGTCTGATTGGTGTTTTATGACTTGATCAAATTGAGAATTATGAAATTTAATCAATAAGAAGGGTCTCTGCTGTTCATGACTCTAAAAAACTTGATGAAAAATATGAGAATAAATTTGTTTTTTCCCTCCAGCTCATGGTGCTCTCAACATACATGTGTTTTGTGTTTGGAATCTGATCTTTTCTTTCCTCATTACCTCAGGCTATAGATTCGACTAGTAATAATAATTATGTGTGTGAGAATATATATATACCTTTTTAAATAATCATTTCTGCATATGGATATAAATATGTTTCCATTTGAAATTACTGTCAAAATATTAAAAAACACTTTTGGAATTAATAATGAACTAAAATAATGTGCTAAATAGGAAAGACTTAGCTTAATAAAATTACCTTGTTAAGGATAACATGCTTAGATGTTTCCATTATGTGAAGTGGGTGCGGTTACTGTTTTTTATGCAATAATGCTCTCATTCTCTTTGAATCTCTTATTCTACTTGAGATTCATTCTGCAGCTTCTGTTCTCCTCAGGGCTTGCTTACGTGGGTCTGCTGAAGAGAGTATTGATACATTTCTACATGATTTGAAAATATTTGACATTTAAAGAAAAAGGTATAGTGCTTTAAAAACTTTTGTTAAAAGTAAGTTATTTTAGGAAACTTAAGCTGCAGAGAGATGACATTTGTTCCTGGTTCTTGCCTCGGACTCACGGAGGGTGTAGGAGTGGTCACCCAAAGTAACATATTTCCTACTGTTTTCAGAACTTTTTGTAAAAATAGTCATTGGAGCCAGCAGGGATGTTATTAGTAGACCTACTATTTATTCTACACCTCAAGAAATAGTACCTTAAATTTTCTTTGAGTATCCACCATCCCAAATCCAAGGGCATCATGTGGTTACGGTAAAACCCTACTTTGGTCAATCCAAGCACCGAATCTTCTCTCCCTAGTGATTGGGATCTAGATGGCCAATGACTAAAGTTAGCCCAATCAGTAAATCCCTGGACTTTCACGGAAGTGGCCAGAGAGAGATAAGCAGAATGAGATGCTCCCTCTTATGCTGGATTGAACCTGGGAGGCAGTCATCTTTTCACCTCCTGGAACCTGAAAACAGGACAACATGGAGCACAAAGATGAGAAAAGAAGAGACCAATTATATCACCTGAGGCACTGGACCCACCTAAACTTAAAACCTTGAGCTTCTTAGTTACATGAAAAAAAATACCATCTTGTTTTTTTATATAAATTTTGTTGGGTTTTCTATCATTTGCCATGAAAAGAGTTCCAACTGATAAAAAAAATTTCTCAGTTTGAATTTTAAAACTAAAGAATCACCATACGCCGGGGTGGACTTGCGCATACACCATCAGTACCGTGGCGTGAACAAGCAGAGGAAGGAGAGGCTGACACTGAAGTGTACCTTCACTTTCTTGGCTGCCTTCCTCACCAGACAGAACAGATTGGCTGAGAAGGGGCTAAGTGGTTCAACGTGACTTCTACGTACATTGTACTTTTAAGCTCAGAGCATGCTACTATCAGATCTAGAATCTCCTCACACGGGTTGTTTGGTTTTGGTTTTTTGTAGAAATAGAATTATCAATAGATAATCATTTAGTCCAGCATTTTTCAAATTTGGTTTAATGTAGAAAGATACTTTGAAACAATAAAGAGAGCAGAGCTGCTTGGATTTGAACTGGGGTGGGGTCTTAGAGAACACCCCCACTCCTCCCATACACACACATCCACTCAGTTTACCCACTCACCTCCCCGTGCCTACTTGTCCCTCCATTCCCAGAGGCTGAGCTCTGCTGAGAGCCAGGGGGAACCACAGAGCCCCACGAGGAATTCTCTAATCTTGGCCAAGCACCATCTCCTTCGGGTGAGGAAACTGAGGTCCAGAAACCTTGAGGAAATTCCCTAAATTGCTCAACTAGGCCGGCTTGGCACTGCTGTGAGGTCTTCTGATTTACGTTACTACATAAATTTTAAAAATTTATTAATATTCAATTTCCACAAGTAATACATGAATATATTCTAACAGTATAATATTTAACAAATAGTCCAATAGTCTAAAAATGAAATTCCTCTTGAGTCTTCTGCTTCTGTGGAGGTAACTACTTTTAATAATGTGGGTGGTTCACTTTCAGGCTCTTTCATATGTGTATCTGTAGAAATACAGAGTATTACTTTGTGGGGCACTAATACAAAAATTGTAAAGGAAAAAAGACCTTGAATGTGTTAGTTATCCTGATCTTTGTAAGCATATTCCACAATGCACATGTGTATCAAATCATCACATTGTACACTTTAAATGTATATAGTTATATTTGTCAATTATTCCCCAATAAAGTTAAAAAAAAATGAAAAGGAGCTTGAACATGCCAGTGAGCTTTTCCTGTTTAAAACTCCGTGTTCTGTATTCTATTATCTTTATATTCTCTCAGTTATAGGGCTATTTATTGGTAAAGCACTTACTTAAGAATTGTCTCTGTATTTGCTCTAGGATAGTATATGTACTGATATTTCCCAGCCTTTTAAATCTAGGCCTTCCTTCAGAAATATAAAACATTGAGTTCTTCTTTAGTGTTATTTGAGATTTCACGATAATCACTACAAATGAAACAAATAAAGAATTACAGCATTAAATACCCTTTTCAAACTACCCTCGCTCCCTCATAAATTGCTCCTCCCCAGTCCCTGTGTGTTCAACATCACCAGATGGCTGCCACTCCACTCAGTGACGCCCCTTTCACCTAGCAGCGAGATATCCCTGAGGAATATTCTAGTGGATAGCTCAGAAGTGACTAAACATTTATATTCCATATACAGTCATAATGACACAGCTGCATTTTAGAAAACTGGAGAAAACATAACAGACCTTAGAACAAAGTGCAGTCTGATAAACTCATTCAGGAAGGCTAGAGTGGGCTTTTCTTGTGAATTAATGGAAAAATCCTACAAGATTCCTCATGGTTACTCAAACAACATGATAAAGGAGTCAGGATGGTGTGATTTCCTTTTTGTGCATAGTGCTATTTTGAGTTTACTTCTCTGGTGTGTAGTGTGGGAAAGAGTTGAAGGAACAAGTCACCAATCAACCTTGACTCTTCCTTGAACTGTCTGCCCAAAAATGTTTTTATCCAACTCTTGAGTTTGACACAAACTAAGAATGGCAATCACTATAGATGGGGTGATGGACAGGCTGTAAGGAGCTGAGATTGTTATCTGAAGATTAACCACAGAGGTGCTGAAGTGGGGCTGGGATGTTTCAAGCGGAATCTCCCATGAGGTTTCCAGGTCAGCTTACTGGGTCAGGCTGGCTCTACTGTGATGTCAGCTTCATCAGGAATTCTGCAAGATCATTTCTCATCTTTGACAGAATGTAGGCAAGTGAGGAAGAAAATATATAACATGCTATGAAGAAAAGCAACGTGATCTAATCTGTTTTAGGTGGAGTTTTTGTTTTATAGGGGGAAAATGACTCATAAGCTGACTAAAGAATGGTGGGGATTTCTCCCAGTCTCCATCCAATTACCCACTAAATATGACATTGTTCTGTCTCCCCCATACAAGTCAGCTGGGGGATGGGTTAAGAACAGCCCCTGCAAACACACACAGTGAATTTCAGGTGCTTCCCTTGTCCCAGGCCCTACCTATCTAAGAGCAGTTCCAAGTTCCACTCATTCATGCCCCACCACCCATCTACAGCAGTGCACCGCTGTGAGCTCTCCCAAGAGAGCCAAAGCCTCTCAGAGGCACCCACACACCTATTTTTCATTGGGATCTGGACCTCTTTGCATTAACAACACACCCATTATTAATATCATCAAATGGATTCTTCCTGCACTGATTTCATAGTCATCCAGCAAACCAAAGATTATAACATGAATTTCCATGAAGATGTTGCTACAGCATAACATAAATATCTGGTAATTAATGAGCTGGAATTCTGGTTCTTGTGAACTTTTTAGCATGACCCAAGCCCAGGGATTGGGCCAGCATTCTGACCACATGGAGTTTCTTTGCCTAGAAAGCTGAAGATCCTCTCATTCACTGCGGTAATGCTTCAAGGTGTGATGTCTTGCTTAAGTGGACAACTGGATGCCCTAGTGAGATCGCTCAACCACAATGGACTCATTTGGAGAAAAATAGATCTGCTTTGTATGCTAAAAGTTTGTATAAGGAAATCGCAGGAAATAATAGAAGGCAAGTGGAGACCCTAAAAGGCAGACTAATGTGCTTGGCTTTAACGGTCTTAAAAATAACAGAAAGTCATCAAAGCTTTTTGAACATTTGGTAAAGGTGACAGGAGGGTAAGGAGGGTGAGAACAGAGAAATGGACCTTATATGTATGTTATACTTTTAATTGTAGAGTCTTTTCTCATCCATAATGTCACCTAATCTTACCACCATTGTGAAGCAGAAATGACCATCTCCACTTTATGGTTGAGTAAACCAAAGCTGAGTGAGCTGTGACTTAGCCAAAATTACTCCACTGGTAGAAGGTGACATAAAGGCAGATATTGTGATTTCAAAAGCAGTGTTCATGTCCAGATTATTTAAATAGTCCCATATTAGTGTTAGGCCACAACTACCCTAGTCAAGCCACCATAACAGGGTTAGACTTGCCTCCCTAGACCATGATATAATACAAACAATACTTCTTTCCCCATTGGAGTGGAGAAGGGTCTATAAATAGTTTCCTACTCTATGAAACTGAGCATAAACTTAGGCTCAGGGATCCCATAAGCTACATGTCCAACTAGCCTATGGGATTCTCCTTTCCAGCATATTCTCTGCTAGAGGGGGCCCTTGCCCTGGATTCTAACTGGTTGAGCTTACATAAGTTTATTATATATCCTGGCACTGACCTGGCCCCCTCCATCTTCCCATCTTATTAAGGAATACCATGTTATGTTACTAGTTTCAGCAAGGGTAGGATTGGATATTGGAAAAAATATAGCCATGCATCTCTTAATGATGGGAATATATTCTGAGAAATGAATCATTGGGTGATTTCATCATTATATGAACATCACAGAGTGTACTTACAAACCTAGATGGGATAGCGTACTACACACCTAGGCTGTATGGTACTGATCTTACCACCGTCGTATATGCAGTCCATCACTGACCAAAACATCTTTACGTAGCACGTGACTGTATGTGCTTACCACAACCAATCGACCTAATGATTGATGTCAACATCATTCCCCAAACTCACTAAAAACAGCCATCATTTTTGTCATGTTTGATAATCAAAATGAATATATAAATAAATATACTTTGAACACAAAAATTGTTTCATTATCATCTAATAACGATTATCCAAAACGAGAGAGTGCAGTGGATGTTTGTAAAGGGAAATGGGGAACTTGGTTAGTGTTTAAAATGATGAATGGAGATAAGTGTTTTGGTTTAAAGAACTTCATGATTCTAAGTGGAGACCTAAGAGGTATGTTTAGGATGGTTAACAGCATCTCGCAATCTCAAAATCCTAAAGATTGCAAGGCATTAAAAAAAATTAACCTATGATTCAGAGAAAAAGCTTCTATCACCAAGTGTGAAATTAGAGAAGACCTCTAAAGGCTGGGAATTTGAAAAGACTCTCCCCATTATGATGGATTAGACAACTGGTGCTGGAGAGTAACTCTAAATCAATGGCACCTTTCTACTCTTTTTACAAAAGCTTAAAAGAATAAGCATTCCATAAAGCACGTACAAAGGTAGACGGGAGATTAATATTTTATATGACTTTTAAATAAATGTGATACATCTTCAGCCTTCTCTGCAAACAGGACATATCAGCCACTTTTCTAAGACACTGGTCCCACTGAATTCCCTTGAATTTAAGCTCAGTCCCATACTATACTATAAACTGCTTGATAGGTACCATTCTGTATTTTACTAGTTGGTATTTCCTAGAGAGAATGGGGCATGGTAATGAAGAGAAGGAGTAAGCTTATATACTAAACACTGTACAGATATGATTTATTTTCAGCCTAGCAATAACCACATCAATTTTTCTCTTTCATAGAAAATGAAAACAAGGCTCAGAAAAACCCAAGAAAATTTTACACAATCACACGAAGTATACATGTCTGAACCTAGATTTGCATCCAACTCGACTTGACTCTAAAAACCAAAAGTTCTTTCCTCTGTGGGACATGTTCATATGTTCCACCCCACTCCTCATGGGTAGAAATCCCTCAGTCAAACTCATTTAATCAATTAACGAATGACTTTTAAAGAAAGATACACGCAGCATTTGACCATGATGCCGCTGCTGCAAATGTACTAGTCTTAAGTCTCCATACAGTGACTGTAAAGGAAAAATAGGATTTAACCTCTCCTTAAAATACACATAACATATGCTTCCAACTTGAACACACAGGCACTCTTCCACCTCCAGACGACATTCACTGCTTTGTTCCTCTGCATCTGTTTGAATGATTTTTGACCCCGACAGTGATGTGATTGGTTTCATTCCTACTCTCTGAATCTTTGAAGATGGTGCAGATCCATGTGCTCTGGGCTGATCTGTGCCCAGAGTTAGATGCTGGCATGAGAAGAACCTTGAGATGGAGGCTCTGCAGTCTTGAACTACGCCAAGCCTTTGAGTGCCTGGCTGAGCTGCTGAGTCCCATCTTCTTGCCTATGGAAACCAGTCAATCCTGTAGACCCACTCTGAGGTTTAGGGCTGCCGGTCCCTCCATCTTACTGTCAATGTCCTCAGTGTGTTCTATGATCTTGCTGGTTCCTGAAGCTCACTCAGAACACATTAGATCTAATCAAACAGGAAATCTGAGTTACTCTACCCTGGTGACATAAATTTTAAACTATGGATCTAAAACAACAACATAAAGCACTAAATCCAAAAATCCCCTTGCATTTTTTTACATTTGCTGAATGAACAGATTGCCACCAAAGAGGAATCCCCTCATTCCCTACTAAAGACCAACAAAGCACTATGTATTGATTATTTCCCTTGCCCTGTCATATTGGGATATGGGTGGGAAGAATTTGGAAAATATAGTTATCAATTATTGTGCATTGCCATTGGACGAGAAAGAAGTCTGACTAGATGAGAGTGTGTACCATTGCAGGGGGGCTAAGTTCTCTTAAGTTTCTGTTCCTCCTACATTCAGAATTTTCTTGGGCTAAATGAACACAGATGACAACGCAGAATCAATGGGGATTTTTTTTCAAGTCTGTCAAACCTGTGGGATCTTTCACATCATCATTATTTTATTATTTCTGTGTTGAATCAGTTCATGAGGGCCTTATTCATATCCTACTCCTTTCTGTCCTGAGGCAGAGACAAAAGCTCTCCTGGGCTGTGAAGACACTGCTGCTTTCTTCCCAGTCTGCTCTCTCTTTCGGTAATCAATGTTTATGGCTGCAGTTACAGTAAAAATAGCAAAAGTCAATATTTGTGCTCCGTATCTGTCAGATAATAAAGCTGGCTAGAGGCATGGCCACATGACATCTGCGTGCAGCACACAGGGGCTGGTCCCCCCATCCTTCCAGACAGTTTGTCTAAAGATGGCCTCATATTTGTACAGCTGACATTCCCAAATCCCCTATGTGTGTCCTCAGGGAAGATCAAGATTTTTGTTTGATTTTTTATCGTGTTGATTCTGGCCTTTGGACTGGAAAAAATGTTAAAAAAAAAAGAGCAAGAAGAAGTAAGAAAAAAGAAATATGAAAGTAAGAAAATGTAACAAGATAGAATAACCACTCAGAAAATCTATCTAACAGTCATCATTGAACTCTTCTTTTTTATATCTTTCCTCCTTCCAAAAAAGATAGTAAGAGACAAAGAAATGATGGAAAAATTAAAATGAAAGACCCTAAAACAAGCTGGGAAATCTGAATTCCTTTTGATGGTTTTGATTTTAGATGAAGACATGAGTTTCAGTTTTAGCTTTGTGATCTTGGGCAAGTCTCTTACTGCAAATAAGCCTCGGATTTCTCATCTATAAAATAGAAAATTAATAGAATCCAATTTATAGAATTGTTGAAAAGATTACATAAGGTAATATGGGGAAAGAATTTAGCACAGCAGGTGGTAACAATATCCGTGATTGGTATTATCACAGCAAAGTGATTTTTTAAGTGAACCAGCTTTCCTTCTCCTTCAGCTACTCAGCCTCCTTCAATAACTAACATAAGTCACTGAAAACAGCAAATGTGGAAAGTCAAAACTCAAATTTATAACTCATTTTTATGTTGCATTTCTTTACTACTATTATTATTAATCTTCCATGGCTTAATTCTTATGCATTTCCACCTTGTTGAACGTTTCCAAGTCAGAATTATTGTCCTAGTCTGGGGACACCATTGTTATAATGGTTCTGCAATTTGATCCCAAATTTCCACTCAGGAATTATCTAGCATTTCACAGCCTCTTTACACTGTTGCTCCCATATAGAATGTGTTACTTTCTTCCATTTTCTGTGATTGATTGCATTCAACAAGCTAGCTTTTATCAAAAAGTGCCACATTTTGTAGTATGCGAAATGATTTTAGGTGGATGGATCTCTGTATTTCTAAAAATCATTTGTTTTAACGTGTATTAAAGAAAACATAATAGCAGACCAAACCCATGATTTCCTGGATTTTACCCTTTAGGTTGAGGATAAAGCAACGTAAAGTTTAAAAATTGACAATTTAAAAAAGATTAAGTAAAACGTCGATTAGGCCACGAGTGCTCACTGATATTTTCTAGCTCCCCAATCATGAGGAATCCAAAATAATCTCCTACAGGTTGGACATGAAGCTGGATTCACTGGAAGCAAATATGATATTTTTTTATTTGTATATTTTACAAATCATATGACCTTTTCCCATTCAACCTAAAATATATCAATGTTTATTGCGGCATAATTTTTCCAAAAACCTTTGAGTAAAATTGATACTATAATAGAAAGTACATGCTATATCTTGTGTCTGGCATGGAATAGGCTTTAAATGTTTTTTTCTTTTTTTTTTTAAGAAACGAAAGAAAAAGAGGGGAGGGGAGAGAGGAAGGAAGAAAAAAAGGAAGGAAGGAAAAGGAAAGAATGAATGAAGGAAGGAATACATGCATGTCCTTGGCTGACACTGTACCATCTACCTCCAAAAGTGGGGCCCCTTCTTTTGTGATATTCTTCCACTTTCAGCATATATTTATTTAATTTTCATTAGATATTTTCTAGTATCTTGTTCTGGGTTATTTTCTTCCAATTATTCAATGCCTCCCCTTTCCAATTCTTTTTTATGCTTACTTTTTCCCATTTGATTATATATATGGTATTATCTTAAAATATAGGCTCATTTATTTAACAAATAGTTATTGAGCACTAATTCTATGCCGGGGACTCTGCTAGCCATAGAAGTATAGTGATAGGCAAGGCAAATTTGGTCACTTTCCTTATAAAGCTGAAAATTAGGTGCTTGGATAGTCCTTTGGTTTCTTTAGATATCCTTCTGTTTTCCTCCTCATCAGAATTGTCACTTGTGTAGTCAGAACTTTGGAGTTTGAAGAATCTCTCATCCCCCCTAAGCTATCATCCCATTAAAATGCCACTAGCTATAGAACAATAATTACACGTTCTCTGAAAGTCTATCCAAGTTTCATTCTAAGTACTGCTGTCATCTTTTAAAAATACCTATATGCCCCTGGCTGAGACAAATAGTCCTACTTAAGCAGAAGGTGGACATGCTTGGCTCAGGTGAGGAAAAACCAAGAAAAGGATCCCTGAGTGAACATCATTGTCCATGCACGTAAGAGCCTTCTCAAGATTTGCTTCCTTCTCAGACTGAGGCATGTTGTGTGAAACAGCTTACATGATGATTTTCCCAGCTGGTAGCCATTTGGAAAGGAAAACCCTGTTATGCTATGTTTTTTCTGAACTAAGAAATATTTCAAGGGGCTCACTGTATTATTATAACAGCTTTTAGAGTTTTTATTGCAAATGTTCACTACAGCAATATTTGAAAATATAAATGGAAAAAGATAAGAAAATTCAAATAAATTTGGATATCCACTGCCCAGAGGTATCAGGATATTGGTACAGATCTTTCCACATTAAAACTTTTAAAATTACAAATATGTATTATATTTTTCACTTCATACTGTTTAATGTTATACCATAATACCATACTATATTTTTCCTCCTATAATATGTGACTATTTCCCATGATATTAAATAGTTTTCTAAAATACAATATTAATAATGGTATAGTATACTGTCATACTATAATTTATTTTAGAATACTTTAATATTGAACATTTAAACAGTTTTCAAATTTTTCATTATTATGAATATTGGTCTGATGAACTTTCTTGTAGCAATATCTTAACATAAATAAGTATATACTTCCTTAGGATAAATTCCTAGCAGTAGAATTGTTAAGTAAATTTCTAAGGCTGTGTATCTACATTTTTAAGGCTATTGGTACCTATTCCCAAGTTATTCTCTAGAAAGTTTGTACCAGTTTATATTTCTAACACTGGTATATGTGACTGTTCAGTTAGCAAGGGGTGTTGCTATAAAAATCTTTCCTCTCTGATAAGTAAAACACGATATCTCATATTTCTTTTGTAAATTGATTGTTACTTCTTGATATTTTTTCTACTACGATACTCGTCTTTTTAAAATTTTTAAAGTTTATTATATTATTTTGATTTTATTCTTGTATGTTAAGAATATTAATGATTTTACTTTACATATAATGCAATATTTTCTTAGATTTCCTACATTTGAATATTAATTTTATTTAAAATGTTTTAGAAGTACAGCTGTTATTTGTTTTCATTATAGTAAAATACATCTATATTTTTCATGGTTGCATTTTATATCATGTTTGGCTCTTGCCTTTAAATCTCTTTCTCTCCAAAAGCCCCATAACACAATTAGATAAATAGGTGTGTGGGGGCTGGCAGTTGGAGAAGTATGGATTCCATACGATAGAATTTTCAAACTACGAGATAGAAATGTAAAGGAACCTCTATAATATAGTACAAACAATGTCAAACTGGAGGAAGAGCTGACCAGCCAATGAATTCTACGCAAATAACTGTGAGAAAATACAACAAACTCAGAAGTTAAGTGGTCCAATTATAAGTTTTTAAAATTTTCTTCCCTGTCCCTTCCTGTATTTTCCAAATTTTTGATAAGTAATATGTATTTATATCATGATACAAACAAAAATCAGTAAAGAAAAGAAGTGAGCAGGGTAGCCTGCAGGATTGGCATGAGGCGGTTATTTAATATATCTGTGAGCAACGGAGATATCTTTTTACAACAGAGAATGTCAGATGTGAGCAACTGTTTTGTCTATGGCTTTAATCCTTATAGAGCAGTGCTTTTTAACCAAGAGTGATTTTGTCCCTCCTTCTCCTGGGACACTTGGCAATCTCTGGAGAATTTTTGGTTGTCACAACTGGGGCTTCTACTGGCACCTGGTTGATAGAGTCCAGGAATGATGCTATATGTCTTATAAGGCACGGCCAAGCTCCCCACAACAAACAACTATCTGGCCCAAAATATCAATTGCGCCAAAATTGAGAACCATTAGTGTACAGACTTTGAGATGAGCAATCTCCAAATTGGGGTGCAGGCAACCCAGGAAGTGCACAGGACAATCCAGTAGAGTACAAGAAAAAAAGATTAAAATTTCAATTCATATTAATTTTTACTCCAAAAAATGGTATTAATTTTCAAATACTTAAAGTATAGATTGATACTATTCCCTTTACATAGTTTTCATATCCCTCCAGTCACACCTGACACTCAGTTTGAAATGCCCTGAGGGCTGAGAGAGGACCACAACAGGAGGGGATGACAATAGCACCCAATTTATTTGTTGGCTTTCAGCATGTTGTGCCATCCTGCAGTTTCCATGGGCCAGGTCAAATGCATTTATGGATGATGTTATACAGTTTTGACTAAGCTACCTATCACAACATGCACAAGTAGCTTTAACAGGTCTTGTAAAGAAATCTGATTGACTGAAGATAGCATTTATAATGCAAACACAAGCAACAGGAAGATGACATCTATCTCAGAGCAAGCTCTTTGAGAGTCATATTACGAGAAGAATTGACAATATACTCAGATCTATACTGGGGGGTGGGGTGGGGCTCTCTAAGGGACAGTCAGTGAAGAGTGACTATCCTCTCTTCCAGGTCTCATTCCGTAGGGGTGGAGGAGTTGTGATCTGAGCAACCCAAGGACCCTGACTTTATTTGGGTAAGACCATGAAGCAATGTATGCCTCAGGGTGTTGTCAAAAACAATAGAGCAATCAGCTAGCAATCAGTGGTGACTAACAGCTCAAAGTAATTCTAATAGAGACCAAAAAGCCAGAAGTTTATTGGGGACGGCAAGGTAAGAGACAGTCAAAGAGAACCCTGCTTAAATCCCAGTGATCCAGGAAGATTATGTGCACTCTCAAGGCTATGCCCTCTCAGTAACAACAGGAGAGGGAACCTCTGAGCTACTAGTCACTGGCTACATGGGACTCGTCATAATCTCCTGAACTGTGGAAGGAGTCTCCAAGCCACGCATAGATCTAACAGCAAAAGACGAAAACTTTACTTGCTCAGGGGATATATTAGTCAGCTGGGGCTGCCATAACAAAATAGCATACACTGGGTGGATTAAACAACAGAAACTTAGTTTCTCACAGTTCTGGAGGCTGGAAGTCCAAGGTCAGGGTACCAGCATGGTCAGATTCTGGTGAGAGCTCTCTTCCTGGCTGGCAGACAGCCACCTTCTTGCTGTATCCACACAACATTTCCTCGGTGTGTACACGTATTGAGAGAGAAAGAGAGCAAACTCTCTGTTATCCCTTCTTATAAGGGAACTAATCCTATTAGGAGGGCGCCACCCTCATGACCTCATCTTACCCTAATTAAATCTCCGAAAGGCCCCATCTCTAAACACCATCACACTGGGGGTTAGGGCTTTAATTTATGAATTTTGGGGAGACGCAAATATTCAGTCCAAAACAAGGAGCTTAAATATAACCTCTAACCAATCAGTGGCTGACCATTAAGCTATGCTGACCCAGCAGCTAGCCCTAGGAAACCAGGCAAATCTATAGACACAAAAAGTAAATTAGTGGTTGCCTAGGGCTGGGAGTGTGGAAGGAATGAGGAGTGGAAGGAATGTGGAAGGAATGAAACAAATGAGTAGAAAGTTTCTTCATGGGGTGATGAAAATGTTCTAAATGTTCAAAAGTTAGATTATGGTGATAGTTATACAACTCTGTTGAAGGGGTTCAGAACAGGCCTCCCCAAGACGTGCCACTTTAGCATGTGGAATATTTTGAACTAAAGGCAATTGAGACCCAGTGGGCTCAAAAGAAACGTTTACTCTCCCTCAAAGAATTTAAATTTGGGGCCTTGCCCATAGTAAGAGTCATTGTTGATAGCGGCTCAAGACAAGGTTGACATAACAGAAGCTATATTGTAGAAGAGAAACCCTATTGTAACTTTGAATGACCTCTGATTAACCAACCCAGCTGGATATGCACCACCCAGGAGATCTAACTGCTCTGTAGATTTTACCACCCCTGCTTGTGCATGTACCTCCCAGCTGCAATAAGATGATAACTTTGTTCTTTTGAGTTCCTTAGGAATGTGATGACCCCTGAACAGAAAGTCTATGCTGATAGCCGTCATCAGTGAAAACTGAAAAATCCAGTACGGCACTCCCAGTCTGTAACACCAGAGGGTCAACATTCCTAACCCTCTCCCCTATAACCCACCAGCCTATATAACTGCTGTAAGATTTCATGCCCCCCTAAGATGGTTCTTGGAGACATTAGGCAGCCATCTTTCCCCTTGCTAGCAAGCTGTAATAAACTGCCCTTTCTTTTCCACCATCTTGTCTCTTGATGATTGGCTTTTGTCTCACAGGCAGCAGATTGTGCCCTTTGTGTAGTAACATTATCAGAAATAAATTTTTATGACATATCTGTATGGCAGGGCAAACCTCTAGTTACTGAACGTCTGCTCTTCTTATCATCCTGTGACTTCCCCTCCTCCCCTCTGAATGCTCAGGCACCTATCCCATTCCTTAGTTCAAGATGGCATACACACCTCATTTTACCTTTTTGTCTTGGAACCTGTCATGTATGTGGGGTTCCTGTACATATGCAATTAAATTTTATTTTCTTCTATTAATCTGTCTCATGTCAATTTAATTCTTAGACCAGCCAGAAGAACCTAGAAGAGTAGATGAAAATTTCCTCCTTTCTGACACTGTAAATATACCAAATATCCTAAAAGCCATTGAATTGTATACTTTAAATAGGTTAATCTTATAGTATGTAAATTATAACTCAAAAAAGTTGTTTTTAAAAAAAATCGTAGGTAATAATTATAGCCTCAGATTCACTCCTGAATAACAAATCTATTAATTCCCTATAATATCACTGGAGAGTAAGTAAGCTTTGACAAGACTAAGAATGACCTAATATGAGCCTTAGTCTGGGCTCTAGCAGGTAAATTTGGCAATGGAAAGGTTTAACATTTTGAAAAGTAAAACATTGAAACAAAAGAGTGGGAGCATCTCTGTGTGTAAAATTGTTATATAGGCCTTCAGTGAAATACATGAACCTAAGTCTGAAGCTTGGTGGATCCAAGACATAATACTGTGGAAATGTATCTTAGTGTTCCTGGGGAGAGAATCTTAAGGGCTATGAATGCAAAACTAGTACAAAGACATGAAAGAGAACCTAGTGGTGCCAACATGTCTCCATCATCTGGAAATCGTCTATTAAAAGCAGAAAATAGATAATTTTTTAATTTACCTTGACAATAATACCCTCTTTTAAAACATTATGATAGACTTCAAAGCTTACTACAAAGCTACAGTAACCAAGACTGTGTGGTACTGGCTTAAAGCTAGACCTATAGATCAATGGAATACAATTGAGAGTCCAGATATAAACTCAGGCATTTATCGTCAGTTGATTTTCAACAATGGTGCTAAGATAATTCAATGAGGAAAAAATAGTCTTTTCAGCAAATGGTACTGGGCCAACTGGACAGCCACATACAAAAGAACAAAGCTGGACCCCTACTTCACACCATATGCAAAAATTAACTAAAAATGAATCAAAGACCTAAATGGAAAAGCTAAAACTATAAGTCTTCTAAGAATACATGGGTGAAAATCTTTGTGACCTGGGATTAAGCAATGTTTTCTTAGATATCACATCAAAAGCACAAGCAACCAAAAAAATAAAAAAAGATGAATTAGGCCTTGTGGGGACTCACTCATAGAACAAAGATTATTCTTAAGTGAAAACATTTGAGCTAAAGAAAATGCAGAAGGAACTTTATCTGAACTTCCCTTATCTGACGACAGCAGAGCCTCCAGAAAATACACCTGCCATTCATAGGGAGTTTCCTATGAATTTGGCTGCAATGGAGACAGACTGCCCCATTCCATTAGCATCAAAAAGTCCAATAGAAGCTTCCATAACTTCCCAGTAAAGCCCTGGGGGCGGGGGGGAAACACTCTGTTAAGGTTTGCATATAACCCTTTTATCTCTGGCTGTTGAAGGAGTTCCTCTTAACTGAAGGCATAAATAAACCTTGACTTTTCTCCTATTAAACTATCTACCGTTAGTTAATTTGTATGCCCCAATCCCTGGGCTTAAATTGGAAAAGTTTTCCTCCTGACAATCTCATCCAAAATAAAAACTTTTGTGCTTTAAAGGACATTATCAAGAAAATGAAAAGACAACCCAAATAATAGGACAACATATTTGCAAATCATCTGTCTAATAAGGATCTAACATCCAGAATATGTGAAGAACTCTTACAATAAGAAGACAAATAAGCCAATTAAAAATCAGCAAAGTATTTGAAAAGATATTTCTCCAAAGAAGATATGAAAATGGACAACAAGCACATGAAAAGATGCTTGCCATCACCAGTCATTAGGGAAATGCATAGCAAAACCACAAGGAGATAGCACTTCACTCTCACTGGGAGGGCTAGAATCCAAAAAACAGACAAGTGTTGGCAAGAGTGTGGAGAAATTACAACCCTTGCGCACGCTGGTGCGAATGTAAAATGGCGATGCCGCTTTGGAAAACAGTTTGGCAGCTTCTCGGCAGGTTAAATACAGAGTTACCATACGACCCAGCAAGTCTACTCCTAGGTACATACCCAAGAGAATTGAAAACATATGTCCACACAAAAAGCTTATACATTTACAAACTTGTTCATAGCAGCATTATTCATAACAGCCAAAAAACAGAAATAACCCAGATGTCCGTTAACTGATGAATGGATAAACAAAATATGGTATATCCATACAGTGGAACGTCATACAGTCATAAAAAGGAATGAAGTACCGATAGCTGCTACAACATGGATGGACCTTGAAAACGTTATGCTAAATGAAAGAAGCCAGACACTATATACCATGTACTGTATAATTCCATTTATAAGATACTTTAATACAGGTTTTATTATTATTTGGGTATAGTAAGGCCAACAGATCAGGAGACAATTGTCATTAAAAAAATAGTTTGTTACCCAAAGTTTCCAAGAGGAGGGGACATGCAGGGAGGCCACATGGGAAAACACAAGTATATCTCAGGAGGCAGAGGGAGAGTGGAGAACTGTAGGCAAGAGCTGTTGTTGAGGTTTCCATGGGGAAGAATGGTGAGCAGGCTTAGGACTGGGTAGTTTGAGCAATTCCAGTAGACTATGGGGTATCGGGGTTGTATCTAGTTGTCTGGTACCTGGCCCTCGGGTGATAAGGGCAGGTGTATAGTGTCCCTGAGTGTGAGAGCTCGTTAAAGTGGGTGATTGGAGGTGTGAGTTCTGGATTTGTTGGTTTGCATTTGAAAAGCACACTCCCTGGTGAGTTGTTGACTGTCTCTAGGAATTAGCTAACCCTGGCAGGGACAGTGTCTCCAGTGTTAGCAAGACCCCAGATGTCAAAGCATCAGAATACAGAAAGTAAAAGACATGGTTAATCCATATAAAATGTCCAGAATAGGAAAATCCATGGAGACAGAAAGATTAGTGGTTATCAAGAGCTGGGGGTGGAGAGGAAGGGGAAGTGACTGTTCATGGCTATGGGATTTATTTCTGGAGTGATGAAAATTTCTGGAATTAGATACTAGTGGTGGTTGCAAAACCTTGTGAGTATATTGAAAAACACCGAATTGTACACTTCAAAATGGTGAATTTTGTGGTAGGTGAATTATATCTAGTAAAAAGATAAAGAAACAAGTTACAACAGTGAGAAAAACCATGCTGTGAAAAATATTCTGCTTACTTAGGAAGAACTGGTTGTTGAAGAATAATTTTGAGGAGAAAATTGGTTTTACAATTTTCCTAGTTAAAGAAAGGAATATTGGCAAAGTCAGGTTCTTTAGGAAAGCAATTTTTTCTTAATGTCCATTTAAGTCATAGGTTGTTTAAACCAACGCTTAAGGCCAGACTCTAAAACAAAACATGGCTTAGGTCATGGGGTGTAATAGGTATCCATTCCCCTTATTTTTGGTAAAGAACTCCATGTACTGAGGCGAGGCTAACTGTACCTCCAGTTTCTAAAAGGACATCAGACCTATTCCTGACCAATCAAGGCATCATATTACCAGAGACAAATACCAAAGCTCATTAAGCCATTCAGACCAAATTATTAGTTAAGTTAAGCCACTTGGCCCAATTCTGAGACTCCTGCATGAAGAAAAGTAGTGCATTCCTTTCTAGTGGAACTGAACCTAGAGGATATGAGGCTAGAACTCCTGGAATCCAACTATAGAGAGAAAAGTCAACATGGAGAAGGACAGAGCCAAGACGTGGGAAGATACCAGATTATTGCAGCGTTGCTTACGTACCTGGATTAAGCCAGGCCTAAAGCTTACATCCAGATGTTTTAGTTACGAGATGCAATTTTTATATATATTTTTTGGTTTAAGCTAGTTTTAATTGGGTTTCCTGCCACTTGTAATCACATAAGGCCTAAAGGAAACCCGGAGAATGCTTTCATAAAAAAAAAAAAATCAAACAGTATAATCCATAAATGATCTTGATGAGGAAAGAAATGAGCTAGTGTTTATAAACTGCTTTATAGGCTCTATTTTATCTGACCCTAGGAACCATGTTTGTTATTTTGCTCATGTGTTGTTAGCTACACTTGAAGCATAAAGTTTGGTATCCATGACTATTTTTTTAACCAAGAATGAGAAAAATGATGCTGTTGGGATGGAAAAATTTTTCCTCTACCCTCTTAGGTTGTGGTTGGGGTCCTGCAAATAAAATTGACAAAAGAAAAATTGGCAAGGGAAAAGACATTTTTATTTACGTAAATATGTATGCAGGAATTCACAGAAAAATGTGACAAAAAGGGCAGTTAGAATTTGGGGCTTATATACCATCTTAACAAGTGAGGGAGAGGGGGAGAAGGACACTTACAGGAAAACAAATGACTTTTTGGAAAGATAAACGTGCCCTTTGGAGAATAGGTGGGAGAAACGATAGTTTCGTGACAATGTCTGTTTGGGTGAGATACTCACTTCTCCTCTCAGAGAAGAGAAAATTAAAGTTGATTCCAAAAAAGGGGGTGTATGACATTGAGTTCTTTTAAGGGGCTCTGCTTTTAGGCAGATAAGGGATTTCAGTAATTCAAACGCCTTTAGCTCAAAATAATATTTATGCCATAGTGGTTTATTCTGGATCCCTTCAATGCAAATTACTCAACAGTCACATAGCTAATTAGGAGGGAAAACAAAGAACTAGAATCCACATCTTCTGGCTCTAGTTACTAACTGAATAGTCTCCTTGATAAGCTAAAATTATCATCCTTTCTTATTCTTAAAGCCATTGAATAATTTCCCCCAAAGACATACAAATCTTGGTTCTGCTTTTTATAGAAAAAAATCATCTTGCAAACATGGATGTAACAGCTCTTTGGGTCTTGAAATTGTTACTGAATGTCAAATATTACGCTCTGTGTAACCTGCCAGGCATTTGTTTTATTATGGTCATCTCCTGCTTTCTGGGGTTTTTTTTTGTGGAAAAATATTTGAAGGAAAAAAAAGGGAGAAATATGTACCTTTCCAGCCACAGCAGACTAGCTCTAGGTGTTCGTCCACAGCTCTTGCTGTTGGATTGACAACCCCAGCTGTTGATAGGCTGCAGCGAGACAGCAGAGAGAGAATGCAATTCATCAGGACCCTGGACAAATGGGCATGTCTTAATGTTACCATTTTCCTCATGGTCATAATAACCCCCTGCATATCACACCTGGAATAATTCAACTGAATTTGACCGACCAGTTGAGAAATTATTTGGAAAGTATGTGTTCTCTCTTTTTCTGCCAGAGGTTGGTGGATTTGACAGTGAGCAAGCCAGAGCATGGTCTCCAAGGCTGGTGATGAGCTGACACATCACTGAAAGGGGTTCACTTGCATCTAATAGCACCCTTTACTGTCTCTGACCACACTGGCCCAGCTCCTGAGTCTTTATGCAGCAGACACGAAGGTCACAAACTGGCTGCAGTGAGGGCTGTGTTATTGTTTTTGTTTTCAATTGAATTAATTGCTATCATGTAAAATTCATGAGTTCACAATAAAAAGCTTCAATTCTGGCTTCTCTGGAAATATCAGAATGTTTGGGCCAACTAGGTTTCCATTTTCACATGACAGTAGTTGGCTGGGGTAGGGTGGTAAGGCTTACATTTAGACAGAAGGCATGCCCTTCAGTTGGCTGTGGTGGCCACTACAACCTGACATCCCATTTCTTTCTCTTATGCTATCTGCTTGGGCCCTGGATGTGCTGGAGTTGGCTGTCTCTGCAGCAGAAAGTGAAAAAGGACTGCTTGGAAAATTTCCCTTGGCCCTGAGATTACTGACCGGGTCAGGTCCATATTGTGACCAACCTCTACCTTTGATAGGGTTGGAACTACTAGCTGTTCCCCCAGATGGAATCGTGAGATTGTTTCTAATTTCTCTCTCTCTCTCTCTCTCTCTCTCTATATATATATATATATATATACATTTATGTAATTTTTAAAAATTCTTTCTTCTTGCCTCGGTGAGAAATACCCAAAGTCTAGCTTAGGAAGCCCACATATGAAGGGCATGTTTGAAGTAATAATCAGTCATAAACTGGTTCTTTATCTCAGTCTCACGAATGGAGAATGTATCTTGCTGTCTCCAGCCATGTGTTAATGGTTTCTCTGGGGTCACCTGTACAGATAGATCTTTTGAATTTCACTTGGAACACATGTGGTTTTAAGCTAGATGTTAATTGGAAACATTTATAGTGTCAAACATTTGATTAATGCTCTGGGTTTTAATTGAAAGGAATGAGTATTTCTTAAATCAACTCTTCACAGTAATATGGTTTTTTAAAAGAAAGATTCCTAGAATAGATTAAACATTTATTTGAAAACTGAGTAATATTAAAAAACAATCCTCATCATTTAATACTGATTTGCCATCATCCCTTTTAAACAAATATTTTGGGGACAATTACTAGCCTATTGGTAATTAGAAACAAAAACAATCAAATGCCAATAAATTCAATACTGCTTTCGGCCGAGGGCCAGTAACAATTCAGAACCATGCTGAATGTGATTTCACTCTACTGTTGAGGTTTTGGTGTAATACAGAACTTTCTATATATTTCACCCTTTGGATAACATGGTCTGAGACATGGAAACCCATTGTCTCCACAGTGAGAGTTGCTCTGTGTGGCAACTGAAACAATTAGGACGTGGTTCAGAGACTGAGCATAGGGTAATATTCTCCAGGTGCGAGAAGCCCAAAGTGGGACTCAGTTGAGTTCAGAAGAAGGTACATTTTGACTTTAATTTTTGTTCGTAAAGAGCTCAAATTGGGTCTCCAGATGGTGCCCTGTAGACATAATTAAGCCTTGCAATAAATCACATGCCAGTGACATGGCAATTATTCTCGGGCCCTCCACACCTCCGCTGTCAGGTGCTTGGAAAGGCGCACCCAGACATTCTTTCAGGTGTTCTAAAACAATGATGTGCCATCTATTAGGGCCTGAAGGGGATGCCGCCGTTCACTTTTTACTGTCAGCCAGGACTGATAATAGGTGCAAGATGTAGTCTGGTGCTGAGATGTTAGTCCACATTGCTGCCCTGCACTTGGTATAGCAGGAGAGAATCCTAATAGGAAAAGAAAAATGTGTTACAAGGCTATGTCTACATAACTGACACAGTTTGAAATGGAAAAAATTAAATATACCTATTAGATCTTTTATTTCCCAAACATCTTGCTTAACATTTTTCCCACTGAATTAACTAACTGATTGGTTGTTTTGAAGTCATTTATTCTTCATCTCTTTGTTCTTTCAATGTGTGTGTGTATTTCAATGTCCTTCAAAGATGAGTATTGTATAAATCTCTTTAAAACTCCCAAGAATATGTCCACAGACACATCCAGGGATACATGGACATTTACTTGGGAAACACTGACTTAAGAACTTAAAATCTTATTCTATGAAAATGTCTTACAATGAAGAATAATCAATGTAAAATAGAAATAAATTTCATTTTTAAAATGGGTAAAAATATTTTCTAATATTTTTATGGAATTGACAACACGAAATGTTAAAATTCTCTTTAGTTTGAGAAACTACTGTGGTATTAAACACCGACTATGTATCAGATACCATAACAGGCCTGGGCTTACAAATGTCATTAAAAACTGCCCTTGTCTTCAAGAGGAGAGAAAGAGCATCGCAGCAGATCATCTGCGTTCTTATGAAGCCTGTGTGTCGCACTGAGTTGGGGTCACCTCAGTGGGATTACATGGTTCTGCACTCCATTGTGGGCTATTGAAACAGAACTGAAAGATTCTCAAAGCACTGGAAAGGATGTTGTTTAGTTACAGGAAACGAGGCACTTCTCCTCTCAGTGTTAGCTAGGACCTCATATTAGATTCCTGTGGCTGCTGTAACAAATGACCACAAACTTGGATGCTCAAAACACCACAGATTTATTATTCTACAGTTCTGGAGGTCAGAAGACTGAAATCAGCTTCATTGGGCTAAATTCAAGATGTCAATGGGGCTGGTTCCTCTGGAGGCTCTAAGGGAGAATCTATTCCCCTGCCTTTTTCAACTTCTGGAGGTTGCCTTCATTCATTGTCTTCTGACCCTTTCCTTATATCACTCAATCCCTCACTTCCAACACTTTATCTCTTACTTCCTTCTGATCTCCTCTATCCCCCTTATAAGGACCGCTGTGATTATATCAGGCCCACTAGGATAATGCATCTCAAGATCCTTAAGTTAATCCCATGGGCAAAGTCCCTTTTGCCATGTAAAGCAATATTCACAGGTTCCAGGGATTAGGATGTAAATATCTTGTAGGCCATTATTCAGTCTACTGCTGTCCTTTAGGATCTAAATCTCTTTCTCCAGTCCTGCCTCTCACTTCACGGTTCATGTCATCACCCATGCATCTCCACTTCACCTTGACATCACTTCATATGAACAAGTCCCGGAAGAGCTCATCTTCTTTTCTCCCTAAAATCTGCTCCATAACCCAAACTTTCTTTCTCTTGGAACAGCACTGTCATTATATCTATTGCATAATTTTGAAATTTTAGTGTTATTTTGAAAATCAATATACTTTATTCCCTGTATGCTCTCTGCCGCCAAAGACCCAATACTTTGCCTTTGAAATGCCTCTCAATTTATCCCTTTGCTCATCTCAGCTGCTACCAAACTCTCCCCATAGCAATCCAATGTCCTGGTGAGAATTGCCTAAGATTTCCAGTTAGATGTCTATACCGTTGAACTTTTGTTCTTTTATTTAAGTTGGTAGTACTCATAATAGAATAAAATTTAGGTCAAAGCTTTTTTTTTCATGGAAATTGGTGGTATCTGTGACAAAACCTACATGAAAAATGTTGGCATCTTTCCAACTGTGCAATCACCAACTCTACAATTTTATTTTTCTTCTAAAATGCCTTTGCTATATCAAGCAGACACTACAATAGATACTGTTCTCACTTCAGAGCTTCTCTACGCTGGCACGTGACCACTGTCCATGGTGGCTCGGGTCCAGTAGCTCTCTGAAACTTGCTCCTCTGTTCCCATCCCACATGTTCATCCACTGGGGAGGGGCTTCACACCCTCTTCTGCTTTCATTTACGGACCCCAAACATCGGCACTCAGTTCCACCCTCTCTCCTTTTTAGCACATAGTTTTATCTCCATTATTGAAAAAGCAATCTAGAATAATTTCTCCCAAACAAGCCTTGCTCTTAATGAATCTAAGACGCTACAATGTGCTTGCCAGCCCTTGATGACCCATCCCCATAGAACCCTCAAAACCCAGCATTAGATATGCAGTAGTCAAAGTGTGTGATTTAACAATTTCTTGGTGGAATGACATGTCTGTTCCCTAAGGTTGGAAATTCTTTGAGAACAGGGACTTTGGCAATACATGGCAAATACTATTACATACATAATAAAGCTAAACAGAAGCATTTATATTTGTAAGAATTTAAATCCAGTGTTGATAAGGAAGCTGATCTCAGAATTTAACTAAATTCCTCCCAGCCATAAGCGAACCACATCTTTGTAAGTAATAGATACTTACAAAGAGTAAGTAACTCTTACTTTTACACTTACTCTTTTGAGCAAGACAAATTCCCTGAGATTTCAATTCTGCTGGAGTTTGTTAAACTTAGCTCTTTCTTGATCTCCTAATCCAGCTGCTGCTTCACAGGAATAGTGTACACTTTTAATAATGAATTTCTGTCTCTCAGTTCTAATCCATAATCTTAGCTGTTATATAACAGGAATAGAGGACACTGCTAATAATGAATTTCTCTATCTCACACACAGAAAGAAAACTGTACATTTATTTACCCATTTACTACCTAAGGATGTACTATAATTCCTGCTTATACAACCCCAGGAATTTGTTCTTGATTTGAATTCTCATGGAACCACCTGTAAATGTTAATTTTGGAAACACAGTTTCAAGTGCATCTCAGGATAGATTTCTGCTCTGAGTGTGTAAGCGTCTGTGTTTGTGTGTCAGGAAAATGCAACACATCTAACTTAATGCTTCCCTGGTTTGGGATATTAGATCTTCTTTATAGTCGGCTTAAGAGTTAGAACAACAGAGGCTTAGAGCTGTCTTCCCTTCCAAAAGTCCTTTTATTAAACTCATTGATATTTTCTTAAAGTCTTATAGACTCTCAAATAAGATAATATATGAAAAGTTCTTTATAATAAGAAATAAAAATAATATTTTAAAAGATCTCATCTAATATCAGTTAGCTGATTTCTCTTCCTATACCGCACCATTGCATTGAGCCATGAAGCCCAATGTCCACAAGAAGAAGATGGATATGAGATAGAGGAAGTCTCATTTGACAGAAAGCAGGAGTCTGGCTGTTTCCAGTCTAGAGGAATACGGGAAGGAAAAAAACAACTGAAGTAGGGTGAAGAGATCATACATAAAGCCTCTCCTCCACATCCTTGGACTGATTCATAAGGCAAGTAGGTTTAGAAATGTCCATATAAGTGTGGGGAACCCTAGAAGGTCAAGACTAGTGACCTGCTTTCCCAGCTGTGCCCTGGAGAAGACCATAAGCTTCTAGGTGAATGGTCATCAATGGTGGAGCATTGATGGATAGAGATAATTAGACAAATGAACTTGAGCTACTACTATTTTGAAAGTGGCCCATGTCCTAAATATGGTATGCAGGTGATCCAGAAGTTTCTGCAACCCGGATGATGATACCAACAGGCTAAAAGGGTCAGGGGACTGATATCCACTCAGATTTGAAATGGAGACTCAGAATATTGGGAATTAGTTACAAGAGGTAAAGAATCAAGATTATGGACTACAGCTATGGGTACCCATGAAGTACCCCAGTGGCTCCTTTTCCCATTGCCATGAGGTCACATAAGTGCCCCCATATGTATGGACAGAGTGGGTGGGGGAAGATGAAACTCTGATATGTTGAGCATTTTATCCCCAAAAGATCTAATAAGTCTCAAATGACTGTTTAAGCCCCAAAATACTGAATTATTAATTGGTAAGTTTAGATACAACCTTCTGCCTCTAGCCAACATAAGGCAGGATAGGGGCTTATTAGAAAGATTCTATCAGTTACAGAAAACAAAAAAGCTACACTGTTTTTGTACATCTGATTAGTGGAGTTTTAACATTTTCTACCACTCTACATACACGTAAGGTTTTATTTATGGCATTATTCACACCCAATATCAGAATGGTGTACATATTATATGCATGTTTACAAATATTTGTTAAATGACTCAGTAAACTCCATCATTGATTCAAGGGTGTAATGTTATAGAGGGCAATAAATGTCAGCAACTCACATCCTTTTTCTTTTTCACATCAGAAGCAAGAACATGTGATTGGAGAGAGTTTGGACATGATACTGGCAACTTTCTCCATGAAATGCATTTATACTTTACTTTTATTATTTATGACTTCCCTTTCAAATTCTCAGTTCCAAAGAGGTAGGCAAGGTGTCTCTTATAAGCTCAAAACTCAATTTTGGAGATAGATGAGAATTACACCAGCAATCTTACTAGAGACTGCCTCCACATGAGGATGAAAAGACACACACATAGCAGCGCAATGGGACCAGATAACACAAGGGACCATAAATACACAAGAGAATTAATTGCCTGGGATGAGTTCCTTGTCAAGTAGGCAAGTTGGAGCCACCACTCATGAATGTAGAGTCCAAAGAAATGAGTTAAAACAGCATATATAATTCCCCAAGTCAAGGACTGTGACCTCATTAAGAGCATTCAGTAAAAAGACTTCTGTCGTTTCTCTCTCTTTCCTTCCAACCACAGCTGGAGAGGAAGAAGGAAAGCAGGGAAAAGAGAGGAAAGAGGAGCTGTGTGAGAGCAGACCACCCAGCCCATGGCTTCTCCTGCCTAAGCCACGACAGCCACAGGTTTAGCCCACCCAGGCAAGAGGGAAAAGACAGAGGCTATTAGGCATTAGATTGAAGGCTTTAAATAAACAGGACTGATTCACAAGAACTCAAATGAGACACTTCAAAAAACCAAAAGAGACAAAAAAGTCATAGAATCTAGTGGAGATGTCATTAAACAGCCCCTTTGCCCAGAATAGAGAATGTGGTTGGGGAGGTTATTAAAAAAAATAAAACTGTTTCATGCCTGTCCCGCAAAGAGTTTAGATTCCTCAATAAACTTGTTATATGAGTCTCATGGCTCCTACATCTTGTGGTTGCTTTGAAAATTAAATGAGGTAAAAATTATGAGACCTAGTGTGTAAGAGACACTTAATAAGTGCTACTAACATTTCTCTTCTCTTCTTCTAAATGGCTTCTGACATGTTTTTATCCTTATCTAATATGATGAGAGAGATATTTACACATAAATTTATAGATATAGTCATTTACATAAAAGTTTTAACATAAAATTATATACTGATGCATATGTGATGTGTGTGCTTGTGTGTGTTTAAATGAAATGGAGCCCCACTGTCGTCCTCCCTTTTTTTTTAGGAAACAAGCCTGCACCTCTTTTATCTTGATCCAGAGACAACTAGTCTACAGTTGCCTTAGGAAATGCCAAGGGATTTGGGTCAATCGACCAAAAAAAAGTACAAGAGTCCAGGCATGAAATGGGTAATGAACACAGTCTTTTGAGAGATGAGTAAGAGACCCAGTCAGACTGAAGAAGATGGCTCCATTGGGGTTAGTCATAGGAGACGAAGCGGGGTAAATACAGAGGATTGCGGTTGGGGAATTAAGAC
This sequence comes from Ceratotherium simum simum, assembly GCF_057802395.1. NCBI lineage: Eukaryota > Metazoa > Chordata > Mammalia > Perissodactyla > Rhinocerotidae > Ceratotherium > Ceratotherium simum. The sequence goes on from NC_141915.1 coordinate 5,911,991, forward strand.
TTGATCCTCTAGGTTAGCGATTTCTTTCTCCCTTCCTTCTGTCCTTTTCTCCTTCCTTCCTTCCTTCCTTCCTTCCTTCCTTCCCACACTCTTTGTCTCTGTCTTTTTTCTTCTTCTTTAAGCACCCACAGGTAGGTTTTCTACAAATGAAATCTCACTGGGAAGTCCAACACACAAAGCAGATAAAGGCGACACTGTTCTGGTTGAAGCAGGGATGAGGAACCCAGAGTTCTCTCCACTGAGAACCCCTACCACAGAGCACCGAAAATCCCTCTATAGAAAACACAGCCAAAAACAAAAACAAAAACACCACTCTAGGCAGTGCCAAACCATTGGAAGATTTTAAATAGCGCAGTGGTTAAATAAAAACTCAGCATTCCAAAACATCAACTTGGTAGAAAGGTGACAAGTGATGTGGAGGGGGCAGTAATAGCCTTTGGTGGGGTGACTATGCACTGTGTCAACATGGCTAAGCTAGAACTATGTTTCTGAGAATTCTCTTCCCTGTATGGTGCGGTTGGAGCTGGCCACAAGAGAATTTTGTGTGAGATTTGGAAGATAGAAAGGAAGCAGCACTGCTCTAGGTGTTTGTGGCAGCTCACGCATATTGCCACATCTCTTTCTGCACCTCCGACTACTGGGCCAGCTGTATATTTAGGTCCATGACACGGGAATCCAGTAGATCAACCACATCGTTGAAGCTGATTGCTTAGAAGAGGAAGACAAAGACGCGGGTTCCAGTTTGCCCTTGCTCTCTCACACTTCACATCCATCATTCCTTCCCCACCGTTTGTGTACTGAGTTCAAGCTCCAACACCGGAGACAGAAGCAGCAGATGTACGTGAACTACTTAACCAGCTCTCACCATGTGGTCAAGTCAGATCCCCGTAATGAACCCCTTCCTCCATACTCTGTCTGGTGTTCCCGTTTCTCTGACGGAAGCCTAGATTACTACAGCGGCAGGTGGTAACCTCTGTTGATTTTAAAATCGCAGTGAGTCTTCCAGGTGGAAGTGTCCATTTGACAGAGGGCTGAGACTCAAGGACGTAAGATCTCCTGATACTGATTTAGGCACCTTAGGCACTGAGATAAGGAATAGACATGAGGAAAGAAGCCATAAGTTTTCTGAGAGAAAAAGGTGCAGCAATAAGCAGAAGGCTGAGAACAAAACTCTAGGGACCTTCCACGGCTGGAAGCAGGGAGAGAAAGAAATCAGTGTAGAAGACACAGGAGAAGTCAGACAAGTTAGTGCAAGCCTGGGAGACAATAGTGTCATGAAAGAGAGAGAGGGGAGATTAAGGAGGAAAGCCTTGATAGTTTCAAAGACTGAAGACATGGAAAAACAATCTGTAGCACGTGGGAGAAGAACACTTGACTTTGCAAGAACAGCCACTGTGCCAGCAGGGGACACTCTGGCATGCAGGAACCAACTGACCCTAACCCACGCAAGGCCGCGGGCTGGGGGTCACTCCGCCCCTGCATTAGGAAGGCAGCTTACTCACCTTGACTGTAGAGACTTGTCCTTATCGTGTAGCTTAGCAGTTTATCAAAGCAGTCTCGCTTTCTTCTCTGAGAACAGGAGAAAGTCAAGAAAATTTACTGTGGGGGGAGGGAGTGAAGAGAAAAAAAGAATACACCGTGCTTTCAGGAAATGGTAACCTCCTCACATCACATGTTGTGTGTTATATATCATAGGTTATTTTATTCATTTATTCCATCAATAAATATTTGAGTCCAAATTGTGCAGAGCCCTTTCCTATTGGTTGTGCACTTCTGACTAGAAAAGACTTACCTGGTAATAGATTAAACTCAGTGAAAATCTGATCAGTGGCTTTGTTTCAGAGCCATGCCCAAGAACTACAGTAAAGTAAATAAACACCTGAAAGGACAGTGGGTAAATGACTATCACATGGAGAAGACAAAGAATATGATTTCCTAGGTGTGGAAATCCTAACCCAAGCAAGGAAATAGCTTGTGGTGGAAAGAAGGTGATCATTCATGTAATTTTCACTGAAGTCTTCTTGAACTTAACTGCCTATTACCCCATTAATTATTCCAACAGTTCTCAACCTTTCTCCCCCACATGCATGATGGATGGCATGTGTGACCCATTACCACGGCATACTCCGTGGAGGGCAGGATTCCTAAGTACTTGCTGTAACTCCATGCCTTTCTGTCAGGCTCAAGGAAGCATACTGGAATCCAAGTGGGAGACAGATTTTTTAAATATAGAAATAAGTTTGAATCTACTCAAATACATTTTAAAAAATAAATGATTCACACATATTGACATTAAAACACTATTATTAGTGACACATCTAACAGTTGATTATTATAAAGGGACAGTATTTTACAACTCCAGAGCTGAGAATTGGTGACTTATAAAAAAGAAAACTACCATCGCCTTCTAAGATTTTAGAAGACCACCTATATTGCCAACTTATAAGGCACAAGGTGTCCCACTGACTGAAGGAATCCTGTGTCTTGGATAGCTCCTAGCTGCTTTAGTAATTAGCCTTCCAAAAACACAACCACAAGCACTCACTGGCATCTTTATGAGACCTCCAAAGTGCCTGGATGTAGAGGCTGAGGATACTGTTTGTTCTGGAAAGGCTAAATCTTGGGTGATGGAAGAAGGCTGGATAGATGAAGCCATAGAAAAGCATACTTTCTCATTGACATCTGTTCTCATCCAATCCTCAATAAAAGTGTCCGTTAAAATGCCAAATAACACCAACACAAAGACAACAGATGTGGAGGGCAGAGGTTAGGCAAGTTCAGTTCACACCTGTGGGTCAGCTCACTCCAGGTTCTCCTCCCATGTGCAGGGAAATCAGACTCTCAGGAGTTAAAGATCAAAAAGACTTAACAGTTCATTGTATCCAGCTCCAGGCATCGATGAAGGAGTGCCCTGGGTCTCACTTTGGAGGGTCTGGTTTGTGAGTTTGGGGTGAGAACAGCTTGCTCTGAGATCGCACTGCTTAGGCAGAAGGAAATTCTGATCTCCCAAGGAGGGAGAGGTGGGCACTGTACAAACAGGCAGAGCCTTTAGATGTGCAAACCCTTGATTTTCAAGGGGCTCAAAGAACTTCTTCCATGTGTACTGTTAAGAAAAAAAAATGCTATTTAAACAAAAATTGACCACAGCTGTGTCTGCTTTCTCGGCCAGTGACATAATTTGTCTTTGGGGTAAATAGTTCTTTTGTTTCAGCTTCTTTTGGGGCGCCCTATGGAGAAAGAAATGAAGACTCATGGGCATAGCATGGATGAGTTAGTGTGAGACCAAAAGTATGGAAGTTCATACATGCATATGTACATACATAAAATATCCGAATTGCTCCTAATAAGATGAGAGAAATTTTTGGTTTCCTTGGGAACCCTGAGAGAGACTTCAGGGGTCTGAGAAAAGCTAAGAGGGAAATATAAAAAACATCTAGAGCAGTGGTTTTCAAACTTTGCTGAATGCTGGGGGGGCATTAAACATATGATGATCTCACCCAAAGGGATTCTGATTTAATTTGGTCTGGAGTAAGCCCTGGGCATTGGAATTTTTAAAAGATCTTGAGATGATTCTGATATATAGCCAAGACTGAGAACCATTGGTGTAGAGAGACCAGAGCAGAAGGCTCTACGGAGGGACATAGCCAATAAGAGTGTTTCTGCTTGGGGCTGGCACGCAGCGGTGAAGTGCGCATGCTCCGCTGTGGCGGCCCGGGTTTGCAGGTTCGGATCCCTGGCGCACACCGACACACGGCTTGTCAAGCCATGCTGTGGCGGCGTCCCATATAAAGTAGAGGAAGATGGACACGGATGTTAGCCCAGGGCCAGTCTTCCTCAGCAAAAAGAGGAGGATTGGCAACAGGGCTAGTGTTCCTCACAAAAAAAAAAAAAAAAAAAAGAGTGCTTCTGTTTTAGGAAGTAGCCAATACATTTATAGAACTACAGTGTCTGGTATTACACTGGAAATTGTCTTCTTCTCTGTAATCCAGGCGATCATCATTGCTCACTCTCTAAACATCATTAAAACTCTCCCACATTCACTCACACAGTATGCCCGTGTGAGCGGGGCTCTGTGGGATAGAGGAAGAGAGGTGTTCCTTAGGTGGAGGCAAAGCAGTGCAGAAGTGAGGCCTTAGTTGTAGGAACTGTGATTGAAGTAGGACAACTGGGAATTCAGAGGGACGGGGACTCAGGAAGTAAACTTGAAAATATGACCCCCCCCCATCTGCCTAACTCTAGAGATTTGGGGGAAAGCACTGACAGATACAAAGCCATTTATATTCAAATGCTTTAATGTTTCAAGGATGACAAGAGAAAGCTGAAGCTTGAGAATATCCAGGCAACAAATACTTGGGTTACCCAGGCTACAGGAGAGGGTGGACTTGATGATCATGGTGGAGAAAAAGAAATCAACCAAAAAAAGGAATCCCACTGCAGAGAGTCCCTGGCCAAGGCAAGATGAGAGACTGGGCATTCTAGGCCTCAGTTTGGATTCTTCTCATTAGACTCTAGAACCCCATGTCCTGGTGATCATAGTCTATCGTTGCTAGGTACCTTCAAACTGGAGCTCTTGACAAACAAAGCTACTTGGCAATACAACCAGACTTGGCCTCAGGGGACTCAATACTGGGGATGAACAAGGATGTTTATGTTCTAAAGTAGATTATTTATTAATGACCCCATGAGAATTCTAACTGAATGATCGTTACTGATTAGTCATTTTTATGTTTTTTTTTTTTTTTAAGAGGAAGAATCGTGCTTTGAGGTGGGCATGCAGAGATACAGAGAAGAAAAGTAGGTAAAGAACATGAATAATCTTCAAGTGAAATAACCGACTATTGGCAACATGTCACAAACAACCCTGTTCAGAGAAGATTTTATTAAAACTATGTTTGTTTGTTTTTAAATGAGTCTTTAGGCAGAACCGACCCTGGTTTCTCAACTCACAATTTTCTTTGACTTATTTTTTCCCCCTTCCTGTCCATACTTTTTTGAGCTCTGTTCTGTGAAATTCATAGAAACCAATATTAAAATTTCTGATCATATGTTCCACATTTTCTTCTTTCCAGTCACTGAAAACTTGGTCTACAAAGAGCCATAAAGTCAAGAAACGCATCTCTGACTATACCAGATGTATTAGATGGGATAAATGGGAAAGCATCCTACTTAGATGTGGCACACAGAGAATGCTCCAAGAACATTTATTTAATCCATTTACGAATAAACACTCCAAATAAATGAAGCAATATTTAGTGCCACTTTCTAGCTCTCGTTTTGATTTTTATGTTTATATTCTCTGTATTTTTATTTAATTTTGTACATCTTTTGCCAAATTGTTATTCCAAAAGTAAAAAATTTCCCGGTGTACTGCAACCATTGAAATGATAAAAACATATGAAAGAAAAATACTTTCTTCCTAACCTCTCTTCTCTCCCACCTCTGCTCTTATTTCTTTCTTTCCTCCCTGCCACCACCTGCAAGGGTACTGATGTTAATAACCAACGATAGGTAGGGAGGAACTTTTTTTGTTTTGTTTTTACTAAATTGAGTCATACTATGCATTTAAATGTAACTTTCTCTTCTCCCTTAGCAATATTCCCATCATAATAAATACAGTCTAACCTCTTCATTTTAAAAAGTGCATAAGATTCTGTAGACTATTCAACCATTCACCTAATGATGGGCGTTCAGATTGTGTCCTGATGTTTTTTATCGTTTTCCTATTGTTTATTGTTTTTTTTAATTTTTATTTGTTTTTGACATTTACAATTTCCAAAAAATATGCATGTATATTTAGGGGTAATAATTGTAAATGTAGTACATCAACTTGTTAAGATATAAAAATGAAAGAATTTTGTTTTTCCATTAACTGCTCCCAACTATGCTCTGTCAAAACTCCCTTTCCATAAAAACCCAATCACAGTTTCCTAGCATTTGTTTGATAAGACAGTCTCATTTGAGTTTAAAAAATTCGATCTTGTTCGTTTTAAAACTTGAATTTTACATTTGAGTCCAAGGTCTGCTTCCTCCTCCCCTCCCCTCCCCTCCCACACCCCAATACTGACAAGATTTGCGTCTCTAGTGAAATGTCAACAATGAACTGAGAACTGAGTTTTTATCTCAATTTGGTGTTAATCTTTGATAAAAAATATTCAGCCCCCCCCATACCATCCTGCTAACTATCCTTAAGTCCTAAGTGTCTTATTTCTGTAGACTAAATTTGCACAGGTAGATTCTGGGTCAAAGGATGTGTATTTTTTTTATTGATGTTACTATGTTACTTCCCTAAAATGCCAAACCAATTCACTCTCCCCATGACAATGTTTGAGAGTACTATTCCCTCGTGTCCTGGCCTTCAGTAGATGTTTATAATTTTCACTTTTAAACCACTTATTTTGATAATGCATAGATACACAGTACGCTAAAAAATGTTCATATTTTCACCTTTGGACTTTTCTGGGATGGAAAAAAAAAATTGAAGACATTGAATACATGAACATGAATCATTGAATAAACATTTAGTGAGATCTACGTGTCTTGATTTATACAGTGAAGAAACTAAACAGCGTGACTTTCATTATCAGCTCTTGAAGATTCTGTTAATAATCATGACTTTCCTTATGTAACTGGGGACTGCTTAGCCAAGACCCTGCTCCTTGAGGGTGAGCAAATAAACACATTTATAAGAAACAGATGGTTAAACGAAGATTTTTCATTATAACAAATAGTGTGTCAAGATGATAACTTTCTTCTCAAAGTACTGCCAAGAAGTGGGATTTCCTTTGAGGTGGATGGTAGGTGCTGCATGCATCAAGCAGACCTCCATTCTGAGTGTGCAAATGATGAAGATAAGGATGGAGAATTGCCCAACATTTTAAATACCAACTTTAAGATTGTCTCCAGATCTGATTGTGTCTGAAATGAAACTTACTCATGTTTCATTTCTTCTCAGTTTTGGTTGATTCTCTTTTGCTAGATGATTGGTTTTCTACTCTCAGATGTTCTTTTGATAGATATGTCATTTTGGAAAAGTTCTGGGTTAGAAAAGAGGAATTAGAGTATTTGTAGGGACTAATACCAATAGGCTTATGTTATTGATAGGAGTGAGGGAATTTTTAAAGTTGTTTCTGTCTATAGAAAAGCAATTAATGGAGGTCAGAATTATTGATGGGCTGTTGCAGATGATTAAAATGCTGCCACTCACATAACTGAAGTGCTGTCTGCCACTCTGATGCTAACTCCAGGGACATAGCCTCATCCCTTAATTTTATTCCCAAATATGGTGACCCAGATCTATGGTGGGGAATCAGGGTTTCACCTTCATACAAATTAGAAATTTGGAATTTCATAATTACAGAGTACTGCTAGAGGAAGCTTAACCTGTATACCTAGCTTTTAAATTCCAACTTCTTCCACGTATACCAACTAACTGGGTTACTTTCCCCATTCTTAAGATAAAAAGACACTTTTCCACTGAGTTCTAAGAGCGTTTTAATCCCCTCATTTAGGTCTAATTGCTACTTCCATAGCACCCTGCCACCTGATACGATTATTCTCATTCCTGGATCCCACAAGCATACTTTATCTTATTCAAATACATATATTTTCTTTTATAACAAACCAAGAAAAATCACAACGACACGGAAAAGTGTGTCTGGCAAGCATTTCTAGAGGAACTTGTACTAAGTTTAATATCAACAGAGCTGGATTGAGCAAAAGATACTAAGATTCATTCCAAGGGCCACCAAGTGTCTTTCTATTAATGAGAGGTGACAAGAAAGAGAGTGGTTCAATAGTGACACCTTCCAGCAATGTCTATCCCAATGTCTACTGCAACCAGGAATCAATGTAACTGCTCTTCTACCTCAAGTATAGGAGCTATTTTCAAGGTGGCCTAGCACATAGAAAATGTTAATAATAAGTGAAAGAAAGAGGCTGATTGTACAAAATCAATCAAGATATAACCCACAACGAAGATATGAGTTATGAGTATTTAAATGCCAAATTACAGACAATCACTATAAATGTAATTCAAGCGCTGAGAAATTAACAAAAACATGATTCTAATGAAACTTTCTATATTTTTTAGACTTGACAGATGAATTAGACAAAAAAAAAATGAACACAGTTGGGGCTGGCCCGGTGGTGTAGTGGCTAAGTTTTCACGCTCCACTTTGGTGGCCCGGGGTACACGCTGCTCATCAAGCCATTCTGTGGCAATGTTGCACATACAAGAAATAGAGAAGGACTGGCACAGATGTTAGCTCAGGGGACGATCTTCCTCAAGCAAAAAGAGGAAGACTGGGAACAGAAGTTATCTCAGGGCCACTCTTCCTCACCAAAAAAAAAAAAAAAAAGCGAACACAGTAAATATGTTAATAATTTAAAGATCCTCACATTTTTTAATATATTGAATTTTCTGTACTATAAATAAAGATTATAACTCATTCTCAAATATCTGTAGAACACTTACAAAAATTGAACATATATGAAGACATTAATAAAAGCTTAATGAATTCCAGAAAGCAAAAAGTATAAAGATTACTTTAACAAAAATACAATAGAAATATGAATTAATAGCAAAGAAGGATTTAATGAGATGCTCAAACAACTGAAAAATTAAAATCCTAAATAATTATTGAATAAGAGAGAAAATTAAAAGAAAATACAATTACAGAACATATAGAAAATGAAAATACTACTTATCAAAATTTACGCAGTTGGTCAAAATGGTATTCAAAGGCAAAATCAAAATATTAGATGGTTTTATAGTTAAACAAGAAAAATTCAAAGTGGACAGATTAGGTACTCAACAGGAAAAAAATTTAAGCTTAGCAGAAAAAGGAAATAGTAAAGATAAAAGTTGAATTTTGTAAATGAGAAGATAAAAAGTATAGTAGGTTGATTAGCCTAAGATCCTCCAGAAAATCTAATGGAGAAAATGAAAAAAGACCTCATTAGAAATAAAAAAATTAAAATTTATGCGAGATACTATTTTTCTTATATAATTTATAAAAGTTGTCTTTTTTTTTTCCTTCTTTTTTTTCCTTCTTTCTTCCTTCCTTCTGCTCTTTTTTTCTTTCCTTCTTCTTTTTAACTAAACAAACATCCTGTTCTGTCCGGTGTTGATAAGCAAAAGGATTAAAGATCTGAAATAGCATTTATACACATCGTCCTGATTCTGGGGGGTTATCAGCAATTCATTCACGTGCCCATTCATTCCTTCATTTGACAATTACTGACTGAGTGCACACCATATGCTCAAACACTGCTCTAGGTGCTGAGGATAGAAGAGCACAAAACCGACGGGTTGTAATTAGTATTTTGGTGGTGAACATGATGTAGTCCATGCAGAAATAGAAGTACAATGATGTACACCTGAAATTTTTACAATGTTATAAACCAATGTTACTGCAATAAACAAAAAATTGGAAAAAAGAAAAAAAAAAAAAGAAGAGCACAAAACCAAACCAAACCCTCTCTTCACAGAGCTTACATCACAGTGCAGGGAAATGAACATCCAAGAAATTGACCAATCAATATATAATAAAATGTCAGGAAGGGACTCAAAATGTTGTGAGCAGTGCTTATGCTTGGGATTCCAGAATATGGGGAGATTTCTCTTCCTATATTATATTTGTCTGTAATATTTACATTGGATAGTAAGCATATATTTGATTTGTACAAGACAAAAACAGGATTAGTCAAAAGACTTATATATGCAGTGTAATTTCATTTTTATAAAAATACTATAAAGGGATTATGATTGACTTTTGTTTTTTCCTTTATATTCTTTTCTGAATTATTTTATGGTAGGACTATAACTTCTACAATCAGAAAAACACTTTGAAGCATGAATTTTTTATTTAAAAGACACCCACAAATGTTTGAAGGCAGCAGTCCACATCTTCAATTGGTCTTTCCAGCTTTGACTCAGCATTCCCCTAAGTCTCTCGCTGGATCACTTAGTTTGCAGGCCGCTTACTTCAGCTCATTGTATAGATTCCAAACCATTCTCTGGGTGCACTCTTTTTCTTTTTTGGCCAATGAGTCTCCTATAAGAAGATTTCCAAAATGAAAAGAAATACCCCAGAGGAGTTCTGATGTGCACAGTGAGGAGATTACCTCCTAAGATTCATGCAAACTGACGTGTCATTTGTGTTAATAGCCAAAAGTCAGGGAGTAGGTAAGCAATTTTTGCTGAGTTAAATTATGTCTGCTATCATACCAAGTAAGAGCAGGATCCCAAGATATCAACTATCTGGATTTCCATTGTGCTGAATTGCCTTTTCTCCTGATTAAGTCAAATAAAAGAGGTAATATTCAGCTAAAATGAGTTTAGGAAAAAAAAGCCTTTTAGTGTGGCTGCTTCAAGGGAGTACTCTCTGCTGAAATTGAAACAATCGCAGAACCATGGGATCCTCATCTTCTTTCCTTCCACACCTGGACAACTTGATACACTAATCTTGCCCACGTGTAGAAGTGACTCATAGAGAAAGCTTGGGAGAACAATATTTATCAACCAGGTGCACCAACCACAGAAGCTCTCTTTGATTCTAAACAGAGTCAAGCTGATATTCTCCAATGAACCACCCACTTTCAGATTTACGTCTGAGAGTAGTTGGTCTTATGATTCATAAGTTTTGGTCTCCAACTTTTGTAAACTCTGGGCCTAATTTGGGTCCACAGGAAAACTGGAGGTATGAACATTTAACAGCAGTGGGTTTTCAGTGTCTCTCTAGGCTCCACAATACAGCTTGAAAAGAAAAGAAGAAAAGAAAAAGTACTATGATGAACTTAGCAGAATGCCAAAGTGAGAGAAATGAGGGAAAAGAGAAATGGGAATGTGTGCAGAATGATAAATTGACTCTATGTCAAATGAAATAGATTTTGAAATAACTGTGAAACGTATAAAATGTCTGAGCATAAAGAGCCTGCCACTGACAAAAGATGAATAAATGGGGCACTTCAAAGAAGGAATTTCCCAGCTGTGGCTCACAGGAATCTTCAAAAGCTGTTCCATATGAGATAGCAGGAAAATATTTTAATAATAAATGGAAACAAATAACTGTGTATAAAGATATCAGAGACGAAGTTTGGAGAGAGCCATTTGCTCTATATTACAACGACCAAACAGAGGTGATGCTAGTTGCTTTTAAAGACATTTATGCTTTCAATTATTGTAACTTAAATGAGTTCAGACAATAGAATCTCAAGTGTGATTTTTTTTCCTGTTCCTGGGAGAATGAACAGAAAGTAACTCTTCAATAATCACAGGGCAAATACTTGAGAGACCACAGAGAAGTTAGAGGAAAAGATATAGCAGGAGCACAAAGGACTTGACTTGGGCATAAAGAAAAACGTTTCATGTGCTTATGTGCTATTAGGGATGAAACAGATCTCACATATGTGAGCAGGGGTCCATGTCACTGAAACTGGAGATGATGTCGAGGTCTGGGATCAGGTGACACCTCATCTGCTGTTCCCAGCTCATTGGAGGATGGTTCCCTGCTTCAAGGCTCAGACTGTCTTGGCTGCGCTACTGTCATCGTTCACACAGCAGGGCCTCTGCCCCTTTTCTCGGAGGATCTGATCACCTGTTCCAGCAGGAACTCTGCTCTGCTGCAGCTGGCATTGTCCTCTCCTTGTCATCTTTATCCCTTAACTCCACGTTCGATTCCAAACCAGACTGGCCAGTGACCAAAGAATAAGCCATCCCCTTTGTTTTTCCAGGAAGGACTTCATACCAAAAGCCATTAGGCAGTCGCACGGCGTCCTGTGCTCAGAAGGGCCACCTGAGGGTTAGTGCTCTGCGGTGGCTGTGTTGACATTCTTAATAAGTTTATCTTTGAATTGGTGTTTGGTAAATGACATCTGATGGGACCAGGGAACATGGTCTAGGGACTTCGAGCTTCAATTCATACTAGGTCTCACCTCCCCCTGCCTCCCAGCCTCTCCGGGATGGCTCCTGCCCTGCCTCCTCTTCTGCCCCTCCACCCACGGATCACTGCCACCCAAGTGGCAACCGGGCCATGTCAGCAGAGGGAGGCCTGCCTTTTGCCATCATCCTCTGCCCTCAGGGAAGAGTTGGGGCCACACGCATGTCCTGCTCTTCCTGGGGAAGGGGCATGGTGACAGCAGTCCCCAATCCAGGTGACTCCAGGAGCCTCTCATTCACCCCCAATCTGGGTCTGGAGCATGTCCTGGCCCCAAGGTTGCAACCCCTTGAGGATCACTCACACACAGTAGGTTGGGGCTGTGCGAGATTGACTTCCTTGCCCCTGGCAGGAGCCCCACATTTTCACTTTGCACAGGGCCCCACAAATCATTTAGCCAGACCTGAGGAAACTCCTCTAACACATCTTTACCAAATGGTCACCCAGTCTCTGCTTAGATACCTGTGAATTACAAGGAACTGATTACTGTCTGATGTAAAACATTGAAGCCCTGAGGAATTTTAATTGAAAAGCTCTTTACATTAACCTGAAAATTGGTGCTGTGTGATTGCTACTCACAGTTCCTAGTTCTACCATCTGGAACAATACAAAAAAGTCTGTATGCTTCTTTAACAAAACAACTTCTAATATTTGACAACTCATATCATGTTCTCCCCATTCTTCAAGTAAAACATTCTTATTTCCTTCAGCTTTACTAAATACATCTTGGTTTCAAGATCCCTTTCCATACTGGTTGAATTCCTTTGGAATTACTCTTGTGAAGGTCACCCGGAATGATATAGAACACACCAGGTATTATCTGACAAAGACATAGTTCAACAGGAAGATTCCTACTTCTATCTGGACAATAGAATTTGCATTGTCACGTGTGATCACAGCCTCTTGGTGATGGCTAACATTGAGCTTGTAGTTAATTACAAGCCCAGCACCTGCATAAACTCAAATGTCCCCCCATCCTTTACAGATACAATTGATTTTTTTAATCTATAGCTGGACTAGGCTCTTATTCCTGTTAAGCTTTATCTTCCTTGATTTGACCACACTCTCTAGCCAAATTAGAACTTTTAAACCTGATATTATTTTTGTTATGAGACTTCATCCTTAGCTCCATGTCAACAGCCAGTTATAAATGCCTTTTCATATAACTGCCATTCCTTTATTTATTCAACTATATATTGAATTGCTCATAGGAGCCAGAACCGCATTAGGTGTGGAGAGTCAATGACCAGCAAAGATAGAGCCGACAGTCTACTGAGGGTGCAGACATGAACCAGCTATCACACGGGCAAGTGCGATAAGTGCTGTGGCGAGCAGAGGCCATCAGAACATGTTACTGGAGGAACCGTCTAGTTGGGGAGGTCAGAGAAATCTTCCCTGAAGAAGGAAGACTGGGTGAAGAGCTGGAGCAGTGCTGTCCTAGGGAAGTATAATGGGAGCCTCATACATAATTTTAGATTTTCCACTAGCCACATAAAATTATTTCAGTGAAATTAATTTTAATAATATGTCGTATTTACTCCAATAGATCCAAAATATTATCATTTCAACATATGATCAATATAAAACATTATTGAGATATTGTATATCCTCCCTTTTTTTTTTACACTAACCTCTTTGAAATCTAAAGTATATTTTGTAGTTCGGACAACCACATTTAAAGTGCTCAATAGCTACATGTGGCTAGTAGCTACAATGTTGGGCAGTGCAACTGAAGAGGTGAAAAGGGGATTATTTTTTAGATTTAATAATTATTTTATTTCTAAATTTCCACCCACTCCCCACAGTCACATTATTCTGGATATCACAGATGGATTATATAATAGTATTATCTTTTGTTCATCTGTTCGAAAATTAGGGAAAAGAAGGGAAGAAATGTATAGACTGCATGAGAATGACACCTTAAAGCTCATATATGCAGTGTAGTGCTCTGTAAACAAACAAGACTATTAGCTAAAGCCCGCTCTTTATGGCAGAGGGAACAGCGTGTGCCGTGACTCGCAGCGGAAAGAACTGAGAGTGTGACACTGAAGGAAATCCAGTGTGGAGCAAGACGAGAATGAGGAGGTCGGTGGGAGCTTGAAAAAGCAGGGCTTAGAGGATGTGGACATTGATTTTGTCTTTACCTGGAAGCCATAGTGAACCAGGGAAGAGTTTTCAGCAAGTGTATACATGGTCATACTTAAAAATCTCACTCTGTCTTCTACATTTCTGTATAAATCATTGGTAGAAGGACGGAGTTCTATGACCAGCTAGAAGCTTGGCACTACTCATTGTTTAGACTGATTACAGTTGACTGAAGTGTAAGCTACAAAAAGCCAATTATGTCTACTGCACTCACCGGAGTGCTGACACGAGTAGGTCCTCAATATGTATTTGTTGTATAAATAATGAATAATAATTGGGGTCCTCCCCAAAGGGTGACTTGCTAAGCACATATGGTCGCTTGAGGTCGGGTAGCTTACACACTTTGAGTTTTGTTTTTGGTTCTCCTGCTAGATCCTTCCACCTGGCTTTCATCTTCTCCTATACCCCAACATTGCCCATGGTATCAGACCTTGTGTAAGGGTGACCTTGAGTATCTCCGCGGTTTATTGAAAACTCTCCCTAGGGTAAGCTCCCAGAGCATTTTATCTGCTTCTCTGTGGTTGATACCACTGCCTTGCTCATGTTACATTTCCATATGCATCTTTTCCCCCCTGCTAGATGAAAAGCTCCTGGAGGCCAGGATCCACCTATGACGTCTCTTGAAAAATCCCAACACATTCAATTGGATTTGGTTTTGTTTTTTGCTTTATTTTTATTTAATAAATTGGTGACTTTTTAGGAATAGGTCCTTGAAGCCCTTTTTCCTCATCTAAAAATGTGCTCCTCCAAAGCTCTCAAAGATCTTGTGGAATTTCACTATTTTTTTTTCTTTTTGGTTTTTATTATGTTTTTCTGCTTTGATATCTGCAATACGCAAAATATTTTTATAAAATTTGAAAACATTTTCTTTTAAAAATTTCACTAAATACAGTTTCTTGTTGTTAAAAAACTTTCTAGTTATCTTTTAGAACTCTAAGAATAATAGTAGAACACAATTTATAATTTAAAGCTACTAATAATGTGGTGCAAAAGAATTCCACCATTGAGGGTCATCTAGGAGGGCTCAGCAGGCGAGGCCTTAGCCTCCTCCTTAACTCCCCTAAGAGGAGCCCCACAGTCCTCTGTTCCACTGTTAGGCTTCCTATAACATGTTATTTGAAAAACAAAATAAAACAAGAGAGGTTCTACTGGGAGAATTTTTCAAAACATCGGATTAAAGACTTTCTAGGTTCTTCCTACTCTACTGTTGGATGAGTCTAGATTTTCACGTGTTCCTGAAGTAGGCCTTTCTCTGCCTCCCGGTTCCTTCATGTGAAGAGAGGCTCTCTGGTGTCAGAATGTTCTCAAGTCCTCATCATTTAAAGCCCCAATTTTTTTTGTTGTTAAATATGTTTGTTTGCTTGTTTGTTTGTTTGTTTTCATGCTGTTTCCTTCTGTGCTAAGAGGCACACAGCCTTCTTCCTGGGTTGAGGAAGACAGAGACAGAAAGAGGGGTGCTCAAGTCAAGCCAAATATTTGGCACCACTTTAGGCCAAAATCATGTAAATATTTGTTCTACATTTATTTAGAGAAGACAGTGAGCACTGCTTGGGAGAAGAGCTGGAAGGATCTACCTGCTGAGCAACATCTCCTTCTGTTGCTTGGGAGATTCAGTCCTGACCACAAAGCTGCAGACTTTCCGCAGGAAGAAGAAAGTCCTGCAGTTACTAGACCATGCCTCTCAAAAGTTTGAGCATGCTTTCTAGCATTTCACCCGTGAACCCTAAGAGCTTATCAAGTCACCCTCTGTCCACCTAGGATATTCTCCTTAAGAGTCAGAAAAGTACAGTTTCCCCCCATCTCCTTATATTTGTAGAGTTTAAGAATTGGCAGCCCTAAATCTAGCTGTGCCTGGTAATGCTTGTTGCTTTCTACTTCAGGCATAAACTAAGCTTGGTTTAAAGACCGCCTACCTACCCGCACCCATCCCCTCTCACAGTTTTTATATACTGTGTGTTATTTGATGAGATGCATGCAGCTGAGGTGCGGAAAGAGCATGGGCTGTGGGTAGGAGGTCATATCCATGCACTTCTGTTCCCTAGGCTTTCAATTCAGACCCAGTTCCCGCTATGACGAGTGATTTGTGAATGATTGCTTGTTCCTGGGGAGACACGGAGAGAGACATAAAGTGAAAGCAAGTAAATGTGTTTCTAAGCTCTGTTCGCTTTGTACTCACCTCAGAGAATTTTGTCACCTGGATTTCTTCCAGAAACTTCTGATACCTTTAATTATTTCTGCTGGTCCGTCAGGAGCAGATCAGGTGCTACTGATGGAAGGCTTAAGGCTTTGCATTTGCATTTGCAGCAAGCTAAGGTAATGCCAGCCGGCTGATTTCTTCTAAGTGATGAGGGATTCCCTCTCTGTTGACCTGAGTGACGTCCACCAGAATCTCCCCTCTGGAATGGTTGACGAATGGGTCACAGCCGAGATCTCATCCCTTCTCTTCCTTCTTAGATTTTAGTTGGCATTGGCATCTTCCCCGGGGTTTATAGCAGCAGCAAAATAAAATCCAAAATGGTGTTTGGCTCATTATATAGAAGCCAGTTGGCCAAGTCCTGTCATTCTACGATGAGTGGCGATTGTGGTGCTAGTAGTGCTAATTCTGGATATATTGAATATCATCAGCAAATTGGGGCTTCACTCTTTCTCTTCAGTGGAAGGATGGGAGAGTCACTGTCTTTATCTGTGTTAAGAAAATTTCCAACCCTTCTACCCAGGCTCAATTTACAGTGTGTTTACATTTTCATATATTGCTCCATTTCCAGTGAAACTAGCCAGCTTTGTTTATTACCAACTTCCATTTTTAGCTGAAATGTGATTCTTCGGAGCTTTATAGCATCATTGCATGATACAGTATCACATGCAAAGCTGTAAGCAGGATGCGATCACATAGGTGAAAGGGTCATTCTAAGGAAAGAAATTATTTGTATTAATACCAAGTTTATATTAGACTCATTTTTTTTTTAATGTTTCAGAAAATACTCCATCATGAACACTTGGCAAGAATGGATACACAAGCATTGTGTTTCTTTTTCTGAATGACAAAATGAAAATTAAGTCCAAGATATCTCAGGACATAGCTTTTGTGAAGAAAACGTAGAATCAAATGCTGTAAAATGTTCTTCAGTTCTATTTCATAGATACCAAAGTTTCAGTTAATATGTATAATTCATTTATATCCCTCTCTTCTTCCTGAGATTTTAAATTTAGGGCCTGGTCTTTTGGCAGATTATTGTCATGTCCTTTAAAAGTGCAACTTTATCTTCATATCCAATGGCACCCGTGTGGTCTTTTTTTAAATGTATGTTTTAAGTTTTTTTGTTTGAAGAGTTTGCAAGCTCACATTGTACATATTGTTAGAGAACCAAATGGGAAATTTCTGAAGCAAATGGACCTTTTGTTTACAAGAGGGAAGGATCACAGTCAATAAACAAATCTCTAGCTCTTGAATGAATCATGCTGAAGGTTGCAATGGAAACCGAGGTGGGAGATTGAATTAAGGAGCTCAGTCATATGGTGTAATTATGTGGCAATGTGATGTGAGCCAAGGGTGGAGGGCTCACTCAAAAATGACCTGAATTATGCATCATGAAAGACTTTAACCAGTCCAAATTTTTCCTCTCCTGATTTTTGTCATCAAGTTGTTCCATTGGCTAGCACTTCTTCATAATGTTTATAGCTTGTTTTTGGAGATGTAAGTCTCAGACTTACAAATGCCAGCTGTGGCAATGGATTTCTGGAGAATTTCCAGGTTGGTTTGGCCCACTTTTACTTTTGCTACGTTAATACAGCTACGATACTGAAATACACTCTCCTCCCTCCCCCCACTCTCTTGCATCATCTCCTTTCATCCATTTATTCACTGATTCAACAAACACTTATTGATATTCCAGTGAACCAGGTTCCAGCCAGTCAGGCACCAAATAGACAGGGTCTAAAAACTATTCATCATCTCTAAGATAATACTTATAAAATCCCTACCATCTCCTGAAGCCTGTCATCTAAAAATATGCCCAAAATATTTGATTTCAGCTTTGAGTAAATTCACTCACCCCACCATTTTTTTGTGTGTGTGTGTGTGTGAGGAAGATCAGCCCTGAGCTAACATCCATGCTAATCCTCCTCTTTTTGCTGAGGAAGACCGGCTCTGAGCTAACATCTATTGCCAATCCTCCTACTCATTTTTTTTTCCCCCAAAGCCCCAGTAGATAATTGTATGTCATAGTTGCACATCCTTCTAGTTGCTGTATGTGGGATGCAGCCTCAGCATCGCCAGAGAAGCGGTGTGTCGGTGCGCACCTGGGATCCGAACCCGGGCCACCAATAGCGGAGCACGTGTACGTAACCGCTAAGCCAAGGGGCCGGCCCTCACCCCACCATTTGCAGTCACACTTAAGAGAGCCAAACCCTGTAATACTGTTTGGGAAAGTAAATTCCCTTCCTCAGTCTTTCTGATCCAAGATTCTAATGATCGAGGGCTCAGATTTTTAAGGCATAGCCATTTTGCCAGGCAGAATACTTATGATTGCAAGTAATAGAAAATGCTCTTAAATGACAAAGGTCGTATATTTATTTATTCATGGGAAGGAAATGTCCAGAGGTAGGTTTGGCTTCAGACGTGGGTTGATCAGGATCCCTAGCAGTATTGCTTTTCACATCTTCGCTCTATATATCAGCTTTGCCCTCAGGCAAACTGGCTTCCAGTTGTGGAGGAAAGATGGCTGCCAGCAGCAACTCAGGGTAAGCTTTCTAGTTGAAATTCCAGAATAGAGAGAGGAACAGCCTGAGCTTTTGAGCCAGTTCTCTGGCCAGTGGAATGATTGATGAGCAACAGCAGTTGGCTTACACTTGAATCGTGTACACATCACTGAACCAGTCTTCATGGCCAGAGGGTGGGCTTATCCACTCAAAGTGCAAAATGACTACTGCAAAATGGGAGAAGAGTACAAAGAAGAGTAAAAATTATGCTGTAGGAGGGAACGAGGTGGAAGGACGTTTTCTCCACGTATGTTGTTAAAGTAAATAAGGCTTTTAAAAAATATGTTATCTTATAATAATTGGAAGCTCAGATTTAATTTAGCTCAAAGCTTTTATGTTCTAAGTGAAGAAACCGAGGGTCAGAGAGGTTACCTGACTTGCTCAGGGTTCCCCAGACAGCAGTTGGCAGAGCCACAACGCAAATGCTGGTCCCCAATTCCTATTGCAGGGATCCTTCAGCACCTGGGGCCCTGGCTCAACCTGGCCCTGCTGCCTCTGACTATCCCACTTGGAGAGCTGTGAAATGGAGCGTTCTACATAGGTAACTTGCTCCCCCTCCCCCCCAAGATTGAGGTTCATTTGAGAAGGAAGAAGAGACTAATTAATACTATGAAACAAACAGCAGCCTCTGCCACAATTAACTATGTTTCTATTGGTATAAAATAGATACTATTTATCATTTTAGTATATATCCATACTTTGCTGAGAATTCTTTTTTAAACCAGGAATGGATGTTAAATTTTATCAAATACTGTGTCTGGCATTCTGCCTGATTTCATAAGAATCCTCCCTTTACTTCCAGCTTCTTATTCTGGTCTCACTCCCAGCCTAATATCATTCATCTAGAGCTGAGAGGCAGAATGAGGCAGATCTATGGGGTGAAGACTTGAACTGGAGTATAAAGTGCATACGATGATAGGTGAACCAAGAACCTAAAAATACTTGGAGAAAGTAGATTTCTGATTGATTTCAAAGTGTTCTGTGGTACCATTAGAACTTGATATGTAGATACCAGAAAAGTGAATTCTGCTGGCTTTAAAGCATTCCATTAAATTAGGTGTTCATTTACAAAAGTGGTTCTCATCAGAACCAACCAGAGTTCTTTTGAAAAACACAACATCCTGGGCCAAAGCCCTAGGCCTGCTGAATCAGAATCTCAAGGGGTGGAGCTTGATAATATGCATTTTTACAAAGGTTGCCACATGATAACACATAGGATGTATAAACCATCATTTAATTTTTTTATACAAGTATGGTTGACATATAATATTGTATTCAATTCAGGTGTACAACATAGTGATTTGACATTTATTTACATTACAAAATGATCAACCTGATAAGACTAGTAACCCTCTGTCACCATACAAAGTTATTGCAATATTGTTGACTATATCCCCTATGCAATACACTACCATCATTTAGTTTTATTTGCTCTTTTTTATATTGGACATCGTTAAAGGTGGTTTCAAAACTTTGCTATGTATAGGATGAGGAAGAGTTCTTAATTCATTTTCATAAGTAGATGCTATGTTTATGTATGAATTCCTGCCTGTTATAAGGTTTGGGAGGTAAAGCCTTGAAAGAAAAGCATTGACAAATGTCTCACATATAACTTTCTGTGATATGTAAATGTTTAATGTGCATGATATGCTGTTACACCTCCAAAACTAAGAAATACTGAGTTGACGTTAAGATTTGGTAAAATGCATTCTTTATAAGGATCAAGCCACAGGAGGATTTTGATTGAGATAAGATAGTTCCGGAGGATATCCTGGAATAGAAAAGCATCCTAGATATGTTTGGTCAGTACATTTTCATCTCCTTCCTAGGGAGATTCTTCTCTATGCATCTCTGAGATCTTTGCCTTAGCCCATAAAGCTCTAAAACTTTCCCTGTTGTGGGAAGACTAGAGAATAAGCTGCCATTCTTTTTCCCATTCTTCATTAGCTCTTCCGATGGAAGAGAATTCACTTATCTGATTAGTGAAAAAGAAACACAACTCAATTGGTCTAGATGTTTATCTAATAAATTACATGGATGAATCTAGCTCCTGGTTGATATGCACATCTGTGTTAGAGCTCTGGAATGCTAGTCTAGATCTCTCTCGCTCTCTCTCTTTCTCTCTCTTCATCTTTTCCTTTCTCCCTCCTGTCCCCTTTGTTGCATTCCTGTTGGCAGCAAGGGACAAGGTAAGCTTTGGACACTGACATGTCTGGCTGGAGGAAGTGCCTGCTCTACAGAACTAACTTTACTCATGGGCTTATCTCAAGATTCAGGTTGGGGAGAAGTATTAGGAATTCCAATTTCAGCCTCAAGGCCAAGCCACGTTCTACAGTCCAGCTCTACCAATAAAAATTATATAGATAGATAGATACATAATTTAATCATCAATGTGGGATTACTTCATTTTTATTAAATTTTTAACTTCTAGTTTGAAATTTTTAAACATACACAAAAGTAGAAGGGATAGTATAATGAACCCTCATTAACTATGAGCCAGCTTCAACAAGCATCAATATATTGCCAAATTTGTTTCAGCTGTATCTTTCCAAACCCTATACATTGCTGGTTATTATTTTTTATAGCTTTGTAATGCATAATTTGCATACCATATTATTTACCCATTGTAAATGTACAATCCAGTGACTTTAAATAAATTATGGAACTGTACAACCACCACCACAATTCAGTTTTTAGTATTTCCATTACTCCAAGATCCTTCATGGCCATTTGCAGGCAATCTCAACCCCTGGGTCCAGACAACCACTAATTTGCTTTCTGTCTTTATAGGTTTTGCCTTTCCTGGACATTTCACATGAATGGCGTCATATACTTCTTTCACTTCGCATACTGTTTTAAAGGCTCATCCGTGTTATAACATGTATCAGCAGTTTGTTCATTTTTATTATTAATAGCATTCCATTGGGTGAATATGCTACGTTTTATTTATCCATTCACCAACTGATAGACATATGGAATATTCCAGGTTGGGGCTATTATGTATAATAATGTTATAAATATTCACACACAAGTCTTTGTTGCAGGCAAATGTTTTCATTTCTTTTGGGTAGATACTTAGCAATGGAATTACTGGATTGTATAGTAAGTTTATGTTTAACTGTTTTGTAAAATAGTCAAACTAGATTAGACAATCTAGAAGAAATGGATAAGTTCCTAGAAACATACAGCCTACCAAGACTGAATCATAGAGATATAAATAATCTGAAGAAACTGATTACTAGTAAAGAGATTGAATCAGTAAACAAAAACCTCCCAACAGAGCCAGCCCTGATGGCCTAGTGGTTAAACTTTGGCATGCTCCACTTCGGTGGCCCGAGTTCGGTTCTGAGGCGTGGAACCAAACCACTCACCTGTTAGTAGCCATGCTGTGGCAGTGGCTCACACAGAAGAACTAGAAGGACTTACAACTAGAATATAAACTATGTACTGGGCCTTTGGGGAGGAAAAGAGAAAAAAAAGAAAGGAGAGAGGAAGACTGGCAACAGACGTTAGCTCAGGGCAAATCTTTCCCAGCAAAAAAAAAAAACAAAAACACAGAAAATAAAAATAACCTCCCAACAAACAAAAGTCCAGGACCAGATGACTTCACTAGTGAACTCTATCAAATATTCAAAGAATTAATATCAATCCCCTCGAGCTCTGCCAAGAAATAGAAAAGGAGGGAACTCTTCCAAACTCATTTTACAAGGCAAGCATTATCCTGATACCAAAACAGACAAGGATGCTGCAAGAAAAGAAAATTACAGGCTAATATCTTTGATGAACATAGATGCAAAAATCCTCAATAAAATATTAGCAAATCTGATTCAACAATACATTAAGAGGATCATATACCATGATCAAGGGGAATTTATTCCAGGATGCAGGGACGGTGCAACATTCACAAATCAGTCAATGTAATACACCACAATAACAAAATGAAGGATAAAAATCATATGATCATCTCAACAGATGCAGAAAAAGCCTTTAATAAAATTCAATGTGCATTTATGGTAAAAACTCTCAACAAAGCAGGTGTAGAGGGAACATACCTCAACATAATAAAGGCCATATATGACAAGCCCACAGCTAACACCATACTCGACAGTGAAAACCTGAAAGCTTTTTCTCCAACATCAGGAACAAGACAAGGATGCCCACTCTTGCCACTTTTATTCAACGTAGTATTGTAAGTCTTAGCCCAAGCAATTAGGCAAGAAAAAGAAATAAAATGCATCCAAATTATAAAGGAAGAAGTAAAACTGTCATTTTGTGTAAACAACATGATATATATAGAAAACCCTCAAGACTCCATTAAAAAACTGTTAAGACTAATAACAAATTCAGTAATATTTCAGGATACAAAATCAATACACAAAAATCTGTTGCATTTCTACACACTATTAACAAACTATCAGAAAGAGAAATTAAGAAAACAACCCCATTTACAATTGCATCAAAGAGAATAAATATCTAGGAACAACTTTAACCAAGGAGATTAAAAGACCTGTATACTGAAAACTACAAGACATTAGGAAAGAAATTAAAGAAGACACAAATAAATGGAAAGATATTCCATGCTCATGGATTGGAAGAATTAATATTACTAAAATGTCCATACGACCCAAGGCAATTTACAGATTCAATGCAATCCCTATCAAAATTCCAATGGCATTTTTCACAGAAATAGGATAAAAATCCTAAAATTTGTATGGAACCACAAAAGACCCCAAATAGCCAAAGCAAGCTGGAGGCATCACGCTCCCTGATTTCAAACTATATTACAAAGCTATAGTAATTAAAATAGTATGGTAGTAGCATAAAAAAAGACACATGGGTCAATGGAACAGAATAGCGAGCCCAGAAATAAAACTATGAATATGTGGTCAATTAATTTACAACACAGGAACAAAGAACATATAGGGGGAAAAGACAGTTTCTTCAATAAATAGTGTTGGGAAAACTGAACAACCACAAGCAAAAGAATGAAACTGGACCACTATCTTAGACCATATACAAATATTAACTCAAAATGTGTTAAAGACTTGAATGCAAGCCCTGAAACCATAAAACACTTAGAAGAAAACATAGGTGGTAAGCTCCTTGACGTATGTCTTGGTGATGATTTTTGAATCTGACACCAAAATTAAAAGCAACAAAAAATAAACAAGTGAGACTACATCAAACTAAAAAGCTTCTGCATAACAAAGTAAACCATCAACACAAAAAAAGGCAACATATTGAATGGGAGAAAATATTTGCAAATCATATATCTGATAAGGGGTTAATATCCAAAATATATAAACAACTCATACAGCTCAATGGCAAAAAAAACAAGCAAAGCAATTAAAAAATGGGCAGAGGACTTGAATAGACATTTTTCCAAAGAAGACATACAAATAGCCAACAGGTACATGAAAAGATGATCAACATAATTAATCACCAGGGAAATGCAAATCAAAGCTACAATGAGGTATCACCTCATAGCTGTTAGAAGGCTGCTATCAAAATGATAAAAAATAACAAATGTTGGAGAGGAGGTGGAGAAAATGGAAAACTTGTGGACTGTGGGTGGGAATATAAATTGGTGCAGCCACTATGGAAAACAGTATGGAGATTCCTTAAAAAATTGAAAATAGAACTACCATGTGATCAAGCAATTCCACTTTGTTAGTATTTGTTAGTATTCCAAAATTGTTAGTATTTCCTTGCTTCTGCTTACTTTTTGTTTAGTTTGCTTTCCTTTTTCTAATTTCTTATGATAGAAGCTTGTTACTAATTTAAGACCTTTCTTTTGCCCTAATATAGGTATTTAAATCTCTAAATTTTCCTCTAAGCTTAGCTGCATCCCATAAATTTTGATATATTGTGCTTTCATTTCCATTCAGTTCAAAATATTTTCTAATTTCCATTGTGATTTCATCTTTACCTATGGGTTATTTAAAAGTGTTTGGGGATTTCTCAGTTTTCTTTCCATTATTGTTTTCCATTGCTGTTTAATTCATTGTGGTCAGAGAACATACTTTTTATTATTTGAATCCTTTTAAATTTATTAATAATTTTATGACCTAGCATATGATCTAGCCTAAAGAATGTTCCATTTACAATTGAGAAGACTGTGTATTCTGCTGTCAGTGGGTGGAACTTTCTATAGATATCTATTAGGTCAAGGTAATTGATAGTGTTCTTCAAATCTCCCATACCCTTGCTGATTTTCTGTTTGGCTATTCTATTAACTATTGAGAGTGAGATATTAAAGCCTATGATCATTGAATTGTCTATTGCTCCCTTTAGCTCTGCCAGTTTTTGCTTAATGTATTTTGGGGCTCTGTTTTAGGTGTACGTGCACTTAAAATTGTTTTACCTTTCTGTTAAATTGATCCTTTTATCCATAAGATATGGCCCTGATTGTCTAGTTATATTTTTAATCTTTGTCTATTCTGTCTGCTATTAACATACCCATTTCAGATTTCTTAGTGTTAGTATTTGCATGGTATAACTTTTTCTCATCATTTTACTTTCACCTTACTTGAATCTAAAGTGTGTACCTTATAGAAAGCTTATATTTGGATCTTGGATTTGTTTTTTGTTTTTTTTTTTTTCTGATCAGGTGTGATAATCTCTGTCTTTTGATTGGATTGTTTAGTTAATTCACATTTTAATAGAATTATTGATATGGTTAGATTTACATTAGCCATTTTTCTATTTTGTTTGCTATATGTCCCTTTTGGTTTTTTGCTTTTTTTCCTTTTTATTGCCTTTTTTTGTTAAATAGCTATATCTTAGTGTATCATTTTATTCTTGTCTCTTTTTAATTATATATAATTTTAGTTATTTTTTCAGTAGTTCCTTTAGAAATTATATATGTATCTCAGTTTATCACAATCTACTTCAGATTAACACAACTTAACTCAGGTAAAATATAGAAATTTTGCTCCAACATAGCTCCATTTCCTTCCCCCTCTTTTGTGCTACTGTTATCACATATATTACATCTATATATGTTACAAACTCAAAGATACAATGTCATAATTATGTTTTATGTAATTTTATATAAATCTATAAAGAAGTTAAGAAAACAAAATTAAAATGTATATTTATGCAATATTTTATGTTAACTTACTCCTTCAGTCCTCTTCATTTCTTCATGTGGATTTGAATTACCATCTGTTATTGTGTCCTCTCCACTGGAAGGACTTCTTTTAGTATTGATTCTAAGGCAGGTCTGCTAGCAACAAATTCTTTCAGTCATTGTTTGTCAAGGAATCGTGCTTCTGTCCTTAAAATTACATAGGAGGAAATAAAACTAGTCTCTATAATGGTTAATTTTTAGTTAGGAAGGAAATTAACTGTATCTATGTATTGGTTTAATTTATAAGTATATTTATATAAATCACTTTTCATACAGTAATTGGTGACAGAGAGGAAAGATAAAGATTAGTTATTTAAATAAGTATTTTGAAATGGATATTTTGTGTGAAATTGCAGAGCTGATTTAGTTACTTGACCAAAGCACGTGATTTTCAGAACCTTGATAGAGGCACCAATCTCATCTGGTGGCAACTTACTCAAATTTCAACCCAAAACCTCAGAGACATTCTATACAGAGACCTGCAAATGCTATGACAAGATAATGTCACAATATCCTTGTTATATAATCAACAGGGCCAACTTTTAGTTCTGCTTGCATTTCAGGTTCTATATGAGAGAAAAACAAAAACTGATAATAATAAAAGTAAGTATAACTCAGAAATTCAATTGGAGAAATTAGAAAAGGTAAGAAAAATCAAACTAAAATAATTAATAAAAATTAGAATATTAAAGTGATCATTTTGTTTATTTGAAAAGATGTGTGTGTATGTGTGTCATAAATTCAGGAATAATCCACGTGAACTATGTACTCCACTTTTTGGGAATTACCCTTATTATATATGCTGGATGGATTATAAAAAATCTGTTAGTGTTACTTCCTAAAGTTCATTTTTCCTTGGGCTGTCATCTAATAGTCCATCTTCAATAAGTATCTGTAACTTGGGACAAGGGCCTCCAGGGGCTTGGCACATAATTTATAACAATAATGGAAATGGCATGCTTAGCAGTGATAGCCATGGGACCTCTGCATATTTGGAGGGAAGGAGAAGTTATATCACCCATGAAAAGGCTAATGAGATAGGCAGATTTCAGGGGAAAATGATCTTTTTGTCCTGGCCTTAGAACTTGTTCTACCAATGAGACTTGTGTCTGAAGTGTAATGACTCCAGCATGCTCTTTCTGAGTAAGAGATTATACGACATCTGGAGTGAGATACTCAGAAGTCAGAGTTTTCATCAGTCAACGCCAACTTAATTGGATGCCTTAATTATGTCACCTTCACTGCCAGGACATACCCCCAGGGACAGTTTGACCACTGGCTTTCAGTTCAAAATCTCGGCCTCTGGTCCCCACTTTCAATACAGTCTTTCAGACAGATAGCTATTGTCTTCTGCCACTTAGGACATATTTGTATCTTTGGCAGTTGGAAACATAGTTCTAGTTCTGAGGCTCAGGAGAGATTGCGGGGAAAGAGACAGAGATCTGAGAGTTAAAATACGTCTAAACGAGGTGGGCCTGTTTTACACGGCAGTTACGACCCCCTTCCTCCTCTTTACGCAGCAGCTGGGAGTCAGCCATCTTGAAACAGGTGGAACCAAAGGATGCTATTGGTCGTCTACCAGCCAGCAATTACTTCTCTTTGTATCCAGATGTTGCAGCAGTGCAGGGCTGTTTCAAAATGACCAGAGAATCTGTTACTGTTTCAAGTTTTTATGAAACCTCAGGATTTTAAACTTGAAGCCATTCTCCAAACCAGCAATGTGCTAGCTAGTGGGACACAGGAACTGATCAGAGAAAAGGGGCATTTGGGATACATTAGAAATTCAATATCAGCTTTGTAAAGTTGTTAATAATTAGCCACAGCTTTTGTCTCTATCCTTGCAGCTAGTGACATGAAAGTGATTAGGTTTCTAAAAAACAGATTAAGCTTACTAAATGTATTAAGTAACAAGGTTTTTAATCAACATTTTATTGATTCCAGCAGGATAATCTTGAGAGTAAAGAGCTCTGGATGTTGGTGGAATGGATTTCTTGGCCAGCTCACTGCTACTTAAAAAATCAAAGTAATAGACATTTTGGAGGAAATTAATTTTTTTCTTTGGTAGTAACTCCAAGACAAGGAAAAAATTTACCATATTTCTCAAAATAATATTCTAATATAAAACCAGCTTCATACCTCTCCTTTTTCCCTCTTTTCAGATTTACATTTTAGATAAAAAAGGTTAATAGTGTGTCACATTTAGAATCAGTACTCAAGAAACATTTCTCGAAGACATCTCCAATTTAAAATAATCTTCCTAAGGCAGCCCACCAAAATAACTGAAAAATCAGAAATACAAAAATTTGCAACCATACTAAAAATGATAGGCAACTTAATGCCTGAAATCTACAGGCAACATGATGCTTGAAACTTGAAGAATTATCTCCTAACTATGAAGCTAACGGAACTGGATCGAGGAAGACAAATCCTGGCTTTTCCACATAAAACACAGACCTCCTGCAAAGAAACTGGACATTCAGGGGTACACCAATCAGAAGACCAGGTGGCCATCCCTGCATCAGGTGGGTGTTACTTTTTTTTTTCTTTGCTGAGAAAGAGTCACCCCGAGCTAACATCTATTGCCAATCTTCCTCTTTTTGTATATGAGCCACCCCACAGCATGGCCACTGACAGACTACTGGTGTAGGTCCGCACCTGGGAACCGAACCCAGGTCACCGAAGCGGAGCAAGCCAAATTTAACCACTAGGCCACCAGGGCTGGCCCAGGGGTGTTACTTTTTGAGGCATTTGCACTACTAATCGCCGTGTTTGTCCTGTTCCACTGCCGTGTCCATTCTGAGATGGAGATTTACAACAACTAGGTGCAAACAAGAGGTGAGTGGTGCTACACTGTGTTTCTTGGCATAAGTTGAAGACTGAAGTGATTCAGCCACCAACAACTGGGGTTCCAAAGAGAAAATAGAGAAGATGGGGAGAAGAAATTATCAAAGTAGACTTTTCCAGAGCTGAACAGTTACAAGTTTACAGAGCCATGAATTTTCAGATGTTAAAGGACCGCAGATTGTCAAGTAGGCTGAAATATAGACAGCTCTGTGTGCTTTTGAGAGAAAGAGAGACCAAGAAATTTTGTTTTTAATTGTAGTTCTTGCCTGGGAGAGGAATTGTGAGGATCTTTTATTTTCCATTGCCTCTGTATTATTTAGATTTTATCTTGACAGTGATGTTATTATCCAAAAATTTAAAATATTTCTATTCAAAAATAACTAAAGATGCCCTGTAATCAAGAAATGAAGGAAATTTGGAGGTCAAGAATGAGGCAGATCTGGTATAAAAAGTCTGACAAAGGACACAGAAATACAAAAATAAACATACACAGAGGGATGCCCATTTGTTATAAAAGCGCAAAAGTAAATGTAAATGTAAAAAATTATTCTTTAAAGAGAAAAATGTGTGATTGTAGTAAATAATCCCGGATGATATAAACTTCCTTTAACATATTAGATAGGGGAAGCAGGAAGAAAACATACAAATTGCTTAATTTCTCATCTTTTACAAGGGAGCTTAAAAATCCCTATCATTGCTTCACTCTGACAATTAGAGAAGTATAGAATAAATATTGATTTTTTTAAGGTTTATAGGCTATATACAGTATATATCCTTTCCAAACACTGAGGGAGATTAAAATAACAATGACAAAATCCATATAGGCAAAGACATAAATTAAAGGAAGTACAAGAAAGATCATAAAGCAAGGCTACAGTGGTAAGACAAACCTATCTGTTTTAATAATCAACAAAATATTTTAAATTTAACACTATTTTTCAGCCTCATAGTTCATGACCTTTCAGAAATAGTTGGCATTACTTAATCAATCTCTTCTGAAGACACTTCTTCCCCTTGACTTTCACGATATCACACTCTCCCCTTATTCTCCTTCCTTTCCAGATACTTCTTCTCCTGCAGGTTTAACCTCTAATATCCAGACATTAAATATTGAGGTCCCCCATGGTTTGGGTTTAAACCTACTCTCAACTCTATAAAAGCCATGAAGTCAAAGGCCTACACACCCACAGCTTCAGCCACCATCTGTGTGACAGCGACCCCTAAATGTGTCATTCTAAAGCAGATCTTTCTTGTGAGCTCCAGACCCACACATACATCCACCACTTGCCTTCCTTTAGAATTCTAGTCTTGGAGCCGCCTCCAACCGAAAATGTCAGACACTGAACTTAACTCCCAAACCTGCTCTTCTTCCAAGTCTCCCTGTCTCCATGAGTGCCACCACCAGCCACACAGCTGCTCAAGCTGGAAACCCAACTCATCTTTAGTGCTCCCTGCTCTACTTAGACTCTCCCACCTACGCCCACTGCCACCAACTTAGCCTTCGCCCTTACGGGGACTCCTGCTACAGCCTGTTTCCAAGCTTCTGACTTTCAATCAGATCTCACTCTAAATGAGTCTCTATGTTGCAGTCAGAGCCATCTTTTGAAGCAAGATTGATAAATCTTGATAAAACAAATATGATAAATCAGTGTTGCTTAAATACCTTTAGTAACTTTCTTGTCACTGGGACAAAGCCACAACAACTTAACATGGCCTACAAACCCTCATCATTCTGTCCTCTGCCTACCTTTCCTACTATTTTCCTTTTCACTACCTCCCTGAATCTACACTGGCCTTCTCTCATGGACAATTAGGGCCCCGTTCCCTCCTGCCACTGGGCCTTTGCATATGCTGTTTTCTCTGTCTAGAATGTACTTCTCTCATCTCTTCACTCAGTTAATTATCATTCAGGTTTCAAATCAGATGTCATTTCTCAGAGAAAACTTCTCTGACACCCAGGCTAGTGCAAGTCACAGATACACACCCTCATATAGCACCTCTACTTTCCCATTAAAACATTCATATCCATTTTAATTATATATATATATATATTTATGTTTGTATGTTATTTGAATAATGTCTCTCTTCCTTTTCTAGACTCTAAGCTCCATGTGGCCAAGGATCTTGTCTGGTATATTTTGAGCATCTAGGAAGGTACCTGACACACATTATGAATAAACTTCTGCTAAACGAATTTATCTCTATATATCATATATTCCTTTAACTATTGATTCATTTAGGAAATGCTCTTTTGTTCCTTTGGAGAGTAGAGTAGGAGCTGGAACTCCATGTCTTTCTAAACGAGTCATTATCAGATTATGTTTCTGAAATAAAATGTCTTTTTCACCCACAACTGTGTTTTTACAGAGCAAAGGGATTTTGTTTTAAGTGACTCTCTTCTCTCTGAAACTAGAGCAAATCAACAGCTGGAGTGTCCACAGAATCCTGTGGTCCATTTGTTTAGGGATGGTAAACATCTGCCTTGTAGGGCTTATTTCCACTTTATATTTGGGCGAGTGCCTAAATGCCTTGTTTTCCAAACGCATGCCACAAATCAAAACCTATGGTTGTTTGGAGAGCTACGCTTTTACATTTACATTGGAGACCAATGAGAAGTTCCCTATGGCCATCTCTGAAAGTCAATTTGCAAATGTACCTTTGTGAAAATGGAGGATACATGAAGAATGTGGTGCTGTTACCAAATGCTTTAAAGTCGACAGTTGGATATTGTTGTCATGAAAAATCGAGTTTGTACAACTACCTACAAGGGCCATGTTGAGGGTTATAGAACCCATCTCTAACCAAAAGTTGGGGACATCATAAAAAACTTAGACAAAATTGAAAGAGTACTGTGATGTAATATTATACTAGCTTGCTTTCCAGCTTAAAAAAAAAAAAAATCCATGATTGCCTTCAGGAACTGTGAGGATAAAGGGAATGATTTCTGTTGTAGAAGAAGAAAGCACACAGTTTTATGGGGTCCCTGGCGGAAGTGAGGAATTCTTTGTTGGGTAGGACTGAGGTAAACTTATACCAGGTGCCATCCTAGAAAATCTAATAAAATATTTAGCTTCAACACTGAGAGTAGAATAATCAAATGGGAGCTACAAAAATAGCTTTTTCAAAACAATTATAAATTTGTAATGTATATGATGAAAAATTGTTAAAATATTTACATACATATATGCATAAATATGTAATATATACACATATAAAAATGTATCACACTATAATCAAGAATTAACTCCAATTGGATCATAGAACTAAAACTACAAAACTTCTACAAGAAAATATTTGAGACTTTGGGTTAGGCAAAGATTTCGTAGATAAGACATCAAAAGCACATTCCGTAAAAGAACAAATTGATAAATTAGATGTCATCAATATTTAAAACTTCTGTTCTTTGAATGATACTGTTAAAAGAATAAAAAGACAAGCCACAGACTGGGGGACAATATTTACAAGTCATATATCCGACAAAAGATTTGTATCCAGATTATATAAAGAACTCTCCAAACTCAGTAATAAAAAATAAACAGCCCTATAAAGATGGGCAAGAGAAGAAGAAATACAGATAGAAAATAAGCACTGGAAAAGATGCTCAATATCATTAATTAAGGAGATGCAAAGTAAAAACACAGTGAAAAACCACTACAAACCTATTAGCATGACTAAAATTAAATAGACTGACCATACCAAGTGTTGGTAAGGATAAGGGGTAATTAGAACTTTCATACACTGTGGAGAATGTGAAATGCTACAGCCACTTTGGAACAGCCAATTGACAGTTTCTTAAAAGTTAAACATATACTTTCTATTCCACTCTGGTTACTTACCCAACAGGATTAAAAAGTATTTGATCATCCAAAGACTTGCACATGAATGTTCCTAGCAGCTCTATTCACACTAGTCAAATACTGGAAACAGCCCAAGTGTCGATGAAAAGGTGAATGGATAAATAAATTGTGGTATACAGTGGAATATTACTCAGCAATAAAAATGAATCAACTATTGACACAAAAACCAACATGGATGAATCTCAAAATAATCATCCTGAATGACATAAGCCAAACCAGAAAGAGAGAGAGATAGACAGAGAGAGAGAGAGGACAGACTATATGATTCAATTTGATATGAAATTCTAGAAAATGCAACTCATCTATAGTGACAGAAAGCAGAGCAGTGGTTGCCTGGTGATGGCATGGGAGGGCAGAGGTGGGAGGGAGAATTACAAAGGGGCAGGAGGAAACTGTTTGGGGATGATAGATATATGTTCATTGTCTTGATGGTGATGGTGCCATGGGTGTACACATACATCCAAATTTACCAAATTTTACGCTTCATAATGTGCAATTTATTGTATGTCAGTTACACCTCAATAAACCTGTTTTTAAAACATGAACACCTAAAAAGAGAAAATCAACAATCAATTCTCATGATAAGAGATAAAGTCTTAAAAAAACATATAATATGTTCAAATCCTTTTTAATCACGTGCAAACTAAAACAATGAGATATTATATATATATGTATATTTACACATATAAAAATATGTATGTATATAAAATTGTGAAAGTATTACATTGTAGTCGTGGAGAACAGATCAGTGGCTGACACTGGTTATGGTTGGGGGAGAATGAGACTTGTAAGGGGTAACATGAGGGAGTTTCTTTGTGTGACAGGACAGTTATACCTCTTGCTTGTGGTGATAGTTATGCAAATCTACACATATGATAAAATTTCGGAGAAATATACACTAAAAAGAAGTGCATGTGAAAACTCATGAAATCCAAGTGCAGTCTGTAGTTCAGTTAATAATGCCGTACCAGTGGCAAGGCCGTGGTTTTGACCACGTGCTGTGGTGATGTAGATGTTATTGTTGGGGGAAGCTCCGTGAAGGGGTCATGAGAACTCTCTGTACGATTTTTGCAACTTCTGTGAGTTTTAAACCACTCAATATAAAACATTTATAATAAAGAAGACATGAAATAGTAGCTATCTCTGAGTAATTAAATTATCGGTAATTTCCATTTTCTACTTTATATTTCCTAATTTTTCCAAAGGCTGCAATGTATAGGTGTTATATCTACAGTTAGTTAAAAGTGTATGTATATATAACTTTTAATGTAAAATTATAAAGAAGTTTACGAAGTAATGTGTACAGGAAGGGTCCATTAAAAAAAACTTAATAAGTATGTGCAATTGCTTGTATAAATTGTGTGAGCAAGGATAAAGTGATGGGGAAACACATACAGAATTTTACACAATAATTACCCAGAGAGGCAGGAGTGGACATAGAAACAGAAGCAGATTTTTTTTTATTTTAAACATCTTTGTGTTTGTTCTCTTGATATAAGGAGATATTACATGGTAAATTTTAAAAACATCTAGTAAATAAAATGTTTAAAAACTCTGTTTTAAAATACAGAAAGGTTTAAATGAGAAATAAAGATTGAATTAAATTGTGCTTTTTGCTTTTAAATATTTCTTTATATAATTTCTATCACCATTTGTATATGAGATATTTATCATAATTTGTACTAAGTGGACGTTTTTACAAACAGTGCTGTTAAGTTAAAGAATTCTACATAATGATGCACACCTGAAATTTATATGTTATAAACCAACGTTACCTCAATAAAAAATAAATCAATAAAATTAACTAAAATAATTCTATCGAGACAATTAGTTGAAGCAAAACATATCATAGACCAGATTATCATTCATGATATAGGAGAAAAATCAAGTTATATTATTTTATATGTATTTTTTATGAAGTCAAAATAATTTTTAAAAATATTTTTATTTCACAGATATCTCTGCGTAGTTAAATAATATTGTAAATTAATAAAAACAAACATCTTTATATTTTTAAAAATAATACTGTCATTTATTTTTTGTAGACTTTGGATTTGGGATTAAAAAGAACTATTTATTTTCTTGAAAATTGGCCATATAAAATAAATTTTTGCAGTGTGTTAAAAATATCTGTGATGTATTATGTAAAACATAAAAGTCATTCCAAAATAGCTCAAGGTTATGTATTTCAAAGAAAAAATGAGATTTTTGACTTGGTCTGAGACCCAGAAGTCAGGTGTGCAGAGGGATTTGGCCCCAGGTAAAATGTCATGACATTATCAATACTGATACTGTCTTCATCGCTTTCCATCCTCAAATCTTTAGTGTTTCATCCGTTACACTTCTGAGGATAGAGCCGTCAAATAGAATCATCAGTCTTGCTTTACTAGTAGAAATATGGGGCATTCTTAGGTAAAGGGTATTTCCCACGATCTTACAATATAAGAAATCACTTATCCTTATTTGTCTCTTATTTGTTTTTGTTTAAGCACAATTAGAAGCTCCTTAGCTTTTGAAGTGTTACAGAGTTGAAGTTAGGCTTGAGGCTAGACAGAGACCCGGGGACCCCACTGAGCTTTTGTAAAACTCCTCTTTTTTCTGAGGATCATGGCGCTATTCTAATAGCGGAACAGACATTCTTAAAAAACAGCTAGCCCATGCTTTGCTCATGGTGAGTTTTCTGTTTCTCTGAGTATGTCACCTCAAGTAAATGGGATATTTGAACCAATTTCCTGAGAATACCCTCCAGAAATAACTCACTGTTTTTCCCTCCCTTATCAAAGGATTCATTAACTTCCTTGGAACCATACCTGGCTTGTGCTGTCACTCAATGACTTAGTAGCTACATAACCTTAAGTCAATTACTTAAACCCACCGGCACTCAGTTTCCTTAACTGGTAAGAATATTTATTTCAAAAGAATTGGGTGAGGTTTAAATGAGATTACATGCCCCATGCCTGAGAAAGTATGGGCATCAATAAATGTTTGTTGAATCTGAAATCTAAAAATTAGTATTTGTTAAGGAGCTGGCAAACAGTTATTAAACATCCATCACCTCTTCAATTGTACTTCTGTAACGAACATAGTTTATAGAAACTTTGATGGTCTCTCAAGAAAAAAAAACTCAAGTTGCTATTTCTTTACCTCTCTCTTTTTTTGTGTGATATATATATATATATATTTGTACTCATGACATTTTACAGTTTAATCATCCCCAGTGGAAATCAGTTCTGGACCTCCAGCTCTATCTTTATTTGGCTTCTGAGTTATGTGTTTCTTGAGAGCTGTATCTTTTTCTTAAGTACAGGAAAACTGGATGCAATTTTATAGTTGCCAAATGAACAATTATTTTCTAAAATTGTTCTTTGGAAAGCCTCATCATGCTTAAGCTGGATGTTCAAGCAGCCCTTGATGATAGTGAGTAGGTGATGGCTCTCTGTTAGGCGGAATGTGACAACTACGCCCTGGTTTGGCTTATTAGGTGGTGATGAAATCACTTGTCCATTTCCCCCTACTACCCTCCAATCCCAACCTCCCTGTACACAAAACACACACACTCATACACACACACACTACCCTTGAGAATTCTGAAGCAGGATAACTCAAATATGTTGGGAAAAATAAACGATAAATTAAAAATATATATATGCTAAACAATTTCCTATTCTGATGGCCAGCAAAAGCAGCTTGCACCTCTTTTCTCTCCCCTGAATATGCCACTGGGATACAAATCCTGTCCTTGCTTCCCCTGTGGACTGGACTAAATGTTCACTATTTGTGTTCAGGGATCATTGGGGAAAAAGGAGGAAGGCGAGAGGAAGGCGGTGGTGGTGGTGCTTTCCAGCTGGCCATTTATGACTTTCAGCCATAGCCTTGGAGACCCAAATCCATGAAGGATTCAGGCAAGTAGGAGTGTTCATGTTGAGCATGGTGTGAGATGGGACTTCACTTGACTGGGTCTCAGGCTGCAACATAGTTGACATCACAGAACACACAGTGAGGTCACAACTAGGTTCTGTGACATGGAAATTCAAGCAGAAGATAGCGTTTCATTCTGCAATTGCATGGTTTTCTTTATATTGCATTAAACAAGTTGGCTCTCAAGGGAATTTCTCTGAGTTATGGTCCCCACTGCATCTTCCTGCTCTGGCTCCTATTTAACGGGCTTCAAAGATGGCTGTCTCCTTGGGTTCAAATATGGCACAGGTCATTTCCAGCTTTTCACTACTCTCTGCTGTTTCCATGATGGCCTCATGTCACCTTCCTCCACAGTTTTATGCACAATGTCCACTTCTCTACCATGTGGCTTTGAAGTTGCTCCTAAAAAAGCCAATCTTGCTAGGTCTCTAATCAGCAAACAGGACCTGGCTATGCATGGCCTCCACCCCAATTTGTGAGACAGCCTAGACATCTTTGTAAACAGGCAGTGAGTTTGTGAAGAGGGCACCTCTGTCTGCTGCCTCCTGGGATGCTCCAAGCTTTTTTCTTTTTATCGTCTTTAAAAGTTCCACAAGTGGCTAAGAACCAGTGGAGAAATTATTTTTGTGTTGATTTATCTCCTCCTACCACCTTACCCAGAGGTGACTTGTACTCATTCTATGCTGATGGGAACTCCTCCTACCACAGAGCGTATTCTTAAAGTGGACACTGAGCATGCCATGCTGAAAATGTGTATGAGAGGCATATCGGATTCCTTGAACCCCGCATAACCAGAGGAGGTGGCTCCAAATGCCCCGGGACATGGTGAAGACTCTTGAGACTCACCTTATCCTAACATCTGAGGTCTCTCTGGAATTCAGCCTTGTGTTACACTTTAGAAAAGCACTAGGAAAAAAACCTCTGTAATGTGACAAGTGCCACAGTCGTCGCTTATTTTGCCATGAGCCCTTTCAAATTAATATAGTTTCCATTTGAGCTTCAGAGAGCACCAGCTCTTACTTTTTTCTCCATAGCACTCTGGGCCCATCTTCTTGAGTCTCTGCAAAGGGTACTGCTAGGCTTTTCCTGTCCCTCACCACAAACACGGGCAAATCCATTGTGTCATCAGCTGAGTTGGGTGTGGTCCTATTATAACTCTCCAACAGTCATCTCAGGAAACAAATGAGTTTTTCCCTAAAAGTCAAAGAGGTCTTTCTATATATCTAAAGAGAACCACAGCTTCAGGTAAAAGAAATGGCATTTGGCAAACGTCAACTGTAGCTGCTGTTTCTCAGATGACAGAGATCTTTACAAACCCCAAGGGAATTAGCCTGGTTAGATCTGATGTAATTGTGGGCTTCCAGCCTCTTCCGTGGTGGCCGAGCCATATCTAACATG
This sequence comes from Ceratotherium simum simum, assembly GCF_057802395.1. Classification (NCBI taxonomy): domain Eukaryota; kingdom Metazoa; phylum Chordata; class Mammalia; order Perissodactyla; family Rhinocerotidae; genus Ceratotherium; species Ceratotherium simum. The sequence goes on from NC_141915.1 coordinate 5,949,979, forward strand.
CTCTTTGTGTAGCAGGCTGGATTCAAAAGAAACAAGAAAAGTCAAAAGTCATGCCCATGCACCACCTACTAGCAGGCATGACAGCAGAGGTGTCCAGGTCTTCAGAGCAGCAGTACTAGTGCTTCTAGCCTTCAGTCTGGAGTTATATATCCATACTAGAGAGGACCTCTGGCTCTCCTGGACATTCTGTAAACTACTTAACATCCTTTAATAGATACTTCTGCTTAAGCATAGAGGATTATTCTGTGTACAAATAAAAACCCTAAATTATGTAGTTGGTTGAATAACGCACTCACAAGAGTGAAATGTACAATATTTGCATAATAATGTGCCTTTCATTTTTTTAAAATATGTGCATTTGTAGTAAAATATGCAAAAATAAAATTTTGAAAAAGCTTGTGAAATTTTGAGTGATATTCTTTTGTTGGTTTTCATTAAAATTTTATTAAGATAATTTTAGATTCACATGTAGTTGTAAGAAATAATACAGAGAGATCTCTTTTACTCTTTACTGAGTTTCCCCAAATGATAGCATTTTCAAAACTACAGTACAGTATCACAACTGGGATACTGACCATCATACAGCATGTAGCCTTTTTTTCACTAAGCATAATTCTCTGGATATTCATCCAGGTTTTTGTGCAAATTAATAATCTGCTCCCGTTTATTGCTGAGTAGTATTTCAGGGTATGGATGAACCACAGTTTGTTTAATCATTCACTTGGTGAAGGTTGGCTGGATTGTTTCCACTGGAAACAAACCTGGGTTGTTTCCAGTTTGGGGATGTTATAGATAAAGCTGCTATGAACATTTGTGTACACAACTTTGTACATAAACATACATTTTCATTTCTCTAGGATAAATGGCCAAGAGTGTAATTGCTGGGTTGGATGGTAATTCCATGTTTAGTTTTATAAGAAACTGTCAAACTGGTTTCCAGAATGACTATACCACTTTGCATTCTCACCAGCAATGTATGAGCGATACAGTTTCTCAACATACTTACTAGCATTTGATATTGTCACTATTTTTTATTTTAACTATTCTGATGCAGGGGTATCTTACTGTGGTTTTAGTTTGCATTTCCCTGATGGTTAATGATGCTGAACATCTTTCATATGCTTATTTGCCATCTGCGTATCCTACTCATTACTACAGCCTTTGGTTCAAATCACCATTATTTCTTATCCGGATACAATTTTTCCTGAACCAATCTCACATTTCTGTGTCTTGTTACAAGTTACCTAAAATCCATAATTCCACTTCTAGTAATGGCAGAGCAGCTAGTTGTAGATCAATCCCCCTTTCAATAATAATCATAAAAGCCCTCCAAAATACAAAGAAATCTGTTGGAAGTCATCAGAGAGTTACTCAGCCAAGAGGTCTTGAAGGACCATGATCTTGGAGAGAAAGGAAATGCAAAGACATGGGCCTAAGATTAAGCACTGATTTTCTCTTCAAAGTATTTGTTGATGCAAAGATGGCAGCTGAGAAGTGGACAGCCAAGCAGAAAGCAGTGGTTCAGAAGCTGGGCAGACTTAACTTCCTGTGGATGAGGAATGGGAAACGGAGTTCAGAGCCCATCAAGGGAGAGGAAGTCTGAGGAACTCCCTGGATTTCATTGTGACTGTCACAGAGCAATTCCCAAAAAGTATGGGTAATCAGGAAATACGCCAGCCTTCCCAAAGACTGAAGAATAGCCTTCTGTCAGCTCAGCTCCTGATTGGCTGAAGCTGATCTGCCCTGAACTAGTTGCCTGCTAGAAACAATAGTTACAATAATTAATCCTATTTGGAACAAAGAAACCTCAACCAGACAAAAGCTCCAAAATGTCTCCACAAGATGTCATAAACCAGCCACAGCTCAATAAATATTATTATACCAGGAGACCAGACACAAACGGCCAAAAACTAAGAGGAAAAAAAAGACAATAAAATCCAACAAGAGATCCAGATATTGGTGTTATTCAGACACGGATTTTAAAATAACTGTGATTGGTATGTTCAGAAATTTATATATGGAGAATTTAAGCAGAGAACTGAAAACTTAAAAAGAATTGGAAATTGTGTAACTGAAAAAATGATAGCTGAAATTAATGAGTCAATAGATAGGTTTAACAGCAGATTAGTCCAGGACCAGCAAATTTCCTCTGTAAAGGTCTAGATGGTAAACATTTTAGACTTTGCAGGCCAATAAGCCAGTCAAAACTACCCAGCTCTGCCGTTGGCGTACAAAAGCTGCCATAGACAATACATAAATGAGTGTGCATAGCCATGTGCCAATACAGCTTTATTTAAAAACAGATTAGCGGGTCTGGCCCGGTGGCGCAAGCGGTTAAGTGTGCGCGCTCCACTGCGGCGGCCTGGGGTTCGCCAGTTCGGATCCCAGGTGCGCACAGACACGCTGCTTGGCAAGCCATGCTGTGGCGGTGTCCCATATAAAGTGGAGGAAGATGGGCACGGATGTTATCCCAGGGCCAATCTTCCTCAGCAAAAAAAGAGGAGGATTGGCAGATGTTAGCACAGGGCTGATCTCCACACAAAAAAATAAATAAATCAAAATTTTAAAAAATAAATAAAAACAGATTTCTAATCACAGAAAGAAACAAGGATGGAAAATTTAGAAAAGACTCTAAGAGACTTATGGCCCATGATAAAAAGTTGCAGAAAAAAGCAGAGGGAGAATGAAGCAGATACAATACTTGAAGAGATAATGGATAAGAATTTTCCAAATGGATGGAAAACTTCAAGCCAAATAGTCAAAAAGTGCTACAAACCCCAAGCAAGAGATACAATAAGACAACTTACCTCTACCACACGCTCCTCATTGTAGCCAGAGTAATTTCTAAAGTGCAAATCTAATTACAGCACCTCCTTATGGAGACACCTTCATCAGTTCCATAACAATACTAGGGATCATAGGCAAACTCCTTAGCATGCCCTATATAATCCTTTGGGACCTGACCCCAGTACCCCTCTCTACCCTCATCTGTCCACTCTCCCTGCTCTATGCTTCAGCCACAATGAACTTTTAACCATTTCCTAACCTGCCTGGGCAGTTTCATTGATTTCCTGAGTAGCTCCCTCTGCCTGGAATTTGCTGCCACTTATTTTCTTCCTTCAGAACCTACTCAGCCTCAAGTCTCAGCTGAAAGGTCACTTCTCTTTGATGCCTCTCCCAACTCTTCCCTAGCTCTGATAGAATTGACTTAACCTCTCTGTGAACTCGCTGCAACTCAAGCCTCCATTATAACCTCTGCAGTGGTACCTGGCTCCCCTACCCGTCTGTGAGGCCCTTGGAGGCAGGGACCACATGTTTCTGCTTTACATGACCCTCAGCACCTAAAGCAATATCTATTTCACTATATAAAAGGCCCTTAGCAAACGCTTTTCACATATTAATGGAGTCCAGGTAGAGAATCTGGATGTCCAGACACATCAACATTAATGCCAGCTAATGTCCCAGCGTCAAACACTATGATTGTGAGCTGTGCAGGGGACAGCATGACACACACTCCAGGGTAGGGGAAGAATTAATCAGATCACATTCTACAGTATTTTCAAATTATCTTCAAAATGAGGCCAAGAGAGAAAAGCCCCATCCCCTCCCACTCAATCTGAATGTCATTCCACATATTTCCTTAATTCTGTTCCTGCAAAATTCCTACAAGATGAGTATGACTTTAGCATCATTTTACTAATTAGGAAACTGAGGCCCAGACATTGACTAAGATCACAGACTAATAAGAGACAGAGCTGTGCTTCTGACCCACGTCAAACTGATTCCAAAACCCACGTTTTTTTCCTTTGCCATCCTGTGTTCTGCCCTGGAATTGACTCTCGCTGAAAACTGAGACCCAGCCCAGGCCGCTGAAACTTCTTGAGTATCAGAAGCATATAAAACAATTCTCCATGGTTGCCTGTCTTGAACTGTGATACCATTATCCTCTTACAATCCTGGATCGATTGGTGTGAAATCAGATCCAGCCTGGGAGTGGGGAAAAGAATAGAAAGGGAAGAGTCTGGCTCCAAGCTCGGCAAGACACAAAAACTTAGTGGAGTTCTGCAGAGGTCTGTTCAAAGTCTGGGTATGTTCTGTCATTTGGCAAAAATTAAATAGAGCCTTGTGTCCTCTAAGATTATTGTGTTACCTTCAGGATTAGGTTACCCGTCATTATATTTAACCTATGGGAAAAGCCGACACAAAGCTGTGCTAAAGATGTAATAGGAAGCATATAATAGAGAACGCTCATGTTGGAGAGATACAGCTTTCCCACAGAGAGCCGGTGCTGAATGAATTCTTTCTGCTTCTGCCTAGCATCCCTGAGGGGACTCAGCCTCAGAGGCCCAAAGGGACACACACACACACACACACACACACAAAACAGCCCTGGCTCCCTCTGCACAGATACAGGTGCTCTGGTCTTATTCATTCATGAGGTGACTTCTCAGAGGGGTGCAGGAAGAAGAGAAGGGAGTTTAGAACTGACCTTATCTTGCTTAATCTGTACGAATTCCAGAAGGCCCTGGGGAACCTGAGATTCCTAGACATTTTCCCTTCTCACATTTCCTACTGGAAATCCCTCCAGCTGGCGGGATGCTAAACTAGGTACCATTTAGCTGGCTAATGAAGTCCATATGCAATTGTTAGAAATATAATTGACACTTCAGACTGGGGATCTGCATTTTGCTCTGTACGGTCCTCTGCTGCCCAGTGCGGCTGCTTGCTGGGAATGCTTCTGTTTTCCAAGCTGCTTTGCCTCGGCTGGAATTAAAAGGAGACACTTGATGTGCAAATGTCAGGTTATAATAATACCTATATGTTATGCTGATTAAATAAAATAACATTTGTAGAGCAAGTGCCAGACACACGGTGGGCACTATCTAAATAATACCACTATTTACAACCTGCTCTCTACCCAACTTTTCCAGGCTTGTTCCTCAAGACTGCATTCCTCCCCTAAGGCCTGGCCCAGCACACCTTGCTGTCTATCTACACTGAAATGGTCATTGTTCCCAGCAGACGTTAGGTCCCTTCATGCCTCCGTGACGTCCTACAGGCCTGCCGCAGAGAATGCTGCCTTGGCCCCAGGATTTATCTACCGAGCAATAAACTAAAGGTTCGTGGGGGTCAGAGAACGGTCTACATGAACTTGGGCCCTCTCTGGAATATTTAACCCTTTTGACTTTAGGATAGAGTTGGCATCAATAAGTAGCTGTCAGATGAATGAATACATAAAGGAAGAGGGTCCAGAATGATTCTGAAACATCATGTAAAAAATCGCCAAGAAGGCTTGCTAAAATTAGTCTCTTTGCAGTGTTTCCCCTTACAGATGAGGGACATGGACACGGGAAGTTCAAGCCTCTGAGTTTTTCATGTAATACACACATAGCACACACGTGCATACACTCACATACATACAGTAATCAAGTAAATACATAAATAATATACAAACATATTTTTTAAAAAAGAACAGTGTAATAATGTATGATACTGCAGAGAAAGATACCATTAATTTTTGCTTAACAACCTCCAATCACCTGGGGCTTAAAATAAGATGATAAGGATCTGTGTGTCTCCTTTCTAAACTATGTATGGTAGAGGTTATACTAGGTACACATTCAGAAATCAAAAATACATAAACAGCAATTATTTTTATTGAAGAACAGTACTGAGGACTCTTCTTGAATTAAATTACGTGTTGCTTACAACAACTCTATGAAGCCAGATGTTTACATATATGCAAATATATATAGGCATACACACACACACACACACACACCAATATTACAAGCAAGGGAACCTCAGAGAGGTTAAATAGCACAGCTAAGACCACAAAGCATCAAGTCCAGATTGAAACCCAGCACTCCCTGACCCCAAATCCTGTGCTCTTGACCACAACTCGCTACATTATTTTCAATGATGTTAAAAAGTGAGGCCAAATGTGAAAAGGCCTCTACTCACTCCAGGTGCTTCGGTGAGACCCTCCATAGTTTTTAATGTTAGAGACTCAACTCCACAGTCCACCTTTGAACTGGAAACATAATTCAATTATGAATTACATTGCATAGTTATATTCCCAGATTAATTTTGTTCTTGAAACAACTGCAAGTGTTTTATGTTGTCTGAGTGTCCACTGGATTTGTAGGGAATGAGAAGGGTGCCTTCCTGTACTGGGAGTTTACTGTGTGCAAGGGACAGGACTGGATACTTAACATACTGCTTCTCCTTCAATGAAATAAGAATGAGGGGAAACTTTTGTTTAATAGGAACGAAGAGAAAAATCTTCTTCACTACGTTATTCTTACTCTCTACCTGATTTTCCATAGTATTAGGAAAGTCATATTTTATTCACAGAAGGTCATTTATAAAGTATGAATTTACATCTCAGAGGAGGTCCCTGAGTTATGTCCACACCCCTGTCCCCACCTGCATGCCATGTCTGAAGGTCCATAATTGAAGAATAAAGTCTTTGCTTTACAGTTCTTATCCCCTAATAAGTGCCAACACTCAGAAGGATAGATAGCAGAGTAATCTTAGAAATATTTTTCTTAGATTAGGATGTATGAGGTCAGAAGAACCCAACAAGAAGTTTGGGTAGTGCAGACCAAAGACTAAGAGAGACCGTCACTGAGCATGGGAAAGGCACTGGGGATGCTTGAAAAGATGCTGGACCACTTGGCCGCATTTCTGATGTTTGTTTCGGTCACTGGGAAATAGTTGCTGCAATTGTCCGTCTTTATTCACTCCAGCTCTCCCTCCCTACTGCCCTGCTCCCTGCCACCGAATATGTTCCTATCAAGTAAGTTAGTACTCCAAAATGCCAATTTATGGACTGGTTATGTAAGAACCAGAGAGATGTTTTTTTTTAAAACATATGTTTGTGGGCCCCGCCCCCAAATCTTCTCATCCCGTGGTTCTGGAGTGGGGCCCAGGAAGCTAGAATCACAATTCTCCTGCGTGATTCTGAGGCACAGCCAGGTTCTCAGCCTCCGGTGACTTTGAAAAGTTCAGAGCTAGAGAAACCTTTCCTTGGGTGCCCTTGCAGAAGCACAGGGACCAGTGGGGAGGCCATGTGAATATTTCATCTCTCTTATATCAGTTTTCAAAAGTCATTAACCATAAAATTTGGTTTCCCTGAGAAAGTATATATTGGCTTAATGCACAAGTTAGTACAGAGATACACTTGAGCCTGGAGTTTTGCTGCCTTCCTTCTATCTTCCACCTTCACGTCACTCAGAGGCGGATATCGAATCACTCAAGTCAAAAGCATCTAGCGTCTTGGCCTTCTCTCATCACACCCTTCAATAAATCAGCCACGCTAAATTATTTACTAGCTCAGCCTCATCTTCTAAGCTTTCTTCTAAGATTTCTCACATTATCAACATAGGGTCAGGGTGAGAGACACTCTTGCCCCTTTTTCAGTATAAAATTTGACATCTTTTAAGGAAGACAGAGGGGAAAGGAAGCGGGTACGAGAGCCTCCTTGCTTGATTCTCACGAAGTCCATCTATTTTATAAGCCTTGATCAAAACAAATCAATGTTTCTGTTCATAGGAACACATTGTAATAAACCCTACAAATTGGTATATCCTTAAACAATAGTGGAACATGGTAGAATGTATCTTGGTGCCACACACCCAGGCGTCTGCTGGAACTGGCTCTCCCGGGCTGACGAGAGCTGACTCTGCACGTCTTCCATCTCCACCTTCAGAGACAACACCTGGAGCTTGAAGAAGCCTAGGGTGGGAGTATTTACACCAAGAAAATGAGCAAAATGCTACAAATTAAGGCTTCTTTCTTCATAAATCTGGTTTACCAGCACATCACAGCACGAACCTTCCTGTGGCATCTGCTTGGCCTCCTAAGTAATTACTAACTTCCTGATAACCTTTAGTGTTGGAAATTTGGCTACTCTGAATACTCACCAGGCCTACCTTTCCACAAATACTCCAAACTCACCAAACTGTCCCTCATTTTATTTTAATTTAACCCATTTATTGTAAAGTAAAGCACAAATGTAGGAAACTGTACAAAAATTAATAAAAGGAAGTATACCTCTGTAACCACCATTTGGGTCAAGAACTAGCATTTTGCCAGCTACCCAGAAGCTCTTCCGTGTTTCCTATCCCAATCATAAGCCTGTCCCTTCCCCCAAAATTAACCATCATCCTGACTTTTTTTTTTTAAAGATTTTATTTATTTATTTTTTTCCCCCAAAAAGCCCCAGTAGGTAGTTGTATGTCATAGCTGCACACCCTTCTAGTTGCTGTATGTGGGACGCGGCCTCAGCATGGCGGGAGAAGCAGTGCCTTGGTGCGCGCCCAGGATCCGAACCCGGGCCACCAGCAGCGGAGCACGCACACCCAACCACTAAGCCACGAGGCCGGCCCCATCCTGACTTTTATAGTAACTCCTCCTTGCATTTCTTGATTTTTTAATCACCCAAGTGTATATCTATACATTACACTGTATTTGCCATATACATATTATATACATATACATATTATACTGTATTTGCCGATTTTTAAACACTTGATATGCCTGTTAACTTTCTTTCAATCTACAAGCCCCTGCTGTCCTTCCTTTATTTTCCTTACAATTTATCTGTTGAGGAACCTAAGCCTTTGACGCATAGATTTTCCCACAGCCTCGATTTCATAGATTACATACTCATGGTACAGCTAACATGTCCCTCTGTCTTCTATATTTCTAGAACATTAGCACCTGGATCAGACTTAGGTTTTACACCTTTGGCAATACATAGGTGGTGTGGTTTTTCATCAGAAGACACATAATAAATAGTTGTTTCTCTTCCTGTGATATTCAGTCACTGATAGATCCATTAATTCCTTGGGGATTGCCAAATGGTGATGTTCTAATTCTCTCTTTTCTTTGTTTACAAATGAGCTGGCATACTGTAAAAGAAGGGCTTCCTCTTACCCACTATTCTGTGACCTAGTGGTACAGATCAAACAGGAAAGGCAGAATAATTGGTTGATTTTTTAACCCATTTTAGAGATTTAATTCTTTCTAATTAAACAGAAAATCTAGTTGTCTTAATAAATTAGTAAAATAGATGCATAGATGCTAAAATATATCTATCTCAATCCAAAAGCCAGCATCATGCTAAACAGAAAAATACTAAAAGAATTCCTACCGAAATCAGAGACAATAAAAAAATGTCTGTTAATGGTGATAATGGACATTTATTTATCCTTATTCTGGAGGTCCTGGCCAATACTACTAAATAAGAGCAAGAACTTAGAGGTGTAAATACTGGGAAAGAAGAGGTAAAATTCTCACATAAAGGTGATATGATTCTATTTCTGAAATATACTAGAGAATCAATCCAAAACACTGCAGTATGAGAACATAGTAAATATACAGAGTATAAGTTAATGTGCAGAAATCAGTAACATACACACAGGAAAACAACAACTGATTAGGATATATAATGGAATAAAACACTCCATTTACAAAAACAAAAATAAATAAATAAATAAAATACATAGGAGTAAACTTAAGAAAATGCAATCTTTCTATGAAGAAAAGCCTAAACAAATCTTGAAGGACAGAAAGGAAGTCTTGAACAATGAAGTCATCTCATGTTTTAGCTGGGAAGACCCAACATCATAATGATTGTTAATTCATCATTGAAGTGGTTTTTGTGGGTGTGAAACAAATGGTGAGAATTTGAATTGGTCCCTCTTATTATAGTATTGAAATTAAGTCTACTTAATTTATCAAGTCATGTTCATGCCCTGATTTTATATACTTGTATCTATCAATAAACATTGTGACACTTGAAAAAAAAAAAAAAAACAAAAAAAAAAAAAAAAAGTTTGGTGCTGTGGCCCCCCAGACCGCCCAGGCCAGAGTGGCCGTCATGGCGGTGGCCGTCAGCGTGGGCCTCCTGCTTCTCGTCGTTGCTGCCTTCTACTGCATGAGACGCAAGGGCCGCTCCGGCTGCTGCCAGCGGGGGGGAGAAGGGGGCTCCGCCGCCTGGGGAGCCAGAGGTGAGCCACTCAGGGTCTGAGCGGCAGGAGCAGACGGGCCTTCTCATGAGAGGCGCCTCTGGGGGAGCCAGGCGCAGCAGTGGTGGCTTTGGAGATGAGTGCTGAGCCTGAGAACCTCCGTGAGGCAGTCCCTGGACCTGACCTGGAGTTAGCCACGGGCATCAGAGAACCAGCCCTGCTCACGCCCCCGCCTGCCCCGCCTGCCTGGCCTTCCTTCTTGGGCCCTCCCTTCCTTCCTCTGCAGGCTGGGCAGGGACCTACCGCGCGCTGGCTCCACTGCTGCTGAGAGGGAGGGGGGTCGGGTGGGTGGGAGGGGAACCTTCCTCCATGGACTGTGACTCTCCCAGGCCCCAGAATAGCCCCTGGACTGAAGCCCAGGGCCCAGCCCGGGACGAGGCTCCAAGGGTCGGCTGGCCGGGGCTATTTTTACCTCCTGCCTCCATTGCTGGTCCCCCCACCTGACGTCCTGCTGCGTAGTCTGACACTGGATCCCCGCCCCCGCCCCCACCCCATCATCTGTGGACACTGGAGTCTGGAATAAATGCTGTCTGTCACGTGGACACCAAAAAAAAAAAAACAAACAAAAAAAAAAATGGGGCTTTGGGGAAAAAAAGGAGGAGGATTGGCAATCTCCTATGCATTTACTATAATCCCAACAAAAACATGAACATTTTATGAGAGAATTAGACAATCTGATTCTAAAGTTAATATATGCAAAACTAAACAAGCAAGGATAGTGAGGAAAATTCTAAAGAAGAGGAAGGCAGCAGGCAGGCAGTAGGCAGTGGAGGAGGGAGATGTGGCCTTACTAGATATTAAAACATATTATAAGCTTCAGTATTTAAAACAATGTTTTGCATGAGCAAAGTTTGTGAAAAGACTGTTCACAGAATAGGAAATACAAATGACTCAAACATATGAAAAGATGTTTGACTTTATTTATAGAAGTGAAATTTAAAATATCGTAAAATATTGTTATTTGATTATTTACATAGTCAATGGTTTAGGCAGGGCATCCAGAAGCAGAGCCTGAGATGCAGAGAGTCTCGTGAGAGTGACTTAGGGAGGAAGTTCTCCCAGGAGAAGGAGAGTGAGGGGTGGAGGGTGGGGCAGAAGAAGAAAGCTGAGCAACGGGGTGGTCTCAGCTCCAGACTGGCTTCTGCCTGGTCCCCTGGAGAACCCTGGAGCACAAGTCACATCACAGGTTCAGGCCCACTTCAAGGCAAGGAGGTGGTCCTTCATGTCCCCACGCCTATCAGTCGTTTACTTTTGGCTGCCTCGCTTCTCCACCCCTCAGGGTGAGGAGGGAGGGTGCAATCTCCTGGTCAAGGCATCTTCCCTCCGCTGAGAGACATCCCTGGAGAAAGGGCTGATGTGAGCTGTTAGAAGCCACCACCCACAGGAGCTGAAGACAGGGTACCACTGGGCTTGAGAAGGGGATCTGGGTGATACACCAACTGCATCCACGACACTAAGTACTGCCTTTGCTCCTCACATTGTATATAAAATGAAGCATTGGAGCAAAAATTAAAGAACTAGAAATCCAAAGCACACTTAGACACTTTATTCACGAATTTTTGCCATTCAGAAGGCAGTCAGAGTCTGGGCTATAGAGTCAAATAGGCTGGTTTAGAGTCCCAGCTCAGCCACTGTGACATGGGAAAATCATCTAACTTAAGCGTCAATTTTCTCTTCTGTAGAATGTATATAATTTTTTTTAAAGCCTACCTTATAGGATAGCTGTAAGGATTAAAAAAAGACCATATATCAATGTGAATGGCATGTTGCCTGGATGTGGAACAAGCCCAGCAAGCTTTAGCTAATTGTTCTTCTGCTGCTGCCGCCTAATCCAATTAAGTTTGAACTTCTTACAAAATAAACAAATAACTAACTAAATAAAGTCCACGCCTAATTTAATATTGTCCCGGTTCCAGCACTGGCGTTTTTCACTGCAAAATGTCTTAACTTCTTGCCTACCCCCATTGCGCCTGTAAATCCAGAAACACATTATCCACCCCAATCCTGAAGCATTTAATTCATATAAAATGAATCAAGCCTACTCATTAAGCATAAAAAAACTGGCACTTCCCAACATCACTTATGACCTGGACATTATTTTAAAGAGAATTTGGAGGTGCCAAAATCCTTTCTCTTATAAAATTTTGAAAATATATTAACATTACATACTACTAATAATTTCCCCCTGAATACCAAAGCATTACATATGCATTGTAAACATTTTAGAAAATACAGATTAGCAAAATAAAGAAAGCAAAAGTAATCCATATCCCATCACATATAAACACTCAATATTATTGTTTATGCATATCTTTCTGGACTTTAAGTGCATAAATATTTATCACTAGAATATTTTAATACAAATCTATATTCATAGTATTTGTAGTGGTTTGTACCATTTTGTAACCATTTCAGAGGATATCAAGTCTTTCTAGGTCATTAAAAGTTTTGCAATATCATTTAAATGGCACAGAATACCAAAATATTAGATGTGGATACTAATACAGATATGGTTATGGATGTGTATATGAAGAAATATATGTATAAATAATAGGTACAAAATATATACAAAATATTATCTAACGTATACATATAGAGAGAAATCTGCCAGTACATACTGTGTAAAAAATAGGCTTTATTTTTAAATAATCAAATCCCCTAATTTTTTCGAACTTTTGCATTTGCCATTGTGAGTAAAGTTTTATGCATATTTTAAAATACAAAATGATTATAGTTTTCAAAAATATATTATAATCCATTCAACAACTGCTTTTGGCACCCGCTGGGGGAAAGGCATTATAGGTGTTACCAAGATGGATAAGAAACAAATGCTGCTAGACTCTCCCAGTCAACTCTGAGAGACAGGTGTGGGCACAAATAATGATATATAAGAGATAAAGTGTTATAATTATTATACCAAGTGCTAAAAATGCAACAAGAAGAAAGAGTTCATATCCTCTGGAGGTAAGAGAGAAGGATCAAGAAAGAGATCAGATGAACTGGCTTCGCACCAACATTTGATGGGTGGAGAATGGAGGGAAAAATATTTCAGCTGAGTGAAAACAGGAGCAAAGACACAGTGAAGTGAGCAGGTTCCCAGACGAGATCTCTGGTTGATCTAATCCCAGACCCTATGACAAAGCAAGGATCTTCCTGGGCTGTGCCCCGTAAGAGACACCAGGTGAGCAAAATCTTTCACGACGCATTTAAGACTGTATTTATTGTGACAAATCCTTCATTGAAGCCGACTGACTCCTCTGACTATATCTTTTCCTGGGAAATAAAAAGGCATGGAGTAATGTCACCTCTTGGTTGATCTTTAGGCAACCAAGGAAACTGACTTGGGTGTGGGTGTGCTTCCCCCACTCTTGTGATATAACTGGACAGAAATGCGCTTGCTGGAATTCTCAAGCCATCCCAAAGTTCAGAGTATAACTAAATTCCCTATTAGAGAGCCAATTTGTTGTGAGGGAAATTAAGTTATTATTGCCTCTTGAATGTCAGCTGGCAGGCTCCATCTCTGGCTAATGCCTGTAATTATACAAACAGCCTTCTGAGCACAACCCGTATGGCAGCTGCATATGGCATTTACAGTTGTTATGATAACACAACAGCCAGCCAAGAAGCACAACACAAGCACACCTCTAACCCGCAAGTGACCTGCTAATTAGCAGCTGTGCGGGGTTAACAGAGAGAGCACCTCACATAGGGTGGTGTGTTGTTAATGTAAACACTGACCCTGGTAAATGGGAAAATGTATGCCAGGAGGAGCTTACTCATCCCCTGCCTGCGTTGGTCAAACAAATGAGAAAAGCACACACTCCACAGAAAGAGCCTGCAAAATTAATATGACACCAAGAAGAGGGAATCTGGTGTCTCTTTCCCACATGACTCCCATAACCCCTGAATCATAACTACAGAATTAATCTTTGGGTTTGGATATTGGGGTTAAACGTGTCTTGTCCTGAGACCCCACTCTCCCTCCTGGCTCCGATGGCTTCTTCTCCCATTCCATTGGATTATTTCACTTATTTTTGCCCTAAAGCTTCTTCTTGTTTCCCACACAGAAGTTTTGTTTGTTTTGTTTTCTGTGCTCAGAAGGCTGTTTGTATAATTGCACTACAGTATTATTTGAGACCCATAATGAAAAGTGAAATGCCTCCTAATATTTCTCTTCCTCCTGTTCAACTGCTCCAAAAACCTGTGTATCTACTTCAGTCAGGTCCCTTCTAAGTCTCATTTCAGTTTCTGCTGTAGCCAAACATTTGAATGTTGCTCTTAATAATTGTCATTTGGAAAGGGAGCCATCTTCTTAAGCAAAACAAACAAAACACGTGTGGATCATGAGGGCTGCTCACATGGCCTCCACTTCTCATGTTTTCTTTGTTATATTTGTCTGGTAGTACCAGTAATTTTCCCTCTTAATCCTTCTTTCTAACAAAATTAAACTCCTTTCTCCTTTCCCTTATACAACTTACATCATTTATAATGTCACAAAGTGAAAGGGTATCAAATTAGATAACTATTATTGACCATAAAAACAAATGATTTTTGGGTGCACAAGTAGTTAAAACCTGGGTGATAATAATAATTAATGATAATAGCGATATTTATTAGGTTATGACAGTTTACAGCACTGTCCTATGTGCTGTGTTTACATATATAATCTCATCCTGTTGTCACAACAATTCGACTAACCATGTTCCACTGTTCTCACTTAACAGATGAGAGAAGTGGGGCCTAGAGAAGTTCAACACTTGCTCAGAATCTCACAGCCTACGGGAAAGCTGGAATCCAAACTGGACCGACCTTACTCCAAAACCCAAACACTTCTCCACAAGTCAGTTAAAAGCTTTCTGCTCAGAACCCTGGTCTCCTCATGTGTAAAGAAAAAGAATTAGACAAAATGATCTCTAGAAAATAGGAGGAGACTAAAATATAAAATGCAATCCTCAAGTGGTTTCCCACTCATTTATGAATCAGAAAATAAAGGCAATTTAAATTAATGTGTGTTACATTTTGTAATTTATCTATTTGTTATCTATAAAGTCTTTTTATTTAAAAAGTAATTTTTAGGCTTTCAGTTCAAGGTAGCAGATTTGTCACCTGCCTTTTCCTCCCCTTCTCTCTCAGAGTTCAGGAAAATGTCAATATAATTACACAAGGAAATAAACTCATAACCACATAGAGAGGAGGAATGAAATTTATCAGGGGACAAGCGACTCCGGGATGTTTTTGGATGTCAGCAGCAGATGGGAGTGTGCTGAGAAGAAAGCTCCAGGCTAAGGAGGAGACCATCTTCCAGATGGATCCATGAGAGGCTCCCAGTGTAGAGATGGCAGGTACAGAAGGCTGGTGTGAAATGTAGGGGGACTAGTGGAAGGTTTAAGCATGAATGGCCGTACCATTTGCCCCACCCTCACCGTGAGCCTAGGAAGCCTAGTTTCCTCCCACAGTTAAAAAAACACAAACGTCTTTCCTCCAAATAAATTAAGCAAATTGCCCTGGAAGAATTTACGTTACTGGATCCTCTTGATACAGAGTAAAGCCCTTCTGATTCTGCATTTGGATGACCTTAATTTCACAGGCAATCAGTTCCCTTCCACGTCATCTTGAAGGGAAGCCAGCCTTCTCATGCCCAGAGTCTGCAAATGTGCACAGGAACCTCGCATCAACTCCAGACGATCATCAACAAGTCTTCATTCTTACATATACATAGGCAACCACAAATTACAAGATATGTAATAAAAACCAGCAGCACGGAAAAAAGAAAGATCATACAAATGAACAGAAATAACAACCAACAAATCAGGGGAGCAAAATAGTAACAAATAAGGTAATAATATTTCTTAACCTCAATTAAATTTGAGAGGAAATTTATCTATTAAAAATAGGATACTGATAAGTGAAACAATCAGAAAATATAAGAGTTCTTAGAATTAAAAATAAAATTGCCAAAATAAGATGTCAATGGCAAGACCGGAATAGAGTAGGATGCTTGTCCTAAGACATAGATCATAATGAAAGAGGTAGACAGAATAAGGAAACAAGTTAAGAGTCAGTTCCACGCAATTCAACATCTTACTAATGAAAGTTACTAGAAAGGAGATCAGAAAATGGAGAGAAAAATATCAAATAAAGAATGAAAGAAACTCAGAGACGAAAAAATACAAAATTCTTCAGAATAAAAAGGCTATAGTGTGATGATCAAGATAAATGACAGAAGACCACATCTAAAAGATTGTCATGAAACTTAAGAACAGCATGGATTTAAAAAAATAAATACAGTCTGAAAGCTTCCAGAGGAGGGAAAAAAATCTGATCTCCCACAAAGGAGCAACAATCTGATTTCTCATGAAGACCACTGGCTATTAAGACACTGGTTCAAAGTTCTGAGGGTAATTTTTTTTTTAATAGAGTTTATTTTAGAACAATTGTGGATCTACAGAACAATTGAGAAAATAGTATAGGGAGTTCCCATAAACTGGAGACCCAGTGTCCTCTATTATTAGCATCTTACAATCTAACATTAATATGGCATATTTGTTACAATTAATAAACCAGTATTGATACAAACTTAATCAAATTTCCTTAGTGTCTACCTAACGTCCTTTTTCTGTTCCCGGATCCCATCCAGGGTACCACATTGCATTTAGTTGTTGGGTCTCTTTAGCCCCCTTTTGTCTGTGACCGTTTCTCAGACTTTTCTTGTTTTTGATGATCTGGACAGTTTTGAGGAGTACTGGTCAGGTATTTTGTAGAATGTCTCTCTATTGAAACTTGCTTGCTGTTTTTCTCATGGTTAGACTGGGGTTATGAGTTTTGGGGAGGAAGACCACAGAAGTCAAGTGCCATTCTCATCACATCAAATCAAGGATAAATGCTATCAAGATAATTTATCACTATTGATGTTGACTTTGATCATCTAACTGAAGTAATGTTTGTCGTATTTTTCCACTGTAAAGTTACTCTTTTTTATTCCTCTTTCCATACTGTACTATGCACAGCTCACACTTATGGAGTGGAGACTTAAGATCCACCTCTATGAAAGCAGAGTATCTATATAAGTCATTTGGTATATTTCTGTGTTGGGCTTTGTCTCTTCCTCCCCACTAATCAATAATGTATTTACATCACTATGGACTCACGGACATTCATTTTATACTTTGGGTTGTAATCCAATATTACTTTATTTTGTTGCTCAAATTGTTCCAGCTTTGGCGAAAGGAGCTCTTTCAGTTGGCTGTTGTGTGCCTTTGACATAATCCCCTCAATGTGTCTTGGTTGTATTTGGGGTGTTTTTGTTTTGAGCACTTTCTCACTTTTTGTCTCTATACGATGCTCCAGGCTAATCTTGTGTATTTTCTGCCCTGGTCCCAGTATCAGCCATTTCTCCAAGGAGCCCTGCCTCTTTTATTAAAATGGTATTAGAAACCAAGATCTAAGTGCTAGGTGTGTTCACAGCTACTGAGGTGTCATTGCTTCTAGGCTCTCTGAGCTGATAATGCAAGGAAATACGTCTGTATACCAACACATGTATATACACATATCTATAAATATTTCTATATGTGAACATTTGGGTCTATATTAAGCGGCTGATGTCTCTAATCATATTCTACTACCACATGGATTATTTTAGCCTTCTCCCCTGGCCTTTCTGTAAACTACCACTCTCAAAATGAGAAACCTGGCTTCTACCATTTTTCCATCCGTTTACTTAATTGTTCAATTCCAGTATACACATATACAGTATCAGAACCATTTGTGCATACACCTATGGGAAACAACTTTAACAACTAGAGTATAGTACTTATGTGCAGTTCCTTTTGCCTTTAGAATTATAGATTCCACTTGTTTCCAGAGTTACTTAGATCAACACCTTTTCCTCTGGTTGGATTGTTTTTTAATTTGCATCCATGAAATTCACCATGCACTATTGCATTCTATGGTTTTGATAAATGCATAATGTCTTGTATCCATCTACACAGTATCATACAAAATAGTTTCACCACCCTAAAAAATCCCCTGTGCTTCACCTATTCAGTATTCCTCACCTCCCCCTAAACATCTGGCAACAAGTGATCTTTAGGCTATCTCTATAGTTTTGCATTTTCCAGTATATTATACAATTTGAATCATACAGTATACAGCCTTTTTAAACTAGCTTTGTTTCATTTAGCAATGTGTGTTTAAGATTCCTCAATGTGTTTTCATAGCTTGATAGACCATTTCTTTTTAATGTTGAATACACTGAGTAATATTCTGTTGTATGGATATACCACTGTTTGTTTATTCATTTACTTGTTGAAGGACATCTTAGTTGCTTCCAGTTTTTGGTGATTATGAATAAAACTGCTACAAACATTCACGTGCATTGCTGCATTATGTGGTAAAACTATGTAACTTTGTAAGAAATTGCCAAACTTTCTTTCAAAGTGGCTGTATCATTTTGTATTTCCACTAGGAAGTTTGTTCTGCATCCTTTCGAGAATTTGGCATTGTCACTGTTTTGGATTTTAGTCATTCTAATACATATGTAATGGTATCTCATTATTGTTTTAATTTGCAGTCTCCTAATGAAAAATAATGTCAGGCATTTTTTCTTTCACAAATGTAATGTTGTCTTAATTACTATCGTTTTATAGTAAATCTCGAAATTGGGTAGTGTGAGTCCTAACTTTGTCCTTTTTTCAGTATTGTTCTGACTATTCGAGGTCTTTTGCTTTTCTATGTAAACTTTAGGATCAGTTTGTCAGTGTCCACAAAACAGCTTGCTGAGATTTTGGTTGGGATTGAATTAAATCTATAAGTCAAACTGGGAAAAACTGGCATCTTAACAATATTCAGCCTTACAAACCACGAACACAGAATATCTCCCCATTTTAGATCTTTGATTTTTTTCACCAGAGTTTTGTAGTTTTCCACATATAGTTCCTACACATATTATGTTCAATTTGTACCTAAGTATCTCAATTTTTGGTGCTATTGTAAATGATATTGTTTTTCTAATTTCAAATTCCGACAGTAATTGACTTTTGTATGTTAACTTTGAATCCTGTGACCTTGCTATACTTGCTAATCTCTTCCAGGAGGTTTTTTTGTTTCTGTTTTTTTTTTTTCTGCTGGTTTTCTTTTGTGACTTTGGGGGCTTTTGTACGTAGAAGATCATGTTGTCTGCGAACAATGGCAGTTTTATTTCTTCCTTCCTAATCTGTTTTTCTTTTATCTCCTTTTCTTGTTTTATTACACTAGCTAGCACTACCAGTAAGATGTTCCTGAGCTCAGGGGGTAAGCATATGTTTCTCACCATTAAGTATAATGTTATCTTTAGGTTTAGGTGTTTGTAGAAATTCTTTATGAAGTTGAAGAAGTTCTCCTCTATTCCTTGTTTACTGACAATTTTTATCATGAATAGATATTGGATTTTGTTAAATGCTTTTTCTGTATCAGTTGACATGATCAAATGATTTTTCTTCTTTATCATCTTGGTGTGGTGGATTCTATTAACTGATTTTTTTTTAACATTGAACCAGCCTTGCATACCTGGAATAAAGCCCACTTGGCTGTGGTATATAATTCTTTTTGTATATTATTGGATTCAGTTTGCTAACATTTTGTTGAGTATTTTTTCATCTATGTTTTATTAGTTGACTTTTGCTACTATAAGAATTATCACAAAATTATTGGCACTAAAACAGTTCTGGAAGTCAGAAGTTTGAAATGAGCCTTACAGGCTAATGCAAGATGTCAGTAGAGCTCCATTCCTTCTGGAAATTTTAGAAAGCAATCTATTTCCCTGCCTTTTTCAGCTCTTAGAGGCCCACTGGATTCCTTGGTTATTGGCCCCTCCCTCTATCTCCAAAAAATGTCACTCCAACATCTGTCTGTCATCACATCTCCTCTGTCACTGTGACACTCCTTGTGGTTACATTGAGAACATCCAGTTAATCCAGGATAGTCTCAAGGTCTTAATAATATCTGTAAAGTGCTTTTTGCATGTAAGGTAACATATTCACAGATTCCAGGGATTAGAATGTGGACATCATTGGGGCAGGGGCATAATTCTGTCTACCATATGTTCATGAGAGATATCGCTCTAGTTTTTCTTTCTTCTAACGTCTTTATCTGGTTTTAGTATTGGGATAATGTTGGCCTCAGAATAAGTTAGGAAGTGTTACATCTCCTTCTATTTTCTGGAAGAGTTTGCAGAGAATTGATATTATTTCTCCCTTAATGTTTGGTAGAATTCACCAGTGAGACCATCTGGATCTTTTTTGTAAGGTTATTAATTATTGATTCAATTTTTAAATAGATATAGGCCTGTTTAAATTACCTACTTTTCCTTGTGTGAGTTTTGATAACTTACGTCTTTCAAGGAATTTGTTCATTTCATCTAAATTATCAAACTTATGAACATACAATTGTTTAGAGTATTTCTTTATTATTCTTTTTTTGCTGAGGAAGATTGGCCCTGTGCTAACATCCGTGCCCATCTTCCTCTATTTTATATGGGACACTGCCATAGCACGGCTTGACAAGTGGTACATCAGTGCACGCCCAGGATCCAAACCTGCGAAACCCAGGACACCCCAGTGGAGCGCGCGCACTTAACCACTTGCCTCACCAGGCCAGCCCCTCTTTATTATTCTTTTAATGTCCATGTGATCAGTAACAACAACATTTCTTTCATTTCTGCTATTAGTAATTTGTGTTTTCTGTCTTTTTTCTTGGTTATCCTGGCAAGAAGTTTATCATTTTATTGATCTTTCCAAAGAACTAGCTTTCAGTTTTGCTTGTTTTCATTATTGTTTTGCTGCTTTCAAATTCATTGATTTATGCACTAGTTTTTATTTCCTTTATTCTGCTTGCCTTAGGCTTATATCGTTCTTCATTTTCTAGATTCCTAAAGTGGAAGCTAAGATTATTAATTCTAGATTTTTCTCATTTTCTAATGTATGTACTTGATGTTATAAATTTCTCCCAAAGAATTGCTTTCACCAAGTTATATAAATTTTGATAAGTTGTCTATTCAATTTCATTTATTTCAAAATTTTTTTAAATTTCTCTTGAGAATCTTCTTTGACTCATTTGTAATTTAGAAGTGTTCAAATATTTGAATTTAGTCTTCAAATATTTTGGGGTGTTTCCACTATCTTTCTGTTATTGATTTCTAGTTTAATTCCACTGTGGTCTGAGAAAATACATTGCATGATTTCTATTCTTTTAAATTTGTTAAACTGTGTTTTGTGGCCCAGAATTTGGTGCATCTTGATGAACGTTTCATGTGAGTTTGAGAAGAATTTGTATTCTGCTGTTGTTGGATGGAGTTCTCAATAAGTGTCAATTAGATCAAGTTGATTGATGGTGCTGTTCAGTTCAACTATATCCTTATTGATTTTCTGCCTCCTTGACCTATCAATTACTGAAAGAGGGGTGTTGATGTCTCCAGCTATCATAGTGGAGTTATCTATTTTCTCCTTCCAGTTCTATCAGTTTTTGCTTCACATATTTTGACAGTCTATTGTTAGCTTAAGGATTGATATGCCTTCTGAGAGAGTAGATGCCTTTATTCTTATGTAATCCTCACTATCACTGATAATTCTTCTTTTTCTGAAATCTGCCTTGTCTGAAATTAATATAGTTACTCCGGTTTTCTTTTGACTAGTGTTACTGTGATGTATCTTTCTCCATCCCTTTACTTTTAATCTATCTGAGTCCTTAAAGTGCCTTTCTGGTAAACAACATATAGTTAGGTCCTGTTTCTTTATCCACTCTGCCAATCTCTGTCTTTTAATTGATATATTCAGATCATTCACATTTAAAGTGATTATTGAACTACTTGGGTTAATGTCAATCAAGTTTGTAACAGTTTTCCATTCATTCCACGTGTTAGTTATTTTCTTCTTTTTCTTCCCCTCTGCCTCCTCTGGTTTTAATGAACATTTTGTATAATTCCATTTTATCTCTTCCCTTAGAATATCAATTATGCTTCCTTAAATAAAAATTGTAGTGGTTTCCCTAGGGTTTGCAATATACATTTACTCTAGGTCCACCTTAAATAACACTATACCACTTCACATGTAGTGCTGGTACCTTACAACAGAGTATGCTCAATTCCTCTCTCCTGTCCCTGATGATATGTGTCATTCATTTTACTCATCTATATGCTATAATTGCCCAATACATTGTCATGATTATTGCTTATGTAAAGATATTTTTAGATCATTTTAGAATTTAAAAAATTAAAGTTATGACTTTAGCTTTATTTATGCCTTCTCTGATGCTTTTCCTTTCTTTACGTAGATCCAAGTTTCTGACCTATTATATTTTCCTTCTGTTTTCATTGTTTCTGTTTACATTTTTTTCAGGGTAGTTCCACTGATGACAAATTCCCTTAGTTTTGTTTGTCTAAGAAAGTATGTATTTCTCCTTAATTTTCAAAGAACAATAATCTCTGGGTATAGAATTCTAGGTTGGTAGCTTTTATTTTCTTTTAACATTTTAAATATCTCATTCCATTCTCTTTTTCCTTGTATGACTTATGACAAGAATTCCACTGTAATTCTTATTTTTGTTCCTCTGTAGGTAAATTTTTCTCCCTCCCTCTGGCTTTTTTCAAGATTTTCTCTTTATTTTTGGTTTTTTGCATTTGAATATAATGTGCCCAGGTGTAGTTTTTTGGTATTTACCTTGCTTAATGTTCTCTGAACTTCCTGGATCTGTGGATCCACTTCCTAGATTTGTCGTTTTGTGTCTCACTAATTTTGGAAAATTCTCAGCCATATTACTTCAAATGTTTTTTTCTTCTCTGTTCTCTCTTGCTTCTCTTTCTGGTATTCTAATTTTGTGTACGATACACCTTTGAGATTGTCCTACACTTAGACATTTTTTCTTTTTTTTCTTCTTTCTCTTCTTCACATTCAGTTTAGTAAGTTGCTATTGACATATCCTCAAGCTCATTGATTCTTTCTTCAGCTGTGCCCAGTCTACTATGAGCCCATCAAAGGAATTCTTCATTTCTCTTAACTGTTTTTTCCTAGCATTTCATTTTTATTCTTTCTTAGAGTTTTCATCTCTTTGCTTATTTTATCCACCCGTTCTTGCATGTTGTCTATTCTTTCCATTATAGATCTGCAATGGTTAATTTTATGTCCCAACTTGACTGGGCCATGGGGCACCCAGACATTTGGCCAAACATTACTCTGGATGTGTCTGTGAAAGTGTTTCTGGATGAGATTAACATTTGAATGGGTAGACTGAGTAAAGCAGACTGCACTCCCCAATGTGAGTGAGCCTCATCTAGTCAGTCGAAAACCTGAATAGGACAAAAAGACTGGCTAAAAGGGAACTCCTTTTGCCTGACTGCTCAAGCTGGTACATCAGTCATTTCCTGCTTTCAGATTTGGACCAAAAAATCAGCCTTCTTGAGCCTGCTGGCTTTTGAATGGAGCTTACATCATCAGCTCTCCTGATTCTCAGGCCTTTGGACCTAGTCTGAAACCACACATTGGCTTTTCTGGGTCTCCAGCTTGCTGGTTGCACATCTTGGGGCTTATCAGACTCCATTATCATGTGAGCCACTTCCTTATAATAAATATATATATATGTATATACACATATATATTCACACATGTATATGTAAATATATAAATACACACACACACACACACCCCCTCCACACACATCCTATTGTTTCTGTTTCTCTGGGGTACCCTGATTAATACAAGCCTTCTGAAATATTAATCACAGTTATTTTAAATTCCCAGTCTGAAAATTCCAAAATGTGTCATATTAGAGTTTGGTTGTGATGCTTGCTTTCTGTCTTAGTTTGTTCAGGATGCTATAACAAAATACAATAGACCAGGTAGCTTATAAACAACAGAAATTTATTTCTTACAGTTCTGGAGGGTGGAAGTCCGAGATCAGGGGGCAAGCATGGTTGGGTGAGGGCTCTCTTCCAGGATGCAGACTTCCTGTTGTATTCCTCTATGGTGGAAAGCGTTAGGGAGCTCTGATGGTTCTCTTTTATAGGAACACTAATACCATTCATGAGGGCTCCATTCTCATGATCTAATCACCTCGCAAAGTCCCCCACCTACTAATACCATCATTTTTGGGGGTTAAGATTTCAACATGAATTTTGGGGGACATGAAAATTTTCAGACCATAGCACTTTCTATATTCAGACTGTGTTATTTTTGCATTTTAGCATGCCTTATAATTTTTTGATGAAAGCTAGGCATGATGTATCATGTAATATGACCTAAGGTAAAAAGCCTTTACTGTGAGGTTTTAGGTTAATCTAACTAGAATTTGGACTATTTAATGTTAGCTGTAGCTGTAGGTGCCAGAGGCTCCAAATTCCTCCAGTGTCCTTGTTTTTGTCTCCCCTGTTGTTTTGGGGCTTCCCTAAGAACTCCTCCTTAAATAGAGTCTGCACCTTACAGCTCTTTCAGCTCTAATACACTGTTATTATATAGGAGCCCTACTGACATGGTGGTAAAGTATGGGGGAGCAGAAGCATTCTATAATCTTATGATTAAATCTGTCTTTCAGTGGGCCTATGTTCCTGGGTTGTGACTTTCACAAATGTTTGTTAGCATTTTTCCCCTCTTAGATGAAACAGGGAGACTAGATGGGGCTGGAGTTGGGTAAATGCCCTTTCCCTTAGGTGTCATAAGGCTCTGGTAAAGTCTTTCCACTTGGAGGGTAGGCCTTTGTTATAGAGAATGCCTTGGACATTTTCAAAAGATTACTTCTTCCCTCCTCCTGCCAGTGTCACCAGGGGATCTTTCTTAGCCCCTCACTATGAGATCCTGGTGGGGTTCCTCCTGCCAGTGTCACCAGGGGATCTTTCTTAGCCCCTCACTATGAGATCCTGGTGGGGTTCCTGGTAGTAAAACCCACAATTTTGGGGGAAGCTACTCTAAGACTGCAGCCTCTAGGATATTTTCACTTCCATATTATTCCACTTTCAGTCTCCAGCAATTCATCAAAATTATCACTTAAGTATTCCTATCAGTTTAGGGCCCTAGTAGCTTCTGCTTCACGTAAACAGATCTTAGCTCTCTGAATTTGCTGTTCTCTCCATATTTGGGGGTAGCAGTTTGCCCTGAGACCTCAATTCTCAAATGGGCTCAAGAAAAGTCATTGATTTTCAGTGTGTTCAGCTCTTTTCTTGTAAGGACAAGAATTATGAATTCCAAGATCTTTACATTTTGGAGCTGAAACTAGAAGTCCAGACAATTTATTTTGAACTTATATTCAATACCCAGGGAAACCATCAATCAAGTCTGAGAGCAAAATAAAGACATTTGAGATGTGAATGGACTCAGAAATGTCCAATAATTGAGGAGTTCTTTAATGAAATGATAGAGAAAATGAAGAAATGAATAAAATATTGAAAGCCATTGGATCTGGGAAATAGTGGGTTGACCCTAGCAAGCAGAGGAGATTTCAGAATGAGAGCTGGAGAGTCATTGGCCCATGGTGGAGCTGAAGGTTCAAGGGATCTCCAGGGAATGACTCTGAAGGAAGTAAATTCCATACAGATATGACTGATAGGCTCTATAATTGGAGAATATGATAAGGACACACCATTCTCTTGTCAACAGAGAAAAGAAAGGCAATTAGAAATGCTGGTGCAAGGCTGGGAACTGTATAAGAAAGTCACGGTTGACTTCTGGTTCCAGCAATAACCTGAATAACCATCCAGCAACAAAATATCTAAAAATGATCATTTTACGTGTGTAGCTAAGCTGTCAAGAAAATAAGGAAAATCTTTAGAGGCCAATTACAGAGCTAATGTAGGAATCCAGTGAAGTGACCTCTGAAGCTGCAGACTCCCCAAAGGGCATCCACATTATTCTGTTACCCAAATACTCACTTTTTACAATTGCCCAGGGAAAAGAGACTAAGTCTAGGAATGTGTCTCCTTCCCACAAAATGTCCCTTCCCTGATAAAGTGAAGAGTTGGATACAAAAATTCCTGTGGTTCTGGGACATCTTCAGTGAAACAGAGAATCAGGAAAAATATACTGAAATTGACCCCACAAAAGGAGACAACAAAGAAAATTTCCTATCAATACCTTGTCTCTGGGTGAAGAGAAAAAAAGGTCTCTGTTCATAATTTGTAACTATGGGCTGGCTTTTACATGGATTTGAGGTCTGCATTCATGTTGTGGGAATATTCTAAAAATAAACAAAATAAATAAAAAATAAACTGAGAAGTTAGTTTAAAGTGATTCCAGGAATTTACAACACCTCTGGGCAGGATCAAACACAATATGTTTCAGAGAAACTACCCTTAATGTAGACCTCAAAGAATTCCTACTGTCCTAGTGATAAATTCCCAATGAATACAAGCTTATAATAAAAACAAAACAAATTAAAACATAAAAACAAAGCATACAAGGAAAAAGACATCATGAGTGACAAAAAGCCAATATAATAAAGAGTAGAATTAGACTTCAAAAGACTTCAGAGGTTGTTTTTACTAGATACAAGATATAAGTAAGAATGTTTAAAATGATTGTGGAAATAAGATGGAATAAAACAAGTATGAGTAAGGAACAAAAGAGTAATAACAATGACCAGAAGATGGATAATAGAAAGAATCAGCAAGAAATTATATAAGTAGAAAAAAAAAAGCGCCCTGATTTCTTACTTCAGTATAAACTGAAAGAGCCATTCTAATGAAGGTCTATAAACTCTGGGCCCAGGAATTTTTGTCATGAGACACCTCAAATTAAGTTTAATGGGAGGCTCAGTGGTAGCAGTGGAAACAGTAAGTGAAATACCTAGTCAGCTCATTCAGAAGAGTAGGTTTGGGTTCTATCCAAGTCTCTAGGGAACTGCGAAGGCCATCAGTCAGGTTTACTATTCTTTTCTAGGGCTCCTTTGGTTGAGGCAGACGCAACTCCCTGGCTCCAGATCCAACATTCCACTGATTGATGGCACCACCAACTTCCCAATCCCATTGCTTCCACCATCACCTGCTAGGTTGCTCTTCAGACTCCATTGCCAACTCAGTTATCATTCAGCCCCTTCAAGTTCAGTAATGTTCACAAGACTTATCTCCTAGTTGTGTTTCCTAGCTCAATGGCATAACCTCCTCCAGTTACTCAGGTAAAAATTTGAATCATCCTTGTTTCTTCCCTTTCTCTCCTCTCTAACTCCTACAAAAACAAATCACCCCAGTCTTATCAATTATATTCCTTATTAAAGAAGAGAGATAAAAATCAAATATTCCTTTCTTTTTCATTATCACTAACACACCTGAGGTCATAGCCCCACAGAAGTTTCTGTGGCTCCAGGCAGGATCCCTTCAGTCCATTTTTACCTTGGCTACTTTGCAGCAGATGTTCTTTGAGGCTAATAAAGTTTGTTTCATGGTCCCTCACTTGTACTGGCCCCTTCCAAGGCTTCGAAAGAGCCCAGTAGTAAGTTCATAAGGCCATGTGTTCTGTAAAATTTGCAGAGGTAAGATGCTTTAACCACAGTTGGTTAAAACTATTGTCTCTCCACTCCAACTTCCCCTCTGTCACACTTCCTCTCATGTCAGGTGGTACTGAGGATTGAGCTTAGGAGAAATTGGGCTAGGATTACACTTGGTTGAAGTTTAGAAGGATACGTGTATATGGTTTGCAGTCACTTCCACATAGAGGCAAGTTATTGTTTATTGTTCCAATAAAAGAATGACTTCCAGAAATATTACTGCTTATCTCTGTGCCTACTCTCCTGGCATCGTGACATAAAACTATCAAAGACAAACTGGGTGATTAGAGTTATTGATTCAAAGAGTATTTATATTAGTAATTGCAGAAGAAAATTTGATATGCTGTGTCAAAATCTTATGGCTCATAATATGTGAAATAAACCTTTATGGGTTTTCTCAAATTTAACAAATCTAAAAATTTATATAAAGCTATCAATAAATTGTACAGATGAAAGGAATTTCTAAATAATAAATAAAATTTCCATTAACCATGCTGAAGGATAAACTAAATTATCTTTCTATTCTGTTAATAGAAAGTGATATAAAAAAATTACTGTCATATGAAGAGATAAGCAAAGGGTTGATGTCTACAAACATAGGGGGGAATCTTTTACAAAAATGTGTGGGCAATAAATTAATAAAATGTGTTAGGTTTCTAGATTTTGTGATTTTTCTCAGCATTTTTAAATTGATAATTTGTTGTGCTTTCTTTTCTCGTTCTAAATAAATATTCACTTTTGTACCTAATTTTGTATTTTTAAATTCACATTATTTTTTTCTTAAAGAGATGTCCCCAAATTGTACAGTTTCCCTCAGTATCTGCAGGGGATTGGTTCTAGGCCTCCACGGATATCAAAATCCATGGATTCTCAAGTCCCTTATATAAAATGGTTCAGTATTTGCATATAACCTACACGCATCCTCTTGTATACTTTAAATCATCTCTAGATTACTTATAACACCTAATACAATGTAAATGCTACAGAAACAGTTGTTATACTGTATTATTTAGGGAATAATGACAAGAAAAAAGTCTGTACATGTTAAGTACAGATGCAACCATCTAGGTCTTTCTATCCATGGTTGGTTGAATCTGCTGTTGTGGAACCCACGGATACAGAGGGCCGACTGTATGTATACGCATCAAGCCCCTCACAACCTGGATGTATCACTGCTATTATCAGAGTGACCAAGTCTGTATGTAAATTTGGTTGTCAGCGCTCTTACCTACAGGATAAAAATCCAAATTCCTTAGCATAATAGCAAATGACCTCATGATCCTACTCTGTTGTCCATTCTAGTTTTAACTCTCACCACTGCCCCAGTTTGCCTCTATATTCCAGACACTAAACTGCTTAGAGTTAGCGAAATGCAACACATCTTCCGACCCCTGCATCCATTTGTGCACTGGGCACACTCAACTGGGCACACCATGGTACTCCTTTCCCTCTTCTTTTTCTCCTCATTGAGATCTTCCCTGATTAACCAATCTGTAAGCAGCATGTTCCTCACTGTTCTTCCCCACAACACATTTTGCTTCTGCGTCAAAATATTTATCACATTTGTCTACGTTACACTTATTTGTTTCACTTTTATTTTCATGTTCATGTTTTCCTCAGTTGAAGATAGTTGGCCTGAATAACCAAGTAGTTGTGATTTTACTACATCCCCCAAAGGCATTCTATTGTTAAAGAAATGTCTGGGAAAATAACATTTACGGGGCCGGCCCTGTGGCTTAGGGGTTAAGTGCGCACGCTCCGCTACTGGCGGCCCGGGGTTCGGATCCCGGGCGCGCACCGACGCACCGCTTGTCAGCCATGCTGAGGCCGCGTCCCACATACAGCAACTAGAAGGATGTGCAACTATGACATACAACTATCTACTGGGGCTTTGGGGAGAAAAAGGGGGGAAAAAATGAGGAGGATTGACAATAGATGTTAGCTCAGGGCTGGTCTTCCCCAGCAAAAAGAGGAGGATTGGCATGGATGTTAGCTCAGGGCTGATCTTCCTCACACACACAAAAAATAAAAGTAAAAAAAATAAAATAACATTTACATTCTTGAATAGAAATACCTATGTGCCAAGGTATATACTGAAGGAGAAAAGAGCTTAGGCATAGACTAAAAGAAAAAAAGAAGGGAAGATTGAGAGAGAGAAAGAGAGAGGAAGAAGGAAGAAAGGAAGGAAGGAAAGGAGGAAGGGAGTAAAAAAGGAAGGAAAAAATATTATTATAGACAATAAGAAAACCTAGGTAGCTTCTCAAGCAAAATTACTTATTTCTTAACTGTAAATCATGTGGATTTCTGGCCACTGGAGCCAACCCCACCGCACACACAAATATATATACACAAATGGATGCGATTAATGTAAAACCACAAAGAGGAGAAAATATGGGGCAATAGACCAACACAAGAAGCATACTATTGTCTATTGAATACATAAAAGTTTCACTTTTGATTCCATCATTCACTCTGGAGCCTTATGAAAATCCACTGCTCATGCCACTCTGTAGTCTAAATCTTTGACATGGCCACAACCTCAAATAGATGTGGTCTGCATTGATCCCTACTTATAGTCAAAGTTTTCTCAGAAAAAACTGCCAAATCTTCAAATCTAGAAAGAACATCCAGCTGCTATTCCAGAATCCTTGAAATCCTTATGTAGAAAGGATCATAAGAGGCTACCTGATTCATTTCCCTTCTTTCAAAAAGTACAAGATTTCCAGATACTTGGGAATTTTGCCTTGGCACTTATGGACTCTAGGAAAATTCATTCAGTCTTGCTCGGCACTTTTATCAAGGATCACCATAACAATATTTCCTTAGTTGCTTTCAACCCTTAATGTTACACGTTGTTCTGCCATTAAAAAATAAAGAAAGAAAAAACTAAATGGTAGGAGTGACTTTGGAACCAGACAGTGGGCTTTGTGGAGAGTTAGTGAAAGCTTCAAGCATTTGGAAGAAGCTGTTAATCTTTGAAGAGACTGTAATTGAAGGCTTGCATAAAAGAAAAGAAAATCTCATTGGAAACTGGAGAAAGGGAAATTTTTGCTATGAAGTAGCAGAAAGCTTAGCAACACTGCTGCCTGAAGTTATGTAGAAAGTAGACACCATGTCTAATGGACTGGCAATATAGCTAAGGAGATTTCTAAGCAAACTGTTGAAGGTGCCACTTGTTTCTTTCTCACTGCTTATAGTAAAATGTGAGAGAGATAAATTAAGGAAAGGACCATTAAACACAAAGGAAGCCAGGACTGGATGGTTCTGAAAATTCTCAGCTCCTCCTAATGGCAAATGATGGCTTTAAAATTAAGAAATGGCAGATGCCAGCATCATGGTGGAGTGAGTTATTCCCTTTGTCTCTCCCTCCTAAGTTACAACCAGTAGGACATCCATAGATCAACAAAGGACTCTCCGCACAGCACATCAGAATGCCTGAGATGTGCTGAGAATCTGTATATTTGAAGACGGGTGAACTGGACCTCCTTGAAGCAATGTAACCAAAGGAGCAGTGGGGGAAGCTCCTGAGACCAGGGGTTCTAGGAACTGTTGCTGCACCTTTGACCAGAGGCCCCAGGAACTGAGGTAATGCCCACAAATGAAGGCCCCAGGAATCCAGGCAGTGCATGCTCTCAGATGTGCCAGGAATCACTGCAGGGCCTGTGACTGGAGGCTCCAGGGAAATTTGACAATACCTGTAACCCAGCCTGCCCTTCTCCTGGCAGCAATGACTTCAACCCTGGCCCTTCCAGCAGGAAGGGCTGTATCCAAAACACCCCCTACCCCTGGCAACCCGTGCCCGGGCAGCAGTCCCCGTGACATGAGGTTCCAGGAATCGTACTGGTGCAGGATATCAGAGTCTGCAGGAACCACAGTGGCACACACAACTCAGCCCCTTCCCCTCCCTAAGCAGTGGCAGGTGGCGCCCATGACCTGAAGCTTCTGGAACTGCAATAGTACCTGCACCCAAGCCCCTTCCCACTCCCTTGGCAGTGGTGCCTCTGACACTGGTTCTTCCAGCAGCATCCAAGACCCCAATACCCCCGGTAGCAGTGGTGGTGCTCATGACCTGAGGTTCCAGGAATCACACTGGCATGGGAGATCAGAGGCTTCAGGAACCACAGTGGCGCTCGTGACTCAGCTCTTCCCCCTCCCCCAACAGTGACAGGTGGACCTGCAACCTAAGACTTCAAGAACTGCAGCAGCTGCTGTGCCCCAGTCCCTGGCAGTGGCACCAACACTGGCCTTGCCAGCAGCAGGGGCTGCATACAAGACCCTGGGGCCCCTGCCAGCAGTGGCAGTGCCCATGACCTAAGCTTCCAGGAATCGCACAGTCTCTAGAGACAAGATGCTTCAGAAACCCTGACAGCACTTGTGACCCAGGTAAACCTCCCATCATGTCAGTGGCAGTGTCTCCCATTACCCCGGCCCACCAGGTAGTGGTGGTGATACCCACAAACCCAGCAGCACCAGCAGTGGTATTGCCAGCACCCCTAGATAACCTGGGATCAGCAGCATAGGTGGCACATGCAGTGGCAGTGCCCAAGCCCATGGAGAACCAGGTAACAGTAACAACAGAGCCCATAACCCCAGCCCCCCCCCCCGCCAGCTGCAAGGGCATCCACAACTTCAGCTACCCCATTCATAGCAGCAGCACCTGCAGACCCAACAAACCTGGGCATGGCAGAGGTGCCTGTGACCCCAGCTTCCACCCCACTCACCCCTTCCCCCAGCTGCAGTGGGGGAACCCAGGTGACTCAGGAAACAGCAGAGGTGCTCACCAGCCCAGTGACTCCAGTGGGGACACCTGCAATTGCAGCAACATCATAAGCAACATGGCACTAGCAACATTGGAGGTACAAGCAGCACAATGAGGGCACTGAAAATACCTCTGGAAGAGGCAGTGGAGGGTGGAAAATTCAGGCTCTCAAATACAACCAGAAGCAGCTCAGAATCAAAGTAAACAAAGCCTTACCCAAGTAAGGAAGGTGTTTGCTACCACAAATGCACCTGCAGAGGAAAAACTCATCAACCACCATGAAGAACTACAGTAACACAGTATCACAAAAAGAAAACAACTCTTCAGAAACCAAACTTGAAGTCACAGAAGATTGCAGTCTAACTGACAGAGAATTCAAAATAGCTGTCATAAAGAAAGTCAATGTTACAAGAAAACTCAGATAGACTGAGCTTGGGAAGAAAATTAATGAACAGAAGGAGCACTTCACCAAAGAAACTCTAAAAAAGAACCAAACAGAAATTCTGGAGCTGATAAATAATAAATGAGGTGAATAATAGAGGAGAAAGCATTGAAAATAGAGCAGACCATGTGGAAGAGAGAATTAGTGAGTGTGAAGATAGAAATCTAGAAATAATTCAGGCGGAAGAGGAGAGAGAACTAAGATTTATTAAAAATGGAGAAGTTCTATGAGAAATATATGAGTCAATTAGGAAAAGCAACATAAGGATAACGAGAGTCACAGAAGGAGAGGAGAGAGAGAAGGGACCAGAGAGCTTATTTAAAGAAATAATAGCTGAGAATTTCCCAAACCTGGGGAAGAAACTGGATATACAAGTACATGAAGCTAATGGACCATCCAATTATCTCAACACAAAAAGACCCTGTCCAAGGCACATTATATTAAAACTGTCAAACATCAATGACAAAGAAAGAATATTAAAGGTGGTCAGAGAGAAGAAAATAATAACCTACAAAGGAACATCCATAAGGCTATCAGCAGATTTCTCAGCAGAAACTCTACAGACCAGGAGAGAATTGAATGATATATTCAAAATCTTGAAAGATAAAAACTTTCAGCCAAGAATACTCTATTTAGCAAAGTTATCTTTCAAATATGAAGGAGAAATAAAGACTTTCCCAGACAAATAAAAGCTGGGGGAGTTCACCACCATTAGACATGCCTTACATGAAATGTTGAAAGGAGCCCTCCTACCTGAAACAAAAAGGCAAAGATATATGAAGCTTTAAGCAAGGTGATAAATAGACAGAAAGAATCAGAAAATTGCAACTTTATACCAGAATAGGTTAGTAAGCACTTAATTATAACATAAAGGCTAAAAGGAAAGAAAGTATTAAAAATAACTATAACCGCTTTATAATTTGGCAACAAACTCAAAATACTAAGAGGGATAATTTATGACTACAAAAACATAGAAAGGGTAGAAGAAAAGGATGGAACTTGCATAGGCTAATAAAGATAAGATGCTGTAAGTAGAAAAAGGACTATCTCATCTATGAGATCTTTTATACAAACCTCATGGTAACCACTAAACAAAAATTCAGAGCAGAGTCACAAAATATAAAAAAGAGACAACTGAAAAACACTTCACAGAAGACCTCCAAACTGAAATGAAAGACAGAAAAACAAGGGGGAAAAAAAACAATGAAAACATAGAGCAATCAGAAAACAAAAGATAAAATGACAGTATGAACTCTTCATATATCAATAATCACCATTGGGGCCGGCCCCGTGGCTTAGCGGTTAAGTGCGCACGTTCTGCTGCTGGCGGCCCGGGTTCAATCCCAGGCGCGCACCGATGCACCGCTTCTCCGGCCATGCTGAGGCCAGGTCCCACATACAGCAACTAGAAGGATGTGCAGCTATGACATACAACTATCTACTGGGGCTTTGGGGGAAATAAATAAATAAATAAATAAATAAATAATTATAAATTAAAAAAAATCACCCTAAATGTAAATGGATTGATTTCATCAATCAAAAGAAACAAAGTGGCTGGATGGATTAAAAAACAAGACCAAGCAATATGCTGCCTACAGGAGACCCATCTCAGCTCTATGGACAAATGTCAGCTCAGAGTGAAAGGAGTGACACTCCAAGCAAATGGCAATCAAAAGAAAGTTGATATAGCCATACTTATATCAGACAAAATAGACTTCAAGACAAAAAAAA
The DNA here is from genome assembly GCF_057802395.1 of Ceratotherium simum simum. Lineage (NCBI taxonomy): Eukaryota > Metazoa > Chordata > Mammalia > Perissodactyla > Rhinocerotidae > Ceratotherium > Ceratotherium simum. The sequence continues at coordinate 5,984,444 of NC_141915.1, forward strand.
AAGATAACAAGAGACAAAGATAGACATTATGTAATGATAAAGGGGACAATCCACCAAGAAGACGTAACATTTATTAATATATATGCACCTAACATAGGAGCACCAAAGTATATAAAGCAACTATTAACAGACCTAAAGGGAGAAATTGAAAGCAATACAATAATAGTAGGAGATGTTACTACCCAACCAAGATCAACGGATAGATCATCCAGAGAGTCAACAAGGAAACACTGGCCTTGAATGAAACACTAGACCAGGTGGACTTAATAGCTATACATAGAACATTTCATCCCAAAGCAGTGGAATGTACAGTCTTCACAAGTGCACATGGAACATTCTCAAAAATAGACCATATGTTGGGAAACAAAACAAATCTCAGTAAATTTAAGAAGATTAAAATCATATCAAGCATCTTTTCTGACCACAGTGGTATAAAACTAGAAATCAATTACAAGAAGAAAGCTGGAAACGTCTCAGATATGTGAAGATTAAACAACATGCTCTGGGCAACTATTGGATCAATGAAGAAATCAAAGGAGAAATCAAAAAATACCTATAGACAAATGAAAATGAAAACGCAACATACCAAAACCTATGGGATGCAGCAGTACTAAGAGGGAAATTTATAGCAATACAGGCCTACCTCAAAAAAACAAGAAAACTCTCAAATGAACAATCTAACACTACACCTAAAAGAACTAGATAAAGAAGAGCCAAAGTCAGTAGAAGGAAGGAAATAATAAAAATCAGAGTAAAAAATCAATGAAAATAAGACTAAAAAGACAATAGACAAGATCAATGAAACTAAGAGCTTGTTTTTGGAAAGATAAACAAAATTGACAAATTCTTAGCTAGACTCACTAAGAAAAAAAGAGAGAAGGCTCAAATAAATAAAATTAGAAATGAAAGAGGAGAAATTACAACAGATACCACAGAAATACAAAAGATTATAAAAGAATACTATGAAAAGCTATATGCGAACAAATTGGGTAACCTAATTGATATGGATAAAATCTTAGAATCACACAACCTCCCAAAACTGAATCAAGAAGAAATAGAGAATCCGAATAGACAAATCACTAGTAAAGAGATTGAAACAGTAATCAAAAACCTCCCAAAAAACAAAAGTCCAAGACCAGATGGCTTCTCTGGTGAATACTACCAAATGTTTAAAGAAGATTTAATACCTATCCTTCTCAAACTCTTCCAAAAAATTGAAGAGGATGGGACATTTTCTAACTCATTTTATGAGGCCCACATTACCTTGATACCAAAACCAAACAAGGACAACACAGAAAAGGAAAATTACAGGCCAATATCGCTGATGAACATAGATGCAAAAATCCTCAACAAAATGAAGAATAAAAATCACATGATCATCTCAATAGATGCAGAGAAAGAATATGACAAGATACAACATCATTTATGGATTGGAAGAATTAACATAGTTAAAATGTCCATACTTCCTAAAGCAATCTACAGATTCAATGCAATCCCTAACAAAGTCCCAATGATGTTTTTCATGGAAATAGAACAAAGAATCCTGAAATTTATATGGAACAACAAAAGACCCCAAATAGCCAAAGCAAACCTGAGAAAGCTGGAGGTATCACACTCCCTGATTTCAAAATATAGTACAAAGCTGTAGTAATCAAAAAAACATGGTACTGGCACAAAAACAGACATACAGATCAATGGAATAGAATGGAGAGCCCAGAAATAAACCCATACCTCTAGGGACAGCTAATTTTTGACAAAGGAGTCAAGAACATACAACGGAGAAAGGAAAGTTTCTTCGATAAATGGTGCTGGGAAGATTGGACAGCCACATGCAAAAGAATGAAAGTAGGCCATTATTTTACACCATACACAAAAACTAACTCAAAATGGACTAAAGACTTGAATGTAAGACCTGAAACCATGAAACACCTAGAAGAAAACATAGCCAGTGCGCTCTGTGACATGGTCTTAGCAGTATCTTCTTGAATACCTCTCCTCAGGCAAGGGAAACAAATGGGACTATATCAAACTGAAAAGCACCTGCATGGCAAAGAAAACCATCAACAAAAAAAAAGGACAACCTATCAATTGGGAGAAAATATTTGCAAAATCATATAACCAATAGGGGTTAATTTCCAAAATATATAAAGAACTCATACAACTCAACAACAGAACAAACAACCCAATCAAAAAATGGGCAAAATATAAGAACAGACATTTTTCCAAAGAAGATATACAGATGGCCAATAGGCGCATGAAAAGATATTCACGATCAATAATTATTAGGGAAATGCAAATCAAAACTACAATGAGATATCACCTTATGCTCATCAGAATGGGTATTGTTAAAAAGACAAGAAATAATGTGTTGAAGAGGGTGTGGAGAAAAGGAGACCCTTGTACGCTGCTGGTGGGAATGTAAATTGGTGCAGTCACTATGAAAAACATCGAGATTCCTCAAAAAATTAAAAATAGAAATACCATATAAGCCAGCTATTCCACTTCTGGGTATTTATCCAAAGAACATAAAAACACTAATTCAAAATGATATATGCACCCCCTATCTTTATTGCAGCATTATTCACAATAGCCAAGACTTGGAAGCAACCCAAGTGCCCATCAACAGATGAATGAATAAAGATGTGATATATATGTATAATGGAATACTACTCAGCCATTAAAAAAGACAGAATCTTGACATTTGCACCAACATGGATGATCCTTGAGGGTATTTTGCTAAGCGAAATAAGTCAGGTGGAGAAAGACAGTTACCATATGATTTCACTCCTATGTGTAAGATAAACAAACAAACAGACATATAGATACAGAGAACAGACTGGTGGTTACCGAGGGGGAAGATGGTGGGGGGAGGGCAAAAGGGGTATAGGGGCACATGGGTATGGTGATGATGGCAACTAGACTTTTGGTGGTAAATACGATGTCTATACAGAAGTCGAAATATAATGATGTACACCTGAAAGTTATATAAAGTTATAAACCAATGTTACTTCAATAAAAATAAATAAATAAAATTAAGAAATGGCTTCTGAGTAAAGACCAAATCCAGAGCACTGTCAGGAAATGTGGTACAAAGCTGAAGCCAAGGGAACAAATGTAAAGTATTTTGTTTTGTAAGACCTCAGAAAGATTAAAGGTGATGTCTCAGTACCATTCAAAGCCGTTTAGAAAAAAAGGCTTCTAAAGAGATTAAGTGTATGTCCCACAGACTACCTCAATCAGGCAATAGGGTTTATCTTATCTCAAACAAATTTGTGGATGTGACTTTTTATCTAATGGAGGAGTGTACCTCAAGAAGATTCACTGATGATGCACATCCTTCTTAAAAGAGTTATACACGCAGAAACGTTGCCACTTTGAATTGAAGGAGACAAAGACGGTAATAAACAAAAAGAGAGCTTTAGGCCCACAGAATTCTCCTGGCATGAAGCAGACTGAGACAGTTGCTCAGCTACAAACACATGCTACCTTTCATGGAAAAGGAATGAAAATTCAGAATGAAGAGTCTTGAAGGTAGAGCTGAGAGCTACGGAAACGGTTCCCAGGCCTTGAGACCTAATCATACTTCCAGTGTTTTCCTGTCTGAGTATCAGAATTGCCACACACCGGTTCCTTTGCCTCTTCCATTTCCCCCTCTTTGAATGGGAATACGTGTAGCAATGATCCTACGCCTGTTCCACCTTTGTTTGTTGGACATGTGGGAGGCAGATAACTTGTCTCTTTAGTTTCACACGTCTACAGTTCAAGAGTGACTGTACTCAAGGAGCTGCACTTAAAGAATTAGCCTCCAGGAACCTCAGATACACTAGGACCTGGTTTCAATGATGATATTTTAGACTATGAGCTGACATTGCAATGAGAATATACTCTTCAGGATGGTGGCAGAGGGTGTGTGTACATTACATGTGGGAGGAACATAAACCATTGAGTACCAGAGGCCTGGGATAGGCAGCCTCTAGGACAGCTCCCAACGATACCTTCCCCCTGGTATTCACACCTTTGTGTAACCGCCTCCCTTTGAGTGTGAGCTGAATTTCCTGATTCATCTCTAACAAATAGAATGTGGCAGAAGTGATCATGCACTCTCTCTACCCTCAACTCTCTCTCTGGGGAAGTCAGCTGCCATGTCATCAGACAATCCTGTCAAGAGACCCATGTTGTGAGAGACAAAGGCCTGACTACATCCAAGTGAATGAGCTCAGAAGTGGACCCCACATCCCCATCAAGCCATCTGATGAGACCATAGCCCCAGCCAACAGCTTGATTGCAACCTCATGAAGACCTTGAGTCAGAGGCACCCAGATAAGCCATTTCCAGATTTCTGACCTATGGAATCCATGAGATAAAAAAACATCTGTTGTTAACCCACTAGGGTTAAGTTCAGCGTGCTCTGCTTCAGTGGCCTGGGTTCAGATCCTGGGCACAGAGCTCCACCACTTGTCAGCAGCCACGCTGTGGCAGCAACCCACAGGCAAAATAGAGGAAGACTGTCAACAGATGTTAGCTCAGGGCGAATCTTCCTCAGCAAAAAAACAAAAAATCTGTTGCTTTAAGCCTCTAAATTTGAGGGTAATTTGTTACATAGCAATAGATCACTAATATAGGTACCTAGAGAAAATGATAAAATAAGACTCTCTCTTCTGACACATCCAACATTGAGCTGAATGGCAAAAAATGGGGATGAACTATAGGAGTAAAAGTCTGCTATATCTCTTACTCACCATGCACGTGTGCATGTGAACATGTGTGCATGTGAACATGTGTGCACACACACACTTGTGCACACACATCCTCACTCGCTGTGTCCATATAACTATAAAGGTGGCAATAATTCTCCTGTCATCATAATCCAGAGGGTATGTAGGCTAGTTGAAGTGTATGGCTGTGCATATGAGCAGTCAGGGGACAATGAGTCAAGGAACATCTTACTATGGGACAAATGAAGAGGGAGTGTAGCTTGTCCTGGCACTATTGGAAGGCCAGGAGACAGAAGGAAGGAAGGGAGGGAGGGAGGGAGGGAGGGAGGGAGGAAGAAAGTGTACTCTGTTTGAATATAAAGGCCACGACACCCAAGAGCTGAGGTCAAATGCATAGATGGAATTTTAAGAAATATTTTCTAAAATATTCCATGCATCGCATGCATTAAATTGGTATGATGACTCTCTAAGGCACTGTCAGCAAAAAGTTGGAGAGTGAACCATTGACTCCAGACTAGAGGTTTTGCTTTTTGAGGCATATTTCTGCACCAAGAATTCCCATGTATAAAGCTGCCTTTGAAGAACAGCAAAATTAAACAACTGGAAAGTGCCTTGGGGGGACATTTGGTCTTATTCATTCACTGGATGAGTAAAGAATTTGAGGCCCAGAGAGGTGAACTGATATGCCCAAGTCCTCACAGCTAATAAGGAGCAGAACTAACAGGAGGCCCCGTGGCTCCCAGGCTGGCTTACTTTTCACCGGATCGCTAGATCGGGATCCCTGATTTTTAAGAAAAGAAATTTTTAGCAGCAAAAGAGACATCAGGAGACCAGTTGCTAAAAATGGAACAAGCAGAGTGATTGCCTAGACTAGGAAGAGAAAAAAATGTAATTGCCAGAATCATGAGGGTAGAAATGGAAGATATTAAAACACAATCTTACTATTGATTTCAAGCAAGATTATAACAGCGGGCTGGGTTTCTCCAGAGACGCTGGAGTTCAGGCTATGTGATTACCAGTATAAAGTAGCCCATAAAGTAAATATTCATTTTGCACAAATTGGAAGAGAACTGATTTTCACTGCAATCTGTTAAAGAAACAAACAGACTGAAAGTCGGCATTAGTTGCCATTAGCTACAAATATTGGCATTCTGGAAACTGTATGCAAATGATTGATACAGCAAAGCCCCAAAATGGAATGTGCTCAGGGTGCTTAATGCATTCTGTGACTTTGCTCATTACTTCGAGGAAGGGGTCAGCACATTCTAAGCAAATGGCTTGTAGAGCAGCACGTTCAGAATTAGTTTGGGTTTGGTTGCTCTTTGTAAATTGCCTAGATGTTTGCAAATGCTTGTATGTGTATATGTGTGGTCATCAAGGACAAGACGGAGAAGAAAAAGAGTGGAGAAACTCTCGCTGATAATGCAGATGCAGGCAAATCTTGAACTTGAGATCAACATGAGGCCTCTATTTTACAGGCCCAAACAGTGAGATTTGGTTGAAGTTTACCAGCGGCACTACTAAGCTGCCAGATTTCTGAGCCATGAATAAAAATCCATATTTTTTGTCTTGTTTTCCTTTTTGTTTTTGTTCCTTTTTGAGTCAAGAAATAAGTCCTCTCAAGATGGTTACAAAATAAACAAAAAATGAACAATTTAGAAAAACTTCCTGAGGAGCATCTTCACATCAAAAGCCTGCCGGTTACTTAAATAAGTGAATAGATTTCAGATGGTCCTATGTCTTTATTATTAGCTTCACACCACTAGACAAGACACTCCAAGTTTATGCTTCTCCATGCCCGTGGCAGAAGCCCATTTAGTCTGACTGCTGACAGGGAGTTTCTGCAAAAACTGAACAAGGGACGAGAGCCAGTCAACTGGAATATTCTGGAAGCACATGCTTCCTCCAAAGGGTCAAGACACACAATAATAGCAAAATATATCACTCAGGCTACCACACTGAGCCCCAAAATGTTCATTTACTATTTGGCATCTCATTGTTTTCACAATCAAAGCCCTAACATCATGTTGAAAAGAGAAAGAATTTGCTGCGTAGGATTATAACAATAAGGAAAATTTTAACAGAAACATAAAAGCTTAAAACTCCCATAAAAATGGATAGTGAGGTCAGGACAAAGTGAAAGGAATGAGGGGAATTTGCCTGGTGCTCGACGCAGAGAGCAATTTCATCTGGGGAACGTCCAGGGTATATTTCATTCTCTTCTGAAAAATATCAAATAGGGGCTCAAATAAGATTCTACACAGAATCCATTTGACAGCTTTTGCAGTAGGCAAAATACCTTCAATTAATTAGAAAGGCAAAACCGTGTGTACATATACAAAATGCAGATGTGCAGAAATAAATACCATCCTGGGCTGGCCCAGAGCCAGGTAAACATGTGACCTAAAAATCTCTCTAATTTTAGTGGGCTGAAGTCTGGAAAAGTGATTAACTATCTAAATGCAAGCGTTACTGCTCTGTGCTCCCCAGGGAATGCTGGGAGAGAGAGGAAGGCTCTTATATCCTAATTAAAAGTCTCAGCTTTTGCCCCATGGAATGCAAAATGCCTTTGGATACAGGAAACTGTTCCTTATCCAGCTACACTCATAAAGCTGTCAATAAGTTGAGAAAGTGGCCTTGATAGTGTGAAAAAAACCACATCTTTTAAAGCACTGGCTGCTAATAAAAATCTTTTCTCTTTAATGAAGTTCAACAAATCATCTAGGATCATATAAATAGCAAATTTAACAGCAAATTAGCAAGGCTTATAAAATATATGACCACTTAGGCAGCAAGAAAAGCCAAAAATCAAGGTTGGAGAATTACTAAATTATGGTTAAAAGATTTTTTTTTCTTTTTATGCTTTTCATTGGAAGCTTTTAAAAATGTATTTTGAATGACTAAACTGTCCTTAAAAGGGGATATAATTAAACTAGCTGCATTTGTGAGGGTCAGGGCCCCTCACACCTGATAACCACCAGAAAATGAGTAATGATTTGCTCAGCAGGAGGGATGTGTGCAGAGCGTTCAAGCCTAGCCATGTCCAGCATATCATCTTCTGGTTTTCTGGGAATTGTTGTTAGCCTTCTTGTGCAAAGATAGCCACTGCAGTTGCGAAAAAAAAAAGACCATATCGTCTCTACAGACTCTAAGGCTTTCAGAGAAATAAAATAGCTACTTCTCTTTATGAAAGTGACAACCATTTACAGAGTTTCTGACAAAAGCTAGGAGCCAGATTCTGCTTTGAAGAAGTCATTAATACCATTACCAGAAGATTCCACCTGCAAATTCTCCATTGTTTTCTTTCCCTGTTATAGAGATTCTCATTAGCTGTGCCCTACCACACAGGGAGGAGCATTCCTGAACTAGCACATTCCTCATGTGGCATGGAAGGTTATGTGGACTCTTCATCAAAACTCAATTCTCAGACCTGGTAACTGCAATAGAAAGTCCTTTTCACCAAATCTTGGTGCACCCAATCTCTGCTTGGCTCGAAACATTTTTAGGAAAATTTGAAAGGGAAAAAATATTCAACACTTTTCAAGTTTCCATCTCATTTAAGTATTAGAAGAGTTGACATATTTAAGATGATTTCTCAACTGGTTTTTTTAAGCTATTGCTGTGCCTTTCAAACTTTTGTTTCTAAGGATGCTTTTTCAAGAACATCTGAAAGAATGACAGCTGAAAATAAGCATCTCATTCTTTTTTTCACTCTCCCCACCTCTTAAAAATTCAAGAAATTGGCTATCGGAAACACAAAGGAGGAAGTGAAGCGTGTGTTCTCCTCCAGCACTGAAACAAGGAAAGAGTACCATCTGTGTCTTGCCGACTTTGGATTATTGTCACCCGCAAGTGAGGATGAACACACCAGCGATGGAGATGGATGGGAGGTGACTGTTCCAGGCTTTAGAGCAGCACTCTCCAGCAGAAATATGATGCAATACACAAATGTGAACCACGCGTGTAAATTTAAAAATTTCTAGCAGCCACATTTTTTTTAAAAAAGTCAAAAGAAGCTAGTGAAATTAATTTTAACAATATCTTGTATTTAACCCAATATACCCAAAGTATTATCATAGCAACATGTGATCAGTTTATAAAAACCCTTAATGAGATGCCTTAGCTTTTTGTGTACTAAGTCTTCAAAATCCAGTGTACATTTCATACTTACAGCACAGCTCAACTTGGACTAGCCACATTTCAAGTGTTCAGTAGCCACCTGTGGGTAGTAGCTACCATATTGAGGAGTGACGGTTTATAGGACAATTGCAAGTACACCAAAAACAGAACCAGGACACAGGGCTTCTCCTTGAAACATCTTGTCCTTCAAATTCAGGAATTCATGTTTCTGAAGTGCTGGGGCTCTTCCCAAAGTTTCAGGAACCCCCACCCCTCAATCTATGCCCTCTATGCACCGGGAAGTTGCAGTACACCATTTACCAACTGGAGGTCAAACAGGACAGAAAATCACATTCAGAAAAATTGCTTTCTCCTACATCTCCCTTCTGGCCACCGCCACAAACACACATACACAGCACCCTCATTTTAATAAATACAAAGAAGAAATTACATAAAGGCCAAATTTCCTCCCAAGTATTTCTTGAGTAATACAATAATTATTTTTTAAAAATGAAATACAATGATTGAACACGACAATTAAATTGAACACATATATTAAGGTCCTATTAGGATCCCCCAAATTGTGCTAGGGGTTAAGGAAGATACAAAAGAAAGATGCTCTCTAGGAGATCTGCCCTTGGGGAAGAAGATGCACAAACACATAAAATAGTTAAATAACAAAAAAATAAGGATGTGACTAACCACCAAAATGAAGATACAGAGTTAGAGCTAACTACCTAGTGCAAGGGAACAGTCCACACAGGACTGGCCTCACTTCTGATACCAATTGCATATTCGGGGGGAATCTTAGTTCAGACAGCTTTAGTGTCCAGCCCCTTCCAGAGGTCAAGTTAATACCTTTAGTTTCCATCCTGCCTGCATGATTTGGGCTGCTATAACATAAATACCACAGACTTGGGCTGCTATAACGTAAATACCACAGACTGGGTGATTTAAACAACAAACATTTATTTCTCAGAGTTCTGCAGGCTGGGAAGTCCAAGATCAAGGCACCAGCAGATTCACTGTCTGGTGGGGAGGGTCCACTTCCTGATTCACAGGTGGCTGTCTTTTCATTATATCCTCACACGGCAGAAGGGGCAAGGGAGCTCCTGGGGTCTCTTTTATAAGGGCACTAATCCCATTTACGAGGGTTCTACCCTCATGACTAATGTCCCAAATGTCTGACCTCCTAACACCAACACATTGGGGGTTAGGATTTCAATATATGAATTTGGGGGGGATGCAAACATTCAATCATAATAACAGGGGGTTTCCCAAACCACTCTAAGGTTGGATAATTCACTAAAAGGACTCACCAAACTCACTAAAAGCTGTTATACTCAGAATTATGGTTAATTATAGGAAAAAGATACAGATTCAAATCAGCCAAGGGAAGAAACACATAGGGAGAGTCCAGGAAATTTCCAAGCACAAAGCTTCCAGTTATCCTTTCCTGGTGGATTTGTGGATGGAGTTAACTCCTCCCAGTCACTACACGTGATGACATGCAGGGAGTATTGCCAACCTGGCAAGCTCATCCTGGCCTTTGGTGTCCAGGGTTTTTATTGGGGCTCAATCCCATACCGCCTGCATGGCTGACCTTTAGTGTTCAGCTCCTCCCAGGGGTCAAGTTAATACCGTTAGTCTCAGTACCTCCAGAGGCCAGAACTGATACCACATAGTTCAAAGACCCCAATATGAAGCACATTGTTAGACTGTCCAGTGGCCAACGCCCCCAGGCAAACAAAGGCACTTCTATGAGGCAGGACATTCCAGGGGCCTAGAGATCACCTCCCAGTAGCTGAGTGCAAAAGTCAGACATCTCTTTGGACAAGATTAATTCTTTATTAGACAGAAAGGTACAGAAACTGTCAGAATATAGAAAGATCAGTGTGGACTGGAGGAATTGGAAAAGATATGGGATTTTCATTCAGCACATTAAAGTGAATTGAATTCTAATAAAAATGGAGAAGCTTTAGAGATCATTGAGCAAGGGAACAGGAAAATGTACATTAAAAGTGTATTTTTAGAAGATTAATGTGATTGTGAACTCTGCTTTTCCCTCTCTCTCTTCTCATTCTCTTCCTAGGAAGTCATACCCAGTCTCATGTTTTTAAATAAGTTGGTAGTACTCTAATTTACTTCTCTAGACTTGAACTTTATCTGGAGCTCCAGACTCATATAACCTACAACGTATCTGACATTTCCACTGGGACGTCAAATGGGCGTCTCAATAGGTCCAAAGGCACCTTGTGATTTTCCTCTGCTCCTATCCATCTCTCTCATCTCAGTATGGCACCATGAGTGACCCAGTTGCTCAAGCAAAGACTTCAAGCTACCCTTAATTCCTCTTCCTCTCTCAACCAGCATCTAGTCCAGCAGCAATAATACCTCAAATCCAAATTATATCTTAAGTTCAACCACATCCAGCCAATCCCACTGTCACAATCCTAGTCCAAGCCATCATCATCTCTCGTTTAGATTCCTCTGATAGCCTACTCAACAGCTGTCTTCTTTCCTTCCAAAATCCATTCTTTGCACAGCAGCCCAAGTGATCTCTTTAAAGCATAAATCGTATCATGTTACACCTCTACTTAAACCCCTTCGGTGGAGCTTCCCAACTCATTTAAAATAATATACAAACTCCCACTATCACCCTCAAAACCTTGAATGTCCAGCTACCTCAGAGTTCATCTCACATGGCTCTCTCTTATTCTCCATCCACACTGGCTTTTCTCCTGTTCCTTGAACACCATGAGCTCCTTCCCATGCTTGGACCTCTGCATGCTATTCTCCCTTTAGGAAGATTTTCTCTCAGATCTTCTCGTGGCTGTATCTTCTGATCATTTAGGTCTCAGCTCAAGAAAAAGCTCCATTGAAGTCTTTCCTGAGCATCAAGTCTGATTGGCAGCCATTTCCAATCATCATCGGAGCACTCTGTTTTATTTTCTTCACATCAAGTATCACTTTCTTGACTTGGTTTGTGTATTTATTTTTCTTTGTTTACTTGTTTATTGTCTTTCTCTCTTACTAGAATATAAACTTCAAGAAAGTAAAGTCTTGCCCACTTTGCTTACTTCTCTATTTTCAGTCCCTACCACAGAGCTGGACACATAATATGCACCTCATCAGATGCTTGTTGAATGAACAGTAGTGGAGTTCAGGATTTATTATAGGCATTCAAAATTGTTAAGAAGAAAAAGTCTGTTGTTTCCCGCTTCCTTTTTATTCAAACTCTTTTTTTGTGTGTGACTCCTCCTCTCCAAGAGTAAATTATAATTACCTTTATCCTCAACCTTATCATGACCAGCTCCTTCAAAAGAGTTGAGGCAGCCATTCACTTTAAAATGTAAATGACTGATGAAGTTAAATGTGTTAATGCTTTTGAAGTTGGGACAAAGCACAAAATCAGTGATTTTCAGGCCATGGCTTTCCCAAATCATGTAAGGCGAAATTCTCAGTTTCTCAAGTCATCCAATTTTTCTATGAGAGTATTTTTTCATGCTAAGAGTACAGTCACTTCATATTTTTTTTAGTTGATGGTTATCCTACAAGTGACCTCACAGACAGGTGCCAATGGAATGGACCCTCAATGATAAATTTCTAGGGTTCTGAGCTGGAGAGTCTGGAGACTGGAAGACTTCCTCAAGGTCCTTAAAATGTGTCTACCTAAGTATACACAGCCCTGGTTAGGGGAATAAGGAAAATGGAAGTACAAAGGAATTCAATATTACTTATTGGGGCTTGGTAAGATCCTAGACTAAAATCTCAGGAAGCAGTGGGAGTCAAAGGGAAGAGATATTTTGAACAAATAAATACAACAAACAGCAACTGCTTAGAAGTAGGGGACAACAAACAGAGTAAAAGATCAAATGAGATGCCAACATATTGAGCCTTGTCACAAAATGAACAATAGAAATCTTCGATGAAAATAGAAAAATTGAGACGTGTAAATAATTTTGGTGAGGAAGAATGTGTTGAGTTTGGAGTAATAGTAGAACAGCTCTCCATAAATGTCCAATAGCCAGTTAGGAAATATGAGAGTGGAGTTAGATGGTAGCTTGCTGCTAGAGATCAGACGTTGGTAACCCAGAGCCTCACCTGCACACGGAAAGCCCCTAAGTGATATAAATGAGAAGTCCTAGGTCCTGAAACTGGCACAGACAAAGGGAGATGTCATAATTTATGGTACAGGTGCAGAAAATAGTAACTGCATAAATATGAATCGGCATATATTTAACGACTCAGAACCCAGACATTAGGCTTGGTTGACATAACTTTTTGAGCAGCAAAATCACCAGAGTAAAAAATTATTACTGGGTCCTGATGTGGCTGTTCCAGCAGGGGAGACAGTAAAAGTCTGGGAGTCCCTTTGCTGAAGTCTCTTCAGACCTGATAACTCCAATTACTCAGCCAACCATCACCACTACCCTGGGTGCATTCTCATGAAGCACAGAAGGAGGTCACTGAGGACTCCTGCTCACTGAGATGTATCCTTTCCATATGCTCATTTCATATAATTTTTGATCCTGAGTGAAGCTAATGAGTAGAAATGAAAAAGGTCTCTGACTTGCATTTCTAAGACACTTAAATCTAGCATTTATCTTCCACGATCCAAGCCTAAGACACTGAAATTTTATATTAAAAGTAATAAAACATTTTTATATTAAAAGTAACAAAACATAAAACTGTCTAAAAAGAGATATATGCAATAAATTATGCCCTCAACTTTTTAGATCTAAAATAAAATTACATTAGAAATCATGGGCTCCTGCTAGCCAATTAACTAAAATTAACCCCATTCAAATTGAACCCTAGCTATTTCTGATCTTCTGCTATTGGGGGCTTCAAAATAAAGCTTTTGGTTTCCTTAACTTTGGCTTTCTTCTCACTAACTTCTAGGCTCCAGGCTGATGACCACGACAGGAGAACGCCTCTCTGAGGAGCCTATCACCCTCTGCCAGGGAGCATGGAGGATGTCCCGCTCTGTCCTCATGTAGAGAACCATCTCCCTGAGTCCAAAGGAGGTTACCTAGCCCATCCATCAGTGGAGCTGGAGCTCAGAGTTCATACCCCTGGAAACAGCTGCCCAGAAACTGCTTCTGGGAGTAGCTATTGCTGATGACACGTATACCTCCTTAGCTTCTAGCAGAGAGTGAAAGATTGGAGTCTCACTGAGCCACCATCCATGTGCCTAGAGGTAGTCCACTTTCCTCACTAGAGCCACATCACCGGAGTTTTCTTCTCCACTTCTCCAGAAAGAGCATGAAACCACTCCTTGCCGAAGACCAAAGGTCAACCTCATGACTTGCCCCAGGACTGAGCACATTTCAGAGTGATTGTGGGTGGATTAAATAATGACACCCTCCCCTCCGAAAAGACATCCACATCCTAATCTCCGGAACCTGTGGATGTTACCTCCTATAGCAAAAAAGGACTTTGCAGATATAATTAACTATTTTGACATGAGGAGACTATCCCAGATTATTGGGATGAACCCCAAACGCAATAACACAAACCCTTACAAGAGGGAAGCAGAAAGAGATGACACCACAGAGGAGGAGAAGGCCATGTGACCACAGGGGCAGAGATGGGAGTGATGCAACCATAAGCCAAGGAAAGCCAGCAGCCACCAGAAGCTGGAAGAGGCAAGCAATGGATTCTCCCTAGAGCCTCTGGAGGGAGGGCAGCCCTGCTGACCCTTGATCTCAGCCCAGGCATACTGATTTCAGACTTCTGGCCTCCAGAACTGCGAGAGAATAAATTTCTGCTGTTTCAAGCCACTAGGTTTGTGGTGCTTTGTCACAGCAGCCCCAGGAAACTAATAAAGTGACTGACACAGAAATAACATGGACTCCTTCAAGGGAAATCCCCTCCGCACCTGTGCATCCAGCAGAGCAAATGCAGAATTATTCAGTACTTGTCTATTTCCCAAGGGCTGGGTTATTCAATAGCCATGGAAAGAAATATTTATATTTACATTTATATTTATATTTATAATTATATGTAAATACACAATACTTAATTTACATTATTCAGGGTTTTTGTTTCCAAATTTCTGCAAGTATACAGCAAACATAATCTTTATAAGGTTGTTTGGTATTTAAGATTTTGTTTTTAGTATAAATTATCTGAAGTAGCCATCACTGACTCAAAGACTGTGAAAAAAGTACTACATTATCTTTTTCTGATTACAAAAGCAACACGTGTTGGGAACTACAGAAAAGTTCTAAAAATAAAATTGACATTATAGGTGATTTATTTGCTATGAGATAAACATAGTCAATTTTTTCCTCTAGTCTTTGCTCTGTGCATATATAAATATTTTTATTGCAAAGTAGAGACTGCACAGTACAAGCTCTTTTGTAATCTTTTAGTGTGGGGCTTAATAATACGTCATTTTTGTGATTATTTTCCCTTGTCATTAAGTACTCCTCTACAACATGCTTTTTATAGTCACACAGAGTTTTTCATCTTTGGATGTTACAATGAGGATTTTGATTTTTTTGGTTTTTTTGTTTGTTTGTTTTGGCAGAGAAAGATTCGCCCTGAGCTAACATCTATTGCCAATCTTCCGCTTTTTTTTCCCTCACCAAAACCCCAGTACATAGTTGTATATCCTAGTTGTAAGTCCTAGTTCTATGTGAGCTGCTGCCACAGCATGGCTACTGACAGACAAGTGGTGTGGTTCCGCGACCAGGAAACAAACCCAGGCTGCCGAAGCAGTGAGCACAGGATTCTAATCACTAGGCCATCAGGGCTGGCTTGGATTTTGATTTTTATGTAACCCATCTATCAGTCCATTTATATACCTATTTGCCTTTGAAAGTATACTTAGAAGCCCATTATGTTTTCTTTTAGCATTATATGGTGTCTGTTAAAGCATTAACCCATCTGGCTGCATGATCTAATATTGTTGTTTTTTCAAGTGGCTCACTAGTTGTGAGTCAAGTTATGAGACAACTTTTAATGAATAATGTTTTCTCCACTAGTTTGACACATCCTAATTTCTTATTTACTATTTTAGGCTTACTACTAGGTATAGCATTCTGTTCTACTGGCCAGTTTGTTTATTCCTCCTCGCAAAAAATTATTGGAACTTTATATAATAGAGCAACTCTCTGCTCATGACTGTTGTTTTTCAAAACCAACCCAGCTCTTCTCAGGCATTTAATTTTATCAAATTAAATATTTTAATAGTTAAGATTTTAATTGAAAACTACTTTTAAATGCAGAAGCTCATTTGGAAGTAAAAAGGTATATTTACATATCTTGTTATCTAAGAATAATTTTTCTAACCATTTATGAAGGATCCTGTCTCTTTCCCATCCTCAAATATTTGACTCCAGCAATGATCCCCTCTCTCTAGCATAATTAATTGACTCTCTCCTGGATTGTTTTCATTGGTAAATTAGCATGATCTAGTTTCTATCTTCCCTGGGGAAAAAAAAAATTACCCCAAATCCCATATCTCTCTTTCCCTCCCCATTAAAATCTTTGGGAAGAGCTGTCTGCAATCACTAATTACACTTACTTCCCATTCACGATTCAACCTACTTTAGCATGATTCCTCTCATGATGGTCCACCAAAACAATCCCTATAAGGACATCAAAAACTTTCCTGCTGCAAAATCTAGAAGCTTCTCTGGCCTCCTCATTTCTAACCTCTCAGAAGTTGACCCTTCTCTCCTCGAAAACATTCCATCTCCTGGCTTCTGTGGCTCCACACCCTGCATCTCCCTCCAACCTCTTCTGCTGGTGGTCCTCTCTAGCGCATCCTTGATGGCTGGTGTCCATCTGCAGAAGCCATGAGGTCCTGGGTCTTCTCTTCCTTCCCTCTCCCACTCCACTCCTCTGACATTTGTCCATCAATTCTTTCTGATCCTGTTTCACTAATTTTTCACTGTCTACAGAATCATCCAATCAGCATAAAAACATGCTGCTTTTTCTCTCATCTTGCTTGACCTCACTCCTTTTGCCAGCTATAGCCACATTTTTTCCCTTTCAATCATTGTTTTTGTTTTTAATTCTTAATTTGTAACCAGCCATCTTCTGAATTCACTTACTAGAGATTTTAGTTCGATATTAGATTTTTCAGATAGGCTCTCCTCTTATCAACTAATAAATTTTCTCCTTATTTCTGATCGTTATACCTTGTCCTATTATTGTTTTCTTCTTTAACTGAATTGATCAAAACTTCCTAAAAATATTAAATATTAGAAATTGGTCATATCAGCCCTCCTTATCTGGCTTCTGACTTGAAGAAGAATGTCTCTAGCACTTCACTATTATACATGATAGAGTTTAGGATAAATGTTCCTTATGATGTTATGAAAATTTCCTTATTTTACAAAGAGTTTTTATCAGTAGTGGATGCTGACTTTTATCTACTGTATTTTGATAGTCACAGAGAGGATCATAAAATTTTTTGAATTTGCATTATGATCAATTATCTTAATGGCTTTTCTATTATTTATCTATCTTTGTAGTCTGATGATACATCCTATTTGGTCATACATAATTCTGCTTTAAATATACTGGCATATTTAATTTGTCAGCATTTTATTCCGGATATTTGCTCTTTCATACAAATCAATCTTTATGTACTATTGTTATCCTACATCTGTTAGGCTGTAGGATCAGAGATAAGAAAACTTTTTATTTCTTTCTAAAGGTTTAGCATATTTTATAATATAAATAACTGTTTCACGAAAATCATTCAGAATGGACCTGTAAAACTGTCTGTGGTTAGTCCTTTTTTTTTTTTTTTTTTTTGGTGAGGAAGATGGGCCCTGAGTTAACATCTGTGCCAATCTTCCTGTATTTTGTATATGGGACGCTGCCACAGCATGGCTTGATGAGCAGTGTCAGGTCCGCGCTCAGGACCCGAATGCATGAATCCCGGTCTGCCAAAGTGGAGCACACAAACTTAACCACTACCTCAGCAGCCTGGTCCAGTTAGTCCTTTTTTAAAGTGGGCAGAGGTTTTTTTAATTCTGTGACTATTTTTTCTATTTTTCCTATGGATATTCAGATTTTATTATTAATTTAATTTTTGTGCTTTGACAACATATACTTGCCTAGAATTTGAACGTTTCATCAACATTGAAATTTATTATCATAAAGTTTTATGTTGTGCTATTTGTGTATTTTTAATAATTCTTAATATCTCTGTTTTTACAACTCTTCTTTCTACTATTGTATATTTTTTCTAATTTTTTTATTAATACCATCTTAACACGTTCTATTTTATTACCTCTTTCTAAAAACTATCTATTTGACATTTTATCATTTTCATTTTGTTCTTTTGTTTTATTAATTTCTGCTCTTATTTTATTATTCCCTTTCTCCTGCTTCCTTGGTTTATTCAGTTCTTTTGTTGTTATTTTTTCTAGTTTCTTTTGTTGAATGATTAATTTATTTTAACTCTTCTTGTTTAGTAATAAAGCATAATAGTAGTAATATTTTAAAAGATACTGATGGGCCTTACTATTTTGCCTTACTAAGGCATGACATTCACCCATTGAGGCATCCCATTTGCCCGGGAGGTCATTAGGAATTGTTGGAAAGGAGATTCAATTTAAAAGACTGAAGCAGTGAGTGTTCAGCTTCTGCCATTGAAGAGCAGGATTTTGCAGCAGGACACACCTTTGTTTTGAGAAAAGATTGTCTAAATACCTTCTTCTCCTCCATTATATCAAATGATAGGCCGCAGGGGTAAACACTGAATATTTAGCAAAGGTGGTGCTAGCTTGCAGAAGAAAATGGAACAGATATACATTTCCAGCCACTAGGAGAACTAGGGGGAATAGTTCTATGGGGAAGGCAGCCAGATGTGTCACTCACTTTCCCTTCCGCAAAGAAAAGAAAGGAAGGCAGTCAAGTGTGTTACCCACTTTCCCTTCCCTAAGCTCTCACTCAGAGAAAGGAAGATGGTTAAGTAAACCATTATTTTATAAAACTCTGTAATTGCAGCTTTTATTTTCTCATTCTACAAGTTACTTAAGGAAATATTTTAAAATTTCTATGTATTTTGATTTTTTTTTTGTCTTATCCTTTTGTTAATAATTTCCAATTGTATTGCAAAGTGGTAAGAAATTGTGTCCTACAACATTTCTCTTTGGATTTTTTTGAGATTTTCTTTGAAATCTAGAATATGACGAGGTAAAGTTTTATTTGTTGTTTATGGCCTTCATCTAATGTTTATAAATTTTATTGCATTTTTAAATTTAACAATCATATTTTTTCTTCTTAGAAAAATTTCTGATTTCACCTTAGTTCTCATTCCCTATTTTTTGTTCCATTTCCATTTTTATAAGGTTATTATCAAAATTACAAAGGTGAATTAATGTCTTTGATATTTTTCTTTTCCAACAAAAGTCTAAGACTTAGATTACATTTTGAAATGTATTCAAAAGGAAAAATATTTTCATGTGCTTTTATCAAGATTTTTTCATTTGCTCCTCATCATGGTCTTATAAGCTAGATAGGGTGATTTATATAAGAGATAACTTAGAAATGCATGGAATATCACAGCTTTGTCACCAATTAGCATGATAAGATTTTAAGAAAATGAAAAATGAAATGAATTTATAGTAAAATTGAAAATTTTAAAAGTAAATCAATAAACCAAATACCTTGAATATTATGCAGTTCAATAAATGTTTTTTGAATGAATGAATAAAATTCCCTTAGCTGTAAGTAGCTGGAGTTAGCAGAGGGAGATGATTAAGCCTCAGTCTGACCTCTTATTTTGGATTAGCATTCATATCATGATCCTTTTGTGAAAAGCAGAAATTTGAAAACCCAGATGAATGGACCCCGAAGAAAAAGAAATAATATTTCTTTAAGACTTCTACAATTTTCTTTCTATTATTGGTCTTATTACATATCTTATTTTTCCATTTGTCTTCTGTTTCATTTCTATAATAAATCAGCCTCCATTTCTGGACAAATTGGACTTCACTGCTGTCAATATTGTTTTTCCATGTTTTCATTAACAAGCTTAAAGGTAGCAACAAAAGCTAGGTAACCTTCACCTTTCGACTGAAAAAACTGGATTACAATAACCATTCAATTTCAGGTTCATCTTCTCCTGCTATTCAGCAGTCAACCTGGAGAGGTGATCACGGGTCTGCATTGGGGGCAGCCTAGAGGGTGGTCCACATGAGTGAGGTTGAGGTCATTGCAAGGGCAGGGTGAGGGGTCAGGCTTTCCCTGTTGCACCTGGAGGATTTATAAATGGGAATATTTTAGTCTCTAGCACAGGCCACTCCTTAGCCTGAGAGAGCACAAATATTTACAGAAGGAAAACCAAATAGGAGCGCCGCTGCATTGCCAAGCTGTGCTGCTGAACTTAATGAAGGGTTTCTTTCCCCCTATGGATTTCAAAGCAGCCTGAACTAAGGATACTAAAGTAAACAGCACATCTGAGATTTAATGGAAAGGAAAACATGCAAGTAGCATAAAAGCCCCATTATTATATCTTAGCACTTAATTTTAGGTAAAGCGCATTGCAGTGACTTCTGGATGCACCACTCTGTCCCCCCGCCTGTGAAACAGGTCAGCTCCTCAGGCTGTGACATGGTTGGATGGCATCCACCATGAGCCTCAGCCTCCTGAGGACCAGGAAGCAGTGATGTGCGGCTAGATTGGATGGATTTATGGTGATATGATACCTACCAGCAGTGCAAGGGGACAAGCCTCAGAGTCTGAGGTGATCCCTGGGAAGATATGTGCTCTAATGAGAAGGGAGAGGGCTGGAGCCAACTAGAACTGAGTGTGAACCCAAGGTCTACCTGTTGCTCTACAGGCTAGGGACATACTTGATAATTTGCTTTTCTTTTCTTCTTCGGTCTTTTTGTTTTCAATTGAGATAATTAACAAACAATAAAATACATACGTTACCATGGCACAGAGCAAGATGGAAAACATTTCCATCTCCCCAGAAAGTTCCTTGAGCCTTCTTCGTCAATCCTCCCCAAGAACTAACCACTGCTCTGATTCTGATCACCATGGATTAGTTACGCTTCTCTGGCATCGCACAACACACATTTTTTTTGTGCTTGGGCTTCTTTCACTCAATGGAACAACTAAGATTCATCCATGTTGTTGCCTGTATCAGTAGTTCATTCTGTTCTATTAGTGAGTAGTATTCTTTGTACGAATATATCACGTTTATTTATCCCTTCTCCCGTTGATGAATGTTTGGATTGTTGACAGTTTAGGCTATTATAATAGAGCTGCCTTGAAATCGTTTTTGCGCAAATATCATTGGGAACATATGCATTGATTTCTCTTGGGTATATACCTAGAAGTGGAATTGCTGGATCATGTAGGGTAGGAAAATGCTTGACTTAAAAACAAATGGATAAACAATATTTTAATGTGGCTCAACCACTTTACACTCCCAATAGCCATGCATGAGAGTTTCAGTTGATCAACACTCTTGCCAATACTTGGTATGGAAAGATTTTTTAATTTTAGCCATGCAGGTGGCAAGTGTAGTGATATCTCACTTGGGTTTTAATTTGCATTTTCCTGAAGAATACTGATGCTCAGCACCAACCTCTCATATCCTTTCTGACAAGTTGGGTGCCTTCTTTTGTGTAGCACTGGATTGAGTCTTTTGCCTATTTTTAATTGAGTCGTTTGCTTTTGTTTTCGATTTGTAGGATTTATTTATTATTCTGGCAAGGAGTTTTTTGCTAGACACATATATCACTCTAATAACACTTCTTGATTCTGTATTCTCTTCTATAACATGGGGACGAGACTGTTTAGGAAGAGTAAATGAGTTTACGTACTGTGCCTGATGTCACTTCCATTTCCACACCCCTGAACACAGACAGATTCCAAGGCAGCAGTTCTTGGGTGTGGGGTCTCAATATTCTGCTGCTAGACAGAAAAATTAGATTAGATATAAAACACATCTCAAATGATTTTTTTTACTAAAAATAAATATGTTAAAGGAATTAGAATGCCTAGTAAGTGCTCAACCAATGTTGTTATTGGTGTTGTCATTGCTGCTGTAGTTTTGAGCTTTGTCAATAGAATAAGTCTCCAAAGTTGCTTGCGACACTTTCTGTTTTTTTTTTTTTTTCCAAGAGGTACCCAGGGTGCACTGATGGAGAGCGGGACCCGGGTCACAAAGGGGGTGTCCCCAGTCAGCTTCCACAGGCTGTCTTGCCCCTCTTTTTTTTTTTTTATATATAATTTTATTTATTTATTTTTTTCCCCCAAAGCCCCAGTAAATAGTTGTATGTCATAATTGCACATCCTTCTAGTTGCTGTATGTGGGACTCAGCCTCAACATGGCCGGAAAAGCAGTGCATCGGTGCGCGCCCGGGATCCGAAGCCGGGCCGCCAGTAGCAGAGCTCGAGCACTTAACCGCTAAGCCATGGGGCCAGCCCATGTGACACTTTCTTAAGTGTGAGAAAAAAAGATTCGTTTTCAGCAAGTCACCACTGGCACTGGTGTTGCCAAGAAGAGAATCATCAGTGGTAAAAATGCTCTTCGTATATTGGATAATGACTCAGAATAAAAAAATGGACATTGAATCAAAATCTATTGCTTGCTGCCCTTGGGCAAGGGTCCTCGATGAGCCACACCACATAAGCTCTGTGTAGCTTTTACAGCAATGCTGAGGAAACAGCCTGATTTTCATCAGCAGCAAACTCAGCTGTAGTGGTACAGCAGAAAATATATTTGGAGTTTCCTGTACCCCTTCCCTGCTCCTCATGATATGTTATATTAATGCAATGTATGCCTGGAATTTAAGGTCGTACTCAAGTTCTCATGACTTGAGAAAGCAGGCCTTCCATAAAAGCTATATACACCCCTGCTTACCCTCTATGCCCCAGATTTTAGCACAACTATATGATTTCATATGCCCAGTCAGGCCAGGCAACAGTATATAAAAACAGACAGAATGCCAGAGTCCATCCTTGCTAGCCAGAGGTTCTCATCTGTATCCCCAGGTCAGTGACAATGGATGATGTAACAACTATACTTGACACTCTGCCTCTGTTATTTAGCCCTAGGTGGGAATTCCCAATTATTTCTACATAACATAGGTGCGTGAGTTCATAATCTTTAATAAGTAGAAGTCAAAGATAGAATTTAAGGTCTATAAATCTAGTCATAGGTGTGTAAGTATATTAAAGCTATAATAATATACACTATAAGAAAATAGTATAACTAATTAAAACCAAGTGGTGTAAAAGTGGGGAGAAAGTTTCTCATTCCTTATAGTATGAAATTAAGAGAAATTGTCTTTAAAAATGAAGGCATAAGGTGATTACAAAAATTATACTTTTTAAAGTAACCAATAGAACAAATTTTCAAATCTTTCTAATGCCTGATAAAATACACCCACAAAACAAAAGAACAGACCACATAATGGTAGATTTTTAAAACTAAAAAACCAGAAAATATAGAATAAAGTATATAACAGAATTAAGACAAAATCTGTATCATATCATTAAATAAAAATGGACTGAATTTATCCATAAATAGGAAAAAGCCATTTGGATTGGATCACAAAACAAATGTGTTGTATATGAGATACAACTAAAACGTAATTTGGAAAGATTGACTGTGATGGACTGACAAATGTCAATGAAAGGAAAGGAGGAGTTATAATCTTGAAAAAAAAAGTTGAATTAGTACAAAGAGGATTAGGGGAAGACAAAAAGAGCACTTTGAAGTTAATAATGAAACAAAACACTTATGAGTAACTCTTACCAACAAAGTATTTATGTTCATAAAGCAAGAACTATTGGAGATATTATGAGAAATAGAAATACATTGAGAGGGAAGTTTTAATTCACATATTTCAGTCCATAAGAGAAAAAAGTAGACAAATAATAAATAAGAGAGAAGAGTTAACTACACATACCAAACTCTGTGTATTATAAAAACAAAAAATAGAACTTCTTTTCATGTGAAAGTAATATTTCAAAATTTGGCCATTTATTAAGCCATAAGAAAATATCAATATAGGTCAAAAAGAAGAAAAATGTAATTTAATTTCAAGCCAGAAAACAAAAAGCCCTACCACTTGAAAATTTTAAAACCCTTCCTAAATAATTTTTAAGTCAAAAAGGAAATCCAGGTTAATCTGTACAACTTCTGACAATCAAAAACAATAAAAATGTTATATATTAGACCCTATGAAATATAGCTAAAGCAGTGCTTAAAGGAAAATGTATAGTCTTAAATAAATTTTTTACATGAAAGAATGATAATGAATGAATTACGCATTCCACTCAGGAAATTAGAAAAATAATCACAAAACTAATAAAATAAAAAGAAATAAATTAAAATTAAAAAAAGAAAATAAATTAGAAAACAGAAAATGGAAGAATCAATAAATAATTGCAAGATCTGGTTCTGTGAAAAATAAAATTACAATTAAAATTAACTTTCACCTAACCTAAAATAAAAAAGTAAGCTCACATAACAAAACAGGAAATAACCACAAATACAGAGAGAAATTACAAGAATGACAAGTAACTACTTTTCTCGACTTTGTGAAAATAAACTTGAAAACTTGAATAAAATAAATACTTTCCTAGGAAAATGTGATTTATCAAAATTGACACTAGCAGATATAAAAAGTCTAAACACGTCAATTACAGCAGAAGAAACAGAGATAGTTGCCACGAGCTCTACCCCACAAAACACCCACACACAGTTAGCGTCATGGTGGAAAGCTTCCAAATCTTCAAAGAACAGATAACTATAATCTTATTTAAACTATTCCAGGAAAAAAAAAAATTAACTATTTTCAGAAAAAATTATAAATTGAACTATATATAATCATGAATTCATACATTAAAAAAACTACTATAGGCAAAGTCAAAAGACAAACAATAACTGGGAAAACACATTTGCAGCTTCTATCACTAATGTCTAAGATTTCCTCCACATCAATAAAGAAAGACAACAACATAATAGAAAAGTGGGTAAAGTATATGTGCACATTTCAGAGAATATACCTGTGACTGAAATATATTCATATATCCTTAACCACACTCATAATAGAAATGTAAACTAAAACTAGAATCAAAGAATATTATTCATAATTGAATTGGTAACACAAAAGATTTCATAACCAGATAGGCTGGCTGATTGAGGAATGGTGATTACCAAATAAAGGAATATTTTTAAAATTTTGGATTAATTTGTATATATTTTAATAGGTAAAATATTTAAAATTTTTAGTATATTATCAAAAAAGTACCATGAAAAGTCTTCCACCTAATCTTGGCCACCCAGTTCCCTTCCCCAAAGCCAATTATGTTATCAGTTTCTGAGGTCTTCTTCCAGAAATATTTTAATTATATTCATTTGGTCAATCAGTTATTTATTCAAAAAATATTTTGTTGAGCACCTTCTATGAGCAAGGTACTGAGGATTTAGTGATAAACAAAGAGGTTTCCTCAAAATGATGTTGCTCTCATAGAGTTTTCATTCTACTTGGGGAGACAGGGAAAAAAGATAAAAATGTAAAAAACATAGATAACAAGTGTTACAAATAAAAAAATAAAGCAGAAAAGTTTGATATGAAATATTGATGTGAGAATGGTTTGAAATACTAGAAATGGAGGTCAAAATAGACCTCACTCAGAAAATGGCTTTTGAGTCAAGACTTGAAGGAACTGGGGGAGTCGACCATGTGGGTATCCCGGGAAGAGTCGTCCAGGAAGGGAACAACGGGCAGAAAAACCTGGAAGACAGAACATGCCCAGTCTGCTGGAAGGATTCCATGAAGACTAGCATGGCTGGGGCAGAGTGAATGAGAGTGAGGGAGGGGGAGCTGCTGTTCTGTAGGTCACGCTAAGGACTCTGGCTTTTACTCTGAAAAGATGGCAAACATTTGAAGGGCAGAAGAGGTGCATGATCTGACTCACCTTTTAAGAAGAGCAATTCTGACATGTTGATAACAAACAGCTGAGGAGCAAGGACAGAAGCAGTGACCCATTTCGAGCCAATCTCAGTCACCCCTGTGAGGGAGGAGGGCAGTTTGGACCAGGGTGGTGGCAATGAGGTTGGTAAGAATAAGTTGAAGTCCAGATATATTTTGAAGGTAGAACAAATATATCTTCTTTCTCCCATCCCTTTTTAATTCACAGATCCTAGCATACTACGCATACTGTTCTAAGAACAAACAGCCATTTGGGTTTCACAATATATCTTGGCAATTTTTCCACTTGCTTAAATGAAGAGTTTCCTCAGTCTTCTTATGATTGTACTTTACTCCACTGTATGAATGTTACCATAATTTATTTAACCAGTCACATACTGATAGATATTTAGCTTGTTTTCTGACCTTTTGCTATTACTAATCATGCTGACATGAATAATCTTGTATATGTGTCTCATTAGGCATATGAGAATATGTCTACAGGATAAATTAATAGAAAAGAGTTTGCTTAGTCAATAGGTAATTGTATTCCTAATTTTGACAGACTATTTCCTGATTGCCCTCCACCAAAATTGTGCAAGACGACACTCCCACCAGAATGCATGAGAGTTTCTGTTTCCTCACACCCTTGAGGATGGATCAAAGATCAAGGTGTCTCTTCTGCTCCCATCCAGCAACGATTTACCAAAGATTATCTAGCTTTTCCTCCACATGTTTATGGAAACTGAGTATTTATGCATTACTTCAGGAGATTCCCTTGGGTACACTCAGAAATAGAAAGATGGTTCACAAGGTATTAATATAATAATTAATGTCATAACACAGGTTTAACACTTGATAAAATTCAATATTGATTCCTCACAAAATAAATCTTAACTCAGAATCAATGGGCATTTCTTTCACTTAAAAAGGGGTATTTTCTTGAAATCAAAAGTAAGTACAGTTTTTTAATTTGAGGAAGATCAGCCCTGAGCTAACATCTGCCCATCCTCTTCTTTATTTCTGGGGAAGACTGGCCCTGGGCTAACATTCGTACCCATCTTCCTCCACTTTACATGGGATGCCGCCACAGCATGGCTTGCCAAGCAGTGTATCAGTGCGCGCCTGGGATCCGAACTGGCGAACCCCCGGCCGCCACAGTGGAGCGCGCACTTAACCGCTTCTGCCACCGGGCTGGCCCCAAAAGTAAGTACAGTTTTAATGGTGGAATATCAGAAGCGTTCCCACTGAAGTCAGAAACAAGGCATGGATGTCCTCTATTACTGCTGGTATTCAACGTTGCTCAGAAGATCCCTGACAATGCAGAAAGACCAGTCAAGAAAGAAAAAGAGGGGGCACAAATCTGATTATTTATAAATAATGTAATGATCTGCATTTAAAAAGCAGCAAAGTGAAGCTTTTATAATTTCCTTCTGTCAAAAATAAAATATCTGACATTATTGTAAATTCTATTTTGTATTAAATTTAAAAGTGGAATATTTAACATAAAACATTTTAGTTTACAGTAATTATATGGAAGATAAAGTATGGTGGAGCACAGTGCCATGGTAAAAGTAATGTTTCTACTAAATTAAGAAATCTAGGAAGAGAAATGCATTTGAAAGTAGCTTTTGGTGCATACATCATTTCAAAATTGAGTCCAAACAAGCTGTGATATTATACTAATTGAAATGGAAGCTGTGGTTGTCAAAATTTACCAATGTTTAAGATAACAAAAAAAAAATTAAAATTAAAAAGTCACAATAAAAAATAAATTCTTCAGAAAAATACCAGTAAAAGGATATTAGATATTAGAGTGACAGATAGCCAAGAAATTGATCTTATAAATATTTATCAAAATATTTATTCTGTTTATTTTAATTTTCAAATAACCTATATTTGTTCTAACCCCAGGGAGCTCCTCCCAGCTGCTTTATTCTCCAGTTCTCTCCCACAAACTAGCTGCCCTACAGTCTAGAATGAACAGACATTTCTCCAAAGAAGATATGCAAATGGCCAGCAAGCACATGAAAAGATGCTTGACATCATTAGTCATCAGGGAAATGCAAATCAAAACTACAGTGACCTACCACTTCACACCTGCTAGGATGAGCAGAACCAAAAAGTCAGATAACAAATGTTGAGCATGTAAAGAAACTGGAACCCTCATATATTGCTGGTGGGAATGCAAAGTGGTCCAGTTGCTTTGGAAAACAGTCTGGCAGTTCCTCAATGATTAAAAATTGAGTTAACATATAACCCAGCCATTCCACTCCTACCTATTTACCCAAGACAAATAAAAACATATCCACACAGAAACTTTTACATGAATATTCATAACAGCATTATTCATAATTGCCAAAAGGCAGAAATAACCCAAATGTCCATCAATGAATGAATGAGAAAGGTAGTCATACATTACTTATATAATTAAAAACATATACATATATAAACTCATATATGTGAACACAATACATGGAAGGTAGAAGACTTAACGGAAAAGAGTGACAGATGTGATCATATAAAAATTGGGTAAATGTGATTGTGCCCTGAGAGACAGATATAATTTCAAAATTTGAAAGTCACTCCCAGACCCCAGTGAATCCAGCTATTCTTCCCAGGTGCATCCTTCTGTCTTGGTGCCCGTCTTTAAACTGCTGGTTACCTAAAATACTAGTTGGATAATGAAAGCAGCTCCCATAAGCAGAGCTCTCTGGCAAACCTTCCTCTGCCAGCTTTAGTATGGCCAGTCTGCCCTTAAGTATGAGTAGGCTACCAAAGACCACCTGTAGTGAGAAATTGACCAGCACCTTGGAGATGGAAAAGGCTACAAGAGGTCAGCAAATCCAGATGTCAAACCCATAGCAAGCTGATAGTCATTCTAAGTCAGAGGGAAGACTTCCATCCCTTGGCTTCTCACCTTCTAAACCTGGAGACTATGAAGCAAGACTTTTCTTATTTAGGCAAAAGGACTGAATGCTTCCAGCAAAGAAAGCAACTTTATTGATAGAGAATGCTTTCAACTATAAGTAGCAAAACACCTGATGAACACTGGCTTAACAAGTAAAGATTTCTTTTTCTCACATAATGAGTTGGCAATCTGGAGCCTATGTGTCACGGGCCAGAACTGAGGCACATTGCGACCTCTGTTGCACAGATGACTGGGAAGGTGAGTACAGGTTTTTCTGGCCACTGCAGTGGAGTCAGGCATGGGAGGGAGGGTGTTTTAGGTTAAGAGCCAACAACGTCTGCTAGAGTCAACATTTCACTCACTTGCTCTTTCCCTGGAAGTCAAGTCTGTCTCACATTTCTCCCAAGCCTTTCAAGAAGAAGTCCTCCAGAAGATGCTTCATTATCTCATTCCTGATGCAACTCTACTTCCAGATGTATACAGCCACCTGATTTGTCTTGATGCCCACTTACGACACCCACTGTCTGCTTTAGTGCACTCTGCATTACAAAGAAGTCAATGCTTCCTGTACAACGCTGTCTTGTATGTCCTTTCCCACTTTCAGTTGTATTCTGTGTCCTCTGCATGGTAATATATGACCACAGGAGGTTGAGTGATGGCCCCACAAAAGATATGTCCATTTCCTATTCCCTGGAACCTGTGAATGTAACATTATTTGGAAAAAACAGCTTTTGCAGATGTAATTAAGTCAAAGATCTTGAGATGAGATCATCCTAGATTATCCAAGTGGGTCCTAAGTCCAATGACAAGTGTCCTTATAAGAGACAGAGAGAAAATGAGAAGACACAGACACAGAGGTGAATACCATGTAAAGATGGAGGCAAAGATTGGAGGGAGGCAGCCACAAGCCAAGGAATATCTAGAGCCACCAGAAGCTGGAAGACGCAAGAAAGAATTCTCCCCTAGAGCCTTTGGAGAGGGCACAGCTCTGCTGACAGCTTTGATTTTGGACTTCTGGCCTCCAGAACTATGAGAGAATAGATTACTCTCGTTTGCAGTCACCAAGTTTGTGAGAACTTGTTATGTCAGTCCTAGGAAACTAATAAAAAGACCATCACATTTTTGTTTTTATTGTCTATGAAATCAACAAATCCCTAGAATTTTGTATACAGAACTCCAAAGTCAATTCACATAAGGCAGAGTTGTTCTAATTTAGATTTAGAGTCAATATGAGTCTGTTTTTACATTTTTACATCAAAACTAATCCTGACTTTTGTTATAAGTCCATGATTCATTCAATTTATCAAAAAAGAGCTTTACCCCACTAATCTTCCAAACCGTGGATTCAGTCCAGCTAATTTCCCACTTATTGATCTAAGGCAATAGCTTTATCAGGCTGAGTTCCAAATTCAGATAAATTTTCCTTTTCACTGTGCCTTTTTAAATATATTTTAATGATAGCAAAGTGCATTTTCCAAGCTCCTTCTGAAAATTTAACTCCATACCAAGTACAATAACCCAAGAAGATACGAACAAACAAATTAAATATCCCATTTCCAGCCTTGGTCCATCCCAACCCTGGTGTCTCACAACCAGTTTTTATTGCAAGTTAGAAATCTAATAATCTTTTGGTTTTTAATCCAAATTTCAGGTTATCCCCATGATAACACCACACTCACATTCTGGTACGCCTTCCCGAATAGGAAGGAAAGAGGGAGACTTACAGATGACACCTGAAGATTGTTAATACTCATATAAGAGTGTGTCACTTGAGTGATCATCTGCCATACAAATCACTGAAAAAAAGCGTAGGAAGCACTGCTTTAGAGAAAACTACTGTGGCAAAGAGGGAAAATGCATGGATTAGGGAGTCATCTAGGACTGGATTTAATCCCTGGCTTCTCCATTACTTGTGTAACCTTCAGGAGGTTCTTGACTTCCACTGAGACCTAGTTTCTTTATCTGTAAAATAGAGCTGATAAAACTATTTCGTAGAGTTGGATTGGATTAAAAGGGATGACTCATGTAAGCAACCAAGTATGGTGACCTGCACATAACAGGTCTTCAAAAACAACTGGTTTCCTTCTCTGAACCTCATCTCCTCTGTATTTTTCTCCTTCCTAAGCCTTCCCCAAGTCTATAAGCCTTGGTACACATGGCTTCATTTGTGGACTTAGGCTTCTTCCAGTTCCTGATTTAAGACCAACATCAGGACATATATAAGAGCCTCATCCACTTCAAAGTCCCCTCATCAGTCTCATGGTTTTGGAACTAAGTCACCCTGCCAGAGCTAGGATCCATCCCTGGAATTCTTCCAGACCACCAATGTAAACCAGGTACCCCCAGAGCATTCCCTAGCTCCACATGGTTGCTTACCCACTGGAGTTCTTACTGCTTTCTCTTCATAGTATTCTAATCCTTACCCCTCCCCAAATTCTAGAACTGGTAGATATTTGACTTAATTACTGCCAGCCCTCTTCCCTGAGCCTAGGATCAAGTGTACATTGACTAATTCCCTTGACTATCATTCCCTTGCTACCCATCCCAAGTTTTCAGCCACCACCTAGATTGCCCCATTTGCCCCCTTTCTTATATGAGTGGATACCAGTACTGAGAATTCATTGATTCAATTATTTAACAAACTGAACAGTACCAGACACTGTTTTAGGAGCTGAGGACACCACAGTAAATTTAAAAAAAAAAAGTGCTCTAATGTAGTTTATATACTATTGAGAAAGATGGAGAATATATCAATTGTCAAAAATATAGGAAAAATAAATAAAAAGTTCCTTGAAAAAAATAAACAGGGTAATGCAATGGGTGGTAGGAGGTTACTTTTGAGCCCAGACCTGAATGAAGGGAAGAAGCTGGCCTTGCAAAAAGCCTGAAGGCTGTGGCTTTCTCCCAGATGTTAGAGCTCTTCAGGCTCCCAGGTCTAGGCCTAGCTTACACAGCCAGGTAATTTTCCCGGATCCTCAGTTCATTCCTGGTGAGCGGGTCTCTGTGGGGCCCCAGTTCTCAATATCCCCTTCCACTCCCAAGTCTCTGAGGTTCTAGAATACCTTCAGCACTTCTTACATTAAAAACAGGTCTACTAAAATCCAGACCCTTAAGTCTTTATTTATTCACGCATTAATCCATTCATTCAAACGCACATTGATTTAATATCAACAGTATCATAAACAACATAACAGGTAATGTGGGATCAAAGATGAGTAAGACACGGACCCTGTCCTCAAAGAGCTTACAGTTCAAGTTGACATTAAGCAGAGATTGCATTTGAAGGTGTGGTAGAGATAATGTTGGAAAGGTTAGCATTGGCTAAAACATGGAGGGCCTTGTAAGCCAAGCTGAAGAAATTGAAATGGAAACCACTGAAGGGTTCAATACACAATAAAACAATGATCAGATAGGAGGATAGTGAAACAGGCCAAGTGACAGCTAGCAAGGGTCTGAACTAAGGCAGAGGCAGTGAGGATGGCATGGAGGGGATGGATACAAACATTTTTATGAGGTGGAACAGATTGGATATTCTTAAATAGCTGACAATCTAATGAGGAAGACATTGCTGCACATAAAATAATCTGGAGTTGCTGGAGCAAAGAATTGGGATAATGCAATGAGGGATGGAGATGAAATGACAGACGAGACTGGATCATGTCTGGCAGGGATAGGAAATATGTGGCCTTGGGCTTTCACTCCCAGATACCACAGTCATGGCAGGCACCCCCAATCAATCACAACACGCCTTCTCATTGAATTCAGATGTAGCTTTAGATCCCTTTTCAACACAATCTCCAGGCAGAGAGGACAAAATCCATCAGGGTTGGTGCGCTAATTGAAACCTACTTGCAAAGTTTGGTGCTGGGCTTAGAATGCCATAAGACAAAGTTTGGTCATTATTCAACAGGCAACAGAAAGCCGCTGATGGCTTTTGAGGGGGAAGACTGATGTATAGAGGACATTATGTTTGGTAGAAATGTGAAAAAAGGCTGGAGGAGTAAATGACTAGAGGCAGGCAGATGGGCCAGAATGTTATTTCATTACTTTTATGGCTAGTAACCGGGAAAGGAGGAAATGAAGTAAAGATCAAGTCACAGTACATTCTTATATTTGCCAAAATATCTCTATTTCATGATGCCAAGATGCCAATTTCTTTTTGTGCATCTTATCTCTGAGTATGTTTATGCATATGAGGCATGGTTATGTTTAGCATCTGTTTGCATGGAAGTAAACTTAGCATGTGTCATATTTTAACTCCAAACAGCCCCAACTCGCCTAGAGAAAAGACAACAAGAAACTCATTCTTATTCAGCCTTTTATTGGGTATCTTCTGCTCCTTTTAATTTTTTACTCTTATTCAGCCTTTTTGTTTGTTTGTTTTTGCTGTCTTTTGTCCCTTTTTCAATTTTGTTCTATCTTTTCTCCTCCGGAAAACTGACTGAAATTTGATGAGAATGACTATTACAGAAAAATTAGGAAAGGAGACAAGATTTTGGTTACAGGTGGCTCCGGGTTTTCCTCCCAGTGCTCACATGTGACTCAACCTGCCTGCAGCTCATGATCAGAGCATTTCAATGCAGTGGACTGCCCTTCTGCTTTCAAGTCAAGGTGACCTTGTTTAAGAGAACACCTATGATAGAGAGGTCACCCACAGGAGGAGAAAGGGTACTGAACCAGAAATTTGGAAGCATAGACTCTAAGTTGTGAATCGGGGATGAATTACTTACCCTCTCTATGCCGGTTTTCTTATTTGGAAAATAGGAGATGTGAAATAGACGTTCTCTAAATGCCCTCATTTGATCTTAATTCTCTCTGATTCTCTGTCACTGAAAGATTGCAGTGGGAGTGGCCACTGGTTACAACCAAGGAAGGGTGAGCACCTTCAGTACTGGAATAAGACCCTTGAGGATGAGTGCACTCAGAAGATTCTCATCACTACTTTGAATTTAACAACTCCAATTTAGCCCCAAAATTCTGGCCATGGACTGAAGATTTTGATAAGATCCCAAAACATCTGGGGTCATTCCAGGGCACTGAAATAATAATTTATATTCCTCATAAACAATCTGTCCTCAGAGTATGCCTACACATCTCCCTATCCCATGGAAATCAAGAAGTGTTTGCCATAAGCATCTCCAACCTGATGAATGAGGAGCCCTTAAAAAATTTCCAACCCTTTTGGAGCTTGCAAAACAGCCCGTGCTTCATCCCACACTGCTCTATCACGACAACCAAATCAGCACCATATGGTGGATGAGACCCAGATTACAGAACAGAGGGCCTGCCTCTGAGGACATCTGGAAGTCCTTTAACGTGTGCACTCAGAGTGACTAGAACGGATCATGTATAGTTGCTGTTGGACTTGTGTGCTGGAGATAGCGTTACTGAGCTTTAGCTGGCATGTAGGGGGCCTACTCACCTACTAAGGGGCCTTTCCTGCCCAAACAATGCTCTCATTTTGTTTTTGTCGTTTCTATATCTTGGAGAGCTTGGTTTTCTCTGGAATGTGTGTTCTTTACGTGGCAAATGGCTCTGAACCCCAAAAATTCAGGGCTAAATGGTGCCAAGTGTCTACGGTTGCAATGACCCAAAGAAGAAGTAGGCATTGGTCCCAAGGCATCTGGGATCATTGATATTTATTGGGGTTTACTAGATTAGGGAGGGAGTGAATCAGGAAGTACATAAAAGGAGGCTGGGCACCAGGAAATATAAATTAGTATTCAAGCCTTTGTGAAGATTGGAAATGGACACATTGACAGCGAGCACTGTCCCTCTGGTAGGTGTGCTCCACTTGACTCTGCCCTCCAAAATTTTAAAGAGCACCTAATATTTTAATGGTGCATTGGCCAATGTACCACAAGGATGTTTTGTGCACGTGCACTTATCGGTGCGCACAGACACACACACAGACCAAAATTCATAACTAGTGCAAAAATAAAGACCAACAGAGCAACATTTTTCCAGAACACAAGAGAATTCACCACTGTTAGAATTTAACAGGCTTATGTGACCATTAGTTATCCTCTTCGGGTGTACATCATTTCTGTGCTAAAAGTACAACAGAAAGTTCCTTAAATTAAAGTGGATGAAAGATATTTATCAAGTGCAGTAGTAGGGTGGATAATGTCCCTCGAAGATGTCAAGTCCTAATCTCTGGAACCTGTAATGTTACCTTATATGGAAAAAGGGTCTTTGCTGATGTGATTAAGTTAAGAATCTTGAGTTGGAGAGATGATCCTGGATTATCATGGGCCCTAAATACAGTCACAATTTTCCTTATAAGATGGAGACAGGGGAAGATTCGACACAGAAGAAAAGGAGAAAGGAAGGTGACCACAGAGGCAAAGATTGGAGTGATGCCACCACATCCCAAGGAATGCCAGGAGCCACCAGGAGCTGGAAGAAGCGAGAAATGGGTTCTCTCTTAGAGCCTCTGAAGGGACGGCAGCCCTGCTGACACCTTGATTTCACCCAGTGAAACTGACTTCAGATTTCTGGCCTCCAGAACAGTGAGAGAACATATTTCTGTTGTTTTTAAGCCACCACATTTGTGGAAATTTGTTACGGCAGCCCTAGGAAACTAGTACAGGTACATTAAAGTAGTTGTTTCAAACTAGTACTCGTTGTTGAAATCGATCTGCCTAGAAATGTACTGTGGTAGACGTGTCAAGTGGTTCTCTTTCATTACTTTCCCTTTCAGGGTCACCTTCCACTTCATGAAAGAAAGATGTTACCTCTCACCCATCCCATGTCATACCGCACTGCATGCCCGAGGTGTGAAAACATCCCAGGGAACAGACCATTCAAAAGGTTGGCATCTGAGAAACTTCTTTTAATCAAACCACCACAAACTAACTCAGGATTTTGAGTCATTCCCCATATTTATAATATTTCTATTAACGTCAAAGCATGGTGCTCTGGCCTATGTTGAGATATTCTAAATTCATATATGTTGTAGATGGGGGCAGCAGGCGGGATGGCAATTGTTATTTGATGACTTTGCCTCTTCTATCTTCTGACCATTGTCAATGCACACATCTCTCCTCCGGGAGAGTCTGCTGAGAGCAAAGCAAAGAAACTGTCAGTATGCAATACTGAAAGCAGTGGAATCTTACTTTAACAAGGCCACAAACGGAGGTCGAGGATGCATGTCTTATCTCTTCATCTCTCTGTCACACTTTTAGAACTGTCAGGATTTATACGCATGTGCATGTACACACACACATGCACGCACCAGGGGAGTGTCCGTTGGCTATAAGCACATCCTCTGTATTTTCACCATCCTCAGGAAAAACAAAAAGTTTAGTGAGTGTCCGGTGCATATTTTGTATCATCTCAAGGAGGAGAAAGTGAAAACTCTCACAGTTTCTTTCAACAGATCAATGTTACAGATTTGAGTAAAAGGAGAATAGATCAAAAGTAAGATAGAATTTTATATTTTCTTGATTGTTTACTCAGGTTCATGGGAGAAATAATTTCATTAACTTTTGCCCATCGGTCGTTGGCTATTGTAAATATTTACTTACTTTTTACTTGGCAGCATGTCTTCTGCTGTGTTTTCCAACACCTGCTTATTCTTTCACTTTGGCAACATATTTCTCAGGTTTGTATTAGCATCATTGGAATATAACAGCCCTTCACAACAACCATTAATATGCCTGTTATAAGCTCCACATTTGCTAGCTTACTAGTGACCTCAAATCTTCTCTTTCTTATTTGCATTGTATTTCCACAAGTGCATTAAACTCCTCCTTCGAAAAGAGAACATTTACTAATGAAAGGATGCTTGGACAAAATGTTCCAACACACAATCTAAATGATGCATCTAGCGATGCCCTAAAGTTTAGAAAACACCTTCGTTTAATTTGAATTACTTCCTCCTTCTCAAATTTTATGTCTTTCTAATTCTGTCAAATTGTTTTCAACCGTGAGGTGAAATTGATAATATATATGTGTATATATGTGTATAACTTCTTGTGTCTGACTGTCATTTATATAGACATTTTGAGATAACATGAAAAATTAAACTTTGAGATGAATAAATAATTCATTGTTCACAGTCTATTATGAGGAAATACAAAAAATATGAAATGTCAAATTTCATAGGGATGTTTAAGCTCAACTTCATCTAATTTTAGCTTTAATAAAAGGCACCTGTAAGTATAAGAGAAACAAGTAAAATTAATATAATTTGATAAGTCTCAGTAAAGATGTTTTGTTGTACATTCTGGAAATTAAGAAGGTAAATGACAAATGACTGGTTAACAAATTTTAAGTGAGAAAATTTTACTTTTAATGGTTAATAATTATTTATCAAAATGTGCAATACGTTTATCTTGTTTGATTACTTTCTTATCATTGACAATAACTCAATCCAAAATAGACCTTTAACACTTAACAGCCAAAGAATGAAAAAAAATTAATTCAAATTTATATATATGTATAATATGTAAATGTATATATTTGTATAATATATTGATATATATACACACATATATCTTATGTCTGTGTAGATATACATGTCTATGTATATATACACTTATTTACACATATTTTTTTTTTTTTTGCAAAGAGGTATGATGGGCTGATTGATAAAGCTTTCATGTCTAAAAATACATTATACAGCCCTGGACTTCTGGTTTCAGGTCCAGCATGCAACGAGCTTAGAAGTTATCACTCTTTCCTAACAACAAGTTAAAAGCTCAATAAACTGAAAAACTCGTGAATTCTTCTTAGATTTGTCAGAGAAGTGAGGTCACAGAGCAAACCACTGGCCCCAAAATTGGAGAGACAGACAAGCAAATACTGGGAATCACAACTTACCAGAGCAGAAACCAAGGGAACCAGTGCCGGGCAGGAAAACCTAACCTGTAATTGACAAACTGCTGGAGGCTCAGTGTGGATAGTCTGAGAGTTAAAAATTCCAAGGGATCCAGTCATAGGGGAGGCCCCCATGGTTTTGTGAGTGTTACCTCCAGGAGCCCTACCAGGTTCATCATCTCACAGTGAAGATCAGAAAAAAGTGGAGAAAAATAACCATTTTGAAATACTGCAGAGCATTCTGTCCTTGTTAAAAAGGCGTGCCTTTAAGAGAAACTATTTTAACAGAGCCTCGACTATTGGGATTTATTTCAGAGCCTAAGGTGAGTGGGGGAAGGAATATACTCAATCCTATTCCCTCTAGCCTTCCATGTGGGAAAAGGAAAAAACACATTTCCAGCCCACTCTCGCCATCCTGTCCCAGCTACAGGGGTTAAAAAAAAAAAAATGAAAGGCAGATATGAAGTTCACTGAGGCATAGACTCACTAAAAAGCTGAGACCTAATCACAGAACTATAGAATGCTTCCCCTCCCTGCACACTTTACTACCACATTACTAAAGGCCTATTTACCACAATTCCTTTTAGCTAGTACATCATGTCTAGCTATCCAGAAAAAAATTAGCACACTCAAAGGTAAAAAACACAGTTTAGGAGACAGAGCAAGCATTGGAAGCAGACGTATATGTCAGGGATGATGAAATTATCAGACTGGGAATTTAAAACAACTATGATTAATATGCCAAGTGCTCTAATGGATAAATTAGACAGCACACAAGAACGAAGGAGGGAAGTGGACAATCTAAGCAGAGATATGGAAATTCTAAAGAAGAATCAATTGCTAGAGATCAAAAACACTGTAATGGAAATCAAGAATGTCTTTGATGAGCTCATTAGTAGGCTGAGCATGGCTGAGGAAAGATCTCCAAGCTTGAGGGTGCCAACAGAAATTTCTAAAATGAAAATGCAAAGAGAAAAAAGACTGAAAAAAGAAAACAGAATATCCAAGAATGTGGGACAACTACAAAAAGTGTGACATATGCATAATGGGAATCCCAGAAGGGAGAAAAAGGAACAGAAGAAATATTTGAAGCAATAGTGATTGAGAATTTCCCCCAAATTAATGTCGGAAACCAAACCACAAATCCAAGAAACTCAAAGAACATTAAGCAAGATAAGTGCCAAAAAAACTACACCTAGGCATATCATATTCAAACTGCAGAAAATCAAAGACACAGAAAAAATACTGCAAGAAGCCAGAGGGAAAAAATATCTTACCTGTAGAGAAGCGCAGATAAGAATTACATCTGACTTATTCTCAGAAACCATGCAAGCCAGAAGACAGTGGAGTGAAATATTTAAAGTGTTGAGAGAAAAAACCCCGCAAAACTAAGATTCTGTATCTTATGAAACTATCCTTCTAAATTGAAAGAGAAATAGACTTTCTTGGATAAACAGAAATTGAGAGACTAGGTTGCCACTAGACATGACTTGCAAGAAATGTTAAAAGAAGTTCTTCAGAGAGAAGGAAAATTATATAGGTGAGAAACTCAGATCTGCGTAAAGAAAGGAAGAGCATCCGAGATGGAATAAGCAAAGGTAAAATAGAAACTTCTTTTTTTTCTTATTCTTAAT
Organism: Ceratotherium simum simum; assembly: GCF_057802395.1. Taxonomy (NCBI): domain Eukaryota; kingdom Metazoa; phylum Chordata; class Mammalia; order Perissodactyla; family Rhinocerotidae; genus Ceratotherium; species Ceratotherium simum. The sequence continues at coordinate 6,023,559 of NC_141915.1, forward strand.
TGCTGTAACAGATAACAGTTTGCTGTTTGTTCAAAATAATAATAAAAACAACATAGTTAATGATTATAACTTATTTAAAAGTAAAAATGAAGCCATGATGCAAGAGACAGGAGGAAAGAATTTTAAATATTTTGTTATTCTATGGTACTTGAATTATTCCTGAAGTGGTATAGTGGTTTTTGAAAGTCGACTTGGATTAGATGTAAATGTGTATTGCAAACTAGGGCAAACACTAAAAACAGTAAAAAAAGAAATATAATTGATATGCTAAGAAAGAAAAGGAAATTGAATCATGTTTAGTTAAAATCACAAAAGGCAGAAAAAGAGGGGAACACAAAAATAAGCAAAAAGAACAAGAGCAATGAATAGAAAACAGTAACAAACAGAGTAGATAATAATCCAATGATATCAATAGCCACTTTCAAAGTCAGTGGTCTAAATACACCAATTAAAAGACAAATTAAAAGTCAGAGTGGAGGGCCGGCCCCGTGGCTTAGCAGTTAAGTGCGCGGACTCTGCTGCCGGCGGCCCCGGTTCGGATCCCGGGCGCGCACCAACGCACCGCTTCTCCGGCCATGCTGAGGCCGCATCCCACATACAGCAACTAGAAGGATGTGCAGCTATGACATACAACTATCTACTGGGGCTTTGGGAGAAAAATATATAATAAATAAAATTAAAAAAAAAAAAGTCAGAGTGGATATGTAGCTACAAGAAACCCACTTTAAATATAAATATATATATATAGATTAAAAGTAAAGGGATGGAAAAAGATATACCATGCCAACACTAATCAGAAGAAAGCAGGAGTGGCTATATTAATTTCAGACACAGCAGACTTCAGAGCAACAAAAATTATCAGGGATAAAGAGGGGCATTACATAATGATAAAAGGGTCAATACTCCAAGAATATATACTAATCCTTAATTGTTAATTTGACAAGAGTGTCAAAATACATGAGGCAAAAACTGACAGATGTGCAAGGAGAAATAGATGAATCCACTACTACAGTTGGAGACTTCAACACCGTTCTATCAGAAATGGACAAATACAGCAGGCAGAAAATTAATAGAGACATAGTTGAATTCAACACCATCAGTCAACTGGATATAATGGACATCTATAGATTACTTCATCCAACAACAACAGAATGCACATTCTTCTCAAACTCATATGGAATATTCAACAAAATACACCACATTCTAGGCCATAAAGCACCCCTTGACAAATTTAAAAGAATAGAAATCATTCACTGTATGTTTTTAGACCACAATAAAATTAAACTAGAAATCAATAACAGAAAGATAGCTATATAATCCAGATACCTTGAGATTAAACAACACAGTTCTAAATAACACATGGATCAAAGAAGAAATCTCAAGAGAAATTTAAAAATATTTTGAACTAAATAAAAATTAAAGTACAACTTATCAAAATTTGTGGGATGCACTGAAAGCAGTGCCTGGGGGAAATTTATAGCATTGAATGCACATATTAGAAAAGAAGAAAGCTTCAAAACCAATCATCTAAGTTTCTACCTTAGGAAACTAGAAAAAGAAGAGCAAATTAATTCCAAAGTAGGCAGAAGAAATAGTAAAAAAAAATAGAGCAGAAATCAATGAAATTGAAAACAGAAAATCAATAGAGATAATCAACAAAACCAAAAGCTGGTTCTTTGAAAAGACCGAAACAATTGGTATGCCTCTAGTCAAGCTAACTAAGAAAAAAAAAGAGAAGACACAAATTATTAGTATCAAAAAGAAAAGATGGGACCGGCCCGGTAGCGTAGTGGTTAAGTTCATGCACTCCACTTCGGCGGCCCAGGGTTCACAGGTTCAGATCCCGGGCATGGACCAATGCACTACTTGTCAAGCTATGCTGTGGTAGCATCCCATATAAAGTAGAGGAAGATGGGCATGGATGTTAGCCCAGGGCCAATCTTCCTCAGCAAAAAGAGGAGGATTGGTAACAGATGTTAGCTCAGGGCTAATCTTCTTCACAAAATAAATGAATGAATGAATGAATAAATAAATAAAATGAAAGAAGGGACAGCACTACAGATCACATGGACTTTAAAAGGATAATAAAGGATACTATGAACAACTTTATTCCTACAAATTTGATAACCTAAATGAAATGCACCAATTCCCTGAAAGATACAATTTTGCCAGAACTCACAGAAGAAGAAATAGTTTATCTTAGCAGACTAGTATCTATTAAAGAAACTGAATCAGCAGTTAATAACCTTCCAAAACATCAAGCATCAGGCTCAGATGGATTCCTACTGAATTCTGCCAAACATTTAAGAAAGAAATTATACCAATTCTCTACAATCTCTTCCAGTAGACAAAAGCAAAGAAAATACTTTCTGACTCATATTATGAGATCAGCATTAGCTTAATTCCAAAACCAGGCAAAGACATTACAGGAAAAGAAAACTACAGGCCAATATCTATCATGAAAATAAATACAAAAACCTTCCACAAAATATTAGCAAATCAAATCCAACAATGTATAAAAATAATTATGCACCACAACCAAGTGGGATTTATCCTAGATGTGCAAGACTGGTTCAACATTTGAAAATCAGTTAATGTATCCACCACATCAACATAGTAAAGAAGAAAAATCACATGACCATATCAATAGATGCAAAAAAGCACCTGACAAAATCCAACACTCATTCATGATAAAAACTCTCAGCACACTAGAAATAGAGAGAAACTTCCTCACCTGGAACAAAAAATACCTACAAAAAACCCACAGCTAATATCATACATATTAGTGAGAAACAAAGCTTTCCCACTAAGATCAGGAACAAGGCAAGAATGCCCCCTCTCACCACTCCTTGCCAACATTGTACTAGAAGTCCTAGCTAATGCAATAAGACAAGAAAAAAACTTAAATGTATGCTGATTGGGAAGGAAGAAATAAAACTATCTTTGCTCACAGATGACATGATTGTCTATGAAGAAAATCCAAAAGAATTGACAAGAAAATCTCCTGAACTAATAAGTGATTATAGGAAGGTTGCAGGATACAAGGTTAATATACAAAAATCAATCACTTTCCTCTATATCAGAAATGAACAAGTGGAATTTAAAATTAAAAACACATTACCATTTACATTAACACCCCAAGAAGTGAAATACTTAGGTATAAATCTAACAAAATATATATAAAGAAAACTACAAAAATTCTGATGAAAGAAATCAAAAACTAAATAAACAGAAAGATATTCTATGTTCATGGATAGAAAAACTCAATATTGCAAGATGGCAGTTCTTCCCAATTTGATCTGTAGATTCAATGCAATCTCAATCAAAATCCCAGCAAGTTATTTTGCAGATATTGACAAACTGATTCTAAAGTTTATAGAGAGATGCAAAGACCCTAAAGCCAACACAGTATTGAAAGAGAAGAACAAAGTTGGAGGACTGACACTACCTGACTTTAAGTCTTACTTTTAAGCTACAGTAATCAAGACAGTGTGGTATTGGAAAAAGAATAGGTAAGTCAATCAATAAACAGAATAGAACTGCTCTTAAAAATAGTCTATTAAAAAAATAACCCAAAACAACAACAAAAAACCCTACTAGGATAATAATTGGGGTTGTATTGAATTTATAGATAATATTCGGTCCATAATATGCTACATCTTATCATTCATTTAGGTTTTTACTTTTCCTTTGCAATATTCTGTAGATTTCAGTGTATAAGGTCTTGAACATCTTTTGTTAAGTTGTTTCTAAATATTTTATCTTCAGATGATATTGTAATTGAAATTTTATTTCATTTTCTAATATAGGCATACATCATTTTATTGCACTTCACTTTATTGCACTTTGCAGATACTGCATTTTTTATAAATTGAAGGTTTGTGGCAACCCTGCATCAAGCAAGTCTATCAGTGCCACTTTTCCAACAGCACTTGCTCACTTCGTGTCTCTGTGTCACATTTTGATAATTCTCAGAATACTTTAAGCTTTTTCATTATTATTATATTTTTTATGGTGATCTGTGATGAGTGATCTTTGATGTTACTATTTTAATTGTTTTAGGGCACCATGAGCCATGTCCATATAAGATGGCAAACTTAATCAATAAATGTTTGTGTTCTGACTGCTCCACCGACCACCATTTCCCCATCTCTCTCCCTCTCCTGAGGCCTCCCTATTCCCTGAGACACAACAATATTGATATTAGGCCAATTGATAACTACAATGACCTCTAAGTGTTCAAATGAAAGGAAGAGTGGCACGTCTCTCACTTTAAATCAAAAGCTAGAAATGATTGAGTTTAGTGAGGAAGGCGAAAGCTGAGATAGACTGAAAGCTTAGGCCTCTTGTGCCAAACAATTGGCCAAGTTGTGAATGCAAAGGAAAAGTTCTTGAGGGAAATTCAAAGTGCTACTCCAGCGAACACACAAATGATAAGAAAGTGAAACAGTTTTATTGCTCATGGAGAAATTTCAGTGGTCTGGATAGAAGATCAAACCAGCCACAACATTCCCTTAAGCCAAAGCCTAATCCAAAGCAGGGCCCTAACTCTCTTCAGTTCTATGAATGCTGAGAGATGAGGAGGCTGCAGAAGAAAAGTTTGAAACTAGCAGAGGTTGGTTAACAGAGTTTAAGGAAAGAAACCATCTCCATAAAATAAAAGGGCAGGGTGAAGCAGCAAGTCTGATGTAGAAGCTGCAGCAAGTTATCCAGAAGGTCTTACTAAGATAATTAATGAAAGTGACTACACCAAACAACATATTTTCAGTGTAGACAAAACAGCCTTATATTGAAACAAGATGCCATCCAGGACTTTCATAGCTAGAGAGAAGTCTATGCCTGGCTTCAAAGCTTCAAAGTAGAGGCTGACTCTCTTGTTAGGGGCTAATGCAGCTGGTGACTTTATGGTGAAGCCATTGCTCATTTGACCATTCAAAAAATCTTAGAGCCCTTAAGAATTATGCTAAATCTACTCTGCCCATACTCTGTAAATGGAACAATAAAGCCTGGATGACAGCACGTCTATTTACAACATGGCTTACTTAAATTTTTAAGCCCACTGTTGAGACCTACTGCTCAGAAAACAAGATTCCTTTCAAAATACTACTGCTCACTGACAATGCATCTGCTCACCCAAAAGCTCTAATGGAGATGTACGATGAGATTAATGCTGTTTTCGTGCCTGCTAACACAACATCCATTCTGCAGCCCAAGGATCAAGAAATAATTTTGAATTTCAAGTCTTATTATTTAAGAAATACATTTTGTAATGCTATAGCTGCCATAGAGAGTGATTCCTCTGATGGATCTGGGTAAAGGCAATTGAAAACTTTCTAGAAAGGATTCACCATTCTAGATGCCATTAAGAACATTCATGATTCATGGGAAGAAGTCAAAATATCAACATAAACAGGAGTTTGGAAGAAGTTGATTCCAACTCTCACAGTGACTTTGAGGGGTTCAAGACTTCAGTGACGGAAGTAAATGCAGACGTGGTGGAAATAGCAAGAGAACTAGAATTAAAAGTGGAGCCTGAAGATGTGACTGAATTGCTGCAGTCTCATGATAAAACCATAATGAATGAAGAGTAGCTTCTTATGGATGAGCAAAAAAGGTGTTTTATCGAGATAGAATCCACTCCTGGTGAAGATGCTGTGAAGACTGTGAAATGACAACAAAGAATTTAGAATATTACATAAACTTAGTTGATAAACAAGTGGCAGGGTTTGAGAGTATTGACTCTGATTTTGAAAGAAGTTCTACTATGGGTAAAATGCTATCAGACAGCATCATATGCTACAGAAAAATTATTCATGAAAGGAAGAGTCAGTTGATGCAGCAAACTTCATTGTTGTCTTATTTTATTAAATTGCCACAGCAGCCCCAACCTTCAGCAGCCACCACTCTGATCAATCAGCAGCCATCAGCATTGACGTAAGACTCTCCACCGGCAAAAAGATTACAGCTCACTGGAGGCTTAGATGATGGTTAGCAATTTTTTGGCAATAAAGTATTTTTTAATTAAGATATGTACACTGTTTTTTTTAGACTAAATGCTATTGCACACTTAATAGACAACAATATAGTGTAAATACAACTTTCTATGCACTGGGAAACCAAAAGAATTGTGTGACTCACTTTATTGCGATATTCGCTTTATTGCAGTGGTCTGGAACAAAACCCGCATTGCCTCCGAGGTACACTTATAGTTAATTGCTAGTCCATAAAAATATAATTGATTCTGTTATTTTGACCTTGTATGTGCAACTTTGTTAAACTCCTTTATTAGTTCTGCTAGCTTTTTAATTGATTTCTTGGATTTTCTATGTGCAGTAACATGCCATCTGCAAATAAAGACAATTTTACTTCCTTTCCACTTTGTATGCCATTTATTTATTTTTCTTCCTTTACCTCACTAAATAGGACTTCCAGCACAATTTTGAATAGATGTGGTGAGAGGGAACATTCCCGTCTCATTCCTGATCTTAAGTAGAAAGCACTGAGCTTTCACCACTGAGTACGATGCTAGCTTCTCAGTTTGAGAAATTTCCCTCTTTTAATGATACACTGACAGCTTTCATTATAAACAGGTATTAAATTTTTCCAAATGTTTTTTCTGCATCTGTTGAAATAATCACATGGCTTATCTCTTTTTTGGTTTAATATGCTGAATTATATGGATTGATTTTCAGATGTTAAGCCAACCTTGCATTCTCAGAATAAACACCCTTTGGTCATGGTGTACTATTATTTTCATATATTATTGGATTTAATTTTCTAAAACTTTGGTAAGAATTTTTTCATCTATTTTTATAAGAGATATTCACCTGTAGTTTCATCCTCTTGTGTTTTTTATATCATGGGAGTTCAGGCCTCATAGAATTAGTTTGGGAATTTTTCCCTTCTCTGTTTTCTGAAGGAGTTTGTGTGGGATTAGTATTATTTCTTCCTTAAATGTGTATATAATTGACTAAACGAACTGGAAATAAAGTTTTCTTGGTAGGAAGTTTTTACCCCAGATTAAATTTCTTTAATTTATATAGGTCTTTCTAACTTTTCTTATCTCTTCTTGGATAAATTTTGGTAATTTGTATATTTCAAGAAATTTGAGTGAGGCTTCTTATAACATAGAACAAAAAAATGCAAGACAGCTAGAAACAATTGTTTTGCAGACAACTTATTACTACAGTGACACACAGCTCTAATTAACCTTGATCAACATAAAAAAATGAAAGCCACAATGTTCATCTATCCTTTTTGATATACTCATTGTACATTGTTATGTTCCCCCCAAAATTATTCTCTCAACCCAACCTCTCAATTTTCTCTCAATAGAGTATTTTGCTTTACATTTTTTCGCCATTACGTCAGGATATCTATTATTTGACGTCATTCAGTATTAAATTCCTGGACCTTCTCCACTTCTGTTTACTCTTTTAGCTCATTCCTAATTCTTCTTCCTTCTGTATCCTTGTCTATTGTTCCAGCCGCTCTCAGTAATATCTTCAGCTCCCTTGTGCTGTTATTCTGTTACCAACAGCCCAGCAAAACTCACACCATGGAGCAGCTTTGATTTTCACTTTCTCTGTTCCTACTTTTAGGCTGCTAAGTAACAGTGAAGGAAATCGTACAACCTCATGAAATGGTATGACCTCAAATCCACAAGAAACTTCTCCTGAATCTTTAGCACTCTGTGACAATTTGTCTATGATTTTCACATCAAATTTATCTCCCATTCACAGTGGCTATTTCATACCTACACCACAGAAAATCTGTACTCTCCCACATCCCTTCTCTTTTTCAACAGACTGGCCTCCTACTTCACAGTAAGATAGAAGTACTAAGATGGGAAGGCCTTCTACTTTCTTGCCATCCCATCTGCAAACTTGCCAGTTTCCTAAAGGTCAGGTTCACCTTCCTAATAGAATGATGGAGAGGTGTTTCTCCTCCTGCATAAAGCTGATCTCTCCACTTATGTTCTGGATCCCATTTCCAACAGTTTCTTCATGGATTTAATTCGATAAATTACCTCCTTTTTCACCTGAAGTTTCAACACTGTAGTCCACACTGTTTTTTTCCCATCAGCATTTAAATGTGCTTAATTCCTCCCCATTAAATTTTTTTTGATTTAAAAACTCGCATGAACACATGTCCCTCATCCAATCTCCTTCTCACTTCAGATCCTCTTCACAGCCAGATGTGTGGAAACAGTTGCCTGCAGTAGTTGTCCACACAGCCCATTAGTACTCAGCACACCGAAGCCTGGTGTGCTCAAACTTTTCCACTGAACCTTCCCTACTCACGATTGCCAGTGACTACTTGTTACTAATTCTTGGGCATGCAATTGCATCAGGCTTGACAAAGGGCCTCAAAAAGTCTAAAATTGAGTTGATGAAAAAGTTGAATCAGGCAACTGATGCTTACACTCAAAAGCAAGAGCCCCGACAATAATATCAAGCAGAGTAGAATTTAGAGGAAAAAGGAGAGACATTTTGTATTTATAAAGTTTAAAATTAACAGAGAAATTACAATTTATTTGAATCTTTACGGATGGGGTGTACTGAAATATATAAATCAAAAATTGTTTGTAGTATTTGGAAAACTGACCAAAAAAATGCAAGTAGAAAACTGTGACCCAACTCTGTAAGTCTTTGCAAGATTAAGCAGTTCCCCTAAAAAGTATACAGAAGATATGAATCATATAATTAGCAAGTCTAAATTAAGAGATGGATAGAGTCGGGTTTTTTATTGTTTTAATTAGCACTAGTGACGATATTTTAGACCAAAGAAAATGTAAATATATTCCCCAAAAAGCAAACGGTCCATGTCATATTCTTTGGTCGCTAATACAATAAAACTAGATATGAGAAAAAAAATTAAATGAAAAATTTAACCACATTGAAATTTTAAACTACTGTGATATATGACTCCTAGTTTAAAGAGAAAATCAAAAGTGAAGTCACAAGTAGTTAGAAAGTAACAATGTAAATATTAAACATCAATACTTACTGGACATAGACAAAGCTGAATTCTAGAAAAACTCAAAGCTTTAAATTGTTTTAATAGAAACTAAATATATTGAAAATAAATGATCTAAGCATACAACAGAGGAAATTAATAAAAGGAAAACAAAATAGAGATAAGTAAACAAAATAGAGATAAGAAAACAAAATAGAAATAAATACTAGGGAGACACTAATAAAGATAAAAGAAAAATTCATGTGTTAGAAATAAAAGATGAGGGTCCAGCCCGGTAGCATAGTGGTTAAGTGCACATGCTCTGCTGTGGCGGCCCAGGGTTCACAGGTTCAGATCCCAGGCGCGCGCCAATGCACCACTTGTCAAGCCATGCTGTGGCAGCATCCCATATAAAGTGGAAGAAGATGGGTGTGAATGTTAGCCCAGGGCCAATCTTCCTTAGCAAAAAGAGGAGGATTGGCATCAGATTTTAGCTCAGGGCTGATCTTCCTCACAAACAAAAAAAGAAAGAAAAGATGGATTAGGTAATAAATCCAAGAGCTGATTTAGTGACCTGACCATATAATGGACAGAGCTTTAGTGAGTTAACTCTGTAACATAAAATTATAAATGAGAAAGGGCATGGAACCACAGATACAGAAGAAATTTGTGAATAAATTTGTTCCGTACAAATTTACTAATCAATGCAATAATTTCAATGAAATGAATATTTGCCAGCAAAAAATAAAGTTCCAAAATTGACACAAAGTTGAAAACAGAAATAGCCACGCAAAAAATGTTTAATGATTTTAAAGAACCCCCGAATGATACTGGGCTCAGGAAGTTTACCAGTGAGTTCTAGCTAACATCAAGAGACAGATAATTCATGTGACATTTTAATTGTTTCAGAGCAAGTAAATTGATAGAAAAGTAGTATAATCCTGTTACCAAAACCTGAAAAACATTGCCTTAAAAAAAACTTAGACAAATTTTTAGTTATGAATATAGAGGGAAACTGGTAAGGGAAATAGCAAAGCAAATCTAGCCACATGTGAAATAAATCATATACGATGAAAAAGCACAACAGTCTTTCTCCAGAATTGCAAAAATGAATCAGTCCCTAGAAAAATCTCTGGACATAATTAATTGTATTAATGGATCAAAAGAGATTTTATAAACCATATAATCATCCTCTTAAATGCTAAAAAGATTTTCAAAATGGAAAATTTGTTCCTTTTTAACTTCTTCAAACGCATGGCTTTTTGTAAAATAAACATAGAAGAATATTCAATTCATGTGATATATTTTGTCTATCTGAAACCCACAGCAAATATTACTCTTAACCCTGGGAGTCTAGAGGCCTTCTTATTAAAATCAGGAGTCACATGGATGCCAACATTGCTGTTATTCAAAGTAAATTTGGAAGTCCTTTCAAAAACAATCAGAAAAGAACATGTGTGTGTGTAAAAAAAAAATATATATATATATATACACATATATATGTTGGAATTAAGGAACATTATCACCATTCCCAAATGAAATGCACTAGTTTTTGGAAATCTGAAAAACTCAAATGAACAAATACTAAAAATAATAAATGATTTTGGTTTGGTCACCTGTAACAGCATGTGTGAAAATCAATAGCCATTTTGCATACCAATAATGACCAGTATATCATTCAAGATTCATTTGGCTGTAAATGACTGAAATCATTCTGAACAAAATCAGGCAAAATAGAGTTTATTGAAAGGATATGTAGTAGCCCAAGTGACCTTTGGTCCTTTGGTCCCATGAGCTGTCAGGGAAAGTCAAGGATGGCCATGAGCTCCTAGGCCTTGCATCTCCCAGAACCACGTCTTGAGCACTGGATGGTCTCTCTCCACCTCTTATTTGCTTTGCTCTGTTCATCATTTTCAGCGACATTCACTGTAACTTGGGTTCCTCCACCTAGTTTGTGGCATAGCATTCCCCAGCTCTCATGTCTCACCTCCCACATCTTCCACACCAGGAAAGGACTTACTCTCTAGGTCTCAAGGTTAAAGATCCTGGGAAAAGACACGGGCTGTCCTTGCTTGAGTGGATGCCCACCTTTTGACCAATCAACTGGAGAGTGGAGTCTATGAAGACATAACAGCTTCTGGTGAATCATATGGCTGGCATGGAGAATTGGAACACCCCCAAGAAGGAGAATGGGTACAGGTAATGAAATGTAAGAGAAAATAAAAGACCAATTTCAAAACAGTAATGAACATATTTAAGGATTTGAAAATGAATATAAGAAACATTCAGAAATGTTTGAAGATACTGGCAAAACTATACTAAAGGAAATAAAAGAAGACTAGCGCAGAAGTTTCCGTTAAAATTTTTCTTTAAATCCACCAGAAAACTTTTAGAAGTAATAAACGAATATGGTAAAGTTGCAGGATACAAAATCAACATACAAAAATCAGTTGCATTTCTATATACTAACAATGAAGTAGCAGAAAGAGAAATTAAGAATACCATCCCATTTACTATTGCAACAAAAAGAACAAAATACCTAGGAATAAACTTAACCAAAAAGGTGAAAGAGCTGTACACGGAAAACTATAAAACATTGCTGAAAGAAATTGAAGAAGACACAAAGAAATGGAAAGATATTCTGTGCTCTTGGATTGGAAGAATTAACAGAGTTAAGATGTCCATACTTCCTAAAGCCATCTATAGATTCAGTGCAATCCCTATCAAAGTTCCAACAACATTTTTCACAGAAATAGAACAAAGAATCCTAAAATTTATGTGGAACAACAAAAGACCCCGAATAGCTAAAGGAATCTTGAGAAAAAAGAACAAATCTGGAGGTATCACACTCCCTGATTTCAAAATATACTACAAAGCTATAGTAACCAAAACAGCATGGTACTGGCACAAAAACAGACACGCAGATCAATGGAATAGAATTGAAAGCCCAGAAATAAACCCACACATCTATGGACAGCTAATCTTTGACAAAGGAGCCAAGAACATACAATGGAGAAAAGAAAGTCTCTTCAACAAATGGTGTTGGGAAAACTGGGCAGCCACATGCAAAATAATGAAAGTAGACCCTTACCTTACACCATACACAAAAATTAACTCCAAATGGATTAAAGACTTGAATGTAAGACCTGAAACTGTGAAACTTCTAGAAGAAAACAGAGGCAGTACGCTCTTCGACATCGGTCTTAGCAACATATTTTCAAGCACCATGTCTGACCGGGCAAGAGAAACAATAGAAAAAATAAACAAATGGGACTATATCAAACTAAAAAGCTTCTGCACAGCAAAGGAAACCATCAACAAAACGAAAAGACAACCTAACAATTGGGAGAAGATATTTGCAAACCATACATCTGATAAGGGCTTAATCTCCAAAATATATAAAGAACTCATGCATCTCAACAACAAAAAAACTACCAACCCAATTAAAAAATGGGCAAAAGACCTGAACAGACATTTCTCCAAAGAAGATATACAGATGGCCAACAGACGCATGAAAAGATGTTCAAAATCATTAACTATCAGGGAAATGCAAATCAAAACTACAGTGAGATATCACCTCACGCCCGTCAGAATTGCTATAATTAACAAGACAGGAAACAACATGTGTTGGAGAGGATGTGGAGAGAAGGGAACTCTCATGCACTGCTGGTGGGAGTGCAAACTGGTTCAGCCACTATGGAAAACAGTATGGAGAGTCCTCAAAAAATCAAGGATAGAACCACCATATGATCCAGCTATTCCACTGCTGGGTATTTATCCAAAGAACTTGAAAACACCAATGCATAAAGATACACGCACCCCTGTGTTCACTGCAGCGTTATTCACAATAGCCAAGACTTGGAAGCAACCTAAGTGCCCATCAAGGGACGAATGGATAAAGAAGCTGTGGTATATATACACAATGGAATACTACTCAGCCATAAGAAACGATGAAATCCAGGCATTTGTGACAACATGGATGGACATCGAGGGTATTATGCAAAGTGAAATAAGTCAGAGGGAGAAGGTCAAATACCACCGTATGATTTCCTTCATTAAGTAGTAGATAATAACAACAATAAACAAACACATAGAGACAGAGATTGGATTGGTGGTTACCAGAGGGGAAGGTGGGAGGGAGGAGGGTGGAAGGGATAATTCGGCACATGTGTGTGGTGATGGGTTGTAATTAGTATTTGGGTGGTAAACATGATGTAATCTATGCAGAAATAGAAGTATAATGATGTACACCTGAAATTTATACAATGTTATAAACCAATGTTATTGCAATAAACAAAAAATTAAAAATAAATAATAAATGCCAATTAATTTAATAAAAATAAAAATAAAATTTTTCTTTAAATGGTTCTTTTATCACGTGTTAAAATGTATTTTAATTTGTAACAAAATGGCACCAATGAAGAAATAGATACATTAATAGAACAGTATAGAAAGTCTACATAGAACAAAAAATATGATATTTATACATGACAGGGATGGCATTGCAAATTGTAGGCTATAATGGTCTGGGAACAACTGTTTAACACCAGGAAAAAAGAAGCCTAATACAACACTTCAAAAGCAGAAAACATAAAAGAAAACACTAATAGATTTGGTTGCATAAAATAAAAATACCGTGTGGGCCAATAAAAAGAACACACTCAAATGGTTAATATCTTTAATATTAATTCTATTTTAAAGGTTGAATATCTTGGAAGTTAAGAACCAAATTGTTTTAGTAAATTCTTAGCTCTAAAATTTACAAGCTGTGTATCTTTGAACAAACTTCTTAAGCTTCCTCTGTTTCTCCATCAAAAAATGAAAGAAATAATAATTGTACCTACCTTATAGAGATGTAGTAAGGCTTAACAAAGATAGTGTGTGTAAAAGCTTAGAACGGTGTCTGGCACAGAATAACTGCCAAATAATGCCTATGATTAAATGTTACCCGTTAATATATAAAGGGTCTTTAAAACTTAGTAACAAAAAGTTAAGTACCCCAATAGAAAAGACATAAACTAGTAGCTAGTAAAGGATGTAATGGTTTATAACCTTATTATAAAGACTACATAATATAACAACAAATGTAAATAAATATAAAGAAATATAATAATGATATATAAATAAAGATAACAAACATAAAAATAACAATGAAGTGACATTTTTCATTTTAATATATACCAAAAATTGATAATAACAGAAAGAAGCAACAACTGTAATTGATATCTTTGGGAAAGTAAGTTGTCAGAACATATTTTTAAAGCTTAAAATTGTGCATGCCCCTTAACCTAGAACATCTACTTTGAATGTTATGTCTAAAGAAAATAATTAAGATTGTGCACAAAGTTTTCTCTGTAAGAGTTCATAACAGCACTGTTTATAACAGAAGAAATGCTATTAATGAACTGTTCAAAAGATAGTGGAGAACACCTGGAAATGAAATACCATGCTGCCCTCACAAATAAGGCTGTGGAAGGATATTTATCGTGTGAAAAGATTTCCAAAATATATTATAGATTTTAAAATGCGGATTAGGAAATTAGAACAGAATGATCTTTGTAAAGAAATGCACATATAGGATACACATATAGGATACAGGCAGGATACACAGAGAGCTACCTGGTTGCATGGAACTACAGGTTTTGTTTATTTATTCTCTGAGGCTATTTGTCTTTTTCTTTGATGAACATGTACTGTTTTGATAATAAGGTAAAGAAAAGCAGGGGAGATAAGAAACGGAATTCAAAGAAATAATTTCTATGAGCAGCCTAACTAATGTGGTCAAGATATATTTTAAGAGCAAGCTGGAGGCAATGCTGGGACCCCCCATTCACCAGACCACCAAGAGAGTTCCACTATTATGAATCTCAATTAAAAGCATTGCTGCCACAATAAAACATGCAACCACAGACACCAGGACTCCTTGCAGAGTGGCAGAGCATTCCATGTGTAAGCACAAGACTCACCAACTGGATACGTTTCCCTCTCCACGTGTTCCCAGAATTATTCAGCATGTACCCTTCACCAACATTCCATCCCCCTTCAGTTTGGGAAAGAGCATTTCCTGCTCTTTAATTTCACTCTCTTGTTCATTTTTTTCATTTGTTTATTTGGGATCTAAATTGGGGAGAAGGGGGGAACCCCAGCAGAGTTCTCTAAGAAATACCATTCCAATTAGACTTACATTTTATGACCCAAACATTTGTTCTGTCATTTAAATCCACAGATTGAATTCTTCATATTTATATAAAGATTTTATCATCCTTTTAATGTTAAATGTCTCTTTATAGAAGCAAGAGTCGTTAAGATATTTATGAAATGTCAGTAATCATTTTTCCAAGAAGGGAAAAGAATTAAACATGACTTCACGATTTCCCTCTGTTAAGAGAGAATGGCTGTGCCGTTAACACATAGAGAAATTGGAAGTGAGAACTGGATGCAGAAAAAGATGGAATTGGTTCAGTTGAGGAGAGTGAAGTGGGGGAATTCCAAATGGATTTATAAGAAAGATAAATGGGAATAAAAATGGAACAGGGGAGGAAGACCAAGACCTTCCATAGAGTTAAGTTTACTTTCTGTATACATCCATAAAAATGGATGAAAACCCCAAAACAATGCATAGGAAAAGAGACTTCAGAGCCCAAAGGAGGCCTAGTCAGAGAAAAGAAACAAAACAGAGTAAACTAGAGCAGTGCTCTAGATCCAAAATGGTTAATGAATGTTACGCAAAATAAGGTTTTCTGGTCAAATCTGTGAGGGAAACACTGAGGTAAACCTAGTCAAGAAGATTTATTCACCCTAGGACTTTATAGAGCCTTAGATACACAAATTTGCCTGGGGTTCTGGAGTATGTTGCCGAATTTCCCAAACTTAAAGGCCCAGAGAACACTTATTGAAAGTGAAATCTATTGCCTTCTCATGGAATGAGTGTTCTAAGATATAGAGTTTGGGAAACACTGGTGTAAAGGTATGGAGAGAATTTGAAAAGGGTGTGAATGGTTATCATATATCGCTCACAGAAATGCATGGCTTAATTACTTAATGACTTAGAAGTCTCGTTACCATCCAAACACAGCTGGAGTTCTTTGAAAGATTAGGATCTTCTCTTATTCCAGGGTCTAAAAGTTATGTCTACAGTGAGAATTTGACACTTTAAAATATTATTTGAAGATGTATTTGAGTAACTCTGATCATAATGTAATAACTGAGGTTCTCCATTTTGCTTCCCACATAAAGCCCATTGTGACTAAGGCATCTGGCCTCTACTGGAATATCCTAGTAACCTTTACATGATGTTTTATTGTTCCCAAGCCCTTTTCTCATGCAGAGAAGAAGAAAAGATGAAAAGAAAGGAAAGAAAAAAGAAAAAGAGAGGGGAGGGAATGAAGGAAGGGAGGGAGGGAGGGAGGGAGGGAGGGAGGAAGGAAGGAAGGAAGGAAGAAAGGAAGGAAGGAAGGAAGGAAGGAAGGGTGGAAATTGATAAACAGAAACCTCATTAAAATGGAGTCAGGAGGCCAAAAGCGGAGCTCTCATGCCCTTCGTTGTTGTCAGTTGACAGGGGAGCCCAACAGGAAGAAGAAAGACTTCCTCTTCTTAATCAACAAGAGGCTCAGCCAATGAGAGACAGTCATAACTCAGCCAATGAAAAGCCACTACACTTAGACCTTCCAGTCTCCTCCAATGGACTCTCTGTTTACAATATCCCTCCCAACTTCATCTCCCCTTTTATAGAAGAGTTTCTCCTCCCCTTGCTGACAGGACTTGCACAGTGGCTGGCCATGGTTGCGGACCCCCAATCGCAACTCTTTGCTGACCCCAAATAAACCCATTTTTGCTGAAGAAATAACTGGCTATTTGTTTAAAGGTCAAAGGAAGGAAGGAAGGAAGGGAGGGAGGGAGGGAGGGAGGGAGGAAGGAAGGATGAGAGGGAGGGAGGGAAGGAGAAAGGAAGAAAGAGAGAGAAAGAGAGAAGACTAGTTTGTTTTCTGTCTATGACCTGCATACAGAGAATAATTTATCCCCATTCAAATTTCATAAAATCACTTGAAGAGCTGAAAACAATTGTTAAAGCTGAAAATATCTATGTATCTTGTCTCAGATCTCACTTAATTCTGATGCCAAGAGAAAACAAGGAGGAATGTGAGTGGGGCTGAAAATAGAGTCTCATCTCACCTCCAGAGCCAAAAGTCTGTTGTTTCCCCCTTAGATTTCCCTCGCAAATGATTTGAAAAGAATAAATTTCTCAGGGCAAATAAGTTAGGAAGGCTCCGTTGTGGTAATGACTGGCAGAGGGCATTGATTTGGGGTAGGATATTGGCTGTCAAACTGCCACCAAGGCAAGGAGAGAACCCCAGTCTGTCTTTGATATGGAAATTCAAAGGGTGAGATTGCTGTTGAATGGGCTTATGCAGCCTCTGCTGTGAAGAATAGAAGCAGAGTCAATAAGTCCTATTCTTGTTCCTGGAAGCGGCTTGGAATTCGGCTTCCTGTGAGCCAGATCCTTTTGATTCTACTGACATCTATGGGCTGTGACTTAACTGTGCTTTCTTTTTCTTTACATACCCATTGTCCCAATTCTTCTATTTTTTAACGGTTTTTATATGAAGTTTTTTAAAGACAATGGAGTAAACCTACTGTCTGTTCAAATGTGGTGCTCCAAGGACTGCCTGCCTTTCCAGCCCCCGAGACAGGTGAGGAAGAAAGGATTCTCATACCAAAAACTACACCCTGGGTTTAGGCTCCTTCAGCATTGACTTTTCCATGAGTGTCTCATTCTCCATCCTGCTTTGCTTCAGTCACTTATGAGAGAGAGTTTATATGTACAAAGTATTCCTGGCATACGGAGAGTACATAGCTTTGGGATATACTATCTTCATTAGTATACTATACTTCCCCTACTTATTACCCAAGATTGACTAATACTGTATCATCAACATAACTGTAAGGACCAACAAGTAATTTTTTGACACCTGGCAAACAAAGCTCTTGAAGTAAATCTGGAGAGCCTTTCCGGACTTCAATGAAGGTTGATCCTCCTCCGGATTTTCCATTTTGAAACACTTGGCCATTCTATTCTCTCCTCTCTTTCCATCCCATTTCCATCATCTTTGTCCTTCCTTTGATAACTCCTGCTCCATTTGTAACAATGCCGTCAACTCCAGTCATCAACTCAGACTATACGCTCATTCTCTATCCCAACATCCGTTTCTGCTCCAGCCTTCAGAATCACACCAGTCTTAGAGCGTACACATGCACTGTCCGGGCACTCTCTTCCTTGACTTGAGACCCCATTTATTTTTGAATGCAGAAGACTCCACCCCCTTTTTAAAATGTCTTGTCACATGTCAACATTTAACTCTGCAAGAAAGAAGGGGATTTTTCTTTCTGAATCAAACAGCCTAGCTTCTTTCAACTGCACTGAGTGTGAGCACAAATCTTGCATTCAAAATAATGAGAAAATTAGCAAATCACAAATATAAATATGAATAGTAGCATGTTCCAGCGGGCTAGGCTTCAGCCAAGAGCTCCAGTGGCCCATAGCCCGAGATTCAGCGCTCAGTGATAGTCGAGGACGTGCATGCCAAGTGGGAAGACACTCACCCTTTTCCTTTCTGGGACAATCTGGAACCACAAACGACAACCACAACCAAAACTAGAAGGTTATAAGACACACTCTTGGTTAAAAATCCACCTAAATGAGAGGAACCATGGCACACGGACCCTTACACTTCCTCTTTACCTGTAGGCATGATGTAGTAGAAAGATCATGGACTTCAGGGTCTGATAAAGCTGGGTTTGAAACCTGGTTCTGCTACATTCTATATGGGTACGCCTAAGCAAGTCATTTACTTTATCTAAGTCTTACATTCATCAGCTGTAAAATGTAAAGGACACGGATTTGAGAATCCAAGTACTTACATTTCTGACATAAGCTACACTCTTCATAGGTCTACTCTCAAACTAGCCATCATATAGCTTAAAAGGAGGTTTTAATAAAAGAAAAAAAGGTCAACAATCCTTCAATAGTAAGAAAAGGTCAAACCATCTTGGGACCCTCTGGTGCATTCCCTGATGTGTCCTCTTCTTCCCCAAGGTGTCCTACATCCCTGGTTCCCAAACCTGGCTGATGACCAGCATTAAGTGGAGAACTATCATAATTATGTGTCCCTGAGCGCTAACCACTTGATCGGTCTAGAATTGGGCCAGGAATTTATATTTTCAGTAAGTACGCCCAAGGTGATATTGGTGATCAACTAGGTTTGGGAATTACTGGCCTCCCTATAGAACAATCTGGGGGTTCCTTTGAGATCAGGGAGTGATTAATACATTTATCCAAGACCTTTTCCTTTACTCCCAAGCTGCTAAACCAAGAAAACCCTGCACCTAAGACTGCCTCACATTTTTGTGTGTTTTAAGAAAAACAGACCCATTTATGGGTTCTCTGAGATTGAGTGCCACAGAACTGTGTAGAGCTCCCTCCTTGTCCTTTAAATTTGATTTCTAGCCAGAGCTAAAAGTGAATCATCATCACTCAGGTAGGCTAACTGAATTCTCAGTCCAGGCCTGATGTGTCTGAATTCTTAGAAGAATGTTGAGCGTCCCTTACCTTAAGAACCACATCCAGGCTTGCTGCCCAAGGATTCACGAGCTACTCCCTCCCCACCCAGGCTAAGGGTAGATGTAGTTAAATTATTTGCCAACCACTTTCCCGGTGTAATTAGATTCAAAACACAATCCAGCCCATACAAGTTATGGGTATTTACTCTAAAAATAAGCCTTTCATTGAGGAAACACACAAAACATCAGCATTCCAGCTAAGTAATGAGCCACAGTCTTAAAAGACCTGGCTTGGATTTGAAACACAGGAGCCAAAAGGTTGGAATTCAGTACCCAAGAGTGTGTGTTACTTGTAAATTGTATACTTATGCCCAGTCTCACACCAGGATTTCCACCGAAGTCCCTAGAGATTAATTAATATGTAATGAAAATATACCTTTTCTATATACCACATTGCCTTCCTTCTCTTCCACATAATGCATTAAAAGATGCTAAATCCCATAGGACGATTTTTAAACGAGGGATTGTTTCAGCCTGGAGGTTAAAGGAGATGACAAATGTACTCAGTGTGAAAATCCGCCACCTAGAAAACTCAAAGCAGAATTGACTTGGTATTGGATTCAATCCCCTGACTTTGCCACAGCCCCCTGGGCTCCATTCCCCCTTCTCTATTCGGGCAGAGGAGAAGCTGACAGCTTAAACAAAGCCCTGGGTGAACAAAGGACCCTTTTAGAGATGAGTCTTAGCTGTCCCTCACCCCAGCCTCACCCCAGTCTCCTACCCCTTAGCCCAGAGTTTCAGGTCAGAGTTATTTCATCCCAAGGAATAACTGAAGTCTTTGGATGATGAACACTAACTCTTTAGCATCCGTTTTTAAAAATCCACCATTAATATAGAGTGACACTGAATTCCCTGGTAATCGGATTAGGGTTTATTGCTCAAACTGTCATTCAGAGCTGAAGCCCCTTTATCTCTTTGCTGATATGAAGCTAAGCTTCTTGACTCACGTTGCTGCTGTCTCTTTGGAGTCATCGAGAATCTGACTTCTTCAAGCCAACAATTTTATTTGCTTAATCTTGGGTGAAGAGATTAAGGATTTAGAGATTTTTCAACATCCTTGGCATTCCTAGTGAGAAGACAGATTCCTTCCTCCTGTAGGCTTTCTCCCTCTGCCACCAACACACACACACCCCAAAGCAATGCAAACATTTGACACACACACACTGTAACACACATACGCAACACACACAGCACAACACACACATACCCAACACATTACGTACAAAAACACACGCTGCACACACATAATTTAAGAGAAAAAAGAGGAGTTCATCTCTGCTGGTTGTTGCATCAAAAAGTGGCATTTCCACAGATCCAGTGGAGCAATTCTCAAAGTTTAGGAGGCCATTGAAATCAGCTGGCCAAAATTAGGCACTTTTGTTGCAGGACCTGTGAACAATCAGGGTGCTTATACCCGTATGGTCTGTCAGAGGTCAGCTTTAACCACAGCCTGGCAGCTTCCAGATGGAGATCCCAAGAGATTAGTGTGGAAAAAAACTGGAAAACTTTCTATTACCAGGGCCTGATCAGTAACCCTCAGCAAATTCCCTCCTATTCATGCGTCCTTCAGTCACCACTTTGCATTGGGTAGTGTTTCATCCCAACCACGCTCTCTGGTTCCACTCAACCTCCATCCAGTGACAAAGCAAGGTAGCCACCGCAGGAAGATTAAACTCTCTCCTAACTTGAGGACCAAAAGTGAAATTTTTTATTCAAACTAGAGGTAATTCAGAATAGAGGGACTAAGACGGTCACAACTTGATAAAGCACATAAAAGAACATGGGAAGGAGAGTCAGATGAACTCAAATCTCCCTATGTGACCTAGCACAGGTAACTTGTCCTTTCTAAAACTGAGTTTCTCTATCTCTAACGTGGGGATAATGACAGATTTATATCGGCTTTGCTTTCCTTTGCAATTGTCTGTGGGTCAAACGAAATAATGCATTAAAAGCTCTGCACGCTAATAAGGACTGGTCATCAGTAATTCATATAACCATTGTAATCACTGGAAGAGTCTGGAAAAGCAAAGGGTAAATAGATGCTTATGGCCACTTTCAAAATTTAATCAGTTATGGGGAAGAGACAACAGATTTGCCTTGTACATGTTCAGGGAAGAACTAATGCCAATATTCAAATTACAAAGAGGTGGATTTCAACTCAGTTCATTGCAACTCATTTCCTTAGGCACTAATTGAGCACATCGTGTGTGCTAGGCATTCTGCCAGGTGCTCACCTGCTTTCCAGGAGCATGCGTAAAGGGAAGTCAAGGACAGGAGCTGACATTGAGTTAGATATAAATAATGTGTAAGGCTTCACCAGGAATACACGGGGTAAAGACTATGCCATGGAGGGAAACAGCCCGTGAAAAAGTCCATAGGTAAGAAAGTGGGAGCTGTGTTTGGGGAACAGTGACTACTCTTGGTGCATCATCAGAGGGTATATAACGCAACAGCAAAGGATCTGCAGATGAGACTTGCCAGATAAGCTGAGATCAGGCTGTGAAAGGCTTTGTCCATCACACTAAGGGTTACTTTCTATAGGCAATGGAAGTAGTGGAAGTTTATAGGCAATGGAGCACAGGAGTAGACGCGTGTTTTAGAAAATGTCTATTACCTATCACTCACCCCTGATAAGGCCTGAGGATACAAACATGAAGAAGATACTGTGCCTTCAGAGGGAGAGACAGACACATGTTCTTCTCTGCAACCTCACCCCCAACTGTGAGAGCTATCTCCCTGAAAACCTCAGGTTAGGAAAATTCAAGGTATCTAAACTTAAGCCCTGCAGAGTAAGGGGATCACAGACACAAATGAGCTCAGGAAAGCTCTTATAAATATGTTCCTGTTCACAATTATAAAGGCTTGCCACTAAATCTGAAGTGTACCAATGACATTTCTCTGAAATTGGTAAAAAATAGTTTTCATTCATATTTTGTGCTTAGTAACACATCTGTTGAGATGCACGTAAATCCACTTTGCTTTGTTGCTGATAGACTGCACACTGAGCTGCACCTCCCTCAGCATAGCCTCAGCACTAGCTCTGCATCTAAATGTCCAATAACTTCAAGTTTATGGCTCAGAGTTGTAGGGTCCCTCCTCCTTTAACTCTAGCTGTCTCTAAGACGCAGAGTAGGGAAGTTGGATATGCTGACTACGTAAATGTACATTATTAATGCCAAGCACTATTTCCCACCCTTCCTCCCCTAAGTTGTGGGTTATATCACCCAACGGTGATACACATCTGGATATATGGTCTGGATCACGTCATGCCATAACACGCACTGTCAACTCATCACACATCTCTCAGTGCCTTTGTGCCTCAAAGAAATGAGAAAACAGTTCTCCACTTCTGTCCTGCTTTTCCTGAACTGCCTTTATCTCTCCCAAGCTTCCTTGCCAAAATCTCTATATCATTCTGCTATCTACTTTACCTCCTGCACTTGTGTCTGAGGGAAAATTAATCTTTATATGCTGAAATTTCATATTAGCAGAAATTGGGACTCCTGATGGCAATGCAATGTGATAAAAGTGCTATTGGAGACTATTCTTTAGTGTTCATAGATGTATAAATAGTTGTTCAGGAAGCAGAGTGAGCAATAGCCATGGTATCTTATCCATGAGGATGTTTTCAACTGCCAGAAGCAAAATACTTGACTAAAAGTGGCTCCAATAATATTATCTCCCATAACAAGATGCCCGGAAGAAGGTAGCTGTGGAGTGAGTGTAGTGGATTCAAGGACCTAGGCTCCTTCCGTCTTTCTCCTCCATCAGCCTATTCACTTGGTCCTTAGGCTTACGTACTCATGATCACAGAGATGGCTGTTGCAGCTCCAGGCATCATGTCTTCACCCAAAGACATTCAAAGGGAATAAGATGGGCCCTTTCTCTTTATGCATCTCTGTTAATTGGCTCCCTAGAAGCTTCCCAGAGGATTCCCTTTGATCCCATTGACCTACTTTAGATCACATGCCCAAGCCCAAGCTGCACGAAGCCTGTAGAAACAAAGACTTGATATGACCAGCCTTATATGAGAGTGGGCGGCCTCGGTCATGAGCAGGCAACCAGCAGTAGGGTGACCAACTCATCCTGGTTTGCCCAAGACTTACCTGGTTTTAAAACTGGAAGCTCCACATCCTGGGAGCTCAATCCTGGGCAAACTGGATGGTGTCACCCATCTGTCACTGCGGACACATGTAGGGTAGTGGAGGAGTGGAACAGGCGGTAAAAATATGTCTATAGCCTCAGGAAGGGGGTTGAAGTGCTGTAAGTGGCCTTTGGTTGGGGAAAGAGGGACTGTTGTATGAGCTCCCCTGAGCAGAATGGACAGGTCGTGACTAACATTTGGATGTAAGGTGTGAAGGAGAGCCAAGTGTCACTGATACTCTGGGGGTCCTGTCTTAAGCAACGAGAATACCCACTCATTATCTCACAGTTCCATGGGTCAGAAGTCTGGGCACAGTGTGGCTCAGCTGGGTCTACTGCTTAGACTCTCACAAAGCTGAAATCAAAGGCGCCAAGCTCTTTCAAGTTGTTGGCGGAATCTGTCCCTCGTGGTTATAGGACTGAGGTCCCACATGGTTCCCTTCACCTTCAAGCTCTTTACCAACTTGAATCTCTGATTTTCCTTTATGTTACCCGCTAGAGTAGGATTTCTGCTTTTAAGGGCTTCTGTGATTAGATTAGGCTCATCCGATAATCCAAGATAATTTCCCAATCTCAAAGTTAGCTGATTAGTAACCTTAATTACATCTGCAAAGTCCCTTTTGCATTGCAATGTGACGTAGTCACAGGAATAACACCATGGGGTGAAGGTCACGGGGGCCAAAAATTCTGCCTAACACAGATGGCTAGGTGGAACAACCGGGAGGTCATTGGTGACATTTTGCCACAGCAAAGAAGAAAGAGGTTTCTAACGATAGAAGTCAGCCTACAATTAGATGGTCTGTCTTATAAAACACGGAGTCCTCCACCCAGGAAAGAACTTAGTGTCATTTGGAATGCTTTTAAGGAAATTCCTGCACTGAGGAAGGATAGGACTGGATGATTCCTGAGATGCCATCTAACTCTAAGATCCTACAATTCCAGTTTCCCAAATTGCTGTAGTCCTGCCAAGTGGAGGAAAATATAATATGTTTGATTAATGACAAGACAAAATTTTTCAGAAAATGATCAAAACATTCTAATACAGATGTTTTGACTTTCTGTGCAAACCACGTGCAGTAAAACTTGAAAGCAAGGAGTTGCAGAAATTGACCTTTCCTTTCCTATTTCACGGAGTTATTGGTTCTGAGAAAAGGCATGGAGACCCTTAGAGATTCCCAATATTGCCTGTCTTAGACTAGACCCCAGGTGATTGGACAATATTATGAAACACGCCCTTGGAAGAGGCTGTTAGGATATATCACCAATTTGTAGTTTTAGGGACCTTTCCCCTTTAGACGACAGCCAGAGTGCTGAAAGTGGAAACAGACTCTGTGGCCCGCCCTGAGACCTGGCTTTTATTGATGGTGAATTCAGGGAAGCAGTTGCAGGCTGGGTGGAGCTGTAAGGAGCAGGGGATGAGAGATCATGTAACTTTGCTTTGAAAAAAAGAAAATCCCATGGCTCTAAAATGCTGTAACAGTGGGAATTTAAATAGAATATCTCCTTCACACATTAAGCGAACTCTAACACCAAAGTAAGGTCCAGGACAGGATGAAGGACAGCATGACTTAGACAATGTAGGCTGAAATGCAATAACCTCGACTATCTGGTGCTCAGATCAGACAGCAACATGCAGCAAACCCTGGTAGGAAAACTGTCATGAGGGTAGGTAAATTCTGGCCCCTTGCTTACCTAGAAAGGTGAAGGGAAGAACGTAGGCTCTCCATCCTGCATAACTTTGGAAAGCATAATATTTCACCTGGCAGAGCTGAACACGCAAGACTAGAGTAAGTCAGAATGTGTCCAAGGGATGGGGCTGCAAGAAAGGGAGCCCCAAAACACACAGTCAGTCTCTGAACAAAAGAACCAAGACATCACATCTTCCCGAATGGAGCAGAGAGTGTCAGGTAATAATAAATAAACAGTAGAAAGTGCTAAAATGAAAGTGGAGAGGTTGAGGGAGTTGACAGAGGGAAGTGGTTATGGTAACAGATACAATGTATAGTGCACTCACCGTACACCAGGTAGACACTCCACCATATGTGTATGATCTCATTTCACTTGCGCAACAAGGCTATGAGTAAGTAACCTGTTTATGTTCAACAGATCTAGAGGGAGGCAGAGCCAGGACATGACCCACCACAGCTGATTGTAGAACATACACTCTTAAGCATGATGTCACTCTTACACAGCTTAGAAACAGCATGACTCAGAAGGCTGAATTCCCAGAAATGTTTTTAGCTTTGTCACAACTATCTCTATAAAACCATGAGAATATAGGATCTTCATGTCCAACAGGATCACAGTGGTCACCCTTGCTCCCAATTCCCTAGCCCATATAGGTTACCTTCTATGGCACCATTACCAGCTGACCCTCTTAACTGCCTATGTCTGAAACTGAACCCATTTCCTCACAGACAGGTCATTCCACTGCTGGCCATTTATAACTGTTAGAAAATTCTTCCACATATAAAGCTGACATCAGCCTGCCTTTTAATTCCTGCTGTCCATTGTTCAAAAGTCTAGAGCTATACAGGAAAAGCCTAGCATTTCTCTACGTATAAAAGGCATGACAGAGCTGAAGGCAGCTATCACTGTCCCAAGTCCTCACTTCTCCAGGAAAAATATTGTCAATTCCTTCAACTATTTTGAAAGAACGAAGACTACCAATTTCACCATTGCCACAGTCATCAACACCACAATTACTGCTGCTACCACCAACCCTTCAAGAATGAAGAAAAAAGAAAAGTACCGAGACATATGAAAATATTTAATAGGTCAAAGAAAAGCACCCAACCAAAAGATTCATAATAATTGTCTCACTACAAAAAAATGATACAAGAAGAAATAGAGGCTCAAAAAGTTTGAATAGATATTCACCAAAGAATATATGTGAATAGCAAATATGCCCTAAAGCATCCCTCATTTGGGAAATGCAAATTAAAACCAAAATGAAATACCACTACACAACTACTAGAAGAGCTAAAATTAAAAGACCGACAATATCAAGTGCCGACAAGGATACGGAGCAACTGGAACTCTCACACCTTGCTAATGGGAATAGAAAATTGTAGAGACCGTTTGGAAAACATGTTGGTAATATCCTATAAGGTAATGACGCACCTGTCATATGATCTACCAATCTCACTTCTAGAAATTTATTCAAGTGAAATAAAAATGTATGTGATTATTTATTCATAATAACAGAAAACTAGAAACAATGCAAATATCTTTCAATTGGTGAATGAGTAAACAAATTGTGGTACCTGTATACAATGTAACACTACTCCACAATGAAAAGGACAAACTACTGATTCACGCAACATATAGATGAATCTTAAATGCATTTTTCTAAGAGGAAGAAGCCAGAACCAGAAGGTTACATATTGTATGTTTACATTTATAGGCTATTCTGGAAAAAGCAAAACCAACCAACAAAAAAACAGATCAGTGTTGCCAGGGGTTGGGTAAGGGTGAGGGGTTTACTACAAAGGGCCAGCACAAAGGGATTTTGTGGATGATGAAATTTGGTCTGTATCACAATTGTGGTGGTGGACACATGACTATGTCTTTGTCAAAACCCATACAACAGAAAGAGTAAATTTTACTATATGTGAGTTTTAAAAAATCAATCAAGATATGAGGGTAACAAAAAATAGAATACAAACCATAAAAAATGAACCTGAGTGTGTTACAAATTAATAAAGTAACCACCATGAAGGGGACAAGGAAGAAAACTAATCTAAGTAACTTTGGAAAACTATAATTTGACCAGAAATTGTAAGACTAAAGACAAAAAGAACCATACACTGATATTGTACTCTAGTTAGTAATTTTTTTCTCACAGAGATATGGGCTAACAATTCTAAAAATACTTTATATGTACCCTAGGGCTGAACAAATAAATAGATATATTGTATATAATGAAAGCTAGGTTTCTCCTGTTGGATAAAGAAGTTACAAATAAGGAAAGAGGAAGGATAGAATGAGCCCTGTGGTGTTGTATTGGAATTAGAGGTATCAGTATGAACGCATGGGATTTTTAAAAATAGATAACATTAGAGAGAGACAGACACAGAGACAGAGAGACAGAGATTTCTGTTTATATGTAGGTTAATATATATTCATGTACTTCCAATCTCTTTCCACTAGGAAAGGGCCTAGAAGCAGTGAAATCTCAGTAGCGATGAGCACACCCAGTGCCTAGATCTTGGTTTCTAAATACCATTCTTTAATAAAAAGAGTTAGGGCTTTTTGGATAAGTAGCTAATTCCGGAGCTGGGACAAGAAAAATACAAGATGAACCTGTAGCATTCTCTAGTGTCAGAAAACACGAAAGTGTTGAAGAGAGAGTAGGGGCATGTCAAGAGGATATAGGAGCCAATCTGAGAAAGCTTCCAACAGCCAAAACTGGAATAATTTGAACAGCAAAGTAAATAAAAATAGTATTGGATTATAATCAATAGAATAAAATAAATATCCATGAGCTCATACACATATAAATAAATAACTGAATAAGTAAATAAATGGTGGAGAAAGGACAGCTATTCCCTATAGGAGAATTCCAATTAACAAATGCAGAAGAAAATAGAAAATAACCAACACTAATAATTGGAGACAAGATCCACTGATGGATGTTAAAATTGGATGGCAAACGTTTGAGTAGAAACAGGTATTTGAATAGTCTACAAGAATCTCCTCAAGATATGCAACAATAGATAGAGAGGATAGAAAAGAGAAGGGAAGGGAAGGGAGGAGAACAGAGATGAGGAGAGGGGAGGGGAGGGGAGGGGAACAGAAGAGAAGAGGAGAGGAGAGGAGAGGAGAGAAACGAGAGTAACTTTACTTTGGAGAAAGCTGGCAGAAAGTGATCCAAGTTGGGCCGGCCCTGTGGCTTAGCGGTTAAGTGCGTGCACTCCGCTGCCGGCGGCCCAGGTTCGGATCCTGGGCGCGCACTGACGCACCGCTCCTGCGGCCATGCTGAGGCCGCGTCCCACATACAGCAACTAGAAGGATGTGCAGCTATGACAGACAACTATCTACTGGGGCTTTGGGGGAAAAATAAATAAATAAAACCTTTAAAAAAAAAAAAAAAAAAAGAAAGTGATCCAAGTTAACATCCAATAATAAGACATGTCAACATCACATATCCCCTGCACTAGGAAGGGGCACATAACTTCTGTGGCATTCTTAACAAAAATCCATAACCTCAATCAAATCATGAGAAAACATCAGACAAACCCAAATTGAGGGAAATTCTACAAAATAACTTATCAGTACTATTCAAAAGCATCAAGGTCCTGAAAGATAAAGATAGACTGAGGAACAGTTCAAATTGAAGGAACTCAAGGAGACTTGACAACTGAATGCAATGTGGGGCCCTGGATTGGAAAACATTAGCCAAAAAACGGGTGAAATCTGAATAAAGTTTGTAGTTTACTTAACAGTATTATCCCAATGTGAATTTCTTAGCTTTGATAACTGTAGCACGCTTATATAAGATGTTACATTACATTAGAGGAAGCTGGGGCACTCTACTAATTTTGCAACTTTTCTGTAAATCTCAAAATATTTCAAAATAAAAGATATAAAAAAAGTCAATTACAGACTCTTTGGAAAATAACAATAATATTTAAAGTTATGTTGTGCAGCCAAAGCTAAACTCAAAGAGAAATTCCTACTCTTAAATGCCTTTCATTATTAAAAAGAAAGAATGGAAATAAAAGAACTAAAAACTTTTCTTTCATGAAGTTTAAAAATATGCACATATAGACATACATCCGTAAAAGGAGAAAGGAATAAGAAGGATAAAAGCGAGTATCAAATACACTGAAGAAAAGAAAAATAGAGTAATGCTAAATGAATTAAAAAGAGAAAACACAAGTACACAACTTAAAGGCTAAGAAAAGAATATTACTATTTATATCCATTTATATCCATGGATAGAGAGACAATTTTTCAAACCCTAAACAAATACTGTGTATTAACTTTTAATTTTAATTAATGGAAACTATTCCAGGAAAACGTAAATTATGAAAATTGACACATAATACATAGGAAAGTTAAAAAGGCTAATAATGATGGAAGAAATAGTAAAAAAAAAAAAAACTGTTAAAGACCTACACACAATGAGTCCTAGTCTTAACTAGTTTTATAAATGAGTTCTTTCAAATGTTCAAGGAATAGTTAACTCTTATGTCAAGTAAACTGTTTAAGAGCACAGAAAAAAATAGAAAACATATCAAGTCATTTTCCAAAATGAGAATGATTCTGATGACAAAAACCTGGTAAAGTACAAACATTAAAATGTTTGTTTTGTATATCTAATTACTGTTTCAGAATTTCAATTCTCACTTTTAGAATTTTGTTCAATTCCTTTCAAATTTAGAGATTGAGAAAAACAGAATAAAAATAAGTATAAACGACATTTGAGTCATTCTATTTTTTCTGTGTTATCTCTTAACTTGGACACCACTGCCCCAGGGAGGGGACTGATTCGTGCCTTACCATTCTTGTTCTGGATCATCTAGGAGGCCCTGTCTTCTTGGTGTTTTCCAAGCCCAGCACTTTTCTACTCTTCATTCTTACCAGCCTCTCTTTTCCATCTGTACTTTGTATTATGTCCCCGCTTATATCTCTTGTACATGTTCTTTTAAAATGTGAATTAATCAGAAAGTCTAGCCACATTGATTTCTATAGATGTCTCTTCCTTCCTCATCAAAAAATCATTTGTAATTATGTTGTCAGAATTTAATTTTTGAGACTATTTCATCCTTTGTGGGCTATAGTCCCTTATAATGATTTCAGGTTTGGAACAATGGCTCTTTTCTCTGTAAAGCTTTTGAGATTTGAAGACCACAGGACTAGGATGCATGTCTAATGAGTCAGGCTTCCCTTTGGTGTTTGTGAGATGATGTACTTCCTTCCTCCCGAAGTTTCTTTCAATTCTACTTAACCAATGACTCGGTTCAAGTTGATCAAAAATAGCAATTTTGATACTGGCTCAAGACGAGGTTGACATAAGGGAAGCCATATTGTAGAAAAGAAACCCTATTGTAACTTCGAATGACCTCTGACAAACTAACCCAGCTGGATCTGCACCCTCCAGGAGATCTAACTGCTCTGTAGATTTTACGACCCCTGCTTGTGCATGTACCTCCCAGCTGCGATAAGATGATAACTTTGTTCTTTTGAGATCCTTGGGAATGTGATGACCCGGGAACAGAGAGTCTATGCTGATAGCCATCATCAATGACAACTGAAAGATCTGGTGTGGCACTCCCAGTTGGTAATACCAGAAGGTCAACATTCCTAACCCCCTCCCCTATAACCCACCGGCCTGTATAACTGCTGTAAGATTTTGTGCCCCCTTGAAATGGTTCTTTCAGACACGAATCAGCCATCTTCCCCTCTGCGAGCAAGCTGTAGTAAACTGCCCTTTCTTTTCCACCATCTTGCCTCTTGACGATTGGCTTTTGTCTTGCAGTGAGCAGATCGTGCCCTTTGTGTGGTAGCAATTTCACTATACTTACTTTTTTAACTTTCAAGATGTAGGATTTCCCAAATCTCGATTTTTTTAAAAAAAGAAAGTCTTCATGCTCCATATTTTTCACGTATAAAGCAGGCCTAAGCTGGTATCCATTTCTCTTAGACTAGTACTAACAGTGTTAAACTACTAGAAATTTAAAGAGCCTAACTAGCCCTCAGGAAGATCTCTTACAAAACTAATTAACCTCAAACGACTCTGCTTTCACTCTGCCAGTTTTAGAGTGCCCCACGGTCACTTCTGACTGTCGGTCCAAGAGATAGGACGGAACAGTTTCTCCCCACTGGGCTCCAGAGAGCAGCGGGGTGATTATGGAGGCTCGGGGGTTTCCAGTGATGATTCTTAAACACAAAGGCAATTGATCAAGTGCGAATCCCTGGCAGAGCCAGTCTCCCAGACCCAAGCACGGAGACCCCAGGAGTCAAAGGCCTTGTTGTGAAACTGCATCCCGTCCTCGCTGGAGAGAAGCTGCAGTAAAACAGCAGGACTGCTGCCAACAAAATGCGAACAGGCCGCCAAACACCCCTGAGCACTTAGGGACGACACTGAGGGGCGACCTCTCCCACTGTGCTCAGCCACTGAGCTGAACCCAATGCGGAGGAAAATGACAAGTGTGCGCCAGGATCATTAATTTGTATTTCTTTTTTTTTCCTTGTCTCCTTCCGTCTCACTGCCTGCATTCCAAACAAGGTGCTAAGCCCTTAGTGGGTGTTTTTTTTAAAGTTTTTTTAAAGTACAAGAAAAAAAGATAAAGTGGCATATCTGTGTACCTACTATCCAGAATTAATAAACATTAACTTTTTCCCACTTTTGCTTCAGAATTTTTTTAAACAATAGATGTAAAACATTACAGATAGAGTACCCTTTGTTCCCATCTCCAGTGCTATTCCTTACACTTTCCCGAGGAAATTGTATGCGTATATATATAAATACACATACATATACACATATATGTATGTATAAACAATTTTATAATGTTTTGTGGGTTTTTTTAATGTACATAAATATACTATATAGCACATTCCTCCCCCGCTCCATATATATGTATGTATATATACATATATACAGACACACATACATATATGGATAAACCCTATATGTGTATATAAATACATATATGGATAAACAACACATATAGTTCTTTTTGGTTGTATTGAAATGTAAATAAATGCATCATAAGGAACACATATCTTCTTGTTCTCTCTCAACATTATGTTTTGGGCATGTGTAGCTATGTTGACGCATTCCACTTGGTTCACTCATTTTCCTTTCTCTGTAGTATTCCAGAGCGTGAGTATCCCATAACGTATTTATCCACTCCCTTATTGGTAGGCATTGGTGTTGTTTCCAGTTTTTTGCTATTACAAACAGTGCTGTCGGGAGCATGTCCTCCAGGACACGTCTGTGAGAGCTAAGCATATGTATCTAGAAGCGGAATTGCTCATCCAGTGCAGAGGTCAGCAAACCAGATAGTAAATATCTTAGGCTTTGCCTGCCACACGGTCTCTGTCACAACTACTCAACTCCACCTCTGTAGCATGAACACAGCTGTGGACAATACAATACAATAGCGAGTGAGCACCGTTGTGGTCCGGTAAAACTGCCAGCTGCTGTCCTAGAGTGTGAGCATCTTTGAGATCACTCAGTATGGCCAAATAGCTCCCCAAAGCGGCAGTGCCCATTAAGACTTCCCCGGCAGCCCTGTTGCCACATGTTCTCTCTTCATAATTTCTTGCCGTCGAGTCTTTTGCAGAGCTGAAAATAGAAGTTGCTTCAGGTGAACAGATCCTCATGTTTTTTAAGAGCTTGAATTTGTTGAAAAGATTGTATGTTTGGGGTTCGGAGAGAAAAGAGGAGTGTGAGAGTGTGTGTGTGTGTGTGTGTGTGTGTTAAGAGAGAGAGATGAGAGAGAGAGAGAAGAGACGTTGAAGGCCACCAGAGGAGAAGGGGAGAGATTTTCCCCAGACTGTGGTAGGTTGACCGCTTAAGCAGTGGAAACCCTGTCAGTCCTCAGGGGCAGGATGTGGCCAGACCACCGAGGCAAGGCTGGGTGATGAACTTCAGGAGACTGCCCTTTAAGGTTCCCAGCCTGCAGGAAGCACAATACCAGCAGAGTGCCAAACTTCAGAAACCATATGGACATAAAGAATGAATATCCCAGCCATAACCAGGGAGGAGAGAGAGGGACCTGCCTGATGATCTGGGCAGTCGATTGTCCAGGATTATTATGTGACCTGGAAGAGGAGAGACAGAGGAACCCTATTAAGAAATTTCCTTGAGCTTGGAAAATTATTTTAAAGGTAAAAAACTCTGATATTTGCACACCTGTTTCACCCACTGCAAGGGAATTTAACTAGGAGTCCTCACCCCTGTGTCTTCTGTGTTTATTTAAATGTTGAAAATCCTTCAAGTCTATGTTCCTTCCTCACCTCCTCCAGACAGCCGTCTCTAAGGACACCAGCTACAGTTCTCTCTTCTTTTGCTGAACATTTATTGGGATGTAGAATAATCAGATGATTAAGAAGGGGAACTCTGGAGTTACTTAGCTCTACATTATAATTCTTCTTCCATGTACTTCCAAAACACCAAAATACAACTGAGTAAATTTTAAAGAATTTATCGGCTTTATTCAATGATTCATGAATTAGTCAGCATCCAATCTAGCAGAGAGAAAGGAGCTCCGAGGAGCTGTACAAAATGAAAGACTTTTATGGGCAGAAGGGAGCAGGAACAAAGAAGTTATACCAGGAAAAAAGCAGGTTGGTTATGGCAAGGTTGCTTCCTTTAGGGGACGGGAGGTGTCTCTCAGGCAGGTGACCTGACTAGTGCTGACTAGGCGATTCCTGACTGACTGGTTTAAGATTCCATCTCCGGGAGAGCCGAAACTGTAATAAAGTTAAGTTTCGATTTGTTGATGTAGGGCTTAGCATAAGTGACTCCATTTTGAGCCTTTTGTCTTGTTCTTAATAGTACCCTCTGGAACATGGGCAATTCACTCAAGCTCTCCAAGCTTCAGTTTCTTCCTCTTTAAAAATGGGGAGAATAACAGAACCTAATTCTCACAGAGTTGTGAGAATTAAATGAGACGTCAAATATTTAAAACATAGCTATTTCCCCCAAAATAATTTTTTTTTATTATTGGCCATTATTGCACTTATTATCTGCAGCATGTATTTCAATATTTTATTGCATATTGCTATGAGAGCAGTTATCTCATTGTGTTATAATTATGTATGTGTATTTGTTTTTTCCCACTACACTATGTACAACTCCAGGTCAAAATTTTGTTTTATTCATCTTTTTATTTCTAATTGCGGGGTACGTAGTAGAGACTCATTAAATGCTTGTTGAATAAGTGGTTTTATTGAAAAGCTGGCTAATGCTGCCTTGTGTTATCGGTTCATGCATCAATCAAATGTAAGGGTAAAATAAAGATTTTTCAGAATCCTAAAAGTCTCAGAAGGTTTACCTCCAATGAACCTATTCTTAGGAAATCACTTACAAAACAAGAGAATAAACCAAGATAGAGGTGTGGAATCTACAATGAATCTAATCCAGAAGAGGCGTAAGGAGAACTCCCAGGATGACAGCACCAAGCTTAAATCACAACCAATTTAGATGGAGAGTGAGTTTGAGGAGTGGCGAGAGTAGGAGAAATTGATAGAATAATTCTTAAGATTGAGAACTGGGGAAATATTGAGAATAAAATGAATGGAACTCATGGAATAGAAAAAAAAAAAGGAGACCCCATTTGAACTTGAACCTAGAGAAAGATTCTCCTTTGGGTGGCATAGAGATTATCATATTCTACACATATTAACGGAAATGTAACCATAGCACATTGCTTGGTTCTGCAGAGAACAGTAGTCACACACCTATAAGAAGATTAATGCTGTGGATTCGTTTTCAACTTTTAGAACCAACTCTAGCCAAATCATGGGAAGCAGCCCTGCTTACATAATGAAATATAAGTATTATAAACCTTGGTAATAGAAACATAAATCTTTTGTGAATAAAGTTTAGGAGGTAGACAGGGAGGAACACTAGTAAAGTATGGAGGAGGCAAATTACTGATACAGAATGAGGATGTCTTATGGTTGCTAGAAAAAGAAATGGGAATTGAAGGATAATGTTTGACTATGCAGATATGACTAAAGGATGAGCTGGGGAGTAATATAAACACACTACACATAGGGGTAGGATTTGTGGTGATGAAAGTGAGAAAAATCCCTATCCGTCAAGCAGAAAGACAACAG
The DNA here is from genome assembly GCF_057802395.1 of Ceratotherium simum simum. NCBI lineage: Eukaryota > Metazoa > Chordata > Mammalia > Perissodactyla > Rhinocerotidae > Ceratotherium > Ceratotherium simum. The sequence continues at coordinate 6,059,079 of NC_141915.1, forward strand.
TCAACAGTGAGAGTGGACTCATTCAGAACTGGTAGCATAAATGGACTCTTTATCTGTATAGAGGTAACACCCAGAAGAACAGATACACACACTCACACACACACACACACACACACACACACCTGTTCATAAAGGAGTAAACTATGGTCAGTCATGTAATGCAACCATCTTTTAAAACATATAAGAGATATACACAATATTTATGGCATTGCTTGCCATAGCAGAAAACTGAAAACAACCCCAAATTGGTAGATAAATTGTTGCATAGTGACACAATGGAGTACTATTCAACAGTGGAAATGAAATACATTGATACAAATATCAGAAACATAATATTGAATTAAAAAATAAATTATGGAACACACCAACATGATACCATTTAAAGTTAATAAAAACAGGCAAAACAATGTATTACTTGGAGACAAATACACACATCTAAAACTATTAAGAAAAGTAACAGAATGAGAAAAAGTGGGGACCCCTGGAGGGGAAGAGGAGAGAGAATGGGAAGGAACACATATGGAGCTTCAACACTGCTGCTGATGTTCTGTTTCTTAAGTTGAGTGGTAGAGTCCAAGTATTCATTTTATTATTATATATAAGAACATGTAAATTACACATGCATTACATTTGCTCTTTCGGTTTTACCAAATATTTCTGTTAAAAACAATAGTCTATATGGACATATGTCATATATCCATGCACTTATGAAAAACTGTATATATGTGCACATGTAATTAAAATAGTTTTAAAATGAGGCAAACTTCTACTTTCTGAGATGAAAAAGTTGGAATGTTGTCCCAATTTTATTATTATGCAGAAAGAAATTAAGACACAGCTGTACCTATTAGCATAATCTCATTCGTCGGGGAAGAAATGATGTATACACAAACGTATGCTTGTATATGCATAGAAAATATCCGAGAAAACATACACAAAATCTGTGCAGGTGCCCCTGTGGGAAGGGGATTGGAGGAGCGGGAAAAGAGGATTTTATTTTTTGTTCTACATTGCACACGTTTTATACTTCTCTAGACTGAGAATTTATCAAATGATAGTATTAGTGTGTAGTACACTAGGAAGATAATAGTGTTATAATCACAATAAATATCTGTCGTCCACTTACTGTTGGCACATCGTAAGCACCCGCTAGAAGTCAGCCAGTGTTCTTATCGCTCAGAGGTGAGCAGCCAGGCTGCTGAAACCACGCCAGGAAAGGAATGGTTGAAGGACATGGGGCTTTTTAACCTGGGAAAGAAAAGCCTCCAAGACACGATCACTGACTTCAAATAATTTAAGGACTATCATTCAGAAAAATGACGAGGTTCACTTTGTATGTTTCCATACAGGGAGGAGCACCAGTAACGTACGGGGGGCGTAAATTACCCATACAGAATGAAGACGTCTTGTGTATGAAGGACTAGACCAGACACTGGCCTGAAGCTACAGGAGAGACAAAAGTTCTGTCAAGAGTTTGTAGCGAGCTCACTGCCACACTGTCACTCATTGTCACTCACTGCAGATCTAAAGCTCTGCCCAGACGACCAGCAATCAAGGTCAACCTTTAAGACCCCCCAAATGTGGATCCGGTGCCTCAAAGTCAAAGGCGGCAGGGCTGACACGGAGAGGACAGAGCTTTCTCTTGGGTTGGGAGATATAAAGGAAAAGCTTATCCCTTCTCAGCGTGGAAAGCGATGCGTTGGCGCTTACATTCCAAGGTAAATGCTGAAATCATGAGTTTTGCTGAGATTCTTCATATGCTGGGGGAAAGCTGCTCTTCATCAAAATTTACGAAGGAAATGACCCCCCACACCCCTCTCTGAGGTGGCGAGAATGGAGGAACTCTGCCTGAGATTCAGAGAGAGAATTCTGAGCGGAGGGAAAGCCAGGCCAGGACTGAAAGTGAGAGCGAGGGAGGAGGCGGAGGGACGCCGGGCTGGCAAAGTCAGCCAAGGCTCCTTAGGCGGTGGGACTCGGAGCCGGGCAGACCCCAGGTAGAATCAGGGATAAACTTCGGAATGGACTATAAGCAGGAATGAGAAGTCTGCCATTTTGTAATTTCTTTTTTTTTTTTTTTTTGGTGAGGGAAATCAGCCCTGAGCTAACATCCATGCGAATCCTCCTCTTTTTGCTGAGGAAGACCGGCTCAGAGCTAACATCTACTGCCAATCCTCCTCCCTCTTTTCTTCCCCAAAGCCCCAGTAGATAGTTGTATGTCACAGTTGCACATCCTTCTAGTTGCTGTATGTGGGACGCGGCCTCAGCATGGCCGGAGAAGCAGTGTGTCGGTGTGCGCCTGGGATCCGAACCCGGGCCACCAGTAGCGGAGCGCGCACTTAACCGCTAAGCCACCGGGCCGCCCAAGCATTTTGTAATTTCTGAAGAATTCCTCTTAAATTCCCTTTCCCTTCAGTAAACACGATGAAAACCGCTGCCCGCTATGTGTGTGGTCTCCATGGCACACAAGAATGAAGGTCACAGCCAGGACAGGGAGAGGGGAACCCCAGAGGCCACCAGCATCCCAGGTGCGGAGAGCAGAGGGGCAACCCGCCATCTGCTGGCTTCCTAAGGGCACTGCAGCACGGAGGCTCTGAGGCTGAGCCCCATCTCACAGACCCGCACCGGAAGCAGGGAAAACTTTTTGAACAACAAGTTTTTTGGCGAGCAGCAAACAAGAAAATGCCTCTCTCTACCTGGAAAATCCATTAGGGAAGGGGACACAAAAAGCCGAAACCATCTTCACAAACAACTAGAAATTTTGCAGAGAAATAATTTCAAAAAATGATTGTAATACTGGGTTAGTACCATCATACTAATAATCTCTTTCATTTGCCTGGTGACTGGCAGTTTGCAAAATACTTTGCCATTTGTCATCTCATCATGCCGCTATGTAGTATTGTTTTCCTCCTTTGCAGAGTAGCTCTGAAAGGGTCCCACATCAACTCCTGGCTTGCCTTCAGTCTTGTCTCCTCTGTAAGTCCAACCAAAGGCCCTAAGAACAGCCCAGTAAATCAGGAAATGTCCATCACTGTCACCCAGACTCATGGTGCTTCCTGCCTCTGTAAGCACCGAGCCCGCACATAGACTGGAAGCCAGGGCCTCAAGCCATTTGCTCATCTCTCAAAGAACCCGTATTAGGAAGAAGAAATGAGGCCACAGTCTTTGGTATTTATGGATCATTCACATCTGCCTGCACGCGACCCACGCCTTCCCTCGCTTTACGGCACTACTGGAGAGTTCATAAAAGAAGTGGACTTTTCTTCTCAGCGGAGTTTCATGTTTTGCAATTACAAGATAATAAAGGGAAGCTTGATAGAGTAGGCTGTCTGCAATTTTTCCTGGTACCCACCAGTTAAACTTTTGACACCAAAGTCACCCTGCCGTTTGCACCAATGAAGCCAGGTTGGAGTTGGTGAGGCAAGATGGTCAGTAGCAGATCAAGTAAAGCCCTCTTGTCGTAGCCTAGCCGAGGTGGTGAGCCCCTTAGCACCTTGTCAAACACTAAATTTAATCCTAGTTTTATTTTCAAATCACTTTTTAAAAATACACTAACCATTAAGCAAAAGGTCCTTTTAAAATGATTTACTATGTGTTAACAGCTAAAGAAAACCTAAACAATGTCTCCATAAAGACCCACGATCACGTTTTTAATTAAGAGCCACAACTTTTAATGGAAGGCATAATATGCCCATTCATTTCAGGGTCCCGGCCGTGGCTGGGTAATCCAGCAGTCTGCCTCAGGGGAGAGGGACAGCTTTCGATTCACACCTTAAAGTGTTCTGTTAAAGAAAATAACAATAAAGTAAAATCCCTTTAAAACTTGAGTTTGAGAATTTCAACCCAGAGAAAGCACACATTTTTTTCCCTTACGGGGACGCTTGTTGCTGTTCTATGCCCACAATAGCTCACTCAGTGCTCTGAGTAACTCAGACACCCCCTAAGTTTTAATATGCAACTAGGTCGTTCTAAATGTGCCCTGTGTGTGTGTGTGTGACCTGGTAAATTCCTGCCTGCACTCTGGGGAGGTGGTGCCCTCTGAGAAACAAGCTGTTACTGTCTCTTTCTCAAACTGGCCCCTTAAATGCTTTTTCTTATCTAGATCTTTTATTTAAGACTAAATTTCATGATCTAGGAGAACAGAGCTGTGTCCAATTGCATGGCCCTGCAAGGAAATATTAACAGTGTCAGCCAGCGTTTATTGGCTGCTTCCCATGTGCCAGGCTCTGCAGGCTCTGTGATAAGGGCTTGATGGCATTATTTCATTTGATCCTGGCAACAATGAAGTGCAAGTCTTATGATCCCTATTTGCGGATGGGGAAACTGAAGCTTGGAGACGGTGAAGAGTTTGCTCCAGTCACTAAGCAGCACCACACACTGTAGGCTGCAGGAGGGTGGTGTGGGGTTGGACCGATGTGTGAGACCCAGTCCCTCCCCTCAAAGAGTTTTAGGTCATGTTGGGAAGGTAGGACTTGAGCAGAACTGGAACCAGAACTAGCCATATAGGACCGCAGCGGTAAGAACCCAAAGAGAACTAAGGGCACAGATAGTTTTGCTGAAGAAGTTCAGAGAAGGTAACACCTGCTCTGGGGTTTAAGATAAAGGGGGAGTCAATCTTGACCTTTAAGGTCACTGAGAGTTTCCAAAAACACAGGGAGTGAAAGTGAAAATTGAATTCTATAAGCCAGTGTTGCCTAATTTGGTCTTCATGCCACCTTTAGGATTTTTATTATACTGGTGTTCTCATGCCACCTGGACGCCCAGGTACCAAATTCCTGCCTCGATAATCTACTACCATTTCTCAATATTTTTCTTGAAACACATGTGAAAATTAATAAACAGAAACCTCGTTAAAATGGAGTTGGGAGGCCAGGAGAGAGAACTCTCGTGCAAGTGCTCCTCAACACACACTGCAGACCCCAAGAGGAAGAGCCGGACCTTGCATCTCTGACAGGAAGTGATACTAGTTACTACCCCAGCAGAAGGAAGGAAGAAATTCCTCCTTGCCCAGCAATAGCTCAGCCAGTGAGAGACTGCCACAACTTAGCCAATGAAAAGCCACTACACTTCAATCTCCCGGTCTCCTCCAATGGATGCTTCATTTATGACAGCCCCTCCTAATTTCATAAAAGAATGCTTCTCTCCTTTTTAATCCAGACCTGCCTGTGATTCGCCATAAACTGCATGTCCTGAACTGCAGTTCTTTGCTGTTCCCCAATAAACCCATTTTGCTGGTAAAATAACTGGCTCTTTATTTGTTTTAGGTCAACACATAGTATCTTTTTTTTTTTTTTTTTTTGCTGAGGAAGATTTGCCCTGACCTAACATCTGTTGCCAATCTTCCTCTTTTTTTTTACGTGAGGAAGATTAGCTATGAGCTAACATCTGTGCCAGTCTTCCTCTATTTTGTATGTGGGTCGCCACCACAGCACGGCTGCCAACAAGCGGTGTAGGTCCGTACCCAGGAACTGAACCCAGGCCTCCAAAGCAGAGCATGCTGAACTTAACCACTAGGCCATGGGGCCAGCCCCCCAACACATTGTCTCTTTAAAAAAAAGCCTTAAATGCATTTTTAAGGGAAATTTTATAACGATACTGTAATTTGAAAAGTAGAGTCATTTAGTCAAAAATAAAGAAGTAGTGTAAAACAGTGCATTGGATAAAAAAATAATGCTTTCAAATTGAAAATTAAAAATAATACTAGAAATGAGAAACCTCGATAATTTACACACACACACACACACACACGAATATATCTGAAAAGAAGCAGTTCTTAACTCAAGCACATGTTCGATTCCTGTTCTGTGTTTCCAGAAGGCTTAGTTGTGTGGCTAAAGTCAGGGCAGACTCGGGCTTTCCTCCACTCACCGTGGCCTCGTTCCTGAGGCCGGGGCTGTGACGCAGTCAGGCCTCACTGAGAACAGCCCGCCCTTGCTCACATGCCCATTACCGTGTGATCACTCCCGGGGAGCGGGCTCAAGGATCTTCCCAAAGCCGCTTTCCCCAGCAGATCGTGCCATTCCCAAAGCAGGAGGCTGAGGGAAGCTTGTTGGATGTGGGGGAAGTACGGAATGGCGATTCATTCTATCAATACTTACAAAAATATTGTGACAGTTAATTGTTAAGTTATTGTAAAGTTAAGTTACAGGAGGTTTAAAATATAGCTGAGCATGCCCTCACACCATATGTTCTGCATAAAGTGGATTGTCAAAGCTTTGTCCACTTTCACCTGATCTTAAAAACATCAATGGAATCATGCACTTCAAGTGCAAGTTGTATTACTTTTTCTAAAACACATTAAAATTACTGCATGGCAATTAATACTGCAATATTCTCTTAGATCATCATTGGTTGGTATACTACACTTTGAGAAAATACATGAAACAAAGTCTAAGTGGAGAATCCTCCAGTTACTCTCATCCCAAAGACTCCATCTGTCCTTCCCTTTCCCTGGTCCAATTGCTTCTTCTTGGGAGGCCCAAGACTTTCTTTGCATATTCACGGCTAACTGCATCCAGTATTGCATCTTCTGTTGAATCCAGTCATCCTCAAGAAGCATCTTTGCCATCGCCCAAATCTTCGTGCATGAAATGTTTGCCCAGCTCCTCCCTGCAGGCAGCCAGGGAGTCTGAAGGCCGACAAACTGATTTGCAAGTGAGAGGAATAGGAACACTCCTACTCCATTTTCTCCTGTCATTAGGATAAAATGCCCATTTGGCTACTTTCTTTCCTGACCAAACCTACTGCGAATAATTTCCTTCCCCATCCAACCACATTGACACATCAAATCTCCACCACCATTCAACAAAGTTTGGGCCATTATCGTAAGGCCAGTGTTTCAGTTTCCTTGGTCGGCTTGATCTGAGAGAAGAGCCTAATGAAGACTCCAGTGGCAGCTGCAATATAAAGAGAACTCCAGTGGGAAGTGGGATGGTGGGCGTGAGCGAGTGCTGCTCCCCGAAGATGCCCAGCACACATCTGCGCTGACACCGTCCTGCCCGCTGCTGTCTTTAAACTTGCTAGATTAGGTCCTTGCAGTGCTCTGCATCGGCTAGAGCGGCCTTTCCACATACTCTCTATATCCGAGTGGCTCTCACACCCAGGACTGAGAAGTGACACCCCAACTCTCTGCTTTGGAACAGCCTATTCAGAGCATGGAAAGCAGTTCTATAAACCCACTGCACTCTCAAAGTGTTTGTCTGAATCCCTATGCTGGTTTGGAATTCTCTGGTGTTGCCTTTCAATGTGTTCTCATACACTTGGAAGAAACTTAGTTTAATCTCATCCAATGTTGTGTTTTTAAACCAAATTAGGTATTAAATAACTATATGCCAGTTACTGTGCTGGGTGCTGGAAATATCAACCGTGGCCCAAACAGTCTCTGCTGTGCAGTATTTCATCGCTGTAGAGGAAATTTGGCATTTTTATGTTATTTATTTGTTTATGCATCTAAATTGCAAAGTTCTGTAAGAACACAAAAGCAAGAGAACTTACATGTGCTTGGAGGATTCAAGCAGATGCATCTGGAGGGTCCCTACAGTCTCTAATCCATCCCTCCCCACAGTGGACAGAGGGGACACATGACCCTAGCTTCAAGGGTCACAGACCAGGAGGGGGACACATTACACAAGAGGACCCACCCATAATGAAACCAGAAATCATGGGTCGAATTAACAAAGAGACAGAAAGAGATGTCACCAGAAAGACACACAGAGAGAAAAGAGATGTCACCAGAAAGGTGCATATCAGTCATGTGCAAATAGAGCTGAGAAAACCAAAGCAGGGAGCAGGAGAGCCACAAAGAGAAGGTAAAGAGAAGGCAAAGCTCATTACGCATCCGATGAGAGAAGGAGAGAAGACAAGACGGAGAGGGAGGGAAGAAGGAAGTTCGAGAAAGTGGCCGTCTCGGTCCTGGCAGCTATCAGTTCCTGGCTTATAGTTACCATGAATCCTGGCTGTCATAGCAGTTCCTGTTCTGAGATACCCTGAATTTATTTAGGATAGACTTCACTTTTTCTTTCAGTAGCTTGTAACCAAAAGATCACTACCTAGAACATAAGTCAGAGAACTGACATTTGAACCAGATAGAAAAGACGACGAGAAGTTTGACAAGAGGGAAAAGAGTAGGACATTCAGGCTAAGAACACATTGTGTGTGCAAGCAGAGAGGTCTACAGTAGTTTCTGCTCTCAAGCAGTTTACAAAATATGACTTTTGGTCCCGGGAGGGGCACTGTCATGATGATCACGCATGGTATTTTCTACAGCTCCTGCGTCTCTCCACAGCTTGCCCTGCTGGTTCCAGAAGATGGACTGGGCTAAGGTGGAATTCTAGGCTCAGTACGAGAACAAAGGGATGATTGCCCAGTAAGCTGTCTGAGAGCCTGGAGAAAGGTGGCTGAAAGTCCAGGTAAAAACTTGTACACAAATGTTCATAGCAGCATTACTCACAACAGCAAAAGGTGGAAACAACCCAAATGTCCATCAATGGATGAATGGATAAACCAAATGTGCTGTAGCCATACAATGGGATATGTTTTAGTCTTAAAAAGGAATGAGGTACTTATACATGCTACAACATGGATGAACCTGGAAAATAGTGTTAAGTGAAAGAAGCCAGACACAAAAGGCCTCTTATTATATGATTCCACTTCTATGAAATATCCAAAATAGCAAATCCATAGGGGCAGAGAGAAGATTCATGGCCTCCAGAGGATGGGGGAACGGGAAAGGGAGAGTGGCTGCTAATGGGCATTGGTTTCCATTGAGATGACGAGGAAGTTCTGGACCTAGATAGTGGTAGTGGTTGCACAACATTGTGAGTGTACTTAATGCCACTGAATTGCACACTTTAAAATGGTTAAAACGGTAAATTTTATGTTATGTATACTTTACCATAATTTTAAAACTGCAAAAAACCAAGTGGCTGAAGAGAACTAGAACTAACTATGGATTCGCTGGAAAGCCCTCTGGAGCAGGCAGACAGCAGAGCCGCAATGAAGGGGGCTTGTGCTCACCTGTTCTTCTGGATAACCAGACCAACCTGTTTTCTGCAACAACTAACCTTTGCTTAAGAAGCTATGTCACACTGGTGGAGGGAGGGGTGAGCTTCAAAAGAATCAGACTCAGGCTCAAGTCTTTGCTCTGATCTTTGGCAAATATACGTGCTTTCCTTGCCTCAATTTCCTCATCTGTCCGATGAGATAAACACTACCCACTGAGGGGCTGAGGTGATGGTTAGATGAGACGATGTGTAGAAAATGCCTGGCATTACCAAAAAAATTTTTTAAAGGTACCTCATACTCTTGAAGACACAAGACAAATAAAATTTCCAAATCAGTCATAGTCTTGAGAGATTGAATATACCGATGGACAGGAGCCAGACCACATACAAAGATGGAACCCTGACCCACAAACTGCAGCAGCCAGCCCAGGAAACCCAACCCTTATCTACAGTCACCAGCCCAGGAAGCCAGCCTGCTGTAGGTCAGACTTGTAGGAAGTCAGATTGCTGTGTCTACCAACAATCTCGGACCCCAAACAGTAACCCCTAGAACAATAAGTCCTAAATGTCCAGGGCTTCATTAATGACTGTTAGCTTCCCTAATTTTTGTCCCCTCTTCCCATTTAGGACCAACTAGAAAGAACCAAACGTGCTCCCTAATTAATCGCATAGGATACTAGTGATACTAGTCAGCCCACCTCCAGCTTCACAGGCCAACAGCCTCCGTCAGGGCACACATGAGCCTTTGCTTTGTTTCTCTGTAAATCCTCCCTGCTCCTCTGCCTGTCTTTGTGTCTCTGCCAAAACGCACGTGATGGTGTCTGACTCCCTCGCTAGAGCAAGCTCTGGATAAAGAGCCTTTGCTTGCCTCATTTTGGGTGGACTTCATCACAGTCGTTAGCTTCACGTAGAGATGATATGGGCACGAGATATCTGAAGGCCATTGGTATCCTCGTCAGAGACTTTTTACCACTCCAGGTTAGATTCTGTGAGTAAATCTTTACCTAAGAACACATTCTCCCTACACCTCTCCTCTCTTCAAAACTTAAAAGGCAGACTTCCAGCTCAAGACCTACGGTGGCTTCCTGAGATTCCTCTGACAAAAAAATAGAGAAATTCAGAAAGCATTAAGACTAGAACAATTAAATTAAGAGGAGGAGAAAACCACCAGTTTCAGCAAATTTCCAGAAGATGTAGCAGGGATGGGAGAGCGTTGACAGGTGGTGGGCAGAGCATCAGGCTGAAAGTGGCAGCGTGGAGCACGTGGTGAGGGGCGAGAGAGGCCGGGAGACCCCCGAGTGGGGAAGGGTGGTGGAGAAAGTGCTGCCCAGGACAGCAGAGTTCATGAACATCTGTGCATCCCCCACCGCATACACAGGACTCAGGCAGCTGATCCCCACACAAAAAAAAATCCGGAACATCTCTTCTTCTAAAGAAACCAAAAATACTTGTTAAAAATATTAAGTGTAGGGGCTGGCCCGGTGGTGCAAGCAGTTGGGTGTGCGCGCTCCGCTGCGGCGGCCCGGAGTTGGCCTGTTCGGATCCCAGGCGCGCACCGACGCAACGCTTGTCAGGCCATGCTGTGGCGGCGTCCCATATAAAGTGGAGGAAGGTGGGCATGGATGTTAGCCCAGGGCCAGTCTTCCTCAGCAAAAAAAGAAGAGGATTGGCAGATGTTAGCTCAGGACCAATCTCCCTCACAAAAAAATATATGTATATATATTAAGTGTAGTCAAAAGTGTCTTTAGAAAAATCGGTATTTAAAATTTATCTAAGCACCCCAAATTTGCCTCATTCTTCTAGCAGGGGATGCTAGAATTGCAAATTCCTTCAAAGGGGGATTGAATTTTACACAAACCAATGTACATTTTAGGAAATTAGCCTTATGTAGGTTGGTCTGCTATCCCCAGCCCAGATCTTCACTGTTTCTACTTCTAGTTCAGGCAAGTCCAAGCACATCTGACACAATTTGGGGGCTGCTGACCAGAAGTGGATTTTCATGGAGCCAGAGGAGGGTCCCAGGGAGAAGTCAGTCGAAGAGAAAAGTGTCAGGGAGACAGTGTGACCTCGTGACAAGGACATCCTGATCAGACGAGAGAAGTCACTGTGAGAACAGCAAGCTGCTATTTGCAGTCCGGTCCTCCAGACTCATATCTGGTGTCCAGAGAGAGACTAAGACCTCCCAGCTCTGCCTTCACCGGAAGCTCCCAGCGCTCTGGTGGGGGAAGCTCTGTTTCGTCACCCCTCTGGGGAAGGGAGGGTATCAGAGAGGGAGAGGAGCAATCTCCCCACTCCAGCTGCCCCGGCCCTCCAGACCCCTGGTGTAGCAGTAGCTGCAGACCCAGGGGAACCCAGGGTGGAGCACCCAGCCCAGGAAGCAGTGCTCGGAAGGTGCCGGGAGAGAAGAGGGAAGGAAAAGTCTGGTGGATCCCTGCCTGTGCCTGCAGACGCCCTCCCAGTGCTTGGAGTAGCCTTGGTGATGTGCACACCCTAGAGACCCCAGGAATCGGGCTGCAGGGGAAGGCAAAACCCAGCACAGAGGTTATGAATTAAACTAACAGCAACAATCAATCAACCAATCGATATTATATGTAAAGAATAAAGAAAAAAAAACCTGCCTAAGCCAAACCTGATAACCTACTTATTTCAAGCAAAATTATCTATAATCAAATTCTTAGGCAAAAAGAGAATTTTAATAGCTCCATAGGTTTGTTGCTATTGAAGACATTAACTCCTCCGTTAAGAAAATGATTTTGCAGAATTCAAGTCCATAAATTAGGTGAAAATGTCCCAAATAAAATTTCATGTACTTTTGCAAAATACATATGTACTACTTGTTTGTCAATGATAATTGATCTTTTTTCCCTCATTGCCTTACTTCTCGTCCCTCATGTGTCCTCAAATTGACAGGCAAGTGTCATGTGAAGAGCGAGGCTTGGGAGCCATGCGGCAAGGATGAGGGTCCCATTTCTGCAAAGAGAACGTGGAGGTTTCTGAGTCTTTTTGTCTTCAATGTCTCACTTGTAAAGTGGAGGTAAAAACACTACCTTCATCAAAGGGTTGCTGAGAGGAGTAAACGAGTTAACACCAGTACAGCACTTAAACGCCTGGTGCCCAGTGAACCGTCAACAAATGCCATCAAAGCATGAGCATCATAGGAAGTCAGAACTTATGCACACACGAGGGGCAATGCAGCCCCGTTAGCATCCAGCTGAGGAACCTAAATTTTAAGGAACTGTTCTGAGCCAGAGCCTGGACTTCAAATCGAGTTTCCTTGCACGCTTGACTGAGAATCTCGTTGACACGAAGCATACATGTAAAACAGAGAGAAAGAGTTGTTTATTCTACAGGTACTTAAAGGACTGTCTTGAAAGAATTTCTTGACAACATGGTTTAAAATGTTATTCTCTGAGGGAGCAAGAGACAGAGGAACCTCTTCACCAGATCTCTGGGACTGCAGGAGCTGTCTCAGAAACCCAAATGTCAGGGAATCTTCACAGCCTCTGAGGGTGACAAAGCCCCCACAGGGCTGGGCTGACATATAAGCAGAGTCCAATCTGGGTCATCCCAAAAGGCCTCCCACCCAAAGGAACTCCTCCTGGCCTTCACAGAGCCTGGGAAAGATCACTTCCAACAAATGATGCTGTTTCCTGCAGACCCTGATTAAAACCCTGAAGTACCTACCCAACGTCACAGGCCACAACCGGAAGCTAATCAAACACTTGTAATTTACTACAGAGTAATTGAGGTAAGTACCTAAGTTTCTAGTTTACTCTTTTCAAAAATTAGAGCAAATCCCAAGTTATCTCAGTGTAAATACTGCTTTCACTCACCTGCGTTCTGATGGGCTTTTTCCAGCTTGAGAAAAGAAGAGGCAAGACAGCTGGCAGAACATTTATTCTTCCTTCCTCCCTCCGGCCCTCCCTCCCTCCTTCCTTCTTCCCTCCCTTCCTGCCTTCCTTCCTGCCTTCCTTCCTTCCTTCCTTCCTTCCTTTCTTCCCTCCCTCCCTTTTTTTCTTTCTTAGCTTTATTGGGGTATAATTGTTAAACAAATTGCAGAACAAGTTCTGAACCCAGGACTGTATCACACAGTTGATAACCATCTGTTGTATGTGTCACAGCAGAAAAGATACCCCAACTAGGTTATAATTAACAGTGGACACTATGATTTTAGAAGTTTAATTTGGGTTTGTTTTCCCTGAATGGCTCATCTTACTTTTGGTCTCATGAAAATCAATAAAATAGCTCAGAGGAGTCTAGATCTGAATTCTGAAATTTTTAGGGAAAGCATATCTCCCCTGAGAAAATGGAATATTCTTCCTTCGTGACAATGTTAGAATCCTGCCTCTAGGATTGCTGTGAAGATTCTAATTAATGTTTACAAAGCGCCGAACAAAGTAGGTTATATATATATATATATATATATATATATATATATATATATATAGGTTATATGCAAAGTAGCTTATATACATATATATTTTTAACCTGTCAAGTGGGCAGACTGGCAATGCCTGTATTGTTATACATTAAGAGATGAACCAGGAGGCCTCCAGGAGGAAGGGATGCAGCTGAGGCTTAAGGAAGGGACATTGAGAGGAGTGTGCAGACTGAGATAGAACAGCATGTGCAGAGACGCAGACATCAGACAGTGTACAGAGCAAACAGGGAATCGAGAGTCCTTTTGTACTGCTGGAGAACAGAACTCAAAGTGGAGAGTAGGAAGCTGAGGCCAAAGAGGTAAGCAGGGGCCAGATTAGAGTCTTAAAAGCCACACTAGTGAGATATAGCAATCACTGTCCCCCTACCTAGACCCATGATCGCACAGCCCTGGGGCCCTGTGTGCACTGTGCCGTTCCCTTGCTCTCTCCCAACCCCTGCTAGGTGAATTGGTCCGTGGCCTGGCCTCCTTCTCTCAAGATTTTGAACTAAGAAATACAAAGACTGGGGACTGGTAGCCAGCCACATTAATGATTATGTACCAGGATAATGGTCCATGAACTCCCTACAAATAGTTCCCTGGAGCTATGCATGCTGAGGTTGTTGGTGTTTCTGAGATCTACACTCTTCTAATAAAACTCTCTTTCACATGAACCAATTTAAACAGGTGTCTGTTTCTTGCAATCAAGGTGTTCTGGATAAAATAGAAATTGATACTAGGTGATTGGAATGTGTTTAGCATCCAAGTGGAGTGGTGGTGTTGGGGTGAAGAATCCTGATTTGTAGCATTGGCTGATTCCATGAGGTAAATACTCCAACCATGGCCAATTTTGAGCTGCCAACATGAATTCCCTGGAAGTGGGGTTGGGAAGGGATGTGTGCAATCAGCCCTGGGGAGCCACTGGAAGCTGGTATGAGCCAGCTCTAGCCTTCTCCAGCATATTTGGAACAGGTTACTGGGTTATTGGTTCTTGATGTGGCAACAGGAAATGAAATACTTAACCATATCTTGGTAAGATAGCAGTCTGAGCAAAGAAGTTAATGATGCCATCAGCTGGCAGGCATTCAGGAAGGGTGTGGCTTTCGGGATCATGCACTAGAGATTGAGAAGATCCATGGAGAGTGAGCTGGGATGGTAACTTCTTACCATATTGAAAAACTTAGAAAAGGATACTGTTGGCAACAGAATGCACATCTCAAGCTACAAAAGGACACCTGAGACAAAGTGCTCCCTCCACAGAGCCAACACACTCCAGCTGCTAAAGTCCAGGTTAAAAATTCATCTTCCCTGTTGCTCAGAAGTTCACTAACTGAGATAACAACTGGACCAGGATTCTTCCTCAGTAAAATTTTAGGAAACAGTGAATTTTTGTAACTGGAAATGGGTATCTTCTGGGAAGTAAAGAGCTGGGGAGTCTGATCCTGAACCTCATCCAAAATGCTTTCCACTACACGGTCCTTACCTGCTTTGACCTATCCCCACACTAGGACACTGTTAGGGGCTGAATTGTGTCTCCCCTACATTCATATGTTGAAGTCCTAATGCCCAGTGCCTCAGAATGTGACCTTATTTGGAAATAGGATCTTTATAAAGTTACTCAAGTTACAGTGAGGTGATCAGGATGAGCTCTAATCCCATATGACTGGTGTCCTTATAAAAAGGGGAAATGTGGAAACAGACATGCATATGGGGAGAATGTCATGTGAAGATGAAGGCAGAGACTGAGGTGATGCTTCTACAAGCCAAGAAACACCAAAGATTGCCAGAAGACCACCGGAAGCTAGGAGAAAGTCATGGAACACATTTCTTCCTCATGGCCCTCAGAAGAAACCAACTCTGCCGACACCTTGATGTGCACTTCTGGCTCCAGAACTGTGAGACAATAAGTTTGTGTTACAAGCCACCCGATTTGTGGTACTTTGTAAGAGTAGCCCTCGCCACCTAATACAGATACCAAAGCATGGACATAAGGTCTCCAAGCAGCCAGAACACAGCCCAGCACCTAGTAGATATCCACAGAGATTTTATGAATGAATAAATGAATCCATGAATGAGAGAACTGAGTCTCTTGGGGACCCAAGTCACAGAATGTCTGGAAATAATTTGTAGTGAATATAGGTGTTGCTCTCTTTTGAGGAACAATCTCTTTCCTACTTGTGTTCCCAACAGTACAGAAATCATGGTACCCACTGCTCTCCCACAGGGGCAAGTGTGTGACCTAGGCTGGTCAATCAGAGAACCATTGGCTCTAAGGATTAGTTCAGAGCTGGGCACGTGACTCAGTCTGAGCCAACCAGGTACCTACCAAGACTTCTCTGTTGGAGTCAGCAAGAAAGTCTAATTCTTGTCTTTGAGATCCTGACGTGGCAAAGACGGGCAATAGGAGCTGATGGTACCCAGTGTGCATGCAGGTCATCCATCTGTAGGAAGAGGGAAATTGCCAACACACACAGGAAGCATTGCTCAGGGCAGAGACGGAAAGAGAGAGGGGAAAACAACACTGGAGCCTCCGGTCTTCCCTGTGTCCGGGGCACCTTAATCACCACTTGCTGCTTATAAAAGTCAATAAATCACCTTTTCTGCCTAAGCTAGCTTAACTTATGTTCCTGTCACTTGCAGGCAAAAGAATAGTGGGGAATTCAATGTTATTGCTTTTAAGAACAGCTGTCAATAGACTGTGCACACCTCTAACTGCACATTTCTTAGTAAATCCCTTCAGCGGAACACAGTATACCTCAGTTACCAACATGTTTTTCCTTCCAACTATTCCCACTCCACATGTGGTTCAAATGATATACAGACACATTCCATGGTCCTGTGCCACACTTTTGTTTCAACACTTACTGTTATTTAACTAACTGCCATGCATTGAGATTCATGCAACTTTGTAGCCAGAGCTAAGTGGTTCCAGAAAATGGAAGAAAACCCAACTGCTGGTGCCACTATCATCCTTCTTTGCCCTTTTTCCCATGCAATACCAACACCTCTTCTAAATACACATGGAAAAATACTGATTTGAAGATGCCTGCATGTCTCAAAGTGGCCCTGTTTGAGGGAAACGTCAGGGTCCACCTCAGGAGATAGGGTACATGGGACTCTGGGCCCCTACCTCCTATTCTCCAGGAAAGCTCTTCTTGAATTACTTTATATATTAGAATATATAATTACTTAATATTTTGGAATATACTATAATGTATTAAAAGGAACTGCTGCTAAAAGAAAATTGCTTAAGACCATTTAGGGCAGTAGATCCTGAGTAAACATTTATTGCATTAATAAATGAGTGGGTAAGCATTTGGGGGCTGAGATTAATGCACCCAGCCCAATATCTTCTGCCCTGTTGTGCCAGCAGAATAGCTCTATGGTTCTGACACCCGTGGAGCCAAAGCATTGCAGTGGGCTGTTAAGGGCATGGCATGCTTAATGAATCCCATCTCTGCTATGAACTAGTTATGTGACTTTAGCTTCCTCAGCTCTAAAGTATGGGATGATAGTAGCGCACCCCCTCATAAGATCATCACAAGGACTAAATTCCTTTAAACATACAAAGTGTTGACAATAGTGCCTGGCACACACAAAACCGGAGGAAAACTATGACATCCAGAGTCTTGGCCAGCCTTTCACTCCACCAAAAGCCACTCTGCACACAGAATGTGTTGGGAAAAGGACAGTAAGACTGGGGTATGGGAAAACCAGAAGGAATGTCCATCACGCACATCTGTGATTGTGTAGTTGGGACAGGGTGACTTATTCCTCTGCACACATTTTCCATTAGAAAAGAAAAGAAAAACTCTGGCACCGTCCGGTGCATCTCTCCCCTGGGTTTTGTATAAGGAATGGCTAGCAATGACTAATCTAATATCAGAGGTAACTTGACAGCCAAGGACTTAATTTATGAAGTGTTTAGTACATTCCTGACAAAAATAGGCTCCAAAATATGGAGACATGTTCATTCATGCCTTATGGTTCCCAGCTGCAGCACTGCAGCCATAAACACTCGTTGTTGGAAGGCTGGTGGAGACTAAGAATGGATTTCCAGGAGTCACTGTTTCTTCCGAGTGAACTGGAGAGAAGGCTCCCACAAGACTGGAGAGCCCCCCGGCTGGGCCCGGAGGAGGAGAGCTGAGGCTCGGGTCTTGCCTGTTGGAGGGGGCTCCTCACATTCACCACCTCTGGAATTCTGCTCCTGACAATAGAGGGCAAGGGGCAGAGGTGATTTATTTCTCTCCAATTTGTAGATA
Organism: Ceratotherium simum simum; assembly: GCF_057802395.1. Lineage (NCBI taxonomy): Eukaryota > Metazoa > Chordata > Mammalia > Perissodactyla > Rhinocerotidae > Ceratotherium > Ceratotherium simum. The sequence goes on from NC_141915.1 coordinate 6,076,760, forward strand.
GGAATGCAAATACCTAGGATTTCATGGAGTGAATTTGCTTAACAAAAAGTGCCAACGGTTTAACAGAAGGCAAAAAGAAAAAAAACAGTTTTGAAGGCAATTTGTGACAGAGCCTTCTACAGGCTGAGAAAACGTCATTTTAGTGGGGAAACGTTAGCTTGAGGTACCCAAGTTGAAATAACTGCTAGATGTCTGCTGAATGATGAGCAAGTGAATGGATTCGTGCAAGTTGCTCTTTTCAAGGAGACTGAAGTGTCATGGAAAGCATACCGGACAGGGAATGAGAACATATGGATCCTAGGGTTGTCGATGACGTGTCTTTGTTTTGTGACTTGGGTCAAATTGTTTGCTATCTCTAAACCTCCGTTTCCTTAACTAGAACTGAGCAACGTATCCTGACTACTTCGCAGGGTTGTTCAGGTCAAACAAGACAATGTGTATGGAAGCACATGGTTAACTACAAAGCCAAATACAAACATAAAGGAATGCGACGCAGGTAACGGTGCAGTCCTGTGGACACATGAAGTTCTGTGCCAGCTGATTGCAGGGATGGAGGAGCTCAAGGTGCAGAAAACCATGGAAACACTGGTCACTACACAAGTCAAGAGAACTCAGGACATCGCCAAAGTCGGGGTTAAGTTCAAATAATATTGGACCCTTGATCAAGTTTAATAAAATGTAAATGATTAGTTTTAATAAAGAAATGCAAGAAATCCTACTGGTCTGAATCGATTGGGTATTTGAATTATAAGAAATATCGATGGAGGGTGGGGAGATTGTAGGGTTGGTATTAAATTTCCCTTTGCTTTTTATCTTGTTTTTTTCTGTCTCATGGTAAAGCAAATTTCTACTACGCCCTGACTTTTTTTTTCCTGGCAGAGATCTTGGTTGTGTTTGAGAATTTATACAAGGCCACAAGAAGCATTAAAAGAAAGAAAAAAGAGGGTGAGCAAAATGGGTGAAGGGGGTCAAAAGGTACAAACTTCCAGTTATAAAATAACTAAGTCACGGGGGTGTAATTTACAGCATGGTGACTACAGTTAACAATACTGTATTTGAAAGTTGCTAGGAGAGTAAATCTTAGAAGTTCTCATCACAAGAGAAAAATTTTGTAACTAGGTATGGTGATAGGTGTTAACTACACTTACTGTGGTGATCATTTCATAACATATACAAATATTGAATCATTATATTGTACATCTTAAACTAATATAATGTTATACGACAATTATACTTTAATAAAAAGTAAAAGGAAAGAAAAATAATTAAAAAAGAAAAAGTGTCTTTGTAGAACCTGAGACAAGGATTTGGGTGTAAGTAGTTTATTTGGGAGGAGATTCTGAGAGGCATTATGAGAAGGTGGGGAAAGCGTGACTGGAAAGGAAGAAAAGTCAACAATGTGTTCATAAGTTGAATGTGCTGCCGCTGTGGGTAGCTGGGGTCAGTCCTCCTGGGGACATTTTATAGACTGTGCAGTAGGCGCTTCAGAATTGCCCCTTCAGGAGGTGAGGACATTGGGGTGCTTATCCACCAAGGCCTATTCGCCACTGCTTCAGAGACTCTGCTAAGAATTCACTCCCTGGTGGACTTCTGGTCAGCTTTAGCACAGGCTGAGAACACTCCAGAAGTCAGATAAAACCCTCAGGCAGAGAGAGGCAGGGTCTTAAGGAGGAAGATTTTAGCGTCTACAGGAATTATCCACTGAAGAAGCAGATGGAGGTGTGGCTATTTCCAGAGTGGGCAAGGTCTATGGGTGGGGCAGTGAGAGTCTAGCACACACAGGAAACAAATGTAGGGGGAAATGGTCTTAAAATTAAATTATCAATGGCATTGACACTCTCATAATGACACCCAACCCCATTTGTGCCTTTCCCTAGAGTCTAGTGGTTCTGTGGAGCATAGAACCTAGAACTAGAATCTGGGGTTTGAAATACCCAATGAATGAGGGTTTCTTCACTTTCAGCCCAGGATCTCCTGCTTCAGAATCACCTAGAGGGGACCTATTAAAAATCAGTCTTCCTGGGCCCACCTCAGACTGACCAAATTTGGGTCTGGGAGGTGGGGTGCTGTGGTGTATGCATTTATAACACCCACTCCAAGTGATTCTGATAAAAACTACTTTATGAGCTTTAGCCCAACTCTCCCTAAACCTCCAGCAGCTCAACAATCACTTGAAATTTCCTCAGGGCAGTGGAAGACAGGGTTTGTCCAGAGGTACAACCTCTGGGACTTAATGCTAGCAAGGATGCTGGCCAAGGATGCCCCAGCCTCCTGATGGCCCAGAGCACCTTCCACAGACAGGTGATGAGGCCCAGGAACCTCCTTCACACAGCACCTCCTGACATGGCACATCCCAGTCATGGTCTCCCTTCGACCTTTGCAGACTCAGATCCCTACTTAGCCCCATCCATGGTCTAGTTCCTTTGTCCGTCCACAATGGCTTGGGGGAAAGAGGCCACAGAGATAACCCATGGAGAAAGATCTAGCAAACGTGAAGCTCAGTGAATATTTGGGGAATAAATGAATGGGTCTCTGTGTGTCCTCTGTCTTTGCTGTCTCATGCTCTCTTTGTCTTTCTCTCTTCACACTCTCCACCTCCCCTCCACCACCCTATAACATTCCTCATGTTTTCTGACTTCCCTCCTCCTACTCCTCATCCTCCTGCTTTATATGGCTATAAAATAGAATTAAATTGTATGTTTGTGTGTTATTCTCATGAAACGTAATGTTATCTTTCCTTAATTTACAGGGTATACAAGACAGTTCATAGTATGTCTTTCTCTCAAACCAGTCTACTTTGACATCTTCGTTCTAAAGTGCTTTCTTTTTAACATACGGAGCTCTCAATACATTTTTCCCCAGTCACTGGACATTAGTAGGAAAGAAAACATTTCTCAATACACTATTGTGTGAACACACACACACATCTCAGGCAGTGTCTACCAGGATGTCAGGTCCAGAAACATGAACTTAGTCTCACCAACCTGTTTATGTTTTTGGTATTCACCCTCCAATTTCACATTTAATGGAAAATGATTAAATCAAGAGATCAGATCGAAGGGATTTTTGCTCAAACCTAGAGGAACCTGATGTTGCTTTTAAATGATGTGGGGAGGGGGAGGAGGGATCATAAGGATCAAGCTTTATTCCACATTACAAGCTTAATCTCTTCTCAACCCCACCCCGCACCGCGAGGGAAGAATTATCCTTCACTCACGTGATCCTGCTGCTGGCCTGAAGTTTGGTTTAAAGAAGGGAACATCACTCAGAGACGTCAGTTTTGTTTATGGCTCTCTTTACACAAAAGTCTATAAATTAAGGAAGAGTTAAGGAGGAAAAGAGGGATCTGGATGGGGGCACCAAGGGTGAGTCGTGATGTCTAAAAGGAACAAGTGCTGAGTCTTTGATGATTTACAGCTCATAAAATAAGAAAAGAACAGAGCCAGGGGCTTCAAAAGGTCCTGCTGGCCCAGCGCCTGGGATGTGAGGCCCTTAGGAGCCAGCATCACTTCAGACGAGACACAGGCTCTCCCAGGTCCATCCTCCTGATCAAGGGTGGTATCAGTGGACTCACCTATTTTAGAGATGGGAAAGCTGAGGATTGGGAATGATCATGGGAACTACTGACAGGAGGTCTCCTTGGCTTTAAATTTATGGGCAAATCTAGGACTTTAAACCACCACTGCTTGAGTAGCCAGTTTATAGGGAGCAATAAAAAGTCTTCCCAGAAGCTGGGAGAGGAAGGTCAGAAGTCGTGGGAGGTGATATGGCCAATTTGAATGGGGAGATGAATTTACCTGGAGCATCTCAAACTCCTTCACCTCCTTCCCTCCGCTCAGACCTCACTACGGGGAAGACACTGTAGTTCACATTGGTGTGTCTCCCTTCTTTCCCATGCAAAGTCAGGGAAGAGGGGCTGGGGAGGGAGGGGACTTTATTGGACAAGCAGTGGGTGCATGTCTAAGACACTAGGCCAGAAAACAAGGGGAGAGTTGCACGGCCGGAAGCATGTGTCTCTTCTCAGCCACTGGGGGAAGGGAAAGGACATTTTGGCGTAGATACAGTTGCACCAGTTTTAATACCAGCCTCCATCCACTCAATTCAACCCTCGAAGGCACACTGAGAATACACACACACACACACACACTCACTGTTCACACATCCAGGACATTTACAAAAGGACAGTGAGGAAATATAGAACAGCAATATGGAGCTGAGTTCACAGGCCACATTACCCTCTACGACACTTTGTGCAAATCAGAGAAAGGCACCCTGGGCAGGAATATGCCTTGGTGAGTGGTCTGTCCCCATGCTAGGAAAAAGACGCCTCTTCCTCCGTGTGGACATAGCGCATGGCAGAGTGGACGGTGTGTCAAGAATAGTGTAGGCTGAATTTTAACTCCAACTCACCTCCTCCACGGGCACCTTATGCTACATCCAGACTGCACATCTGCACCTGCAGCCTTGAGAGTCTGGGAACAAAACTTTACCCAGTTATCTGGCCTCATAATTTTCACCTTCTTTCTGTCTCTCTCTGCTTTCTAAAGGGCCTAGGTCTAACTCAGCCTGAAATACACCTCTGCCTAAAATCAAACCGGCCGTTGGTCTGTCATTTTTTTTTTTTTTTTTTTGGTTGTGAGGAGGACCAGCCCTGAGCTAACATCCAATGCCAATCCTCCTCTTTTTTGCTGAGGAAGACTGGCCCTGGGCTAACGTCCATACCCATCTTCCTCTACTTTATATGGGACGCCACCACAGCATGGCTTAAGCGGTGCGTCAGTGCGCACCCCGGAACGGAACTGGCGGACCCGAACCCCGGGCCGCCACAGCAGAGCGCACGCATTTAACCACTTGCGCCACTAGGCCGGCCCCTGGTTTGTCCTTTCTAACGCACCCTAGACCCTCACTGCATGCAGTAGGTGGGTGGGAGAGGGACCAATGAAGGGGGGGGGATTTTTCTAATGTTGGACAGGCCTCCATTCCCCTCCTGCTTCAACATGAAATCCTCCAGTGTTCAGCGCTGCTGGAGATTGAGGGCACCTCACGCACATGTGTGTCCACACCCGTGGACTGAGAAAGCCTTTACAACCTGAAGCAAGCCACGCCGAAGTCATTCACTCGTTCGTTCAACAAATGTGTACGGAGTCCCTGCTATGTGCCCAGCACTGTGATAGGCACCAGAGAAGGAGAGAGATGCTCACACCCTCTGTTTCCCGAGAGCTGACCTCAGGCTAGTGTGACCCTAGGGTGGACCCAAGAGAGTACCCGTCTCCCAAACCACAGTGCACTCCCTTCCTGGCATGAACTCCAACCTGAAGTCTCCAAGGACTCCCGGGAGCCACGTGATGCAGGACAGCCGGAGGCCGGGCAGGCCCCGGGCGGGCAGCTCTGGCCGTCCGTTCACGAGGATTTCTTTGCCAGCCCATTTCCCGGCCCATTAATAATACCTCAGTCATGAGGTAGAAGATGCCAGGATGGAGTGGAGGAACCAGACGGGTGTGGGAGGATGTGGGGAGGTTTTCTATGAAACATGAAGAACTTTTCCAACCCCAAAATAAGAACGGAGCTTTAGGGGCCTTTGCTCTGATGTGGTGAAGTGCGTCTTCCGACAAAGAAAATACGTTATTTTTCCACCAGTTCAAGGTTAGCAGCATCTCGGGAGCGCCATCCCTTTTCCATTCTGAGGAAAGCTGGATTCTGTTCGAATCAAACACGGGATGCAGAGACACCAGGGAGACGCCGGGAACGCGCTCCGCCCCCGTCCGGCCGGGTTGGCGCGCGCTCCAGCTGCTGAGTCGTGTTTGGGTTTCGTTGCTCTCTGGTTCGCTCCCATGCCTGAGGTTGCTCAGATCAGCGACCTGAGCTGCTTACTACCTCCTACCAAGAAGCTTTCAAACACATGCGCTCACCACATGGCGGCCAATTCTCCTGGAAACAGCGGGCCAGTCTAGGAGATAATGCACACCACTGCCGGTCCGGTCCTCTCTTACCGCAATCTGAGCTGCGGGGCGCGGCTGAGCTGCACGGAAATCAACATCACAAGGCGGGGTGTGCGCGGCTCAGCCTAAGTGCCCCAAGCAATCACCACATGCGTGTGCACACACACACACACAAAAGGTGCCCTTTGAGCACGTCTTTGGCTTCTTGGCTGTCCTTAAATGGGAAGAGTGGGTGCTAAATTGGACCTTGTTTCCCTGACGTTTTATTCTTGGTAAATACCTCGTGGCTCATAAATATGACACAATGGCTAGAAAGAAAGCCCACGAGGAGGGAGAGGAGGGAGTACTCGGAGCCGGCAGAGGCGAGTGTAGTACCAGTGACGCCTCGCTGACTTCCCCCCATTACGTCTGTCTTCGTTGGAGCGCTGTCCCAAGAGCGCGGGCGGAGCTGTGCGAAGAGCAGTGAGACGACTGGCTTCTTGCGCGGTTCGCCCAGAGCGCCAGGAGGGCTGAGACGATGTTCGCTGAGACCTCTTCCAGCTCTGATGTTTTACGAGTCTGTGATTGCCTAAGATTTGTAAAACTGACAGGGGGTCTTGCACGCACATAAAAAGAAACAGAGCCTTGAGCGCAACAATTCCACTCCTAGGAATTTATCCTAAAGAGATAATCTAACATGTGTGCAAAGCTGTAGGTACAAGAATGTTCACCGCAGTGTTATTTATGGCAGCAAAGAATTGGGAAACCTCAGCATTCAGCAATAAAGGACTGGTTAACTCAGCGTTTCCCAAAGTGTGTTCTACGATATAAATGGATATGACGGGGGGGGGGGGGTGAAGAAAGGGTCGTGACGTCCTATGGTCAAAAATTTTAAAGAAACATCACCTCAAACAAAGAAAAAGTTAAAAAGATTTCTTTAATGTGGAATTTCATTTGGCCTTTTATGGAGCATATATTAAGCACGCAATAAAATCTGTTAAATGAGCAGGAAGTGAATATTTACAGTCAGGAAAAAAAGCTATTTGCTTCATTTTTTTTAAGTCATGGAACATTATGCCTCCCAGTATGGTACAGTGGTCATTTATAGAACTTAAGGGATAGAGGGTATCGGTTTATTTCTGTCTTTATTTATTTTCAGCCTGTTTTCCAGGAAATGATTTAAAGTGGGTGAGCAGGGTTACACCTTATAAAGTTCCTGGAGGGCAAGAGATGCAGACCCAGGCCTGGAGCACAGGCGAGCATCAGAATATATTGTTCATCCACCTATGCACCCAGCCCCTTCTGATTTTTATAAAAATGATTAGTTCAGAATGGAAATAGATGTTTGTTTGGAACCCCAGATCTCAGTCTTCAACTAGCACCTACTGACACTGCAACCTTTCACAGTCAATATGTACATTCTAAATAAGACGGGGGATATTTATATTATTTACGACTCCAAGCCTTACTCTCAGGCTGTTCTCCAGAATCATATTCCTGGTGAGCCAGGCTGGACCGCATGTGATTTAGAAAGAATTCTTTGTGCTCCTGGCCCAAGGCTTAATGTAAAAATAAATATATTACATGGCAGAATCAAGAGTTTATAAACATCTTAACAGGCTGGAGCCTAAGACCCAAAGCCCAAAAATGTTATTGACCACAATAATAATAACTAACATTTATTGAGTGTTCAGGATATGCTAGCATTGTTCTAAGTGGCTTTATATGGATTAACCCATTGTTTTTACAGCAATACTACAAGGTGAGTACCATAGTTATCCCTTATTTTATACTTAAGGAAAAATCGGGAACAGAGAGGTGAAGCAACTTACCCAAGGTCACACAGCTAATGATGGAACCAGGGTTTAGCCCCAGCAGTCTGTCTACAGAATCTGTCTTTTAACTACAGATGCTGTCTTTTCATTGACCCTAGATTAATAATTTAAAAAATTGTTTTGTAGAAATGCAGCAAATTTACAGTATAACTTGATGAGTTTTATAAAGTGAACACACCTGATTAGTTACTACCTAGATCACAAAATAGAACATTAGCCACAGCTCAGAGCTGACCTGATTACTACTTCTCTGATAATCACTATTTTGACCTTTATCACCATAAATTAGTTTTGCGTGTTTTTGAACTTTATGCAAGTGGAATCATAAAGTATCTGCTCTTTTTGGTCAGGCTCTTCTTCCCACTCACCATTGTATCTGTGAGGTTCATCCACATGGTTGAGTGTGTAGCAGTTGTTAATTTCTCTTGATTTCTCTCGGAAGGAAAGAACATGTTTTTGAACAACCCATGAGCTAAAAATGATTTTTATATTTTTTAATGATTGAAAAAAACTTTAAGGAGTAATATTTTGTGATGTGAAAATTATATTAAATTCAAGTCTCAGTGTCCATAAATGAAGTTCTAGGGACACAACCTTGCTCATTCATTTATGGGTTGTCTGTGGCTCCTTTCACTCTACACAACAGAGATGCACAGTTGTGACAGAGGCAATATGGCCGGCAAAGCCTAAAATATTTACTCTCTGACTCTTTACAGAAAGTTTATTGAATACTGCTACTATGGTAGAATGTTTGCATCCTCCAAAATTCATACGTAGAAATCCTAATGCCCAATGTGTTGGTATTAGGAGGTGGGGCCTTTGGGAGGTGATTAGGTTGTGAGGGTAGAGCCCTCCTCAATGAGATTAGTGTTCTTATAAAAGAGACCCCACAGAGCTTCCTAGCCCCTCCTGTCCTGTGAGATTACAGAGAAGAGGCAGCTGCCTAGGAGGTGAGGCTTCACCAAAGACCAAATCTACCAGGGCCGTGATACCAGACTTCCCAGCCTCCAGAACTGTGAGAAATACATTTCTGTTGTTTATAAGAAACAACTGTCTGTGGTATTTTGTTATAGCAGCTCAAATGCACTAGACACCTGCTATATAGTGTTCCATGGTATGAATTCAACTATAATTTATTACCCGTTCAATTGCTGATAGGTATTTGTGTAGTTTCCAGTTGGGGGCTACAATAAACAGTGATGTTATGTACATTCTTGTGCCTGTCTTTTGGTGCACATATGTAAACAGTTCTGTTGGTATTGAATATTCATATGTTTAATTTTATCAGATACTATCAGTTTTCCAAAGTGGGTGCACCAATTTACACTGTCACCAGTAACGTAAGTGGCAACTTTGTTATGAGTCAGATGACTAAATGCATGTGGATCTGTTTCTGGACTCCCCATTCCATTTCATTGATCAGTGTGCCTATCCTTATATTAGTAAACTACAATCTTAATTACCATAGCTTTATGATACACTGTAATGTTTTATCACATTTATTCCTCTTGGACATTGGCTATTCTTAGCCCTTTCCATTTCCATATAAATTTTAGAATTTAGAATCCAATATAGGGATTTTGATTGGGATTGCATTAAATATATAGATCAATTTCAAGAAAACAAGATGTCATAACAACACTCAATCTTCTAATCCATGAACATGGCATTTCCTTCCATTTATTGTCAGTAATTGTGTGTAGTTTTTTTGTGAGAAGTCTTGAATATCTTTCTTTGGGCATTTCCTAGGTATTTGATGTTTTTTATACTTTTTTGAACCACATCTCTCCTCTAATTCTCCAAATTCCAAACCTCTCTGATAATCACTATTTTGACCTTTCTCATCATAAATTAGTTTTGCTTGTTTTTAAATTTTATGTAAGTAATAATGTGGATGCACCTCACAGATATAATGGTGAGTGGAAGAAAAGCCAGACCAAAAAGAGCATATCCTTCATGACTCCACTTGTATAAAGTTCAAAGCAGCTCTCTTCACTAGCCTCTGAGCACCTTGAGGACATCTTTCTCCAAGCCTTTTCAGCCCTCCTCTTCCGAGATGTCCTCCCTGCTTTTCCCACCTACTAGAATTCCAATTATGTTTGCAATTTGGAAAAAAATTTCATCTTTTACTCGAAATTCTTCCAGACCTCTCCAGTCCTGCAGGAATGCCCCCATTGCCCTCAATTAGTGGCCCCTATTATCTGTATTGCTTGCTTACTAATTATTGATCCACTGCTACTTGGTCTCTCAGGAATAAATCAACAAACAACTTTTGATATCTTGTCTCCCCAAAAGTGCACATTCACTGAAGATAAATATACATCATCTTTCACTTTTAGTATCCTTCAGATATTCTCTCAGACTAGTGCGTTCAGAAGGAACTTAACACTAGCTCCTTGTTTGATGGAATCCTAAATTCATTTCCCTGAACATAGTTTAGCTGGAGATGGATGTGAATTGGTTAGCCGTTTCCTACTCTTTCTCTGACTGACTCATACATCATACACACAGTAATTTGTGGATTTAAAATCTTCTAATGTTTTAGAGCCAAACTTTTCAGTGAATTAAGAGAAATATACTTTTTGTTTTCTTTTGTTCTTCTTTCTTTCTTTCTTCCTGATGAAAGAGTTAAGCACCTAGTTCAAAAAGAGATTGGTTCAAAAAAAAAAAACACTTTATCATTTAGCCTCTTTTTTAGCTGATAAAGTCCCATTGAATGAGGCCATGAAATCGTAGAAGATGCAAATCCCTTATCCATCATTTGCAGTTGTTGACACACAGACCCCCCGTGTGTATTCATAAATCAGTTTTCAAAATGCCAAGCAGCATTTTTTGGCTCATAAATAGCAACGGTGGCCTGTATGACCCAAATAATTTATTTCTTCAACTGGGAAATCCTTAGATGTAGCCAGGCAAATTTAGAAAAGAGAAAAGCAGAACTACAGAGAGAAGTAAGAGGAAAATGGCCAAACTGTGATTGGAACCTATTTGACTCGCACACTGTCTCCCATGAATTAGGATTAGACCAAATGATGAGGGAATAAAAATTAGAAAGATTGAGTTTTTGACAAAGGGGATTTTGTGGAGGGTCAATACACAGATCATCTGGGGCTTATGTTTTGTTTAAAAAAAAAATCACACCACAACAACCAGCATGATCCCTCAAAATGCTCCCAGCAGCTGGCTCCTAGAGATAAGGCAAAGGTATTTCACAGTCTAATACTAATCATATTTGAGCATTTCAAGTTAGATTGGACCATACTTTTTTTCCTTTTATAATGTTTATTTTTAAGTTCAAAGCAAGAACTTGTTATATATATGAAATGTCCTTTCGAGTCCAAAATACAAAACAGAGGGAGACAGAAGCGAGGATGCAGCTTGAGGCAGAAGGAAGGAATGAGAGAGAAGACTCCTGTCTCTTTCCAACAGAACCTAGTCAGTAACGTTGGAATTCTTATAAACACCCAGGCTGCCCCAGCTGATACTCACATGAGGGTGGAGTTTGCCCCCGGGGCTGCCAGACCTCTGGGGTGGGGGAGTGAAGTTCAAAGACCAGCAACATCCTAGGATGTTCTAGGATGTCACAAAGAGGAGGACCCAAGGGGGAGAAGACACATTCTGAATCATGATGAGCAGCTTTATTCATTTGCCAGCCCTCCAGATCACACACTCTCTTCAGTAAGTAATCCTGTAATTCTACATACTCTGTGCATCATTTCCTTGGACCATGATTGAAAAAGAAACTGCAGTCTATGCTAGAAAGGCTCATTATTGATGATTTTCCTTTTCTTGAAACCATTTCTCCCCAGTCTTGTCCATGTTATAGGTCTCACATGTTTTCTCTCATGTATATTAAATTGGGTATAAATCAATGACTTCAAGCTAAAAACAAATTCCCATCCTTAAATTAGGTCAACATACAGGGAACTAGCTGTTGGTTATCTTTAACCTGCTCTGTCCCACTATTCCAGCTTTTTCTTCCAAACTATCTCACTAAACCCCATTCCCAATCCCAAACCTAAACGGGATCAGAGGATGAAAAAACCCTCATCTGCTAATCCAGTTTACTGCTACACAAGTAAAACCTCATGCCTCTATACCTTCGTCCATGATGTTCCCTTTAGAGTCTAAAGTGCTTTAACTTCTATTTCTGCTTGTTGAGCTCCTGGTTGTTATTCAAGATCTGTGCCAATTATTATCTTCTCAGTGAAAATTCCCCTAAAATTCCTAGGATGAAAAATCTCTTTCTCCATTGTGCTCTCTTAGCCTTCTCCATATACCACAGTTGTGATACTTGGCAAATAATGTAATAATTATGAATCAGTTCCATGTCCACTCCTACCAGATGGTGAGCACAACAGGAGGAAAGTTATTTCAGGGACATCACTGCATCCATAACCTCTAGCTGTTGCTGGCACACAGTGGATACACAATAAAATATCAGATGGATGGATGTGTGGATGGATGGATGGACGGATGTGTGGATGGATGGATGGATGGATGGATGTGTGGATGGATGGATGGATGGATGGATGGATGTGTGGATGGATGGATGGGTGGGTGGATGGGTGGGTGGATGGGTGGGTGGATGGATGGATGGATGTGTGGATGGATGGATGGATGGATGGATGGATGGATGGATGGATGGATGGGTGGATGGATGGGTGGGTGGATGGGTGGGTGGATGGGTGGGTGGATGGGTGGATTGTTGCTTAGATGGACCTAGAGAAAGATTGCTGTGTCAGTTTTCTATCATTGTTAGGAAATAGAGTGTGACTCCATTCTTTGATGTTTGACTGCTGACGGTATTGAAACATTACCCTATCCTATGCCCTTTCTGCCTCACATCTGGACAAGCTGATGAGAATACCTGGGTGCTCTCTCCTTTGGTGTCAATGGGAAGATCAAATCATGCTTAGGAATCTTCACCCTGTCCCCATCTCCTAACCAACGTAAATCTACAAGCCAGTCTCCTTTCCCTGCTTTCTCAAGCCATTTTTGGACCTGCTTGGGAACCACCCTGAAAGCCTCACTACGTGAGTAACAAACTTTTTCACACACTTTTGGTGTGTGTGTGGCATCATTAGTCTTGACATCTGAACCAAATTTTGGGTGGGGGTCCACCCTGTCTCTGAGGAGTGGCCACAACGTGCTGTAACAAATTACCACCAACTTAGTGACTTAAAACACAAATTCATTGTCAAATAGTTCTGTAGGTCGCAAGTCCAACATGGGTCTCACGGGGCTAAAATCAAGGCATCAGCAGGTCTGCGTCCCCTTCTGGAAGCTCTAGAAGAGAATCCCTTTCTTTGTCTTTCCACTTTCTAGAGGCTGCTTCCATTCCTTGGCTCTCAGCCCCTCTTCCATCTTCAAATCCACCAGTGTAGCAGTTCTCTGACCTGCCTCCATCATCACATTTCTCTCCTTCTGACCACAGTTGGGAAAGATTTTCCACTTTCAAGGACTCATATGATTATATTGGGCTCACCCAAATAATCCAGGATAATCTTCCAATTTCAAGGTCTGTACCCTTAATCATATCTGCAAAGTTTATTTTGCCATGTAATATAACATTCACAGATTCTGGAGATTAAGATATGGACATTTTTTGGAGGCGCATTAATCTCCCTTCCAGTAGTAAACTAAACCTTAGTAAACTAAAAAATATAGATATTAATACTCATCAGTCATTAGCTCTAGCTATGAGCTTGATCTTTACAAAATGAAGAAAAAATTGGGATTGGGAGAATCCAGGTCAACAATAATAAAAGCTCAGAGAAAGAGAACTAATAGGATAGATATATAGAAATACATTTATTATGAGGAATTGGCTTATGTGAGTATGGAAGCTGAGAAGTCCCACGATCTGCTGTCTGCAAGCCGGAGACCCAGGAGAGGTGGTGGTGTAACTTAGTGGGAGCCCAAAGGCCTGAGAACCAGGGGAGCTGGTGGTGTAAACCCCAGTCTGAAGGCAGGAGACGTCCAATGTCCCAGCTCAGTCAGGCAGAGAGAGAGAATTCAACCCTCCTCTGCCTTTTCTTCTATTCAGGCCTTCAATGAATTGGATGATGCCCACCCACCTGGGGAAGGCCATCTGCTTTACTGGGTCCACCAACTCAAATGCTAATCTCTTCTGGAAACACTCTCACAGACACACCCAGAAAAAACGTTTAGCCAAATATCTGTGCACCCTGTGATCCAGTCAAGTTGACACTGAAATTAACCATCACAGGTGCATGATGGAGTTGGGTTTTGTTATACTGTCACTTTCCATTAAGGATAACACGTCACTCTCCAGCCTCTGTTCCCTATGACCAATGCGTAATGTGAGAAAAATGGAGGAGTTGGGGCACAATCTTGCTTGGAAAATTGTTGGGTCGTGCTTGCATCAAACCAGTGCTGCTGGCTCCAGGGACATCACTGTCAGCCAAGCCAAAGGACCTGCACATCTGGTCTAGCGGAGCACCCACCGGAGGGCAAGCACAGCGCTGGGCAGGTAAGCGTGGACGGCCTCTCTTCACCTCAGTGGCTCCAGAGTTAGATATTTTAACACGCCAGTTTTACAAATGAAGGCACAGATTAGAGAGCTTAAGTAAATTGCCTAAGGTTACTCAGTCACTAAGTGATAGTTGTGGGATTCAAACCAAGCCCTCCGACTCCAAAGATTAGTGCTCTCCCCGCACTGCTAGGATGCTAGGAAGACATCTGAAGCACTCCACCATGCTGGAGAGTGACAGGTGTTTCCTCAGGCCCAGAGCTCTGAGACTCCAACGGAGTATGCTGTAAAGTGGACTTCATGGGGAGAAAGGAAGTCACGGTCCTGCTTCTTGCTCTGTCACTTTTATTTATAAGACCTTGGGTTGCATTTGTTTTCTGGAGATGAAGCCCTAGAACATTTACACATCACTTATTTCAAAGCAGAAGGCCATATTAGATGGAACATTTTAGTTCTTTACATCTCTAGAATTCACTTTCCAGAATAAGGTACCTGTTGTAAACTGAAGGCCCGAAATAGGGTCCTCTTGATAGTGCAATCTCTACCTGTAGAACTTACAAAGAATAAAAAAGATTTGGAACAAATCCTCACAGGTCTCACTCTTTATGAATCAGTGACAGCCAGGAGATCAAGGTGCTGTGTAAGGAAGAGCACTAGACTGTGAGCCGAGGAACCAGGTCTGAGTCTCCTCTCTGTCACCATCAGCTGTGTGCCCTTTGGCAAATCACTGGACTCTCTACGCTTCAGTTGCCTCATCTGTAATATGGGGATAAGGTTTGCCTTACCTCTTTTTAATATAAAATATAATATCCTCATCAGTGTTGTAAGAAATCCACCAGCCTAGAACTTGCTGCTGTGAGAGTCTGGGAGGAGGGGAGGACAAGGAGGGGAGGGAAATGAAGAGACGGAGCAAATCAAAGAAAGTTAACCTCCATTTTTACCAAGAGGTAGTAGATTCTTTCAGTCCCTCGTTTCGTCCCCAATCTTTTCCCAGTGAAAGCTGTATTTACTTGTGTGTGTGTGTGTATGTGAGAAAGATTAGCCCTGAGCTAACATCCGTCCCAATCCTCCTCTTTTTGCTGAGGAAGATCGACCCTGGGCTAACATTTGTGCCCATTTTCCTCTGTTTTCTATGTGGGATGCCTGCTACAGCATGGCTTGGTAAGCAGGTGCATATGTCCCAGCTGGGGATCCGAATCTGCAAACCCTGGGCTGCCGAAGCCGAGCCTGTGAACTTAACCGCTAGGCCACTGGGCCAGCCCTGTATTTACTTTCTTTATTTTCATTTTGCTCCAATGAACATCATGACTATGACTATTAACAAGGCACAATTGTTTCCATTCTCTACTCTGGTGGCCTTATTAAACCATCCAAGATCTTTAAACTGTAAAGAGCTACACAAATGAAGGTCATGGCTATTATTACTACTATTATCATTGTCATTGTCATTATTAGAATCAGAACAATGTAATAGAGTGGAATTAACTCTGCACCAGGCATCCAGAAACCAACCCCACCAATAGTTAATTGGACCATCTCGGGCACATGAGCTGAGCCTTGTCTGCCCAATGTTCTCCTTCTCCAAGCGGGAGACAGACCATGTGATTTCTTGTAGTCTCTTTTAGCTCTAAAATTTTAGTCTCCAGCACTGAATCATTATTGCGGCATACGCGGTAGCCCATATAAAGGGCTGGTTCTGGATCTCCAGCCTGAACACATTTGCTGTCCCGGCTATTTTTGGCTCCTGTGGTCGTTTTGATGTGTTCCCTCAGCAGAAGCACACGTTCCTGGCAGTTGCTTTATCCCAGGCCGGTTACCTGATTAAAAGAACACAGCAGCCGGTGCAGATCTCATACCCACCGTTTCATTGCACTGAGAGCTTGTGTTCAGAAAGGCAGGCATGGTCACTCTCAAAGAATGTCAGAAAACATCAGCACAATATGCAAAGAAGGGGAGCCAGGGTGTGGGTTCTGCCCCCTCCAGCCCTGCTGAAGAGACTGTGATCTCGGACCTCCCAGAGCCCCCGGGCCCGGACTGAAGAATGTGCGGAGTGACACTACCTCACCTCCTTCCCTTCATCTCACTTAATCCCTCGGTAGCCCTGTGTGGGGTTTATAGACTTTTACATGCCATAAAGACGAATGAGAGAAGGGGGGCGGCAGGGAGTGAGAGGAAGAAGAAAATGGATGGCCAGCTTTCACTCCTTACAGCCACAGCCACCTGACTCATGGTATGAGCCCGTTTGATGGACTCATTTCCATCATTTAGTGTTTCCACTACGTTATCCACAAATGTAATAAGCCTAAAATCTGCCTTCAAACTTGCCATGAGTAAAAATGTCCTATAGGGCAGAGCTCTGTGGTTCACCATTAGAGACAATCTCCCAGATTGATGCTTATCTTTGTTCTTCATCTTTTGGACCCAGGTGCTCAATAAGATACAACTCTTCCTAATTGTATTGTCATTCAATCTATAATTTTCCATCTATATAGAGAGACTTTGTATACACAGCTCAAATACCTTACTCAAATTCAGTGAATTAGTTAAGCAAGATGTCAGTAAAGACACACTAGGAGTCAGGGGGGCGGGGGGATGGGTGAAGGGTATTAAGAGGTGCAAAATCCCAGTTATAAGAGAAATAGTCCTGGAGATCTAATGTACAGCATGATGACTATAGTTAACAAAACTGTATTGTACATTTGAAAGTTGCTAAGAGAGTAGATCTTAAAAGTTCTCATAATAAGGAAAAAAAATTGGTATCTATGTGAGGTTATGGATGTTAACTTATTGTGGAAACCATTTTGCAATATATCCCTGTATCAAATCATTATGTTGTACACCTTAAATTTATACAATGTTATATGTCTATTATATCTCAATAAAACCAGAGGGAGAGGAAGACAGAAAAAAATAGATAAATGCAAATGTAAAATAATAAAAAAAAGATAGACTAGGATTGTAGTACTTTCTTGATAGAATTAGTCTAGTAATCCCATCAAAAAAGGACTGGATCCAGTCTGGAATCACACTCATAACGAATACAACTCTATCTGTAGTTTATCGTACCTGTATGTATGCCATCTCTACTGTGAGTGCTCACAATGCCATGGAATGTCCTGCTTGGCAGGCCTGATCAAAAGCCCAGGTAGGGGCTGTCAGGGTGACAGCCCGGCCCCACACGTATTTAGGCAGTGATTGCTCTCTGCTCACAGATCTGGTTACTGCATGAAGCAGTCCCCTTTGAAAATCTGGGTTCTTGTCTCTCTCCAGTTTTCTGCCTTCCATTCATTTTCTACAATCCCTCAATGTGCCCTGGTGGTAGTTCTGTTCCAAACACCTCTAGGAATTTCAGGAGAACAGGCTACAGTTTCAGAACAGGATCAATCTTAAGCTCTTACTAGGCTCTGAATCAGGAATGTTGTATATAAGAACTGAGGATTAAGCTATCCAATTTAAGGAGGGGTGGCTACGGCAATGGAATTTTTAAGAGATTTATTTGGTACAAAATGCTTTGCACAGATGTAAACATTGATCAGAATCACATGTTAATGATCCAGCTCGCCACTTCTGTTTGCTTGAATCTTCTCAAGATGCCTCCAGTTCCAGGCAAGGAGACCGAATTGCCTGCAGCTTGGCGCATGAGAAGCCTAGCTCCTTAGATGGACAGCTCTGGGTGCAGCTAGCTTCTTGGTGATGTTAACCAGAGTTGGCTGCTGGGATCTTAGAGGATCAAAAGGAATTTTCAAAAATTGTACATGAGCCCAGAAGAAAGCCCATAAAATCATTTCCTTGTGTCGGCGGGTTCCACCCATTAATAGCCTGCCAAACCCAAATACCTGAGAAGGAGGCAGGGTGAACAGAGAAAGAAGGAGAAGCTGACTCTGGAGGACAAATGATTCAACCCCCAAATTCTGGATTCACCAGCAGATAATAGAGGCCAAGGGGGTACATCCTCCTGTGTTTACCGTTTGTGTATGATTTTAGGGAGAAAGCTTAATAATCTTCTCTACCCCTAGCTAACACTCCTCACCAGTGTTGTAAGAAATCACCCAGCCTAGAAACCTGCTGCTGACTGAAGGTCTGGGAAGAGAGAAAGACAAGGATGGAAAGAGAAAAATGGAGAGACTGAGCTAATTCAAAGAAAATTAATATCTCGTTTGTTTTCACCTAAAAGCAGTGGATTCTTTCAGTTCCTCATTTTGTCTCCAACCTTTTCCCCGTAAAAGCTATATTTACTTTATTTTTGTTTTGCCCCAGTAAATATCATGACTATGAATATTAACAAGGCACAATTGTTTCCCTTCTTTACTCTGCTGGCCTCATTAAACCATCCAAGATAAGCTCTAATTTATAGCCAGGCTACTTCAAATTGAACTTAATCACAAAGTGCTTTCAACTTCACTGTAGAAGAACAGGCTATTTGGCAAGTCAGCTCCAGTGTGCCTCTGTGTCTTTGCGTAAGCTGTTCCCACCACTAGCCTGCCTTTACTCTCTTACCCACCTAGTGTCATGACTCACTCTCTCCTAACACCCACCACCTCTGCAGCCCCGTCTCCTTCCCGTCCCACAACAAGTCGGTAAGCCCCTGCTTTCCTACACAAGCACCTCCCTCTCTGTGGTCTCATGATGTTTATATAATCTCTGGCATAATACTCCTTACACTTCTGTTTTCTTCTCTATGAATGGCTCAAGAGCAAGATCCTCATCTTATTCATCTTTTTATTACTAGTACCAGTAAATGATAGTTGAATGAATAATCTTTCATCAGAGGAAGACAAGCCCCATTCTTTATCCCGTTACAAGCCCTGCAACTCATTGTTTGCTTTCTGTGAGGACAAACAGTCTTACATAACAGATGGGAAGGATCATGGGAATGGATAGCACCATAATATATGCATGCATGTGGTTCTATAGGTGGTTTACACATGGAGAATAGACAGAATTATCTTCCATTGTCTATTTATCTACTTCTTCCCTCTTCATGACATAAGTAACACCATGTCCCAAATGACGATAGTAAGAAGTGAGGCATATTAAGCCAGAGCATCAATTCAATTTCAACAGATGATTGTTGAATGAATTCATTAAATGATGGAATGAATGAATAAAAGCAATATGATTAGGAGCAATTTTGCAAGATGTTGGAGTCATTTCCTGCAATTGTCTTTATAGTGTATTACTGGATGGGGCACAAATGCTCAATGTATGTTAGTCATCGTCATCATCATCACCATTATCATCAACAGTGCCTGGGATATCTATTTAGCAATGAATCTGTTGCCATTAAAGCCTGATGTCCACCATTATGGTTAATATTTGAGGTCCTGGGCGTTCCAGCCAACTGCAATCAGACCAGCAATAACAGCAGCTGCATGTGCCAGGTACCGGGTGATGTACTCTACAGGCACTATTTCATTTAATCCTCAGAAGATCCCTATAAAGTAGGTATCATTATCCCTTTTACAGCTATGGAGACTGAGCCTCCAAGACTGGGTAAACTGAAGAAGGTTTGTGTTAGTAGGTGGTGCAGCTGGAATTCACGCAGGTCTGTCTGTCTGTCTGGAACAGCTATGCATCTTTAGCATGACACTATATTGATCTACAAGAAAAAGAAGTCAAAATTCTAAATATGGACAAACATTCTTTGCAAATACGATTATCTCTTTGCAAAGCCCAAGATATCCAATCTACAAACTCTTACAGCTAATATAAAAATACAAAACTATTAGAGCTAATAACAAAATAAATATTCAAAATGTATACCTTGTCTATAGATTCCCAATAATATGTTCAAAATATAATGGTATTTAAAGATCTCATTCACAACACAATAAAAAAAATTTTTAAATATCACTTCGTGTGCCCCAGGCCAGGAGATTTGCATTCTAGGATGGCTCTCAGCTCATTTCTCCCCTTCAACACCCATCCAGAAGCCAGGGCCAACAATGTCTTGATGAAAACTTCGCCCAGTTTTTGGCAAAATGGGAGTGAAATTCATAAGTAATATTCAGGGACTATATGAAGAAAACAACTGAAAAACTTTACTAAGAGACATACAAGAAAGAGAATAAATTAAAAGATATACCATATTTCTGGATGAGATTTACAATTGATACAATATCAATTTTTTAAAACGAATTTAGTTTTACATTAACAATGCCAATAAAAACTCTGACAGGACTATTTTCTGAAATTTCACAAAATGGCTTTAACATTCATAGGGGAGAATATGCACATTAGAAAAGCCAAAAATATTTTGGAAAAGAAAAGTTACAAGAAGAACTTAGCACACAAATATTAACATGTAATATATAGCACAATAATTAAAGCAATATGTTACTCATACCAAATCAGAAAGAGCAAGAAAATAGAATAGGAAGTATAATAGCAGACCCAAGTATATATACATCAATGTGATATTTGATAAAGGTGAAACTGAAAATCAGTAGAAAAAGAATAAATAATTCAACAAATGGTTTCAGGACAACTGGCTAACCATTTAGAAAGTAAATGTAAATATCAAACTCACACTTCACTCTAAATAAATTCCAGATGTACTATAGTTTGAGGTGTTTAAAAAAAGTAAACTAGGGGCTGGACCCATGGCCTAGTAGTTAAGTTCGGCACACTCCACTTTAGCGGCCGGGGTTTGCGGGTTCAGATCCTGGGCATGGAACTACACCACTCATCAGCCATGCTGTGGTGGTGTCCTACATACAAAATAGAGGAAGACTGGCACAGATGTTAGCTCAGGAACAATCTTTCTCAAGCAAAAAAAAAAAAAAAAGAGGAAGACTGGCAACAGATGTTAGCTCAGGGCTAAACTTCCTCAGCAAAAAAAAAAAAAGTAAACTATAAAACATTTATATATAATTTTTAGCAGGGTAGAGCTAAAGTGTCTCATCAAAGGCAGAAATCTAAAAGGAAGAGACTGAGAGATTTGACTAAATACAATTTTATAATGTTCATAAATTTAAAAAAATTGAAAAACAAATGACAAATCAAAAAAAGCCTTTGTAAGGTATGTGGTAAAGGCTTAATGCCTCCACATATAAAGATCTTGTATGAATCAATTAGAAAGAGATAAACATCTCAATTAAAAGCTCAGCAAAAGCAAGTCACAAAAGAAATATGAGGGATTATAAACTCTACTAAAAATCCAAGAATTGCAAAGCAAAACATCTTTGAGGCAAAGCTGTTTCAACTATCAAAGGGGCAATAATTTTCTAAACTGTTGGTTAGATTAGAGTAAGAGGCACTTTCATGTCCTACTTGTGAGGGATATAAATTTATGCAATCTTTCTGGAAGGTAATTCTGTAATAGGTATGAAAAAGACCTGAAAACTATGCAAACTGTTCTAGAAGTAATAGTAAGGAAGTAACCATACACTCAAAGAAATATTCAGCTTTTAGAAAGTTTATTGAATCATTTTTATGGTAGTGACAAACTAGAAATAATCTGAATTTTGAGCTTTAGAGAAATGGTTTCAAAAAGTGATTGTACACATGTACATGTACACAATGGAATATTATGGGTCATTAAAAAGGATACTGTACAGTCATATTTTATGACACGAAAGATGTTCACAATCAGGGAGAAAAGATTATAGGATTGTATCTATTAAGGGTGCTGTCCAGAACTTTCTGTGTTGATGAAAATATTCTGTATTTGTACCGCCCAATGGCCACACACAGCTTTTGAGTACTTGAAATGTGGCTAGGGTAACTGAGAAACTGAAATTTAATTTTTATTTATTTTAATTAATTCTAATTTGAGTAGCCACGGGTGGCTATTGGCTGCCATAATGGACCATGCAGATCTATGGTATAATCCTATATTTATGCACATATATGTACATCAGGATGTGCAGTAATAACATTGGAAAGATACATACCAAAATGTAGACAACGGTTATCTCTGAAGAGTGGGACTATGGGTATTTTGTTTGTTTAAATACGTTTAAATTTGTTTTAATATGGTGGGAAGGTATTTTACAAACAGGAGTGCAATGTGCTATGAGCTGCTTTGAAAACCCTCGTGTGTGTGGAGAGTGGTGACAACTCTGGGCCTCTCACATGGGTCCCGATGGATGGGTCTGGCCACCCAGACTGAGTCAGATTTAATTGGATGCCCCCATTTTTTTCCGCTGGCCCCTCCAGATGTCATTGCCCTATATCCCGGCACACCAAGGACCACTTCCCCAGAGTCACGGCCCCGGGCTTTGGTCAATGTTACTTTCCTAACAGTTTTCTTAACTGATGGGCAGAGAGGAAGAAAAACTTGTGTGAATCATGGCGCAGGAGGCCTGGTTTTAATAGAAGCCATGCTGCTAGTTATGGGATCGGCCGTGCATGCTTCCACTCCGCACTCCTTATCTCATCCACTGTCAAAGCTTTTCATCACATCATGTGCCCCGATCAGCGGAGATTTGCTTCTCATTATGGCCCCCAGCCCAGCTCTCCATCCCGGGAGTCAGCCCAGGCATGCCTCCAGGATGAAAAATTATCCAGGCTGCTGGTACAGTGGGAGAACTAATTCTCCCACCGTGGGTAGTTCAATGTACTTAAGAGCTCCTCTGATACAGAAGGAATCATCACAAGAGTAGTTCTGCCAGACGCCCATCCCTGAGGCTCCCCCAGAACTCCTGAGGGCCATCGTCTCATACTCCTTTTGTCTTCATTTGTCTCTGCTTCACCCCAAAACTGGCACAGAATAATCAGGCATGAATACAGCCCCTCCTCTCCCCTAACTGTTGCATTTATCCATCTCAGGACTCTTCTCTGCTGAGTCAGTAAGTCCACAGCATCCTTCTCAATGCAGGACAGTCATCACCCATCGAGCTGAATTGATGCATCTAAAGAAAGCCATCTGGTCCTCAGAAATTAAAGTTTGTTGTCTGACTGATCAGTGATAGCAGAACCCCTATTAAAGCCAGGGTCTGTATTTTTGGACATTTAAAAGCAAATAGCAATAATCTCTTATATTAGTGGGCTGCTTTATAGTTTATAAAGCATTCTATGTTCATCTTATGTCTCAATAACCCTGTGATGTCGAAAGGGCCAGTGTTAGTTTCCTGACCTAAGAAGCGAGGTAACGTAGTGCATTGTGATTAGGGAGCTTAGTCCTGGATCGCCTGACTCTAAACACAGTGTCCTCCTCCACACCCCCAATGGCACTGCTGCTCCACTCAGCAGGCAGCAGGAAAGCCTGGAGATACCTAAGGTCGTCCACATCCAAAGACACACCAGCGGAGTGGGGAAGAGCTGGTCAGCCTCTGGTGCTGGATATGAAACTTGACTTCACCATTGACCAGCTGTGTGACCTTGGGAAACTTCTCAGACTCTGTAAGTGTCAGTTACCCCAGCTATAAAACGTGAATAATAAAATTATCTCCCTCGTAGAGTCATTGTGAAAATGAAATAACATTTAGCACACTGCCTAGTATACAGTAAGCACTCAGTAAAGGGAAGCTCGTATCATCCGCCCTGTTTTTACATGTGCCTCTCAGAACAACCCCAGGAAAGTGGCCTGTCTTCCAGTGCAGGAGGAGGATCTCTGCACTGTGAATCACCAAGTGGATTCCATAAAAGACTGATAACCCACCCAGAAGAGAATTTGATCCGGGGTATTTGATCAGAGACAGAGAAGGAAGTAGCTTCCTAGACTGAAGTCATTTTTCAGGTTCCTGTTGAGGTGGATGGATTTGCCTGTTACCTTCGGGAGATCAAGGCTGAGATCCCAGGAGTGAAATGGGACCCAAGGTGCTCAGAGGTGTATGTGATATGCAGTCACCGCCTCAGGTCGGGTGTTCTTGAATTATTGTCAGCTCTCATTGGATTATTGCAACCAGCCATTGCCTCATCTCTAGGCCTCTGGAAGAATGAAGCCTTCTCCCATAAAACTGTGACTTGGGACAGTAAGCCATCCCATGGCCACAAGTGGTAACTGCAGTGTTATAGTTAGCCAAAACATTTTTGTTCCAGAGGGCGGTAGGCAGGCTTAAGAGTGGGAACTCTTTAACTCTTTAATCTTATATTGATGAAGTTTCTAGGAATACTTTGTGGTAGAAAGTAGAGATTATTTATATCCTAGTTATTGCTTGATTGCCTTCTCCAGTATTTCTACATTGACTGGGCAATGTATTGCTGGGAGAGGCAATTCACCACCACCAGAGGCCCTGAGTGTCCCCGCACGTTCTAGCTGGGTATGCCAAGAATGCAAGATCCTGATCACTCTCTGCCTGGTCCATTTCTCGGGATTGTGTTTGCAGCAAGCAATCTTGAGGGATGAAATATCACGTCCTCCTGGCCAAAGAGCAGGCATGCTTACCACTCACCCCAAGCTCAGTGTTCCTCTTCTTTAACGCAACCCACTGTTTGTGAAGGCATCATCTGCACACCCCCCATGGGACTGGGAGATTCATGGGGAACTGACATGAACATGAAGCTCATGCTGCCTGCTGTGCTATAATAAAGGCCTTTGTCTCTGACCCAGGAGTCTCATGTCTTCCACCAACATCCATGAAACGGTAATAGGTTAGCTTAGTAGCTTACAAGTAGGATAAACTCCCAGGCCCTTTATAGTTCTTGGCACATATATATTGTCTCTTAAACGAAATTTAGCATTTTTTTGTGTGTTATATGTTGTATGGTTTGCTAATTGTGGAGTATTGTACTAGACAGGATTTCTGTGGTGCCTCCAAGACACCACAGCCTCTTCTAAGTGAGACTATCTCACGAAGATGAAGCATGATATAGGCCAGGTGACCATTCCTACACCTAGTGACAGCTAATTGGACCTGGAGCGGGCACTGGAACTAAAGAACAGCCAATTCATGAGCTGGCCAGCAATCTGTGATGTGGACTGGCACAAAAACAGGAGATGGCCAGATTCAACGCATCAAGAGAAGTGCAGTTGGCAGTGATAGCTGAGCTGAGGTATAATTGCAGTCATTAGCTGAAGCTATCAGGAAGCGGATCTAGGAGTGAACAACAGCTATGAGACAGAGAAAGGATGTGAAGAACCAAGGGAAGGAATAAGCCAGTTAGTAATTAGACAGGAGGACATGAGAAGATCAGCTGAATTACGCGTAGTGGTGGAACAAAGACTCACGAGCTCCAGCTATGAAAGTCCATTGGGGCATCTTGGATTCAAAACCATCCACTGCCTCCTGCTCTTTTGGGGGCCTCCTTGTCTGTCTTTTCCTGGGGTTCTACGCTTGTGTATGCTTTTAATAAACCCCCATTACTTGAGGTAACTGAAGGACCCAGTAAAACAAACATGTACCCACCCCATTCCTTTGCATGGTCTTTGTTCAGAGAAAGGAGGCATGGGGCCCGGCCCCATGGCATAGCAGTTAAGTGTGCACACTCCCCTGCTGGCGGACCGGGTTTGGATCCCGGGCACGCACTGACGCACCGCCTGTCAGGCCATGCTGTGGCAGCATCCCATATAAAGTAGAGGAAGATGGGCACAGATGTTAGCCCAGGGCCAGTCTTCTTCAGCAAAAAGAAGAGGATTGGCAGATGTTAGCTCAGGGCTGATCTTCCTCACAAAAAAAAAAAAAAAAGAAAGAAAGGAGGCATGGTTTGAGGAAAGCCGGTTGAATTAGCAAACCGCCTTGATTGCTTAGGAGTGCTCTCCTAGGATTGGGCCCACCACCCAACTTACACTTGCTTGTATGCCTCTCCTGGGGCTCCATCGACAGAGGTTCCCCCAAGGAACCAACAAACTCTGTAAGCCTTCTGGACTCCTTTATTAATTCCTGGTAAACCTTGACCAACTCTCAGACACAAAATAAAGTGGCAACAATTTAACTTAAAAGAAACAGATCTTCGTGAAAACTGTTTTACCAGTGTTAGAATAGAAATATGGAAATTATTTAATTAAAATAACAATAATATCTCTCAATACCTGTTTTTCCAATTAACATATAGTAAGTTTTTATATGTGTGTATATACAATTCTATGAGTTTATGGAAAGATTTGTGTAAACAACCCTACAATAATGATATGGAATAATTACATCATCTCAAAAAACTCCCTCATGCTGCCACTTTTAGTCAGTCATACCCTCCCCTCAACCCTAACCATTGGCAATCATCCATCTGTTGTCACAATAGTTTTGTTTTTTTTAGAATGTCATGTAAATGGAATTATATAGTATGTTACTTTTTTTTTTTTTTTTGGTGAAGAAGAGTGGCCCTGAGCTAACATCTGTGCCAGTCTTCCTCTATTTTGTATGTGGGTCACCACCACAGCATGGCTTGACGAGTGGTGTAGGTCCATACAAGGATCCAAACCCGAGAACCAGGCCGCTGAAGCAGAGTGCGCCGAACATAACCACTATGCCAGCCCCTAGGATGTTACTTTATGAGACTGCCTTCTTTCACCCAGCATGAGGGCTTTTAAACCTACCCATGTTGTTGTGTGTATCCACAGTTTGCTCCTTTCTATTGGTGAGTAGTATTCCATCCAATGGATGTACCACCATTTGTTTCACCTCACAAGGGCAGCCTTGTGAGGCTCCTTCCAGGAGGCCCCTGCTGCCTGGGCGATGATGTTTTCTGCCATCTGCCTTCTGCTCTCTGCTCAAGGAAAGGGAGAGCTAAGATGGGAAGCCTCAGGGTGTCTGACTCTCAGGGTTGTGCTGCCTCTGCCTCCAGAGTTTGCTTCCGTGGTGCTTCTCTTCCCAGACATCGCTATTTCCACAGTGAGGGGTGATAGACTGTATCTACTGTTATACTTAATCCCTTTTTCTTCTGGATTCTGTGTTTGTTCCCATATATATGAATCCTATAATGACTTCTCCTATTTCTATGTTACTTCCCACTTTGGGGATCACATAATGTAAAAAAATAACAATATTGATCCACATAGTAGCAGCATATGACACATTATTCATCACCACAATAATATTAACTGACATTTTTTTTTCACATTCTCATTTTCCTCCTTTCCAAGCTTCTGTCCTACATTTAGCATCATACATGACAAACCACATCAGCACAATCCAGTCCAAACCACACATCACTCTAGGGCAAATTAATAACAGCCCACAGTAAAATAATAGCAGTGTGGAGCAAACAGTTAAGTTTAAAATAAGTATAAGTCATTCCAATTGAGAAAGTCAGTAAACCATCATGTGAAATCAAACCCAGGCGCCCATGAGGAATCAGAGCAAACGATTTTGAGATCATTTTCTCCAAAAGTGAACGAATCTTCCAGGTCAATCATGGTCCATCCCAGCCCATAATGCAGGTAGCATCTGTTCAATGTGAAATTCCCTTCCACTCACCAAGGAGCACAGTTAACATTTCAGGGCTGATGCCAACAATGTCTTGTGCTGTTTTGTAACCACCTCAGTTTGAGATTTCCATTATTTTCCAGAGAGCTCGACCCTTATTACATGAGCCGTTTTCAAAGGATATGATGTGTTCTTATCTCAAAGTCTCCAAAGCTGTAAATTTCTCTGTGAAGCACATACTCCTCCAAATGAGTTGTTAGAAGGTTTGACTGATTGTGGAACAAATCAACCTTTGATGGATCACTACATAATTACAAAACAAAACAAAAACACTTATAGACATTAAACTCACCCACACATTGACAAGGAATGAGTAAAATTATTCTTCCAAACCCATACCAGTTCCTCAGCATTTTAATTAGGATTAAACATTCTGGTTTAGTGTCAGTTTTCTGATTGTAAGGGATCCTGCTTATGGAGGAGTGAGGCCATGTTTTATAGTCTCCTTTGCCCAAGAAATACTACTTATTTTCACTATTATTATGACTAGGCAGCATTTACAGTCATATTCCATTCAAAAGCAATTATTGAAGATGAGTGATTGCAAATTAGCCCCGGGAGCCAAACTCTCTGCGTTCAAACCCTGGCTCTAACACTAACTAGCTATGTGACCTTGGACAAGTTATTTAATCTCTCTAGGCCTCAGTTTCCTCAACTCCAAAATAGAGATAATAGTATCTGCCTCCTAGGATTGGGGTGGGGACTGAGTTATTAACGTAAACCTCTTAGCTCAGCACCTGGCACATGGAACGAGTTGGGTAAATGTTAGCTACACACCGCACAGAACATTCATTCCTGGTTTCATCACCTTGCACTCAGGTATATCAGGATCTCAAGAGATCACAAAGAACCATCTTCCACTTAAAGAAAGTGTCTCATTGATTTCCCCCTCCATTCTATGGAGGTTCATGGACCCCACAATAAGAACCCCTGATACATAGAGAGAGGAAACCACAGATGGGCTGCAGCCTGCTGGATTTGATGACGTTGACTCTCTCCAAGGACGGCTTCAGATCTCTTCCATGGCTGGTTTCCGGTCCCGGCCCACCGCGGAAACATTTTTCGTCATCCTGGCTAGACATCAGGGTGCCGCCAGCTCCTTTAACCTGACCTCTTGCATACTCTATTTTTTAATTAACCTTGGATCAGCAAAGCAATATCTTTTCTCCAAATACAGTCATATTTTATGCAAGCAGTGACAAGCTAATTAAGTTAATTATTATAACACCTATCTGTATAATGAAACTAAGCTTGGATGATTCCAGCTGCTTCTCCTCAAAGTACATCCCAGTGATAATTAAAAAATAATTAATATTTCACCAAAGACAGGAACAAGAAGTTAATTAAAAGACGGAGGTGCAGTCTTAATGAAACATACCCAACTGTGTTCACCACAATGCTCCACTGCCAAATTCCTCCTCAGAATATAGACGAACACCAACGAACATCAGGCCTTTCTTGAGAGCATTTAGAAAGCATTAACATCTCCCATTTGTCCCATCCAGTAAACATTCTAGAAATCTCTTTTTTCCTTTTAATGAAATAAGAGAAACTCTTTTATTTATTTGGGCTAAGTCAGTCGGCTGAAAGGAATTCCAAATTTGAACTAGTAATATAACATTTTGGGGGTGCTACTTCATCAAAACTCACTTCTCTGACAGTATCATGGACACCCCAACGGGTCTGAACTCCACAAGAAAGCTCTAACTCTTCCCATTTTTGTCTAGCTAGTTGTCCTATCTTCATAAAGGAAAGATTAAATGTCATGGTTGAGAAAATTTAGAATTTTACTTTGGTTCAGCTGGTTCAACTTACATCCCTTGCATTCCAGGCACTGGTTTCCTAATAGAGGGGACAAAGATGCTTTCTCCAGCTGGCTAGGATCCCCAACGCCATGTCTGTAGTCAACAGGATGGCTTGTTTGCTGGCACACAGAACAACCAGAACAGAGGTGTGGCAAACGTTGAAGTCAGTGGAGAATTCCAGGGTCCCAGCCACACTCTGCACCAGCCAAATCACTTTGCTGCTTAGAAAGTTGAAACTGGAGTCATTTGTAAGGGAAGGAAATGGGAATTAGCAAAGTTCTATTTCAGACAAAATTAGAACCAAGAACCAATCCTCAGAATTGGAAGACCAGGGTTCTCGTCCTCGTTCAGCCACTGAACAATTCTGTGTCCTTGGACAAGATGCTTTGCTTCTTTGAGCTTCTGTCTCCTTGTTAGTAAAATGAGGTAGTGAGACCTAAACTCTAATTCCAGTTCCTTTTTATGCTATCATTCTTTGGATCTAAGATATCTTAGAGAGTTTTTGTAAGGTTAAAATGAGATAGGAACGGTATTATTAAACCTAATTTACAAATGAAAAACCTACTACTCAGATCTTCTAGAACTTTGTTGAAGTTACTTAGTCTCCTCTAAACCTCAGATTTCAGACTAAACACCCAGATGTTCTCATTCCTCATCAAGCGCCCAATTGTTGATGCTTGAAGCAATGCATTCACTAACAAAGTCTCCAAGTTCTTTCCCTATGGGGAAAGCCCTCCCTAGATAAGGTAACAAGAACTTCGAGACACTGTGGGCAAACCAGCAGGACCACAGCTATTCAGCAGAGCAAGGGCAGGGGGTGGGGGAGTTGTTTTATTTGCTTCGCTTTGTTTAGTTTTCCTATCATGGGATGCTCCCTAACAAAGGGGGAAGGGATTCTATTAAGGGCCACATCCACATAAAAAGCAAGTTAATGTAGTCAATCCAGATGGGACTTTGCTACAGTAACAAATCCTGTGGCGCTCATCATTAACACCTCATTTGCAACAGGCTCTTGTGGTCTTCCTCTCAGGAAGCAATTACACATACATGCTCCCTGCCTCGAAATTTTATCCTGGCTTCGGGTGGCCGGGGCACAAGCAAAACCTGGCAGAAAGGGGTTCCTTTCTCATTTATTTGGAATAGGAGATTTGAGTGCTGGTGTCCCGTGAAAGGTGAAGACATTTTAGAAAGGGCTTTGGTGCATGAAGAGGGATGGATGGGGGGCTGACTGTTCAGTGGGGAAAACTCAGATATATAAATGGGATTCTATAAATTCATGCTGAGAAATGCCATTCATTTGAGGATCGGGAAGCAAAATTGCATCGCATCCTTAAAGGGGACCCTGCTACCGTCTCTGGGCACCTTGGAGCCCTTTCTCATTAAAGAGTTCCTGTGACCAAAGGACCACGATCTTGTTCCCAGCCCAGAGCAGGCCTGCATGCTGCAGAAGTGCTGAGGAATCACACATATATGTCCCCAGGGAAGGAAGCTTGAACAGAAAAGAATCTCACGTCGGCAATCAAGACTGGTGGGCACCTCTTCAATGCCCTTCCTACATTGCAACTGCCAGTGGTCATGGCAAAGAACACTGACCTTCTCAGACATCCTTTTTTTGTTTATAAAGCACTCTCATAGCAACCATCTCATAGCCACCATCTCATCTGAGCTGCATACAAATAGAACAGCTATTATCATCATTCCCACTTTACAGGTAAAGGAACTGAGACCAGAGAGGGTAAGTGGCTTATGGCTAAAGTTACACAGGTTCTCAGCAGCACAGTCATGACCTGGACCAAGTGGTTTGAATTGGAGCATCTCTACTGGAGCCCTAACCTGTAGACACTCCTCCCTTCAACCCACTAATCCCTTCCCCTGACTCCCCAGAAGCCTGCACTTTCTGATGCAGGAATTCAAGACATTCAAGTAGCTTTGAAACAAACAGTACTGAGTAGATTTGGCACCATCCCTGGATCAGAGGTCAAGATAACTGGATCCGTCAGGAATGAAATTAAGGAGCCTGAGAATTCATTTGTGCTTCCCTGAGAAAAATCTGCCTTCTTTCTGCAAGAAACCCAAGCCCTCTCTATGCCCCTAAGCTGTTCTGTATGTTGACTCGCCCCTCGTTTACATTTTAGATTTTTCTTGCACGTGGTGGCGCGGAAGGGTCCAGATAAGTAGAGTCAACTCAGTATACACGTGCTGAGCGGGACAGCCTGCTGGGGAAGCGCTGGGGCTCCGGGTCAGACCCCTGGGGTTCACATCCCGGCTCCCCCATGGAATACGGTGGATTTTGAGCAAGCTGCTTCATCAGCTTGACCCTTTTCCTCAGCGTCCTCACCTGTAAAAGGCAGATAATCATAGTACCTGCCTTTGAGGGTTATTCTGAGGATTAAATGAGATAGATCCCATGCCCGGCATACAGGAGGAGCTCAATAATGATAGCTGTTAATATTAGATTTCCACAGCAGCACTTAGCACAGGGCCTTGCTTAGAGATGGAGAAGGCAGAAATCCTGCCTTCAGGGAGCTTACAGTCCAGTGGCTGAAATAACACACGTTGCAGGACACTAAGCTTGGTAGAGAAGAGTGGTTCTCAAACTTGTGCCTGTACCAGATTCCCAGGTGCTGCTGCTGCTCCGGGGACCACACTTTGAGAACCATTGGTATGGAGAAAAGAACCAGCTCTGGGGGCACAAAATCCTGGTCCGTCCCTTCATAGCTGCATGACCTTGAGCAAGTTGTGTGACGTAGCTGAGCTCCTGTTTCTTCTTTTGTAAATGCGATGAGGGGATTAAGGGAGAGAATGTATGTAACTGAGCAGCCAGCATTTAGGAAGGAGCAACCTTGTTGTTGGCCCACACTTGCCTTAGCCAGCCGGGCAAGACGGAGCAGAAGACAGAAGGAGACACTAATCCCCAGCCGGGCAAGACGGAGCAGAAGACAGAAGGAGACACTAATCCCAGCTGGGCCGGAGGCCTAGGGAAGAACTTACATTTGAGTAGGATCCTAAGCAGCTGGGAGTCATCGTGATAGGAATGTAAATGCTTTGAACCCTTAAGTAAAAACCCTGGGATACTGAGTAAGGGAGTGATTAGAAGCATATTTAACTATATTTTGATTGATTCGACCCTTCTGGACCTTGAAATATGAGTGATGGCAGATAGCCAAAAAGTACCCAATTCTTTCCACCCATGATCTACATACAAAGTCTTCCAGATACTGTGGCTTCACGTGACATCAGGATGGGATTTCTATTCTGTGCAGCAAAGCACTAGGAACAGTTGAACCACACCAAAGAATTTCTTTTTTAATTAAAAAATGCATTACTTCTATTACCCAAGCTACTTTGCCATCGGCACTGCAATCCGTTCATTTCACTCACTCATTGTTACAATTCAACACTTCACTCACTTGCAGTTTGAAAATGTTGATGTAAAATGTGGCAGACATTTCCTGAACACACCAAAAATTTGACAACCAACTCCCAGGAGAGTCATTTCAAATCGCTCAACGTACTTGCCCACAACAGAATCCAGGGCCCTGTATTCACGCTGTGTTTCAGTGGTTACAATCCTCTCCTTTGTGGACATTTGCCTGGATCTCAAAGCCACAGAATACGGAGCAATTTGACATGTGGCAGCTCCTGCAAAAAGCAAAGATGCGGCCGGGAAGAGCAGGGTAGAGGGGGTGTTCAGACCCACAAGAGAAGGAATCCGGGCTTTGGCTACACAAATTCCGAGCTTCCAGGGGAGCAAGTTGGCCCAGCCTTAGAGGGGAGGTCCCGACATTGTACCAGGGGGCCATAAGTCTCACAC
This sequence comes from Ceratotherium simum simum, assembly GCF_057802395.1. Lineage (NCBI taxonomy): Eukaryota > Metazoa > Chordata > Mammalia > Perissodactyla > Rhinocerotidae > Ceratotherium > Ceratotherium simum. The sequence continues at coordinate 6,109,935 of NC_141915.1, forward strand.
CTGGAGCTGGGACTGCAGAAGCTGAGAGGGGAGGGGCCCAGACATGAACGGAAGAAATAAGCAACCTCAGTTTTCCTCCAGCCCACAGCCCATTCAGCAGGACACTGCTTATGTGGTCAGCCTGATCGCGGCCCCCTTCAGGAGCATACCAGGGTTTCTCAAACACTATTTCCCCCAGTGCTCATGAGCAAGACATACTTGGAGCACCTGTCATTTCAAAAAATCAGTATCACTGTCTGTCTCCTTGAGGCCACATACCAGATGTCTACAGGCAGCTACTGGCAAGTTCCTCTGTTTCCACTCTTTCCCAGTCTTCCTTCCGCAGCTGTCACCCATCTCCAATCTAACTCTTCCTCCAGGCCTTAGGAAAAGTGAGCACGTGGGTAGATACTTTCTGCCTGGTCTCTCCTCCTCTCCTCTCCTTACACATAAACCACATAGCCCGCTACCTAAAATCGGCAGAGCTGAGCAAAACCACGAGTCGTAGACTCAGCCCTTCCTGAACACTGACATGCACACGATTCACTTGGGGCTCTTGTTAAAACACAGATTCTGACTCAGTGGGTCTGGGGTGGGGCCTGAGCTCCTGCTTCTTCGGTGAGCTCTCCGGTGATGCTGACGCTGCAGATCTGCAGACCACACTTTGAATAACATTGTAGAGGATCACAGGAAACATACTGAAACCAGATCAGAAGTGCACTCTTATTCTGGGTCACCCACTGGGACATGGCGGGGGGGAGGGGCGAGTTAAATGTATGAATCGCATCTCAGTGATGGTTTAACGCAAATAGGTTTTATTTGTGCAGTAGCTGCCTGTTATCCTGTTAAACTTCAGAGATGGGGGCCACGTTGTGGCATTTCTGGATTCTATTGATAGCAGAAGGGAATTAAGCGAAATTGACACCTGGTGTGGTGGGTGGACACTTGTGCTGGCCTTGGGATCAGAAGACATGGTGTGAATGTCAACCTTTTCCCATCACTAGTGGGCATTGAGCGTGCCACTTAACCATTTGAAAAATGGGAGGAAATAATAACTGTCCTTCTTAACCTGATCGTTCTGCTTTGAAGATTGAACTACATAAAATATGGGAAATTTCAACACAAGTTCAAATGATAAAGTATTAACAACCCTCTTTGGGCTCAGTGGAGTATTAGTAAATATGGGATGCAAAATACCCTCTTATAAAGAAGACTGCAAACATTGTCACTGTTATACATAGCATGTTCTGTCCTAAATTGCATTTTAATACACTACCCCATTTTATTATGCTTCTTAAAGGATAATAATAGCCCTTACAGCCAAAGAAGACACTGTATTACCATAACAGCATTCACGTAATACATAAAGTGATCAAACATCCTCATTTTGTTAATATCGTAACAGCGCGATTTACACAAGTCTGCTTAAGTCAAGCTTAGCCATCTTTCCAGCTGAAGCGTCTCTGGAGAGCGGTTCTTCTGAAAAATGGCTCACTCCGGCCTCATGTGAATTCCTGTCTAATGTCAGCCCTTAAGGAAATAATTACCCAAAGCGTACCAGCCAGCACATCCAAGTGTTGCTCTTGGCTTGTGAGAGGATGTCACATTCTTGGAAACCTTCAGGAGGACCAGAAAGGAGAGCTTGACAGTGTTAATTTTTGGAACTGGCCGTCTGAAAAAGCAGCCCAGCTTCACGAGACTGAAGTCCGGTCACAAGTGAGGTCTCTGTGAAAATAATAACCCCTGGATAAGCAATTGCCAAAGGGCCCACGCTTCTGCGTCCAATTTGTATCACATTTAGACAAATGATGTTACAGTCCTGGGCCTGTGTATTATACAATTACAGAAATGTGATTTTCATTATTTTATTAATGTGCTAGTTGTTGTTAGGCATACTCTCCACAGATGTTCCTCCCAGCAGACGTTGTTGCCGCTGCTGCAATAGCCGAGATTTCCAGATCTTAGTGCCACATTTCGTCCTGCTCATAAAGAGTCCTCTCAGGGTTAACAGGAAGTCCTCCTCAGCCCCCCGGATTGCTTTTGATTGGGCTCAACTTCTGGGAGAAACTGGACTCCTGCAAAGCCCAGCCAAGTAAACAGAACTCTCCCTCCCAGTTGTCATTAACCCTTTTCTCGGCAGGCAGCAATTCACACAAATTTAAACCAGATGGGTGATAGAGTCTTTGCAAGATGGAGGAAAACACATTTTTATAGGCTCCACATGGGAAACAAATAGGGGTGCGTTTCATGCATTAGTCGTATGTTTCAGGAAATCTGTAGTGAGTATTATGTGAAGTTGGAACTGGCTGGAGGTTCATACCTCGTGGGGAAAGAGGTCTTCACCAATCCTGGATAAAGATGACCCCGTTGACCGTCCTAACAGCCTTTGGGACCAGGATGTTGCAGGTCAGACCGGGTCAGCCACAAATCAGAACTTTGGTTGATAACATCAGTTTGATTGCTCAGCAACTATTTATTGTGTATATTGAGTGCAGAAGAGTCAAGGGCTTCAGACAGTGTTCAGCCCCAGAATTTTAGCCCAAGGTCAGGAAATGTCACATTCTCAAATTGAAGCTAATAAGAAGTAGTGTGAAATTGAAGAGATTAGCCATCTGCAGGAGTAAACCACCTCTTGGCAATGTGTTGCAGATGAGATTGGGGTGTTCCCTAAATCTCCACCTAGAATGGAGACCTCTAAGGTCTTCATAACTGTTCAAGAAGAGTCAACTGTAAGGAATATAAGGCAGCTATTACTGTGAAGCTCTCAGAACAGAGGGGAGGGGCTGCCTAGCCATGGCCCTGGCAGATGGTATCCAGAGAAAAACACCTCAAAATGGAGAAGGGCAATTCATGTAGTTACGCCATCTTGAGGGAAATAATGCCTAGGAACAACCAATGCCCTTTGATTAATTCTGTACTCAGCAAGCAAACTATCTCCACTGACTGATACCAGTTACCCCACCCAAAATGCTTCTCATGATGAACTAAAAAATCAACATTCCAATAGGTGAGACTTGCCTGAATTTGAGGAACAAATTTACACTAATTAATTCTAAATGTCCCTGGGTAGATTCATAAAACTGAGACCTGAGCCAGCAAAGATCATGCTAAAAATCATTCATTCATTTATTCATTCACCCATATATTCCACGAATTTATAATAGGGACATCTCTATACTGGATATTGTGTTAGGCATAGGGGATACCAGGGTAAATCTAATATTCCCGCTCTTAAGAAGCTTCGAATGTATTACAGAGTGTTTTTTAAGCTATGGGTTGTGATCAAGTAGAGAGTTATAAAATCAATTTAGTTGGTTACAAACAGCATTTTTTAAAAATGAATATAAGAGAACAAAAAATGAGTAGAATAGAATAGAAACTATTGGTGTATGTTGCTGTTTATCATTGCTTATTATTTTTTTTTTTTTTTGGTGAGGAAGATTAACCTTGAGCTAACATCCATTGCCAATCCTCCTCTTTTTGCTGAGGAAGATTGGCCCTGGGCTAAGGTCCTCGCCCATCTTCCTCTACTTTACATACGGGACTCCGCCACAGCATGGCCTGATAAGCAGTGCATAGATCCGTGTCCAGGATCTGAACCCACAAACCCCGGGCCACCGAAGCGGAACGCACAAACCCAACCACCACGCCACCGGTCCGGCCCTTTTTTTTCATTTTTACACCAACAACAACCACCAAGTCTCCAATTCTCTAATACCAACTGGTCATCCAACAATTCAATTTAATTCTGACACTAACTACCTGGAGTTAGCACAGACGCCACAGGTTAAGGGCTCAGTCCCAACAAGACTGTCCTCATCACAGATGCCAACCACAAATGGGGTCTCCAGGCAGCCACACTTCTGCCTGGCTGACTACAAATTTGGGGGTTCCCACGACAATTCTCAGCCTTGATAATTTGCTAGAGTGCCTCACAGAACCTAGAAAAGCATTATACTTACAATTACAGTTTATTATCTAGGATATAGATGCACAGCCAGATGAAGAGGTACATAGGGTGAGGTCTGGAAGGGTCCCAAGTGCAGGAGCCTCCATGTCCACGGAGTTGGGGTACACCACCCTCCCAGCACATGAATGTGTTCACCAACCCAGAAGCTCCTCGAACCTCGTCATTCTGAGTTTTTTATCAAGGTTCCATTACGTAGGCATGATTGAATCATTGGCCATTGGTGATTAACTCTATTTCTATGTCTTACACTGGGTTCTCTGGAAACCGACTTTGAGATGGGAGTTGTGTGCAGAAGGTTTGTTGGGAAGAGCTCTTAGAGAGACACACGTAAGGAAGTGGGAATGGCAGGAATGGGCAGGGGGGAAAGTTGACCCACAATGTGGCAGCAACTGAGGCCTCATCCAACCCCATGGGGAGCTCTGCATTTAGGGTGGCCACCCCGATTTCAGCCAGCCATTGACCGTGGGCTGAACCTTGGAAGGGCACGTAACCTTGGTTGGAGCAGGTGCCTGCAGTGCAGCCATGGGCAAGTCTCAGTGAAGGACATAGCTATGAGCCATCATATCAATGAACAATATTCCCAGGAGCTAGGAGATGGGGGTGTAGGCCTTGAAAAGGTCGTCTGGAAACTGCACTCCAGGATCTCACACAGCTCTAAGTTCAGGTTGACAGGGCTCTATATTCCTAATGTGGTTTGGCTCCATATCTGAATGTGGCTTCCTGGCAAGCTGGCCTGGAACACGTATGCGCTAAAGAACACGTTATGCCAACGCTAAACTAAATACAGCCATGTGACTCCCTTGCTGTAAGTACACAGAATTCAGAGGAGTATGAAGAAGAGACACGCAGCCGCCAAGCAGGGAGACATACCAAAGCCCCCCGGCAAAAGAGGTATATCGGCTGAGTGGACCAGAACTCTTCCCCACGCCACCATGCTGGGCCCCAAACTCCACGGGGACAGAAGCTCCTGCATTCGGAACCTCGTCCCATGTATCTCTTCATCTGGCTGATCATTCATATCCTTTAATATCTTTTGTAATAAACTGGTAATCTAGTAAGTAAACTGGTTTCCTCAGTTCTGTGAGCCGCTCTAGCAAATGAATCCAACCCAAGGAGGGTGTTGTTGGAAGCTCCAAGCTACAGCCAGTGGGTCAGAAGCACAGGTGACAAATTGGACTTGCGATTGGCGTCTGCAGTGGGGCGGAAGGAGGCAGTCTCATAAGACTGAGCCCTTAACCTGTGGGATCTGATGCTATCTCCAGGTAGACAGTGTCGGAATTGAGCTGAATTCTCTGACACCCAGCTGGAGTCAGAATCATACTTTCTCACAGGAAGTTTATGACCCGGCTTTAGGTAGAAAGGGCAAGGTCAGTGAACCTTTGCTGCATGTGCTGATTCTCAGTTGCCTTCAGCTCAAAATAGTCAATACGCCAACGTGGCATATTTGGGGGTGACATGTTCCGATCCCCTTCAAAGCAAGGAGGAAACTGGTCCCCAGGGCAGGGCCAAGCAAACAGGGAGGCCTGTTCCATACGAGTATATGCAGCTGCTGGCAGGAGGCCTGCCTGCGTTCCCTGCCCTGAGTTAATCCCTGCTCTGCCACCTCGCTGTGTGACCTGGGACAGTCCCTTATGCTTTTTTGGTCTCAGTTTTCTTGGATGCAAAACGGGAATAAAAATGGCATTTTCCTCACATGATTGCTGCGAGGAGTGAGTGAGTTAGGGGTATATAAAATATTTAGGAAAGTGCCTGGCACATAGTAAATGCAGAGTTAATATTAGCTGGGAATATTTTCATTTGATTGGGGAGGAAACCTCTTTGGCTTGTGTGGTAGAAGTGGAGAAGCAGGCGTGGCTGAGTGGGAGAACGGGGGCCCCGGGATGATCTGGACAGCCCAGCTGCAGCCTTGGATGCCCCTCCCGTGCTGGATGAGCGTGGTAACCTGGATAATGGCCCCCCAAAGAGGTCCACGTCCTACTCCCAGAGCAGGGGGAGCAGGAACCTGTGACTACGGCACCTTGCACGGTAAAAGGGACTTTGCAGATGTGGTTAAGGTGAAGACCATGAGATGGGGAGATTAGCCTGGATCATCCAAGTGGGCCCTTGTGATCACCGGGGACCTTACAAGAGGGAGACAGGAGAGTCAGTCAGAGAAGGCAATGTGAGGATGGAAGCAGAGGGCAGAAGGATGCGAGGACATGAGCCAAGCCATGCGGGCAGCATCTCAAAGATGGAAAAGGCAAGGAAGTGGATGCCCCCCTAGAACATCCCGAAAGAATGCAGCCCTGCCAACCCATTTTAGACTTCTGACGTCCAGAACTGTAAGAGAACAAATCTGCGTTGTTTTAAGCCACTAAGGTTGTGGCAGCTTGTCCCAGCAGCAATAGGAAGTGGATACGGTGAGCAAACAGAGAAAGGGCCAGAGGTTGCCTGGGGCCAAGAGGAGATGTGCCGTGAGGGGCACCGAGGACCACTGGGGGGGGGGACGTCCTCTGTCCCCACCGCAGCACTTGCTCAGCGGCGTACCTTTCAGAAAAACTCATCAAACTGCACTCAAAGTGGACAGAGAGTGCATTTCTGTATGAAAATTATACCTTGACAAACTTGAAAGCAACTGTTTTCAAAAAGAAAAATTCCTTCAGTTTTGTAGATTCTCTAATTCTCTCTGTTAAGAAGAAAAGGCAAGAGCGCTGGATTCTGATCTTTACTGGGGAATCAGGTCCAATGTGGAAACAGGCTCAGAGAGGTGAAGGGACTTGCCCCAGGTCACAACCGGCTCTGCCCGAGCAGAGACAAGGGCTGAGGGAGGATTTTGCTGCCCACCCAGGGCTCTTTCCCCACGTGACTCTGCCTCCCTTTTTCACCTAATGCTGCGACACCCAGGAAAAGGCAGGGCCATCATGTCCCCGCGGTGGCATGCTGCCTGCTTTTGTGCAAACCCAGGACCTTCCTGGTCCACATGTTCTCTCCCCGAGTGCTCAGACAGCCCACACTCCTATTTCCGAGGGGAATGAGGATCAAGCCAGCCTTTTGCTTCTCGCCCCACTGCCAAGCACCCAGTGGAGGGCAGAGCAGTTCCAAAGAAGAAATTCCATTTCCCCAAGTCAGGGAGGCGCCTGCCCTCCCACCTGCCCCCATCCCTCAGTGCCTTACCCCGTTGCCACTGACCCCGTTCCTGGCTGCAAAGGGGTCCTGCTGCGCACATCGGTACGTGAACTTGGCCACCACCCCAGCCAGAGAGTCCTGACCTCTTGGAGAGTGAAGCAGTGCCTGCCCCACACCTCGGGACAATTTTCTCTGCCATCTAGAAAATCCCGCCCGACATCTCCTACTTTGCAGGGCCTGCTTTGCAGAGAACTCAAAGCCCTTTCCTGTTTCTTACTCCAGTTCCTCCAACAGCAGCCTCAAGAAGCAGAGAGTGCAAAGATCCCTCTGTTCATTTTGCAGACAGACAGGGAAATGTCAAAACAGAAAAGGTCAGGAGACAGAAGACGCCCAGGCCCAGCCTCTGAAAGCCCATCACCACTCTGCACGGGTTCACAGGAAGCCCTAGCCGCCCCACAGCGCTGCACTAGAAGCTTCCATGAGGAGGAGGAATGGAGGGCGGTGGCTGGGTCCCCATCATGCTCAGGACCTCCCACTGTGCAGGCGAGGCGTCACAGAGCGCGGGACCTCTGTTAGCACATCTAGTGCCCTCAGCCAGGCACTCAGCCCTCGAGGAGGGCACAATTGCTCTGGAGGATGATGTTTTGCCGTGTCAAGTGAACAGCTTTCTCTGGGAGACCAGAAGTGGCAAGTGGACAAAGATGACCTTAATAGAATTTGAGAGCTCCAATGCGTTTTTTTCACAGGTTTCAGAAATTCTTAGACTTGAAAGGGGTCTGAGCTGTTCTTTAGTCATACTTCAGGTGCATCATAAAGGGGCACAAAGGAGGATAGAGAGTGTGTTCCTTAGCACCAATGGTGTGGTCACTGCTAAGATGCTCTTCTGAGCAAATTCTAGTGCAGTGACAGAAGCGTAGAGGGGGACAGGTAGTAAGCACATTATATGGCCCCCAGATCCCATTTGTCTGTGTTATGACATCTCAAACTCCCCAGCCTCCCATTCTACAGACACCAGCTCATTGTCTTGTGGCCTCTAAGCAGAAAATCATTAAGTCAAGCATCCAAAACAAGGAGTTGTTGTCCAGAATCTTTAAACTATTTTTGTCATAGAAAAGGAAAGAGTTAAGAAATACCAGCATCATGAAACAGAGTGGTTTTTTGAGGGGGGTCAGGGTTGGAGTCTATACGTCAGGGCAAGACACTCAACCATGAGTTCCAACATCAGAGCAGAAAGCCTGAGATCTGCTCCCCGAGTGCCTGTGTGGCCCAGGACCAGCATCTTCAGCATCACCTGGGAACTTGTTAAAAAGGCAATTTCTTGGGCCCCACCCCAAACCCAAGGAATCAGAAACTCTGCGGGCGGCTGGCTGTCTGCATTCTAACCAGCCTTCCCGGGATTCAAGTACCACTCAGGTTGGAGAACCCGGGTGACCGACTTGTCTTCTGCCTTCTTGAGTTACAGGCCCCTTTGAGAATCTGACTCAGGCCAGCAGCTCTCCCCAAGAAAAATAGACAAGAAACACTTTTGTATACAATTTCGAGGAGGGGGGATTCGAAGACCACCATGAAGCTCATTCAAAAGCCCTGAGCATCCCTGCCGGTGGGGGAGAACGCCCACTCTGCTTATAGAAGCATATAGCCTTAAGGTTCATGCAAGGTCTTTGGCTCTGGACTCCAGACAGGTCAGTGTTAACCATATTTCTCTCTGTCGACTGGAATCACCCTGCAAAGTTCCCAGCAGCAAAGCTAGTACTGGAGCCGGCTGTCACCACGCACTCCCTCGGGGCCTCAACGGCACCCTCTCAACACTGCCCCCATCTTCAATTTAACGGAGTTCCAGAAGGGGAAGAAAGGGAATCGCCAGCAGGGTGGCACTCTAAACTTTTCACAGCAATATTGTTTTGGAAATCGAAAGCCACATTGAAGAAGAGAAGAAGGAAGAAGTTGGTGGCCTCCGCTCCGTAGTAAAACAAAGGGTGCGGCAACCCATTTTCGCCACTAGACGGCGGTCATAGAAACGAATGTTTCTAGGGGCCCAAACTTGGCTTCCATGCATATCCTTTTTGGCCCACTAAGTGTTTATAACTATTTTCGGGAGATTTCACATAAAAACCTAGATTTCCAGACTCATTTGCAAAACAATCCCAAGATCTGGCACCACCTAGGCCTGTATCTCTCAATCGCCCGTGTCTGAGCAGACCCGCCCCCTCAGATGGAGGAGGGGCTCTGGTTGGCCCCACCCCCTCCTCGCCCTGCACATCACTTATCCACTGCACCTGCCTGACCTTGTAGGCCGTGGTGTTTGCCACCCCAATAGCCCAGGGGGTGTTGGCTGAGGTAGATAGGTGGTTTTCCATTATTGACTCAGAGCAGCAAAATGCAAGTTGAGAAGTGTCTGCATACATTTTTCTGTTCTTCTAGCATTTTACTCTTTACTCTGGTTTTGCTGTCTACATCCTCACCTCGCCTCTCACGCCCAAGGCTGGGTGAGGTGCCTCTGACATGCGCCCCCACAGCACTACAGGTTCCTGCCACAGGGCTGACCGTATTATCGCGTGCCCAGGTTCCTACTGTCTCTCCCGTTAGTGAATTCTATGAGGCCAGAGACCAAGAGAATCTTAAGCCTGGCTCTTCATAGGAATTCAATAAACAAGGAAGGAAAGAAAGAAAAAAGGAAGAGACGGAGGGAGGGAGGGTTTACTCAAACTCAGTGGTTCTCAACCCTGAGTGGGCATCAGAATGCCCTGGGGAACTTCTTCCAGCGCAGACAGCTGCGCCCCAGCCCGGAGTTTCTGATTCGTGGGTCTAGGGTGGGGCCTGAGAATCTGCATTTGTAATGAGTTCTTGGGTGATGTTGATGCTGTTGGCCCAGGATCCACATTTTTAAAATCTCTGTTCTTGGTGAATCTTTTTCAAAAGACCAGCTTCTATAAATAGTTTCCAGATTTTTACTAACTCTCTCATCTCTGTCCTTTACATTAGGATTTAACAGGCACTCAAGAAGCAGCAGTTAAGTGACACACGAATGGATGGCTTTTGCTGTGGCTGCCTGCAGTGCTCTGGAGGAAAAAGGCTGTTCCAGTGATTTGCCCCCACCTGGAGCTCAGGCCCAAGGAGAAGGAGAGGGCTCCTGTGTGTCATGAGGAAGCCTCACTGCCCTTCTTCCCCAAGCAACAACTTTCTGGACACACAAAGTGTGAAAAATGAGGGGGAGACATAAAATGTTCTTTGATGATACAGATCATATCAGGATATCACATATCAGGCCTCTCCCCCTGCCCTCCCCAAATCACACTGTGGAGTAAAAGGGTGGCAAATATCTAGCAGCCTTTGCTAATCAAGCATAGCATTCTTGGTCTCTGAGCCTGGACGGCGAGGCCTCCGAGTCCTTCTTAACACAACACTCCACCCAGCTACTCTCCACCGATCTGAGTCGGCACAGGAGATACAAACCACTTTCTGCCTGACATCCCAGGAAGAATCTGCTTGAGAAGAGATTCCAGTAAAGAAACCACTGCTCTTCTGAAATCCTGGACCCTAATGTATCAGGGCAGATGGAGAAATCCATGGTGTTCTGGAGGGAAGCAACTATTGAGCAAACAGAACAGTGTCACCAGAAGGCTTGGTTAACTCCAGGTTGTTGGTCACAGGGATGCAGTTGGCAAAGGAGTTTTGTGGAGAACTAAGTAACGTCTGTCAAGTGAAGCCCCTAAGAACAAAGCCCCAGACTGGTGGGCACTCTTCCCGCTCCTGGGCAAGTCAGCTGCACACCAGATGCGGGAGGGGGAGCTGCATTCTCCCTCACTAACCGCAGCCCGCGGGGAAACATGAGTACACTGCCCCCAAGCGGTCATGGCTGGTAACACGCGGTGGCTAAGGAAACAGCGAAAACGAATAAATCTATGAGTGGATGCAAGAGAGGATAAAAATTATAATTATTTTATTTTAGTCCTTTCCAGTGAACTGAAACACACACTCACATTATTGTATAGAAAACACTGGGAAAAAGTAGTATCCAAGGAGCAGAGTCAAAATCTTTAAAGATCCCTGACCAGGTATTGCTGACCGAGAGAGAATGGAAGAATTGGGAATTCAATCAGGCCCCTTGGATCCCATCCAGATGTTCAAGCAGCTGGTCACACCGAGTCCCCTCCAGTCAATTACTTTTCTTGATGTTTCTAATCAACAGTATTATATATGTGATGCTATAAACTTTTGTATTTAATATTAGCTCATAACTCAGGATCCTAAACCAGATGTTTTGGGTGAGAAAGAAATTGATGACTTATCAGTAGATTGAACCCAGGCCCCTGGCTGCTCTCCAGGCATTCTACCAGCTGAGCTGCAAAGCAGAGTGGTTGCTACCAGCTCTGTTTAATTATGGAGAGAGAGAAGGAAAATGAATACGAACACAGGGCTGCAGTCAAGATCTTTTGTAAGTGTTTTTCTCTCTCTCCCTCTTATAAAACAGGAGCATGTAGTGTTGTCTTAAGGCAATAATGGCCAGGTATTTGCAATCCTGTGAACACACGTCCTCTCCTTTATAACATTATGAAGGTGGGGGAGATAGGGAAAGGGGGAGAGGAAAGGAAAGTATGTGGCCGAGAGAAGGTGACACCAGGGGCTGTCCCAAACGAGGTGGGATAATGTCTTTAAAATATTAACAGACTTTTCCTCCCAGGGATCCCCCCCTTTGCCCTTCCCCCATCCAAACAACTAGGCCCACTCATGGGAGGGATTAGGCAGAATAGAGGGCAGAGAACAAAGCCGCCTTCTGGGCTGTGGTTTCAGGCTCCTGAAGGAGAGGAGGAATTCCTGCCCCACCAGCCCTCTTGAAAAACATCCCCCAATCTGCAGATCTGAGAGCAGAATTACTGGGGGGCCCTGGGGAAAGAGATTGTGTGGCTCTTCCTGGGTTAGAGTCCTGGGGAGGCAACAGACCCCAGAAAGGGCCTGGCTGCAGGCTGGGTGGCCAGCTGGGGCCAGAGTGATTCCAAATGAGATCATCTGTGGGAAGCACTTAGCCGAGTGCCTGGCACACAGTACGTGCTCAGTAAATTGCAGCTGTCACTGCTTTTATTAGGGTGCTCACAGTTCAGATGCCTTTATAATCACCAAAGTGGTAGATGGAAGGATGCTTCCTCAGCAAGGGACAGCCAGTGTATGTCCCTCTCCCCTTTCTATCCTTCCTTCTGACATCAGACAAGACCACTTTTAACTCAGTTTCTTAAAGTGAGCCAATCTAGGGGCCGGCCCAGTGGCGTAGCAGTTAAGTGAGCGTGCTCCGCCGCTGTGGCAGGCCGGGGTTGGAAGGTTCGGATCCCGGGCACGCACTGACACCCCACTTGTCAAGCCATGCTGCGGCAGTGTCCCATATAAAGTAGAGGAAGATGGGCATAGATGTTAGTCCGGGGCCAGTCTTCCTCAGCAAAAAGAGCAGGATTGGCAAAAGATGTTAGCTCAGGGCTGATCTTCCTCAAAAGTAAATAAATAAATAAAAAATAAAACAAAATGAGCCAATCTAAGCCAATGTGCAATGGTTAATTTTAGGCGTCAACTTGCTATGCTATGGTACCCAGGTATTTGGTCAAACGTTATTCTAGATGTTTATGTGAGGGTATTTTTTAGATGAGATTAACATTTAAATCAGTAGACTTTGAGTAAAGTAGATTACCCTCCATAATGTGGGTGGGCCTCATCCAATCATTTGAAGGCCTGAGTAGAAAAAAGACTGACCTTCTCAGAGAAAGAGGGAATTCTGCAAGCAGATGGCCTGGGCTTCAGACTCAACTCAACTCTTCCCTAAGTCTCTAGCCTGCTGGGCAACCCTATAGATTTTAGACTTGCCAGCTTCCATGATCATATGAGCCAATTCCTTAAAATCAGTCTCTCTCTGCATTGTACACACACACACACACCCTATTGGTTTTCTGGAGAACCCTAACTAATACACAATGATTCCACAAAATCATTATAGAATCCAATAAATATGTTCTTCCTCATGGCCCTACCACTGCACTGCTGGACTGGAAGGGAACAGGGTGGATATCTCCTGGTGAAATATTGGGAGAGTAAATCTGGGACTCAGTTTCTTCATCTACAAAACTAGGACATTAGATTACATCAGAAATAGCAAATAGATTTAGTTTACCCACCATCTTCAATCTATGAGTGGTGGCCTCCAGAAACAGTGTTGAGAATGATTCTGAGGTAGCATCTGTGGCCAGAGGGCAAGTGTGCCACGATCAGCCAGTGGAGCACATGGAGTGGGGCAGTGTGGCTGCTTGTGGCCTCTCCTCTGTTCTTATCAAGTACGACCTCTCGGCACATGTGCAGCACTGAGTTTGCCCTCTTTGCTTAAGCTCTTTTTTTAATTCCTTTGAGGTTCCACATTCTACTGGTTTCACCCTGACTCATTGGTGGCTCCTTCTCAGCTTCCTTTTCTGGCTCTAATTCTTCTGCTCAAGTTTTAAGTGTTGGGAGTGTTGCTGTGTCTCCAGGTTGGGCCGGGGCCACATTTTCTTCACTATATGAGATACTCTCCCGAGGGGATCTCAGGCAGCCCCAGGGCTTTAAATAACATCCCAATTTATCAACGAATCCCGATTTTCTATCTCTAACCCTAAACTCTTCTAGAACTCCAGAGTCATGCATGCAACTGACTCCTTGCTACAACCACCCACGATTGGCAATCCCAACATAACACAATAACACAGTGAAACAGAACTCCGGCTTTTCACCCGAAAGCTGCTCTCTTTTACTCTCCCTGTAAAAGGCAACACCTTCCGCCCACTTGCCCAGATGAAAACTGTGGAGTTATCCTTGATTCCCGAATTTCCTTTATCCCCACTCCACCCCCTTCCATCAGCAGATTCAGAAGACATCGCTGCAAACCATGTCCTGACCTGTCCACTTCTCTCCATCTGCACCACCCCCACCCTAGTCCAGGCCGAGACCTGTCTTTTGCAACCCTCCCCCGCCCCCCCCCAGCTCCCTCCCTCCCCGCCCCGTCTCCTCCCCACACAGCAGCCAACAGCAGCCAGAGAGCCTCTTAAAATGAGAATCCCATCATTCCACTGCTGAGTCTCTGTTGGCTTCCCCTTGTCCCTAGAATGAGAATACAAACTCCTTTCCCTTTGTCCCTAAGGAAGGCGCAGTCTAGAGGGAAACAAGTGCAGGGTGACCATTCAGTGTGGCAACTGCCAGGAAGAGAAAGGGGTGGCATTCTCAACCTGCAGGGGATGGGGGGGGGAGGGAGGGAGAGAAGGAAAGAAAGAGAGAGGGAAGGAGGCAGGCAGAGAGGGCGAGAAAGACCTAGAGGGGGGTGGAGTAAGAGAGAGAGGGAGGGAGCCGGAGAGACCACCATGGATGGGGCGCTTGCTCGGTTTCGGGGCTGCTACCTCTGCTACTTCCTTTAATTCCCCCCACAGTCCTGGGGAGCTGGCTCAGAGCAGCTCAGCAACTTTCCCAAGGTTACCTGGCTGGCCTGGGCCAGGCCCAAGACCCGAAAGCCCCTGGACTCCTGACGGCTCCGCGATGCTTCCACAGATGCCAGCTAGGCCACGGGCACCCCCCCTTCCTGGGCAGCTGACACCCCGGGCCACCAGCCCCCACACAGGACCCCCTGGGCTCCCCACCGGGGATGGCAGCATCCTGTGTCATTGTCGTTGTCTGCCCCCCTCAGGACCCTGCAGTGGCCTGTCTCAAATTTTAGTAACACGAGGAACCCCATTAAATGAAAAAATGTACATTGAATCCCTGAGACTGTATCCGTGAATTCCAGTTTGAGTTAAGAATTAAGTAGTAAACCCTTTGGGAGGGTCCCTTTGGAGACCATCTGGCCCTTGCAGGAGCACAATTAGAAATGCAACTGGGCCCTGAGGTGGGCGGCCATTCCTGAGGCCTGTGGCGACTGTGTTAGTTATTTTAGAATACCTTCAATGGAGAGTGCTAAACTGAAGAATTCTTCCAGAATTCTCAGATGCCCAAGAGTAAATCAACAAACTTGCAAGGATCTGCGAACGCCAGCCTGAATAATCCTGGCTTGCAGGATACAGTGAAAATGCTGAGGTCCTCCTGGTCTGACTTTTGCTTGCCGACTTCCAGGCACACCTCCTGGCTTTCCAGGCACACCTCCTGGCCCTCGTATGGAGGAGTCCTAATTCACCCTGAGCTTATCCTCCAGTAACAGCAACTGTTTGTGGGGCACAAGAGTGAGGTTGGGGGAACAGAGACTGGGGAGCTAAGTGCCTGGGTTTGCATTCTAACTCCATTACTTACCAGCTTTGTAAGCTTGGGCAAGTTAGTCCCTTTCTGCCTCAGTTTTCTTCTCTGTGAAATGGGATGATAATAGGATGGACCTGGCAGGATGGTTGTGAGGATTAGATGATGGATACACGTAAATTCAGGGAAGCCCGCCCACCGCGGAGCCAGCACTCACTGAACTGCTATGCTAGTTCTTGGACACACTCCCATCTTTCCTGTCTCTGCGCTGTGCCCTCTGGCTAGAACAACTTTCCTCATCTTCCCATTCTAGAAATCTCCTATTAAGTTTTCAAAATCCCAAGCATGCCACATGTTCTGTGAGAAGCCTTTCCTGATACCATTCTTCCACACCCAGAGTACACCATCACTAACACACACACTCAAACCAGCTGTTTGTGTATTGGATATGACTCTCAACAAAAACATATTTCTTATACCTTCACATTTCTATTTTGAGCCACTATGCTGGGTTGGCAGAAATTTCAGACCCCAGACTCTCAGAGACCCTGGGTTCCCCAGGGGACATGTCAGGAGTGGGGCGTATTAATTTGTTAGGGTTGCCATAACAAAATACCACAGGCTGAGTGTCTTAAACAACAGAGATTTATTTTCTCACAGTTCTGGAGCCTGGAAGTCTCAGATCAAGGTTTGGTTTCTTCTGTGGCCCCCTCCTTGGCCTGCAGACCAAGATCTTCTCCCTGTGTGCTCACCCGGCCTTTCCTCTGTGTGGGAGCATCCCTGACATCTCTCTTGTGTCCTAATCTCTTCTTATAAAGACACCACTCAGACTGGATTACAGCCCACCCTAATGGCCCCATTTTAACATAACTACCTAAGGGCCCAATCTCCAAAGGCAGTCACATTCTGAAGTACTGAGGGTTAGGACTTTGACGTATAAATTTGGGGGGAACACAATTCAGTCCACAACATGGGGTATAGAGGAAGCCCACACGTTGTCAAGGCACATGGGGGGTGGCCCAGCTGGTTCTCAGTCATCGCGCCACAGGAATCTAAGACGCTCCTCCTCTTGGTCTGCCCTAGAAAGACCTTAGGTTCCCTCTGCCCAGGCGGCCGTCCTCCCTGGAGTCGTGAGCCCTGGGGGGCTCTGGTCAGGGAGCATCAACCCACACTCGCCTTTGCTCCCACCCCTCTCTCAGCCCAACAGAGTCTGTCCCTAGTCTCACAGGGAATCCTTTTTCCCTTCACCTTTCTGCCAGAGGCACTGGGAGCGCTGAAAACAAGCTCTAAAAATAGATGGACACTGAGACCTCCTTACAGGCTCAGCGTTCCCAGGCTGCGGCGCCACCGAGCCCTCTAGTGGCGAGAGCGCGCATCGCACTCCTCGGAGACCCCCTTGCGCTGAGGCCACAGAGAACTGACCTGGGAACAGGAGGCAGAGCCGCAGGGCAGGCCGAGTGTAGGGAGTCACCCAGACAATGCTTCATCGAGGATGAGGACGGGGATGGATCTAGAACGTGCGCTGAGAATCTAGAAGACTTAACTGCTCCAGCCTAGTGCCAGTTGAGCACACCTACTCGATGAGTGAAGGGGCTAGCTCCCCTTTAACGGAGAATATTCCAATCAGGTGGAGAGGGAGTTGCCTCACAGCCTCTCTCTGCCTCTGGGTACGAGTCTGTGAGGGACTGAAACCCCTCATTTCAGACCCGTTCACAGCTACCAGCTGGGATCATACTAAGAGAAGGAGCCTGATGTTCTCCCTTCTAAGGTCTGGGGGCTGCGGACACAGGGAAAGCTGAGGGTGACCTGAGTAGAAGGGGCTGGGGGAGGAGAGGGGGGAGTGAGCTGTTATGGGCTGAATTGTGTCCCCTCAAAATTCACATGTTGAAACCCTAACCCCCAGTACCTCAGATAGTAACTGTATTTGGAGCTAGGGCCTTTAAAGATGAGATTGAGTTAAAATAGGGCCATTAGGGTGGGCTCTAATCCAATCTGAGTGGTGTTCTTAGAAGACGACGTCATTTGGACACACGGAGAGACACCAGGGGTGCACAGAGGAAAAGCCATGTGAGGACACAGGGAGAGAGCAGCCAACTGCAAGCCGAGGAGAGAGGCCTCGGGAGAAACCAACCCTGCAACACTTTGATCTCAGACTTCCAGCCTCCAGAACTGTGAGAAAATAAATTGCTGTTGTTTAAGCCTCTCAGTCTGTGGTATTAGGTTATGGCAGCCTGAGCAGATTCATCCTAGGCAGACCTTCTATGCCATCAGCAAACATTTCCTGAGCCCACTCCAAGTCTTGGCACTATGCTTGACGCTGAGGATCTGAAGATGAATCAAGCCGGGGAGCCATTCCCTGTGGCAGAGCTGCAGCCCCTCAGAGCCTGAGGCAGGCTGAGCCACTTAATATACAAGACTCCTTGTATATTAAAAAATATACCAGAGTTTTAAAAACTGTGGTATTCTTGAAAACACAAAGACCCTTTTAACACAAACAGTAATGCAACAGAATGTTGCTATGCCCAAGATAATTACAAGGTTTATTTTAAAAATTAATTCTGTAAAGGGCCAGGTAGTGAATAGTTTGGGCTTTTCGGGCCAAACATCTGTCACAACTACGCCACTCACTGTTGTAGCATCAAAGCAACCTCATAAACAAGGGGCAGAGATATGTTCCCATGAAGCTTTATTTACAAAACCAGATGGCGGGCTGGGTTTGGCCCTGGGCCTTAGTTTGCTGACCTATGGTGTAGACACCAGGATCCAGTAAAAGCATACAAGTTTAAAGCTGTATGAAATTCATCTTCATTCAATCCTGTTGGTGTACCGACTGTATAACCTGTTAGAAATACTATCGAAGTTTAAATTTGAGGCCCTTCCTGAATGGGAAGCCTAGGCCAAGAGATCTGAATCCTATCCCCACCCAGTGATAAGTCCAGCGGGTTGGTTAAACCTACAGGCTTTGAAGTGAGACTGCTATGTAGACTACAGGCAAGTTACTAAGCCTGTGAACCTTACTTTCCTGTTCTGTGAGATGGGATAACAATTCCACCACAGCAGTGTTGTTAGGAGTATTATATGAAGTAATGCACACGAAGGTTAGGTCGGGGAGCCAGGCGGGCACAGCAGAGGGCTCCTCCTGCACGAAAGGAGAGAGAAGCAACGTGACAGTCTGCGAGTCCAGCTGCTAGACTCAGCTGAGAAATTCCTGCTCGAACAGTTTCAAAGTTCTCAGTAACAAAGAACAGACAGTTTGAGAACCTTCTGAGGGACTTGAGGGCAGTGTAATTTGTCTTTGGCAGACTACATGATTTGTTTCAAAATAACTTTTGCCTAAAAAAAAAAAAATCTCCCTCAGACGCATTGTGGCCAGCAAACTTGGAGTTGTGTGGTTCCTAGGGGTCTAAACTGGGAACACCTCCGAGCTCGACCCAATGAAGACAAGAACATCGCTGTCTCCATTCCCTTATTACATTTTCCTTGTGTGCCCGGGGCCACACCCCCATCCCAGCCCCCAACACACCAGTGTTCTGAGCTTTTGCATGGTGAGACTATGTCGGCCTTGTTCACCAATGTCTTGTCACAGTATCTAGAACCTAATATGAGCTCCATACATATGTGTCGACCGAATGAATACATGAATGAAGGTACATGTGGGGAAGGCCAGTGGCTGTCTCAGACAGGGTCCCTGAGTAGGCATCCCTTGGTCAACTCACAAGAGCCTGGAGAGCCCAGGGTCTCCCTCAGCTTTGTGGATGCGGAAATGTGATTCGTGAGTACACCAAGAGATTGCTGGGGTGGGGGACCAACTCATGGCAACCATACTTACAAGTGTACATACCAGAAAGCCAAGGTATAAATTATACGTTTATCATTGTCTATTTATGGAAATATGCCTGCACCAGTGTCCATTGGCCAGCTTCTGCCTAGTAGCTGAGTCTTCACAGCAGCTCACAGGGTAACCAGAGGGCTCTGGGAAAGCATGGACGCTTCCATTCTGAGGGTCCTTTTGCAGTGTGACTTTGATACTTCTCTCATCATGACGTGGAATCTATTTCCCCTCCCCTTGAATCTGGGTGGGTGTTGACTGTGACTTGTTTTGACTTCTGAGCCTAATCCTTCAGAAGCACTGAAGTTTCACTTTCATTTCTTGGAAGCTGGCCATGTACAGAAGCTCAGCTTGACTACTGAATGAGAACAGTCTCCATGGAGGGAGAGGCTATGTGGAGGTGAACAAGGCACCCCAGCCCACAGCCAGCCCCAAGTCCCCAGACGTGTGAGTGAGGCCATGCTGGGTACTCCGCCCACCACTCAGCCATCCTAGCAGCCACTGCAAGGAACAGAGATGAGCCATGCCCACTAAGCAAAACTAGGAGCAATAAAATGATTGAAAATGGGTTTCAAGCCACTGGGTTTGGAGTAGTTTGTATACACAGCAATGGACAACTTTCAAAACAAGAGGAAGGGTTGGATTCTATTAATGGTTGGTATCATTGAGTTCTGAAAGCCCATTGCCTCCATCTCCACTTTCCTGCTGCCCTGATGTCATGCTCCCTCTACTCCAACGAGTCTGGGGACACTCTCCTGTCCCTGACTCTCTGACCTACCCTTTTAGAGGTACCAGTCAGACCACCCCCTCTTCTAACACATTTGTTGTTGTCTTGATTGAATTTTGGGCCCTGTTCAATTGCAAGGGCACAACCTCAATTAAACTATTGGGTTCTTCCTAATTTCCTAATATTAATTGACTTCCACAAGCCAGGCCCTGTCCTAGGAGCTAATGATACAGCACAGAACCAGACCCACACAGTCCTGTTCTCATGGAATTTACATTCTAGTATATCCTCAGACTGGGGACATCCTAGCTTTTGTCTTCATATACCAGGCATAAAACTATGACCCAGTGTGGAAAGGCACACTGCGCCTTGGAAACAACCTGATAACCACCCTAGCCTTCCCTAACTTCTTCATCTAGCTCCCTGAATCTTACATAAGCAGATGACCAAAAGTGATGCTTCCTATATTTTAAAGGTATAAGCAGTTTGGGATGACCTGACAGAGATAAGCCTAGGGAACCAGTAAAACAGAAGAACCAAAATTAATTTTCTAGTGTGGAATTTAATATTAAAAAAAAGATCAAAGTAGTCATCAAGGGCAAAATCAGTATTTTATTAAACTTCCTAATTTTTTTTAAGTTTAGAGTTGATTTTATTTCCGCCCCACCATTACTGAAATATAATTGACATATAACATTGCATAAGTTTAAGGTGTGCAGTGTAACAATTTGATATAAGTACATACTGTGAAATGATTATCACCATAAGGTTAGTTAATACATCCATCACCACACACTTCCTTTTCTTTTGCGATCAGACCCTTTAAGATCTACTCTCTTAATATCTTTCCAGTATACAATACAGTATTGTTAACTACAGTCACCATGCTGCACCTTAGATCCCCAGAACTTAGTCATCTTATAACTGGAAGTTTGTACCTTTTGACCCCCTTCACCCACTTCCCCCACCCCCCCAGCCCCTAGTAACCACCAATCTACTGTTTCTACGAATTCAGTTTTTTTTAGATTCCATATATAAGTGAGATCATACATTATTTGTCTTTGTCTTATTTCATTTAGCATGATGCCCTCAATAGTGTCATAATCTCTCCAGCGTTTAAGCCCTCCAAAGGTGAAAATAGCGGATGGGCGGTTTTCCTGACCCTCACCCGGAAGGTTACATCAAGTTCAAAATACGTTTCTACACCTTGGCGTGGTAATCTTCCGTAGAACCAGTTTCACATTCCTGGTAAATAACCTTCCCCACTTAAGGAAGCTCCTTGTATTTCTCGTGGCTTTAACTGGGATCTCTCTCAGCGAGAAATCCTCCCCTATGTAAGGGGACAGTAGCCCTTTTTCTGCTTTTCAAAGGGCTTGTGTGGGGACATCTGTGATGTCAGCATTTCTTTAGCCATCGTGGTTTGTTTAAATCTATTTTATGTGGGTTGAAACATTTTATTTCCCTTTTAATTTTGCTACCATTCACTGAGTGCCTCTTCTGTGCCAGCGCCACTCAAAGCGCTGTCAATACATTGTTAGGTGATTTAACTCTAAAAACTTTATTAATTAGGTACTGTTACCATCCCCACTTTACGGATAAGGAAACTGAGGCTCAGAGAGGTCAAGAGCACTCCACTAATAAACGACTCTCTTGCCCCAGAGCTTGTTCTCTTAACCCCTAACTATTCTTGCTTTTCTTCCCGAAAGCCAGTAAAGACAATCATTTCAAACACGTACTCATACGAATTACAAGGGATATAAAATTAGCGAAGGCTCCTACGCTAAAGCTCAATATAATTTATCTCCTCACATTTAATCCTAACAACAACCACAAGCAAGAGCAAACCAGAGCCCCAAGGGGTTGACTTGCCTGGGGGGACAGCTCACAGCTGGCGGAGACGGGGCTCGAACCCCAGGGCAACTCGAAACTCCAAGGACCCGCTCATTTACCGGTATTGCTTGTCAGGGCCCTGCGCTCCCGGAAGTCCCGCCCCAGACGAAGGACGAAGGACGGTTTCCGGACAGAATTGACGCGGGGAAAGCCGGAAAGAGGCAAGGGGCGGGGCCGTCCAGGACGCTCTAGCATTCCTCCACTCTATGGCCACCGCCAATTGACAAGTCCGGAGCGGCCAGGCTCCTCTCTATTGGACGCACAGCTTCGCGTAGGCGGGCAGCTCGGCCTGCGGCGCGCTGATTGGCTGGGCCTGCCACGAGGGGCGAAGGGGCGGTGCGTGGGGCACGCGGACCGAGGCGACCGGCTGCCTTCCCAGGCCGGGTGGAGGCTGGCGCATGTGGGCTCTCCGTTCGCTGCTGCTGCGGGCCGCGGCTGGGCGCAGCATGTCGCAGGGACCCGCCCGCCGCCAGCGGCCGCCCAAGGACCCGCTGCGGCACCTGCGCACGCGGGAGAAGCGCGGCCCGTCGTGGGAGCCCGGGGGCCCGAACACCGTGTACCTGCAGGTGGTGGCGGCCGGCGGCCGGGATGCAGGCTCCGCGCTCTATGTCTTCTCCGAGTACAACCGGTCAGTGCGCCGCGCCCGGGGTCCGGCCGGGCCTCCGCGGCGTCCCCTCACCGAGCCCCGCCCCCGCTGCGTGCTGCTCGCTCGGGAGCATCCCTGGGCTTCCCTGACCCTTTCTGCACACGTGTGGGGTGTCACTCCTGCAGCCGATCTTGGTCTTTTGGTGGGTGGGAGAGCCTAGATTCCTTACATCCTACGTGCGTATAGTTTCCGGGAGCCCCTGAAGCACTTCAGACCTGGATGTACGTGTCCTCTTCCCAGCCCTTGGCTCCCGAGTTCGCTCTTGGTACTCTGAGCCGCACCCCCTCCCCTGCACCCCGAGACCGGGCCTCACAGTTGGGTGTGGGGTCGACAGGTCTGGTGAGGAGGTGATGGAGGAAAGAACCCATGTCACCGCACGCCAGCCTACACAGGCCTCCAGTCTCCAACCTAGCATCCTAATCGCAGAAATGCCGCCCGGTGGTACAACATGGGTTTTCAGTTTTTTATCCCCAGAGTGTACGTACAATCAGCGTCTAAACAGTGTCAGAGATTTAACAGATGAGAATCTTCTGAGTATCTTGTGTAATGTTCGTCCTGTAGGTATCTCTTCAACTGTGGAGAAGGCGTCCAGCGACTCATGCAGGAGCACAAGTGAGTCAACCGTTTTCTTGTGGGGTGGAGATGATTAAGAGACTTGAAAGCTGAGATGAGAGGCAGGAGTGTTTTTATAGCAGAAGGAAGGGTTCCTGGCGCATCCATTTAGTCCTGCTCAAATGTTTCGCTTTCTTAGGCTGAAGGTGGCTCGTTTGGACAACATATTCCTCACTCGGATGCACTGGTGTAATGTTGGGGGGTTGTGTGGTAAGTATATTCTTTCTGGGGTCAGAGGCTGGAGGGAAGTCTCTGGGATTTTAACCTGCCTTGCCTTTTTTTTGCCCATGTTCTGAGTCCAGGGGAGCTGGAAATCTTTTTATGCCAGCCCAGGCAGCTGCAGCACAGAGCATCATAAGCTGTGACTCAGAAGAGCAGATTTTAACATGGATACTGCCTCCAAGTGTTACCGTCTACTTCATTTATTTAGTCGCTGAACTGGGGATATGTGACAGTAAACCGGAGGATGTAGTGGTGGTGATTATAGTAAATGTACTTAATATCAAGACCATCGGCAGCTACACACAGATACCCATTATCCAGATTACCCCATTATTCACATCCACCAATAGGAAGGTCAACATTGTGTTGCCACCAAATTCTGTAAGCTTTGTGATGTGGACAGGTAGGAGTGGTGTGTTGAACCGGTCCCATTCACAGTGTTGAGACTAGGGTGAGGCAGGCAAGGCGCCTAGGGTGCTGAGTTGAAGGCCATCTCTTCACTTACATCCTAGGTGCCTCACTGCCTCACCCTAGTATCAGCCCTGCCTGTGCTAGGGGCATTTAAGGACTATTTGGTGTCCCTTGTACTTCTAGCTAGCATCGCTTCTGTTCGGTACATGTTCCGTGACAACTTGTTAGAGGCTGGAATGAGGATAAATAGATGAATAGCTAGTTCAGTAAGGAGTGCTCCTCCTGGCTGCCACTGCAGGCCAAGGTGCTGAGAGATCTGATTTTATTCATCCTTTTTAGGAATGATTCTTACTTTAAAGGAAACCGGGCTTCCAAAGTGTGTACTTTCTGGACCTCCACAACTGGTGAGTCTCTCTTGACTCAGCTTTCCAAGGTAACCCCTCCTTTTTTAAGGTTAGTAACAAGAATTCCCATTTTTACGAATCAGTCTTCTGCCCTCCAGAGATAACACTTCACCTTTCAAGTTAAAGAGACCTGAGTCCAAAACCTGAATAACCGTATGACCTTGAACAAATTATTTTACCTCTTGGAGCCTCAGTTTGTTCATCTGTAAAATGGCTATAATGTTTCATAGAGTTTTTAAGGATTAAATGAAGTAACACATTAGAGCACTAAATCCCTTTATTAGATGTTTCATACCAAGTGGGCACACAACAAATGTTAGCTTTTATTCTTACTTATTTACTAAATTTCAGACATCATCATACCTTCCAGACCAGCTTATTACACTGCTGAGAAGGTGTGTGCATATTGTTAAAACTGTTGAATATAACAGTTCATTTCCCAGTTCTTCAGGTGAAAGGCAACCAAACACCAAGTCCTGTTAATTCTGTCTCCAGAATAATGCCACAACTCTGTCTGTTTGTCTCCATCTCATTAAGGCCTTCATCATCTCTCTCTGCTACACCTGTCTATGATGATAGCTTCCCATATCCATTCTTGCGTCCCTGTAATCATCCACACACAGCGGCCAGAGGGACCTCTCTAAAGGATAACTGCAGACAGGGCACTTCCATCCTGAAACCCTTCAAGGGGGTTCTCCAATGCAGTATGGTCCATGCACACACCTTAATATGGCCTCCATGTCCTGTGGACCTTGGCCCTCACCCATGCTTCCATCTCTATCCAAGTCACCATGCTGGAGCTCCCCGGGCCCACTCTTAGCTCTTCACTGAAGCCCCTTCCCGTCTCGGGCTTTTGTCCGTACACTGGTTCCCTCTGCCTCTTCTCATCCCTGCCTGGATCCTTCTGAACCTTCAAGGCTCAGCTAAAAGGTCATTTGCTCAGGAGTAGCCCTGACCCTCAGACAGGTTGTGTCCCAGCTCCCTGCACTTTTCATTTCCTTAGCAGAGCATTTAGCACAACAACCACTAAGTTGTTGTCTGTGTCATCGTTTGTTGTCTCCACTCCATTCTCAGTTTCATGAGGGCAGGGATACCACCTCCTTCTTACTGCTAAATCCTTGGCATCTAACCCAGAGTAAACACTTAGTAAATGTTTGTATAAAGGAAGTTCCACATGCTTCCAGAACTTAGTTTTATGTTAATACCTATTGATACCTCTTGTGCACTGGAAGACGTTACTGTGTTCTGCGTTTGTGCAACCATAACTGCTCACGTCTTTATTTTCCTTTTTCAGGAGAACTACCTAGAAGCTATCAAAATATTTTCTGGTCCATTGAAAGGAATAGACCTGGGTATGTCCTTGATGATGACTCATTATCTGCCATTTCTTTCCCATATGCCCCAGACTCTCAAATTCAGAGTCCATAAAAACTGACCTAAATTAAACCTTAAAATCAAATGCTTCATCAGCATGAGATGAATTTTTTAAATATTGCCTCTTGCACTTACTATGCCCCCACCTCATGGCCCCCAAATATAGACTTCACAGGCAGGAGTGATTTAAAACTGCAACATGCCCCATGTATGCCAGGAAGTGGTCTCCATTCCAGCACCGAGGCTCCTGCCCTGGTCCTCAAGGTGGTTCTCGTAGTTGAATTGCCTTGAATTCCTTGCAGTAGGAAGAGGGGGTGTGAGCAGCTCAGGCTGTGCTGGGAGGCACATGGCGTCTTGATGGGAAAAGGCCTAACAGAGGATGGCAGCAGGGCCCGCCCTGGAGGCAGTGTGCATCTCTGGCTTGTTAATGCTCCTCTTCTACAGACACACGAATATTTTTTTTTAATTTTTTTTTTTTCTGAGGAAGACTGGCCCTGGGCTAACATCTGTGCCCATCTTCCTCTACTTTATATGGGATGCCACCACAGCATGGCTTGATAAGTGGTGCGTTGGTGCGCGCCCAGGATCCGAACCTGCGAACCCCGGGCCGCTGAAGCAGAGCGTGCGCACTTAACCGCTGTGCCAGCAGGCCAGTCCCAGAAACGCAAATATTTTATTTGAAAGTGTATACCAGCTTTTAGAGTTGAGATGACAGATTCTCTGGCCTCACAATGCTCTGTGTTAACTTGTGTGTCTTAAATTTGAGTATTGGTTTCTTTTTTTTAAAGATTTTATTTATTCATTTTTTTCCCCCCAAAGCCCCAGCAGATAGTTGTATGTCATAGGTTCACATCCTTCTAGTTGCTGTACGTGGGACTCGGCCCCGCGCTGGACGGAGAAGTGGTGCCTTGGGGCGCGCCCGGGATCCGAACCCGGGCCGCCAGCATCAGAGCGCGCGCACTTAACCGCCAAGCCACAGAGCCGGCCCTGGTTTCTTTTTTTTAAATGAGTAGTCACCATTGATCATAATATGTCTTCTCATTCGGCTGTAGTAAATATTAATGACTCATGAAAATATATTTTTGCTTCTTTCCTAAAAACTCTAATTTACTCAGAAATTCTGATTTTAGTGCAAATTCCTTCCAAAATTCCAAAGCAGTTCAGTTGCTTGTGGTTGGTGATCTGGGAAGTTAATTTCCACACGTGTTTGCTAATGCAGCCACTGTCCTGTTGTCTTTTCTCGTAGCTGTGCGGCCCCACTCTGCTCCAGAATACAAGGATGAGACCATGACAGTTTTCCAGGTCCCCATATACAGTGAGTATGGAAGCCACATTTCCCAGGAGGAGGCGGAGGAGGAGGTCCTAGGTGAGGAAGGCGTGGGTGAACATAGAAACCGCTTCAGTACTGGCTTTGTGTACCTGGATTTGTGTTTTGAGCATGATTCAGAAATTTAGCTGAGGAATTAAGAGATGGAGCTTATAATCTTAAGCTTATAATCTTACGGACAGACATGTTTAACTCATAGAGAATGCTAAGGATATACTTTGGAATATTATGGAGTTAAGCGGTGGTCTCAGATTGGTGCATTCATTGCTTGGGGTTTATTTGCCACGGATGTGAGAACCCTCCTTTGATGAGAGGATTTTGGAGAGGTGTGCAAAGATAAACACTTTTTTATAAATACTATCAGTAGGCTAGTAGAAGTGTTGTTAGGGGGTCAGAAGGGCACACAAACCTGCTCAGGTCCCAGGGCCAGATGATGTGGTTTTGATCTAGAGACAGGTTGTCTACACATCAGTCCTGCCGTGTCAGTGTCGTTCTTGCGTCTGTCTAAACACACTCCATGTTAGGTTTTACCTCCTGTGTGGAGAATGCAGAGCCTTTGGGCCATGTTCTTGGCAGTGCTGACTGGTCTGACGTTTGCCAAGTGCTGTAGGGGTGTAGACAAGAGCCCCCAACAAAGGCCAGAGAAGTCCAGGCCCTGACGAGGCCACGAGACCGGCACTGACGCACGGGTAGGAGAAGGGAGAAGGCAAGGGTTCGAGAAGAGAGAAGGCTGTGGTTCGAGCAGAGGCACAGTGCTCAGAGGCCAGGGAGGCGGCTGGTCTGGTCAGAACTCTCCTTGCCTGGCTCCCTCCTGGTCAGATGGCTTCCCTGACCTCACCCCCAGCGCCAGCACCAGCCTGATTTGGGTCCCTCCCCTGTTCCTTCTAGCACCCTGTTGCTCCCGCCCCAGCACGTGGCGGTTTACTTGTATGTATGTAGTGTGATCCGTGCTGACCTCGCGCAGCGTGCTGGTGGCGTTCCCCGGTGCCCGGCAGCAGAGGAACGAGCACGCGTGAGCAGGCAGCCTCTGGGAGACCAGCAGCTGTGCGTCAGCTTCTTAGAGCAGTGATTTTTTTTTTTTTTTTTTCTTGACCTTGAGACTTAACTGACTGCAAAATGATGCTGCTTCCATGGAGATGGGTAACCTTTGGGCCAAGATCTGTTTATTGAGTGATGATAATGAATAAACCAGCCTACTATCTGCATGCTTTTTAGTCAGCAAACACTGTTGAGTTCCTGCTGTAGTCAGGGCTGTGAGCTGAGCAGACACGGAAAGATGAGAGAGACATAGATGCAGCCCAGGGACCGGGTGGGGAGGTGATAGTTTACTCCTGTAGTAGATGATGTGCTGATGTAATGGGCACCCGGCATTCCCACGTGTCAGCATCTGGGCGCTGGCTGGGAGCTCGCCTTGCGTGGTGGGTAATTTGCTTGTTTCCTATACCAACCAGGTGAACAGAGGTGTGGAGGGCGCCAGCCATCACCGAGTCCGGAACGGCTCAGTCCAGAGTGGTCTTCAGACCTTGGGTCGACTGAAAATGAGCAGCACCTTCCAGATGGTAATGGTATTTGAGCAAAACAGTACACTGTCAAGAGGATTCTGTTTTTGTAATCCATTACTCGTTAATGCTCTAAATTTGAATCGTTATCATAAGAAAGCTCTGTGTGTAAAACAGATCCTTTTTTCTTGACACGTTAGGACTTGGCCTGTGAGGAGAGTGAGTAGGGTTGTAAAGGGGGTAGTATGGAGCTTTAGTGGCCAGCCTGCAGCCCTTGGTGGGCCCCCAAGCTTTGTGTTCAGTTTACCCAGAGGAGAGCAGGGCCTGGCAAACTGATTCATACAGAGGATTTTGTGTTTTTCATTAATACAGCATTAATGCAAATTAATTTTTCATGAATGCAGAAGCTATAACTGCTAAGCTGACAAAACAGTCATCAATGATGGATCTGCACCTTTTCTTCCATAATAACAACCTACTGGCAAACTGAATTAAAATTCTGAGATTAGATGTATCAAAGGAATTGGACTGCTTAAGGAGTCTGTTGTCCAGTGTTGGGCAAGGCTCAGTAAGTTCCTCTCTCTGCCCTGAGGTCGAGTCTGTTGACAGGAAGAGGCCCACTGTAGAAGCCGTCCTTTTTTGGATGGCACGGGTGAAGACTGACGTATTTTTTTCTGCAAGCCTTTTAGCTTTTGTGTTATTTCACATATTCTTATGCTTGTTCATAAAGCACATTACAACTTATTTTTTCTCTCTTCTCCACTTCTAGGTAAACTGTCATTTTTTAAATATTTCACTTGCCATTCTAAAGTTTTTCTGGTTGGAGTTCTGCATTTTTCGTTTACTCAGATCTCAACATGAGTAGGAATAAGAAAAAGTCTGCTGGAGAAAGGATACTAGAGTTTTCTTCGATCTTTGTGTTGGAACAGTTATGTCCATTTAATTTTGTGTGAAGTCGAATGAGGTGTCAGATGATCCTCGATCTGCGAAGCCTATAAACCTTCACATTTACCTTATTGTAATCAGATTTGTTTCTCCTCAGGTGTTAGCCGGAAAATAGGTGGCCGGGACCCCTCCTTGGTGGTAGCTTTTGTCTGTAAGGTAAGCACCCTTCTGCTGACTTTAAGTGAGCGTGTGCATGGTGACCTTTGCACTTTTCCAGTAATTCGAAGGTAGCACCTCCTAAGTCACGTGTGCCAAGAAGAAACACAGACACCCTATTTCTCAGTTTACCCCCTGTACTCTTATATACTTTCAGATTCTCTTCCAGCGACAGTCGGTCTACCTGTATATTCTTTTATATTTGGCTATGTTCGGTCCTCGTGCACTTGAGAAATAAAGGCAGCTTTGTTTGTCTTTCTTCAAATGAATCAGGCCTTTATTCAGACTCCTTCAACTCTGTTATGGTTTATATCATTTTACTGTAGCTGTTAAATTGCTAACATTGGACTAATTTTAATATTGGCTGGCATTCACAAAGGCCTAGATCTGCAAATCTGAAATCGGTCAAATTCTATGAAAATTTTATTACAATAAGGTATTTTTAAGATCTGACTAATGGCTTATTTTTAATAGGACTTTGCACTAAAATTTTATTATAATCTGCAACACTTTAATCTGTGGTAAGGGTATACATTATCTTTTTTGTGGGCTTTGTTTTTTTTAAGAAGTAATGTTGATTTCAAAATATATTTGTAATTTTCATCTAAATTTTAACACCAAGAAGTGGAAACAGTTATGAAAGGGCAGTAGTAATATTAGTTATTAATTGCAAGATCATTGTCAGTATCATTTCCATCATTTAAATAATAGTAATTTTTATCAAAGTTAAGTACTATTGTCGATACACTTTTGTATATTTCTGAGTTTTTAGGCAACAAAATTTCTTAAAGTAATTTATATGGTATAAATCTTTCAATTGTATTAGATCCTTCCATCCTTCCTAGATAGATTACATCGAGCATGATGAAATGTGTTCTGCCTGATAGGGGCGAGGCCCTTATAAACTCTGCCAGGTGCGCTGTTTCTGGGAGCTGTGGGCTCTGACGCTAAGTAGCCGCAGGCTGCTGCTGGCTCTTCTGACTCCTTTGCTGTCTGCTGTGCTTCTGAGAGCTCCTCTCACTGGGTCAGCCTGTAGCCGCTTTTCCCTCTTGTAATTGCTGCTTCTCGGCTAAGGGTTTGGAAGGCAGTAAAGTCGAGGTAGTTCAACTTCTGGGAGGTGGGAGAAAATAGGCTGTGCATTTGAGGGCCTCAGAAGCTCTTATCTGAGAGGAGAGCATGGGCTTCCGACAGCTGTGCACCTGCCCGGAGCCTTGTACACTTGCATTCTGGGTCTCATCTGTCTTCCAAATACTCCTCATTCCTCAGATGGGAACAGGTTTCTCCATGGGTTGAATTCAGCTTGTAGTGGAGGGATGGGTTTTGCTTGCCTTAGGTCTGTAAGTTCCTGTTAAACATTAGAAATATTTAGCTTCCATCCTCAAATCCATTTGGGTCTGTGGAGGGAATGTTGGTCACAACAGTGCTTGTTAATGTCATTATCTAAAGATGTCATCTAAGCTCTATCACCTTTGTGTTATGTGCACACACTTGAGCTGTAATCCTCCAGGATAATGTTTTCCAAGACAGAAAATTCTAGAATCTTAATAAGACTTTAGGATCTAAATTGGAGACTTTGCCCAAGAGTAATTTCCTTATAAAGATCTAGGGAAGAAAATGAAAATCAAATATAATTCAACATTCAGAGACTTATTAACATCGTATGCCATTTCTGACTTTTTTCCATTATTATGTATGAAATGTGTAGATCTAAAAAATGTTTGTACGGAAGTCTTTAAGTGCAGAATGATGATTATGAGGTTTTGTGAGAGGATTGTTGTTTGCCCCTCTAACATAATAAGAGCATATTGGGAATTTTTTATTATAAGTTTTCTCCAGTATAAAAGCAGCAGCACTATATTGACAAATATGTGAAAAACAGGAGGAAAATCATCCGTACTTTCGTCCCCCATCGCTGTCACTGGAATGTTGTGTTATACAGTGATTTGCATGATCGTTTCTGTTAGACAGTGTTCTAGTGATGCTCCCTTAGCTATTGATGCATGAGTGCAGGATGAGAGCAGCACAGTGTTTCTGCTCAAGGGTACTTGAAGGATACTTGCTATTTGATATGGAAATGGATTGCACTTTACAGAACTTATAAGAAGTTGTTTGAAAGCATTCAGCTGTTAGGACTGAAGCATTTCAAAATAAAAGACTTCTTCAGAAGGTCGTATCCTTTACCTGAAAGCAGAAGCCTGACCTGCACTTGAATAAATTGTACGAAAATAATGTTAATTTAAAGAATAAAACCAGAAAGGTGCACTTTTATGAAAATTGAGAAAAACCAAGCTGCTTCTTTAGTCGCCGAAGTTACATTTACCTTCTCTTTG
The DNA here is from genome assembly GCF_057802395.1 of Ceratotherium simum simum. Classification (NCBI taxonomy): domain Eukaryota; kingdom Metazoa; phylum Chordata; class Mammalia; order Perissodactyla; family Rhinocerotidae; genus Ceratotherium; species Ceratotherium simum. Next base: position 6,141,584 of record NC_141915.1, read on the forward strand.
TTGCAGCTTCACTTGAAGAAAGGAAACTTCTTGGTGCTCAAAGCAAAGGAGCTGGGCCTCCCAGTGTGAGTGTCGGGGGCGTGGCTGTTGGGGCCCCACGGGTGTGCCTTTGTTCCTAAAGCTCCCTCTCACAGAGGGCTTGCCTCTTCATTTCAGTGGGACAGCTGCCATTGCTCCCATCATTGCTGCTGTCAAGGACGGGAAAAGTGTCACTTACGAGGGCAGAGAGGTGAGACGCCCTGTTTTCGTGATGTTTCAGCAGGTACAGGTAGGGTCTGGAACGCTGGACAGAGTCACTGTCTGGTTCAGGTCCTACATCACTTTTGAGGGGAGTGGAACAGCTTAGATTTCCATCACTTGGCGAAATGATAAAATGGGGTCCCTTATCTAGACTTGCCCTGCATATCAACACTGGCTGCGTTTGGGTATTTCTGTAGATTGTCTGTTGAGGATCTGGGGGTCCTCCTCCTAACGGGATGGATGCTATCCCTCGTACTTGAGCTTGGGGCAGCATCCAACAATGGGTCCCATAAGGATGGAATTTGGGTGCATGGCCCAAAGGATGCCGCTGTGTTCTTCACCAAGATGTTTTCTCTGGCATCCAAGGATTAGGACCAATGACGACAGACCTGAGAGAACCTTGAATGTCACGCCTGGCTTCCTGGTCACTCTAGGTTTGAAAAGCCCTCTGCAAGCTAGCTGCCTAGGTATAAGCAGAGAGAGCAGGAAAGGTGTGGGTGGTGAACCTTACCTTGGTTTTCTGCTTGCTCAGTAGGGATTATGTAATGTCAGCAGTTGACTTGCAGCCATTCGATATGTTTGCTGAGCTGTAACTGCTCTGGGAGAGCATCATGACCCCACTGATTTTGCAGATTTTGCCTGAAGAGATCTGTACTCCTCCAGATCCTGGTCTTGCTTTTGTTGTGGTAGAATGTCCAGACGAAGGATTCGTTCAACCCATCTGTGAGAATGCCACCTTCAAGAGGTAAAGAGGGGTCTCCAGGGTGGGAGAGTGAGAGCCGACACAGTGCTCACAAAGCCCAGCCGCATCCACAGGGCGTCTGGCCTGCCCGTGGCTGCTCCTGCTGTAGGGCCATGTCTCTGGGAAAGCCCACCGTCTGAATGAAATGCCGAAGCCAGACTCCTATCTTAGGCTCCATCCTACCAGCAGGATATACAAAGCTACTGGTGGTTGGTGGGCTTCGTGGTGAACACAGCCTTGAAGTGAAATTAGAAAACACTGAAAATCAGAGATAGCTACAGATTAGAAAATCAATGGCCGGTTAGAGTTCTAAGTCTAGGATAAATTCTAGAACTTTCTTGAGTTCTAAATAATAGCCCAAATCATTATTTGGATTGCTTTTACCTAAATGAATGTTCTTCACTTACCTGTATTGAATCTGATGAGGGAGGTCTGAGGTATTTGAGATAGTCTTGGTCAAGGGTCTGGGTTAAGGGACAGAATCTCAGCCTGGGAGCATCTTTGTTCTGATGGCCTGAGTGCCATTCTCTCTTGTCCTCCAAAAAAGTTGACCCATTTTGCAGTTCAGCTTTGATCCTGGGTAGAATCTTTGACCCACATGTCTAGTTTTAATTTTTCTCCCATTCTTAATCGTTTATCCTATCTGTATTTTTCCCATTCCTAATGTTTATTTACGTTTTTTCGCTTATTGTTTTTGTCTATTTAGCAGAACAGATCTTTTGGGGCATCTATACCTGTTTTAAGTTAGTGTTAGAAGTTCTTCCTGGAATCAACTTGATTCTTTTTGGGTGAATTTGGGTACCCTGGTGACACGGGCTTTGTGTTTTAATCAAGTCATGGGCAGCACAGCTCCTTCAACTCACTGTGACCAGGTGTGAGCTGAGAGCCATGGGCATTGGTTGTTGGGTGTTGCTGTCAGGTTTAAATACATGGCCTGTGGACCCCCGTGTGTGTGTGTGTGTGTGTGTGTGTGTGTGAGGGTAGATAAAAACAGTTACTATATGTATTTTTTTAAGGGAACTGGAAGGAAGCACATTAGCACGTTAGTAAGTGATTATCTCTCTAGATGGTAGAATAACAAATGATTTTAATTTTCCATCCCTGTGTGTCGGGTCCTCTAGATGCAGACGCCAAGGTGGAATTGGAGGTGCAAGAGACTTAGTGGTGGAAATGCGTGAAAGATAAAGGCGAGGGAGCAGGAGGAGGCAGGGAGAGCTGTTGTTCTGCTGTGCAGGTCTTAGCTTGGAGAAAGGAGGGACAGGAAGAGCCTGGGCCTGCAGCACAGCCCTGAGAAAGGCTCAGGCAGGCCGGTGGGAAACCCCAGAGCTTGCCGAATAGACGAATCCCGGGTCAGCGCCGGGGCTCCGCCATCCTCCGGCACCTCAGAGCAGCCGAGGACAGCCTGGCCAGGGCGTGAAGGCTGTCAGGCTCCCCTGAGAGAGAGCAGAGCGGTGCCCTGCCTGGCTGCACAGTCCTGTTTGCTCATGTTCTGAGTTTGTGTCACTTTACAAAGCAAAGCCCACTCTTCCTTCCGCCAGGTACCAAGGAAAGGCCGACGCCCCTGTGGCCCTGGTGGTTCACATGGCCCCAGAGTGTGTGCTTGCGGACAGCAGATACCAGCAGTGGATGGAGAGGTATGGAGCCCAGCAGGACACATGGGGGGAGCTCTTCTAGGCATGACACATTTCTCTCTGTCCTCCCCCTCACTCTTTTAAGTGCTGCCTACCCTTACTGCCACACTTGCCTGAACCTTCTCGGGGATTCCTCCTGTCCCGGAATTCTGGAAGCACTGATCTGTACCACTCTTGTGAAGAAATACCACCGCTAGGTGGCGCCGTGTATACACGTCCTGCTTGTGTGGGGCACAGGGTCACACAGTTTACACCCTCCACACTCTCAGTGCCTGAACAAATAGGATTCCACGGGTGTATCCTAGAGAAGAAACCTGCGGGTATAAAATAATAGCTTCTGGTTATTGAACACCCACCACTTGACAGGCAGTATGGTAAATACTCTGCATTTCCTTCCGTTTTTTTAAATCTTCCCGCTGACCGTGTGAGGCAGACGTTCTGCCACAGTGTAGGAACTGAAAGAAGAGATCCCTTGACTTGTGCTCTTGGCGTCGCTGGCCGACCCACAGCAGGTGGAAGGAGTTATTTGAGTTGCACTCGGAGCGCGTAGTAACCTTGGGTGGCGTTCCAGCCTCCACTCCTGCTTCTTCCCAGCGTCTCCCTTCATCTCCTTCCTCGTTAGTCCCGGCAGTCGCTTACTCCTCAGCTCTCTCCAGCCTCAGTGCTTTTAGGGTTTGAGTCTTAACGTATGTTTTCTATTTTCCTCTTATTATGCCTTTTCTTCTTCCACCCCGTCCTCCGTGTTGTTTCCAGCTTCCTAGCTGTAGGCTCCAAACGTCTTAACTTTTCTTGTTTCTTCTAGTACTCTCCAGCACACCCCAAAGGCACTTGAGTTTGGAGAGAACACTGGACTTGGAGACAGGAGTGTGATCATGTTTGGTCATTTATTAGCAATCCTTGTGGACAGGTCACTTACCCTCTTTGAATGCTTCCACCTTCATCACCGCTCCTAATCTCCAGTGCTGCCCCTTAGATGGAGATGTTCCCTAAAGGACACCATGAATGTACATTCTGTTTCATCCTAGGTTTGGGCCTGACACCCAGCACCTGATCCTGAATGAGACTTGTGCATCGGTTCACAACCTCCGCAGCCACAAGATTCAAACGCAGCTCAACCTCATCCACCCCGGCATCTTCCCCCAGCTCGCCACTTTCCCCTGTAAGGTAGTGTCACAGAATGGTCCCTGGTGGCCCGGCCTCTCCTCTTCTCTTTCTCTCCACGGAGTGTGTTTTGTCTCTTTCAGGAAGAAGGTGCCAGCTTCAGTGTGCCCACGGTCCGGGGTGAATGCCTCCTCAAGTACCAGCTCCGTCCCCGGCGGGAGTGGCAGAGGTCTGTGTGGCTCTGAGCTCGTGGAATGCTCTAGGTCAGGGGTTGGCCAGCTTTTCTCGTATAGGGCCCGGCAATAAATACTGCAGGCTTTGCAGGCCGTGTCTCTGTTACAGCTACTCCACTCTGCTGTGGTGGCACGAGAGCCATAGAAATACAGAAATGAGTGGGTGTGGCTGTGTTCCTCTGCAAATTCATCTACTACAACAGGCCCGCCCTAGTCTGGGTTGAGGTAGAAGATTGGGGCCAATGGTTATCCTTTTCTAAAATTGTTTTCTCTGATAACAACAGGGGTACACGTTCCTTGTTTTACAATATAGACATTAAGAAGTGTGTGATGAAGAGAATCAATCACCGATAATTCCGTCACCCCAAGATAATGATTGTTAACATTTTGTGTTTTTTAAGTATATGGGGATGTATTAAAAAAATCTATATGTGGGTTGATGGCCTGACATGTTGTCAGTCCTTTCCTGTATCGTTATATAGTCTTCAGTAACAAGATTTTCATTGGTATTCCGGATAAGGATGTTTATCCATTTGAAACATTTCCAACTTTTTACTGTTTTAATGAAACAATAAATGTCTTATATATAAATCTTTGAGTGGAACTTTGTTCCCCTGGGGTAATTCTTAGATGTGGGATTACTGGATCAGAGGGTGATACTTCCTTAAGGGACTTGATAAATGTAAGTTGCTGTCCAGAAAGGCTCTCCCAGTTTACACTCCAGCTAGTCACGTGAGAAGTGCTTACTGGCCCCACATCTTTAATTTTTATAATTTATTTATTTATTTTTTCCCAAAGCCCCAGTAGATAGTTGTATGTCATAGCTGCACATCCTTCTAGTTGCTGTATGTGAAGTCTGAATCTTCGAGTTTGCAGCTTCCCGTCCACTCCATGGTGTCTGTACTAGAATAGGCCATGTTCCAGATTTCATTGGGTGCTGTGTGCTGTTGTGCTGAGTACTTGAGGCTCTTTCAGAGACTATGTGGTTGCATGACTGGGGCCCACGGACAGTGTCTAGGGCTTGGAGAGCCTGTTGTCCCTTTGTCAGCATCTGCACAGGCATATGCTGACATGTTCATAAAGCTGTGATCGACAAACCTAGCCAGTCTCCAGATTCACCTTGTACCTGTGAAAACCTTGTACCTGTGAAAAATACAGTTCCCAGACCTGCTGAATTAGACTCGTGAGAGCTAGGCCTGGGACTCACTGCCTAAGCTCCCAGGTGATTATAGTGTCAGTCAGTTGAAGAGCCGCGGAACCAAGGCTTGCTGCTCAGTGAGGTCAGGACAGCAGCAGCGTGTTCTCCGGGAGCTTGCTAGAAACGCAGCCTCGGCCCCACCCCAGAGCCCCGCATCAGGCCCTGCGGTTCCACAAGGTTCACAGGTGATTTGTTGTATGCGTTAGATGGAAACCACTGCTCTCGGGCTCTGCCTGTCAGCCGAGATGATTTTGCCCCACTCCCCTCCCCGGCCCCCAGGGGATGCTAGATGCTAGGGTAGAGATCAGGGATGCTACACTGGACCGCAGCCCCACAGCAAATGTCAGTCGTGCCGGGATTGTCAGGCTTTGAGCCGAGAGATGTTCTGAGGAGCTAAAGCCATTCAGAACCCACTCTGAGATCCCCACTAAGCTGAGAAAGGGTCCACAAGGCAAGAGAACAGAACTGCCCAAGGTCTTAGTCTTTAGTCTTCAATCTTGATTTGAAGAACTTCCTGCAGACTGTCTCCAGGAATCGATTCTGTTCTTGAGGCCACACGTTCCCTTTGGTCACCTGAGATGCTTTTCTCCCTGCAGGGATGCCATTGTTACTTGCAATCCTGATGAATTCATAGCCGAGGCTCTGGAGCTCCCCAATTTCCAGGAGAGTGTGCAGGAATATAGGAAGACTGCACAAGACAGCCCAGCCCCAGCAGGTGAGAAAGACCGCCGACCAGCCGCTCTCCTGGCCTCTGCCCTCCTGCTCGTGTGTTCAGAGCACTAAGTGGAGCGTCAGCACGCACAGTCTCACTGGATTTATTTATTTGATCCAGTGCTTCTCTGTTCTCTATTTAAAACCACCAGTGCCTGCCCCCCTCCCAGACTCAATCGGGATGTTGGGTGATGACGCCCAGGCCTTCTTTACGAGGCACACGCAGCAGTTCTGGGAACTCCTGTGAGACTTGGGAGAGAACTCTGAATGGGGACTCAGCCAACTTGGGATCTAGTCCTGGCTTTGCTAATCGGGATCCACCGAAGATGTGGCCCCCTCCCTCACCTTGCTGGGCTTTCAGTGCTCCATGAGGAAAAGTAGTTAGGGGAACTTCGTGACCTCTGCTCCAGTAGTTCGTTTTTCCGGTGTTATTTTCAACTAATGATAGGAATAGAGAACGCTGGAACAGAAGGCAGTGCTGGGCCGTAGTGCGGTCAGCCCCAGGAAGTGTAGGTCTCGCCTCCTCTTGTGCTGGCCGTCCCATGTGTGTTTGGGGAAGACTGTCTCCCTTGGCCTTACTTGCCTTTGGGTTTGTGGTTCGACTTCTGGTTTGAGTGTGAGCGATCCCTTGAGACCATGCCTGTAAATGTGTACCTGGGGCCTCTTGGGCTGGGCGAGGCTGTGCAAGGGGCACAGGCTTTGGAATCACCAGATCTCCCTGGACTTGAGTCCTGGCTCTGCCTCTTGCTCTCTGGAGAGCTGACCCTCTGAGCCTGCTTCTGTCCCCTGTAAAGTGGGGTGTTTCCCACCTGGCAGGGCTGTTGTGTGCACGCACAGCAAGTGCCGGTCTGGTGGTAAGAGGTGGATGCAGGGTGGACACCAGCCCCTTGAGGTCAATGATGGTTCATAGCACAAAGAAGTCCCCTTTGTCATTTAAAAGTCTTAGAGCAGCTCTCTTGAAGAAAGACTATAGAATTCATCTGCTCTCCCTCCCAACAGCCCTTTACCCACAAACAGCCTGTGGCCCCTCTCAGAGGAGGCCCAACTTAAGGCTGGGTGCCAGGTCAGACCACCAGCCCAGCCTGGGAAGCTGGACTTAGTCCTTACATGGCTGAATGCTGGCTCACTTTTGACCCGAAGAAATGGACTCATTCATGTATTTTTCCATAGAGACAAGAAGCCAGTATCCAGAAATCATCTTCCTTGGAACAGGGTCTGCCATCCCGATGAAGATTCGCAACGTCAGCTCCACACTTGTCAACATAAGGTATTACTGCTTTCCCAGGAAATGTCCCTCCATCAAGGAGCAGGCCGATTTTCTGAACAAAAGTCCTGCTCCGCCCATCGGGCTGATTGGACAATGCATGGTATAGAACCTTGTAAGCTTGTCTTCTTGGCTAGAATGCCCCAGAAGAGGAGTAGTGGGCGTTAACACGTTTTATAGCCTCAAGGTAACTTATGCTGCTGGGAATCACCAAAGTTCATCACCCATTATGTCTTGTGATAAAAATAGCTGATTTTACTGTATGCTATGCACCTTGCTAAGAAATTAGCTCACTTAATTTTCACGTTAATCCTATGAAGCAGTGAATAACTCCCCATTTTATTGATCAGTCACCTGATGCTCAGAGAGGTTACTTGGCTCTAGTTGCCATGGCTGGTAAGTGGCAGATTCCAAATGTGAATCAGTGTCTTCACTGCTGCCTTGTATGTGTCCCTAATGGTTACTGCTGATGGTGAGTGTGCATTTGTTTGGTGTTCAGCCCCAAGTGAATGGTTTTGGATGATTCTCTTGGGTTTGCCTGGTGTCATTGTTGGGAGAGAGATTACTCGGGGATTGTGAACGTTCATGGTACTTCTGCAGGTGTCTACGTGAAGCAAGTTAGACTGTGAAGTACCAGGTTCATTTTTAAATTCTGCTTCGTCATCTTAGATGCTTGTGGTGGATGATGAACAACCAAATAATGCATTAAATGTACACAGCAGGTATAAGATGCACCCTGATATCAGAAATATATGAATCTGGGACGTATTTTCATATGACTGAGGAAATGCGGTAAAGGGGCTCGGCGTGGGCCAGGCTTTCTCCCGAGGCAGAGATGCCCTGTGAGGGGGCTTCTCCCAAAACCCTGAAAGGGGCTCCTCAAGCCAGCTGCAGTTAATCGGAAGGTGCTGTTCCTGGCTTGGCCTTCCCACTCAGCTCATCTCCGAAAGGTCAAGTCTAGTGCTCTGAGGCTTCTCTCTGAAAATGGGTGCGGCCCTCCCAGGTGCACAACTCCTCCCAGAGAAGGAGTTCGAAGGCCTGGAGAAGAGAAGATTCTCACCCCTTGGAGCAGAGGTTCTGAACGGGCTGTCAGAATCGAAGCTCCCTGAGCCTGCCTGAGGCTGGCTGAATCCAAAGCCCAGACTGGAGCCGGCAGTCACATTGTCCCTCCCGGAGGAGCATCTCAGCCCATCCCGCACTGTCCGGCTTTGAGGATGTGGCCGAGGACACCAGAACTGCTGGAACGGGAAAGACATCTGATGGCAACCACATCTCTACCCAGACAGGCAACACCATGCCCGCCTCTGGTATTATCAGTAGCGGGTGTGGCCACACTCAGCCAAAATCTCTGGAAATCCTCAGAGAGTCGTCGTCAGGATTCAGTGGTTTTACCCTCCCATTCCACATAAACTGTTTTTGGATGCCCAGCATATGTGTGGCTCTGTATGCTTTCTATATATTCTAAAGGGCTTCAGGGTTCCATTTTATATAAAAATTCTTTTGTATAATGAGGATGGACATCTAAGATTGCCTTCATGTTTACATAAGCTGCTCAGAGGAAGAGCATGAGAGGTTATGGAAGGACGTAGAAAGCACCGCTGTGGCTGCCTGCTCTTCTCTGAAATACAAATCCTCCCCACCGCCAGAGGCCTTTCCTGTCGGCACTGAGTCTCGCTCTTCTCCGCAGCTCTGACAAGTCCCTGCTCCTGGACTGTGGCGAAGGCACGTTTGGGCAGCTGTGCCGTCACTACGGCGATGACGTGGACAGGGTCCTGGGCACCCTGGCCGCCGTGTTTGTGTCCCACCTGCACGCGGATCACCACACGGTGAGGGTCTGGGGGGCAGGTGCTGCCTCAGTCGCTCCACACTTTCCTGCTGCTCTCCTGTCTCCTCTTCCCACACTTGCCAGGAGCTTTGGTTTCTCATCTCTCGCGAGGTCCTGGCCTTTACAAAACCCCGGGACAGTCATTCTGCTCAGTGAGATGTCTTGTCTCTGTTTGCCTGCAACAGAGACTGTTGTCATGCAACACAGGGGTGCTGTCTTCACTCAGCTTGCCGTGAGTCTTGCCTTTTCCACGGCCTGCTCAGGGGAAGCTTCAGCCGGAGCTAGCAGACTTGGTCTCCGGGGCAGCTGGGTCCTGGGCCACTGCCCCCTTTCCTGCTCACATTGCCTGTGACATTTCAGGGCGGTGCGGGAGGATGGGGGCTGATAGAGAGCTGGCACGATGAGGACTCTAGACCCAAACGTGGGAGCAAAGGCGAGTTTGGACGTGGCTGATCCGTGCCCCCTCTTCGTTCCCAGGGCCTGTTACATATCCTGCTGCAGAGAGAACGAGCTCTGGTGAGTGCGGCCCTGACTTGATTGCCGTGTGGAGTGGCGCTGGATGACACACAGCCTCGCCTCCTGCCCTTCCAGACCATTTCCACTGGGATGTTCTGTTGTTGACGCGGCCCCGATTTCCTTGTTTCAGGCTTCTCTGGGAAAGCCCTTTCACCCTTTGCTGGTGGTCGCCCCGACCCAGCTCAAGGCCTGGTTCCAGAAGTACCACAACCAGTGCCAGCAAATTCTACATCACGTCAGGTGAGCGTCCGGGCGCCCTGACCACCCGGGCTGTTGTCTTCCCCCGCCTTCCTCACAAGCTCAAGGTTGATCTGGGGCAGCTGACAATATCCCCGGCACCCTTTCCCTCGACTTGGCCCAGGACGGCAGAAGCAGGGTGACATGCTTTGACTCGGGGGTAGAAACCATTCGATGGTCTCCACTTAAATGTTTGTTTTCTTTGACACGTTTCTTCTCAGCCCTCTCTTCAGTTCTGTTTTGGTTTGTAGATTTTTGCCAATACTTCTCCATGAAACAGTTCCGGGGCACAGTGCCCGAATAGTGGCCAGCACAGAGACCGCCCACACCAGGTGGACGAATGGCGGGAGCTGGCCCGTCCTCCCGTTGGGGCAGGAGTCCATCTGCCGCGTCTGTGGGCCGCTTGGGCAGGACCCGCCACGCCCTCGCCCTGGGCAGCTTCCACCGGTTGGCTTTGTCGCGGTGGCCTGGGGCTTTTGCTGTGGCTCTTTTTAATTCACTACTCTTTCCCCGTCTTGCTGACTGATTTAAATTGTGTTTCTTTATAATAAGGATTTGTGGACTCTCCAGCCAGAGACGTGAACTTTGATTCAAGTTAAATGTATGTTTTAACGTTTATTTTTTAAATGTTTATCTTCTCACAGTATGATTCCTGCCAAATGCCTTCAGAAAGGAGCTGAGGCCTCCAGCCCCGAAGTTGAAAGGTTGATTAGTTTGCTGCTGGGAGCGTGTGATTTGGAAAAGGTAAGGGGGCGGCCGCGGGCGTGGGGGGGCGAGGCGGGGAGCACAGCCCGAGCCGGTCGCCTGCTCCTTCAGTTTCAGACCTGCCTGGTCCGGCACTGTAAGCATGCTTTTGGCTGTGCACTGGTCCACACGTCCGGCTGGAAGGTGGTCTATTCGGGGGACACCATGCCCTGCGAGGCTCTGGTACAGATGGGTGAGTAGAGGCAGCCGACTCTGGTCCCACTTGACAACCTCTGGTTGTCGTCCTAACATGCAGACCCGCCACAGGGGCAGGGGAACGAGTGCTGGGCCAGGAAACAGGTGCGTGGACCCAGGGCCGAGCTTCTCAGGGAGAGGGCTCTGCTTGACGCCTCTGCTTACCCTCTAGGGAAAAACGCCACCCTCCTGATACACGAGGCCACGCTGGAAGATGGTCTGGAAGAGGAAGCCATGGAAAAGACCCATAGGTAGCAGGGACGCTGAGCCTTTGTCACCCACTCCCTCCACCTCCCCTCAGGTGACACTTTGAGCAGCCTGAGAAAGACTGTATCCTACAGTGACACCGGGCGGCCTGCTTCCTTCAAAGGCCCATGGGGGCTTTTGACCCCAGGGTAGTTCTCTTCTGGGCCGTTTGCCTTTATTTCTGCAGAGTTCTCTAGGCAAAGTTCTGGGGGGAGACATGGTTTTTGAAAGAAAGGGAAATATGCTAGAATAAACTGTAGGCCACGTCAGGGGAAGGTGGGGGCTGGGTGGCTGGATTTTAAGGCAAGAGTATTGCCCCAGGTCAGGAGCCCCCTGCTTTTTCTCAGATGCCCTCACTGTGATGGGTGGTTTGACAGCCAGCACAGAGCCTGGGCTTCATTTAGGGGAATGTGTGAAGAATCTGGCCCTTAGGAGAGTTTGTGTCGGCTAAAGAGGAGCCAATTGAGGAACCTGCAGCCTTCCCTGGGTGCCCAGGCGGAGCCTGGGGGTCGGGGTCTGGGCCAGCCTCTCCTTGGGAGTCCCGCCCTTTGGGTGAGCTTCAGCCTTACTTCGATCCTTTATTTGCAGCACAACCTCCCAGGCGATCGGTGTGGGGATGCGGATGAATGCGGAGTTCATCATGCTGAACCACTTCAGCCAGCGCTATGCCAAGATCCCCCTCTTCAGCCCCGATTTCAATGAGAAAGTTGGAATTGCCTTTGACCACATGAAGGTCTGGGTATCACGTGGGTTTTGTGGGGTGGGGCCAGGGCAGCGAGACACACTCCATCCACGTGCGGTATGGTCGGGCTCAGGGCCACGCCAGTGGGAGGGTGATCTAGCCATCACCCCATCATGACCAGCACTGGCTTTGACGGCAAGACAGACCTTTTACGGGCCTTCTAGACAGAAACAGTGTCAGGTCTCTGGACTTGACTGACAGCCTCTCGGAGGCCTGGGCTGTTCACAGTCACATCATTTGAGCATCACGTCAGGTGCGGGAGACAGCGTGTTCTCTCCTCTCGTGAGTGGTAAAGCCAGGCCTTGCCCCTCTGGCTTTTCGGAATGAAGGGGCAGGGCATGACCCAGCGTTTGTTTTTGAGGAGCTTGATTCTCCGAGTCTGGCCTGCCTTTCCTTTCCTGAGGCCCCTTCAGCTTTGCCACCCTTAGCCAGGAGTGGGGAGTCCATGCCCCTTTCTTTAGCGTCCAGCCTCTCTCCGTGGCGTTTTCTTTCTTGCTCTTCTCTCCCAGCTTTGGTCGGTGGACGAGGGTTGTAAAGAAGGGGAGCTGGTGCCTGCTGTGTGAGCGCAATTTCTTCACTCCAGCTCCTGCCTCCAGCCCAGCCCCTCTGAGGTGCATCCTTGTCTCGTCTTGCCTTCTAGGTCTGCTTCGGAGACTTCCCAACCGTGCCCAAGCTGACTGCCCCGCTGAAAGCCCTGTTTGCCGGCGACATCGAGGAGATGGAGGAGCGCAGGGAGAAGCGGGAGCTGCGGCTGGTGCGGGCGGCCCTCCTCTCCAGGGAGCCGGCGGGCGGCCCTCAGGACACCGAGCCCCAGCAGAAACGGGCCCACGCGGAGGAGCCTCAGAACCCACGGAGCAAGAAGGTCAGGGCAAACTGAAGGTCGGGAGTGACCCTGAACTCGAAGGCTCACGTCCTCGGCCCTGTGCACGGCGTGGTGTCCTCTCCTTCCTGGTGGGAGCCAGAGGGCACGGTTCACAGTGAGGCCCGCGGGAAGAGGTGGGGAGAAGCCAAGCCTGGGCTTGGGCCCTGCGTAATGACTGGCCTGCTTGACGCCTCCTACAACCTGTGCTGGCAAAGCCTCGAGACAGGAGGCTGCCGAAAGGAAGAAAGCAGGGACAGCTGGAATTGAGTGCCACTTAAAGAAGTCACATGGAAAAACAGTGCGCCCACGCCTGCTCAGCCCAGTTCTTCCCTCTGCACACCAGAGATAAGCCAACTCACATGGAACGTTGGATTGTGGACGTGAAGTCTAAGTGTCCAAGACTCGAGGAATAGTATTTCCAAAGACACAGAACACAATAAAGATTCCATTTGGAACCCGAGTGCTCTGCTTCGTCCTGGTGCCACCTCTGAGCAGGAGTCTCCCTGTGCAGTGTCATGCTGCCAGGTGCCCTGTGTGCCCTGGAAGCTGGCTCTGATTGCACGAGGACCTTTGGAGTCTGTCCCTGGGGAGTCACTACCCTTCAGTAGTCTAGTTTTTTGACAGAAGTCAAGTCGTGCCGCTCACAGCAGTGGCGTGCTTTCATGCGCTGGGAGAGCCACGCTGGGCCAGCACGGTGGCTCAGGGAAATGCAGGCCTGTTCCTGGTTCACAGCAGTGGCGTGGTTTCACGCACTAGGAGGGCCATGCTGGGCCTGCACAGTGGCTCAGGGAAACACAGGCCTGCTCACTGTTGTGGGTGAAAACGGAGACAGGAGATGTGCTCTTCCTTGCCCCATAATGAGAACGAGAATCACTCATTGCTCATCAAAGTATTGAGAAATATCACATCAGGCTGGCTCCCTTGCCCTCCTTTTGGGATTTAACAACACTGAAGTTAGTGCTTGAAAATTGAGAGAATTTTCAAAGACAAATCTAGTATGTATTTGTGTATTCTCCCTATGTAGGAGAATATAGAAAAAGTTTCAAAAACTCAGGTGACGAGAGAGACAGACCAGAGACTTGGCCTTGCCTAGCCGTGCACTCAGGTGTCCTCCTAGGCAGCATCTGAGATCGAGTCCCGTGTTCCCACCAGCTTATTATTAAAACAAGAAGGCCACGCTCACGGATAATAAATCTATTTTAATAACATTACTTTGGACAACTATTTGTACATGTATTTAAAGGTAACTTTCAACCCCTGGGCTCCATTACAAATTGGGTACTGAACCGCCCTTGCCAGGAAGTGAGCAAAGCTGTTAACATCAAAAGTTTGCAAATCCCACTGTCAGGGAAGGGTTATTTTACACTGTGTTGGGAAAAATAACTAAGCATTTAAATTTCTCATTGTACACCTGTACATTGGTTTAGATTGAACGGCTCAAACAAATATAGAGAGATTTCATATATACAAATATTATATCATGTATAGGTATATCATATCTATTTTAAAAGGATAAAATTTTAAGCTCTGACTTTGCATGCATGACCCAAATCTGCATATCACTCCCTTAATCCCAGAGTGTGACTTGGCTCCCCAGTGCCCTCCTGGCCCTCCTCCCCGAGAACGGATGGGACTTCATGAGAAGGGATGAGCGACTGATGCTGGTGAGCGAAGCACGCCACACCGCAGGGCCCGTGGTGCTGGCCAGGTGTCTCCGTGGGCCCATTTCCCTTTCCCTTACATGCTTTGGGTGACAATTATTGCTATTCACTGGTGACCTCCAGAAAGAAGAGGCAGCTCTGGGGCCCCACGTACCTAGTGAGCAGGGTGCCCCTGGGATCCTGGAGGGGTGTAATTACTGTCAGACATCTAGTGTGTTTTGGGGGGTGTATGAGGAGCTATCTTTGGGCCCTCCAGACACCCTCAAGATGAGTTTTTAAATTCAGAAGTATAAACTGATAAGGTAGTAAAGGGAGCTTTCAGTCACACAGTATGGAAAAATTGTTAGGAAGTGAAAAGAATTTCATTTTAAGCCATTTATTTTAGTGCCCACGGGTTAAGGGCAGCCTTAAAGATTTCCCACCAGCCGGTCCTCCCCTATGTAGCAGGCAAGTCAGTGCCCCAGGACCTCTAGAATTCCAGAACCGGTCCTGCTGTGAGTGAAAGGGTCCCCTGCTATCCTGCTTCCCTTCTGCAGCCATTAAGCTGATACTGTAGGACTTGACATCAGCCATCAGGGTACGGGTGGCAGGCGGCCCCCAGGTTTAACCGGGCAACTCGACGCTCCCTCTCACCCCTACCCTGCAAAGGACATTTCTGACAGGCAAGCCCTCCGATGGAGAGAGCGCTGTTGCTGGGTATGGAGGCTGAAAGTGGATCAAAATAGGCACAAAGTCAAAAGGCAAAGATGAAACAAAAGGCCAAAGTCACCACCCAAAGGGAACAAAATCGGCACCACCAACATTTGCCACACGGGCTGGAGGTGACAGTTTTCTGTGAAACTCCAACCGCGTGTTGGCAGTGACAGCGAGGAGCCAGCAGAGAACACCGGCCAGCCCAGGGCGGCCCCAGCAGTGTGTCTGTCTGGGGCCCACGTATGTACATGCGTGGCGGGGGTGGGCGCCGGGTCAGAGGGCGGTGCTCTCAGACTCTTCCTCCGAGTCCCTCTTCTCAGTCACCGAGTGTCGCCGCATGTGCTCCAGGGGACTCAGGCGGAGCGTTGACCCAAGCTCTACGTGGATGGAGGGGATATCAAAGTGGACGAGATCTGGAGGTTGGAGAGAGAGGTGGCTGAAAAGGGCCTCCGGCTAAGGAGACACTGATGGCAGGCATGGTTGGCATTAGATGTGGCAGTGGGGAGCTTACTGAGGGGCTGGCTCATCTAGGTTAACCTGCACTTTATTGCAGGATCAGTTGGAGTCAGGCCTGCTTTGCATCTGCCCCACAAGCCTGTAGCACCCAAGCATCCAGATTCTGCCCCGAGGGGTTGAGAGAGGACAGAACAGCTCCCCCAGCCGGGCCACACACACTTCCACCCTCGAGCTCAGTTCTCCACAAAAAGGATGCTTTCTGGGCGGGTCTCAGTGACATCTTAGGCATTTCAGGGCTGCATTTAGTTCCCTAAAGTGTGCAGGGACAGGGTACGAGACAGTGGGAAAACTCCTTCTCCTGAGTCCGTGAGCGAATGGGGGAGTCCCGAGACGGTGCCCTCTCTCTAGGGCCACGCGCAGTACATTTTGGATGGCTAGTGGCGGCAGGGTGGAGCGTCTCCCTCAGGACAGGGGAACTGGAGCCGACTGCACTCCCTGACTGCGGAAAACCCCGCCTCAGCACTAGGGAAGCAGTTCCCTTCAAGTTACATCCTTACTGGGACCACTAAACGGTCATTCTAACTGGGAGATGACCAGGAAGAATGTACCTGAGATCACAGGGCACGCCGCCTGTGGGATTCGGGACATCTGTGAGTCGGCAAAGGAAAGTCCTGAGAGCCAGCAGCTCAGTAGAGGCAAGGCCACGGTGTGGGGGCCTGGAGCTGCAGCCGCCCCCCCGGCGGCCGGCAAAGCCTGAGCTCGCTGCTTCCTGGGGGCTGCAGGAGGCTAACCGGGACGCGAGGGAGCCGAGAGCCAGGGGCCCTGGGATCCTCTCCTCTCAGTCATGCATCTCCCCTGCTTGGCCTGCAGAGTTTCTGGCCTCCACTAAGCCTTGCTGTCAACCTGAGCCCGGGGCTGCACCCCGGGGTGACAGAAGAAGTGTTCCTAGAAGGGGAGCAGCCCTGGGCCAGCCCCAGGGGGGGAGTTTCTGTGGTTTTTTGTTTTTTGTAAAACAAACATTCAGCCCCAGGAATACCATACCAAGGGGACAGACAGACATTTGGACACCATCCTGAGAGACATTAACAAACATGGAAGCTCTGAGACAAAGGTCCTTCTCTCACCCACCCCTCAACAGTCCTCAGAATGTCATTGCAGCCTTTGTTCTGCTGCCTGATGGAGCAGAGATTGGGGTCTGAGGCTCAGCTCAGCCAGTGCCACGTCCCCCGCCTGCTGCCTCAGAAGACGTGTGAGTGCCCTGCCCTCGCTGCTGGCCTGAACACGCCCTACAGCTTGGATTCAAAATCCCATCCCTGTCACGGATGGGGAGTGTGACCCTGGACCAGTTTCTTACCTTCCCTGTGCCTCAGCAGTCGAATGGGAGTAAAGGGTGATGGCGGGCGTAAACATGACAGTGCAGATGGAGCACGTAAAGAAGGCTCGGCCCAGAACAAGCGCGAAGTGAGCTGTTCAGCTGTAACCCTTCAGGCTGTTCCCTTACAGAGACCTCTGAGGGGGAAGGCAGTTCAGGTAGCCAGCGAGCGGATTTTAGGGAGAGAAGCCCCTCGACACTGCTGGGAAAAGGGAAGCTTGTTTCCTGTGTCAGAGGCAGCTCCAGAAGTGTCTGTTAGGAGACTGGTCTCCGCAGGACCATGGGCTTAGCAGCTTTCACGGGGCACTGGAGGGCCGAGATGGCGGGGGGAGGGCCCTCCCCTGGTTTGCTCTGGCCGCCCCTTCTTACTGTGGCAAAAACACCTGATTCCTTCTGGCTGATTTCATGTTCTTGCCTCGGTTTTACTTTTGAGCATCTGCTCTTGATAGGAGGAGACCAGGAAGAAATTGGCATAAGTGCTTCCAAAATATTGTATTGAGTTGGAGAGAAAAGATCTGGCTGGCCATATACACTGAGAAAAAAATGAGCTCAGGATGCATTCTAACACTATGGATTCTTCTGGATCTGCCAGCTGTCTCAGCCCAGAGAAGACAAGATAGAACTTCACGTCTGAAAGTGGAGCCCCGCTAGCGCCCACCGCGCTCGCAGAGGACAGGCTGCAGGCCTCGTGGTGGAGGACGGGCCGCTGCACCGGCAGGTCCTCTCATGGGGAGGGGCGCACTTCCCTAAACCAGGTGCACGTGGGACATTTTCCCCAGACACGGGGCACAGAGTCTTCAGCAGGCAAGCCAGTGACACAAAGACACGTCCTATAAAGAACAGGTCTGTCACCCCCTCAATGCTAAACCCGAGGGAGGGGAGGGAGGAGCTCAGATTAGGCGACTGGTGAAGAGAAGGTGGGGGAGAAGACGAGCTCGGCCTGTGTGCTGGCTTTCTCCCCCACCTCCTTCTAATGAAAAGAAAGCAAGGCCAGTGGTCTCCAAAAGCCAATGGGTCCGGCGGTTCCTGCTGAGGCTGGGGAGGCACCAAGAGTGAAGCTGCCATGCGGGTGGTCTGCGCCACATGCAGAGAGCAGAGCAGAGAGCTGTGGCCTGCTGGGCGAGGGGAGGGGGCGAGGCTGGGGCCGCTTACCCTGAAAATCCCCCTCACACGTATCCAAAACTGCGTCACTCATGTCACACAGCTGCAAGAACACAACGATAGGATTCGGAGAAAGGAATAAACAGGATGAAGCAAGAACGTAACAAAACAAGTCTGCCACGTATCGCAGTCAGGTGGAGGACACCAGATCATTACAGACTGCACACGGGCTCAGAGAGCTGGACACACGGGACAGGACAACAGTCCACTGCCAAAGAACATTACGGCAAAACAGGGTGTGCGGGGGTGGGCGCATGATTAAGTCTAAGGGTCACCAGTCCTTAAACTGGCACATTATATTTCCCACACGGCCGTGGGGGCACTGCCCCTCAACGCTTTCTGTTGCCCACTTTTTGCCCCCAGATTTCTCCTCTCATCCTGTTATCTTTCTGTTTCTCCTGAGTGATAACCTCTGCTCATTCCGTTCCTTCCAGTATGGGCACTACCCTGTGTCCCCTCCTTGGGGTGGCTGGAGCAGTCGGCAGGCTGATGTGTTGGAGGGAGTGGCCCCTCAAGCCCCCTCAGGGTGACCCCCAGCTCCTGGGTGTGCCCACAAGCCCCGAGGGCCCAGGCCTGTGCTCCCCCATCAGGGCTCCCTCAGGAAGCACACACCACCCCCAAGAACTACCGGCGGGAAGCGAAGAGTGGGGCTCACTGTCGTTTTTCAAGGAGGAATTTCCTTCATTTTTTATAAGCCTCAGGGTAGCTGACGGCAGATGTCCCTTCAACACAACATTAATCACGTCCAAAATAAAGAAGCCAGATCACCAGACGGCTGCTCCCCACAATATCTGAATCTCCTGACCCATCACAAACACTCCAGCTGACTCGCCTTTTCATAGGCAGTGAGGAGCCGAGCTCTGCAGGCCACCCCTCCATCGAATAAAGGGAAACCGTCACTAGCAGAGAGGGACGGACATGGGGAGAAAGGCACAATCGTGGGAGAAACTCCAGTGCACTGGGACCTAGGACTGCACTGCTCTTTGTGACTGCATGTGATCTGTGTGTAGTGTGTGCACATTTGTGTGTCTGTGGTGTTTGCATAGTATGTGTGGCGTGTGGTGTGTGTGTATGCACGTGTGCCAGTGTGTGGTGTCTGTATGGGATGTGTACGTGTGTGTGTGCTATACGTCTGTGTGTGTGTGTGCATGTATCTGTGTGGGGGCGTGTGTGTGTGTTCCATCCCAAGCTGCCTCCCCTTGTGCTACTTGCGGCAACACTAAGCTGCTATGCTCGGGCTCTCTGCCGCCTGATGACATGGTGGGCTGGCTCTATCCCAAGACACAGCCCAGCATTTTGCCTGCTGCCCTGCATGAGGAAAATGCTACAGTGATCTCAGTGGCTACCACAAATACGCCCTGAGCTTCTAATCTCATGTGGACAAAGCGTCTGGGGAGATGTTTCAAAAATGTCCTCTTCTCCCAACCAACAAATGGTTTTTGCTAAATGTGGTGTGTGTTTGTGATTTCATGCTTACACATTTTTCTGGGGGAAAATAGCTGTGTCTTCAATTTTAAGTTTAAATTATAACTAAATTTAGCAGTTGTGGGCTTGTCCAATAAGCTCCTCAAAGAACGAGAGGGACATGCATCTTTTCTGAAACTGACCCGTTTCTAAATATATATTGCTAGAAATACTTTTTTCTAATAAGGCTTATTTAATAGGAAAAAGTGTCTTCAGTTCTAGTGTCTGTTCTCAAGATTCAGGTTCATACCTGTTTAAAGGCTTGGGCCCTATCCAAGGAAAACCTCCAATACCTCACCTGGGCTTCGATGCCAGCTGTTCTGCAATCAGAATCCGGTTCCCAGCCTCTCCGGAGCACCACTCCAATGAACTCAGGGCGCTCAGCCCCCAAATTAAGAGCAGAAGCAGAACTGGGCTGGTGGGCACTCGATTGGGAGGAATCCCCTAAGAAGCCCCTCTGCGGGACAACCTGGATCTCAGGCTGCTTTCCACTGGCTTACGGGGGGGCTTCTAAGCTCTGCATGGCACCAGCACAGCCATCCTGTGGCACAGGGATTTGGTAACCGGCAGTGGCGCGAGCAATCCCTCCACTTGGCACATTTTGCTAAGGTTCATGGAAAAATCGGAATCTTGGTTACCTGTAGACATGCTTTCCCCGGGGGACATGCCATCTAGCACAGGGTGCTCCGTGGACTGCGGGCTAGAGGCTGAGAGGTTCATGGTGGGAGGCTGTGGAGGCGGCAGAGTGGGTCTCTGGCGGGGCTTCGGGGTGGGCCGCGACTTGGTTAAAGTGCTCGTGAAGCCAGAGGGAGAGGTCAGGGGAGGAACCGCAGCCGCCGGGGAGAGCTGGCCGGAGGCCAGAGAGTACCCTGGAGGGTAACTCAGTCCGTAGGGCGACGGGGTGCTCGGTGGGGTGGGAGACAGGCTGAGTGGGGACGGCTGGCCGGTGGACTGGTCAGTCATAGCCCCCGGCTGGCCAAAGGGGACCTTGGGTGGGATTGGTGCCAGCTTCTTGGAAACTGAAAGACAAAACAGAACAACAACAACACACAAGGTTGTTAAATGAAGCCCATCGTCCGTGCGGCCTGTGAACACCGCCTAGCCCTCCTTCACCACCCCCTACCCCTCGCACCCCCATCCCTACCCCTGGCTCTTGCCACCCTGAGAGCAGCCAATACATTTTTAAAAATTCACCTAGAACTGCAAGTTTTCACATGTCCCCATCTGTTCACTAATTTCTCCTCCTCTTCTCTGGATTCCTGCCATGATCTACACACACACACCCCAGACAAACTGGAGAACAAATTTCCCATCCACAGGCAGCGGCTGGTTTCCCAGCCTCCTCTCATCACTCTGTAGTGGTGAAGGTGGAGTAGTGCTCCGAGGAAGAGTCAGGGACGCGGGCACGACAGACGATGAAGAGAGTTCAACTTGCGACAGTGGATCCTGGACAGGGTCCCTGGCTACCCTGGCCAGTGTCCTCGGGGTAGGAAACTCTGACTTTTGGCCGAATCTTCCCAATGGCTCTGGGATCCCATAACGGTGACACGTGACCAAGTCCACAGAAGCCCAGCGCCGCCATCACTTCATCTGCCCTTCCCCGTCCTTCCCTCAATCCTGCGCGCTGGCCTCGGAGGTAATTTTCTTTCCAGAATCATGCCCTCTGGGTGTAAATGTGTCCAAATCTACTGCATTTGTCTAAACACATCATTGCTCCACACCCCCTCCATTGTCTTCATTTTCCTCTTTTTATTTACTTAACCATGCTAAAGGATGACAAAGACATTATATCTTTAACTGAAAATGAACTGGTGAGAATGACAAATTCAAACATTTGGAAGATCCCATTGATGCGCAAACATCTTGAGAAAGCAATCACCAATCTGTCAGAACTAAGTGAGGGCTGGCTGTGGGTAGCACTAATTGTAGAAGAAATTGTCTTTTAAGCCCTCAAGGAGGCATCAGGGCCTCTTCTCCCACCCCACCCCCCACGCCTCCATGTAACAAAATCTCTCCTAATGGTGCCTCGTGCGTGCACTCCCCTGGCTCCTTCGTGGGCAGTGTGGACACAAACATTGTCCTCAGAAACCCACTAATGTGGGTTCAAATTCCCGTCCAGTCTTACCCCCTGTCTGCCCTGGCGCAATTTATTTAAACCTCTTCTATACAAGGGGAAGAATAATATTTTCTCCACAGCGTTGCAATAATTAAATGGGATCCTGTAAGGAAAGCACCATGTAATCACGACTTATAATAAAGCCACTTTTCAGCTCTCCTGGCTGATGCAGGAATCACTCCACTGGAGGAGATGCAATTGATGCTTGACGTGTCTTCCCCTAGGTGAGCTGGGACAGCGAGGAGGCAGTGCCATCACCAAGACGTCTGTGATGGCATTTACCGCTCTGGGTAGCGACAGGACTAGGCCATGACGTAAAACTGCAGGCACGCTGTCAAAAGACTGAGGGGGTAAAAGAAAAGCTCAGTGTGCCATTAGCGGGCAAGATGGAGCGTAGAGAAGAAAGTTGTAGCCTTCCAATGCTGGCTCTGAGCTACTGAATGTCACTCGGGAAAGGGGTTTGAGTCATTCTAGGTCACATTCCCTACATAGGTCCAATGTGCTGTGAAAATTGAAAGGGACAACCTACCACTGGCATTAGGAACCCAACTGGCCTGGAACAGGAGCCCTGACCCCACTGGACAAAACAACAGCTTTGCCATCACCCTGCCTTATAGAACTGGGGGGAGGGTCAAAGGCCTTGTAAACAAAGACAGCTACAGACCTATATCTAGACCGCACAGAAGACCTGTTGGTGCTGGAGAAAAGCCCTGGAATGCTGAATCCCACCACCACCACTTTGGCTGAACTCCTCATCCTGAAGGGTCCTCAGCACATCCTGAACACACCACCCTTGTACTACAGTCCCATGTTTGCCTTTCTGGGGAGGCTCTGACTGCTGCTCTGTTATATCTCCACAGCTCTGCACACAGTAGGGCTCCACAGATGTCTGTAGGCTGTATGAGGACTAAGTGGGGAATGAACGAGATGGAGGGGCTGGGTGAGGGCTGACTTGGATGATGGGATTGCCACTGCAGCCTGGGGCCAGCGAGGCTGGAAAGGGACCTGTTGTGAAGGTCCATGTGGATAAGGAAAACCAGCCCTATTCCACAGATTCTGGAGGTAAAGCCACATCTAGAAACTGGAAAGATCTGAATGGAGAACAAATTAAACAAAATGCTATTTCAAACAAGCTAAAGACTTTGCTAAGAAATGACATAAGGTGAAAACCAAAAAGGTTCAGCTAAGTACACATTCCGTGCAGCTCCCCATTTATGAAATGTAACCACAGAGCATGTCTTCAGCTTCTGGGAGTCATTTCAGAGAGAATAACCAGGCCTTTTACAGTGTGTTCCAGTGGCAGATTCTGGGTTGGGTGGTTCATGATCAGTGTAGAAATTCTCAGGCCTTCCAAAACAGAAACATCGAAGGGCAGGACTCCTGCAGGAACAATCCTGGTTCCCTCCTCTGTGTCACCTCTACAAACAATCCAGGGGTAGGAGGCTGAACTAGGCTCCGGCTGGGGGGCAGGGGACTCCTGCAGAAGACTCCACACAGTTTTAAGTGATGGCAATAGAGCCTGGCACGGTCCGTGGAAGACATGTCATCCTGGGCAATGAGTTCTGCACAGAGGTCTTGGTGTATGGGAAGCAATGCCCTATATATGCCCCTAATGAGCCTGCTGTTCAATTGAGTAAATGGAGGAACAATGATGAAACAATCCCTCTTGGAGTTGGTTAACTTCCAAAAGTTCTAATGCCCAGACAAGGAATTTTTCACTAAGCCCCATGGTTTCTTAATATCCACGCTAATTGAAGAAAATGAGTTTTTAGGCAGTGAAACAGCTTTCTCTGGCCTGAGACCAATGTGGAGGGTGGCAGTGACGTACCTTTCCGGAGGGTGTGAGGGCTCTGGTCTGCAGGAGGCTGGCTGGGGCTGGTGCTTGGCTGCACCCCTGGCTGCGTCCCTGCACAGGGAGGCCCCTGGCTGGAGCCTGGACTTCCTTTCTGCCCAGATCCTGGGGAAAGTTCCTTGCTTTTAGAAGTGCTGAAACACAAGTACACAGAACAAAAGAGAACCCTGAACTCAGGCAACTTCAGCACCAGCACTGTGGATCGCAGTATGTGTTCCCTGGGTCAGCTCAAGTCTGTCCCAGCTCTAGTCTGTCTCGGGGATTTCTTAAAGCCTTCAAAGATGCCCCTGGAGGTGACTGACCCTTCCTGGGGATCTGACGGCCTGGGTTCTACTCTTATCTCTGTGTGGCACTCACTGCCAGCTTCCTCTCCATGCCTCTTCCTTCTCTCCACAAGGAGACCATGAGAAATGAGAGGCAGGGCCCTTGAGCATCCTCACTATATCTTGTGATCAGCATGGGGATTCTCGGACACTCTGAAACTCTTGTCTCTTCTGTATCCACAGCATACCGGAGCAAGAGGACTTCTTAGGGTCAGCGTGCTGAATGGGGGCTGATGACTCAGGCTCACACTGCCAAGCTTTATGGCCATGGCTCTCCAGCTCTCCAGCTCCTTTCCCCGAGTCTCCACCACACTCCCAAATAGGGGAGGAATTCTGGGACCTACCCTCAAACTCAGTAACAGATCCCTGCAGATGGCAGGGCTGACACAGACTGGCTATACTCCTGAACATGGGCCAATTCAAGTCCCAGTCCTCCAGGCTCAGAGGGGTCCATGGAGTGCTGGTCTGTGGAGTGGAGTTGAGTAGGGTGTCCTCGAACATGTACTTTATCCTTAGGAGAATGCCTGAGAAAGAGCTAGCAGTGAAGGATGAATCCTCTTTGGGAACTGGTGACCCAGGGCTGTCTCTTTGTCAATTCATGGGACTCCAGAGGCCCTCACTGCCATTGGCCCTCACCCCCTCTGAGCCTGGCTGGAGAGAGCTGCCAGGCCTGGAGAAGACGGACCTGGGTGGGGAATGGGAAGGTTGGAGCAAGCCAGAGCAGGGGAAGGGCCTGCCATCCTCAGGGCCTCGAGGGGGAGCCATAACAGGAATCCGGCAACTGGAGGAAACATCATCTGGGCTGCAAATGTCCAGAAAACAGAAAAAAAAAGAACACAAAAAATAACAATGGAACAACCGTTTGTATTGGAAGGAATCCATGTGGGGAGAAAAAGAGTGGTACAAGACAAAGAAGGATGCTGACACCGAGAGGAAACCTACAGAACTGGTGACCCCGGGAAAAAGGGGCATATGACTGCAGAGCAATGAGACTGACCTTTTAAATAATCTGAACCAGTGGGCGACGTTCCCTGCCCGGAGTGACTCTGCAAGGTCACCCATCCATAACATTCCAGGAACACCTTCAGAGCCTGGGGAAATCCATCTTTGAGGGGCATTTTCTAGAAATATCATTTATATGTCAAATATCGTTTGGCACCAAGTCTCAGTTATAAGATGGAAAATCAGGATGAAGCCGACGCATGTCCAAAAAGGGATCTGTCCCAGCAAATCTGTCTATCTGTTCATTTCCTCCTCATCAGCCTCTCCGGCCCACAGCCATCAGCCTCTGCTTCTCCACTGGACTCACTTTCCCCGTCCGCATTTCTCAGGAGGACCTGGATCCGGTGAGTCCACAGCCAGGTCTGGGTCCTCTCGTCCTGTCTGAGTTGGAGCATCAGCAACAACCCAAGCATGTGCAGCGTCCATTCCCCCCTGAACTCGAGGACTGTCCCCTTTTACCTCTGTCATTTCCCCATTTCACAGGGAAAATTCCTTCTACTCAGTAAAGGAAAAAGAAAAGCCTGTAATCCGTTCATTTAGGGGGTTGGTATTTGTGTGTGTGCGTAAAGCTCAGGTTAAAAGGGTCAGCTTCCCAAAGTCCCCCGCATTTTTGCAGCAGTGGCCATGGAGGAAGGTTGCGTCCCATAACGGAATGCACAGCGGCGTCTGATCTGACGTGGCTTTCCTACGTCTCTGAATCGTTGTTTTAGAACAGACAGAAACGAACGAACAGCAAAGTAGTTTCCTTGTGCAATTCCCACTTCTAGAATCCCCTCTGACCACACCTCTTTCCAGGAAGGGCTAGATAAGCCTTGTTCCCGGCCACCCTGGCTATGACCATGTGCTGTAATTATCTGTCAGGGCATATCTGCTCACTGGGACATGTGTGCCTTAAGGGCACAGGGCCAATCTTTCATCTTTGGACAGCAGGGTCCTCTATAAATGTTCACTGAACTAGTGACTGAATGAGCTTGTTCTCACTTTTTTCTTCTTCTAAAAGAATGGAAATACAACCATGCAGCCTGCTGCAAAGGTCACCCGGCCCAGCATGACCACACGACCTCCACTCCTTCCCTGGTTTGCAGTAAAAATGGCTCCCAGGAATCTAAAGGTCGAGGAGAGGAAAAGAGAAGCACTGACATTCTACATTTCAAAATAGGGACCTTATAACGGCATAGGCAGGAGGAAGTAGAGAGGTGGGAACTTCGATTCCTCACTCACTTGAGCAAGCTGCCAGCTCATATGGTGGCTTGGGGATGCTATTCTTGGGAAGCCTGGGCTTTATCTGATAATCCAGGGAGCTGTGAATGACTTATTTGGTGCCAGCATGATGCAGAAAGCCAAACACGAACACTTAGAAATGGAGAGAAATGACAGAATCCAAGAGGCCTGGAGCGGATGCAGCAAACCCAGACACCCCACACCACAGCCAGCCCGCCCGAGGCGGCCGGGGCCCCGCTTACCTGGTCCGCTCGGCACCGGGCTGGAGGCCCAGGCTAGATGGAGAGAGCGAGGGCGCCGCTGAGGCTGGGCCGTCCAGGGGCTGCTCGGGCAGGGGCGACGGCAGGGGCGCTGCCAACTCGGCGGGCGGGGCAGGGGGCTGCATGGTAGGCGGGGCGCACGATGCTTTCCGGCCGGCCGAGGAGCCTCTTCTAGCCACCCAGGACGTGTCCATGACCCTCACGCCCATGCTGACGAGGGACACAAAGACACCTGCTTACCCACGCGCGCCAGGCTCCCGGCTCCCTCCCCGACGACGCAGACACATTCAAGCACGTCCGCGTTAGGAGAACAGCAGCGCAGCCTTAGCACCCTCCTGGGCCCAGGGAAGCGAGGCATCAGGCTGTGCTCCGCGGACGGCCGGGAGGGCAGTGCTCAGAGCAGCCCGGCTGCTCCGGGCCAGGCCTCACACCAGCGGCCCCAGCACAGCTGGCAGCTGCGCCTCCACCCTCTGCCAAAGCCAGCTGGCCTTAGGATCTGGGCGTGGAATCCAAGCTTCCCTTAGAGCAGAATGCAGCCTCTCGGGGGGGGCACTCACTTCTCCCACGTGGAAGATGGAAGTGGGCAGGACAGGGAGCAGGGCAGCATCAGACTAGAACACAGGCACTGACCAGCAGGAGACATCTAAATAGCCATCCTTCTTTTCGTCATGGGGGGGTCTAAAGCACGGGACCCACTCAGGATTTGTGCGCTAGCCCAGGACCCTGGCCAAGCTACAACCTCTGCTGGCCACACCCACTTGTCTACACAGCAGGGAAGGGGTGACCATGCCTATGGTCACGCAGGGCTTTGATTCAATTTTAATGATGGGAACACAGTCAGCTTCAAGTAAGTCGGCCAAGCAACCAAACACGGCACATTCACCCCCTGGCAGAGCTCACTAAGGCACAGCTTGCTGGGTTTTCAGAGATTGGCCGTGGCCTTGTAGCTACCCGAGGATACCATACCTTTGGATTTTCCTAAGGCTGCAGGGACAGAAACATACAGATATTAGTGTCAAAGAAACTACGCCTTACTATGGACATACAGGTTGTCTCTGGTCAAAGTCAGGGTCTAAGTGTGGGGCTTTTTTTGTGCCATGAAATTGTTTCAGTTTAGTTGGTCTCTCTAGTTCAAGTGACTCTTCTATTTGTATGGATGGACATCATATCCCACCAAGCACATAGTTGAGAAAAGAGCAGCTGATGAGTTGACGTCGGTGCGGGTAGGGGTGGGGGTGGGGGGAGGGTGTCATAATGGAGAAAAGAATCGATAGAAGTAGCCAACTGCTCGCTTCTAAGCTGTGTGACTTAGAAGGTGATTAATTCCCTCTCCTCTGGTCCAGGAGGTAACTGGTACTGTGGTATGCACTCAAGGCCTTCATTGACTAGGGCAAGAACTAATACTTCTAGGATCAACAGAAATGCAGACATTCATGCAGGGAGAAAACATGTCTCCCAGCCAGCATCAGTCTCTGCCACATATATGTACAGTGGGGTGTGAGGCTTATCGTGTGCTTACTCGCACCCACACTGGTCAGAAGCACAGAGCTATTACACCATGAAATCCTGCCCAGGGATTTCCTACAAGGCCACGTTTACCTTGTAGAGGTGCAGCAAGATTAAAAACAAAAAAAGGTTCCAGTTTGCAGATTGGTCATAGCAGGTGGGATTTGGGTCCTTTAAGGAAATCTGCTTCGGGATGGAGTCTGCAGTGAGGTGCACAGTGAAGTGGATGGGGACAGCTTCCTGACACTCTTCCCTCTGTAGGATCCCCAGAGACCTTCTCATGTGTAGTGTCATTGTAAATATTTCTCATCTCCCCTGGATGGCTCTGAGGAGGCACCTTGGGGGAAGAGGTTGTCTCTTTTCAGGACCCATTAGCTTTCAAGCCACCTTGGGTCTGAGGACCCTCCACTAATAAATAAGTACCTTCCATAGGAGATCCAGAATCACTCTTGGAGGCCACTCAAAACTCTGGGACAGGATCCAGTTGCATCCCCTGATATATAAAGTAGGCTACAAAGGAGTACTGAACTATGCTCTTTGGGCTTCAGAATTTATCAGGATGAAAAGAGCAAAAAGCTTAATATTCCACTTGGGGAAGGGAACTTGTACCACTGAGTTGCAACAGTTGGAGAGGATGGCAGGCATGTAAGATGTTTCCCATAGCGATCAACAGAAGGAGCCCTAAAGGATGTAACTTGCATCCTGTCTTCTCTTGCTGACCCTGTTCTCTTTCACTTAGGAAGACCTTTCCCATTGGTGGGGGGTGTGGGGAGGCATGAGCTTCAGGATCAGGGCGGGTGGGAGATGCCTTCTACTTCCAGCGGCATCTTCCAGCATCAGCAAGCTCAGACACCAGGCTACCTGGTGATCTTCTCCTGGTTTACCAAGGGAAGGAGCCCACTGGGGCATGGGGTATGGACCAGTGAGACCTACTAAATATAAGGGCAAAATGTCGGCAACCAAGAAATAAGAGCCGACGGTACACTTCTGCTTCTGCAAAGAGACTGTTGTGCCGTCTGTAATCACCACTTTCCCAGCTGAAATTACTTCTTTGTGGGAGGCAGCATCATATGTTCACAGTGAACAAGCGTCAAATGTTCAGTGATATTTTCAAAAAGTAATGTAAATCTTCCCAGAGAGAATCAATCACAAAGGCAGTAGCAATGCTGTTGCAGCCCTAACAGCATGTTTACTTTCAGAAGCAAATTGGTATAAATAAATGCTATATTTAATTTAAATGTTTGAAAGTCTAGATAGAACTCACCCCGATGACAAAACTTATAGAATCGCTTGGCATGCTGCGAGGAGGGAAAGCTATTCAAAGATGGAGGAATACAACCGGAAGGTTCTATCAGCAGTTCACAAGTTTCTGTTTATTGCTCTAGCACATAAAGAAGCAACCCTAGCCAGAGTCAAGAAACTGCTTGTGTTTACCAAGGAGTGAAATGGAAGTGCAGTTAATAAAGAACAATTGACTCCATTAGAAGTCACTGCACAGACACGTAAGGCCAGGCTGGATGTCAGGTATTTCTCATGCCTAGTGCTTCTCGTGAAAACTAAGAACTTGGTTTTCAATCCCTTTATAGCTGAATCAAGGAAGAAAGAAAGAAGCCAGAGGCCAGGAAGAAGCAAAGGGTTTGGAAATCAATAAGCGGGAGGCAGGAGGACACGACCGAGTCCAGGAGGGGACCTCAGACGAAGCCTCTCTTCTGGCTTCTCTGGGGCTTCTGAGAGGAGGGAGCGAGGTGGGAGAAGAGGACCTGCAGCATCGGGGAGGTGACCCTGAGACACGCCTCCCACTCCTCTCTTTTAGGGTAAGGAGACAAGGGGCAGGGAATTCAGAGTTCTCACCTGCTCATCATTGGCATTCATGTGGGGTAGGCCAGGTGACAAATCCTCACCTTGGCAAGGTAGCCCCACTGAAATACAGTCTTCCCTGTTTAACTCTCCCCAGTCCACCAAGATCTTATGTTTGTATGGAACTTATCCTAAGCCATACTTTGTATTTTTCATGAGAGACAGTATCACGGAATAGGCTCTGGAATGATCCAGTCCTCTCGACCCAGTTAAACCATTGACTGACTCAGTAGAGCTCTCTCCTCATCTACAGAATGAGGCTAATACCTCCCATCCCATTTCCAACACCCCATGAAGGTAATTTATCAATGACTGAGTGCTAAGATATATTTAGCACACCCCTGGACTACTACCTGGGAGTAGAAGCCAAGTGGTCATGTAACGGGTTGTGGTGGTGTGAGAGAGATGGGAAACACAGGTGTGCCTGGTAAGAGGTATGTCTAGCTACGCAAATGGTATTTTATGGGGGTGACAAGTTGGAGATGCAGAGAATCATACGACATCCTAAAGGAGGGAAGATAAAGGCCTGGTAGCTGGATTGTGTGGAGCTAGAGTGGCAGCTCCATGATATGGTGACCCCACTCCCTGTCCTGCTCCTCATTTCTTCTAGGGAGCAGCACAGCCCTGTGGGCAAGAGCATGGGGTTTGGAAGGAGGGATTTAAGATTTGAATTCCAGATTTTCCCTTTACTAACTGTGTGACAGGGATGAGTTACTTTATATCTACTATCCTCTGATCATCTGTAAAATGAGAGTAATGACGTCCCCCTCTCTCTGAGGGCTGTTGTAAAGAATACATAGAACAGAGTGCACAAATTACATAGCACCTACTGAGAAATCAATAAGCAGTAGCCTTGATGATGATGATGCTCTGTCCTTGTAGGTGCCAAGTACAGATGATGTAAGAAAAAAAATCCCCATGGAGAAAGAAAGAAAGAAAGAGTGAACCCAAGTCTAAAGCAGGCTGATTGAAGGGGGAAAGAAGGATACTATGTCAGTGAATCAGGTCCAGTGAGAGATGGAGATATTAGAAAGACCCCATCTGGGTACATCACCTGGTTTACAGGGTCTGCCATCAGATTTCTTTCCTTCCTAACACTGGCCCTAAACATCAAAAGATTTTGGGGTGGCTTCTCGGGTAGAAGTGGGGAAGGGAACATAAAACAAGGAACACAGGTAAGAGTCATTTTCTCCTAGGTTCCTAGTCTTCTAGGAATCTGGTGAGTTAGATGAACCCATGTGGATTTCAGAGGACAGGATGGTGAAAGCCTGCTTGGATGACCCTAGGCTTAAGGAACAGAAAAATAAAGAGGGGATCCTCACAATCCCAAGTCTTACTGCCCAGCCCGGGTCATCAGGGCAGGAAATAAGGAAAGAACAGGAAAGGTCACCTTGGCTGAAAGGTTCTTTGGAAAACAACTGCGATAGAGTGCAGGAGACTCAGCCAGGAATGGCCACAACCCTTCTGGCCTACCGAAGGTCTTCCAGGTCACAGGGAGCCTCCTGCAACCTCCCACTGTCCTTAGCCAGTCCATTTTGGTATTAGTATAATTTGTGCTTGCAGAATTAGCCCAATTGCTCATGGTAAGGCAGAGACAGATAAAAACACTGAAGGTGTTTTAGTGAGGTGCCAAACAAAGGGCTTGGTCAGGGTGCCTCATGGATGGAGAAGTGCACTCAGCCATGTTGCTATCTTAAAAACATAACAATGTCACTCAAAAATTTACTGTGTGTACTAGAAACAGCTAACATTTACCATGTGCCAGTCATTGTTCTAAATACTTCATTAATTAAGATGCTCAGAAACAACTCTGAGGTTGGTGCTTACTATTATTTTCCTATTTTGTACATAAAGACATGAAGGCATTCAGAAGTTAAGTAAATTCCTAAGATCACATGGCCCGGATTTGAATTCAGAGAGCCTGATCCCAAAGTTCATACTGGGCATGTTCACAGGACGACTTCACATAAGGTTATTCTTCTCACACAGGGTGGGAGAGGAAAGGGAGTAGGAAGGTTAGACCTATAACTGTCTCCTTGATGCAGGCAATGAAGCGGCATTCTTGTGTTCAAGTCTATAACCTGGTAGGCCATCCAGGGAAAGCAGAAGACCCAGGACCTTAAAAATTGAAAGAGACAAAGGCCTGCCCACGGAAAAAAAAAAGCCCAAATCTGAAAGTTGGAAGATCCAGCTCCAAGAAGAATAGGTGTCTACAGGCAGAATACATTTATCACTGAGCAGAAGTGTGCTGTGGACCATTCTAGATAATAAGTTGTCAGGGGTTAGCAGTTGTTTTTTGTTTTTCTTTTTTCCTCTGTAGGACAGACATCTGCTTTGCTGTTTTTGAACTCTGGTCAGGAACAATCCTAGCCACAGATGCATACAATAAATGGCTTTGAAGTATTCAAGTCTATAGAGATCTAGAAGGTTTTGACTTTTGTTCTAGAGATCAGTTACATTTGGCAAAGGCCAGCCAAGAGGGAGGAGACAAGCAAACCCGGTAGGTCCCCAAATATCCATTGAAGCCTCGGAAGTTCAGGGACTGTTTAAGAAGAACTTGGAGGCCAGAGGCCCATGGTGCCAATGTGAGAGAGAAGGGAACCTGAAAATCCTGACTCAGCTTTGCCTACACTCACCTAGGGAGGCCAGAGTCAAGTATTTTCTAGCTCCTCTCAGGATGAGTCCTCTCCTAAATACTTAATAACAGAGTTTCTTAATCTCGCCAGTACAAATAAAGGCCAGAGTCGACTGGCAACATTTCACAGACCTGGCCTCAGCATCTATAAATGTGTAAATCCTGGAAATGTGACAGCTGAGGTGGGACCTGGGACAAGAATCGACCTCTCAAAGGTCCATTCGATCAATCCAAATCCAAAATATGAGTCAAATTTTCCACTGGTATCTAGGATGGCTTTCTAGGTAAGCTGGTCTTACAGGTTCAGGCTCTTATCTGAAATAAAATTATGACACCATTTACCCATGATTTAATTCCTTTCAGGGCTACTGTCTCTTATGTGCTGCCCATCTTCCCACTGTGGGTCTAGAGAAGATCTCAATACCTACAATGACAAAAACAAGTCTCTTGGGACACGAGTTCTGATTGTCTCATGACAATAGGCTTTATGATCTAATAAATTTGGGAAATGATGAATGCCACAGCCCCCTTTTGAAGATTTGTGGCATGTACACAGCATGTTATAGACCCTAAGAAGTCATACAGTAAAGAAATTGGTTTGAATGTGTTGAATCATGTGTTTCAGGAACTCATTAGACCCCAGATTTCCATCCCCCCCACCCCAAAATAACCGACAATAAGTGGAAATAGTATTCCATAGAGCACCACTCAGATTGCTCTCGAACCTTCTTAATTAAACGTGCCTATTCCACATCACAGAACACCTAGGTTAAAGTCCAGACAGGTGGGACAAGACCCATCGCAGAGTAGCTCTCAAGCAGAGAGAATGCCTCCCACATCAAACTGAGCTCCAGGAGAGAGCACTAGCTCTGGTGTAAACATCCTCATAGATTTTTTTGGGTTGCTGTCAACTGGCTCTGGTAGAGGACCTCGGAGGACCAGAGCACTGTGGAGCAAGTGAAATGGCTACAGGCATGTCAGATTTCAAGACTTGAAAGAGGAGCTGCACGTCGGTCTTCTGAATATAAAGAGCCAAGATCATTGGGACCTCTGTGGACAGACTGCCATCCCACTGGGACCCCAGAGTCTGCAGGCAGCTTCACAGATGCTGTCAGGGCCTTGCCATGAGTGGGTTTAGGGGTACAGGAGGCTAGAACTCAGCAGGACAGTGGGACAGATGCGTCAGCCAGCAGGGCCCGTGTAGAGAGCATGGGCCAGACCCAGGAGGAAGCAAGCAAGCAGCAGGGAAAGGCAGGCATCAAGGAAACTGGCGCGTAAGGTAGGGGGGTAGTGGTGGGACTGGCGGGCTCCGTCTGGAGTCTGAGGCTGGCAATGGGCAGGCAGTGGAAGCAGGAGTAGAAAGGGGGAGGATGACAGCCTTCAGGAGGGTAGAGATGTGACGCTAGGAAGGAGGCTTCATCGCTGATGTCATTTCTGTTCTTGCCTCTGTGCTTTTCCACGGGTCCCTCAACAATCCCAGCTGATTTGTTCAGATTGTACTGGGGACGCAGCCAATGGACACATCTGACAAATGCTTAGGGTCTGTGGGTCCATCTTGACCAACAGGGAAGAAAGTATAGACGTCTTGGCCAACTTTTTTGGAGGCAGTAAGTCTTGCATAAAAAATATTTGATGTGACCAGG
This sequence comes from Ceratotherium simum simum, assembly GCF_057802395.1. Lineage (NCBI taxonomy): Eukaryota > Metazoa > Chordata > Mammalia > Perissodactyla > Rhinocerotidae > Ceratotherium > Ceratotherium simum. The sequence continues at coordinate 6,175,293 of NC_141915.1, forward strand.
GATAATGCTTCTGCCGTTGTCAGAAAAACAGAAGGGATTTGCAAGGTTACTTTCATTTATTATTTGGGAATAATGAACCAAGAAACAAATGTCACTATTCTATAAAACAACCAAACAAACAAAAAACAATACAAATAAGGCATTAAAAATCCTTAACAACCTGCACCCTAAAATTTCTAAGTGGGAACTTAGGAAAGTGTAGAGAACCCTAGTGTGACCTACTCAATACTTTGTCACTCAAAGTGTTGGCAGAGTTAGGAAGGTCTGTATGTTACACCAACATTCAATGGCTAAAGTAGGAAAGTTTTGATAAATTTAAACAATGGTATCATTGCCAAATTCTTTATTCAGAACGGCAAAATTTTTCTGTGATTCAGTGGTTCTCAACCCTAGATGCACATTAGAATCATCTGAGACAGTTTTATCTTTTTTTTTTTTTTTTTTTCCTGAGGTATTATAGGAAAGGCAAGTGGCAGCTGCAGGTATTATGCTGACCTGAGCTGTCAAAGTCTCTCCAGGTTGCTCTCGCATGCATCTGAGACACTTTTAAAAAATACCAATGCTGGGGCCGGCATAGTGGTTAAGTTCAGGTGCTGAACTTAACAACTTCGGCAGCCCAGGATGCGCCAGTTGGATCCTGGGTACAGACCTACACACTGCTCATCAAGCCATGCTGTGGCAGCATCCCACATACAAAATAGAGGAAGACTGGCACAAATGTTAGCTCAGGGACAATCTTCCTCACCAATAAATAAGCAAGCAAGTAAATAAATAAATAAATGAATGAATGAATAAAAAAAAAATACCATTGCCTGAATCCCAGCCTGACTGAGTTGCTTAAACTGAGTTTTAAACACAAACACATCCAGCCAATTAAATCAGACTGGAGGAATGGTGGGTAGGAGGTACAAGACATCCGTATTCTTTTTTTAAAGCTTGTTCTTGCTACCTTTTTTTGTATAACAAACCACCCTTAAATCTTAGTAGCTTATTTCTCTAGGTCACAAATGCACAGTTTTGGTAGAGTTAGACAAGGACAGCTGTCTACTCTACACAGCACTAGCTGAGGTGGCTTGGGTTGGCCTGGAAGACTCCAAGACAATTCACTCACAAAGCTAGTAAGTTGGTGCCGGCTGTCAGCTTGGTGCTCGGCTGGGGATGAAGGTTGGGGCTTCAATTTCTCTCCAAGGGGCTGACTGGACTCCCACACAGTGAGGTAGCTGGCTTTCAAGAACGAGTGTTCCAAGAGACTCAGGCATAATCAAGAAGGCTTTTTCTGACCTAGCTTCAGAAGTCCCAGAACATCACTTCCACCACATTCTGTTAGTTAAGTCACTGAGGCCAACTCAGAGTCAAAGGGAGGACAATTAGATTTCAATCCTCAATGGGAGGAGAATCAAAGGACCAGCCGCCATCTTCACCACGGAGCTCCTGGTGTGTAGCTGCAGGGGAGGGATGAATTAGTTTCCTGTGGCTGCTGTAAAAAGTACCACAAAGTTGGTCAACAACCAAAATTTATTCTCTCACAGTTCTGGGGGCCAAAAGTCCAAAATCAGTATCACTGGGCTGAAATCACGGTGTCAGCAGGACTGCGCTCCCTCCAGAGGCTCTAGGGAGAATCTGTTCCTTGCCTCTTCTGGCTTCTGGTGGCTGCTGGCATTTCTTGGCTTGTGGCCACATCTTCAAATCTCTCTCCGCTCCAACTTCGTATCTCTCTTTCTCTGTGTGTGTATGTCAGAGCTCCCCTCTGCCACCCTCTTATGACACATGTGATTACACTTAGGGCCTACTGTGATAACCCAGAGTAATCTCATTTCAATCACATCTGCAAAGACCCTTTTCCGCAAATAAGGTAATATTTACAGGTTCCAGGGCTTAGGACCTGATATCTTTGGGGTGTCATTATCATGCCTCCATCGTTCACAATCATGAAAAATGTGTATGTGAGCTCCTAAATCTGACCCAAGGACTTGCCAAAGAAACTCAGTTCCCTGTGTCATCACGAATCGGAAAGGCATCAGGACCAAAGCCAGGAGCTGGGATGGGAGTCAACTACTCTGTATGACGTCTAGGACACGACGGCCAGCAGCCCAGGAAAATGTCACTGGCATGGATGGGGAACTTACCATTTCTCTAAAATGTTATGCAATTTTTCTTCCCCCAATTTCCTTTTTTTAAAGGTAACAGCTTTATTGACATATAATTGGTTATATTCTTTTTTAACCTGGCCAAAAAACTTCAATAAAGTGAGCTTTAATTTGTCAGTGTTTCAAGGGGTAGTTAGAAGACTATGAAATGCACCCCATAGATTTTAAAAGTTCAGAAATGGGGACAAATATGGAGAATACCCCTAATATTGCTAAAATCTCACAGGAGTCAACTGATGCAAATTCCTTTCCTCTCCCCTAAAACATTTACTCACAACTTAGGTTTCAGTTTCTCTTATAGCCAGTTAAGAACTGATCATCGACAAGCTCCCTGTACCTTAACACATAATGCACTGATACCCCAGACAACTCAGTGAGAGTTACCCTAACCCGGTAAGCCCTCCACTTAATTTAATGTTTAATACAAATTTTAAACTATGTAAAATGTATCCATTTCATGTGCAACAATAATTTATGTAGTGCATCTCCTATATCCTTCAAGTATATGGTGGCAGCTTCAGCTCTCAATCAGAACAGTATGCAGAAGGGGCATACTATTTACAAAGTTCTTGAGCAACAGAACTTTATCAGAGATGAGGCATCTGCTTAAAATATCATCTTTTAAGCTTCTGCATCTGCCTGCATACTATGGGGACCAGTGGACGGTGAATGCTCCGAGACTCCACAGTGGGAACTCTCTTTTAGAGGTCATTTGGATTGCTTTTTGGAGGGTACTGGGAATCAGACGAGGTCCAGCAAGGAGGACAGAGGAGCACACCTCTGATGCAGAAACACCCGGAACCAAAGGAGTTCTCTAAACCCAGCCAGGACCAGAACTGGCCCTCCGGGGCATTCCCTCTGCTAGACAGACATCACAAAGGGACTGAGTTGCTTAAACTGAGTTTTAAAAACAAATTCCCATGCACTTGCACTCTCTCTTTCTCTGTGTCTCTTTCTGTCTTTCTCTCTGTCTTTTTCCACCTCTGTCTTTCTGACTCTCTCTCATGATGCAAAGATCAGATCTAAGTATACTCTTTTTATAGATTTAAGAAATTTTCCCCTAATCTCTTCAATTTCTAAGAATTTCCAGTTTTTCTTTCCCCACCTGATAGAGAACGACAAACAATAGCACAGAGCAGATAAACAACCCCACCTGCCTTACACATAAAGTGTCTCTGGTGGGTAAGGTAATACGCAGGGATGCTGGCCCTTCTGAATACTCCTCCACCCTCACAGGACATAGGTGTAGGTCTCAATGCCAACTCCACTCCGAAAAGAAGAGGTGAAAAGTAAGACTCACACCTCTACAGTTCTTGGTTTTCAGCCTTCCCTCTAAAGCCCTTTAGGCCATATGCCTTTCAAACAAATAGATCTTTCTGGTCGCCTAGTAGTCTGACAGGGAAGTGGAAGGTTGTAGTTGCTGTACTTCCTGTGGTCTGAATTTTCTGACTCCTGTCTATTTTGAAGGAGCAGTCGCTAAATTTCATTTTATAGTAGTAATTTCCCAACCAAATTTTACCCAATTGACTTGCTTGACCAAGCAGTGCAATACATTCCTTCTGAAGACACACTATCTGACGCCTTCAGCTTGCTGAACATTCAGAAATCCACATATTTTGGTGCCCATAACTGAGCTGATGCTTAACATGAATCAGCTATGCTTGTTACAAAACTTGTTTATGCCCATTTTATTTGTTTTGGGAATCATATCATGCAATTACAGATTATGTAACCTAATTTAACATGAGTGTGAGAGGGTCGTTGCTGTGGAAATTAAGTTGAACACATTTATGAGTCTCATAACAACTGCATCAAAGTAGGTGCAGGTGTCAATCATAAAAGATAGGAAAGAAATCTTACAAACATACAAGAATTTTACACTCAGATTGCTTTAAGTTTTAGGTTTTCTCTCTATTTTAAAGAGACTAAAACTGGGAACGTTAAACTATGCATTCAAGGTGTTTTTTAATGCAAGAACACTGCTGAGGAATGCAAATGAGCAGACCCATCATCAAAGTAAAACCATTAAAGACTTGAGAGTTGACATACATTTATAAATTTTGAGTCAAAATAAAGTGTTTATATATATTTTTTTTAATCCCCCTTGTTGACCAACTTTTTTTTTCTTTTTATGAGATCTAATCAATACTGATCACAACTGTCAGCTCAGAAGGCTGCACCTACCTCTGGCCCAAAAGGAGGGAAGCAAGCCAAGAGACTCATCCCAAACAGCACAGATGAGAGCAATAAGAATGAGGTAATGGTTTAATTGCTACAAGTCAGTTAAACCACCGAAGGTAAGGGCAGCCTTCCTGTCAATCCATCGCAATGCCCCCCTCCTCCAATCCCCAACGCTGAGAAAGGGACACTAGTTCATACCCATCCTTTTTGTAAAACTCCAGCATCATATTATCCGTGGCAACACTGAGGGGCCGGCGGGCCTGCTCGGGCTGGCGCCGGTCAGCAGGGTCCATGTCTGGGGAGGGCATGGAACTGTAATTGGCGTTGTGGTTCACATGGACTGGACTCCCGTAATTCCCTGTGATGTTGAACTCTATCTCTGCAGGGAAGAAAGAATGGGTGTACATGATCTGTTGGTCTGTCCCGCCCTTCCTGGGCAGCAGAGAGATGAGCAGAGATGGCCTCTCCTTTACACTTCACCCCTAGAAAATTTTGTCCCATGGTTCAAACGTTAAGTCATCTATCGGTATTACTTCATCTTAATATAATTCATCATATTAATAGGTGAACACATGTGCTCACCTATCATATTAATAGGATGGGCATTTAATAAAGCAATTTCCACTTGTGGTTAAAAAACAAACTTAGTTTAAACAGGAACTGATGGGTACTTTCTGAAAAGGACAAAATCATCTATCCCAAACCTTATAGTTAAGAGTGAAACACCACAGCAGTCTTAATCAAATCAGGAAAAGGAGCAAGCCCACTCTCATCACTGTTATTTAACGCTATTGGAGAAGTGGTAGCCAATGCACTCAGTCAAGAAAAATAAAATAAGAGGCCATAGTATTATTTGTAGATGATGATGATGTTGTCTTTCTGGAAAACCAAAAAGAAAAGATTAAAAAGGATTAGAACTAGAGATTTCACGAGGGTTACTAAGGTTGTTAGCTACAGATGGATACACAGGAGTACTCACCCTGTCCTTTCCTAGTCATAGCCTGTTCATCTGCAATGGCAATGAATTAGCTCATCCACTGAACTTACAGAATTATGCCTCCAATTCCCATCTCCTTTATTTCTTTACTCTCATTTCCTACCCTCACCCAACTTTATGCCATCAATAGAACTCTTATGAGAGTAGCAGTTCAGAGCTTTCACAGTCAAAACACATGAAACAAAATAAAGACAAACTTCTTTGATGTTAGATCAGCACTAGTTGATTGCTTGTGATGGGGGAGAGAACACAGAATCATTAACCTCTTATCCTCACATGAGTTAATGGCTTGCTTCACACAGATGAAAGCATACCCTTAATGTTTACTAAACATAAGGGAGTGTACCTTTTTTTTTCTTAAATGGAACGCTGAATTTAGTGTAACAACTGCTGTCTCTTCAAAGCTGTCACCATTGAGAGTCATATACTTATGCAATGGTACTTCCACGGCTAAGAACATTTATGAAACTCCCTCTGAAGGAGCTGCCTTTAGAGCCTAATTTTGAACCAGGGACAAAAAAGAATCTCACTGCCTTTGAGCCGCACCCTTACAGGCTGAGGGAAGCTCGAAGGACACGGCTTAGAATAAGAAAAGGATGGCACCCAGGTGATCCGTAAGCCCTGAATAAAAGTCCCCTTCATCTCAGGTCTCAGCTTCCCTCTGCATCTGTAAAGCAGAGAATCTCTTTCCTTTCCGCTCCAGTTTTTCATGATTCATAGAGTTAAAGAAACCATGGTGTGGATGTTAGACCAGTAAAATCCATGGACATGGTTAGTGCATGCAGTGGACACCTTCAGGCCAGAGACTAGGAAACTGCCATGATGCTGCCCCCATACTGAGTGCACTTGTGTGTGTGTGTGATGAAAAAACAAAACAAACCGAGGCAGGCCCGGTGGTATAGTGGTTAAGTTCACGCGCTCCACTTTGGTGGCCCAGGAATCGCAGGTTAGAATCCCAGGCGCGGACCTACGCACCACTCATCAAGCCATGTGTGGTGGCGTCCCACGTATAAAATAGAAGAAGATGGGCACAGATGTTAGCTCAGAGCCAATCTTCCTCATCAAAAACAAAACAAAACAAAAGAACCAACACCTCTGGGCAGTGGTACTTGGTTTCAAATGTGCAGAATTCACGGTGACACGCCTGCTTTTCCCCAGCCCCCCACTCCCACACCCGGATGGCACCACGTACCTCCAGGGAAGAACCAGTCTGCATGCTGGATGATGGGTTCAATGATCCCAACGATCTGCAGTGAAACCGTGGTCATCATCTCCGTGATGTTCCTGCAAGCACAGAGTAGAGGAGGGCGGGGGGGTTACCAGCCGAGGCAGGGTGAGAGGCACTTTCCCCATCTACAGAAAGCAAATAACCACAGAAGTCCTCCTTCTAGGGGACGTGTAAATGAGTAATATACACAAAATCACCAAGGATGAGGCACCTTTCAACTTGAAGTATGATTCTCATAATAACCAGCCTCATCCTCTTTCCAACTCTGTTCTCTCTTTTGAGACAGCCCTCTATCCCTCTGGGTCCTGATGCTGGGATGCGTGTTCTTCAGAGTGTCAGGGAGGCCTGAACAAGCTTACCTTGCCTAGTGCTGACCTAGGTTAGCTCAGAAAAGACCCTCACTGCAGACTAGTAGCTCTGAGACTATCAGTGAGAAAGATCTGCAGAATTCTGGGCCTCCCCCTGAGCCTAAAAAAGGAGCAGGCCAAAACAAAAATATGACTTGACAAATAAATGAGGCTGGTGATTATCTGGGGCCCTGGTCACCCCGCCCAGGCCCCTGGGGCCCCATACATTATCCATATGCGCCTTCCTCCCTGTACTCACCCTTCTGCTTGTGGCCATAGGAGGTTGGGTCCTAACACAATTGCCATGTTACTGGGAGTCATCTTGTTCACATCTTGATATTCTGACAGCTTGGATAAAAATTTGATCAAGTATCTGCAAGGAAGTTAGAAGGGCCAAGTTTAACTAGGGCTCAACACCAGCCGTGTTCCCCCAGCTCTGGGTAGAAACTTCTCTCATGTAGCACATCTTCTGACAATGAGACTCCTGCATCCTGCAATATGGTGAAGACGCATCATGTGTCAGGACAGGAGAATGCTCCAGAAACAGACTCCGATCTCACCTGGCTAGTGTCTACATCTGCTTCATAAACCCTGGCCAGAGCAATTCTTCATCTTTCCTTTTGACAGTATATAATGACCTAAAGTTCCTCCTCCTTTTCAAACCTGTCACTTGCCATCCTCTCTGTGTGCAGAGGTGAGAAGTAAAGTGTCTAGGTGTCATCGGCAGGACATCTACATGCGAGGGTGGTATCCCCTGGGATTAGTCTCAGTGGGGCTTTGAGAGCCAATGAAGAAAAAGTTAAACGTAGACTTAGCACATGACCCAGCAATTCCACTCCTAGAGATACCCAAGAGAAACATGTCCACACACAAACTTGTACACCGATGTTCACAGTACCATTATTCATTACAGCCCAAAAGTGGAGACTACACAAACGTCCATCAAGAGGTGAACAGATAATGTACTAAATGTAGTCTATCCATACAATGGAATACCATTCAGCCACAAAAAGGAATGAAATACTGACACATGCTACCACATGGATGAACTCTGAAAACATTATGCTAAGTGAAAGAAGCCAGACACAAAAGATAACATGTTATATGATTCTATCTATATTAAATGTCCAGCATAGGAAAATCTATAGAGACAGAGACAGAAAGTAGATTAGTGTTTGCCAGGGGCTGAGTTGGGGGAAATGGGGAGTGACTGCTAATGGGAACAGGGCTTCTTTTTGGGGTGATGAAAATGTTCCAAAATTAAATAGTAGTGATATTTGTACAACGCTACAAATATACAAAAAACCACTAAATTGTACAGTGTAAAAGGGTACAGTGGTGTGTGAATTATACTTCAAGGAACCAATAAGGAAGCTATGCACAAACAAAACACAAAAACAGCTCTGGCAAACAATACTAAAAATCTGCCAGGCTCTGACAAGAGGCCCCCAGACCCCAGGGCACATCTTTTCTCCTGAACGCTCAGTTACAAAAGGCTGTGGTTCTAACCTCATTTTGCTTGGATCACAGTGAAGCTGCCCCCTCAGGAAGTGTTTACTCACCTTCTGTCAGTCTAGCAGAAAGATCACCAGACACGGGGTCCAACCACGTAGCCCTTAAGTTGCTACTGTGTCAACTCCACCCACCTCCTCTTCTGACCATGTCACACCCTCCAAGGACACACACGCCTGGACCAGGACGTGGGCCCGAAGCTGAGAGCAGTCAATCCACGGCTGGCCAGTGGCCTGGGGCTGTAGTTAGCAACACGTGATGAGTTGTACTGATCTTATTGGTACTTTTTTGGATTTTTTTTTTAATTGTGGTAAAATATACAGAAAATTTACCATTTTAACCATTTTTAAGTGTACAGTTCAGTAGCATTAAGTACTTTTCATTGTTACACAGCCATCACCACTATCCATCTCCAGAATTTTTTCATCACCCCAAACTGAAACTCTGTACCCTTTGAACTATAACCGCCCCCCACTCCATACCCTGCTCTGCACAGCCACTGGTAACCACCCATCTACGTTCTGTCTCTATGAATTTGAAGGCTTCAGGTTCCTCAGATAAGTGGAATCATACAGTATTTGTCTTCTTATGTCTGGCTTCTTTCACACAGGATAATGTCTTCAAGGTTCATCTACATTGTAGCAAGAATCAGAAATTCCTTCATTTTAAGGCTGAATATTGCATTGTATGTATATTTTGTTTATCATAAGTAGATGGACATTTGGGCTGTTTCTACCTCTTGGCTATTATGGATAATGCTGCTGTGAACATTAGTGTACAAGTATCAAGTCCCTGCTTTCAAATCTTTTGGGCATACATATACCCAGAAGTGGAATTGCTGGATCGTATGGTAATGCTACATTTAATTTTCTGAGGATCCACCACACCGTCACTCTTGGGATTTTTAACAGGAAAACAGAAATAATCAGGCAGATGGGAGTAGGAGCTGAGGCTGAAAATCTGCATCTAAAGAAGCACCGAGGAGAGGTGGCAGGGCCAGGAGTGGTGCTGGCAAGACAAAGTGATGAGGAAGCAGAAAGTGTGAAGAGCAGAAGTCAGAGTAGAGAAAAGATCTGCAGAGCAGCGGGAAGTAAAATCCCAGGGGGTAGCAAGAAAAGTGAGAGAGACATGTGGAAAATAGCTGGCGAATGGTGGGGCACTGGAGAATATTCTCCTGGCCTCTTCTTCCTGCAGATGAGCTCAAGGACACACCTGCCAACTCTAGCTCCAGGTTTGATCAGCTTCTCCCAGGTGTCCATGAACACCTATCTTTACAATAAGCCCCCAATATCTTGAAATAGCTTGCATTAATCTTTACTCCTTGCAAATCAAAGAACTTAACTGGATTAGCCAATGGCCTCCACAGTCACATAGCACCTTTCAGTCTATTTCCACATCTGCAAACCGGTAATTAACAATCTGACAGGGCTGTTTGAGGTTGAAAAGAGACCATGCATGTTAACAATGCTTTGGACATCATAAAAAGCCGTGCATGCTAGTTACTATGACCTTTAGCCAGGAAACTGTGTGTCTGAGGCTTAAATAACCCTGACCTGAGTGCCTGTAGTACCCACTTACCGGATATTGTTGTGATTGGCCTTGGGCAATTTTTCACAAGCATTCCACAGAGCCTGAAGTCTCTTGTCTTGCTCCTGGATACTGGGAAATTAATAGGCAAAACCACTGATTGAGCATGAATCACTGAAGTCTCACTGGCAATCATATTAAGCAGTCATCATAATATTTGAGAATGGGGAGCCAACTATCATGCCTGACCGTATCAGCAAGCTATAATTATTCAAATATTTGGTTATTATTATTTCCCCCTTTATGTTCTCTGTCTTGTCCTGTGCTATTTTAAAAAACTTCCCCTGCGCATGTCACACGTTCCAGGTGAATGTATCAGGGTGGCAGGTGGCGGCAGGAGGGCAGAGGCCAGACACCTTCTCTGGGGTAGGCTGGCCCATGGTGTTGTCAGGAGGGAGACTGTGGCACAGAAACCAGGAGACAGCATGACAGTCAGGGAGCTCAACCCACTTCCATACCATGCTGGCAGCCTACTGTCCAGTTCAACGGATATTATTTAAAGCATATTAAGCTCCTTGGCATCCAGCTCGTAATAGATGTTCAATAAACACCATTTGACTACGTAAATGATATGAACTCAATATAGACATACGGAAATCTGACCTTTCAAGACATAACTCAGGGTGGATAATTTCCATGAACCAAAGGATTCTCCACTCTACAAAAATGTTTGCTCTAAGGGTTTCTTTATTTTTAAATCCTCTAAGAATTAAAAGAAATTACCTATAGGTGTACATTTTTTTACATACTTTTCATGACAATCTACATCAAGGCTTACATGGTTAGGAAGGCCTTCCACTCAAAGAACCTTTTCTCCAGAAAAACTGAAAGGAAAACACCAGCAGGGTGGGGCCCTGGCTCTGATCCCTTGACGTAGGGCCCAAGGCAGGGCAGTGGCCTTCACCCTCACGCTCCTTCACTGGGTGCCCAGAGTCCTCCCACAGATCCTGACCAAGGCGAGAAAAACTCCCTCGTCCCTCAGTTCAGCCCTGAGGAAGAACTCTGCATTCCCCAAAACAAAATTTTACTGGGAAACTGAAGTGAAAACCAAACATCCCATTTAGAAATGGAAAGGCAACAGATCATATTTGTTAGGTGGTTGTAATTTGATCAAAGGTTGGACAAAGAGGATTTTGTGTAGGGAGGCCATGAAGACCCAGCTCCATCCCGCCTGTGATCTTGTGCCAATTGTTTAATCTCTATGAACCTCATTTTCCTCATATGTAAAATGGGTTTTAAAATAAGAGTACTTCCGGGGCTGGCCTGATGGCGCAAGCAGTTAAGTGCGCATGCTCCGCTGCGGCAGCCCGGGGTTCGCAGGTTTGGATCCCGGCGCGCATCAATGCACTGCTTGTCGAGCCATGCTGCGGCGGTGTCCCATATAAAGTGGAGGAAGATGAGCACGGATGTTAGCTCAGGGCCAATCTTCCTCAGAGAAAAAGAGGAGGATTGGCATCAGATGTTAGCTCAGGGCTGATCTTCCTCACAAAAATAAACAAATAAATAAATCAGTAAATAAATAAATAAATTAAATAAAATAAGAGTACTTCCCCCAGAGTTGCTGTGAGCAGTTTAAAGGGATCTGTACAAAGTGCTCAGCAGAGCACCTGGTTCCTCGAAAGCTCTCAATGTTAGCCACGGCTGCTGCCTCTGCTGTCACCTCCGCCTGCAGCTGAGGCACCTCCTATGGCACAAGGTCCCGCTCCTTTTTCTACTCCTCAGTCCTTTCTAAGGTGAAAGGGTAGATGCTGCCACGGCCTTTCATTCAATAACAATCAACAAGCACTGTGTGCGAGGCACTGTGCTAAGGGCTGGGAAGCGGTAAGCAAAAAGGAGGTCATTGCTCTCAAAGCTCACAACCTAATCAGCTACACGAACACGGCCGCGAACCGGCGATCAGTTCTATGCAGAGAATGAACACAGGGGACGGGACAGATCATGATTGCCCGCTGCTTTACATCGGTTATTCAGGAAGCCCTCTCTGCGGTTATATTTAAGGTGGGGCCCAAATAATCAGAAGGAGCCCACCAGTCAAAGGTTTTGGGGAACAGTCGCATCAGAGGGAATGGCCAGTGTGAAGGAGAGGGCACTTCCATCCTGAGGAAGGTGTCCCAGGAATGACTGGAGCCTCAGTCCTTCCGGCATCCTCTCTCAGGCATCTCTCAGCCTCTGGGCTACTCTGAACCTCTATCCCACATGACTCTAGCATGGAAGCGCTTCATTTATGGGGCTTGCAAAGATGTGTCTTGAATTTCAGGCCATCTTGCACTGTCCTGGCGATCCCTAACTCTAGACCTTGCTGTTTTCCTGGCTCCCTCTCCAACTCCTGGCTCTCCCATCCCCTGGCAGACCCGGCTGTGTCCTGCAAAGTCTGCCTGAAGTGCAGTCCCCTATTAGGGTTAGTGTGGCAATTTGGTTAGATTCAGCTTCATCAAAGGTCAATGGTTATCAACCCAATAGCCTTGGGAACTTTGAAACAAAGAGCCTAGACCAATTAAATCAGAATCTCTGAAAAAAAAGTCCAGGCATTGGTATTTTTTTAAAAGCTTCCCAGGAGATTCTGATGCACACAGAGGGTTGGGAATGGCTGTCCTAGGTAAAATTACTTTCTTTAGAGGTTGTGACCTTAACAGCAGCCGCCATCCTTCCCAGAGTCTTTAGGCACAATACATCCTCTAGGGGCAGAAATAAGTCTCTGCTTTTCCTTGGTTCAAAGACACTGAGTTCTTTGAGGTATCGAGATCATTCCTATTTCCTAATGGAGACCCAATTTTGCAAATGAGGTGGGAGGAGTGTCTCTCAGATAGAACCTGAAGCACCAGGCTGTCTTCCCTTTCTCTAGTTTTATATCAAGATCACTCATATATTCAGTAAATAAAAGGGACAGTTTCCATCAAAGGACATGTTCTCACTTATCTTCCTCCCCAGGACCATGGTGTTGTTCTAGAAAGGCATAAGGTGCTGTGGCTACGTGCATGGGTTCAGAAACCGGACTCCTTGGATTCAAGTCCCCACTCTGTCACTTATAGATGGCAAATAACCTGCCATTACATACCTGTTCTACGACCGAACTTCCTCATCTGTAAGATGGAGGAAACAGCACAATCCACTTCATAGTGTTTGTAAAATTAGATGAGTTGAAACCATATAATGAGCTTAGAACATGCTGAGTCTCTAATAAACACTCAACAAATGGTATCACTTATGATTCTTAATGTCATCATGGAACTCAACACTCACTCTCCACAGTGAGATATAACGATGCCATATATTCAGCCAGCCCTTTCAAAACGCATAATTTCTATTCTACTTTGGAAAAATAAAATAGCATTGTACAATTTGGTTGGAGCCAGCTTTCTCCAACTCGACACATACTAACCTGGCTTCACTTCCAGGTCAGCTGGCTTCTCGTTCAGCCCGCAGTTCTTAAAGAAGCAGACACACACTCCAGTGTTCTTTCTGACAAGCTAGCTGGCTGCTCTTTACGACTAAACCCCAAGAGTAGAGATCTTGAGAAATCATGTCCTTCCACGCGCACCAGGCTGACGTAGCCATCTGCTCCAGTCCTGCTCTCATGAAACATTCTTACCCCTCCTTCATCTCCTCCTCCCGGACCATCTCTACCGTCATCTCTACCACCCTCTCTCCAGCAACAATTCTCTTGTTTCCTCACTAGCCACGTCCCTTTATTCAGTAAAACTGGATTCCTCCAAACAATAGCATTTCACTTAAGATAGCTCTTACTAATGGCCAAAAGGAATATATAACACAATCCTAATACATGCATCAAATGAGGAGAGAAGCCAGGGATCAAAAAGGAACCACTCTCTGGAGTCACAAAAGGTGACGTGGCTGTGGCTTCACCTGCTTTGCAAGGTCCCGCTTGGGCCTTGTTTCTCTCGCCTCCTGGCTGAGGCCCTCTCCCTCAGGCTCATCTTCAGGAGGGTGGAACGGTGTCCACTGCCCAGATGTTATATCTTTGTGTTAGTTATTAATTAGTTGTTATTAAAATATTTTAACTATTACAGATAAGTGTAATAGACCCCTGCGACCACTCCCTTGTCCTATTCTTTTCCCCAGAAGGAATCACTACCATCAGCCTGTGTGAGCCCTTCCAGAACCTTCTTCTATGCATTTACACATATACAGAGGAACTACTAAAATTGCATTGTTTTGAGTACATTGGGTGTTTTTTTTCTTTTTACACAGAATATCATATGTGTCCTGTTAACTTGCTTTATTTCACTCAGCAATAAATCTTCATACCTTTTCATGTTAGCATGAATAGCTCTACCTATTTTTTTAACTGCTGTAGAGTATGTCACAGTATAGATATACCATAGCTTATTTAGCTGCTCCCCATATCCCCCACCAATGAACATTTAATAACTTTTAGTTTTTTGCTATTCCAAATAGTGCTGCAATCAATAACCTTGGCCATGCTTCTTGGACACACGTGTAAGTATTTCTCCATAACAGATACCAAGAAATGGAGTGGCTGGATCATAGGTTACATGCTTTCATAATTTCAATAATACCTCCAAACAAACTCCAACTCACAAGGCACTCCAAAACGTAGTGTACTCACTTGGAAGCCTGAATCCACTCGTCATAGAGTTCAAAGGTCATAAGAGGTTCTGGCAACTCTCGGAGGTAAGATTTCAAAGCTCCTGGGTAAGAATATAATACTGGCTGTGAGCTATTATGACATGGCAGAGACAAGTTCCACCAGGCAGCATCACCCATGTGGGTTACATCGAGGATGGGCTCCCTGACCTACATGACAAGATCAAATGGTGGCTTTCCACGTGAATGGATCCGAGGCCCTGGCATGGCAGCGGGACCCTGGGCTGACAATCACAGTGGCCTCCCCCCGCTTATTTCACACCATCATCTCATCTTCTCTTTGCACGCTGGAGAAGCTTTCCTTCAAGGGGCCATAGCTACCAGGCCTAAAACTAGGCCCTGAGCGGACACATCTGAATCATGTTGGGAAGCCATCGGCTCAAGTGTCCCTGACACGTGGCCACACACCCTCCATGCTCATCCTTCCCCATAGCCTCTAGAGCATACGGGAGCACCTTGCTGAGAGGTGTGGGTGCCCACCTGCAATTGCATGAGGGTCCGCCGAGTACTCCTGCACATCCACCACACAGCAGTCCAGGGCAGCTTTCAGCTTCTTCAGCTTGGATGCCGACGGAGCCACTCGGAAGAGTCCCTACAACAGGACAGAGGGTCAGTGGACAGCCCTGCACTCAAAGGCACAAAAGCAAAGCCAACAGACTGAAAGTCTACCCCCTCCTCTCCTCCGAAACCTCCTAGATGCATTTTGCGCAACACTATTTTCAACACGGTAGCTGCCTGTTTTCTAAATGTCTCCTACTTTACACATAAGCGACCTGAGAGGAGGAACTGGGCCTTACCCACTGCTGTGTCCCCAGTGCCTACTATGGGTGACTCATCGTTCTGGCTCAGTGAGTATTCGTTGGATAAATGTACCTTGGGCACTCTGACTTCTTGTTCTGCGTACTTAAGATATATTTTGGGGAAGAATCTGACAGAGACCTGGTCAGACTTAGGGGTCTAGGAAGCTGGATGTAAAAAAGTCTACAGGGGGTGTGTGTCTGTGTGCCTATGCGTGTTGGGAGGCACAGGGCTATACTTTGAGAACCAAAGAAAGTCCACCTCATCAGCAGAAGGGCAGACTGGGTGTGATCTGTGAGGGAGCGATGCCTCCTTCAGCCTCTCCATGTTCCACTCTAAGAGTGACTTTTGAATCACTGTCACCTCTTCCAGGTGAACCACTGCACCCTGTAGAGCAAATGTGAGCTCCGAAGAGAAAGAGAAGAGGACAAGGGTGTGTGGGAGAGGAGATGAATGCAAGTCAGAGTTGGAAAGGAACCCCCGAGTCATGGGTAAGTTAGACATGGGCTGAAGACCTATTGCTTTCTGTTTCACCTTCTCAGCTCCTTGCATTCTGCGATGCAACCCACAGACTGACACAGGCTGGCAGAATACTCCTTGCTCCTTTAACTATTTATGGCCAGACTGCCAAGTTCCTTTGGAAGAAAATGTTCCTGGTCTGGAATACTGAGTTTCTGGCCTGCTAAGATCACTAACCCCCTTCTCAGTATAGGGTATGTCAGATAAATGGATGTCCGAAGTTCTTTGGCGTATACGTGAGGAAGCTCCATAAACATGTTTGGATGAGTGTATAAGTAAGGCTGCTATGACAAAGAGAACAAGCTACAGCACACATTAAAGGATTTACATCCTCATAAAAGCATGCCATAGCTGTGGAAGAAGAACAATAGCATTTGGTGATGAACAATGCCAGGGAGAAGGAAGTAGGATTGTCAAATAGAAGCCCATAGATTTCTGATTGTGTAACTGAGAAAGCTACTGCACTGAGTGACATATAAAAACTAGGAGGAGGAGGAGGAGGAAGGGATGGCTAAAATAGCCAGTGAGCCCAGTTCTCAGGGTGTTAGAGGAAAATCTGCATGGAAATGTTGAAGAAATGGCAGCCAACATGGAAGCAGAGCCCGGAGGAGAGTGAGGACCCCGAATCCTCACTGAGGTTGAGGCAAAGCTCTAGGAGAGGATGATTACACCGTAGGAAAGATCAGAGAGAGAGAAAGGCAGGGCCGGGACGGTGGTGCTGAACAGATAATCCCGATGCCACTTAGGGGGGCAGGAGGGGAACTGGGGAGCTGAGGGATGGAGGCGCTGGTTTCAAGGATGGCTACATTAGGAACTGCACAGGCCAGGACCTGGCCAAGGCGGCTGGACCAAGTCGTGGGACTTGCAGTCCGGGGGGGTCCCTGGGGGTCACTGGAGGCGGGCTTATTCCAGGGCTGGGGGCAGAAGTGACACTGTAGGAAGAAGAGGAGTAAGTGAGGGGTGGTAAGGACGCAGAGGCAGCAAATCTTGAGAATTATTAAGAATTGGGTAGCACAAGAAACAAAACCAAAGAGCTAGAGAAGGAAGATGAGGCTGCCGCTGGGTTGAGAGAGGACATCTTTCTAGGCTAGGGGAAACCTGAGCAGATCTGTTCCTAAAGGAGAAGAGCTGATGCAAAGTAGGGAAAACGCAAGTGAGGGAGTGAGGTCTGGCGAGAGGCGGAAAGGCCCAGAAAGGGCAGATGGAAGAGCCAAGACAAGACAGGGGACGTCAGAGACCCTGTTCTCCAAGAACCAGCCTATACTGATCAGACGTTTGAAGACACTAATAACTTTTACTTTTTGTATATAATAATACAGTTATATTTAAAAACATTCCTTATCTTTTAGAGACGCACACTGAAGTATTACAGATGAGATGACAGAATGTCTGGGATTGGCCTCAAAATATCCAACGCAGGGGTCAGGGGGGCAGGAAATGGAGGCAGAGATGAAATGGGATTGACCACAAGCTGGGTGATGAGGATCATCATCCTATCTTTATGTGTTTCAGTTTTTCCATAATAAAAAAGAAAATGACGGGGAAAGAAAAGGCCCAGTTCACCTCCATGGAACTATCCCACAGAGACTGTAAAGACCCTCTCATATGTTAATTGACAACATACATGAAAATAGCTGGCACTTAAAATGTGGTCAAAAAAAACATTTATTCCCATTCCTTTTGAATATCCAGCATGTAAAACAGGCCTGGTGTGTAGGGGGCAGCCAACATCCATTTGACTGTTCACTGGCTTCCTTCTCTTCCGCAGCCCTCACAGTTTGCCCCACAGAACCTAGTGCTTACTTAAAGATTTAGACTGTTTTGGATTAATCAGGTTTGTTTGATAGATGCTAGACTCATTTCCTGCAATAAGCTCATAAGCCTCCATCTCACTCTTTTATACTTGATCAATAATAAATGCATAGCAGGCCCTAAATAAATATTGATTGGCTGATCGGATCAAAGGGAGATGGAGTAAAGATTTGTAAATAGCCTATATAAGAAAGCAAAGATGAGGGCTATCTCCCAGGAAATGATTTACACAGCAGTAAAGCAAAAGTCACCAATTTAACGTAGACCTTTTTTATACGTGGCTCTTAAAAAGTACTTTCTAACATCTCTAGCAATCATATTTTCAGGATCTCTGTATAAGAGTTATGATCAAAAGGTTGAAAGGTCTATTTTTTAAATTAGGGAAGAAGGAGGAGGGGAGGGGAGGGAGAGACGGAGGAGCAGAGGAAGAACAAGAATAAGAAGACGAAGAGGGAGAAGAAGAGGGGGAGGAGAGGAAGAGGAAGGAGGAGGAGGAAGAGGAGAAGGAGAAGAAAAAGAATGCCCAAATTTTGTTAAATATGAAGAAAGAATGGCTGGAGTGTGGCTATAAGCTCCTCGTGGCCAGCTGAATCAGTCTCCCACAATCCTCTACTCTCCTTGTGAAGTGAAGACTCATGGGAGAGAGCAGGGCCAGTTTGTGTCCCGCACGACAGGGAGCTGTACCGTATCTTAATACATTTGGATTTGCAGGAGCCAGGGAGGCGATGCGAAGAGGAGGCCCTGCAGGCTCTGTTTCACGGAAGAGGAGCCCTGCTCAGCTGGTCCAGCTGTGTCCAGACCCACCTCCTCCTGCATCCCACACTCGAGCAGCATCGTCACACAGGCCTCAATGGGGAAGGCGATCTCCCGGCCACTGATCATGAGATGCTCCTCCAGGGGCTTCCCGAAGGAAGGCTTCTCCACCCAGGCCTCTGAAGGGGCAGAGCAAGAAAGGGGTCAGTCAGCAGTTAGTGAAGACCACTGATACTGGTATAGTTCCCTCCTCTGGTCACACACATTCTCCTAAGACTACCAAAGACATGGAGGCCCAGTTGAGTCTCCATTCTTGGGGTTTACGGGATGACGGAGAGGACTGGGCAGAGCAGATTGCTAACCAGCTGCTTCCAGAGCTGCTGGGCTTCACACACATCCATGCACACCCCTCTGACTCATCCCCTTGAGGGGGCAGTGTGTGTGAGTGTGCTGTACATCACTGCAACTGGATCAAGGCAGCAGGTTATGAAGTTCTAGCGGCTCATCTAAATGTGCCCATGCTGGGGAGAGCATGAGGGTGAGCAAAGCATAGGGGATCAGCCTCACCTGGGAAGACAAGCAGGCCCCCCCCAAGACCCCCCACAAGGAAGGTTTGCACTTACCCTGTTGTGCTTTTATCTGAGGCAACACAGCCTGCAAGAGTGTCAACGACTTCCTATGGTATTCAGCTTGCACTTCTATTAGCTGAGAAAACACAAGGGCAGGCGTTACTCTTTGCCAAAGGATGGGCAGCACAGGCTGCTGTGCCATGCGGGCACTCTGCAGGAAGGTGGTGCCTTATTCATGGGGAAGGAGGTGGAGTCCCCTGCTCCCTCCTTAATCCACCTAAAATGATGGGCACGCTTCCTCCTTAGCCCCTGTAGCAAAGGAGTGACCACGAGTGGAAATTTGGGAGACAGGAAAATCATGGAGGAATGGGGGACCACCCCAGAGCTAGAGCCTGCCTTAGAGAGCTTGCCTTCACTGCCACCTTCCCTTAATGAGCACCCTATCCTCAAAGCAAAAGTCAACAAAGAGAAGTACAACAATGGGAAAATATAACTGGAAAACACACTTAGAAATGCATTTGTCTATAAGATAGAGCTAAATGCCATTAGCCTGTATGTATCTTGGTTTCTGCAAAATAAGCTTAATATATAACTGATCAGAAAACATGCGGCTGGATCCACAATCCTCTCCAAGTACCTTGGGCGGTAAAATTGCTTTGGTTATAGTGACATAGTCCAGAGAACAAATTCCTTCAAGATGTTCTATTTTGACGATCCCACTACTACAAAAGCTGCTGGAATGTTGATAAGAGCAGATGAAAACGCATGAACAATGGTCACTTCATTTATTTTCTGAATCTCTCCCCCACCCCCCAAAAGACAATTGGGCATGTATGAGGGAAAGGGAGGGAATCACTGTTTAAAAGCCTGGTGTGGCGGGTAGATACTATTATCCCCAAGTAAAACTAAAGAGGAATTTTTTTTTTTAATCAGAATATAGAAATAAATGGTACACAAATGACAATTAGGGAGTCTAATAAAGCTTGGAACGCCAACAATTTCATTAGTTTTAGAAACCCTAAAATTAAAAATTATCTCCACAAATAAAACCAATGGAATATACTTGAAAAAAATATTACTCTTTTAAGATAAACCTTCCAAGTTTTGGAATGGAAGGAATGCATATCAGCTCTTTTTCAGGGTAGAAGGTACTCATCTGAACTTCTGGACCAGTGATGTTGGGAGACTGCTAATAGCCCACAGCTCTTCTATCATTACTCATCAAAGCATTTTAAACTTTTCAGGATTTCTCCTCCTTTTTCTTCTCTTTACCTTCCTTCATTATCATTCCATCACTTCCCTTACCATAAATAAGAACTTTTAGGTTTGAGTTTTCTTCCCAACTTTAAAAGCAGGTGAGCTTACCTGTATTTTTAACTTGTAGTTTTTCTCTCAAGTTTTTTTTTTTGACTTGCCTTGCATTTACCCTGGTAAAGAGCCAGGGTGCTAATCATTTGGACCAGATAATTCAAGTAAGGATGACTCAGATCCTGTTTCTCTACTCTCTAAATCTGCTCTTATTGATGAGAGACAGGCAGACAGGCCACATCAATCATCGTTTATCTACTTGTCATTGTCTTTGGCAAAAATCTAGATCGAAAACAAATATGTGCTGGGGGCGGGGTTCTCTTCTGATCCTTCTTCCCAAGCTCCTTGTTTAGGACAGACCAGGGTTTCTCAACCTTGGCCCTACTGACATTTTGGGCTGGATAATCCTTTGTTGTGGGGGCTGTCCTGTGCATTGCAGGATGTTTAGCAGCATCCCTGACCTCCATCCGCTAGACACCAGTAGCACCTCCACCCCATGGTAACAGCCAAAAATGTCTCCAGACATGACCAAATGTCCACTGGAAGAAGGGAAAAAATCACCCCGGGTTGAGAACCACTGCCATAGATCAGTGAGTTGCAAGAATCTTCATAAACACAGTTAAGTTTTATTCTTAGGTTTAGGAGAAATCCATACAAGGAGAAATAGAAGGCAGGATTTATTCACAGGTAGAACAAAGTCCCACTCTTGTCCAAGACATGCTCAACCAAGGGGCCCTCAGTTCCATACCCACATTCCTTCCTGTCCACACCACGACTCTGCCGAACAGACTTTAAGCAGTTTCACCTCTCTGGACGCTTACCGTTTGAAAGTAGTTTGCATAGTCAATTTCTTTGGCCACAAAACTGTACATGTCAGCAGAGAGCTGGTCCTGTGGAAAGTAAGATGCACAACCAAGATAAAACATAAAACAATAGAGAGTAGCTAATGCATGAGTCTAGACATGAGAAAAGAAAGAGGCTTAACCACTGTTTAAGCTCATTTTTAATAATACTCGACATAGTATAAACTTTGCCCGTGGACTTTTCCATGTTTCCCAACCACGGCGCGAGAGGATGAGTAAGTGTGAAAAGAACACCTATGCCAGTAGTTCTCCCAAGGATGTGAACACAGGGGCCACGTGGCGAGTTAGGAAAGCTGGCGTGGAGGAGTGACGTGCAAATTACTTCCGTACATCTCTGCCGCTCGAGCCACCATTCTGAAGCAACCTCCAAGTACAACCTGCTCTTGCTCTCCTTGTTCTGCCATTTCTTCTCCTTGATCATCTACTGCTTTTTCTCCTTCATTCTCAGTACTGACTGGTTGGTCACAAGCATAAGGGAAAGAGACAGAAACATGCTAATTTGGGGAAAGTTGGATAGACGGGTGGGCAGGGCAAGGATTGCTGATTCAAACCTTGGCAAAACCTGGACTCATCCAACACCACACACAACCTCACAGTGTGAAAAGTCCTTTGCCGTTCAGCTCTCCACGGGATAGGGGGCAATGACCTAATGCCAGGTCTGAATCTGGAATGTGTTGTCTGAGAAGTTCTCAGTTCCAAAGAAACACCCATAGCAACGTATAATAAAAGTACATTTTGAGCAGGATGTAGACTGTCACTAACCATATTTTTGAGCATGTCACGTCTCTGAATTTGTCTGTGCAAGTCATATGATCTCTAAAGTCCCTCCCTATTCAGTAGCCTCAGGTAGGAGACTTCAGAAGAGATGCTTAGTTGAGGAGAGAAGAGTCTACAATATTCGGGTGGAGGTAAACATGGGACAGCACAAGAAAGCTGATCGAGATGCTCAATGAATTAAAGCAGGTAACTACACGCTTCAGGAAGAGCCTGTTTCATGGAACCTCAAGCATTCTGCACCAACCCCACAACCCTCAGCCCCTCCAGCTGCCAAATAAGCCTCTTCTCAGTAAGAGCACTGGGATGTGAGGAGCAATCTGTTTCCTTCTCCAGTATCCTTGATGGGCAAGCCATTGCCCGGAACATCCTCCAAGAGTTCATGCACACAAGGCAACAGAACCAAGGTGCAGAGTTAAGGGGAAATCTGCTCTCTGGAGAGCTTTAAGCACAGATGAGTCAATGCTACGCTTGGTCCCATTTCAGAGAATGAAGAAAGGGAAAAAATGAATTAACACTGGTTGAGAATACTCTAGGTGCCAGGCACAATGTCACACAGAATTCTCATCTAACTCTTAGGAAAGTGTTGAATTTCCAGTTTCAGATGAGTAGCTCCCAGGAGTTCAAGGATCTTACCTGTCTGTCCTCCACTGTCTCAAAAGTGCTTCAGATGATAGTGGCTTAATAACTATTTGCTGAAAGAACAAATGAAGAAGTGGAGGCTCAGCAGTGGTAACCTTCCCTGAGAATAAAATGGGCTCTACAACCACACCCCTCAACTCCCCTTCACCAGGGCTCCCCTAAAAATGAATGTCTGTAGGGCTGCCGAGTATATCAGAGTTTCAAGAGAAAGTGGTTTTGTCAGGAACCAGCCTCGTCTGCCATTCCTGCAGCAGTGCTGTTCAGGAGACATTCACCACCAGCCTGGCAGTCCTGAGGGAGATATTCAAGTCAAGGAAAAACAAAGGGTCGAACGATAAAAATGGCTCAGCAGATAGAGGAAAGGAAGGGACTCCCCTGGCGGACTAAATGCCGCATCTAATACACTTTCAAGGACTCAGCATTTGAGCTTGGCCAACAGCTGATCTTAGAGAATGCAGACCGCCTATGTGTGCTCAGGAACACGAAAGGATTTCTGAAGGTGCAATGAGATTACTGTCTCGTTAAGTTAACAACATGGATTCCACATAAGCCACAGTGCAAGCAAGAAATACGTGGAAACTATACACCAGATATCTATTTATCTAAATCATTGGCGAATTTTCTTTACAAGGAGAAAAAAACTTTCATCAACAGTCACCAGAGTTTAATGTAATTTTATTATTTTTTTGTTTTTTGAGGAAGATCAGCCCTGAGCTAACAACCATGCTAATCCTCCTCTTTTTTTTTACTAAGGAAGACCGGCTCTGAGCTAACATCTATTGCCAATCCTCCTCCTTTTTTCTCCCCCAAAGCCCCAGTAGATAGTTGTATGTCATAGTTGCACATCCTTCTAGTTGCTGTATGTGGGGCCCGGCCTCAGCATGGCTGGAGAAGCGGTGCGTCAGTGCGCGCCCGGGATCCAAACCCGGGCCGCCAGTAGCAGAGTGTGCCCACTTAACCACTAAGCCACGGGGCCAGCCCCTAATGTAATTTTAAAAATCATTTGTTTTCTGATTTTGCAACTAATTCACACTCAGAAAAATACAAAGTAAATAACCAAATTCACCTGTAACCTTATCACGCTGAGATAACCGCTAAAAATGCTGTGAGGAATGCTCATTTTGTATCTATTTTAATCAGTTGTATGTTTTGTATGATTGCTTGGTTTACAAAAAGCAGGACCAGATTGCTTTGTAGCACATTTACTCCCAGATAAACATGCTTTCTAATGGTCACATGATGTTTAATATGTGGATGGACTGTGTTTCTATTGTTGGACATAGTGTTTCTAATTTATTACTATTATAATAACACTTGAATAAGTATCTGTTTATACAGGTTTGCACTCATCTCTTGATTATTTCATTAGGATAAATTCTGTAGTTAAAATTAATTTTGGTTAAATAAATCCTTATAGTTAAAATTTAAAAATATTAGAAAGATAATACTGAGTTGAGACATTAGGGCTTTTGATAAATACTGCCAAATAACCAGAAAATTCATTTATACTATAAGGAGTAACCCAAAAGTGTTTTGTTTGTTTTCCACAATAACCTCTTAATTGTTTAACTGTTATCAAATTTATTGAGGAAATTTAAATAATATGTTAATATGCATTTTTTTGATGAAGAGGTTAACTTTCTTTTAGATTTATAGTCTATTTGTATCATCCATCATCAATTCCTTGTTGACATCGAGTTTCCATTTTCCTACAGAAGTCTTCATCTATTTCTTATTTATAAGATTTGTAAGAGTTCTTTAGATTGATGAGACCATTGGCTATTGGCTTTATCAAATACTACTAGTATTTTCCCCAATTTGCCATTTGCCTTTTGATACTATTTACAACTTTTTATTTTGGTACTGCACATTTTTTTATAGTTTTTCCATGTAGTAGTATCTATTAAATTTTTCTCTTTATGATTTCTTCCTTTGATAATCTGCTTAGGGCTTCTCAAACAACAATATAAATATCCATAAATATGTTTAGTAGAGAATATAACATTTAAATCGTTTTAATAAATTTGGAATTTATTTTGTTACTAGTATCACTTACAGAATTGTTTTTTCCCAAAGAGCTAACTAAATGTCTCAGAATTGTTCATGAATAGAATAGACTGTCCCTATGGACTGGAAAGGTCACAGATGAAACTTCTCATATACTTACATTTTGGATTTTCTTCTGGCTGGGATGTATTGTTTGTTTTTTACTGATTTATTTTTTTTTAAATACTACCTATATTTTAATTACATAACTCATAAAACATTTTAAGAGATAGTAATTCAAAGCTCCAATAATTTTCCCACATTAACTTTAGAAACCTTTTATCACCCTTTGAAACATTTATTACAATTATATCAACTTACCACAGTTCTAATCAAATTGATTTGGGGATATTCAAATTTTTACAATATTGACTCTTCTCCTCTAGGAACATCTCTCAATTTTATAAAGTCTTTGATTTCTTCAGTCATATTTTATAATTATCCTATATTGCATGATGTTATTGTAGGATTTTAAATATTTCTATTGTTAAAAAAAAGTCCCAAGATACTTATAAACACTGGTCTCTTGAACACTCTTTCTTGGTAGAAAGTAAAACCTTGATTTTTATTGTTGATTTCTGGTTTCCAATCTGGCATGTAAGGAGTTTAGAAGTCACCACTCAGTCCTAACAACATGTAAAAAGCTGAGCAAACTGAAAAACCAACAACTCTCTTTAGATCCATCAGAGAAGTGAGGTCACATGGCAAATCGCTGCCCCCCTAACTGGAGAGACACACAGGTGAATATGAGAATCACAACATACCAGAGCAGAAATCCATGAGCTGAAACCTCCTAGAAACCAGTGCTGAGTAGGAAAACCTGAACTGTAATTGACAAATTGCTGGGGGCTCAGTGTGGGTATGTCTGAGAATTAAAACTCTAAGGGGGGACTGGCCTGGTGGCGTAGTGGTTCAGTTCGTGTGCTCCACTTCGGCAGCCCGGGGTTCAGAGGTTTGGATCCCAGGCTCGGACCTATGCACCATTTATCAAGCCACCCTGTGGCAGGTGGCCCACATATAAAGTAGAGGAAGATGGGCACGGATGTTAGCCCAGGGCCAATCTTCCTCAATAAAAAGAGGAGGACTGGCAACGGATGTTAGCTCAGGGCTAATCTTCTTCACAAAAAAAAAAAAAAAAAAACACACAACTCTAAGGGGAGTCAGGCACGAGGCAGGGGCCACACTTTTGTGAGTTTTACCTCCAGGAGCTCTACCAAGTTCTCACAGTGAATATCAGAGAAAATCCTCTCCTGCTTTCAGCAAGGAGAAGGGAAATGGAACTATTGTGAAATACACTTGAATATTGTATTCCTCTTAACAAAGCCTACCCTCAGGAGAAATTATTTTATCCAAGCATAACCTACAGAGGTTTTATCAGAGCCTTACTGATCTGAGGGAAGGGAAATACTCAGTTCTAGCAGACTCTAGCCTTCCACACATTGGAGAAGGGAAATATCCAACTCCTGCCCTCTAGCCATCCTGTCCCATCCAAAACAAAAAAAAAACCTGAGAAGCTGGGAAAAAAACAAAACAAAAACTGTTAGAAGCATTGGTGAAGTTCATAGTCCAGGGGCCCAGACCTACCTAAAAAGCTGAGACCTAATCATAGGACTACAGAATGCTTCCCCTCCCCAACACCTCACCACTGTATTACTAAAGGCCTGTTTACCACAGTTCCTTTTCCCCAGTACATCATGTTCACCTTTCAACAAAAACTTGCAAGGCATACTGAAAAGCGAAACACAGACTGAAGAAACCAAACAACCATCAGAACCAGAGTCAGGTATGGCAAGAAATGTTAGAATTATCAGACCAGGAATTTTTTCAAAAACTATGATTAATATGCTAAGGGCTTTAACGGAAAAAGCAGACAGCATGCAAGAAAAGACGGATAATATAAGCGGAGAGATAGAAATTCTAAGAATCAAAAACAAATGCTGGAGATCAAAAATACTGCAACATAAATGAAGAATGCCTTTCACGGGCCCATCAGTAAACTGCACATGACTAAGGAAAGAATCTCTCAGTCTGAAGACAGGACAACAAAAAATCCAAAACTGAAACACAAAGAGAAAAAGACTGGAAAAAGGAACAGAATATCCAAGAGTTGTGGGACAACTTCAAAAGGCATAACATATGCATGAGGGGAATACCAGAAGGAAAGAGAGAGAGAAAGGAAGAGACGCAACATTTGAAGCAATAATGACTGAGAATTTCCCCAAATTGATGTGAAACACCAAACCGCCGATCCAGGAAGCTCAAAGAACACCAAGCAGGATAAATGCCAAAAAAAAATCCCAAACAAACAAACAAACAAAAAACCCCACACCTAGGCATATCATATTCCAACTTCAAAAAATCAAAGATGAAAAAACAAGTCTTGAAAGAGGCCACAGAGAAAAAACATCTTACCTATAGAGGGGCCAAGATAAGAATTACATCTGACTTCTCAGAAAGAAGTCAAGCAAGAAGACAGAGGACTGAAGTATTTAGTGTTGAGAGAAAAAACCCACCAACCTAGAATTCTATACCCTGCAAAATTATCCTTCAAAAGTAAAAGAGAACTAAAGACTTTCTCAGACAAGCAAAAATTGAGGGAATTTGTCTCCAATAGACTTGCCTTGCAAGAAATGTTAAAAGTTCTTCAGAGAGAAGGAAAGTGATGTAGGTCAGAAACTTGGATCTACATCAAGAAAGGAAGAGTATCAGAAAAGGAATAAGTGAAGGTAAAATAAAAACTTTCATTTTTCTCACACTTAATTGATCTAACAGATAAGTTTGTTCAAAATAATAGCAACTATGTATGTACGTATGTGTACACACACGCACACATGTGCTATGTACGCCTACATATAAGTGAAATGGATGAAATTAGGAATATTTTGTTACTAAAAGGTACTTATACCACATGTGAAGCAGTATAGTGTTATTCAAAAGTGGACTTGGATTAGTTGTAAACGTATATTGCAAACTCTAGGGCAACCACTAAAAAAGTAAAAAAAGAAGTAGAATTGATATGCTAAGAAAGGAGAGAAAATAGAATCATACAAAATGCTCAAGGAAAACCTCAAAAGGCAGAAAAAATGTAGAAAACAAAAATAGTAATAAAGAAGAAAGACAACAAACAGAGAATAGTAACAAATATGGTAGATATTAATCCAAACTATATCAATAATCACTTAAACATCAATGGTCTAAATATAGCAATGAAAAGACAGAAATTGTCAGAGTGTATCAAAAACCCAGACCTAACTACAGACATACACCACATAACGACGTTTTGGTTAACAACAGACCACATATACAATAATGGTCCCCTGAGATCAGTACCATATAGCCTAGGTGTGTAGTAGACTATACCATCTAGGTTTGTATAAGTACACTCTATGATGTTCGCACAATGACAAAATCACCTAACAATGCATTTCTCAAAATGCATCCCCATCAATAAGCAATGCATGACTGTATATGTTGTCTACAAGAAACTAGTTTAAAAACAAAGATACACATAGATTAAAAGTAAAGGGATGGAGAAAGATACACCATGCTAACACTAATCAAAATGAAGTGGGTGTAGCTGTATCAATTTCACACAGAGCAAACTTCAGAGCAAAGAAAGTGACTAGGGTTAAAGAGGAGCAACACATACTGATAAAGGGGACATTCAACAAGAAAACATAACGATTCTTGATGTGTAATGCACCAAAAACACAGCCTCAAACTAGGTAATGCAAAAGTGATAGAACCGCAAGGAGCAATACATGAGTCTGCTATAATAGTTGGAGACTTTAATACCTCTCCATCAGAAATGGACAGATTTCTACCAGCAGGTAGAAAATCAGTAGGGACATAGTTGAACTCATCAGCATAGTCAATCAACTAGATATAATTGATGTCTATAGACTACTTCATCCAATAACAGCAGAATACACACTCTTTTCAAACTCACGTGAACATCCACCAAGATAGACCACATTCTGGGCCATAAAACACACTTTGACACATTTAAAATAATCAAAATCATATAACGTCTGCTCTCTGACCACAACAGAATTAAACTAGAAATCAATAACAGAAAGATAGCTGGAAAATCCCAAAATACTTGGGGATTAAACAACATACTTCTAAATAACCCAATTAAAAAATGGGCAAAAGACCTGAACAGACATATCATCAAAGAATATACAGGGCTACCTCGTTTTATTGTTCTTTGCTTTATTGTGCTTCATAGATATTGCATTTTTTTATAAGACCCTCCACGAGCAAAAAGATTACAACCTGCTGAAAGCTCAGATGATGGTTAGCATTTTTTAGCAATACAGTATTTTTTAATTATGTACATTGTTTCTTGAGACATAATGCTATTGCACAATTAACAGATTATAGTATAGTGTAAACATAACATTTATATGTGCTGGGAAACCAAAAAATTTGTATGACTCACTTTATTTGGATATTTGCTTTATTGCAGTGGTCTGCAACCACAATATCTCAGAGGTATGCCTGTATACATATCCAAGTAAGCATATGAAAAGATGTTCAACATCATGTCATTAGGGAATTAAAAATTAAAACAACAATGAGATACCATTACATATATGTTAGAATGGCTAAAATTCAAAACACTGACAACACCAAATGCTGACCAGGATGTGGAACAAAGGAACTTTTCATTCATTGCTGGTGGACTACAAAATGGTAGACCCACTTCGGAAGATAGTTTGGCAGTTTCTTACAAAACTAAACATACTCCTACCATAACATCCAGCAATTGTGCTTCTTGGTATTTACCCAAATGAATTGAAAATATACAAACACCTGCACACAGATGTTTATAGCAGCTTTATCCATAAACACCAAAACTTGGAAGCAACCAAGATGTCCTTCAGTAGTGAATGGATAAATAAACTGTGATACATCCAGACAATGGAATATTACTCAGCACTAAAAAGAAATGAGCTATCAAAACATGAAAAGACATGGAGGAACATTAAATGCATATCACTAAGTGAAAGAAGTCAATCCGAAAAGGCTACAAACTGTATGATTCCAACTATATGACATTCTGAAAAATGTGAAACAATGGAGATGGTACAAAGATCAGTGATTGCCAGGGGTTAGGGGAAAGGGAGAGATGATTAGGCACAGAGGATTGTTAGGGCAGTGAAACTATTCTGTTATGGTACTACTATGGTAAATACATTTGCCAAAACCCCTAGAATGTATAACACCAAGAGTGATCCCTAATATAAACTATAGACGTCGGGTGATAATCATGCGCCAGTGTAGGTTCACTGACTGTAACAAATGTATCACTGTGGTGTGGGGATGTTGATAGTGGGGGAAGTGTGCATGGGTTGGGGTAGGGGGCGTATGGGAACTCAAGCTTTTCTCTACATCATTGGTTCAATTTTCTGCAGTATCAATTCTGTCCTTTACTAAAAGCCATTCTATACCTGTATTAATTTCTTTTATTTGAAAAAAATAATTCCAAGTCTCCTTCAGTTCCCTTTCCCTTTTACTTGACAACTTTATCTCACCTTTATCTATTGTTGCCTAAAGTCCATATTCCCTCAATTTTATTTAAGGCACCAAGGTATGTTGTCTCAAATTTATTGTTACCATCAGGACATCTTTTTCAAAAGTGTTCTAAATTTTCAGTATTTTATCACTGTTTTCAACTGTAGGAAAATTATCTATACACTGCCCAGCACGTCAGGGGTAGACTCTTCTGGCAGAAGGGATCCAAATAATGTAATTGTTCCCCAACTACTTCACAGCCTTCCAAAGCAGAGGGTAGTGATGGGTTCTGCCAGGATCTCATTGACAGACTTATCATAACACTAAACTAATTTTCTCACAAGAGGACCTGTGGGTCAAGACTCAATGTTGTTTTTTGGCCTGACATCTAGGTTCATTTAAGTCTGATTGTGAGGAGGACAAAATGGGCTGGACATCTGCCTTCCAGTTGCCATCCTTCCTGGATTCAAGCTTGATTTTCAAAGACCCAAGATTACACATTAGAGAAGAATAAGATGGAAAAGGAGAGACACACATTTAACAAGAGAGAAGCTGAGGCTTAGTGGGAAAGACAGCGACATGGGTGGACTAAGGATAAGAAAATAAGTGATGGGATGTGGGGAGAGGCATCTCAAGCAGAGAAACAAGCAGGAAAGGCACCAGTGGAAACTATCCCCTTCCAGGGAAAACTCTAGCACTGCAGCCAGTCTCCCTATACTTTGAACAAAAACCAAAACAAAATGAAACTGATAACTGCAGTCATCAAGTGGATTAGTTTTCTAGTCACTGTCTTCGCTGTTGTTACTTGACTGTTCATGGGTCCTTCTTCACTGTCTCTCCTGTTATGGAAAAATTACCCACCCTCAGGAAGGAAAGAGAAAGCAGGCAGGTACCAGCTGTGAAGAGTAGGGCTTGTTTCTTTTTGAAATATGGAAGCAAGTCAGAAATAGGACGGGCTCCCAAAGCAACACAGGCAAGGAATGCTGCCCCTGCCCATATGCCTGAGGTCTCGGCAGGTTCTGCCTGATGGAACCCACCGTGACTTGGTTTTCCTGGTGGGCTAGAGCTCTCTGGGTCCTAAAGATCTAGAGAGCTTTGCTTGGTCCTCTCTGTGCCTAAACAAAGAAGAATCAGATGGCCACTTCATTCTCCTTCAGCCCAAAAGCTTTCATTTTGCTGGGTTGCCATAATACAGGAGAGCCTAAAGATTTATCTCGCCTGCTGAGGAAATACACAACTATGAAAATATAAAAGGGAATGATCCATTTAGGGAAACCCAGAAAGGAGAGAGAGGAAGATCATGGTGGATACTTAGAACACCTGGCAACCAACGAAGTAGAAATAAAAGAGTCAGAAGAGAACTTGAACAAAAACATCAGTGCGTGCTCTCAAGAGGGTCAGTTCGGCACACAAATAAAGCCAGCTAGAGCACGATGTGTGGTTTTATTAACTCGATATGATCATCACAAAGTTCATATAATGCAACAGAGGTCATAGACTAGCCAAGATAACCATAAAAGACAGTGGAGGTGTTTTACTGAATATTATAATCGCTATGAAGTCATTAGAATAGAAATTGTATAGTATTATCCCAGGAACAGACAAACAAATTAAAGAACATGGAGCCCAGAAATAAATCTGAGGAATTAGATAAGAGGATTTCACTTCAAGGGGAAGTAGCTTACTTAATAAATGGTGCTGGCATAATTGGCTATGTATCTGAGGGGAATAAAAAAAATAAATCTCTACCTCAAACCATGTATAAAAGTAAGTTTCAGGTATATTAAAACGCACAAAGAAGGTATATAAAATGCATTAAAAACATTAAAAGAAAATTAAAGAAGAATAAATTTTTAACCTTGAGGTGGAGGATGCCTGATGGACTACCTGTGACCTTCTCCCATGCAAAGGAAATACAGGCATATGATTAAGTTTTTAATAATGGCAGACATCAATATAAACAAAGTCAAAAGACAAATGGCAGACTGGAAAAAGTATTGCAGCACAACAGATAGAAGAAAGTTTAAATCCCTGATATACAGAGAATTTACATTAACTGATACTAACAAAACAATATAGATACTGGTCCAATTGCCAACTGAAACAGACAATTGGCCAAACTGGGAATGTCCAATAAATACATGAAGATATACTCATCACTACTAATGTCCAGAGAAATTAAAATTACAATAACATAGAGATAGCTTTTTTCCCTCACCAGACGGGCAAAAATTGAGAAGAGGAACAACATCCATTACAGGGAAAGACGAAGGGAAATGTGCAATTTTGTATATTGATGGTGGGAATGTGAATTGCAATTTCCTTTTAAGAGAAGTAAATTGTCAACATCTATTAAAATCTA
The DNA here is from genome assembly GCF_057802395.1 of Ceratotherium simum simum. Classification (NCBI taxonomy): domain Eukaryota; kingdom Metazoa; phylum Chordata; class Mammalia; order Perissodactyla; family Rhinocerotidae; genus Ceratotherium; species Ceratotherium simum. Next base: position 6,207,884 of record NC_141915.1, read on the forward strand.
AAATGTACACATAGTCTTTGACCTAAAAATATCACTTTTAGGAATCTATCCTAAAGAGAAAAAAATTACCAGCATATAAGAATATACATAGAAGGATGTTGATTGCATCATTTTTGATGACAAAACAAAATAAAACACTCTAGTTTGAATATCCATCACTAGAAAAATAGCTAAATAAATCATGGTATACATATCCCTACTACGGAGTATTATGCACCTTATTAAAACGATTACATTAGAGCTATAGCTACTAACCTGGAGAGATGTCCAGGATGTACTGTTAACTGAGAAAAGCGAATGGTAGATTAATATAAACAACATGACTGTTTCATAAACACACACACAATACGTAACAAGGAAAATGCTATACATGAGTGTGTACTTGTATGATTATGAAGAAAGTGGTGGAAGGCTGTACAACAGGTTCTAACACTGGCTTCCTCGTCCATATAACTTTTATGGCCACTTGGCATGTGACAGAGTGCACTGTTCATAACAAATCTTAATAAATATTGTTGAGGAGGGCAAACTGGTCCCTTCTTTGCAAACAGAGGGACCGGTTGCTGGGCAGGAAGGGGGAGAATTATTGGCGTTTTTCTTGATATATTTTCATATTTTTTCACTGGTTATGGTGAACATGTAATACTTTTATAATCTAGGTAGAGGAATTTAATATATTTTTTGGGAAAAACAGCAAATGTAAGAAGCTAACCAAGAACAAATGGAGCTATTAAACTTTTATTCTGATGTATTTGGATATTCACATTCAGCATCCCCTCTTCACATCACTCTCCTGTGTCTATTGAAGAAGTAATTTTGTAGGAAACAAGATTCTTAACTGAAGAACATAAATCCATGGTAAAAGGGTATAGACTAACAGAGCAAAAGTGAAATCTGCATGAGAGAAGAGTTATACTTCACGAATAGCCCCAGCTCGACATTTGCCATTTTCACAGGAGTTCAAATGACAAACTGGTTTTACTCACAAAGAATCTTAGATCTGAAGCACTGGCCTTACTTTGCTTGGTTCCTAGTACTTCAGGCTAAGAGATGATGAATTCTTTAAAGATTTTTCAATGTTTCTAATTCCAGAAATTCTATCTGACACTGAATGTCACCTGACTGTAAGGTCAAAGCCACCTGCACAGGGTGACTGTAAAAGGATAAGCCAATGGGAAAGCTAACAAGACCAGATAGAGCCACAGAGAACAGAGACGTCGGCATGCAAAGTGGCTATTCTCCTTTAAAACTGCAGGATTAAGACAATAGCTACCCCTCTTAAATAACAAAAAAACAAATAACCCAATTAAAAAATAAGCAAAGGATCTGAACAGACATTTTTCCAAAGAAGATACACAGATGGCCAACAGGCATATGAAAAGATGTTCAACATCACTAATTATTAGGGAAATGCAAATCAAAACCACAATGAGATATCACCTTACACCTGTCAGAATGGAGATAATTAACAAGACAAGAAATAATAAGTGTTGGAGAGGATGTGGAGAAAAGGGAAACCCCTATACTGCTGGTGGGAATGCAAACTGGTGCAGCCTCAATGGAAGACCATATGGAGACTCCTCAAAAAATTAAGAATAGAACTACCATAGGATCCAGCAGTTCCACTTCTGGATATTTATGCAAAGAACAAGAAAACACTAATTCGAAAAGATATTTGCACCCCTATGTTCACTGTAGCACTGTTCACAATAGCCAAGACTTGGAAACAACCTAAATGCCCATCAAAGGATGAACGGATAAAGAAGATGTAGTATGTATACACAATGAGATACTACTTAGCCATAAAAAAAGATGAAGTCTTGCCATTTGCAACAATATGGATGGACCTTGAGGGTATTATGCTAAGTGAAATAAGTCATACAGAGAAAGTCAAATACCCTATGATTTCACTTATAAGTGGAAGATAAAAACAAAAACAACAATAACAAACACACACATAGATACAGAGATTAGACTGGTGGTTACCAGAGGGAAAGTGGGGAGAGAAGAGGGTGAAAGAGGTGATAGGGCACATGTGTACGGTGACAGATGGTAATTAGTCTTTGGGTGGTGATCATGATGTAGTCTACATAGAAATCGAAATATAATGATGTACACCTGAAATTTATTTAATGTTATAAACCAATGTTACCTCAATAAAAAAATTAAATTAAAAAAAAAAAAGACAACAGGTACCCAGAATAGTTCCAGAAACATATTTTTGTTCCTTGGATCTAAACGAAACTGACGTATCTGCATGTATACAGAAGTACATATATGCAGAGTATCGTGAATGGCGTATCACTAATTAAGCCCTGTAAAATGTTTGTGGCGAAAGTAGATGGTAAACATTTGAGTGAGTGCAGCACAGGATATCTGTCATTCCCAAGGCAGAGGTACATTCTTAGAACAAGGTGCTCCTCTCTTAACAAGTGGGTAGTTTTCTTTTCTGTGACTGTCTCCTGGGCTAGCATTTCAACTTCATAGATAAGTGTCTCCCAGAAAACAAATGATTGATAAATGACTCAGGAATATTAAAAGGCAAACAAGACGATAATTAAATATCAACAGTAAGTCAAGGCTCCTCTCTTGTCTAAATTCTCAACTGTTTTGTGTGGCCTAGACTCTATTATTTGGGACTCAGATGACTTACAAAAGCTTCACGCAGAAACCAACGTCATTTCCTCTCTGCCTACCATGCAGAACACAAGAATGACCCACTGCTGTCCCCCTGTCTAGTCACCGTCAAAGTCCCAACTCTCAGGGCTCATCATGGGATCTTTGGAGATGCCAGCAGGCAAGCTTGGGGCATTTAGTTCAAACAGAGGATCACTATGAGGTTTTTAACAGAACTCCAGTGAGCAAAAAGAACTCCCTTAGGGCCCCCAACTGTCCCAGTAGAGAGAAGGAAAGAGGAGGGTACCCTGCAAATCTCCACTCTGTTGGCAGCCTCCTCCATTTCTTCCCTGAGGGCATCAGCTTTGGCACCCGCAGGCTGTAAGCTGCTGGACAAACCCGAAGACTTGGAAGTCTGCTGCCACCTGATGGAAAACAGGAGAAAAAGAGGAGAGGTGTGAGACAGGTAGAGCCCAGGGGACACTGTGGGAACACTGAGGAAATAGCTGGTTACAGATACTACTGAGGAAACCACAGCCCCTCCCTCAAAAGGAGAGGTGATGAACAGGCACCAAGCACTAGACCAGGAGAACGGGGGCTCGAATTTCCACCACAGTTAGTGCCGAGAGCTGCGGCGTGGACACGCCTGCAGACAGAGCAACCATTCCCCAGTCTGTCACCATTTTCCCCACTGTCTTCTGAACACTAAGGTCAAATGGCATGCCCACTGTTTTCTCTGAAGCACAGTCTATGTCATTCCTTTAAATTCCCTGCCTATCCTTTGCGTTTGGAGACATTCACCGACTCGGCTGAAGCCAATCACGTATGCAAGGTGAGAGGATACGTGGGCAAGATTAAAAACAAATCTGAAAGCAAAACTCTCCCCTGGTAACCACAAAACAGCTTCCTATCAACATTGAGATGCCTCATTTATATTTTCTTAACATTTATCTTTGTGCGGAAAATATTGGCCTTCCGAGTGAGCCACTTGGGAAACTTTTATGGGGAAGTACAAATATTTCTGGTTGCTGTGTCATTATCAGTTAATTACCAAAAGCAGGCCCTGAAGAAGGTTCCAATTACAGTAGATGGTAGTAGCTATGGTTCCTTTCCCATTGAGTCGGTAAACTCAAACAGCTTATAGGGCCCAGCAAGTAAGAAAAATAAGTCAAATGCATCATCATCTTAAAAACTAGTCCACTTGATTTTTTACTTCCTATTTGTAACAAGCATATGAGATATAAAACTATTTCTTAGCTCTAAGAAGAACAATGGTGCAATCAGGATGACAAAGGACAGCCAACACCTGGCTGCTGTCTTGGGAAGTCAGGAGAGAGAGCGAGGGGATGGGGACCTGGGATGCAGGGTGCTGCCCTGTCTAGAGGGAGCGGCTGCTCTTCTGCTGGGGCCGATGAGACCCAAGCAGGAGCGTGGGTCGTGGGTTGGCAGATGTTTCAGTTGACAAGCAGAAACTGTCTTCTGATGAAATGTGGCAACAGATTAGTAGTCTCTTTTAAGCACCATGCAGGCCAATAGTGTACAGAGCAAACCAGACAGCTCTGCAGGCTCAATCTGGCTCTTGGACCATCCAAAGTAGAGGCAAAAAGTGCAATGTCACCCTCATTTTGAGAGTCAAGAAACTAATCACCAGGTGTCTTCTCTACACAACTTTTCTTTTCTCTTTGTTACGTGCAGGAAAAACAGAAGAGTGCGAGATTCTACGTTATAAGAAAGGGCAACTGAAGTTCTCTTTGCTATTAGCAAAGAGTAGCTAAATACAGGATTCTCTGCCCCTTAAAAGAGCACCCAGGGGAAAATTACTTTAAGAGGCTTTGGGACACCAAGCTGGCTTGAAGCTCCAGAGATGGACACATGTTCTGGGAAAGATTCCTGATGCCAAGACAAGAAATCAGGGCAAATTAGAAAGAAAATACTCTACTCAAAGATGTTTAAAAATCTAAACTAACAGATAAAGTTTAGTAAGAATTCCTGGGCAATTCTTTCTTATACGGTTTGCCCTACAGACATGATAAACTTAATTAATACCTCCCAGGTTTAACCATTTTAAACAAAGTATTCAAGTGTTGTGGGGATTTTTTTCTCAAATAAAATATGAGATGCCATGGCTATAATTTAGTTCTCAGATAAAAACTATATCTCCATGGTAAATTATGGGATTGAGCTACACCCCCCCGATCTGGTTCCTGTTACCTAAGAAAAAACAACCAACATGTAATGGCAAAAATTAAATAAATAAAGTGACTGCAAACACTAAGCTGATTGTTATGGCTTTGAAGATCTAGATTAGATTGTTTTTAAAAACCCAATTTATACTTTATATATATATAAAATATATACATAAAATATGCCTTTAATATATATATATTAAAATGAAGACATTTTCCCAAGTGACCTCTTTATTTTCTTCCCTAATCCTATTTTTTCCCCAAATTCTGTCCCTTAGTCAATACCCTGGTAGTTTAAAAACATACACCTCCCCCTTCCCTTTATAGGGAATTTTATTTGCAATATATAAGTAATCTATTTTGATATTATAAAATAGTGATGAGATACAGAATAAGATTGTGGAAATCAAATAAAATAGCAAGGAAAATGTGGAAAAATTTGTATTGATAGTAATCTGTTGAAAAAAGAGACATTAATCATGAATTTTGAGCTATGGTGGTCTTCTCAGCTAGCTGTTCTACAAGGAAACTCAAGAACTGTCCTGCTCTGTAAAGAGAAGAAACAGGGATTCTTGTCCAAGAAGAGTTTGAGCTTTGAAATCTGAAGAGCAGAAAGTTCACTTCTTCCCACTAAAGTGGCTGACATGCCACCATCATTCTCTGGGAAAGATGCTATCACTCTATGACCTGGGGGAGATGAAGACAGAATACCAGCTTTAATGAACGCTGGAGGGGAGAAAAGGGCCAAAAATAAAGAGTATGCAATTTCAGGGCCCAGGAGAAGGATCAAGAAGGCAAATGCAAGATCAGATCAGGGCAGTGGGAAGTCCAGAAGAATTTCTGGAAGGCAAACAGGCAAGTTTCTTTAGTGGGACATTTATTATTTCATCTGCCCAGTCTTCTCCTTCCCTCTGTCATCAGCATCCTCCACTGTTTGGGGTCCTGCCCTACTCCTTCTCTAAAGCACGGGCCAAAAGCCAGTTTTGCACGGCCCTCGCAGTGACTGGTCCAGGTGAGGGTCCATGATGCAACCCAAGTCCGTGCCCAGCCTTCATCACCTTGGCCAACAGACAGGCCAAGGAAGTGGGCACATAAGCAAAGTCCAGGCAAGTGGAGCCCCTCCTTCATACTTTCAGAATTGGAACAAAAGGAAGAGGGCTCATACCCAGGAGACATGAGCCCAAAGGACATCCAGTAACCATGAGGACAACGGATCTAGAAAAAGATGCCTATAGATGAGAGAAGCAGAGGTGGGAGATGAGGAACAGCTCCTAATGGCAATGAGACTCTGCTGCTAGTCCCAGAGGCACTCAGAACTGCCACAGCTCCAGAATTCCACTTCTAGTTATCCACTTCTTCCTTAATTCCATGAGCTTCCCAGTATCCTTCCCCCAAACTCTCCTGTTTTACTTATACTAGTTCACTTGCTTCCAAAGAAGGTAGGTCTTAGTCTGCTCAGGCTGCCATAACAAAATACCATAGACTGGGTGGCTTAAACAACAGAAATTTATTTTCTCACCATTCTGGAGGCTGGAAAGTCTAAGATCAAGGTTCCAGCAGGGTTTGGGTTCTGGTGAGTTCTCTCCTCCCGGCTTTCAGACGGTCAGCATCTCGTTCTGTCCTCACATGGCCTTTCCTCTGAGTGTATTTGGGGTCTCTCTCTCTTTCTCTTCTTATAAGGCCACCAATCCTATTAAATTAGGGCCCTACCCTTATGACCTGATTTAACCTTAATTACTTCCTAAAGGCCCTAGCTCCAAATATAGTCACATAGGGGGAGAGTTAGGGCTTCAACATGTGAATTTGGGGTGTGGGGCACAATTCAGACCACAGCAGTAGGACCCAGAAGCAGCTATTATTCAGCAGAAACATCAAGTATCCTGGAACCAGAAGGGTTGACTTTGAGATACACGCCCAGAAAAAAGTTAGGCAGACTTTGGGAAGGTATGGAATTCCTTCTTTAACCACTGCCAAACCAATCCTGCCGCAGAAAAGATGTTTGTTTATCATTCACATTCAATTCACAATCTTTAATTCAGCATGAAGTTTCCTTAAGTTCACCTCCATTATTCTCATCTGTAATCTTTTATTCATCTTCTAAGCTTTAGTCTTCTCTGAGGATATTAAGGTTTATATAATTGGCTTTTGAAGCAGACAAGCCAGATTTACTTGAATAGTGACCTATGTACACATTGGAGTTAGACCTAATTAAACCCTGGATAGATTCGTTAGATTTGACAGTATCCACCAGAGTTGGAAGAATTCAAAGATCCAGTCACGGAACTATTGATAGAGATGTGCTGATAATACATAAAAAGATCCTGCCTTTCCTAAAAGGCAGAGGATCTCTCCACCCAGAAAACACTGTTTAGTCTGGATAGCATAGTTCATCAAAGACAGGACTAAAGAAAGCTTTGGTAATCAGACGGAGGATAGAACCCAACACGTGCAAACTGGAGAAGTAGTGTGGGGTGGAGGTGGGGGCAGTGAGAACCCAGCTATTCCAGAAAAGTAGCTTGATCCTTGCCATTCAGTAGCATAGCATTTGGTCTTACTCTCACTGCTGGATCTTGGGATGCAGTCCTCATGTTGACTAAGAGTGAGGGTTAGGGGAAAAGGCAGGGAGTTGGGGTGGGCTGGCTTCTTCTTGTGGCTTTCAGCAAAGTCCTACAAGACAGATAAACCCAGGCTAGAAATGGCTAGTCTGAGATTAAAGTGGGAAGAAAGAGGACACCTTCACTAAGAGAGCCCCTCTCATCCTGAAGCCCATAACCTAAACTGATGAGGAATTCGTAACTGTGGCCTCGGGCTAGATCTCCATGGTTACTAAAGCAGAGACCTGGAGGGAAGTCAGCATGTTCTTGAGGAGCTATGCTGCCAATAACACCTCCAAAGCAACCCTCAACCCCCAGACTCACAACTAATAGAGTGGGCTGTGACAGACCACCAATATGATAAAGGAGATGAGTCAGGTTTATATGAGGATCATCTAAAAGGATTTTTTTTTTTTTTGTCTGAAACAACAAAGGTTGTAAAGAGTCTAAGAAGAAGTTTATAAGCATAAAAATTTGGATGGGGAGATAGATATTTCCTTACCAAATCCCAATATACAAGGGATGATGAGCTGAAAATATGAAAAAGTTTGTTAAATCATGGATGAGAGGTCCCTCATGACACTTCTCTAAAGTTTCAGAATCTACACACCACTTGGTGTCACCATTCAAAACTTAAAACAAGACTAGACTGACCATGGCTGTCAGCCAGGAGTAACTCTCCTTCTCAGAAGAAGACTAAACAAAAACATGTAAGTGCAGAGGGCAATGACAAGCTCTGATGCTAGCAAATATTTGGCCCTCAGAGCAGAAGCTCTGTGCTGGCAATTCAGGCTTTCCTTACAGAAGCAGAGAAAAGATCTCAGAGTTAAGAACTCAGGTCCTCAGAGAGGGAAATCACTCTGCAAACCCAGGAGCATGGTGTCCACCGTCGTCCTAAAAGTGAGATAATTAGCATTTGTCCAATCATCTTATGTGACTCCCAAAATATGGGACTTGAACACTGGTGTTGTGGGAGGCAATTTTACGTGGTACAAGGATGTAGCAGTAACACCAAACCAGTGCTCCACATGCAATCTGCTCTCCACCCCTCCACGCACACTAAGGAGAGAGCCTCAGATCTGGGTCAGAATAACAACTGTCCAACTACTCCTCCTCCTCTTCCTCCATAACAAAAGGAGACAGGAGTCGGGATCCCAGCCTTCTACAGGCAACAGGATCTAAAAGTTAATAACACTGGCTTTGCTTTCATCCTGTTCACTTTTATGTTTACCTGATATCTGTAGCAAAGGCATTGATTTTCAATTTACGGTAGTGCAATAAAATTTCTTTTTTAAATAGATGCATTTTGAAAAAGTGAGTAACTTTTTATAAGGTGTGTAGGCACAGATGGCAAAAATCATTAAGGTGGACTGAAGTTTGGGAAACATGAAGTTAACTAAAGAAACTTTTGTTTCTCTGCTGATCTAACCTGTTTTATTTCTGGTCTTGGGGAACTGTACTATACTTTTTATTGGTCCAGATGCAGAATTCTAGAGTCCCAACTAGTTATAGTAGCAGCTTCCTTTTATAGTGCTGTGACAAACATGATGTCATGTGACACTCAAAACAGCATCCTTGGGTCAACTCAGAAATGTTGTTACTACCTGTGTACAGGTGAAGAAATTAATATTCTGGGAGGATGACCAAGGTCACAGGTCTAGAAAATAGGTGCTGTGGATCTTGGTACTTCCTCTCTGATTCCTGGCTCAGGACTCTTTAGCCTACATCTCTCAAGGATATTCTGTTTTGTTTGTTTCTTTTTCTGAAGAAAATTAAAACAAGATGCAGAGATTGTTAACATTGACCTACAACAGACCTAAAGCGGAACTAAAATGTTCCTTCCATATTAATATTCATGAGCCTGCATTCTTTGAACTTGCAGACTTACACAAACACACACGTTATTGTAAAAAATAAAAGGGCATATACGCACAATCATGACATTTGACAGTCACAGTTAAGGCCACCCCAGGGCCTCTGGCACACTCTGCTGTGTGGATCTGGGAGATGGGTGCAGGAGAAGAGCAGCACTGTGGGAACTCTACTTCTCTCACAATGGTCTCAGGTTTAGAGAATGGCTACAGAAAGGAGATATCTATACCACTGGCTTAAGGAGAAGGTGAACAGGTCCCTAGAATCCGAAATTCTCCCCTCATGACAGACACGACATATCATCCATCCTGCCTTTTTGGTCTCGGCTCTACTACTCCCCCCTTAGTTCCTTCCACCTCAGACTCACTGGCTTTCCTTCTGTACCTTGGATCCATCAACCTTATTCCCACCACAGGGCCTTTGCATTTGCTGTTCCCACCGCTGTGGACAGTTCTGTACCAGATCTTTGCACGGCTGCCTCCTTCTCATCGTTTATGTCTCAGATGAAGCGTCATCGCAAAAAAGCCTTCTCTGTGCCTAATGCTGTTGCCCCCCCCTTCCTCATCACTCCCTGTCAGAATTACCCTGTGCTATTTTCTTTATATGATTTACGGCCGCCTAAAACCGTCTTGTGTGTCTGTTCACTTGCCTCATATCTATCTCCCAAACCAGACCGCAGCCTCCTCGAGAACAGGACGCCCTATCTCCGGCTCTCTACTCTCACCCCCAGTGCCTGGCACACAGCAGGTGTTAAGAAACACTAGGTGAATGAAAACACTCACACACACCCACACACAAACCTCTCCCCCCAGATATTATCACCATTCCTTCAAAGAAGCAAAAATGAGAGCAAAGAAACCCTACATACCTCGTTCGTGAAGAATCCATGTCCAGCACCAACTTAGCTAAGTGTTTCCTCTGTTTTTGAATATTTGGGATTTCCACCTGTGGTTACAGGAGACAAAAGGCACAGTCGAATTGAAGCTTGAGCTAAATTCTGAAAGAACTATTGACAGCCACCCAAGAAGTTTGCTAGAGGTCTCCCAATCCGTACTTTCAGATGAAATTCTTGATTCCCTTTCCCGAGCTAAACTCTGCTCTTTCTTCACTGGCCATGTGCCAGGCCCACCATCAACCCAGAGCATCTCAGAGGTTCTGTGCCCCACTGCTCACTCAGGCCTATTCTCATCCCTGCTATTACCCCTACCAGCAAAAACAGGGGCTCAGTCACCTCTCTCTCTACTGCATAAGGGCCACAAGTGGGGAGAAAAGCAGTCAGATCCGACACACAGACCTAATTCAAAATGGACAGCAGAAGGATGAAGACCACTGGTCTCAGGAGACCTGAGGCTAAGGGGAATGTAATTAGGATCTATTTTTATAGAAATAAAGTAAGATTTTTTCCAAAGTAAATAATGAATAACCATCGCCACGGCTTTTCTCAGCTATGAAAAGTTCTTCCATAGTGGTTGTATGTGGACGCTCTTTTTATATTTTTATTTCTAAAAATGACTTAACTGAACATTCCAGTGTAGGATTTTGGTTCCAGGCCCAGCAAAAGTGGGGCAGGATGTGAGAATTTAAAAGGAAAATTGGCCGTAAAGTAAACCAAAATCATCTCAGGCTGCGGCTTTTATATAAGGAAAAAATGTGAAGAAGATCCAATGTTCCATGAAGTGCTTTCTATTCACTCTTGTAAGCAGGGTGAGTAATGTACTGAGTGTAACAGCTTCCAATAGGAAGGAGAAGGATAATAGTCCCTGGGCACCCGGTGTCACCACAGAACCAGGGCATCTTGTTCGTACAAGCAAGTCACACACCCAGCTCAGACGTGCCCCTTGGGTTTGCTTCTGGCTTTGGCTCGGACCCCAGACCACATTTATGAAAAGCAGAGGGCCTCCCATGAATGTTCTAGGCTGGAGGATGACCTGTAAGAGGATGGCATCTGAGAAGTCTAGAGCCAGTCTATATCAAAGCACCATATCTAAGATCTTCACCTTAAATACTCTTAGGCACTTAGGTAATTATTTACCCAGACATCTGTCCCAGAAATAGCACCAGGGGATGTGAAGTTTCAGAAAGGAAAGGAAATCAAGCATGGCCTAGGGAAATGCCATCCCATACGGTAGCCTCATGTGGCTATGTCATTTTAAATTCAAATGAACAAAAATTAAACAAAATTAAAAATTTAGCTCCTCAGTCACACTAACCACATTTCAAGAGCTCAGCAGACACAGGTGGCTAGTGGTTACCAAACTGTGCAGATGTCGAAGATTCCATCATTGCAGGCAGTTCTACGGGACAGTGTTGACTAGGTGTTTTTTCCACGCCCCCCCATATCTGCCATCTTTAGCAGCACCGGCTGGGTTTTATGACCAACTGAAGGCAATGAGAAGGAGGTTCAGGGCAAATAAAGTCCCCCAACCAGTTCTCTTCTTACTTGATAACATTTCACTTCGTTGAAGCTAGCAAAATTGTCGCACAGACACCAAGCTTTCTTTTTAAGGAAATAGTTTTATTTAGTGTCCTTTATAGCCCAAAGAGAATGGACTTACATAAACTGCAAGAGGCCTTACAGAGTCTCTTATACACGGGTCCCCAGTCCTGCATGGGGGGGGGAGGCGGCTGTTCATTTCACTGAAGACGAGATGAGTGGAGGGCAGGGGTGGCAATAGCTGTCGAGACTCTGGTGAGGAAGGAGGTAATGCTGCCAGCTTTGCACCTTTACCCACTGGAATTTCAAGAGAGAAGAGTGTGGTGGGAGAATGGGGTGGTGAACAGCTGAAAAGGCTGCCATATTGGGGAATCTTGACCATGCGGTTGGGTAGTAATAATCCCCGATGAAAAACAGTGTCACAGAGCAGGGTGAGGTATAGAAACAATAATGAGGCTGGAAGTAGACGGACTAAAGGGCCCATGGTGCTGTCCTTCCCTGCTCAAGTAGGCCTAGCCTCATTCCCGCTTCTTACCTCAGCCAGTAAAAACAGGGGCTCAATCACATCTCTCTCCACTTGCAATTCAAAATGAATCAGCTCCTGAGCCAGCTTGTCCTCTGTCTCTCCACAGAGTTTGAGCATCTTCCTGCAACAGAAGGGGAAGAAAACACACTGAATACCCTAGAAAGCAAGATGTCACCTGTGTCATGCTGTCATCACCTCTGGCTGAGTGAACTTTCATGAGACAGTGTTAATAAATTGGTGGATTTCCATGGTGTCCCACTGACCAACTTGCTCCATCCGCTTTCATTTCTGAAATTGTCAGTTTTTTAAATCATGCTGAGTACCTACTGTGTGCTTGTGGTAAAAAGGGACACGTAGGGAAACATGACAGAGATGGGGAGAGAACAGACAGACTCAAGCATGCTCAATCCACAGGCCCAAAAAGAGCCAGTGCTTCTATCTCCCCTGAGAGCACTGGAGAAACCAGCTAAAATCGATGCATGAACAAACTAACATCTTCAAACACATACCAAAACTCAACTTTATAATAGGCTCTAATAGAAAGAAAACTCTTTCTCTTAAGCTATGAAAACATTTAATACAGAATGAGTAGACAACTATCCGTTGGAAAATCGAAGTGGAAAAATCATTCCAAAAGTTGACTAACAATGAGCAAATAAAAGACCTGAAGGAGTAGAAAGTTACGTCATATTCCTAGACAAGAGATTATAGTATTTCAAAGACGTTAATTTTCCCTGAATGGTACACAAGCAGTTCTCCCTTGCATGGTACTGTTAACTGAAACTCCCGTAAAAAGTGTTTACAAATCAATAAAAGTATGAGAAGAGGTAATTGTTATTCTAAAGTTAGTATGTACTTTTCTTGTCCATATTTTTACCCTTTTACCACATATGTATGTGTTCATGCACAATATATAATACTGCTCCTTCACCCAGTTAAAAAAGTTTACATCAATGGTTTCACACTGAACTTCTATTATTTGCTTTTTAAATTCATCATTATCTCTGGGGCTTATCCATCTTGACACATGCAGAATTAGATCACTTTGCAGTACAGAATTCCATTCTATGAATATACCATCATTTATTAAGCCTTCCCATAACTAACAATTTTTAGCTATTACATGCAGTGCTGCAGTGCATATGCTGTGAGTCTCTTTCTGCATGCGTGAGAATTCTTCTGTGCAAAGGAAAGAAGATATGCATACCCTTAACCTTACTAGATATTGCCAAATTCATCTCCAAAGTGACAGTACTGACTTGACTCTCAAACGAAAGTTCCCATTGCTCTACACTCTTGCCAACTCGTGTTACTGGTAAGGCATTTAATTTCTGCTGAACTGGTGGATTCAAAATATTATCTGATTCTGGTTTTAATTTGCATTCCTTGACTACTGGTAAGACTGAGTATCTTTTCATGTTTTGGGCCATTCAGGATCCCTCTTCCATGAAGTGTCTATTCATAGTCTTTGCCTATTTCTGTATCGGGATCTATTTATTTGAATTTATTTGTAGGAGTTCTTTATTTACTTATAGATATGTGTGGATGTAGAACAGACTCCAATTCTTCTTCATGTGTGCTGCAAATGCCAACTCCCAGGCTGTGGGTTTATCTTTGTACCTTTTTAATGATGTCTTTTATCTGATTCTTCTCGTACTAACTCCATATTTCTACTGCTACTCCCTACTTTTTAAAATTTTTAGCATTTGCTACTGACTCTCAACTACAGAAAATGAGAATTTAGCTATATTTACATTTCCCCTTCCTCCACGTATTTGTATCAGTAAATGTTTAGTGTTGACACTACTTTTTGACTCCATATGCTGTTCGGAGTTAAGCTGGGTAGTGTATTATGATAACTGGTCTTCCCTGCACACTTAGTTGTTCTCTCTGGAGTTCATAACTGCCTTGTTTTGGTTTGCTTGTTTAGTTTTCCACGTACCTGACTGAACCCAAAATCCTCTGCCACTTTTCTAATTTGTCTCTTAAGATATTGCACCACACTTGTTGTGAACGAACTTCATCTTCTTGAATTAGCCTCTCCCAGACCTCTGTTAATCTAGATGGAGTTTTCCTTCCATCTCTCGGCACAGCTGTCCTCCTGCAATCTTCCTTCACCATTTCCTGGGATTCTCTCTCTCTCTGTCCTGAGTTGGACATCCTGTTTCCTATATCCTTTTTTCTATATTCCTATTCCTTTCTTTCTTGGTCACTCCTCCAAAATGGAGCACTCCAGGCTTTAGCTTTCCGAGAAAGAGTGTGAGGGGAGTCAATTTTTGAGACCTTGAATGTCACGACATTCTCCTCTTCCTTCACGTTGATTGATAGTGAGGCAGGATATTGAATCCTATGCTTCACATTCCTTCAGAATTTTGAAGGCATTGTTCAAGAGTCTTCTAGCTTCCATTATCGCTTTTGGCAAGTCTGGAAGCATTCAGATTTCTGACCCTTTGTATGTGACAATTTTTTCCTCTAGAAGGTTGTAGAATCTTTCATCACTAGTACTCACTGGTGGTGACCTCCAGCATAGGTTTAATTTTTTCTATTGTATTAGGAGCTCAATGGGCCCTTTCAATATAGAAACTCATGTCCTTCAGTTCTGGAAAACTATTTTGGATTTTTTTTTATTATGATTAGGATTATGATTTCTTACTCTCCTTTTCTCAGAATTCCTGTTATTTAGGCCTAAGACTTCCTGGATTGGTCCTCTGCTTTTCTAACTTTTCTATTTTCTATGTCATTGTCTTTTTGCTCTCTTTCCTGGGTGATTTCTTCAACTTTATCTTCCAAACCTTCTACTGAGAATGTCCTATGCTTCTTTTGTATGAGCTCACTTTTGATTTCTGAATATTTCTTTCCTATAAATATTTTTTAATTAGTATCTTATTCTTTTGTTTAATGGATGCATTATTTTCTCTTACCACTTGAAAATATAAGTGAAAGTTTTCCTGAAATCTTCCCCTCCCCCACGCACTACCTATTTCTTCCCGATTGTTTTGGCATCTAGGTTTCAGGTTAGAGACTTTCCTCCAATGTCTGGTGACCTTTGGTGCCTGTCCGTCTTCAAGGGTGAAGACTATAAAGCTCAGAGTATGTGAGTGAAGCTCGTTAGCTATGAGCTGGTCTGCAGGATGATCTAGCTGGGCCACTCACTGGAGCACTGCCGCTCCAGTGTCCTGGTATCTTTAGTTCATTCCTGTTGGGCTGGTCAGATTCCCCAAAGAAGGCTCTTCTAATTTGCTTGCCTAGAGGGTAAAGGCCTGGGAGCCACATGAGTGGGGAGGGGGAGCTGAAGAGTCTCAGCATTGGTATGCATGAGATCATTTAATTCCCTGTAATAAGCAGGACATTTACATTCCACTGTGCCCAGTGTCCCCAGTCTACGGATGCTCTGTTTTACCCCCTCCAGAGAATAAAGGTCCAGACTTCTACTATGCTTGGAGGCAAGGGATAAGAGTCTCCCAGAGGTGTGGGTAACGGCTGGGTTTGAGTGATCTAAATGGCACCTGACTAGCTTTCAACCTATACTCTTCACGTTAATCACCACCCCACCCCCAAAGACCCACTATTCCAGACATCCCTGGTGCTGCCAATTCCTGAGCCTTGTCAGCATTTCATGGTGTAAATGTGTGGGCTCTCTGCATATCCCCCTTCTAGCTGGAGAGTCAGCTCTCTGGGACTTGCTAAGTCAGTTCCCAGTCAATCATATGCTTTACAGTACAAAAAATGTTGCTGCTCTTGTCTTCTCTCCTGTGTTTCCTGTCTTTATGGGTTTACGTCTTCTAAGAGAAGAAAATCTCTTTATTGTAGTGGATTTGGGAAGGGAAAAAAATTAGACATGTGTGTACAGTCTGTCATCTTTACCTGGGTGTCCTCCATCCCTTTAATTTCAACCTTGCTGTGTCATCACGTTTTAGGCGTGTCTCTCAGAAAGAGCACACAACGGGATTTCACCTTTATCCACCTGAGATTCTCTATATTATAAATGGTTGAATTTATTCCACTTACATCTCTTACAATTACAGATAGATGTGCATCAATTGCTATTACCTTTTATTTTTTGTCTTGTTTTCTGTTTACTATGCTTTTCTTTCCTGTTTTCTCTTTTAGTCCCTTCTATGGGTTTTTCTATTTTATTTACTTCCCTTTCCATCCTTTTACTGGTTTTGAAGTAATAAATTCTATTTCTATCCTTTCTGTGGTTATTCATACTTTTCCAACATGCACACTTCATTTTAAATTTAAATGTAGTATCTTTATCCTCCTTTCAAACAAGATAAGAGCTTGAAATACCAATTTTTTTTCCAATGCTTCATGTTACTATTTTCTAGTATTTTAGTTTCACTTTGCTTTAACGCCCCCCAAATTAATCACTGTCACATTGTTATTTTTTAATTCAATGTTTATTTATATTTCTTTACACTGAAGGGTAGCAGAATTTGCCACCCCAAAATATACCACTTTGGCATAAGGATTATTATTTTGAGCTGAAGGCAACCGAGAAGAAGATACAAAAAGAGCTCTCTGCCCTGCCCCCTATTTTCCTAAAAGAAGGATATAAATTTGTAAAGGTGTCCCCCGTCCCTTCTTTACCAGGAAGGATAGGAGTTAATTACCAGAGACGACTCTAGACCCTTATCAGCCCAGAAAAGGCACCAGAGAAACCTACATTACAAACCTTACTAATTAGTCTTTATCTTCCATTAGTGCTCTCATATATTTGCCTTCCCACAATGTCACCCTAGAAAATCAAATTTCTTTTCCTTTGTCTTGTCACTTCTCTAAAAATTACTGTTCTTTTGTTAAAAATGTTATAGAAGCCCAAGTTTTAGCTACCCCTTGGAGTTACTCATCACTGAGTTCTCCCATGTATAGGCAATGCACATGTTAATACAATGTGCATGCTTTTCTCCTGTTAATCTGTCTTTTGTCATTTTAATTTGCAGTGCCCCATTAAGGAATCTAAGAAAGGTGGAGGGAAAAATAATTTTTTTCACCCCCTACACCACATTTACCAAATTTTATGCTGTCTTGCTACTTGCATTGCATTCCCTTCTTCTGGACATAATCTATTTCGCATAAGCTTAACTAGTTCTTTCAGTGAGAAAGTGTTCTTGAGTTCAGTGAGTTCTTCAGTGTTCAGTGAGAACACACGAGCAGTAACTTCTCTAAATCTTTGCCCAAAAATATATTTATTTTCCCCTTATTCCTGAATAATGATTTAGTTCATTGTAAAATCTAGGTTTCCTATATTTTTTCTCAATACTTGAAGATATTCCTCCATTATTTCCTGACATTTATTTCAGCTAATGAATAGTCTGTTTTCAGTCTAATTGCTCTTCGTATGTAATTATCTTTTTCTCTGGTTGACTTTAAATTTCTCTCTTTTTCGTTAATAATCTGTAGTTTTTACTGCAATGTGCCCAGGGATGGATTTCTTTTTGTTGATCTCAGTCAGGATTTTTTGTGCTGCTTAAATCTAAAGACTTACGTTTTTCTTCAAATCTAGAGAAGAAAAATTCAACCATAACTTGCTCTTCTCTCTCTGTTCTTCTTCGCGAACTTCTACTAGACCTAACATTGCACCTCTCCATTCTATCACCCACGACTCTCCATCTAACAGTGCTACATCCTTCTCTCTTGTACTTCTTTCTGTTCATTCTAGGTGGCGACTCCAGATGTGTTTTCAAGTTCACCAGTTCTCTATTTGTGTGCAATTTCCAGTTTATCTCAATTAAGTTTTTAAATTATCATAAGTATAATTTGAATTTTAAAAAGCTCTATCTGGTTTTTCTTTGATTCTGCCTATTTTTTTTTTCATATTGTTTGATTCTTTTGTCAAGGATTTTTTGACTTCATTAAATTTTTAAATTCCATCTTAAACATAATTACTTTACAGTTTCTTTCATATTGTCCTATTATTTTTAGTTCTTCGGGTACTGATTCTCCTACTGATTGTGCCTGCTGAGTCTCTCCCATGATGATTCTATTTTTAGTTTGTTTTTCTTGTGAGCTCAAAATCAGCAAGGGCTGTTCTTCTGAGAAGCCTATAAGTTCTGACATCTGACATTGAGAGGTTTTATATTTGCTTCTGCTGGAGCCCTAGGGATTTCAATTGTCCTTCAACAGTTTTATGTTAATTTCTCCACTTGGGAGTTGCCTCGCTGCAAAGACAGTAGGACTTCAGGCCTGGGGTTCTGATTTCTCACTGGCAGCCTCCTCTTCTTCTCCACCCAGCCCCCAGCCAGACTGCAAGCGGCCTCAGTGGCCCCCTGAGGAGCCCCAGTCCCCTTTTCATGGGCGGGGACTTACCTAGATTTGGCACAAACCCATGCATGGTATCAGCTTACCCAAGAAGTGTGTCATCTCCCAGGATAGCTGACCCTTCCATCAAACACTGAGCCAGTGTTGTCAAAGGCAATTTTTTCTGAAAACGAAAACAATGTTGTCATGAAAACTACTTCAACTGTCACCCAGCTACTCTCAAATAGCAAAAAGTCAAATACTTGTGTAGATACTATACTAGCTAAGAAACAAACTGACTTTAAAATATGTTTAAAACCTAAAAATTCATGGGATACAATGATGGGTTAGAATAAGAGATGTCAAAATTCAGAAAATTAAAACGGAATTAAATTTGCCAGTTTGGAAAATAATCCTAAGGTTTTCATGCTGTACTTTAAAATAAAGTGGGATGGCAGCAAGGAAAAAAGAGAAAATTTCAAAATTATGTTAACAAAGATTTGAGCAATGCTTTAATTTCCAAAAATCTCCTGAGAAAGGTATTAGCCCCATTTTATGAACAAGGCAGCTTATGGTCAGGAAAGAAAGAGAAAAGTGTTCACATACAGTTACAATGCAAACAAACTAAGCATCAAAATAAAGGCATACTCCAAAAAAGATATAAAATGGCCAAAAAACACATGAAAAGATGCTTAACATCATTAGTCATTAGGGAAATCCAAATCAAAGCCACAATGATACCACTTCACATCCACTAGGATGGCTACATAATATTAATATATTTTTTAAAACTACACGCAGAGAAAATAAGTATTGGTGAGCTTGTAGAAAAATTGGAAGCTCATGTTTTGCTGGTGGAAATGTAAAATGGTGCAGCACTGTGAAAAAGTTTGGCAGTAGTTCAGTATATAAAATCACCATATGGCCCAGCAATTCTACTCTTGGGAATATACTCAAAATAACTGAAAAGAGGTGGTCAAACAAAAACATGTGCATGAATGTGAAAAGCAGCACTATTCACAACAGCCAAAAGGTGGAACAGCGCAAATGTCCACCAGCAGATGAGTGGATAAACAAAGTGTGGTATATCCATACAATGGAATATTATGCAGCCATAAGAACAGATGAGGTCCTGATACATGATACAACACGGATAAATCTTGAAAACATTATGCTAAGTGAAATAAGCCAGGGTATATACTGTATGATTTTATTTATATGAAATGTCCAGGATAAACAAATCCATAGAGACAGAAAGTAAATTAGTGGTTGCCAAGGGCCAGGAGGAGGGGGAATGGGGAGTGATTACTTAATGAGTATGGGGTTTCCTTTTGGGGTGATGAAAATGTTCTGGAACTAGATAGTGGTGGTATTTGCACAATATTGTTACTATACCAAATGTCTCTGAATTGTACACTTTAAAATAGTTAAAATGGTAAGTTTTATGTTATATGGGAAAGAAGGGAGGGAGGGAAGAAGGGAAGGAAAGAAAAAGGGAGGGAGGGAGGAAGGCAGGAAGGCAGGAGCATGCTACTACAGGAGTGTCGCATGACCCACTTTCCCTCCTTACCAAGTATCGACAAGCCTCTCCTCACTGAGCCTACACCATCCAGCACACCCTGAAAACAAGGTAAGAACTGCTAGCACATCCTCAGGTCTTCTGGTCCACACTGCCACACAGATAGTTCTTCAAATGGAGAGAGACAGAACTACACCCGGCCCACAGCCTCTTGTGTTAGTACGTAGAGAGCTTCAGCTGTAATTCACTTACTAATCCAGTACTTGTGGACTGCCTACACAGGCACTATACCAGTGGTGAAGAAGACTAGACACTCTCACGGAACTTATAGTCTAGCGCAGGGAGACAAATAATAAGCATGGAAACTATGAAGGCGATCACTTCAAATAGTTGGAAGTGCTACAGACAACAGAAAGCAGGATAATGGGTAGAGTGCGCAGCAGTGGGGTCTGGAGCTGTGATGAGGAAAGACCTCTCAGAGGGGTGACATTTAAGGTGCAACCTGAAGGAAGAAAAAGAGTCAGCCCTGCCCCAAGAAGATTTGGGAAAGAACATTCCAGGCAGAGAGAACTGAAAGTGCAAAGGCCCTGAGGTGGGAACCAACACGGCCAGTTCACGGTCCCCAAGAAGGGCAACATGGCTGGAGCCCAGTGAGTGACAGAGAGAGTGGTGGGAGAAGACGGCAGAGGCGAGAGAGGGTAGGGCTTTGTCAGCCAGAGGCAGGCACTGGGGTTTCATTCTAAGGGCACCTGGGGACCATTGGAGGGCTTAAGAAGAGCATGATCAGATTAAAATAACTCAATCCTGAGACAGAAGTGATGACTTGAGAGAGGGATCACATTGGAGACATATTTTTAGGGCTCCATCCATTAGAACTTAGGAATCTAGTTTGAACATTCTCCCAGAAGACCTGTGTGCCCTCAGGTATCTCCAGGGAAGACTATGGGAGGTAGGTCAACCCCCAAGAGTGATATGTTCATGTGGTTCCCAGGATAAGTCCAGTTGGAGAGAGCCCAAGACACCTGGTGGATAAAGCCTTCAACACGTCTATAATACATCCCCCTCCCTGCCCTTAGACATGTCCACTCCACAGACATCAGATGCCTTTCACTCAAGGGATAAACTCATTACCCTATCATTTCAAATAAAATGGGACATTCTTCTTGGTAAAAATGAGACCACGAAACTCAGTATTAATACATCCAAATTTAAACACCACTTTCTTGTTGTCCTACAAAGCTATTACGTACAAGTTTCCAGAGACTTAATTAAAAGCACAGGAAACAGTATCTAGGAGAGTACCTCCTCCCACCTCACCTTTTAAAAAAAGTTATTTAAAGCACATTTTAGGAAAATGTCTGAAGTGGTTAAAAAAGATAAGAAAAAAAAAAGAGTTGAGCAGGTACAATATTTCTGTATACTCACAAAGAGAGCGTGGCATACGGTATCAGTTCTCAATCAGGGGTGATTTTGTCCCCCCGGGGACATTTGGAAGTGTCTGGAGACAGTTTTATTGTCACAATGTGGGGAACACTACTGGTATCTAGTGGGTAGAGGCCAGGGATGCTGCTAACATCCTACAATGCACAGGACAGTCCCTCGAAATAATGAACTTCCCAGCCCAAAACATCATGAGTGCCAAGGTTGAGAAACCTGGCTTAAGGAAAGGTCTTCAATCTGCAAATTCCTAAAATATCCCAACAAGGAACCAGTGAAGATGGCCTGCCCCACATGTCAGATAGTACAATCTCAGGATTGGTCAGCTCACATACAAAAAAAGCCATCGTGGTTTGTGCTGAGCATCAAGCGCCATGACCCACCTTTGGGGCAGGAAGGCAGCTTCTCTGTGTCCTTCTTCAAAATTCGACAAGGAAACACGTAAGAGAGGATCTTGCCTCTAACAGACTAAAGGGAAGTTCTAATAGCCTGGGAGTTGACACCCTCTGGAGAACTATATCCACTGGTAGGTGAGTGGAGCTTTTCCAAATATGGAAAGAGATTATTCCAATTAGTCCTGTCAGTGAGTCAAGCAGAAAACTGTCCGTGGGTGACTAAAGGAATGGAGGTAAAGATCCACAGAACAAGAACAGCCACTGAGGACTACGAGTCTGATCAGAGTCTGGAAGGGAGGACGGCAAGGGGACAGCCAAGTGTCTGTTCTCCAAAATTCACTCTGGAAAAACCAGTTTGAAGTGATATGACTAGAGGGGCCCTCCTCCTGAGCCAGGGGGACAACATTATTTTCCAGTCATTTCTAGTCACTCAACACTCTCACTAATGATTCTGAGATGCTCTTAGGTGGCAGAGGGTAGCATTAAGTGACAAAGCACCACAAAATTCAAAAGTTATTCCTGTTTCAATTGCCTTTTAATTCTCAAAATTTTAACATGGAAAATAACCTGTCTCTATCATATCTATCTATCTATCTATCTATCTATCTATCTATCTATCTATCTATCTACAGCAAACGGATTAATTAATTCTGAGTAGGAAATATACGCATATGGTACAAAACTCAAAAGGTGCTAGACGGTTTACAGCAAAAAGTCTCCTTCCCATTCTTAACTCTCAGCCACACAGCTCCTCTCAACAGAGACAATGACGGTGACCAGTTTTTTGTGTATCTTCCATAAATATTCTAAGCAGATCCAATTACGTGTGTGTGTGTGTCTATTTTTAGTGGACACGTTTTTCCCACAAATGTTAGCACTATACACCCTACTCGATGTCTTCCCTTTCCTTTTCACGTAGGGAGAGATCTTTCATGCCAGCTCCTATTGTGACATATAGACCTGCCTCATTCTTTTTTTTTTGTAAATGGCTACATAGATCAATGAATGAAGATGACAAAGTTTATCTAAACAAGTTCCCTAATGATGGCATAACCGTCACAAGCCAGGGCCTGTGCCTGTGGCACAAGTGACTCTCACGAGGAAGACTTCCCTTGAGGAGAGAGGTGAGGAGAACGCGTGCTTGGATTCCAAGGGCGGGAATGGGGGGTTAACTGAGTAAAACCTCAGTGGAAATTCATGATGAGTTTTCATTTGTCTTGATGCTTTAAGAATCAGGAAATCAGAAGGAAGCCAACAAGTGAAAAGGGGAAGGAAAAAATGGGCTAAGGTGGTACACCTTCATGTCAAAACGGGGGTGGGGGCAATCCGTAAGAAAAGGCAGTAGAAAGTAAGAAGCTGATGGACTGTAACTCACAACAGACTACACACTATTTCTATTTCTAAAGACATTCTCTGAGACAAAGGAAAATGGAGGGCTCCGTACATGCGGGGCACTACGTCGATCTCATTTAACCTAACACCTTGCCTGTAACCGAGGTGTCATTTGCTCTCTGCCCCACATTCTGCTCATCTCCACTTCAGGTATAAGAATATTGAGTCTTAGAAGGATGAAACTGCCCCCAGATCTGGAAAAGCTGCTGAAGTTTGTTCCCTCAGCTGACAAGGATCTAAGCTGAGAGTCACCTAATACTCAGGTGAATATTAGTGCCCAGGTAAAAAGACCTTACTTAGCAAGCCTCACCCAGGAGGCCAGCGATTTTCCTGGTCAAAAAGAAGCTATTAAAATAAACTTTTCCCTGATTCTAGAGTACTGACAGAACCTCAAGAATTAAGGGTAGGGAAGTCAGAACGTTCTAGGATTTGAAGTTGCCAATCTGACTGGTCTATTGACTGTTCTCTCTAAAATGACATTAGGCATAAGCAACACAGTTTGTAGGATAGACGACTGAGACAAAAAGTCTATTCTAACATTCATTGTATTCCCCAGACACACACACTCCACATCCTCCATTTGTGAAAACTGCTGTCTACTATTATCTAATTCCAAGCCCAACCAATTCTTCTGTGGCTCATCTTTACCCCCACAAAAGACAAGGTTCAGACTTGTTGCTCAGGGCTCAGTAGTTCTCAATGGTCATTTTGGCCTAAGAGTGGGGCCATAATAACAGTAGCAGGTTATCTTTCTTTAATATTTACTTACGTTAAGCATTGTGCTAAGCATTTACATGCATTACCTCACTAAACTCTCAAACAATCCTATCGGGTAGAAATTCATTATTGTCATTACTATTTTCCAAATGAAGAAACCAAAGCATCTAGAGGTAATTGACTTGCCCAAGGTCAGGTATAATCAGGAAGCAGGACAGCTGTACTTCAACCCCAGATAATCAGATTCCAGAGCTTAAACTCAGAACTATCATGCTAAATTGCTTCTGTACAGAACAGGGAGGATTTAAACAGGCTCGCTGATATGTTAGGCAGCTCCCATGCCCAAAATACTTATGGATCATCCATTCACGACAAAAATTTATTTTTAGCATTGCTTACCATGTGGCAGGCCCTGTTCTAGGCATTAAGAATACAGTCAATGGAAAGACAAGATCCTTGATCCCATGGAGCTCGCATATCAGTGATGAGGATCAGACACATGAGCAAATGAATGATCACAATGATTTCAGATAATAACATGTGCTATGAAGAAAATAAAATAGGGCAATGTGATTGGGGGAGGGAGGGAGCAAACACGTTAGGTGGTAGGAAAGCCACACTGAGAAGGCGACACTTGAGTTGAGAATCGAAAAAGAAGAAGTTGCTGGCCTAAAATGCTGGTTAAGAATATTCCATACGGAGGGTAGAGCAAGTGCAAAGACCCCAAGATAGATAGGAGCTAGGCATGTTCAATAACAGGTCAGTGCAGTTGGATAATGATGACTGAGGGGAGGAGACTGAGAGCTGAGCTCAGAGATGCAGGCAGAAGACAGATCATTAGGGTCCAGGGGCCAAGGTAAGGAGCTTGGATTTTATTCTACAATGGGAATACTTTGGTGGGATTTAATGAGACTGGCATCATCTGATTTCCATTTTAAACACTCAGCGTGTTGTAGAGAATGGATTACGAAGGGGGTGGGGGTCAGAGTGGAGAGCAGAAGACCCGCTAGGAACCACTGTGTTCAGGCAGGAGATGATAGCTGCATGGACTAGGGTGGGTTCTGTGGAAGCAAATGGAAATTCTCTGAAGGAAGAGCCAGCAGGACCTATGGAAAGACTGGATGTGGGGTGTATGGAAAGGGAAGAATAAAGGATGATGTCTGGGAGTTAGATTTAGCAAGTGGGTGGATTTACAGAACCATTCTCGACTTCTTTGCTTTCTTTGCTAGATCCTCCTCTTGTTAGAGCTTAAAATACTGCAGTTCCTGGGGTTCTTGATTGAAGGGTCATTTGTCTTCCCACTTTGTATTTTCTCCCTACGTGATCTCATCAACCCCCTTGGATTCAAGTGTCACTCAAGCCAGGGACCTTGAAACCCCACCCCCTTCCTCATACCCCACATCCATTCCAGTGCCAAGTCCTGGATACTCTACTTCCACTACCTACCACATCTTCCCATTTCTCTGCC
This sequence comes from Ceratotherium simum simum, assembly GCF_057802395.1. Lineage (NCBI taxonomy): Eukaryota > Metazoa > Chordata > Mammalia > Perissodactyla > Rhinocerotidae > Ceratotherium > Ceratotherium simum. The sequence continues at coordinate 6,233,283 of NC_141915.1, forward strand.
TTCACTGTCCCCATTGTACCTTATTTAGACTGCTCCCATATTTATCTGACTGTCCCTTACTTCCCCCATAGCCGCTGCCCCATTAACCCATTCTTCACACAATCACCAATAACTGATCACCCATATGATCACCAGTCTAATTATCCTGCTCCTGATTAGAACACTGGCTTCCCACAGCTCTTAGGGAACAAGTCCAAATCCTTACCACGGCCTGCAAGGTGAGATCAGGCCCCTGCAGCCCCGTCTCACGCCCCTCTCCTCATCATCCTCTATTTTCTAGCCACTCTGGCCACCTTCATGATCCTCACAAACACCAAACTCCTTCCTCTGTCTGGGAACTCTGCACGTCGCCTCTTGTCCTAGAAGCACTCGTACCAGTTTTGGTGCTGCCACCTTTTGCTTGTCCTTAAAGGCCACTTCCTCGTGGAAACCTTCACCATTTAATCCCTAGTAAGCCACTCCTCTTAGCACGAAGACATTATCTGAGTAACTAATAAACTCTGTGTGTGATGCCTGCTCCCCTCTAGACTGAGAGCTTCCAGAGGACAGGGATCCTGCTGACTGTACTCAGCACTTGGCATATACATTGCCTCACATGGCAGACTTGGTACTTGCTGAGCATTTGTTGAGTAAAGTAGAGAGACACTTTCATATGCTAACAGTGCATTTGTTGAAATGACTTCCCTATGAGAAAGAAATGCAAGGATGGTAAAAAAATCAAACATTTTCATTATACTGAGAAGTTTTAAAAACCTATGAAATAACCAGCTTTTAGCCTGGACTAAAGAAGGTAAAACGGAAACTTAACTCATATCCTTTCTATTCTCCAACCCACATAAGGAATACAGTTTAACTCAGGACCCACCAAATAATACTGCTCTGGTCCCTGAGATAGTGGCAACAAAACCCCACTTTTCTGCCCACCTCCATGTGACTGCCAGCCCCAGCTGTCGGGGCCAAACCTTTAAAGGTGTATGATAAAAGGTTTAGTGCTGGAAACTGTAATTAAACTGCTAAAGAGCTAACGAACCTGTTAAAAGAGAAGTGACGAAAAGCAACAACTTACATGTGCCCCAATACAATGCAGAACCCTGCCTAGAGACCCAGTCCTGATGCGAGGGCCCACACACTCACTTCAGCTGGCCTCACTCCCTCTGCGAGTTCATCTCCTGATCCCCTCTTAACACCCAACTTTCCAAGCTGGTTGTTCACTGGTTTCCCCACCCTCTCTTCTATTTTTTTTTTTTTTTTAGTTTCCCTCTTTTTATCTCTTTTTCTTTTCACCCATTCCTTAGATCTTGACACATCTCCTTACCTAATAATCACAAAGAACCGGGCATCTATTTCACTATTAAAGGCAATTAATAAGTGTCGTGTTTCTTATTAAATCTCTCAATGGGCTACTTTAGAAAAAATTGAAAAAAATGTATTTGAATCTTGGCCTTGGAAATTTTTTTCCTGCAGGTCTGTGATTGTTAAGTATTCAAGTAGCTCTTCGACCTTCTTTTCAGCCAAATCATTTATTCAGCCATATGAGGATAAGGAAAGACTGATCAGCCCAAGAAATCATTGACAAAATCAGGCACTTGAATCTGCGACGCGAGATCACTGATCTGTGCGTGCTCAAGCACCTACACAGTCCAACACAGACTGCGTCCAGGTCAACTAAACAGGTGCCCAGTTTACACGTGAATCACTGCAGGGGTGTGGCTGCAGCCCTCAGGGACCACCAACAGCTGCTGCAGGTCTTCCCTGCTAACAGAAGCCAGATTGTGTGTGTCCCACTAGGCGAAGCATGGCCAGTCATGGCAAACCCACTTCTCTCCAACACATATTCACCTCACAGCCTCCCTTGCAGCTAGGAAAACAGGAAAGAAATTCTTCTGGGCAAGGCTTTTTTTTTTCTCTCTAATCAAAACAAAAAGAGTATGCAAAGATAGTTCATCCTCTCACCACCCTCACATTGCCTGCCTTTTATGTGGTTATGTAAAGACGTGATGCCTGGAGCTGCAGCAGCCAGATTACGACTATAAGGGGAAGCTTGAGCACTGCAGAAATTCTGACCCAAAGCTGATGAATATACCGTGGGAATGGCTACTTCAGACATCTTAAGTGAAATAGTAAGTACCTTTTTGCTAAAGTCACTATTAAATCAGTATATTAACTATGTCTTTTACTTTCTGTATTCTGAAGGACTGCCCCTCCCAGGGTTAGCCAACACCTGGGGATACTAAGCAACTCAGCCATGAGTGTGCCTTCCAAATGCAAACCAACCAATCCAGAGCCCACAGCCCCATGATCTCCTTTGTGGGAGCTCTCACACTCCAGGCCACCATCCACCTTCCCTAATCACCAGGTATCAGACAACTAGGGGCATCCTCTGTGCCCCAGAACCTGCTGAAGTTATTCAAATCAGCCCATCCTAAGCCTGCTTACCCTGCCTCATCCATTCCTTCCTGTAGAAACAAAATAAAGGCTCTTGCCCACATCTTCCCCCCTCTGCCTCCTGACTGACCCTGGTGCTGCTCCCCAGTGTAGCCCTGCATGGCCTGCCCCCTCCTTTGAGGAACTGTGGGTAACAAACTATCTTTCAATGCCAATCATCTGTTAATCTGTTTGCCTTGCCATGTCTCAAATTTTCTATTAATTCACTGTATTTTAGAACACTCAGGGAGCAAAATGCCTCCAACTGATATAATCTGCATGACTCTCAATCCAATTAAAATCCTACAAACCTAGGTAAATTTATCTTTTCCCAGAAAAATAATGCTAGTAGTAATCAACCTACCCACACTAAAGCCAGTTTCAAGCCTCTGGTGAGAACATTCAGATGATACTCTTGATTCCAAAATACACTGTACTGTAGACCAGTTATTCTTAAAACAGTGCTTCTCGGTACAAAAGAAAGGAGGTGGGTCATAGGCAGGCCTGGCTGCAGGCCCCCCCCTCGGAACAGCTCCTGGAGTCCCACATTAGACGTTTATTTGATTAAAGGGTTTCGTGTGTAAAGCAATTTTGCAAACTCTCCCTTTAGACTGTTCAGGTTCCCCTTGCTGAAATTCCTGAAATACACAGAATTATTTCCATAGACATTTTCCAAAGCTGTGAACATTTTATTTCTACCACACATAAGTGATTCCTGCTGGGAATATTAAGGAAGAAGAAACCAGAGCCGGGGAGAGAGAATGGAATGACTGACGAAGCGAGCAGAGTAGGTTCCTGTCCTGCAGCATGAGATGGGGTGAGGTATCAGGGCACATCCCACGGCAGTCAATAGAAATGAAGCCAGCATAAGCTGGGAGGGCTCAGGGAGACCACACGGAAGCAGAAGCCAACACTCCAGGTCAGAGAAACCAGACAGACACCAAACAGGTCGATTATAAACTCAAGGAGGGAAAAAAACCTAGATTGCATCTCCCCTCTAATAAAGCGAAGTGAAAAGTCTAAGAATATCTTTTCATCTTCAGTGGAGTTGAGGGGGGTGCGGGTCAAGAGGGAAGTAAGCTGCCACGATTATTTACCCCAAAGACTGTTCAACGGAATTACGTTATGCAACGGTTGTCATTACTAATGTAGGTTCCATACAAAGACATTGAGGACCTTTATTTAGCAGACTACTGTTTCGTTAGAGTGAAAACAATTTTCACAGGGGCCTTTATAGGTCACTTATAACCTCCAAAACCACAGTATAATTTTTTTCCATGAAATCTTAAGATACTATTGACGCAAATGGGATCTATGAGTGAGATTTGAAGCAGGTAAGAGAAAGGGTCAAGCTTCCTAAAGGTGGGATCTCAAGCAGCCCCTGCAATCGTCCCGGTCACCCTGATCTGGGAGGACAAGGAGAGGGAGGCACCTTTCCTCAGACGGGGTTAAAGGGCAGGAAGAGGTGGAAGGGGCCACACTACAGAAACACACCACAGGTCAGATGGATTTCTCAGACATAGAAATGGCTGTATAAATAGCCACACGGCCCAGGAGTGGGACCCCTGTCGTTAGGAGGTACGTTTTAAGCTGCCCAGGGCGAGGAGGGCACTTACGGAGCGCTTGTCAGCCTCTGCTCCTTGCTGGCCCTGCAGACACGCAGTGAGCTTCTTGTGCGTGCTGTGGGAAACCTGCTTCACCAGCTCCAGGCGCTTCTCCACCTGCAGACAGAGCAGCAGGTCGTGTCACTGCGTGAGGGCAACATCAGGAGTGGGGTCATCAGTCTGGACAATCGTGGGAAAAAGTCTGAGCCATGTTTCTGCAGAGACAAGTACTGCCAGGGAGAAACAGCCAGCGCTGGAGAGCTGCAGCGGGGCGATCGCAGACTCTAGGACTCTCCGCTGACAGGGCAGTGAAATGACTTGAAATGTCTCCTGAAAAATCTTACCTGAACCGGTATTCAAAATGCCAGGTACTATCGTAAAGGATAAAAAGCCATGTCTCTAAATAGATTGCATGAGGAGTAGTCTGAGCAGTTTAAACAGCATTGGGCATGGCTTAGTTTTAAAAGGGGAGACAGCTTGGGCATCTACGAGCTAAGGGCCAGCAACAATCTTACCTGAAGAAGGTCTTCACTCAGAACTTCAGTCTTTTCTGCCCTAAAGAGAAAATTGAGAAACAATCAGTAAGAAAACTAGGAACTTAGCTTCACACTTGTTCCTCATTCTCTTCACTCATGGAGAGATTAGAAAAACAGAGACATTAGTAGCAGAAATTTCTAACAGGAGATGATACAAACAATACTGGAATTTACCAGGAACCTTAAGTTACTGCACTCCAGCAAAAACATGGCAAACGAGATACTCTGAAGGGTCCCCTGCTGCAGACGGGCACTGGATGAAGGACAGCAAACCCACTTTGTTTGTTTCCAGACATTTTCTTTTTTAATTAACAGAATTAAGCAGGTTCCCACACCCATACTTCTTGGCCTCCCCCCAAACAAATAAGCAAAGGTCACAGAAATCTGAGTAGGGATCAATAAACAGCAAACAAAGAGACAGCACTGAGTCCCGGTGACAAACGCAAATGCCACCACTGAGATCTGCACCCAAGTGTCAGCCCCGCCAGAAAGCGGGGGGTTTGAACCCGAGATTAACATGTCGAGGGTAAGAACTTGGATGCTGGCTAAAGTGGTCCCAACCTGTGAGCAACCCTGCCTCACATCTGGGAGAAGGCAGATCTTCTTTGGAGCAAAGCAATTCATTGCCTGTGGATTCTCAGAGATAAGGTTCAGTCAGAGATTTCTCTCACACTGGTGTTTTTTTTTTCTCTCTCTCTCTCCTTTCTTTTTCACTCTCACACATACAACCTGCAAATTCACATGAAAACAAATCACCAAGATTAAGAGTACAGAGAAAGAAGAAACAACATGTATAGAGCCTGAAGAACTTCACAGATTGGAATTATCAAAGACTGCAACATATGCACGAAATATTTAAAAACAAATGATACATTAAAAAATCAGAGGACATTAAAAAATGAGAGGACTTCTGCTTCTGGGAAGATGGAGTGAATGTGTTTTACCTATTCCTCTAAGTACAAACAAAATCTCAGGAACTTACATATAAAATGAACATAAGAAAATTCTGAAAGGTAGAGAGAAGGCAGAATGGCTAAGCACCCACAGATCCAAGGAATAGCATGACAGGGAATTTTTGCTTCAAATATTACAGACCTGGAGCTTAAGAAGCTGGTGACCTGAAATACCAATGGATGCAGACAAAACAAGGCCAACAAAGCCTGGTCTCTGTGGCCAAAGGACCAGGAAAGGTGCAGCTTGGAAAGACAGAAAATCTGTAGATGATAACTGCTCACTCCAGCCAAACACCACAGAAAAAACTGTTGTCCTACCCCACTCACACCAGCAAAGGCTGAGTAGACAGCCTACACTTCCACCCTTGCCAGGCTGTACACTCAACCTACCCCCCTCCCCTCAACCAGTGCAGCAGTGTCAGAAAAGGATGAGCATGGAGCTAGGACATTATCACTACTGGGCAGTGACAATGGAAACCACATGGGTAGCCTGGACATCCAAACTCACCTGGTGGTGCCAAAGAATCCCGCCCCCTGCCCACAGGGGTGGTGTCACAGGAGGCCCAGTGGAGAGACAAACCCACAGGACTTTCACCAACACCCAGTGGTAACAAGGCCACCCTCTTCCACGTTATCCATGGAAGCCAAGTGAGGAGCAATAACAAGGCACTCCTACCCCTCCCACCCAGGGAGGTGTCAGTGAAGGCCTAATGGAGAGCCAGAATTTCCACTCCCATCCAGCAGTGACAAAGCAGAATTCTCCCTTCCCCTGCTGAAGTGGTATCAGAGAAACCCAGCTTAAAGAGAAAGTTTAAATAAAACCCAGAGTCTCATAATATAATACTCACAATATCTGGGTTTTAATAAAAAAATTACTCATCATACCAAGAACCAGAAAAATCTCAAATTGAATAAAAAGACAATCAATAGGTGCCAATACCAGGTTGACAGAGATGTTAGAATTATCCAACAGTCTTTAAAGCGTTCACTATAAAAATGCTTCAATGAGCAATTATGAACATGCTTGAAACAAATGAAAAAATAGAAAGTCTCAGAAGAGAAATAGAAGATAGAAAGAAGAACCAAACAAAAATTTTAGAGCTAAAAAACGCAATAATGTAAGTTAAAAAAATCTCAGTGGATGGGTCAACTGCAGAATGGAGGGGGCAGAGGAAAGAATCAATGAACTGGAAGAAAGCACAATAGAAATTTTCCAATCTGAACAACAGCCCAAGTAGACCAAACAAACAAATAAACAAAAACAAACCCTCAGGGACCTGTGGGACTATAACAAAAGATTAAATATTTACGTCATTAGAGTCTCAGAAAGAGGAAAAAAAGCAGGCAGGGCTGAAAAAATGCTCAAAGAAATAATGGCTGAAAAGTTTCCAAATTTGGCAAAAGACATAAATACACATATCAAAGAAGCTGAGCAAATCCCAAACAGGATAAAGGCAAAGAAATCCTCACCAATCCTCACAGTCAAACTTCTGAAAACTAAAAACAAAAAAGTCTTGAAAGCAGCAATAGAGAAATGATACCTTACTAATAGGAGGAAACAATTAGAATTACAGCAGATATCTTATGAGAAACCATGGAGGACAGAAGGAAGTGGCATACCATTTTTAAACCACTGAAAGAAAAGAAATGCCAACCTAGAATCCTATATCAAGTGAAAATATTCTTCAGGAATGAAGGAGAAATAACAACACTCACAGATAAAGGAAAATTAAAATTTGTCATCAGCAGGCTTGCTTTAAAGAACTGCTAAAGGAAGTTCTAGACATAAAAAAAAATGGTAAAAGAAAGAACCTTGAAATATCAGAAAGAAAGAACATGGTGAGCAAAAATGGTAAACACAAGTCTTTCTTTCTCCTCTTGAGTTTTCTAAATTGTTTGATGGTTGAAGCAAAATTTATAATAATGTCTGATGTGGTTCTAAATGTATGTAGAGGAAATACTTAATATAATTATATTATAATTGGGACATAAAGGGAAGTAAAGTTTATAGATTTCACTCAAACTAGTAAAATAATAACATAGTAGATTGTGATAAACTATGTACATATAATGTAATACCTAGAGTCACCATTAAAAAAGCTACACAAAGAGATACACTCAAAAACACTACAGACAAATCAAAACGTAGACTAACCTACAGAAAAAAAAAGAACACAAAGCAAAAAAAAACAGAAAGAAGAAACATAAAACAAAAAATAAAATGGCAGACTTAGATGTCAACATATCCATAATTACATGAAATGTAAACAGTCTAAATATATTAATTAAAATACAGAGATTGGCAGAGTGGATTAAAAGCATGCTGTCTATAAGAATCTCACTTCAACTATAATAATATAAGTAGTTTGAAAGTAAAAGGATAGGAAAAGACATCATGTAAACATTAATCAAAAGAAAGCAGGAGTGGTTGTATTAATATCAGATAAGTAGACTTCAGAACAAAGAAAGTGATCAGAGACAGAGAGGAGTATAATATAACAATAAAGGGGTCAATCCACCAAGAAGGTATGGCGATCTTAAATGTATATGAACTAAACAACAAAGCTGCAAAATACGTGAAGCAAAGCTGACAAAACTGGAAAGAGAAACAGACAAATCCACAATCACAGTTGGAGACTTCAACATCCCCTCTCTTAATGATTGACAGACCAGCTAGATTAAAATATATATATATCAGCAAGGATATATAAGAACACAACAATTGCATTAACCAATAGAATTTAACAGTTTATAGAACACTCCAACCAACATCAGCAGAAGACACATTCTTTTCCAGTGCTTACGGAACACATACCAAGATAGACAACATCTGGGGCCATAAAACAAATCCCAACCAATCTGAAAGAACTGAAATCATTTAGAGTGTATTCTCTTATCACAGTAGGATCAAAACAGAAATCAATAACAGAGAGAAGAAAATAACCAAACACTTGAACACTAAACAAAACACTTCTAAATAAACCACAAAACAAAGAGAAAGTCTCAAAGGAAATTAAAAAAATACTAAACTGAATAAAAGTAAAAATGCAACATATCAAAATATTTAACACGGCCAAAAGTGTTAATGCGCTGGGAGGAAAATTTACAGCTCTACATCTATATATTAGAAAAGAGAAACATTCTCAAATGAAAAAGCTAAGCTCCCACTGCAACAACCTACAAAAGGAAGACCAAAAATAAGTCCAAAGCAAGCAGAAGGAAGGAAATCATAAAGGGCAGAAATGAATAAATTTAAAACAAAAAAAATAGTTGAGAAAAATCAATAAAATGAAGAGCTGGTTCTTTGAAAAGATAAGTACAATCAAAAAAACCTCTAGCATGATTGAAAAGAAAGAAGAAGAGAAGATATAAATTATCAATAATGGGAATAAAGGGGCTAGCCCGGTGGTGCAGTGGTTAAGTGCGTGTGCTCCACGGCGGTGGCCCAGGGTTCGCAGGTTCAGATCCCAGGTGCACACCAATGCATCGCTTGCTAAGCCGTGCTGTGGTGGCGTCCCATATAAAGTAGAGGAGGATGGGCACGGATGTTAGCCCAGGGCCAATCTTCCTCAAGAAAAAAGGGGAGGATTAGCATCAGATGTTAGCTCAGGGCTAGTCCTCCTCACAAAAAAAAATAATAATAATAATAATGGGAATAAAACAGAAAATATCACTACAAAATCCTATAGATTTCAAAAAGATGTCTTTGAACAACTATATATACGTAAATTTGACAACTGACATGAAATGGACTCATTATTCAAAAAGCACAAACTACCTAATACACATACAAAATATAAATACATCACAAAAACACATTATTCCCAATATAAGGCAAATAATGTGAATAGTCCTATAACTATTAAGAAATTGAACATGTACTACTAAAAGTCTCAAAAAAGATCTCGAGACCCAGAAAGCTTTACAAGAGATTTCTACTAAATATTTAAAGAAGAATTAACACCAATTCTACATAATCTCTTCCAGAATACAGAAGAGAACACTTTCCAATTCATTTTACGAAGCTAGTACTCCTTTGATACCAAAACCAGACAAAGAACAGTAAAAAAAAAAAAGAGAGAGAGAGAGATAACCATAGACCAATCTTCCTTGTGAATATAGATGCAAAAGTCCTTAAGAAAATATTACCAAATGTAATTCAACAATATATAAAAAGAATTAATTACCATGACCAAGCTAGATTTATTCCAGGGATACTATTCCAGGGATCTGAAAATCAATCAATATAATCCATCATACTAACGGACTAAAGAAGAAAAACCACGTGATCATATCAATCGACATAGAAAAAGCAATTGACAACATTCAACACCTATTCTTGGTAAAAACTCTGAGAAAACTAGTAATAGAAGGGAACTTCCTCAACTTGATAAGAAACGTCTGCAAAAAAATAAACCTACAGTTAACATTATTCTTAATGATGAAAGACTAAATGCCTTCCCCACTAAGACCAAGATCAAAGCAAGTATGTCTGCACTTGACACTCATTCAACATGGTGCTAGAAGTTTGAGTTAGTGCAATAGGCAAGAAAAGGCAACAAAAAGCATATAGAGGTGAAATGACAAATAAAAATGTCCCTATTTGCAGATGATATGATTGTCTATGTAAAAACTGCCAAGGAATCTACCAAAAACATTCCTAAAACTAATAAATGAGTTCAGCAAGGTTGCATGACATGAGGTAAACATACAAAAAGAACTTTATTTCTATACACTAGTAATGATCATATGAATATAGAAATTGAAAATAAAATACCACAGACAATTGCTTTAAAAGGTAAAATACTTAGATATAAATCTATCAAAATATGCACAGAATGTGTATCCTGAAAACTACAAAATACTTATGAAAAAATAAAAGATCTAAAATGGAGAGACATACTGTATCTGTGGATTAGAAAACTCAACATAATAAAGATGTCAATACTCACAAAATTGGTCATAGATTCAATGCACTCCTAATCAAAATTTCAACAGGATTTGTTGTAGATATAGAGAAATATTCTAAAATTGATGTGAAACTGCAAAGGAAGTAGAAGATCTAAAACAATTTTTAGAAAAAGTAAATTTGTAGGTTTTACTACCTAATTTTAAGACTTACTATAAAATTAAGTAATCAAAAGAGTATGATAGCGAAAGGACAGAAAGACAGATCAATGGGACAGAAGAAAGAAAACAGACTCAGACAAATATAACCAACTGATTTTTGACAAACGTGCAAAGGCAATTCAATGGAGGAAGAAGACTTTCTAACAAATTGTGCTGGTACAATTGGACATTCATATGCAAAAAATATGAACCTTGACCCATACTTGATATCATATATAAAAGCTAACTCATAATGGATCATAGACTTAAATAGAAAACATAAGACTACAAAACTTTTGAAGAAAACATATGAAAAGATACCTTTGACCTTGGGTTAGGCAATGAGTTCTTAGATAGAACATCAAAAGTAGGATCCACAAAAGAAAAAAACAACTTGATACATTAGACTTCATCAAAATTAAAAGCTTTTGCTCTGTGAAAGACAGTGCTGAAAGAGGAAAAGACAACCCACAGAAAGAGAAAATATTTGCAGATCACATATATGATAAAAGAACTGTATCGAGAATAAAGAACTCTCCAATTCAACCATAAGAAAACAATCCTAAAAACAGGAAAAGAAATCTGAACAGAAACTTTATCAAAGAAGATATATGGATGGCAAATAAGCACAAGAAAAACTGCTCAACATCATTACCCATTATGAAATGAGATAACATTACCCGAATGAGATAACACTATTAAAATGGCAAAATAATAACAACAAAAGAATCCCCCAAAATCTGACCACATAAAGTTCTGGAGGGGATGTAGAGCAACTGGAAGTCTCACACATTGCTGGGGGTGGGGGCAATGCAAAACGGTACAGCCACTGTGGAAAACAGCTTCGCAGTGTCTTATAAACTTGAACTTATGCTTGTCATATGACCTAAAAGTCCTACTCTAGACAAATGAAAATTGATGTTCACAAAAACAAAAAAAAGCTCATGAATGTTCATAGTAGCTTTATTTGTAATAACAAAAAACTGGAAACAATCCAAATGTCCTTCAACAGGTGAATGGATTAACAACAGAATAGTACTCAGCAATAAACAGGAAGGGACTATTGATACATGCTAAAACATGGATATTTGTCAAAAACGTTATGCTCAATGACAAAAGCCAATCTCAAAAGGTTACATATATACTGAATGATTCCATTCATAGGACATGCTGGAAAAGCAAAACTATAGAGATGGAAAACAGAATACGTTTTCTGTTGGGGTTGGGGAGAGTTTGACTCCAAAGAGAATTTTTTAAGGTGATGGATTGTTCTATATTCTGTTTGTGGTGGTGGTTACACAAATCTGTGCATGTGTTAAAACTCATAGAACTGTACTGAAAAAGTGAAGTTTACTTTACATAAATTTTAAAAGTAAAAAAAAACTTTTTTTAAGATAGAACTGCAATACTAGACAACAATATCATGTAAGTCAAGGATGGAGGATGATTGGAGTTAAGTAATCTAAGCTCCTAGTATTGGATATTAGAGGAGTTAAAATAATTTTAGATTTTGTTAGGCTAAAACATGATAAACATTTTAAGGGTAGAACTAAAAGAATAGAAAGAGTATATATCTTCCAAATCAATAGAGGCAAAATAATCAAAATAAGAACAAAACCATAACAATCCACAATAAAAACTCAATAAATCAAAACAAAGGGAAAATATAGTAGTAGGTGAAGCAGTATAGAAAATAAAAAATAGAAAGCACAGAGTAGAGGAGAGGAGTCAAGATGGCGGCGTAAGCAGTCTCTGAACTCACCTCCTCCCGTGGACACAGCCAATTTACAACTACTCGTGGAAAAATTACCCCTGAGACAGAACTGAAAACTGGATGAGAGGAACTCCTGCAACAACGGACAATCCTAACTGAGGTGGAAGAGGCAGAGACTCCCTTCTGGAGAGAAAAACGCCGCCTTCACAAGCCGCCAGCGTCACGGCCACCGGGAGCAGCTCACAGGTACGCAGCCTCCCTGGAGGCGCGGGGCCCTGAGCCGGGAGCAGCCCCGCTGTGGGCATTTTGTGGACCCAGCACAATCGACACCAGCGGCATAATATCTGACTGTGCCTGCTACTAAAACACTGGGGAGCACCCCCAGAAAACCCGGTTCACAAAGAAACTAAAACTGGCTCTTAAAGGGCCCGTGTGCAAACTCACCCGTTTCAGGAAGCACCCTAAAATCACCAGAAAGAAAGGTGTACAGTGCTTTGGTGACAAGAGACTCACCTAATAGGCCCTGAGTGCATCTCGGTGAGAGGTGAGACCTCTCCAGGAACTGGGACATTGGCGGCAGCCACTGTTGTGGCCTGGTGTGGGCGTGCTGACACAGACACCATTGGAGTTCTCCCTGAGGCCTGCTAGCCCAGGGTCTGCTCCACCCGCTAGAGCACCGATTTAATCCAGCTCAGCCAGGGCAGGCAGCCCACCCTAGAGACTGGCCCCACCCAACAACAAGCCCTCAGGCAACGTGTGGGCCTGCATAGATTGGTGACTGGATTCTCTGCAGCCTGGCAACTGAGCCGACTTGAGCAGGGCAGGGTGTACACAAGGAGCGGGTGGAGAGTGTGGGGTGGTGGCAGAGTGTGTGGGGCTCCTGCCGTGGAGAGACTGGGTCCATTTGGGGAGGTCGGGGCACTCACACAGGGCAGGACTGTGTTGACTGTGTGTGTGGACCTGTGGGCGGCAGGGCTTCTCAGCCACAGAAGACTTGTGCTTCTCAAAGACCCACATAGGAGGTTTGCTCCACCTTCCAAAACCTGAAACAATTGGGTGCTCCTGTGCCTGAGGCCAGCCCCACCCAGCTGTAATCCTCAGAGAGCTGACAAGAGACCTAATAGGCTAGAGGCTTACAGCAATTGTAAGGCCCTGAGCCTAACAACCTGCCACACTGGGGGCCTACTCACTTAAAAGAAATACTGCAACACAAATGTGGTATTAGAACTTGCAGCCAACTGTGCTGGGGATCCCCACACCTGATAAAGAGACTGAAGGGCCCACAACAACTACAAGCAGCTGAGCATTACAACAGCTGGCCAGGAGCATAACTCAGCCTCCCTGGGCGCCTACAGGGAGAGCAAACAGGCCACAGCAGAAGGATACACGTAGCCCACATAGGGGTCACCCCTGGAACTTTGAGAACTGAGGGAAGCACACTGGAAGCCTCCTAAGCCATCAGTTATATAAGGTCACCTATCCAAGAGCAGGAGACGTAGCTGACCTACCTAATACGTAGACACAAGTACAGGGAAAGAGGCAAAATGAAGAGGCAAAAGAATACATTCCAAGTAAGGGAACAGGACAAAACCCCAGAAAAGGAACTAAGTGAAACAGAAATGAGCAACCTACCTGACAGAGAGTTCAAACTAAGAGTGTTAAGGATGCTCACTGATCTGGGGAGAAGAATAGATGAACTCAGTGAGAATGTCAACAAAGAAATGGAAGATATAAAAAAGAACCAATCAGAAATGAAGAATACAATACTGGAAATGAAAAATTCATTAGAGGGACTCAAAAGCAGAGTAGAGGATACAGAAGAACGGATCTGTGAGCTGGATGAAAGACTAGAAGAAATTACCCGAGGTGAACAGGTAAAAGAGAAAAGAATTAAAAAGACTGAGGACAGTCTAAGGGACGTCTGGGACAACATCAAGTGCACTAACATCCGTGTTATAGGTGTCCCGGAAGGAGAAGAGCGAGACAAGGGGTCAGAGAATCTATTTCAAGAAATAATAGATGAAAACTTCCCTAACCTAAGGAAGGAAACAGACGTCCAGGTACAGGAAGCACAGAGAGCCCCAAACAAGATAAACCCAAAGAGGCCCACACCAAGACACATCATAATCAAAATGTCCAGAATTAAAGATAAAGAGAGAATCCTAAAAGCCACAAGAGAATGTCAAGTTACGTACAAAGGAAACCCCATAAGGCTATCAGCTGACTTCTCTGCAGAAACCTTACAGGCTAGAAGAGAATGGCACGATATATTTAAAGTGCTAAAAGGAAAAAACTTACAGCCAAGAATACTCTACCCAGCAAGGTTATCATTCAAAATGGAAGGAGAGATCAAAATTTTCCCAGATAAGCAAAAATTAAAGGAGTTTGTCACCAAGAAACCAGTGCTACAAGAAATGTTAAAGGGACTGATTTAAGGGGAAAAGAAAAGACCACAAATAGGAAAAATTATCTATTTCCATGATTAGAATGTAATGGATACAAATGCACAACAAAGAGGTTAGATATGAGATCAAAAACATGAGGGAGGAGGGGAGTTAAAGAGTACAGCTTTCAGGGGCCGGCCCCGTGGCTTAGCGGTTAAGTGCGAGCGCTCCGCTGCTGGCGGCCCGGGTTCGGATCCCGGGCGCACACAGAGGCACTGCTTCTCTGGCCATGCTGAGGCCGCGTCCCACATACAGCAACTAGAAGGATGTGCAACTATGACATACAACTATCAACTGTGGCTTTGGGGGGAAAAAAATAAATAAATAAAATCTTTAAAAAAAAAAAAAAAAAAAAGAGTACAGCTTTCAGACAGAGGTCAAACTAAAGTGACCATCAATTCTGTATAGAAGAAGAAAGGAACAGAGAAGGACTACTAAAACACTGAGAGAAAAAAAAAAAGTTAAAAAATGGCAGTAAGTACATACTTATCAATAGCTACTTTAAACGTCAATGGACTAAATGCTCCAATTAAAAGGCATAGGGTGGCTGACTGGATAAAAAAACAAGACCCATATATATGCTGCATACAAGAGACACACTTCAGACCTAAAGACACTCACAAACTGAAAGTGAAGGGATGGAAAAAGATACTCCACACAAATGGCAATGAAAAGAAAGCTGGGGTAGCAGTACTCATATCAGACAAGATAGACTTTAAAACAAAAACTGTAAAAAGAGACAAGGGCATTACATAATGATCAAGGGAACAATCCAACAAGAGGATATAACACTTGTAAATATCTACGCACCCAATGTAGGTGCACCTAAATATATAAAGCAATTATTAACAGACATAAAAACAGAAATAGATAGTAACACAATAATAGTAGGGGACTTTAACACTCCACTTACACCAACGGATAGATCATGCAAGCAGAAGATCAATAAGGAAACACTGGCCTTAAACGACACACTACAACAGATGGACCTAGTAGATATATACAGAGCATTCCATCCAAAAACCGAAGAATACACGTTCTTTACAAAGGCACATGGAACATTCTCCAGGATTGATCACATATTAGGCCACAAAACAAGTCTCCATAAATTTAAGAAGATTGAAATAATACCAAGCATCTTTTCTAACCACAACGGTATGAAACTAGAAATCAACTATAGGAAGAAAATCAGAAAAGCCACAAATACGTGGAGATTAAACAAAATGCTACTGAACAATGACTGGGTTAACGAAGAAATCAAAGAAGAAATCAAAAAATACCTGGAGACAAATGAAAATGAAGATACGACATGCCAGAATTTATGGGATACAGCAAAAGCAGTTCTAAGAGGGAAGTTTATAGCGATACAGGCCTATCTCAACAAACAAGAAAAATCTCAAATAAACAATCTAACAATGCACCTAAAGGAACTGGAAAAAGAAGAACAAACAAAGCCAAAAATCAGTAGAAGAAGGGAAATAATAAAAATCAGAGCAGAAATAAATGAAATAGAGACCAAAAAACAATAGAAAGAATTAATAAAACCAAGAGCTGGTTCTTTGAAAAGATCAACAAAATAGACAAACCTTTAGCTAGACTCACCAAGAAAAAAAGAGAGAAGGCACAAATAAGTAAAATCAGAAATGAAAGAGGAGAGGTTACAACAGACACCTCAGAAATACAAAAGATTATAAGAGAATACTATGAAAAGCTATATGCCAACCAATTCGACAATCTGAAAGAAATGGATAAATTCTTAGAATCATACAACCTTCCAAAACTGGATCAAGAAGAAGTAGAGAATTTGAATAGACCAATCACCAGTAAGGAGATCGAAACAGTAATCACAAACCTCCCCAAAAATAAAAGTCCAGGACCAGACGGCTTCCCTGGTGAATTCTAACAAACATTCAAAGAAGACTTAATACCTATCCTTCTCAAACTCTTCCAAAAAATTGAGGAGGGGGGGAAGTTCCCTAACTCATTCTACGAAGCTGACATTACCCTGATACCAAAACCAGACAAGGACAACACAAAAAGAGAAAATTACAGGCCAATATCACTGATGAACATCAATGCAAAAATCCTCAATAAAATACTAGCAAATCGCATACAACAATACGTTAAAAAGATTATACACCAGGATCAAGTGGGATTTATTCCAGGGATGCAGGGATGCTTTAACATTTGCAAATCAATCAACGTAATACACCACATTAATAAAATGAAGAATAAAAATCACATGATCATCTCAATAGATGCAGAGAAAGCATTTGACAAGATACAGCATCCATTTATGATAAAAACTCTGAATAAAATGGGTATAGAAGGAAAGTACCTCAAGATAATAAAGACCATATATGAGAAACCCACAGCTAATATCATCCTCAATGGTGAAAAACTGAAAGCCATCGCTCTAAGAACAGGAACCAGACAAGGATGCCCACTGTCACCACTCCTATTTAACATAGTACTGGAAGTCCTAGCCAGAGCAATCAGGCAAGAGAAAGAAATAAAAGGGATCCAAATTGGAAAGGAAGAAGTGAAACTGTCACTATTTGCAGATGACATGATTTTATATATAGAAAACCCCAAAGAATCCACCAGAAAACTTTTAGAAGTAATAAACGAATATGGTAAAGTTGCAGGATACAAAATCAACATACAAAAATCAGTTGCATTTCTGTACACTAACAACGAAGTAGCAGAAAGAGAAATTAAGAATACCATCCCATTTACAATTGCAACAAAAAGAATAAAATACCTAGGAATAAACTTAACCAAAGAGGTGAAAGAGCTGTACACCGAAAACTATAAAACATTGCTGAAAGAAATTGAAGAAGACACAAAGAAATGGAAAGATATTCCGTGCTCTTGGATTGGAAGAATTAACATAGTTAAGATGTCCATACTTCCTAAAGCCATCTATAGATTCAATGCAATCCCTATCAAAGTTCCAACAACATTTTTCACAGAAATAGAACAAAGAATCCTAAAATTTATATGGAACAACAAAAGACCTCGAATAGCTAAAGGAATCCTAAGAAAAAAGAACAAAGCTGGAGGTATCACACTCCCTGATTTCAAAATATACTACAAAGCTGTAGTAACCAAAACAGCATGGTACTGGCACAAAAACAGACACACAGATCAATGGAATAGAATCGAAAGCCCAGAAATAAACCCACACATCTATGGACAGCTAATCTTTGACAAAGGAGCCAAGCACATGCAATGGGGAAAAGAAAGTCTCTTCAACAAATGGTGTTGGGAAAACTGGATAGCCATATGCAAAAAAATGAAAGTAGACCCTTACCTTACACCATACACAAAAATTAACTCCAAATGGATTAAAGACTTGAATGTAAGACCTGAAACTGTGAAACTTCTAGAAGAAAACATAGGCAGTACGCTCTTCGACATGAGTCTTAGCAACATCTTCTCAAACACCACGTCTGACCGGGCAAGAGAAACAATAGAAAAAATAAACAAATGGGACTACCTCAAACTAAAAAGCTTCTGCACAGCAAAGGAAACCATCAACAAAACGAAAAGACAACCTAACAATTGGGAGAAGATATTTGCAAACCATACTTCTGATAAGGGCTTAATCTCCAAAATATATAAAGAACTCATGCATCTTACCAACAAAAAAACTACCAACCCAATTAAAAAATGGGCAAAGGACCTGAACAGACATTTCTCCAAAGAAGATATACAGATGGCCAACAGACACATGAAAAGATGTTCAAAATCATTAACTATCAGGGAAATGCAAATCAAAACTACAATGAGATATCACCTGATGCCCGTCAGAATGGCTATAATTAACAAGACAGGAAACAACATGTGTTGGAGAGGATGTGAAGAGAAGGGAACTCTCATACACTGCTGGTGGGAGTGCAAACTGGTGCAGCCACTATGGAAAACAGTATGGAGATTCCTCAAAAAATCAGGGATGGAACTGCCATATGATCCAGCCATCCCACTGCTGGGTATTTACCCAAAGAACTTGAAAACACCAATTTGTAAAGGTACATGCACCCATGTGTTCATTGCAGCGTTATTCACAATAGCCAAGACTTGAAAGCAACCTAAGTGCCCATCAAGGGACGAATGGATAAAGAAGCTGTGGTATATATACACAATGGAATACTACTCAGCCATAAGAAATGATGAAATCCAGCCATTTGTGACATCATGGATGGACATTGAGGGTATAATGCAAAGTGAAATAAGTCAGAGGGAGAAGGTCAAATACCGCATGATTTCCTTCATTAAGTAGTAGATAATAACAACAATAAACAAACACATAGGGACAGAGATTGGATTGGTGGTTACCAGAGGGGAAGGGGGGAGGGAGGAGGGTCAAAGGGATAATTCGGTACATGTGTGTGGTGATGGGTTGTTAATTAGTATTTTGGTGGTGAACATGATGTAATCTATGCAGAAATAGAAGTACAATGATGTACACCTGAAATTTTTACAATGTTATAAACCAATGTTACTGCAATAAACAAAAAATTAAAATAAATAAATAAATCAATCTCAGGAAATTAGAAAAAAAAAAAAAAGCACAGAGTAAAACAGTAGACATGTTCAAATAGATCATTAATAAAAATGTACTAAATATGCCAGTTAAAAGCTAAAGATGTTCAGCTTAGAAATTAAAAAATCTAGCTCTATGCTAATTATAAGAGCTGTATCTAAAACATAAAGAATCAGAAAAATTGAAGAGAAAAAGAGGAAAAAACACATACCAGGCTACTTCTAATTAATATTTTATCCACATTGGCCCAAACAGACTTTGAAGCAAAAAAATAAATAAATAAATACATTATAAGGGAGAGACGATCACAATACAATGATAGAAAAGTTTAACTCATCAAGAAGCTATGAGAGTTCTGAACTTGGGTACAGCTGATAAGAATCACCAAATACATAAATCGAAACCAACAGAACCTCAGGGAAGCCCTGAAAAATTTATCATAATGGAAGACGTCTTCATTCCTCTTTCAATTAATGATAGGTAAAGCAGAAAAAACATTAGTAAAGATATTGAGGATTTAAAACACATAAATTAACAGGATTTATTTGACAGAATAAATCCTATCTATCATGGAATTCTAAATATAATCATTATAGAATATAAATTCTTCTCAGGCACACAGGAATTGCTTTCCAAAAATTTACCATTTTTAGCCTATAAAATACATCTCAACAAACAACAAAGGATAGATGCTACACAGATGATGTTCTCTGACCTCAATGCAATTTTAGTTGAAATCAATAACAAAAAAGTTAAAATAAAAAAAAATTGGGAAAATTTAAAACAATTCTAAATAGCTCATAGGTCAAAAAGAAATTGTGTTAGAAATTTAAAATATTTAGAATTTAGAATGAAAATACTGCATATCAAACTTGTCAGACAGCAAATTGATACTAAAAATACAGTAATTCAGAAGCTTATATTAGAAAAGAAGAGAGGCTGCAGGAGCTGGCACAGTGGTGTAGTGGTTAAATTCCGAGCGCTCCTCTTCGAGGCCAGGGTTCTTGGGTTCGGATCCCAGGTGCGGACCTACACCACTTATCAAGCCATGCTGTGATGGTGACCCACATGCAAAGCGGAGGAAGAGTGACACAGATGTCGGCTCAGGGCCAATCTTCCTCAAGCTAAAGGGGGAAGACTGGCAAGAGATGTTAGCTCAGGGCCGATCTTCATCACCAAAAAAAAAAAAAAAAGAAGAGAGGTTGCAAATACTTGAGAAGTATAAGTATAAACGAATAAACATCAAGAAATGAGAAGAAAGACAATAACAAAGGGAAGAAATTAGTAAAATAGAAAAAAATCATATAATGGAATCAACAAAGTCAAAAGTTAATTCTTTGAAAAGACTAACAAAATAGCAAACGTCTATAAAATTTATCCAGGAAAAAAAAACAAGAAAAAAAAAAGAGAGAAGGAACAGATAAACAGTAATAGGAACTAAAAGTGGAATATAACCAGTGATACAGAGATTAAAAAGATAGATAAAAGTTATGAACCACATTATTTGAACATTTAGACTAAATGGCCAAATAGCTACAAAAATTAAGCAAGCCAAAACTGACTCAAGAATTAATAGGAAGTCTGAATAGTCCCATAAATATTAAAGAAATTAAACCAGTAATTAAGTACGTTTCCAATAAAGAAAACAGAAGATCAAAGATGTTTAACAGGCAAATTTTCAAGAAATGTTTCTTTCCAAACTTTGTTGTTGTTGTTAGCAACACGATTCGATTCTGACTTCTAGCGACCCTGTGTACAGCAGAGCAGAACCTGCCCAGTCTTTCCGAGCCATCCTCTCACCTTCCAGCACTATATCAGACAATGCTCTGCTGCTATGGGTTTTCATGGCAATTTTTTCAGAAGTGGGTGGCTAGGTCCTTCTTCCTAGTCTGTATTAGTCTGGAAGCTCAAATGAAAACTAACCATCACGGGTGACCCTGCTGGTATATGAAATATCAGTGGCATGGATTTCAGCATCACACAGCCACCACAGTATGATGACTGACGGACAGGTGGTGTGGTTCCCTGACCAGGAAACTAACCTGGGCCATGGTGGTGAGAGAGCTGAATCTTAACCACTAGACCACCAGGGCTGGCTTTCCAAAGTTACTCAAACTCTTAAAAAAATAGAAAAAGCAGAAACACACTGCAACTCATTCTAAGAAACAAGTACAACTTGAGACCAAAACTAGACAAGGAAAATTATAGATCTTATATATTAACAATGATAAATTTATCCCAAACAAAATAAATTAGCACATTATGAACAAGTTAGAGTAATTGCTGGAATTCAAAAGTGGTTTCACTTTAGAAATCTGCAAGTGTAATTCATCACATTGACAGATTAAAGGATAAAATACGACGATCTCAAACATGCAGACAAAATATTTAATAAAATTCAATGCCTATTCATTAAAATTGAAAAAATAAGGAAAATCCTCATCTTGACTTTTAAAAAGCACCTGTAAAATATTATTCTTAATGGGAAGATGTTGAAAATATTCCTTTTATAATCAAGAATAAGACAACAATGCCTACTACCACTGTCTATTGAGCTCAGTATGCAACTGAAACAGAAGATTTAAAAACCGAAGAGGAAGAAACTAAACTGACATAATCTAAAAGAAATTATTAAAAATAATGCAAGTTTAGAAAGGTGGCTGGATATAAAATCAATATAACAAAATCAATATACCCAATAAATACTTAGAAAACAATTTTTCTAACATCAAAAAGACATTAACAGACAAATCGAGAGATATACTCTATCTATGGGTAGGAAGAATTAATTTTGTAAAGATATCAGTTCTCTCCCTATCAATGCAACTTCAATAAAAAATCCAAATAAGAATTTTTAAAAACAAATTTAACAAGCTGAATCTAAAATTTATATGGAAATGCAAAGACTCTAGGAAAAACACCGTGATTATTCTTAAGAAGAAGTTGGAGGAGCTTCACTACCAGACACTGAAATTTATTAAAGTCAGAGTAATTCAGACAGTATTATATTAATATTCACATTGAACATGGGAA
Source organism: Ceratotherium simum simum (assembly GCF_057802395.1). Lineage (NCBI taxonomy): Eukaryota > Metazoa > Chordata > Mammalia > Perissodactyla > Rhinocerotidae > Ceratotherium > Ceratotherium simum. The sequence goes on from NC_141915.1 coordinate 6,255,649, forward strand.
CAGAAGAGAGTGCCCAGGACTAGACCCACAAAAATGTAGAAAAACGACAGATTAGATAGAGTTGTTATCCCAGATTGGGGAAGAGAGGAGGAGAAAATGAGTTATTCAATAAGTAGTGCTGGGTCAATTGTTCATCCATTAAAAAAATGAGAGAAAGGAACAGAGTTATACCCAACACCATGCATAAAAGTCAAGTCCCAATGAATTAACGACTTAAATGTAAAAGGCAAGACATTAAAACTTCCAGAAAAAAATATATAGAATATCTTATATTTCTGACTATGGAATGAAACTTTTTAAAAAAACATAAAGAAGATTAACCACATAAGAAAAGAATAATAAATATATTTACATGAAAATTAACAACTTCTGTTACAGTGGTTGGGAAAAAAAGGTGAAAAGTCAGAAAATGGAAAAAGATACGTGTAAGAAAATATAACCGCCAAAGGACTAACATTCAGACTGAATCAAGAGCTCCCACAAGTGAATTAAAAGAAAATCAACTCTAGGGGCCAGCCCAGGGGCACAGCGATTAAGTTAGCATGCTCCACTTCAGCAGCACAGGGTACGCCAGTTCAGCTATGATATACAATTATGTACTGGGGCTTCGGGGAGAAAAAGAAAAAAGAGGAAGACTGGCAACAGATGTTAGCACAGGGCCAATCTTCCTCAAAAAAAAAGAAAAGCAACTCTACAGAAAAATGGGCTAAAGACTAGCATTCCTTAAAAGAGAAAATTCTAATGATTAACAAATATATAAAAATTTGATCAACCTCATTAATAAAAGGAATAAATGAATTAAAACTACAAAAAGACACCATTCTCTATCTACCAGTTTGACAAAAATGTATGTCTGACAACTCCAAATGGTGAAGATACGGAGTAATGGGAACCCCTGCAGATGGCTACTGTAAGTGTAAATTGTTAAAAGCATCGTAGAAAACTGTGTCATTATCTTGTACACTGGACACTCAAACTCAGTATCCAAATGAAACATCTTTTAACAGAACAACACTTACTATGTTTGATGCACACTAATATTCTCTAACACGCTCAGTAAATTGATTTCACTCTCACTAATGGGTTGGGACCTGCATTCAAAAGACACTATCCTAGAGAAACCTCCGTGCATTTACCAGGAGACATTTACAAACATTTATAACAGCTATTTTTTTTTTTGTCTAACAAAAAAATTTAGGGGAAAAAAAGGCCATCGAAAAGAGAATAAAGAAATGGGGATATATTCACAAAACGACCTACTGTACAGTAATAAAAGGTAATGAAATACAATTTACCCAAAACAACATGGGTGATTCTTAGAAGTATAAGGTTGAATAAGGGAAAAAATAACAAAGACTACTTAAATTATGATACCATTTTCATAAAGTTAAAAATCGAACATCACTAAACGACACATTGTTAAGGGATAAATACACATGTAGTAAAATGGAAAGAAAGCAAGAGCACTATAATCACAAAATTTCAAATAGTGGTTATCTCTTGGAAAGGAAGGGAGATTGGATTTGGGAGGGATACACAGGGGGCTTCAACATAATTGGTAATGATTTGTTTCTGAACACGTATATTAGGTTCACAGCTTTCTTAATGAGTTTCAGAACATATATACAAGAATATAGGTAATCTATATATTAAACAATAGATATAAAAAATTAACAAGCCTTAAGTATTAAGCATAAACTTGTATAAATGATTCCTACAATCTCACAAGACTAAAAACAAACAAAAACATTATGCCCATTACATTTTCTATATTCTGCTTAGAAAAAATAAATATATATATACACACACTGTATACCTTATACTACATATATAGATTATAAATATAAAATATATGTCATAATATATAAATATTATAAATTATATGTGTGTGTTATATATATATACACATACGTATATATATATAAACATTTTCTTTAAAGTCTTTACGACTTTTTGCTAAAAAATAAGAGCTGAGTTTCAGGGCATCTTGACAGCTAGCTAGAGCAATTACTCACATATCAATTACACGTACATTAAAATAACGAATAAAAACATTGTGGCTACATAGCTGATAAGAAGGCAATCAGCTCCCTCCTTTGAAGGAAAAGGATCTTGTGCTAGAGACAAATTCTGATCAAGTTTGTTCTCAAAAATTGGGGGTCATAAACTTATCTGAAGATCAAAAGGACTTAAGAAAATTCTAGAACACTTTTTACTTACTGGGGAAAAGACTCAATAGAACACTTTTTACTTACTGGGGAAAAGACTCAATCAATATTGAGTTGGAAGAAGCAATGGAGGTCACTCAGCCCAATTTCCCACTCATCTGAGACTTCCCTCCACCACTCCTGAAGCACTTCAACAGGGCATTAAAGACTGACCTATGGAAATTAATCTTCAAGGAAGGGAGGCAGGCTAACAGGTGATGCTATTTTTGGGAAGCCTGGTATTTCTGGCCTCACCTTTGTAAATGAAAGAGCATCATTCATTATCAAGACAATGAACACTATCGCCTATTTTCAGGGAATGACTCATTCCATAAGATGACAGGCACTGTGTAGGTGACATCTGGGTAAAAGTCATGTCTTTTTTATTTTAGTTTTTACACCAATACATTAAAGCAAAACAGAGCCTTGGCAAATTGATCTAAAAATTGTGCATTGTTCTACCTATAAGCTTCAAGAGAACAATCAACACCACCCACAGAAGTCTTGATTGTCACCAGTGTTATATATTAGCTTCTTAGGTCACAGTGGCCTTTCCCAAAATGTGTTCCATGAAAAAACAGACTCATAAGACACTCTGAAGGAAAAGGGTTTGTGGACAAATAAGTTAGGGAAACAGTGAATTCTATATTCTCCACTAACGGAGTCTCATTAAAATATTAAAGGTTCTGAGAAGTCCTGCAGCAAACAAAATGGTTTAATTTTAGCTAACCCACCATTTCCCCAACCTATAAAACGATGAAAATATGCTTCACATAACACTAATTAACAACTACATCCTGGGTACTGAATATACTTTAGGAAACGTGAAGCTGAAGGAAATCCTCACTACAGTACATCTTGACTCTGGAAATCTTCCCAGACACGCTACCTAGGAGTTCTGGCCTCATCACAAAAAGACATGTGGCTGGACTGAGAGCTAAGCAATGAGGACTTTTCAGCTGCCATTACAGAAGTCACTGAATGAAGCAGTGAGGTTGCTTTTAAAGCACAGATAGTCTCGTTACAAACTATCTTAGATAGTAAGTCACCAACTTGCAACACTCAAGAAGTTGTCAAATCCTCTTAATTTTACAGCGCTAATATTTTCAGTACCTATTGCTCCCTTTCTCTTTGCACAGTCCTCAGCTAGGCCCTACAGGGCTCAGCCCTGGACTACCACAGGATCCTTCTGACCGATGTTCCCATCTCCACCATCTTCACCTCCCATCCATCACTCACACTGCCCTTAGACATTGTTCCCAAAATGCCTCCCTGACTCCCTCTGGCCTAATGCCTAGGAAGTGTTCTGCTAGGTGCTTTACAAGCATTATATACTGCTTTAAAATGTACCCAGGATTTGTTTTAATCAGGTATGGTAAGACATGCTGACATGGAATTGACTGTCATGAAGAAATTTATACTCACAGATTCCTAGAATCAGGAGGCACAGGACACCATGCAGGGCCACACGGGGAAGCAACAGGGCCAGTCAGAAGGCAGAGAGAGTGAAGGGAAAGTGTGGGCAGCAGCCTTTACTGTGGTTTTCACAGGAAGCAGTGGGTGAGGAAAGTAAGCAATCTGAGCAGGTTTAGGATTGGATGGTTTGAATAATTTTGGTGGGCTCTGGACTATAAGGGTGGTCCTTAGTTGTCCAGTACCTGGCCCTAAGGTGATTTAGGGCAAGGAACAGTGTCCAGATTGCAGGAGCCTGATAAGAGGTGGGCGGAGGCATGGACTCAGGATGGGTTGGTTTGCACGTCAAAGATGTGCTTGCAGGCAAGTTGTTTGCTACCTCTAGGAATTAGCTGGCCCTGGCAGGGGCAGTCTGTCCCAGGTCAGTGAGGCTTCAGATGCCAGAACACCAAGAATACAGAAAATAAGAAAATATAGCTAATTCAATCACTCATTCCTTAAAAAAAAACAACCTGGCAGGTGTTATCATCTCCATCTGTTCAACGAGAAAATAAGGTTACTGTAAACTGTCATTGCCTTAGTACAACATGCCAAAGGGCAGTCCCCAGACCTACAGCATCGGCACCACTTCGGAACATAGAAATGTAAATTCTCCAGCCCCAGCCCAAACCAACTGAGTCAGAAACTCTGCGGGTCCAGCCATCTGTGTTCTAAGTAGCCCTCCAGGTGATTCTGATGCATGTTAAGAAACACTGGAGTATGGAATAAAATCTAAAATCCCTGCTCTGGGAAATCCTACTCTGAGTCAACAAGTTTCCCTCTCCAAGGTCCTCTAAACTGTCCCCACTCTTCTACTCCCAGCCATCTCCCACTCTTCATTCTGTCCCTCTCCAGCCCTGCTCTGCCTGATATTCTCTATGCTCCAGGCATACCTAACTTTCCCTTGTTCACTAAACAAGCCCCCCTGGGACTCCCATCACCCTCTGCACCAGCACAGCACGGAGACATAGCAAGCACTCTACAAATGCTTATTGAAATGGAGTGCAAACCTGGACACAATTGGACACAACAGCTCTCCCTACCCCATCTTGCTCATTGTGGCAGCCTCTGTTAACTGGCTCTCCTAAAGCCACTCTCCACCCCCGCTTCTTTGCTGCTTCCCACTACAGAAGGTGGAGGGACAATACTGCCCCAGTTTCCCCTGAAACTAGGAGTACCCATGTGACCTGGTCCTAGGCCATGAGAGAAAAGCAGAAGGGTGCCACAAGGTCATCTGAAAAAGCTTTGGTTTCCTGATAAAAATGAACAGGACACAGCTGTCAAGCTCTTTCTCTTCTTGTTTTGAATGCAGATACGATGGCATGAGTGGCAGCAGCCATCTTGTAACCATGAAGGACTGGCAAAGAAAACTGAAAAGATGTCAGACCTGATATCATTGAGTCATTGATCCAACTCTGACAACTATTTATGCCTGGGCTTGTTTTTGGAAAGAGAAACAAACTCTTTCCAAAGCCTTCTAAGTGGATTTTCTATTACTATTATAATAATATAATAATAATAATTTCTATTATTTCTATTTCTAGCTCAATATAATCCTAACTTAATATACTGGCAGCAGAGGATCTCATCCTACAACTAATTTTATTCTGAGTAAAAATGCAATTATTTGATATTCCTGAGATTGCCCATAGTTCTCCAGTCTTAAAATCACTAGAGCAATTATTAACTTTTCCCTAAAGGTCTTCATAGAATACCAAGCTGTACAGGGACACGCACCAGAGTGGGGACTGGAGAGTCATTGAGAAAGGCTTCCTGAGAGGGTGGCACTGGCAGGCTGGGTAAGATATGTGAGGCAGAAACACGGGAGAAGGTCCAAAATGGCAGAGCAACCACCAAAGGCAATCCTTTAGCAGCAAAAACGGCTATTAAATAAAGAGAATTAGGTTAAGAAGAGGAAAATTACCTCTTGGGAATTAAGGGACAAGACAGAAGTGATGAGAAACAAGTTGCAAAGTTATTCTAATGTTGGGACAAACCCGCATTTTCAAAACAACACTATAGGAGAACTGACTATTTTAAGGCACAGAGAATCCTTAAGTTAAGAAACAGAAAACATTATTAATTATTTTCTTCTGAGACCTTCAAGAAGAAAACAATACCCATAATACAAAAATAGAATGCTACGAAAAAGAACAATTAGAACACAGGAAAGACTTCTGGAAGTAAATTATAATAGAAGTTCCTGGGGGAAAAAAGATGGAGAAAAACAGAATGGGAAATTATTTAAAAAGAGAGACAGATAATAACTGGCTACAATTAACAAGACAGGAAACAACATGTGTTGGAGAGGATGTGGAGAGAAGGGAACTCTCATACACTGCTGGTGGGAGTGCAAACTGGAGCAGCCACTATGGAAAACAGTATGGAGATTCCTCAAAACATTAAGAATAGAACTACTATACGATCCAGCTATTCCACTGCTGGGTATTTATCCAAAGAACATGAAAATATGAATGCATAAAGATACATGCACCCCTATATTCACTGCAGCATTATTCACAATAGCCAAGACTTGGAAGCAACCTAAGTGCCTATCAAGGGACGAGCAGATAAAGAAGATATGGTATATATACACAATGGAATACTACTCAGCCATAAAAAATATGGAATCTTGCCATTTGCGACAACATGGATGGACCTGGAGGGTATTATGCTAAGCAAAATAAGCCAGAGGGAAAAAAGTCAAATACCATATGATCTCACTCAAAAATAGAAGACAAAAACAACAACAAACAAACACATAAAGACAGAGATTGGATTGGTGGTTACCAGAAGTGAAGGGAGGAAGGAGGAGGGAGAAAGGGGTGATTTGGCACATGTGTGTGGTGACAGATTGTAATTAGTCTTTGGGTGGTGAACACGATGTAATCTATACAGAAATAGAAGTATAATGATGTACACCTGAAATTTATACAATGTTATAAACCAATGTTACCTCAATTAAAAAAAAGAGAGACAGACAGACAGACGGAAATTTTCCTAAAGCTGAAGAGACATACAAGTACTCAAACTGTAAGGGCCTGGGCTGTAAGGAACAGAATGAAAGTAAAGAAGACATCCTAAAAAGCCTTCAGAGAGGAGGAAGCTATCAAGCTGCAACAATCAGACCAGCAGTAGAAATTATCAGCAATAATTAATGCTAGAATAAAATAGAGCAATTCCAAAGTTCTGAGTGAAAATTCATTTCAATCTAAAAAATTTTATTATGGTAAGTTATCAGTGAAGTATAGAGGCAAAGTGAAATCATTTGTTAGAAATAGAAAAAAAGGTTACCTCCCTTTCTGAGAAAATTCCTTGAGGATGCACACCAGAAAAATAAGGATAAAACTTTAACCCAGTAAGAAACAATAGAACTATACCTGAGACCAGCAAAAGGAAATCCCAGGATGTCAGAGCTGCAAAAGGCTTGGAAAGCAGTAAATCCAAATCAGAATGCAGTAGTCTCTACAATGAAGAGAGCAATCAAGATAACAGAGGGATGAGTAAGTTGGAAGGTATGAAAGCATATGATTCTTTCAACAGAGAAAAAAGATAATTCATAAAATTCCAGGAAAACAATGCCCAAAAAAGATAGTATTCAAATATGAATCAACATAAAGTGATGCATGATTGAAAAATTTGTAGAACGTTAAGCAAAGAGGATCCATTTAGCCTTGGCACTAGGCAAATTCTCCTTTATGTGAACAGGTATCTTTACCTTGGAACTACTGAGAAGGAAATATAATTGATATATGACTGGGCTCTGCAATTGACAACATTTAAGTAGCCATAATAGAAGTACTTAATTGATTCTTGAACTTTTAGAATCAACCTATGGACAAAGCATAGAAGACCTAATTACGATGATTACAGGAGAGAATGAATGTAAATTTTATCAATGTTCAAAATGTAAAAAAAATAGAGAGAGAGAAAGAGAGAAAAAGAGGAACAGAAGGAGGGAAAGAAAAAAAGAAGGAGAGGAAAAGAAAACAGCTGACAGAGCAAGAACTGGAGAGGGAGAGGTGAATAATGCTCACTAAAGCCACCCAAGAGAAACTGGACCATCCATGGCAACCGCAGAGGTTTAAATATAAGAAGTAAAATGGCATTACAATGATTTTAAAAAATGGGTATGGAAGGGGACGTGGGTGGTATAATAGAATCAAAACCTTATCTCACCAGCAGCAAGTAAATTGGGGAGGGGGGGAGAGTGTGTGTGTGTGTGTCTGTGAGACAGAACTAGCAGTATAGGCATATTATTTAGAGATGTGGAGGCACACCACCAGAGGAACTAAAAACAGAAGCCATTAATAGTAATTGTCTCTGGAGAGCAAGGCTGGGAGTTAGATCAGGGTAAGAGGGGGCTGATACCTTTTCATTATAAGTCCTTCTCTATCACCTGGTTTTTTTAAACCACGTTCACCTATTACTTTTGTTTTTTTTAAGGGACAATATTCAGTTTGCTGGAGATATGGAAAATAGGAGTGCTCATCCGTAGCAGCTGGAAGCATTAAATGATACAATCTTTCTCGAGGGCAATTTGGCAATACGTTTTTTGGGTTTTTTTATAATTTTTTTTAAATTTTTTTATTTTATTTTATTTTTTTGGTGAGGAAGATCAGCCCTGAGCTAACATCCATGCCAATCCTCCTCTTTTTGCTGAGGAAGACTGGCCCTGAGCTAACATCCATGCCGATCTTCCTCTACTTTACGTGGGATGCCACCACAGCATGGCCTCACAAGCGGTGTGTCGGTGCGCGCCTCGGATCCGAACCTGGGCCGCCAGCAGCGGAGCGCGTGCACTTAACCGCTACACCATGGGGCCAGCCCAGCAATATGTTTTAAAAGCCTAAAAATATAGAAAACCTCTCTCAAAGTAACTTAAATGGAGGAACTCATCCTGAAGAAATAATGGAGCATGTAGACAAAGGCTTAACTGTAAGGTCATCAGAGCATTGCTCTATGGAGGTCTACATTTGCACTTCATCTTTTTTCTCCAGTCCTTCACTGTATGAATGGTTTGGGAAAAATGTGTGGATTTCCCCCAAATCCAAAGGGGACTGTTTAAATGAATGGATTTCATATAAGTATTAAAAATGATGACATACGTTTGACATGTAAAGGTATTGAAGGTATATTAAGTGAGAAAGGGCAGGCTATAAACCAGTATGCACAGTAAAAAAATTACATGTATACAGAGGGGAAAAAAAGCATGTTAAGGTATATGTCAAAGTGTTATTAGCCAGTCATCTAGTCTTTCCTTGCTATGTTAAATTTTCTAATTCTTCTACAAAGGACAGTATATGTATTGCAAAATACATTGCTAAGGTCATTGCCAGGGGCTGGAGGGAGGGGAATGGAGAGTTATCATTTCATGGGGACAGAGTTTCAGTTTTGCAAGATGAAGAGTTCTGTGGATGGATGGTGGTAACAGTAGCACAACAATGAGAATGTACTTAATGCCATTAAATTGCATACTTAAAATGGCTAGGATGGTAAATTTCATGTTGTGTGTACTTTACCACAATTTAAAAAATAAAAAATATTTTAAGGCAGTGAAAATATGCTGCATTATATAACAAAGACAGATACATGTCATTATACATTTGTCCAAACCCATAGAACGTACAACACCAAGAATGAACCCTAATGCAATCTGTGGACTTTAGGTGATTATAATGTGTCAATGTAGGTTCATTCTTGGTTAAAAATGTACCATCTGGGGCCGGCCCCATGGCGTAGTGGTTAAGTTTGGCATGCTCTGCTTCGGTGCCCTGGGTTCGCAGGTTCAGATCCCAGGCTCAGACCTATACCACTCCTCAGCCATGCTGTGGTGGCGACCTACATATAAACTGGAGGAAGATTAGCAGAGATGTTAGCTCAGGGCTAATCTTCCTCAGCAAAAAAAAAAGGTACCATCTGGTGAGTGATGTTGAGAATGGGGAACACTGTGCAGGTGGTATATGGGAAATCTCTGTACCTTCCTCTCAATTTTGTTGTAAACCTAAAACTGCTCCAAAAAAATAAAGCCTTTAAAAAAATAATAACATAAATGTATTACAAAATAATGTAAACTTGAATATTTTATATGCTACATGTGATAAATTTGGTGATAAACACACCAAGTTATAAATAACATAATATTGCTAAGGTTACCAAATGAATACATATGTAAGAAGAATTTTAAAAATACTGCATATATTTTAGATTCTCTCCAAATGTTACGTTTTTCCCTAGCCCCCAAATGGGAATTTTCCTGCTGGTTCAAAAATATCCAGGCATTACATCTTAATCTCTAATCCAAATCCTACCAATTCTTCATTGCTTTCTTTGAATCTTTCCAACAATATCAATCTTTCCCCAAGGCATTTCCAAGCCCCAAGGTTAATACTTCCTTCTCAAAAATAAGATGTTTAAACCTTGAATGTCTTGAAATTTATTACACTAAATCTTTAAATATGTATTTATTGTATCCTCCAAATAATTTTATGTTCCTTTAGGGTAAGAATATATATATATGCAAGAATATATGTATTTAAGCATATTTAAATATATTTCATATATATATATTATTTAAAATGTCTTTTTTATTGTTTTAATCTCTCACAATTTATCATACATGGACCAGGGTTGTGAAGAATGTGCTCCCCCATGATTTTGGAAGTGGTTTTGGGATGTGGATATGGTGGTCTTGGTGTTACCTGATCTCTGGAGCTGCTATGGCTAAATTCATATGTTGAAGTCCTAACCCCCAGTACTTCAGAATGTGACTGTATTGGAGATAGGGTCTTTAAAGAGGTAACTAAGTTAAGATGAAGTTATTAGGGTGGGCCTTTATCCAATATGACTGATATCCTCATAAAAAGAGGAGATTAGGACGCAGACTCACACAGAGGGCAGACCACGTGAAGACACAGGATGAAGACGGACATCTACAAGCTAAAGAAAGACCTCAGAGGAAACCAACCCTGCCAAGACCTTGATCTCAGACTTCTAGCCTTCATAACAGTGAGAAAATAAATTTCTATTGTTTAAGCCACCCAGTCTGTGGTACTTTGTTAGGGCAGCCCTAGCAGACTCATACAGGAATGTATACTTCGTCTTCTATCTCAACCCTCTCTCTGTACGAATTCTGAGGGCACCGGGACCTTCGTGATTTTAAGGGTGGATTATAACGTGATCTTCTACGGCTGTAGAATAGGCACTATCACATTATCCCTCTGCTCACAGTTCTGGTTCCTTGTTTGTCAGACACCACAGGGCTATTCTTCTGATGACAGATAGAACAGGACCCAATGTGTAACCAGAAGAAAGGTTTCCCAAAACTGAAGAGATTTATGAAGGAATAGATTATAAGCCCTCCTTCAGAGTATTTTTCTTGATATCTGTCATTGAAGCAAGGTTCTCTGCGGTGGAGTTTAAGTGTGATTCTCTCTGAACTCTAAGGATGGACTCAATGACTTGCCAAAGTCTTTTTCTGGTCTATGGTTCTGGGCACAGTTTTAAAAATAAACATGAGATCCAGTCCAACGGAAAGTGGCTTGCAAGTACAGGTCTCTGAGGCGCAAGTCTGTGACAATGAAAATGAAAAAATATCCTGGTGCCCGGTTCCCGTCTGACTTGCAGATTTTACAGTGGGAAGCCTGGCCCAGGTTCCCGGGAGCAGGACTTTGGAGACAATGCACTACGGTGAGAGGACTAGGACCACAAACATGGACTCACTCTTCACTCACCTCTTGCCCTTAGCATTTCTGGCAAGGCAGGGCTATGAGAGACCAATAAAACGTGACTTTGCTAAGAAAGGTGCTATTCCCTGATCACCTCCAAGAGAAGGGAGAAGGGTCCCTATCTAGAGAAAAGGTTGATGTCAGTGCTGTGGCCTCTCTCTCCTTCCCTATTCCCCAGAACCCCTTCTGGTAACTGCTCTGTCTGCTAGTTCCTTCTTATAACTACTACCTATCATGTTTCCTAGTAGACGAGAGGTGCACATTCTAGATCACTTCTCCCACTTCCTATAATCTCACATTCTTTCTCAAGTGTGACTCAGTTAACCTCCAAGCCACACTGCAAAGGTTCCTTGATAGATGTGCAGCTATAAATGAAGTTAGGCAGACTGTGGTCTAGGCTGATGCTGTGGGGTGCAGAGGCAAGGGTGCTGATGATGCTCTTGAGGTTAGGACTTATGGGGGGAAACTTTTCCAAGCAAAGTAATCCAAACCTGAATTTATCTGGGGTCAGAAATATCAAGATGACAATGAGATGTAGACCTGCAAGTTACGTGCTGAAAATCAGCTTTCTCCCTGTTGTAGGGCAATTACCCAGCAGAAGAGAACCCCAATTCAATTAATAATGGAACTTCCCACGCCTAAAATCATAATTGAACCTATTTTTCTCTATTAACATATCAGTAGGTGATAACTACATCCCCCCACCAAGCTGTTTTACTTCCTCACTCTTCTCGCCTGATCCAAGAGAGGAAACATTTACAACATGTTTATTTTTCCAGTGACCTTCTCCCATTCCCCAACTCCCGAGTTGGGTCAAGATATGACTTCAGGCTATTATTAGGTTTTTCCCTTATAGTTTGTCTATTTTGTTGCAATAATCATTACTTAACATATGCTATAGATTCCTGGTAAAAATCTCTTCTCTTTAAGCTAAACTATATATTTGTCACAAGAGTCACTGCTCATTACTGTTTCCTCTCCTCCTATCTTCCCGCTTCTGGAGATCTCTACTGGTTTTGCCATTTTACCAACTGTTTTCTCCAGCTAAACAACAACAACAACAACAACAATAATAATAATAATAATAGACTCTAACACTTTCATGCCCTTAATAAGTAATAAGTTACATGAGTATAAACTCCCAGGCCTTTATGTGTTAACTTTGCAAATAAATGGTAATTGGTCATGATATAGGATTTTTTATCATAACCTTTTTGTCCCAGTAGTCTATAGATATTGTTCAATGGTCTTCTTCTACCTTCTAGAGCTGGTGATAAGTCTGATATTAGTCTAATTCTTTTAGTTCTGCCTGTCCAGATGTATAAAATTTTCTCTTCATCCAACTACTTTGGTAGATGGTAGTTTTCAAAATCGTAGTATTTCCAGTCCCATAAGCCCTGCCAGTGCCTTTCCACTGCTCTATCAGGAGGTGAAGTTTATTTCCACCCCCTTAAACATGGTAGGGCCTTTGTGACTGCCTCATCAAATAAAATGTGACAGAAATGACATCCCAGTCTAGGTCACAGGGATGCTCAGTCTTGAAGCCCAATCACCATGTTGTAAGGAAGCCCAAGCCACACAGAGTGGCCACTTGTAAGTATTTGGCCAACAGCACCAGCTAAGGTCCCAGTTGGATGGTCAGTACAAACCAATAGGCAGATGAGTCAGCATGCCTTTGGATGATACCAGCCTTAGCATTTGAACCATCGTAGCCGATGTTGAGTGCAATAGAAATGAGCTGTCCCCTCCGAGCCCACCCAAATAGCAGATTCATGAGGAAAATAAATGTCATTGTTATTTTAAGCCACTAGTTCAGGGGTGGTTTTTACACAACATTAGATAATCAGAATAGCCACCATTTTATTTGTTCACCAAGCTATTCCGCAGAAGAAATCAGGGATGTGTACTCAGACCAACTTCTCCCTAGAATCCTCTAGGATTTATACTTTGATGCAAAATTTTCATAGTTCTCAAGGATTCAGTGATGTCTCCAGATCTCTCCTCGGTCTTTGGGATGGCTTTGAGAAGATTCTAGAGCCATCCACTTCATTGGTACTAAAATGACTGTCAGTGAGAGGCAAAATGGGAGGAAACTGGCATAATATAATAACTCTATTTTACAAAAATATACTTAGCAAAAGAAGACGTGTTAAATATTATGTCAGTTCTCAGGTTGAGACTCAAATATCTCAAGTTATCTCAGTGAATTGACATTAAATTTTACAAATTTTAGGGGAAAATACCCGTAAGTGAATTCACTTAACTATGTCAAGGAATTTTAGAAATGTGGTATAATGGGATTAGCAATTAGAAGTCCTTGTTTCTCACTGGGCTGTTTCAAAGCTGTTCATTCTCCAGTGAAGCTTCTTAGCTTCTCCAGATCTCAGTTCCCTCATCTATTAAGTGAGGAAGTTGGGCTCAATGACCTTTAAAATGATCCTTCCAGCTCAGCCATTCTGCAGAAGTTTAATGAATATTCATATGTAGATACCAAGAACATACTGTCCACCCAAACCCATCATCTCACGGATGAAAGAACTGATGAGAACCTGAGAGGTTAGCAGGCACTTGAGAGATTAGGACCCAGGGGAAAGGAAGAAACAGAATCCCCACCACTGGAACAATATGCTATCATGAAACTCTGCTTGTGGGGTACCAATCCAGATGTTCTCAATAAATAGTTGCACCCCATGCTCCGAAGAGCAATAAAAGAGGGATTCATTCATGCCCCACCTGTGTAATCTTTACTACCAATCTACAAGGAGGAGACATCTAATGATGGTGGCAGTGAATTGGTTGACTCAATGACTAAGAATTCTGAGTGGGCTTCAGTGGCTCTAAGGACATCATCAGGATATGGCCTGGTTCCCCTCATGATTCAGGTCTGCTTTGCTCAGTGTTAGCTCCATTCTTTGGCAGATTCCTCCCTCATAGTTCCAAGATAGCTGCCAGCAGCTCCAGGTTTATAGCCTCTCTTCTCAGGAATCTCAGCCGAAAGAGATTCTCCTCCCAACAGATCCAGCAAGAGTCACAGAATTGAATCTCACCGACTGTGGAACGCAGAATAATAACCCTCTAAAGATGTCCACATCCTAATCCCCAGAACCTGTGAACATATTAACTTACATGGCAAACAGGACTTCACAGAGGTGACTAAGGACCTTGAGATGAGGAGATTATTCCAGATTATTCAGATGGGTCCAGTGTAATCCAAAAGGCCTTAAAAGTGGAAGAGGAGGCAGAAGAGAGATTCAGAGGGAGATGGGACTACAGAAGAGGGGTCAGAGTGACGCAGATTGAGAAGGACAGACCTGCTGTTGCTGTGAAAATGGGGGAAGAAGTCACAAGCCAAGGAACGTGGGTGCATTCTAGAAGCCTGACGAGTCAAGGAAAGGAATTCTCCCCCAGAGCCTCTAGAAAGGAACACAGCCCTGCTGACATCTTGATTTTAGCCCAGTGAGACCCGTGTCAGACTTCTAACCTCCAGAACCCATAAGATAATAAATCTGTGTTGTTCTGAAGTCACTAAGTTTGTGGTAATTTGTTACAGCAGCAACAGGAAGCTAATATACCACCTGATTAGTCCAATTTGGTTCAACTGCTCTGCCCGCAGCAATGATTTTAGCCAGATCTAATCAAATCCCATCCTACACCTGAGGGTGAGACCAATCCCTCTTACACCACGTGGACCGAGAGTGGGGAAGGAGCGGTTTCTTCTGGGCTAGCACCAGAAGAACAGAGAATGGAAAATAAACAAGAGAAAAAAAAGATATCAGGTCTTCACGAGGACAAATGGGAGGGCCAGAAGAAACCCAGAATGCATCTCCAAAATGCTGGAAGAGCTGGAAAGGAAACTTAGGTTACAGGTGGCATTTCAACTTTGCTTCCCTCTGAAGGGCACAGCTTTCAAAGAAAGAAAAAATTGAACAGCAGGGTCCACAGATGGATGGTGTTAAATAACAAGACTGGATTTTTCAGACAGTCTTTTGACAACAGACAGAGTATATCTTGCAAATGCTGAGAATAAATTTGTCAGGAGCCTTGTTAACTTGATCAGGAATTCTTTAAAGTGTAAATTGGGGGGCATGGGTGGAGATAGCCATATAAAACTACACAACTGTAAAATGTAGATGTATTAACTATATCTTGTTATTTTCTGTATTCTTGATGCTCTGGTATTTGGGGTCTTGTGGACTGGACCCAGGAACCACCCCTCTGGGGGTTAACTAATTCCTAGAGATAACAAACAACACATCTGCCAGCATGCCTTTGATATGCAAACCAACTAATTCTGAGTCCATACCCTCTACCCTTCTCTTTTTATCAGACTTCTACAGTCAGGGACACTATTCCCCTGTCCTAATCACCCCAGGGCCAGGTACGGGACAACTAGGCACTGCCCCTATAGCCTGGAACCCACCAACATTATTAAAACTGTCCAATCATAGTTTGAACCACTTATGTCCGTTGCTTCACCCATTCCTTCCCACTTAAACTGAAATAAAGGCTTCTGCCCACAGCTCCCCTTTCTCTCTGCCTGCTCATCTCCCTCTGGTGCTTCCCCGTGTGGCACTGCATGGTGTGCCCTGACTCCTCTTTCTAGGGGGCTGTGAGTATAACAAAAAACTTGTTCCTTTGTGGCAATCATTTTTATGTCTGCCTCTCTACCCGCTCAAAACAAGTCCCAGGTACATTTTTAGAACAGAAGACAGCAGATATGACTCAACAAGAACAACAATGGGACATCTCAGGAAGTATCTAGAGAGAATAACAGAAAAGAGTCAAGGAACAATCTCTAGGCCCTGGGTGCTAACCCAAAACGTGGGCAGTAACGCAATCTGGACATTTTAAGTGATGATGAGAAGACAGTCTTCTGGCTCTGACCAGACCTGATGAAGCAATCGGTTCATGCTGGGAAGGGGAGGGCAGACTCTCAATTCTAGGGCTTTGAAAAGCTCCCATACTAGTTTCCTAGGGCTGCTGTAACAAAGTACCACAAACTGGCTGGCTTAAACAACAGTAATGTGTTACCTCCCAGTTCTGGGGGCCAGAAATCTGAAATCAAGGTGTCAGCAGGTTCGGTTCCTTCTGAGGGCTATGAGGGAGACTCTCTCCCAGCTTCTGGTCACCTCAGGCATTCCTTGGCTTGCAGACGGCATTCTCCCTGTGTTTTCACATCGTATTCCCTCTACGCATGCGTGTTGATCTCTGTGTCCAAATTTCCCGTTTACAAGGACACACACAGGCACACTGGATTAGGGCCCACCCTTAATAGCCTCATCTTAACTTGATCATCTGCAAAGACTCCATTTCTAAGTCAGGTCACATTCCCAAGTATTGGAGATTAGGACTTCAGCACCTTTTGGGGGGACACGACTCAACCTATACGAGCTCCCTGGCCTTTGGTGTTCTCTTTCTTTGGTTCATCCCAATTGGCCCCTCTTTGCTACTTCCAAAGTAAAATCCAGGCCAGGATCAGGCTGAGGGCTTCAAGTAGGGAAAGGGGCCTAAGGGGGTTGTTTCAGTCTGGCCTGAGGCTAGAGCTATGAAGAGAATCCTCGCACACCTGCAGGATCCCAGCCAGCATAGTCACAGCCCTGGCCAGCAACCTGCTGACTCTCCTACTCTTCCCTCCGGGACACCTGAAGTGATGATGAGTGGGGGGCTCTGCTTGGGGGATTTCAGAGTCCCATCACAACGGAGGGCAGTGAGGTAAAGAAAGACCGTGAGATATGGCCTCTGTACACATAGTTCCTCTAACTGGCTGACCTGGGTGTTTTTAGAATAGAAGACCTGGTCAGAACTCTCCATTCATACGATTCCCGTGCCCACGCACTGTGGGCTAATACACTGCCAAAGGCTTACTACAGACTTGGCATGAGACTTACTCCTGCTCCTCCTTCCAAACTTCAGTAAACGCTGGCGTCTCAAAATACAGAGAAGCAAGAACCTATGGGGTCCCGAGCACAAGTAATACCAGTGGCAAAGGACAAACAGGGTAAGTGGCAGCAAACCCCCCAACCCACTAACAGTGGCTGAGTGCATCTGGCTTATCAGTGACCCTAGCCCCAAAGGCAGATCTGTCCCAAATTGAACATAATCTTTAGCAACATCTGATGATATTTGTAAATAAATTTACAAGTCCCTTTTGGCATGGGGCAGAATATAAACAAATAAATAACATGAACAACCGATTTAAGTAGAGTTTGTTAGCAGAGAGGGTATCCCATTACAGAAAACATGGTCACGAGTCATTTCCTAGAAAAGTCAGCTAGCTCCAAGCTATCCTACCATCATAGAATATCCTCAGCAGGACAGCTACATTGGAAACTTGGTTTTTTTCCTCCAGAAGAATATAAATCTACTCTTACTAATAGAAAAGACACTCAAAAACAGATACTCAGTGGCAGATGTCTGTTCCCATCTGTCTTAGTCCATTTGGGACTATAACAAAATACCATAGACTGGGTGGCTTATAAACAACAGAAATTTATTCCTCACCATTCTAAATAATGAGAAGTCCAAGATCAAGGTACTGGTAGATTCAGAGTCTGGTGAGGACCCACTTCCTGGTTCGTAGACACCTGGTTCATTCTATGTCCTCATATAGCAGAAAGGGCAAGAGAGCTCCCTGGGGTCTCTTTTATAAGGGTACTAATCCCATTCATGCAGGCTCTGCCCTCATGAACTAATCACCTCCCAAAGGCCCCACCTCTAACTACCATCACACTGGGGATTAGGATTTAACCTATGAATTTGGGGAGGACACAAACCTTCAGGCCATAGCACCATCTGTGTAAGGGGAGAGGACCACAACCTACTGTATCCTATCTGGGCGTGGCCAATTCCAACACTTCTGGGTCCCCAGTGTTCACATGGCACTGTGGATCAGGCCTTGCCCAGATTTTGGCTGAATTATAGACAGCCCTAAGCAATGCCTGGAAGGAACACCCTGAGCTGGAGCATTCACCCCATGACATGTGTCTGGATTCTGACAAAATATCACTTTCTAACTTTCCAATCTGAATATTAATAATAAATATTTAATCTGTCCTGAATTGTAGGTTCTTAAAATCTTTTTCAAACTGTCAGCAGTTAATGAACTCAAGCAGTCTATTTTGGGTCTGACCAACGCAGAACCTAGTAAAACCTTCCTTTTTCAACGGGGGCTGGATTCCCATTTAATTAAGCTCCTGAGTCCCATGTGAGGTGACTTTTGGTATTTCAAGGTAGTTCTTTCCTTACTCCTTCAAAATGCTGGGGAGCGATGCCTAAAATGCCACAAGGAAACATTCAGTCCTTTGGTGGCTAAGACGCTGTCCTCTACCAGACGTCACCAGCCACTCAGGCCTGCACAGGAGGATTTAACCAGGCCCTTGCACAAGAACAAGCTTCCATGGGAAGGGGCAGGGAGCGGATTAGAAGGGCCCTGGGAAAAGAGGCCACTCTAGGATTCAGAAATGGCTTTGCCACTAATTAGCAGCATAGCACTGAAGTTCAGACAAG
The DNA here is from genome assembly GCF_057802395.1 of Ceratotherium simum simum. Lineage (NCBI taxonomy): Eukaryota > Metazoa > Chordata > Mammalia > Perissodactyla > Rhinocerotidae > Ceratotherium > Ceratotherium simum. The sequence goes on from NC_141915.1 coordinate 6,274,541, forward strand.
TGAGGCGACTTTTTAAAAATAAAATCTGACAAGAGGTGGGGGAAGGAGATTTTGCTTGAAAAAAGTATACTTCTAATGATATATTATTTTCAGAATACAAATTACAGAAAGTAAATCTCAAAATCTGGGAAAGGCACAGGGATACACAGAAAATGCACAGAGAATGCATAATCATTGGCAGCATCTTTATTCATTAAAAATCACCAAAATATGGGCCGGCCCCGTGGCTTGGTGGTTAAGTGAGCGCGCTCCACTGCTGGCGACCCGGGTTCGGATCCCGGGCTCACACCGGCGCGCTGCTTCTCCGGCCATGCTGAGGCCGCGTCCCACACACAGCAACTAGAAGGATGTGCAGCTATGACACACAACTATCTACTGGGGCTTTGGGGGGAAAAAATAAATAAATAAAATCTTTAAAAATCACCAAAATAAACAAACATTTATTAAGCCCTCACCAAGTATCCAGCAGTATGTTAAAACTTGACATTCATTTAACTTTCACAATAACCCCTGAGGTTGGGACTATTAATAACATCATTTTATTGATGGGGAAATTGAGGTTTAGGGAGTTTACATAACTCGCCCAAGGTCACAAAGCTTGGAGAAGGAGATTAGGAATGTGATCTAAGCTCAGAGCCCACTTTCATATCCTCTATATTATAACAGTTTTTAAAAAGTTTAGAAATGTTGGCAATCCCCAAAGTGCCTTCCAAATAAAAACTTCTATTGTGGAAGACAGTGAGGATGGAAAGGCAAAAATAAATTTCACCTACTGCACAATTGCTTAGGGCTAGCTTTGGATATAGTTCTATATATAGTCTTACTGCTTTTAAAAAATAACCGAAAATTATAGCTCCTAAGCTACCTATAGAGAAGCAGAGAGGAAGGACATTCATCTGCCACGCCCAATAGACTTCTGGTTTCATCTGCCCTCAAATCTCTGGAAGCAGCCACCCCACAGGCAATGTGACAATTCCCATCCCTGCAGCTAGAATTGATTGGGAGGTGGTGGTGAAGATACATGATGAATTAGATTCTCTTGGGATTATAAAATAGGAGAGGACAGTTAGCTGGGGCTGAACCCGTCAGGCCAGTGACTTCAACGTGCCATCTGTAAAGAAACTTGCAGGAATAGAAGTGGTGAGGGCAGAGAAAGACAAGATAGCATGGGGGATGTGGCTTCTTGGCTCCCAGTGGCAGCTCATCTCTCCTTGCCCTGCACCCGGCTATCCTTAGGAGTCAGTAACATTGACTGTACCTACTGCTGGGTGCTTACAAGGAACTCCTCCTTTCTTAATGCAGCTCAAAGGCTTTTTATCTTGTTTTGTTTCACATTTTGCAGTGCAGGGCTTTGCCCAGAGCTCTAACATAAGTAGGGCATTTTTATCCACACACCCCCACCCTAGGCATTTCAAAGCCTTATAGCCACATTCTTTCTGTTATTTACATTTCTGTGTTGTAACAACAGCTTTCGTTTAGTGCCAGGGCCACACTAGATAACTTCATCACAGTGTCTCTCAAATCTTCAACATCAACAGACCACTTAATTAGGCTTCCGTAGACAAAGAGATCCCCCAATTTGAGACAAATTTTAATAAGCAGTCCAAGTATGTATGGAAATTTAGAATAGACAAAATCAGATCAGTTGATTGCTCAATAAATGGCGTTGGAACAACTGGATATCCATTTGGAAGCATTCCATTACTCAAACCCACACAGAAAAATAAATATCAAATGGATTAAATAATTAGTTGTAAAAAAATAAAATGATGAAAAAAATCAAGGGGGAAAACAATGAGGACAGTGTACAATCTTAAAGTGAGAAAGGCCTTTCCAGACAGGATTCCCAATTCAGAAATCATAACGTAAGATGATTTTGTGACACATATTTCTCAAACTGCTACATGAGAAAAGACATGATAATAAATGACAGATGAGAAGACTTGAAGAAAATATTGGCAACATATATAACAAAGGACTAATTTCTCTTTGCAAAGGTTTCCACGGCATTTACAAAGCATAGGGTGAAATGCAAAAGGCCTTTCTCCCATCTACTCGTAGCCTGAACTTCTTCTACAGAGGAACCCCTGAAATCTACCCTGCCTGTCCTTTTTCTATACATCTATACACATATACATACAAGTATGTTCACAAACACACTTTTTCTTCTTTATATAATCGGGTTGATACTGTCTGCACTGTTGTGTGGTGATGTTTTCTACATAATACGTCTTAGAGATGTTTCTACTATGCACCTACACCTAGGTGTACCTAACTTTCTTTATCCGCTGCGTTAAATATCATGGATTGTATCATCATTGATTTAACTCTTCTCCAACTGATAGATATTTGTTTCCAGTGTTTCACTATTATACATGATGTACTCATTAACATCTGGTACATTTATCTTTGTATATATGTGTCATAATATTGTCAAATGGAAAAAATGTTACAAAACTATCTAAATATAACATTAACTTGGTTTTAAAAACAACTATAAACATATGCACAGAGAAAACAAATTAGAACAAATGTATCAAAATTATTGATCAATTGATTGATCAATATTCAAATTAGAACAAATGTATCAAAATTATCGATCAATTATTGATCTATCGATCAACAAACTGCTCAAAATTATTACTGGTGGATACATTACTTGATAACTGGACTGAGTGACATGCTTCCTTGAGACTCTTCTGGTGTTTATCATTTTTCTACAATGAACACTATACTTTAATCATCAGAAAAAATAAGTTTCGGTATATGTTAAATTCCGAATGGTGGCATAAAGGCAGCACTCTCAGTTTATAACAATGATTTCAATCACTCAGACGCTTTTTCCACTTAACTTCTGGGTTCTCAGCTGTGTTCTGAAAGAATGGCCTCTGGGCAAGAACAGGATTCTCGTGAACATTTACACATTTCCTAAGAGTTAAGACGTGAAGACCTCTGACGGATCATCTGGTATTGGTGCATCCATTATCATAGGAAGTCAAAACACAGGAAGTATGGCTGCTCTTTCAAGTGGGGATGAGGAGGCTGCAGTCTTTGGGCAAAGTCAGTGGTCAAAGCTGAGGGTCCGAGAAGAACCAGAACGGAGGTCCAAGAGTTAGCCTGCAAGACCTGGAGGGGTCGCTATAAGCGTTCTTGAAATCGGTCTCCTAAGAAACGTTGCCCCTCACCCCAAAGGAAAATGAGATTACCGGGAAGTAGCCCTATTGGGTAAGATTGCAGTGGACTTAAAAGGCATTCCTCTAATCATGAGGACACAATTAAATGGACAACTGATTGTTCACTTTTGGGGTTGGTGTATCTGTTTAATCAGAGCTGCCTTCCAACATTGCTCCTCCACCTCCAAACTCTATAACTTCCATCTCCCCACTCCTGCTGTTCCAGAAATTTTAGCCTCCTTGGTCCCTCCTAGGCTTTGTAGACAACTGAGCATGCTCATAGGCTGGGATAGCAGCAATTGCAATGTGACGGGCATGCTGTGATGATGCCAGCCAATCATCATTTAACTTGTGGTCAATAAAGCAAGATGGTGGTCATGGCCTGGTAAGACATTGTACCTATCATCTGAATGACAGGATCAGGTGATGTGGCTGTCCATGAGAGTTTCTGCAAAGGTCCTTTTGCTGGAGTGTAATGTGCTGGAGTATGAGAGGTTGGGAAGCTCCACTTGGAGCTTCTGCAAGGAGGCAGGGCCTTGCTTGGACAACAATAGGACCCAGGAGTCCTGAGATGCAAGGTTACCAAACATCCCTCTGTGTACCATCCTCGGATGGGTTCCATTACCTTCAATTCCCTCCCATCGAGCCTGCCTCACCAACTCCCAGGTCTTTAGCTTCCCTCCAGTTCCCCCAGCCATTAGCTCCCTATATTCCCATTCAATGATACTCCATGTTTTGGGGAAAGGCAACACTGCAGATCAGACCACTATAATTGCATACTGGCTTTACCCTTGATCCCTGCTCACAATGCTCCTTTCTCCTTGCTTGCAGAGACTGCAGAAGCTGTTTAAAACCTCTGCCTCCTTCCTCCCTTGCCACTCCCCATCTGGATTGAGGCCATCTGGTCAAGGCTCCTGCCTACTTACCACTATGACACACAGCACTTGTTTCTAAATCCAGCCTCTTGCCCTTGCTGCGCCCAGAGGAAGAGGGTCCCGCCTCCTCCCCACCCTGCCCTTTGATATGCCAAGCTATAGGGCAGCCCTGAGGAGTGCCAAAGGGCAGCATGGCGTGGAGAGACTGAGGCAAGATTATTACAGACCACAGAGCATCAGTGGTAAAGGAGGGAGAAGTCAAGGTTGGGGGGACGGCATGAGCTGCGGTCAGAAAACAGGGAATTGGGACACAAGGTGGGTGAGAAGCCAGGCAGAGACAGAGGACAAGTCCACAGGGGAAGAGAAGGGCAGGCAGCAGAATGCTCAGGCAGTTGAGTCAGGAACCAGGAAATCTGCAGGAAGTGAAGGTGCCAAACAGCTACGTAGGAGAACAGGTTTGTAGCCATGCAACAAAGCTGCCTTGATAACAGGAAATGGAGGTAACGCTTTGCTCATCATGGGGGATTTTACACACAGTGGGTTTGGGTAAGTGGGAACGAGGGACTCCAGGGTCCAAGATAAAACAATTCCCGAAGTAACATCCACTCTTGCCCTGCTGCCTCGAGCTCCCTTGTTCTTCCCATCCCTTCCTCTTGATGTTTCTGTCCTCTGTAACCCAAAACTTTTCTCGTGAATGGCTCACCTCTTCTTTCTCAGCATTCATCCCAGTTTTCCTTTCCTCCACTCTAGCACTCTACGTTGCATCTCCTCCCCACCCCTTGTGGATCACTGGCAGGGCCGGGCCCTGGGCACTCCACCACTCATTTTATTTTAGGGCCTTCCGTGGTTAATACCCTGCTACAAACATACGGGTGCCTCAAAATACTCACTGAATGAAATGACGAGCCTCACACTCAGGATGTCATTCTCGTGTGCTACACACTTATTCTGCCCTTAAAAAAACCTACCTGACTGTGCAATCAATACCCATTTCTCACTTAAAAACAAAACAAAGCAAAAACAGCAGAATGAAACCAAACAGCATAGAAAAAAAGAAAATATATAAATAATATAAATGTACTACATATAAACGTATATATTGTAGAGGAGAAGAATTTGCCCCCCCAAAAATGTGTCTCTAAGGCTTGATTATTTTTAAGGACAAAAGACTTGGGAAGAAACTTTGACCTCCCCCTAACTGCCTAAAAGAACTTAAGATAGAAGGCCTGTTCTAGGAAGGAGCTAATACCATAGATAACTATAGTATAATATGAACCTGGTATGATACACTGTGAGGAATCTTGCTAGGCCCATTTTTATCAAAGTTCTCTCTGGGGTCCCACTGACTATAGATGGCTCAGCAAACATTTGTTTACCAAACCTCTGCTTTTCCATCCCCATGAGAATTGCCTTCCTCCCCTTTGAAGTCCCAAACCACTATCCCCAACATCCTCCTTTGTCTTTAGCTGAAGATGGTATTTAAGGTGGTGGCTTCAGCCATTTTGGTGAGTTACTCAGTTTTCCTGGGTTTCTCCCAGGTATACATGTTATTAAACTTTGTTTGATTTTCTCCTGTTATTCTGCCTCATGTCAATTTAATTCTTAGACCAGCCAGAAGAACCTAAAAGGGTAGAGGAAAATTTCTTCCTCCTATACGTATTTATATTGTATATGTACAATATAAATACATATAAATGTATTATTTATATATATATATTTATATAAATATAAAAGCAAAAAAAATAATATAAGCAATATAAGGCATTAACCAAAGCTAATACAGGTTCTTTGAAAAGACATAAAATAAACAAGCCCCTGGAAAAACTAAGAAAAACTGAACAAAAACACAAATGACAAACATTGTGAATGAAAAAGGAGAGTTTTTTTAATTTCTAGAAACATAAATTACTCAAACTGAAAAAAACAATCTTTAAAAGCAAAGACTTAGTGAAATAAATTTAATCAGAAATTAAAATCTATCCCCTATAATATCCTGCTCCCAGATAAAGCAGAACAATTCACTAGTCTCAGATGGTCTTGCAAGTAAGCTGAACACCCAGTCAAGGAACAGTAATTTCAATCCTATCTACTCAAACTACTCCAAAGAACAGAGGGGGTAGGGTCCAATTCATTTCTATACTCTTGAAACTAGAATCAAAATAAAGACAGCACAAGGAAATTGATAGGACAAGCTCATTTTTATAACCACCGATTTGCAGCAGGGCATCCTGCCACTCCACTAAAAGATTATACTCCCCAACCTCACTCTGACTTAGATGTGGCCACGGTCCCTGTTCTGGGCCAAAGAGATGTAGACAAAAGCATGCACAACTTGATTTCTGGAAAGTTTTCTCCAATAGATTTCATCTATTTAGAAAGTAATTCTCTTCTATTTAGAACATTAAGGATGATAGCCTGGGTGGTAGAGCAGTGAGGAGGAGAGGTCTGTGATGAAATTTTAGGTCCTCAATACCAGGCGTAGCCTTCCTACCTGCAAGACTTCTCTGTAGTCTTAAAAATAAGCTTCTTCCTTTTTCAAGGCTTCCATTTTACTTAAAGCTCGACCATTCAGGATTTTTCTGTTATATGCTCTAATTCCAATGGCTAGAGCTTGGGCCAACTGAGCAGCAGAGACCCAGAGAGAAGCCACAGTGAAGCTACCAGCGTTGCCCAGATGGCCGAGAAGAGCCCTGACAGGTGAGACCTGAGGAATCAAGGCTTTGCTACCTGTGATGCTGACGAAGCCGTTCAGAGTCACATCATGTGGATGCTTAAGCCCAGAAGCAAGACAGCTGAGAAGGACCCCACAGATCCTCCCATTCAATCGCCTTATTTTACTGATGAGCAGAGTTGGAAACAACTTGCTCAAGTTGATACATTGATACAATTCTGATTCCAATTCTGATGTGTATGGGCTTTTCCCCCACACCACCAAGCAATTCTCCATGACACCAGTTAGGTGCCCTACAATTCAAGTCAATTCTGACACTATCTACCTGGAGATAGATAGCATCAGATACCAAAGATGAAGGGATCAGTCCTACGAGACTGCACCCCACTACCTCAGATGCCAATCACAAGTCCAGGGTGTCACCTGTGCTTCTGACCAACCTGCTCAAGATCTGAGGTTCCCATAACCCCCTCCTCAGGTTTAATTAATTTGCTAAAGCGCCTCACAGAACTCAGAGAAGCATTTTAGTTACTAGATTCCCGTTTTAAAGGACATAACTCAGGAACAGCCAGCCAAATGGAAGAGATGCATAGACCAAGGTATGGAGAATGGGCTTGAGTTTCCAAGATCTCTGACTGTGCCACCCTCCCAGCACCTCCACGTGTTCACAGCTCAGAAGCTCTCTAAACCAGGTCCTTTTGCAGTTTTACAGGGGCTTCATTACACAGGCACGGTTGGTTAAATCATTGGCCAGTGGCAACTGATTCAACCTCCAGCCCTCACCCTTCTCCTCAAGTCAGGGGGTGGGACTGAAAGTTCCAACCCTCCAATCACATGATTGGTTCCCCTGGCAACCAGCCCCCATTCTTTGGTGCTTTCTAAAAGTCACCTCATTAACATAAACTCAAGTGTGGCTGAAAGGGATTTGTTATGAATATCAAGACACCTTTATTGCTCTTATCACTTGGAAAATTTCAAGGGTTTTAGGAGCTCTGTGCCAGAAGTGGGGACAAAGACCAAATATATATTTCTTATTACAAATAAAATATCACAATTGTTCTAAGACAAAGTGGGAAATAAAACACAGTTCTTCTATTTTTCACCTTGGTCCCAGACTATCTGTTATATGTGTGATTCTCAATAATTAGAATAAGCTTCTATCTTCAGCCAAACATTCATTCACCAAATACTTATTGAGCATCTGCTATGTGCCAGGAACTGGCCTAGGCCCTAGGGACACAGCACTGCCAGCTCTCTGGAGTTCCAGCACTTTGTGGTGACCCAGGTAGACCAAGATCAGTCCTGATGTCTCCAGGCAGACACCAGGTGAAGGTGAGGCTGAGACTGCTGGTGGGACTGGGGGCAGGTGAAGGAGGATAAGACATTCTGGGGCCCCTGGGCCCTCTCTCCACGCCTAGCCATGGTGATGTGGAAGCCAGCAGAAGGGTGATCTTCAGAGCATGAGAAGGCCCCTCATGTTCTCCTGACCCCTGTTCATGGACAAGTGCGCTCAAAGACAGGCAGTCTTACCCACTACACACGACAAGGCAAAGGATCCCTTACAGGTCAATGAAACTGAGTAAGCAAGTGCAATTTCTAGAAAATGGCACTCTGCTCCTTGTCCCTTGCTTATTTTAAAGTTAGATCCCATTAATATGTAACACATGCAGTGAAAAGCAACCGACTATGCCCAATTTTGTCACTATGAAAGCCTGGCTCATCCAGGCTCCTTATCAACCAGCCCTGGGTTGGGTCTTGGGCAATTCATTTCATCCGTCTAGGCCTTCATGTCCTTGTCTGTAAAATGGAGATGGTTGGAACATGCTCTCTTGAGTTTCCTTGACTCTAAAATTTGATCATTTTATATTTATATCTGATTTATCCTTTGACAAGTCTTTATATGTCATTGACATTCAACTTTGGCAATGCTTACCAACTTCTATCCTAGCAGGCAAAAGTGAATCTGGAGCCCTGAACTGAAGAATAAGGAAAATCAGAATGCTCTTTTGCGGGCAATTTTTTTCGGTCTTGGATAAAACGAACATTTCAATGACAGACAAACTGAATCATCACAGGATCATTCACTCAAACTAACACTTCCTGGACAACCATGTCACGCTCAGTCATGCAACATCAAATGCTGCCTGACAAAAAGGAAGCCAAGTTATAAATGAGAAAGTGCTCCATATCTTTTATAATAAGTACCATCATATTTTTGGATCTGGCAGGAATAAATATTTTAGAAAGCCCATAATTAGCAAATACTGTTAAACCTTATCGTCAGAACCTTTTAAGGCCTGGGTTTGGGCAATTCTTGCTAACTAGCAAAAGCAGGATTAACTGGGGTCAGATATATCCAACGTGAAAACACTAGAGCGTAACAACAAAAAAGAACAAAAATCAGAAGGAAAGACGAGGTTACTTGACTAACGTCAGAAGCCAGCAAGATCAGGTTCCAGGTAAAACCACGATTCAAACCAGAAACAGAAAATCAGATTCAGGTTAACAAGCCAGCCAAGGTTACAAACACATGCAGAGCGTCAAGCCCTGTGAGCACCAAGCACAAGCTCACAGATGGTATAGGGTCAGGCTGGAAAGGTAGGTCATGGGCAGAACAGAGAGAAAGGCAGAGGGCAGGTTAAATGCCGGGTTACACAGCTCTGTGCACCCACATGCTTTCACGGAGACTCCAAAAAGTGCATTATACAGAATACAAAAAGTACACACACACACAAACCTCAGGAAAAGGTCTCTGACATGCAGACCCTAGAAAAGACTCATTCTCATTATAACATACATTTTTAACGCTCTCTGCACCTAGAATCTGAATGCTCTTTTATGGGCTACAATCTAGTCAACATTTATTTTGATAAACAAACATGTATTTTGTGTTCCTTCTTAGAAGACATGACACTGCCCAAGAAGAAATGGTCTCTGCCTTCAAGGATCTTAAAATCTATTGGAGATGGTGAAGAAAATCAGGGATTTCAGAGGCACATAAGTGCCCTGGCATAGGTTTAGCTCACATTCACAGTGAATCAATTTCCAGAAGTATCTTCTGATTAAAAAAAAAAAAAATTGCAGGTTTTGGCATGAATTACAGGAAAAATGTATTAGCAGGAATACTTGAAGGATACTCATGTTTCATACCCAATCAACAAATTAAATAAAAAGTGAGAAGTGAGTAGGTTGATGCTGACAATGTGACTGAGGCAGCACATAGTGTTTCCATGCAGAAATAACAAATCATTTCAAAGGCTGGAAATTATACCAAAAAAGGCAGGAAAGGAAGTCCCAGGAGAGATGGCAACTTGAAAAATGGCACTTCTACCCTGTGATTCAAAGTTATTATTAATATTAAATTTAACAGAAACATATCTAGGCTATACTTCATAAAAGAACATGAATATGAGTTTTCACATCTTCCATTCTATTCTTGTTGCAAGTAGCAGATAAGAAACAGGCTGATATCTGTCTTGATTCAAGATCACTTTCTAAGTGATACCTATATGGTTGTTTCATTATCTCATATTCACAGCTATAACATACAAACATTTCTGCTTCAATGTGAGACGTGTTTTCCTGAAAACTACGCAGTATGCAACACGGCACACCAAAAAGAAAAATACGGTTATAGGAAAAATAGGGTTGAGGCAAGCCTACACTATGTTGTAACCAGAGCATTAACACAAGCAATGGAAACCCTGATAAAAACTAGCATAGCTGCAAAGCCATATTAAACCCAAATTAGTTTTTTGAAAAATACAGTTAAATTAAGTCTTCACCTTAAAAAAAAAAAAAAAAAGGTGATGTAGCTTGAAGGAAGGGGTAGGGGAGGACTTGGGCTATTAAGTTATGGAGATAAGAGCAAAATGCACAAAGATCAAGGAGGACACACTCTCCCCCCAACTCTCCCCCCAATTTTCCCACCCAAGCGCTTCCTGGACAAAGCACTTCCCAAGCTCAGCCAAAACGCAGAATGGGCATCATGAATGGTAGCTTATTCCTCCATACCTAGGTGTGTTCAGCTGTGTTAGTTCCTCTTGTGTTCAGCTCCAGTTACTTGGTATAACAAGCTGTTAACATGCCAGGGAAACTGCCTTGGAAACAATGTAACTTACTTTTTACTGACATCATTCCTTCATTTACCAATCACCTGTGACCTAATTAGTATTTTTAGTGTGTTCAAACATACTTTGTAGCAAATCAGTCTGTACTGTATCTTTAATTACTATTTTAAAGAACTTCATGTATCAAATTAGGTAAATCACATTTCGCTACATTACAGGGAGCTAAAGACAGAAAAGAGATGTAATTCGGAATGGGCTAAGGCCCAGTTAACACAACATGCCACTTCAACGACTTGGTCAGCACTGTGTTACTTAGTGGGTTAGCCTGAAACAATCTGAAAATGTCATGACAGAGAATTCTCAGCTCCACTCTAGCACCATAAAAGTTTCCCTCTGAATGAGAGAAGATCATTTAAAACTACTTTGTCGGGCCGGCTCTGTGGCTTAGCGGTTAAGTGCACGCGCTCTGATGCTGGTGGCCCGGGTTCGGATCCCGGGTGCGCCCCGAGGCACCACTTCTCCGTCCAACGCGAGGCCGAGTCCCACGTACAGCAACTAGAAGGATGTGAACCTATGACATACAACTATCTACTGCGGCTTTGGGGGGAAAAAAAATGAATAAATAAAATCTTTAAAACTACTTTGTCGCATAAGTCAACATAATGATTGATGTGCAGTCAAAATGCATTTCAACTGCCTAGTTAAAAGAACGAAGGAAACAAATAATGAAAGTGTTCCCCAGTTGAAATCATTTTAAGTAGTCTATGATCTAGTCTTTTCACTAATTCTAATTCTGTCTCTTTTACTCATATATTTACTTCCAAGAATGGTATTATGAGAGATGCCATGGCATTTGAAGATGTCTCAGGTTGTCAAGGTAATCAGAAACACTGCAAAAAATAATTTTCATTACTACTTCTTTGACAGATGTTTTTCCAGTCCCAAATAATTTTGTTTTCAGCATAAAATGTTCTTCCATAGGGGATTGGGTAAATGCATTATTACATATCTGTGTAACGAAATACCACACAGTCATAAAAAAGCACAACATATCTTTATGGGCTAATATATGTAAGTATGTATAGAGCACAAATGTGTACAGCATGTATCCATATGTTTTTCAAAAAGGGTGAGGGTATACACACCACACACACACGCACACACACACAGATGTATGTGTAGCCAACTGAGTGTCCTAAGTCCTGTTAAGGTTGGTTGCCTCTGGGAAGGGGGACCTGGAAGCTACAGAGTTGGGAAAATGCTTACATTTTTAATTTGCACTGTTAAACAAAAATTTACCATGTTTATGCATTTTTTTTATTAATTATAAAAGTAGTAAAGATTTTAATTTCTAGCTAAATGCATCTAAGTCTGCATTCTTTTAGTTAGGCCTCCAAGTGTCCTTAGAGTCATCCAACCATTTGTCAGCTGAACATTTTCCTCTGAAAACAGTGGGAAAAATCAAGTTTAGAAACAGTCAAAAGTTTTCATTAATCTATTTTTAGATATGTTTTTGTAAACAGACTTTTTAATCCAGGAACCCTATCTTCTATTTATTTCCTACCATCCTCTGAACCTTAGATCTTGCACAATACACAGGGAGTAGCTTCGTACCTCACACAGACTGAATACTCTGCTCTGACATTTGCTGCACTGAAAGGACAGCTTCCAGGGAATTATCCAGTTAAGTTGGGGGGGGGGGGAGCAGCTGTTAATACAGTGAAATTTGTAATAAAAATGTCAAAAACAGAGGGATATTTAACCAATTTCAGCCTTCCCAGGATGGATAAATATCCTGTGACTCAGTAGCACAGTTCTATGAAGCATTAACCAACTTATTTAATAAATACTTATTGAATCAATTATATCTCAATAAACTGGAAAAAATACTTATTGAGAGCCAACTATGTGCAAAGATTTAGAGGTACAGAGCATAAAGTGAAGAACAAGACAAACAATGTCCTTGTCATCATGGATTTGTGTTCTAGCAAGGAGAAATATGATAAAACAGCAAACAAATACACAAGAATGTCAGAAAGTGACAAATATTATGAAGAAGAAAACACCGGGTAATGGATAAAACTCAGGGGTGGGGAGACGTCAGGGAGGATTTCTTTAGCTGGCAATCTTCTATAGAACCTACAAGATTCAGGATTGAACAGAGCTCTCAATTCTGAGGAAAGAGTGAGCTCAAACTAGAATAAGAACTGAATCTGAGTCTGGCTCTCAGCAAATGGGGCCAATACCCTACCTAGTTTTATTAGATTCTTGGCAAATGTCATAAAAGTACATGTCAGTTCTGCTTCTGGTGATGGTGTAGTATCTCCTATCAGACCAACCTTCCCACAGATAACTATAAACTCTGGACAAAGCAAACAAACAAAGACCATGTGCAGGGGCTGGAGAACAGTCAAAGTAGGCAGTGACTGCAGGGAAGTTCAACACTTGAGAGAAGGAAATACAACTGAGTTTCTCATTTTACAGCTTTTTTTGCCTAAGGATGGGCTGCAATACACATCATGATGGCGCAGCTAAAATGTGATAAAAATCATCAGTGTTACCGTCTTGAAGAACCAGAGAAAAGAGTTCAACGCTGCCTCAGGAACTAAAAAGTGAGGGAGAAAATGAGAGGGTCACAGCAGCGTGGCCCCAAATCTGTAGATAAACTGTCCAAATTTCTGGCTGACTCCTGAACTATGCATGCACAGAGCAGACTCCAAAGAGCCCAGCTAAGACTCAACAAACTAAACAGAAATTTCAGCTGCTACCCACTGAGGGGAGACAGAGTTTTGAGTTTGAGTTCAGCCCAGACTGCCTACAAACACAAAAAGGTACCAACACTCTACGGAAGAATATAACAGCATCCACAGTTTCTACAGTGTGTCATTCACAACTTCCAGGATATAAACCAAAACTACTAGACATAAGAAACAGGAAAACATGACCCAACTCAAGAAAAAAGCTAATCAATTGAGATCAACCAATAGTTGAACTAGATGCTGGAATGAACAGATAAGGATTTTAAGCAGCTATTATAACCATGCTCAAAGACACAAAAGGAAAAAATGCTTATAATGAAAGAATAAATAGCAAATTTCAACAGAAAACAAGAGCTATGGCAGATGCCATAGGTCTGAAAAGAAAAGTGATGGGAAGCTGCGATATTGTGATTTAGAATAAGAAATATACATTTGGTCTTCGTCCCTATTCTGGCACAGAGCTGCTAAAACCCTTGGGATTTCCTAAGTAACGAGAGTAATAAATGTGTCTTTGGTTATGTTAATGTGGTGACTTTTGGAAAGCCCCCAGATAACCGAGGATGGGGGCTGGTTGCCAGGGGAACCAACCTTGTGATAAGAGGCTTGGAAATTTCAGTCCCACCCCTTGATCTCCAGAAGGGGAGAGGGGCTAGAGATTCAGTTTAATCACCAATGGCCAATGATCTAATCAATCATGGCTATGTAACGAAGCCCTCATAAAATCTTACAAGGACAGGTTTGGAGAGTTTCCAGGTTGGTGAACACGTGGAGATTTGGGGAGATGGGTGTGCCCAGAGAGTGTGAAAGCTCCGTGCCCTTTCCCCACACCTTGCCCTAGCATCTCTTCCACCTGGCTGTTCCTGAGTTATCTCCTTTTATAATAAACCAGTCATCTAGTAAGCAATATGTTTCTCTGAGTTCAATCTAGTAAATTAATAGAACCTGAGGAGGGGGTCATGGGAACCCCTGATCCACAGCCAGTCAGTCAGAAGCACAGACAACAACCTGGACTTGTGGTTGGCAGCTAAAGTAGGAGGGTGGAGGTGCAGTCTTGCAGGACTGAGCCTTTAATGGGTGGAGTCTGATGCTATCCACAGATAGTGTCAGAACTGAGCTGAACTGTAGGACACCCAGGTGGTGTCACACATGTCGTGAGCATGACAGAAGTGTGAGCTTAAAGGAGAAACACACATGGGAGAAGCCTGGGGAGATCAGCTACAGCAGCAAGGAGCAGAGGGTTGCCTGAGATCAGGGGGCATACAGGCAAGGCACAGGGAGGCGGGAAGTAGGGCGAGAGTTAGAAAGAGGTCAGGAGACCTCAAGGCCAGCCAAGTCCTAGCACAACCTCCCTTAACCAGCAGCAATGACTAGGCAGAAGGGACATTTGGATGTTCTCTGCCACAGACAGCATTTATTCACACAAGACTTCCACGATGGGCCGTTGCTGAAAACTTGGGGGCTGAGGTCAGAGAGAAGAGCTATATGAATGGCATAAACAGCAAATTCCCCCCTCCCAACCTCACCATATAAGAAATGCTGCTTCAGCAAGTCTTGGAGTTGAGAAAATATTCCACCCTTCTGCATCTAGGGGTAACAAGAGTGATCAAAAGCCTGTGTGGCCTGCAAGATGGTGTGTGTTGCTTGAGGTGCTAAATGGGCTATATCCACACACCACATCGCCCTGCACTGTCACATCTGTTAAAGGTTTGATATACCTTAATTCCAACCTTATATTACATTTGAGACAATTACTTTTCTAAACCTGTTCTAAGGCCTTGCCCTATTTTTCTGTCCTCAGAGATGGACATTCAGGATTTAATCAACATCACATGCTACCCACACTGGCTAGGCCAGTGGTTCTCAAAGTGTGGTCCCAGCAATGCAGCATCCACAGCACCTGCAAACTTGTTAGGGATGCAATTTATTGGGCCCCACTCTAGACCACTGAATCAGAAACTCTGGAGGTGGAGCCCAGAGTTTTCACTAGCCCTCCAGGTGATTCTGATGCACATGAAAGTTGGAGAATCAATGA
Source organism: Ceratotherium simum simum (assembly GCF_057802395.1). NCBI lineage: Eukaryota > Metazoa > Chordata > Mammalia > Perissodactyla > Rhinocerotidae > Ceratotherium > Ceratotherium simum. Next base: position 6,290,121 of record NC_141915.1, read on the forward strand.
ACACGGAATCAATCAGTGTCCTCAACCTTGGCAACATATTTGAACCACCTGGGGAGATTTTACCTCCCCCTCAACCCAGTGGCCAGGCTGCACCACATACCAATGACATCCAGCCTTTGGGGGTGGGCTCCAGGCATGAGTATTGGCAGCTCCCCATATGATTCAGCTGTTCAGCCAAGGCTGAGCATCACGGCTGCACCACACCACCCTGTGTTTTCCCTTGACCCCAGAGACCATGCAGAATTGCTTTCATTTCCCTGAACGGGTATATTGCTTCAAACTTTCTTGGTTTGTTCACATTATCCCCTCTACCCGGGATGCTTTCTCCCATGTGTTCACGTAGTTGCATGTGCTTGTAAAATTTTCAAAAGAACAAAATTTTTTTTTTTTTGTGAAGAAGATTAGCCCTGAGCTAACATCCATTGCCAATCCTCCTTTTCTTGCTGAGGAAGACTGGCCCTGGGCTAACACCTGTGCCCATCTTCCCCTACTTTATATGGGACACCGCCACAGCAGGGCTTGACAAGCAGTGCATTGGTCCACGCCCGGGATCTGAACCTGCGAACCCCTGGCCGCTGAAGCAGAGCATGTGAACTTAACCGCTATGCCACCAGGCCAGCCCCCCAAGAACAAGTTTTTAAAAATTTGTTTTTTAAGAAGGCTTCCTCCCCAAATCATACAAGCTTCACACCTACAAAAAAAGTGAATTTCCATTTTAAAAATTAAGGAATTGTGGCTCAGAGAGGTCAACTGCGGAGTACGCCCAGGATCCCACAAGCCAGGAACTGGAAGGGAAAATGGAGCCCAAGGATGTCCCTGCAAAGGCCACGTTTTGAAGAAGAATCTAAACGCCACTGGCAATCCCATTGCCCAGTTCTGGGCCCTCACTCCCGAGGTGGATTTCCTCCGTGGTACATTTGCACCAACCTGTGCTTTCCTTTGTATAAACAAGGCTGCTCTTGGCTCAGGAGGTGCCTTTGTGCAAACTAGAAAAGGCACCCCTTCCTCATGTAAAACTATTTTAAGGCTACTGTGTATTTACACAGCGTGAAGAGTTCTGCTTGCAGGAGCCTTCCGGAACTCTGGTGGGCAGCAGCCCTGGCTGAACACAGAGGTGCCCATGCTGCTCTCGCCTGCTTACACATCCTTCAGCCTCTGGACAGAGTACACACCACCCATCACACATCAACACTTTAAGGGGATTATGTTAGGGTCAGAGTCCTGTTGGAATGGGAACTGACTCAGGGACTCTTGGGGTCTGGTCGGGTTGGGTCCCACCACACACAAAGGTGAAGGTGTGTTCATACTGCAGGCATCAGTGGGTTTATGTAGATGGGGCTTTCTCCTGCAGCTCCAGGACTCAGCTAAGAAACCCAGAATGTACTTGTCTACTGTGCCCTCACAGGTTAATTTATGTCTATGACGTGAATCGTATCCCCTTACGTGTGGCACTTTGGGCAGGAGAAACCTGTAGTGCCCTTCACGGTGGCCCTGAATAAATCCCTAATCCACCCCCTCAAGGAGTAGCATCTCTTCTCTACTTCCACAATCCAGATGAGCCATCTCAGTACCACTTCCCACTCAGCCCACTTTGCTCTCCCGGTCCAGACACAGCTTGTTCCTATTCTCATGGAAGAGGGAGAGGTGGCCTGGGACACGAGTTGGCATCTCAAGATATTGGGGGTCAAAGAAAGCAACTAAAGGACTGTTGAGATGAAAGAGGGCCAACTAGTGACAAACAAAAGTGGCTTCTTTGACCTGAGCTCCCTAGGTCAGCATCCTGAGATCCAAAAGGCTCTTAAGCCACTGGTTCCGTACCTTATTTGCCATTCCTTTTAAACTTCAGATAAGAGTAAAACTAAGACATGGCAGCGCCATCATGACAAAGCTAAGAACACAGTCCTAGGCCCTTTCGGCCATGATAAATCGGTTACATAGCCTAACCACATGCATACTTCTAGACTGAAGGAAGTGAAACACATTTGCACCAGGTTGCACAAACAAAGAGACAGGTTATTAAAATGGATCGATTTTCATAGATTGGGATATAGAATAAAATATGTTTATTATTAAACTTTCTGATGAAAAAAAATCCCAACAGTAAAAATCTAAATCATAAAAGAGTAATTAAGAAATCAAGTTTTAATGAATACACCCACAGCAAACGACAACAAGGCAAAATTTATGCTGCTGTTTTGTAAAGAACAATAAAGGTTGAGGGGATATACTGAGAGCTAGGTTAGAGCATATCTGAAATTTTTACAATACAGAAAATAAATGTTTGAGTGTGAATAATGGGTTTTCTTGCCTTTTTAGGTTAGTCTTGATCTGGGTCACAGAACAAAACTAACATATTATTTATCTATAAGTGTGAATGCTTGACCTGTTTTATTTCTGGGTTAATCTCTTAACTGTATTTGAAAATAAATACGATCTGTGTGAAGATAAGGTATAATCTGAAAACAGAGGAGGCGCCAGGAAAAAAGTAAAAAATAGTATCCTCGCAATTTAAAGTACTGAATTCTTCATTCTCTAGCAACAACAAAAAAAAACACTTTAAGCCTAAGGTCATTGGTGAATCCTACTAAATCTTCGCAGGTTTCCACTCATCCGGTTTGAAAACCTCTAAAGTGGAATATAATCCAGCCAGGAATCTACGAATAATTCCCAGCAAGTTTGGACATGGAAATAATAAAAGGTGTCTGGGACCATGTCTCATCAGTTTAAGGAAAAGAATGTACTCAACCTTTGCACTTCATTTTGTTACGAATGAAATATTGATTGTAGTTATTCAAGGAGAAGTTGGATTTCACTGCTACTCATACAGCTCGCAGGATACGGTAAAGACGGACCCATAGGGTGCCTGAGGAGAACACTGGACCCAGCCCAAAGAGGCAGCACTTGCAAGAGCTAGAACACTCAGGGAGCACACGCTGCACAGAAGCCGACAACCGTCCTCAATTTTGAGACAGGAAGATCACCACTTTCATAAAGGTAAGCCCTTGGGAAGAAATAAGATACTCTGGGACGAGACCATGACAAACGGCCCATCTCTAACTAACATGCCAGCTTCTCAACTGTTGAATAAACCGCCTAGCAGCGGATCTTTTTGCTGCTGTCACTCCACTAAGTAAAATTCTCATAGAACACAATCAAAGAAGGTTTGCTGGAGATGAAAATAAGGTAAGTAATCTGGTATGCGTAAAACTAGTTTTAAAAATTGGAGTTGGGAAGGAGGGGGTGAATAAGTTTCCCAAATCCTCCTGTACCAAACCACAAATTCAGAAGGAATTTTCCCAACAAGGTTACCTCACTCCCAACTCCTCCACCCCCAGCTCTAATATAGGGCTAATTCACTTTATGATAGGGAGAGCTAGGGTACTTTTGAAAGCTGGACACCACTGATTTCTAGTGCAGGAAGAAGGTAACAGTTAAACACCAATATATACAAAAGAAAGCTGACCACTTGGAAAATGCAAGAAATTGCTAAAGAAAAAACTTCTGAAATATTCAAAACTTTTCTTAACTTTTAGATATATTTTCTTTCAGACTTTTGATACATACACACAGATATTTTTAACAAGAGTGTGAATATACCCACACAAACGTGTATCCTCCTTTTTCCTCTCACCTAGAATTTTCCAGAGAAACAAATCTTTCCAGGTCTTGAGAAATTCTGTAAACACACCATTTTTAATGACAATGATAACTCTAGGAATGACTCTGAAATAAGACATACAAAAGGATGTAATTGTTTTTTAGAAAATGTTATTTAAATATTTACTACAGTGAGGAAATGAACAATAAGAAATACACTGGTTTACCTATTATCAAAGAGAGACGGAAAGGGAGGACAACTAAGAGGCGCCCAGAGCAGGCAGCTGGAGGGCAATGGAGAAGTGGAAAAGTCTATGAGAGGGAGCAGGATGCTGGAAACGTCAAAGGATGGGTTCTGATTGGAGCATATGAGTTATCTTCAAATATGAGATTATAAACCTGATTATTTACTCAAACCATCCATAAACAGGGCACAGCCCCCATTTTCTACCCCCTAATCCCCAAAGGTGCCCTCAATGTGTAGTAAGTTATTTATCTAGTTATTGCTCATTCTAGTGATACCATCATCCCAAGCATCTCCTCATATTGCCCAAAAGTCACTGTCAGCCTTGCCAAAGCCATCCACATTCATCAGTTCTACCACATGCCCACATCTATAGGCCTAGTGGCCTCATAAAAAAAAAGAGAGAGATTAGCCTCCTATAACTTATTCTTACTCTTAGGCTAGCTCCTAGTGACCACTGCTTCCTTTTCTAAATCTCTACAAGTCAACTCATTCATCATTTGCCCTAGCATATTGCTTGGGATTTCAGTCAGGCATGCCAATCAACTATACATTAAAGATCCACCCTCTTTTCTCTAAAAGAAAAGAAAAGAAAATGAGCATGACTTTGTTCAGCTCTGCTCTTCCGTCCTTATCTACAAATTCTTAAATTACCAGCCATTCGGACTTCTGGGTATATATCCAAAAGAACTGAAAGCAGGATCTAGAAAGATATTTGTAGACCCATAAACACATCAGCATTATTCATAATAGCCAAGAGGTGGAAGCAACCCAAATGTCCATCGACAGATAATGGATAAAAAACATGGTATGTACATACAATGGAATATCATTCAGCCTTTAAAAAGATGGAAATCCTGAGCCAGCCCTGATGGCCTAGTGGTTAAAGTTCGGTGCTCTCACTGCTTTGGCAGCCTGGGTTCACTTCCCAGTTGCAGAACCACACCACCTGTCTGTCAGTTGCCATGCTGTGGCAGCAGTTCACACAGAAGAACTAGATAGACTCACACTAGGATATACAACCATGCACTCGGGCTTTGGGGAGGGAGGAAAAAAAGAGGAAGATTGGCCACAGATGTTAGCTCGGGGTGAATCTTTCCATGCAAAAAAAAAAGATTGTAGCATGTGACACATGCTACAATATGGATGAACTTTGAAGACATGACACTAAGTGAAATGCTAAGCCTGACACAAAAACACAAATACTGTATGATTCCACTTATATGAAGTAACTAAAGTAATCAAATCCATAGAGACAGAAAGTAGAATGGCAGTTACCAAGGGTTGGAGGGAGAAGGAAATGGGGATTTGTTTAAAGGGTACAGAGTTTCAGTTCTGCAAGATGAAAAAGTTCTGGAGATCTCTTGCATGATAATGTAAATATACTTAACACTATTGAACTGTATACTTAAAAATGGTTAAGAGGGTAAATTTTATGTTACATGTTCGTTACAATTTAAAAATTTTTTTATTAAAAAAAAATTTACCAGCCATTGTTTGGCAATTGGACTAGGCCAGGTGACAACAGTAAAAACAAGGTAATGTTCTCTTACAAAATCTGAGGCTTTTACTCTAAATCACTAAAGCTCATTTTACCCTTTTAACTCAAAAGACACACTCTTCTCAGGAGACAGAAGACAAAGAGTAATTGAGGAGTCTGGTTTTCTCCTTTTTATTCACCAACTTATATCATCAAGCCCAAGGAGTTGACTTATCTTTTCTACCCTTTATCATGAAGCCCAGAAACTAATATTTCTTATTCTTCATCGTTTTTGAACATGAAGGAAAATACTCTACACACACACAGGCCCACATGCCACATGTGTGTGCTTTTCTTGTTCTTAAGGGTTTTGGTAAGCCTCTACTCAATTGGGCTTTAGGTTTTCAATTAAAATTCATACTGATTTACACCAACTTGGTCATTTACACATTAGTTGAAAACTTTTTCCCCTGGTTAGATATGTCCTTTCTAATTAAATTTGTCCAAAGACCAGACCCTGAAGCCACAAGGGTTTCTAGGGGATGTTCTCCCTTCTCTGGACCACACTGCATCTCTCTTTCTCTTACACAAGATTGAGGTAAAGAAAAATGCATTTAATTTTTCACACCTTTCCAAACCTCTCAGCAAGCTTGCCTTTTAGTGTCCTTAGCAACCACAAACTTGAAATAATTCAAAGCAATTAAACTTGCAGTGATTACAATAAACTATACTTTTAAAACCTAATATACTAAATTTTATTACAGGAAAAAACAAATTCTATATCACGTATTTATATGACTACTAATAAAGGGATGCTAGCATTACAAAGGAAACTAAAAAAAGAATGTATATAAAGTTTCCCCCAAACGTCTATTTCCCACTGATTTCACCTGGTTCTCCATCACCCAAATGTTATCTCTTCTGAGAAAATCACTTTTACTAGAAAATAGACATAAGGGAAGAGAAGATGTTTTATCCTCAATGGCAACACAGTGCTGGAGACAGAGGAGACGTTTGCTAGTTGAGTGCAAGAGTGAAACATAATTTAGTGGAGGATTTTAGTTTCGTACGACTAGCTTTCCAATCCCGTAGAACTTCACAGCAGCTTTATTCCTTGTGCAGAGAATGCAAGCCTAATCTACACGTTTAGTACAGCTGGGAGCATACCGTCAGTTAGACATACAGAAGGACGGGCAAGGAAGAGATCAAGTAAGGAAGTGATGGCTGAGTGGCAGCAGCTAGCAGAGCAGGCAGTGGGACGGGGATGGAAACACAGCTCCTGGGTTTCGTTAGTGCCTACAATTTTAAAAAGGAGGTGAAGGAAGGAGACAAAAATTCAGAGTAGGATGAACAGAAGCAGGCAGTGATCCAGGGGACCAGTGGTGGGGCCTGTCACACGTCACGAAAATAACCCCCTTCAAGGTAGGCAGGTCTGCAACACCATCCAAGGAAGAGCATAAATTCTGTAAGGAAGAAAAGGAAAAAAACAAAAGCAAAACACACAGAAAAAAGAGTCAAGGAGGATGTGAGTTTAAGTTGGGTGAGTTTAAGTTGGAAGCATCAGCTTCCCAAATGTAAAACAGGGATAATTATGCGTCCACATCATCACATCCCAGGATCATGATGAATACATGCAGACACATTTTAAAATAAGCTCATCGATATGAAACTCCTTTGCAGAGCTAAAGCCCCATACAGACATGGGACACTATTAGAGGCTGTTCAGCACCATCCCCCGGAATTCCTACTCCTTCCTATTCAATACTTCCTCAATCTTTGCTCCCATCCAGCTGCACAGCCCTCTCAGATAGAACGCAAACAAAGAGAAGACCACCCTAAGCTGTTTCCAGGCAGGACGCTCTCCCCAGCTCTGCCGCAGCCTGGGAATGGAGTGGGGAGACAGGGGAGCCCCCAAGTAGTACTGGGCTCCGGGCACAGAAGCCGTGCTTGTAAACAAGAGTGAAACACAGTATATTGTTGGGGAAGGAAAAAGTCAGCCCACGCAAGACCTAGTTTCCATCAGAACAAGAAGACCGATGACTTCCCGACCTGGCACCAAATTCATTCAAGACCCAACAGTGGACAGTCAGGAACGATCTTTACACACTTCTAACGCTTCAACTTTACAACAACAGAGGCGACAAAGATCCGCTCCTTGACCAAACTCTAGTCAGGCTCTTCCCAGCCCTCTTCTCAACGAGGCCTCAACCTTGGCCTGTAAAAACTACAGACTCTCAACACAAATGTTTGTCCACCCCCTCGCCCCACGTTAAAGACTTAAACACTAACATAGTTTCTAACTGCTCAAGGCCGCATTCCTAGGATGTTCCCAGCCCCCCTTAGAGTGCCTGCCTGAGAAAGCTTAAGGCTGCCAAAAGAATTCACTGTTTGTTCTGGCCAAAACCTGACCAAAGGCCCCTGACCACCTTTTCTTAGAGCATTTACTAGACAGGGCTTACAATTAGGAATCCTTCTTCTGCCCCTTTGAGATGTATATGCCTCTCCTACAACTCAGGAGTGTCCTTCTCAAGGACCTGAAAGCTACTTCTTTAAAATGTAATCAGCAGGGAGGATAGGGCCTCTGTCTCCTAGTCTCTGTGGGAGCACAGAATCCTAACTTGATCATTGCCTGCTAATAGAACAGCCAGCCTAATCAGCATTTACGCTGACCAGCCCTAACTTCTCACTTCTCTGACTCTACTGAGCCCCCACCCACCCCCTCCCTACCCCCTCATTCTCCCTTTAAAACACCCTGTCATCTCTGTACAAATCAACATTGAGTTCAGTTCACGCTGGCCCCTCTTCTCTCCTACAGTAGGACATCACTGATTGAAATCTGTCCTCACCACTTCACTTTGGTGAAATTAAGGGAGAAAGGACAGCAGGAGGAGAACAGGCAGCCCACGCTGTGACTACCGGGCTTGGTCGCTCACTAGCTGTGTGACCTCAAGATGTTTTCCTGAATCTGTAAAAAGGAGATGCCACCCCCTACCTCACAAGAGTTGTTGAAGAATGAAATGAGGTAAGGTAAGGCATGAATTTAGGACCATGTCTGGACTATAGTAAGCACTCAATAAGTACTTAATTCCTAAGAAAGCTAGCAGGAATAAGCCTCTGTAAGAGTTCATTAACACTGTGCAAATGGGCACAAACCAAAGAGAGGGGAATGCAACACATTTAAAGAAAAATGACTTTTTAAGAAAAAAGTCAGAAGGACATGTGTCCCCAAACAAAATCAACTTCATCCTCACGTCTCTGCTCTGATATATGGGATAATGTCCCTTTAAACAACCTAACCAAACCACTTTCTGAAAGCTGGCAGTTGCTAAGTGTTGCCAAGGGATACAGGCTAAGCTTGTGTGTAAATTAATCATTGTGTGTAAATTAAGCAAAACACCAGATGAGAGCTGTCTGGAATAGCTGCCTATCAAAAAAAATAATAACACATTTCATAGATTTTTGCGTGTTTAGCTGCTGAAAAGAACTTAGAGGGACCTAATCTGATTCCTGCTTTTTACAGAAGGGAAGTCTTAAGCTTCCAGAGGTAAAATGACTTCCCCAGGTTCCCAAAGCAATTAGTGACTAGATTGGAGCTAGAAGCTCATCTCACCACACCTGATTCCTCACAGTAACATTATAAAGGAAAACATAACATAGACCCAGAAAACATCCCCGATGAGGACAAGAGATTGGAGCCACAAGACATTAAATTTATAACCATCTGAAAAGTGAAGATTTAACAATCTGAGAAATCAATCCTTCTCCGCCCCCTAACTGAACCTAAGAGGGACAGGGCTGAGAGGCTGAGCCTAGAGCCATCAGAGGACCAGGGAAGAAAATGGAAGCACCTCTCTTGTCACCAGCACCAGAGATCATATAAAACGATTAAACTGGTGTTCTGGACCTAATCCCAAAGTGTGTCGGGGTGGGGGTTGGGAGGCGGACACCAACAAGCAATTCTCTGACACCAGCACGGTGCCTGAGAATTCAGCTCAATTCTGACACTATCTACCCAGAGATAACATCAGATTCCACAGGTTAAGGGTTCAATCCTACAAGACTGCCCCACCCCCTTACACACTTCAGACACCAGTCAGAAGCCCAGGCTGTTACCTGTGCTTCTGGCAGACTAGCTATAGACTGGAGGTTCCAAGGACCCCTCCTTGGACTTCAGACACCAGTTGCAAAGCCAGGTTGTTACCTGTACTTCTGACTGACTGGCTATAAATCAGTGGTTCCCACAAGCCCCCTCATCAGATTTGATTATTTTGCTAGAGTGGCTCACATAACTCAGAGAAACATGTTACTTACTAGATCGCAGATTTATCGTAAAATGATATAACTCAGGAACAGCCAGATGGAAGAGATGCATAGGACAAGATATGTGGGAAGGGGTACGGAGCTTTCATGCTCTCTCCAAGTGCACTCTTTCTCCATCTCCACATGTTCATCAACCACGAAGCTCTCGGAACCACGTCCTTTCGGGTTTTATGGAGGCTTTATTACATTGACATGATTGATTAAATCACTGGCCACTGGCAATTGATCCAACTCCCAGCCCCTCTCCCCTGCCTGGAGGTTAGAGTATGGGACTGAATGTTCCAACCCTCTAATCACATGGTTGGGTCTCCTGGTGACCAGCCCTCATCTTTAGGTGCTCTCCAAAAGTCACCTCATTAACGCAATAAAAGACACATTTATCACTCTCAACATGTAGGAAATTCCAAGGGTTTTGGGAGCTGCAAGCCAGGAAATGTGGACCAAGACCAAATATAAGAGAAATGTATTTTGGTCATCTGAATGACCAAATATATATTTCTTATAAATCACAATATCACAATGACCTTCTCAGCAGAACATCTAAAGACAGAAAATAAGTTCCTTGGCCTAAGAGAAACTAACAATCAGAGCAAAAAGACTCATAGCTCTTGTAGGCAAAAAAGGAAAGCACTTGAATAAATATTTATAAAAAGACTTCAATCTCCTTGCAATCTCAAACCCCCAGAGTCTATCCAACCAGTACTTCTTTGCTGCCACATAGTGGTAGGAAGCCTAAATTGCAGGGCAAGTTCTTAATCCAAGGCTGGCATATTCTAATATTTATTGAGTGTCAACTATGTTACAAGCACTCTTTTAGACATCAAGATACATCAGTGAACAAAATGGACCAAAATCTCTGCCTTTGAGGACCTAACATTACAGTGGGGGGAGAAAGAAAATAAACTTAATATATATGCAGACTAATAGGTGACAAGTACCATGGAGAAAAAATAAAGCAGGGTATGGGGGGCGGATCATGAATGCTGAGGCAGTGGGACTGCAATTTTAAATAGGATGGTCAAGAGAGGCTATATCAAGAAAGTGACATTTGAGCAAGACTTACTAAAGGTGAAAAAAATGCTTACAAGTATGATGGGGAAGAACATTCTGGGGACAAGAAAAAATACAGTGCAAAAGCCCTAAGGTGAGAATATGTTTGGTGTGATTATGACAATGAAAAGGCCAATGTGACTAAAGGTGAGTGTGATATAATCAAATGATCACCATCAACAATTAGAGCTTATAATAAAACCCAGGCACTACGTTTGAGCTTAAAATCCAGGTTTGGGGGAGGGAGACGAAGAAGGATGCTAGACACATAAACATACGGGGATAAATAACTATGCAATGTAGCTTGTGCTAAGGATCAAAAGAGTGAAATAGACAATAAATGCCACAGAAAGCCAAAAACAGGAGGGCTGCTGGAAGGCTGGGAGCATCAGAAAGAGTGATGTTCGGGCCAGCCCCATTGGCCTAGTGGTTAAGTTCGGCACACTCCACTTCGGTGGCCACGGTTCGGACCTACACTATTTGTTTGTCAGTGGCCATGCTGTGGCAGCAGCTCACATACAAAAAGAGAAAGATTGGCAGCAGATGTTAGCTCAGGGCAAATAAATCTTCCTCAGCAAAAAAAGAAAGAGTGATGCTCAAGAGTGATTCTGGATGAATGAACCCCAGGCATTGGAGGATAAGGAAGGAAAGGAAGTTGCTATGTCAAGAAGAACATCAAGAGGAAACAGGCTGAGATAGAAATAGGAAGGATGGGCCAGCTTGACTAGATGAGGATGATGAGAGAGGAACACAGCCAAGGTTAGCATGGACAAGGAGTTTGGACCCCAAGATCCAATAGTTTCCAAGTGAGTTTTGCCTTTCAAGGAACAGTTAATACCTACCTTATACAAATTGTTCCAGAAAATATGTATGAAAGTTGCCTAACTTATTTAATGAGACAAAACTTTGTAAACTTGATTCCTAAGCCACATAAGGATTACAAGAAATAGAGCTACAGAACAATTTCCTTATGAATGTGATATGAAAATCCAAAATAGAATATTAGCTAAGCAAATCCAACTGTATATTTTAAAAATATATCATGGGGCCGGCCTGGTGGCACAAGCGGTTGAGTGCGCATGCTCTGCTTTGGCTGCCTGGGGTTCACAGGTTCAGATTCCGGGGGCGCACCGCCGCGCCACTCGAGAAGCCATGCTGTGGCGGTGGCCCATATAAAGTAGAGGAAGATGGGCACGGATGTTAGCCCAGGGCCAATCTTCCTCAGAAAAAAAGGAGGATTGGCATCGGATGTTAGCTCAGGGCTGATCTTCCTCACAAAACAAATATATATGTTATAACTAAGTAGTGTTTATTCCAGTAATGCCAGGATGATTCAACATAAAAATAACCTATCAATTTCATGTATTGCATTTATATACGGTAAAGGAGAAAAATTATATGATTATCTTAGTGGATACAGAAAGAACATTTGATACAATTCAACATCTATTTGTGATTTAAAAAAAACAAAAATAAAAATGCTTCATTGTAAACTAGGAGAAGGAAAAACTTCTTAAACTTGATAAAGTATCTATACATGAACCAAAAACCTAGAACAAATATTGTAGCTAATAGGAAAATCAGACAGTACTCATTATCAGAGCTATTTAACGTAGTCTGGAAGTTCTGAAACATCTAGGGAAATATATATATATAGCAGAAAAGAGAAAAAAACTATCATCATTTGTAGTAATATGATCATTTGTTAGGTTGAATCATTTGAAATTACAGTTTTATAGGCAAAAATAGTCAAATGTCATATGGTTCAATGTAACACTGAGTAAAGTTAGTGGACAACCAACTATGAGAATTAATAAGAGACTTCATCAAAGTTGCCGATATAAGATAACTTACCAAACATCAATCTCATTACTCTACAGCAGCAAAACCCAAGTATAAAATATAGCATAATAATATACCAATCACAAGAGCAATATAAACCATGAAATATATAGAAATTAACTTAATTAGACATTAGACCTCTACATAGAAAAGTATTAAACTCTAATACATACAGATAATGATACAAATAAAAGAAAAACAGCAATTAGAAGCACTGGACTGTATGTTTACATTGCATCATGGCTAGATCTGAAAAGCGGTAATATATATAAAATAAAACAAAATAAAATGAGATCTAGAGTACAGTTCATGTAAATTAAAATACCCAAAACAACAATACATATTTTATAAGAACATACACAGACAAAAAAACAATACGTTCAAATTGTTACTATGGAGAAAGAGAAAAAGAGAATTAAATAAGAGAAAAGGCTTATGCAGACCAAAGATGATATATGATCATGATCTGAGAAGTTGGATTAACTTAACCTCTTCACTAAATGTCCAATAAGAAAGGAAATAATGTTTGGATATTATCTCATATGTAAGGGGGTCCACCAAACAAGTTTCAAAGTAGTGATTGTGTGTTGGGAGTTGGGGAGAAGAAAGTATACTCAAGCTAATACTTAGGAAGATTCATCTGGCACTGATAGCTACAATGGGTTGAAGTTGGGAGAGAATAGTGGTAGAAACACTAATAATAAATCTATTATCGTGGCATGAGCCCATGAGGCTTTGTGGGAAGAAATGGAAAAATAAAAGGTTCGAATTTGACAGAAAGAATCAAGAGAAGCTTGTAACTGAATGGGAATGGTGGGGGTGGAAAAGTCAAGGATGACTCCAAGCATTCTTGTCTCGGTGTCTGGCACCCATGACAGAAATAGAAAACTCTGAAGATGGGGCCAAGATGATAAATTTGGTTTTAGAAATAGAAAATTCAGCACAAAGTGCTGCTGTAGCCAAAACGGCCAATAAAATTTAAGAGCATTGGGACATAAAAATGCAATTATCTCCTCAAAGTCATGGTCCAATTACACTCAGAACAAAGCTGGCTCTGGTTACTATACCCAAGAAAATAGGAAAAACACACAAAGAGGAAGACCAGAGAAGAGCAAATCAAATGATTAAGTCAAGTGGTTGATAAGGCTTCCTTATGATACTCCTTAAAACAGTTTGTAAAGAAACAAGAGCGACTATAAATGAATATAAAGAAGCAAATTTGAAAAAAAGTAGAGATATCTCTTTAGTCAAAAAAGTGCTTATCAACAAAATATTTTAGAAGGAACACAAAGAATAACTCTCAAGAACTGTGCATGCAGCCATGAAATGCATTACCCTCAACGGCTGCAGGTAGAAAATCTAGAAATCTAACACTCTCAAATCCATACCATCAATATTTATTGAGTGCCTTCTACATATAATGTACTGTGGTAGAGAGTGGGGATATAATGATGGGCTAAAACAGACATAGTTCCTGTGATGGTTAGTTTTATGTGTCAACTTGGCTAGGCTACGGTATCCATTCTTGGATGAAACATAAGTCTAGATGTTGCTGTGAAGGTATTTTTTAGATGTGAATAACATTTAAATCAGTAGACTTTAAGGAAAGCCAATTATCCTCTGTCTTAGTCCATATGGGCTGCTATAAAAGAATAGCATAGACTGGTGGTTCATAAACAACACAAATTTATTTCTCACAGTTCTGGAGGCTGGGAAGTCCAAGATCAAGGTGTTGGCAGATTCCATGTTTGGTGAAGGTCCACTTCCTGGTTCACTGACAGCTGTCTTTTTGTTGTGTCCTCACGTGGCAGAAGGGGAGAGGGACCTCTCTGAGGTCTCTTTTATAAGGGCACTAATCTCATTCTGACTCTGCCCTCATGACCTAAGCATCTCCCAAAGGCCCCACTTCCAAATACCATTACATTGAGGAATAGTTTTCAACACATGAATCTAGGGGAAACACAAACATTCAGTCTATAGCACCCTCCATAACGTGAGTGGGTCTCCTCTAATCAGTTGAAGGCCTTTAGAGAAAAGACTGAGGTCCCCTGAGGAAGAATGAATTCCGCCTCCAGACTATCTTCAGACTCAAGACTGCAACATCAGCTCTTCCCTGGCAGCCTGCCCCCTATACACTTCAGACTTGCCAGATCCCACAATCATATGAGCCAATTCCTTAAAATAAAAATCTCTCCCTGTCTACCTATATACATACTATTGGTTCTGTTTCTCTGGAGAACTGTGACGAACACAGTCCCTCATGTCATTAAATAATAGTAATCAAATTACTCTATAAGTGAGTATATATTTGGAAACTAAGATAAGCCTACAACAAGGAAAGAAATCCAATTCTACAAGAACATAAAATAAGCGAATCCGACCTAAACAGGGGTCAAGTGCTGTGGGAAATCTTCAGCAAAAGTGATACTTCAGCCAAGATTCCGGAAGACTAGGAGATACATACGGACAGTAATCAGGGTGGCAGAGAACAACGTGAGCAGAAGGTAGACAGTGCAGAAGCAAAAGGAGGGAGGGAGGAAAGAAAGTCAAAGGGGTATATCAAGGCCAGACTTTGAAAAACCTTATATGGACATATTAAGGTTTTCAGTCATTATCCTCAGAGGATGGGAAAGCACTGAAAGGAATCAGCCTAGGGATGACATCAGATTTACATTCTGAAGACCACTCAAGCTAATGTGTAAGAGACAGTGCAAGAGGGCCAGAGTGCACAACAGTGAATTGGAAGGAAAAGGGGGTGCTAACGGTCTGAATGTCTGTGTCCCTTCCAAATTCATATGTTGAAATCCTTACTCTCAAAGATGATGGTATTAGGAGGTGGGGCCTTTGGAAGGTGCTTTGGTCATGAGGGTGCAGGCTTCATGAATGAGATGAATGTTCTTATAAAAGAGGCTCCAGAGAGACCTCTAGCCCCTTCCACCATGTGAGAACATAGTGAGAAGGTGCAGGCTACGAACTAGGAAGAGGATCCTCACCAGAACTAGACCATGCTGGTACCTTGATCTTGGACTTCCAGACTCCAGAACTGTAAGAAATAAATTTCTGTTGTTTATAAGCCACCAAGTCTGTGGCATTTTTGTTATAGTAGCCTGAAGTGACTAAGACAGGTGGGGTCAAGGTGTCTGACTCATCCAGTTGGATGGATGGTGACAGCAGACACTGCAAAAGGGAAGCCTGGGCAGAAGAACATGAATTAGGTCTTGGAAATGTTGAGTTTAAGGTAGCTTTGAACACCTAACTGGAGATGTCAACCTAGACCTAGCCCCCATGACTTCTTTTCTGGATATTAGCTTCCTAAGAGGTTTCCCTGCTTCACTCTTGCCTCTCTACTGTTTATTCTGCAAACAGCAAGAAGAATGATCTTTTAAAAATGTCAGTAAACTCATACTACTCCTTTGCTGAAAATTCAAACTCTTTTCCATGGTGTATAAGGTCCTGTGCATCCACCATCTGCAGCTCAAAGAGGGCTTATGAGAAGTAAGTTTGTGAGTCATCTGCATAGAATAGTCACTGAAGCCAAGGGTATGAAGGAAATTGCATAGGGAGAGACTGTAGACCCATCCATGAGGAAATCCATTATTTCCTGCAATGGAGACAGACACGGAATGGGCCAGAAAAACAGGAAGAATCCCAGCAGAATACGGTATCATTGAAGCCAAGGGAGAGAAAAAAAAAAGCACTTCAAGAAAAAGTGATCAACAGTATCAAATCTTGCTTAAAGATTAAATAGTAATAAAGACTCAAAGATGTCCATTGGATTTAGCAATATGGAGTTCGGTGCCTTTCTGGTTCTGAACTGAGTTCAGGCAGAGTGCTTTGGGTATGGAATAGGGCCAGAAGCCAGATAGGATGGGATACAGAGTGAATGTGAGGCAAAGAAATGGAGACTGTGAATACAGACATCTTTCCAAAAAATTTAGAGAGGAGACATAAGTGGGGGTGGGGGAACTGTCAAGAGAAGTTGAGATGGAAGGAATCGAACACGTTCAAATGTTGATGTAATGAACTATTTGAAAAAGTAGTTAAATATACAGGAGAGAGAAGGAATTCTTGACAGCATAATAAGTTTCAGGAGGAGATAAGACCCAGAGCACAGGTGGAAGGATAGAAAGAAGAGGAAAAGAAAGATACCTCCTCTATTGGAGCAGATGGGAAGGAAGAGAGGAATGACTATAGAAATAGGTGGTCTTTTGACTTCACAGTGGAAAGGTAAGGTCATCCCATCCATCTGATAGAGCTTCAGTTTTCTCTAAGAAGTAGAAGGTGAGGTTGGCCATGAAAGAAAGGGCTAGGGAGGCAGAAGTTTGAGGAAAGTAGAAAAGGGAAGAAGTACTATTGTTTTGGAGAATCAAAGAACAAGCTCATCTGACAAACAGTAGGACTCAGAGGCAGCAATGGGGGCCCATTAGAGCTGAATGATAAACAATTCATAGTAGTATCAACCTGCCTTGTTGAGTCACTTCCTCCAGCAGAGTTTACCTCCTAGGGTGCAGGCACAAAGACTGCAGAAAGTACTTCAAGAGGGTTTGATGGTTAGCAAGTTGATTAAAAGTATTAATGGGGGGCTGGCCCCATGGCTTAGCGGTTAAGTGCGTGCGCTACGCTACTGGCAGCCTGGGTTTGGATCCTGGGCGCGCACCGACGCATCGCTTGTCTGGCCATGCTGAGGCCACGTTCCACATACAGCAACTAGAAGGATGTGCAACTATGACATACATCTACTGGGGCTTTGGGGTAAAAAAAGGAGGAGGATTAGCAATAGATGTTAGCTCAGGGCCGGTCTTCCTCAGCAAACAGAGGAAGGATTGGCATGGATGTTAGCTCAGGGCCGAACTTCCTCACAAAAAAATAAAATAAAATAAAAGTATTAAGGGAACCTAGGGCTTTGAAGATTTATTTTATCATGAAGACAATCATGCCCTCCCAAGAAACAAACTGTTGGTGATATCCACTGTCAAGAGAGATTGCCAGACAGAACATTACTCTACATTATAAAGTCTGCACCAAGATGGAGATTTTACCAAGGCAGATTTCTGAGTTAAGGGACTCTTCGGATGAAAGAAGATAAAAAGCAAAATCTATCTGCGCAGTGCAGGAGATAAGGAGAAAGGTCGACCCAGTACCACCACCATCTCGATACTTCAACAAAACATGATCTGCCCAATACCTCTGGTTGGCTTTGCCATCAACTTGGGTAGCAGAACAACTGCTCCTTTCACAGACTTAATATTTAATTGCCTAAGTCCAGACTCAGAGTCAGATACGTGACTTGGGAAGGGAAGGATGGTGGGGTCACCAGACAAGGAGGGCAGCCAGGAGAACCAACATTTCTTTATTTAATGTATTTTCTCTCTGGCTTTATTGCTGTACACAATTGTCTTTGTTCACCTCTCATCACTTCCACTCAAGGCCTAAAGTAATGAGACAATTCTATCCTGGTTTGCAATTGGCTTGCATTCTAGACTTTGGTTTCTTCCCGTGAATAATTAACAGTAGTGGTTTATTAAATAGAGTATGGCCTTACTTGTGCTCCATAGACCTCTTGGCACCGAACTCCCTGAAGCATGGAAGTTTTATCACAGGTACCTGAAGGAATGCCACCCCTCTCCCTCCCAAGCCAAGGGAAGCCAATGACAATCTATTGCAGGGTTGGCAAACTATGGCCTGTGGGCCAAATCCAGCCTGTCACCCGTTTTTGTGTGGCTCACAAGCTAAGAATGATTTTTATATTTTAAATGGTCGAAAAAATATCAAAAGAAGAATAATATTCTGTAAAATGTGAAAATTACATGAAACTCAAATATTAGAGTCCATAACTAGTTTTATGGGAACACAACCATGCTCACTGCCTTTACATATTGTCTACAACTGTTTTCACAGAACAGCAGAGTTGAGTAATTTCCCATAAAGCCTAAAATATTTACTATTTGGTCCTGTACAAAAAGGTTTCCTGACCCCTTATTTGTTGTAGCCCTCCTTGACCAAGTCAGACTCGCAATCTTCTGAAGGACAGTGCCCCCAGCAAACCAGGAATCAATTGCAATTGGCACCTAGAGCTAACAAAAATCCCAGGGCCACGCCAGCACTGAGATCTCACTCCTTACATGTAAGTTGGTCGTGTGATTTATAAATCTTCTACTGGCACTGGTAAAGCGATCCTGGAAGCTGACAAGCAAAAGCAAAGCAAAAACTAGGCTACACTTACCTTTCCCTACAGCAAGTTAGTGGAGCTATAATAAAAACCTGAGTGGGTTTTGTTTTTGTTTTGTTTTTTTTAATAAGCAACACTGAAAGTAAAATCAAAAAGGTTGTGATTCATATTGCTCGGAAAACATCCTAAAGGAAAGAAAGACAATGCTTTGCTTCCTATCTTTTGTTTTTCTGTCTTCTGTAGTTGGTGTTTTGGGATTAGAGTTTGAGATCTATAGCAATGGCCCTCTAGTTCATCGTAGGCCATGGAAAGCCATTTGGCTCATCAGGGTTGTCCATCCAACTTTGTCTGTATCTCCTCATTCAGTAACAAGACTGATTTTCTAACACTGCATAGTATATGATGAAATGAGTTGTGTCTGTCTTAAAGATATTAAGGCTGAGATGGCTGCGCATATGCAGCCATGAAAATTTCTAGGTTCAAGGTATGTTTGGAGTTCTTTGTGAACAACCTTCAGACCTGGTTGTGAACAAAAACCAACCAAACAAAAAAATCCAGTCTCAGAACCTCAGCTGCACTGTGAATGCTGTCCTCTATCACCGACACCCAGGGAAATGGAAACACCTGAGGCATCACATCCCTGACTTGTCACCATGCCTACATTTTTGGTTTTTGCTTTTAATCCTTGTTGAGTTGTATGACTTTCTTGTTTTGAGTCAGATTTGACCTGTGCCTTCTGTTAGCCCACAATGTTTCTGTTTCTAACTCAGCTGTCTATTCAAACACCTCCCAAATCCTTCAAATTGGTGAGCTTGTCATCAACGCCAAGCATTTTCCCAACTTCCAAACTAAAATCTAACGAGCACATTTGGAAAGAGCATGAAGATTAGGGCAGTTAACCACAGTTCAACCCTTATCACTCCTTCCTCCTCCATACAGTCAAGAGATATGTATCCCTCCTCAAGGGCTTTAGATCCAGTCTTCAGATCCTCCAACTGTCACAACAAGGGAAGGAAACAAAGAGTCCTCTCCCCAGATTCATACATCCTCATGTCTTCTATAACTACTGCATTGGGATAACAGAAAATCTCTATCATTCAGTCCTCTTTCCCAGGCTCTGTCTTAATTCTAACTGCTTGGTAATCATATCTACATGGAAATCCTATATCACTTGATTTACCACACTGTACAGTGCACAGTGAGGTACCACATGGTACAGAGAGAACACAGAGACTTACTATATGGTCTGCCTCTCTCATTAGTCAATATGTTCCTCAAGGACGTGATCTATCATATTTTTTTTTCTTAAGACGATGTATTTTAGAGCAGGTTTAGGTTCATAGCAAAATTAAGAGGAAAGTATAGAGATCTCTCATATAGCCCTGCCCCCACACGTGCATAGCCTCCCCCACTGTGAACATCCCCCATGAGAGTGGTACATTTGTTACAACTGATGAACCTACATTGACACGTCATTATCACCCAGCATCCACAGTTTACTTAGGGTCACTTTTAGTGTTGTATATTTCATGGGTTTGGAAAAATTTATAATGACATTATAGTATCATACAGAGTACTTTCATTGCCCTTAAAATCCTCTGTGTTCTACCTGTACCTCTCTCCTTGCCCCCTCAATTCGTGGCAACCACTGATCTTTCCATTGTCTCCACAGTTTTGCCTTTTCCAGCATGTCATATAGTTAGAGTCAAACAGTATGTAGCCTTTTCAGATCGGCTTCTTTCACTCAGTAATATGCACTTAATGTTCCTCCATATCTTTTCATGACTTGATAGCTCATTTATTTTGGAATAAATAGAATAATAGTCCATTGTCTGGATGTACCACAGTTTATTTATCCATTCACCTACTAAAGGACATCTTGGTTGCTTCAAAGTTTTGGCAATTATGAATGAGGCTGCTATAAACATCCATGTGCAAGTTTTTGCGTGGACATAAGTTTTCAAGTCCTTTGGATGAATACCAAGGAGTCTGATTGCTGGATCATATGGTAAGAGTATGTTTAGTTTTGTAAGAAACTGCCCAACTGTCTTCCAAAGTGGCTGCACCATTTTGCATTTCCACCAGCAAGAATTAGAGACCCTGTTGCTCCATATCCTCACCGGCATTTGGAATTGTCAGCGTTTTGAATATTGGCCATTCTAATAGATGTGTAGTGATATCTCATTGTTACTTTAATTTGAATTTTCCTGATGACATATGATGTGGGGCATCTTTTCATATGCTTATTTGCCATCTATATATCTTCTCTGGTGAGGTGTCTGTTAAGATGTTTGGTCCATTTTTTAATCAGTTTTCTTATTATGTTCTCCTATTGTTGAGTTTTAAGAGTTCTTTGTATATTTTGGATGACAATCCTTTATCAGATAGGTCTTTTACAAATATTTTCTCCCAGTCTGTGGCTTGCCTTCTCATTCTCTTGACATTATCTTTCTCAGAGCAGTTTTTAATTTGAATGATGTGCAACTTATCAATTATTTCTTTCATGGATCATGCCTGTGGTTCTATATCTAAAAAGTCATTACCATACCCCAAGGTCATCTAGGTTTTCTCTTATGTTATCTTCTAGGAGTTTTACAGTCTTGCCATCTTATTCATTTTTGTATTCTCACGATAGTGTCAGGCACTCAGTACACACTACAGGTTCAACAACAGTTTATCAAATCCATTTCCCAGGTCCTAATGTGGAAGCAAATCTTAATCAAAAATTTTCTACCTACCATAACCAGTAGTTTTTTTTTAGTTCACGTTTTTAAAATGTGTTATTAAATATTGAGTAGTAAAAAAGAATATTTAAAACATTTAAAAATGAGTAAAATGCAACAGAAATACAGTCTAGAAATAGACCCACATATACTGTCAATTGATTTGTGACAAAGAGTCCACTGCAATACAATGGGGAAAGGACAGGCTTTTCAATATGGTGCTGGAGAAATTGTATTCATCTAGAAGAAAAGATAAAACTGACTTTTATGTTATAACACACGCAAATACTTATTTGAGGTGAATTATAGACCTAAATGTGAAAGCTAAAATAATAAGCCTCTAGAATAAAATATAGAAGACTATTTCCTTCTGTGGGGTAGGCAGTGATTTCTTCAACAAGACACAAAAACTTCTAACCATAAAAGAAAAAATGATAACTTGGACTTTGTCAAAATTAAAAACTTCTGTTTATTAAAAGATATTAAGAAAGCAAAAAGGCAAACAACTGGCAGAAAGTATCAGTAATAATATAACTAACAAAAGATTTCTATCTAAAATATATAAAGAACCCCTACAAATCAATAATGAGGAGACACAGAATCTAATTTAAGATGGACAAAAGACTGCACAGGCTTTTCATAAAACAAGATATCTGAATGCCCAATAAACTCATGAGAAGTATTTGGCATCATTTGTTGTTAGGGAAATACAAATTAAAGCCAGAATGAGATATCACTCCATACCCACTGGAGTGACAAAAATCAAGTATTGACACAGGTACAGAGCAACTGGACTCACACATAACTGGTGGGAGTGTAAAATGATACAAACACTCTGGAAAACTGACAGTTTCTTATAAAAGTGACCAGTAATTATACTCCTGGGTACATATCCAAAGGAACAAAAGCATATGTACACAAAAAGACTTTTACAAGAATGTTCAGAGCATATTTTTTCAGAAAATCCCCAAAACTGGAAACAATCCAAATGTCCACCCATAGGTGAAGGGATAAACAAATTACGGGTATACTTGAGAAATGGAATACTAAAGAGGAAGAAAAATGAATAAACTACTGACACACGCTACAACATGGACGCATCTCAAAAATAATACATTGAGAGAAGAAGCCAGACACAAAAGAGCACATGCTATATATGATTTGGTTTATGGGAAGTCCAATTGTTCCAGCACTATTTGTTGAAAACACAATCCTTTCTCCATTGAATTGTGTTTGCATCTTTGTTCAAATCAATTGAGCGTATTGGTGTGAGTCTTTTTCTGGACTTTTCATTCTGTTTAATTGATCTCAGCGTACATGTCTTTGTCAGTACCATTCTATCTTGATTATAGTAGCTGTATGGTAATTATTAAAATTGGGTAGTGTGATCCCTCCAATTATATTCTTTTTCAAAATTGTTTTCGATACTCTAGTTCCTTTGCCTTTCCATGCAAATTTTACAGTCAGCTTGTCTGTATCTACAAAAATATCTTGCTGAAATTTTGATTGGAATTGCATTAAACCTAAAGATTAATATAGGGAGATGTGACATCATAACTAGATTGAGTTTTGAGATCTTGGATACGATCTGTCTCCCCATTTATTTAGGTCTTATTTATGTCATCATTGTTTTGAAGTTTTCAGCATACAGATCCTGCACATGTTTGTTTCAGATTTACCCTCAAGTTTGTTTTCTAAATTTCATTTCCAACTGTTCACTGCAAGTATATAAAAATACGATTGCCTTTTGTATGTTCACTTTGCACTTTGAGGCTTTGTTAAGTTCATTTATTAGTTCTAGGAGCTTTTTCATAGATTTCTCAGTTTTTTATCCAAAGGCAATCATGTCATCTACAAATAGGGGAATTTTATTTATTCCTTTCCAATCTGTTATCTTTTATTTATTTTCCTTGCCTGATTGCACTGACTAGGCTTTCCAGTACAAGGTTGAATAGAAGTGAAAGAGAACATCCCTGCTTTGGTTCCAATGTTAAAGGAAAAGCATTCAGTCTTGCATCATTAAATACGACGTCAGCTGTAGGGTTTTCTTAGATACCCCTTATCAGATTAAAGTTCCTAATATTTCCAGATTAATAAGATATTATATCACAAACGGGATTTTAAATTTTGTCATATGCTTTTGCTGCACCAGTTGATATGAGCATTTGGTTTTTCTTTTTCAGTCATTTAATATGGAAGGTTACATTGACTGATGTGTGAATGTTAGACCAACCATACATTCCTGGTATAAACCCCACTTGGTCATAGTGTATTATTCTTTTTATATAGTGCTATATTTGATTTGTTGATATTTTGAGGATTTTTGCATCTATATTTTTGAGGGCTGTTGGTCTATAGTTTTCTTTTCTTTTAATGTCTATATCTGGTTTTGTTATCAGAGTAATACTGGCCTCACAAACTAGGTGGGAAGTGTTCTCTTTTCTGAAAGAAATTGTGTAGAATTGATGTTATTTCTTTAAATGTTTCATAGAAGTCACCAGTGAAACCATCTGGACCAGGAGTTTTGTTTTTGGAAAGAACTCAATTTCTTTATAGCTATAAGACTATTCCAGTTATCTCTCTCTTCTTTGGTGAGTTTTGGTAATTTGTGGTTTTTAAGGAATTCGTACATTTTACCTAAATTGTCCAATTAATATGCAGAGTTGTTTGCAGTGTTTTTTAATCCTTTTAATGACTTGTCAGATGTGTAATGATATTCTCTTTTATTCCTGATATTAGTCATCTGTGCCTTCTCTTATTTTTTTTCCTCAGTCAGTGTGGCTAGATCAACTTTATTATCTTTTCAGAACATCAGTTTTTGGTTTCATGTATCCCCTCTACTCTTTTGCTGTTTTCTATTTCATTGATTCCCACTCATCTCTTATTACTTCTGTTTGCTTTGGGTTTATTTTGTTCTTATTTTTCTATTTTCTTTTTTTTTTTTTTAATTTTATTTATTTTTTCCCCCAAAGCCCCAGTAGATAGTTGTATGTCATAGCTGCACTTCCTTCTAGTTGCTGTATGTGGGACGCGGCCTCAGCACGGCTGGAGAAGCAGTGCGTCGGTGCGTGCCAGGGATCCGAACCCGGGCCGCCAACAGGGGAGCACACGCACTTAACCACTAAGCCACAGGTCGGCCCTTTTACTATTTTCTTAAGGCAAAAGCTTAGATTATTGATTTGAAACTGTTCTTCTTTTCTAATGTAAGCATTTAATGCTATTAATCTCTCTCTAAGCTTTAGCTGCATCCCATAAATTTTAATATGTTGTATTTTCATTTTCAAAATATTTTTTAATTTCCCATGAAACTTCCTCTTTGGCCCATAGATTATTTATAAGTATACTGTTTAACATTTGGGATTTTCTAGCTTTCTTTTTTTTTTTTTTTTGTGAGAAAGATCAGCCCTGAGCTAACATCTAATGCCAATCCTCCTCTTTTTTTTTTTTTGCTGAGGAAGATTTGCCCTGGGCTAACATCCGTGCCCATTCTTCCTCTACTTTATATGGGATGCCGCCACAGGATGGCTTGACAAGCGGTGCAATGGTGTGCGCCCGGGATCCGAACCTGCAAACCTTTGGGCCACTGAAGCAGAGCACACATACTTAACCACTACACCACTGGGCCGGCCCCTAGCTATCTTCCTTTTATCGATTTCTAATTGAATTCCACTATGGTCAGAGAACATATTTTTTATGACTTCAAATTTTTTAATTTAAGATTTATTTTATGACCCAGGATATGGTCAACCTTGGCACGGGTTTCACGAGCACTTGGAAAGAATACGCATCCTTTGGTTGGGTGAAATGTTCTACACATATTAATCAGATCCAGTCAGTTTATAGTGCTATTCAGTTCTTCTATATCCTTACTGATTTTCTGTCTACTAACTCTATCAATAACTGAGAAAGGAGTGCTTACGTCCCCATCTATAACTGTGTGGATTTGTCTACTTCTCCCTCGAGTTCTACCACTTTTTGTTGCATGTATTTTGAACCTCTGTTCTCAGGTGCATACACATTTAGGATCATGACGTCTTTTTGATGAGTTGAATCTTTTATCATTATGTAACGTCTTTCTCTATCCCTGCAATTTTCCTTGATCTGAAGTCTACTGTATCTGATATTAATATATTCACTCCATCTTTCTTTTGAATGGAACAACCTTGACAGACTCTTAATAATTCTATTTATTTGCAGGGTTTTGGGGTTTTCTACATAGACAATCATATCTAAAAATAATGATAGTTTAAAGCTTCTTTCCAATTTTCACACCTTTTTATCATATTCAGGAACCTTTTATGACTTATTTATTCTCCTTAGAATGTCAGGGATGGGTATGTGCCACTGCTACCCTAATCTAATCCCTCATCACATTCTACTCAAATTAATTTAAAACTTCCTCCTATTTTATCCAAAAAGCTCACGCAGCAATTTTAGCAAAGGAGTGTACAGTTACTGTTATACTTTCTCAATTGGGGAAGGTTGTCTTGCTTGCTCAAGCTCACAGCTTCAAGATGAATAAAAGAGGAACAGTGAAAAACAAAGAAAACCATTACCTAGATGCCCAAATATGCCTAAAAACCCAGAGGTTCAACCAGATCTGCCTTCTATTTGACATTCTCTTTGTTGGCCTCTTTCATTCTAGGGCCCCCTCTGTTCAATCTACTCCATATACAGCAACCTAAAGTACTGTTCCAGAGCAACTACACCTATAATCTCTCCCCCTTTTCAACCACCTTCAGTAAGTGCTCACTGCCTAACAGACCACATCTCAACCCCTGTGCTTAGTTAGCTTCCACAGCTCTCCAAAGTCCCGTCTCCCCCAACATCTGACCTTCCACCAACCTCCACAACACGCACTTCATTCTAAACAGTTCCACCAGTCCCACTGACCGTGAAAATGTAACATCTATTCCCACCTCTACGTACTTGGTTCCCTTCCTACGGACTGCCTGCTCTTCTCTTTATTTAACTCGGAACTGTTCTTAAAGGCTCACTTGCAAGTTCCACCTCCTCCATGAAGCTTCACAAGCAACCAAAGGAAAGGAAAAAGAATTTTCAAAGGTTTTGTGGTGGTGTTTGTATCTGGCCCATGTATGCACCACCCGGTGGCAGTTCCGGACCTGGGCAGTGCCTGGATTCAACTGGATTCTAGTCTGCCAAATTCGGGCAAATCTCTTACCTTCTCTTGACCGGTTCACTCTCCTATAAAATGGAGTCGTGGGGGCTCTAATTGCATTCTGAATTTACACACCTATCATAGTCCTCAGTGATCTCTCCACTCTCCCACCTGAAGTCCTTCTGATCTTTTAGTCATTACCTCTTTGTGACGTGCCACATTCTCTTGTTCACTATTCCGCCCTTTTCTACCACCAGGACTATTTCTGTATTTTTTCCAATATTGAACACAATAAGCATTTACTGACTATGAAGGGAAACTGCTTATTTCCTTCACAGACTAGGTATAAGGGGGGTATGTTTGCAAGAAAATACAACAGGCACCTGTGTATACATGTGCACAATCTAAATGCCTAAAGGATAACCACTAAGGGAACATTGCTTCTCCTCCCCCTCTATTAAATTCTGCTGAATCCCAGGAGACTAGGGAGAATCAATAAAGGCAGGACAAGGATCTTTTTAAAAATCAGAGAACAACCTGCAGCAGAATCCTTTTATCCTCACTTCTCTGTAAACCCAGGAGGGATGTGAATTAAAGGCCAGCGGGAGAGATTTCAGCGGAAATCAAACCAGGGTTTCCAATGCAGTGTGTGGGTGGGGAAGGAAGTTACATGGTTTTCTCACAACAATCTGACACTAACGTTAACCATGATTCAGATCTACCACTTTAAGATTTGTGGAAAGTAAAGGAGGTGTTTTTTAAAAAAGGTAAAGAGAAAGAACAAATCAAAAGTAAAAATAAGGAAAGAGCAGGAGATAAAAAGGAACAAAGAAAAACAAGGCAGGTACCTAGGTGAAGGAGTGTACCAGGTAGAAGGGAAGTATTAATTAATACGTATATGTACATGCACATGTATGCACACACACATGCATACAAACACACGCACATTTTATATTTATATTATTTATAGATGAGCTTCCTTGTCTTTCAATCTAGCCTCACTTCAAGTAAGGAATTAATCTGTATCTGCTCAAAGTACAGAAAAGTTACAAAAACAGGCTTGGGAGGTTTATGCACAATGACAGGATTGGGTGTGCGACTTGGCAGGTCTCCCACCACCCAAGGGACGGTGTGTCAGAATCTGAAAGACCCCAATGAGGAGGTTATAGAAATATTAGGCTTATCAAAAAGGGGCATTAAAAAGCCTGACAAACACTGCCGTAGATAATTAAACTTTTAACGGGCAATAAAAAGACAAAACGTAATCCATAACCCTCATAGAGAAGGAAGCAACTGCTCTCCGAATACTGAGAAGAAATCCCAAAATCTGACACCAAAGAGCTGAGATCAAAGGGGCTATTGAGCCACGGATAGAAGAGAGTTTGAGTGGGTCCCAGTTCCGCACCGATACTGACACCCACCACGGGCTGGGAGAAACGTCAGCCTCCCTGCAGCATTCTGGGACTAACCTGCCCACGGGTGGGTCTTGGTGGAGGGTGACTCGCCTTCCTGTGACCATGCATTTGTGCGCACTGAGCTGTGAATGATGATTTCTGTAGCTCATTACAGCATGCAAAGAAAATTCATATTGTAAGATGTAGAGGGGCAGGATGGTGCAGAGCAGTGGTAAGAAAACTGGCTGATGCAGCCGTGGCCAATAGTGAGCTGAGGAAGTCTAGGGGTCCAATGAACCAAGGGCCCTGGCATGTGTGCATGGGACTCACCATGGTATAATGAGTGGATCGAGAAAAGCAATACTCCAGATAAGTAGGGACTGTTACAGAACATAGTACGGCTGTGACTTCTCCAAGTCTGTGTCTTTTGTTAAGAGAAATAAGGTATTTCAAAATGCAAAAGTAAGATCAGTTAGAAAAGTAACTTGTTTTAAAAAGAGCTGAGGGCCGGCCCGTGGCTTAGCGGTTAAGTGTGCACACTCCGCTACTGGCGGCCCAGGTTCGGATCCCAGGCAGGCACCGACGCACCGCTTCTCCGGCCATGCTGAGGCCGCGTCCCACATACAGCAACTAGAAGGATGTGCAACTATGACATACAACCATCTACTGGGGCTTTGGGGAAAAAAAAAAAAGGAGGTGGATTAGCAATAGATGTTAGCTCAGAGCCAGTCTTCCTCAGCAAAAAGAGGAGGATTAGCATGGATGTTAGCTCAGGGCTGATCTTCCTCACAAAAAAAAATAAAAAAAGAGCTGAGACTAGCTCACCTCTCTCTCCTATTCCCAAGTCACCAGGAGGCACTGTTGGTAATTCTTTATATTCCTCCAGAGATGTTCTATGCATTAACAAGCATGTTAAGGATTTGTGTTTGGGAGCCTGTTCACTCCTCATACACTTTTTACAGAAATGAGGTTGAATACCACACACAATGCTCTGCATCTTGGTCTTTTCACTTGTCAGTGTATCTTGGAGATGGTTGCCTACTGGTGCATTTAGATCTGATTCAGATATCGTTCCATCTAAGGATGTCTCAATCTATTTAATGAGTTAATAATTTCTTGAAGAATATATTCTATACACACCCAGATTAATATCTTAGATTTGCATGTCCCCTTTGCTGTGGTACACCTTGCTATCTTAAATCTTCATTAATCATTTACCCTCACCTCCATCTGTCAGAATCCTATGCTTCTTTCCAAGGCCTAACTTAAATCACCTTTTGCTCCTTGAATCCTAGTTGACTACTAAAGCCATTAGTGATTATTCTGTCCTCCCAATCATTCTAGGATTTCATACCATCTTAGGGCATCAGGAAAGACTAGCCTCAAATATCTGCAGTGTGTTCATGTCTTATTTTCCCTACTAGACTATAAACCCCTTGAGGGCAAGATTATCTGACTTACTCATCTTTGTTTGCCTCATGGCCCCCACCACTGAGCTTGGCACAAAGCGGGCAGAAAAAATACTGTTTGCTGAGTGAAAAACATATGCTTCACAGGTGTTGTGGGATGAATGATGTCCCCCCAGAAAATACAATGAAGTCCTTACCACAGGAACATCAGAATGTGACCTTAGTTGGAAACAGGGTTGTTGCACACGTCAAGATGGGGTTGTACTGGAGTAGGGTAGACCCTTAATCCAATATGACTGGTGTCCTTACAAGAAGAGAAGAGACACAGAGACAGAGACACACTACAGGGAGAATGCCATGTAATGACAGAGGCAGAGATTGGAGGGATGTGTCTACAAGCCAAGGAACACCAAAGGTTGCTGGCAATACCAGAAGCTAAGAGCAAGTTTGTTCTCTGACACCAACCAGATGTCCTACAATTCGATTCCATTCTGATACTAACTATCCAGAGTTAGTGCAGACCCCACAAGTTAAGGACAAAGTACTTCACAAGACTGCCCCTACTTCAGATGGCAGCCACAAATTTTGGATGTCCCCAAGCCACCCAAGATTCTGCCCAGCTGGCTACAAATTCAGGGCTTCCCATAACTCTCTCAGATTAGATAATTCAGAATGACTCCTAGAACTCACTGAAAGCACTATACCTAGGATTATAGTTTTATGTATATGTATAAAGGATACAACTCAGGAACAACCAAATAAGCAAGATGCATAGGGCAAGGTCGAGGGTGGGGTGGAGGGAGACAGCAAACATCCATGCCCTTGCCTCATGGAATCCAGGTGCCCTCCCAGCACATCAATGTGTTCCCCAACTAGGAAGCTCCACTGAGCTTCGGTGTCCAGAGTTTTTATATGCAGTTTCGTTACACAGGCATGATGGACTAAGTCATTGGCCACAGCCCTGAACTCCATTTCTAGCTCCTCTCGCCTCTCTGGAGGTTGGGCTGACCAAAAGTTCTAACCCCGTAATCACACTATTTGTCTTTCTGATGATTAGCCCCCATCCTGAAGCTATCTAGGGGCCCACCATGAGTCATCTCATTATCATAAGAAAGCACAACTAGTACTCAAGAAATGCTAAGGATTTTTGACATTTTGTGCCAGGAACTGAGGACAAACATGAGATACTCTTTATTATACCACAGCAAGAAACAGACTTTCCCCTGGAGCTTTTAGAGAGAACGTGGCCCTACCAACACCTTGATTTTGGACTTCTACCCTTTAGAACTGTAAGAGAATAAACTTCTGTTGCTTTAAACCACCCACTTCACCGCAATTTGTTACAGCAGCCCTAGGAAACTAACATTGGGTGGAGCAAGGCTTTTCCTTATGGGTAACATTCTAAGCTAATAGGAGCTACCAGTATATTCCTTTTGTTTCCACACCACCCAGTATTTCCTAACACCTCTCAGGCCATTTCTCAGCCCTCTTCTCTTCTCAGCACCCTCCCCACTTCAATGCTTCAGTTCTACCCACTGCTGATGATTCCTAACTCATCATATCCTAGACCTCTCTCCCAAGCTCCAGATCCTTATCCTAGCTGTCTACTGAACTTCTCCCCTTGCATTTCTCTCAGGCCCTTTCTCAGCAACTGGCATAACCATCCACCCTTTGCCCACATCCAAACCTCACCAGCTGTTTTATCACCTGCTGCTCCCTCAAGCTCCACCAAGGTCCTCTTATTCAATATCTTAAATGTCTCTGTAACCTCTCCACAGCTTCCCTCCTCCTGGCCACAAATCTGATTCAGATGGCCATCATCTCATTTGGATTACTTACCTAGGCTCCCAGTCAATAGTGTTATCTCCTAACTAGTCTCTCTGCACTAGGCTTGCTCCCCTCCATTTGGTTCTCCACTCTGCATCCAGAGTGATTAGTCCAAAACCCAAAACTCCCCTGTTTAAAATAACGGCAACATCTTACCCTTACTGAGGGTTTACCCCGTCCCAGAAACTATTTTAAGTACTTTATGTGTATTAATTCATTTAAAATAATATCATGAGGTAGGAATTATTAATATCCCCATTTTGCAAATAAGACAATCGAGGCTTACAAAACCTAAGTGACTTGTCCAAGATTTTGCAACTCGTAAGTGATGGAGGCAAGATATAAACCTATGGGAATCTGACATCAGAACCCATGGTCATAACCTGAAAAACTATGGGGAGAGGTCAAATGACTACTCAGTAATTTACCACTGGTGTTTGGATAAAATCCAAATCTGCTGAATCATGTCTTATAAGTAGGGCAACCACACTATTTGCCCAGGTTTTCACCTGCTGTCCCTGGTGCTATTAATTATGTAATCACTCTCGGAAGTGTCCTTGTTTGGACAATAAATTGGATGGTCATCCTATGTATAAGCCTCACCCCTATTCCCAATGATATTCCAAACATAGAGAACTTATTTTACTTCCTTGAAGGAGCCCTTGGCATTCACACACATCACACACATCATTTCCATTTTCCTTAGCCTATTAACGATGTGTCACCCTTCAGGTCTCAGTGTGCACTACATCCTCCCAAACCCCACTCCAGCCAAACTCAGTTATGTTCTCATGATACCATGAACAACTTACCTATTGTCCAAGGTACCACTCACTGTAATGGCTTGTTTAATTGCTTCACTCTCATGTTTCTAGCAGAGGACCCGGCACATAGTAGGTATAGTGGATACCAGATTCCCCTTCAAGAATGAAAAATGTATTCCCCAGCTGCTAGGAATGCAGCCAGATGACCACCATCAGCTGTCTACTCTTTGGCACTGCTTTGACTGAAGGTCACACAGTGTTCCAGGGGAAGCCCAATTCCAATGACTGATTAATGCCGAGGTATAAGGGCTCAGTCCCTTCTCCCCAACTCAGGACAACTCTGAAGAGACACCCAAGCTCCAGAACCCAACATGGAACCACATGAGGCCTTCGTTGGGACTGCATCACAGCTTAACTTCTCGCTCTGCCTAGTCCTACCTCCTTTAACTCTCTTCCACAGGCGCCGATGCTGCGAGCACTACCTAATAAGCATTCTGCATGTTAATCTCAGTATCTGCTTTCCAGGGACCTAACCTGTGACAGTAGGTGGTTAATAGATACCTGTTTAACGAATGACTTCTTCACTCATTAAGTTGTCACGCCTTACACATTCCTCTTAGCATATATGACTATGCCATGGCATGGGTATGGCTTGTGAATGGAGAATCACACTTTCAAATTAAAGACAATATACTAGAGACTAATTTTAAAGCCATGGCATATTTTCTGCTAGTATAGCAAATCTTGGAGATCATGAAGGCATGATTACAAGCCTACAGTTAATATTTAGCATGGGAAACCTCAATTTAGTGGTGATTCAAAAACTCCATTCTGACACCTGGTAGAGCAACACATACAGCCTCATCTCTACCACCTTGATAAGGACCTGCCCCTGCTATTTGCAAAGCACTGTGGACAACACAGATAGGACACAGAGGAGTAAGCCCTGATCTGATCCCTGCAAACACACACAGCTTCCAATCCAGTAAGGAAAACAGAACCAACAGAAACTAGAAATCAAAGCAGGATGAAATAAGTGATAAAAGAGAAGCAGCAGAGTGCTGTGGAATCACAAAGGAAGGAGCAATAGTGGGGAAAGACGGGAAGGAGCAACACCTGAACTGAGCTCTGAGAATAAATTTGACAGTTCTTGAGTCCCTTCTACATTCCAGACACTGTGTTGGCGATCTACAGACTACAAGAGACAGATGTATGCAGAACTATAATGATAATACGACACACTAAGTTTTAGACATCAACATGAACCAGTGCTCTGGAATACAGAACAGTTCTAATAAATAGAAAGGAGAGGCAACAGCTTGATCAAAGGTGAAAACTTTGCCAAAGTAAGATTTGAACTTCATTGACTAACATTCTCAATGATACATTCTACAAACTCTAGTTTGAATAATGGATGGCCCATAACAAATGGCGTTCACGCTCAAAACGCTGGGTTCAACCAAGCTACAGTGGACACTATTGACTGTCTGCCCAGAATGCTTTCCTCCTACTTCCTTCCAAACAGAACTCTTATTTTTGTCCAGGAATCCGTCTCTCCTCCATGAAGGTCTCCTGACTTAGAAGAAGCTTCCCCCACCCCAACTCCAAAAGGGTTCTCAAAGGTTCTAAGCCAGTCAGGATAATCCTACCTCCCCCAGCCAGTGACAATTCATACATGCAGGCTTGCGCCCTATCAGCCCACAGCATCCCCTCCCTCCAGCATGTTAACGGTTAATGGTAAACACGTGAAATAAATTGGATTCAACTAGAGGAAAGGACTCTTATCCCATGAATGGGACCATGTGGGCGGCTCCTCTTGCCTTAGTCCATTTGAGCTGCTATAACAGAATACTTTATAGGTATTCAGGTGGCTTATAAACAACAGAAATTTATTTCTCACAGTTCTGGAGGCTGAGAAGACAAAGATTAAAGTGCCAGCTGATCTGGCAGGGCCTGCTTTCTGGTTCATGATGGGGCCTTCTCACCGTGTCCTCACATGGTGGAAGGGGCAAGGCAACTTTACTTTTATACAGGCATCAATGACATTCATGAGGGCTCTGCCCTTTTAACTTAATTACCTCCCAAAGGCCCCACCTCCTAATACCACCACCGTGGGGATTAGAACTTCAACATATGAATTTGGGGGGAACACAAACATTCAGACTATAGCACCTCCCTCTCTTGTTGCCTCTTTGGTTTATGAACATGGAGGTCAAATTACCTCGGTTCCTGCTGGCAGCTATATTTTGACCATGAAAAAAGCCAGTCTGAGGAACAGGCCAAGACACAGATGAAGGCAAAGCAAAGAAAAAGGGCGAGAAAGACAGCAGGTGCCCTAATCACAAGGCACCTGTACCCTCCCCACCTTTGGACACCCTGTCATCTGAAATAAAGTTTCCTTACTGTTTAAGCCACTCTGAATTGACATCTGTTGCTATAATTAAAAGCAATCTAAATGAGTCAAATGATCAAAAGTTTTCTTTACTGCAGAACTTCTTAAAGCCTTAAATACAAATATGGACTATAAATTTCTAAGATGCATCTATAGCGTGCCACATTTCCCACAGTCCTAGGATTTTTTTCCCACAGAACAAAACTTGACAAAGAAGGAAAAGGACATTCTTCTCTCCATGTATTCAAAAATATAGTCTGGCCTGTGTTGCAGGAAGTCAGAGAGAAGAGATTCAAGGCAAGAACGCAAATAAGGAGGGCACTGTAATGGTCAAGGGTAGAGACACAGACTATAACTAAGAATCAGAAATGGAAAAGAAGACATAGATAAATTATATCAAAGACAGATTCACAGTAACTGACTGGACATGTATGGGTGAGAAATGACTTCTCTGAACACCAGGAAACATGTGCTCTAGATCACTGCTAAGTTGGTAGACCTGTGGCAGACTGATCAAGGTAGGGTCTTTGATGTCCTTGATTAGAGTTCAGTCAACATCAGGGTGTGTTGAACGGCCATCAGCCCTTCCCAGTCCTTTGGACAAAAGCTTCTGATTTTCCTTTTGGGAACTGCTTCACCCCCACTGCAGTCTTTGCAGACATGCAATCCAGAGAGCTTCCTACCCTCCCATTTTCCCTAAGGGATAGCCAGGTCACATGACCCAAACAGAACCAGTTAGACTCTCTTCTGCGATGGAATCATCCACATGACCCAATGACAGAAAACGATCGGGAATCAACCCTTTTGAGGATGGCCTCTGAAGAGGCTGTCCTGTCACTTTGCAGCAGAGGCACTACCCAGTCACTCCTTTGATTTCGTGAGCCACCCATCCTTCCCAAACATCCTTTTATGCTTAGTTTAGCCAGAATCCATTTCTCTGCTGCATCCAGAGAACTCTAACTGGTCATGGGGAACCACCAGCCCTCAGCTCCAAGTCATGCAGGCCAAGTTTCAAAATGCTATGTGTCTTTAAAATTAGCAACCCTACGGGCTGGCCCCGTGGCTTAGCGATTAAGTGCGCAAGCTCCGCTGCTGGCGGCCCGGGGTTCAGATCCCGGGCGCGCACCGACGCACCGCTTCTCCGGCCATGCTGAGGCCGTGTCCCACATACAGCAACTAGAAGGATCTGCAGCTATGACATACAACTATCTACTGGGGCTTTGGGGGAAAAAATAAATAAATAAATAAAATCTTAAAAAAAAAAAAAAATTAGCAACCCTAAAAGGCCATTAGCATATCACTTCCTAATAGTAGACTATTTTATTCTATAAAATGAAATCTGACATCATGTCCTTTCCAGAGCACGGAGATAAGAAGTTCCCCATGTTTGAAACCAAGGCTCAGGAGAAGTTCAAACAT
Source organism: Ceratotherium simum simum (assembly GCF_057802395.1). Taxonomy (NCBI): domain Eukaryota; kingdom Metazoa; phylum Chordata; class Mammalia; order Perissodactyla; family Rhinocerotidae; genus Ceratotherium; species Ceratotherium simum. Next base: position 6,325,870 of record NC_141915.1, read on the forward strand.
ATTTCTATTTAGACCTTTCAGGGCCCTAAACTTAAAACATCACTATAAGAAATTCCAGCTACATTTTATATTTGCTCAATTGTTTTGAGTCCTGGGAGGGTTTTTTTGTTTTGTTCTGTTTTATAAAATACATGTTTATTTTAAAGAATTTGGAAATTTTTTAACAAGTACAAGCAGCAAGAAATCAAATCACTCATAATCCTACCCAGAGATAAACACCACATGCTGAAACTTCCAGTCTTTCCTGATTTCCTTCCAGTCTTTTCTATGCAATTTTTTTAAATATGTACAATCTCAACTCTGTATGCACTTCTGTATCCTGTTTCCTTATCCTAAACATTTCTCTGAAGCCCTTAAATTCTTTTGAATGTTATAAAAACACTAAGATCATTACAACTGTATAGATGTGCCAGAATTTACTTAATCATTCCACTAATATTAGACATTTACATTTTTCCACTTTTTCCCTATTGCAGAGTCATGAAAGTATAACGATAAAGAACATCAGTGTCAGAGCAAGCAGATCTGGTTGCAAATCTCAACTATTTCCCTTACCAACTGTGCAACCAGCAGTAATAACATACTCCCCTGCTCTGAGACTCGAGTAGAAATGGGGGAAGATCAGAACCTACTCTTAGAGCTGTTGTGAGGACTAAACAGGAAAGTCTGTAAAGTACTGTACACATGTCTGTCACAGGACACACTCAATAAACAGCAGCTATGAAGATGAAGCAAGTGTGCCTATAGGTCTGCAATCACAACAGTGTGCATTAGGAGATAGCTAAGAGCTCTGTCTGCTTTTCATATTCCTTATTTGTTAAGGTCTTGTTTTCGTTAATATGTTATACAGGAGTCTGTAAGGGCTTCTGCAGATATAAAAAAAGTTTTCTTTCAACACAGTGCACAGAGCTGAAAAAAAAAATACTTCCAAAGGGCACTCTTTTACCCTTTCTGGTGAAACTACAAGAAGGAAACAAGTGAAGAATCTTCTATTGGCAGAAATTTCATTGTATGTTCTTTGTGGTTAAGGCAACACAGAAGATACTCACTTACCTTAAATGAACATGACATTTTTATTTTTATCCAAATCAAGAGCAGTTAATTACCATTTCCAAAACCACCTAAACTGAAGTAACTTGAGGGACCCTGAGGCTGCAGAGATCCACGTTAGGGAGAGCAGACAGGGGAAGCATTTGCCTGTGCTTGGCCTACTTAGGACCCAGCTCAGATCTGGCTCTGCCCCTTTCTTCATCTGCTACTTGTAGCCTCCACTCCCCATCTATAAAATGGGGCCATAAATAGTAACTAATTCACAGAGATGTTGCAATGAGTCAGTAAAAATAATGCTTATAAAGTACACAGCCCAGTTCTTGGCTACAGGTGACGTAGCTATGGCTTTTGTGGTTCTCTTTCCAACTCCATGAAGGATTGCCTTTTCGACCCTCTTTGAAGCGGGGTGTGGCCAGATAAATTGCTTTGACCAATGAAATGTGAGTAGAAGTGACGTGTGTCATTTCCAGAAAGAAACATTAGGAGCCAGCATACGATTCACCATATCCTCACTTACTGCCTCTGCCATCACAGAGGTACCTGTGGAACAGAGCTATGGAGCCTGGGTCCCTGAAGGGCTACTCCCAGTCCCCATCGGCCAGTGGTAAGCCACCGAGGCTTTGAGGGGTTTTGTTAGAGAAGCATAACCTAGACCACCCTGAGTAATATAACTATTAGTCACAACAGGTTTTAAATGAGTGAGCCATCAGTATTATTGATATCTCAACATGTTTCATGTCTGCACTAAACACAAAAAAACTGGGTCTGATTTGGGAAAACAAGACAAATAGGTATCAATTTCAAGCTGAAATTTTCAGGTACTTAGGAATATAAATAAGGGCAAAACGAGTGCCTCATGTCAAAAAGACTTTCAGCACGGCAAGGGATAGTGGTAATAACTATAATTTATTGAATGCTGATTACTTCCTAGGGGTTATGCTAGGAATATTATCTTTATTATCTTATTTAACCCTGGCAGTAATCCCACACATTCCAGTGTGATAGGATGAGAATTTCTGTTCTCCTCATTAGTCCTCTCCCCACTGTAGGAAGGGCTTTTTAAAATATATATTATATTATATTACATTACATTACATTATTTTATATATATATGTCTCTATCAAGACATACATATCAAAAACTAATTTTGACATGAGAGATAGTGGATATCAGCAAGAGAAAAGTGTGTTATCCTAAAGATGCTCCTCTCTGAAGGATCTTACCGACTCCTATGGAAGACTATGAGAATCTATAGCCACACTCCTATGATAGAGACAAAGAATAAACATTCTCATAGCTGCACTTGGAGGAGAGAGATGGCAGCGAAAAAGGGACTGTGGTGAGCAGGAGTACGAGGATTTCAAAGACAGGCAGTGGGAGAGGCGAGAGATAATACTCTTGGTTATTCAACTGTGGTACAGGCTCCCTGTCTCCAGTCATATCCAGGGGAGCTTTGTGACTAGTTCTAGCCAATGAAATATGAACAGAGGTGACATTGGTAAGTTCCAGGCCCAGGCATTTAAGAGCCAGCATGCCATCTCTACATTCTCTCTTCACCTTTAGCAGTGACTGGAAGCCACATGTTGAGACTGGCGGGGAGGGGGGATGGGTGCAGACTGGATCCCCAAATCACGCATGGAGAACTACCCCTGACTCACATCACATTTCACATGAGCTTAAAACAAATTTTTGCTATGTGATTTTGCTATGTGCTATGAGATTCCCGAGCTCATGGGCTACCATAGCAGAGCCTCACCTATTCTAATAAAACATGGAAGAAAGACTAGGAAAAGAACAAAATAAGCCCAAGGAAATCAGGAGAAAGGAATCTAAAAACATAAAAAGCAGAATTTACTACAAATAGAAAAAGAATACACTGATCAAGAGCTAACGAGAAAGACTTTTTTTTAAAAGAATAGATTAAATCTAAGAGCTGGTTCTACAGGGTATGAGGGAAAGGAAACCCTTTAGCAAAGCTAGTTAAGGTGAAAAAAGAGAGAGAAATGCAAATTAGGATGATAAAGGAGATACAACTATACACTTAGAAAAGATTCCATTAAATTTTAAAACCATAATAAAATGAATTATTTTCTATAAAATATGTTACTGAAAATGACTCAGGAAAAGATAGAAAACATAAATAGTCCAATGACCACTGAAGAAATTGAGAAAACTGTCAAAGAACTGCCTCCAAAAAAATATCCTAGAAAAGTTGTTTCCAACCTTCAAAGAACAAGTAATTCCCTACCTCACCATTGCATAAAAAAGAAGGAAATGGACAATTCATTTTACGTTATCAAGATCTGATAGGTTTAGCAAAAAAAAAAAATCAGATGCTCTCATTTATGAATATTGAATGCCAAAAGCCTAAGTAAAACAATAAATTAAATCTAGCAGCATATAAAAAAAATTAACAAGCCACAGTCAAACAAGATTGACTGCAGGAAGGCAAGGAGAGCTCAATATTAGAGAATCTATCGAGGTCCAAGCTCGTAAAACACAAGTTCCTCACTGGTAGAAGCTCTGTGACTGATGTATCCCCAGCATGGAAAACAATGCCTGGAACACAGCAAGTGCTCAATAAATATTTATGGGATAACTTATTGAGTAACTATATTGATAAATTAAAGGAGAAAAAACATATGATTATCTTTAAAGACTACGACAATATAATTAATCAAATTTAACTTTGGCACCAAAGAAAAACTCAAAGTAAAATAATAAAATTATGCACTAGGTAACATAATTAAAAAACAAAATCTCTCGGACCAATTATCTCGCATTTCCACGGAGGATAACAAGAAGACATACAAACCCACATATTGCCACAATATTTTAACACTGTTCTACAAGTCCTAGACAATGCAATTAGACAAGAAAATAAAATAAGCATAAATACTAGAGAGGAAGAAGCAAAATTATTATTTGCAAAAAATATGATTGTCTGTCTCAAAAATCCCATAGACTCATATTTTTTTAAAGTACTTAAAGTAATGATATAGTTCACGAAGATGGTTTTGTTAAGATAATTATACAAAAATCAGTAACTTTCTTACATTCCCAATAAAGAGTAAGAAAATATAACTTAACAAAAGATTCCAATCATTACGGCTACAGTAATGACAATGACAAATTACCTAAAAACAAAAGCAAAATTGTGCATGACCTAAACGGACCAAAAATACTTTAAAGGATCATAAACAGATTTGAATAAATACATCTTATTCCCAGACGGGAAAAATTCCCATCATACTCCATATTGTAAAATCGGCAATTTTCCCCATCTTCATACATGCATTTAAAAAAATACTGAGGAAGAATAAACAAAGGAGCACAGCCAAAAAAATATAATCAATTCTCTTTTATAAGGGAGCATTTTGTAGATTAGCTGTGGCTAAGGCACAGCAAGATCCTTATCAAAGCTGCTGAGTTCTAACTGCCAAGTCAAGGAGTTGCCCTGGATGAAGCTGGGATGGGGGCCCAGTCTGACTCCACTGCTCCTCCCACCCAAGGCTTGGGATGCTCCTATCCACCACTGCTCACCTGGGCAGCTGAGCCCAACTTAAATTCCTGCCAGAACCGACAGACAGGTCAAGAGAACAAACTAGAAATCCTAGAAACAGACACACGTAGGTGAAATCTTTTAGTACGTGATAATGATAATATTTCAATACAGTGGGTATGAATTACATTATTCAACTTGATAGTAGGATAATTCTTTCTTTTTTTAAAAAAAAAAGAAAATATGACACCTAATTCATGTCATATACCAAAATTAATGACTGAGGAATTAAAGATTTGATGATAAAATAAAATTATATAAATGGTAATGAAAATGTACAAATATTTATGTAATCTTGGGCTAGGAAAAGTGTTCCTAAGCATAATATTTAAGCACAAATCATAAATTGATAGACTGAGATCACAAAATATTATAAAAGACATAAAATATAAAGGGCAAAGAAAACTATAGGGAGATATGTGTGGCATATGACAAAGCATATATATGCTTAATCTATTAAAAATTACCTAAAAATCAATAAGAAAACAGTTATGAACATGACTTTACAAAAATGGAGCAAAGACATATGCAGGCAATTCAGAAAACGCAACAAATGTCCAGTAAAAACAAAAAATGCTCAACCTCACTAGAAATTAAATGAGGAGAAAAAAGAGGTTTTACATTCATGCAATCAGCGAAGTTGTAATATTAGTTGCTGATAGGGTTGGGGAGAAGAAAGTGACAATTCTACCGAGGATGGAAATATAATGTGTGTGTGTGTGTTTGTATATATAAAATATACATACACTCATATAGTCTTAAAAACTCACATACTCTTTGACCCAGCAATTCCACTTCTAAGACTTCATCCTAGGAAAGTAAACCAGTGAGAAATATTTGCTATGTGATAAGCAAAAGGAAATCGGTTGACTATAATGGAATATTACATAATCCTGAAAAATTATGCTGTAGATATATAGTTAATATACATGGGATGATATTCAAGATATAATACGAAGGAAAAAAACTGGTTGCAAAATTGTATGCAAAGTATGGTCTCTTATCTCTTTTTTAAAAACATATAGATGCCTACTAAAAACATAGAAGACTAAACTCAAAATATTAACTGTGGTTTCCAGGTAATGAGATCACTGATTTTTTTCCTTTTTGCCCATCCATAAGTTTATAATTTTTCCATAACAAACAAATATCACTTATATAACCAAAAAGAAAGTTAAAAAAAGTAAATTGAATTCTGTGGGAAAATAAACATTTATTCTAAAAATAAATTCTAAAGTTGGAAAATGAAAGCAAAAACATCTGCTTCCTGGACAGAAAGGATAGTCTTAAATTGCTAGACAGCCACACACTTCCCAAAGGCAGTGGGGTTCCAGGTGCCAGCTAACTGGGATGCCCGGGGCCAAGGGGAAAGCCCTAACTCTCGCACTCTCCCCTCAACCTTCTCTCCAACCTATCACTGACTCAACACAGAGCTGAAGCATAATTTTATTATTTGCTGTCATTATCCATATAGCATTTGAAATAACCTGTTCTTGATTATTATTAAGAGGAATGCTTACTAAGCCCCTCTAAAAGGAACAACCATAAATTAAATTACTATTTTACTCACATGGCTACTGATTCAATTCTCCTAGAGAGAAAAACGGTCCTTATCACCCATCATGAAAAATACTAATGAATGTTGATAAACGTCTTCGGTGAAGGCAAAATGGGAGGGGAGTCATTAATTGCTGTTGAAGAGAATGGCTCCCTCACAATGACTTGCAGGTCTGGGATAACAGAATTCTGCAGGAAATCCAGGCAGCCTCATGCTGACTGCTGAGAACAGCCCAGCAGAAGGCTGAAAGACGGCAGATCTGCACAGTAAGGAGCTCAGAAGACACAAGCAAAGAATATTCTCTCCAGATTTGCTAGCCCAGTCATCATTTGGTGAGTACATCCTGATATCTCTCACATACATACACCACAGCAGGTGGCAAGGCATGGGCTTCCATAAAACTCGAAGGAAAAACTTCACTCTGAGACCTAACAAACGTGCACAGAGCTCTTTGGCGGACAGGTTTGGGTCTGCCTAGCCCTCCTGTGCTAACAGGAAGATGTGGCAGGGCCTGTGTTGGTCTGACAGGTCCAACTCACAGGGAAATTATAGGTGGGGAACAAAGCAGTCTGATGATAATTTGGAATTGGTTCTGACTTTTCCCTGATGTCCTTTTGATTGGGTCATGGCTATTAGGAGGCCTGCTGTTGGGCAAGGCAGTGTCTCAGAGAAACCTTCAACGAAAAGATCCTCACTGGCTTCAGCTGCTTTGGCCTGAGCAAAAATGCCTGCAGCAGCCAGTGCTCCTAGAGGATGCTGCATCCTCAGCACCTAGCTTGGTACCACTGGCTGCTGCAGTGACATCCCGAGAGCTGCACAGCAGCAACGATGCTCAGTCTAGCTGTGCACTAGAAACCAAGCCCACTCAGTCTTGCATGCTGAGCAGTCTAGGAATGGAAAATGGGGCTCTGCAAACAAAACTTTGTCTTCCACTCCCCAACTCATAGCCTCTAAAACCAAATAATCCAACTCAACCCGCCTGCTCCTGTCCTTCCACGCCTCCCTCCCACACTTCCATACATAGCTCCTTGGCTACTCTCACACACCTTGAACATCACCCATTTTTGCACAAGAACACAGAACCTATTTATAGCCATCATTGGGCAGTAACTGTTGAAATCTAAGAAACCCTTTACACTTAGGAGGCCAACATTTTTGGAGGACTGAATGCGCAAGCAGAAGAGGAAAATGACAGTGAACCTCATCAACCATTTGTTGAGCGCCTGGTATAAGCCAGGCTCCCTGCACCCTCACAACAGCCCTCCGAGGAGGAGGCTACTGTGACCCCCATTGCGCAGACTGAAAAAAACACCCTCCTCACCAGATCAAGGTGCCAGTTTGACTTCCATTTTCTCTTTCACTTAACAGGTCTCCAAATTTCAGCTCAGGGCCCTAGTCCACTCAACACAAATCAAATGCCACTTCCAAGAAAAACACTCTATGCCTTTCCGGGTGCTTCTCACCCCAGCAACCAACAGACTCTCTTGAAGGTAAAAAATGGCGTCACAAATTAGGCACGAACTAATTCCTCCCTTAAATCTCGCTCTATCCTTCCAAAGTCCAGCAGTGCAGCCGTGCTCACTCCTCTGAACACCCATTCCATCACAAAACGAAAGAGGCGCAGTGTCGGGAGTTTCTCTCATCTCTGAACTGCTGTGCACGACTTCCCTACCCATAATACACGGATCTTCTGCTCACTTATTCCATCCAGTTGCCAAAGAATTTCAGCAAACCTACTATATACGCCAAGCGTTAGGGCAGTTGTCCCTGCCCACAAGGAACTTAAAGTCTAGTCAGAAAGATAAATGAGAAAAGATAAAAACCGCAATACAATATAACCATAGCACGCCTTTAGAATCAGATTCCAAGAGAACAGAGAATGTATTTGCTCTACACTGCAATATCCCCTGAACCAGAGCAGTGCCAGGCACACAGCAGGCATCCAACAAATACTGAACGAATGAATGAATGAATGCATGATGCCATAGTGTATATAATGCAATAACAGTTATAACACTTGCCAAAGATGCTTGTCGCTACTATTCATCCAGCACTTCCTAGTGCTGAGTACTGTGTCAGGCACTTTCCAGCGGTAATCTCATGTCATCATGACCACATTACCACAATGCAACCCTTATTATCCCCATTTTGCTGATGGAGAAACTGATGTGCAGAAAGTTCAGCTCAAGATTCCACAGTCGGTAAGCAACAAACCAGATCTGTCCCGCTCAAAAGCCTGTGCTGCTCCGAACCATTAGGCACACGGTGACCCAGTCTTGAAGGGCAGGGAATGCTCCCAAAGAATGGGATGAAGTGAAGGGACAGAGAGGGGAAAGTTCAAAGCATAAGGAACATGTGCAAAGACCGGAAAAGCAAACCAAGGAGGAGATGAAACTTTTCCCAGTTAAATGCAACGAGTTTTATAAGCTCTTTTCACAGTTGCTGACAGCCTCTCTACTCAGATGTGAGCACTTCGAGAGAAAATACTAATAACTCCATAGAATCCGTTTAAGCATGGCAATTCCTACATCGTTCAAGTGACTAGATCCAACCCCTAGCTATTTTAAATTCAGAAGAACTCCAGACCCTGTAACTTATGGAAGGCGAGCTGGGTGAGGAGTCATGAGAAGGAGCAACCCTCAAGCCCATCTCTTAGTCTTCCCTCAAAGACAGGAAAGTCATCACTCCAAAGACACACAAGGATAAGAATCCAGTGGCTTGCTAAAGCAACTCCGTAAAGTGATCTACCAATTCCACACTTAAACTCCAAACTTCCAATCCTATTGCTTCTTCTGATCCGAGAAATGAAGAAGCAATGTCAGGACCATGCCTCACTACATTCTAAATAAGATAAAGTAAATGCTGCCCCTTTTATTTACCTATGTGGATCCTACAGCAAACTGTTTTAATCTTGTCAATAAACACAAACTGAGCATCAATTGTCTATAAGGCGTTGCACTATATACACTGAGCATATAATAAAAATTAATACATTCTATTGGGGGCAGACAGACAAGAAAACAAAAAACAAAAAATAAGAGCACTTCAAAAAGTGATGAGTGCTGTGACAAAACTGAACAGGATGATGGGCTAGAGAGCGAATGGGGGAAGAGAGGCCTTTGGCTATTCAGGCTATGACCTGAAGGATGAGGACGAGACATCTGGGAAGAGCACATCATCAGCCAGGAGGGAAAGCGGGAAAACAGCAAGAACAAAGCCCCTAAATGGAAATGAGCTTGGTGTGTTTGGGGCAAGGAAGGCCATTGTGGTTGGAGCACAGTGCATGAGGAGAGGGTGGAACAGAGTGAGTACAGAAAGACAAAGAGGGGTCAAGTCAGGTATGGTCTTGTAGGTCACTGGAAAGATTTGGGACACTAAGTGCAATGAAATGCCACTGGAGGCTTTTAAGCAGCAAAGTAACATGAACTGATTTTTGCTTAAAAGGTTCACTCTGAATGTCATCAAAATGGATACATATTAGTGATACACAGTAGTGAGCTGGCCCTTACTTTACCATGTAGTGCACGACACTACAGATGCCATCTGATAAAGACAAAGAATTCATCCACACGCCAGCAACCTCTACAGTCCCAACAAACAAGTGAAAAGTACCTCTTGATGACCAGCTGCTTGGACTTCCAAGAACGTGCTTTCAAATAAGTAAGACCACTTATTTTGAAGCCCAACTTCCCCTCTCCCTTTGTCATTCTCTCCATAGATGAGGGTGAAAAATAAGGTTTTATGCCCAAGGCTAGTAAATCTTACCATTTTGAAACAAGTCCTGAAAAGAGACAGAAGAGCTGTGTTTCAGGGGCGCCAGGGAGGAAGCATAAACACCTTGCTAACATTTCAGTTGGAGCACTGTACTGAAACCCCAAGACCAAGAGAGAGGAGACGAGCAATCCATGTCTACAGTCAGGGGCCTCCTGATTACTTGGTTGGTCTGATGCGATGACTGATGCCAGCCCACAGGGTGATGCAGAAGTCAAGGCATTAAAGACAGGTCAGCTTGACTGTCATCATCTGCTAAACAACCAATACAGGAAAACACTATTTCAGCGTCCAACATATCAAAAGGCAGCCCACATGAGGCTATATCTGTGGCAACACCATGCCAGAAATCTGGGCTAATCTGACTCTGCTATTCATAAATTCTCCCTCATGTTAAAGCACATGTGTTTTGGAAAGGAAAATGAATCCAAGTCAATTTTAGACATTGTTACTTGGAAACCATCTGGAGTCCCTGGAAGCATGAGAAGCCACCACATCCCCTGCCCTCAAATGCCCACTGTAATTAGGGCAGTATGCTTACATGGGAGTTTAGTGTCCCCACCCCCACCCTACCAGATGCCAGTTCAGGCTCCACTTCCCACCCAAGAAAGGTATTTCGTTTCTTGGTAAACCTAGTGGAGAGCCCTCGATGTGTTAAGCTTGCACTTGAATTGCACCCAAGGCTGGGTTCTCTGCCTCCCGCTTGCTTTAGAAATGCACACCTGAATTCCTCTGCCACAGCAGCAACGGAAATCTCTCCCCAGGGGCAGAAGTTCCATGAAAAATCCCCTCTACCTAACAACCTTGTGTTCAGAGCATATCTAGCTTTGGAAGAGACCCACCAGAATCCTTACGTAACGTTAATAGATGCCGGCACCCCGCAGAGCCGCTCCTGGAGACACTAGCCCAGATGTAGCCCATTTTCACTGTGATGACAGCAGGCTGGGTCTTGCAGCTTCCCAGGGCCTGGCTCTTCCTCACTGTGGGGCCTCTGTCCCCCTCCCCTACCTGGCTGTGATCTTCTGCTTATCTCATCTTCCAGAGGAGTTGGGCCTCCCTTTCTGCAGCCTCCCTCTCTCCACTGAAATCAGTCCTAGGACCAAGCCGACAGCAGCGCCATTCCACCAGCACCTTCCCTGCCCCCGCTCCCCCCACCCCTTCAGATCCTCTCTCCACCACCTAACGCCTTAAGAAACCCGGCCAGGAAAGAGATCCAGAATCTCGTACAGTCATAGTCCCAGAAAACAAACGGCAGGACGGGCAGGCTCAGCTCTGCCAAGCCAACCAGGCCCAATTCTTCCCCTGGAGCCGGCGCAGGGGAGGGATCTTCGGTTCGGCTGCCTCCAGCACAATCAGAGCAAACACCTGTTTCCAGGGAGCTATGCGGCCAGAGGGAGAGGCAGTCCCGGGGAATGGCAGGGAGGACGAGGTGAAGGGGCAGCTAGGGACGCAGGTAAAGGATGCGTCACACTTTGCACTTGGCAACCGGAGCCGCGGAGCAGCAGGCAGAGCGTGAGAAGGGCTCGGGGTCTGGGAAGTTCAGAGTGGAGGGGTCGCTTCTGCGAGCGGCGCCCGGAGAGGGCCAGCGCAGGGGAAGGGACGGCGGGGAAGGAAGGAAGGGGGACTGGAGGCCGGGCGGGCTCCATCACCTGCGCGCCCCGGCGGATGCAGCCTCGCAGGCGCGCACCGGCCCGCGGCTGCCAGCGGGTGACCTACCTGCCCACCGTCTGGTTGGCCAGCTGGCGCATGCGATTGAACTGCTTCTTCATCGTGGCCCCGCTGCCGCGCTAGCCCGGGAGCTGGGGGAGGACGGAGCAGCGCGGAGCCCGCCGCAGGGTTACATGGCTCCTGTGCGGAGCCTCCCGGGCGACGGCGGCGGCACTGCGGAGCCTCCGGGAGCCGTCTGGCCCGCGCGCGGCTCCCTCCCGAGGGCACCACCGCCTACTCCTCCTCCCGCCGCGGCGCCCGCTGCCGCATCCTCCTCACGCGCGCCGCGGCGCCTTCATAGTAACGCCCGGGGCCGCCCTCGGCGCCGGCCAGGTCAGCCCGGGCTGCCTGCCCCCAGCCCCGGCCCGGCACGGGGACCCGGGAGTCTCCTAAGGCTGGCTAGCTCGCTGGCCGGGTGGTCCCCGCTGCGCCTGTGCGGAGGGCGCCGTGCATTCTGGGACTTGTAGTTTCGCATCCTGGCGCCCACCTTTCCTCTGTCCAAAGTTTTGCAAGTACGGTGGAGTGCGGAGGCGGGAGAAGGCGTCGTCGCCAGAGACTTTGCACTTTAGCATTTTAGGAACGGAAACGTTTTTCTGCTTTAAAAATAACAAGGTGGAACCAAGAATACAACAGCAAATAAAGAAAGTGAGCATCAGTCTTGCATTTTAAGTGAATGTGAGGCGTTGCTATCGTGAATTCACAGGAGGAAGATTTATGCTAGCAGGCACGTAGCTCCTAGAATTGAATAAGGTCACGTGATTAATGTTAAGACTGGGTTATGCTTGGGTTATGCTTGGAGCACAGGGGTTGACTGGTAGATTTTGGACCAAGCATAGCATGCATCCCAGAAATTTGATCCTTAATTTTCACCAAACCCAATAGGTAACCAGAGCCAATATGGAAGGATATAATGATAGTGGAATCATGTCTACGGGCCCAATTTGACTGGGACAGCTTTCTTAGATGGCTTAGCTTCCAGTCTCATAACTGTTCTCGTTTACTTTCCACCGAAGGCGACCAAGGGACATCAGCTGTGGCAGGCAGGCCTGGAACGTCCTACACAGAGCAGCCCATTGGCATCAGTTGGCTCCTGAAAAGGGGCTCTGACTTGCTGCAGGCTCTATCCTCAGGAAAAGATAGGTGATTGCAGGTAGTTTTCATCATTATCTATTAAGTAAGAGCAGTATTGTTGGTGGTAGGGGCTTTGGATCAAACAGATATGATTTCACATAATAGAATTCCAAATACCAATTATATAACCTTAGGGGAAAATTGCATAACCTCTCTAAGCCTCAGTTTCCTCATCTCTAAGAGAGAAATAATACTGCTTGATAGATAGAGAGCTATTTGGTAAAATTACCAATAATCAAATAATATGTAAATTTCTATGTAGTACATTGTCATATTCATTTACTACAAATATGATTATAGTGAGCATAATAGAAAAAAACTATTCCTACAACAGAATTACTAATTTGATAAATGAAAGAACTATTTTGCATATGTTGATTATAGTTGCAAGATGTCCTAAATCTGGTTCTAAGTATCTTGCTGGCCAGCTGAACAAAAGATGGTTTGAGGCATGTCATGGCTGAATGAACATGAAATCTTTAATTAATCGTGAGTTTAGCCTCTGCTTATTAGGTCAGCACTTCTAGCCAATTAATAAGTGAAGGCATTATTTGCTTTTAACCAACTGTCCTATGCCTATAATTTTTATACATTTTGAGGTTTTTTTAAAAACCAAGGCACAGCATGGTTTTTATATGTGTAAATGATAGCAAGACTTTAAGGGCACTGTATGACTTTTAGCAACACTATCTCTGGTAACGTCTGGAACTCTACTGTCCAATATAGTAGCCACCAACCATATGTGGCTATTGAAAATTAAATTAACTAAAATTTTTTTAAAAATTAATAATTTAATTGCTCAGTCACCCAAGCCACATTTTAAGTGCTTAATGGCCACATGTGGCTGGGGGCTGCTGTATTGCACAGCACAGATACAGGACATTTCTGTTATCTCAGAAAGTTCTATTGGACAGCACGAGTCCTAGAGGACCCCGGTAGACAATTCCAATATCATGCCAGCCCCTGCCTGCAATTGTAAGATATTTCAGTTCTAAGAGGGAAATCTCTGCTTCTCTACAAAAAACAGCCTACTCTGCTAGAGTGTGGTCCAATAATATTTTATTAACTGATGGTTTCTTCACGTTTCCTCTTTTCTATGAGCTTTTCCTCCATTCAGGAAGCAGCCAATGCTTTTTCTGCTTCCTACCCCAGCGAAGGGATGACAGTGCAGAAAAAAGAGAAACAAGTGTCAAGTCTATTCTTTTGACCTTTCAAATCAAGCTTCAGAAACACATGTGAGAGAATAGAGTTGTTAAAGAAAAGCATTTTGAATTTCAACAATATGGGCTTTGGAGCTCTAATAGCCTATGTCATAATAGTAGAGTTTGAATATGTACTATCCTGCCTGGTGTGGATAACGAACCCACAGGCTGCGGGGCATTGAAGATGATGAGAGATGAGTGGGCGGGGAGAGAGGGAGAGGAAAAGTAGATGATCAATGCGCAGATTTTGTTATTGTTCAAAAATTTCGCTGCCTATCCCTATGGGAAGGGATTATACTTCACCTTCCCATCAAGGTCATAATCGATCATGTGACTTTCTTTGGACAAAGAATATACACAGAAATGAGTTATGCCACTTCTGAGCAGAAGTGTTAATAGTCCTTTTGTGATCCTGCCCCCTTCTCTTTTTTCACTCTACCATAAAACCAGCAATGAACCAGTTAGGGGCTTGCTGTGGAACAGAGTCAGGGCCATCGAGCCGGAGTGAAATTAACATACCTTTGTTGCTGTAAGTCAGAGGTTTGGGGATTGTTTGTTACTGCTGCATAATTGAGTCAAAGCAGACCACTACAGTGGTATCTCTGAGGCAGTGACTTGCACCTTGCCCCTTCCCATGGTCAAAACTTTGATTGGGGGCAGTCATGTTGGAGGCAGATATGATCAACATCTTTGGGGGATCTGAGCAAGTGGGGAATCTGTGCACCACTTCTTCAGTGAAGGCTAGGAGTGGCAAAGCTCACAGAGATCTTCTGCTTGTAAGGCACAGGAGCAGTAAAGATGTTTATGTGGAGTGCCTGAAGTGCCTAAACCACAGTCCTGTGGAAGCCCCAGAGGTCCCTGCCCCAAGCCACGTGGAAAGATTTGTTGTATGTGTGTACCATGAGGGTACAGAAAAGTTCCTGAAAGAGCTGGATGTGAATACTGTTAGGATCAAAGATGAAAAGCAGGCAGCAATTGCCAAGATGTGGAATCAAGAAGCCCTGCACTGCCTGGAATTTAATTTCTGCCGCCAGAAGAATAGACATAAAAGTAAAGTTAAGTACATTTGAAGGAGGAGGAGGAGAAGAAGAAAGAAAATTCTATTCCTTTACCGTACCTGACTTTGACCTATGGGAGGATTACACTTCTTACTCCTGTTGATCTTCCATTTGGCCACATGACTTGCTTTCACCCACAAAATGCAGACTTCTTACTTGCTTCAACAATTTTGTAGTACTGTTTATCTGAGATATATTTCCTTTGACATCTGATATTCCACCTAGGACCCCCCAAATTAGAGTGGTTTAGCATCTTCATTCTGAGTCCAAGCATTCGCTAGAGCTGTCCTGTCCAATATGGGAGTCACTAAAGACATGCGGTTATTCAATTAATTTTAAATTAAGTTAAATAAAATGAGAAATTCAGTTTCTCAACTACACTAGCCACATTTTAACTACCAATAACCACATGTGGCTAGTGGCTACTATATTCGTGTAAAATAGAACATCTCCATGATCACAGAAAGTTCTATTGGACAGTGCTGGTCTATAGACAGCATTCAAAATACAGGGTCCAGCAGAAGAGAGAACACTGAACAGGAGGTGACAAGTTCAGTATAGTTATGGCCAGTCATTTTACTTGACCTCTCCAGGCTACTCTTTCCTCACCTGCTCTGTGGAGGTTTATAGCAAAAGATCTCTAAGCCATAAGTTTTGGGGAATCAACTAATTGACCAGTCTATTTGTTCAATAAATTGCTGTTGGCCTAGATATGCCTAAGCCTTCCAGTATTTAGTATGTCCAAAATAACATTCTGTGGTACACTGTAACTGAAGGATATCACTTATCCTTTTCAGATTCCAATCACCTTTATACCTACAGGTATCGAACTGACACCATTAAAGCATATCTGTTAGTCCGAGGTATCTTTTAAACAGGATGATAGATGTTCTCAACTTTGGGCATTATCAACTCCAATTTTTCAGCCCTCCTTGGATCTATACCTTTGCCAGAGCTTTATCATGGTCAGAGTGATGTCCCTAACTAGTATCTTTGGACTTGACTATGTGACAGCTTTGGCCAATGACATATGGGTAGAAGTGACACCTGTCACCTCCACACTGTGTTAGAGGCTTTGTATATTTTCCTCTTGTCCTCTTCACCTCTGCCACTGTCGTAAGAAGAACTACCCGCAGGTGGTGACTTTTTTCTCCCCTTGGGCTCCAGAACGAACATGTGGAGCAGGCCTGATACAGACCACAGCTGAAATTAGAGGAGTAATTAATAAATTCATTTTAGGACTGGTTATTTTAAAAGATAGATAAAATGAATAGATCTAGAGAAAGGGAAAAAGAAGAAAAACTGAAACACACAACTTTAGGAATGAGAGAAAGGATTTAATCACAGATACAAAAAAAAAATATGAGAGAATACTTTTGCAATTTTATGTTTACTTATTTTAAAATAAGCTCTTTTTTTCACTAGGAAAAATATGAAATTGCTACAGGTGTTTCAAAAATAGGTAGCAAGCATGAGTAGACCAAGAACACTGAAGAAGTTGGAAAAGTTGTCACAGAACAATACTCCCAAAAGTAGCCAAGCTCAGATGGTTTTATGGGGAGCTCTTTCGAAGATTCAAGGAACAGATTATTCCTCTGCTATTTAAAGTGTTCCAGAGCATAGAAATAAAATGAAAGCAACCCAATTCATTTCATGAAAGTGGCTTAACCCTGTTATCAAACCTGATGAAGGTAGCACAAACATGAAAACAACAAACCAATAACACAAGAATAGATATAAAAATTATTAATAAAATTAATTCACTTGATAAAATGTTAGTGAATAAAATATGATAGTATGTGTGTTTATATATAAATGTGCATACATTTTTTTTTCTTTTTTTTGTGAGGAAGATTAGCCCTGAGCCAACATCCATTGCCAATCCTCCTCATCTTGCTGAGGAAGATTGGCCCTGGGCTAACATCGGTGCCCATCTTCCTCTACTTTATATGTGGGATGCCTGCCACAGCATGGCTTGATAAGTGGTGCGTACGTCTGCACCCAGGATCTGAACCTTCGAACCCCAGGCCACCGAATCAGAGTGTGCAAACTTAACCACAACACCACCAGGCCGGCCCCCAAATGTGCCCCCATTTTAATGGTATTTATTGAAAAATAAATAATTCAGATACATTAAAAAATGAAACCCATTGAAATGCAAATCAAAACAACACTAAGATATCACCTCACGCCCGTTAGAATGGGTATAATCACCAAGACAAAAAACAACAAATGTTGGAGAGGATGTGGAGAAACAGGAACCCTCATACACAGCTTGTGGGAATGCAAACTAGTGCAGCCTCTATGGAAATCGGTATGGAGATTCCTTAAAAAATTAAAAATAGAAATACCCTATGATCCAGCTATCCTATTACTGGGAATCTATCCAACGAACCTGAAATCAACAATCCAAAGAGGCTTATGCCCCCTATGTTCATTGCAGCATTATTCACTATAGCCAAGAAGTGGAAGCAACCTAAGTGTCCCTCGACTGATGATTGGATCAAGAAGACGTGGTATATATATACAATGGAATACTACTCAGCCATAAAAAAAAATCGTCCCATTTGCAACAATATGGATGAACCTGGAGGGTATTATGTTAAGTGAAATAAGCCAGAAAGAGAAAGACAAACACTGTATGATCTCACTCACATGTGGAATATAAACCAACACATGGACAGAGAAAACTGTATTGTGGTTACCAGGGCAATGGGGATGGGGGGGTGGGCACAAGGGGTGAAGGGAGACATATATATCGTGATGGACAAACAAAAATGTACCCAAAATTTCACAATGTTATAAACTATTAAAACATCAATAAAAAAATAAAAATAAAAATAAATCATACAAATCCAATCAGGGAAACAAAATTAATACAAGACTGTCAACAATTAAGAGCTCGTTTCTATAGTATCTTTGCAACTTTTCTGTAAATCTAAAATTATTCCAAAATAAAAGTTTATTTAAAAAAAAATGAAACCCATTCATATTCTCAGTACCAAGATAGCAGTATGCGTTTATAAATATATTTCAAAAATGGGATCACACTGTTGTTAGGTCAATATGTTCTTTCCTATCTTCTATTATTCTAAATATTGCTGTAATTAACATGTTGGTGGCAAAAACTTCGCACATATACTCATTTTCTTAAGATAAAAATTAAAGAATTAGAATTTCTGCATCAAAATGTGTCATGTTTTCAAGCTTCTTGTTGTATTACCAAATTATCCTCTAAATAAGAAATTGAAACATTTTTCAAGCCCACCTACCATGTGCAAATGTTCCATTTTTCCCATACCTTGACTTACACTGAGTATTACCACTTTTAATAATCTTGCCCGATGAATATGTGAGAAATAGCATTACAGTGCTATTTTAATTTGCACTTGTTTTTTATCACATTAAATATTTTCCCACATGTTTCATGGCTATTAGTATTTCTTCTTCGGTTAACTGCTTACTGCTTTGTGTCTGCAGCCCGTTTTTCTCTTATGGGGTTCCATATTTCCTTATTGATTTTTAATAACTCTTTATTTATATAAAATATACTAACACTATTGTATCTTATGGCAAACGCTTTCTTTAGTTTGCCCTTTCCCTTTTAAAATCTCTAATGTTGCTTTTTGTCTTCTAGGAATTTTACATTTTTAATGTGGTCAAATCCATCAATCTTTTTCTTTACGTTTTATGCCTTTGGTTTAATGTTTAAAATGCTTACCCTAGCCTCAAAGGATAGAAATATTCAACTGTATTTTCACCTAAGCCTTTTATGTGTTAATTCTCTTTATTTATAATAAATTTTAAATTCAACGTTTGGGACCAAAATGTTAACTAAAGCCAGTAGTTTTGACTCATTTCTTTCTCCAATATCATTTTGAAATAACTCATCAAATGTAATAGAGAAATACTGTCACTCATGGAAGTTAGAGAAAGGTCCCACTCACAATCTTGGCAGAAAATGGTACAGGTGATTTTTAAGTGAGGGAGCACTGGCCAGGCAGAATTTACTACATGTGGTAACCTTTTGGGGGAAATTAAACAGAGACTACACCTTCTCTGATAGATGACCTCCCCCACACTCTCAGCCACCAAATATGGATGAACCAGACCTCTCTATGTGAGAATGAACAGACAGAAAAAAACACTCAGGGGGCTGGCCCCATGGCTTAGTGGTTAAGTGCTCACGCTACGCTGCTGGTGGCCCGGGTTTGGATCCGGGTGCGCACTGACGCACCGCTTCTCCGGCCATGCTGAGGCCGCGTCCCACATACAGCAACTAGAAGGATGTGCAACTATGACATACAACTATCTACTGGGGCTTTGGGGAGAAAAAGGGGAAAAAAAGGAGGAGGATTGGCAATAGATGTTAGCTCAGGGCCAGTCTTCCTCAGCAAAAAGAGGAGGGGTGGCATGGATGTTAGCTCAGGGCTGATCTTCCTTACAAAAACAAAAAAAAACCAGTCAGGAGTTCTGTATAACAGTGAAGATGATGATGATAATGATGATGATAATGATGATGATGATGACAATGACGATGAAGAGAATAAACCATATACCTAAGTACTACCACAAGTATTTCTCAACATACATTATCTTATTTAATCCTTAAAAGAATACTGGGATGAGGGTTTTATTATCCCCATCAAATAAATCAAAGCACAGAGGGTTTAGGTGAATAGCCATTCAAGTGTCACAACTGAGATTCAAATTCAGATTATTCTCGTTCAAATGCCCGTGCTTTTATTACAGGTTATTACCTCCATAAAACAGAGAGATGAATCTGAGAATTCAGAGAAATGGCCTTCAGTGAAAAAGTTAAGCAGGAAGTAAGGGAAATATAATTTTAAAGTCTAATTTGTATTCTTGATGGGAACTGAGAGAACATTGCTTTAATATGACAGGAGCCAGTTGCCATGAAAAAGAGCCATATTAAACAAGAAAGAGTTCTTGGATAAGAAACACATGACTTCCAAACTAATGAAACTCACTAGAGGCAGGAAATAGCAGATTTGGCACTGCCCAAAATGGAATTGGTGCATTCAAAGATGGGCTGGAAGAATGCTCCCAAAATTCAGAGGAAAAAAGTAGGTAATGCAATGAAATGATACGAAAAGGAATAGAGACATGAAATCTTTTTCAGAACATTCAAAAAATATGTAGTAGAATTTCGAGAGCAAATAACGAAGAAGAAATAAGCATGAAAATTCTAGAAAAACATTTTGCAGAGCCGAAGAAAGGCCCAAGTCAAAATTAAAATAATTCACCAAGTGCATGGTGGGGGGAGCCTAGACGTATCGTGGTAAAACTTCTGAATTTCAAAGATAGATACATACTGTATTTTATATTTGAAAATTGCTGACAGAATAGATCTTAAAAGTTCTCATCACAGGCAAAAAAAATTGTAAGTATGTGTGGGATGGATGTTAACTAGACTTATTGTGGTAGTCATTTTGCAGTATATGTGTATATCGAAACCTTATGTTATACACCTGAAACAATATAATGTGTCAATTATATCTCAATTTTAAAAAACCAACAAAAAAACAAAGATAGATACAAATGTATATAAGTGTTATTCAGAGAAAAGAAATTTGTGTCTGAAGAAAAGAGAAGCTGATTTGCCTCACACTTCGTACCTGCAACACTCAATGCCAATAAAATTTGGAGCCACATTTACAGAGCTCCAATGGAAATAGGTTGCAACTCAAGTGCGACTCAAGAAGTCTACATCTGGCCTAATATTCACAAACAAGGGCCAAAGAAAGTCATTTTTAAACATGTAATGACTGGAAATGTTTATCAGACACCCGTTCTCTAAAAAATATTACTAAAAAATTTTTTCTTCCCAAAAGAAATCAAAATCAAAATAAAGAACAAGAGAGAAGAATTTCTACGTGACCTTGGGATAGACAATGATTTCTTAAACATGACACCAAAAACTCTAACCTTGAAAATATTGATAAATTGGACTACTTAACAATTAAGGACTTTGGTTTATCAGATGACACCATTAAGAGAAGGAAAAAGTAATCCGCAGAGTGCGAGGAGTTATTTGCAATACATGTAACTGTTAAAGGACTCAGCTCCAGAATATATGAAGAATCCTACAGTTCGATAGGAAAAAGGCAGAAAACCTAAAAGAAAAATGGATGAGACTTCAACAGGCACTTTGGCACAAAGACAAGTGCAAATGGCCATGGAATATATGAACGGTTGCTCATCCTCATTAGTCATCCAATATATGCCAATTGATATTACAATGAAACACTACCATATGCCCACGGGATGGATAAAATTGAAAGACTGGCAAAACCAAGTGTTGGTGAGGATGTAGAGCAGCTGGAACGCATACATTTTGGTGGGAGGGAAATCAGTACAAGCACTTCAGAAAACCGTTTAGCGTTATCAGCTAAGGCTTAGCAGTACGTGTGCCCCATGACCCAACAATTTCTCATGTTCAGCAGAAATGTGTACACATTGGCAACAAAAGGAATGTGCTAGAATGTCTGTATCAGCAATATTTTTAATAGTCAAAAATTGGAAACAATTGAAATGTCCATCAACAGTAGAGTGGATAAATAAAAGGTGATATATTCATCAATGGAATACTATACAGCAAGGAAATTGGATGTGTTACTCCTGCAACCAATGATGGGTGAAAACGTGGATGAATCTCACAAACAAGGCTGAGCACAAAAAGCCAGATTCAGAAGAGCACACACTGTATGATTTCATTTACATAAAGTTCAAAAACAAACAAACAAAAAAAATCAGTGATAGTAGAAGTTAGGATAATGGGTACCTGTACAGAGGAGGGAAAGATACTAGAAAGAGATAGGATCAGTAGCCTGACCCCTGAACCATATCAGCTGAACAACTAGGGGTGAATGAAAGTGAATAGGGGTTCTAGGTCCCTCAGGTGGCTTATACTTAGGGTGACCATAGTCCTGGTTTGCCTAGGACAGTCCTGGATATGCCTATTGTCTCAGCCTCCTGTTGGATTTAGCATTTATACTGAACAAAAGCGTCCTGATCTAGATGATAAAAACATATGGTCACCCCCACTGGACCCTGGCCTTGCCAGACCTGGCACTGTGAACCCTTGCCAATTTGATGTGCTGCGGAAGCACAGAGAGTTCAAATCCTGTCCTGGGCTTGGGAGAGTAGCAAGAACACAGGATTCAGCATGCCATTCTACAGGGCCATGTTACTCAAAGAACTCCTCCTCACCCCAGAGGAGTCCAAGCTGACTTTGACCTAGAGGTCCCTTGCCTGAGCATGATACCAAGGCAGCAAGACCACACCTTTTGAGGAACTCCTTAGGCTGGTAGCAGCAATAAGTGGAAAGTCCCTGGACTTCCCTCTCGGCAGCTGTGGCACCAATTCCCTTGCCTGGAGGCCAGGAGGCAGGAGGCCTCCTGGAGGCCCATCTCAGAACAACCCATCTTTGATATGAGATTTTCTAGCCTCAAAGAATATACATTTGTGTTCCAGTCTCAATGGATCCTTCTTTCCATTTTTGGATACAAGGGCTTTCCTTGACATTTGGAGGTGAGTTGGGCTTTGGAGTGATAAAGTAGACTTTCTATTAATCTAGGTATGTGGGAGATCAGGGCTTCCACTTTGAGCCATTCCTGGGGGACCATGATTCATCTCCACTAAATGGTAAACATGATTATTCATTTACATTATTATTACTATTATTATTATGACAATATAATTACATTATTAGTAGTATTTGTAATGATTAATTTTATGTGTTAACTTGACTGGGCTAAGGGATGCCCACATGGCTTGTAAAACATTATTTCTGGGTGTGTCTGTAGGATGTTTCTGGAAGAGATTACATTTGAATCAGTGGACTGAGTAAAGAAGATCTGCCCTTCCCAGTCTGGGTGGGCATCATCTAATCCGTTGAGGGCCTGAATAAAGCAAAAAGTGGGAGGAAGGGGGAATTCTCTCTCTTTCTGATCTGGGATATCCATCTTCTGCGCTCGGACATCGGAGCTCCTGGTTCTTGATCCTTCAGACTCCAGCATTTATGCCATTGGCTCTGCTGATCCTCAGTCCTTCAAACTTGGACTGAATTACACTACTGGCTTTCCTGGTTCTCTAGTTTGCAAACAGCATATCGTGGCATATCTCAGCCTCCATAATAGTGTGAGACAATTCCCGTAATAAATCTATATATCTATATAGACTCCATATATCTATATATTTCTAGGTATCTAGAGATATCTAGATAGATAGAACTAGAGAGATATCTATATATCTACAGAGATATCTATATATTTCTATCTCTATATCTATACATACATGTATCTGATTGGCTCTGTTTCTCTGCAGAATCCTGACTAGTACAGTATTGCATCAACACTCAGTCCACTTCTAGTTTCTTGATCCCACCACTTCCTGTCGCCAATCTTCACTTGTTTCCCTAGAATAATACACTGTATACCACAGGGTTCACCATTTTACCTCCTCTTTAATCATATCCTCAACTATCTGGTTCTGCTTTCTTACTTTCATACCTATTCCTGCAGCATCCTAAACTTGGCTTAACCCACATCTTTGCCCTCTCTGCTTCCACTGCTGGGGTATCCGTGTCATTAATGGAAAGTCCCACTGTCACGCAATGGGGATAATCTCCAGCCAGGTTTTCCAACTCTGCCTAGGCATCCTTCTGTGTTTTGTAATCAGTTCTCACTGCTATTTTCTACTGCTCTTAATTCAGCCTTTCTCTATTTTTATTAAAACTTCTACCCTACTCTTCCTCTTCCTCCAATAGAGAAACATCATTTCTCTCTCTTGTTTCTGGTATAAAATGGAAGCCACCATATGAGAACTCCCTCGATGTCCTATCACCACACCTCTTATGTACCCACGTCTCCACCTACTCTCCTCTTTCTCTCCTGTCACAACAGACAGTTCTCTCCTCTTCCCAAAGGCGAATCAACCTCAGTACCACTCCCTACCACCTTCTCTCTTGTGTATACTACCTAATTCTCATTAGCTTTAAAATTAGCTCAAAAATCTCTCCTCTTGAAAATCAGTCCTTTAAATTTTTGACTTTCTGCTCTAGCCTTGTGTGTCTTCTTCCTTGCATCGCCATACTTCTTGAAAGGCAGGCCTGGGTTCACTGTCTCCACTTCTCACCTCCTTGTAATTCCTCAGTCTACACCCACCTGGCTTCACCACGGCACCCAAGATGCTCTCACCTTGGTTACCAATCACCTCCTTATTATTAAATCAAACAACACTCTTCATTCCTTATCTTAATGGAATATAGTAGCAGTAGACATGATTAAAGACTCCCTCTTTCTTGACATTGTCTCCCACCTTAGTGTCTGGGATGTCGCCTTCTCCCGGTTTTCCTCCTGGTTTTCTGGCCACTCCCTTTCTTTCTCCTTTGCCAATATCTTAAACATTGATGTTCCTTGGGATCCTCTTTTCTCCTCTCTCCACACATTGTGTAGGTCATAGCCATTCCATGACTTCAGCCATCTTCTGTATGCTGACTACTCCCGCATCTCAATCTCTATGCAAAGTTCCAGAACTCTCTAGTGAATACTTTTGACTAGAGTGACCCACGGGCACTAAACACTCAAAAATCAAATTAATAATTTTTCCTATCAAGTAACTATTTCCCATCCTGGCCTTTTGCCTCTGTGAATGGAATTAACATACACTCAACATCCAGCTATGCCTACCCCAAATCTGAATCCTCTCTCGTTTTCACCATCCACGTCCAATGATCAAGTCCCATACTTTCCATTGTATTAACAGGTTTCAAATCTACCTTCATCTCTTTATTCCCACCACAACGTTCTTAGTAGAGTTACCATCTGCCTCTTGGATAGTTTATCGTGATACGTTCTTGGAACAGATCCTTCCCTCACAGCCCTCAGAAGGAACCAATCTTATTGATACCTTGACTTCTGACTTCTAGCCTGAGACGATAAATTTCGGTTGTTTAAGCCACCCAGTTTGTGGTGCTTTGTTCCAGTAGCCTGAGCAAACCAATACAGTTCCCAAATTCTTCTCTTACTCTTCCCACATCTCCACCCCCAAATCCTCCTGCATCCTTGCTCTAATCTCTAGCCATCCTGAACTCTTACATCCCCCCGAACATGGTAAATTCTCACTTACCTCCAGGCCTTTGCACAGGCTATTCCGTCTGCCTAGAATGCTCTTTTCCTCCACTTTTGCCTGGCTAACACCTATGTCATTAATATCTTGGCTTGGTGGTCTCCTCTGGAGAGTCCTTCTTGACCATCCTCCCTACTCCAGATTTTATTAAATGCTCTTCATATAGCACATAGTATGCACTTACTCTCACGTAAGCACTTATCAGACTATGTTGTCATTCCTTATTTACTAGTTTGTCTCCTTCACTAGATGACAAATTTCATGAAAGCAGGGGTTGGATAGTGGAAACCTGTAGTTTGTGTCTTTTGAACATCATTCTCCCTTTTGGTAATAGCACCCCAATTTTCCCTTAGAAAATCTTACTTCCTCCACTGTCAGTCCATGAGATTCAAATGGTCCCACTCCACAACTCAGGCCTAACAGGGGAGAATCCAGGCCCTGTGAATGAATTTGTGCCACATTCTCATGGCCACAGGGATGGGCGTGACTGTCCCGACCACTGAGAGACAGCTATGAGATTTCTGCTGGGGCTCTTAGGAATGAGAAACTCGCTTTTTGCTGAAATTGCTAATTTGGCAAGATGTACACCTGGGGCTGCTGGCAACCTGTGGCCTTCTTGCTTGTATATGGGGAGAGCTCACCAGAAAGGAAGGCCAGAGAAGGGAAGGCAGAGCCGTAGCATGGAATGAGATCGATTCTAGTCCAAACTCGGGCTTGAGAGCCCCATTCCAGGGCTCTTTTCACAATATCTCATTCCTCCACGTGGTTTATAGATTCACTGATGAGAAAACGACAGCAATAAATTCGAGAGAAAAAGCAGATAAAAACTGGGTCTTACCTGGGAAGCCTATACATGTAGGTCATCTTGATGCCCAATTTATTCTACATTATTATTCAGTTCACTCAGTTGCTAAACTGATGAAAACATTGGGTTGCTAAGTTGTGTGTGTGCGTGTATTTTAATAGCATATATGTAATGTGAGATTCTGTTTCTTTTCACAAAAGTCCTTATTTTATTAGCATGGCCAGTGGTAAGTGCCGGCAGGGCAGTGTTTAACATCAGGGACTTTGGAGATAAGTAAAGTTTGACTACCGGCTCTGCCATTTTTTACGGGTGTAACCTTAAGCAATTTACTTAGACTCTCTGAACCTCAGTTTCTTCATATGGGGTAAAATGGGGATGACAAGACTACCGCTTGATGGGGCCATTGGGGGAGACCATGAAATACACATAAAGGGCATAACGCGGTCCCTGGGATGTCAGACAGTCAAGACAAAAGCTTACACCTCTTTTTAAAATAAACATTTTATTTAAAAATATATATATATTTTTAAAAAGAACACATGCCAACTTTGGTATTTTAGCCATTGCTTCTTTTCTCTTCCTGGTAACCCACATTTCTTTCTGGTTATGTATAGTTGAGCAAAGGAGACCAACATGAAAACAACACACAGGGACCCTGCAGAGAATGTATGCTTGGTCTTTTGATTTCTTTACAAAGAGCCTCTTGGAGTTTCACCGAGGGAGGATTTCAAGCAGCCAGCCGTGCACCGCCCTCTATGCTCACTGCAGGCCCACTGGAGAGGAACTCTGGGGAGCAGTGTGGGTTCTCTTCCTTTGGAAAACATTAGAATAGCAGCCAGGATCCCCATCGTTTTTCTCCCTTTTTCCACAAACACCCGACAGCTGTGAAACCACTTAGAGGAAACTCATGTTACCAGTGTCCACGAAGGGAGCAGGTGACTAGAATAAGCACAAGACAAGTTCAGAAGTTTGTTTGTCTTAATCCACAAAAGAAATCACCAAATCCTAGAATCAGAAGGGAACTTACTCGTACGTTATCAAACCCAATGAGCCCTATTACAATTTCCTTGGCAGATGATAGAGAAATTCTTCCCAGATCTCTTCCCGTCTTAAAATCTTCTCTTCATGGAAAGTCTCAACCTAGGCAGGGCTGTTCTGAAAATGTGGATTCTAGAATCAAACCCAGCTCCTTAACATGACCTGAGTAGCTCTCAGAACTATAGAACCATCTTGTTCCAGGACCTGGACTCTGTGTGTCTATTAATGTCATCTGCCAAATAAAGCAGTAGCAATTTCAGCATCTGAGCCACCCTGCTGGTTTATACTGGATTTATAGGAAAACAAAGACCCCAGATTCTTTTCACTCCAAGTTCTCTCATATCTGATAGGAAACAGAGTGTCAGCATTTGTAGGCTTCCCACTGTGAGGAAGGCAGCAAAGGCCTGAAGAGGGAGGCCAAGCTGCCTTCACAGTCTGGAGCTTTTCTCCTAAAAAAAAAGGAGGCTCACCATGGAGACCCCTCCCTGCCAGTAGATGTCACTTTTGTCTAGAGACCTTGTTATGAAGATTGAGGATGGGGGATGAGGGAAAAAGAATGTTTCCTTCACCCTTCCCTGATTTTCAAGGGGCTTCAGAATCCAGCAGTGAGAACAAACCCTAAAACTCGCACAGACATTTAAGTGGTGGGAGATTGCAAGATCTCCAAGTGATGTAGTGCTGCTGTTTGATCAGAGAGAGAGACAAGAAAAGAATGTTAGTGTGGGAGACAGCTTTTAGCTAAAAAGGGGCCCTCCACTCTCTTTTCTGAAAAAATGAAGACTCTCTTTTGTTTTTTGGTCAGAGCTAAAGGGTTTCTGGTTAGAGGACTGGGCGAATCTCCATGTTCTTACTATAGCAACTGCAACTATCAGTCACTCAAAATCTGAAACCTCTGTACTGTGTCCATTTGGTATCGGATATCTGGGGATTTGTGTGCTTTGCACAGGTTAGACATCAAGTAATTATCCATTAGATGAGTAAATTTGATGTGGGAGTTTCAGCCAGTCCAGGATCTATTTCTAGAAGAGCTGATAGAGTTTTAAATAAATAATTTTTGAAAAAGACTGTCTTGAGTACTTGGGATAGATTTTATTTTATTATTTTTTTTTTCAGATTGGAATAAATGTTCTGAATGGCAAAAGGCTCCACTTCACAGATTCTTGATTATTCAGGAGGACACACTGTTGGTTTCATCATTTACTGGTGCAATCATTGCATTGTTCAGAATGACTTCTCATCTAAAAATTTGTGATTCACTTTTCATAAAACAATGTCTGAGTTGAACTGAGAGGTTTACAGATCAGGAATTTGGGACATTTCTTCCTTCTTCCTTTTCCTCCTTCTTCCTTTTCTTCCTTCCCTCCTTCCCTCCTTCTTTTCTCCATTCTCTCTCTCTGAATTTCGGGCTTTTCTTTCCTTCCACCCTTCCTTCCTTCCTTCCTTCCTTCCTTCCACCCTCCCTCCCTCTCTCCCTTATAATAGATCGTGTGTCATTTCAATGACACTGTTAGCAGCAGGACTACTACTGAAGAGCACTGGCTTAATGAAAGCATTTGCACAAGTGAATCTTCTGACTCCGTTGGATAAGTGTGAAGCTACGGGACTGCAGCACTATTGGGAATAGCTGCAAACGTCTGCAGGTCTCCTTCACCATGTGGGTTCCAGGAGTCTGAAGAAAACCACATGTGGTTATTTTTAGGCTCTAAGAGCATTAAGAAATGTGAACGTGGCCATCCTCATAAGTCTCTGTACATCTTTTAGTACATCTGTACATCTTTTAGTCATGCCCAATTTGTCACCAGGGAAGAGGACAAAGCTAGGAGTTTAAAATAAAAATCCCCAATAGGAAACAGATGAATTAACATGGATTATCTGATCCACTGGGAGCAGCCAACTTCATCAATTTTCTCCCAATTATCCCTAGTTTTATCCTGCAAATCTCACGTCTGATCTATGAAGAGATAGAGTGAATATGGTGTGTGGAGACTGTGGGAGGAGGGTGAGATCAATAATCCCGGGGTCTGCTCTGTGTTGTGTGTTGGTTTGTAGTAGCAAACGGGAACCATCTTATTGTTTGTCTACCGTGAGGCGTGAGTGTCAGTCCCAGACTGCATCCTAAAAAGATCGTAATGAAAACGCACAGTCTTACAAAGTACAGAGGCCTCCTAACCAAGTCCGTCCTTCAGACCGAAATACCCAGAAGAAATAATAATTAACAATCAGACCAGAGTCTCAGAGTAGGGACACTGTGAGTTTGTTTTCCAGAGAAAATAAGGGGGGAAAAAATAACATACAATTGCACAACGTGGCACATGAAAAACGTCCTGACCAGCAAGCTTTGTCAAAATCCAAATAAAACTTCAACTTCTGAGGAATAAACAAATGTGAGGAATGTGTCAATAAGGTTTTCTTCCCCATAGCTTCATCTTCAAAGAAAATATTTCCCTCTAGATTTTTGGTTCTGATCACTGACATAAAAGCAAAATGAAAAATTTACCATGTGGGTCTTTTAAAGCACAATGCAGATCAAGGAATGTAAAAACGATTTTCATGTTCCTTTTATGCTCTTCTATAAGAGACTGTATTACCATTTCCAGCTACTAATGGTGAAGCTGTTCTGTCTTTTCACATCCATATTCATTGTCAAGATGAGCTTGTTCATGATAAGCAAGTGGCTGTGAGTCATCGGGCTGGAGCCGTTAGTCATACTCAGAGAGGCAACGTGTAGTCTGGTTGATTAATCAGGAACTCGTAGTGAGAAAGGCCAAGTATCGTTTCACAGCAGATTGAGGCTTAAAGGTTTTTGGTTTACAACTCTGTAACACTGCTTTTCAAAATACACACACATACATATTTGTGTATGTTTATATACATATATATGTGTATGTATATATGTGTACATGTATACACACACATACATATATATACATATGTATATATCTGTACACATATGCACACACACCCTCCCCCCCACCGCCCCAATAAGATCTGGCAGCTTTCAGAGTAGCAGTCACCAAAAACACTCTGTGTTCACACACATTTACAAGTTAACAATGGAATGACTTCTAAATCTTTGGTTTATCAAAAAGAGAACTTCTAAAATCACAACATTTTTGGTTATTTTCTCCATAAGTGCACAGTGAACAACATTTTTTACAAAAGAAGAAAACAGTGCCTTAGTGATTTAAATAAAAAAAAAAAAACAGCAATAGCTACTTTCTACAGCATGCAACACTGTATATAAAACGGCAGGTTGGAGCCGCAGAGAGACTGTCATGTAATTTGAGTTTTTCAACTCCCAGCGAAAGCATGAGAGGTAATGAGGAATGCACACGAGACCACCGTCTTTTCTTCTTCCATTGTTTTCAATGTGCAATTGTGTTTTCTTTCAGAAACCCAGACCTAAAATACTCTCTCCTTGTAAATATAATTCATATTTATCTTTACAATATAATGATATCCTATTTCCCCAGAGCAACCCAAATCAATGATTGCTGTAAATCAAATGAGGGTAGAATGAGCTTTGTGACTGATGGGCCGAGTCACCAGTTTCTTCCTAAGGACATTCTTTCAACTTCCTGTTTCAGCAGATTGTGTATAAGGAGAATGAGTTCTCCAGGAGAACCTGGATTTTTAGCTTTTTAAATTATGGCTCTACTAGGAGTATGGCAGCTTATTAGATCTGAGAAGTCGTCTTCTCTCAATGTTGTGGCAGAAAAAGAAAGATCTTCAAAAGAGGAGTGAGAAAGGATTGGTATCTTGAAAGAAAAGTAGAATGGGAGAAAGAAAAACTGAGGTGGAACCCCCACCCACCCAAAAAAAGAAGTTGGACCTCCATAAATAGTCCTATTATAGTAACCTGTGGTTTTTATTCCCATGATATGTAAAACGATGTTCCCTAGTCCTGCCTAAATTATCCCTGATTTGGCTTTCTGAAGCTAGAGAGATCCTTCCTATCTGCTTACGTGGTCATCTCTGGTCTTTGGAACTAATGGGGTTGTGTTGGAGAACCTTCCACGGCAGGAGGGCTTTTTTTTGCTTTAGGGTTCCCCCGTTTCACCACAGAGACAGTGGGAGTGATTCAGCTACTGGTTAAGAAAGAGGGAAGTTCTGGGTAGGGTTCTCCGGACCAAATGCAGGTCATTTGTTATCGTGACCACAAAGAGTCCTGGGTACAGGATTAGAAACCACTCCAATGGGGCAGCCTTGTGGCTGAGGGACACTGAGTTGATTTCACCTCCCTGGGAATGTATTGGTTCTGTCCCTCTATTCTGCCTCAAGAACTCCCTAACTGAAGCTGGACCAGACTTCTATTTTGAAAGAAAGGTAATGGAGAGATGAGAAGGAGCCTCCATCATGGGTATGTCTTTCCTAACCTTTGATGGACTGGCTTCCCTGTACTCCCCAAAGAGTTTACATTTTTTTTTCCACAGTATGTCTAACGAATTCATGAGAAAAGCTTACAATGTGAGATTATGCCTCAACAACGCCTGAGAAAAATTATGGGCTAGAAAAAATACTGGTGTTTGAAAAGGCACTGAAAGAATTTTGGTTTTGGCATTCTTGATCTAAGAAAGTATATTTTTGAATGCATTGCTGAAATCATCAACAGTTACTGAATGTTGGTAAATATTACACTATATATAGAAAAAGACTCCTATTTGTTCTTGTTGATTGTCACAGAAGTCTCCATTGTTTCTTTTTAATTCCCTCCTCTTCCTCCTCTCCTCCTCCTTCACCTCCTCCTCCTCCTCCTTCTTAGGGTAATATAAAAATTTACGGTTGTGTGCTTTCCCCCATGGAATTCCTATTGGTCTTCCTTAGCACTTTTGCATCAGGCATTCTACCACTGCTGTAAGTGAAGGTCCATGGGGGAATTCAAATTGAGATCCGTGACATCCAGAAAGTCAATGTTAAAGATGCTGGGACCGCTGGTGGTGAGGGAACTAAAGCTTGGTGTGGAACTGGGTGGAGTGAGGTCCAGCCACTCCATGGTTTCCCAAGGAGATTCAGTGAAGCTTAACTGCAGCCCATTGCTGTCCACAGAAGAGGGTGAAAACTGAGTCTGCATTGGGGAAAGGGGGCCTGGCAAGATCTCATGTGCATTGAAGAGGTCTTCTGCAGCCTTCCCAGAGAATCCATCCATTATCCCATCGAAAGGAGGCTCCTCGCTCCCAATTTTTAGAAGGGCGACATCGCTCACCTTTCCTAAGGGGCTCTGGGAATTTAATAAGACTTCAAGGTGCTCATCGCTGTCGGTGCCATAGTGATCGAAGGGGAGCTGGCCTCCTGAAGACGCTTGTTCAAAGGAAGCCGAGGGCTTGGGGAGGGCAGCAGCAGGGCTTCGGGAAGACCCGAGTATCTTTGGGACTTTTTGAAGACATGAATGATCCTCTCTGGCGTCAGCTGGCATTTCTGTTGGTGGAACACAACGGGAATTGCTCAATCGCACAATGTGAATCTTCGGAACGAATGAGTTACACTGAGACACAGGAGATGGCCATGCTTCTCTGGTCACTGCTCATCATCCAGTCTTATCCATCAACTGCTCTATATATCCCCAATTCTTCTTCCCTCAGGTCTCTCCCCAAACTCTTTCTTTCTGGAAATTCCACTCTGTGATTATCAAACTCCCAAACCAGTTTCCTTTACCTGCTCCTTCCTGACACCTGGCTGTCCCCTGAGGACACTACATCCCCTGTTCCACCCTCTGTGGGCTCATTTACTTCAGAGTCAGAAGATGAGTCATCAGGTGCCATCTGTTCCCACTTTCTGACCATTACTCCCCCTCCTTCTTATAACTCCTCAGTGGTTCTGAGGGTCATGCTTCTCTCCCCACCACCAGTCTCCTGGTCACTCCTCCTCATCCATTGAAAACTCTATTCCCTGGTTCATTGCCTTTTTTCCACTTCCACTCTTGTCATTCTCTGTGACTTCAGAATCCTCAGAATTGACCCATTGTCCAGCTGGCATCTCAGTTCCTTGACACCCCATCCCCCTCAACTCCATTGATTCCTCCATTCCCACTCTGTTAGACACACCCTGGACCTTGTCATTCCCAAATACTGCATCTCTCTGAAAACTCAATTTCAAGCAAAATTTCCTACTCTTTGTCCGTCCCCTCCCATTCCTCTAGCTCACTTATTAAGTACCCCACAACAACAATTTCTCAGCCACTTAGAGTCACTCCAATCGACTGACTCTACTATTTTATCACCATCCATCAGCCTCTTCTGGTTTTCACTTCTTTCCTTGTCCAGTCTATATTCTCTGATCTACCATTATAATTACCCTCTTATAAATATTCTCAATCCCCTGGCTTTTTTCCCTTCACCATATTCCCTTGGCAAAACCCCACACCTGGATGAATCTTATCATCTGTTTTCTCTGAGCCTGGCTCGGATAAGGTGGACATTACAAGAGAAAAATTACACAACGAAGGTGACTGGTTTCACTTTAAATTCATGATGTCAGGCCTACAACTGGCACTTAATACTGCCCAGCAATCCTACGGTGTTTCTCCAGAAAACTCCATTCATTCATGGTTGATTCTTAACCGCTCTTCTTTCCTCGAATCTCCTGTGCTCCCCTCCTGCACTCTCACCCTTTGCTGGCCTTGCCACACACTTCATTAAAAATATAAGGGTGTCTGATATGAACCCTCTCATCTTTCCATCACAAAACTTATAAAGATACATACACCTGTACCCGTCTTTTACTTTTTCCTCTTGTTAAAATGGAAGAAATGCCTGTTCACTTGCTTGTTGTCCATCCCTCTAACCAGACTGTAAACTCCATAAAAGCAGAGTCTTGGTCTGGTATAGCATTGAGCCTAGTGCCTGGCTACTCCTTCTTGGAAACTTTAAATGTCGTTGCTTAAGGGCTCAGACCTGAGGTCTTTCCTTTCTATCCATATGTTCTCCTTACATGATCTTACTCATGTATGTGGTTTCAAACTCTATGCACATACTCTGTAATTTTTTTAAATAAATAAATGAATTACTTAAAAGTAGGCAAAAAGGACATGTTGGTCATTTTCTATTGCTAGCTTGAATGATGTTTAATCATGAATGGATCGTCCAGTGGGAGATTACTAATGGAACTTCATTTTGAGTAGGTAGCACAAAACTTGCTTTATCTGCTTTCTTCTTCTTCTTCTTCTAATTAAGAAGATAGGGACATTGGGATTAGAACAGCAGAGAGAAATGGTGTAGCAAGAGAAAATATTTAGGGAAACAAGGACTGAGGGGCAAGACGAAAACTGTTAAAATGACTGGTGAAAAATGTTCCTAGGATGAAGGAACAAAGGCAGTGAGGAATCACCCAGCAGGCCTTCTTCTATCTGCTCCAAATTTGGCCAGGAAGCTCAGATGAAGTGACTCTACCCACAGGTGGCTTTTTGATCTGACTTAGATGAGCATCTGACCTTGGTCCTAAGGGTTAACTCCCTAGAGTGCACGCAGGGCCAGAGTATCCTGATGGACAAGAAGTAGGACAGCCTTACCTCCACTTTCAATGAGGACATCCAGGAGCTCGTCCATCTGCTGACTCCGCGTCATTTGCTATTGCACATTAACCAAAGAAGAACAGAGAAGTCAGAAGGCGGCTACCTCCTCTGTAGGAAATCTTTAGAAGCAGCACTACAGGTTTTTAAACTAGGTTTGGTTAGGGTTTATTTTTTCTAATTGTGGTAAAATACACACAACATAAAATTTACCATCTCAACTACTTTTAAGTGTACAATGCAGTGGCATTAAGTACATTCACACTGTTGTGCAACCATCACCACCATCCAGCTCCAGAACATTTTTCATTTTGAAAAACTGAAACTCTGTATCTATTAAACACTAACTCCCCATTCCCTTCCCCCAGCCCCTGACGACTACCTTTCTGCTTTCTGTCCTGTGAATCTGACTACTTCTAAATACCTCAGATAAGTGGATTCATACAGTGTTTTTCCTTCTGTGACTGGCTTATTTCACTTAGCATAATGTTCTCCAGGTTCATCCATGTGGTAGCATGTGTCAGAATCTCCTTCTTTGTTAAGGCTGACTAATATTCATTGTATGTATGGATCACACTTGGTTTATCCATTCTTCCATCGATGGACCCTTGGGTTGCTTCCACCTTTCGGCTTTTACGAATAATGCTGCTATGAACATGGGTGTACCTGGCTAAAGATTTTTGGACCTTGTGTTATTAAAACAGTATTGATTTTAAACAGGAAAACTACTGAATGAAACAATCTACCACAACAAGAGAAGGGGAGAAGAAGGCAGAATGCTCCCCAGCACAGAGGCCTTCAGAGCGAGTTCAGTTGTTGGAGAGGTTTCCATCTCAGAAGCAGGGCATCTTAATACAGAGGTAGTATGGCCTTTTTTCTCACTTTGAGGTGACCTGGATCTGCCTCCTATTTGGGTGTTGGCCCCAGAACGTGGCTCATATTTCCCTGGTTCCTCATCACAATAGCTTGTGGAATTTGTTGACACTTTTAGGGTATACACCCCTCCCTTCTGGCTCATCTGAGTTGTTAAGTAGAGTCTTATTTATGGAAATCTGCTTTGCTTGGCCTTTTTCTTTTCTTTTTAAAGTGTGAAGGATCAGTTGATGTTTACAGATACCAAGGGAAGGAAATGGGGAGAACAGAGGCATGTATCCATCTCGCTCCTCTAAGAGCCCAGTCCCAATAAACACAGGCATCAATAATCAATACAGATGGGAGCACTGCTCAAAGAATGAGTCATTTGCCAGTCCAGAAGGCATTAGATGCCTACAGGCTCTGGCAGGTAATGTAAATGAGCCAAATACAGAACAAGAGAGAGGAATAGAGTGTAGACCTTATGCTGTGGTTCAAGGAGGCAGTGGATACTTTGTTTCAGGCAACTGTTGTCTGGCAGAAATGAGGCTCCAGTCTTGCCAGATCCTCTAACTTCTCAGAAATGAGAAAGCCTACTTTCTGCATGAAATCTCCTGATATTTAAAACATTCTCTCAGCCAAATGAAACCTAACAGCAGGCTGATTCTGATCTGCAGGATACCAGTATGCAGCAAGGGATGTAGGTGTTCTTTTCTGGGTTGAGCACAAACGAACGTCCATCTGATACTTTATCCAAGCTCAGACCATTTGAAATATAAGCTCATCAATTGTTTTTCTTTTCTTTTCTCATTTTTTTACTTTTTATTTTGAAAATTTCCAAACATAAATGAAAGCAAAGGAGACAATGAACCTCCATTATTACCCGGGTTCAACAACCAGCAATATTTTGCCAGGATCATTGAATTTTGAAGCTAGGAAGAACGTTAGAAAGTATCACCCTGACAATTGCTCTATTCATATACTTGAGTACCTATCTTGTGCCTGGACAATGTGGTAAGTGCTATATTATCTAGAATCCCTACAAAGTAGATATCGGCCCTATTTTATATAAGAGAAGTTGAGCACTTGCCCAACTGTAGTGGCAGCTGGCTGGTGGCGAGCTGGGACTAAGTCCAGGCATCTGGGTGCCCAGCCCAATGTCCTATCTCTGCCTCACATAGCTTTTACACACATGCAACACCTTTCTACGATTAGCATCTAGACACTTTGCTCATTCTGGTGGGGAGGCACCAGACACACTCAATATCAGAATCTACATGCATGAAGCTGAATCACGTAAGACAATGTCCATTTAGTCAGTGTATTCTTCTCTGAAGAATAAATCATGTGGTTACCTGCTTTACTGCATCTTCATAGGATGGAGGCTGTGTTATCTCTGAAACTGCTGAAGTCGACTTAGAAAAAGTTGGGGATGGAATCGAAAACTTTGGCCCTGCTTTATCAGAAGAGTGTAGGCCAGCCATCTGCGTGGGTAAAATGCAGAGAAGGACAATCAATTCATGGGTCAGAAATGGTACTGCTTCTGTTTTAGAAACTCTGAGGCCAAATTTTCGAAAAATTGATTTAAGGGGAAAAAAAGAGCTAGAGCTTAGAAAACAACTCCAATTTATTAACAATACTGCGTATCACTATGGATTTATTGCTGGAGGCATCTTAGGATGGGAACCTCACAGATTCATTTCCCCTTCTAAAGTCACCCTGTCTGTTAGGAGAGAGGGAGATGAGAAAAGGAAATAAAGTAACAGAGTCCAGTCCAATACAAAGAAGTCCATCAACCCAGGAATTTCCAGAGTAATTCATCCCCTAGGTCATTTCATTCCTAGCCGGGTGTATTTGCAGAAAGTTGGCGGCACTGCTGGGGTATCTCTTTGTGAACCAGTCTTGTGTACTCTGAGTGTGTTCTGTGGAGTGCCTCGGCCATTTCAGGGTCTCTCTGTCCCCAAAGGACGCCCTGCCCTGACTTGTGGCATGTAGCACTTTTGTATCATGGCCCTCTGATGTCTGCCTCCTTCTTATTACCTCTTCACTGCTCCTTGGAACTCCCCATATCCTGGGTCCTTCACATCCCTGATTCTTCCACCTGCTGATACGTATCACCTCTTCTTTTTTGCAGAGAGACTGCACTGTGACGCCAACTGTCTGCACTTCTCCAGTCCTGCCCACAAATCCAGTACTTTCCTCTTTCTCCAACGTTATCTTCTCATGCGCCCTTATTCCAATCTTCAACGTCACTGAAACTGGTTTGTTTGCCATCTTGTTTCACAAACATACCATGGCCATTTTAGTCATCACGACTTCTGGGATGACCCCAGGAAATGACTCCTCGGAATAGTCAAACTTATATCTACGTATCCATTTCAGTCCTTTTCCAGTTGACTTGATTCTGTCTAAAATGTCATTTATTTCTGCTGTTGAACCTCATCATTTGGAGGACAGGGGCCACAGAAGAGACAAGAGGCAAAGTCAATGACAAGTTTAAACGTTTTCAGGTGCTTACCTTTTGCTGTACACCCGGGCTTTTGGGACAGGGGTTGCCCCCAGCACCATGACTGCTGTCTGCCTGGGCTCCAGAGAAAGAGGAATGGAGGCTGGAAGGCTGGGGAGAGAAGCTTGGAGGATGGCCCTCATGTGCCCCTGAGTTCTGTAGAAAGGAAGAAGCAATAAATTAAATGGCCACTAGTGGCATACTTGAGAGTAGCTTTTGCTGAGACTACTGGTCCCTGCCCGGTGTTTTATCTTCTCAGATCTGCCTAAATTCCATTACCAAAGTCTCAGATCTGGCTTTGTACATATCATCTACTGCTCAAAAACTTTCCATGGCTCCCACATATCCACAGCATAGGGTCTCCATTTCTCATCAGGATACGTGTTCAAGACTCTCAGCAGTCAAATACTATTTCCTTCTGCAAGCTTAAATTCTACTAATCCCTCCATTAGGTTCCCTCAGCATGCCCTGTACATTCTACCTCCCTATCTTTTTCCATATGGAATGCCCTTTTCCTGACTCTCCTTTTTAACTCTACACTTCTCATTAAGTCCAACCCCTTTGCCAAGCCTTCCTGGACTTTTCTAGCCCTTCATCAACCTGCCTCCCTCCACCAATGTTTTGTGCAGCATTTAATGTCATAAGTACAGATCAGTAATGTTAGCCTATATTATTGCTCTTTATCTTTTTATCATGAATCGTTCATGTCTTCAAAGAGTGCTTTGTGAACCACAAATTACTGTACAAGTGTTAGTTCTTCTTGGTAGAGATAGCATTAGAATTGAGCATCTTAAGGTCCAGAGCTATGTTCAACAGCTATTTTTACCTTTGTTGCCTAGGACACTATGCACTCAATACATGTTGTCAACGATGATGATAATCCACTTAAGCCCCAACTCCTCCCAGAGTGCCCACTCAGGAGTGGCATCATTCATTTGAATGAGTTGTTCTGGTAGGTTTGTAAAAATGGATTCTCATTACCTATGGCCCATACCTCAGACTCCCAGGGTAGAGAATACTCACTGTGAAAAAGGCATGTACTTTAGAATCAGATAACTTGGGGTTTATGTGATCCTGGGCAACTGGTTTAACCTCCCTGAGCCTGATTTTCCTCAAATAAAGAATAATAAATTGGAACTCAGAAGGTTGTTGTGACAATTAATGAGATTACTCATATACATGCCTCTTAATACTTGGCACATGGCAGCTA
This sequence comes from Ceratotherium simum simum, assembly GCF_057802395.1. Classification (NCBI taxonomy): domain Eukaryota; kingdom Metazoa; phylum Chordata; class Mammalia; order Perissodactyla; family Rhinocerotidae; genus Ceratotherium; species Ceratotherium simum. The sequence goes on from NC_141915.1 coordinate 6,364,976, forward strand.
TCCAATCAGTGTGAGTTTTCTTCCTATTCCCTTTATAATAAAATAGATTTCAGAACCTTTTGATAATGTAATTTTCTTTCTCAGATAGACTTAAATAGACTTTCCTAATAATTCTTCAGCTTTGTAGACAAAGGAAAGTCTTTGATGATCACCTTGGTCTAGTCTTTGAACTAGTTACTCTTCTAAGCCATCTCCTACAACTCTCCTCTCATTGTGCTCCAGCCACAGTGGCCTTCTTTCTGATCATTGAACATTCCACACATGCTCCTACCTCAGGGCCCTTGCACTTGCTGTTCCTCCTTTGCCTGAATGCCTTCACCCCAAATATTCACAAGGCTTTCTCCTTAACCTCCTTCAAAATTTTGCTCAAATGTCCCTGGACCTTCTGTTTAAAGTTGCAAACTTCCAACCTCCTCAACCCTCTTCTCTGCTTTTTCTCCATAAGATGTATCAGCTTCTAATACATTACATATTTTATTTATTTATTTTATTTACTGTCTTTCTTCCCACGAGAATACGATTTTTATTTGGCTAGTTCAGCAGTAATCCTAAGAAACTAGAACAGGGCCTGTTTGCACTATGCAGACCATTAGACGGAGAGAACAGTAGGGTCTGGCAACATCTCTGTTGGCTCTCTTGATGAATTAGTTTGGCCTTTGGTAAGGCTTTATGCCAAGGAGTCCTGAAAACAAGGGTTGGCAAGGAGTCCTGAAAACAAGGGTTGGCAATCTGGCCCACTGCTTGTTTTTATAAATAAAGTTTTACTGGGACACAGCTATGTGCATTTGTTTACAAGTTGTCTACGGCTGCTTTCATAATACAAAGGTAAAGTTGAGTAGTTGTGACAGAGATCATATGGCCCATAAAGCCAAAAACATTTATTATCTAGCTCTTCACAGAACAAGTTTGCCAACCTCAGGCTCAGAGAAGTGAGTCTGGGCTACTGTGAAGGCCTGCAGATCATGGGGTCTGGAGATCGCCTTTGGGCTTCTGGTAAACCCTTCCCATTAAAAGTTCCAATGTTGGCTCTTTAGCAGTGGCCAATCCATATTAGCAGTGGCCAATCCATATCCCACATCCAGAAAGAGAGGTGCCCTGGGCATGGGGCAAGGCGTTCTTACCTGTGCAGTACACACCTGGCTGCCGACAGGTGAGGAGACCCTGTGCGCTTCTCCTTGAGGGCCTGAAGATGAGGGGAGGAAGTAATGGTTGTTGGGCGATGGGGGCAAACTGATATGCTGTGGGCTTTTCACGGCCCCGAGCGGCGAATGCTGCGGGGAGCACTGTGGGCTGAGGAAAGTGGAAGAAAGCACGGCGTTTTGACCTGAGGGCTCCGCACAAGGAGTGTTCCCAAGGGGCAGGAGCTGAGCGGCTTCGCAAGCCTGCGGCTGGCCCTCTGAGCCGTTGCTTTGTCTCTTCACAGATGCTTGTTGGGATGCAAAAGGACAGCTGGAGGCCGCCTCTTCCTGCTTGATGGCAGCAGCCAGGAAGGGCAGCGGCTTCTTCTCGGAACAGTTGCTCCTCTTCTGCTTCTGCAGCTGCATCCTCAGCTCCTCCACTTGCCTCTGCTCCTGCTGGAGCTTCCAGGTGAGCTCGTTTATCACCTTCTGCTTCTCCACCAGCATCTTGTCCTTCTCGGAGTCCAGCCCGTCCAGCTCGGACGGCATGGAGCCCCCATTTAGACTGCTCATGAGGCTGTCCTCGGCGCACACGTGAACTGGGGACGGGTGCAGGCCGAAGGACGGGGATGCGTCGTTGAAGGTGTCTGGCAGGGACCCCGCCACCGACAGGTCGGACGAAGCGGGAGAGATTGGGGGGCTGGAGCTGGTGCTGCCGAAGTGGTAGAAGCCGTTGGATAGGGCGCTGGTGGAAGGGGAGGACTGGTAATTGGGCAGCGCGTTGGTGGGCGTCACGGGAAAAGTGACAGTTGTGATATCCCCGAAGTTGGGCACAGGGTTCCCAGAACAGTCCTGGAAGGGCCGCAGCCGGTCCATGAGGGCTGTCTTGGTGCCTGACACCGGCAAACCCCGGATGCGAAGCTGTTGTCTTAATTCAGAGACCTAAAGAAACCAAGGTATTGTCAGTGTGCTGTTTCATGACAGTTTTTTAAAAAATGTATTTATTATTATGTTAACTTTAAAATATCACAAATGGAATTTTACATCTGCTTCTCTTTTTATTACTTCTTTACAATTTCCTCCCCTGCCCGGATATAAATAAGTTTTGCACACTTTTAATGATTCTTTTAATTTGTCTTATACCATGTTTTCATGATCCCAGAATCACAGAAACGTAGAGCTCAAATGGACCTGATCAACTGCCCTCCAAGCCCCATCCTGGTCCTAGTCCCCATTTGATAGATGAAAAACTGATATTTGTCTGGGTTTGGACATCAGCCTGGAACCAATCATCCCAAAGCAAGCTGAGAACCCAGGTCTTCCGCTTCCTAGGGAGGCGCTCTCTCCCTACCACACTCTCTTTGTCGGTGGTTCTCAAACCTGAGCAGGCACCAGAACCACTGGCTGTAGGGTCGCAGCACAGACCGCTGGGCCCAGCCCTGAGTTTCTGATTCACTGGGTCTGGGGTGGGGACTGAGAATGTGCATTTCCAACAAGGCCCCAGGGGATGCTGATGCTGCTGGTCCCAGACCAGCTTTGGAAGAACCACAATTTTACATCTCCTAATTTTATGTCCTAATTTTAATCACTGGCTGGATAATAGTCATATTGAGAGATAGTATGTGCAGAGATAAGACCATCAATTCAAATCCTGGCCTCACCTCTTCACGAGCTCAGTGATCACTCTGTGCCTCAGTTTCCCTTCTGTAAAATGGAAACGATCATACCAACCTTATACATTTTTGTGAGGATTAAAATGGCTTAAAATTTGTAAAGCTCTCAGAATAGTGCCTTGTAAATGGTTAGTGCAGTGTAAGGGTTTGCTATTATTATGTTGATTCACATGTAATTATTTCATCCCTGCATTTTTATAAGGTTCATAAATTATAAACTACAGATATCTAAAAATATGGAAACTAAATAAATGATGGGCATACGAATGATGGAATATTTGAGATCCATTAAAACTGATGCTATAAATATTTATTGATATAGAATAATGAATAATTGTTTATGGTATATTATTAAGTAAAAAAAGTTTAAATTGCTGATTCTATTTTTTCTAAGAATTATATAAATATATATGTGTATATATATTTAAAACTATGCTTGCAGATGAAAATATCTGGATAAAGATATGCTAAAATGTTAATAATCGTTCTCCTTATCTGTATTTCCTCAATATTCCATGTAAACATATTACTTTTATAATTAAAACAGGAAACTATTAAATGCTTAAATGTCAATAATTCCATAAAACAGCTAGAAGAATATATAAGGAAATAGTCTTCTGATATCCCGTAGGGAAAGATCTTATGAGCATAAAAGCAAAGAAAATAATCATAAAAATATTTACAACAAAAATTGAAAACTCCTGTAAGTCAAAAACACTAAAAAGAAAATGCAAATAGCAATCTTAGAAAAAAATAATTGCAGGACAAATAATAAAGTGTTAGTAAGCTCAATGTATCAAATGTGCTTAACAACCCAAAAGAAAATGATTGCCTCTCAATACAAAAATGGGTGATGGACGTGATCCAACTCTTCATGAACAAAAGATAAAAGTTTTTTAAAATGCCCAATAACATATGGGTACCATCATTAGTAACCCAAGAAATGCAAATAAAATAAATACGCACACACTTTTGTATTCATCAAATTGACAAAGAAACTAATAATAACATTTTGTGTTAGTGAAGTGGCAGCAAAAATCAATACATGAAAATGTTAAAAAAAAAAAAAAGCTCTTCAATGTCTAGTTGTTCCAAGAGTGGTCCTTGGACCAGCAGCTCCGACAGCATCTGGGAGCATGTTGGAAATGCAGACTCTCAGGCCTCTCCCCACACCTATTGGATCAGAATCTGCATTTACCCAGGGCCCCAGGTGAATCAGTCTGCACATTCATGTCTGAGAAATGTGGCTTTAACACACTGCTTCTGGGAATAGATTGGCACAAAAGATCAGGACGGAAATTTGGCAATATATATCAAGAACTTTAAAAAATATTAATATGTTTTGCTTCAGGAATTCCACTTCCATGTATTTAGCGTTGGGGGATATTCAGAGATATTAATAAATGTATGTACAAATTATATTTTTATTAGCAAAATAAATTAAATGTCCAATAGACGAATGTTAACTAGGTGGTGGGATGATATGTTGCTATTAAAAATAAAAATTTGGGGGGACGGCCCGTGGCTTAGCGGTTAAGTGCGTGGGCTACTGGCGGCCGGGATTCGGATCCGGGCGCGCACCGACGCACCACTTCTCCGGCCATGCCGAGGCCGCGTCCCACATACAGCAACTAGAACGATGTGCAACTATGACATACAACTATCTACTGGGGCTTTGGGGAGAGAAAGGGGAAAAAAAAGGAGGAGGATTGGCAATAGATGTTAGCTCAGGGCCGGTCTTCCTCAGCAAAAAGAGGATTGGCATGGGTGTTAGCTCAGGGCTGATCTTCCTCAAAAAAAAAAAAATAATAATAATAATAATAAAAATTTTATTGAATATTAGAAGTTATAAAAAATGTTCATGATCTGTTAAACAAGAAAGCATGCCAGATATTTATGCTCACGTAATTATTTTAAAACAGAACATGTCCATATGCATTTTAAGTCTAGAAGGAAATATAATCTGCAATGCTATCTGTGAATCAATTGTCTTTTAAAATACTCTTGACTTTTCTGTACACTACCATGTTTCACTAGTGAATGTATACTACTTTACAACCTGCTAAAAGTCATTTAAAAAGGATTGTAACAACTTATACTACCAAAGCAATAAATACACTCTCTCTCCTCTCATCTTGCTGGCATCATTTTATCATTTTCTTTTGGATTTCCTGGCTTGAAAAAGTGCAAAATGGCAACTCATTATTGTTTTAATTTTGAATTACTTAAAATTAATGAGTTCTACATTTATTTTTAGAATCTGTTCTAGCACTGAATAATTTAAACTACATTATTAAATAATGCAGCTCATATTCTAAAATAAAAGGAATACTTGTTGAGTTCCATTTACCTTAAATTTCAGAATATTTATGTTGTGTGGGCTTGCACAAAGGTTTGTATACATGTCTTTCCTACATTCCCTGGTGTTTTAATCTTTGATAACTTTTTAAACTATTTATTATGAAAAACTTCAAACATACACAAGAGTAGATAGAAAAGTATAATGAGCTCCATATACTCATCAACCAGTTTCAACAATGATCAGCTCACGCCCAATCTTGTTTCACTTATACCCAAACTACGTCTTCCCCTACATCTCCTGAATTACGTTGAAGCAAATAATATAATTTAATTAAGTATTTTGGTATCTTTCTCCACAAGAAAACTACTTTTTTAAAAGACATAGATACAAGACCATTATCACACCTAAAAATTATTTCTTAATATTCAGCAAATATTCTCCCAGTTTTTAAACTTCCCATTCATTTTCACATTCTCTTTGTCTCTGTCTCTTGTTCCCCAGTTAGAAACAGGATGCAAAAAATTCCCTATACTGTGATATTACCATTTATAACTTTTTAATGAGAAATCAAACTCTTGTCTCAGTGCTTTTTTCCCTTTTACTCCTATGTAGCCAAACGTGACCACTTCTGGAAAACATCACCTTCATTACCTTACCTTTCTGATTTCTTTTTTTGAGGATCACCTTCATTAATTCCTCTATGTCTTCCTTTCCCCAAACGTGGTTACATCGTTTGCTTCCTTTATTCCTCCTCTCTCCTTCTTTTCCTCCCCACTCCATCCTTCCCTCCCACTCTTTCCATTTTGCCCTCTCTCTATTTCATTCACTCTTGTAGTTTGAACCCTCCCCACTATGCAAACGATTTTGAAATTTCTGTTGCTATTCCTGACAACACAGTTGAGCTGAACTAGGTGGGTATATTTCTAAATGATGGAAACTGGCTGGACTTTTTCTCTTGGCTGTGCTGCTGGTACCTGCCACTCAACTTTCCCAAACTGAATGAACTTCCCAACGTCCCTTCAGATCAGCTCCTCGTTCTATCCTCCCAATTTCCGCCCCTGGTGTGACTCTACCAGGTGATACCTCTCCCCATACACCCAGTGGTCAAGTCCAGTCAAGCTTTCTCCTGTCTGTCCCTCCCTTTCCACTCTCATCTCAAATGACAATAGCAAAGCCTTTGAAATCAGTCACTTGAGTTCAAGCCCGTTTTGTCATTTATAAGCTAGTTACCTTGCATCTCATTTAATCTCTTTAAGATTCTGGTTTCTATGTTCACGTTTAAAATTGGGAAAATAAAACTTACCTTGCAGGGTGAAAATTAAAGCAAATCTATATAGGATAGCCGACTGATAGTTTATACTCAAAACATGGTAGTTGCCACTATCATCACCGTCATCTCCCTATACCTACGCTAATATAGGTATATAACTATAACCAGCCAATGATTCCGAGCATCTGCCCATTGAGGAAACCACCTTTGGGGGCTCTGACAGATGGCACATCATATCTGGACTATGTCTTCCCTGGGGCCAAGGCATCTCCAGACCTGCCTGACCCAGACTCCCATCCAGAGGTAGACTACTTTTTAAAAAAATCTTTTTTATTGCAGTAAAAGACATATAACACAAAATATACTATTTAATCATTTTTAAGTGTACAGTTCAGTGGCATTAAATACATTCACAGTGTTGTGCAAATATCACCACTATCCAACTCGAGGAATTTTTCATCATCTCAAACTGAAACTCTGTACCCATTAAACACTAACTCCCCGTTCCCCCCTCCTGCCAGCCCCTGGCAACTACCGTTCTACTTTCTGTCTCTATGAATTTGACCACTCTAGGTACCTCATATAAGTGGAATCATACAGTATTTGTCCCTTTGTGTTGGCTTATTTCACTTAACATAATGTTTTCAAGGTGAGAGAGCCCACTTTTATCTCTATGGATTTGTGATCTGGGGAGAGGAGGGTGGGTGACCTGCTGCTCTGGAGAGCATTATCATAAGTTTGGCATCCTCTTCTAGGTTTAGGGATGTCAAATTGAAACAAGCTCCATGAAACCTAAGCATTTTTATTCCAAGTGGAAGGACTAGAGGAACCTTTGATATCAGAACCCAAGATACATTTTATTTACTGGTGTTGACACTTGGGAACCATAGAATTTTCAGTAATTTGAAATAATCCCAATTCTACCTTTCCCCCAAAGAAAATAATGACTGAGGACTGAGAATGGGAATGGGGGTGATAAATGAGGACTGAGGAACAGCCATAAGATTGGCACAGTGAAGACTAGGGGGACGTTTAGGAATTAGTTTTTTGGAGAAAAATGATAAGATCTTTTTTGAGGGGAGTAACAGGTGGGGTGGAAACCATGTCAACAGGTGTAATCACTGAAAATGGAGTGAGGCATTGAAGGGAGCAGGTGTGCACGCACAGAGACGTCGAAGGCACTGCATTCAACTCCTTCAGTTCTCTTATAAACACTGGATGAATGAATGTGCCAGTCCTGAGGATTGCTTTGAAACACACCAGGTTCAACTCAAAGGTCATTGTCATTTCAGTGAACTGAGATCCATGTGGTCTGTGATCTGGAGTAAGTCATGAGCAAACACATACCATGTAACAAGTTGGTGCTACACTTCAGGGCACGAGTTCTCATATTTGGGGATTTCATAGAGCAGTACATTGCTTTAAATTATGTAATTGACATAGGGTTACCAACATTTCATCTTGTTAAATAAGGACTAATATCCTTATTTAACAATAAGAAGCAAACAAAACTCTAAGAAACATTCAACTTCCATCCACTACCATCATCATTTTCAAATGGAAAAGGTATTTTAACATTCAAAACATTGGGAGGAAATGAATACTTTGAATAAAGATTAGTCAGATATGTTGAACACACTTAGATATATGAAAAGCTCTTTACATGGTTCTTATTTTTCTCATTTCACCAGAGATTGGTAAAAGTTCATCATGGAATTGACCATTGGCTCAGAACACTTGGGAAGCTCGTATTAATTTCACAGCTGCTCTCTGTGCTCAGCTCTCTCACATATACGATTCCATTTGATTCTCACAATAACTGATATACGCAAATGAGGAATCTGAGATGCGGAAAAATTAAGAAACGAGCCCAAGGTTGCCCAGCCAGTGAAAGAGACGAGTTGGGAGCCTACCGTCTTCTGCTCTATTGGGTGTTCAACCACAGCAGTTAAAATTCTGTCACCTACTTGACACTCTGCCATACTCTTCTCCCTCCCACTATTTTAATCAAGAAATCAATTGATAAAGATGTTGTTAAAAATGTACTGATGTATTTGTAAAAAAAGAAAGAAAGAAAATCACGGCAAATCCTATACCTTCAGATCATCTAGGTTTGATGGGAGTGGGCCTGGTTTGAGAGAAGAGACATTAGTTTGTCCAGAAAAACTGTTTTTGACGGGAGACAAAGGGGTATTGCTCAGCGGTGTTGAAGAAGAGTTTGGATTTCTGACCATCTGTTCGTTTGGTTCCCTGAAAAACAAACAAGAAAGAGGCACTTAAAATACAGTCAAATATTTATATGAGGGTGTGTTATTGTGATTTATAATAAGAAATATATATTGGGTCTTGTCCAGGTTTCTGGCACAGAGCTCTTAAAACCCGTGGAATTTCCTAAGTCATCAGAGCGATAAAGGTGTCTTTTATTATGTTAATGAGGTGACTTGTAGAAAGTACCTAAGGAGGAGGGCTGGTTGCCAGGAGAACCAGCCTTGTGGTTAGAGGGTTGGAATTTTCAGTCCCACCCTGGATCCCCTGATCTCTGGGGAAAGCAGGTGGGCTGGAGATGGAGTTCAATCACCAATGGCCAATGATTCAATCAATTGTGCCTACGTAATGAAGCCTCCACAAAAACCCAAAAGGTCAGGGTTCGGAGAGCTTCCAGGTTGGCGAACACGTGGAGATTTGGGGAGACTGGCCCTCTAGGAGAGGGTATGGAAGCTCCGAGCGCCCCTTCCTACATACTTTGCCCTATACGTCTCTTCCATCAGGCTGTTCCTAAGTTATACCCTTTTATAGTGAACCAGTAATCAAGCAAGTAAAATGTTTCTGTGAGCCATTTTAGCAAATTAATCGAACCCAAGGAGGGGGTTATGGTGACAACTTGCATCTGAAGTGGGGGAGTGGGCAGTCTGTAGCACTGAGCCCTTAACCTCATGCTATCTGCAGGTAGGTAGTGTCAGAATTGAGTTGAACCATAGGATACCCAGCTGATGTCGGGGAATTGCTTGGTGGTGTGGAGGAAAAACATACACATTGGAATTGGGGGACCAGAGCTCTTGGGGGTAACTTGCACTTAGATCAGATCACAAGATAATTGCCTACAAGGATCAGGCATGTAACAAACCCGCAGAAGAGACAGGGTGAGGAAGAACAATAGTGTAGGCCAGGTGCAAAGTGGCAAGTAACCGTCAGGATGAGTTTTGGGGAGACAGGAGGGAGTGGTGGAGACTTTGGCATATGGGAGATGCATGTCTTTCTATGATTTAGCAGAGGCACTGTCCTGGGGAGGCAGGAGCATGCCGCGTGAGGCTTGAATGTGTTCAGCACTCAGCATAATTGCCAGCACCACCCAAAGCTGAACAGAGACTGGTGAGGGAACCCACATCCCAACTTTATAGTTGAAGAGACTGACCATTTAAAAGGTGACCTGGCAATGAGGTCACACCTCGGGGCTCAGGAGTCAATCTTTGAGGGTGTCACTCATTCACTCAGCTCTGTCGCTTCCTAAAGCACAAGTGCTGAATCAACTCAAGAAATGTAACCTGTGTTGGAATTGCTCCCAATTCCAATAGGACCTTCTCAGAAGGTTTCTCCTCTCTGTTCCACAATTCAATCCGGAAGTGCTACAACCTTTCCTTTTCCCATAACTCCCATTATGCCCATTATCATCAGGAGCATTGATTTACTTGCTTCTTCTCAGCCTTATGTTTCCGAAAAGATGTGCACGATTTCTAAACAGAGTCAGATTCTAAGCAGACCGGATAAGGAAGTGGTGCAATACAGGACTTGCTGGGTCCAGTGGGCCTCAGACAGAGAGAAGCGATTCCCAGCCTCTGCCCGCAGCCCCCGCCCCGGGCTCCCTGACTTACTTGAGCTGGGCTTGGTGAATCCCGGGGTAGCTGAACCGGTGCTGCTGCTGCTGCTGCTGCTGCTGGCTGAGGATCTGGAGCTGTAGGAACAGCTGCTGCTGCTGTAGCAGCCGGGCGTAGGCTGAGTCCATGGGCGGGGGCGACTTCTCCGCCTTCTGGTCTGGGGGAATGTACTGGTGATATTTGAGCTTCTTCACTTTGGGCTTGGGGTCCTTGGGCTTTTTGTGGCGGTTCTTACTGTCGCTCAAGGACTTGGACTGCAAAGAGGATGAAGAAACGGCACACGGCTTAGGTGATGGACGGGAGTGACTTGGCGTCATGGGTATATCGCAAGGAGGTTTTGTCTGATGGACATTCTTGAGTCCCGGAATACAATACAGCGAAGGCCCGATGCAGAGAGAGATTCTGGGACATTAAGGTATCTGATGAACTAACGTACTGCAAACGCACTGCAGGAGTATTCCTTCCCGGAGGAGAGTGAGATGTAAGCCTGTGTTTCAGTGAGGGCACTTTCCTAACCTAAAACCCACCGATGGCCTAATAAAGGATACATTCTGATCTTGGGATGGAGTCATAAGACAGTTCTTTCATATGTATACATGTAATCACCTTAGTTAAGCACTTAGTAAGATGACTTATTAATGACATAAACTTAGATGGCATTAAGCTTGTCTTTGAAAATCCAGAATGTGGATTTTTGTTGTTTCAGGCTCAAAAGTAAGATAGACTCCCACTCCCACCACCACCCCAAATACTCATACAAGATCAGGAGGTGACACCCTCTGAACTAACGATACTTCACTTACTATGGGAAGGGTTAGCTACCCACCAGAACCCTTCCAGAAGTTACCCACGTACAGCATGATTCGAACACACTGAAAAAAGTTAAGGTTTACAGGCTCGGAAGTTAAGACAAATTTTTGAACGTGGTACAATGACTTAACTTTACTATATGTCAGCCGCCTTACCTGCAAGTTGGGGAAAATATTCTCTACTTTCTATCACAGTGATCAATAGAAGGATGATAAAAGATAATATTGAAATAATAACAGGTCTCAAAGGACAATGTGATTATATCTATCACCTGCTCCTGAAACCAAAAAGCCTCCATATATTGGGAAGCAATAGATCCATACTGTAATCAGTTTAAAAATATAAATTTTCAAACCCTGACTTGATTACAGAAGGTGAAAGTGAAGAACATGGATGTCGCGTCAGAAGATTCTTGAGGATTTGGGGGAAGTTGGAGGGAAAGTGTGGTACCAGCAGTGTCCAGGAGAGGGGGCTCCTGAATAGCTGGCAGACGGATTGTGACCGGGCAGCTTCCCCATTTTAACCGCAACACACACATCCGAACGTGACCTATCCAGAGCAGCCTACAACATGCTTTTCTGCGACTCAGCGAGCACATCCCACCACCGCAGCCTCTTTTGTGTTTTCTCAAGGAAGCTGCTTCTTTGGAGACCAAGGAATAATGAGCACAGGTGTTCCCGTGCGCTTGGTGGCTCTATTTCTCTCTGCTCCTTAATGGGTAGGCATTCTAGTTACTTAATCAGTCTTCTGCACTGGGGAGAATTTCTGCAGGGCTCCTGTGATCAGCGCTGCCCTGCTTTGCTGCAGTTTGGCTTCCGCTCCCACCTCCTCCTAGGACTTGCCTTGTCTAGGGAGCTGCAGCCCTGGCTCTAGCAGTTAAGTCAGGAGCTAAGGAATTTTCTCTCCATGTTGCCTTAGCACAGAGACTCTGAGCATTCCAGAAGGTACTAAAATCAGACCATTTTCTCTGGATAGTGAGAGGCAAAGACCACTGAACCCATGGAACTCTGAATCCAGGGACTGTGTGGTTTCACACTCTTTTTGAGACCAGAGGATATCACAGTTGTGGGTTTGTTTTTTTGTTTTCTATCTAGAACTGCATGGCCAATAGAAGGGAGCACAGTCATCTTGCTAAAGCAGACATGGATCCAAAATCCAGTGGTTTAAGACCCAGGCATAAATGTGTAAAGCAGGTTAGTGTAACGCAAGACGGGGTGGTGTGGCCTGTGGCTAGAGGGTGCATGACTTCCTCAAGGCATTCTGATTCAAACCCGCACACACACACTGGGCCTGCCACGCAATACACCACCCCAGCTGCCTGCAGACAGTTTGCCTATCCTGCTCTGCAAGATGAAGTCCAAACTCTAGTCTGCCAAAGAAGACAGTTCACCCAACTGCCTAAACCTCCCCTCTGCAGCAGTTTACCCCTCCTGCCTCTTTCCCTTGCAATTTTCTGCTGTCTGCAACTCCCTCCTCCACTCATCCTTCGAGGCCAGCTCAAACCCCGGCTCACCTGGGAAGCCTCTCCTAGCTCACAGTGATGTCTCTATCTGCATGTCTCATGCGGCATTTGAGGCTGCCTGATAATGGTCACGACACCACATAGCCTGCTGAAGGGCGGAGGGAGACAAATCCAGCCCCCGTTCTGCTTCCTAGGCTACTGGCCCTGATGGGGTGCTGTGGCTGCCTGGGAAAGGGGACTCTCTTTTTGTATTGTGGTAAAATACAAGTAACATAAAAATCACCATAGTAACCATTTTAAAGTATATAATTCAGTGGCATTTAGAACATTCACGATGTTGTGCGTCACCACTATCTAGTTCCACAACATTTTCATCACCCCAGAAGGAAACTCCATCCCCATTCTCCAATCACTCCAGTCTCCCCAGTCACTCCCCATTCCCCTTCCCTCACCCCCTGGAAACCACTAATCTGCTTTCTGTGTCTATAGATTTGCCTATTCTGGACATTTTGTATAAATGGAATCATACAATATGTGGCCTTTTGTGTCTGACTTCTTTCACTCAGCATAATGTTTTCAACGTTCATTCATGTTGTAGCATGTGTTAGTACTTCATTCCTTTTTATGGCTGAATAATATTCCATTGTATGGATATGCCATGTTTATCCATTCTTCAGTTGATGCACATTTGGGTTAGTTCTGACTTTTGACTATTGGCAATAGTGCTGCTATGAATATTCCTGTACAAGTTTCTGTTTATCATCTTTTTTCAATGCTTTTCGGTATTTATATTTAGGAGCAGAATTGCTGGGTTATATAATAATTCTCTGTTTAATTTATTGAGGACCTACCAAACTGTGTTCCACACAGATGCACCACTTTACATATCCACCAGCAATGTATGAGGGTCTAATTTTTCCACATCCTCATCAACACTCATTATTTTCCATTTTTTTAATTATAGCCATTCCAGTGGGTGTGAAGTGGTGGTTTGTTGTGGTTTTGAGTTGCATTTTCCTGATCATTAATGACGCTGAATGCCTTTCGATGTGCTTGTTGGCAGTTTATTTATCTTTAGAGAAATGTCTATTCGAGTCCTTTGGGGCACATTTTTCTTACTTGCTCAAAACACTATATGGGCTAGTGGTGGCTGCGATACCCAACTAGACTGTAGGCTCCTTGAAGGCAGGAATCATGTTCTATTCAACTTTGATATGCACCCCCTTGGGCCCTGCATAAGAGCACTTTTCTCTTACCAAGATTTCATAGTTTTCAAAGAATATTCTTGTGCATTCTCTTATTGGCCTTATATTAACCTTATAAAGTCAATAGGGCAGAGATGTTTTTCCCTAGCTCACTTGCCTCTTTCTTTGAGAATCCTCTAGTATCCTCTTAATTTAGAGATGATAAATACTTAACAACCGAGAATTCACAAGCATTGACTAGTCAGAAGGGATATTGGCTCTTACATAAACTTCGGTCCTGCTGGATCAGCTCGGTATCAATCCTGCTCTTCATTGAAATCGATCTGTCCTTCCTCTGGGTGACTATCACACTCCCTTAGTACAGTGAGGCTGAAGGCTTGGCTCATTTGCATTATGCAAAATTTAAATACTTTGCTAGAAATATTAATACAATTTCTCTTTGCATACAACATTAGCGATACTATGAATCATCTCCTCCTCCCTCCATCTGCAATGAACAAAATTCATCAATAGTCACATAATTTCAAAGCTGTTGAGCTGAATGAGTTGTAGGCAAGTTTGAAGCTCTTGCAGTTTAGAGGGGAGCTTTACTGGGAAACTGAAGTACCTACCATCCATCTAGAACAGGAAAATTGCTTTTGTGCAGACACAGTGGAGGGGACTATGGGCTGTTACTTTAACATTGATTCTTACTCAATTTACAATCTTTTTTTTTTTTAAATATTTCATAAGAGCCATCTCAGCATTCATTAAGTGGTAGCCCTAGAGCTGAGAAAACATGCTCCCAAACTAATTAGATGTTATTTGGGATAAAATATTATGAAGAAGGCCAAACAACTACCAGGCAGTCAATTCAGGAGAGAGCACTCTGTGAACTATTAGATATAATCCTGGGAAAATCAGACCAAAATATGCTGTAATGCTTACAGTTATTCATCTACTGTGAATGTAACCCCTCCTTTTATCTTTGTTTCCATAGGAAGACTGGCTCAAATGATATAGATTTTACATTATGCAAGGCCTTCAGGTCTGCTTCCCTTGCATAAAATTCAACTGCCCTATACCTGTTTTATGGCACTTACAAATCCTGTGTGTATTACAATCAGCTGTATCTATTTCTAGGCTGAGCTTATGAGGTCTTTTAAGTGAGGAACGTGCTGGCTGAGCTGTGATCCCAAAGAAATGCAAACATCTGTGCTTCTCCTCTGCGGGGAAGGTCCATGCCGTGGTGCACGGGCAATAGAATCCTGGTCCATATACACTGAGGGCCCATTTCTCAACCCGTCTTGCGATGTTCCTAGTGGATTGACCCTATACATGGGTCTATGTGACTCTCTTCATATTGCCAGACCTAACTCAGAAAGCTCTGCGCCGAGCTGGCTCTGTGAGCTGAGTGCCCACAGGGGCGTGGAGGCTGGCCCCATCCGTACCTTTACAGCAGCGTGCACAGGGATGGGGGCGCTGAGGGGGCCAAGGCCCTGCTTCCCCGTGTCTGACTGGTTGCCGGGCTGTGAGGCTGAGTCATTCCTCTCATTTTCTGAGCCAGAAGTAAGATCCTAAAATCCAAATTTTAGCACTATTAGGATGCAGGAGTAAAAACTGTGTGACATAGAAATGTTCAAGAAGAGCCCCCACACATAGCTCTGCTGTTTGAATCCCAGCTTCTTATCCAAGCAATAGCAGACTACTTTCCCCAGGGGAGTGTAACTTGTCAACCAATTGAAGGCAGCTTTTGGAGAGAAAGGAGGCTTTATTAATAATTATTCAAGAAGACACGTATAGAACTGGCCTGTTCTAGGCAAACCAGGCCATCTGGTCACCCTAGGGGAGGGTTCCACCTGTCTGCAACAAGCTCCACCTGTTGGACTTGATAACTGGATTGAAAAAGAAGGGAAGAGGGAGGAGGGGGTGTAGGAACGTTGGGGGAAAGTAGGACAACAAAAAAGCTAGGTGAAAAGGGTGTTAGCAGATGGAGGGAAAGTGTGTACGTGTGTGTATGTATGTGTGTCTCTGTGTATATATGTGTGCATATGTATATATGTCTGTGTATATGTCTGTGTGTATGCGTGTGTAAAGTATATGTGTATCTCGGTCTGCATGTGTGTATACATATGTGTGTCTGTATGTCTATGTATGTGCATGTGTGTAGATGTATGTGTGTGTATATGTGTGTGTGTAGGTAGTCATGAAAAACCTTTTTGAGTGTCACATTTCTGTACGCAGAGGACTCTGGAAAAGGACTGATTATCTTCTCTCCCCCTCCTACACTCCTGTGCTGTGACTTTGAAAAGAAGGGGCAGGGGCCGCTCGTGGTCTCTCCCGGAGCCTCTCAGTCCTTCCCGGAGCCCTGGCACCTGTCCAGGTCTGTAGGATCCTTTTCTCTCAGAGCCTCAGTGTCCTCATCTCTCAAATGGGGTTGCTGGGTGAAACGACATAGAATGATTTTTGCATTTTGCCTGGCATTGCTCAATACTTGCTCCCTTCGTCTCCTCTCCTAGGGTTAAGTAGAAAAGAACTTGTCTTCTCCTCAAACCATCCTAAAATCAGCAGCTCAGGAATTTACTGTCAGAATAATAGACACAAATGGCCTGATATACCGTTGGATGTTATCAGAGAAGTTCGGATACAAAGACCAGCTGCGGCACGCAGGGAAGGAAAGATGCTTTCATTATAAACTCTTGCACAACAAACGTATGAATAGTTCGACTCTGCTCTTTATGTCTCCCTTTTCCCTCACATTCCACGTTTTCTCCTTGGCAGCCTTAGGTTTGCTCCGATGGAGTGAAGGTCGTGACAACGACCGGTAACTAGCACGGTTTCAGGAAGCAGGGCCGTGGTGAATCCTGAAACTCCCCAAGAGCTGTGTGGTGCTTTACAGTGTAAAACATGTCTTCAACTATAACATCGAATGAGGGTTAAAAAGTACAAACTTCCAACTATAAAATAAATAAGTCATAGGGATGTGATGTACAGCATGGTGACTATAGTTAATAACACTGTATTGTATATTTGAAAGTTGCTAGGAGAGTAGATCTTAAAAGTTCTCATCATAAGACAAAGCAGTTGTAACTATGGATGGTGACAGATGTTAACTAGACTTGGTGTGGTGATCATTTCACAATATACACAAATATCGAATCATTATGTTGTACACCTAAAACAAATATAATGTTATATGTCAATTATACCTCAATTAAAAAAATAAAAATAATTATACATATAGATATAAAATGTTTATATATAATAAAATATATATAATATATATTAATATGTAATATATATTAATAAAAAATATAAACTGTCTAATTTCAATCCATGGAACAATTCCTGTGAGGCCAAGAGAAATCAACTCTTCCCAAAGGGAAGGGGCTGAAGGTCTGGAGGGTTCTCTCAGAGCCAGTATATGGAAGACACATCTCGCTGCCACACTAGTGCGTCTCCTTCCCCTGCATGTGTGGACGCCCACACACGTCTCCCCTTAGGGGCTCCGTGAATACCGTCATGCTAGGCTGAGGACAAGTCCCATCAGGGCTGTGTGTGGCTTCTAGAGGTGGGATCTCCAGGGGTTGGGGGTAATCTGCAGTGTCCTGGAGACCACACAGCTGCTCAGCCTCATGGAGCCTTGGCTTTTCCTCTGTCAGAATCAACGTCAATGACCCCTGCCTGGGGGGACTGTGATATCCAATACAACATGCTAGTAGAGTGCCTGGCCCTGTCCCTGCACAGAGTGAGCAATTAATACATGGCAGTAGTTGTTGTTAATAAGCTTTATTGTTCTTTATAAATGTGCTTTTAACAGTATTTGCCATATACATTCCTCACGTCTCGAGAGTTTGTGGATTTGTCCAGAAAGGGTTGAGTGCTGTGCTTGGGCTGGGGCTGGAAGTGGACCTTGTCGTGGTTTGGCAAGTGGAAACCTGCTAACAGTAGCATCAACTTGGGCCTCCCTGCTTTGTAGCCAGTCAGCATATCCTGCTCCCCACTCCCCCAGGACCGAATAGTGATTCCTGGGTGTATGGAAAGACTGTGGGCTTTGAAACCAGTCCTGCTCTGGCACATTCTATCCGGGAGATTGTTGGTGGGTCATCCAGTGTCAGAGAGCCTCATCTTACCTTGTCGGTAAAAATGGAGATAAAGGTATCTACTTGGCAGAGTAGATGCCTAAAAAGTAAGTCACAGGGTCTAGTCCTTGGGATTCTCTTTCAGTGTTTTCTGGAGGCTCTTGCCCCTAAACCCAGAACCCTAGACCCCATAGGATGAGAAGAGGTACCAAGATGATGTGCCATCAAGAGACATCTCTGGGGTCTCTAAGCAAACCAACTGTGGCAGTGTTGATTTTAAGACTGAAGAGATGACAGGCTGAGATGTGGTTTGTTTACCTGGATTGTTCCCAGAGGACCTGCCAAAGGGGTCTCTGCAGCTTTCGTGTCTGGGGGGGATCCCGCTGAGCCCTGGGGGTCTTCGCTTCGAGTCTGATCTGGAGAAAGCCCATCACTGCTGCTGTCCTCTTCAAAGGCAAATGCATCTGCTGACTTGGAGAAACTCACCTGGTTACCTGAGGGAGTGAAATCCAAGAACTGGGTCAGTGGCTTAGGCACATCGACGGGCTTTTGGGAAATGCTTCAAGGTGTCATTCCTCTTAGGAGCACGTATCTGTCTCCTTAGATCTGTTTCCAGTGCAAGGTAAGAGTGAAGAGACATTTTAAATTGTTTCTCATATATTTACTCTATACGAGAACTTGTGTTCATAAAAATGATATATTGGGCAAGGAAGAAGGAGCGATATATTAAACGTCTATCATCATTTGTTCAACTTTATTTTCAAGTTTATCCATTCCTTCACATTTTCTATGTGGACCCATATCTTTTTGAAACAAAATCAGGGAAGATGAAGGAAAGAAAAGGGGCCACTGAACGCAGAAGGGGGCCCAAGAGGACCGCAGCAGGAGAATGCCCCGTCTCCCTCAGGTTTACGACAAGAGAGAGACTTGAGGTGACAGTGTGCTGTTTGCATCATGTTCAAATATAAAACAGGGCACACAGCACACAATGTTTAGCAAACTTTGCTAATAAGGATAAGCTCGGACAGCTACTAAGTTTCAATTCTGTCAGAATTCGCTATGTCACCAGAGTGTCCCAAAGCCCCAGTCGGCTAACGCATATCTGTTTATAAAAGCCATAAATGTGTCTCAGAAGCTTCAGCGTGACCTTTACTTTTTTATTATTTGGATTTTCTTTTCATTTCTCATATCTTTGTGTCTATTTTGGAAATCCTCAATGGCTCACACATGCAGAGACTCTTCCTCAGAGGTCTGCGTGGTCTTTGGAGGGGAACAGATACATCGGCTTGGGGAAAGGGATTATCAGACCAGATGGGACTATAACGACATCCTTATATGTCCCTTATGTTTTTTAATTGCCAAATTTCATCTGGTTTATTATCCAACTGCACAGTACAAAATGTGCTGAGGCCACACAGCACTTCTGACCCGATTCCAGGCACAGCCTTCCAAAGGAATTTAGGTATTATCAGGAAGCTTTCCAGCCCAGCCTTCTGCAATCACACCGACAAGAACTTTTGACTCCTGCTTTGTGCAGATAAGAGGGGGGAGCTTTCACCGTGGTGACTGGAGAGGCAATGAGGAGCTGGAAGTAATGGAACAAATGTGGTTTGGGGCTTGTCATCGCCGCCACTGCTGGCATCTGTCATAAACCCTCACTCAGACATCCCAGTGTCAAATCAGGAAAGAGGCCAGACAAGGACAGGGCAGGTGGAAACTCTGGTTGCCGGCCCGTTGGGCATAATGCTAACCTGGAAAGGCCTGGGGACCAGCACTGCTGTCCCACCGCTTCAGGGATCCTCTATGATTGCTTTTCTATGATTATAAAAGTAATAGATACTTATCATAAAAATTCATGCCATACAGAAGGTACACAATAATGTACATAATCCCACTTCCTGTTAATAATTTGTTCCCTCTTCTAGATTTAATTCTATACATATAGCAAGACATAGACACACATTTATAAAAAGTATGTCACACAGATAGGACTGGGTGAAATAAACTTTTCTGAAACTTGTTTTTCACTCTACACTGTTTCTTGCAGATCTTTCCATGTGAGCCCATAGAGATTTTTCTCAATTAAAGTTTTTTTTGTAACAGCTACACAGTATTTCATTGTATTAATGGGAACTTTTATTTTCAGAGGTGTACTTTTTCATTTAAAAAGATTTTGAAATCATAGAAAAGTACAGAGAATAATATAAAACATCTGTTTACATATCCCCTGAAATAAATAAATGCCATCATTTTTGGATATTTGTGTCAGAAATCTATTCATTTTCTAAGAGAGGGGTTTCATTGGGTATTCGACAAATGCCAACTTTTTCTTTGAGGTCAGGGGTCACTCTCCTCCCCATTCAGTACTCTGGTCTCAAACACCCCCCTTTCTATTTCAAGAGTCCAGAGTTAGCTTACACCCTTCCCTTCTTCTCTCGCAGCAAACCCCGGGCTCTGCAAATAAGCCCCTATTTGTCATTTTCATGCAATGTGAAAGAA
Source organism: Ceratotherium simum simum (assembly GCF_057802395.1). NCBI lineage: Eukaryota > Metazoa > Chordata > Mammalia > Perissodactyla > Rhinocerotidae > Ceratotherium > Ceratotherium simum. Next base: position 6,385,248 of record NC_141915.1, read on the forward strand.
TTTATATAGCATTTTTCCTTTCTCAAGGAGATCATTTGCCTGAGATCTTCCCAGGAAGCTCCTTCCAGGTGATTCCATGAGTATGCTCCCATTGTAAACTCAAACAAATGTTTCTTTACTTTAGAAATCATGTTTTCATTGAAATTTCAAGTCCTACTTCTATTTGTGGAATTAAAGACTTTGTCCCTGTTAAAAGGATGACTTGTATTACTCAGGGCCGGGTAGGCATGGGAGTAGGGGTGGGTGGGTATCAAGCCTTCCCCACCCCAGAAATCACAGCATTTTGTTGGGACCTACTTGGCACCTATCCTGAGCCAATACCATTCCCATTCTCAGAGAACCCTGCACGTGACTGTGCCAGTCCCTTGGGGCAGCCAGTCTTCTCTGCCCAGCAGGACCCTCCATCTGAGAGCTTTATTATCGTATGTTCCCTCCCCCTTCCTTCAGTCTAAACGGTATGGATCGTCTCTGTGTGGTCTGATACTTCATGTGACAAAGTCTCCCCCACCCCTGCCCCTTTCTGTCTCCACCCACACCCACACAGAGTTTCATATCCCAAATATGTACAAAGTAGAGGGAATTCATCAAATTGCAGAGTTGTCCAAATATTCTAACCTGTGGGTAGAAATGTTACAAGAAGGGGAGGGGAGAAAGAGAGAGAATGGTTTCTCTGCTTATCTCCCAACAACACCACTGTAATTGTTTCAAGTGGAGAGATAGCAAATGATAAAAATGGTAGTTTGTATCAGTAGTTCACTTAATAGTGGCAGCAATAACAAAAATAATCAAATTTTGTTAGGCTTCATGATGGTCCAGTAAGTCAGAGTAGGGGGCACATTTTCTCATCTGTGTTGTAGATGAGGACATTGCAAGGTCCAGTCCACCCAGTGATTTAGAGACTGACCTAAGAGTGCAGGCCCAGCCTTTGGACTCTCAGAGCCACCAGCAGAGGGGGCAGCAAAATCGGTTACCTTCTCTGGAAGCCATCAGCTGACAGGTTGCTTAGGGAATATCATAAGACCGGCTGGGTTCGTTGAGGTGGGGAGGTAACACAGCAAATGGCCAACATCTCTCCTTTTTCTGCACTCATCAGGTACTAAGGACATCTCCATATGCCACAACATCTTTTACTTGAGTGTTTGAGATTTGAGAGACCAAATGTGACATCCTGATAGTGAGAACAAAGGAGGCAAGAGATTCTGGGAAGGGCGATCATGATGATTTCATTGGGACTTGTCTCAGAAAAGGATCAGAAGGATTATGGAAGCCCTGTTGTTGCCACCAGTAAACCAGCATGCCTTTCCACTTTGACACCAGGCGTTCGGCAACCTCAGCTTGAGGCACTAGAATAATGTGCCAAGTCTAGAAGCAGAGTATCTCGAATAAAGGAGCCAGTAATCAGTCCCATTTCCCGCAGTAATGCGTGGAGCATTCCTCAGTTATTTCATTCATTTCCAGCCTTCACACGTTGAGAGAAGCAGAGACCCGCAGAAGCATAACCGGATTCTATATGCTGAAGAGGTGGAAAGTCAAGAGAAGGAGATTATCCATGCATCTTCATGGGACACAACTGGAGAATCTGTCAAGGACTAGACTGCCTGGTGAGTGCTGTTGGTGGTTAGACGGAAGGAGACAGCACCGAGGAACAGTCCAAGAAGACTCCTGGAGGAGGCAGGGTTGAATTGAGCCTGGAACGACCATCAGCTGTGGACAGGACTACAGGAAGCAGGGCGGGTGCATTTGACGATAATGGGTAGAAGTGGAAGGGAAGTTACAGAGTGGTGATTAGCAGAATTGAGGCGGGAAGGGCGAGGAAGAAACTCTCCCAGCCAAGGGAGAGGATTATTCTGGGAGCCAATCTCTGGAAAGATGCAGCTTGTAGGAGTCTATTTTATCAAGTGACATAGTCACTTAAAGAAGTTCCTCTGCTTAAGTCAATGAAGAAGCCATGACTACATGCAACCATCTATATGAAGAAGCCATGAGTACATGTAACCACGTACAGGATAGTTGTTTACCCCTGAATGAACAAACAGGGAGAGGGCCAAGGCCCCAAGTACGACTCCTGTCTGGTATCTAAAAAGCATGACATGCCAGGTCAGAATATGCCGACGGACACACTGAAGACCACTTGGGGCTGTCCAGGCCAAATGATCCTGCCTTGAGGCCCCTGCCAATCACCACTTTCTAGGTGCTACAGGTGGTTTGGATTTGTGACTGCCAGGGCAGAAGACGAGTGAAAGGACAGAGAGCTCCTACACAGCGGCACACTGGGCTCAGCTCCTGAAAATGAAGAGAACCACAACAGTGGAGAGGCCCTGAGAGCAAATGGCAGTGGCTTCCTTTTGACACGATGTATGTGGTGTTCTGCGCTCAATAAGAACTTTGGTTCTGTTCTACCACTTCAGAAGTAGTGTGACTGTTGGCAAGTTATTTAACCTCTCGGAGCCTCAGTTTCCCCATCTATAAAATGGGAGTAATAATACCAGCTACCTCTCAGGGTTTTAAGGATTAAAATAACACAACATATGTAAAGCATTGAGCCCAGTCTCTGATGTGCACGAGTTCAATAATTTCTAGCTGCTGTTATTGTTACTGTTTTTGTTAGGAGGATCTGCTTGTCTCAAGTTTACCATTATCAAAAATAAAAAAAAGACCACCCGGGAGGCGGTTTATCCTGTGGTCAGCTTTGCAAAAGTCAGCACAACTCCAGAGCCAGAAAAACTGGTTTGTCGTGAGCAGTTCATTCTGGGGAAGCGGAGACAGACCTTCCCCAGAACTGGGGTGTCACTGGAAAGGCTGCATGTTACTCCGTCTCCTTCCTGGTTCAAGCGGGGCTCATGTGGAGAGGGACAAAGGTCACCTTATCTGGCTGCCTCTGGAACAACCAAGTCTATCGGCTTTGTGTTGTGACCCTGGGCCTCTGCTCCAATCTCCCACCGCGCGAGGCTCCCTGGGAGCTGTTGGAGTGCAGGGCGCTGGCTATTGTCCCTGTAGACACGTCAGGCGGTGTGATGACAAGGACCTGCTTTGGGAAGCCCTGACATCATCCTCCAGCTATGCCCACAGGGCTGGCTCTGGGCACTGGCCCCTTCGGGATCTTGGCCTGGCGACTCTGAGCTTTCCCTCTCCCTCTTGGAAGTGATTAGGTGAATGAGTCAGTTGTACTTTCCTCTGCATAAACATTTAAAATTCCAAGATTAAAGTGAGATAATTGAAGTCTTAGGTACCTTTCTGCTAGGACCCACACCAAGGGCTGGAAACCATGAGGTGGAATGTGAAAACGGACCTCGCCTGCTTATCTACTTGCAAGCTTGAGCAGTGCACTGCATGAGAGCTATTTTAATTCACGGACAGACCATCTCCTGACATCCTCCTGGAAGAGACTGAAGCAAAATCCATTTCCTAAGGGGAAAGATGATCCATGTGAAAGTAGCTATAGTTTAAACGTGGCTCTTGCCTAGAGATATTTCAATACTCCAAAGATACCATAGTCTGTAGAAGACAGATTGTATCGTCCAACCAAGACAGAACCCACTGCTCTTTTTTTTTTGTGAGGAAGATCAGCCCTGAGCTAACATCCATGCTAATCCTCCTCTTTTTGCTGAGGAAGACCGGCTCTGAGATAACATCTATTGCCAATCCTCCTCCTTTTTTTCCCCAAAGTCCCAGTAGATAGTTGTACGTCATAGTTGCACATCCTTCTAGTTGCTGTATGTGGGACGCGGCCTCAGCATGGCCGCAGAAGTGGTGCGTCGGTGCGTGCCCGGGATCCGAACCCGGGCCGCCAGGAGCGGAGCTTGCGCACTTAACCGCTAAGCCACGGGGCCGGCCCCAGAACCCACTGCTCTTGAGGGGAATCAGATGGCTTTATTATGTAAGTGGATGTTTGGAGGAACAAGGATTCCTTTTCCTCAGATTCCTGGCACTTTAGAAATTTGCCTTCAGTGTCTAGACATACCCTGATCCTAGGACCACATGATCCTGGGAAAAACAGTTAACCTGCATACATACTGGTCCTGCACCAGCTCTTGAGCCTAATTCCCTGGGGACAAAGATCATCAGGTGTGCAAAGAGAGGGTAGCACTGTCTCCTGCTTCCCTCTACTGGACCCCACCCTTTCACAGCTCCCTCTCAGGTCTCTAGGCACCTCTCCCCAGCTGCAGGCTCCACCTCTCCATGAGGCCTGTGATCACTTCAATGGGCAGCCAAGGCCAACTCCAGGACAACCCTGCTCCTCTCAGAGCTAACTCTCCTCCTTACCACTCCCACGCCCCCCAAAGCTACCAGCTCCTTGACTCTCTCTTCCCACTCTTTTCCCAGAACCCAGAAAAGTATTTTTCATGTATGCCTTAGTGTGTCTTTCCCCCAAGGATCATTTGCACTTTGGAAATTATTTCTCATTATGGAGCGATAAATTTTGTCCATGAGAAAGTTATGCCAAAGCAAACCTTTTCTTTTTATGCCAAAGCAAACAGCCCTACTGTCTGGCTTAGAGCCATGGTTATTGTCTATTTGTCTTAAAAATGAATGATCAGAGAGTGTCAAGACTTCCAGAGTCTCTGAAGAATAACTGGCCTCTTAGTAAATAAGAATTTTTGTTTTGTCTTGTTATGAAGTCTAAGCCTTGGGGATGTAGGCGAGCAAAGACTAATGTAGAATCTTTTAGAAATGTAAGTGACAGTTGTAAATGGATAACTTCTGGACCAGTCCCAGTGGACTAGAAATGTTGCTTTCTATGTTAAAAGGTTATGATGATAAAAAGAACTAATTTATCTTTGAAGATGGGGCTGTCTATTCTGAATCACGGGTTCAATTTTTTTTTAAAAGTAGCTGAAAAGCTGACTTGGGCATTCAGGTGGCCTCCTGGCCCAGACCAAGGCCCAGTCCAAGGAAAAGATGAGGACACTTTAGCAGGAGAGGCTTGTCTATTGGAGCTGAATACCAGGATCCTTCCACTGTTTGAAGAGCTGGGAAAGCCAGCTGGGATTCTGTTTTACTCAAACAGAAGCCAGGCCTCGGGACAATAAACAGCTTCCTTGGTAGCTAAGGGATGCTCCTGTCAAGTGAAGAAACTACTCAGATGACCAGAGAAGGAATTAACAAGCTAGGAGGAGGCTTCCAGGGGTCTCAAAACTGAGGGATCACTAAGTATTAATGACCCACTCATAAGCTCAACAAGGCCATGCTAAACTCCAGGGTATAATTTCTGTTTTCATAAATCCTCACTCCCTGTAACATCATGTTTGTGGTATTCAGTATTCTATCCAGAGAGAGTGTAGCTGTTAGTGGTTGTGACACTGTGATTTATAATAAGAAATATATATTTGGTCTTCATTCCATGTCTTGCACCGAGCTCCTAAAACCTTCTGAGATTTCCTAAGTGAGGAGAACCACAAAGATATCTTTTGTTATGTTAACAAGGTGACTTTTGGACCCCACCTAACGGGAGGCTGGTTACCAGGAAAATCAGCTATGTGATTAGAGGGTTGGACCTTTCAGTCCCACCCCTGACCTCTGGGGAGGGGAGAGGGGCTGAAGATTAAGTCCAATCACCAATGGCCGATGGTTTAATCAATCTTGCCTATGTAATGAAGCCCCAAAGGTCTGGGTTCAGAGAGCTTCTGGGTTGGTGAACAGGAGGAGATTTGGGGAGAGTGTTGTGCTCTGGAGAGAGCATAGAAGCTCCACGTCCCTTCCCCCGTACCTTGCCCTATGCATCTCTTCCATCTAGCCATTCCTGAGTTATGTCCTTTCATAATAAGCCGCTAATCTAGTAAGTAAACAAGTTTCCTGAGTTCTGTGAGCTGCTCTAGCAAATAAATCGAACCTACAGAGGCGGTCATGGGAACCTCTGATTTATAGCCAGTTGGTCAGAAGTACAGGCGACAACCTGGACTTGTGACTGGCTTCTGAAATAGAGGGTGGTTCTGTGGAACTGAGCCCTCTACCTGTGGGATCTGATGCTATTTCTGGGTAGATAGTGTCAGAATTGAGTTGAATTGTAGGACACTCAGCCAGCGTCCTGAGAATTGTTTGGTGGTGTGAGGACCACCCCCCACCCCATACATACACGTTGAGATTGGGTGCTCAGACCCCTTTAGTGGTTTTCTGTGAAGAGGAAACAGAGAATCAGGTACATGCTCCTCTGAGATGTAGCCACAAGGAGGCCCAAGCCTTCTGCTGTGGAAGTCAAATCAGAAAGTCCCCTATTCCTCCACATTATGTCATTCTAGTATGATGTGCCTATGTTTCCTCCAGCTGGAATCTGTAAAATGCTACCTGACCCAGAAATAAACTTGCAGGCTGGATGTGAGATTGATGGCTGGCACACTAAATGAGAGGAAATTTGGGGGAAAAGACTTGTTGTGGCCGTTCAGCTGACTGCAAGATGGTGACATCTGGGAATGAGAAGAAAAATCCCAGAGTAGGGGCTGGTTCTCTGCCAAAAATGTCCTTCCCTGTGTTGGGAGAGGTTCTAGATTATTTTATTTTAGGGTTGAAGAATAGTTGGTCTTTAATAAAATCTGGAGAGAGGAAGACTATGACTGAGTATTCCACTCAGAGCTTGGCAGAAACAGACACACAGCTGCAGAGAGAGCTGGAAAATGTAAACACATCTGGAAAGGCACGTGGATAGAGGGGGGAAAATACACAGACGCCAGGAGAATGCTACACAGTAAACCACAACCCTGAGTCACCACTTCCCCAGGGAGATGATATGATCCCAAGAAGTGACAGATAGAAGAGGGGGCTGGATCATCGTCACCACTGGAAGGGCGACTCACAGTGCTATCTCTACAGCTGGCCTCTGAGCACCTCCTTCTGTCTTTATGACCTTTCATATGATGTCATCACCTTGCCTGTAACAACTCTTATGCACACTGAAAGGTTACTGCTAAAGAGGCCGATGCATGGGATGCTAACGGGTGCTCAATTCCCCATTACTAGTGCCCATTTCTGGACTTTCCTCAGATTAGGTCAACCTGTCTCCTCCACCTCTCTCTGTAGCCATTCCTTCTCTTTATTCTTCACAGATTCCCTGCCTCTATCTTAAATATTACTGTGCGAGAGCCTCCTAGCCCTCTTCTCCTTGTAAACATCCTCCATTCCTCCCAACCACCCTCTCCTGGGCACTCTGGATTCCTTGTATCCTGCACTACTTCTATTTTTACAGCCCTCATCACCCTTTATTATGATATATAATTATTTATTATGTCTTTGTTTGTTGTCTATGCCTCCCAGCTAGAATATAAGCTCTGTGGAAGCAGAAATCTCTGTATGTTTTGCTCACTGATATAGCCCCAGCACTTAGAATAGTGTCTGACATAGAAGATACTCCATGAATATTAAATGAAGAAATAACTGAATGAAAGGGCCATTTTACCTAGTTCATCAGTTTAAATTATCATCTACACTAGAGTCTCTCAAAACTATAGCTCTAGACCAATACTCTCTTCTAAATTCTAGTTCAAGAGAACCTACTGCTTACTTAATCCCTGCCCTTGGATTTCCTGTGGGCCTCTCAAATCCAACAGTTGAAACAAGAATTCATCACCTCTTCCCAAATCTGTTCTTCTTCTCATAGTTCTGATCTTGATAAATGGCTGCCATTTACCCAGTTGCCCAGGAGAGAAACCCAGGTGTTATCTTGGACTCTTCCCTTTGTTTAAATTAATATAGTCTACTGATCATCTAATCATGCCAAATGAATCATCTCTCGGCTCCTCTTTTTTCCACACCCACTGCCATTCCTCTTGTTCAGGCTTTTGCTGATTCTCATCAGAGTCTCACAGCTTCCTAACAGAGCTCTCTGACTATTCCACTTCTCTTGAGTCCACTTCATACTGCTCCCAGAGGGATTTTTCTATCCCCACCTTGTTCACACACACACATAGCTCTGGCTCCCAGTAGAAACTCTTTGATTAGATCTCCACTGATTTATTATTATTACTATTTTAAATTATGTTCTCCCTCATTGGGGAACTAGAAAAGTGCTAATATTTGTTCCCTTAAGTGATGAGAGAAGTTTGAAACTCTCTGCTGCTTTTAAGACACAGTTCAAAATGCCTTTACAACCCGACCAGTGCTACCTCTCGATCCTTATTACTCATCTCTACCCATCTCCTTTCAGGGCTCAGCTAAGCAGGATGCCCTGGTTAGGTACAGGCATATACATACCCGTTATGACTTTTATCTATTCCCTTCATAGGAATTATCACAAGGAATGATAGTTTTCTTCTTCCATGCCTCTTTTCTTGCTGAAGTATAAAGTCCTTGAGGTCAGAAATGAGACAAATTCACTAACATGTCACCAGTGTCTAGTTAATTCTTTACAAAAATGTTTTAAATTGAATTCACCTTGAAAAAAAGCCCCATGAGATAGGCACTGTTATTGTTGGGATTTCAGAGAAGAGCAATTGAGGCACAGTGAGATTATATAACTCCATGGCTATGTGGCCAAAGTCACAGAGTCCAGCTTTGAAAACCAGGGTGATGGATCTCAAAGCTCCTGCTCCTTCAGGCAGCTTCACATCCTGTCCATTAGTTTTATAATAGCCCACATATTTATTGCTTTCTATCCATTTCCACTGACTGTGCTCCTGCTCACCCCCTGACTCCTCACCCGAATGGGTGCATATGTTTTGGTCATCCAGCTGCCTCCATCTCTCCCCCTGCACCTGAAGCCGATTAATATTCCTGACCCTTGGCTCTCCTCATGGATATTTTCCTGCTCAACAACGTTGCCTAAAAGCAAAATTAACAGGTTCAAGAAAAGACAAGAAACCAACAAAATTTATGAACAAATTCATGAACTGCTTCTTTGTAATAATAACCAATTAAAAAGAAAGACTTCTAGCAAGTGTAATGAAAAAGAGAGGGAGGAAGGGGGTGAATACGTGAATGACAACGTTTGTAATGAAAAATGGAGTATAACCCTTAGTTCAGAGAAGCTGAGAACAACTGTAAGCCAATATTTTATACAATTTTAGGGTAATAACTTTGAAATTCAGGAGGATAATAAGAATTTTTGGAAAAGTGTAAATCGTAAAAATTACCTTAAGGAGAAAATCTGAATACACAATTATGAACAAAACTAAAGAAAAGTTATCAAAGAACTACTCTTAAGAAAAGTACCGAGCCCCTGTGATTTCAATAGGCAATGGTTTCAAGCAACCGATCATTGTGACTGCATTTAAACATTTCCCAAACATGGAAAAATATGGAAAGACAATTATAACTTATTTTGTGAAGCATGTATAGCCTTGATATTTAAACCTGAGAAATATAAAACAACAACAACATAGACCAATATTATTTATGAACATTGTAGCAGAGAGGAATAGCTATTCATCAAAATTTATGTTCCCCTTCCGTAGTGTGGAGATATTGCCGGCAAATCTTTGTTCAACCAGAAAACACCTTTCCCAGCCATATGTACTATTTTCACAATGGAATGAGAGTGGAAGAATGTGTTCATTTCCTGGTTGAGGCCTTTTAAATATGTGGGAGCACCTTTTCATTCACTCTTTCCTCTTCACTGGCTAGATTCAGAGGATGATGAGGCTCTAGGGCACAGCATTTATATATAAGAATATAATACTGCTTTTGAAGCACCAGCAATGTACCAATAATAATATTCTCCTATGTAATATATTAATAATTATTAAATTATATAATAAAATATTATTTATTGCATAATATAAAGTAATATAAATTATGTGTTTTATATAATTCATACACATAATTTTCTGTGATATAAATCTACATATGATATAAATATTTTATATATGATAAAATATATAAGATTTGTATGATATAGTATATTGTACTCTATAATTTATATAAACTCATATAATTTACAAATATAAATATATAATTTATAAATAAAACATGAAAATTAGAATTTGTGTTATGAATATACTATATATAATTTTTAAATGATATTAATTATACAATATATTAATAAAACCATGATGTTGCTTTTCAAGTATCAGCCAGTGCATAAGGCAGAAAAAAAATGAAGCAGGAGGCAAATTTTCATTATTTGTAGACAAAATGACTGTGCACCTAGGCAATCTAAGTTAAACTGAGAAACTTGGAACTCTTAAGAAAATCTTCAAAGTTACAAAATAAATGTGCAAAATTAATAGGCTTCCCATATGTTAGCAATAATTGATGTGACTTTACTTAAAAAAAAAAAAACTTACTAAGGGAAATAAAAGAAGACTTGAATAGGTGGAGAGAGAGACTGTAGTTCTACCTCAGAATAATTAACATATTTTAAAATCTGAATTCACCATAAGTTAATGTATAAATTCACTCCAATCCCAAACAAAATTCTAACAAGATTGAAATTGGCATATTTTAAATTTTCTGATTTTGAATTTCACCCAGCATATACATGTGAGAGTAGCCAAGAAACGTTAGAAAGATCAGACCAATGTAAAGAAACTCGTGAAGACAGATACTAAAACAAATTGTAAAATATATCGACAAAATTGTGGAAAAAATAAAATTAGACCTCTCTCTTAAACCATGCACTTAAATAATTTCATACACACTAAGGATTGAAATATAAACATGAAGTATATAAATGTTAGAAGACAGTATAGATGAATAATTCTATATTCGTGAGCTAAAAAATGTTTTTAATAAATGATAAATTGAGAAACCACAAAGAAAAAGATTAATAGATTTAACTATATAGAAATTAAAAACTGCTATAGGTGAAATAACACTGCACACATAAGGCAAAGGAGGAGCTGGTAGAAGGATGTGCAATACCTGTGACAGAAGGAAGATTAGCATTTTTTTCTTGTATATAAATAGCTTTTCAAAGCAGTAAGGGGAGAAAATGCCAGTAGAAGAGGAATAGCCATGAATTTCCAATGACACAAAATTGCACGGAAAAGCATAATCTCACCATAAACCAAAGAATGCAAATTCAAATGAGATCTTTTGCCTATTGTATAAAAATCAATCATAAATTTACATGCATGGAATAGAGTGTTCTAAGAAATGATAAGAGATGCCAATGGAGATCTTTTCCTGTCCTAGACCTTTTCAGAGTAAAGATGGAGATAGTGCACGGTTGAGTAGGCTAGTCCAAGATCAAAGGCACAGGATAATTAGTGTGGAGGGAGAGAGTGAAAGAGAGGGAAAATCACAATGCGATATTTGACGGACACTGATGGGTGAGCACATTGTCTCTCCTAGAGTTCATATTTTTATATTTACACAGTCCAACTACAAATTCATGTGGCCTTTGAATGGTTGGGTGAGAGCAAGATCTTAGAATTGGATAACACACTTGATGATAAATTTAAAAATGAACTTAGTGTTCAACAAAATGCCTTTATACATACTTTTTGACAATGTGTGGAAACATTTAAATGTGTATTGCTTATTACATATCAATAGTCCTCAGAGCTCTTTGTGGGCATAATTGGAAGAAAATATTTGCCTATGGGAATGTTAAGCTCCCCTTTCTTCCTTCTATCATAGTTTTCCCAGGTTCCACCCCAACACCTCTATGAATGAATTCAGTACGCTCAGGCTGTTTGAGTTTATTTGGTCTCAATTACTCCAAAAGTCTACAAAATGATTTTATACAGTTTACGATAGAATTAACCTTTGTGTGTCCTCCTTAAGTATTTGTAGTTCAACCTTTTAGCACACATGAGGGTTGTCAAAGAGTTTTCATGTGCTTGTATAACCCGAACCTCACACCCAAGATCCTACTAGTTGGGCCGAGTGGGTATTGTTATCTCCAACTCAGAGAGGTGAAGTGACTTGGGGAAGCCCCAACACACAGCAGCCAAACTGGGCTTAGAGTTCAGGTCTTCTCATTCAGGTTCAGTGTTCTTTCCATTCTACCGGTCCACTTCCCTTTAAAAGAGGAAGGCTAAAGAGGGCCATGACTCCTAAGTGATGGAACCTTGTAGAGGAGACGTTTTGAGGATTACGTCAAGTGGGATTCTCAACCTGCTTGACTAAAACAAAGTGGTCTGTGTTAACCTGACCTTGGAGGGTGAGTAGATGGAGTATCTTCCTCAATCCCAGGACCTCTGGTTATTGGGAAAGTTCTGGGACAGCAACGCATAACATGTCTCTTGTCCAGTGAGAGACCTTCACCCGCAGGGCGGCAACATGTCAGAGCCATGGCCTCAGATCTCAGAGCACAGAAGGAAGCATGCCGTTTGTTCTCATTACCTTTTATGGCCTCTTTCACAGCAGAATCAACAGGGAGTATGTTCTTCTCCACCAGCTCCAGTGGCCCTGGCCGGAGAGCAATTTTTTCATTGAGATCATCTGCGAGTCGGGCTCTTTTCAGCTTCATCTGAGCAGTTGGAATAGACCTCTCTGCAGTGGAGGCTAAGGGGTTAAAATGAAAAGGATCAGTTCTAGAATTCGATTTTTTTTTTTTTTTGCATTTGTAACCAAAACATTGCGTCACATTGTGCTCTATCGTCCTAACAATTTTTCAATGCAATCATCATCATTTCACATGGATTAGCAGCAAAGACTAGACACTTCCAAATAAAGGCAAATAGACAGTCAGATGCATGGAAAAGTTAGAGAAACTTGCTTTGCGAGGATTTTTGAAAAAATGTGTAATTTGTCGGTTCTATAAGCAAGCAGTCCACAGGGCCCACGTTGCTTGCCGACCCTAAGCTACAGCATTTGGATGCACATCTCGTATATATGGTCCCTGGCACAGGCTGAGCTGCAGTGAATATTATCTATTACGATAATCAGTTGTAGTAGCATGACTTCTCCAGGGTTTCATACTTGCTGATGCTGTGATACTGACCGATTCAAATGTCCGGGTCAGTTGTAAAAGAAAAAAAAATTCCTTTGAAACAGTGATTTAATTAAACAGAGAGATTTTTTTTTTTTTTTTTGGCTGAGGAAGACTGGCCCTGGGCTAACATCCATGCCCATCTTCCTCTAGTTTTTTTTTTTTTTTTAAAGATTTCTTTTTTTTTTTTTTTAAGATTTTATTTTATTTATTTTTCCCCCCAAAGCCCCAGTAGATAGTTGTATGTCACAGTTGCACATCCTTCTAGTTGCTGCATGTGGGATGCGGCCTCAGCATGGCCGGAGAAGCAGTGCGTCAGTGCGCGCCCAGGATCCGAACCCGGGCCGCCAGCAGCGGAGTGCACGCACTTAACCTTCAAGCCACGGGGCCGGCCCTTCCTCCACTTTTTATATGGGACGCCACCACGGCATGGCTTGCCGAGCAGTGCGTCGGTGCGCGACCTGGGATCCAAACCAGCGAACCCCAGGCTGCGGCAGCGGAGCGTGTGCACTTAACCGCTTGCGCCACCGGGCCGGCCCCTAAACAGAGAGATTTTTTAAATTGAGTTTGTCCAACAGGCAGTTTTTCCTCATTTGGAGGGTGAGACAGGTCATTAACAGAGCCCTATATTCCTCTTTCGGTGAGGCCCTGACTTATTTCCCTGGAAGAACTGGGAGGAGAATCTAGTCACCCAGTTGGTGCTCTAATGCAGAACTGTAAGTTAAGATTCCATGAGAGTTTGTAGGTTTACTGTCAACTTTGCAAATTTAGAAGGTGAGATATTTACAGACAAGTTTCCCAGCCCCATTGTTCTATCATTATCAGTCTACTAACCCAGGCCTAGTGTCTGGTGGCTGATCTAGAAATCTCCATACAGGGGAGGTCTAGCGATGTCTAATTGTTGCAACAGGTCAGATTTATCTAGAAGCTGCATCTGCAAAGCACTTGACCTGAGATGGAGAAAACATCAATGCTCCAAACCAAAGAATGGGAGTGCCTAAGCCTGAATCCTCTCCACACCACCCCTCAGGTCAGTGCAAGGCCTTTTTGCTAAACCCCCTGTCTCAGGGATCTTTCTGATCCATCCTGTGACGGAACACAGGATTAATCTTCAGAAAACACTCCTTTCTTGCATCCTCCTGAAAGATGGTGCTCTTCATCCAAGTGTCTCAGTCCCGTTTTGCAAGCTCGCCACAAACTGAATCCACTTTCCCTCACGACCTGAGATTCTCCCCCAAAAACTATCACTCCAGCAAGCCTTGTCTTCTCCCGTCTGTCCTTCACGTCTTACTGAGCTCACCTTTTCACCTTTGTTTACTTAGCCTCTCTGCCCTGGAGTGCTTCCTACCTTCTCCCCACCACCAACATCCTACTCTTCTATCAGGTCTCCCCATAAAGGCTCTTGACTCCTCCTGCTCCTACCGGTCAAGAGCAGGCTCCCATTTGCCGTGTTTGCCTCTAGCAGTTACAGGCATCAGCCATTACTCTTATACTGCGGCTTCCAAAATTAGATGATGACCTCTTGGAGTGCAGGGGTCATTTTGTATCTAGCAGATTCTTGGTGTTCCAGGGCACTAATTCCCAATTTCTATTGGGGAGAAGAGAAGATTCCATGGGAATCACCAGAGACACGCAACTGAACTGGGGGCCACTGAGATTCACAGCCTGATATTTTAATTGAAGACTATAATGATGTAACACATAACATTTCCTATGTTTTTTTGATTATAGTATTGCCACATACTCATTGCCATAAGTGTGGAAAATGCTAAAAAAGTATACAAAAGAAAAAGCATCGGAAAACTCCCCACTTAGAGTCAACTGTTTTTAATAGGTGGGTGTCTGTCTTAATTATTTGTATTTATCGTTGGGGCTCTATTTTTTATCACAGAATCTGACTGTAAATATAGTTTACGTTATGTTTTTTCTTCCCTGAATTTGACTGTAAATATAGTTTTGATATCTGTTCTTTTCACTGAACATTGTCTTGTAAGCCTTTTCTCATTAAATCATTATTCTTTAAAACTTTATTTGTAGTGGTTTCAAGGTATTCAATCATATGGATGATGCACAATTTATTCATCCAATCCTCTATTGTTGGGTATTTCACTGTTTTCAATGTTTCACCATCTAAACTAATTCTATAATAAACAGCATTGTACATAAATCTTTGTATGTCTGATTCTTTTCTTTGGAAAAAATACCAGAAATTTATTACTAGGCTAAAAGGTGGACACATTTTAAAGGAATCTGATATATGTTGGACATTCCCTATGTGCTCAAAGAGAGTCAGAAAGTAGCACAGCTAAGATAGGAACCCAGGTCTGAGACCTTCTTAGCCATTACATGGTTTCCCAATTTGATTGTCTGCATGGCCTAGAAGGAGTAGACGGCTGCTCAAAACTACCACTTTGTAATGGCAGAGGACTTTTTAAGAGGACTTAGCAACTGTACAGAGACAAAGAACTCTGGTAAAATAGCCCACCATTCGACATCCTGATTGATGATTTTGTGCAGCCTTACCTTGGAGTATGTGCATATTAACCAAGTCACCACGGTGGGACCTGTTTCTGACCTTGCGCTTCAGGGTGTCTTCAGTCTGTAAGCACAATCACAGAATAAATCCTGCTGTTAACCTCAGACAGTTGAATCACCTAGTTTTAACTTTAAAAGAAACCCAATTTCTCTCAAAGGGGAAAAATATTCTTTTTATGACAAATGGAACATGCAAATATCTCTGGTCTCCTATGTTTGATGCAGGAACACTTACACAAGACTCTCCACTAATTTTAGGATGGAAAAATAAGATAAACGGTGAAAAGCTGGGTCCACATCAAGGCTGCAGATTTAAAGGCCAAGTAGGTACATATTAATAAAATATTCATAAAACTGTGATGATACTAAGCTGCTTGTATTATAATCAATTCTATTCCATTGCCTCTTAAAACAGCCACAAAATTACGTAGGGTCAGAGATGAAATGTAATCTGAGCCCATCTAATATAACACGACAACACACGCCCTCCTCCCATCATTTGCCTGAGTTCTCTCTGAGCACCTGTGAAAATGCAAAGCCTGCAAATTCAGACCCACTGTGAGTTGGAAGGACACCTAGAGAGACATTATTTCCAGAGTCTCATCCTCTTCCTGGTGACGGAACTGTCTGTAGGGATGACACGAGCTGGGGCAGAGCCACAACGGGACCTCGGATCCCTGATTTCTGGTTGTGGGTTTTTATCCCACTCAACGGGATCTCCTATTTAGCCCCAGAGAGGGCTCTGGAGATCACTCCAGTTCTGTTAAAAGACAGTTATTCTCCAGGTAGTAGGCACCACAGCCTCTCATGAGTAACTCTAAGAGTTACAGAGCTCTGTTCCTTTCTCCACCCACAAACCAGTTATGAGGCTAGACCTCTTAGACAGAGAAATCCCAGGAGAAAGATACCTCCTTTGCATTTCCTTCTCATTTAGAGTGCTGATGCTTGCTAGATAGTATTTACATGATTGATAAGTTCAGGTTGCAGAGATACGCTATGAAGGTGCAGAATATATGCCAATATCCCCCCTGAAATGTTAAAAAAAAACCCTAGAAACAGAAAGAGAAATAAACTCAATGCCTTTTGCCTTTAAGTAACTGCAAATAAACTTGGTATCCATAGGGTCTACTAAGGTAAGCCGCTGAAATGGATTTTAAAAAATCTGATTGTTGCTAAGAAAGGACTGTAATGACAGGCAAGGCAGCTTGTAAATCAACTTTCTTTCCCTTTTTAAAGTCTCTCTGATTTCTACCAAGTCCTTGCAGTGATCCCCCCAACATCAGAAAGATTGGGGATATTTTTTTGAAAGCTGACGTAGTTGATCCCATTTCCACAGTTTTCAGTTCACGGGAGCAAGATTCCATATGGGGTGGGGGCAGGGACCAGCAAATTGGTTGAGTTTATTGTAGAAATTCTACCTGCTTCAGCCAAAGCTTAGCATGCAGAGATCCGCACCCTGGAACCTAAGTTCAGGAAGACGGCAGTTTGCAAAAAATTACCTTGTCACTATCCAAATGTTTCCTTTGCTCATGGAACTCAGTTGGACTTTTCAGTGCTGAAACAGAAAGACAAGACGTGAGCAGAGATGGGCTTAAGGGCACCGAGCAGCATCCCAGTATTTGCTGGTGCGCTTGCCGAGCTGTGCACAGTATGAATGTGATCGCCTTTATTAGGCCACAAGCAATTGAAGAGGAAAGGCCTGGAGGACACCAGCTTCCCTGAAGCCATAGGATACAGAGGAAGGCGGAATTTAGGCCTAAAACAGGAGGAACAGCAGAGGCAGAATATGCGACAGGAAGAGAAGTGGCAGAGACAGGGCATTCCAGGTTCCTGAAGAAATACAGGGGCCTGTGGAGAACTGGGGACAGAAGGAATGCTCTAGTTTGAGGGAGAGGGGTAGGCTGGGACTTTTGCGCTTGAGCGCAAAAGTCTGGGTGGAGGCTGTGGTCTGTGAGGGAGGGGTCTCATATTGTGGGAAGGGGCTTGCACTTTGGATAAGGTATGTGGATGGTTGGTCAGGAACATGTAACTAAGGGTGTTGAGTGAGAAGGACAGAATTTTGAGACTTTGAGGGCTGGAAGGGACCTTGGAGATAGTGAAATACAACTCCAACCCTGAACCGAATGGGGAAACTGAGGTCGACAGAAACTGGTTGACTTGCCCAGGGTCACACAGTTAGGGCTGGGAGCCTGGGTCTCCTGACAACCTAACTTCTTTCAAAGTGTGATGTTCAAAATATTAACAACCAGTAGCCACAGGCACTGGTCCATCATAGCACACAGCAGCCATAAACAACCTGGACCAAATGCAGCCTCCATTCTTTCCACTGTTCACTGCTCCTCCCCCTCACTATGACGCAGCACCTCTTCATGATGATTTAGCAAACTCTGTTGACTTAGCAAAGAAGTAGAACATCATTCAGCAAAATTCTACATTTTTTATTACTTTTCCTGCTCCCCTGGAACAATGTCAATCAGGAGCCACAAAGAGTCGCTTTTCATTATAAGTAATGAGGTTGATCAGAGGTTACAGAATTGCACTGAATATTTTTCTGAATTGTAAGTCTGGACAAGTGGAATCACATGATCCAGAATTCTAATATTACTCCAACAGATGTCCACTCTTAGGCTATAGGCAATGAAATATCCTCCTAAACTTTGGCCAGCACAAAAAATTGGGTTTCTGGCCAGACTGGCTCTTGGGGCTATGTGTGTGTGGTGTGTGTCGGTATGTGTGCCTCATTCAGTCCTTCAGATCATGCTAAATATGAGCACAGTTTTTAAAAGGACTTGCTGGATCTCCAGCAAGCTCTGCTGTAGCCCTGGAGGCTGGTCGGCCATGTTATCCTCTACTGAGGACACTCTTGGGAAGCCTCTAAGGCACGCTCTCTCTAAACCTCCTTGCCTCACCCCAGCATTAGCAATGTTGACCAAAGGAATGTGCAGAATAGCCCCAGCTGGCTGCCTTGTGCCCAGTATACTGGACAAGCACACTTCTCCTCACTTTGAGCAGAGATTAAAAGGCTTCCTTTCTATAGGAAAAAGAAATTGAACATGTTGCTTGAATATCACATTTCCCATTGATCTAACACCAGTTTCTGTTTGCTGCTTTCACTCTTAAAATGAGCTTCTTTGTAAAACTGGCCATTTCAAATGGTCCTTCCCCTCCGCCCCCCACACATTTGTCCTTACTTAGTGGCTCTGAGAAATCATCTGCAGACATGTGCAGTTCTACTGCGTTGCTCAAGCATTCTCTCTGATTTGAGTCTGGTCGCCATCCTTAGTAAGGAGGCTTACGTTTTCCACCATTTAATCACAGTTGCAAT
This sequence comes from Ceratotherium simum simum, assembly GCF_057802395.1. NCBI lineage: Eukaryota > Metazoa > Chordata > Mammalia > Perissodactyla > Rhinocerotidae > Ceratotherium > Ceratotherium simum. Next base: position 6,403,913 of record NC_141915.1, read on the forward strand.
TTATATTGATGGAGTTCTGAAAGCAACTCCCATTTCTCCAGGCAACCAGATCCTACAAGTCTGCTTGAAGTCCACTGGGCACTGGTGAAGCCGTACAATCAGAACAGATAGGTCTTCACCTCTGTCCTACAGGCTGGTGAACATCTAATTAGGTATTATATATTGACGTGGCTTAACCACTTACATAATCTGGAAAAGGAATTGATTGTAGTGTGGCCTTATTAAGCGGTTAAAAAGAATAACACATCCTTTTCCTTAAGAAGCAACCCTAAGGGAATGGTACGAATCTATTGAGATATCACTTACATTCCATCTCGATTGGTTTTAATTGGACTTAGGACTTAGGAGGAATTTATTCGGTTCTCTTGTCCCTGAGGCTCTGTAATGCTTATTAGCGGAGATTATTAATCGTTCTAAGAAATATTGTGTTTCCTGTATCTTAGTTTTTTAGAGCTATAATTCCTTACTTCTTGGTGTTAACAACTCCCCTGTGAAACGATTCGCATAGCCTAGTTCTCCAATGCCAGGAACACAAAGGTCTTCTGGAACCTTCTACCACAAGGTGGGAGAAGCTATGTCTGTTTAGCAAGAACTTGGGGAGAAAGCCAAAGAGGTCCGCACACTGCATTTTACCACACGCTGTTCTCCTCAGGGCTTAAGGGATGTTATATGGGTATCAGCTTGAGGTCACGCTGGAAAACTACCCTGCCATGGCCCTGGGATTGACATTAGCCTTTTCTGTGACTCCTGAGAATCTGGGTTTAAGCCACCTTCCCTAAGGGCCAGCAAAAGCCATAATGCACCCCACCCCGCAGGGTGACTTTTTAGAAAATACATAAAGGCTCTCCTTTGCTGCCAGCCCTGGGAATATCACATGGCAAAATTTTATATGTAAGGGACATTGACATTTAAGATTGAAAAGGAATTTGAATTTCTAAATTAAAAAAAAAAAGTCCATGTGATTTCAAATTAAAATATGCTTGTAAATTCAGTCAGCCACACATCTAACTCATTCCCCCTGGAGGAAGATTAATCACTTCTCACAAGGGAATTCACGTTCTCGCCTCAGAATTTAGTTACGGGCTGTTCCTATTTCTGGCCCACAGCTCCAGCTACTTTGGGTCAGCTGTGTGTATAAACATTTGCTTACTTAGAGCTCAGAAAAAGATCCCAAGGTAAGAACAGGCCGCCTACAGTCCCCTGTTCTTGCCTCTAACCTCATGCCGCCAACAGGAGCCCAGAAAAAGGAGAAAATAGGCTGTGGGGCCACTGAGAAATCAGTTAAGGGGAGGCACCTGCCTCTAGCACAGGGTAGAGGGCCTAGTATTGGTGCAGTTCTGGCAACAGAGGCAGGGCTGTGCCTGACGTCTTTCATGGGGTGGCTCACTCCTAGGCTGGGAGGGAGAGAATCCAGCTCCTTCTGTACTATGGATAAGCACCAAGAGGCAGAATCAAAGAGCCAGTGTCCCGGGGCGGCAACTAGATCAGTGGTTCTCAAAGTGTGGCCCCCAGACCAGCATCTTCAGCATCACTTGGAAACTTGTCAGAAATGCCAATTCCCAGGCTCCACCCCAGACCTACAGGATTCCACACGCTGGGGGTGGGACCCAGGGATCTGTGTTTTAACAAGCCCTCCCAGTGATTCTGATGCAAAAGTTTGAGAACCACTGCTCTGGAGTTTACAAGGCCAGTGGGTCCTTACTCCCAAAAAGTGAGTAACGGATTTCTAGGACTGATATTTAGCATTTCAAAAAGCTGAAGAAAAAGAGTATGTTTGCCCAGGGAAATGCTGCTTAGCTAATGGAACTGTCACCTTTCGTTGTTGTTGCCTAGGATCATAACAACTTGGTTTAGTAATTGGTTGTTCTCATCAAAAAGCACTAGCTGGTAAGTTTAAATGCCATTATTTAATCAAAAACAGATGTATGGACTAATAATTCATAAATATAGAGTTCTTTGGAGGGAAGACAAAACTATTTCAAACATAGGATCTATGGCAGTGAGGAGTATAATCAAAGAAGTCTTGGGTGACTAAAATTTGGGAACCATCCATTTGGGCTCTGTCCTTGCTTTGCTGTCTATTTTTGGTATAACCTTAACCAAGTCAGATAGTCTTCCCAGGCTCTCAGTTTCCCAAGTACAAAATGGGCTTGTCCTCTCTTGGCCTCGCTTTTAAAGACAAATTGGATCATGAATATTTTTCTTCCAAGCAAATGGGATGCGTAAGTGATAATGCCCTGGAAATTATATTCTCTCTTTAGGTGGCGATACATCAGTACCCAAATGATAGTCTTAGGGGTGTGCAAATAGTGCATTTTCCCAGTGTAGCTTTGTAATACTTAACACCTGGCTTGCACACTTGGAGAGTTTGAGGGAACATACATGAATATTTTGGAATTTCTCAGAAGAAGAATACAAAGACAAATGCAAAAAGTATGCCTGTACTTACTGGTTTACTAGTTTCTACGGAACAAGGAACCAGAAAATTGAAGGAAAGGGGGGGGGGAGAAGGAATTTAGGATTGTTGACCCAAATGGGCTTGCCGAGAAAAAACCAGGGTGCCTTTTCCTATCTCTGAATCGGAGATGTTAGAAAGAAGGGAAGAGGTGGACAGATGAAAACCCTTGTGCCGTGTTCTGCTCAAACAGCCAACAGTGTGTGGAGGGTGCTACAGGGAGAAGCCAAGTCAGATGAATGCACTGAGGAAAGGCAGGAAGACTTTGCCCAGTCAACTTCTCAAAACTATCATGAAGCTGCCTGTGGTGTGGGTGCAGGAAGTGCCCCAGTCATTCTTCTTGCTATTCAGGAGAAGGATCACAGAATTCGGGGATTTACCAAGGCTTTGCGGTAAGTATGTGGCTGCTGTGGCTTGGATTAGTCTGCAAAACAAATAAAGGCAGCACCATTCATAGACAGCTCATCGTATCTTTAAATCCGTTCACATCGATCAGATCATGGAACCAAGCTGCCCAGACTTGCATTCCGGCCAGAGGCAGCTTTCTCTAAGTCTCTGTGCAGAAGTCACAGCCTCTCTGGGCCCGGGGTCCTCCACAATCCATGCCAGTTCTCTAATCTCGTTCTCTATGTTCCAAGAGAATAAATTAACTGTTCCTCCTCTTTCCCCTGGGCTCGTCTAGATTAGCAGAGGGAGAGGAAAAGGGAAAGTAATTTCTTTCCTTCAATCCTCCCAGATACTCCCACGTAGTGGTGTGACGTTGTTCAATATTGTTAATGGGGACAATTAAGCAGGGGCGATTTGGAGCCCCTTCTAGGCTGTGAAACAGAATTCATTTCTGACTCCTCTGTGTTCCATATGGCCTTCCTCACAGCAGAAGGTCAAAATATTTACTGAATTGCCCTATGACCACTGATTGCATCTCATCCACACAGCTGACCATCCTTCTGCACTAAGGCTTCTGAAGTGGTTGGAATAAAATGGTGTTGTTTAAGATTCTACCCAGGAGAGTGATGCCCAAGGAAAAGAATTGTAGTGGAGAAAATTTGCCTGAGAAATGATGAACAGATCCAAGCCCCGTAGGTCTACAAGGGGAGGAGGTTGGGCTCTGTCCTGAAGTCACGAGAAAACAGAGAACCTTGAAGTCCTCTTGCAGCATTGAGCCTGAAAGGGAGGGGCAGTGAAGCCACTCCTTTTGAATTCTAGTTAATGATGGCAAAGTAGGCAATTTGAAATTTCCATTTTGAGATTCAAATGTGAGATTTTGGAAAGAAGTCCAAACAATAAATTCTTAAGCTAATATTTCTAAGTTAACTTAGAAAGGATATTTTATGACTATTTTGAAAATGTAAATTCCACAATTGATATTAAAAATGTGAAAGCAATCTTGGAATCTGGCCTGGGCACATGCTCTTGGCCCGAGGACAGTTTCCCACTGTTTAAAGTTGTTCTAGGGGTTCTGGGCTGGCCTCAACCCTGCTCTTCTTGACTACATTCAAGGAACAATGCCTTTAAATTCATTCAAAGCACCTGAAGGGGAAAACTCCTAAACCCCTAATATATACAAGTAAGAAACAAATAAATGCTTAAGAGAAATGATTAAGGGGGTTATAAAAGAGAATTTGTCCCTGGTTGCTGTGGACAGCGTGTTACTCATCAGCAACTTCAAAACCTGTGGGATGCATGGCCAAGAAGAAGGAAGGAATTAAATTCAATCCATTTGGAACTAGTTTCACTAGTTGACTGAAAATTACACATGGTTCAGTTCATTGGAGTCAGTGTGGGGAGAAACCATGTAATTTAATCATCAATTTGGTGTGCAACTGAAGTGAGATCTGCCATACAGCCAACTCTGTGGAATTTTTCATTCACTCTTGGTCACAGTGAGGCATACCTTATGATGTAGAACCTGAAGCCATTTCATTAAAACCATTGGTTTTCCTTGGTTTTTTCACACATATATATTTTTTATTTTCCCAAATTCCAACTGAATTTTTTGGCCACAAATGCTTGATGATAGAAACTTAAGTAAGTGCTTTTAAATTTCAAGTGATTTCCTTTGAGAAATATTTGAGAAAAGAGCCATCAGTAGACACAGGTTCGGGCCTCAGGTCTGCCACAATAGGAGGGGATTGCATTTTTTTGCAATGGACAGTACCCTTGAAATTTAACCTAATATAAAACTCAAGACTAACTCTGCCGAAGGATGAGTGTTTCTGTTGACCAGCTAAAAGCAGTAGTGCTATACAATAATAACATAAGGAAAATTAACAACTCATTTGGACATGAGCTTTCAATTTAGGCAATTTATGACAAGTTTTAAAATTTGGGGGGAGGATTGCAATTATTTCAAATTTTATGGATAATGTGAAATTGTATTAATAATTTTATGGTGCATACATTTAAAATCTGACAGTTCAAGTTTGCAGAAAATAGGACCACATTGGCACCTGGCTTTGGGACATCTGGACAATCTCTTATGCCTCTTTAACCTCAGTTTCACAAAAATTAAAGACAATGGAGCTTGGATGAGGTCAGGGGTTTTCAAACTCTATTTTGAAAAGAACCAGCTCTCTGGGTGGATAATCAGAGGGCGTCTAGGCAGGATGAGGGGGGCTGAGTGAATGAGACCCCCGACCCTGTTTCAGCCAGTACATATATACACATTATGTCTTTAACAATTAAAAAATAATTGAAAATCATGGAATTAGATGATCTCTAATGACTATTGACTTTTCTTCCCTCCACTCTACCCCCTTCCTTTCTCCTTTCTTCTTTCCTTCTGCTTCAAAAAATGCAAATAATGGAATGAAGAAATAAAAAGCCTTCTTATGGAACATAACAAATTCCACCTTGAATTATATGTATTTCTTATCACCTTTCCCCCTAAAATCTTGAGTCTCCCCAAAGGACTGTCTTGCTCATTGTCATCCCTACAGTGCCGGCATACTACTGTGCCTACAGTCTGGTTCATAATAAAATTTGTTGAATTCGGTTGAACAGAAAGGACCCAGAGACTATTGGCTCCTCTTTCCTTCTCCCAATCGGCTGCATTTATACATGTTCCCTTAGGTGCCTGAGTAAGCACATGGCGCTTTGCGCTGCATTTAGATTGCATGTTTCATCTCTGATGGGCTTGAAGAGGCCAACCATCTCTCCCCCCAGGCTCTCAGCAAGTGAAGAGATTCGTCCTGGGTCTAGCTTTCTGAGAAGAGCTAAGTAGTCAGAGTCTCTCTGGGCCTGCAGTGTATGCCTGCTGTGGCTTTGACATTTTTCCACAGCAGAATCCACACTCTTGGAGAGCTTGGTTGAGAGGAGGTGGCTGAAGACTGGAGAAAACTGATGACGCTTAATTAACCTTTATCTTTTTGCTCATTTGGGAAGAAAAAATCATTTCATTACTCATAGGACTTTTTTCCAGTAATTTTCTTAATGATACAATGGACTATGGATGCAAATTTTCTGTCAAGCAGTATTTCATTAACGAGTACACTATTTGTTTCTGGAAAGCCTGGAGAAAAAAATATTATTTTCCTATTGGGCCCTACTCCACAAATGGACATTTAATTTACCCAACTTACATAGAGGTCTTATTTAAAAATGTATCATGGGGCCGGCCCCGTGGCTTGGCGGTTGAGTGTGCGCGCTCCGCTGCTGGCGGCCTGGGTTCGGATCCCGGGCGCGCACCGACGCACTGCTTCTCCGGCCATGCTGAGGCCACGTCCCACATACAGCAACTAGAAGGATGTGCAACTACAACATACAACTATCTACTGGGGCTTTGGGGGAAAAAAGGAGGAGGATTGGCAATAGATGTTAGCTCAGGGCCGGTCTTCCTCAGCAAAAAGAGGAGGATTGGCATGGACGTTAGCTCAGGGCTGATCTTCCTCACAAAAAAAATAAATAAATAAAATAAAAATAAAAATAAAAATGTATTACAAGGTTCATTCTTATCTTTATTGGGTGTTTTTACTGACTCCCGGAGATTTAATCCCATAAACCTCAAAAAAAAATTTTATTATCCAAATGTCAGGTGCAAGACCCAGGTTTAGAGTATCTAAGCACACGGCTGGAAGCTTAAATCAGTTATGAACAGCCAGAGCTGACTGAAAGGTACTGGGTCTACTTACTCCATTTGCCTTTCCAGAATTAAGGGAAAGAAACACCAGTGAGAGGAAAGATTATTTTAGTACTACTCAAATCGATGTGCTCATCATATATCTGAGGGCACATGGTATAGACTGTGGTCCACTGAGAGAATCCTGGCAGATCTACACTTGTCTACCGTCCACTCTTAGTGAATAATTGTTCTAGATAATGGTAAACAAGTTAGATTCTACACATTTGCAAGAGGATTCAGGAAAAAGGATTCAGGATTCAGGTCAGCTGTGAGTGGAAGGCATTTATCTGCAGATCTTGGGTCTCTCCCATGTTTCTAGCACCTCCACTGGTGGGCTGACTAAGGTGTAATAGTTGTACATATTGTTTAAGCAGCCTTTAAATTGCAGGTGAGCTCTTTCTTTTGTGCTTAGTAAATCTCTAAAAACGTTGTTCCACTCTAAGGTCACCTGCTATTTACTGTTTGTACGGCTTAGCCATTAACAAAGAGCTATTTTCAAATGACAAAAGATAAGGCCTGAAAAATTCTTAGTTTTGTTCTGGCTCTGAAGCACAGACCATACTCAACATTTTTAGAAATTGGGTCATAGGGCTCCAATCTTACTAACCACAGGACAATTTATCAAGGGCAAACTTATGCTTGTTGCATACTAAACTCTCAAGTAACAGTCACGACAGGGACCTGGATTTCTGCAAGAGTCATTATGAATCTTGATTTTTAAATTTTGTCAGAGGAGGAAGTTAGAAAGTGTAACTTAAAGGAGCTTCAATGTAAGTGCATTCATCCAGGGCACCCTTTTCCCTATTTCTATAGATAATCAAGAGTTAGCTTTAATTGCTAAATCGGTAGGAAATTTCAAACCTATCTTCTAAAAGATAAGATAATTATTCTTCTTTGATTCAAAATGTGGCCAGTAATTCAATATTATACCATTTATGCCAGAATGGTGTTGCTATTCAGTATTCCAGAAAGGAAGCACGTGACGATATTCAATTAATTGTGGACGCAAGGACTGAAACTGAGGAGGTGAGAAAAAGATGATGTGACTGATGTTTCTGGAATGAATAGTGATAATATCCAATTCTGAAAGTAGGAGAGGGTGAGGGATGCCCATAGTTAATTGTGTTTACTCTAAAAACAAACCCACCACGTTCAAATTTTAGGTACAATCTATATCATTAAAGGGAAGCCCTTGCAGGTGAGTAGCGTTTGGGGCAAAGCATTCAAGGTCTGGGATTTCTGTTGACACAGATTCCATGAGAATCTTGGGAGACATTATATGGGCTTAGACTAAATGACCTCTTAGGTGCTTTCCAGCTCCCAAATCTCATGGTCCCATGGTGATATACCAATAAATAAGAGAATGCGGCTACTCACGTGGTATTATGCCTTGGTTAGCCAGTTGTTCCTGGGTCCTTCTCTGTTGAAGTCGTAACTGCAAAACTTAGAAAAAGAAGTGTTAGTTCACGAGTTGGGCTAAATATAGCTACAATAGCTTATACTTGCATCATACTATTTTTACATAGCTCTTCCTATTTTATTTCTAGAACAGTCTGGAAAGTTTGTGTGAAGTACGTTTTTATTTCCGTTGTAGACATAGAGAAAGAAGGATGAGAGAAGCTGAGGGAGTTGCAGGGTTTTGCAGCAAGTAGGTAACAAACTGGGATTAGAACTCTTGTCTCTTCTTTGAAGTGAACGTTATTTTTTCAGCACCATGTTCTCTCTCTCTCCCTACTATACCACTTGGGAGATGAAGACCATCAAATTCTGCTGGAAATTTGCCCATGATCTCAAAAGGGGAGAGAGAGTGAAGAAAGCATAGACTTTGGAGTCTCACCTGGGTTCAAATCCTTTCTCTACGCCCTCCATAGGTGGGTAAATCTGAGCAAGTTGCTTAACCTCTCTGACCCTCAGTTTCCTCGATTGTAAGTGGAAACTATGTCTACCTTGGAGGACTGCTATAAAGTTTGATAAAACAATGTATGCAGGTGGCTTAGCAGAGTTCCTGGCACATAATAAGTCATCAATAAATGGTAGTATTATGAGAATCTGGAATCCATCTGGAAATTCAAAGAAGGGCTATCAGAGTCATTTTTTGCTTAGAAAAATTAAAACATTGTAAATTGTCAAAACTATATATTATAAAAATGTATGTTATTACCCTTATCACATATACTTTATATGTGATATAAACTTATTATATATATATAACATATACTTAAAGACATATAAGTACTGAAATATACATATATATTTAAATTATGAGTGTAGCATTTGTGATTTTCTCCTTCTCCTCACCCTCGCCCCCTAAAAAATTCTATCTTTGGACATTTAGTCTCTTCCTCATGGATATTCCATTTGCTCAGGGAGATTCTGAGTTTGCCATCTTGGTTCCTGAGTTTAAGTTGCTCAGAATAAGGATAAAAAGAGCAGAAGTTTGCAAAGAGACGGATTAGTTTAATCAGCTTAAAATGAAAAGAGAGAACAAGAAGTGCTTTTATGAAAAGAAAATTAGAGCAGAGAGAAGAGGTACAAAAATGAAAAGACCATGTGGGCTGACTTTCAAGTTTATTTAGTATTTCAGAGTGAGGGTTCAGAGCAAATGCAGTCATAAGATAAACTGACAGAGTAATGGAGAAAGACATTTTAAAAAGTGTTGCTATGGGTTTTGAATTGGATTCTCACCAACCTTCTTTGGGAGAGACTAATGTTGTTGAAATGCTTTTAATTACTTTTGGTTGCTAGACTGTGCTTCACTGAATAACCTCATACGAATCCTTGTTAGGACTGGACAACAAAGAGGACTAAATTATTTTACTTTGTGAATAAATGAAAACGATATGAGAGTTTGTTATTTAAGCCCTCCTTCAGACAAACTTCCCACTAATAAAAACTGTAAACTCTGAAAAAAATATAAAAATAACTACCTGAGGACTCTGAATGGTAAACAAAATCAGGCAGAGTGTAGAGGGGAGTTGAAACTCAGAGAAGCGACTTGCATGGGAGTTAGTTTCCCACTTAGGGGAAAACTGAGAGTGACCTGTAGTCACGAAGTGGTGGGTCACAGGGAACTAAAACTCCAATAGAAAACCTACTCATCTTTCTGGCCAAAGAAATCAGGGAACAGTACTCAGACACCATGGCTGACCACCAGAGACTGAGGGGGAAAGCATGCAGGGGGGAGAGCTGGAGAAGGAAGGGATCCCCTAACTCTGTATATGAACCTCCACAAGTTTCAAGTTGATCCCTTAATGATGTTTCTATGGGACAGACTCAAAGCAGCATAGCAAAGTTTTAAAATAAAACTGAAATTTGAATATCTGTGCACATAGGTAAGAGAGAGCTTAAAGTTTGAATCCACCTGGGTTAACTGTGTACTAACACAAAAAACATGAGCCTTCTTCAGAGAATTGTAGAACTCAGATTCTATGTAATATAAGACTCATAATGTTCATGATACAATCCAAAATTGCTTCGTACACAAAGAACTAGAAAAATGTGACTCATTCTAAATGGAAAAGACAATTTACTGATGCTACCCTTAAGATGGCCCAGATTTTGGAATTATCAGACAAGAACTTTAGTTATTTTCAGCTATGTGCAATGAAGTAAAAGAAAACATACTTGAAATCAGTGAAAAGATAGGAAATCTCAGCAGCAAAATAGAACACGGAAAGAAACCAAATGAAAATGTTAAAATGTAACAGTAGAATATCTGAAAATAAAAGTTCACTGAATGAAGTTAATAGAAAAATGAATATCGGAGGAATGAATTGATAAACTTGAAGATAGACCAAACTGAAGAGGAGAGAGAAAAACGATGGAAAAAACTGACAGAGCCTCAGGGACCTGTGCCACAATATCAAAAAGTCTAACATCAGATAATTAGAATCCCAGAAAGAAAGCAGAGAAATAAATAATGGACTCCAAATTCCCAAACTTGCTGAGACATAAATTCACAGATTCAAAAAGTTCAACAAACCCCAAACCAGACATATTCACAGAAAACCACACTTAGATACATCATAATCCAAAGGCTGAAAACAAAAGATAAAGAGAAAATCTTGGAGGTAGCTAAGGAAAAACAACACATTATAAAGAAGGGAAACATTGATTTGAATAACCGTAGACTTCCCATCAGAAACCATGGAAGCCAGAAGATAAAACAAAAACAAAAATAGGGGCCAGCCCGGTGGTGTAGCAGTTAGGTGCATGTGCTCTGCTTCAGCAGCCTGGGGTTTGCAGGTTCGGATCCTGGGTGCGCACCAACGGACCGCCTGTCAAACCATGCTGTGGCTGCGTCCCACACATAAAGCAGAGGAAGATGGGCACAGATGTTGGCTCAGGGCCAATTTTCCTCAGTAAAAAGAGGAGGATTGGCAACAGATGTTACCTCAGGGCTGATCTTCCTCACAAAACAAAACAAAAATAAAAATACAACACAACACAAAACAAAAAACCTGTCAACCCATAATAAAAAATAAAAGAATAAAAGTGAAATAAAGATATGTTCAGGTAAAGGAAAAATAAGATAATTTGTTGCCAGCAGACTTCACTACAAGAAATGCTTAAGGAAATTCTTCAGGTTGAAGGGGTATGATATCAGATATAAACCTGAATATTTAGGAATGACTAAGAGTATCAGAAATGATAAATATCTGGGTAAATATTAAAGATTTTTCTTTTTCTTCTTAAGTTTTAAAAAATACATATAGCTGTTTAGAGAAAAATTGTAACCTTGTCTTGTGATGTTCCTAAGGCATGTACACATAATACAGATAACAACTATAACATAAAGGGCCCTTGATGCCTGCAAAGCTTTTACACTTTACATTCAGTGGCATAATATTAACTATATGTAGATTTTGAAAATATTAATGATGTATACTGTAATCCCTAGAGCAACTAACAATGAGGTACAGCTAAAAAAACCAATAAATTAAAATGGAATATTAAAAAATTTTCAAACAATCCAAAAAAAGGGCAAGAAATGGAGAATATAGAACCAAAAAGTAGAGGGACAAACAGAAAACAAATAATAAAATGGTAGATCTAAATCCAAAAGCATCAATAATTGCATTCACTATAAATGGTCTAAACAATCAAATTAAAAGGCAGACATTATCAGAAGGAATAAAAAAGCAATATTCGGTTACATGCTGTCTACAAGAGACACACTTTATATATAAAGACTCAGATTGGTTAAAAGTAAACAGATGGAATAAAGATATACCATACAAACAGTAAGCATAAGAAAGCTGGAATGGCTATATCAATATTAGATGAAGTTGACTTACAGGCAAAGAATATTACCAGTGATAAAGAAGGGACATTTCTTAATTATAAAAGGGAAAATTCATCAGGCAGACCTAGCAATTATAAATGGACAGGCATCTAATAAGAGCCTCAAAATACACGAAACAAAAACTGACAGAATTAAAGTGATAAGCAATTTCAAAATCATACCAGGAGATTTTAAGATCCCTCTCTCAACATTTGATACAGCTTGATAAAAAAATCACTAATGACATAGGGGTTTTGAACAACAATGTCAATCATCTTGATTTAATTGATTTTTATGGAGCTCTACAGCCAGCCCTGGTGGTCTAGTGGTTAAGATTTGGCACTCTCACCACCACAGCTTGAGTTCATTTCCCAGTTAAAGAACCACACCACCCATCTGTCAGTTGTCATACTGTGGCAGCTGTGTGTTGCTGTGATGCTGAAAGCTATGTCACCAGTACTTCTAATACCAGCAGGGTCACCCATGGTGGACAGATTTCACCCAATAACTGCAGGGAATAACATTCTTTTCAAGTGCATATGGTACATTCACCAAGATATACTAGGCCATAAAACAAATTTCAATAAACTTTTTAAAAAGGATTGAACTCATAGAGAGTATGTTCTCTGATCACATTGGAATTCATTAGAAATTGAAAGCAATATGCTACTTAGGAAAATACTTGGCAATACACTTCTAAATAATTCATGGGTCAACTGAATGATAACGTGTTTACAATATATTACAGTTTACGAAAAACAGCTAAAGCAGTGCTTAGAGGGAAACAGAGTTTTAAGTGCTTATGATAGATAAGGAGAAATTTAAAATCTATGACCTAATATCAGGAATAAAAAACTGGGTTATTACTACAGACCCTACACATTAAAAAGGATAATAAGAGAATATCATTAACAAATTTGTGCCAATAAATTTGACAACTTAGATAAAACGGGCAAACTTCTTGAAAAATACAACTTATCAAAATTGATATAAAAAGAAACATAAATCTGAATAGTGCTATATTTAATAAATAGTTGCATTGATTACCAGAAACTTTCTTCTCCCACCAAAAAAGAACCTCCAAGCCCAGATGGTTTCACTGGAGAATTCTATCAAAATATTGTCATTGGAATAAGTTATTTTCCAAGTTCTCCATCAAATAACTTCCATATTCTACATATTACACCAGTAATAGATAAGAATCCTCAATTATTTTGTATTTCAATGTCACAGATCTTAATCCAGCAAAGGAAAAAAGAGCTATCCCACTGCTAGAATCAACCATTTTGAAACCTGTTACAGTTCTCCAGACATAAGCTATTTTAACTTAGATTGAGTTTGATTAAGCAATAGAAGTGAAAAATATGAAAAAAAAATTAGAACAAAAGAATTGGAAGAATTGGAAGAAAATATATATCCCCACTTGTGGAATTTGGTGTATGGTTTGAGGCTAGCCTATAACTTTAATTTATTCCAAATAGTCGGCAAACTATATATATCTGCCATTTATTAAATAATTTTCCTTTGCTCACTGATTTCTAATGTCACCTTCATCATTTATTAAAGTTCTAATATAAGCCATGATCTGTTTCTAGCTACTTAGAAACAGGTACTATCATTTTCTCTCTTCTTAGCAGCAAAAGTAGTAAATGTTTTCTGTTTCAAAACGGCAAACTGAGAACACACCATATTCCTATAAATAACAGAAGTGACAGTTTAAAAAAAATTTATATCTACGTAGGAAAAAAAGAAGGGGATTCTTCAGTGGATCGGAGCTATAAGTAATCTATAAGACATGAAAAGAATACGGGATTGATTGGATTGGAAAACTACATCCCAAGACATATGCAAATGAGTGGTTGAAAGCCATGCCAAGAATCTTCCTTGCTCTGGAGCAGAAGGGGGTCTAAGGCTCAATGTAACAGGGTTGTTAGTTGGGGTACCAAAGTGAGAGGTCAATCTCTACCATGTCCTGCACTGCTCCCCATATTGGACCAGGAATTGGTTATGGGGATGGGACTGTCTGTCTCCAGGTGGGAGCAGCAAATATGGCATTTTGGGAGACACGGAGGTGGGCTCGAGATTGTTGGCAATACCCAAGGGGTATCCTTCATTGCCTGAAACTAGCTACTGGTCATCCTGTGCCTTTCTGTCAATCCCTGAAATCAGATCAAAGCACAAGTGTCAACAACATGTCTTTTCTCGACAGACTGTGCTCCTCTGTACATCAGACAGTGTAACAGGTATCCACAATGGGACATTGTGAGGGTACGATCAAGAGACTTGTACTCCGAGAGAAACGTCAGCACTACGAAAGAAAGACTCCAAACTTACAATGAAAGGACGTATACTCAAGGTAACAGTGTGAACCAATGGAACAGGTCTTTCTCAGAGACAGGCAAGAGAATTTTCATTAATTAAAAATAAAATAAAATAACCACCTCTCATCCATTAGGATGGCTATTATTAAAAACAAAACAAAACAGAAAATAACAAGTTTTGGCAAGAGGATGTGGAGAAATTGGAACCCTTGTGCACTGTCGGTGGGAATGTAGAATGGTGTGGCTGCCATGGAAAACAGTACGGTGGTTCCTCAAAAAATTAAAAATATAGCACTCATATGATTCAGCAATCCCATTTCTGAGTACATATACAAAAGAGGTAAAAGCAAAGACTTGAAGAGATAATTGTACACCCATGTTCATTATTCACAATAACCAAAAGGTGGGAGTAATCCAAGCGTCCATCGATGGATGAATGGATAAACAAAATGTGGAATATACACACAATAGACTATTAACCAGCTTTAAAGAAGGAAGGAAATTCTGACATGCTACAACCTGGACGAACCTTGAGGACATTATGCTAAGTGAAATAAACTAGCCACAAAAGGACACATATTGTATGATTCCACTTATGTGAGGTATCTAGAGGGTCAAATTCATAGAGACAGAGAATAGGATGGTGGTCACCAGGGGACGAGGGGAAGGGGTAATGGAGAGTTACTGTTCTAATGAGCATTGAGTTTCAGTTTTGCAAAATGAAAAAGATCTGGAGATGGATGGTGGCGATAGTTGCACAACAATGTGAATGTATTGAATTCCACGGAGCTGTACACTTAAAAATGGTTAAGAAGGTATGTTTTATATTATGTGTGTTTTACTACAATTAAAAAAATAATAAAAAAAGAACTAAAGACCAAAGTAAAACTTAGTTCATTAAGGTAAACAAACTCAAATGTGTGGCTGAATATCAGAATGAATATAGCTAAAAACGAATTAGTAAGCCAGAGGATTGAGTTCAACTGTTCTCTGAGTATGGAACACAAAGGGATAGAGAAGTGGAAAGCAAAATCAGTATGTTCTCAGTGTAGAAACATTGCAAAACAAAGAGAAGCTGTCAGGAAAAAAAAATACTTATCCCTGACCTGGAGATAATTATTATTAATACTTGATTCATGTACCTGAGATCCTTTTTCCTATATATTTATGTGTGATCATATAAGTTTTCCTTCACTAGCTGCTTTTTATTAGTAATGTATCACAGGTATATTCCTATATCATTTAATATTCTTCAAAACATACTATTTTATTATCTGCATAGTATTTTTTTGTTATTCTATAAGTTATTGAACCAAATGCCCATTATTGGATATTTAGTTTGTTTCCAATATTTTACTATGAAAAACAGCAGTGGACATTCTTTGTAGTTAATTTTGGGTCACATCCTCAATATTACTCCAGGATACACTCCTAGAAGTGGAATTGTTTGGTTACAGGAAGTGTCACATTTGAAGGCTTTTGGTACATAAGGCAAATAGCTCTCCTGAAAGGTTGTTCTGATTTACTTCTGGCTGGTGAAGCGTCGCTGGGTTGTCCACTGCCCTTGGCCTTGCTGCACTTATCACTTGGACACTGCTGTAATCTTTCTCTTCACTGAAGCTGGGGGCTTGGCTGCCAGTTCAGTGCTCCAAGCCAAGAGAGAGTGGCCAAAGGGCCCAAGCCAGGATGATCTTGGCAGTGGAATGTGTCCCTGGGTGGCTTCTTCTCTAGGTTTGGCAATGCTCTGATGCTAGAGGTGGAGCTTGAATGACCACATCCCTTTCTGTGGCTGCTTCCCCAGCACGTGGGAGAGCTCTGATGCTTTGGGCAGAAACCTTGTGTTTGGTGAAGCAGGCTTTCCCTCTGGGCACAGCTGTCCTCAGCTATTGCCTGGCCTCCTTCCCTGTCTGTTTGTGCTTTGCTGAGCGGCATCTCCCTCCCTGCTCTCAGCTTGCTGTGGCCCTCTGTGTCCCCAGAGTTCTTGGCAAACCTCCACCGTAGCTAAAAATACTCTGAGCAGAGGGTGGCTTTTTGGCTCATGCCTTCCCTGCACTCCTGGTTCTATTTTATATTGATACAAATTACAGGTGTTCATGGAGCCTCTCTTCACTCCTTCGAGGCCATGTGGTTATCTTTGGGAGGTGAAGGGAGGTGAGTTCTTGATGTCTTTTCCATGTCATCCCATTATGTTCTCTTATGGTTCTGGCATTTGGGTGTCAGTCTTAGTTTCCAGAACCAAAGCAATTTTTTTCCACTATTTTTGCTCTCTGTGGCCGTCGTCATCAGAATTGGGGGTCATATGTTTGCACCCAAGTTGCTTCTTGACTCAGAAGTCCTGGGCTCTCGATTCTGATTTCCTCATCTGTCTGGCTATTCTTGTCCCAGTACCGCACTATTTAACTGATTCTAGACTTATAATAGATTTTCATGTCTGATAGGAAGAATCTTATATTACTATTTTTTTAAATAAATGTTTCTTGACTACTCTAGTCTATTTTTTTCCCCCAAAATGAACTTCAGGACCAGAGTAGCAAGTTCCACCACCACCCCAAGCACCTACCTCCCTAAAAGAAGAAGGAATATGTTTCTTTAGTATTCTATAACCATAAGCATAAACGCTATCCAGTCACAGAAGTAGTCCCTGTTTAATGATTATTAAAGAATATATAGAAACTTCTGGATCAAGTATAGTGCAAGACCAGGAGTAGGTTCCCTACATGCAGCTGGGGGTGGGACTGCGTACCGAAGTCAAGAGTGGGAGCTAGAGCATCTCTATACTCCACTGGGTTGTAACCAGACATGTCACTTGCCTGTGCCCAGGAGAGGAAGCAGAGCCACCCAGAAGGGCAAGACCAGGTGCAAGTGTGCAGGTCTCTTGAGCGTTTCAGGTTGAAGGGGCGGGAAATATCAGAATTGATGGACATTTGACATTTCGCTTATCACACAGACAACTAGCTCTGCCACATGCTCAGAGCTGGTGGGCAGACCTATCTTGATACAGAAGGGAGGCAGCATGCTGGAGGCAGCAAGGGTGTTGGGAATGAAAAACATAGACTCAGCTTTGACTCCACCAAGTTGTGTAACCTTAGGCAAGTCACCATGTCTATGAGTCCTAGCCTTCTCATCTGTATATAGTAATTATATTAATATTAATAATAAATCATAATAACGAATTTCACAGGATTATTGGGATGGAGTTAATGAGTTCACTTCCTAAACTAAACAAGGCTATCAAATACCTTTCTATTTTATATTGATAATGGTTGCTTCAGGAAAAAGCCTACCTGTTTGGTTATAAAATCTGAAGAAGAAAAGGGAGCCTCATATTGTAGCGGGAGCACTAATGTGTAACCTTAAAAAAGTCATTGCTTCCTTAAAGATTGGCCATGCCCATGGCTGCCAGTCTCTGAGGGGAGGTGGTGCAAACTGGAAATGAGGAATTTGTGGGCCAGCTCAGTGGCGCAAGTGGTTGGGTGCACACACTCCACTTAGGCAGCCCGGGGTGTGCAGGTTCGGATCCGGGGTGTGGACTGACGCACCGCTCGTCAAGCCATGCTGTGGCGGCGTCCCATATAAAGTAGATGAAGATGGGCACGGATGTTAGCCCAGGGCCAGTCTTCCTCAGCAAAAAAAAAGAGGAGGATTGGCATCAGATGTTAGCTCAGGGCCAATCTTCCTCACAAAAAAATAAAGAGGAATTTGTAGGAATCTTGTAGGAAGAGGGGACTGAAGATGCAGGGGTTAAGCAGTGCAGAGGGTGAGGTGGGAGAGGCAGAAGACAGACAAAGGAGTGAACAGAAGAAGCTGAGTCATTAACTCATCACAGGTCAGGTCTTTCATCTCCCTGTTCACTTATATCTTCTCCCTGTCTTTCTGGCATCGATAGAATTGAAAAGTGCCAGTCTGTGGTATAGAAGTTTTTATATAAATCATCTCATTGAAACCTGCCACTAATTCTGTAGGAGTACGAATTATTATCCCCACGTTACAGCTCATAAGCCCAGAGGGCATAAATAGCTCATCCAAGGCCATAGAGTTATGAAGTCAGGGAAGTGAATTTGAAAGCCATGACTTTGGACTTTAAAGTTTTGCCTCCTAAAATTTGGGTACAAATTCCAAATGGAACAATTTGGATGATAAAACAGTAACTTTTGCCACGTTATACCTTATATTTTAATGAATTTCCCCTATTTGGGGGGATTTGTTCAAACGAAGAATCAGGAGCCACTAGAACACAAGGCATGTTTCATGCTCCCTGCCTCCTAGATAACTCAACATAAGGGGCCCTCAGCTCAGCATCACTGCCCACAGTGTCTCCATAGCAACAGTCACGTAGCGTACCATTCTCTTTCTGGAGCCAACCTGCAGCTGGGTGACTGTTCATCGATACAGGTGATGGGCCCAGCCCAGCCTCCAATTAGGATGAGGCTCCTGGATGATCCCAGACTCTGACGGCATCACACAGAGTTGTTGCCATGGTTTTGGTGAGAAGTATTGCTTTTCTGAGGATTGCAAAACACTTTATGTTCCAACCCCATGCTCGCTCATTCCTGACAGAGTGGAAAATGTGTCTCCTTGGCTGAAATGTTCCTCTTGAGTCCAGCCCAAAGATGACATTTTAAGGAAAGTTTGAGAAGAATCCTGTGGCTGTTACTGAGTCACGATAGAGTGGAAATGGATCTTTTCTATTTAAAGAGTTTTGTGCTACTGTTTGAAAATGTCACATTGCTAGGGAACGGTGGAAATGGAAAACTTTGCATTTGCCATCAACAAAGAAAGATCGTTACTGAGTGTGAAACAATGGAGTTGAAGAGATGTTCTGTTACCTGTCTGACTGACGTAATAGGAGATTGATGAGAGTTTAACTTAAGAATATTGGTTTGAATAAGCTTGGTGTTCTAGAAGGGGATCATTCATCTGGAATACAGCACACGTAATTCTAGACCCCACTCTGCTGTTACATAGTTGTGACTTTAGACAGGTCCCAGAATCTCTCTGAATCTCAGTTTCGATATAAACCAAAAGAAGAGATTAGATTAGATTACACTAGATCAGGATTTCCCCAATTTGCCTGATATTGAGTCACCTGGGGCCTGATTAAAAACACCTATTTTTTGGGGTCCCTTTCCCAGAGACTATAGTCCAGTAGGTCTGGGGTATATGAGAAATATATTTTAACAAATACTGCAGGAAATTCTGAGGAAAAAGTAGCTTTGAGAAATAGAAATAAGCAAATATGTGCAAAAATGAGACCACATTTTAATACTGTTTTGTGCTTCGATTTTTCACTGGCAATATCTTGCTACTTTCTGTGTGGGTGTATATATAGACTTCATTTTTAATGGCTACATAGTATTTCATCATGTTCCACTATGTGTTTAATGAATCCCCTTTTATTGTACATTTAATTTTTTTCCTCCAGAAATGATGTATTATTTTGTCTTCCTACTAGGTCTATTGGAGAATCCCCATTTCACTATGCCCTTGTTAAGAATGGATGATGTAGGGCCGGCCCTGTGGCTTGGTGGTTGAGTGCGCGCGCTGCGATGCTGGTGGCCCGGGTTCGGATCCCGGGTGTGCATCGAGGCACCACTTCTCCGTCCATCCTGAGGCCGAGTCCCACATACAGCAACTGGAGGGATGTGCAGCTATGACATACAGCTATCTACTGGGGCTTTGGGGGGAAAAAATAAAATAAATAAAATCTTTAAAAAAAAAAAAAAAAAAAAAAAAGAATGGATGATGCTATTAAAGAAGAAAAAAGCTTTGTTAATTTGATAAGTAATAATGGTATCTCATTATACTTTCTAATGCGTCAAACGGTTTTCAGAGATTTGTTGACTCTCAGTATCTTTTCTTTTGCGAATTGCCTGATAACATTCTTTGTAAATTTTTCCATTGGGATTTTTTTTCTTACAGATTTGGGAGAGCTATTTATATTTGAAGCACATTAAACATAGTCATCTAGGCTGTAAATTTCCCCTGGATTTTAGTTTGCCATTCAATTGTGTTTGTGATGATTTTGGCATTTAACATTTCTATATGCATTCTTTTAAGAACTTTTTTATGATTTCTATCTTTGGTGTATACTTAGAAAGCTCTTCTCCATGTCCAGATCATACATTCACTTAAATGTCCTTATATTTTTACGGCTTTGGTTTTTGCATTTGACTTTGCAATGCATCTGGAATTAATTTTAGTATAAAGTATTAGAAAAGGATCTAATTACTTTTTCAAATTGTTAACTAATTATTCTAACAGTTAATTTCTATATTATAGATTTTAGGTATCATGTTTGTCATACTTATCTAACCTTGAATCTGTTTCTACTCTTTTTTTATAGTCTGACCTCAATATTTTGTTTTGTTTGGTGGCAGGCTGGGTTTATCTTTGACTTAAATATACACTTTGTAGGGTGTGGGAGACAAATTTGGGATTTTCGAACTCCCCAGTTACACAATCCTAGTTTAGACTCCCCAAACCCAGCCTTCAGAATGATTTCCAAGTAATTACAAGATTTCAAGTGCCCAAAAAAGTAGAAAGTAGCTTCTATCCACACCAGCAACAGAGGCAATATATCAAATTAAGATAGTAGTGCCATGTGTTCATATGAATATTTACACACAGCAGGTAGGGAAAGTTTAATCTGATGAAATCTGAGTATGAATCAGTTCTGAATGTACTGAGAATTTTAGAGAAAAATCAAGCAGATGAAAGGAGAGAAAGCGACGATGAGGGAAAGGTAGAAAGATGGGAGAAGGATAAAAAAGATAACGAGAGTACAAAAAAGGTTTAATTTTTTTATTGTGAGAAGAGTATTTGTGTGTGTGTATGAATATCTATTCCAATGATGGCTATTAATTCATGTGTATTTAATAGAAAATAAAAGATGTGTTAAACCAAGGGCACACCAGGTCCTGCCCCAGGAGGGAAACAAGAGATAGGCCAAGTGTCCTAGCAGAACTCTGGATTTATAAGGCTAAGCTTTTGGCCACATCATGAACTGTCTTCCTGGGCCCAAAATGGAGGTGATTCTAATTCTAAAAAAGGAAATGAAAGAGAGAAAGAGGAAGGAAGGAAGGAAGGCAGGAAGGAAGGAAGGAAGGAAAGAAGGAAGGAAGGGGGGGAGGGAGGGAGGGAAGGAGGGAGGAAGGGAGGAGGAAAAAGAAGGAAAGATGGAAGGAAGGACAGAAAGAAGAAAGGAGGGAGGAGAAAGAAAGAACAGAAGAAAAGGATAAAAAGAAAAAAGAAAAGAACCATACTTTTACACAACAGACTTGCTGTAAGAATTTCAGAATGAATCTGGCTATTTGTTCAACTGTTTAGATAATTTGGAAGCAGCAAACTGGGGGCCAGAATTATTCACATGAGCTATCGATCCTGCTCTAATAAGCTGGGTTATTACCCATCCGTACTTCAGTTTGGGCTGTACCGACAGAGCTGGCAGGTCCCACTGAAACCTGGAAATCTCTCCTACTGCCACTCAAGGTGAAGAACAGCTGCCTTGCCTCCACCGGGTGCTGGAGACTTTCCACTGTTTCCAGCAATATTATTGTACCCAAACAATAATACTAGGTATCTTAGTGTTTCCCAACTCCTGGGCAATTTTAGCTCTTGTTGGTTATTTTCCATCTAGAATACTACATGGGCCCATGAAGTTTTATCATCCAAAAATTCTCAAAGAAGTTACTGGGATCTGTGTGTTAAGCTTATGTTTGGTCCATCCAAATAAATCATCATTGCTAAGAGCATCATCCTTACCCATTACACTCCCATATTGCCTTCTTAAGAGCATCATAATTGATTGATTTTCTGTTCTACTCTCCCTCCACTCAACTGTTTGTTTTTTTTTTTCCCCTACCAAATCCTACATTTTTCTTAAGCAAATTCCTCTTAGCCTCACTTGGCCTATAGCCTCTGTGCAGCCTACTTGCCACAACCTCTACAGCCTCTAAGAACGGTCATATTTCTAGAGGAATACCAGAATGCATTGTCTAACAATTTTTTCTGAATTATAAATTAATGTGTATTTAAACTATTTTTTCTGAATTATAAATTAATGTGTATTTAAACTTTACCAAAGTCATAAAATAATTTATGTTTATTATATATTTAGTAAATAATCTTTTGGGGGAGAAATATATGTAAAGTTACAAAAAAAAATAGTGACTGATAAAGAAAATAAGAGATGTGTATTCACTGTACCGACCATATATTCATCATCCACAGAGTCATCTTCTTCTCTTTCTTCTTCTTTTTTTTTTTGAGGAAGATTGGCCCTGAGCTAACATCTGTTGCCAATATTCCTCTTTTACTTTTTTCTCCCCAAAGCCCCAGTACATAGTTGTATATCCTAGTTGTAGGTCCTTCTATTTCTTCTATGTGGGATGCTGCCTCAGCATGGCTTGATGAGCGGTGAGTAGGTCCGTGCCCAGGATCCAAACCGGTGAAGCCTGGGCCAGCCAAAGCAGAATGCATGATCTTAACCACTATGCCACTGGGCAGGTCTCTTCTTCTCTTTCTTCTAATGTTTCATGAATTAATGATGGGGAAGGTAAACATAACTCCCCAAATTTTACTAAGTGAACCTAAATGTCTTCTTCCAACAAGACATTCAAAATAACAACACATTCTTCTTCCAATATTCAAAATAATAATACAAGGAATTCATGTCTCTGGGCTCCAGCCTCCTTACCCATGAGAGGAAGAAGTAAGTTAGAATTATATGCTTTCAAACTTTTTTTTTAAGCACTGGAAACATTTCTTAACTGAAATATTACATGAAAGGAAAAAAAAACAGCACAGGGGTGAGCAATAAAAGCAGGATCTCTCAAGAAATGTCAGAGCCCCGTGGAGCAGAGTTTAACAATCATTGGATTGGATGATCCCTAAATCTCTTCCAACTTAAATATGTTATTTTTATCATTTCAATCTAAAAAATCTCAAACCTTCTAAGAGATATTGCTTAAGAACAGATGGGAGTGATTTTATCCAAGAACCAGGGGTGGGGTGAATTATGGTGCCACTGCACCAACATAATCCTATTCCCCCAACCCATCTTGGCCCTTGAACATTCCTTGTGTAAGAGTAAAGCCTGGAAAGCACAGGAAAGTTCCCGATTCCAGCAGAGGACCAAGCCCAGGTCCCTCAGCAACAGCAGCAGACGGAAGCCTCCTTTTACATCAGCAGATGGTGGCAGGCTTGCACTACTCCTGCAGCATCTTCTTACAATGGACTCTCGGCTACTATTAGAATCTTTTATACCCTGCCTAGCAACCGGCACCCCTTGGTAACCACAAGAGCAGTCATTCCATCAGACCCACAATGCTGCTTATATTCTCACTGTTGTACACTTTGTCCATGTTCTGCATATGTAATAAGCCATAG
This sequence comes from Ceratotherium simum simum, assembly GCF_057802395.1. Lineage (NCBI taxonomy): Eukaryota > Metazoa > Chordata > Mammalia > Perissodactyla > Rhinocerotidae > Ceratotherium > Ceratotherium simum. The sequence goes on from NC_141915.1 coordinate 6,427,480, forward strand.
GTCGATATGTAAATCCTTTATATAATTTGCATGTTGGATGGTTAGATGCCAAAGTCCAGAATTTTGTAGAAAACCAAAGTGAATTGTATTTTTAAAAAAAATAACCTGGGCATCTGGATTCAATTTATGCTTGGCACATAGGCAAAACACTATGAGTAGTGCTTAAAAGGTCTTCCAGAGTTCTGTCTGCCACAATATATCAGCAGGATGTCCCCTGCAAGTCACACAAGAGTTCAGAAGACCAGGCCCTGCTCCTCTCACTAAATAGCTATGTGACCTTGGTCAAGACGCTTCACCTTTCCAGGCTTCAGTTTCCTCCTTCATAAACCAAGAAAGATGAGCTGATGATCCTGGAGGCTCCTTGGAGTCCTAACATTTCATGACACTTGGCTTCATTTTTGACCGGGGTCTGTCTTTGTGTGTCTCCAAATTCAAGCCTCTAAGATTTTTCTTAATCTCTGGAGTTTTCCCCATGAGATTACAATATTTACTGTTCTTAGTATTATGTTCAAAGTGCGGGAAAGGGCTGCAAGATTGCAAAGCAGGACCCCACCAAGGGTTTTAAGAAGTCAGATGTCAAATGCGGGGTCCTAAAGTGACCCTCTAGAGGGAAATATGAACTAGAAGAGCTATTACTTTTATGAATGCCACAGAAATCTTTAGGATCACCAGGTCAATCTGGTGATCATGCATTTATTTACCAAGTGAGCCTCTCAAAAAGTATTTAAAAATTTCTTGCTATTTGCTGAGGCATCTCTACACACTGAGGATGATACAAAGTAATTTAAGGCATGAACAATCCAGTGGGGAAGAGAAGACACATACACTTGAGTTAGATAAAGTGTTAAGCAACATGTGATTAAAGAATACATATTCATAGAAGGCTACCCAGGATAGAAGAACTAGACCTTTACATTTCCTACTGGAATCATATGGGTGAGATGGTTGGTAAAAGGCATTCTTGACCAAGGGAAGAACATGCATAAAAACTTGAATGTGGAATAAACATGGCATGTCCCAGCCAGGGCCGGCCTCATGAGCATATGACCCGCGCTGTCAAGAGTCCCATGGTCGGAGGGCAATGTGCTTAGTTTAATGTTGTGCTGTCACGATGTGAAATTTTAATCTTTTTTAAACAAAGGGCCCCACGTTGTCATTTTGCACTGGGCCCCACAAAATATGTAGTATCCCCCAGAATATTGCCTTGTTCAAGGAAAGGGATCCTATCGTGGAGTGGTAAAGAGATAATATGGAAAAGGAGGTAGGGATTCATGAACAGAGGGCCTTGAATGCTAAGCTGAGGTGTTCAGACTTCATTCTGTAGAAAGAGGGTACTACTGCATTTTTTGAGCAGCCGAGTTAAATGGTAACATTGAGATTTTAGGATGACTAATCACATGCTAACATGAATTGGGGAGACGGCTGGTTTGAAGACTCTTATCATGATCCATGGGTAAGGCAAGAAAGGCCACTTGGACATAGTGGGAATGGAGGGGAGAGGGAAGATTTGAGAAACAAGTGGAAAAGAAGAATTACTATGTCTTGATATTAAATTAAGGAAAGATGGAAAGAGAGAGAGAGGGAGAGAGAGAGAGAGTCAGAGACAGGTGAATCAAATTTACATGACAATTTCTTTCATCAGACTTTTGCAAAAAAGAAAAAAACCCACCAAAAAACTAAAGCATTGTTACTATGATTATCCGTAGGGCTGCCTGGAGCCTCTGAGACAATGCTTTCATGTGGGAACTTGGCAGTGAGGTGAACACACTCATATCATTCATCCATTCATTTCATTCATTCAGTATTTATTGATTTCCTATTATATGTCCAGACACTGTTTCAGACACTAAAGATCCAGCAGCAAATAAAGCTGTCACGGGCTCTGCCTATGTAAATTTTACAGTCCAGGGAGGGCGAAAGACGTTAAACAAACAATTACAATTGTGGGAATGTCATGAAAGGGGAGCTGCATGTAGTTTGGGAATTAGAGAAGGTTTTTCTAGTCTTTTCTCCCAGGAAACTTAAACAAATAAAAAAAATGGAGTTGTAAAGTCCACAACACTGAATTTGCTTCCTTCCAGTTCCACTCAACAACAGCTCATGCGTGTGTGTGTGTGCTTGTGCGCACACTCACGTGTAGGACTAATTTTCATTTCAGAAAGACTTGGCAGCCCTGATGAGAGGGAGATACTGACAATAAAGATAGAACAGAGTGAGGAATAAAAGAAAAAATGAGAAGCAAATGATACCTGCCTTCTGTTCTCTTCTGAAGGGTTTTCCACTGGGCTTACGAGGAAATGTCTTTTTTATCTGCCATGGACATTGTTTCTGTGTAGCTAAGATGTTCCCACTGGATGGCCTCTCTCCCCGGTTGCAGTTTTTCCCCATGGATGGGCATACACCCATCCAGACCGGGCTTTTCCCTAAGAATTTTGGAAATGGGATTGGGAGAGAACAAAGTCAGTAGTTGTTGGGAGTGGTCATTTCCAACCACGTGAACTAGGAAAACAGTAAATCTGCTTGATGGAGAGGAGAAGAATGGAGCATGGATGAGAGCCAGGCAGAAGGCTTGAAGGTGTTCAAATCCCCAATTCCAGCTTATTTCCCTCCAGGTCCTAACCACATTCTTCTCTCTGACTTCCAAGGGACACCTCAGTCTGTTGATAAGTGCCCTTTTTTGCTTAAGCCTGTTCAAGATTTCTATTATTTGATTCTCTATTGTTTGCAAAGAAAGAGGCTCTCTACTGATTAGTGTTGAAGAGGGGCATCCAGCAGTGGTAGAAAGCTATCAGCACAACCAAGCAAAGCTTTGAGATCTATTTTTAAATCCTGTTCTACCAGTCAAAACTCTTAGGTGTGTGGACCTAGAGTTTGTAAAGGAGACCAAAACGTACATACAATGTCAGTGCATGACATTGGCAGACCCAGCACCCCAAGTTAAGTATGTCACAGAAAGCATCTTGGATGGCTGTTTATGTTGTGTCCTCTCTACACAGTGCCAGGTAAAGACCACAAGCCCTGGACACAACAGAGCATCAGCCAGCTGAAGGCTCTTCCCTCAGAAAGAGCAGTAGTCCCTGTCCATAATTTAGTCCTTGGCCTTCCCCTTTTTGTTGAATCCTACCCCAGGTTTAGCTGGATTGACTTTCACGTACGACCCCTCACTTTGACATTATTACCTTCAAGGACACTGTCAGGGACAGGCCATTGGAAAGCTGTTGACCAGTGGATGATTTCCCGGAAAGTAACAAGCAGGACCACCGTTGGAGGTTGCAGGGCCCTTACAGAGCTGAAAGCTGATATGGTGGGACACATATTATAGATATAACTCTCCTCTTCCTGCCCAACTGGTGGCCCACCCACAAAATTCTTCCCTCTACCATTATCTGACTCTGGGACAAAGCCACTCTTCACATAAGCAGCCTGAGTCACCTGTGGGTCTGACATGTTTTTTCTTGGGATATGCAGGCATCAAACCCCCTGGTAAAGAGGAAACAGGGCTGCCACTGATGTAAAGCTGGAAGCACATGGCCTGATAGGTCAGGTTGTCTATGCTGTTCCTGCCCCAGTCCTGGCCATGTTTCCTAAACAAGGCTGAGAGCCAGGAATTATTTTTGCTTGTAGTCCTGTTGCCTGAGCACACTCTGCTCCTCGCCTTCTGAGTCCAGGTACCAATAATAACTGTTCCCTGGCCAAACACTGGCCTGCATGCTGATGCATGGTCAAGTGGTACCAGTGACCAAGAAAGACAGGCCTAACTGTCTACCCATCTATTGCTGGGAGCAGCCAGAGAAGAGGAGGTGAAAACGATGATCAGATCACTGATGTTGTCCTTTGTGGTCTGACGGGAGATGGTGAGCCTGGGGTGTGCTGGACCGGCCTTAGTTGCCCCCACAAATGAGCAGGCATGCACAGAAGGAACTGGGACCAGGCACACATTGTTCTTTTTTAATCCTAAGAGATATCTGACTCTGCTTCCTTTAAGGAGATTGAGAGACATTCATTCAGGCCAGCTTCTAGCATTGGGCATTTGGAGGGTAAAAACCAGGAGAATATTCAAATCCAAAGAGCCTGAACTCAGAATTACCACGCAGTTATTTCAATGGTCAAGCCTCATGCATGGTCCAAAGTTGTTTTAGAAAGATGTCTGTTCACACAAACACTGCGAAGATATTCTTTCCCTAAGCACCACACTCTCAGTTTGTCAAAACATTTGAAGAAGACTAATTCATGCCTCAAAAGGAATTCTCTCTCACTCACAGAGCTGCCAGGTTTGTGAGCTGAAGGCTTTCATGTTATAACATCTCAAGATACTGGAGAGATGAAGAACGTGAGCCTCAAGTGGAAATGCCTTGGGGCTTACGATGTCACTAAGGGGGCAGAATTCACAATTTGCATGCTCTCTGGGAGGACAGGATGATACAGTCAGATGGCTCAACCAGCTCTGACTAATTTAGGTGCCTGTGAGAAGCAGTACAGGGTCGTAGCTGAAAACATGGGCTCTGGAGCCGGAGACGCGTGAATTCAAGTTCCATCTTTTCCATTTACTAGTTGTGGAATCTTATGAAATTTCCTTAAGGGCTGGTGGCTTCAGTTCCTTCATCTACAAATTTGGGGGGAGGGCGAGGGACAACAGCACCTCCCTATAGGATTGTTGTGGGGATTCAATTAGTTAGCACGTTACATGCTTAGAGCCGTGCCCAGCAAATAACAAGCATCAGATAATTCTTAGGGTGCTCCATTGGGTAGTGAATCTCCCCACACGCCTCCCTGTGTCAGGAGGGCAGGCAAGCAGCAGAACGGCCCAGCCAGGATAGCTGTTCAGCTGCAGGGAATTTTTTCTTCCATCACAAACAGGTCCCTGAAGTACAGAAACTCAGCAACTGACATAAACAATTTCAAACAATAATTCCAGAAGACAAATTGCTTCATTTGGGCATCAAGATTCCTCTCAGAGGCTTTCCCCACTTGTTTATGTATTCCATGGCGTAGGGCCATGAGTGAATTAAGCAGACAGCGTGCACACGCCCCAGGACGGCAGGAGGGGCCTGTGGGGGAAAAGAACCTGCCGTTTGACCTGCTTTCCTTGAAAGCTATTGCTGGGGGAGGTCCCTGAGAAAAGGGACTCTAATTTATGCTTCCTTGTGTCCACTCGCTCACTGAGGGAGGTCACGAGATCTGGTGCCAGGACATCCAGATTCCAGTTCTGCTCTGCCATTTTTGTGTGTGTGTGAATTTGAGGAGGTCATTAACCAGCTCTGAACCTCGGCTTCCCATCCCTATAAGGAAGATATTATACCCACTTAATAGAGTAACTGAGGTGATCAAACTAAGACTCTGTTAGCAGTGATAAATTACTGCATAAACATTAATGAGGTTTACGTAGGCACCCAGTGAATAACTGGATGAGAATTGGTAATAAAGGGGAGTTAGGACTTGGAAAGAGGGTGTGTTTTATGAGGGGAGGGAAAAGGAATTCCCTCTAAATGAAGAGGAAAATGTTCATTCCATGTTACTGTAGTTCTTGAACATAGCCGTAAGTTCTTTTGAAGACTGTGGTGTGCTCTAAATGCCAGCATTTAAAGCATATATTGCCTTTTCTGATGGTAAAACAAATGCATGTTCATTATAGAAAATTTGGAAAATGTACAAAAGTTTCAAGATGGAAAGTGAAATTAATGGTAATTCAAGTCTGTAATAAGCAATGCCTGCTAATACTTTGCCTTCTTTCTTCCAACTCACATATACGTACATGGATATGAAAAATATCTCCTCTACAATTTCTCAACAACTGGGATAGTATTATATAAGCAATATTGAAACCTCCTTCTTTCTATCTCATTAAATATTCTTTGAAAATACCAGATGTAACATGTATGTCATATCCCACTTCAATGTATCCAAACATTCTTTGTTGAACATTTCAAGTTTTTCCTTCAGTTTTTCTGTAGCATATATAACACTACAAGGAACATAAATCTTTGCCTCTCATATGATATATAGTATATACATACATACACAATCAACATTTATGTGCATATATTATACATTATACACTCACTATTATAGTGATATATATATTAGGGTGAGTATATACAATATATATGTCTCTATATATATCAGTATATCTATTAGTATATAGTATATATATTATTGTGAGTACTAATAAAGACATATATGTATATATATAATAGTGTGAGTATATATATACAATCATGCATAGCTTAACAACAGGGACATGTTCTGAGAAATGCATCATTAGCTGATTTGGTCCTTGTGTGAACATCATAGGGTGCACTTACACAAACCTAGATGAGATAGCCTACTACACACCTAAGCTGTATGGTACTAAACTCATGAGACTACTGTTGTGCATGCTATCCATTGTTGACTGGAATGTAGCTATGTGGCACATGACTACATATATATATATATATATATATATATATATATATACACACACACACATATATACATGTATAAGTATACATGTATACTTGTCTTTCGTTAGTATACTTGTACCCTACCTTGACAGTTTGGGAAAATAGTAAATGTAGGTGTATTAAATTTTTTTAAATGATAGAAAACAGTCTTGTCCCCACTGTTAGACACAGGTTGTGAAGCAACCAGACATAACATTTAGAACATTCTCTGTCTCTGGGATATTCCATGGCATTGGGTTCTAATCTGTATGTTAAGACCAGAACCTCTTCAAAGGCTGGCATTCTACTAAGCCAAAGGTTCCTTTGCAATCTCTATGTCTCATCCTGTTCTCCTCTCCCAGCCGAAACTGTGCTCGACTTGCTGGATTTTTACCTCTCCTTCTAATCTAGTTCTTTCAATCTTGAAGCCAGTGTAGATGGCTGCCATGTGCTAAGAAAGCTTTAAGCAGAGGCACCATTTTGTTGCGGGAGCCACTGGTTTCAGAGCCAGGCATCTGCCTATCTCAGCACCATTTGTGTTTCTCTGGCTGCACATTCCTGGGGGGGGTCACATAGTGAACCTGGTTCTGGGAGCCCAGAAACCAGAATTCCGGTTCTAAATCTACTGGATGACCTTGGGCAAATTTCTTAATGTCCCTGACCCTCAGTCTCCTCATCTGTATGGCCAGCTTTGCAATCTCACAGAGTTGGTATAAAAATAAAAGCATATTGGGCCGGGCTGGCCTCGTGGCTTAGCGGTTAAATGCGCGCGTTCCACTGCTGGTGGCCCGGGTTCAGATCCCGGGCGCGCACCGACTCACCGCTTCTCCGGCCATGCTGAGGCCGCGTCCCACATACAGCAACTAGAAGGATGTGCAACTATGACATACAACTATCTACTGGGGCTTTGGGGGAAAAAATAAATAAATAAAATTTTAAAATTTAAAAATAAAAGCATATTAACTGATGTGACCTGGGGAGAGTTTAATGCGCTATAAAAACATAAGGTGTCACAATCTAGCAGACTGCTCCACGGGCTGTCTGAGCCCCAAACTTTGTTCCCTCTGGAGAGAGCTCTTCCCCTGGGTTTCAGCTTTAGACAGAACATTATTTTTGTCAGGGACTAAGTGCCTCAAGAAACTCAAAGGTGGGTTTGGAAGCAATTAACTGTTTTTCCAAGTTGTTTCTTTTCCTTTTGTGTGTTAAGGAGATGTAACCACCAGCCATCCTGAAACTGACCAAGCCTCACCACCAGAGCTACGCCCATGACCTTTGCCTCATTTTTAGTGCAAAGATCTCTCCAGGAGGAGCTTAGGCTTCAGTATGTGGAAGTGTGTTATCCAACTGAGCCTGCACAAGTGAACAGCTGCCTCTACCTTTTGAATATTCATTCTGCAACCAAAATACAAGTTCCTGCTTCCCTTTGCTTGGGACGCCATGACTTTGGAAATGATTCCTCATGGCCTCCTATCTGCTGCAAATACACTTTACTTTGTTAGACAACTTCCACTGGTGTGGAGTCTTATTTAACTCATCAGGACGTGAGCCCACTTGGTTGGGTAACATTTTCAATTATAAGGGTGTGGGATCTGCGCTCTCAGAGGAGCCTGCAAAGCAGCCATGAGCCTTTGCTGATCCTTACAGCCTCTGGAAACCTCACAAGGGTCCCAGACAAGGCCTAGGTTTTCTTTGGAAACACATAAAGACCTGAGCTGGACGACCACCACCCCTCTCTGGAGAATGAAAATGGTAATAATGCCTTCCTGGCAAAATTTTTTGCAAAGGAGAGAAAAAGCGATAATATGTGTATAAATCACTTTATAGAATACAGTGTAAATTCTATAATGATAATAATCATCTGTATCACTCTTAAACACAACCTAGGGTAAAAAGAAATGAGAATAGCTAACAGCAAATCTTAAGAGAGAATCACGAGAGGCTGGTTGTCGTTAATTTAGAAACAATATGATATTTTATAATATCATTTAAATTATTTAAAATATTGTAAATCAACATACTAGAGCATATTAATATAATAATTAATATTAATCTCTGAATAAAATTGCTACCATTTATAGAGTTCATACGCACATTCCTGTACTATGTCAAACACTTTTTATATGCACTAAAGCCCCACAGGATTTCCATGGGGGAGGCATTTTTGTTCCCACATTTACAAATGGAGAAGTGGAGGTTCGAGAGCTTGAAGGACACACTGGAGTTCATACAGCCAGGAAGGCTGGAGCCAGGATTTGAAGCCAGGTCAGCGAGACTGCAGGGCCTATGCCACAACGTACACGGTCAAATTTTCCCACATAAATTAATATTAGGGGTTGCAGGTTTTCAGTCTCAGCTGAGAAGCAAGTTCACTCGGTTGTAGTTTGAATGTGAGCATGCTCTAGGATCGGCAGAAATTTAATAACAACTTAAATAACACCTCCCAGGTGTTCAGCCAACTCCCGATTTAGTTGTCCCTCAGATAAGGTATCTTTATCCCCCATTGCACCATGACTTAAAAATAAATTAGCAAACAACGTTCACTGCTAACTAATTTATTACCAAAGTTTTTCTTGTTTATTATAGAAGATATAAGAGACACTGAATAGATAATCAAAATAAAGAATACAGGAATATAAGAAAAATTAAAAATTACTCATAGTCTCACACCCAGAGATAATCCCTTTGGGTATGGGTCTTTCCATGCTTTTTTCTGTGCATTACACTTTTGGTATGTTTGTGGTGTGTTTTGATCCTTAACTTTGAATTTAAAATATTTCACTTTAAAAGTATTTTCCTTTTTTTACTGTCTTATGGTCAAGAAATGAGCCTGATATTTAGAATTTATTGACATTTCTCTGTGTGTGTGTGTTTGGGGAGGGCGCTAAATTGAAAATTGTCTTCTAATATTTTATGTCATGTAATATGTTTAAAATAGATAATTGATCTTTAGTATTCATATCCTATAAATCCTCGTTGGAATTTTTGTCTGCTTGATTAGATTTATAGAAACGTGTTATTTTCTCCTACCAATATGATGTTGTCAACTTCTCCTTTTACTTTAGACGTATTTTAAAATTACATAGATACCAAAACATTCCGACTTTAAAAGATTCAAATGGTAAAGAGAAGACAAGGTCACGCCCTCCTCCCACCCTTGGGTGTTACTGTGAACAGTTTGACTTATATTCTTGAAGGTTTTTTTCTGTGTATTTACGTCTAAGTAATTTTTTTAAAACATAAATGCAAATATATTTCCTGATTGTTTCATAATCTGCTTTTTTAAAAAATTAATTATATGTCTTGGAGATCTTTCCATGTCAGTTTATATAGAAATTTATCATTTCTATTTTGCTTTGCATTGTATTTTATTGTATTTCATAGTATGAGTGTACCATAATTTAATTAACTATGCCCCATTGATGGATGTCTATGTTGTTTCCATCTCTTTTTTGCATTATAAAGTATGATGCAATGAAAATCCTTGTACATACAAGTACTTCTTTAGATTAGATGCCCTGAAGTTTCTTGGTTGATGGTGAGGCTCATTTAAAATTCAATAGAGACTGTCAAATTGCATCCCTTAAGGCTTTACAGATATGCTCATCAACAGGATATACATGCCTATTTCTGCATACTTGTCCAATACTTAATGCTATCAATATTTTAAATTTTTGCTAATCTGATGTTTGAAAAAAATGGTATCTTGCTCATTCAATTTTCATTTTCTTGAATGTTAGTGAGTTTATTGCATGTACTTATTGACTATTTTTCCCCCTTGAATTATCTTTCTATTAGTTTATGTGCTTTTAGTCTTATTTCTAGAAGTCCTTTTAATAACTTTGTCTGGCATACACATTTCAAGTATTTTCTTTCAATCTACTGGTTGACTTTTAAATTTCTTTTGGTCACTTTTTTTTCCACGTAGCATTTTAAACTTTTTAAGTGGCCAAATATGTCAATTTTTTTCTACTCGGACCTTGGCGACATGCTTGGAAAGGTTCGTCCCACTCCAAGATTATAAAATTGCTCTCCTCTGTTTTCTTCTAATATTTTAAAGATTTCCTTAGCTCTTTAATCCATATGAAATTTATTTTAAAATATACTATGAAATAGCTGAAATCATTTATTTCCAAATGGATAATTGATTTTCCCAACAAACTTTAATCACATATTTTATTGCTGATTTGAACAGCCACCATTATTAATAGAGATTAATAACTAATAATTAACTAGAGATTAAAGTCATACATATGCACATAAATGTATATGTGCATGTATACACACACATACACAATTCTGATCCACTGATAATATTTGTCTGTTTTACTCTTAATACTAATTACTAGATATTTCTTTTATTTTTTTCAGCTTTATTGAGGTATAATTGACAAATAAACTTATAATATATTTAAAGTGTACAACGTGATGATTTGATACGTGTATACATTGTGAAAGGATTCCCCCGTTGAGTTAATTAACACACCCATCACCTCACGTATTTATCGTTTTTTTTTTTTTGTGGGAACATTTAAGTTCTACTCTCTTAACAAGTTTCGATTACACAACACAGTGTTATCACCTATAGTCTCCACATTATACATTAGATCCTCAGATCATCTTATAACTGAAAGTTTGCACACTTTACCAACCTCTCCCTATTTTCCCCATCCTCCCGCCTCTGTAACCACAGTTCTACTCTGTTACTAGATACTTCTTTTTTAGCTATGCTTAGTGTCTTAGGACAAATCTATTCTTATTGTTATTAGTTTTCAAAAATATCTTGAATTTTTTTCCTCAAATAAACTGAGATTTAAATAGCCAAGTTTCAGTAAAAGTCCTGGGATTTGAGGGAGATGGCATATATAATTTATAGGCTAATTAGTACTAGAAACAAGTAGCTGAATAAATCACTATTTAGGAAATCAAGGACAATAATGGCAATTGGGTATATGCCTGGATTTCTAGTCCGGAATGAGGTATATTACATCCGTTGGTCCAGGTGTGTGTCTGTGTGGTGGGGGTAGGGGCTGGGGGTAGGGAGGTTTAGGTTGTAATAGAGATGGTCATCATGGCACAGTGGAACAAATGGGATCAGATCTGGCGTCTGCCATTTATTGGTTATGTTACTCTGACCAAGTCGTTTAACATCTTTAAGCCTCAACTTCTTCATCTATAAAATGAGGATAATCACATCTGTCTCATAGCATTTTGGTAAGAATTAAATGAGATAATAAAAGTGTCACAGATAATAGGTTCCCAGTAACTCCCAGTCCTCTTCTCTTCTCCTTTCATGAAGCACCAGTCATATATGGTAACAGATGGTTCTCAAATAGCAGGTCACATAGAAGTTTCCAAAGGTATCAGGTAATTGTGGCTCCTTTTCCTTTTTATTCTTGACTGAAAAGGTGTGAAAAGCTCAGTGAATATCAGTCACCAATCGATAAGTACCCAAGATGACTCTGAGTTAGTTCTATTATAGGGCCAAGCGTTCATTGCCATGTGAAAATAGGACTAGGGTTAAGCCTAGTACATTGTTAAGTGCTTCAAAAATACCAGCTAAGATAGTGGATCACAAAGATTCATATTCATTATTCCCACACTTGGATATTTACTCTAAACAACGAGTATCCTATAAAACAACCCAGAGGAAGAAAAAGGTTATGTGCATAAAGATTTTCATAGTAGTGTTAAATAATATAAAAATTATAACTGGCTTAATTTTCCAATAAAAGTAGGGAAGGTTTAGTAAATTATTATATACTCACTTGGTGGAATATGAGACAGTCGTTAAAGCTAGAATTATGCTGCTATGTAGCAGCTTGAAAAACTACTTATGATATTATGCTGACTGATAAAAAGTCCAAATATAACTTACACATATGTTCTGACTATAACTTTGTAAAATTCTTTACACATCTGAACAAGGACAGGAAGGGAACACAAAATAGCAAAGACACTTCAAGTATGGAGGAGATTACTGTTCAATTAATGTTGAAAAGTATTTTCTGGATTTAGCCTGTTTTGGAGCCTTATTGCCCTACCCAGAGCTTGAGTATCAAAAAGTTCCGGGTATCAAAAGTATCAAAAACTTTACCTCAGACTGAGAAACCAGCCCAACCAGTCGTGAGGAGAACAAAGTTGAATGACTTCCTGAAGGGAGAGTGTTTCTGGAAACAGGAAAGGCAGAACAGTTCACAGGGTATTTTCCTCTCATTTCACCTTATCTGTGAAATGGGGATATTCCCTAAGGCTATTTAACTATATTTTATGAGAAAGAACTGATGACTTTGTATGACTTAAGAGGCTGAGGAAAAAGAGATGCAGATTGAGGGGTGGTAGTTCAAACCTGGGTGCCAGATAAGAGGTGCTAGGCAAGACATACGGAGTATTTGAGAGGTTGTATAGTCGCTCATCGTTGCTACACATACCAAGTGATGGCTAAGTGCCTATACATGAGGGAACCCAACAAATACATTTGACAACACTACAGTGGCTTAATGCACTGTTCCTACTGCTTCTCTAATGATCTAAGGTGGCTGAATACAGCAAGTGTCAACTGGAGTGATTGAAATGTGAGAGAAGTACTCCAAGAGTGTCTATAGGGACATGGGAGAATTCATCTTCCCTCAACTAATAGGAGAAAAGAAAGAAATTGTTCTTCCTGCAGTGGCTCCGGAGGGCACTTTGCTGTGCTCCATAAAAATAAAAGTCAGGAATCAGTCTTATTTACTCTAAATTTCTGGGAATAAACGATACATTTTATTAAAACAAAATTTGGAGACTTTTGTATTTTATCTAAGAATGATGATCCAAATCTAGTTAAGTAAAGCTTGATTTACTAGCTGATCTGGATGATATCAGAATAGAAGTTAGTGCAAATTACTGACAAAAAAACACACACTATCTGCTTAATAACATTGAAAATCCAAGTACTAAAATCATAAGACTGCAAAACTATTATTTGGCTAATGGTTGTTTTTTTTTTTTTTTTAAATCTTACTTATGTTCATCAAAACCTTTTAACTAGGGGGGCCAGCCGGGTGGCGCAAGTGGTTAGGTGCGCACACTCTGCTGTGGCGGCCTGGGGTTCGCCAGCTCAGATCCGGGGTGTGCACTGATGCACCGCTTGTTAAGCCATACTGCAGCAGCGTCCCATATAAAGTAGAGGAAGATGGGCACAGATGTTAGCCCAGGGCCAGTCTTCCTCAGCAAAAAAGAGGAGGATTGGCATTGAACGTTAGCTCAGGGCTGGTCTTCCTCACACACACAAAATAAACAAACCTTTTAACTAGTCCACGCTTCTCTCGTGCAATTGACATGCCACCAGTTCAAGTAATCCCTTCCCACATGAGGAATAGAGGCTTCTTTCTGTAAAACCCTCAATAATTCCACGAAGGTCTTTCCCTCACAAATGGCAGGAATCATTTTATCAGCATGGAAACAAAGGCCCAGGGAGCTGAGTTGACTTTCTAAGTTGACTTTCACCTTATCTGTGAAATGGGGATATTCCCTAAGGCTATTTAAGGTCATGGAATCAGAGAACAGGTGTGATGGGCTCCCACCTTCACTCTGCTCACAAGAGAGCAGGAGTGAGCCTGAGAAGGCGCTACCTGTGAAATGCACCTGCTCGCTCCTCCTTCCCGATCTGGGCAGAGCTTCAAGACAGCTGGTCACCATCTGCTAGATGACCAGTGATTTCTTGCTAATGAGATGGAGATAAAGGAGATGAAAGGCTACTTGGTGCTCTAGCATCTCCTACTCAGGTTTGGCTTTTTTGAAGTATGCAAAATTCTAACCCTGGGGTTGAGCACTTCTGCTTCTGCCATGCATGTCTGTTATTCTCCAACTTAATCCAATTAGATTAGGATCCATTCAATTTGGTTCAATCCAATTTGACAAAATCTTACTGACTGTCATATACTGGAGCAGATAAAAGATGAATGCTACTCTTTCTGGTCTTAAAAATTTTTTTTTTTAAAGGGCCTCAGGTACACAAAATTGGATTAACCTAATCCTTGGTCCATGTCGCACTGTCACACTATCATCATTGACCCATGAGTGAACACTGTTTAATTAATTTGCTTAATACTTAACATGCATGCAACCACTGCCTAACCACTGCCTAACTTAAGAACACCACCAATAACCTTTTTCTGACCTTGGGCTACGCCCCTATCTCCTCATCTTGCCTCTCCCATTCCAGAGGTAACTACATTTCTGAATTTTGCACTTCTATTCACTCATCCCCTTTTTGTTCTAGTTTTAATGCACACATTCATATGCCTAAAAATATGTAAAAACTTATATTATTTACTTTTATTGTTTTTGAGTATTCTTTGAGGGAAGAATAAAATGCATTTACAACACATATTTAATGGTGGCTTCTCTATGCCACTCACTGTTCTAGGTGCTGGAGAATAAAGCAGGGAAAACAAACAAACAAAAATTCCTGCCCTCACGGACAAAATAAACGAAAAACCAAGTAACATGTTTATATGCCTGGTAGTAATAAGAGCTATGAATAAAAATAAGGCGAGAGGGTGCGGGGTTGCGGGGGGAGGATGGGGCTCTTGTATAGTTATTAAGAGGTGCAGGAAGGCCTTCTGACTGGAAGGCCAGTTGGACCTGAGGCCAGAGCAGTGGTCTCAAGCAGCTGGCCTGAGCCAGACCCTCAATGTTCCTTTGGCTTTTAAAAAAGATTTTTAATCCCCATTTAGGAAGTAAAATACACTCATCTTTTAAGGTCCAGCTAACTGGGTTCTCATGTGGACTTCTGAAGGCACAGTTTGCTGGAACCATGCACACAGTGTCAGAAGGTCAGCTCTAATATTCCATGTGAGGACACTGAATGTGTCTTTTCTGCTCCCTAATTGTGTCCCCAGCTCCTGGCAGTCTCCATTATAACGGAAACATGGAAGAGATAATTGCTGAAAGAATCAATTAATAAATAGGTAACTCTCATACAGCATTTTCCAGTGTTTTTCAGGTTGCCTGTGAGCTCCTTGAGGACAGGGATTATAGCCCTACGATGGGTATCCTGGGGTGGGGCGCTGGTGCCTGACACCAATAAATAACAGAGGTTTGAGGAGTGAAAGGTTAGCCAGCATGGAAGTAAGCAGCCAGGAAGGAAAACCATCCGAGTTCTTACCTGGGTGGGTGCAGAGGGCTTGCCAGCAACCTGCATACAGAGATTAACCCCATTAAATAAACCACTGTTGAAACTATGAGCTTCTCTGTTCACAGCAAAATTTTCCACAATGAGTTTGTCCCATTAAACCTACCCTATGGGATGCTATGTGAATAAATGTGAAACACGTTTGGGAATCACTGCCTTTTAGAAGTTCATAATATACATTAGAAATACTAAGGTCTTTGAGATATTCTGCAGTTAAAAAATCCAATTTAATTTTTTAGTATCCTCTGCCTCCCTCTTTTTTCAATTTCCTGTTGAACAATTGTTAACATCCTGTGGAATTAGTCTTCTGTGGACCATCATGGGGAAATCATTGGGATTATGGCTAGATACCCATATTAAGGGAAAAATTCTGCAGAACAAAGTCTGCAGGACAGAGGCCTTGTGGAGTTGTGAAAGTTGGGAATGCCATAATGGAAGTTGCCGTCACAGGAAGAATAATGGCCCCCCGAAGATGTCCACGTCCCAATCCCTGGGACCTGTGAATATGTTACCTTCATGGTCCTATGGACTGAATTATGCTCCCCACTAAATTCATATATTGAAGGATTAACCCCCAGTGTGATGGTATTTGGCGATTAGGCCTTTGGGAAACAATTAGGTTTAGATGAGGTCATGTGGGTGGGGCCCTCATGATGAGATTAGTGTCCTTATGAGAAGAAATGCTGGAGAGAGCTCTCTGTCTCTCCTCTCTTTTTCTTTCTCTTCTCTCTCTCTCCCTCTCTCCCTCTCTCTACACCATGTGAGGACACAGCAAGAAGGCAGCCATTGCCAAGCCAGGAGGAGAGCTCTCAAGAGAACCTAACCATGCTGGCACCCTGATCTTGGCCTTCCAGCCTCCAGAACTGTGAGAAAATAAATTTCTGTTGTTTTGCAACCCAGTTTATGATATGTTGTTATAGCAGCCCATGCTGACTAAGACACAACGCATAGGGGAAGTAAGGCTGTAGAAGGAATTCAGTTGCTGATCAGCTGACCTTAAATAGGGAGATTATCCTGGATGAGACCAAAGGAATCACAAGATTCTTTAAATATGGAAGACAGAAGCAGACAAGTGGAAGTCAGAGAGAGATTTGAAGATGCTACACTGCTGCCTCTGCTGACGGTGGAAGGGGCCACAAGCCAAGGGACGCAGGTACCTCTAGAATCTAGAAAGGACAAGGAAACAGATTCTCCTGTAAAGTCTCCGAAAGGAACGCAGCCCTGCCAACACCTTGATTTTAGCCCACTGAGGCCCTTTTAAGACTTCTGATCTCCATAACTATTAGATAATAAATTTGTGCTGTTTTAAGCCACTAAGTTTGTGGTAATTTGCTACAGTAGCAATAGGAAGCTTATGCCATTGCTGAGAAAGGAATTAGTGGTTGTCAGCAAAGGAAGGAAGAAGTTCAGTGATGAATGGTTTGTACAGAAGCCCAGAGTGATGCTTAGCCCTCCACTTCCTCCTATTCTGACTACATCTAGTAGAACTTCCTGAAAGATTTTGATGAAACGAGTTTTCTCAAACTTAAAATATTCTACTGATCATTTCAATTGCAAGATGGAATTGGGGAATGGTTAAGATATTTGTGCTCCAGTAGGCTTCACACCCAAAGGTTGTCAATGAAATTTTGAAAAGAAGACTAAGCATATGAAGCAATTGAAATAATTTTCTTAGAATACTATGTTAATTATCAAGGCAAGTGTGAATTATTGATTCATCCAATCAAAAAGTATTTATTAAGCATCTACTATACGTCCAGTCCCCCGAGAATACAACAGTTCAAAATGTCATAGTAATGCTTTTAGGAAACGTACAGTCTTCAAAACTTTACAAAAATACTCAGGGCCATTAACTTGGAAAAATATCAAATCTTAGGGCTGGAAGCAACTTCAGAGATGAATCAGCCAAAATCCTCTATTTCATAGGTGACAAAAATGAGATCTGAAGAGGTCAATTAAATTGACCTCGTATATACATATATATAAAATTTGTTTTTATAGCCTAGGACAAATAATTTAACCTAGAAGAATACCTTTCCCATAATGTGTAATAAGGTGCTCTTCTAGTTTAGATGATTTGTCCTAGGTTATAAAAGTAACTAATGGTGACAGTAGGCCCAGAGCCTGGGCTTCTCTTGAGATCATGGTGGAAATTTCTTCAACAGTGTCCATTATGGTAAAAATCTTCAGGACCAATCTCTTCGTCCGATTCACAGGAGAGAAAATTCAGTCCCAGAGATGTTAAAGATCTAGCTTAAAGTGGAAATCAGTAGTCCTTTTAGGTTATCTGAAGGATGGAGGACAGAGAAAGCACAGAGAGGATGACCTTCAGAGTCCTGAGATGTCCTTTGCTTTCTCTGGAAGGACAAACAGCAATCGCAGACTCTGGAGGCCTGTGCCTGGATGTTCTTGGGGTAGAAGAATGTGGTGTTGGTGTGTTCCACTACCAAACGTTTAGCTGAGTTCAGCCACTGCTTCTCTCACGCCTGCTTTGCATGTTCCTTGGCTTCTTTCAGCTGTGGCCTCAAGTCCTAGAGCCCCTGCACCTGAGCACCAGTCCACCTCCTGAGCCCATCCTTCTCCCCCCAGAAAGCCAGAAGGGAAGTCCCATGTTCTTCCTAAATCCATATGCCGGCTCTACCACAGAGGACCCACAGTTCATGCTCACAGCACCCCCTCCTCACTCTGAGTCTTCTGCTTTCATGACTAACGTGCAAAATTTGCATTTTGAGGAGTCTTTGGGCACCCAGATCTTGAGAGCTTGATGGGATATCGGACAGGCAGCAGAGAGTGTTGATCAAAGACTGCTCAGATTGTAAGTAGGGTTGCCAGATAGAATACAGAATGCCTAGTTCAATTTGGATTCCAGATAAAAGTATGTCCCCAATATTGCAGTACGCTAAGAAATTAATCATTGTTCATAACTGGGCATCCTGTATTTTTATTTGTTAAATTTGACAACCCTAAATTTGTAAGGGATGGAGGCAAGGTCCTGGTAGGTACCAGAGTCTGCCTTTGTGGGCTGTTTGAATGTGAAGAGGAGAAAAAGAGAAAGAAATAAAAGAAACACAACAGTTCTTTAGAAGCAAAATCCATTAATGGACCTCTCTTTCCCCTTTTGATCCTTTGTGCATGGTGCATGTGCGTGCACACGCGTGTGTGTACACATACATATGAACCCTCGTGTTTTGTTGACAGAAGGATCATGATATTGAGGAAAATTGTTGACAGTGATACTGATTACAGATATTGACAAACGACAGTGAGAAGATTAAAAACGGTAAAAATGTGGTTAGTTTAAAAGTAACGCTAATTACTGCATTTACGTAAACTGCCTGCCATTTATGCCCAACTGCCACACAGCCCAATCACAATTTTGCTTGTTCCCAATCTTTCCGTGTTTCCAGAGATCCATAAAATGTTACTAGAGTCTGAGAAATCACCTAGGCCAACCTTGACATTTACAGATTAAGTAACCAGGACTCAGAAAGCAAGTGACCCACGCAGGCTCCCGCTGCCTAATAATATTAATAATAGAACAACATTTTTTGAGGGCTTACTAAGTGCCAGGCAATTTTCTAAGTGCTCTATTTACACAATCACATTTAATCCTCACAACAACCCTATGATCACCCTCATTATTCAAATGAGGCAAAAGGAGGCAGACAGAATTGTGTAGTTTATCCAAGGTTCAAGGTTATACAGCTAGTAAGCAGAGGCCCCTGCTAACAACCCAGTGAGTTTGGCGATGGACCCACACACTCAGCCATGAAACCCTGCAGCCTCCCAAATAAGATGAATTTATATCACTAAACATGTTCATACATGTAAACTTTCATAGTTTACTGCTCCTGTAGCATGATTTTGTACTTAATAACAAGGTGACTCGAATATAGCTTATAGAAAGCCTGCCGGAGAATGCTGCCATACATGTCAATTTCAGAGTCGGGGCAGTTATCTGCCCAACTCTAAACAAGCCCTACAACACCGGGAGTCTCACTGTGATCAGAGAGTAATTCAGTTTCATTTATTTTTTGAAATATTTTTAAAGAAATACGTAGCACCAAGTCTACTATCGAAGCAAACATTAGCAGTGAGATGGAAAGAGTTGTATGAGTTTACGTTTTAGTAGCTCGTGAAAGAAAAGAAGAAAAAAAAAACGGAGTAAGAGAGAGAAATCAAAACAGAGAAGAAGCCTTCCTTATCCATTGTTAGCCACAAAATAAACCAAGTTCTCTTAGGAAGAGGCCGGCCTCTCGTTAGCATGCTGCCAGCCAGACTTCTGTGCTGTTGCAGCTATACTATAATTATATCTAGGAAGAATAATCACTGTACTTAACATGACATTTACGTAGTTTTACATTCTGCTTGTTTTTCTTCTCTTTCAGGAGATTACCAATCCTTTGCATCTCAGGTGACCAAACCACTTTGTCCATTTCCAGACCCCAGCTTCCCTGTTTATCAGACCTGGAGGATTAAGCAATCCTGTGTCTGCTTTGAGATCGTTTTCCTGAGGCCACCCTTCCAGTGACACAAAAGCTTGTCCAAACTTAAAAAAAAAACAAAAAACGACGTGGCGACTGGAATTCTCAGAAGCTCTAGAGTCTACCTGGGAGACCCCAGGACTCTGCCAGTTCACTAAGACAGGAATTAAGAGCAGTGCAAACATCGTCTTCCCTCTCCTCTGCACTTCAGTTGAAGGAAGGATTCATTTGATAAGTGTGTTTTGCAATTCTACTATCAAGTACCTCACCAAATCCTTTTAGAGACAAACCAGCCCCTCCTCTGCCCCGCACACAAAACTGACAAGGGTGCATTTGAAATGAACGTGGCTTCTTGCAAAACAGATCCGCATCCTCTCTTCTTCAGAAAGGTGGCAGTGTTGCCTTGCGGTTTTGACCAAATTACAAAGCAGTGGCAATGTCTCCAGCAGATTCACAGACCAACCACCTCACCTCACCATGGAAAGGAGAAGAAGGACTTAATCCACTGCCAAACTGGTGCCTGGCAGACTCGCCCCCTCAGAGCTTCAGGGCACTGAGTCTTGTGGCCGCCTAAGCTCTCGAGTTTTCATCTTGTTTCAACAGTACAGAGCCTAAGAACATCTCCAATTGATCCCGCAGACATCTCAAAGCCAGGAGCATCGAAGGGAGTCACAGACCATCCTTACTTTCCAGCATCCACTCGTCTCATTTTTGAAACATCCATCCCAAATGAAACACTGAGTGGTCCCATTTAGAAGGGCTGAGGAAAACCAAGCAAACAATGCCAGCATCCTTCTAACACCTGTCACGTGGAATGCTAATCCATCTGCTAAGTAGGAGTTCTGTCATTTATTGAGCAGTTTGTTACTGCTTTTATAAAACGAATATTGTACACAGAGCTATTGAGGAAGAACTTAAGAAGGCAAGTGTCTCCCTGTCTGCATGTGGAGACTCACACATTGCTACCTTCCTTGGGCGCCTACACCAACCCTTGGCAAGGAGCAGTGAGAATTCCCATCTCTCCCTTCCACTCACCTTCACTCAGCGTCCTTTGAGAAGTTTCTCTATGCGCTACTAAAACAGATATTTGGGGGAAAATTCTCCATTTATAAATATCAGATGGTTTGGGAAAAAATATTTGTGGCACTGGACTTTTTTTTTTCTCCTACAGTGATGTCATTTTAAATACTTGGTGTGCTCCAAATTTGCTATTTTTACTTCCCCCAAGTGACTTTTTTGGGAAATACATTTGTTTGGATTAGCTACATTTTAAATGACCCCAGTATCTAATACACAGCCTCAGGTTCATCTTCTCAGCAATTATAACTGATATCAGGCAGTTCTCAAACTTGAAATCCCTTATTTGTTCATTTTCAAACTTGTTCCTTTTGGATGTACCCCTCTAAAATGTCTATTCACAGCTACAGAGAAAAAAACTAAAATAAAAAGATTGGCCTTTTCACAAACAAAAACCACACTCAGCAACTCAAAGTATTTCAAACGGAAGACATTAAAGGCCCCCCCAAGTCAAATAATTTTTCACTTCCAAAATGTGCTTTTGGGGAACAACGCTAGAGTAGCCACGGCAGGCTTTGAAACATTTATTGGAAAGCCAGTCTAGAGTTGAGAAGTGCAGAAGAGGAAAGTTTAAGAAGGAATGCTAAATGCCTTAGCCCTACCTGATCTGAACTTGCTCCTAATCAGCAAAGAGTGCTCAGACCCCAGGAGTGTCATGTTGAGCCTCACGAGCCGCTGGTCCCTTTGCCAGACGCCCCCTGTTTTCCACCAGGAACAGGCTCCCGGGAGCCCAGCTGACCGCAGCTAACAACCCAGAATTCATCCAACTCTCCGGGAGCTCCCCTGGGCAGGAGTACAGTGGCAGCCAGTGACCGAAACCAGTGTCCCCAGAAAACTGGCGGCTCCCCCCTCGCTGTGCGGGGCTAATTAACTCTTAGCCAGCAGGACCCTCCTCCTCCTCCTCTGAGTTTGGCCAGGAGCAGCGGCATCCCAGGCGTTCTTGGCTGATGTCATCGGCTGCCAGCGATTGCGGAGTATCACCACCACGCCTTTATGAAGGTCCCAAGTTTGCTATCTGATACTTTTTTACTACTGACAGGAGCCCAGCCAATCAGGAGCGGCGAGCGGGGACCGGGGACTTGGAGCGGCCAGGGGAGTCTGGGGAGCGGGGTCTTAACTCTTTGCAGCGGGCTGAGCGGACGCGGAGCGCAGGGGGCGGGAGGCAGGGCCGGGTCGGGCCCCGGCGAGGGGCAGTGACGGAGCCGGGAGGAAGGACAGGGCGGCTGCGGAGCGCCGGGGCTCGCAGGTGGCGCGCGGCGCTGCGGGCGGCGGGCCCGGGCCCGGGCGGGTGGGAGCCGCCGGGGCTTCCCCGGCCGCCGGGCTGCTGCCTGGGAGGCGGGACGCGGCGGGGATCTCCTACCCCCGGGCAGGGCCGGGCGCGCCTGCGGGACCGCTGCGCACGGTGCTTTGCAGATAAGCCGGACCCCTCGGACATACACCAGGCTTCCCACGGACCGGAGTCCCCGCATTCTCTCCGCTTGAGGGGCTCCGGGCACCGGCAGAGACGAGTATACATCTCGCAGCTCCGGTATCAGACTTGGATACCCGTCCGCGGAGAAAATGAAACGCCTTTCATTTTTCTAGGGTGTGCTTTTTATGGGACAAACCTGACAGTGCGTCTGCAGATTCAGCCGAGACACAGTGCTGTCCCTCCGGGGGAAGATACATGAGTTGAACGCCCTTTGGGGCTCTGAATAGGGTGGGATTCGAGGAGGGAGGGTCTCTGGAGCAGGGGGATGTCAGAACTGGGGTTGGGCTTAGCTTGGAAAGGCTAAAAGGCTTTTCCTACTAGTGAGTCCCTCCTTACGGGAAAATCCATTTGGAACCCAACACGGAGTTACCCTGCGTCTAGAATGTGCCAGGTGTTCTAGGCTCATTGATGAATAAAACAAAGATCCTGCTCTCAAGAAGCTT
Source organism: Ceratotherium simum simum (assembly GCF_057802395.1). Taxonomy (NCBI): domain Eukaryota; kingdom Metazoa; phylum Chordata; class Mammalia; order Perissodactyla; family Rhinocerotidae; genus Ceratotherium; species Ceratotherium simum. The sequence continues at coordinate 6,450,552 of NC_141915.1, forward strand.
GCTTAATAGTTAGCCGCACAGAAAATAGAAACCAAACTATAGATGTACATAACTTTGGGTTGAATTTATTTGCGACCTTGTACACACATGGGCCCCCAGGTATGATCTCTTATATGCAGGCCTGCTTATGTCTCAGGAGACCTCTGAACCTTTAAAAGGTCAGTCGGTGACAGGCGAAGACCTGATGTGACAATAGCTCATGGGACAACTACTAATACCCTGAGTTTGACCTCTGCATGAATTCTCTGATCCTTGAGTTCACTCTTTGGATCTGACCAGTTGTTTGTATAAATAAGGTCTTCTGGGATAGACTGTTTAATTCCTCGTGTGTCAGAAAGGAGGCAGAGCAATCCCACCCCCGGTCCTCTAGGGAATAGTGTCCCGGCCTCAGAGGCCTGTTTTCAGGCTGATGAGATGTGCACCAGCGTCTCAGTGATTATGTAACATTCCCATACAGAGTGTATTACTTTCCTAGCCCTGATGTAACAAATTACCACACGGTTAGCAGCTTAAAACAACATAAATGTAATATCTTGCAGTTATGGAGGTCAGAAATCCAAAATGGGTCTCCCTGGGCTGACATCAAGGTGTTATCAGGGCTACCTTCCTTTCTGGAAGATCTAGGGGAGAGTTGTTTCCTTGCCCTTTCCGGCTTCTAGAGGGCGCCCATGATTTTTGTTTCGTGGCCCCTTCCTCCATCTTCCAAGCCAGCAATGACAGGTCAAGTTCTTATCGTGTGATATGGCTCTGCTCTCTCCCCTTCTGCCTTCCTCTTCCACGTTAAAGGACCCTAGTGATTATGTTGGGCCCACCTGGATAAACCCTAGTGTATGGTCAGCTGATTATCAACCACAGTCCCTTTGCCGTGTAATGTAACATATTCACAGATTTCTGGGATGAAGATGCGAACGTGGGAAGAGGGAGCATTATTCTGCCTGCGACGAAGAGCGACCCCCCTTTCTACCAGCATGTTCTTGCCCCCAGTTGAGCCCCAGGCTCCTCATCGTCAATGAAAACATGTCAAGTGGAGGAAGATTTGGGAATGGGGAAACACAGGAGCCTGGAGGAACCCTGACAAGCTTTGAGATGCCTGTAGCAGGGAGGTACTCTGAGTGAAGAGATTGGTGGGATAAGGAATGTTGCTAAATTATCTGAGTAGAGAAAAAACTATTTTGAGTAACATTAAAAAATAAAAAAAGAACCAAACAGATTTTTATCCTGAGGGCTGTGGAGCTGAGAAGAGATACATGGCAACTTGGCAGAGAATTGTTTTTTCGGTGAAAGTTGTGATGAAAACAGCTGGAGCCAACATTGAATGTAAGGGTCTGCATGACCTAGATGAGTCGGACAGGAGTAAATTGTTTTTCCTCTGCAGGCCTGAGAGTGTGTGTGTGTGTGTGTGTGTGTGTGTGTGTAGGGGAGCGTAGTTTCTTTTTTGAGTGAGTTTGGGAAATGCTGGTAACCACAGCCCTCCTCAATTTTCCCATCATAGTGTGGAGCTGCTGACATGTGCCCTCTGGGATTTATACCCCCTAAGGAGTGGAATATCTATGGATATAAATATGCTCATATAGAAGCTCATCCTTCTTCCCTCTATGCAAGGCTTTTTGTGTGAAAAGAAGTGTTGGTGGGATTTGGAGAGGATGTTCCCAAGGGGAACAGGTCTCCCGGGCTGCTATGTTTTGGGAACATCAGGCTAATGTAGCAGTGGCATCCACCAAGCTCTGTCCTATGATTTGCCCACCTCGGCAGCACTTCTCCCATGCCTTCTACCCCAGGACCTTCTCTCCTGAGCCCTAGAGTGAGCCTGTGATATGATGTAGAGGAGAGACATGAGCTTCCAGCATCAGAAAGTTCTTCATTTGAGTCTAAGCTACCCCTGTGACCTGGAGTGAGTTATTCAAGTCCTCTGAGACATTCATCATCTTCATGTAACACGGAGTTAGAAATACTTACTTCCCAGAAGGCTTGGGAAGTTTAGATGAAATAATACATTTGGAGTTCCCAGAACAATTCTTCCTGGTGTGTTGTAGGTCCCTCTCTTTACCCTCCCCCCACCACCAACTATTCTTGAGCAATCTTGGATCCTTCTCCTTTGTTATGGCTTTCCCTTACATTGCCATGAATTATCTATGGCTGTGTAACAAGTTACCACAAATTTAGCAGCTGACAACAACACACACATTTATTATCTCACAGTTTCCATGGGTCAGGATTCTGGGCATGGTTTGGCAGGTCCTTTGCTCCAGATCTCACAAGGCTGCAATCAAGTTGTTGGCTGGGACTGCGGTCTCTTCAGAGGCTCGGCGTCCTCCTCCAAGCTCACTGGTCGTTGGTAGAATTAAGTTCCTGGCAGCTCTAAAACTCATTATGGCTTGCTTCTTCAAGGCCAGCAGGAGAATCTCTTTCAGGGAAGACTCTTTTAAAGGGCTCACCTGACTAGGTCAGACCCACCCAGAATAATCTCTCTTTTGATTAACACAAAGTCGTACTAATTAGGAAACTTAATTATATCTGCAAAACCCCTTTACTTTTGCCATATAACATAACCTCATCATGGCAGTGTCATCTGTCACATTCACTGGCCCCTCCCATGCTGAAAGGGAGAGGATTATACAAGGGTATAACTCAGTGAGGGTCGCTTTAGAATTCTGCCATCCATAACTGTGGTCCTCGGCCTTCAGCCAGGGTGGGAGTGATTGTGTCTGTCGCATGAATCCAGGGCTCAGCTCAGGGCAGTCACCTTGAACTCTGACCCTTTATGGACCTCCTGATGGGCAGCATGAAGTCAGCTGCTGGGTCACAGGGCACGAGGTGGTGAGCAAAGGAAGAGCTCACCTGTGTTGACCTCAGGACCGCCAGTTCTCCTCTTCTTAGCACAATCCCCTCGCCCCACCCAAGGTCATCACTGTCTTCTTGGGTCTCAGCGTCTTCTTCTCCTCAGTGCCTGTTCCTGGTACCACCTCTTGTCTGTTTTATCTTTTTTCTTTCACATATCTGATAAGCAACTTCAGGGAAGCATTTGTTCCCCTTGCATCCATTCATTGAAAATGCATTTTGGAATCTGTGGAAGTCCCGTAGTAGACATACAGTATAGAGACAGGTTTGCAAACTCAAATGTTAGCACCAGGATAAGAGAGAATGTGGTGGGGAGGGGGTTGTATGTAGCAAACCGGACAGCACACGGCTTGTCCAAATGGGGCAGCCACGACCTAGACCTAGTTGACTTAGCCATTTGGGAGGGAATACAGACACGTTGTTCAAACAAACTGCAAATCCAGATTGTAATTTTCAACTATTGGATGTTTAAAGATGTGAGCAACTATTAGTAATTTTTAAAAAAGTTTTAAAACACAGTGTGAGTCAATGAAAGGCAGATCCAGGTTGTGGGACCTGAGCCTTATGCAATTTGTGGATCCTGTAAAAAACAAATGCAAAATTAGAAATATGATGGTTAGTGCAAGGGTGACTATTGAATTAGAATGAGAAATGAAATCACAACTGACTGGAGTGTGGAAGATTCAGTTTCTTTATCGTTAAGATCCTTCAGTCAACTGACCAGAAACGGTAATGCAAAAATGCTTCTGAAATATTGCATCCTGGCTTGGTCTTCCCACCTGGAACTCCCTGGAACTTTCAGCTACTCCCAGCACCCACAAGGCTGGTATAAGTAGGGAGCCCTGAAGCTTAAGCTTCATTAACTTAATGGTAAATCCAGATCTGGAGCCAATAAAACGTCTGCAAGCTTTGTGAGACTCATTCGGCACTGCTTCGCGACCTCTGCTACGAAATCTGTACTCTGATCTCCAAGGGGTTCCATCCAGACTCCAGGAGGGAGGGTGAAATATGTACTACCAAGTTACCTACTTAAGGAATTACCTATTTAGGAATACAGACTCAGCCTATCAATTTGTTTCAATTCCAGAGATATTTATTAAGCACGAACTGTGTTCTAGCACTGTAGAGATTATAAAGATACAGCAGATATGATCCTGGACCTCTAGGTGCTAAGAATAGAGTGGCAGGGCATCCAAACTCCCAACAAACCAGAAATCCCATGTCATTATTACACTGGTAATGTAATGATGTCTCAGATGGAACTCATGTGAGCCACCCTATTAATATAACCTGTTTCCTTTCATGAAAGTGAATATAAAAGGCCTTTTGCCTAATTTATAAACAGAGACTTTAAGTTAAACAAACGTAAAGAAAGTAGTTTCAATTGAGAGTGTCTGCCACAGCTCCCTCTTTCCCTGCCTGCCAGCAATGCTTCTCACCCTTTCCCTCTCTCTTTGTGCTCCTGTATCCTAGCTCCTGCCCAAGAAAAGGGAATACCATTTGATAATTCTGATTTAAAGCCATTGGGTTGGGCAACATTTACTAGAGGGCAGGATCACTGTGTTAAAAAGTCATGTGTCTGTGTGTTGCCTCTTCTTCAACTTCTTCCTTGCTGCTGTTACTTTAAGAGGGTGGGGAGGGGCGTAGATCAGAAACAAAGAATGTGCCTCCCGACAGTGTTGGAGTCAATCAGACCAGTTGTCCCAGCTCTGTTCTTGACTTTAGGTTACATGACACATAAGTATTGCTTAAGCTAGTTTGCATTGAATTTATGCAGTGATAGTATCCTCGGAGTCTGGGGTATATCCAAGAGGCTTCTCACACTGCTGTGACTTGCTCGCCCGTAGAGAATATGGCAGATAGAGGTGGGCGTTGACAGAGCTGGACTCACAGTTGTCATTCGATATTGGATAGGTGCAATTTGCACCGAGCAAATTCTTCAACTCCCCTCTGTTTTTTCTACACTTCGAGGGAACCAGGATGATGAATAATTACCTAATCGCCCAATATATACTTATTAGTCTTTGTATTCCTAGATTCTCTCGAGGATTACACACTGTTGATCCTTTCCTTTCTCTCAAAATTCCTTCCAAATCTGTATGTCTCTATGAAATTTTTCTCTTGTGCTCTAAACCCATATATCCAAATGCCTTCTCCTCTGGAGTTTCCCGAAAGCTCTTTGAAAACAGTAGTTAGAAAACCTAACTTACCACTTGCTCTCACCAAGTTTCCCTACAAACCTACTCCTTTTCCTGCTCTTCTTGTTGAAGGAATGGGAGAAGTACCCACCTAGTTTCTGCCTTGGGAGATGGCCCACAGTCCACACTCCCGCATTCTTTCCATCATCAATTTGTGTCCATTGGCCTCCTAAATACCTCTTGAATCTACCCCTTTAATTTACTCCTAATGCCTCTTCCTTACTTCAAGCCCTCCTCGGTTTTTCCCTGGTTTATTACAAGTGTCTCCTCCTAGTCTTTCCCTGCTCCAATCCGTCTTCCATGTTGTCATCAAAGTGATATTTCTAAATCATAAGCAGAATCACATTTCTTGCTGCCTAAATCCTTCTTTGGCTCCCTAGTGCTGAAGGATAAAGTCCACAGCCCTAAGTATGACACAGACAGCCCCATGTCGTTTGGCCCGTCAACTCCTACTTTATTTCCTGCTCCTTCTTCCCACTTCATTCTCTACATACTAGCAATAACAAATAGTTTAAAAAACAGTGAGGCTTTTCTCTCTCTTTCTTTTTCTCCTAAGATGTTTCTTTTACTTAGAATGCCTTCTTGCTTTCTCTGTCTAGAGACATCCTACTTTTACCTCGAAACCCAAGTCAGACTTCACCTTATTCAGAAAACCTTCCTGGACAGCCCGCGGCCGAGCTCATCACACCCTATTGTTTTGCTACTTTCATATCTTGTATGTCCTTCTGTTATTGCATTTATCAAGGAGTACTATCAATTACTTTTTAACATGAACATCCTTCTACCAGTTTATAGGCTACTGAGGGACAGAAATATTATTTTCATTTATCTATAACCCATTATCTATTTTTCCTGTTAATTCTGTTTTGCTAATTATCTGTATTACTCATAATAAACTGACCTTTGGCATACTTTGTGTTTGAATTATTATGTATAGAATAGTGTTTCTTGTTTGTGATCTTTTCCTCTGCAAATAGATTGGACACTTTTTGAGGGCTTTGGCTACATCTTATAGTCTTTATAGCTACCAAGGCATCTTACATGGCGGCTTCCAAAGAGCAGTTGCAACACGGTTGGTTGGATGATGCCAGGTAGTAGGGACTGTTTTGTTCTGATTCACTCCATTCAGGACCCAGTACAACATTATGCACACTCTCCAGAGATGATGAAACCACTTCTGGTTCATAAAGTGTGATCTGATCTGGGAGTTTGCTTTCTCTTCCAAACCTTTTTTTTTTTTTTCGCAACTAGTCACATTCTGTCTCCTAACTCCTCCCTTTGCTCAGCATGCCTGCCATCTCCCCCGCTCCCCAGAAAACAGAATGGAAGCCTATAAATCCCTGACCTGCTGCAGGTGACCTTACAAATCATGCGTGCCTAGTCTCATTAACCCGAGACGCCTATTATGGCTAAGGAATGGTGAGGCACTACCCCAGTGGGCAGCAGGAATGGGGAGGGATGGGGCAGGGCCAGCGGCACTACTTAGTGGACCACAATCACTCAGGAGCTTTCCAGACTTTGTCTTTACCTCACCCCGTGTTCCCAGGGCCGTGAGTCAGGGAGGAGAACTTTCAGTTCTAGGGGATAAGGTCTAGGAAGGTTATTTCTCTCCCTCTGAAAACAACGTGGCCCACTCAAGGAGTTAGAACAGGTTAAAACTGACATCTGACTATTGAAATTGGCACATTCCAAGTTAGAATGTTGGAAAAGGGAAAATTCCAAATGCTATTAAAACCAGCTATGATAACAGTAAAGAAAATTCATGGTGGGAGCCTTGTTAACCAACAATACCCTCAGCTGTCTCAGGAACCTAGTGTTCAGTAAAAGGAGACTTTTTCTAAAAAAAATCTTTCAGTTTAGCAAATGACCAAGGGATGTTCAGATCCACTGAATGCCCCTACAGGAAAATTCCTTTTTTGCAAGTATGGTTTGAACAGATATGCCAGTTTTACAGAAATTACTCGAGCATCTCTCAGACTTAAACTTATATGATGCTCAGATAGTGGTTGCAAGCCTTAGTATGCCTCTTCTGATAAGATTTTTTTTGATTGACTTTATTTTTTTAGAGCAGTTTTAGGTTCACAGCAAAATTGAGGTGAAGGTACTGATTTCCCATATACCCCCTACCCCTACACGTGCGTTGCCTACCCCATATCAACCTCCTACCATGGGGTACATTTGTTACCAAGATGAACCTACGTTGACACATCATTATCACCCAAAGTCCATAGTTTACATTAGGGTTCAGTCTTGGTGTTGTGCATTCTATGGGTTGGACAAATGTATAATGAGATGGATCCACCATTATAGTGTCATACAGATTAGTTTCACTGCCCTAAAACTCCTCTGTGCTCGGCCTGCCTGTCCCTCCCCACTTAAGATTTTCCTGTTTTCACGCTTCTTTTCCCCAATGTCATACGTACTTTTAACTTTTTAAAGCCCTTTTGTGTGTTTTTTCTCTGTGATCCTCACAGCAATTGTGTGAGGTATTTGAGACACTTTGACAGCTGAAGTATTTGACATAGGAGAGGATCCTGATTTGTTGGAAGTTGTCCCTCTAGGCAGAGGCACAGCTAAGACCACAGCTAAGAGTCTTGGGACTCAAGGCTCCTGTGTGACCACTCTTTTCATGAGCTCATGCAGCCTCTAATTTGGCAGGTGACTCAGAAGCCTGCTCGGGTTTCCCTCTCTGGGGGTAGACATGCCCTGCCTTCGACAGGTGATTTTTTTATTCCCCTGGGTGGTCAGTATTCATGTCAGGGAAAATTTAAACATCTCTACGTTGCTTCCTGGCTCAGGCAAGATTTTCTTACTGTACATTGCCAATTTCTATTTTTCTTCTGGAAAATTCTTTATTATGAACTGACCTTGGTCCTTACCCATTCCATAAAAAAAAGAAAATACAAAAACCAGGATTTTATTACATTATCATTTAAAGCTAAAGAATGGTAACTGTGTGCCTGAAGCTTTTGAGACATGAAACTGGAGTATCTTCCAGTGTGTTTGACAGAAAATTTATTTAAAATGACCAAAGGAGAATACTAGAAGATCCAATAAAATTTACATGTTTGCAGATGGGTTAAGTTTAGAAAGAAGGGTTATTGAAACGTGAAGCTGTTGGTGGTGTAATTCTTCGTCTTGTGTACAGGGGCAGTAGCAGCACAATGGATAGTTATGGCAAAGGATATGGGTTCTGGAGCCACATGCCTGAGTGTAAGTCCTTGGCTCTAACTTTTATTACCTGTGTGACCTTGGGCAAGTTACCTTGACCTCTCTGTTCTGTGTGCCTTGTTTTCCTCATCTGTAAGACTAGGATATCTAGCTCATAAAGTTATGGAGAGGATTCAACAGGTAAATAAGTACATATAAAGCACTCAGGACAGAGATTGGCACAAGGGAAGTTCCCAAAAAAGGAGAATCGTGATGATAACTATGACAGTGGTGGTGATGACAATGATGATGATCATACATATGCATCAACCAACCCATTTACAGGCAAAGCTAAAGGGCAGAGAAGCACCTCATCAGTTTTAAAGTGCTCTACAAATGCAACATATTAGGGTCTGTGAATGGTGATCCTTTGATAACTATTTTCTGTAGCGGAAATGGCCAGAGCAATTCCAAAGCAGTGGGAAAGTTAGCATCCTTTAAACAACTTCTAGTTGCATCAGACCAGCCATCCTTGCCTGCGATCAGTGCCTGGATGTGGTACTGCAGATGGGGGAGCAGTTGCCCGGATGCTGCCGACAGACCCCTGCATTGCGGGTTTGGATTGGCTGGCCTCTGAATTTTTTCTAAAGATTCCACTGGAAATAGAAATGTAGAATGATCCATGCTTAAGTTAATTATAATAATGGAAACCATGATAGTCAATTTTGACATGCTTGGACTTTGGAAGTCTGTTTTTTGAGCCACTTGAAAAGGAAAAAACCTGGCAGACTAATACCTGCTTGGGTAGAGCTTTGTGAAGCTAGAATTAATAATTCTAAAGGTTTTGTGTCCTTTTTTTCGCTGTATTTGGGTTTGCTGATTGGCAGTTTTGAAGATAGACACACCACCACACCTGCCAGAGAATAGAGCCAAGTGTTAAAAGCTGATAGATGCATCTATCATCAAAAAGTTTTCTGAATCTGGACTGCGACAGACATATCTATGTGTCTGTATTTCTATATGCCAACAAGTGTGCAAGAACATTAGCTGACACTGAGTGAATGATTCCTCTGTGCTAGGGATCCGAATGGTTTTATTATCTCATTTAATCCTCACAATTGCTTTGGGAAGTAGGTACAAATTTATTCCCATTTTACAGATAGGAAAACTGAGGTTCAGAGAGAGTACCATCCTTAGACAAGGGCAAGCAGGGCCTCTAGTGTAGATGCCACATCTCGGGGACCTCCTGCACTTTGGAGTGCCTCTTTTGAAATTTTCTGAGTCTTCTTGTGGTGCCTGGCAACTGTGGAGGCCAGCAGTGCTATCTGTGCTGACAGGTGCTCTGAGCCCAAGTCAGAGAGGGTGGGCCCCGCTCCCGGGTCTCTATTTCTCCCATTGGGGTGTTGTTTAACCCTTTAGTCTGTGGTGGGGTTGACCAGATGCCCAAATGAGCTCCAGCACTAAAGCCTAATGGGTTGTCCTGGGGCCTCATGACCAGCCCTGGTTCCAGGAGGGCAGCCTGCTGAGCTGAGGACTTCGCCTGACTGACGTGTTCTTAGGCTGCCAGGATGGTGCTGATGTGCTGATTTCGAGTTACTCAAATTGTTTATGTTGACAGGAGCCCTGCAAAAAATATTTTCCCAAAGCCCCTGCACCTACTAGGGGCAGCCCTGTTAGAGAGATGAAGCAATTTAACCAAAATCATCCAGCTGGTCGGTGGTAGGACTATTATTTGACCTCAGGTGTGTCAGAAGTACTCACATATTTGCTCTTTATCTTTAAGATACTAGGAGTTTGATCCTTATATGTCAATTTTGTGAAAATGATCAATTCTCTCAGCAATATTTGTTGTCTTTTATGTGCAGAATGATCAAACAACCCTCCCAGAATTTTCTTTGGTCTGTGATCACCATCCATGCTAGGCCTACCTCACCTATGAATATGAATTTTAATAGTCTACCCAGATTTATTTATGAGGTATTTGAACTTCCCAGAAGTGAATTAATGGCTTGGGATTAGTATTACACCACCAGCCTTTGGGCTGCTCATCATTAGTGTAGCCTGATGCTTGAAGAGACGTTGATGGATTTTAGAAATAGCCTTACAATTCTTTAGTTGGAAATGATATCACATCTGGGAATACAGCAAAAGCATTTCTGATGTGTGACAAAAGGATCACCAAAGAGAGAGAGAGAAAAAAATCCTACAAACATTCACGACTGTGGAATTTAGAAATTACTGACGTTATTTGTTTATTAAAGATTATAACTCACTTCAACATCACACAGAATGAAACCTCTTTAACCAGATAATAGGCACAGCATGTTCTTTATGATAATGCCAACAATAAAACTAGGAGACTTTACTATTTGTTATTTATCGGGTTGACCGGGCAAATCATTTTTCTACATGCCAGGCTTGGAAAATTCTTTACTTTCTCTCTCCTTCTTATAAATAAGAACATAGAACATAAGAGCATAGAGCTGATAAATTTATCTTAATGCACTTTGTATGTAAAAGCAACATTAGTTGGCATTGGTGCTGAGGTTCCAGAGTTTGCAGCATTGACTGTATACATACGTTCTTATTTTTCATTAGGTTTGGAGAAGCATCTCCTTTAGCTCATGGCAATGGTAGAACATGTTTTTAAAAATTTTTATCAATGTATATCCTAAATCCATTTATTTTTTATCTTTAGCCACCATGCTAATCACACCAACATGTGTTTCTTACTTAGACAATGTAGTAACCACCTAAATATTCTCCCAACTTCTGTTCTTGCCCCTCTAAAGTCCATTCTCTACGTAGAAGCCAGAAGGACCTTTTTAACATAAATCAATTTAAAGTACTCCCTTGCTTAAAACTCTCCAGTGGATTCCCAAGGCCCTTGGAATTAAACCAAACACCTTATGGTGGCTATTCTGGATATCTTCTGGTAGCTTCTCTTTTGTCCTCTGATCTTTCTCCTTCTTCCTCTGTTCTACCCCTCACTCTCGGGGGATGCCGGAGCAGGGGGTTGACCAATATGGCCTGCATTGAGAGGCTCCTTTGTCCTCTGACTTCTGAGTGTATTTGGCTCACAGGAAGCTCTGGGATGGGTTGGAGGGAGGTGTGAGGGTGAGGTCAGGGCATTGTTTCTTGGACTGAAGGCCACAGCTCTTTCCAGATCTTCTCCATTCAGCTCCCTCCCAGTGGGTGCTGGTGACCACTCCCTCCTCTCTCTTCAGCACTGGGAGTGGTCAAGGAGTCCCGCTATTCCTAGCCCTGGGAGTATTTGACTACGCTTTGTGGATTTCCTACCCCACCCACATCTTTGTAAATATTCCTTTTATTAAAATCTCAATTTGCCCAGTTTTCCTGTGCCATCTGCTCCTTGCTGGCCATAAAGTTCCGCAAGTCTGGCACCTGCATACCCCACAACCTCCGTCCAGGCTCCTCTCCTTTACTGTCCTCCCCTCACGCTGGCCCCGTCTCCTTTCTCGTTCGATGCTCGTACCCCAGTCTCATTCTCTGTCCTCTGCCTGGAATATCCTCCCCCAGGTCTTAGCGTGCATGAGCCCCATTCACATACATATCAGTTTTGCAGAAAGAAAGGCCTTCTCTGACCTTCTTACCTTAAGTAGCCCACTCTTCCCAAAGGCTTTCTATTAATTTCTCTGTTTTGTTTTCTTCAAGTCCCTTATAATTAACTGAAATTATCTTATTTAGTTGTCTACTTGGATTTTTTTTGTCTCCACTACTGGAATGTGAGCAGGAATCTTGTCTCTTCTGTGCCACTCTGTAACCCAAGAGCCTAGAACTGCACCTTGCACATAGTAGGTGCTCAATAAATGGCTGCTAAGTGTTTATTGAATAAATCTGGTTGGACTGTCTCATTTTACAGATGAGGAAGCTAAGATCTGTGGAAATGGACCTTGTCCAGGTCATCACACAGAGACCTGAACCAGGGTTTCTGTGACCCCAGGCTGCCTTTCCCAGTTTCTGAGTTTCTATCTCGTTTGTATTCTATCTTTTTTGTAGAAGGGGACCTCTCTTCTTTACTTTCTATTTACTGGATATGTATTTTTAATACAATAAGTAATTTCTTCTAAAGCATGGATTTTCTAACCTGCATTTCCCCAATCTTTCTCTATTCACTCTGTTTTCTTTCATACATCCTACCTCCCATGCCTTTCTGTAGCTACGAACCAATGACAAAAAGTTAATGTTTAGATAATGGCTTGAAAAAATCCATGGAGAGCAATTGGGGAAATCCAGGCTTGGGAGATCTTTGAGGAAGTCAGAGCATCGGTACCACAAATAATAGTAATAATAGTTATTGCTACTTAATTGATGAGTGCTCACTCTGGGCCAAACATAGTATGGGCACTTTACATATAATCCACGTGAATTCTTACATATTCCTCATGGCAATCCTGCGCTCTATATACCTTCCTCTTATTTTAGGGGAAAGAGCTGAAATTCAGGAAGGTTAGGAGGCTGCCTAAGGCTACTGGGAAGGTGGCATAGATTCTGACACGGGTCTCGCTCACCCTAAACCCAGCACACTACCTTCTTCAAATCTAATGAGGCTCCTGGTAAGTCAGGGCAGGGAGCTGTAGGTCACCCAGCCTCCAGTGTGGGACGGAAGTAAGACCCTGATTGGGGTTCAACTAGAGCTGGAAAAATCACATATGGCTGGAGGAATGAAGCTCAAGGAATAGACAGCACAAAAGAGCCAATTTAAGGCTAAGGGGCAGAAATTAGATCTTGGGCACCAAAGTCAGAGACTAGGGTCAAGGCTTATCATAAAGATGGTACTTTCTGGCCCTGTGACATTCTGGCACCTTCCCTGTGCCTTTAAGAGTGTTCTTTGGAAATGACATGGAAAAAAACCACCTGATATTCAAGGAAGGTCTTTTTCTTTCTCTTTCTTTCTTTCTTTCTTTCTTCCTTTCTTCCTTCCTTCCTTCCTTCCTTCCTTTTCTCTCTCTCTCTCTTTCTTTCTCTCTTTCTTTCTTTCTTTCTCTCTCTCTTTCTCTCTCTCCCTCCCTCCCTCCCTCCCTCCTTTTGTCCCTCCCTCCCTTCCTTCTCTTTGACTCAGTGATAAGAGGAGATACTGGCTGGACCCTCTCTAAGGCAGAGATAAGTTGCCCCTGAAACATAATGACTAGCTTTTGAGGCCTAATAAAGCAGCAAGACAGGACAGAGTTAGGGAGAAGCATTCGGAAGTTAGGAGTATCTGGCAAAAAAGGAAAAGGCCAAGCTGAGGGCTTGGGTGGCCTTTGATTGCCAAACAGGAGACTTTAGACCATCAAGTGTAAACTCTTACTTGCAGCCCAAGGTTCAATATTAAATGTATTTCCTTGATGGGAGTCACCTGTAAATGCCTACTCTCTGCCCCAGAAGAGTTTCTCTCCATTTCAGAAAAGGAATGAGGCCAGAAAGAATGGTTAGGCTGCTCCATGAAGGGGGCCAAAGGCAGGTAGAGGTAGCATCTAGCCATGAAATATTAATTTCCATGCTTCAAGCACCCCAAAGAAATTTCTTAATTTATTGCCATGCAGGGGCTGTTATGCAATTGACACTAACAAAAAATACTTCTGCACTTTACTAAGTCTACTTTTGAGCCGCCCAATGTTTTCATCATAATATTTACTTCTGGGTAAATAGGCTAAATTCTCCGATTCTGATACAAAACGGAAAGATCAGAGAATGAAAATAAATAGATGACATGGCTGTTTAAAGATAATGTAAAATGTTTTCTAGCAGCATAAATATTTGATTGTAAAACTTTCAATATGTTGTGTCTATTAACTAGTAATGTACAATATTTAAATAATTCAGCCAGCCAAAGTGGGTCAGGGTCATGGGGGAGGAAAGAGTGAAGGCCCAAGCTGGAGAGATGCCAACTTGCAGTCACAACACAACCCTGAGGCTGGCCCCAGGGTTCCTATCCATTCCGTGTGGAGCTCTTTGGTCAGGACCAAGCCACAGACAAGAGCAGAGGGTTAAATGGAGCACTCGGGGACATTTACGATTTACCTGTCACTTTCCATTGCTAATTTGATTTGCACAGAAGCTTCTACATATTATTTATATTTGGACATTCAAATGTTCAATTCAGTCAGTACTCTTTGGCATGATGCCTTGCTTTTTGTGTTTGGTGGTAGAGGAGGAGGGCGATGTTTCTGGAATACCATCAGGACTAATGTGGAATTACTCTGAAATTCCATCCACCCCACTGATATCCCTGACTCTCTACATGTATAATCTGGCAAAGAGTGTGGGATTTACAGTCAAGAGGCCTGAATTTGGGAGACCTTTTTAGCCACTTGAATTTGGGCAGTTCTCTGGATCTCTCTGGTCCTCACTTTCATGATCTATAAAATGGGACTAATAAGAGGTTCCCTGGCTGTTATACTGGGTGGTTATGAGGATCAAAACCAAAAACGAGATAGAACAATTAAAAGTATAGAAGCCGTCTAAAGGACTGTCCTAATTTAAGGGAGCATTGCATTCATTTCAGAGCGTGCCTCTCTTTGTGTGTGCTCCACCATCTAACACTGAACCGAACACATTTTAAATCTACTTACAAGTTTGTTGATTGAATGAATGAGCATTGTTGGCAGCCTAAGTGGTCCTCTCCTCATTCTGTTCTACAAGAAGTGCACTCAGTCAGAGTATGAACTTCCAAGAGTGAGGAGCCCCAGCTGATCATGACCGCACAGGCCCTTGGTGTTTTCAAGGGACACATCCTGCAATCTCAAGAATCCTCAAATTCCTGAATAGTGTTGCAGAGAAGAAGAGTAAAGCTGTACCGAGAGGCTGGAATGCCGGGTGGCATTCTGCACCCACTCCTGGCCTGGCAACTCTCTTCTCCATGTCAACTTCCCAGGTGATCAAATTCCCAGGAAAAAGGCTAATTTCTAGACATCACAAGCTCTGGAGTGGCTCAGAAACAGTAACCATCAGATACCTTAAATCAACAAATGACAAAGATCTGCCGACTTGTTATTTTAAATAATTGAGAAGAAAGTAATTTCATAAAGTGGTGCTAGTAATGCATTAATTATAACCCACCATGTTCGTTTGCTTGGCCCAGAGAATCCTGGAGACAGCCCTCAGCTACGTCTTCAGGACAGGGTTCCTTCATCCCCCATTGTTTGAACTTTTTCCCCTTGTTTTATGCAGTAGTATAAAGCCGTTCATGTTGAGAGGCCTGTATCTAACTAGTTTTAACAGTTCATATATTCTCTTGGTCTGAATTCAGAACTGAGTTTATCATGCTCTGTTAACCCTTTTTTCCTCCACTACCTCACTCGGTAAATATTCAGAGTGCCTACTATGTGCAAAATAGGAGACATGCTACCTACTGTGGGAGGTAAAGTGCAAGACATTAATTCCTACCTTTAAAGTCCTTACCATCCTTTTTGGGGGTGGGGGAGGTGAAAGGCATGTGTGCAACGTAGTATAAATTTGAATGTAGGCACCCTGTTGGTATTGTTTGTTGATACAATCTGTACAGTGCTGAGCATATCGTAGGTAATAGGAAATATTTATTGAATGAATGAACGTATGAAACACCTACTGTATTTTATTGATCCTAAGATGCACATTTTTCCATCTTTTACTATCACCGAAAAAATAATGCCTCTTAAAAATCATGTTACTGCAATAAACAATAAACAAAAAATTAAAAAAAAAAAATCAATGGAATGCCACACTGTAACTGGCAGGTTTTTTCTTTCTTAGAAGTATGTAAAATAATGCTTTATCTTATAATCAACACTTAAATTTGATGATATATGGTAAATAATGATACACGAGAGGATTTATTTAAGTATTAGAACACAGCACCTAATTCCTTGGGCATCAGAAGAGGAAAGATTTTTGTGGACCAAACTAGATTACATTTGAAGAGAGGAAAGTAAGGTATCGTTGGGGCTGGGGATGGAAACAGGGAAGGCCGGCATGGAAATAGGTGGAAGGAGACACAGAGACAGAAGTGATTAAAATATGTTTCAGTGCCATTGAAAAGGTAGATCTTCCTGGAACGGAGAGTTCATACTGAGAGGGTACAGCATAAACCTGTAAATAAAGGTGAGATCATGGCAGACTTCAGAGGGCTTTGAATAGCAAACTGGAAAGTTTGGATTTCATCTTGTATATCAATTTTGAGCCAAAGAGTGAGATACTAAAAATAGAGTTCTGAGAGGATTAACCTGTGCAGGGTGGATCGAAGTGTGTAAAACTAGAGACAGGGAGAGCAGTTAGGGGATTAGTTTTGTAATCCAGCAGAAATGCAGTGAGAGACTGTACTGGGGTTGTAGAAATGATAATGGAGAGCAAAAGTGAGATATGAGAGAGATTTCAAAGGAATTGGTCAATGATGTCTCTTAGGTTTTACATAACCATCATTTATTTAACTCTTTCTATGTGCCAGACAGCATTGTACTAAATACTTTAAGCATCGTCTCACTTTGTATTCAAAAAAGACTGACTCTTATTATTTTCTCCATTATTTTCTTATTATCTCTTATTATTTTCTCCATTTTATAGCTGAAGAAACAGTATGTTAGTATTACTATCCCTGTATTTTTTTGTTTTCTTCTGCAAGTTACATTTTTGTATATCACTTTAAAAAAATTTTAATGTTGTTTTGTTTTAGGTATTTATCTAATAAAAAACACAATCTAGATTTTCAATCTGATTCAATTCCAGAGTCTTTGTCTTTTAATGGGGGAAGTTTAATCCATTAACATTTATTGTGATAAATTATTTGTTAGCATTACTTCTCTCATCTTGTTTTGCTTTCTACTTTTCTATGCTTCCATCATAGTTTTTAATTTTCTCTACTTTTCTTTCCTATAGTCATTTTCAAATTCTATATCTTAGTCTTTTATCATTACCTTATCTCTTTAAAAGAGAGCTGAACATGTATTTTTCTATTAATACCCTTGGCTTTCACTTACATGTTTCCTCTGTTAGGAACAATCTTCCCCTTCTCATCACCTAGGCATTCTCCAGAACTTAGTTAAGCAGCACTTCTTCTGGGAACTCCTCTCTGATTCTTTCAAACTAGAGTATAATTTACCTTCTGCCATTCTCCCCCTTCTAGTTTTTGTTGAAATGATCAAGAATATTAAATCCTGAAGAAAATAATCAGACAAATAATTTATTTTTTCATCATATAGTATCTTTGGCAAGAATTATTTTTACATTTGTGCTCAGTTTCAAAATCATTTTAACAAAAAAATATGAAACTTAACTCTAGTCTAACTATTACTGTTCTCATTACTCACCAGCATTTAACTCTAGTCTAACTATTACTGTTCTCATTACTCACCAGCATTTATTTCTACTTTGCCTTCTTCAATGTTACATTATGTCTTTTGATTTTATTTACTTATTTGTTTTTGTGAAATCACTTTCTCTGATCTATCTTGCAAGAATGGGTGTACTGGTGTAGTTTTAAAGTCTGCCTGCTGAAGAACATTTCCCTTTGTCACAATATTTTCTCATCTAAAATCTATGGACTTGACTTCTTCTGGCTTTAATGTTGCAAAGGGGAAGTTTGATGTAGAATTAACTTTTTACTTTTGTGGGTAATTTTTAAAAAGTGCCTGGATGCATATGAGATTACCCGCCCCCCCCCAAATATCTGAATTAAAAAAAAACACAGACAAGATATGTCTTAATGTGAGTCTCAGCTCACTCATTAGTTGTGATACTTGGTGAAAAGACTCATGTAATTTTTTAGTTCAGGAATGATTTTTGTTTAATTCTTTGAGTATTAATTCTTTGAATACTCTGATTTCTCTTTCTGGAATTCTTGTTCCATATAAATACTAGACATTCTGGATGATTCCTCCCACGTTTTTCATCTTTTTAATACTTTATCATGTTTATCTCTTATACTCCAAGTTATGGGGAAACTTTTGAACTTGTACTGTAATTAAATTACTTAGGTTTTATATAGAATCAATGTGCTATGTACTACATTTATTGCATTTTTAAATGTATCTGTCATTTTTTAATTGCTAATAAATATTTTCTGATGTCAGATTGCTTCCTTTTCAAGACCAGCTTCATAAATGTAAAATCCTCCTGAGAAGCATTGAAAATACATCTTAGAGATTAGGTTGCTTCTGACGATTTCAATAATTGTTATTGAAATGGATGGGTGTTTCCTTTGATTCATCAAATCAATTCCCTTTTTGGAGATTGTTGGACATTTTCATATAGCCTAGTTTTTTTTGGAGATTGTTGGACATTTTCATATAGCCTAGTTTTTTTTTTTTTGTGAGGAGGACTAACCCTGAGCTAACATCTGATGCCAATCCTCCCCTTTTTTCTTGAGGAAGATTGGCCCTGAGCTAACAACCGTGGCCATATTCCTCTACTTTATATGGGACGCCGCCACAGCATGGCTCGACAAGCGATGCGTTGGTGCGCGCCAGGGATCCAAACCTGCGAACCCTGGGCCGCCGCAGCACGCGCACTTAACTGCTTGCACCACAGGGCCAACCCCGACATTTTCATATAGCTACTTCCCTCCCCTCATGATCATTTGTACAGATGATTTGTCCAGTACTGAGAGTTGAGATGGGTTCTATCAAGGATTTTGTGCATTGGTACTAAAATATTTCAGGTCCAGATGAAGGGAAAAGGGAAAGTTTTTGATTTATAGATATTTATAAATATCTATATTTATTTTGCTAGATTAGAGATTCAGTAGCTTGTAGGGAGTAAGGAGGGACTACAAACCAGAGGCAACTATGACAAGAAGGAATCTGGCCAGGACCACACAGCATCACTATGCCTTCCCATTATTTACAGGTGTGCTGGAGCCAACTCACACTAGCTAGTGAGATTTGATTGTTTGAATCTCTTCCAAACTCCGTGTCCAGTGACACCACAGTGCTAACTTGAAATAGATGGTGGTGGGAATATTTACACCGTAGAAATTGGCAAACACCATAAATCATGGCTTCCCCCTCCCTGACAGATGGTTGTTAAAAATTTACCAGCATATAACTGCTCTTAGAAAACACACTAGTTTTTCATTTTTCTGAGTCCAATGTCTAAATCTGCCTTGAGAAAATTTGTGCTGAAAATAAATCTTGATTTTGATGGTTTTACACATCTCCCTGTTATGGGCTGAATTGTATCCTCTCAAAATTCATATGTTGAAGCCTTAGCCCTCGGTACTTCAGAATGTGATTGTCTTTGGAGAGAGGGTCTTCGAAGAGGTGATTAAGTTAAAATGGGGTTGTTATAGTGGGCCCTAATCCAATCTGACCGGAGTCCTTATGAGAATAGGAGGCTAGGACACACAGAGAGACACCAGGAATGCACACACACAAAGGGAAGACCGTGTGAAGACACAAGGAGAGGATGGCCATCTACAAGCCAAGGAGAGAGGCCTCAGAAGAAACCAACCCTGTCGACACCTTGATCTTTGGATTTCTAGCCTCTAGAACTGTGAGAAAATAAATTTCTGTTGTTTAAGCCACCCAGCCTATGGCATTGTGTTATGACAGCCAGAGAAACTAATATACTTCCTCTGGTGATCGTGTACCGTCTCACATTCCATCTTTCCTTTTCTCTACCAGAATGTCAATCAAGGCCTTTTCTAATTCCTTATAGAATAGCATAGAATCATGAAACGAAGCTGCTTCCTACTTGTCAGCTTACATGTTTAAAGATTCTAGGTGGTGTTAACGATTCTAGGGTAAAGGGTCAGGTCAGTCCTCTTTTATAGTGTAAAACCATCTTTAATTCCAAAGACATGCCCAACTGACTCAGCTTCTCCTCCTATTCCTTCCTAATTACATCACATTTATGTCACTAAGCAAAAAAGACCGTTGAGTGATGCTACTTCATTTTCTCATCAAGAACTATAATTCAGGCCTCTTGATTATGTTTAGACAGTGGGCAAACAATTGATTTTTAAATGACTGATGAATTTTGATTATATAAAAACATTTGTACTAAAAGACTCTTTAATATGACTAAATAAATATTTGTCTCACCAACTTATACTTGGTTTAGTTCGTAATCATGGAGATTTTCTGAAGTCACATGCTGTCTGAGATGAGAAGGCAGGGTGATTCATAATACTGGACTCCTTCAAATACATGCATGGTAGAATAATATATAGGAAATGTATTCCTTTAACAAATGCTTACCAAAGAAGCCCTATTGTCTGCTAGGCACTGAGGACACAAAGATGAATGAGATACAGTCTCTGTCCTCAAGCAGTTACAAGGCATAGAAACAATCTCTTACAATATAGCAGGTTCCAACAGTAACTCCAATAGTAACAATCTCTTACAACATAGCAGGTTCTGATAGCAACTCTATCAATAGTAACTCCAAGCTGTGTAACTCCAAGCTTGGAGAAGTCATTTAACTTCCCTGAGTCTCAATTTTCTTATCCTGAGTTATTCCTTATTATCAAATAAGATCAAGTAAGTGAGAGTTAAGGACTTTGTTAATGCTAAACTCTAGTCTTCTCAGATCTCATCTTAAACACAGAAACATGAGTGCTCGTTGGTTTGGCTCTTCCGGCCAGAATGATCCTCCTGTTTGCAGTGGACAGTTTTGGTCAGCCTTGGTCCGAGTGCAGCCTGTGCACTCGGAGAAGGATGTTCTAGGGTTGCTTCACTTCCTGCTTCCTCTTCTCCTCACATTCCCTGCCCAGCTGTGTCACAGCTTCTGTCATTGGCATCTAATTGTGGGACAGAAGAGCATGGGTTTTGAGTCTGAGGGGCAGGGAGGGTATATCTTGTATTTCTTTGCATGACAATTTATTGATTTCTCTTCCATCTACCGCAGATGTTTGGAATAAAGAAAAGAGACCCATTGGTAAATCACTAAGTCAATAAATTTAATCAATAAATCACCCAACAGAAGCCAGCTTCACCCACAAGGACTGGAAGAGGAGGGTCCCTTCACTCTCAACAAGACCACTCATTTGCATTCATCGAATCTTTTCTATATGCCGGGTATTTCTGTGAGTTCTCACAGTAATTGAATTTTGCAGTTGAGCAAAAGCCAAGAGAGGTTAAATAATGTGTCCAAAATCACTTGGGTCTGCCTGACTCCAAGCTTCAGCTCCGTTCACTCGACCCAAATTGCCTTATTGTTGAATCCAAGCTCCTCACTAATTTTCAGAAGTAGGGTATTCATGGAAACCCAGTTTCTGGGCCTAGAACAGAGCATTGCCCACCCACCATTTCCTGCCCCTTGTATTTGGAGTCCATACTATGAATCATATGCAAACATCTCTATCTCAATGCCTGGATATTCTTGATCTGGAGCAGTCCAACACTAGGATCAGGGAGGAGGGTTAATATTGAAAAGAGATGAAGTTAAGGGCTCTAGATTCTGAATCCCACTTCTCTACTAATTGGCCTTGTGACCTTGGCTAGGACACTTCACAACCAGATCTTAGTTTCCTAAGACATGTGTCTGAAATGAGGAAGGTTGAGTTGGGTTTCATGTCCGAGAATGACGGAGACTCAGCCAGAGCCCAGGTGTCCTATTTCCACCCAGCGTGCTTTCACTCACAGCTGTGTGGATTGTACACAGCCTGTCTGCTGGTGGGCAAGAGGGAGATCGGGCTGGCACACTTCGTAGTTCCCTTTCGCCCGTTTGTTGGCAACTCCTCAGAGAATAAAAACGCCTTTTCGTGTAACTCTAATCAAAACACACTTTGAAAGGGGTGCCTGTTGCCAAAAATTTATATTTATCCCAAGAAAAATTAGAAACTATTTTTGGATTATCTGCACATGACTCGCCTGCCTTACTGCAGATAAACAGGAATGACTTGCATGCAAACCTCTGTGCTGCTCAGAACACGCGGCACGCTCCCCCTCCCACCATTCCGCCCCTGGAAACGGAGGTTCTGTTCGGCTGCTCCTCCCTGGCAGCTCCAAGTTGTGATAAGATTAAGGGTGTGGGACGCAGGCAGATCTGGGTCTGAAATCTGGCTCCACTACTTCCCAGCTCTGTAGCTTTGAGCAAGTTGTTTAACCTCTCTGAGCCTCAGTTTGCTCATATGTAAAGTGGGGATAAGTAACACCTAATTTCAAGGTGGTTGTGGAGATTAACCAGAATAATGCCTTGTTGTATGCTGGGTGCTCAATGACTGCCCTGTCCCTTCTCTTCCCAGATCTGTATTTGGCTGTGAAAGAAGATGTCTTAATCTACGCTTAAGGAGATGACTGAGAAATTAGGGGAAAATGCACACATTTACCTTAATCCTCCGTGTGTTTTGGCCAGAAAGACCTAACTCCAGAGAGGGAAGCAGCTACGGACAGGCTCTAAAGCAGGAGACAAATTCAAATGGCCCTGGGGCCAGGCATATACCATAGATGGAGCGAGCAGACAGGAAGTGATGGGAAATGCAGCTCAGTGGGAATGCATGGGGGAGCCACAGGCATTCAGAGTTTAAAATTTCACAGCGACGTGCCAGCCCAGCATCCATGTGGGGAGGCTGAATGCGGCTTGGAGCTCCAGTTTGTAAATCCTACTGCCGAGGAACATGTTGCTCCATTCCTTCAAAAGCTGCCTCACGACAAACCCCCTCCCCTGGAAAGCTGTTCTTCCTTTCTTTACTCATGCCTCCTGGCCTTTTCTAGCACAGCCATCCATCACAAGCACTTGCTGAGCACCTGTTTTGCACAAAACATTGTGGGAGAGACAGAAATAAAAAATATACCAGAGTGGATGCAGCCATCCAAATTTAAAGCAAAGCATCCAGAAATGAGAATAGCGTTTCAAGCCATGGAGATATAGAGTAAAGAAATGGCTTCTGACTGGGATTATGGGGAGGGGGCTGGCGCAGGAGACAGGAATGCTTAACGGTGGAGGTGTCATAAGAGCCCTAAGGGATTTTGACAGGCGGCACGCAGGGAGATGGGTTCATCCCACCATAAGTCCTCGGTCACGGACTCTGCTTGTCTCTCATGTGTGTTTATTCTCTCTTGAAGCTCCTTGGAGGTGGAGACTGTATCCTCTGGTTTTCCTGTTTCCTTGACATTCCATAATGCCTATCTTTGTTTCTTGCTATTTAAGAATCTTTTTCTGGTCATTGAGAAAATGAGAGGCCAGATTCCTCTGTCAGTGAGAAGCAAACAGTCTGAGGCGTCTGGGGAACACAGATAAAGTTAGTGAGATTGGTGTTGGGTCTGAATGAGCCTGTGGGCTTCTGGGACCCTGGCTGACAGATGATGTCTCGCTCCTGATAATGGCGTGTCAGGACTTCCTCCTCAGCTGAAAGGAGAAAAATGGCAGGCATACCAGTCCCTAATTGTCCCTAATCACAGATGCTTAGAGACAACCAAGAAGGAAGACCTCACACGTTACAGATCTTACCAGGAAGCAGTGGGTTGGATTATCAGCAGCTGAAAGATAAAAAGTGTCAATTTAGCTGTAGGAGGATGGACCCAGGCTGATTTGGCCAAACCAGTGAAACAGGGTCTCATCCCTTTCCAGAGACTTCCAGCCTTGTCGTGACAAGTCACGATGCTAATCACTTCAGCCTGTTTAGGGGCTTAAGTGAAGGTGAAGATGAAACAGAGGGACGAAGAATAACATTTCCCAAACACCTGTCATTTGCTAGGCACTAAACTAAGTTCTTTACCCAGATTAGCTCATTTGCTCCCCACAGCGACCCTGGATTAAATGGATGATGGACATTGTTGTTCTCACTTTACGTTGGAGGAAAACTGAGCTGCAAAAGCTGCATACCTTGCCCAGGATCACACTTTGAGTAAGTTGTGGGACTGAGCTGCAAACTCTGGTTTACCTACCATATCAGCTTTCTGTACTACCCATTGTCTCCCTGTCCTCGCTCGGGCTCCTCGGGAGGCAGACTCTGACACTGTTAGGTTTGGGTGTAGGAGTTACTGGCAACGGCCTGGGAATAATTCCTACAAGAGAGTGAGGAAAGCAGGCACCACTGAACAAGGGGAGAAGTTAAACTGTGATGTGATTGGATAGAAGCCTCAGCAGATCCCAGCCAAACCGGGCAGAGAGTGAGGCAAGCCTTGCTTGGGGCAAAATTTAAGGGACACCAGAAAACTCTGCACTCAAGATACATAATAGTTTAATGCAATATTTAAAGAATTTTTAAATAATGTAAAAAAATCTATGATGAACAAATTATTAAAATTTTAAATAAAGTCAAAATCCAATCCTGCATGACTTACCTCACTCTCCTTACCCTAATCCTGGCCCTGTGGAAGACAGTCTTTAAATTTTGATGCTGTATCATGGATTTTTTTTTGCATTGTTAAAAAAATTGCATTAAAATTTTATCCATCTTGATGACTGAGATCTTTGGTGCCCCCTTAAATGTTGTACCTGAGACAGACAAGCACCTCTCTCTGCTCACCCTAGTCCTGGCCCTGAATCCCAGGGAATCTGGAGCTGGGATTGTCCTTCAGAGTTGTCCTGCCTTGAGGCAATGAGGCTGGGCCTTTTTATCCCCTATCCCTGAGGACCAGTTATTAGGTATCTGTGTCGCTGGGGAGAAGATATCATCCTGGCTAATACTCTTTGGCTGAGAGCAAATCTCTGAGTGGGATTCAGCTGAGAGCTACCAGCCCCCAACACTCCCAGCAGCTGGGGCTCTGGGTGTCACATTACTGTATCCACTATACTCTGCAAGGCAACTGACCTCAAATCCAGGGCTTTTCCTATTGTGTCCTCCGAACTAGAGGCAAAGCTCGTGATTAGATTAGAACTCTTAGGGAAGGAACGTTATTTAGAGTATATTGTCCCCAAAATTTTCCAATACAGTATGATTTTGTCAAGTTAGTTGTTTAGAGTTGGAAATATTTCTACATCTATTCAAGAAGATATTGAATGCTGCTATTTCCCTCTGCAAAAATCACCACTACTAATGCTAGAATATCTACCCCACAGAGTTTATTGGCTTAGCTAAAACTTCTAGTTTTGGATGGCAATGAGATCAGAAGTGTCTGAATCCATTCAGCATCTACCTCCAACCCCACCATGCACATCCTCACTGATAACTCACTCTATTTCACTTGATTTTCTCCATGTTCTCTCAGAGTAGGTTTCCAAGTTCAGACATGCTCATCTTGCTATGTCCTGCCTGGGACTCCACCAGCTTAGAACAAAAACGTGGAGTTGAACTGGTCAGAAACAGGCCAAGTATGCTCTCAGCAGGAGGTGTGGCCAGTGGAATGGAGAAGTCCTTGGCTGGGTCATTGGAGATTGCCTCTCCAGAAGTGTCGGATCCCATGGAGACAGGATACCAGGTCACATAGGTCAGGAGATTTAGGTAGGGGTCATACTTGGGTGAGGGGTGACTGGCTGAGCTGGGCATTCAGAAATGCTTTATCAAGAGCCCATGGTGTGAGCAGAGGGGTGGAAAGTACAGAGCACGGATGTGGGTGGCTGGTGATGGGGTTCAGGGCAGGCTGCCCCAAGATGTACCACTCTGGTATGCAGATTATTTTGAGCTGAAGACAATAAATGCTCAGAAGACTCAGGAAGAACTTTCGACCTTCCCCTAAACTGCCTAAAAGAATTTGGAAGGCCTGTTCCAGGAAGGAACCAGTACCATATGATAGCTGTAGTATAATGTTAAAATAGGTGTGATAAGAAAGGCACCCACAAACCCATCTTATGGAAATTCTGTCTCTTGGGCTGGGCCACATTCTCTATACGTGGCCCAGTAAATAGTCGTCTAACAAACATTTGCGTTTCCATCTCCATGTAAATTCTCTTCCTCCCCTCTGAAATCCCAAACCACTACTTGCAACATCCTCCTTGTCTTTAGCTGAAGAGACTTACTCTAGCAGCTTAATCAGATGGCCGAGTTGCTCAGTTTTTCCTGAGTTTCTCCCATGTGTACAAGTTATTATTTGATTTTCTCCTGCTAACCTGCCCTTTTAATTATTTGACCAGCCATAAGAACCTTAAGGGAAACAAAGGGGGGTGGGGATTCTCCCTTTTCCCCCAACAGTGGGCTCTGAATGGGATTTGGGACAGGAGTTTCATGCTGTCTTAGTCTGTTTGGGCTGCTATAATAGAATATCATAGACTGGATGGATTATAAACAGCAGGAATTTATTTCTCACTTGAATTTCTTCTGGAGGCTGGAAGTCCGAGATGGAGGCACCGGCAGATTCAGTGCCTGGTGAGAGCCCGCTCCCTGGTTCATGGACTGAGTCTTCTCACTGTGTCCTCACATGAGGGATGGGGTGAGGGAGCTCTGTGGGGTCTCTTTTATAAGGGTGCTAATCCCATTGATAAGGGCTCCACCATCATGACCTAATCACCTCCCAAAGGCCTTACCTCCGAATAGCATCACATTGGGGCTTAAGTTTCAACACATGAATTTTGAGGGGATACAGTCAGTCTACATAGAGCATGTGGTCAGGAGAGGTCAGCTTTCCCAATTCCTCAGCTGCACCTGTCATCACCTTGTTGTTAAGGTACAGACGCTGGAGCCTGGCTGCTGGGTTTGAATCCCAGTTTCTCTACCAGCTAGCTGTGTTCACTTTGGGCAAGTTCCCTAACACTCTAGGCTTCACTTCTTCAGAGAGGGTAATATGTGGGCCGTATGGATCATTGTAATGATTAAAACAATTGATATGTGTGAAGAACTTAGAACAGTTCTTGCCACAAAGGAAGTGCTGGTATTTTTCCAGACATCTGACCCTCTCTCCCTTTTCCTCTCCTCTTCTCTTTTACCCCCTTCCTTTTCTTTCTTTCTCTCCTCTTTCCCTTTCCCTTAGCTGATTCTCATGTGATTCTGACAGACATATTTTATTATTTAAAATGTGGTGTCCTTTGTGCTTAATTTAAAGTCAGGTAAGGGAAAGGCCCATATTCTTCTCTTTCAATTGTTTCTTTTTGGTAGTTTATGGTCCAAGTGAGATTTTCCCAGGGCCCATGGCTCCAAATAGAAAACCTGTTTCCCACCCTTGACCTCGTTTTCATTACCTCATCATTAAGCCTCTATTAGCTTTTTCTGGACCCTAAAGTTGCCTAGATTAGACCTAATGTGGCGTGGCCAAGTACACCAGGACCCTCTCGGACCATAATAAAGGTTTCTCCATTTCATGAGAAATCTTGAATTCATTCTGAGATGACTTCAGGAGGGTACAGAGATGTTCTTTTTTTAAAAAGTTATTTTTGCCTGTGGAACACACCATTTCCACAAATAATGAGCCTCATCCAAACGCCGCTCTATGCAGGCGAGCTCACAGCCTGCGAGACAGTAACTCTTTCCTCTCCCACTTCTTCACTCTTTTTGGGGCTTATCAACATGGAGGAGAAACTTTATCAGTTCCTGAGAGTAAGCTCAGAGATATGCAAATGTAAAACATGCCGGTCAGCATTGCAAAATTAAGACGGAGTAAAACCCCGGGAAGGAATTCAGCGGATAGTTTTTAGAATCTGGTTGCTGTTGAGGGTGGGGATCTGCGATCGGTGGAGAGCCATGTAAAGAAGCAGAAGCAAAAACAACGCGTGAAAAGTGGTGTGAGATTCAGGTAAGCCTGAGACTGGAAGTTGTTGTCTTTCTACGAGACGGCCGAAGCATGAAACAGCCTCCATCAAACGGAGGACACTGTTTGTTACTCAGGAGCCGAATGAGGCACATTTACAGAATATAGTTGCAGCTTTAGAATTTGTCCAGAGAAAACTGAAATGGGTGGATCAAAATTCAATGAATCAGGATTGTTTATTTTAAAGCCTAAACATTCAGCCATTTCAGGCATTGCAATCAATATTAGCCCTGAGTTAAGGAAATGACTAATTGCACAGGGAACAGAAGTGGATCTGTGGATAATGCAAAATTGGCAATGAAAGGAGAGGCTCCATCCGTCCGTCTGTCCACCTATCCACACATCCTCTGGGAACTCACTGGAATGTGCTAGTTGGGGTACTAGGTGATACGTACGTGAAAAGTCAGTTCGAGCCTCAGAGAATTCACAGACAAGTGGAAAGAAAAACATACAAGCAAATAATTACAACACGATATGATGAAATAAAGTGCAGGCAGCACATCCTAGCCAAAGAAAGCCTATATCTGCTTAGAAGAGTCAGAAAGTTTTACAGAGGAGACAGGTCTTGTTCTGGAATATTAAGGCCAAGCAGTTTACCAGGTAGACAACGCTGCTGTCTTTACCTGGAAGGCCTCCTCTTCTTGTCCCCTAGCAGATACGGAGGCAGGAGACAACCTTGTGTGCTTGGCCTTGGGGGATCTGCATTGGGGAAGTATAAAATGTCAGGGCAGCAGTTTGAAGGACCACAGACCTCTTTGAGAATCTGATGAGTGTCCTGCTCCCAGTGCAAGTCCACAAATACACACAACTTGATACACAATTTCAGGAGGTTTCTAAATCTATTCATGTGCATCAGATTGTGTGCCTCTAGGCTTAGGGGTGAGGAGGAGGCAGAAAAGAACAAGATGGAGACAATTTCCTGTTAATTATATCAATCATCTGCCTATTGAAGAGAGCGTGGAATATGTGGAATCTAAAAACAAAAAAGTTGAATTCGGAAACAGAGAGGAGAAAAGTAGTTGCCAGGGGCTGGGGGGTCGGGGGAATAGGGAGAGGTTGGAAAGAGAGTACAAACTTTCAGTCATAGGATGAATAAGGTCTGAGATCTAATGTATAACATGGAGACTAGAGTTGATAACTGTGCTGTATAATGAAATCTGCTAAGAGAATAGAACTGAAATGTTCTCATCAAAAAAAAGAGAAAATGAGATGATGGATGTGTTAAATAACTGGATGGGGGAATCCCTTCACAACGTATACATATATCAAATTATCACATTGTGCATTTTAAATATCTTACAATTTTATCTGTCAATTATACTTCAATAAAGATGGAAAAAAATTTGAACCCTCCCCCGCAACGCAGTGCCGCATTATTGAAATTTGTTGTAGATAATGGTTTCAGTTTATGGTTTCATGGCCCACGTGTATTTCCTTCCATAGTGTATAAATAATGGACACAGTCATTCTCAAATAAGTCCTTTATTTTCATCATTATATATTTTAGTGTGAAAGAACCCCTTTAAGTATCATGTATCAAAATGGAAAGAGACACTTAAAGCTGAAAAACTAACAATGTTTTCAGTCAAGATCTCAGAACCTAGAGCAGGCAGCCAGGGAGGCAGCTCCCATGTAGAATGGGGTCTGAATACAGCCTGATCCTGTTGCGGACACCTGTTCTGGAAACATTTGTTGTATAGGAACATTGAAAACGCTTCCAACACAGGACTGCCTCGTGTGGCAAAGTTGCCTCATCATGGGATCGGGGATTACTAAACTTTTGAGTGATTTTAAACATATCTTGGGTATCACGCTTACTATGGAAATGCACCTTTGAGACAAATTTGCCACCTCCACTTACCCCTTGACTTCTACCCTTCCAGCCAGTCTGGCACCCCTTCAGCCATTCTGAATAGAATTATGGAGACCTTGGGATCCCTGGGTTTGAATGCTGCAAGCACTGGGGATAGGTTCTCCAGAGGCTAATGGTTTTCACATATTCCTTCAAAAATGAATTTAGGACACCACATCATTATTAGACTAAAACATGGGCTTTCTTATTCATCTGAAGAAAGCATGGGAGATACTCTTACCTGCTATTTCAAGCATTAAACACTTACCCCTTTGTTATAGTTCATGGAAAATGGCATTCTTTTCAAACTTCCAGGTTATTTTTTTATGTCTAATGGTGAGCAAACATTCACAAATTCTTTTGCAGTCTAAAACGCCAAGTTTAGGCAAGTTGATGCCTCGGGAAGATGTGAAAAGGCTCACTACAGTCTCTGTTTGTGAAAGATACTGCTGCCGACCCTTCTAAACTAGCAACTCTGAGCCTCCTTTGTGGCTGGTAATTGCCATATGGCCAAATTCTGGCCAATGAGATATAATGGAAATGACGTGTCAGACTCCTGGGAAATCTCCTAAAAGAGAAAGGACCACACTTTCCCCTCTTTCCTCTTTCCTTTACTTAGAATGCAGTCATGATGGATACTAGCCTGGCAGCTACCTAGGACCATGAGGTAACCTGGAGAATGGAAGCACACACTCAAGGTGGCAGAGGAAACAGTTAAGAGCCTGAGTCCCTGATGACATTGTGGTCCCACCATACCAGCCCTAAGTCTCCCTCTGGTCTCTTTTTATGATTAGGCCACTATTATGAGAGTTTTTTAGTTTGAGTAGCAAAACCTAATACTAACTGATACACCATTCCTCTTGCTCTGCCAGTAGAAGTCTGTCTCCACGCCTAGGAAACATCACTTTGACTCTAAGTTTTTGTCGAAGTAATCATCCATGGCTTATCTTCCTGATTGGCAGCTGTCCAAGCATATCAGGCATTCCAGTCAGGCTATGGCATCAGAAGGTCAAGGGTCATCCCTGATGGAAAGTTCCAGTTGGCATAGCTTAGGAATGTCTCTGACGCTGCTCCTGTAAGATCTAAGAGAATCTCCAAAGCTCTGCTTTTGATCCACCATTTGTCAAAATCTTCTGTTTCTACCTGACCTATTGAATAATGAATCTAGACAGCTTGACTCCTCCCTCTGTGGTAAATATTCTAGATATGAGAAGCATAACCCATTTTTCCTTCAGTTATTATCTGACTCTTATGGCTATTTGACTTTTCTGTGTCAAAAAACAAACATACAACGATGAAGCCAGGTCTGCCACAAATGCAAAAAAAATTTTTTTTTTCTCTAATCCCGAATGTTTTTCTAGTGACTCCTTTTGGAATGTTATTTTGAACTTACAAAGGTTCTTTTAAAAAAACTTTGTATATTTCTTTTAAGCATCCCTTGAGAAAGTCAGATTTAAACTTAGCCAACGCGTTGGCTTTTTAAAAGCACTTTCTTAAAATAGTCGATGTAAAGCTTGGTGGGAAATCTTTAGGTGCCCCGAAAGGACAGAAATAGAAATGTTAATGGAAATACCATTTGTGAAGACACTGGTGACGGCTCCATTCAGAGGGACCCAGCAGAAAAGATGGGAGTTTGCAAACTATTCCAGTGTGAGTCTGACTTTAGGAGCCTCAGAGGGGGGAAAAAATAGGAAGCCAGTAGAATAAAGTAAGAAAGAGAAGATTATAAACTTGTTTGGACAGCAGAGACTCCTAGGTATGCATGCTAACACATTACTAAAGTCATGGTTATTTTCTAACTCTTTTATGGAGCAATCTCATATTTCAAAGATTACAAATATTATTAAATGAATCACCCTGGTAGGTCTGCAGGGCTGGGCATGACGTCAGCTGTTTTGCTGTAGGTCAATAGGAGAGTGAAGTCACAGAGGCCAAGCTGGATGGAAACCCAGGAGCAAAGGCCTCTGTGCTCAGCTTTACAGATGAGGACCTGGGGTTCGGCTGTTTGTAAATCCAGGCAGTGCCAGCACGGAGGTGTGGCTTGGTGATGGTGCTGCGGTGGCGGGGCAATACATTTATTCCAGACATCCCCCAAAACACTCCAAATAAAAGAAAATCATAGACTTCGATGTGGACAGTTGAGACTTTCTTAGTTTCATTTAAGGCTGTTTAAAAGTACCCAGGGAAACGTAGTTTTGAAACATGTCTCCTCACGTCCTCGGTACTTCACCTCTGCTCTTCAAACCTGAGGACTCCCCTTAAACCATAACCCCCCAAATTATTCCATATCCACTAGAGTTCCCAGACCAAGGATCTTTATATGACAGCACATTGCTATATTTCTTGCTAGCTTCATCGAAGACGCTCAGTCTTGAACAGCACCAGGCAGATTTTTAGCCCACTAATAAAGGTTGTGGTTTAGGGTCATAGATCCCGCGAAAAGGCGGAGCATTTTTGCTAAGGGTGAAGTCTGGTTAGGGGACCATAGCTCCCTATCTGCCGTGTTGTGCCACATTATTATTGTTATTGTCCCCTTTCAATTGTAAAAGTGTTCTGGTTTGCATGATAAACTATATGAACAACCTACTTGCAGGGGATAAAAGGGCCACCTGGCTTTGCGGTCCTGACTGAGCCCAGAGGTTGGAGTGGAGCATGACGCACCTGCCCAGGCCAGCCGGCATCAGCCGTGGATGCTGGACCCCCTCATAAAGGTGTGCTCTTATTAGAGAGGTAGGTCCTCGAGTTCAAGCTGCCTCCAAAGGGAGATTTCCCTCTATGATGCCACTGATGCAGTCCCTCAGGCGTGGCAAGGGACCTCGCTTTGGGAGGCAGCCTCTTCTACACGTAGCTCTGATGGTGAGGATGTCCTTCCTCAGACTGAGCTAAAACCATCCCCCTGGAGGGGCACAGGAAGTCTGCTTGCCCTCCTTCCGACAACACTTTGGATATTATTATGAGCTGTCAGAAGGTGGAAAGATGCTCCTGGACTGGAGGGTCAGGAGAAATCATTTGCTTCTCACTTCCTGGTTCTCCTGTGAGGGCAGAGAGGCTGCATGGCTCAGAGTCCCTCCATCACCAGCAGCTGCTTGTCTGGGCACGGTGTCCGGTGCTTGCCTTTAGCATTAAATAGTCAACGAGGGCACGGGGCTGAGTCCAGCACCTGATTCGTCAAGCCTCAGGACAAACACATCTGCTAGTTAAAGCATCTTGAACCTCTGAGGGCTGGTGCTGTTGTACCGCCAGTCCCTTGCGTCCCTGGACTTAAAAATTCAGGGTCCTAGGGCCCCCTTGGTAGCGTAGTGGTCAAGTTCGGGCGCTCCGCTTGGGCAGCCCGGGGTTCGCAGGCCTGGATCCCGGGCGGGCACCTATGCACCGCTTATCAAGCCATGCTGCCGCAGGTGTCTCACATATAAAGGAGAGGAAGATGGGCACAGATGTTAGCCCAGGGCCAGTCTTCCTCGGCAAAAAGAGGAGGATTGGCAACAGATGTTAGCTCAGGGCTAGTCTTCCTCACAAAAAAAAAAAATTCGGGGTCCTTTGAGGAACTTCAAGGCAGTTTTCTACACTGCCTGGAACCTCCTTCCTCAGCTGACTCCAGAAATGCCTTCAAGTCTCGTTTTCCACAACCTCTTGCTCCCCCCTAAGGCACACAGTTCCCGTTCTCCGCATTTCTACTCCTGTCCTGTGGTTTGGGCAATGCCTTCCTACATGACATTGGCCCTTCACTGCTCAACAGATCTTTCTGAGGGTCCCTACTATGTGAGGTTTTGGGGCTACCTGGTGAACAAGACAGGCACACTTTCATCCTCATGGGGCTTTAATTCAGGGGAGGAGTTGGGGTCAAGCCTGGGCAAACCATCTCTGAATCCATCTTCATCAAGGCTGACAGAGCTGAAAGACAGGGCAGAACTAATCTTAAACAAAAAATTGGAAGCTTTTTTGTTTTACAACTTTTTTTCCCAACTTTGTTGAGATATAATTGACATGTAACATTGTGTAAATTTAAGGTGTATAATGTATTGATTTGTTATGCTTATGTATTGCGAAATGATTACCACTGTAGCATTAGCTAACACCTCCCATCACGTCACATAATTGCCATTTCTTTTTTGTGGTGAGAACACTTAAGATCTACTCTCTTAGCAACTTTCAAGTATACAATACAGCATTCTTAACTATAGTCACCATGCTGTTCATTAGATCCTCAGAATTTATTCATCTTATAACTGGAAGTTTGTACATTTTGTTCAATATCTCCTCATTTCTCCCACACCCAGCCCCTGGGAACTACTTTATTCTCTCTTTCTATGAGTTCAGCTTTTTCCAATTCCACATATAAGTGAGATCATGCAGTATTTATCTTTCTATGTCTGACTTATTTCACTTAGCATAATGCCCTCAAGGTCCATCCATGTTGTCACAAATGGCAGGATTTCCTTTTTTTTTTAATAACTGAATAAGTATTTCATTATATATATTTCCTTTATCCATTCATTCATCAGTGGACACTTAGGTTGTTTCCACGTCTTGGCTATTGTAAATAATGCTGCAGTGAACATGGGGGTGCTGATATCTCTTCAAGATAGTGATTTCATCTCCTTCAGATTTATACCCAGAAGTGTAATTGCTGGATCATACAGTAGTTCTATTTTTAATTTTTTGAGGAACCTCCATACTGTTTTCCATAGTGGCTGCACCAATTTACATTCCTACTAATGGTGCAGGAGGGTTCCATCTTCTCTACATCCTCACCAGCACTTGTTATCTCTTCTCATTTTGATAATAGCCATTCTAACAGGTGTGAGGTGATATCTCATTGTGGTTTTGATTTGCATTTCCCTGATGATTAGTGATGTAAAGCATGTTTTCATTGTTTTAGAAACTATAACTAATACTAATTATTAAAGACAATTTTGATAAAAGAAAAAAGCTTACAATCAATATGCTAACAAAATCTATTTTTGTTATCTTAAACCCTTCAATCTTTATTCATTTCAGACATACTGTGCCTAGTTAGATATTTTGTGGGTTCAGAAGGGCCTTCCATATGCACGATGTTGGGGTAATTTGTCCTCTGACTTGTCTCATATGTTCTGTGTGCTCCCTGCCCGGGAGCTCAGGGCCCACTTGAGAGGCCTCTCAGCTCTTGGTCATTTGGTTCCTCTAGACTTTTTGTCCCTGGTTGAGATTATTCAGCAACTTGCACACCTCTGTCTAACTTGCCTAAGAAAAAGCAAAGATAAGAAAGACTTTAATCCATTTGCTCAGATTCTCTGAGTGGATTCTGGACAGCACTGTTTGGGAACCTACTTCTGATATCGCTGTCAAAGGTGTCAGCTGTCGAGAAACCTGCCGGGAGAAAATAACACTGAGATTAGCTAAATGCAGATGGCCACCGTGAACTCTCCTCAAGGGCAGAGGTGGGTGAGAGCAAGCAGCACCTCACAGCCAGGTGTTACCCAGAAATTTTCTTCTTTTAATTTCTCTTTAGTGGTGCACACCACAAAGCCATGGGGAGACGACTGGCTAAGTCCTGAGACCACACTCAGAGCCTTAAACTCTTTTTACTTATTTCTCATAACAGAGATAAATCTCATGTTTGTTCTAATGAACCACAGAAAGGGAAAGCCATGCATACTTCAGGAACTTTGTGCCCCAAACACCAAAAAGATATTGTACTGTGATGGCATCCTTAGGACAAGCAGATAGACTCCCAAGGTCACAACTTGGAAGGTTATACATGTGTTTGGATATTTATGATCCCATTTCCAGACCTTTGCAGTTTTTATTTCTCTTTTCCTGGAATGCTGTTCCCTCACGTCTTGGCAGACTCCCTCTCTCATTCCATTCATGTCTCTGCTTGAGTGTCATCTTCACACAAGATCTTCCTGACTCTGTCTAAAACAGCCTCCCCCCCGCCCCTTGATTCCCTCTGCTTTTCCATCCAGTGTGGTTGCCACCAGCTTTGTGTGGCTATTGAGCACTTGATATGTAACTAGTGCCACTGAATTTTTAAATTGTCTTTAACTTTAATTTAATTTTATAATTTTATTTATTTATTTATTTTTTCCCCCAAAGCCCCAGTAGACAGCTGTATGCCGTAGTTGCACATCCTTCTAGTTGCTGCACGTGGGACGCGGCCCCAGCATGGCCGGAGAAGCAGTATGCCGGGATCCGAACCCGGGCCGCCAGCAGCGGAGCGTGTGCACTTAACCACTAAGCCACCGGGCTGGCCCAACTTTAATTTAATTTTAAAAACTGAAGGAGTATAAAAGATTTTTCTGTTAAACAACTTATTGTTTATGGGACTACATCTCACTTTAACCATCGAAAATTTAGCATCCAAACTGAAATATGCTCTAAGTATAATATACACTTGGGTTTCATAGATTTTTTTAAACGGATTTTGAAGACTTAGCATAAAAAAAAATGTAAAATATCTCAATGTTTATATTCATTACGTGTTGACCATATTTTGGATATATTTTGTTTTATAATCCATAAAACATATTATTAAAATTAATTTCACCACTTTCTTTTTGCTTTTTAAATGTGACTACTAGAAATTAAAAACTACTGGACAGTATTGCTCTATGCCTTTACCTTTTTACTACCTGACATTATATATTTTTATAAATTCTGTATTATATAATACAGATATTAGGTATTACTTGCTTATTTTCTGTTTCCTTTTCTAGAAGGCCTACTAGGGTCTTATATTTTCTTAAGATTTTCTTAAGTACCAATACTGGAACACCTTCCTAAGACTGATATAGAAAAAATGAAACATCTTCTTAGAATCTCAAATGGAGGAAAATACACTGGATTTGGTCCCAAGTAGTGAACAAATACTGACAGTAGCTAGGCATAAGCGTGGGTGAGCAATAGGTCACAGGAATTTTAGAATGAACCAGAAGATTCCTTGACTTCCTTTTGTCTAAACTTTCACTTTATGGTGGAGGTCTGAGGTTGAGTACTTGACTTTCTTCAGGACCCAACCCATGGGAGCTTGCTTCTTTTTCAAATTGAAATTGTAGAAGCACTGTGAAACTGGTAGACTGTAACTAAGAGGGATTGCTCCTGAATAAATTGTGATGGCCTCTGTAGTAACCCAAAGTCAAGGGCAGCTCTATGTGTACACCCGCTCATATATTTCATGGGAAGATAGCGTTCTGATCTTGTTTTACCTCTGTGTTCACACATACCCTGTTAAAAAAAAACTATTTGGAGTGATGACTTAGTTAAAAGTGAGACAGAAGATGTAATAATTTGTTAAAGGAGGCTATTCTGAAAGCTAGCTGGATAGAGGCCAGGGTGTGGAGATCTACTTGCTCGGTGATCACAATGATACATTGTACGCCACAACGTCTTTGGCATGAGCAGAGAATTATGGGACTTAGAAAAATCCATACCATACTTTTATCCCATCTGTTCATTCAACAGATGTATTTTGAGTGCCTTCCATGTGCATGGCATCGTTCTGTCTGCTGGGAATATTGTAAGGAAAAAGCAAGGTCCCTGCTTTCATGGGGAGCGTGTAAAGTGACCACCTCTGCAGGGTACAAGCCAAGGTGAAAATAGAAGCCAAGAGGAGAGAAGGCAATGGGCGTCCTGTCAACGTTGGAACCCTGGGTTTCAGTGCCTCCGGAGATAGGCTCCACCCGCCATTTCCCGAAAATGGTTTCTGTGGCTTAAGCTAATTCGATCTAAGTGTCTGTCACTTGCCTGTAAAAGAGTGCTGACTAATACATGAGGGTGCTGCCACCTATTCTGCAAGTTTATTGAGAGGAGTAAACAAAATAAATGCAAAGTAACTAGTGCAAAGACTGGCGTACGAAAGGCTCTTGAAAAATGGTGATGAGGATGATGACTCAAAAATGTATCAGAACCCTATCAGGGTTCTCTAGATTTTTCTCAAGCTAAAGACCCTAAAGCAACACACAGCTCTATGCAAAAAAAAAATCTGGCCAGTGCTAAGCATTTCAGAGGAAGCTATGTTGATATGGGCTGCAAAAGAGCCTGGTTTCTCTAAGAGAACAGAAAGACACGAGCCAAGTGTATCTTTCACCTGAAGCGAGGTGGGTTCAGCAGGAACAGCTGTGATATGTACACATCAAGCTCTCATGTGCCCCCATCATAAAATCTGTCCCAGAAGCTCGCCTTCTTCAATTTTTTCCCTAAGAAGCAAAGTATTTCTTCTCCTCTTGCAAGATCTTTTGCCAAACCCAAACTATGAAAGTGGCACCGAGGCAGCTCTGGGTCCTTCGATTACCCTGCCCTTTGCACTTCTGGGAAATCTCTCTGGAGCCCTAGCACCCCTCAGAATATATTTGGAAAACACTGTTGTAGGAGACGAGGGAGAATAGAATGATATAGAAGCTTTGGCTTGGCAAAAGTAACTGTTGAATCAATGTCAGAGAGCTTGAGAGCAGGTGGAGGCATTGTGGGGGAACAGGTAGTGAAGAGGTCGGGCATCAGCCCTTGTACTTGACCCGTTGTGAACTCCCGGGGACCTGGGGGCTGGGGCAGAGGGGGCACGACTGTCCCAGGGGCCTGAAGCAGGTTTATTAATGGGATAAACAAGAGTGAAGGTTAGAAACTCAGCTTTATTGTAGTTAAATGGCAGAATGGAGTCTTTTATTTAGATGTCTCTTGCCTCTCTCTTTTCACTTTCTAAAAATGACATGTAAGTTTCTATATTACCTTACAATTTATAAAGCCAACACTCGCTCACTCTCTTTCGCTTTTGTGGATTTGTATATACTGACTTTACCTGGCACTGGATCATTTATACTTAACGTGAAATTTAATTCACTGTACTTCTAAATAATTATATTTCTTTATATAATACACTAATGCCTGAAGAAAAGTCAAACTGATGTTTCTGCTATGCTATTCTCTCTCTTTTAAAAATAAAATCTTTTTGTTATGGGAAATTTCAAATATATACAGAAGTTGAGAGAATAGTATAATGAACACTCATATCTCCATCACACACCTTCAACAATTTACTCATGGCCAATGTATTTCAGTTATATTCCCATATCCAGCCCTCCAGATTATTTTGAAGCAAATGTCAGACATATATCATTTCATGCGTGATTATAGCTGATTCTTGTTTTTCGTGATAGTTATGTTCTTTAAAGTCTCGCAAACACTGAAATAGCAAATACTGAATTATTGCTCTTGGGGAAATACAGGGTTAGGTTCCTGCAAGCCTCTGGTCATAACATTTTGGTCAACCAGTTAACACATAGCCTTGTTTTATGTGTGCTTCTGTTTAAAAACTCCTTATTTAATATACATATGTTGTTGATTCATTAACATTGAACTCACGGCCAACAGCACTATAACTCATGCCTGAATGAAGCTTATCTAACACAAGCATTTTTTCCCTTAGGCACATCACAGCCTTCCTGTCCTCAGGAACACTAGAGAGCACTTCAGCACTATGCTTGGGGGCCATTTTAAACTAAAGTCACCAGCAAAAGGCTTGAAAATGCAAAAAATGTGGCACTAAATAGACTGTGAAAAGAACACTTGCTTACAATATGAGAGCTGAAACAGGAAGGCAGAATCCTTGTTCAACCTCAGGTAGGAACACGTGTGACTAAAATTGTTTGTCACTCTGCTCATGTACTTGAATGACTGTGAAAGCAGTGTAAGTACTGATTTTGAGATTACAAAGGAACTTTAGTCAGGAGGCAAATTCATGAAGATTGCATCCATGAATAATGAGGATCAACTGTATTTCAGTATATGAAAAATAAAAACTCTTTCTAAAAAGCACAACCAAAGTCCCATGTCCCATTATTACATCTAAAAAAATCTAACAGTAATTACTTAAAATCATTAAATATCCAGTCTGTGTTCAAATTTCCCCATCTCAGAACTTTTTGTTCATGTACAGTTTGTTTATTTGAATCGCCTTTTAAAGATTTTATCAACTTTGTTAACTGGCCTCAACTTTGTCAACAGGCCTCAACTATCCCATTTATTCTAGCAATATTTTAGCATCCTTTATAGATTGGTTCACCAACGCCTCGAGCCAGGGAGCTTCGGAGGGCTCATCTCAGGGGTGTGGTTCCATTTACTGCTCAGGTTGGGGCTGCATTTCATGTCCTAAACTGTGGGTGGGTTCCATCTAACTTCTCGCATCTGCGCTATATTTAACCGAAATTCCTGCAGTTGTTTTACTGTGCATAGTGCCCTTCCTTATTTTGCAAAGCTGATGCAGCTTTTTTGCTAGTTTTTCTTTGTTGGGGAACGGCAGTTCAATGGACATTCGGAAGAGGAGGGGGATTAAAAACATGTGCTTAGCAAGCCATCCTAAACTGAAAAAATTTAGTTTTAAAAGACTTACAGTACTCTTCATTTTACAACCAGTTAAATGAGCTTCTAAATTTAAAACAGACAAAAGAAGCATTCACCATTTAAAGGATTGCTCAGTCCCCTAGTTTCTAGATGCAATTGAGAATTCACTAATTAAAAAAGTGTTTTTCTCCAAAGATTTGCTGAGTAGCTACCATGTGCCAGGCTCTGTGTTGGATGTCAGAAGCATAAAAAGGAATAGGCACAGTCCCTGTCCTCACGCTTCTCACAGCCTACATAGCGAGAGAGTCAACACACATGGCTTACAAGGGATAGCAGGATTCATACTACGCAACAGTGGGAGCAGAGGATTCTGGGAGTAGAAGATTGTGAGAGTAGAGGATTCTGGGAGCCGAGAAAGGTGATTCATTGTACCTGGGGCTCTGGTGTTTGGAAAGCTTCATGGAGAAGGTAGTGTTGAGGGTAAATGAACGGGCAGTGGAAGAAGGTAAAAGACGTGCTTGATAACAAATGGGTAGTCTGGTGCTTCTGGATCATAAAGATGCAAGACTGAGAAGAAAGCTGACGTGTGAGAAAGAACGCCTTTGATGTGAAGACTTTGGGCTCTATCTCTTAGGCAGTAGAAATCCATGGATATTCTTAAAAATGGTATTGCAACATGATTAGAAGTTCAATGAAATAAGAAACAGCAACCAACTGGATCATTCTTGAATAATCAAGAAAAGACTAAAGACCAGATACAAACAAATTCCAAAATTTAAAAGTGTTTCAGATATGAGACTAACAGTACATAAAATGTAGGAAATCCCATTTTTTGATTAAGATAAAAATGATAGCACAAACGATTTTCATTCAAGTTCAGTCCTGAGCCTAACTTCTTATCTGGTGCTCTTTATAGAGCAAAGGAAACAAGTCTCCCAAGTTCATATTTTGATTCCCAAGAGTATGTCTGACTTCACAAGTAGCCAGGACACAAATCCCCTCAGTGGTGCTAACACTTTCCTTCTGATTCAACATCTGAATTTTCTTTCAGGTCAGTGAAGGCGAGCACTTCTGCCAGACACTCACCATTATCTTTTCGTTTTTTTTCTTTTAGTTCCTAGAATACGTAGCATGTAGGAAAAAGATCATTGTTCCCTCATCCACCTTTGTCCTCATTAAGGCGTCTTATCTAAATGTTCAGACTTCTGATTTTCATTCCAGAAGAAAGGAAATTTATACATGCTTCCCAATGCCCCAAAGTGCAAAAACACACCAGACTTTATTATTAATTATTATTATTAAGAATTTTGGACACCTTGGTAATACTTTTCAGATACCAGGCTTTTCGCTAAAAACCTAGAATCAGCAGCCTAGGACCAGTTTGGAATCTCTAGGTCTTTATGAGTAATGGGGGACACCTCTAGGAACACTTTTCAGAGGCCTTTGTTCCTTTCCAGCTAAGACACCTCCCAGCCACACATCCATGTGTCTGTAACTACACATTCCTCATGCACAACCTGGTCTTCAGCAGCCTCCGTAATAAACCAGTGCACACAACCTCAGGCCCACGTAGTCTGCACTTAACAGCACGTTACTTTGCAGGCATCAGAGGAATCTTTTGTCCATCTCCATTTGTAAGTTCTCTAACTACTGACATTTCCTAAGGCCTTCAATTCATGCATACCAGAGTTGGGAAGGGATCTTTGAGACCATATAATCCATAAGTGTTCACATTTTATTTTAGCACCAAAATCTTTTCTTCAAACAAATCAAAATCTTAAAATCAAATTTAAAAAATCTTAAAAGAGCTCACTGCTTGATATAAAACAGATAAAAGTGGAACTCCATTTGAGCAGTGGTTGGAAATCTTGAGCTTCCCCTTTCCCCTCAAGTGTCTACAAGGCAACCCTGCTAACACCCTTGGGCTCTGCAGAACATAGTTGGAAAACCAATGCCTAATTGAACTCTCTCTCCTTTCATAAGTGATGAAACTAAGGTTCAGACGCATTAAGCCATTTGCCTAAGGTCACACTGTTAGAAGAGAAGTCAGAACCCTAATTCCAGTCTGATTTATTCCAAAGCCCCAGGTCCTTCCAAGAGCCATGCATGCTGCCCGCCTTGCACTATTAGAGCCTCATCTCCAACAGCTTCTACTAATGTAGAATTGTGAATGTTCATGTTGATGATCCATTTACTTGGTGATAAACCTGTTTATAGTATTTTCTTTTTCTTCATAAGTACAACTCCCAGTTTCACTCGTAAAGGACACGTTTGTTTTCTTGCACCTAAGCAATGAAGTCTGGCGCAGGAGCACATATTCCTCAGCATGATGCTAGACTTCCGCCTGTGTTTCTTTTGGTGAATTTCCTCCTCAAACCATATCTAATATTGACTATTTTTATGAAGGTTTCACGCTTTCTGGCGTGATTGACTTTTTCACCCTGGGGGGATGAAAATCCTCCTCATCTTTGGAGAGTCGCTCTAGGTACCATGATTATATAGTTT
Source organism: Ceratotherium simum simum (assembly GCF_057802395.1). Classification (NCBI taxonomy): domain Eukaryota; kingdom Metazoa; phylum Chordata; class Mammalia; order Perissodactyla; family Rhinocerotidae; genus Ceratotherium; species Ceratotherium simum. Next base: position 6,492,947 of record NC_141915.1, read on the forward strand.
ATCTTCCAAAGCAGGACATTTTTGAGAGTAAAAGGGGGTTCAACTAACTATTAACCAGGTGTAATCCAGGACTGTCCTGCACAAACCAGGGTGTATAGGTCACCCTAGATCTGGAACTAAGTTGAAGAAGTTTCAGTTGGACAGAGCAATGTGCTTTAACACGGAAACCACAGGAGAAAGTCTGAAGTACAAATACCAAGAGTAAAGACAGGGAGTTTGAGGACCAGTGTGACTGGCAGATTGCAACCAGAACAATGAGCTTTGAGACTGGCTGATTGGAACCAAGAACCCATAGAAGTGGGTAGGCCTGGTGGGCAGAGAGTAGAAAAGGAAGGAAGAGGAGAAAAGCTCCAAAAGCAGCACTAGTTAGAGAGTAGAAGTGGCCGTAAGAAGAGAATTTGATCACCTCGTTCGCTTCAATTGTCTATGCAGAACAGTATACACCAGACTTTCTAGCAGGAGAAGTCTCAAATCCCTGAGCCAATGGCGAGAGACAGGCCTTCTGCTAATAATCCTAGGACACATGTTCGTTTACATCCTGACAAGGATGAGCTCTGGAGTGTTTTGATGGAAGAGAAGGATGTTGGCATCATCTCAGTATGCGACATGGGAGTTAGAAAGGACAGCTGCTCTGTTCCTAGCTGCTGCTGTGTCCAGCACTGTTGAGCACTGCCTTTGTCTGTCTGCAGCCACGTCAGAGTCCCCAATCCAGGCTTGTGAAGGTCTCTTCATCGAGAGCCTATGTTGTCCTTTGATTCAAAGCTTAACTTTGCAGAAAGGCAGTCATTTTGGGTTGCTTTATCCGTCACAGTTACACAGCAACTATTCATTCCACATCTGAGCCTCAGGAGGCTGGGCAACGTTATTCAAAGCACATGTGTGTGGTGATGGGTTGTAATTATTATTTGGGTGGTGAACATGATGTAATCTATGCAGAAATAGAAGTATAATGATGTACACCTGAAATTTATACAATGTTATAAACCAATGTTACTGCAATAAACAAAAAATTAAAAAAAAAAAAGGCAAAGTCACAAAGCAAGTGAATGACAGAGCAGGGACGTAATTTCAAATCCTCTCCCTTTTTCAGGAAAGAGGCCCATATAACCTTTAAGAGCTTGATATCAGGAATCAAAAAGGCAACTTTGGATCATTTCTGTTTGAATACAAATTCACCCTGAACTCCCTTTATCTCTGTCCTATTAATAACCATGGCTAACACCCATTGAACATTTTCTATGTGCTTTTGACAGGCTTATCACAGTTGGCGCTTGGGAATTTAGAATGGCCAGCCATCCCGGTTTGCCTGGGACTGTCCTTGTTTTAGCACTAAAACTCCCACCTCCTGGGAAACATGACAGTTCCAGGCAAACCAGAACAGTTGGTCACTCCACCCAGAATATTCTAATGAACCTGTCTACTTTCTTATTCATTTTACAGATCAGACTTTGTAGATGATCTAACTGAAATTCAGAAAAGTTAAGTCATTTTTGTAATGCCATGAGCCTGGTAACATGGGGAGGCAGGATTTGAACCCATCTCTGTCTGACTTCAAAGCCAGTGCCCCAACTACTACACTCTCACCTCTTTGTTCTCACTGATGTGAAACCATGGGTATCAATACTAATGAATAACCCCGCCCTCCAGGCTCCTTCCTAATAATAGGTGAGAACTTAAATTACGTTCCAATATGTCATGTAGCATACAGAACCCTAGAGCTGAAAGTGTTCCTAGAGAGCGTCTAGTCAGTCCTGTTCGCTTCACATGTGAGCTTCAGAGGGGGGGAAGGCATTAGTCAAAGTCACACAGCAGGTGAATGACAGAGCTAGGACTTGATTTGAAGTCTTCTGAATCCCAGAGCAGTGCTCTCTCCTCCATGAAGTGATGTAGTACAATTTCCATGCTTTTCAGCTAAGCAGATTTTAAATTAGACATTTATCATGGACAGTTTGCCAGGAATTGCAGAGTTGAGTAAATTCAGTATTGCACAACATTTTGTTTTATAACCGCGACAGATAACAGGGATTATGAAAGTTGACATTGATCTCTCTCTACTTTAAATTGGTAATTATCTGTAAGGCTCATCCATCACGTGAAGGCAGCCTAGAATTAAACCCTTGCCTGACACGAGGAAAATCACTGCTGTGTAGCTGCTAGTTTTCTCCAGCAGTTCTAGATGGAAAGGGCAATGAGATTTTTCTCCCTCTATGAGATGTTATAGGAACCTAAAGTCAACTTGCTGAAGTGTGACCTGGACCAATAGCATCAGTGTCATCTGGAAATATAATATCTCAGGCTCCACCTCAGACCTTCTGAATCAGAATCTGCATTTTAACAACACCCCTGGACTGTCTGTATGTCCACTACAGTTGAGAAGCACTGCTCACAGGGTTGCAGAAGAATTTGTCTGCTGTCAATGGGCTTTGACAGTCAGCTTTGCCCTCTCCATAACTGATTTGTAGGAACTGCATGCAGAATCTCAGTACACTCAAAGTCACCTGGCTGTTTTTTAGGCAGCCTGCCTATGTTAAAGCATGAAGAGAAAACAAAACTAAGTGAACATTGGGTGGAGACACATCCATCTATGAAGAGTATGTTTCCTAGAATTAGTTTCCACTTGCAGATTTCTCATCTCCCTATAGACTGGATAGAATTTTGTTACATTTCTCATATCTCTATAACAAAAGACTTCCTAGCCACGGCTGATCTCTCATTTGGGCTGAAACTGTATTGAACAAGAATGAAACAATAAAAGCACTTGGAATGGCCTCTTGGAATGCTGTAGAATCAAATTTTACCCAGAATTGGGAGAAATTTAAACCTTTCTCTCATTTAAGTCCAGTTCCTCTGTTGGTGTCAGCATCCTCTCACAGGGACATGGTTGGATGGCTAATAATGGTTTTCCTCGTTGCTTCCAGACTGGATTTTACAACTTGCTTAAGGATTGTTGACTTCTTGGTCATGGCTGACTGTTTCCCTTTTCTTCTGCCAAAAGGCTAAAGCTTCCTGCTTTCCTATAATCTCCTGCATATGAATTTTCTTCTCTTGATGGAGTTACTAAGCTGAATAAACTGCCATCTTAAGTCAAATATCAACGTTAATGGTTATTTCATGTTGTAAGTATTCTTAAAAAAAAAAAAAAAAAAGCCAGATGATCTTATCCCAGGTTCCCAGAAGGATTTGAATATAGATTTACTTATCTCATATTGCCCAAATGTTTCTGGGCCTCACCAGAAACTTACTTATCTCATATTGCCCAAATGTTTCTGGGCTGGTAATGAGATTACATTTATATCTGTACCCAAATTATAATACTTTGAGCTCAAACAAGAATAAAGCCTCCTCTCCTCTTGCCCATCAATTCCTTTCAGGTGGTCTCAAAGGGGTTCCTCCCAGGTATGCACAAGCCAGGCAGTCAGCTGTGGTTTCCAGGCAGCCTCTTCTGTCCTAGCTTGTCCTGTTGCAAATCATCATTCCGAAATCCATCCTCCCCAATAATTAGACAAAAGCACTCAGGTATATTAATGAATAAAAAAAGATACTTGGGGAACAGGTGATAACTAGCATTATCTGAACTTCAGCAAAGTACCACCTTCAGCTACATTATGGTCGACACTTGATTATGTGTGTCAGTGAAAAGGGAGGGACAGTGGCTTTGTTTCTACATTTTCCAAATCTGTATATATTCTTGAAGCAATCTCAGCTACACATTCAGCAAAGACCTAGCCTCACTCCTCCATGCTGTCTCTGAGAATGACAATTCCAGGGGCCCTGCAACAGACCAAGCATCTGGGTTGTTCTGAGAATAGGAGCAACAGGACAGTTTTTATTGACCAACAGAAGCTTAGCACAGTATCTGACACACTGTAGGCACCTAGTATTTGCTAGACAAATGAGGGAATAACCCCATGCATGCTCTATCTATGTATTCAAGGCACTGCCAAGGCTCAAGTGTTTAGATACGAGGAGCTGACTGTTCCTGAATCCAGTGGGTGAGTAAAAGAGGGAAAGGGAATGGGTGACACCATATTTCTTATTTTGTCACCACATTTCCACAATGAGCCTCTGACTTAAGAGTTTGGATGCCAGCAGGGCCTATTTTTATTTCTTTTATGCTGTTTTCTTATTTTACACATTATTCCTTCTGTTCTTATCAACCCCTGTGGTTTAAAATAGTGGGCTCTTTAAATCGTGATGCATATAAAAGTCTGTATCTTCATGTCTCCAGTTTCCTATTGAAAATCTCCACTTGGACAACCTCCATTTGGTTCCTTAAACTCAAAAGCAAAAAGGACCCAATCATCGTATCCAAACCAGCTCTTCCTCCTCAGTTTCTTACGTCTTTGGCAGGTGTCCCCACCCACCCAGTTGCCCAAGACTGAAAACAGCTTCATCCTTTACTTCTTGTTCTCCCTTACTAGCAGTATCCAACCAATTTTCAGACATCATTGAGTCTTCCTCAAATCTATTCATTCTTCCTGATTTCTTTACCTATCTACTGTCATCAGGGCTACCTCACACAGGTGTGCACTTGCAAAGTGTGTCTTATATCCAACCTGCGGGCACACAATTCGTATTGTCATCTATTTAGAAGGCGCCCCTCATGGGTGTGCCGAGTGCAGCCTGCACGACCTCCGTAGCAGGTGCAACTGTCATTTATTCCTTCTGTCCTTCAGCCAGAGTGATTTTTCAGAACAATAAATCTAACTAGTTTCCTCCCACCTGCTTAAAACACTTGTTTGCCCTTAGTATGAGTCTGCTTGGGCTGCTGTAACAGTACCACAGACTGGGTGGCTTAAACAACAGACGTTTATTTCTCACAGTTCCGAGGCTGGAAATCTGAGATCAAGATTGGGTTGGCTTCATCCTGAGGCCACTGTCCTGGGCTTGTAGACGTCTGTCTTTTCTTTGCATCTGCACATGGTCTTTCCCCTGTGTGCCCAGCCCTGGTGTCTCTTCCTCTTCTCACAAGGACATTAGTCGTATTGGATTAGGGCCTAGTCTAATGATGTCATTTTAACTTAATTACCTTTTTAAGTACGCTTTCTCCAAATACAGTCACATTCTGAGCTACTGGGGGTCGAGGCTTCAATCTATGACTTTTGGGAGGAGTTCAGCTCATAATACCCTTGGGATAAAATCCTACCTCCTTAATACGGCTGTCAAGGCCCTTCATGATGGGGCTGCTCCTCCCCATTTGGCCCAGCTCTCACCCCTCCCCCTGGCACTCTCTATCTGTTGCTCTGTCCAGTTCCTTCTGGCTCTGTCCCATCTCCTGCCTGGCCTTTCAAATGCAATTGCCTCTGCCTGGAACATGGTTCCTTCTTTCTGATCTCCTGTTCACCTGAGAATTGACTACTCATCCTTCAAGCCTAACATTAGATGTTCCACTTACCTTGGCAAGCCTTTGAGTGCCCAGATATTGATGTTGCAAGGTGCCTTTCTTTTTTTTTTTAACTCTTTTTTTTATTTTTTCCCCGCAAAGCCCCAGTAGATAGTTGTACGTCATAGCTGCACATCCTTCTAGTTGCTGTATATGGGACTCGGCCTCAGCATGGCCGAAGAAGTGGTGCGTCTGTGCGTGCCCGGGATCCGAACCCGGGCCGCCAGTAGCGGAGTGCGCACACCTAACCGCTAAGCCACGGGGCCAGCCCAAGGTGCCTTTCTTTTGATTTCCTGTGAAAATTTATATTTTCACCAATTACAGTACTTGAAGCACTGTTTTATAATTACCAGTTGACTTTTCGGTAATCCTCAGGGGGCATAAGTCTTTGTGTTTGTGAGGAAGGCCCTTGACAACCATGAAGTCTCTGAGAATCGCAGAAATAAATTTTGAAATACCGCCCATGAGAATGGGAGGCCCATGGGGGGAAGTGAAGTGTGTCTCTAGGGCTTCTGAAGTTGCTTTCATCTGCCTTTGCCTAATCTCCATAAGCTTAAAAGCTGCTGAGAACTCAATTATAATGTGGTATTTACGTTCTTACAGATCCAAATTACAGCTTAAAAACCATCCAGCAAATTCATTTATGAATAGAAATGTAAGACAAGCATATGAAAAGATTGTATTATGTGGATACATGTCCAAAACATTACAATAAATGTCAGTCACATTTGCATTCAAATACTAAGCTATTTATTCCAAATATGGTAGTGCTATGATTATGTGATAAACATGAAATAGGCAAAATGGTTATTTACATTTTGTCTTCAGTTTTCCAATAGCAGTGTTTAAGTTTAGTGATTCTGTATTTTCTCTTATCAGCTGGCTGTGATTTTCTCTGAAAACCATATTATAAATAACCAACCCAGCAGGAAATAATGTTTCATGCTGTTAAATTATTCTTTCTCTCTTTTTCTTTTTGTTTATATGAAGACTCGCCTCTGTACCTTTCTGTCTTGAATGGATTGACCTAAGCAGAGACAAGATCTGTTGGATCATAATTAGAGTAAAGAAATATTTATTTAAATGTATCATCAGAAGAAAGAGACAAAGTTTCTGTGACACCAGAGTTTCAAGGAGCAGGTACATGACCAGGAAACCCCTGATTCCAACTCATGAGACCAGAGATTTGAGAATTGCACCTGCCGCACACCCTCCTTCAGGAATGTTTTAAACTTTAATTGTTTTTATTATATGTTTGTTTTTAAAATTAGAATATAAAAGTAAGCAAAAACAAATCACCAACTTAAAAAATGTTTAAATAGGATCATTGCTGTATTATCATTCATTTTTTCTTATTGTTTAACATTCATAAATATACTTCTATAATATCACTTTATTTTTAAATCAGTTTATCCTTTGTTATATAATATGAATAGTCATTGTAAAAAATTATACATATTGAGGGGCTGGCCTGGCGGCGCAAGCAGTTAAGAGTGCGTGCTCCGCTGCGGTGGCCAGGGGTTCGCCAGTTGGGATCCTGCGTGCGCACCAATGCACCACTTGTCAAGCCATGCTGTGGCGGCGTCCCATATAACGTAGAGGAAGATGGACAAAGATGTTAGCCCAGGGCCAGTCTTCATCAGCAAAAAAGAGGAGGATTGGCATCGGACGTTAGCTCAGGGCTGATCTTCCTCACACACACAAAAAAATTATACATATCAAATCTGAACGTCTTTTAGGTCTCTCACCACAATCCAACTCCTCAGGTATACACCTTTTTAAAAAATGTCTCGATATTTTTAATAAACTTTTTATTTGGGGATAATTTTGGATTTTCATAAAAGCTGCAAGGATAGTACAATGAGGAGAGTTCCCATATGCTCTTCACCCAGTTGCCCCCGTTGTTCACACTGTACGTTATTGTGGTACATTGTCAAAACTAGGAAACTGACGGTGGTGCATTACTGTTAACTAAACTCCAGGTCTTATTTGGATTCCATCAGTTTCCCATGAACGTCCTCTCTCTGGTCCAGGATCCAGTACAGGGCACCACATTGCCTTTAGTTGTCATGTCTCCCCAGGGTCCTCCTTTCTGCAGCAGCTTCTCAGCCATTCCTTGTTTTCCATGACCTCGACTGGCCTGAGGAGTACGGGCTTGGGCGGGAGGATACTTATTTTTAACCATTTATTAATATCCTTTCATGATGTGAGTTAAAAATACTAAACATAGCAAGATATAGAATTTTGATATAAATGACTTATACTATACTCCTGTTTTATTTTAAATTGTGATGTCATTCTGTATCGACACGTTACTTTTTAAAAAAAACCATTTCATAGCATTTCATTGTGGCCACTAAATCTTAATTACAGTCATGTGCCGCATAATGATGTTTTGGTCAATGATGGACGGCATATACGACGGTGGTCCCATAAAATTAGTACCATACAGCCTAGGTGTGTAACAGGCTATATCACTTAGGTTTGTGTAAGTGCACTCTATGATGTTCGCACAACAACGAAATCACCTGACACATTTCTCAGAATGTATCCTCGTCATTAAGTGACGCACGACTGTTTGAACCAGCCTCAGATGACAGACGTCTTCTTAACTTTCTGCATTGAGATGCCCAGCTATGCTACAATGATCATCCTTGATGGAAATCTCACGGCATCGATAATTTTCTAAGGATAAATATTAGAAGTTGTCAAAGACTTTCCACTAAAAAAATTATCTAAATGGCCCACTAGCTCTACAAAAAGTATTTGTGTATTTACACGGCCAGCATTTCATGTACGCAACAGCGTATTCCTGCCCAAGGCTTTCTCTAACATGGAATGTTTTTGCCTTCCATCTTTGACAACTTGATAGATGAAAAGTAGCTGACTACATGAATTTTCTCCACGTCTATTAGCCATGTGTCTTTCTTCTTTTTAAAATATCCTGTTTATAGCCATTACTACCTTAGGGTGGGTAGAGAAGAAGGGGACAGGTCATCTTTTTCCTAATTCACTTATAAAAGCTCTTTCTGTATTTAAGATAGTAACCCTTTAACCTGATATATTCAAGTTCTTTTTCTTTTTCTTTTTTTTTTGTGAGGAAGATCGGCCCTGAGCTAACATTTGCCAATCTTCCTCTTTTTTTTGCTGAGGAAGACTGGCCCTGTGCTAACATCCATGCCCATCTTCTACTTTATAGGGGACTCCGCCACGGCATGGCTTGACAAGCAGTGTGTTGGGCGGGCATGGCTCGACGAGTGGTGCGTTGGTGCGCGCCCAGGATCCAAACCGGTGAACCCGGGCCTCCACAGCAGAGCACGTGCACTCAACAGCTTGCGCCACCAGGCCGGCCCCATTGAAGTTATTTTTCTTAAGTTACTGTTTTCCTTATTTTGTCTATGGTATTTTTTAATAAAGGGATATTTTAAATTTTCTTATGCAATCAACAGTCATGCTTCCCATTATAATTTCTGCTCTAAGTATTATAGTCTTAAAGCCTTTTCCCATAGTATAGGTCTGTTGCTATTCACCTGTATTTTCTTCTGATATTTTCATATTTCTTTATTTCTTTAAATATTTAACGAATCTCTGGTTTATTTTTGTTTGAGATGGGGTTCTAACTTTGTTTTTTCCAAACAGTTAGCCAGTTGTTTCAACACTATTTAATGAACAACCCAGCCTTTCCCCACTGATTTTTTTTTTTTTTTTTTTGTGAGGAAGATCAACCATGAACTAACATCCATGCTAATCCTCCTCTTTTTGCTGAGGAAGACTGGCTCTGAGCTAACATCTATTGCCAATCCTCCTCCTTTTTTTCCCCAAAGCCCCAGTAGATAGTTGTACATCATAGTTGCACATCCTTCTAGTCGCTGTATGTGGGACGCGGCCTCAGCATGGCTGGACAAGCGGTGCGTCGGTGTGCGCCTGGGATCCGAACCCGGGCCGCCAGTAGCAGAGCACACGCACTTAACCGCTAAGCCACGGGGCCGGCCCCTTTCCCCACTGATTTGAAGGTTATTTTAACACCTCATATTAAGGGACCAGAAGTGGACCATCTGTTAAGCAGCCAGGAGAGGCTGCCAACAGGAGAAATAGGAATCGACAACAGTTGCAAACTCTTCCAATTCTATTTCCATGACCATTTCCAGTTAAACTGTCATTTTTTTGAAGGACATAGTCCAAGCCAAATCCAAAGATGTATTTCTACTCCTGCTCTGTCCAGACCTTACATCTCTCTCCTTCTGGCAACAACTGTTGGCAAAACTGCACATATTCTCTGGAATGTATTTTATTAAAAACTTCCCCAAGCTTTACGGTAAACTTCCTACTTTTGCCATTTCTGTACATTTCTGCATAGAGAAACTCTATTCCCCAAATTAAGAAATCCACCACAAGTTACTAAGCACACAACAGCTTATAAGCTTAGTTAAAAATTCATAGACTTACCTGAAGAATTAAAACTTACTGCTCTGATAATAATTATCTACAGACTAGGCATTAGACTAAAATTTTTACATTTCACTCAGTTCTAAGGAGTGGGTGCAATTATTGCCCCCCATTTTACAGATGAGAAATGGAGACACAGAGAAGTTAAGTAACTTGCTGTGTGTCACATAGCTCTAAGTGACGGAGCGAGAATTCCAATTCCATCACAGCCATTGCTTTCATCTGAACCTGAAGGTTGATACATTCCGATGGTACCAGCGTAGGGTTCCTTGTACCTGTTCCTTGTTCCTGTACCAGGGCCTCTGATTCCTGGACTGAAAGATTTAGTGACAACTTCCTGACCATTGTGATTGGTTTCACTCATGAGGTGTATTCTATTTAGTTTGTGAAATGAAATAAACAAGGACTCCAAGTCTTGAATTGAGTGGGCTCAATAAATTGCATTGCTAAGTCATTTCTCCAATTGTACAAAGATAATGTCGATAGAGTTTTATTGGGTTCTGAGAGTTTATATCTGCTACATTTCCCCTGTGGATTGTACCATCTACCGTGAATGATGGCAGCTGACCCAGAGCCAATGACTCCTCACATCTCTGTTCCTCCAGATCTCTCTGTGTTCCTTTCTGTCAACTCACAGTGCGAGTTTTAATGTGATTCACTACCTTTGTAGTTATTAATTTTCAGAATATATCAATTATAATAGGATATAGTCATCTTGTGCTCAAAGTGCTTAAGTGGTCTTTTCTGCACATGCTCTGAGCTTACAGATTAGGAAACTGAAGTTGGTCCATGTTGATTAAGTGTCCAAGGGCACACAGCTGTTAGTAGCAGAGAGTGATGGAACCCTCAGATCCCCTGACCCCCAGGCTTTGCTCTTTGTCCAACAGCTTGCTACCTTCAGTTGTACGACACATCCTGCTTTTTGATGATGTTTTTTCAGTCACTGGATGGCTGGCTCAGGTTTCATGTAACTGAACACAGCTTGAAAGTGCTGTTCCCTGTCGCGTACAACAACGTGCCTGCGAGAGAGTTTATGGTAGAGATATGTGTACTCGACGTCAACCTTCTAATCTCTCAGTATAAAGACATACAATTTATAGTGTTGCACCCCTGCAGTGTAGGGATCAGAGCCCGCATAGTTTGTAAGTACATCTCCTAACTCCTTTTAATGGTCAGTTGTCACAAATGCTTTTTACAGGGCCTGCAAAACAATTCTTGCATATTTTGGTTGTCACTACATTCAGTTGATGCACTCTACAAAATATGTTTTTAATTTTCCACAAAAAATACGATGTAAAAACTGTAGTTGGCTCACTCAGCATCCATTTCTAGCCCCTTCTTTCTTGCCATCATCTACTCTAGAGTCTGGAAAATTGTATACTTATTCCTTGGCTCCCCTTGCTGTTTAGGCTGACCATGTGAGATGTAAGCAAGTCTGCTGAAGGGGTTTCTGGGAAAGAGTCCTGATGAGAAGAGGGTATAGATGGGCTCTTTTCCTCCTTCTGTCTACCTGGAGTGTTGGTGTGATACCTGGAGGTGCAACAGCCATCTTGTAACAATGAAGCAACAAGCTTAAAAAAGAAAACCAAAATGCTAAGGACGGAAGAATGAAAAGCTAAAAAGAGCCTGCATCTCAGATGACAGCACTAAGCAGTTGAAGTCATCTCTGAGAAATAGAGATCCCTAACATACATTTATTGTTTTATTTTAAATATAAAAGTATGCTTTTAAAATAGAGAAATACAAAGGTGAAAAATAAAAATTAATCACCATTCCAATACCTAGTTTTCAAGTGCTGATCTTTTAATGTATTTTCTTAATATGCTATTTCTATAAACATTTTAACCTATTAAAATAGCATTAGTGTCTAAATTGCTTTGTAATATGCTTTTTGTTTTTTACTTAGTGATGAATTATTAGCATTTTTTCGATGGCATTAAATATTCCTGTAAAATGTGTTTTACAATAACCACATGGTATTCTGTTCTGTGTATATGCCAATATTTATTTAACAAATTGTTCATTGTTAGGATCTTTAGCCCTATACTACTTTTTACCATTATTAATACTTACATTATTAGCACTCTTGTCCATGAATCTTTATGTTGACCTTGTTTCCCTTAGGATAAATTCTCCAAAATGGAATCATTTGGTCAAAAGGAATGATGATCTCTGTGACTTTTCCTACTTCTTGGCAAAATTTCTTCTAAGAAGGTTGCATTAATGTGGTTCCCACCACAATTGGGCTTATAAGTTAGTACCTAGCTCACAGCACCCACCTAAAGTTTTGTTGCTTTCATTTTATGTAGAGGACTAATTAATAGGCCCAAAAGGAGCCAAAATAAACTGGACCAAAACCCAAAGGAATTAATTTGTCTAATTTTCATTTCTCCAATTACTTGAGAAGGTGAGCATTTTTCCCTATTTGTTAGGTACTATATTCTTTATGCAAATAGTCTCTTTGGGCCTTTTCCTGATTGTTTCTTACCTATAGTACTCCTATTTCTCTTAAAAATTTATAAAAATTATTTATATTTAAAGACAGCCATCATTTGTGTAAAGAATGTTACAAATATATTCCTATTCTGATTATATAATGTGCTTATATTCTCTCCCATATATAGTTGTACTTTTAAAATTAATTAACTAATTATACAATTAGTCTATCTGGAATTTACTTTGGAGTATTATATGTGCAGGTATCTAATTCTGCTTTTTCCAGTTAGCTAGGTAATTTCTCAATGTATGCTAAAGTATTCTAACTGATTTTTTAAAGTGGTTTTTGTCTATTTGACTGTTCTGTTCATTCCTGTTACATTTAACACTCTCACATTTTACACTTTTAGATATTGTAGCTTGGACATCCACTTCCAAGAAGATGGAGTAGACGTATATTTTCCTATTCCTTCTGCTAAGTACAACTAAAAATCTTGGATATTCTATACTAAAGAAACATAAGAAGACTCTCAAAGATGGAAGGAAGGTGGACTGGCTAGGAATCTCAAGATCCAAGGGACGACATGGCGGTGAGTCCTCTGGGTTTCCTTTTTTCCTTCTAAAAACTAAAGACAAAGAAAAATTCTTAAAAGCAGACAGAGAGAAATGAGGTATTAGATATAGGGGAAAAGCAATTTGAATGATGGTAGATTTCTCATCAGAAACCACAGAGGTCAGAAGGAAGTAGCACAATATTTCTCAAATATTGAAAGAAAAAGAAAAAAACTGTCAACCTAGAATTCTATATCCAGAGAAAATATTCTTCCAAAAAAAAGAGAAAATCAAGACATTATGAGATGAAAGAAAACTAAGAGAATTTGTCACCAGCAGATCTGTCCTAAAAGAATGGCTCTAAGAAGTTATCTAAACATAATGGAAAGAATAAAAGAAGGACTCTGAAAACATCAGAAAGGAAGAAAGAATACAGAAGCAAAAATATAGGTAAATACAATGCATTTTCCTTCTCCTCTTAAGTTTTCTAAATTATGTTTGACAGTTGAAGCAAAAAGCTGTAACACTGTCTAATATAGTTCTCAGTGTATGTAGAGGAAATATTCAAGACAATTACATTATAAATAGGGGACAGTAAAGGGATGCAAGGTAAGGTTTCTACACTTCACCAGAATTGGTAAAGGGCAATACACACAGTAAGCTGCATAAGTTATGTATATAAAATGTAACACCTAAAGAAACCACTATCAAATCTGTATAAAGAGATACATTCAAAAATACCGAAGACAAATCAAAACAGGATTCTAAAAAAATGTTCAAGTGCCTCACAGGAAGGCAGGAAAAAGAAAACAGAAAAATGAAAAAAAAAAAGAGAGATAAACAGAAGACAAAATAAAAATAAAATAGCAGACTCAAGCCTTAAGTTATCAATAATTAAAATTATGTTAAATGTAAATGATCTAAATACAAAATTAAGGACAGAGCAGATTAAAAACAAAGAAGAACATGACCCAACTCTATACTGTTTACAAGAAACTCACTTCAAATCTAATTATATGTGCAGGTTGACAGTAAAAGGATGGGAAAATGTATATCATGCAACATCAATCCAAAAAGGCAGGAGTAGCTACGTTAATAGCAGATAAAGTAGACTTCAGAACAAAAGAAATTACCAGGGATGGAGAGGAAAATTACGTGATGATAAAAGGGTCAGTCTGCCAAGAAGATCAAGCAATCCTAAATGTGCAGGCACCAAACACCAGAAATGCAAAATATGCGAAGCAAAAACTGAGAATTGAAAGGAGAACAGATCCACAAGTACAGTTGGAGACTTTAACACCTTTCTTCCAAAAATTGATAGAACAAGTAGACCAAATATCAACAAGGATACAGAATAACTTAGCTGCAGCATCAACTGCAGGATCTAATTGAGATTTATAGAACAGGCCACCTAATAGCAGCAGAATACACCTTCTTCCCAAGCACCCACAGAACATATACCAAGATAGACTATATCCTGGGCCATAATACAGATCTCAACAAATTTAAAAAAATGGAAATTATTCAGAATCTGTTCTCCAACTACAATGGACTCAAATTAGAAATCAATAATAGAAAGATAACAGAAAAATCTCCAAACACTTGAAGTCTAACCAACACACTTCTAAATAATCCATGAGTCAAAGAAAAAGTCTCAAGGAAAATAAAAAACTACATTGAACTGAATGACAATGAAAATACAGTATATCAAAATTTGTGGGACACAGCTAAAGCAGTGCTGAGAGAAACTTACAGCACTAAATGCATACACTAGAAAAGAGGAAGTCTCAAATCAATAATCTAAGCTTGCACTTTAAGAACCTAGGAAAAGAAGAGGAAAGTAAACCCAAAGTTAACAGAACGAAGAAAATAATAAAGGGCATAAATCAGTGAAATTGAAAACAAAACAAAAAAAATAGACAATCAAAAAGCTGGTTCTTTGATAAGATCAATGAAATTGGCAAACCTTTGGCAAGACCATAAAAGACATAAAAAGAGAAGACACAAATTACTAACACCAGGAATGAAAGAGGAGATATCATTATAGGCAGTGCAGACATGGAGAAGATAATAACAGAACACTATGAGCAACTCTACATATATAAATTTGACAACTTAGATGAAATGCACCAGTTCCTTGAAAAAATACAAACTACCACAAGTCAGCCAACATGAAATAGATAATTCAAATAACCTATAACTATTAAGGAAATTGAATTTGTAATTAAAAACCTCCTGAAAAATAAATCTTCAGACAGGTGTTTCATTGGAGAATTCTACCAAACATTTACAGAAGAACTAACACCAATTTTACCCAGTCTTTTCTAGAAAATAGAAAAAGAGAGAACCTCTTCCAAATCATTTTATAAAGCCTGTATTACCCTGATACCAAAACCAGACAAGAACTGTACAAAAAAGAAAACTACAGACCAACATCGCTCATGACTATAGATGTAAATATTCTTAACAAAATATTAGCAAATAGGATTCAGCAATATATAAAAAGAACAATATACCATGACCAAGTGGAGTTTGTTCCAGGGATGCAAGGCTGATTCAATACTCATAAATCAATCAATGTAACCCACCATATTGGAACACTAAAGAAGCAATATGATCATATCAATTGATACAGTAAAAACACTTGACAAACTCCAAACCCATTCATGACAAAAACTCTCAGAAAACTAGAAATAGAGAGGAACTTTCTCAATTTGGTAAAGAACATCTATAAAAAACCCTACAGCTAACATCAAACTTTATGGTTTAAGGCTGAATTCTTCCCCACTAAGATTGGGAACAAGGCAAGGATGTCCATTCTCACCACTGCTACTGAACATAGTAAGAAAATGGAAATTCTAGAGGATCAAATAAGTCAAGAAAATAAAATAAAAGACATACAGATTGAAAAGGAAGAAATAAGGCTGTCCTTATTTGCAGATATCACGATGATTTATGTAGAAAATTCCAAGGAATTTACAAAAATTCTCTTAGAACTAATAAGTGATTTCAGCAAGATTAAATGATACAAGATCAACATACAAAAATCAATATATATATATTTAAAATTTATTTATATACACAAAAACATATAAACTGAAATTAAAAATAGAATTTTAAAAAAATTATTGAGATCACATTGGTTTATAATATTGTGTAAATTTCAGGTGTACATCATTATAAAAATAGAATTTATAATAACTAAAAAAAAACCTTAGAAATAAATCTAGCAAAACATGTATAGGACTTGTATGCTGAAAATGCTGATGAAATAAATTTTAAAAGATCTAAATAGGGGTTGGCCCGGTGGCATAGTGGTTTAGTTTGCGCACTCTGCTTCAGTGGCCCAGGGTTCGTGGGTTTGGATCCCAGGCATGGACCTGCACACTGCTCATCCAACCACGCTATGGCGGTGTCCTGTATACAAAATAGAGGAAGATTGGCACACATCTTAGCTCAGGGTCAATCTTCCTCACCAAAAAAAAAGGATCTAAATAAATGGAGGAATATTCTGTGTTCACAGATTAGAAGACTCAACATAATAAAGATGTCAATTTTCCCCAAACTTATATAAAAGTTTTAATTTAATTCGTATCAAAATCCCAGCAAAAATTTTTGAGGACATAGAAAAAATTATTCTAAAATTTACATGTATAGGCAAAGAACTAGAGCACTAAAATGATTCTGAAGAAGAAGAAGGAATGGAGAGCAATCACTTTACCCAATTTCAAGAATTACTATAGAGCTAATGTAAGCAAGATCTTATTTTCCTGGCAGAAGGACAGACATATAGGTCAATAGAACAGAAGAGAGAATCCAGAAATAGCCCTACCCAAATATTCACTGATTTTAACAAAGGGGCAATAGCAATTCAGTGGAGAAAGGGTAGTCTTTTCACCAAACAGTGCTGGAGCAAGTGGCTAGCCATAGTCCCAAAAAGAGAAAATAAATCAAGAGAATCTCCACCTCAACTACATAGCTTACATGAAAAACAACTCAAAATGGATTATAGATCTACATGTAAAACAAGAAGAAAATATTTGCAAACCACATATTCAGCAAAAAATTAATATCTAGAATATATAAAGAACTCTCGAAACTGAACAGTAAAAAGAAAAAACTAAAGACAATCCAATTAGAAAATGGACAAAGAGGTGAAAAAACATTTCACCAAAGTGAATATACAGATGACAAATAAGCACATGAAAATATTTTCAACATCATTAGCCTTGAGGGAATTGGAACTTAAGACCAAAATGAGACACATATACCTGTTATAACAGCTAAAATAAAAAATAGTGACAATACCAAATGCTGGTGAGGATGCAAAGAAACTAGATGTCTCATACATTGCTGGTGGGAATGTAAAATGGTACAGCCATTCTGGAAAATAGTTTGGCAGTTTCTTAAAAATCTAAACATGCAACTACCCTATTACCCAGCAATTGCATCTTTGGCATTTATCCCAGAGAAATTAAACCCTATGTTTACAAACACACACACACACGACAACCTATACCTGATTGTTCATAGCTGCTTTATTTGTAGTTACCAAAAACTAGAAACAACCAAATTTCCTTCACTAGGAGAATGGTAAAATAAACTCTGACACATCCATACTATGGAATACTACTCAGCAATAAAAAGGAATAAACTGTTATACCATGCAACAACTTGGATGGATTTCAATGGCACTACGCTGAGTGAAAAAAGCCAATCTCAAAAGGTCACATAATGTATGACTCAATTTCCATAACATTCTCTAAATGACAAAATTATATAAAGACAAAAGACAGGTTAGTGGTTGCCAGGAATTAGAGATTGGGGTGAGGAGAGAAAGGTGAGTGTGCTTGTAAAGGAGTAAGCACAAGGGAGATCTTTGTTAGGATGAAGACATTCTGTGTCTGGATTGCTGTGCGGGTTGCACAAATCCATGTATTTGATAAAATGATGTCAAGTCACACGCACATAGCGTACAATGTCAAATCCGTGGCTCTGGATTTAGGGAAAATTGGATGAAAGGTACACGAGAACTCTCTGTGCTACCTCTGCAACTTCCTGTGAATTTTATAACTATTTCGAAATAAAAAGTTAAAAAAATAAAAAAGTGAAAAAGATCATTGCAGCTTTATTTTAATTTCTGGAGGTCAAGTACCCAATCATTAATGTTATTTTTTTCAAATAGTATTTCAAAATTGTGGGGTTTTTTTGAGATGAACATTAGAATTGTTTTGTCAAGTTCCAAAAATGATAGCAGATTTCACTGGTATTATATTATAATTACAGATAATCTGGAGGGAGAATGGAAAGCTGCTGTGTTTGTAACCACCAGATGGCAAAGGCCTCGGTCCTTGAATCACTGCATGGACGGCCATCTGACCAATATCTGCATTACACTGTTCCATGATCAAGCAACAAACTTCTATTATGTTAAGCCACTTAAATTTTGGAGGCTTTTTTTTTCTTGAATGTTTCAGTAGCTAGCTGGTACCAATTAATAGAGCTTATAATAAAATTTTAAACTTGCTAGTGAAATTCTGCCTCCTTTATTATTCATCTTTTTGCATGATCAATGCTTTCTTGAATTTTAAGAAAAAAACAGAAGTTTATTAAAAATTTTTTATGTTTCTTATAGTTCATTTTCATTTGTTTCAGAATCTCTTTATAGGCCCCGAATTAGCTATTTTGTCTCTATCTTTGAATGAGAAAGTTTTATCTATATGTTGCATTTGTATAATTGAGGAGGATCCTTTTTCATTCCTCCTGTGTATTAAATGGATTCTTTTTGAATTCTGCAATCCAGTAGCCTGCAGAGGTATGATGGAATTGCAGGTCAAGAAATTTGATCTGCCCCATCTCTATTCTGCTGTGTGAGAAGCTGCTGTGTTATCTGCTCCATCTGGTCACTAGGGACGAGCCCAGGCCCCGTCCTGATGCGTCAGCCTCCGGTGTCTGGACAGGCCCTCCCCTCCCTGTCGGCTCTCTGTTCGGTGGCGTGAATGCCAGGGACTCTGACTTCAACTCTTTTCCAGTCTCACAGCAACGGGCACTTTCCATCTGTGTTCTACTGAACTTCCTGGTACCATTTGCCACTGTCAACCACTCACTCCTTGAAACACTTTCTTCCCTTGGTTTCTTGACTGTCACACTCCTCTGACTGGCCTTCCATCTTCATGACTATTTTTCTCCATGTCATTTGATAGCTCCTCTTCTTCTACCTACCCAGTACACGTTGTCTTCCTCAAGAATCTATCTTAGGTGTTCCTTCTGGTCACACACTTTCTCTCACAGGGTGACCAATTGTCACAGATCGTCCAGGACTGAGGAGGTGCCTGGGACATGGGACTTTCAGTGCTCAAACTGAGAAAAAACAGACAAAGTAGGATGAGTGGCTTACCCTACTTTGCAAGTCTGTTCCTTTGGCTTCAGGTATCATCTAGATGTCAATGACATCTCTGTTTGGATGGTTCCTCTCACTCCAATATGTATCATCTATGTTTGCTAACTTGGGGTATGTCACCACATCTATCCATTTGCCCTGTCCATACAAGGGAATGATCCCTGACATTTCCATCTTCCTCAACTCCCACATCCAATTAATTGATGAATTTTAGTAATTCGAATTTTAAAATGTTTTCTTAACTGCTCATCCTTCCTCTGTTACTTAGAATACTGTTGCATCTTCTTAATTGGTGTGGTCTGTAAGATGTTTACAATAATCTGGTTCTACTTTGTCAAGACAAATGGTAGGATTGCACTTCTCAGCCCCTTGGAGTTAGTCGTGTCCTTTGCCCAATTAAATGTCAGCAGAAATGACATGGGACACTCTGCTGTGTGCAGAGCTGCCAAGTGATTTGCTCTGTTCCTTTCTCCCTGTGATGGCAAATAACAACCATCCAGAGTGGAAACTTTGTCAGCCTGCATCCCTGAGTGAGGACAGTGTGGGGCAGAATCCCTGGGCAATCCATGAAAGGTGTGTAGCCTGAGTGATAAAAATACATTGACAAATACACTTGGTCTCCTTAACTTTCGTTTTTGGCTGCTCCAAACAATTTTCCACACAATAACTAGAATGATATTTTAAAATACATAAAATGCATTGGTCACACACCTTTCAATGATTTCATATGGACTTAGGAAATAACAAATCCTTGCCCTGGGTCTACCTCTCCAGCTTTCTCTCTCTCTCTCTCTCCTCTCTCTCCTGTCTCTCTCTCTCTCTCCTCTCTCTCCTGTCTCTCTCTCTCTCTCTCTCTCCTCGCTCTCACTCTTGCTCTCTGTCTCTCTCTGGCTTCTCTGCTTCAGACACACTGGACTTCTCTCAGATACTCAAATGTAGCACGTGCATTTATTTCAATACCTTCACAAGCCCCTTGACCATCCCACAAGGGTGATTAATGTTCTTTCAAGTTATCTCCTGCAGGATACTCCCTCTAAGAAGATTTTTTGACTCCAGATTAAATTAAGGCTCATGTGCTTCTCATTCTGCCATTTTTCATAGTAAAACCCAGTGTACTTACAATCAATTTTTTCAAAATATCCCCCTTTACTGTACGCTTCCTGAGGCTCTGCGTTATCTTAGCTCTCTCCCTTGCACCTGACACAGTTCCTGCCACTTTAGGGTTCAAATAAGTGTTTGTTAAGTGAACTGAATGAACTAATAACAAAAATTCCCTTCCCAGTGTCTGTTAACTCACACGATGCTCTTTTCCAAGGTTGTGTTAATTGGCATTTCTCTATTTTATGTTCTGCTCACATGTGCTGCTGCCGCTGCCGCCTGGAGCGCTCTTCGTCCCCTCTCCCACCACACACCCCACTTTTTTTCCATCTTCTCTGCTCGCTGCCTTGCCGCTTATCTGACTAGCTCCAATTTCTCCTTCAGATCTCAGCTTAAACATCACTTCCTTAGAGACTATTTCTCTCCCTCTGCAGACCACATCAGGTCCTGTCTTTTATCCTGTCATGACACCAATCCTTTTCATTGCTGTCCCTCTGAGTCATTTGTTTTGGGGTTATCACTACCATCACCCACTTCCACTCTTACTGTTACCTGCTGACAGTTACAGACCTGGCACCATATGGTGGGCACTCCTCAAAGTCATGGTTGACATGGGGTATCTGCTTACAGCCTCAAAATAATCCTAGGAGAAGAGGGGGAAATGCAGCTTAAAAGAGGATAATTTGTATA
The DNA here is from genome assembly GCF_057802395.1 of Ceratotherium simum simum. Classification (NCBI taxonomy): domain Eukaryota; kingdom Metazoa; phylum Chordata; class Mammalia; order Perissodactyla; family Rhinocerotidae; genus Ceratotherium; species Ceratotherium simum. The sequence continues at coordinate 6,513,952 of NC_141915.1, forward strand.
CGTTGGACAATTGATAAACCCTTGATTTGGAAATCATATTTGCATTTTACTTCAGAGCCTGTATTTTTTTAACCACTCTATTTTATTTGGTTTATGTTTTTGACCCAACCTGAGATTTTTTTTCTTTTAATAAATGGGTTTATTTCATTCACATTTATTGATATATTATCTATATTTGGCTATATTTCTGTAATTTCATTTTGTATTATGCTTTCTGTTTTCATTCGTACATTTCTTTAAAAAATGTTTATTGAGCATTTACTATATACCAGGTACAATTTTAGATGCTGGGGATACAGCAGCGAACCAAATAGAGTTCCAGCCCTCCTGGAACTAACTTCTAATTAGGAGAGGCAGATAATAACAACAACAACAGCAACAATAATAATAGCCCCAGGGTGATATGTAATAGGTGGTGATAAGCACTGGGGTGAAAAGTAGAGTAATGGGAGTAAGGAGGGTGGCAATGGGGAGGAGCGATGCTGTTTACTCAGAGAGCTCACTCAGGGGAAGCTGTGCTGATAAGATGTCTCTCTATCACAAATACTTCCTTTTTTCCCTTCTCGTGCAATATGTGTTTGCTTTGTTGTGTATGTTTTCCACTTGGCAGATATGAACGTTTATGTAGTCACTTAACCATATGCATGTCTATTTCTTTATCACCCGCAGGCAGGAGCTATTGATTCTCTCTGTGAACCATAAGGAAACAAAAGAAATGACACTTTCCTTTTTTTTTTTTTTAATAATTTTATTTATTTATTTTTTTCCCCCAAAGCCCCAGTAGATAGTTGTATGTCATAGCTGCACATCCTTCCAGTTGCTGCATGTGGGACGCGGCCCCAGCATGGCCGGACAAGCGGTGCGTCGGTGCGCGCCAGGGATCCGAACCGGGGCCGCCAGTAGCGGAGCGCGTGCACCCAACCGCTAAGCCACGGGGCCGCCCCAGAAATGACACTTTCTTAAGCTTCTATCCTGCTCACCTCTAGCTGGTTTTGTTAGTTACAGTTATCCTATAAGATTCGGCATTCTCACCACCTCTGTCTGGGTTCGTTTCCCGTCAGGGAACCACACCACCCATCTGTCGGTTGTCATACTGTGGCAGCTGTGTGTTGCTGTGATGCTGAAAGCTATGTCACCGGTATTTCAAATACCAGCAAGCTCACCCACGTGGGCAGGTTTCAGCGGAGCTTCCAGACTAAGACACACTAGGAAGAAGGACCTGGCTGCCCACTTCCGAAAAAACGGCCATGAAGACTCTGTGAATAGCAGCAGAGCGTTGTCTGATACAGCGCTGGAAGGTGAGAGCATGGTGCAAAAAGACCAGGCGGAGTTCCACTGTGCTGTACACAGGGGTGCTGGGAGTCGGAATTAACTCAGTGGCACTAATAACGACAACAAATATAAGATAGTTTCATGAGAATTATGGGAATGCTGATATACAAGAAATTCTGCAATGAGGCATCTCCTCACACCTGCTTCTGTACTGAGAACCACTCTGCAGCCATCTTCTCCGTGGTGTAACTGGCAAGGTTACAATAACTCCTCCTCTTGGTGTGTCCGGGATTTGCTGGTTCACGATACCGGTGACACGATCCCTTGAATTATTTGCATTGTTTTTATTGATTTCCTTTGTCATTTATTATTTTGTAAATTAAAGACTCAATTACCAAAACATCCGGTTGATATGTTTTATTTGTAACTGAATGGCGTGCATACCACCAATTGCAACTATAATTTTGTTTTTATTTATAATTCACCTTACAAGCAGTTTTTCAGGAAAAGATTACCCTCCAAGTAGAATATTTTATTATGCTTTCTACCTTTTCAACATTAACAACAATTTATGTTTTTTCTGTGGCAGTAATTTTCAGTTTTGGTTTAAGTTGATTTAACGAACACTTTCCATCTTTTTATCACGTCTTCTCCATTCTTCTCTTGGAAATCTCAGTCAGTTATCAAATACTTTTTTTCCAGAAGAGTTTATATAGTCTATGTTTATTTTGTTCTTGCATATTTGAACATGTCTGTGTTGGTATAAAACATTTGGTCTCATTTCTTATATCTGAGGAATGGTAGACATATGTTGCTTTAGAGAATTTTGAACCCAGATTGATTTTTTCGCCCCTCTAGGTAGCTTCTTAAGATTTGTGTTTTGTTTGTTTATTCATTTACAGGGGAGGGCTGGAGAGAAGTATAGAGGAGGAGCTGGATGTTGTAGGATACTATCTGTAATCATCGAAGCACAAATTTAAGCACAAATTTAACGGATATGTTTTGGTTGATCATTCTGTACAAATTTTTCTTGGGACACAGTGTGCCCTTTCAATCATAAGACATACACCTACCTTTGTTTTATAAAATGCTCTTCTCTTGTGTATTTGAATATTTTATATCTACTTCCTTTGTTTAGTTTCTTTTAGGGGGTTCGCCAATCGTGTGCATGTTCATCCAGTATATTTCATTTTCTCTGTAGCTCTTTTACTCCTTTTCACATGTTTTGTTCATTTCTTTTTTTCTAAGCCTGTCCTTCACATCTCACTTTCTTGGCAATACTTATTGTAATTTTTGCTGATTCCAGTGTGCTTTAGGTTTTGAAATGATTTTTTTTTTCTCTTGCACGTTTTCCCTGGAGCTCTTTCAGCTCACATTACTTCTTTCTATTGCTTTATCATGGCTTCTTTGATCCCTGTATCTCTTCTTTGAGCTCTGAGTTTCTCAGACACCATTAAAAATTCTTTGAGTCTGTGGATGAATGTTTGTTTGTACTGTTGTTCTGCTTTGCAAAGTAATTCTTCTGATGTATATTCTCCATCTGGCTTTTGTTTGTCATGTTGCTTTCTTCCTTCTATCTAGTTATATCCATGCCTATTTCTCAGAGTGGCTCTTTTTACTATTACTTACCTTTAAATGAGGGCCGTTTTTTTCTGGATCAAGCATTTGCTAAAAAATTGGATGAGGAGTACAGGAGGACATTAGGCAGGGCATGAGGCACTTTCCCTCCACCTCTGGAGTGGGCATCTGCTAAGACTTCTTTTTCCCCTCCCACTAGGAGTGATTACGTATTTCATGAGTGTGTGAGTGTGTGTGTGTGTGACTTTGGGAGGGGGTTTGATGTGTATTCCATTTCAGTAGATGGCGATTGCTACCTCGCCACTTTGCCATACAGACCACCGGCTTTCTGTAGAGATAATGTGTCTGTGTAACACATATTTCAGCCTCAGCTCCCCTCACCACTCTCTATCACAGAATGGGACTCGGGGATGTTCCCAGTGCCCGAACCTTCCCCCACACTCAGACGCTCCAGCAAGGGGCTATTGGCTGGTTTTTTGAAGGAGATGGAAATACACTTGGGGTGCTCCATGCCAGGCAGTGGAGGATGTTCACTCTTCATATCTGCCACCAATTCCATCCAACTTTCCTGTTTAGCAGCTATATTTCACGGGTCGTGGTTTGTGGTTGCAGATGCTTCTCGGTTTCATCGAAGTCGGTGCTTTCTCCTCTGCGTTTTTTCATTCTTCTTATTGCCTTCAATTGATTTTAGGAAGTAAAGTGGGATAGAAAAGCTTTTACTTCATAATAACTGGGAAAATCTCAATGTACTTTTTTTTCCCAGTATACTTTGACTTTTTTTCCCATCTAGAACTAGAAATACGAGGGCATTACCTTTCATCTGCACATTTGTTTCTTCCTTTGTGTATTCTTTCAATCTACTAATTTGGGACTTAACTCATGCCATTCTCTCCTCTAAAACATATTTATTGAGCTCTGACTTTGCACCAAAGCACTGACCAGAATTCTGTAATTCTTGCACTCGTAAAGTAGACAGACCAGAGGGAGGCAAACATCAAGTGACCAATCAAAAAATCCCATGCAAATTAACATAAATCAGAAATTATAAGAAGTGATCAAGAGGTAGTACTCTCCAGTAGAAACTTCTGTGATGATGGAAATGTGCTGTACCTGCCTGGTTTACTGTAGTAGCCACTAGCTACATGTGGTTATTGAGCATTTCAGATGTGGGTAATGTGCTGATTAACTGAATTTTAAATTTTATTTTAAATTTAGTTCATTTAAACTTAAATATCACATGCAGCTAGTGGCTACTTCTTGGACAGCACAAATCTAGAGGGAAAGAACACAATGCTGAGATAGAATAAGAGGGAGGCAGCTTAGTCAGGGGTGGTTACAAGAAGGACATCGCATTTAATTTGTTATCTAAAAGATAAGAAAAGTATATCCAGGCAAAGAATGGGGAGGAAAAACATCCAAAACTGAGCGAAAAGGGAAGGCACAGACCTTGAAGGAGAAAAAAGCCTGACACGTCCAAGGAACAGAAAGAAGGCCAGAGTGGGGACAAAGTGATGGAGGGAAGAAGCAGCGTAAGATGAAGTTTATTACTCGATGATAGGGCTAGTCCTTCACCAACGTTAACTTTCTGCTGGATTATCAGGGTTTGGGGTGCCTGAAATCAGATTGAATTCATACTGCCAAAAAATATTTTAACTGTCGCTTATGGTCTATACACATGTAAGATAGATTACCTTTAAAATAATGGTATTTCCCCCATACTATGCAGTGTGCTGCCAGCAAAAATAATTACGAAACTATATGTTATATTAGAAAGTAAAGACTTTATTAAGAGAGCAAGAGAGAAAGGGAGAGGCTGATGAAATCGTCAGTGAACCGCAGAAGGAAACAGAGAGCTGGATTCAGGTCTTCTTTGTCCTATTTTTACATTCTATCCAATGATATTGGGTCCTTTATCAAATCAAAACAAAACAAAAATGTTTTTAAAAAAATCAGTCTATGCTCCATCTATTCACCCACACAGAGGATTTTTAGGGCGGTGAAACTACTTTGTATCATACTGTAATGGTGGATACATGTCGTTATACATTTGTCCAAACCCATTAAATACACAACACCAAAAGTGAACCCTAAGATAAATTATGGTCTTTGGGAGATGATGTGTCAATTTAGTTTAATCAACTGTAACAAACATACCACTCTGGTGGGGATATTGATCATGGGAGAGGCCAGGCATGCGTGGGGGCAGAGACTATGGGAAATCTCTGTATCTTCTGCTCAATTTTGCTATGAACCTAAAACTGCTCTAAAAAAATTCTCTAAAAAAATAATAACAAAACAAAATAAAAACTTTATGGGTGATGGATATGTTCATTATCATCATTGTGATGATGGTTTTACATTGTATACACGTCAAAATATATCCAATTGTATGCTTGAAATACGGACACTTGATTATATTTCAATTTTACCTCAAAGCTGTTTTTTAAAAAAAGTGATCTGTCCTCAAAACATGTGTACACATATGTTCATTTAAGAGGTTTTCATAAACTGATCTTTGGATGTAAGCTATCTTTGAAATGCTACAAAGTACCCCCCTAAGAACAGGCAAGTCTGCCCTGCATGGCATCCTGTGAACCTTAATGATTCTGAATCACATGCAAACTGGAATCTCTGCATGTCTTTTTGTTTTTTTTTCCAGAAGAACAGTTAATGTTATTTACATATCCACAGACATAAGTTTTTCTTATTAAAAAAATATGTCAGATTCTGTTCGAAGGGCCCTGGTTTCTGTAGCATTTTTCCACCAGGAAAAACAAGAATGCCTCTGATCTATAAATTTGGGTATGAACACACACAAGGAAAACAGAGGCCAGCGAAGGGAAGGTGGAGTGATCCTCTTTAGATTCTGATATGACCTAGAGCCATGATTTTTGAAATCTACAGGACTAATCATTCTAGAGGCTCTGAAATTCCTGACTTGCCCTGGTGCTGCGGGCATCAGTAGCCTTAACCAGAGGGAGAGGCCCTATCCCTCCAGCTAGTGGTCAGCAGGGAGAGATACTGACACAGGCTAGTGAAGGTGCTGAGACTCTCCTCCTCTTGAAAACATCCATAGGCTTCTAGAATTTGGGTTACGTCCTAAAGAGATGAGGACAAGGCAGGACTACAGCCACCAGCCTGTCCAGCTTACAGTTGTGTAGCAGAGAAGACCAGATTGGGTTACTGATGCAGGGTCCTGAGAGGCCAGGCAGAAGGTGCCATGCAGATCCAAGAGCCTTGGGAGAACAGGGCCTTTGATCGTTGGTGGAGCATCTGCATGCATGACTCTTGGCTGGGCAGGCCTGGCCTTCAACCCCTCCTTTCTTCTCACTTTTTCTCCATTTAACTCATTGGTTCTTAAGGCAAACAGGTACTTGGGCTGCCATTTCTGCTCAGTTGTTCAACAGTCTTTTTGTAGGCATGCAGTTTGCCTCACGAGTTCTCTGGAGAAACCAGTTCCCATTGCAGTGAGTGCATGAGGGGTTCATGGGAGACCAATGGGCTGATGTGGGGGGTGGGAGTTGCATCTTGGCTTCCTAGAGCCTGGCAAGTCTCATTATCAAAATAGTTCCCAAAATATGGTACATCCATTCTAAGGTGTCCAAGCAGCCATGATTAACAAGGAAGAAGGCTCGAATATCGTAACAGAGAAAGAGTTCTTGGATTCCTCTAACTTTGGCTCCAAGGTGCATCTATATTTAGTGCATCTAATTTTATACGGATCTATGGCAGATCCAAACTTCAAATGGGGATGCAGACAGTTCTAAGTTCGGAAGGAAGAAAAGAGGGAAAGGGATCATTGCAGGGCTCAAAAAAGAGGAGAGAGGGAAGGCAAAGGGGAGACGGAGGGAGAGAGATAGAGAGACACAAGGTAAGAAATGGAATGGCATCAGGGGATGAGAAGGGAAAGAGACAGTAGGGATGAGAGGTGAGGATGGAAGGGGCAGTGGAACGAGAAGCAGGAGACAAGGAAAGAGCAAGGACCACTGAGTGGACTTGAGAGGATTCTTGCTGTCTGGAGTAAACTTCTCCTGTGTGCAGTTGTGTTTTTATCTTGGCTTTTGGAATAGCTGTCACCTCTGGAGCCATTTTGAACAAGTCTTTTCTGTTTTGAGAAACAGCAAGTATGCTTTTGTTTTCCAACCTTGGAATATAAATTTTGAAGTGCAGATTTATTTTCTCAAGGAACTTCGAAGGTTTGTACATCTAAGAAAGAACAGAAAGTTTTTTCGGGATCTTGGTGCTGGCAGTTATTACACAAACTATGGTTGAAAAATCCCCTTGACACTCAAGAGCTGTCCGTATGCTTCATATTTATTCTTTGAGAGACGAGGTCTGACTCTTTCTGTAATGTCTGTAGGTGACTTTGTAATTCAACATTTTATTTTAGGTGTTCAAGCCCTTTTGACACAAATTAAGTGCAAAATTTGGGAAACAATTAGGTTTTAATTGCATTGAAACAATGGAGGTGGAAGGCACAGTAAGAAGGCTTTTGGGAATAAACCTGCTGACTACTCCCACCCTTAACCCTCAGAAGCCCCTCTGAGTGGTGCAGGGTCTGCAAAGAGCCCAGAGGCACCACCGAGTGGGGGCTGGGGGTGCAAATTCTCACAGTGAACTGTCAATCGGCATTTTCTAAGCACGCACAGAAGTATCACTCAGAAAAAAAATCCTAGCATTTGAGAGAGCGCTTTTTTCTCTCTAAGTTAGAAATGAAGATGCTGAGGTGGGAAAACATTAACAAGGGAAAACATGTTTTGTTTTTTTTTCCCTCAGGCTGCAGGACATCTCAGGATACAAAACAGAAATAAAAATGGTAGAGAACACTTTCTGCTATTTCTATGCAATTTTTGGAAGTGTCCTGACAAGAATGACATTCGTCAAATGTGAGGATAGCTTTTTGGTTTTAGGAATGAATGCTCAGTTTTAATTAAATCTGTCCTTTCTGGATAAGCAATGACATAATTGCCATAAATAACATCATATTTCTTTTCAAATGCAATTGTTTTTTTGTTCAAAGGGAGTTTGCCCATTTTTAAAAATAAAACTAATGAGTGCTTGGCATCTGTAGTCCAGTCTCTGTAACTGATAACACTAATGCAGTTCAGATAATAGTTATCATTTATAGTTTCAATATGTACTGTTTAAACATAACTATATTTATAAGGTTGGAAGGAAACATGGAAACAAATAATCTGCAGGAGCTTGAAATCAAGTTGAAGAGACAAGATAAAATAGTAATTAATTAATTGGTTAATTAATCAATTCTTTCATTTATTCACCAAATGTTTATTGCCAAACACTGTGTTAAGTAATGCAGATATTATGACGAGTAAAAATAGACAGACAGGAATCAAATAACCTTAGAAATAGACATAAAATTAAAGTGTGAGAAGTACCTTGACACATGTTATGAGAGTGTAAATTTGCAATTACTGCCTCACATTTGTATGATGGTTTGTAAGGCTTTATAGTAGTTTCAGATGTTTAATGATTAAGAAGTGGTGAGTTAATTTCTTCAATAAACAAACATTTATTATTTTAAAAAATACATCTGAGATTAGCAGTCTGAGAGGTGATTGGAAAAGCCTAAGTCTGCACTTGGAACAAAGTTTGGAAGTGAGAGGGATCAGCATGTAGCCAAGGATCAGGCTGCAGAAGAAGAGGACCAAGGCAGCCAAGTGTTATGCAGGAGAGGAGAAGGAATTCGTACTTGATGGGGCTAAATTATAAAGCCTTGAATGCCAAGCTCAAATCTTTGTGCATAAAGTCTAAAGGTTAGGCTTCCTCAAATTCGTTGATCTCACATAGTCTAGATCTTTTTTTTTTTTACAGATCTTTTTTTTTTAATACAGATGTCCAGGTTTTAGGTTAACATAGTCATTCTCAACCTGGGGCAACTTTACACCAGAAGACACTGGCAATTGCTTTAAAATATAGTGCATTAATAGAAAATTTGAGGTATAATAAGGCCAACAGACCAGGAAACAACTGCCATAGAAAAGATAGTTTATTACTCACAATTCCCAAGAGGAGGGGGCATGCCACACAGGGAGGACCACACCGGGAAGCACCAGGGTCAGTCAGGAGCCAGGAGGAAAAGGCAGAGCTGTGGACATGAGCCTTTATTGTCATTTCCCCAGGAAGGAACAGGCGAGGCAGGGAAAGCAGGCTTAGGATTGGCTACTTTGAATAATTGCAGCAGACTTTGGGGCATAGAGGTGTTCCTCATTGTCTGGTACCTGACCTTGGTGATTACGGCAGGTGGATGGTGGCCTGGAGTAGAGCCCCATAAAGGAGGCTGTTGGAGTGTGGGCTCTGGTTTGATTGGCTTGTAATTGAAAATTGGCTTGCCCCCACCCATGCCTGGGGGGGCAAGTTGTTTACTATCTCTAGAAATTGGCTAACCCTGGGAGGGGCAAGACCTGGGGAAGATCCCAGATGTCAAAGCACCAAAACTGTAGAAAATAAAAGATATGGTTAATACAGCAATGTCTGGAGACATTGGTTGTTACAACCGGGGAGGGGGTGGGTGCTACTAACATCTAGTGATTAGAGGCCAGTGATGCTGCTGAACATTCTGCAGTGCACAGGACAGCCCCACAACAGAGAACTGTGCAGCCCCCGGTGTCAACAGTTCCAAGGTCGAGAAACCTTGGAAAATTGAAAATGCCCCGAGGACAACCCTGGAATCTCTTTAAATAATTTTGAAACTCCCAAGGGAATTCAGAAGATTAACGTAATTTGAGAACCATTGGGCTAGGCGGTGGGGAGCCACTGAAGAGTTTTGAACAAGAAAGTGGCTTAGGGTAAAAGTTTTAGAAAAAAAATCAGATACATGTATTCAGAAAATATATAAGAACATGGATGGGAAATCTGATATAAACTCCAGCTGATGTTTGCAGTGCGAACTCTGAGGTGGGAGGAAGTGGAGTGGGATCAGTAGGAGGACAAAGGTGACTTCAACTGTATCTTTAAAATTTTTCCTCTTAATTAAAGAGATCTAAGGCAGATTTGCAAAAACTTTAATATTTAATAACATTGGGTATTGGGTACATGGGCAATTATTATATTTTCAGTACCTCTCTGAATCTTCAAAAATTCCTATAGTAAAAAAAAAAGGTTTAAAAAGTCATGTATATGGGGGGGCCCGACCCCGTGGCTTAGCGGTTGAGTGCGCGCGCTCCGCTACTGGCGGCCCAGGTTTGGATCCCGGGCGCACACCAACGCACCGCTTCTCCGGCCATGCTGAGGCCGCATCCCACATGCAGCAACTAGAAGGATGTGCAACTATGACATACAACTATCTACTGGGGCTTTGGGGAAAAAAAAAAAGGAGGAGGATTGGCAATAGATGTTAGCTCAGAGCCGGCCTTCCTCAGCAAAAAAGAGGAAGATTCAGCATGGATGTTAGCTCAGGGCTGATCTTCCTCACACACACACACACACACAAAGTCATGTATATGGGGCATCTTGAATTGATGTAATTGGTGAGAGAAAGAAGTCGAAGGACCAGTCCATAGAACTGGTGGGAGAAAAACATATTCCCTCATGAGGAAACTCATTCCATCTTTAGACAGTTCTGACTTGAAAAAAGATATCGTAGTTTTTCTGTACTTCAATATTTGAAGAGGGCCCTCATTGCCCCCAACCTGATGTCCAGGTCCCGAGTCCTCTGTTGTCCACGTTCATCCTCGTGGTGCTTCTCACACAGCTGGCAGTTCCTGAGGCAGGAACCATGTCTTATTTTCATTGAACCTGTATTGCTTAGCACAGTACTTGGCACATAGAAGACACACAACATGTGTTACTGGATATCTAATGACTCAGTAGGGTTTTTTATTTTTTCCTTCTAATGTGGTAGAGTTGCAGCCTGAAAATTTGGCTATTTTACCTAAGGAATGGAATGTTCTGTTGATTTTCTCCCCTGAAAATGTTATATCTCATCAGAGTGCAGCACTTCTCTGTATTTTCCGTATGAGAGATTCCAGTGTGAGCTGTCTGTGACATTTTATGCAAGAAATGTTTATTATGAAGGAATTAACCACCCACCCTTTAATCATATACTATTGAGAAACACCTCTTATACCACTATCATTCTTCTCATACAACACAATGTATGAAAAGGGCTTTGCCAATGTTTATGTGAATCTAAGGTGATAGTTGTGATTTTCTTTCATAACACACATCAAAACACATATCGTGGTTGTAATTTCACACAGTGTTGGAGTGATGGTTTGACTCATGTCTGTCTAGAGTGTAAGCCCCTTGAGGTCAAGCCAAGTATACTTTTGCTCACTATGGCATCCATAGCACTTGTCACAGTGCCTGACCCTCTCGTGAGAAAGTAGAATGAACAAACAAGGAAAGAGCCAAAAAGGGCATATTAAAAAAAAGTAGAAATATGAAACAAGGTGTCAAGAATAATGCCTAAAATAAAACATGTGACCATAAGAGCAAATAGGCTAGAGTCTTTAATGGTAATTCTTACATTATAATTTTGCTTTAAAATTCAATGTATGCTATTTAATACTATTATTAGTTGGTACTTGTGTACCGTCTATGTGTCAAATACCACACTAATCATTTTCATTGTATTATCTCATTTAATCCTTAAAAATATAAGGATTTAGGTATTATTACTAGATATTATTAGTCTGTAAGAAGTAAGTATTATTAGTCTGTTTCTTTAAAGACAACACATCTTGATTGAAATTACTCAGAAAAGCTAAAAGCCAAATTGATATTTAAAGGTTTACCCATAAACTGACACTCAAAGAAAGATGAGTGGAGATATTTATATCAGAGTAAAATGAAAGACACAATCCTTCACACAGAAAAAAGTCAATCATACTATGTCATATTATATCTCAAAAGGCACACTCCACCATGAAAATACAATTCACACACAAAACTAAAAACATTATATCAAAGTACATAAAGGATACCAGTTAAAAATACAAGGAGAAATGAACAGAAACACAATAATATACATTAATATACAATTCTTGGTCTTTAATAGATGTAAGAAATCACAAATAATTATGATTATAATAAATTTAAGTACAAAAGCTAGTAATATAATAGACATATACCAAATGTGAGCCCTAAAAATGGACTTTATTTTAAAATGCCCATGACACATTAATACAAACTGATCTCATATTTATTTACAAAATCAACCTTAGTCTGTCTATTCCCCAAAGCAGAAATTTTATAACAGCATAATTTTAACACACTATGGTAAAAAAAAAACAAACAAAAAAAACTCTATAAATTACTAATGTCAGTTTATATAAAACAAACCCCATCTCATAAAATTAAGAAAAAATACTATATAAACAGCTTTTGTACCTATGAGGGGAAAAACTATAATTCTGAATTATTTTGAAAATATTGACGAGAAGGCTGCCTATGAAAACCTGTGGGATGTTGCCACAGTTACACTCAGGGGGCAATTGCATAATCTTAAATATTTTCATTGTTATCAAGAAAGGATGAATATAAAATAATTAAGCATTCAACTAAGATATGTGAAAAGAATAACAAAATAAGCTTTAGGAAAGCAGAAAGGAGAAAATAATGAAGTAAGCAGCAGAAATTCATTAGGGAAGAAGAAAAAATTAAAATTTATTTTAAAAGTCTGATATATGGACCTTATTAGTATCATAACTGAACCCATAATATATCTACATGTCTAATTAAAAATAAAAGAGAGAAAACACAAATTAATTACAAAAGAATGATACTGTAGATAACAGAGATATTAAAAGCATTATAAGAGAATACTATGTACTGCGGTATGCTAATAAATTTGAAGATCTCAATGAAATGGATGATTTTCTAGGAAAATATAAATGGCCAAAACTGACTCAGGATGAAGCAGACAACCTGAACAGAAAAAATAACCAGGGAAACAACTGAAAATGTTGTCAAAGGCTGATCTCCAAAAAAGGCTCTGACTCAGATGTTTTTATGAACAAATTTTTCCTACTTTGAAGAACAGATAATTCTCTTACTCTGTAAACTGTTTGAAAGGATTAGAAGAAGATGCAAAGCTTCCTAATTAGTTTTAGAAAGCTGTCATAACCCTGGTTCTAAAACTTGACAACCCCAGCACAAGAGAAGAAAAATACAACCTCTTTTCCCATTGTACAGTCAGAAAAAAATATTGGGAATTTGAATTTGACATTATATCAAAAAATCATGTTCTGTGGCCAAGCTGCATTCTTTTTCTAAAGAATGAAAGGATGTGTTAATATTAGCAAAGCTACAACTAAAATATATTATATACACGGGCCAGAGGAAAAAATCATATAAGCAACATAATTAAAATGTATAAGATAAAGTCAAATATCAACATTAGCAAATTGGAAAAAAAAAAGGTAATTCTTGACATAAGAAGAAAGGATGTATTTTAACCCAGTGAAGACTACATGCAATGAAGAAACACCAGAGGAGTTTTCATTGGAATCAGGTATGCATCTGCCATCACCACAGTTACACAACATTTTTTGGAAGTTCTATCCAAAGCGATAAAACAATTGAAGAAAGAGAGGGAGTTAAAGGCATAGAAATTAGACAAAGTTGTCATTTCCAGGTGATGAATGATTTTTCTCCTTGGAAAATCAAGAGAATCTACTAAAAGTCTATTCAAACTAATAAGTTACACAGAAAGTTGGCTAAAACAAAATAAATGAGCACCAACCACCACTACAACAAAAGCCTCAATGACGTTTTTGGACAATTCAAAAAACCAAAGAGCATTTTTTTAAAAAAAAAAAGACGTTTATTCAAATGGATAAAAAATATATAAAACAGCTAGGAAAAAAACGAAAAAGAAACATCCAGGGTCTATGCAAGAAAAATGCTACAAAATTTTATCAAGATATATTAAAGAAACAAAAGTGAAATAAATCTTATTCCCAGAAGGAAAGACATTATTTTGTAAGTGCAATTCTTCCCCAAATAATAGGTAAGTTTAAGTTATTTCCAACAAATTTCACAACGATATTATTTTGTAATACGAAAAAGTGATTCTGAAAATTTCCAAAAACACAGAAGAATGAAGATAGATAATTTTATTCAAAAGAAGAGCGAGGCAGAGACATTGTTAAAATGTTTATAAAATTACAATAATCAAACCAACGTGGTAATGTTATAAGATAGCCAAAGAGAACAATGGAAGAGAATAGAAAGCAACCAAAATATATAGGATAGAAGTAACCTTTCAAATAATTGGAGAAATGATACATTAATTAGTAAATAATACCAGGGAAATTGGTTATCAGTTTTAAAAATCAGTTACATCACTAATAGCAAAATAACACTAATAAAATAAATTCCAAATGGATCAAATATTTGAATGAAAAAGAGCTAAAAGAAAATATGAGTATTAAAGGCAGAAGCAATTCTTAAGTAAAAATATTTAAAGTAAGAAATGATAAAAAAATTAGTTTGGGTATATAAAAATTAAAGACATCAATATCTCTATAAAATTAAATGGCAACACCACATTGGGAATAACAGAATATTTATGACAGGCAAAGAGTTATTATTCTCAACATATATGTACATACATGCACATATATATGTATTTGTACACACATACATATCTAGACAATCACCCTGACACAAAAATTGCCAGTTCACTAAAAAGAAAAAAGCACATTTTTAATAAATACTAAAAAATTCAACCTACATGGTTATCAAAAATACAAATGAAACAATCTATAAGTTACCAAAATACCAAATATAAAGATGTACTATCTCTCTGTATCACCCAGCGTGTGAGATGAGCATTCAAAAACTATCAGTGGAAAATCAGTAAAACAGCAGTGAAGAGCGATTAGAAAGTTGGCCTGGAGACCACCCGTGTTGTGACAAACCCCTTCCCTTTCACTTTCTTTTTGTTTTTTTTTAATTTTTATTTATTTATTTATTCTTTCCCCCAAAGCCCCAGTAGATAGTTGTATGTCATAGCTGCACATCCTTCTAGTTGCTGTACGTGGGACGCGGCCTCAGCATGGCCGGAGAAGCGGTGCGTGCCCGGGATCCGAACCTGGGCTGCCAGTAGCGGAGCACGCGCACTTAACCGCCAAGCCACGGGGCCGGCCCCTCTTTCACTTTCTAGGTGTGAAATTGAGCCTTGTTACTTAGTTTTTCTGTGCTGCCTCCTCTCTAATACGAGGAAAATAACAGTGACCTGGAGTACCACGGGGATAAGATGATTCAGCACACATGGAGCGCTTAGAACAGGGCGGGGCACAGCGAGTGCTCAGGAAGTGTCAATGCTTTCTAAAATATCTTTTCCCGTGCATAATCTTGGATCTAGCAACTCTACTCCAATGCCCCGAGAAAATAGTCAGAGATGTGGATATAGATTTGTGCAATTGAATGATTATAACAGCTTTATTTATAATGCCCAGGAATTAAAAACAACTTAAATTTAGGGATTGGTATAATACATTATGGCTCATCCAAAAGTTGATACTAAGCAGACATTGGAATCACATACTCAAAGAATATGTAAGGACGTGAGGTAATGCTCACAATAAAATAAGTTGGAAAAGCTGGATACAAAATTATATATGAAGTATAATATGGCTTTTATTTTCTAAATATATATACATATATATTTAACATATGTATGTATAGTTTTTTCCCAGAAATACTATGAGTATAGAATTAAATATTAATTGTGCTTATTTCTGGGTTGTGGGGTTATGAGTGAATTCAATCTTCTTATTTTTCTGTATTTTTTTCAGTTTTCAAAGGCACACAAATTATTTTATAATCTGGGGAAAATGTCACATCAGTAATGTTGTCACTTGATCACTAATTCTCGATCATGAACTTCCCCCCACACCTCTGCCCTGACAACTTGCAGACTCACACTGGCTGCTCTTAACTGACTCCTTTTCAGCCCAGCAGGCCTCACTGACGGCTTCTGCTGTGGGCAGAGAACAGCCAGCAGCAGCTCCTTCAGGCTATGGTTGCTGCAGGTTCTTTGAAGTCTTCTTTTTAGCTGCCTTCCCCATCAGCTGCTCTACTAAAAATGCCACCTAAATGGCATTTAATCATTACACCTAATTCAACATACTGTTCACTTACCATATGCCCATCCGCCGGCATTGGGAACTGTGGAGTTAGAATTGGCTAAGACCCAGCCCCTGCCTCCAGGGAGGCAAACCAGCAGGAAAGACCTGCCATAAGACCTGCACAGTAACATCACCACTTACAGAGACCACCCCCTATTATCTCCCTGTAACTGATAACGTCAACTTCTGCAGCACTAGGGTTGCCAAAGTTAGCAAGAAAATATACCGCAAGGGACAAAGTTGCGTGGGGAACCTGAAAAACATTATTCAAATTTATTTGAAACTCAGGTTTAGCTGGGAGTCCTGTATTTTATCTGGCAACCCTGGACAGGAATTATTGTCCCCTTCTTCTCTCCCATCCTCATTTCCCAGATGAGAAACTGAGGCTCAGTGAGGTTTGGGGACTTACTCTGTTCTTATATCTAATCAGCAGAGCTGGAATGAGAACGTATAACCTCTTGCTTTTAGTCTAGCTGCACTCAGAACCTGCCTCATTTGGGGTCCCACGCGCTCTCGTATTTGTGTGTCTGACTATTTTAACGAGCTTGGTGTAGCGCAATTTTTGTTTTTCTTCTGCAGTGATGGCACCTCTGGTTAATGGTCCTCTGTGAACGAGACAAGCAGCCACAGGTCCCTCAGAGCCTGCAGGAGTGGGGGTGCAGGTCAGAGGGAGCTCAGAGCGCTCAGGGGCCCCTGGAGATGAGCAGCGGGCCTTCCTGCTTCTGCTGGAAGAGCTCTTCTCCCAGACGGCTGTGGGGCAACCCCCACGGAGAGCTGTCAGCCTTTCGATCCAAGCCCCACCGCTAAGGTGCGAAACTGACGAGATGCCCTGGGCTGCGGTGAGCAGCCCGCCCCGCCCACCGCACCTGCTCCAGAGCCCGGCATGGGTTCTAGCCCAGCACCGGTGCTCAAGTCAAACCTATTGAATGAAGAAATAAATGCTTCCGGTTGAGCCAGGGGTCTGGTCCCCGCTGCGGGCGTTACCCTCCCGCGTCCCTGGTCCCCTCATGGCGGAGAGGAGGAGGCTCTATCCGAGTGCTCAAGGATGAACTAGGTCGGGATGGTGGGGCTAAAGTGGCACTTGGGGGCTCCACCTTCCACGGGGTCCCCATTTGAGCTCCAGACTCAATTCTGAAGAATTAGTCTCAACCATCTGTTGAGCACACACCGCTTGATAGATACTGTACGAGGCTCCAGCCCATGGCTGGCAGCGACGTAATCATGAACCATTGGATTTAACTGATCGCAGGGTGAGCAGCTTGCTTATTGCCGGCAATATTCCCTCGCTTTGGGATGCTAGGGAAGCACGAGATTCCTTATGTATCAGATGACCTCAATGTCCAGAGAGGTCTAGAGATTGTGGAGGAAGAGCCACATCTCTTAAATTGTTTTGAATTTGTGCCTAGAACATTCGACACATAGGGTGCTGAGGTGGCAGGGGCTGTTTCATCACTCCTGGTACATTTATCCTCACCCATGTTGTGTGTTGAAATCTGCCAGAGAGGGACCCTCTCTCCTTCTGCACTTCTTATACTCTCTGGTTTAGCTGAGCGAATGGGCCCAGGCGCGCGGGCAGCTGGATACAGGGGCGTCTGATCCAGGCGGAAATCGCAAGGTATCGGTTACACCTTTTCAAGTCCTCTGCCAGTGACAGCCTTGGCATCCCTTTGCTGGCTGCCTGACTGGCACACCAGGCTTCTTGGCTGGCAAAATAGCATTTCAGGGTCACCTAAAGGGGACTGAATGTGGAGGTTGTGGCCTGGGGCCAACCCGGCGTGGGGCTCAGGGCCCACTCACCCCGAAGGCCCTCTGGAGGTTTCAGCCACCTGCTCTTCCGTCTTCCCTCACCTGCCGGCTCCTTATTGCAGTGGAGGGAGTGGTTAAATGTCTGCCCCACGTCAGTAGACAGATCGGGGGTCTCCAGGCCTTGCTCTGCCTCAGCTGCTGTTATCACCTCAGAATTCAAGTCCTATGAGGCAGGGACTGTGCCTTTGAGAGTTGTGAGTTGTTTCCAGTACACGGTGAGGGTGCAGGTCCAGAACACCTCTGTTGCTAGGATACAAAGCAAGTGAGAGGAAGCGGAAGCGAAGCTCCTTGGTGAGCAAGGCGCCTCTGTCTGTGTGTCTGTCTGTTTGAGGTCAGGGTTCACAGCAGCAACCTAAAGGGGGTGTCCAGGCCCGGGAGGGCGAGGATCAAGTGTTGCTAAAATTTTATAAGACGAACTTTGAGAGATTCAGAAAACAGCTGAATAAAACCCCCGAACCTGTGGAGGGCTTTGTGTTCATTAAAAGGAGCTGATTCTGCTCCTATCACAACAAACAGCGGCTCCAGGCTGTGCCCTTTGTGTTACTGTTAAGTGCCAGGGTACTGTGACTTTTTGAGAGAAGAATTATTTTAGGATCAGTCCAAGGAGGTGTGGCTGACTTCGACTGCAAACATAAACTTAACACCATGGAGTCCTTGGAGGATTTATTGTTTGGCTTTTTGCTGTTCTTAAAGCTGTTGCATTTAATAAGGAATGTGGTCAGATATGAGTTGTATGTACCTGGACGCTAAATTCACTGATTGACTCTCTCTTGTATTAAACAAACAGTAGCACCCTTTCATTTCTGTGGCTCAATAAAAATACAGGTTCACTTCTTTGAGGTTAACACATATTCAGTTAACCCTCTCTCACTGTCTCACTCATTCAGCGATTTAACGGATTTAACAAGCACCTTCCATGTGTTGCTTTAGGCCCCAGGGATACAAAGATAAAGAAGCCATGGTATCAATCCTAGAGAAGCTTGTGAAGGAAGACAGACTCACAAACAAATATGAGGAGGGAAGGACCAAAAATGCGATGCTGAAACTATATCTGGGGAACAATGGCACTTCTGGTGACTTAGTGGCCCAAACAGATAATATAAATAATAGAAATGCTGCATAAAATATTTTTAAAAGTGTTTAATATGTAGCAGAACTGATAAAAAAGAAAGGAAATCTCCAGGTGCCAACAAACAAGGAAAAAAATTTAAATCCAAGTGGTAAGATTAACCAAAAACCCCAGGTCCACATGCAGATTTTAGGGTCTGGGGATTCTAACACCCAGGTGGGAAAAGGAGGTGCCCCTTTTCTCACTGAGGAGGCAGGAGAGGGAGGACTAGGATCCTGGATGAAGTGTGGAATCTCTAGGAGGGCCCTGTTGGTGAAGGCTGCGCCCACGGGCCGAGGCATGTGGAGAGAAGGCTCGTTTTCAGTGTGATGCCTTGCATGGAAAAAAAAATTTCTCCTATAAGAAATAGAATGCCCTATCTGACATATTATTACAGGTGCAAGGTCCAAATGTACCTTTGCAGAAAATAAAAAGATAAGAACCTGCAGTCTCAGAAATGAACATAGAAACTCATCCAGTGCCCATGAATGATTTAGGACCCACTGCCTGAAGGGGAATAGGGTGGGCAGAGGGGTGTAGCAATATGCTGAGTTCTTATTAGGAAGATCCCTCTGGGGGTAGTGTGAGGGATGCAGCAAGGAAGGATGGAGAGAGGAATTAAGGAGACCATTATGGAGTCCCAAGTAAATGCAGGTGGGTAACAGCTCAGCTAGACACTGGAAAGGACCAGCACGGCCTCCTGCTCTTGGGTTCCATCTCCTCTTGGTCATCAGATATCCACACTTCCACTCTTGTCTATTTCTCTGGGTATAAGGAAGAAGACGTGCCGCCTGCCCCGCCACCCAGGCCCATCCATCTCATGGATCCTGAGGCCCTCCTGCCCTACTGTCCAGGGGACTCTGGGGCCCTAGGGTCCAGCCATGGCCACTGGTCCCCTCTAGCCATCTGTGGGTTCCTCTCTACATTGCTCTGTGCTTCCTCCCTCCTCCAGCCAACCTCTTACCCCTCTGCTCTCTCCCAAACTATAAGTAATATGGTCAGATATTATTTTTCATTCTGTCGTCTGGGAAAACAGGAAAAAAAAACAATACTTCTCCTGACTAACAAGCTTCTCTACATCACCACCCTCTTCACTAATATTCCTATATGTTCTTGTCTTAAGTAAGACCAGATCTCCCTCCAGAACACTGTTCCCCTTGATGCTCTTTCAACAGGTGGCTGCTCATTCCCCCACCCCACACATAGCTCAAGATCCAAAGTGAGGTTTGTGTCTTCACCGCTTGTCACGGCTGTTCCTGGACCGTGGCTCCACTTACCTGTGACACCACCTCTTTTGATGCTAATTGGCATCCTCCTCTTCTCCTTGCTCTCATCTGCTGGCCTCCTGGTCACTCCCATGGATTCACTAAGACTTTGGCTTAGAGCTTTCCTGCTATAGAAGTTCTGCAAAAGTTGTAGGTGATTTCAACGTGCATGTGGAGGGCTGACCCAATATTCTGGAATCTTCTCAGTGACCTTGTCATCCTCAGGCCACTGAGGCCACCCATGTGCATGGCCGCACCCTGCTACAGCTCTGAAATCATGAATTTGGGGTTCTCCTCACTGACCTTGATTCCTCTCCTTAAAACTTGCTAGTCAGTCACTCCCAGGATACCATTCCTGCCACTTCTTCAGTATCTTTCTCTCCATCGGCCTCCTTGTGTGTGTGTGTGTGTGTGTGTGATTATTTTTAGGAAGAAAGGATATTATTTTACTGAGGTAAATATAATATATTATGTATTGCAATATGGTAGGAAATAATAAATTCTTGGCATGTGATAATATTTTACTAAGGTTGAATATTAAACTTGAGGATTTTGGAGGTATTTTACTGGAATAAACAGAAAACAGTATCACAGCTATTTCTATTTTTTGTAAATAAAGAAAAGGAGAGGTATTATGCCTATAGTTTATTTTCTTCTTAGAAAACCCTAGGAATCAAAAAGTTTTAGAGAAAAGGCTATATTTTTCTACCTTTAATATCATAGGGAGAAGCCAACCAAGCAGTCAAACTGCTATATTTCAGAGAAATATGACAGAGAATTTACAATGCTGCCAGTGATTGAAGTCCTGTGTGCCAGACCCTGATAGGTACTATGTATATACTCTTGTGTATGTATATGTATATGTAATATACTTTGTATATAATATATGTATTAGTTTATTGTGGCTGCCATAACAAATTACCACAAATTTGGTGGCTTAAAACAGAAATTTATTCTCTTCCAGTTTTGGAGGCCTGAAGTCCGATATCAGTATCACTGAACTGAAATCATGGTGTCAGCAGGGCCTCTCTCCCTCCAGAGGCTCGAGGGTTAATCTGTTCCTTGCCCCTTCCAGCATCTCCCAGCTGCTGATATTCCCTGGCTTGTGGCTGCATCACTCCAATCTCTGCCTCTGTCTTCACAGTCTGTGGTGTCTCATCCTCTGTGGTGTAGTCTTCCTCTGTCTTCTACTTACAAGGATACATGTGATGGCATTTAGGGTCCAACCAGGTAATCCAGGAGAATCTCTTCATCTTGGAATCCTTAATTCCGTCATACCTGCAAAGTCCTTTTTTGCCACATAAAGTAACATTCACGGATTCTAGGGATTAGGACGTGGATATCTTTGTGGGGAGCCATTATTCAGCTTATTGCACCCTATGATGTAATATATGTCAAGATACTGAAACTAAGGTCCACCTAAGTTAGGTAACTTGCCCCAAGTCATACAAGCTACACTTATAGCTATGTGATTCCAAAACCTAGCTTCATTTTCTTACCCACAAAGGCCTCAAAACACAAGGGAAAATTAAAATAATGGAATAAATGTCATTGTTGCCTTTATTTGCTGTCAATCATTCTTTATGTGTATTACAAATATTTTAATTGCCTTGAAAAAGAAATGGAGGCTTTTGTGTGAGGCACATTCAGAAATGTCGTACTTCAGCAGCCTGCACACTCAGGCCGGGTCTACTTGCCAAACTGAGTGGCCACACTCCAGATGAGTTATAGTAAATCTGAGTTATCAAAGAAAACATTCAATTGCAGGAAGTACTTACACCATAAAATTTCCCTTTAAGGTTTAATAAGCATATGGAATCAATTTCATTCAGACTTAAAAAGATGGAAAGAGAAGGGAAGAATTTTATTTTTCCTAGTAAAAAGGTTTTCATCACATATGATAATTTAAAAAGTGAAGCATTTTTTTTCTCCTTTAAAATTATCAGGTAGGAGAATTAATTTTGTAAGTGATTTCTGCCTCCCATTCACCTAATATAGCTCTATGAGTTAATGAACTATAGCTAAAGGTTATGCAAAAGTCTCTATTGGTAATTTATAAGAATGATGATGAGGAGGAAGATATAGTTTATTGAATGCTCATTATGTACTAGAGATTGTTCCAAGCACTTTAGAAAAATTAAACCATGCGGTTGCTATTATTATTTCCATTTTATAATTAAGGAAACTGATGACAGGTCAAGTAATTTGCCCAAGGTCACATAACTAGGAAGTGATAGAGTTGGTATTTCATGCAAGACAACCTGACTCCAGAGAATTCACTGTTAACTACTGCACTATTGAAACACAGCATAAAATATAGCATAGTACATAAACATAACAATCCATATATTGTGATAGGTAATTATTAGTATCATTCGTCTAAGAATTTTATGACTACCAGTAGGTTTATGAAAGTACAAAACTTTTAACTTTCTTGATGAAGTTAGGTGAGAAAATAGAAACTATACCCAACAACACCTTTACAAATCATGAACTCTCTTGTATCTAATTTTTCATTTTTGACTTCCTATGCCTTGATATTTAGCCATGCAGTAAATGGGTCAGAACTTAGTGGGGTCTCCATTTCTCAAGCAGTCACCTCCTTCAGACAGCTGTGTCTATTTGCTCCTCCATATGTGTAGCTCAACTCACCCATCATCTGAGATGTTGGCAGACATCAATGGAGAACTTGGCCTCAGAAGGTGACATCGTGTTATAATAAAATCTATTTTTGTTGGAAAAGCCCCTTGACTGGTGTTCAGACCTCTTTCTTAGATGCTGAATCCCAGTTGCAAAGCATTTTGGCTAGGGTCCCAATCCAACCTTCTGGGCTTTGCCATCCAGAGTAAAAGAAGCTGCCAGTACCAGCCCCCTCTTTGAGTTTGTCTCCTTCTTCTTAATTAACGACTCTTCTGAATGCCCATGTTCAATATTTCAACACTTGCTGTAGATTTTCTCTACAAGTGGAGGTCTAATGTGGTATAGCATCTAAATCCAGCTACCCTGGTTTCAACTTGGCATTTCCCTAATGGGTAATGATGCTGAACATCTTTTCATGTGCTTATTTCTCCCTTGTGTATATCCACTTTGGTAAAGTGTCTTTTCAAACATTTTGACCATTTTTTACTTGGCTTTTATGTTTTCTTGCTACTGAGCTCTGAATGTTTGTTCTTTGTATAGTTGGGATACAAATTCTTTGTTAGATATGTAATTTAAAAGTCAAGTTGGTAGCTTGTCTTTTCATTCTCTTAAACACTGTATTTCTCAGAGCAAAATTTTAAATTTTGATAAATTCTAATATATCTTTTCTTTGTTTTATGGATGAGGTTTTGGTGTCGTATCTAAGAGGTTATGAAGATTTTCTTCTAAAAGTTTTATAGTTTTATATTTTACATTTAGATCTAGGATGAATGTCAGTTAATTTTTTATAAGGTGTGAGGTTTAGATAGAGGTTTATTTTCTTGTATGTGAATGCTGAATCGTTTCAACACCGTTTGTTGAAAAGACCATAAATTACCTAAACTCACTCAAAATGTAATAGATAACTTGAATAGCCCTACAAATTTTAAGGAAATTGAACTAGTAGTTAAAAACTTTCTAAGAATATTCTCCAGGCCCTGATGATTTCACTATAAAATTTTATGCAATGGTTTTAAAAGAAATAACACCAATTCTATAATATCTCTTTGCAAAAGTAGAAGAGAAGGTAACACTTCCCAACTCGATTTATGATGCCATCATTCCTCTGATTCTAAGACCAGACAGAAACAGCACAAAAAAGAAGAAAAGAAAACTATAGACTAAAATTCCCCGTGAACATAGATGCAAAAATCCTAAATAAAATTAAAAAAGCAAATTGTATCCAACAATGTATAAAAAGAAGACTGCATCACAACTAAGTGGAGTTTATCTTGGGAATGTAAGCCTAGTTCAATATTCAAAAATCAATCAACGTAATCCACCAAAATAGCAGACTAAAAGAGAAGGAATACCACATGCTCATCTCAATTGATGCAGAAAAGCCATTTGACAAAATTCAACATCCATCATGATCTAAACTCCCAGCAAATAGGAATAGAAGGGAACCTCCTCAATCTGATAAAGAACATCTGAATAAAACCCCTACAATGAACATCATAATTAATGGTGAAGCACTTAATGCCTTCCCCCAGAAGATTTGGAGCAAATCAAGTGATGTCCTCGCCACTGCTACTCAACATCGCACTGTGTGACTTCGCCAGGGCAATAGGAAACAGCAGAGAGGAAACATGAAAGCTTCACATCTCAAACGACACAGAGACATTACGAAAGTAAAAATAACCGGACAGTGGGAGGAAATTATTCTGAATGGAAAGGAAAAATAATGAAAACGTATAAGGCATACAAATGTGCTCTGAACATTTTTTTCTTTGGAAAGGAAAATTTTACAGGTAGTATTCCATATTTAAGAGGATATTGATAGAAGATGGCAGTAAAGCAGGTAAATAATCTTCTGAGATTTTCAGAAATGTAAAACTATAAGTTTCCATGCAATAAAAGAAAATCTAAGGAGCAAAAGGATTAAAAAGTACCATTGATGAGGAAGTGAATAAAAGGTTCTTATTTTAAATCGGTATAAGGTACAGAAGGAAAGAGTTAAGATTTCTTGTTATAATTAATGGAAAAGGTGCTTACTTGTATCTAGGAACTTATATTTTCATATCTTGCTCTAAATGATTTCCTAATCTTTCAAAATGTAATACCATGGTAACAGTAGTGTTATGCTTTGCTCGTTTAAATAAACTTCAAAGTTCTATTTTTGATAGAAAAAACAATAATTGAGTGCAAAATTATGCTTATCTATGTTTCTCCCTTAAATACTCTTAGGGGATGCTCAGCTTTTGGCACCAGAGCTGTTGAATGTGGTGGTTAAGACTGTTCTTTTTTTGGTTGGAATTCTGGCCCCCGTTATGGCTGTGTGACCTTGGACAAGTTACCTAACCTTTTTGTGTTTCAGTTTCCAAAGCTGTAAAATGCACACTAATAAGACCTGCTTCACAAGTTGTTAGAGGAGCTACATAGGTAACACTTAGAATAGTGCTTGACACGAAGTAAAGATAGATGTTAGGTTTCATTAACTATCATCGTTATCTACCACCTGGTGATAAATGATCTGAATTAAAGACATAGTCCCGAGGGGAAAAACAATCACAAAACCGAAAATTGTACCTTGAAAACCCATACTTTTAATGTGACAGCGAATATGCCAATGGGTAATATTTCTTGCTTCTAGGAACTGTGACTGAGTACCCAATGGGAGATAGAAGAAGGGAGAAATTAGGATGAGAATACAGATTTTAAGGGAAATTGGCTGCTAGCAGCAGAAAGAACTTTATTTTCCCCACACCCACAACCTCCCGATTCTGTTATTTTTCTTCTAAACTGGAACACTGAGCTGATAATTCAGATCCCAGGACACTGATAGGACACGTTTACTGGTGACTAGAAGTTCAGGATTTTCATGAATTAGTTTTCTTTGTCCTCTTGCACATATTGCCTTTTATTTTCCCTTCGTGGACACCCACTTTCCATGACTGCCTAGAGTAAGTGACTTGGGCCAGCTAAACCACTAGGTTTTGGGGACCAGTTTTAGGGACAATTACTCCCTTCTGTAACAGAGTCCAGCTATGTGTTCACCAAGCCATTTCTTTCTTTCCTGGCCACACAGCTAAGTGACTCTATTACAATTAAGGGTTTCCCTGTGGCTGGGTTCGTGAATGTGGGTCCAAGTGATCTGTACTATTCTCAAACTAAGAATTGCTCTGTGAGATCTCTTTTTCCTTCCATTGAGAGGAGGCCTCAAGAGCCCTAGAAGATGGAGGAGCCATTAACTAGATGGAAGAATTCTAGGTCCCTGAGAGACTATGTGGAGTAGAGCTCCCCTCTCCCATCAACTTGCTTTGTACTGTGATGTGAAAAATCTTGTGTTCAGCCGATGAGATATTAAATTCTGTGTTTTAGAGCTACTCTATCCTAACTCATAGACACACTTACGCTCTGTCTTTCTGGGTGCTTTTTCTTTGATGTTATAGAATGTAATTTTCACTTAACTAGAGAATAAGTCCTGAGTCCTGGAGTTGTGCTTGGGGGACAAGAGAGACTGTAGTTAGAGGTAGGTAAAGCCTTCTACATGGTCCAGCCAACTTCTGGGTGTTCTACATTAAGATTTTGGACCAGAGACCCAACTAAAAATAGTTACCTTGTTTTTCCTTGCCACTGATACCTACACATCCTTTCCCCCTAAGAGACAGCACCTCTGGGACAAGGTAGGATTTAGTTATTTCAAGGCCCCCTGGACTAGGTGCCATCCTAATATGACATGCCCTTGGAGCAATTTACTATTATTATTTTCACAATGAGCTTGTGGAGAAGTAGACAAGGAGCAGTCAAATCATTAGAGAGGTATGCCCAAAATAAAAGACTTTAAATTAAGACACCCTTTAATTGGATAAAGTTGGTTCATGAATCTTCTCACTGATACATTAGTAAGAAATTTCTACGCTAGATACTGGAGTAAGTACAATGAATTATATGATTTGCTTTCTTCTCGCTAGGTAGGAAAAGCCAAGAAAATTACACCACAGAAAACAAAAAATAACTAAAATATGTGTTACTGATTGTAAGGAGTTTAAGAACCAATAAAGCAATCAAACACAGAGAGAAATTTATAAAAGGCTTTGCCCTTGGATGTCTAAGAAGAATGGATAAATAGTAGTTTGAATAGTTAAAAGGGGCACAAGTCCCTACGTGAAAGTATTGGACAATGAGATTTTTTTCACTGTCCCTTTAATGCTGTGGCCCCATGATTCTTTCCTTCTTTAGGGTGCCCCAGTCAGAATGTGGAGATTAGCACTCCGTAGACTCTTTCCTGTTTCTCATACCCAGGGAAATCAGGCAATGAATCACAGGTTAGATTTATAGCCATTGAATTTATTGAGCGAGATCCAAGTGCTTGTTCTAAGTTAAGATCCCTCCCCACCTAAATAAGTGTAAAATTGAAATAATGGCCTTGAGCTTCAAGCTGGGAGTGGTTTGGATTTGGTTACAAGCCTACCAGTTCTGCAAACAGTGGAACCATCTCCATATCAGACCACAGTCAAGATAACTAGATTCAATTACGCTACAGAATCCACCAACATTGCTGAATCTTTCCCTTAAAGTTATCTTCAAGCAGAATTCTCCATCATTTGAGTACATTTTAGATAGCATAAGTTGCTAACTATGTAAGACATCTTTATATTCTCCAAAATATATGCTGTATAAATTCAAGAAATGATAATGTTAAAGGTCAGGTAACATTTCTGTTATTTAGGACAGAGTTTTTTTATAAACAGCACACAAAGCTTTGTGAAAGTAACTCAAGGGCCAGTAGAGGAGTTGGGTGAGGAATGAGGAAGATCCCCATCCAACCATGAATCAAAACAGTTCTGTTTTAATCTGTTTATAGAATAGCCCTCTATGTAAGATCTAATTGGGGAAAAGAGTTTAGATAATTGTTTTTAAAAGTATTTGAGGGGCCGGCCCAGTGGTGTAGTGGTTTTAAAAGTATTTGAGGGGTCATCCCAGTGGCTTAGTGCTTAAGTTTGCATGCTCTGCTTCGGCAGCCCAGGGTTTGCGGGTTCGGATCCCGGGCTCGGACCTATGCACCACTCATCAAGCCATGCTGTGGGGGTGTCCCATATATAAAGTAGAGGAAGATCAGCACAGATGTTAGCTCAGCAACAATCTTCCTCAAGCAAAAAGAGGAGGATTGGCAACAGATGTTAGCTCAGGGCCAATCTTCCTCACACACACACAAAAAAGTATTTGAGCCACTGTGTAAAAGAAGGAAAATCTATCATAAGTTAAGGACCTATTGTGTGTCAGCTGTTTTAGATCCATCTTCTTAGATAACCATTACCACAACCCTTACCAGTAACAGCAACCTATTCTACATATGAAGAAAACGAGGCATAGAGATTAAATATTTTGAAGGTCAGACTGCTCTATCAGCTAGAGCCAGAAGAAGAATCCATGATTTATGTACTCTTGAATCCAAAACCATTCTGAAAGATTAAGTTTATTAATGCTTTCATATATGTTTAATAAAGATAAACTTATTTGTTTAAAAAAAATGAATTCCCCATGATGATGATGATGAAAGCAGTATAATAAAAATAGCTACTCTTTGTTGAGCTGTTAGTATTGCTACAGCATTGTTTCCCAATTTCTGTGGAAATAAGAATTTCTGTGCTTGGTAAATATACAGATTCTCAGGCTCCAACCCAAGTCTATGCTATCAAAATTCTCGGGGGATAAATTTGAGAAGTTTGGGGACCACTGTGCTGGGCTGGCTTTGTGCTAAGTGCTTATCATCCATTGTGGTATTTGATCCCTGAAATAATTTTATGTGGTAAATACTATTATTTAGCCCATCATACAGATGAGAAGCCTAAGCAGAGAGAAGTAAAGTGAATTGCTTATCCTGATAGCTGTGAAGAGGGTTATCTTAGGTACGTTTGCTTGGATTCTAGGCCTGCACAGAAGGGGTTAGCTGGCTTCCAGGGAAGCTGAAATGAAATTCCCACTGTTTGGTGTTTTTGTGCAGGGCAGAGACCATTGTAGTTGGGCCCTTTGCCCTGTCATTCCTGGGTCCTAAAGGATTCACTTCCAAGTTTCTCCTTCCTCTCCAGCATCTCAAATTTCCCTCTCTCACTGGCTTCTTCTTCCTCTTCACTTTGAGCCATAAGACCAAGATTTCAAAGAGCTTGCACTTGAGGAGGGGAGATACGACTCATAAATATGGCAGACTGTCATAAGTGCCACCGAAGAGGAGCAAAGACAGAAAGTGCCATGAAACTTCCAAAGAGAGACACGGTTCTGCTTTGGAATATTAGAGATGGTGTGGCATGGGCCAATATGCATGGGCCAGTTGTGGGATATCGGTAGGTTTTCCTCTGGCAGAGGTGGAGTAAGGTCACCGAGAAAATATTTTGCCCCTTTTCTCTTCTCTACTTTGCAAATTGGGTCTCTGTAACTTAGACCAAGTAGGGGAAAATAAATCTCAGCCCCAGCGATGGTTTAGCAGTCTAAGTCATCTGTTTCGAAATAGGACAGAATTACCACCAGCTGGTAGTGATTTTCAAATCCTGACCTCTGCAGAAAGGGGTGAGAATTCACCTGAAAGTCCATTTCTTGTCCAGGGCATCAGGCTGTATTTCCCTTGCAGTGTGACATGGATGCTATGGGGTTTTTTGCTTTTATTTTTAATTGTGTTAGTAACCACAAGCCACACTGTTCCGGTATTTTGAATACAGCATTTATAAGTTGAAAATAGAAGGAGGGTACAGAATGTGCAACATTTTCTAGTTCATTGTTCCATAGCCATAAAAAAACACTTTAAAAAGGAAAATTCTACATTCTTCAAGGTAGCAGCTATAATAGCACTGTTCTCTCTGCAATTTACTATGAAGGGTAAAACTTAAGCTCTTTAGGCACCTCATTTATCTTATTCATCTCTGTTACAACACAGGGCAGCCCCAACAGTCCTCATCACTTCTAACATTTCACAGTTCTTAGATACGCGTAGGCAACCACGTGCTGTTCGTCACCTGTTGTGGGTTGACTTGTGTCTCCTAACGTTGAACTCCTAACCTGCAGTACTTGTGATCATGCTCTTATTTATAAATAGGGTCTGCAGATTTAATCAAGTTAAGATGAGATCATTAGGTGTCCCTAATCCAATAAAAAGATGGCCATGCGAAGACACAGAGACACAGGGAGAACGCCGTGTGAAGATGGAGGCAGAGGCTGGAGGTGTGCGTCTATAAGTCAAGGAACGCCAAGGATTGCTGGTCATCACCAGAAGCTAGGAGAAAGGCATGGATCAGATCCTCCCTCAGAGCCTTCAGAAGGAATCAACGTTGCTAATACTCTGATTTTGGACTTCTGGCCTCCAGAACTCGGAGAGAATAAATTGCTGTTGCTTTAAGCCACCCAGTTTGTGGTCTTCGTAATGGCAGCCCTAGGGAACTAACACACCATCTCTATGAAAACTGTCCACAAAAGAACTCTGTGTAATATTACACATAAAATTTAACAAAAACACTTAATCTGACAACTGTTGTAAATATGAAGACGATTATCACATGGAAGATAGTATGAGATCTCACAGAGTGGGTAGCTAGGCTACTTTGACGGAGAAAAATAACGTTTATCAGAGAGACGTTTGGTTCACCTTCAGAAGGAACATAAGAGGTGGTCTAATCCAGGAGCAGGCAAACCATAGCCTACAGGCCATAATCAGCCCACGGTCTATCATTGTATAGCCCCCGAGCTAAGAATGGTTTTTACATTTTCAAAGAGCTCTTGAATGTGGGCCCATCTCTCTTTCCCTTCCATACAGAGGAGGTCTCTAGCTGGATGGAGAAACCACAGATGGAAGGATTCTTGGTCCCCAAAAGACTTTGTGGTGTACATCCACCAACCCCCAATTCATATTTTACTGTGATGTGAGAAATAAATCTTCACTGTGTTCAGCCGCTGAGATGTTAGGTATATATGGATGAGAGTTCTGTGTCGTGACTGTTACTCTATCCTAACAAGTACTCTTATTCTCCATCTAAACCTAGCCTGACTTCTGACCCTAACCCTAAGAAAAGAATATGCAGTAGAGACCACACGTGACCCATAAAGCTTAAGATATTTACTATCTGGCCCTTTAAAAAAGTTTGCCAACCCTTGGTCTAGTTCAGTGATTTATAATAATATTATTATTTTTTTAGTGTGGAATATTAATTTTTACTAAAAGAATGGGATATAAAATAGGTAGAAAAACAAAGATGCTCTGAGTGAAGCAAGGCCCACAGTCTTGAGCTCTCCTACCCCTGATCTGATGGAGCCCCAGTGTTCCACGGAATAATCTCTGTAACGATATTGGCAACAATTGATCAAGAACTTACAGAGTTTCAGCAGCACTGTGCTGAACGCTCCACACACTCTTGGATTTAATCTTCAAAATAATCACATGAGAAGTGCGCTATTATTGTGTCCATTTTTATACATGAGGGAAGTGGAGCTTAGACAGATTAAATAAGTTCATTGCCCTATATTTACATCCAGTAAATGGCAAAGACAGAATGCACACTGACATTCCTCTGGCTCCAAAACCCACACTCCTTACTATGCCACATTGCTCTTCCCAAATGAAGCTGCTTTTATCAGGTCCCATCTCCTCACGGAGGGCCCTCAGTCCAGGGCTGTGAAGGGATACGTCCAGAGCCACAGGCTGCTTCCTGACACCTGATGTGATGCTCTTTCCTCTTGTCCTGCAGGACATCTTGGCTGAGTGTGGGTTGAGAGGGATGTTGACCAGAGGCTCTGGGATAGAAGGGGTGGGCAGGTGTAGGGGTCAAGGGTCCCCACATTCTCCTTCTCAATGCTCATCAGTTTAATGGGCTGGAGAGTGAGATTTATGTAGCGTGGGGATTGGTGGACCGTTGTCCCTCCCTCAGTTCCCCCTTCTTGTCCCTGCTCACAGAAGTGGCACCTCCCTCAGCAAAAGCCCACACAGGACTCACATCCCAGGAGAGGCCCAGTGTATGTTCTGTTCTCCAACAACTGCCAGCGATGGGCAACCAGGCACGGTCCTCACACTGACTTGCCCAGCTTTTCTCTCGCTTTGCTCCGCACCCTCCCCCTCTGTCTCTTTCTTGTCTCTGGATTGGAAGCACGGATCTGTCTTCCAATTCAGACTCTTGCTGCTCAAGAGTCTGCCTCTCTAAGCTAGCACCTCAGAACTGCCTTGACTGAGGTAAGCTGATTCCTTCTTAACCCAGTGCTTAAGACCATTCCTGCCCAGATTCTACCCAGAAGCTTGCGTTTCTAGGAAACTCAGCCCAGCCTCACACCTGGAAGCAGTAGCTCTCTCTTTCCTTGTGCAACACTAGATGTGCTATGTTCACCTTCTTCTCTGTGTGTGATGTATTGTGTGTGTCAACGGTGTCGACGCAATCATGGTCACCAATGGCTTTAAGCTAATGGCTTCAAGGGACAGAAGTTTGTAGTAGTGGTAATAATAATAATAGCAAAATTAATTCATTGATCATTTTCTATACATAGGACCTTGTAAGGTAAGTACTATTATAATCTCCATTTTATAGATGGGGAAACTGAGGTATGGAAAGGTTAGGTAACTTGTTGAAGAGCACAGAGCCAGGAAAGCATGGAACCAGACTTTGAATTTTGCAGCCTGGCTATGGAGCCTATACTCTCTCTCCTTTTTTTTTTTTTGGTAAGGAAGATTGGCCCTGAGCTAACATCTGTTGCCAATCTTTCCTCTTTTTGCTGAGGAAGACTGGCCCTGAGCTAACATCCGTGCCCATCCTCCTCTATTTCGTATGTGGGACGTTGCCACAGCATGGCTTGATGAGCAGTGCGTAAGTCCACTCCCGGGATCCGGACCTGAGAACCCCGGGCCGCGGAAGCAGAACACGTGAACTTAACCATTATGCCACCAGGCCGGCCCCTGGAGCCTGTACTCTTAATTGCTTCTCTGAACTGCCCTGCAGACAGACAGCAGTCGCCTTTGTTGACTGACCGCCGAATGCCCGGCCTTCTTGGTGCTTTACATGTATGATGGGAAATTACTCTAAGATGTGCCCATTTGTTTTCCCTGGTATTTCCTGCATTTTCTCCCCATTAGGCAGCTAGGCCTTCTGTCTTTACTGCTTCGGGGAAGGGAAAACCAGAATAGAGGAGTCATATCTTGAGCTTTTGAGTCCCAAATCCCAGGCTCTAGGCATAAACCAAAGATTTGGAAGATTAAATGAAAAACTGGGAAATTCCTTTTCTAGACCAGCTAAGACTATGCAAATTGAGGGAGGAGGAAGGGCAGAGAAGCCAAGGAAGCTGACATGATGCGGCAGTCCCTGGGAAGGAGCTCTGAGCACTTCCCACCCGCCCCGCAGCCTAGCTCCCCCCAGGTGGCCCAGGTGAGGCAACGATGGAGCCAGACAGGACTGAAGATGGAAAATCAGACGGGCTTGGATGAGGACATCCTGATTTGACTGACATGATGTCTCCACGACTAAGCCAAATCAGGGCTCAAAATAGAAATTAAGTAGATTTATAGAAAAATAAGAAAAATTTCCTTTTTTTTAAAGATCTGCATTTCTTCCACAGCCAAACTTGGGCCCATGTGTGCCTACCACACGTTCATTATCTCTAGTCGGCCACAATGACCCTAAAGAGTCATTTATTGTTATCCCCATACTACAGCATTTGATTACAGAGTGGAAAAATTACTTGCCCAGGGGACACAGCTAATGTAGAGGGAAAAGTGCACTGGGATAAAAGTGGAAAATAAACAATGAAGGGAAAAGAAGAAGCAAGAAGTAGGCAGAGCCTGTGAGTTACAACCATCCCCCAAAAGAACATTTCTCTTTATCCTCCAATAAAAGTGAGCATTTTGTTAGGAAATACTTACATTTCATTTGGCGGACTAGTCACTTCCTTGGTCCTTTTCCCCGAAGTTCTAGCTCAGGGCTGCACATTGTGAAAATGTAGCCAGCCTCCACGAAGGAGTTATTTCAACTGTGTCGTTGCTGCAAAAAAAATTGCATGCAGATCAGAGTCCTATCATGGAAATTATGCTTTGGGACAAATATGTTATGAATGACTGCTCATAAAACCATGCCAGTATGTATGCTATCACAGCATTCAATTATTTTAACCTGCTCTGAACTTGCCTGTGATAAATCATGGGAAACTAAAGAGAACTATCTTTAGCCACTGCGCTGTTTCACTCACTCAAGTCATTCACGGCTCTAAAAATACAATTTATATCATCGGATTCCTGAAATTCTTTCAGTGCTTACATTCTGATTTAAGTGGCATTAAAGCTAGGGCGATTAAGCTGAGAAGTCCAAGGCTACCGACCAATGTCCCCCTGGGTATTAGCTGTCTATCAGATTGAGTACATTGTTTATCAGACTTGCAGCCAGGGTGCAATTAGAACGTGGCCTATGGGTTTGGGAAAAGGCTTGGGATTCTCAGTCTGAAAAAAGTACCTGTCAGTGAGAGAGTGGACGAGACTTTTGGTGGGACTAATCTCGAGTGGGGTGATCAGATCATTTAATGTCCATTTTGGAACATTTTTGGAGGCGATGGAGGGGGGGCGTTCATATTTGTGCCAGGACTCAGGCATAAACAAGGGCTGTTTTGTTCAAACAGGTAAGGACTCTAATAATGAACTAAGAATGGAGAACAAGGTTGAAGCTCCTTCATGTTTAAGGGCAACTTCCTAGCTTCCTGACTCTTCTCCATGTACCATCTAGAGAAAGAAGAGGATCCTTTAGCTACTTTTTCCCACGGTCCTGACAATACCACTCTGATTCTGTGGTCCCACGTTCTCCTTTGGTGTCCTGGGGGACACTTGTGCTGCTGCTGCTAGTACGTTATGGCACATTTATCTGTGTACAAGGAAAGAGAGGAGAGGGACAGGTTTGAATGTGTCGCCTTTATAAATAAAGGGTTATGAGATTTGGGGCATGAAGTTAAGTAGCATTATAGTGAGAAAACACCTTTCTGGAAAGGAGAACCACCAATGCACTGTGAGTCAGTTATCTTGGACACTACCTTCTCCAGGCTCAATTTCCTCTACCAGTAAAATTTGGTAGCTGGATTAGATTTGTGGTTCACAACCCAACCTGTATGTTAGAATCACCTGGAGAATTTTAAAAGCAAAGCCCACCCTGAGAGATTTTATTTAATTGGTCTGGGATGGACTCCCCAAGTGATTCTGATGTGCAGCCTGGGCTGAGAACGTTGAGACTGGAGCATTCCTGAGGTCTCCACCAACTTTTATCCAGCAGCTTCTATGATGATCTGAGCTCTTGGTAAAACGGAGAGGAAGGAGCCAGAGTAACCCATTACCATTGATATTGGCTGGTTACAACTGGAACGTTTCTCAGGATGCTTTGTGGAAGTTTTCTACCCCCTGCCTTATGGCTGGGAACAAACCAGTAGTGAAATACAGGATTGTGACTCATTCCCTCTTAGGAGCACAGAGTGTATTGCTCAGGATGAGGAAAGGAGCTCGGTAAGTCTTGAGCACTTATCTGTATAACTGATGTCCCCAACATTGTGATGTGATTTAAAAATATATTTGAAGCTCTTCCCAGGGTTCCAATACGACATCCCACATTGACCAGGGTCAGATTTTGAGCTTTTCTGGGTCAAAAACTTACTCCATTATTGTTACATATCTCACATAATGCTTTGGGATACAGCCCATGACATAAGTGACTCGAGAAACAATTATGGATGTAAAAACACTATTAATAAGAAGAATCCTTCTCGTCAGCCGTGCTCCAGGGATTTCTGGATTTGATTACCCACTTTTCGAAGCTTGACGATTTGACTGGTATTTAATGCTTTCTCATTTTTCCTGATAGAGACCGCTAAGCACGTTATGTTCTTTCTCCCAGTTGGCAGCTCAACAAAGGCCAGCAATAAAAACCCCCACTTGTGTAATAAACTGTTGTACAATCTACTGCTTATGAACAAGGTCCCTGAAAATGTGCAACCTTTCTTCACGTTAAACACAAAACAGATGGAGGTTTGAAAATAACTTTCCTCTTCAGGGGAGGGGAAAGTCAAAGAAGAGAGAGCAAGACTCATAGTCAGAGTGCTAAGTTACTAAGCCAGGGGCTGAACTTTCCCTTCCAGGCTGTCAGGGGCAGCCACATTCTTTCAAGGATGCTCCATACCTCGGGGACCTGTGAAGCGGTGGTCGGGGCGCCGTTAGGCTTCAGGGAAATGGTTCATACGGTAACAGCGAGTCAAGCACGCTGATCTGCCACTCTCTGGCCAGGAAAACTAAGCAAGTCACTGATTCCTTTAAGCCTGTTTTGTAAACCTGATGTATAAAACGGTGATAACTTTGAACCCTCTTCCCCAAGCACACCAGAAAATGGAATAGCTTGAGATATAAATACTCTGGTTATATTATATATATTATATATATACACACACACAAATATATATACATATATATGTAATTCATGGGACAAAAGAAATGATGGAGCCAAGAATTTATAAATAACGTATGTACACATGCATGCATGTATGTATTAATCTTTGTCTATTTTTCTTATACTCTGCCATGTTTTAGGGGGGAAATAGAGGCAGTTTATAATGATGCATACTTATCATATACTGCTTAATAGTATATGATTTTATTTGTGATGATGACTGAGGTTTGGTTATTAAACGAAAGTGAAACTTCATTTCAGAGTAATAAAATAACCACCTTTCATTTGTACCCTGCCCCCAAAAGCAGCAAACATGGTCCCACCTATGGTAAAGTGTGGGGTCCGAATGACAGGCATCAAATGTTTTAGAATGTAATGAAATTCACGGAAGGTTTTACTTAAAATATAGACTCTTGCGAAGCACTGAATGAGGCATCTTCTAAAGGAATAAGATACTGCATGATTTGGGGAAGATTGGACTTTTAACTGGCTTTATCGGTCGGGACCCAGTCAGGGAAACAGAAACCACACTAAGAATTTCCAACAGATGGGATCTAGTACAGAAATTGGTTCCTCAGGCGTTGGAAGACTGAAAGCACAGAAGAACACTGAGGAAGCAGGTACCGCTCCAGAGCTGATGCAACAAAAGAAAAACAGGTGTGAGTTTCTGAGGAACTGGGGCTCAGATCTCTGAGGAAGAGGCCTGGCCACTGCCGATGGCCTCTAAAGAGGCAAAAGAAGGTTCTGGAAGTGCTGAAAAAGGCTGGCGGCTACAGCCAGCTACGTCTGCCGGAGCAACGCTGACAAGGAAAAGCCGGACGCTCGTTTTCTCGCCTCCAGAGTCCATTCTCTCTCTAGCACCACCTATCGGCAGAACTGAACAAGACGTCGGCTAGCAAGGAGGATGGGTCTGGAGCTGAGACAGTAGCGGGATACTGTTATTTGGAGACTCGCAGGAGGAAGAATGGTGGGCAAAATGCATGAAAAATGGCCGACAGAGGAGGAAAATACAGAGAACTGAGCTCTGTGGACCGATACCCCTAGCAGTGAGAAAAGAGCAGGCAAGGAGCCAGATCCAATGCTCCGGAAAAACAGACCACATCAGTGCCCAGAGACCTCATCCTAGTCTAACTCTTTAACAATTGTTCAGTAAGTGAGAGAGCATTAGCAAAGATAATAGAGCAAGTGGTAGCGATTTGCCCACAATTTGCATCCCAGTCATCCACGGCAGCCAGCAACTGTACTTTATGCATGTATTTAACATGTGCTATTGTTTCCCCCAGAGTATATTAATTTGCTTAATCCTCCTGTATCCTGGGGGGAGTAAACTAGACCTTTTTTATTAATCTCAGGTTAAGTGAATGACAAGGTCACCTCCTAATTAGCTGCGAAGGCAGGGGTTGGGTGTAGGTCTCCTGACCTACAGCCCGTTGCTCTTTCGACCATGCTGTAAAAATCTAAGAGCTTCTTGGTTTTGTGACTTCAACAACTTTCACAAACATGAAAATACACCATTTATACCAGATTAACAAGTGAGTTTGACCGCAAGGACTCTTGTGAAGTAATTGCTCAGTCCCAGGGCAGTGTCCGTGCACCACCCTGACTCTCCTTTGCTGGGCAAATGCTGTTGCCTCCATACGAGCACTTCTTTTCTTTCTACCTGACAAATGACGGAGTTGCGTTTTAAGTGGGGGATGAGGTATAAAGTCAGTAAGGAAGGAAAAACTCCATGTGGACAAAATTGCCTTGGAAAATTTCTTAAACCTCCTGTAAAATACTGATCTAGCCTCTTGACATAAGACTAGCACAGCCAGTCTCTCCCAGGGTTGCCACAGACCTCAGTTACTTTTGTTGGGCCCCCAATGACATGATTGGCCTGCACTTATGGGACATGTTGGACAAAACATTTGCATTTTTAAACTCTGGAGTCATTCTCAAGACTGTGATAAGCCCACACCGTGAGACACAGGTGGGAGCTGAGACCCAAGAGGAGAGCAGCTTTGAGCTCCTTGGTGGGCGTTCTCTGAGTGCAATGGCAGGTTGATGCACTTGGGTTATTCTCATTCTTTCTCTACCCTCATCTTGTAGCATCCCTCCTCTGACCTCACCCCACTGAAGTTTATGTGGTGGAATTCGTGTAGATAAAGTACCTATCCACTGTCCTCAAAATGAATTTTACTCATTGATCAAGACTCTGTGGCCTACTAAGAAAGATTTGTAGCACACAGGGTTGAAGACACGTTGGAGAAGCATTGAGGGCAAATGACGCTGGCCTGAACGTTAAAAATCTAAGTGCAAGTACCAGGAGGCACTTACCAATTGTGTGACTTTGGAAAAGTCACCTATACGCTCTGGATCTCAGACTCTTCATTGGAAAAGTGATAAGTCATGTTGATAGCTTGTACCTCTGATACGATATGATGAGCACTTCACGTCT
The DNA here is from genome assembly GCF_057802395.1 of Ceratotherium simum simum. Taxonomy (NCBI): domain Eukaryota; kingdom Metazoa; phylum Chordata; class Mammalia; order Perissodactyla; family Rhinocerotidae; genus Ceratotherium; species Ceratotherium simum. Next base: position 6,552,570 of record NC_141915.1, read on the forward strand.
ACGGTAAGTTTCCCCAAAGCCCACAAGCCCAGTCTAACTGTGAGAAAAAAAATAGACAAACCCAAATTGAGAAAAATTCTACAACATACCTGACCAGTACTCCTTAAAACTATCCAGGTCATAAAAAATAAGAAAAGACTAAGAAATTGTCAGAGACAAGAGGAGACTGAAGAGACATCATGAGTAAATGTAATGTGGTATCCTGGAGCAGAAAAAAGACATTAGTGCAAAAACTAGTGAAATCTGAATGAAGCCTGGAGTTCAGTTCACAGGAGTGTACCAATGTTGGTGTCTTGGTTTTGACAAATATATCATGTCAATGCGAGACGTTAACAATAAGGAAAACTGGATGAGGGGTATATGGGAACTCTCTGTACCATCTCTGCAACTTTTCTGCAAATCTAAAACTATCCTAAATAAAAAATGTATTAAAATACCATTTACAAAATACGACAAAATGTAAAATATCCAGAGATAAGTTTAGCAAAAGATATGTTAGGTCTCTACCTGGAAAACTATAAAATATTTCTGAGAGACTTTCAAGACAACCTAAATAATGAGAAAGATATGCTGTATTCATAGATTGGAAGACAGTATTGTTAACATGACGATTCTTCCAAACCTGATCTGAGCAGGCTTTTTTTTTTTGTAGAAATTGAAAAGACAATTCTAAAATTTATATGGACATGCCAAGTAACTCACCAAACACAACTATGAAAAAGAAAAAAAGCAGAGCTGAAGTATTTACTCTACTCTTCAAGATTTATTCTTCAAGATTTACTCTTAAGTGACTATAATCAAGACAGCATGATATTGGCAAAAGGATAGACAAAAAGATCATTCGAAGAAAATAGATGCCCCACAAATAGATCAACTCATATACAGTCAAAAAATTTTTGACAAAAATCCCAAGGCAATTCAACAGAAAAGAGGCAAGTCTCTTGAACAAATGATGTCGAAACAACTGAAATTTTATATGGTAAAAAAGAACCTCGAACCCTATCTTACAACATATCACAAATTATTTTGAGATGGATCACAGATCTAAATGTAAAAACTGGAACCATAAAGCTTCTAGAAGAAAACATAAGAAAAAAATCTTCTCAACCTAGAGATAGAAAGATTTCTTAGAGAGAACACAGAAAACACTAACTGTTACAAGATGATAAATTGGACTTCATCAAAATTTAAAACTTTGACTCATCAAAGAAACCATTAAGAAAATTAATGGACAAGCCACAGATTGAGAGAACATATTCACAACACATATATTTCATTAAGGGCCTGTATCCACAATATATAAAAACTTTTACAACTCAATAATAAAAGACAAATGACCTAATAAAAATGGGCAAAAGATCTGAACAGATACCAAACAAAAGAAGACATAAGAGTGGACAAAAGTGCATGAAAAAGTTCTCTCATTACTGTCAGTGATTTGGAAAACAAATTAAAACCACAACAAGATTGTACTACGCACCCACTAGAATGGCTAAAATGAAAATGATTGTGCACACCAGATACTGGAGAGGATGTGGAGCAACTGGAATTCTCATACATTACTGATGGGAGACTAAAATTGTACAATCACTTTGAAAATTGTTCAGAAGTTTCTTAAAAACATACCTCTATCCTTTGACTCAGAAATCCCACTTCTAGGTATTTATGAAAAGAAAAGAAAACCTACGTCCACAAAAAGGCTTGTACAAGGATATTCAGAGCAACTTTTTCATAATAGCCAGACTGAAAACAGCTCATCATCATCGGCTGGAGAACGGATACATCATAAGTGGAGTATTACTCAGTAGTAAGAAGGAACAAACTATTGATATATGTGACAATCTGTATGAATCTTAAAAACATCATGCTAAGTGAAAAGCTAGGCAAGCAGATGCTTCTGGGAATGAATGCCTGGGAAGGGACACCAGGGATTTTCTGGAATAAAATAAATAAATGATATCTCATCAGGAGGAAGGGTCACTCAGGTGTATACATTTGTCAAAATAGATTGAAATTGGGCTGGCCCAGTGTTGTAGTAGTTAAGTTGGCGCACTCCACTTCAGCAGCCCGGAGTTCGCAGGTTCAGATCCCAGGTGTGGACCTACACATCACTTATCAAGCCACGCTATGGCAGGCATCCCACATAAAATAGAGGAAGATGGGCATGGATGTTAGCTCAGGACCAATCTTCCTCACTGAAAAAAAAATAGATTGAAATTATATGCATTTTACCATCTGTGAATTATACTTCGTTTTTAAAAAGTTGACACAAATGGGGCTGGCCCAGTGGCATAGTGGTTAAGTTTGGCACCCTCTGCTTCAGTGGCCCAGGGTTTGTGGGTTTGGATCCCAGGTGCGGACATACACCACTCATCAAGCCATGCTGTGACAGTGTCCCACATACAAAATAGAGGAAGATTGGCACAGATATTGTTAGCTCAGGGCCAATCTTCTTCACCAAAAAAAAAAAAAATTGACACACATTATAACAGCTATAGAATAATGTAAAGAGAACATAAATTCAATGACCTGAGATATCAAAGAGGATACAGTAAAAAAGAGAATAAAATGAATAAAGGAATTTCAGGGGATAAATTGAGGGCGAAAATAGCACAAATGCAGGATTAATAAATTTAGTAGAAAGATTGACATCTTTCTGAAATTGACATAACTGAAAACTTAATTACCAACATATAGGAAAGGACTGAAATAATGACAATAAAACCAGGGAAGAAAGGCAAGGATAATAAAGCAATTAGAAAGATGATGCTAAATATGAGCTCATATACCTCAGTTGCCCATACCCTGGACTTTATCACCAATAACTACAAGGCCTCCTTACCTGGTATCCTGACTTTCAGGATTTTCAACCTCATCAGGACCTCCAATTCAGGAGGCCCTCTAATTTATGTTTCTTATCCCTTTGATATTCTACTTCCTTCTTACTCATCTGAAATTGCGCAGTGAATTATTTTAATTATTCCCTTGGGCATACCTTCAACTCCCCTGCTCTCCTTTATCTTCATTGTTCTCACTTAGTAAAAGCAGGACCTTAGTTAAATTCAGCGTTCTTTCTCTCCTGCTGCTGCCTACAAGCCGAATATGAGTGGAAAAATATACACAAACACACTGGCCTCAATCTAAATTCATGATTATCACCCTCAAGCAGACCTCCATGCTACCTGCAATCAAATATACTTCGCTAGAGATTCTCTTCCAATGTCCTGGATGACAATTTTACTCCTTATCCTCTCTACTCCTGCCTTCAACACCTCCTGCCTCATCCTATCCTTAGCTAGTTAGAGACCTTGCTTCATACTTCACTGAGGTCATCGAAGCAATCAGAAGAGAATCTCCATCGAGTCCCACCACAGCTCCTCCTCACCTACCAGTGTCTGCACCCACATGTTCTGCTTTCCTATCTGGTCTTGTACAAAACCATACATGCTCCTATCTAAAGCCAATGCTCACACTTAGGCACTCACACTTAGATCTCATCCCCTCTTGCCCAATCCAGGAATTTCATTCCAGCAGTTCACTCTTCCCTCATCCATTTTCAGCCCTGTACTGTATCATTCCTATCAGGATACCAACATGCCACTATTTCTTAAAAAAACAAAACTAAAAAACCCATCTTCCCTTGACCTCACTTCACCCATCAGTTATTGCTCAATTTTCTTGTCCTCATTTGTGGAAAAACTCTTAAAAAGTTGTGCATTCCCTATGTCTCCAATTTGTCTCCTCCCGTTCTCTCTTAACTCAATCCAATCAGATTTTGCCCAAATCACGGCACAGAAACCCTTCTCATCAAAGTCACCAGTGAGCTACCCATTGCTAAATCCAGTGGTCAGTTATCAGTTCTCACATTTTTTTTCCATATCAACAATAGTTTCAACTATTGTTCGCTCTCTCCTCCTTTATACATTTTCTTCTCTTGGCTTCCAGACACCTCACTCTCTTAGCTTTCCTTTCACATCACTGATTGTGCACCCTCAGTCTCCCTTACTGCTCTGCCTCTTCTGCCTCACCTTTTAATTTCAACCTCTCCCAGGGCTCAATTCCTGGTCCTCTTCTCTACCTCACTCAATCCCTCGGAGACCTTATTTGGTCATCAAAATGATACCTGCAACCAGATCTCTTTCCTGAATTTCACACTTGTGTATCCAACTAACTAGTCAACTTCTTCTCAGGAATGCCTGATAAACATCTCACGTTTGATTTGTCCAAAACTGAATTCCTATATGCTCCATTCTCCTAGTCGCTGAAGCTAAAAACCTTCTAGTCATCCTTGATTCTCCTATTTCTCTCAAGCTCCATAGGCAATCCAATGCTGTCTCTATTTTCAAAATATGGTCAGAATCTGACTCACTGTATCCCTGGCTACCATCCTCTTCTGAAACACCATCAACTCTTGCCTGGAATACTCCAATAGCCTCCTAACAGATTTTTATCTTCAACCTTGGCGTTTTACCCTCTCCTGTCCTCAAATTCATTGTAAAAACAATAGCCAGTATGAACTCTAAAAATGAAGCTTAGGTCAGGTCACTCGTGAAAATCCCGGCAATGGATTCCCGTTTCACTCAGAGTAAAAGCCAAAGCCTAAACAATGGCCTGCAAAGCCCCTCATGTTCCGGCCCCCCTTTTGCCTCTCTGGTTCTCCCTCCCACCCCACTCTCCCTCCCTCACTCCTTTCCAGCCACAACAGCATCTGTGCTCTTTCTCAAAGACGTTGGCACATTTCTGTATTAACGTCTTGCTCCAGCTCTTCCCTCTGCCTAGAATGCCTCCCACCTCCATAGTCACTAAATTTAGTCAACTAAATCCTACACCTCCTTAGAGTTCTAGTTCAAGTTCTTTGTTCACAATGAAGCATGAGATGACTCTGACCTCACACAGAAATGACTACTACAAACGTGGCTGCAATCAGAGGAGGATCAAGGGAAGGTGAGATGGAACCCCAGAGGCATCAGCTACATTCACAAAACTTTTTTTGAGGCTCTTTAGTTCTTTTAACTTCTTTTGCCACCACTCTATTGAGACAAAGGACATATAAAAGTCATAATCAAATACCATTTACAACTTTGCACCAACACATTTTGAAAAACAGAAGAAATTGATAATTGCCAAATATAAATTGTCAAAACTGGCTCAAGAAAGAGTAAAAAAAATCTAAATAGACCAAAACCACAGAAGAAAAAATTCTATATATAAAAATAGTAAAAAAGAAAATCTATCCTTAAAATAGGTATCATCAGTCTCAGATAATTTTATAGGGAAGTTTTACCAAAACTTTAGGAATAGATAATTCCAATGTTACACAAACCATTCTTGAACAAAATAAATGGCAAAAAGAGACTCAACTTATTTTACAAAGCTAGTATAACCCTAAGACCTATACAAAGAAACTACAAGAAGACCATAGGCCAAGCTATCTTACGAACATAGTTGTAAAAATCCTAAAGAAATGATAGCAAATTGATTCCAAGAGAATATTGAAAAAATAATTTAGCATGATCAAGTAATGTTTATTCCAGGAATGTGAGAATATTCCCGCAAAGAAAATCTATCCATATAATTAAGTGTATTAAAAAGTTAAAGAAGAAAAATCATTTATCTCAAAAGATGCTAAAAGGAATTTGATAAAATTTGACACCAATTCATAATTTTATAAAAGCTCAGAAAATTAAAAATAAAAGAAAATTTTCTTAATTTGATTATAAGTATCTAGTAGAAGTCTATAGTCTTGTGCAAAATTGAAGCAATATTAGAAACCAAAGCTTACATTTGTTGCTATTATTCAGCATTTTATTGAAGACCCTAGCTGATGCTGTAAGAAAAGAAAAATATGAACTATAAATACTGAGATGAAAGACACAAGCAGTTTTAACTGCAGATCACTTTCCCAAAAAAGCCAAAATTTCAGAACTAATGTAAGGCTTCAGCGAGTTTGTGCGATACAAGACCAACGTACAAAAATCAGTGGGTTTCCTAAACTGTAGCATTAACTTGTTAGAAAATGTAATGAAAAGTAAACATAATTAAAAGTGTGAAAACTGTATTGAGAAAGCTCTCATAATTTACTAATTAAGCCATGTGTGAGAGTTCTATAAGTCCTCACACTCCAAGTTCAATTCAAGTCCTTGTACACAAGGGGTGGGGGGAGCAGCTGAGCTAGTGGACAGTGTGGAGACCCCAGAAAAACAAAACAAACAAACCCAGTTTCTAATAGGCTTAGCACAATTCACTGTCTGACTTCAGATAATTCACTTCTTCTCACTTTGTCTGTATTTCTGCATTTTAAAAATGCTAATGAAGAATTTTTTCCCAGACCACAATGCTTACAGTCTTAAAAACTTTGTGGTGAGCTAGCTGTAATGGCCTAGTGGTTAAAGTTTGGTGCTTGCTGCTTCGACAGCCCAGGTTTGCTTCCCAGTCACAGAACCACCCCTCCTGTGTGTCAGTTGCCATACTGTGGTGGCGGCTCACATAGAAGAACTAGAACGACTTACAACTAGGATATACAACCATGTACTGGAGCTTTAGGGAGGAAAAAAAAAACCTTGTGGTAACAGAATTCAGAGTTTTCTTATGGAAAAAAAGGGAGTTAGGAGAATTTAGGATAGAAGTGATTCTCTGAAAATCCATATAGATATTTTTATAGTGATAAATAAACAAATAAAGCAAATTTTTAACATAAAGGAATAGATGGCATTTCAGATTTTAAATTAAGGATAATAAGGTTTGTAAATGGAATTTAATTCATCCTTTGCTTCAAATTTTAAAAAATTTTCTACCTACATAATTTTAACAAAAACTTATGAGTTATTTTTCTCCTTTGTTTCAGGTAACATACATACTAGTAGGCATTTTATTGTTTGTTTCTAGACCTTCGGCTAAATGTTCAGTATCTTTGTGGTTTTTATGGTTCGTTAATGACTCCCTACTCATTCTGAATCCCATAGCAAAATAAATTAGCTGCTTCGATGGTCAACTTTGGGTAATCTTTACATAAGCGCCTCAGAGTGCCAGCTGAGTAAGTATCTTTCAAAACACCTCCTTCTCCTGGCATGTTCCACCTCCAGCTCCATATCCAGGCTATACAGCCTTAGATTTGGTTAGGACAGCTTTATCTTGAAGAATTTCAGGACCTGACAAACCACTGTGGCAGCTTTGTGAATAAATAAATGAGAGTTCAAAGGATTTGGTCCCAAAATTATTGATGCTGACATATGTAACAGACACAGAGTATGGTTTTAGAGATCTTATTTATTTTTCTTTACTTATGTACTTCCTGTCCCCCGTGGCTACGAGTCAATCCGGCTTTGCCAACTGCTTCACCTCCCCTCTCTCTTCCCCGACACTTTTTCCTTTTTCTTGTGTTATCCTCAACAGATGCACACATGAAACAATATTGAGGTGGTTGAGAACTAGATGTATGAGAGCAGGAGTTCAGGGAAAAGAGTGATCAGTGAGAACAAGGTGATGGAGGCAATATCAACAGTGGAGCTGGGTCATAGAAGAGTAGAATTTCAAAAGGCAAAGAGAAGGTGGCATTTCAGGAATAGGAAATGAACCAAGTCAGTAGGAACCAAGCAATAAAAAAGCACAACACATATTGGAGAGACAGCGAGTGGACTGATTTGGCTGGAACAGACCTCATAAGCTGGGGAAGAGTGAGATTTAAAAAATGGAAATGTATTAGCACCCACCACCACGGCCACTACTACCACTACAGCCAATAATAATGGTAATATTTTTCATCACTACTGCAGCCCATTAAATGCTCCTAATGTATCAGCCACTGTGGTCAACATTGCTTTCCAGAGAGAAAGAGACAGAGACAGAGAGAGAGAAAGAGAGAGAGAGAGAGGGAGAGAGAGAGAGTTCTTTGTCTAATTTAATCCCTTCAACAACCCTATGAAGTAGACACTATTATTACTCCATTTTGCAAAAGGGAAAATTGAAAGTCAGAGAGATTAACTGACTGTCTCGTACAGGAGACCAGTGGGAGGGCTGGAGTTCGGACTGGGGTTACCTCCTGCACGATATTGTAAACCTCAACTCCTTCATCTGCCTAACCCAGAGGGGGCTCGTGAGGAGGATTTGCTGTGAGTCCCACATTTTAATCCTTCCTTCCTCTAGCTATTTGTTGGTACCCTCCTATCAGTCCACATTTTTATATTGTCTTTTATCAGTCCCTAAAGAATTTATTTTTAAAAAACTCATTCTGCTCTGTGCTATCTCTCCACTGGTGCCTTCCTGATATGTTTACTTTTCTTTTTGAGACTGCCACCACCCTCTCTTATCTTAGTAACCTTTAACATTTCTGGGGCAGCTCTTCATTATTGCTTGGCAGTGTCTCTCTTTGCTGTATGACTTTAATAATGTGTATGAAGACTTTCATATCTTTATTATTATTATTGAGATATATATACTTCGTATGCCATAACATTCACTATTTTAAAGTGTCCAATAAAGTGGGTTTTAGTATGTCCATAGAGTTGTGCAACCCCCACCACTATCTAGTTCCAGGATATTTTTATCAGCCCAAAAGGAAACCCTGTACCCATTAGCAGATGCATCCTATTCCCCTTTCCCTCAGCAACTACTAATCTACTTTCCATTCCTATGGATTTGCCTATTCTGAAAATTTTGTATAAATAGAATGATACAATATATGGCCTTTTGTGTCTGGCTCCCTTCTGATATTTGAATTCACTGATCTCATTTTTGATTCTTGTTTTTTCTTACCCACAACTTTTAAAATAAATGGTTTATAATAACATAATTTATAATATAGTATAAAATAAATGCTTTAGAGAATTCTTGACCATATATATTTATATAAGAGATGGAAAACAGTATACATTTAATTATTTTCTCAAATGAATACAAAAATTGCATGAAAAAGAAATTCAGCAAATGATTATATGTGTTAACTTGATTCCTCTGAGTCTGAAACAGGGACTGTCTGGATGAAGCAGGATTTGGGGCACAGTGGTGCTGCATCACGGGCTTTGCTTTCAGTGCACATTTCTTCACCTGTCCCACTGCACTCCAGCAACCTTACAGTGCAATCGTACACCCCCTTGATCATCATTTTAACTGTTTTGACAAAAAGAAATGCGCACATCCCTCATTGGCCTCTACCAAGTTTCTGTTAGGGAGAAAATAATTTTGCCTATGAGAACTGAGCTTGAAAGCCATATAATCCAAAGTATTTATTCTGTTTTCAACAGCCTAATTCAATATTCATGACACCTAACTTTTCAATTCTATTCTTCCTGTATATCAAATTTTGCCCCAACAAGTTTATTAAACTGATTTTGTATTCTCTCCACTCCATTTCCCACAGAATGAGAGTGTGCTGTCTGGTGAAGCAGTCTTTATAGAAAAATTTCATAGTAAAAATTATCATGTTTTCCCGGGTTTGTATATATCCCCATGGACACTTTCGAACTATAAACGTAGGGTGTGGGGTGTCGAGTATTGGCAAATGGGGTACAGAGAAGAGAATGGGAGGCCGATTGTGCATGGGCTTATATTTCTACTTTCTCTTGAAGGTGGAGATACCAGAGATCTTTAAGCAGGACATGGTATCATGATTAAATTTATTATTTTAGAAAGATAATTAGTGAAAGTATTGAGTATGGCTGAAGATGGAAGAGACAGGAGGCAGATCAACCAACTGGGAGGCTCTTATAATAAGAGATGACAAGGATCTAAATAAGGAAGATATGGCAACATTAAATTGTAGTGTATCCATGTATTTTGTGTATATAAGTTTTACCATCACCACATGCACATAGAAAATGGGTCAAGATCATTGTATTTCTGGCCAATCATAAAGCCCATTTGTACTCACAAAATGCAATTATAAAAACCTAGCTTGAGAGCTACTTTAGAATGACATGTTAATATTATTACATAAATTCGAATTTACTCTAAAAGCCTTATCCACCCTGGAAATCTGTGACTAGATGGAAGTGAGAGTGAGTTCCTAACTTGCCTTTTTTTGGCATTATTTTTCATTTGATAATCACTTTTCAAGTAACACTTTTCTTGGGCATATTCATTTTCATACCAAGCTTCCAAGTCTTTAAGTTACATAGACTCTTTTTCAGAATGTCAAAGGGGAGAATTCTCTTCCTGCAGAGAGAAGCAAAACTTCATTACTCTGTCCTGAGCCTACAGTGACATTTGATTTAGACAGCTTGATTTCTAACCTCTAGATAGGGGTAACTTCTGTATTTGAAGTTTTCCTTTGAGTACACTAGTCAGTATGAATCCAACATTTGACACAAAGACACATGCATGAGTTCCTGTTGATGTTCTCTGATGATGACAGAGAGGTTCCATCACATACAGCACATCTAATTCCTTTCCTAAGTCTATATACCACACAACATCCATGGTTTTAGATGGAATGCTGCTCTCCAGTTCTAATTTTACTCTACCTTCGAAAAAACCTGGGACTATATTGCCATAATTAAATATTATTTTGGGGATTTCAGGTAATGTCTTCTCTATTAGAGGTGGGTTTCATGTAGGGGAAAAAACTACGCTTGATTTTGGAAGACTTAGATTCACTTCTGGCTCCTCCACTTACTAGTTGGTAAACTTGGTCTGAATATTTGTGTTCCTCCTTCAATTCTTATGTTGAAATCCTCATGCCCAATGCGAGGGTATTAGAAGATGGGGCCTTTGGGAGGTGACTAGGTCATGAGGGTGGAGCCCTTATGAATGAGATTAATGCCCTTATAAAAAAGATCCAAGAGAGCTTCCTAGCCCCTTCTACCATGTGAAGACATAACAAGAAGTCTGCAACCCAGAAAAGGGCCCTCACCCAACCCTGCTGGCACCCTGATCTCAGACTTCCAATCTCCAGAACTCTAAGAAATTTCTGTTGTTTATAAGCTACCAGTCTGTGGTATTTGTTATAGCAGCCTGAATGGACTAAGACACTTGGACAAACCATTTAATCTCTCATTTTCAGTAGAAGAATGCTTGCTTACACATCTCACAGGATTATTATGAGTATCAATTGAGATAATATGTGTAAACACCCATTAAAACTAGTAAGAGTTCTACTCAAGTATAGTTCAACAAATTCCACAGCCAGTTTACCTTGGTGAATAAACACTCTTCATCTTAGCCTGATAAAATTTCCTAGTGGCACACTTGAGCCTTACTAATGCTTAAGGAGGGATAGGTCATTAAATAATGTATTAACCCACATGGCGAAACACAATTTGGCATTATTTTGTTTGTGCCATTTCACACTGAAAGAGACATCATAGGGGCAGAGTTAATTTCTTGATTTTGTACTCTCTTACCAACCTCCTTTAACAGTGTATTAGTTTTCTATTGCTGAATAATAAATTACCACAAACTCAGTGGCTTAAAACAACACACATTTATTTCGTAGTTTCTATGGGGCAGGAATCTGGGCACAGTCTAGCTGTGTATTTGTTCAGAGTCACAAGGTTGTAATCAAGGTGTTGGTTAGCCTGCATTCTCATCCAGCAGCTTAACTAGGGAAGAATTTTCTTTCAAGCTCATTCTGGATTTTGGCAGAATTCACTTCCTGTGGCTGTATGACTGAGGGCCATGGCTTTTTGCTGGCTGTTGGCTGGAGGTTGCTCTTAGGTTTTAGAGACTGAACACAGTTCTTAGAGCCCACTCACAGTTTCTTGCCAATTAGCATTCTCCAACTGGGCCACTTACTTCGTTAAGTCTTCAAGGAGCAGCTTTAGTTTCAATCTGCAAAGACGAAGTCTTATATAAATTAATGCAATCGTGGAAATGACGTCCTATCAATTTTGCCGTATAATACAACTTAATCTTGACAGTGACATCCCATTATCTTTGTTGTGTTGGTTAGAAGCAGGTCACAGCTCTTGCCTGCACTCAAGGAAAGAGCACTATACAAGAGCATGGACACCAAGAGGCACAGATCGGGGCCAGCCCCGTGGCTTAGCGATTAAGTGCGCACGCTCTGCTACTGGCAGCCCAGGTTCGGATCCTGGGCATGCACCGACGCACCACTTCTCTGGCCGTTCTGAGGCCGCGTCCCACATACAGCAACTAGAAGGATGTGCAACTATGACATACAACTATCTACTGGGGCTTTGGGGGAAAAAAAAGGAGGAGGATTGGCAATAGATGTTAGCTCAGAGCTGGTCTTCCTCAGCAAAAAGAGGAGGATTAGCATGGATGTTAGCTCAGGGCTGACCTTCCTCACGAAAAAAAAAAAAAAACGAGGCAGAGATCAGAAGGCTACCCTAAAGATTGTCCATCACAAGCAGCATTCATATTTTTTCCAGAGAAACAAGGACTTTGGGATGAGTTGGAAGGAAGGGTACTTGATGATTGGGAACAATCAGAAAAATTTCACCTTTTCCACAGTTTTTATCTACCAAGCACACAACTAGTGGCTATCTAGTAACCCTGTCCATTTGAAACCTTGGGTACCAGAGATCTATGCCCAAGCTGACTATTACCTTGAATTTTATGGTAATGACCTTATGCCAGGGCCCAGTAGCAGGAGAAAATATCTTACTGAGGTGTGTTTGAACCAAGGAATGAAGATCCCACAAGATTGATGAAAAGGGAATTATTATTAGGATCTGCCTGGAATGAAAAGTGGTGGCTTCTCTGGTTGCTCAAACTTTATTTTGCTCGTGGCTTTAGTTCATTACTCTCCCTACAGTCTTAGCTCTATCTCATAACCTCCTTACTTCAACCTCTTTTCACAATCAGCAAAGTCTTTTAATGAATTTTGTTCAATTTCCTGAGATAGACAGTCTTGTGTCTAGCTCAGTTATTATTTTTTTTAATAACAGGACATTATTATAGATCACAGGGTGCCGGTCAGCCTTTGGATCATCTTCTCTTGGGTCCACATACACTCTGGTTCTGTTAGCTAAATCTTGAGGTGGGGCCAAAAAGTTGAAGTATATGGCTCAAAGTTTGCTGAAGTTACTGCAGCTTCCTTTGCAAGAACTGTAGATAGGCAAGCCTCTGTGACAACTCAATAGTGGTTGTTTTCACTCAAGGAGAAAACTAATCACAATATCCATTATTAAGGGCGTGATGATCCAAGGCTCTGCAGTAAAATAGCACTGTAGTGAGAATTTTCAAGAAGATGAAAGGAGAGCACAAAATACAACATCTGGATCTAAAGACAATATTTATTAATTTAAAATGCAATAGAACAAGTGAGAAATAGAATAGTTACTGCTAAGAAATTGCATCAATGGTCTGGAAGATCAAATGAAAAATATCTTGCAAAAAACATTGAAAATACAAAAAAATAAATAAAAAGAAGAGAATGAAATGAAACCACAAATGAGGAAATAAGAAGTTTAGAGGACAAATGCAACGTATCTAATATGCAAATACTAAAAATTCTGGAAGGAAAAAATAGATCAGATATAAGAAGAGTAATGATTAAAGATATAATAGAAATTTCAACTTTGGACATTCTGGTTAACTTGGCCAGATCCTTTGAGGGATGCCCCTCCCACCCCACATACACATACATACACTTCATAAAAACAATATCAGGAATAGAAATAATCTCTGAGATATTAGTTGTGTCACAAGAGGTAAAGGAGCCATTAAAAAAAAGTAAATTTGTTCCCAAGTGCTAGAAAGCTGGGATCAGAGCACTGACTCTTTAGGAGGATGTGGTGCTTGAATGCAGTTGCCCATAACAGCATTGCTGTCAGTGTTCTAAGTCGTCAATCAACAGCAAGGTGGTTTCACTCCTGGACAAAGACTCTCTGGAGAGCTAAAGTTGACCAAGGTTAATTAAATCTGGCTACCAGAAGAAGTAAAAGTAAACTCTATCTGGATAAGAGCTTCCTTAGTTAAGTCCCAAACAACTCCCAGAAATTAAGATTAAGCAATAAACTCACAGCCAAAGATCATGATCATCAAAAATACTACAAGCCAAGCTACCAGGAGTGACATTCAGCAGAAATAACAGATTTCGATCCCCAAGAACTGAAAATACTGGAACTGTCAAACACAAACATAGAAAATCAATATCTCGAATGTTTAAAACAATTAAACATGCTATTACAAAGAGGAGAGGGCTGCAACAAGGGATTTTGGGGAACAGTGCCATATGTTTTTAAGCAGTGCACTTTTGAACAAGAAAACACAAATAAGAATAAACTGGAAGATTTGAAGAAAAAAGGAATTTCTAGAAATAAAATTGTTGAAATAAAAAAATTCAAAGTTGGATTACACAGCAGAAGAAATAACTGAAAAAGAAATGTGTGAAGTGAAAAATATTTCCAAAAAAATTGCATAGATTGTAGCACAGAGATATAAGGAGAAAATATGTAATATATGTTACAGAGTGTGAAGGACAGAATAAAAAAGATTGGTGTGCATCTTATTGGGTACCTCAAAGAAGAGTTTGGAGGATGGAGGGCGGGCGTTATCTGAAGAGACAATGGCTGTGATTTTTTTGAAACGACAAACAACATAAACCCAGAAACCCAGGAAACACAAAGTAATCCCCAAAAATGGGTAAATTAAGGAAACGAATGTCTAGACATACTTATGAAACTGCAAAACGAACAGAAAAAAGATACCTGCATGCAAAGGAATGGCAATAAGGATGACAGCAGCCTTCTCAACAGCAACTGGAAACCAGAAAACAATGGGATAACATTTTTAAAGTGATGAAAGAAAATAACTATCAACCTAGAATTGGTTGCCAAGAAAAATTACTTTCAAGAATGAGGGTGGATATGAAGATATTATAGAGAAAACAGAATTTACAACCAAAAGACTTGCACTTAAGGAACTTACAAAGGATGTTCTTCAAGAGAAGGAAAATGATGACAGAAATTCATTGAGATGTACAAAGAAATGATAAGAAAATGAAAGGTTAAAAATTTAATCCAAGTAGTTATGTTTGGAGAAATAGTAATTATAATAACATATTTGAGTGCTTAAAAAAAGAAGAGAACTAAACTACTGAACGAAAAATACATGCATGTTGGGAAGGGATAATCAAATTAAAATTGTTTTATTCCTTGTGTTTCTGAGAGAGGATTAAAATATTGTTTAATTTTAGACTTTGTTAATCTAAATGTGTATAATAAAATTTCAAAAGTCAGGGCTTAAAGAATAAAGATATGTAAAATTATAAGCCAGAAGAGTAAAAATTGGGATGAGAAATCTAAGGAAAAGAAAATAACCTCAATCAAAAAAAAAAAAAATCAAAAAAGGAGAAAAAATAGGGGCTGGCCCGGAGGTGTAGCAGTTAAGTGCGCATGCTCTGCTTTGGCAGCCTGGTGCTCACAGGTTCGGATCCTGGGTGCAGACCAAGGCACCACTTGTCAAGCCATGCTGTGGCGGCATCCCATATAAAGTAGAGGAAGATGCGTACAGATGTTAGCCCAGGGCCAATATTCCTCAGCAAAAAGAGGAGGATTGGCAATGGATGTTAGCTCAGGGCTGATCTTCCTCACAAAAAACAATAAAGAAATAAAATAAAATAAAAATTAAAAAGGAGAAGAAATAGCCCATAAAAGGAAGACAATGTAATGGTGGACTCTAAAATTCACATTGGCCTTTACATTGAGAATAGTCAGAAAATATGAACAAACTAGGGAAAAAAAATCTGCTTGAAGATTTTACAGTTAAGGAGGCATGAAATAATTATAGGGCAAATAAGTGCGATAAGGAGGAACTGAACAGTGAGTACTTGTTCATTTAGACGTTATCATTTAGATAATAATGACCATTTGGAAGTGGTGGATAAGAAGCTGGGGGCCTTAGTATTATTTTTGGAAGCTTCTTGGAACTAGAAAGACAAAAATGGAGTCCATGATCCACCTTGGGGAGGAGTTTGGAAAAAAGGGCAAACTATACAGAGATCCAGATAATGGAGGAATCAGATGCAGATTTTACAGTAGCTATCCTTAATATAACCAAGGAAATAAAAGGTAAAATTGAGATTTTCATCAGATAACTAAAAACAATAGAAAAATAAATGGAAACTCTTGAGCTGAAAAATACAAGGACCAAAATTAAGAATTTGTAGATGAGTTTAATGATAAATTAGATGCAGCTGAAATCCGTGAATGAGAAGATAATTTAGAAGAAAATAGCCAGAATGAAGCATGAAAAAAAAAAAGGAAAATACAAAAAATAATATAGGGAATAGAGTAAAAAAAAAGTCAAATGTGTTGTTGACATCCAAGGGGAGGAAGGACAGGGAAGGAGGCAGAAACAATGTTTAAAGAGAGAGTGGATGAGATTTTTCCAAAAGTGATGAAACAAGTCAGATATTCAAAAAGCCCTCGATTCACCATGAGGAGCAAAATGAAAAGAAATTCAACTGCAGGTACATCATAGTGTTGAAAATACAAAACAATGAGAAAATCTTAAAAGCAGTCAAAGAAAAAGATTATCTTTAAAGGAGAAACAATTATATAGACAGCAGATTTGTCAGTCTAAACAATAGAAGCCAAAAAAGTTAACGAAATATTATCTCACAATTTAAAAAGAATGTAACTGCCCTTCTAGAATTTTCTACAAAGTAAAAACTATTCTTAATAATGGAGTATGTGTTTATGTATTCAAATAAGCCAAAAATGTGAAAATTGATCACCAACAGGCCCACACTAAAGGCAAAACTGTAAGGTATTCTCAGGCACAAGGTTATAATTCCAGATAGAACCTCAAAGATGCAGGAAAGAATGAAGGGCAATGTACAAGGAATATATGTGAGTTAATTTAAATTAATACTGAATGTGTAAAACACTAGTAATAATATCTTGTGACATGTAAATTTTGAAGAATTAAATACGTGGCAAGAATGGCAAATTAGTCTGAATAGAGTTAATTGAGTTAAGAGTTCTAAAATTATCATATAGGAAGAAAGAAATATTATCTATTCATTTTAGACTTTAATAAATCAAGAATGTAGTTGTACTCTCCAGAGCAGTAAGAGTATATAATAACTGCACTAATAGAAGCAAATGTGGAATAATTTTTTAAAAAGTCAAACTAAAACAAGTCAAGAAAGGAGAGAAACAGGAGAAGTTAATGAGATGAGTAATATAAGTAATGTAAAAACAGTAAGATGATAGATTCAAACCTAAATATATTAGTAATAACATTAAATGTAAATGGACCAAATGTTCCCTTAAAAGACAGACTGTCTGATTGGATTAAAACACACACACACACACACACACACACAATCTATATGCTTCTTTAAAAAGACAAATCTAAAATAAAAGACAGAGGGAGATTGAAATTAAAAGGGTGGATAAGAGCACATTATGGAACCACTAAACAGAGGAAAGCTGGTATAGCTATATTTATATCAGAAAAAAATGTGTTAATAAGCATAGCAATAGATTAAAAAAAGAAAACACACTTTATAATGATAAAAGGTCCCATTCACCTGGCACACAGAATAATTATAAATTTATATGTACCTAATAATATAGCCTCAAAATCGATAACAAACTCTGACAGAAATGTAAGGAGAAATAGACAAAAAAATTCATAGTGGAAGACTGTTGTAGATACTCTGGTGTATCAACTGGCTCTCCACTCAGGACCAAGGCCCTCATTCCCCCAGTTGCTGGGAGCACTGGCTGCTGATAACTCAACCTAAGTTTATGACACCCCTGGCAGCAGCCCACATCCAATGACTGGTCTTTGTGGGGGGTATGATGCAAGCTTTCACAATTTCCAAGGTTAAATTAATACAAAGCATATTATCTAACCATTTGTAATGATTAAGTTAAAAATCAATAAAAACTAAGCTAGAAATCAATATCAAAAGATAACTACATAATACCCATATATTTGGAAATTAAGAAAACTACTTCTAAATAGCTCATTTCTTAAAAAATAAATCAGTATGGAAATTAGAATTATTTTGAACACAATGGTGATGAAAATTAGACATACGAAAACTTGTGGGATGCAGGGAAACAATACTTAGGGAAATGTACAGACTTAAATGCATAAATTAGAAATGAAGAAAATTTGAAAATCAGTGAGCTAATCCATCTCAATAAGGGATTTAAAAAATAGATTAAATGCAAAGAGAATGGAGGGATGAAAATAATAAAAATATAAAGTAGTAATGAATAAAATAGGAAACAAACATATTTAAAGAAAATCAGCAAAGCCCAGAGACAGCTTTTTGGAAAGACTAACAAAATTGATAAATCTTGGTTAGACTGATCTAAAAAAAAGAGAGAGAGAAAGAGATGAGGCACAAATAACCAATAACCAATGTCAGAAATGAAGAAATAGATATAACTACATAATTTATAAATATTAAAAAGATCGAAATAAGATAGCATAAATAATTTTATGCCAATTAAATAGAAAATTTAGATAAAATAGAAATGTTCTTAGAAAAATATATTACTAAAGCTGATACAAGAATAATATAAAATCTGAGTAATCTTAATCTATTAAAATATTTGAACCTGTAGTTTAAAACCTTCACACAAATAAAATGCCAGGCTCAGATTAATTTACCTAGAAATTCTTCTAAATATTCATGAAAGTAATTATGCCAATTTTTCTTTGACCTTTCCAGAGACTAGGAAAAGGTGGATTACTCTCTAACTCATTTTATGAAGCCAGGATAACCAAGATAAGAAAGCTGACAAGAAATTTTAAGAAAATTAATTTACAGGGCAGTCTCTTTCATAAACATAGATGTAAAAACCATAAATCAAATATTAGCAAACTAAATCTAGCAATTAACACAATAAGTTGAAGTTATTCCATGAATCAAGGTTGGTTTAATGATCAAAATAAATCAATGTAATTCTTGCATTAACTACATAAATGATAACAATTTCACGGTCATCTCATTAGATACAGAAAAGTCATCTGATAAAATTTAACGTTAACTCATAGCCAAAAGTAATTCTCAGAAAACTGAGACCAGAAATGAATTTCTTTAATCTAAGAAAGGGTATTTAAAATAACTGTAACAAACATCATATACGTAAAGGTGAAATGTTGAATATTTCTCCTCTAAGAATTGTCAGGGAGCATGCCCGCATCTATTCAACATTGTACTGAAAGTTCAGCCAATGAAAAGTAAAATAAAAAATTACAAAGTATACAGATTGAAAAGAAAGGAATAAACTTCTAATTATGTGCAGACAATAGAATTTAGTACATAAAAAATCCAAAAGAATATATACATAAATTAGCAAGCCAACTGGAGACACAGTAAACACATAAAAATCAATTTTTAGAGAGTTAGAATATCAAGTTTTTAAAAGATACTATTTACAATTGCATCAAATATTAAATAACATGGAATAACTCTAATGAAAGATTTATGAAGACTCTAAATTAAAAAAAAACAATAAAACTTTACTGAGAGAAATTTAAGAATACCTAAATAAATGGAAGGACACACAGTCTTTTTGGATTTGATGACTCAGTTTTGTATAAAATAAATTTTCCCCAATGTAATCACAATAAAAAACCCAGCAAGTTTTGTATTTAAAAGTGTGGAGTTTGACAAACTGATTCTAAAATTTACATGGAGATGCAAAGGATCTAAAATAGTCAAGATACTCTTAAAAGATAAGAACAAAGTTAAAGGGCTTGTGTTACCAAATACCAAGGCTTCTTATAAAACGATAGTAATTAAGAGTGTGGTATTGTTGCAAATATAGCTAAATAGAGCAACGAAAAAAATAGAGAGTCCAGAAACAAATCTACATGGTCATAAGACTAGAATAGTGAGGAAAAAGGTGATCTTTTCAATAAATGGTGCTGGGTCAATTGTGTATATATATATATAGAAAAAAATGAAAAGACCCCTACCTCACACAATACAACAAATGAATGCCAGATGGGTTTTACATCTAAATGTGAAAAACAAAACAGCTTCTAGAAGATAATATAGAAGAATATATTCATAACCATGTGACAGAAAAAGTTTTCATAAACAGGACACAAAATGCTCTAAGAATAATGGAAAATTATGATGAATTTTATTCTTTTAAAATTAAGAATTTCTTTTCATCAGAACATGTCTTTGGGAGGCAGAATTCTAAAAGTGCCCTGCCCACAAGACTTAATGTTTTAATCTCTGAAACCTGTCATTGTGATGAGATTTTGCTCTCGTGATTGTGTTATGGTATATGGCATAGTTGATTTTTTTAAAAGGAGATTACCCAGATGAGCCTCATCTAATCACATGAGCCCTTAAAAGCAGAGAAATTTCTCCTGTTGGTGGTAGAAGAGGAAGGCAGAAGAAGTCAGAGGGATTTGAGGAGTGAGAAGGACTCCATGTGCCATTGCTCCCTTTGGAGGGAGCCATCCGAGAAGGAATGTGGGTGGCTTCTAGAAGCAGAGAGCAGACCCCAGCTGATAGGCAGCAAGGAGAAGGAGACTTCAGATCTACTGCCTCAAAGAGCTAAACTGGACCGATAACCTGAATGATCTTGGTAGCTGATTTTTCTACCCTACCTCGAGATAAGAGGCCAGCCTGCCCAAAACCTTGGTTTCAGCCTTGTGAGACCGTGAACAGAGAACCCTACCAAACCCTCCCAGACTTCTGAATTCTATCTCAGAATTGTGAGATAATGAGCAAGTGCAGTTTTAAGATGCTATACAGCATATTGTTATACTGTACAATAGGCCAAACTAATCAATATGTTAGAAGTAAGAATTGTGGTGACTTCAGGGAGGAGGGAGGAACTAATGATTGATAGGAGGCATGACTAAGGTTTCTGGGGTATTCTTTTTCCTTTTCTTGATTTTTGTAGCAGTTCTACAAGTGTTTACTTTGAGATTAAATCATTGAGCTGTAGATTTCCTTTTGTGTTGTGCAATTTTTGTATGTGAAATTACACAATAAAAATTAAGATAAAGAAAACTTTAGTCAAAAAATAAGATACAAGGGGCCGGTCCCCTGGCCTAGCGGTTAAGTGCATGCACTCCGCTGCTGGTGGCCCGGGTTCGGATCCTGGGCGTGCACTGACACACCATTTGTCAAGCCATACTGTGATGGCATCCCACATAAAGTGGAGGAAGATCAGCATGGATGTTAGCTCAGGGCCAGTCTTCTTCAGCAAAAAGAGGAGGATCGGCATGGATGTTAGCTCAGGGCTGATCTTCCTCACAAAAAAAAATATAATAAGATACAAGTAGAAATTAAAAAGTAAGATGGTAGAAACTAGTTCAAATATATCAATAATCACAAAAACTATAAATGGACTAAACTCACTTTGTAAAACACAGAGATTTAGAGTTTAATTTAAAAAATATCAGGGGCCAGTCTGGTGGTATAGTAGTTAAGTTTGCACATTCTGCTTCGGCAGCCCGGGGTTTGCCAG
Organism: Ceratotherium simum simum; assembly: GCF_057802395.1. NCBI lineage: Eukaryota > Metazoa > Chordata > Mammalia > Perissodactyla > Rhinocerotidae > Ceratotherium > Ceratotherium simum. The sequence continues at coordinate 6,573,938 of NC_141915.1, forward strand.
TTCAGATCCTGGGCTCAGACCTACTCACTGCTCTTCAAGCTATGCTGAGGCGGCCTCCCACATAGAAGAGCTACAACTCTACAACTATGATACACAACTATGTACCGGGGCTTTGGGGAGAAAAAAGAAAAAGGGGACGATTGGCAACAGATGTTAGCATAGGGCCAATCCTCCTCAAAAAAAAAAACCTCTTTTAAAAAACAAATCAAAGTCCATGCTATTTGAAAGAGACAAACTAAAACATAAGAACACAGAAAGTTTCAGAGCAAGGGAAGTCTGAAATAAAGTCACATATTTCTCTCAATGATTGATAAATCAAATAATAAAAAATTAATAACAATATTTCAGATTCAAAAAATGTAAATTTACATGTTTGAACCAATGAACATAAGTAGAACTTAGCATCCAACAGCCAGAGAATGTATAGATTTTCCCTGACTTATGATGGGGTTATGTCCCGATAAACCCATGTAAGTTGAAAAATATGACAAATTGAAAATATTTTTAATATACCTAACCTACCAAATACCATAGCTTAACCTAGCCTACCTTAAGCATGCTCAGAACACATACAATAGCCAACAGTTGAGCAAAATCATCTAACACAAACTCTATTTTATAATAAAGTGTTGAATATCTCATGCAATTTATTGAATACTGTACTGAAAGTGAAAAACAGAATGGTTGTCTGGGTACAGATGGTTGTAAGTGTATGGATTGTTTACCCTCATGATCACAGGGCTGACTGGGAGCTGTGGCTCCCTGACTCTGCCCAACATCACGAGAGAGTATCACACCACATATTGCTAGCCCAGGAAAAGATAAAAATTTGAAGTATAGTTTCTACTCAATGCCTATCGCTTTTGCACCATCCTAAAGTAGAAAAATTATTAAGTCAAACCATTGTAAGTTGGGGACCTTCTGTACATTCTTCACAAGCACCCATGGTTTATTTTCAGAAATTTATCATGTACTAGGCCATAAATCAATTTTGAAAAAATTTCAAAGAATCAGGGTAAAAAAATCCACATTCTTTGACCACAAATGCAATTAACTTACTATTTCCACTCATGGCTATGTGCCTATGTATACAGTAGAATCTCTTATACTTGTGCTTCAGGAGACAGGAACAAGAATATTTTAGCAGTACAAGCAAAATGGGAATAACCCAAATGTCTATCGATAGGCAAATGACTAAAGACATTATAGATTATTGTCATTAGAGAATATTAGTTAGCAGTGAAGGTGCATAAACTAGAGTTGCACATAACATGAATGAGTCTTAAAAAATAAAAAATTGTGTTGTGTGGAATAAGCAAGATGCCAGAGACTACATATAATTATATATTTACATATAACTTTTTCAAAATTCGATGATAGACAAAAAATAAAGATATAGAAGATTTGAAAAACCAATCCTGCAGCTTGATAGTATAAAATTTTGTTATGTACAAGTGGAGAGTGATACATGGTTTTCTTATGCCCATAAAGACTTACGAATTTTGATCATGTACTTGATTTCAAAGATAATACATTCTAAAGTACAGTATAGGGTTTTAAAGGCCAAAATCCATGACCACAATGCAAGAAAATCTGAAATAAACATGCAAAAGGTGACTCTATCAACCAATCAAAGTACATGGATATTAAGGAGTACAATTCTAAATAACGCTTATATTAAAGAAAAAAATGAGCTCAACAATATATAAATCAATAAAAAAGAAAACTCTTTATTTATGCCTATGATTTATAGCTAAAATTTTTTTGGAGAAAAATTCATATCTTTATAATGTTTTCATTATTTATAAAAATAAATTGAAATTAAATGAACTAGTGTGACATTGTAAGAGAAAAAGCAAAGGAAAATCAAAATAGACTCAAAAATTCATATGAAATTGCAAGGCACTCTGAATACCCAAAACAATCTTGAAAAAGAAAAATAAAGTTGAAGGGCTCATACTTTTGGATTTCAAAATTTACTATGAAGTTTGTAGTAAGCAAACAGCATGGTACTGTCATAAAGATAGACAAATAGACCAATGAAATAGAATTGAGAGTCCAGAAATAAATCTATACATCTATTGCAAATTGATATCCTACAAGGGTGGTAAGACCATTTAATGGAGGAAAGAATAGTCTTTTCAACCAATGGTTCTGGGACAACTGAACGGTCACATGCAAAAGAATGAATTTGTACCCTTACTTCATACTGTATACAAAAATTAGCTCAAAATGTTTCAAAGACCTAAATGAAAGAGCTAAAATTATAAAACTCTTAGAAGAAAACAGGGGTAAATCTTTGTGACCTAGAGTTTGGCAATGGATTCTTAGATATAATATCAAAAACATAAGCAACAAAAGAAAACATAGACATATTGGATTTCATCAACACTAAAAAACTTTTGTTCATGAATGGACATTATCAAGAAAGTGAAAAGACAACCCACAGAATGAGAGAGAATGTTTGCAAATCATATATCTGATAAGGAATTTGTATCTAGAATATATAAAGAACTCTTACAACTTTAGAGTAGAAAGACAAATAATCCAATTTTAAAAGTGGACACAAAAACTGAATACACATTTTCCCAAAGTTATACAAATGGTCAAAAAGCACATGAAAAGATGCTCAATATCATTAGTAATCATGGAAATGAAAGTCAAAACCACAATGAGATACACTCCACATCAATTAAGATGGCTAGTATGCGAAAGCCATACAAAATTAAGTGTTGGAGAGGCTGTGGAGAAATGCTGAACCTTTATACACTGCTAGTGGGAATGCAAAATGGTGCAGCCACTTTGGAAAATAGTCTGTTAGTTCCTCAAGTGGTTAAACATATGACCCAGCAATTCTACCCCTTGTATTTACCCAAGAGAACTGACAACATACGTCCTCATAAGAACTTGTTCATGAATGTTTATATCAGCATTATTCATAATAGCCAAAAATGACCACAATCCAAAAGTTCTTTAATGGATGAATGGATAAACAAATTTTGTAAGTCCATACAGCAGAATATTATTTGGACATAAAAACCAATGAAGTACTGATACATGCTATCACATAAATCCACTTTGAAAACAGTATGCCATGTCACAAAGACCACATACTATAAGATTCCATTCATATGAAATATCTAGAATAGGCAAATCTATAGAGATAGAAAGCAGACTAATGGCTCTTTATAGGTAAGGGGACATGAGAGTTTAGAGGTTACAGTTAAAGTGTGCGGAATTTCTTTTTAAGGTGATGAAAATGTTCTAAATTCAGCTGTGATGACGGTTACACATATCTGTGAATATACTAAAAACCATTGAATTTTACACTTTAAATGGATGAATTGTATGGTTTGCGAATTATATCTCAAAACTGTTATTGAAAAAAGAAAATCAAAATAAACCTAAAGAACATGGGAGAGGAAAATTAATAGGAATAAACACAAAATTAATGATATATGAAAAAACTCACTGGAAATTAAAAATAAAACCAAAAGCTGGTTTTGCAAAGCCAATAATATTGATAATTCTTGTCAAATCACATTCCTAATAAAAATGCTAATAAAATTAGTAATAGAAAGCTCTTCAAATTGATAATGACTGTTTACCTAAGGCCAGTATTATATATAAAATCATTATATATAAAGCTATTCTAATGAAAATCAGGAGTAAGCCATGCCTAGAGGAGGTTTTAGAGTTTCTATTTAACGGATTGGAGGAGAAAACCATGATAGAGTACAGATTGAAAATGAAAGGTACAATCATCATTATTTGCAGGTGGCATAAATATATATGTTGAAAACATAAGAACATTTCAGAATTCATAAGAGAATTTGGTAAAGTGGCTGGATGTTAAGGTGGAATTGGAGGGATAAGCATTTGAAGAACGGTAATCAGCCTTTTTATTGTGCGTCTCTGTGGAGTCTGGCTTATTGCAGTAAACATGCATTGCATTTGAGTTTGAAGGGAAAGTAGACAATAATAGGGAAAAAAGGTAAGATAAAATGTCTCCATGAAGCAAAAAGAGTTAATAAAATTAAGTATATTTGAATTTCACAGGGACCTGAGGAATCAGATTGACAAAACCTAAAGCAATCTCAAACTGCCTAGCAACTTAATTCCACATCACGTCTACTTCCATCTGGTTTCTCTACTGTTAGGATTCTGTGGCTGGATTTCTACGTAGTTCATATGAGAATGGTAATTTTCCAACAGGAATGGTTTACCTTTTCCCCTTGTATATATAAAGGTATCTTTCTTCCTATAAGAGTAGCTTTTAAGTTAGGCCAAGAAATTCGGGCAATTTAAACTTAAAAAGGGCAAAAATGTTAGCAAGCCAATGAACAATCCTTTCCAAATCTAAATGACTATGACCAGTTGTCCAGGCATAACAACATCTTTTGGACAAGCAAAATCGGCAAAGCAAAAACAGTCTACTGGATATTGAGGGGGCGATAACTCATCTTTAATAATAATGATTATAATAGACATGATTTATTGAACAATCTGCATCTATCTTCTCCTTTATTCATTTCTTATTATTACCCCCATTTTAAAATTGAGGAAACTGGGCCTTAAAAATGTGAACAATTGGCCTAAGGTGATATAAGGTGGTAAAGCTGGATTTTCTATCAAATGATAAACCACCTCCCATCTTTTTGTACCCCTCAGTGTCCCATACATATTAAGTGCTCAATTAAAATGGATTAAATGACCAAACAAGTGTTTTCCCCTTCATCAAGACTCCAGTCTTTTCTGGGTGGGAAAGAGAGAATTAAGCCACTTTATTTCTTCTCTTCCGATCAACTCCCCTGCCATCTTCATGGATAACGGTAAGGGCCAGAAGATAAAGAGTGAAAACATATTAAGACTCTGGGAAATTAATCAAGAGTGAGGAAGTGCTTAAGGAGACATGTTTGCATGAGACATGTTTGCATAAGGCATCAAAAGGAATGACCAACAACACAGGTAGTACATAAAATGATTTGGGTGAGAAATACATTTACATTTACATTAGCATCTTGCAGATAATTCTTTCCATGTGTGCACTTTTGTCTCTCTCTCCTTTTGTTGATTTGTTTTTCTTCTTATTTAATTATGTGAGCATCTGCATCAGCCTTAGGTGTAAACTGAATTCCACTGGGAGATCCCAGCTACTGGTTAGGCTGTCCTGCACTGAGCAAACGCAATTAAAAATGATGAGCCTGGTCCCCAATGATATGCAGACAAGGGCCCAACCCCCATTATTTGTAACTTCCAGGAATCCCACCCACCCACTCTCTTCCTGCAGGGCCCCAGCCCTGGCCATGGAGCAGTTCAAAGGGTTGTACCAAATTCCACTGCTGCAAAGGAAACCACAAATATCAGAGCTGCACTCCTCAGTTAGATGCCTCTCAATCACCTTTTGATCCTGGGATCCTGACACTCTGCCTGCAGTCTGGCCAGAGCCCCAGTGTCTGGCCTGAGTCCACAGTCCAGTGTCCACTCCTCCTCCCAGCCTTTGAATGACAACAATTTTGTTACAGTACTTTAATGCTCTAATAAATTCCTCAGTTGTGGTTAGTACATCAGACTATTTAGACATAGTCCACAAACTGTTTGGACTGCAGGGGAGGTTCTGGCGTGCGCATGATTTCAGACTGGTTCAGATTGTTTCAGATGGCCGAGGATGTAATTATGTCTTCAGGAAGATTCGAAAATAGGCTTCTCTGATTGAAACATCACCCACAAAGCAACCTGCAAGATTTAGATACTCACACAGCCTGGATGGTGGTAATTCTTTCAGTGGCTTTCAAGTAAAATCATGTTGTCTGATTTTGTCACAGGGGAAAAATAAAATGACTCAGGGGTGATTTGCGGTGGCAGCAAAGGTGAATTATTAGGAATTGCAGGGAATTAGTGCACTCTGTTGATCCTAGACCCTGGGGAGATATTGGTTGTAGGTTTGTTTTATTTGCCTTGTTTGGTTGGTTAGGAGGATTTTAGGAGATGCTCTGAAGACTATCTAGGCCTTCACTGTGGCTATTGAGTACTTGAAATGTGGCTAGTTGGGAACGAGGAAATTAATTTTTTACTTTATTTAATTTTAATTTAAATACAAAAAACTATACTCGATTCAGTTATTGGAAAACTTTTAAGTATATTGGATATAACATATGTGAATCTACTTTTTCAACTGCAAATTTTATGAAATACAGATACAAATTAAGTATTTCTGATGAAATTTAGCACGCAAATTGAGATGTGTGATAAATGTATAAAACAAACTGGAGTTTGAAGACTCAGTATGAAAAAATTTTTTTAATATTTTATTAAAAGTTTATATTAACTCCATGTTGAAATGACAACATTTTGGATAAACTGAGTTAAATAAAATACATAATTAAAATTGATCCCATCTATTTCTTTTTGACTTTTTAAATGTGGCTACTAGAAAATTTTAAATTATATTTGAGGCGCGCATTACATTTCTGTTGGACCACACTGATCTAAACTATGCTACTAAAAAGGACTCCACTGGCTTAAAAGGACAGGCAGTGCTCACAGCATCGTTTCTCCAGTCGGGTACCTACAGGCATCTTTAGATTCTTTGTGCTGGGTCCTCTAATACTCTTGACAACTTCAAGCCTATTGTGTAGAGTGATATAAAGGAGTCCATGTGAAACCAAATTAAACTTTATTTCGTCATACTACAAGTTCAGCTCTGAATCAGGTGCTGTTAGAAACTAGGGGTAATTCCTAAGAGTTTGCAGTCTTGTCAAGCAAGACGTATGACACGCAATGGATAGTGAGCAATGGAAAGCAGTGCAATAAGACACAAACTGTGGTGGGGTTATCAGATAAAATACAGGGAGCCCAGTTAAATTTGAATTTCAGATAAATAACGAATAATTTTTTAGTATAAGTATGTTCCATACAATAAGAGGGTATCCGGTGTTTTTATTTGCTAACACTGGCAATCCTAAGAAGCAAGGGCTATAGAATATCAGAGAGGAGTGAAACCCCTTCTCTCCGAAGAACTCAGCCCAGTTCTACAAGGGTCTGAGGATGCGCAAAGAACTTTCTACTTTCTTTAATAAACCATGCATATCTTGCCTTTGTAGTGCTGTCTTTACTTCTGGATAAGATCTGAGTTCTGTTCAGTCCCTGTGCAGTTGAGAGATGAAAGAGAAGAGAGGGAGCAGTACAGCTTACATCTCTGCATTTATGATTTTTCCCTTAGTCCACAGGCTATCATGGATAGAAGCCATGTCTTACTGAAGGAATGAGCTTTTAGTAGCAGCCAGGCTGTAGGACTCGGCGGATCAAACCCACAGGCAGCCTTAAACTGTCATAGAACCTGTTCTGAAACAAGGAGGAAAAGAAATTCACAAATACTGAAAAGTACCATGCTCCTCTCCTCACGATGGCCAGCGGGTCTGGGAAAGACCAAAGGATTCTCTCTGCAGTGAGAATATCATATTGGACAAGATAGCAAGACCTAAGGACTCACATGAATCCTTCATGCCCCAACATCTTTTCTCATTTTAAGATTGAAACCAGGAAGCTCAGGAGTCAGAGGGGAGGTGGAGAAGCAGCCCGTTCTGCATTGATGGACACACACTGAGCCTAGGAACCCTCACACAGCTCTCCAAATGCCAAGGGAGAGGGCAAATCCCAAGTATTCAATTTCCGGACATTCATCTGACAAAGGAGAACTTTATCCTTGAGTCCCCAGTTCTGGGATTCCAGAAGGACCCATTGCTGAGAGGCATCAGCTCACATAATTTGCCTAAGATCAGAAATGCTTCCTTGTCCTCACAGATGGGCACCTTCCCCCCTCAGATACCTTCTTCATTACCATTCCGCTTCTTCACCCCTTTGCTGAATTTCAGCAGGATATAGCACTGAGAGTCCCTGCAGAATGTTAACAGTTCACTCAGATGTTAGAGCTGACTGGCTTATCTTATTTATGTGATCCTTTCCCTTGGATTTGTCATATTCAGGATACTTCTAGACATTTCAAAGAAGTGCTGCAGAATCCTAAAATAAAATTATTTTAATTTAGAAATTTAACTAGGATATATGAAGTGGTGGAGGGTAGGATCACGTTAAAACAAAATCAAACAACTTCAGATGAAGCCATCCTACATGCTTGATTTTCTGAGTCATTCTAATTACTACTTTGGTGGCCCGTTGTAATGCCATGTGTCACTACAGGCTTTTGATTTTTTGTTCAGGAAATGCCTACAATGACTAGGCAGCAAGTCCAAAGGGATTATGAAACATTGTTAAGGATTTCAAAGCCACAATTTTCCTCATCCTTTTACCTCAAAGAAATGTATAACTTTGGTCTATAGATATTTCAATATAAATATGGAAAATTTTTAAAAGATAAAATGTATATAAATATGTGGGTAAATCTATATGAATATTGACTCAATAATTCAATAATAATAATATCTTGGTGAGTTTTAAAATATAGAAAGAATCAAGATGGGATGGAACTAACAATGGAAGAATCAACAACGGAATATAAGTCAGAGGGTAAAAGTAGTGCAAGTGTTCTATGGTTTTTGCCTTGTCCAGGAAGGGGGTGAAAATATCAATTAATGCTGGATATTGATACATTACAAATGTGTGATGTATTGTTTAGGATAACCAAATGAAGTAATAAAAAGTCATCTGAAAGAAGGCAAGAAGAAAGAGAAAAAAAATAGGACAAATAGAAAGCACATAGTAAGGTAGTTGTTTTCTTTTTTAACTTTTTTAATTGAAATAAATTTGACAGTTAACATTGTGTAAGTTAAAGTGTACAACATGTTGATTTGCTACATTTATATGCAGTCACGCACCTCGTAACAACGTTTCAGTCAATGATGAACCACGGTCGCATACGGTCATGACACAGCTGAAAAATTCCTGTCACCTAGTGACATCGTAGTGCAATGCATTACTCATGTGTTTATGGTGAAAGACAACGATATTGATGATCCTGCCTCTGTGAAGGACTAGGCTAATGTGTGTGTTTGTGTCTTAGTTTTTAACAAAATGTTTAAAAAGTGAAAATAAAAGTAAGAAATTTTAAAAATAGAAAAAAGCTTATAGAATAAGGATATAAACAAAGAAAATATTTTTGTGCAGCTGTACAATGTGTTTGTGTTTTAAGCTGTTATTAGAAAAGAGTCAAAAAGTTAAAAAAAATTAAAAAATTTATAAAGTGAAAAAGTTACTTTAAGCTAAAGTTAATTTATCATCAAAGAAAAAGAAATTTTTTAAAATTAATTTGGTGCAGCCTAAGTGTCCGGTGTTATAAAGTCTACGGTAGTGTACAGTAATGTCCTAGGCCTTCACATTCACTCACCACTCACTCACTGAATAGACCAGAGCAATTTCTAGTTCTGCAAGCTCCATTCACGGGAAGTGCCCTATACAGTTGTACAATTTTTTTTTTTTTTTGGTGGGGACGATTGGCCCTGACCTATCATCTGTGCCAGTCTTCCTCTATTTTGTATGTGGGACACCGCCACAGCACGGCTTGATGAGCGGTGTGTAGGTCTGCACCTGGGATCCGAACCCACGAGCCCTGGGCGGCTGAAGTGGAGCGTGCGAACTTAATCAGTATGCCACCAGGCCTGCATCACAGGTATAACATTTTTTATCTTTTATACTGTATTTTTACTGTAGCTTTTCTATGTTTAGATCTATTTAGATATACAAATACTTACCATTGTGTTACAATTGCCTATACAGCGTTTAGTACAGTAATATGCTGTGCAGGTTTGTAGCCTAGGAGCAATAGGCTACACCGTACAGCCTAAGTGTATAGTAGGCTATACCATCTAGGTTTGAGTGAGTACACTCTATATGTCACACAATGATGAAATCACCTAACCACCCATTTCTCAGATCCTATCCCCATCATTCAGCAACACGTGACTGCATTGTAATATGATTGCCATTGTGGCATTAGCTGGCACCTCTATCGTATCACATAATTATCATTACTTTTTTGTGGTGAGAATAATTAAGATCTAGTCTCTCAGCAAGTTTGATGTTTATAAGACAAAATTGTGGACTATAATCACTATGCTATGTATTAGGTCTCTAGGACTTATTTATCTACTAGTTGCAAGTTTGTACCCTTAAAAATACCTCTCCTATTCCCTCACCCCCGAACCCCTGGTAACCACCATTTTACTCTCTGTTTTGACGAGTTCAGCTTTTTTAGATTCCACATATAAGTATATACAGTATTTGTCTTTTTCTATCTGATTTATCTCACTTAGTATAATGTCCTCAAGGTCCATCCATGTTGTCACAAATGGCAGTATTTCCTTCTTTCTCATGGCTGAATAATATTCCATTACTTACTGAATATTATTTAGTATCCATTCTTCTGTTCTTTATCCATTCATCTATTCACCAGCACTTAGGTTGTTTGTGTATCTTGGCTATTGTAAATAATGCTGCAATAAGCATAGGAGTGCATATATCTCTTCAACATCCTGCTTTCATTTCCTTTGGATATATACCCAGAAGTGAAATTATTGGATCACATGGTAGTTCTATTTTTAATTTTTTGAGGAACCTCCACACTGTTTTCCATAGTGGCTGCACCAATTTACATTCCCACAGTGTACAAGAGTTCCCTTTTCTCCACATCCTCACTAGCGCTTGTTATCTCTTGTCTTTTTGATGATAGCCATTCTAACAGGTGTAAGATAATATCTCATTGTGGTTTTGATTTGCATTTTCCTGATGATTAGTGATGTTGAGCAGTAAAATGGTAGTTTTAAGTTCAAATGTGTCAGTAATCACATTAAATGTAAATGGACTAAATGTTCAACTGAAAGTCAAAGATTGTCATTCTAGATAAAAGCTAGATGATATTTAAACAAATCACATCCAACAAGGATACAGAAAGGTTTAAAGTAAAAGAGTGGAAAAAGATATGTCATATAAAACACTAAACAAAAGAAAGCTGGTGTAGCTATATTAATATCAGATCTTTCTTTTAGACAAAAAGTATTATTAGAGATAAAGAGGGACAATTCATAATAATAAACATTTCAATTCACCAGAAAGATATAACTCTAAATGTCTATGTATCTAATAAGATAAACAAAAATAAATAAAATAAACATTGGCAAGAATATAAGGAGAAATAGACAAATTCACAATCACATGGGAGAATAAACACCCCTGTCTCACTGACCTAGAACAAGCAGTTCAAGACTTAATTAGGATGTGGAATATTTGAGTGACATTACGAGCAAACCTGACCTAAAGAACATATACAGGACACTGTCTCTAGCAACTGCAGGATACACATTCTTATAAATTACACATGCAACATTTAAAAAATTTTACCATTTACTGACCAATAAAGCACATTTCATTAAATGTTACTTCTCAGCTGTCCTGTCTATTCCTTACATAATAACTCTTATTAGACATATGTTAGAACCTCTCAGTCTATCTTCCATTTCTTGTAACTTTTCTCCTTGTTTTTAATTGACTTCGATGCTATATTCTAGGTGATTTCCTTAGTAGGAATCATCATCTTCTAATTCAGTAATTCTTCAGTTGTATTAAGCCTAGGATTTAACTTGTCTGTTGAGTTTTTAATTTCAAAGATTATTTTTTATTTCTAGAACTTCTAGAAGAAACTTGGAAGAAAGAACATATCTGTGTTTAAAAACCATATAAACATCTATGTGGATCAGAAACTCAACAGCACCAAGCAATCAGATGCAGCCTTTCAGGCATCCCCAATCACCATGAGAGAGTAGAGTGGGGACAGATGGCTTTGTGGGACACAAGGGGCAGAGAGGTTCTCAAACAGCCTCTCAGAGCTTTCGGTGACCCCAGAGTGGAATGGGAGGGCATGGAACTTCACTGAATAAGGGGTGGTAGATCTAAAGGGGCCTCATCACCAGGAGGAGGACAGGTTGTAACAGAAAAACAAGGAGATGGACTGTGTAGCTAGAGGATGGGTGGGATCATAGGAACCTCATCAGACATGTGGAGAGATGACCACACATAAGGACCAGAGAGCACAAAGCATCCCAGTGGATGCCATCCTTAGGACAGATAAAGGATGCTTCCCATCTCATCCCAAAACTGTGCTCTAGGTACAGTCCTCAACTTCAGTGACACCTTAGGGAGGAAGAGCGTGTGAAATCCAGAACTGAATGATTTATACTGAAATTAATTTTCTGGGAATTAAATAAGTTCTATTTTCTGCCAGCAGGAAAGATGAGGTATTGAGATGGAAAGTAAGTTAAATTATAGAAAAAAATAAAGTTGTCTATTTTGCACATCTCCAGTTGAGTTTTGTGGATGTACAGATTTATCCTAGATTCAGAGGCATTTTAGGATGGAAGGGATTTCCCATGTCAACAAATTCCACTCCAACACTACAAAGACAAGTATTCTAAGGAATCTGAGCCTCAGTGAGATGAAGCATGAAGACACTAGTCCCAGGTCACCCGGCTGTGTTGTAACAGAATCAAGACTCAAAACTAGGACTCCTATTAGGTAACTTTTCCCCTCTAGACTTTCTAGTCTACTCTCATATGAGACCCCTTACTCTTCTACCCTCTTGATCCTGTCATCTAGGATAGCTTCATTCTCTTAATCTCCTTTGCATCATAAGAACTGTGCAGTGAACAATTTCTAGCTCTATTACATATTATATAATTCAGCTTTTATATATTACATATTTATAATTTTAGAACTTCATAAATTTATACATTATATATATAATATTATATATAATAGAGCTAGAAATGGTTAATTGTTGATTGTTTTACATATGTATATATAAATTAGTGTTTCTCAAACTTCAGGGTGCATCACAGTTTCCTGGAAGATACATTAAAACTTAGATTTCTGGGCCCCACCCCCGAGTTTCTGATTCAGTAGGTCTAGGGCGGGACCTGAGAATCTGCATTTCTAACAAGTTCCAATGTGATGCCTTTGCTGCTGGCCCCAGGACCACACTTCTAGAACCACTGCCCCAGACTGTGTTTCTTGAAGACCCACTCCCTTCCCTATACATCTTCACTCTCATTATGTCTTTCTAATTACTCTTTCATTTCACAATTTTCTTGGCTATCCTCTCATTTTCTTCCCAAAGAAGAAATTTAGGTTCCCTCTAAATCTCGTTCCTATTCTGTTGAAATTGCATTAAATTTTAGGTTACTGAGGGGAGAACTGACGTCTTCTTACTATTAGGTCCTCCTGTCCCCAAACAGGATACACTTAAACCTCATTCTAAGCTCTTCAGTAAACTTTTATGGTTTTTCTTCATCTGCGTTTCTATTTCGAAGCTTATTCCCAGGCAGTTTATGTTCATGGATTGTTTTGGTGATTAGGATCTTTTTCCACTGTATTTTCTAAATGCTTCTTGGTAGTAAACAGGAAAAGCCATTGCCTTTTTTTCTGTATTTATTTCATTTCTATGTTTTGAAACGAGATTTTATTTGTGGCTTAAGGTATAATACTTAAAAAAAAAGTTTCATGTTCCCTGGAAAAGGACATATTCTCTGTTTGTAGGATATATAGTTCAAAAGGTACCTTTTAAATACAACTTATTCATTTTATTAATCATATTCTTTCTAAACCGTTGCTTATTCTTTAATTACTTCGAGGTAGGCATGCTTCTACAAATCTCTCCTTGTATGTTGAAGAGTGTGAGCTTTACGTATATTTCATCCACTGATTTTGGCACATAAATGTTAACTGGTGCTCTATCATCTTTTAGTTTTTACAATATAAAATGGTGGTCATTGTCTCATCTTCTCATTTGATGCTTTCAATCTTAAATTCTACATGGTCTGCTAGTAATGTTATAACTCATCTTTTTCCTTTTGCTTATATTTACCTGGTATACATTTTTATGTGGATTAGTTTTAGGTATGTCTTAGTCATCAGAAGATAACTGGACTTTGTTTTGTTACATACCAACTTGAGGATATCTTCTTTAATAAGCAAGTTTATCTCATTTACAGTTACTCATAAGTCTTATATTTGGTCTATGTCTTCTTTCCTTTTTCTTAGCTTTTGCTTCTTGAGATCTTCCTTTTCTCTCTTTTTTTCCTCACCAGACCTGCCTTTTTTTTTTTTCACTTTGCTTTTCTCTGATAGATTACTTTTTTTTTCAAATATTCTTTAACCTATCGTTTGAAAATTATTAGAATTAAGGAACTTGTAACTTTTAGTCACTCTAATTTAAGCAAAATGCTTAACACACTTTTACGTTTTATTTTCCCCATTCACATTATGGTCTTTGTTAAAGTAATGTTTTTATAGATCTAGATTATTCATACCACTTTGCTTTAAAATATTTTATCTTCTTTTGTGAGAACAATTCTCAATTCTGATGATTTTACGACAGGTTTTCAAGTATTCGGATCTCTCTTGATTTTAACTCGTCTCAGTGCACATTGCCAATACTTTTATGATTATTTTCCCAGCTTCAAACATCTAATTTTGATTTTCTGTTGGTTGTAATAAATCTTCAAGGAACTTTTTTTCCATGAAGGGTACATGCCTAATATTTTCTGAGCACTTTCATTTGAGAATACATTTTTGTTGCTTTTAAATATGAAAGACAGCCAGACAGGGTATAAAATTCTTGGATCACAGCCTTTTCATTTCAAAATCGCTTCAAGGTCTCCTATTATCTTCAGCCATTTAGAGTTGCACCAAAGAAGTTTGACACCAGCCTAATTCTTATTTGTTTATTCATGGGTTACTTTTTTTCTTATTATTTCCTTATATAGAAGCTTGATAAACGTTCTTCATCTACATAGTTGAAGAGTTTTCTAGACTGTGTCTCATTGTGAATTTGAGTGAAATATACTGAGCCTCATTCTGTATTGACAACTTTTTCTTGGGCCCAAGAAATATCTTTCTATTGCAGCTTCAAGGTTAACTTTTATACCATTTGTTATATATTTTAGGAGAAAATATATAAAGACAAAAAAGGCAAAATCTTTGTTTTCATGGAGGTAATTATTAGAATAGTGAGTAAGGCAGTCATTAGAGGGGTAAACGTCTACCATACCATTACTAGTACTACAGAGCACTTACTACATACCAGGCTCTGTGTTAAACCCTTGATATTTATCATCTCATTTAATTCTCATGACAACATAGTGAAGAAGATTCACTTATTAATCAGATTTATAGATGAGGGGACTGAGTCTCCATGAGGTCAAATGAAATTGCCTGAGCTGGGATTTGAACCAGCCAAGGGAAGAGTAGGAAGGAATGCATTCTAGCCAGAAGGAACAGTTGGCTCTGAGAAGGGGAAGATGTTGCTGAATTTGAGGAAAGAAAACAAAACCTGTGACTGAAGAGTAGGGAGCCAGGAGCGAGTGGTAAAAAGTAAGGGTAGAGAAGAAGGTAGGACTTGAATTATGCCCTTTCTGGGAAATTTGCAAATTTGGCTGCCAGGATATTGTTTTATTTTGCTCTGAACTGGTTTTGAGGCTAATTTTAATTCTACTCCCATGTCTTTAATTTCTTGCAGACCTTCTATATCGCAGCTTCCACATCTTGAAAGCAATTCCATCTTCTTCTCTTTCTTGAATTTCATTGCTCAAACTCAAGTTCCCTTTCACCTCAGCCTGTTCTCTCTTTATGATGCTATGTGGAGATTATGGCATCCTTAACCAAGTTGAGACAGCTAAACAGTTGTCTGAATTTTTCACATGGATTCTACATTAGATAATCTTCAGACTGCTTCCCCTTAGTCATCTGAATGCTGTCTTTGTATATCGTCCTAGAGTATTTTTTAATGCATCCCATTTTCAAACTTTTAGAGGAGCGGGTTCTCTCTTCACATCCTTGAACAAGATGAAACCTGTCCAGATGCCATTCTCATCTGAAGATTAGGTCAGTGCGTGGATCTAGGTCTTGTTGTCTGTGCACTGTGTGATGGCAAATCCACTTCCAAGCTCTTAGTATTTTGATGCTCCAGTCTAATTTCTGGTTCTAGGGGGTTTTCCACACATTTGTTTTGTTTTGTTTTTCATTAGGAGCATCTTTTCCCATTCCTGCTTGATTGTTGGATTTTTGAACTGATGCAGAACTTGCAGAACAAAAATTCCCAAAATGTACAGTCCTTGAGATTCTTCCTGGTTTCCTGGTCTCCACTTTGATCTCTCTGCTCTTAAGGAGGGCACCCCTCATCATAGACGATGTCACCCCAGGCCTCCTCATGCAACCCAGCTGTTTTCCTGGATTTT
Organism: Ceratotherium simum simum; assembly: GCF_057802395.1. Taxonomy (NCBI): domain Eukaryota; kingdom Metazoa; phylum Chordata; class Mammalia; order Perissodactyla; family Rhinocerotidae; genus Ceratotherium; species Ceratotherium simum. The sequence goes on from NC_141915.1 coordinate 6,590,179, forward strand.
TAAAAAATCTTTACAGCGACATAGAATGATGGGGGTGAAATTAGTTAAATTAATTTTCTTGTCCCCTAGAACACACTTAAAGGTGTCAGAGGGACGCTTGCTCTGTTTTCTCATTAGTATAGACCATAGGTCCCTGAGATGGAAGGCCGTTGGAGGAGAGAGGGGAATAAAAGCATTTTTTTTAAGTTTTTGGTAAAGACAACACCGCGTTTCGTAAGTTTGGGTTTGCCATAAGCTAAAGCCTGGGTAGGGTTTTACCCAGTCTGGCTCCTTATGCTTTATAATTAGGTCAGTTGATACCAGATTTGGGCATCTTTTTCTCTTGTTGACTTTAACTTTCAATGTTACTCTGAATTATTACCTTTATCCAGGTATTCACAGGAGCCTGTTTGCTTTCCACCACTTTCTATTTGTGACATATTTTAGTAAGAATTTGAATTTGACAAGAACACAAAGAAAGCATTTGGGGGGCTCATACGTAATCTCTTTCTTTGCATTATTAAAAGGAAAAAACAAAAAAAGGAAACCTTTACAGTGCCAGGTCTACGCAAAGACTCAATCAATGCCCCGGGATTGATGGCACCTCCTCATTGTTATCTGGTCAAAGACAGCATCTACAGAGTAATTTTTCCAGCCTAAATTTATCAGTTGGTTGAGAAAATATAAAAATATGATTTCTTAATTTTTGCGAATGTAATTTATACCTCCATTCTTCATTACTACCTTTCAGATTCAAATATTCAGTTTGGAGTGACACATCTCACCCTATTTCTTTTCAGCCAGTAATGATGTCTAATGATTGAGCAGTACTACTGAAGATTTTATTTTCTATGTAACATTTTTATAACATTTTATATGTAACGTTGCTTTTCTAATACCTACAGTTTTCTGCCTTAAGTTTCTTTTTTTGACTATTCCATTCTCACTCCCTGGTTTAGTTACTTTTTTGATCCTGAACGCCCATTTTGCAACTCCTGACTCTCTTCAAGACTTTTCAGTTGAAATCTAAAGGAAATAAGCCAGTGAGTCAGAAATCGCTTCTTGTCAAACGCAGTGCCAGGAAATGAGCAGTCTTGTGCTCAGTGGGAAAGCATTCACCCTTTCCTCACTTCTTGCAACTTGAAAGTAAATCCATCTCCCTCTCCTCTTTGAATTTAATTCCCCAATTTCTATCCCAAAATAGAAAAAGATCAGGAAGATCTACAAATGTTGGACATCCAGCCTCAGCAACATATCATATTTATCACCTTTAATGTCCCCTTAATGTCTTTGTGTCTTGTCTTTCTAATTTAGCTATGACTCCACTAGTAAAAATTATATGACTCATGTCCAATTCCACATTTAGCAAAATTTCTAAAGCTTTGTTAGCGTGCAAGGCAATGAATATGAAATGAGGTCTACATTCTTTATTTGGATTAAGTTTAAAGCTTTTCAAATAACACCATCTGAAAATGTCATAGCATGACAAGGCAGCCATCCCTATGGGAGGGAACCCACCTAGGGGGTCAGGACCTGGGGAAAAATACACTGTTTATGCTGCTGTCTTCTAACTCTCTTCTGCTCACTGTCACGCGTACCTGCCCCCGCATTTTTATAAGTGAATGAAATAAGGCTAAAAGTTAATATCAAGGGAAATTTTCATTTGGAAAATAATCTACAGAAGGCTGAAGTGTAGTGATTAATATGAGATAGTGTGGGTCAAGCATCAACAAACTATGGCCCCAAGCGCCAAATTTAGCCTATTTTTGTAAATAAAGTTTTACTGGAACATAGCCATGACCACTCATTTACATATTGTCTATGGCTGCTTTCCCATTAAAATGGCAGAGTTGAATAGTTGTGTCAGTGACCCGAGGGCCCACAAAGCCTAAAGTATTTACTATCTGTCTCATTACAGAAAAAGTTTGCCAACAAACACATAGTTGGTTTCTACCAAGAATCTATTCCTCTCTTTCTCTTTCCTAACAGAATCTTGATTTGTCTGTGTTCCCACCCCTCCACATGGAGCCTGGGTGTTCCAAGGGTTGCTCACTGTCCCCTGTCTCTGGCTGGTCCAAAGACAGTCTCATCAAGCTTGCCCCAATAATTGGAACAGGAGCCCAGTTCCTGTTCCAATCAGTATATGGAAATCCCCCAACCATAAAGATTGTTTCAAAAATGGGTGTGGAATCCACTTGGAATCATATGAGGAAAAGATTGCTCAAGGTTTTTGGGAAATACATTTCTCTGCTTTTAATTGAGACCCATTGGAAGAGACATTCTCTCCCTCTCCTGAATGGTGTTGTGAGCATTACTGTAGCCATTTTGCCACCAGGAGGAAAGGTAGCCAGCACAGAAGGGGTAGAGCCAAGAGAAATGCAGAGACATAGCGCTAGAATCCACAGACTCAGCTAATCTTGGAGACTGCCTTATTTCTAGACTTCCAATTACTTGAGCCAATTCATTTAATTATTCTCAAGACAATTTGAGTACTGGGTTTCTGTTATCTGCAACATAGAGATTTCTAACCAATAGAAATGTTCTCATTCCATTTATCTTGTAAAAAGTATCTGTGCCCAGCCCAGTGGCTTAGCGGTTAAGTTAGCGCACTCTGCTTCAGCGGCCTCAGGTTTGACGGTTTGGATCCTGGGCACGGACCTACACACCGCTCATCAAGCCATGCTGAGGCAGTGTCCCACATAGAGCACCTAGAAGGATGTACAACTATGACATGCAACTATCTACTGGGGCTTTGGGGAGAAAAAAAAAAAAAGAGGAAGATTGGCAACAGATGTCAGCTCAGGGCCAATCTTCCTGGAAAAAAAAGGAAAAGGAAAAAAATGTTAAATTAAAAAGTATCATAGGATTTTGTGTTAATATTATTTTTTTGTAGGCCTAAAAAATGTCTGTACATCTGGACAGAACCTCCTTCCATTTCCTCCTATCAGCCTCTCCTGGTAGCTGCTTCTTTGAGTCACTGCCCAGCAGTTTGTTTAAAGAAGAAGACCCTGCCCTCACCCTTCAAAACTCAGAGCCTGAGGTGGTCACCACTCTTTGTGATACTCTTTGGTGTTGTTATTCAATCATAGTTCTTGTTAGTACCTTTCCTTGATTAGACAGCAGGACATCTGTGTGTGATTTCCTAGGCTTGCAGCTCTTCAATAGCTTCCTATTTATTGCCCTCAGGAAAGTCCAACATTCTTAATATGGTTTACAAGACCCTCTGTGTTCTGTGCCCTGTGCACCTCATCCTGAACCATTTTCCCCTTTCCACTCTACTTTCTAGTCACACTGTCTTTCTATTACTTGCTCTAAGGAGCCGTACTCTTGTACGTACTCTTGTGTCTCCAAACGTTTAGGAAATACTGTTCTCTTTGCCTGGAATCCTCTTCTCTCCAGTTTTCACCTACATCACTGTTGTTCATCCTTCAAGTCTCAGCCCAATGGTTGTCTCCTCAAAGATGACTTACCTGACCCCAAGACTAGTTGAACCCCCCCATCACAAGCTCCATCTACCTCATCCTTCTCTTTTCATAACACTTCTCTTACTTGTAGCTACTAATTCAAACTCTATATTCACAAGTACACCGGAAGCTCTGTGAAGGCTGAGACCTGGGTTTTTTTGTTCACTGCTAGGCCCTTGGTCCTCAGCACAGTGTCTAGCACAGAGCTGATTTTCAATATATACCGCTCATTACTAAATTGATAGTTTGGGTCATTTTTAAAATTGAAGTTACGGACATTACCACTGTTTAAATGCCAAGTCCATTTCTAATGATTCATGTCTAGTGACTGGAAGAGAATGTTGGGTAAACACTAACAAATTCTTATTCTCTGACTCTCCGTTTTCTAGAAAATATGCAGAACATCAATCTTAGAATATGAAAATCATTTGTATCTTACAATATATCAGGCTCTCCACCAGGCCCTCAGTATATACTGTCTCCAACCTCTAAAGTTCTTCAAAGTACATTTTATTAATCTCATTATGCTAATGAGAAACTGAGACTTAAAGAGGAGAAGTAACTTAACTTGCTAATTATATGTGAATCTACCACCATCACCACAGACCATCATGCTGATTTTCAAACCTTTAGAGAACAACTTCTCCCGAGTCTACATGGGTGAAGAGTCTGCGGTTACTTGGATTACCATGACTCCAGGTCTGGATTCTGTGTGTGTGCATGTGCATGTGTGTGCATATGTATGCTACTATGGACTGAATTGTGTACTCTCAAAAAATTATATGTTGAAGCCCTAACTCTCAATGTGATGGCATTCGGAGATGGGGTTTTTGGGAGGTAATTAGGTCTAGATGAAGTCATGAAGGTAGAGTGTCATGATGGATTAGTGTCCCTATAAGAAGAGACCAGAGAGCTTGCTCCCTCTGTCTCTCTCTCTCTCTCTCCGCCATGTGAGGATATAGTGAGAAAGTGGCCCTCTATAAGCCAGGAGAAGAGCTCTCACCATAACCCGACCATGTTGACACCTGATCTTGGATTTCCAGTCTCCAGAACTGTGAGAAAAGAACTTTCTGTTCTTTAAGCCACCCAGTCTATGGTACTCTATTATGGCAGTTGAGATGACTAAGACACATGCATACAGGAAGTCTACTTCACACCTCCAACATATCTATTAAATTTCTTAGTTCTTTTCTCCACTTCTATTATCACCAGTCTCACACAACCTTTCATCATCTCTCCTGGACAACTGCAAATGCCTTCTAACTGCCTTTCCCCTTTGCTCATCTCCTCTCTAATCAGATCACCACACAGCACCCAGAAAGACCATTATAAACTATCAATCTGATATTGTCAACTCCATGCCTAAAACATTTCAAAGACTTTCCATCACTCTTAGAAAAGAATCCAGAGATTTCTCCCAATAAAATCATTAAATATCTGTACTAAAATTCTGGAATTAACCTCAATATTCAAACTTTAAAAAATGATTAAATGCATTCAGAAAACAGAACACCACTCACCTTTATGTCAACATAAGTTCATAGTATGTTTGAGTTGAAAACTTATAAAGTTTAAAAATTTCATTGATCAGAAGTACAGTGGCTGTCTCAGTTTTAGACTTAGCTTTATTGACTCTCAAAGTTCGTGTATGTTAGAACATTCTCTTGTGGGTCAACCAGATGTCAATTTGCCTGAGGAAAGGAGGAGCCCCTTGAGTGAGAATTTATTCTAAGGAAAAGAGAAACCAGGAAAATAGGCTCCTTTGAATAAGTTTTTTAAATGTCCAAGTCATTACAGGAGCATGGCCATTCCGAGTTTGGTAGAATCTCTCAATCAGCCAAGCCAAGTGTGCCGTTAGTCCCATGTCTGAGTCCTTTGTTGAAGAGGGGAGATAAATAAAAACAGAATGAGCCAGTCCAATAAAATGTTTTAGGAGAATGGGGCACAAATAGTATTAGATCAGGTCCCTTCCAACAGAGTACAATACGTAGGAGAGATAGACCTTCTGTCCACTTCAGTACATATTCTGGGCAGTGCTGGCACCTTGAAGAGGGAGAAAATGGTGTTGGCAGGAGATGCCTGTGCATGGTAGGATGGCAGGCACTGCATTTGTGCTTAGCAGAAATAGTGACATTCCCCCGGAGACGATCGGCAGAAGATAGTGGAACCCAACAGGATATAGAAGTACCCAGTAACAAAGGCAGGAAGAGAGATGGGGCTCGAATGGAGAATGGGAGGGAAAGGCAATGTCCAGTTGGTACCTAAATGCAGTTGACTTATTTGTGAAAATATGTGAGAGACCACTATAACAGACTTAGGGTGGATTTTCTGGAATCTGAAATCTGTGTGGATAAAAAGATGGCAGGAAGAAAGGGTTGAATATAAGAAGGAGTTAAAAGATGGTCTTTACTTTTAGTCAGGTTACTGAAGGAGTACTACGCACAGTGATGGGAAGATCATGGGAAGAGATCCAAAAAGGTAAACGTGGAGCACTGGAAAATCTCTCAATTCCCTTTAAAAATTAAATACTTCCTTAGAATGTCAATATCCTTAGTGTGCAATGTTTTAATAAAATAATTTTAATACAATTAACTTTTAAATAAAATGGCTGATAAAAGAATCCAGGGAATTTAGACTTGTAACCAGAATGAGAAGTGAGGGAAGTGAGTAAAATAGAAGGGAGGGGGGCTGGCCCCATGGTGTAGCAGTTAAGTGCACACGCTTCGCTACTGGCGGCCCGGATTCGCACCCCGGGCACGCACTGACGCACCGCTTGTCAGGCCATGCTGTGGCGGCGTCCCACATAAAGTGGAGGAAGGGGGGCATGGCTGTTAGCCCAAGGCCAGTCTTCCTCTGCAAAAAGAGGAGAATTGGCATGGATGTTAGCTCAGGGCTGATCTTCCTCACCAAAAAAAAAAACAGAAGGGAGGGACCTGAGGAGATTTTTACATATTCTCAGAGAAGTAAAGAGAATCTGAGTTTCCAGAGAGAAGCCAACAAATGGAAGTAGAGGCTGAGATTGGACTGCTCTGTAATTTTAATCAAGATAACAGTGGCAACCAACATGGGAGAGGCATGCCTTCCTTTAGGTGGATTTGCAAGAAAGGAGTTTACAGCAGCGTCCAATATAATTTGACTGCCCCAATATTCTGTAAAGTATTAGTAACATTGAACTCTGTTCAACATTCCTGGGGAATTTTCATTCACATAATAAAAATACAAGCTGCAACATGGATGATATGACAATTCAGGAAAGCCCATTGGATCAGAGAGCGTGGACTTCATTTGGGCCGAGGACAATCTTTGAAAAATTAGTCAGGGATTTGGTGATGTACAAATTCAACTGAAGTGACAGATTTATATGGCTTATAATGATTCTGGTTTTGAAACGTAACGAGAAATGCCAGACAGTGAGTGTTGGGAGACCACCAGCATTGGAGAGGCCTCTTGACAAGGCTGCCGCATTATTTGTGTTAAGTCTGTTTTTGCACATTGAGCAGTTTCGTTTTCAAAGTGAAGACCAGGGTCCTTGATTTCTAAACTAGAATACTATGCTGACCTCAGAGATGTTTGCTTTCCCAACACACCCAGCCTTCACTGATTCTATGGTTGAATTTGGACAGAAGACACACCACACACTGTTTGCTTGTAGTTGTTTGACTTCATTTTATTTACAAATCATAAGCACAGTTGGGCTGCTGAGCACATCTCTCACTAAGGCTCTTGCCAGCCCAGAGCAGATGGAGACATAAATCAGGCTCCAACTCTCTTCCTCTGCACAGAGTCACACCAGAGGGTTTTGTGTCTTGGGTCCCTTTGCATCCTGCAAATAGTTACTCTCTCCCCCTGTGTGCACAGGACCTTAGAGAGACCAATGTCCTCCACCTTGGGGCCAGAAGTAGAACAACTCATGGCCATGGAGGAATTTATGCCAGATGTGGTTCATCTTCCTTCAGCTCCTTGATTACTCCTGGAATATCAGACCACTTGAATGTAATGCACTTTATTTCCTGGTCATTTCCAATTTTACCACTGGAAATTTGTACTTGCCTTTCTTGGGTGGTTTAAGTATTTTTCTCTTAGTAGATATGCCAAGACTTCGAGTTGTTTTAATTACCTCATCCAAAATAGAAAATCTTATATAGTGACATTTATTCTACTTACTTTATGTTTTTCTTTTTAAATCAACTTTATCAAGGTATCATTTACGTACAATAAAATGTACCCATTTGTAGTGTACCATTTGACGTGTTTTGACAAATGTATATACCCATGAAACTACTACCATAATCAAGCCATGGAACATTTCCATCACCCCTAGAAAGTTCCCCATATCCCTTAGCAGGCAACCACTGGTCTCTTTGTTGTCATTATAGAGTAGATTTATCTTTTCTAGAGTGTTCTATAAACAGAATCATGCAGTGTATATTCTTTGTATCTGGCTTCTTTCACTGAACATAGTGTTTTTGAGATTCACCCATGTTTTTGCTATCAGTAGTTCCTTTATATTGGTAAATAGTGTTCCATTGGATGAATACAGCATAATTTGCTTATTCTTTCACCTGTGGGTGGATGTTTGGATTGTTTCCAGTTTTGGCTATTATGGATAAATTTGCTAAGAATATTTGTGTACACTTTTTTTATCGACTTTTTTGTTTCTCTTGAGTAAATGCCTAGGAGTAGAATTGCTGCGTCACATGGTGACTATATATTTAACTTTATAAGGAACTGCCAAACAGGTCTCCACAGTGGTTGCATCGTTTTGCACCCCCTCCAACCGTATATGGGTTTCACTTGCTCCACACGCTCGACAACACCTGTTTAATAAGTTTGAAGCAAGATATTTTGAAATGCCTAAACTTGGATATAAATTAATGCCTCCTCTTTAACATCTAATTGCTATTAGTTTCTACCCCTAGGTTTGTACTTAATAAATATTGTGGATGCATTTTTTTAAATAAGTGCTTTGTTTACTGTATTCAATATATCCCAGATCTTTTCTTGTTATGAGGAAACTCCTAAAGCACATGTAGACACTAGTCTCAGAAATTTCTAACTTCAGTCAGCAGAAAGGCTTGGTGCCGCCTCAAGCTTCTTCTCTGGTCTATCCAAGTGCCAGAGAACAGTGGCTGGAGCATAGAAGGTTCTTGAGAATAATTTGTTGTATAAATGAATGACTGAATCTTCTGAAAACTTATACCTTAAAATGTATCATACTGTTGTAAAGTACAATAATTGTGTAGTTATTTGAAATGCTCTGTCTGACAAGTTCAACCATTGGAACATAGCTAAGAACATGGACAAACAAACAAACAAAAAACCAAGAAATTTAAAAACAAATTGAAAACAGAATCAGATATAGGCAAAATAGATGTCATACTTTCTTATATTTTAATTGTATATGGCTCTCGGTTTATGGCTAATTTACTCTGGATTTTATATTATTTTAAAAAGCCAATGTTTCTCATACATATATTTAAAAATATTCAAATGACACAGAACTGAATATTGTAAAATGAAAGTCACCCTCCCAACTCAGCACTCTAGGTCTCTCCCCAGAGACCCAGTCCTAATAGTTTCTAGTATATAATCAGAAAACTGTAATGCATATACAAGCATGTCATTACCTCTACTCTTTATCTATACCAACACGTGTACACTTACACTTAAATCTACTTCTACACATGGCGTCTACATCCATAAAGACATGCCTATCTATCTGATTCTTGGGTATACAACGAGAACACACTAACCACACTCCCTATCCTTCGCCTTTTTCACTTAACTTATTGTGGACATTGTGTATGCCTGTGTATGTGTGTGTGTGTATCTGCCTCATTCTTTTCAGAGCCAAATAGATTCCATTATATGATTGCATTTTTTACTAACTAACCTACTGATGTACTTCTCATATGCAGAATTTGCTAATACATGCAGAGCTTCAGTAAACACCCTTGGACACACATCTTTATTATCACGGACAAAATGAATCTTTGGTGCATATTCCTAAAAGAAGAATTACTGGGTTAACAACAATTTCCACTTTTCCCTCTAGTACCTCATTTTTACATTTAAAATTTTGATCCACCTGGAATTTATTTTAGAGTGAGGTGGAGATCGAACTATTTTCCCCCTAGATTATCTACCAATTATTCCCACCTCATTTACTGAATAAATTATAACTCCTAAATAACAGGAAATAACACCTTTATGGAGAACTAAATTACCAAATGCGTTTGCATGTATCATAGACTCTTATTAAATTGATCCTTCTATTCATGATCCAATGCCAAAAAGTTTTAGTGATTATAGTAAGTAAAAATAGTGTATTTTCACGTCTAATAGGACAAATCCTATCAGACTCAAGAATCTTCCTTTTAAAAAATGGCTACCATGTTTATTTTTTTCACTTAAAATTTTGAATCAGCTTACGTTGATTCACAACAAAATCTTGATATCGCATTTATTGGTATTGCATTAATTTGTTAAGGGATAATTGATATTTGTCTAATACTGGTTTTCTCTTCTAAGAATAGAATACATCACTGTTTATTAAGATATCATGGGGCCGGCCCCTTGACATAGCAGTTAAGTGCACGCACTCTGCTGCTGGCGGCCCAGGTTTGGATCCTGGCCACACACCAATGCACTGCTTGTCAGGCCATGCTGTGGCGGCATCCCATATAAAGTAGAGGAAGATGGGCACGGATGTTAGTCCAGGGCCAGTCTTCCTCAGCAAAAGAGGAAGATTGGCGTGGATGTTAGCTCAGAGCTGATCTTCCTCACACACACACACAAAAAAGATAAATCAGTATTAGATTTTCTTTTCATTCCTGTCAGTATGGTAAGTTGTTTTTACAAGAAATTTGACCATTTTATCTAAATTAATAGCTTAATATTTAATTTAATAGCTTAATTAATTAAAGCTTAATTTAATAGCTTAATATTTTTCATTTTAATGTTTCATTTTTTTATGCCTTTCCTCATTTTTATGTCTGTAGGATCTATAGTGATATCTATTTTCTTCCTTATATTGGTATTTAAGTATTCTCTTTTTCTTGCTCAGTTTTTCCAGGGGATCATCAATTTTATTAATCTTTTCAAAGAATCAAACTTTGGCTTTGTTGACTTTTTTATTTCATATCCACTTTGTGTTTCATCAATATATTCTCTTAGTGTTATTATTTTCTTCCTTCTGTGTTTTGGGCTTAATTTGCTCTTCTTTTTCTGATTTTAAATCTTTCTTTTTTCTAAAATAATTATTTAAACTTACAATTTTACCTATATGTACTAACTTACAGAATCCCACAAATATATTGTTATCATTATCATTCATTCAAAATATTTTCTGATTTCTCTTGTGATTTTTTAACCCATAGATTATTTAGAACTGCTTATTTAATTTCCAAATGTTACTGGATTTTCCAGATATCTTTCCTTTATTGATTTCTAAATTACCTGCATTGTGGTCAGAGAGTATACTGTGATTGATTTCAATCTTTCCCAGTGTGTTAGTACTTGCTTTATAGTCCAGCATATGGTTTCTCCTGGGAAATGTTCCATCGGGCACTTAAAAGAATGGGTATTTTGCTATTGTTAAGGTAGAGGTCTACGAATGTCAGTTAAGTGAATTTTGTTGATGGACTCATTCCAATCTTCTATATTCTTACTGGCATTTGTTGTGCATACTTATTCTATTAATTACTGAGAGAAGAATGTTAAAATCCCAACTGTAATAGTGGGGTTTTCTATTTCCCCTTTTACTTTTGTCAAGTTTTGTATCATTTTTTAAAACAATTTGTTTAGATGCATAAACATTTAGAATTTTCATGTCTTCTTCATAAATTGGTATTGCCATATTAGAAATGAGAAAACTGAGACTCAAAAAAGTTAAATAAATTTCCATGATCTTAGAGTGAACTTAGGGAAACTGGTTCTCACCAGGAGCATAAATAATCATCAAGGAGATGAAAAGAAGACAATGCATTTGAAACTTGAATTGTCTCAGACTTTTCTCAAACAATCCACTGTTTAAGAGAAAAAAAAAATGCTTGTAATTGACTGGTTAAAAGCTAGAAGGTAAGAATTAGTCTGCTACATCAAGCACAGTTACAGAATCTCACTTACATGATTGTTTATTCTTCACCCTTATGGCACTGGGAGAGTAGTATTTAAGCAGGGCAATAGAATTTGTTCTTGCATTTAGGTCATATTTTATCTAAAGTCTTAATTCTCAAGTTCTCTTGATCATTGAAAGGGGTCAAATGAAAAACTGTTTTGTGTTTCTGCCTGAAAAGAAACCATGAGGAATATCAGACCACTCTAAAACTTCAAATGATGGCAGATAACCAGCTAAGTTATAATTTAGTCTTATCAAAGTCTTCAGGTTGATGGTGCTCTGCTTGTGTTTCCAAGGCTTCTGCTCAAAGGAATGTGCCTGATAAAAGCCACACTCAACATAGATTTTGTTTCCAGGTATCTGTATTGATATTTACGTAAACACGAGAACATACAAGGATATGGATTAGGAAGTGCACCATAAGCTAGGTTGGAGGTGAGATATAAAATAGCCAGAAAATATCAAGTTTCACTCAGGTGGGGGAGTTTAGGAGTATGAGGAGTTTTAATATAAAACTTTTTAAGAACCAATAGAAATTTCAGCATAGCTGCAGTCAGGAAGGATCTGTCTGTCATTGCCAATTATGATAAGCCCCTTAAGTGTGTTAGGAAACAGCCTCATTTGTAAACCATACCAGCATCTCTGCTTTTCTGTCTTCTCTCTCTGAGAGCACATCTGCAAACTGTTAGCTACGCCATATTTGTAATTCTACTCAAGAAGGAGGAATATGAAGAAAGAAAAAAAGAGAGGTGTTGAAAATGTTAAGTTAGGCATTGCCTGGCCCAGATGAAGAAGTAAAGGAGAGTAATAGCTGGACAGGTTTGAGAGGAAGATGGATGAAACCAACTTCCATGGAAAGAGCCACAGAAGGAATGTTATAGGCACTATCAGGAAATATGGCCAAGAAAGAAAGAGAGAGAGCTCAAAACGTGGATCAAGATCACTCCACAACCTACCCCTCTAGTGACCCCAAGTGCTCAGAAATGACAGAAATCATATTCATAAACGTTCACACTCTCATTAAAGGCAAAGACAAAGGGCTAACGGTGGAAAATTGTGAGAAATCCTTGGAAGATGAATTGAAGATTGACGAGAGAAACCACAGGCAAAAATATAAATAGAAGAAGGCAGTTGCCAAAAGATGGAATAGCTCTAGGTGTGTCCTCACCTTGTGAATGATAAGTACTAGGAGCAGGAGGGGCTCTGGGGCAGTTAGGGTATATTGGGTTGGATTATGCTTTTCAGGGCAATGAGATAGGTTGACTGTTCTACCCATCATCACCATATGCTCACCACATAGGAGCAGAAAATGTAGGCACTGTGTTAAAGAGCAGTGGGAGTACCCTGATACTTCTATGATGCCTGCAGGGAAAGTGAGTCCTCGCTCTGGGCAAACTTGCCACTGGCTCAGCTCTTCTTGCAGGCCATCCCGCCAGTTATGGAGAATATGCTGCAGTGTGCCCAGCCTGGTAGTAGTCTTTCCCTCTGGGTAAAACTCTCAAGGTAAGCTGTGGGTAACAGACACTCTAGTCACAAATAGACTAACAGGAAATCATAAACATGCAGACGAGCACAGAGCCGAGAATCACCAGCTACAAGAAAGGGAGGCACCAAATCCAGTAAATGGTTGAGGAAACAGCACATTTTCATTTCAAGGTGATTCAAGTTAAGCAGATAGTCTAACAAATAAAATTATGCCTTCCTTAATGATCATTCAGAAACAGGAAGTGTTATATACACAACTATGGTGATATAACTGAACAGCGTTTGTCGCTAGGACTCATGGAGTCTAGGACCTAGCTCAATATTTCCCCTGCATTACACTATTTCCAAAACTCAGCCAGAGAGAATAGTCTGGAACCTTCATTGAAGTTCCTAGTTGCATGGCCTGGTCTTTTTCAGATAGTTAAAGTACAGAAGTGAAAAACTCACTCATTATTTGATATCTGTCCGGTTCAACCAATATATGCTGCATCTATTTTTAAGACTGGGAGTATGTGGTGGCTGCTATGGGAAGAGTTTGCTGGAGAGTCCTTGATGGTTTGTAATAGACAGTCAAAAGATTAAATATTTATCTTCCAGAAGGTTCTAACTTCAGGTATTGGTTAAACAATGAGATTCCTGAACTGGAATGCTATGATGAGGGCTTGTATTATGGAAAACCCATTCACCTTCACCTGGTAAACTCTGCAGGGCCGGTGGTGGTATCCAAGTGAGTAGGTCCAGAGACCAGTTTCCAATAAACAGGGACTCTGTGCAATACAACACGAGGCAAACAGCCCTCAGAAGAGGGCTTTAGGAGAGGGCTGGGAGCCGTGACGCCCCACCATGGGTTTAGGGTCAATTTTCATGTAAATTCTGTGTATTAGGTCTAAGGGGGATTTTTTTTAAAAGAAGCTGCATATTATGACCTACATGTGAAATGTGGTTTCTGAAGGTGCCTGGAAGACAAGGATCGAGATTAATATTTCATAATTTCTCAAGCGTTAAACTGAAGTGTAAAGAAAATTATAAGTTAACTAGTCTTATTTATCAAATATGAAAATGTTGTGAAATAGAATTAAAGAATTCATTACAATGTTTTATCTCTAATCATGGGATTATCAAAATACCAACAAAAATTCAAATTCTCTGACACAGAGACATGGATTTATTTATAAAGGAAGCAATTATAGGAACAACTGTCTCACACTGTAAGCACATGTCCCCTGTCTCTAAGAAAGTCACTCGGATGAACCTGAACCCACACTGACAAATAAAGAGGTAAAGGTGATTTGCTTAGAAATGAAATTATTTTCCTGAGCATTTATTTCCTCAGTAGGGGCAATTTAACTGCCTAACCTATCTGATACAATTGGGGACAGCTTTAAATGTAATACAACACATTTTGAGTAGTTTTAGAAAAGTACTGTGCTTTGTTTTATTCTCATTTTTCTCCGGCATGAACTATTCTCCGTTATTTTTCACAGAATTACCCGAGAGTACGATCACTGGATTGTATAATAAATGCATGTTAGATTTCTAGAAAAGCCAAACTATTTTCCAGAGTGGCTGTACCGTGTTACATTCCTACCAGCAATGTGTGAATGATTGCACTATAATCATAAAAGTCAAATATGATAGATCCTTATTCCATTATATCATTTCCAAATAGTAGAGTTGGACTTAGCCTGTTCACCAGTCTGTTATTTTCTTCTTTAGAATATTTTTTGTTAAGTAAGCATTTTCTAATGGTTGAATTGACAGATATATCATAGAACCTTTTCTTATTCTCTTTTTCCTCAGGTCAATAGGCTACACCACGCCTTTAAGATGCCCCCAGGCTAAGAACCACCACCTAAAGAATAGGGCCCTTAAATGCCAGATAGAATGGCTATGATGCTATTCAGCTGCCCACGTTGGTCTTGTCTCAGATGCATTCTTACCTGTGGACGCTGAATATATTTTCCAACACTTAGAACTGTTGTCAGTCTTCACTATCCTGTGTCTGGTTCTGAACTAAATTTTCACAAGCTCCCTCAATCCCCTTCTGGATTTCCTTTGTTGCTGACGCTGCTTCTAGGGACAGTTGCATCACTGAATTGTAGACTTACCATGATAACTCAGTTGCAAGTTTGATCATCACTCTGGAATACTCTTATGCTTCATTTTATTTTTTGTTTTAATTTTGAAATCATTATAGACTCGTAAGAAACTGCTAAAATAGTACAGAGAGTCCCACATACATTTTACCAGCTTCCCTCAATGGAGACACCTTATATCAAAACCAGGAAATTGACATTGGTACAATACTGTCAACTGGACTACAGATCTCATTCAGTTTTCACCAGTTCTTGTATGTATTCGTATGTGTGTGTGTGTGTGTGTGTGTGGGTGTGTGTAGTTCTATGCAATGTGATCCCATGTGTAGAGCTGTGCAACCACTACCATAATCAGGCTTTAGAACTGTTCAATCACCACAAAGGAACTGTCTCATGTTATGCCTTTATAGTCACACTTGTCCCCATACCCTCATCTCTGTCCCTTGGAAACCACATGTGTTTTCCATCATTATAATCTCGTCCTCTGGAGAATGTTATATGAATGGAATCACAAAGTATGTAACCTTTTGAGACTGGCTTTTTTCACTAAGCATAATGCCCTTGAGATCCATCTAAATTGTTGTGTATATCAATAGAGCATTTCTTTTTATTGCTGAGTAGCATTCCATTACCGTCATGCGTCACTTAGCGGCAAGGTAGTTCTGAGAAATGCGTTGTTAGGTGACTTTGTCGCTGCGCAAACACCATAGAGTGTGCTTACACAAACCTAGATGATATAGCCTACTACACACCTAGGCCGTATGGTACTAATCTTATGGAACCACCATCATATATGCGGTCCATCATTGACCAAAACGTTGTTATGCGGTACATGACTGTTTGTGAATGTACCAGAGTTTATTGAACCGTTCACTTGTTGAAGGACATTAGTGTTTCCACTTTTGGGCTATCATGAATAAAGCTGCTATGAACATGTGTGTGTCAAGTTTTTGTGTGAACCTAAGTCTTCACTTCTCTGGGGTAACTGTCTAAGAGTGTGATTGCTGGGTTGTATGGTACGTGTGTGTTTGCTCTGCTAAGAAACTGCCAAGCTATTTTCCATAGCGACTGTACCATTTTACATTCCAATGAGCAATGTGTGAGAGATCCAGTTTCTCCACCAGCATTTGGTGTCATCACTACTTTTTCTTTTAGCTGCTGCAATAGGTGTGTGGTGATATTTCATCATGGTTTTGATCTGCATTTCCCTATTTGCGATCTGTGAATTCTCTTTGGTGAAATGTCTGTTCATGTCTATATGCGTTTACTTGGGCTATCATGACAAAACACCACAGACTGGGCAGCTTCAACAACAGAAATTTATTATCTCACAGTTTTGGAGGCTGGAAATCTGAGACCAGGTGTCAGCAGGTTTGGTTTCTCCTGAGGCCTCTCTCCTTGGCTTGCATATGGACCTTTTTGGCTGTGTCCTCACATGGTCTTCCCTCTTTGTGCACACATGTCTGGTGTTTCTCCATGTGTTCAAATTTCCTCTTCTTATGAGGGCACCAGTCAGATTGGATCAAGGCCCACCCCCATGGCCTCATTTTAACTCAATCACCTCTTTAACGACCCTCTCTTTAAACACACATTCTGAGGTACTGGGGGTTACGGCTTCAACATATGAGTTTTGAGGGGACACAATTCAGCCCATAGCAATGTCTGTAGCCTGTTTTGTAATTCAATTGTTTACTTGTGTTATGGTTGAGTTTTAAGAGTTCTTTTTTTTTGGCTGAGGAAGATTCGCCCTAAGCTAACATCCGTGCCAATCTTCCTCTACTTTATATGTGGGTTGTCACCACAGCGTGGCTGATGAATGTATAGGTCCATGCAAGGGATCCGAATCCGCAAACCCAAGCCACCAAAGTGGAGCATGCTGAACTTAACCACTAGGCCATGGGGCCAGCCCCTAAGAGTTCTTTATATATCTGAGATACAAGTCCTTTCTTGGATATATGGCTTGCAAATAATTTCTAGAAGTCTGTAGCTTGTCTTTCATCCTCTTAGCAAGATCTTTCTCAGAGCAAAAGTTTAAAATTTTTATGAAGTCCAATTTACCAAATTTTTCTTTTATGAATTGTGTTTTTGGTGTCATGTCCAAGAACTCTTTGACTCTAGTTTTATTATTCTATCCTTTGTCGTTTCAAAAACTGCTATAAGAAACAGATATATTCAGTTATTTACTGAATTTGTCATAAAAAATCCTGTAGATACATTGCCTGTTATATCACTCAGGATCTCCTGTATGAAATCCCAGGTGAAGGGTGACTTTTAGAACAGTGCTTCTCAAACTTTAATGTACATATAAATCACCTGGGATCTTGTGAAAATGCAGATCCTGATTCAGCGGGTCGAGAGTCAGCTGGATATTTTTCATTTCTAACAATCTTCCCGTTGGTGCTAATGCTGATGGTTCAAGAACTGCATTTTGAGCAGTGAAGTTCTAGAATTCAGTGTTCCTCTGATGTCTGATAATAGGAACTAGGTAACAAATCATGCCTTCTTTTTCACCAGGGAAAAGAAGACCTAAATTTGAAGCATAACTACAAGACATGGGTTGACTTATGTTTGGCATTTTTGTGTTCTTATTTCCATGGTTCTGATTTGCTATTTTTATTTCTAGTTTTTATTTCAGTAAGTGCATTCTTGGAAATTTTCTCAAAACCTTTCTAGAACAAGGTGAACTTTAAACAAAAATAAATGATTAAATGTGAAAGAGAAATTTTTTTTGCCCTATATACCTAGGAATAAATCTTGTCCATTTTTCCCCTAAACTTTTGAATAAGTGTTCAATTATAAATGAAGTTATATATCATTTGGTAGAATTTTATGAATTTTGATTTCAAATGGTCTTTTTTTCCTAAATTATCTGTGACTTTCACATTGACAATTACTTTTTCCTTGTTGAAAATTAAGTTCTGGTATGCTAGGCCATGCTTAGGACAGAATCATAAACATAGCATTGTTTAATAAATATGTATAAACTGAATTATTTTTTACAAATTTCATATCCTTATTGTCAGCAACACAGTTCAATATGTATTATGTTGGAACCCTTGTGCACTGTTGGTGGGGATATAAAATGGCACAGCTGTGGAAAACATTATGGTGGTTCCTAAAAACATTAAAAATAGATTTACTATATGATCCAGAAATTCCACTTCTGGGTATATACTCAAAAGAATTGGAGGCAGGGTCTCAAAGAGATATTTGTAAACCCATGTTCATAGCAGCATTATTCACAATAGCTAAAATGTGAAAGGAACCCAGGTGTCCACTCACAATTGAATGGATAAGCAAATGTGGTGTATACATACAATGGATATTGTTCAGCTTTAAAAAGGAAAGAAGTTCTGAAATACGCTGTAACGTAGATGAACCTGAAGACATTACGCTAAGTGAAATAAGTCAGTCACAAAAGGACAAATATTGTATGATTCCACTTATATAAGGTACGTAGACTAGTCAAATTCATAGAAATAGAAAGTAGATGGTAGTTTCTGGGGGATTGGGGGTAGAGGAAAGGGCAAGTTATTGTTTAATGGGTACAGAATTTCAGTTTTGCAAGGTGAAAAGAGTTCTGGAGGTGGATGGTGGTGATGGTTACACAACAATATGAATGTATCTAATACCACTGAACTGTATGCTTAAAAATGGTTAAGTGATAAATTTTGTTATATGTCTTTTACCGCAATAAAAAAATGGGAAAAAGTTAGGTATTAGGTATTCAGCTTTTTCGCTAAATGAATGTTTGTCATTTGCACAGAGAGGTGCCTCCACCACGACAATACAAGCCTTTATGCCAATTTTGCAAAGTGTGTTTGCATCACCTTGGTCTGTCCGTGCAATTCACAGTATATTCAACAATGATTTTACTTCTTTCTTTATTCTTTTGCCATATGACTGCCCACTATAGTGCTCTACTTATGTGACTCTCTTCCACTTGATTTGGAACTGTTTAGAGGCAAAAACCAATGTTTTTTCATATGTTAATCCCCAGCACTTGGCATAGAGAGTGGAGCTTGGTTGTTGCTTAATATTTTTTCCAATAAATGAATGAATGAGTATGCCTTTAAAAACCACAAAATGCAACTCATTTTGCCCTTCTATTTGATCTGATTCTTATAAAAATGAAATGAGTCTTATCAAGTATTTAAAAATGGCATTCAGATTGCAAATAGAAGCCCATGATATATTTCTGAATCTGCTGGAATGTGTTGTCTTTTCCCACCCTGTTTGCATCTGGATATATAGATATCTGAGACCATAGATACTATTCCCAACTGATTCCCATATTACATTCATGTGCAACACGTTGAATGCAACCTTCGCATTACTGTCACCCTAAGAAACTGACTCTGCATATCTGACTATTTTTTCTTCTTTTTTGCACAGAAATCCCAGTCTTGAATAATTTTGTGCATCTGAGACAGTGCTTTATCAATAGGTCTTTTGAAATTACTGTGAACATTGGCAGAGCCCCCAATTCTGTTATTAAGACCACTTTATATCTTTCCTAAATATTCAAGTCATTTAGCAGCAATTCACTACTTTATATTGGAAATATCACTTATGCCAGAGGAGCTTCCATTTTTCTACCTGGAAGTTCATCACAGCAAGAAATGCCTTTCTAGTTCATTTTAGATGTGGCATTTATTCACTCATATCTGATTCTGCAGCTGCAACTTAGAGATTGGTGAGTCCTGGCAGGTAAGATACCTCCATCACTTCCTGCTGTCTAAGAAATACAGGCTCCTTCTCATCCTACCCAGAGGATTTATACACAGCTGTCTCTCAGTAGAAGTCCCTGATCCACCACAACTCTTCCCCTGGGAACTGGTACAAGTTCCTTCCTTCTGTAGGTGATCCATAGAGGAAGCAATGATATCTGTCCTTCATAGGTCGTGGAATTGCAGAGCTGGGCCAAAGCCCTTTATGTAGTATGTAGCTTCAAGGATATGGAATTCCTTTTCAGTGCATCCCAAGCCGACTTTTTTACATCATAGTTCTTGCATGAATGCAAAATATTTCTTTTATTTCAAGCACTTTCTTTCATATCAAGTAAATGGGATCTAATCATATCTTCAGTGATATGACAAGCATGTACATTCTCCATATAGCTGCCATATTTCCCCAGAGTTCCATTTAGCTTGAGTCTCTAAGCGGGCGATAGATTTTATAGTTCCCCTTTCTGATAACCCTAAATTGAATAAACTGAGGTCTCTTAGCAGTAAAGGACACCAAAAGTCTCATCCATGACCAGGGATGTCTGACTCTGCTCTAGCGCGAAGCCCCTTCCGAACCAGCCACGTTAGCAATGACATCAGTGCATTGAGAGCAAAGATGGGATTATACACAATAAATTAGAAGAAACCGTAACCTTGAGAACTTACACATGGAACAACCATTTCAGCTGATGCAGGAAGATAACCCAGCTATCATTCCAAAGAAGATAAAGACCCATCAAATTATGCAGAACCAGTTTCCAATGTAGTTTCCCTAGCAGGATGAAAACAAACAATAGACCACAATAGTCAAAAGTCCTAGCGTTCTCTATGCTTCTCATTTGGAAGCAGAAGTTACTTCTTTGGACTGAGTTTCTTGGACAATGCAGACATGAAGCTAGAAGCTTCACAGAGGATTCTCATAAATGCACATGAGTTCTTAAGTCTAAAATGCAGTTGTAAACAAGAAAAATCTCAAATAAACAATCTAACAATGCACCTAAAGGAACTAGAAAAAGAAGAACAAACAAAGCCCAAAATCAGTAGAAGAAGGGAAATAATAAAAATCAGAGCAGAAATAAATGAAATAGAGACCAAAAAAACAATAGAAAAAATTAATAAAACCAAGAGCTGGTTCTTTGAAAAGATCAACAAAATAGACAAACCTTTAGCTAGACTCACCAAGAAAAAAAGAGAGAAGGCACAAATAAGTAAAATCAGAAATGAAAGAGGAGAGGTTACAACAGACACCTCAGAAATACAAAAGATTATAAGAGAATACTATGAAAAGCTATATGCCAACCAATTCGACAATCTGGAAGAAATGGATAAATTCTTAGAATCATACAACCTTCCAAAACTGGATCAAGAAGAAGTAGAGAATTTGAATAGATCAACCACCAGTAAGGAGATCGAAACAGTAATCAAAAACCTCCCCAAAAATAAAAGTCCAGGACCAGACGGCTTCCCTGGTGAATTCTACCAAACATTCAAAGAAGACTTAATACCTATCCTTCTCAAACTCTTCCAAAAAATTGAGGAGGGGGGGAAGCTCCCTAACTCATTCTACGAAGCTGACATTACCCTGATACCAAAACCAGACAAGGACAACACAAAAAAAGAAAATTACAGGCCAATATCACTGATGAACACCGATGCGAAAATCCTCAAAAAAATACTAGCAAATCGCATACAACAATACGTTAAAAAGATTATACACCATGATCAAGTGGGATTTATTCCAGGGATGCAGGGATGGTTTAACATTCGCAAATCAATCAACGTAATACACCACATTAATAAAATGAAGAACAAAAATCACATGATCATCTCAATAGATGCAGAGAAAGCATTTGACCAGATACAGCATCCATTTATGATAAAAACTCTGAATAAAATGGGTATAGAAGGAAAGTACCTCAACATAATAAAGACCATATATGAGAAACCCGCAGCTAATATCATCCTCAATGGTGAAAAACTGAAAGCTATCCCTCTAAGAACAGGAACCAGACAAGGATGCCCACTGTCACCACTCCTATTTAACATAGTATTGGAAGTCCTAGCCAGAGCAATCAGGCAAGAGAAAGAAATAAAAGGGATCCAAATTGGAGAAGAAGTGAAACTGTCACTATTTGCAGAGGACATGATTTTATATATAGAAAACCCTAAAGAATCCACCAGAAAACTTTTAGAAGTAATAAACGAATATGGTAAAGTTGCAGGATACAAAATCAACATACAAAAATCAGTTGCATTTCTGTACACTAACAACGAAGTAGCAGAAAGAGAAATTAAGAATACCATCCCATTTACAATTGCAAAAAAAAAGAATAAAATACCTAGGAATAAACTTAACCAAAGAGGTGAAAGATGCACCGAAAACTATAAAACATTTCTGAAAGAAATTGAAGAAGACACAAAGAAATGGAAAGCTATTCCGTGCTCTTGGATTGGAAGAATTAACATAGTTAAGATGTCCATACTTCCTAAAGCCATCTATAGATTCAATGCAATCCCTATCAAAGTTCCAACAACATTTTTCACGGAAATAGAACAAAGAATCCTAAAATTTATATGGAACAACAAAAGACCCCGAATAGCTAAAGGAATCCTGAGAAAAAAGAACAAAGCTGGAGGTATCACACTCCCTGATTTCAAAATATACTACAAAGCTATAGTAACCAAAACAGCATGGTACTGGCACAAAAGACACACAGATCAATGGAATAGAATCGAAAGCCCAGAAATAAACCCACACATCTATGGACAGCTAATCTTTGACAAAGGAGCCAAGAACATACAATGGGGAAAAGAAAGTCTCTTCAACAAATGGTGTTGGGAAAACTGGATAGCCACATGCAAAAAAATGAAAGTAGATCCTTACCCTACACCATACACAAAAATTAACTCCAAATGGATTAAAGACTTGAATGTAAGACCTGAAAATATGAAACTTCTAGAAGAAAACATAGGCAGTTCGCTCTTCCACATCGGTCTTAGCAACATCTTTTCAAACACCACGTCTGACCAGGCAAGAGAAACAATAGAAAAAATAAACAAATGGGACTACATCAAACTAAAAAGCTTCTGCACAGCAAAGGAAACCATCAACAAAACGAAAAGACAACCTAACAATTGGGAGAAGATATTTGCAAACCATACATCTGATAAGGGCTTAATCTCCAAAGTATATAAAGAACTCATGCATCTCAACAACAAAAAAACTACCAACCCAATTAAAAAATGGGCAAAAGACCTGAACAGACATTTCTCCAAAGAAGATATACAGATGGCCAACAGACACATGAAAAGATGTTCAAAATCACTAACTATCAGGGAAATGCAAATCAAAACTATAATGAGATATCACCTCACGCCTGTCAGAATGGCTATAATTAACAAGACAGGAAACAATATGTGTTGGAGAGGATGTGGAGAGAAGGGAACTCTCATACACTGCTGGTGGGAGTGCAAACTGGTGCAGCCACTATGGACAACAGTATGGAGATTCCTCAAAAAATCAAGGATAGAACTACCATATGATCCAGCTATTCCACTGTTGGGTATTTATCCAAAGAACTTGAAAACACCAATTTGCAAAGGTACATGCACCCCTGTGTTCATTGCAGCGTTATTCACAATAGCCAAGACTTGGAAGCAACCTAAGTGCCCATCAAGGGACGAATGGATAAAGAAGATGTGGTATATATACACAATGGAATACTACTCAGCCATAAGAAACGATGAAATCCAGGCATTTGTGACAACATGGATGGACATTGAGGGTATAATGCAAAGTGAAATAAGTCAGAGGGAGAAGGTCAAATACCGCATGATTTCCTTCATTAAGTAGTAGATAATAACAACAATAAACAAACACATAGGGACAGAGAGTGGATTGGCGGTTACCAGAGGGGATGGGGGGAGGGAGGAGGGTGAAAGGGATAATTCGGCACATGTGTGTGGTGATGGGTTGTGATTAGTATTTTGGATGGTGAACATGATGTAATCTATGCAGAAATAGAAGTACAATGATGTACACCTGAAATTTTTACAATGTTATAAACCAATGTTACTGCAATAAACAAAAAATTAAAAAAAAAAATTAAATGCAGTTGTACATATGGATCAAGCTGATAAATTAATCACATAGGTAAAAATACATATAGAAAATTTTATATTAATACAGCTTTTAAACAATGTTCTATAAATAACATTAATGCTAAGTAACCATCGATATAGTAAAACTCTTCAATGGGCTTCAGTTTCAGGGTAGTTTCTGTGTGAGGAACTCAGCCAGACAGTCCAAGGTCATGGTACCATGAGAGTCAAAGTCAAAGTCAAAGTCAACTCAGAAGGTAATTCTAGATGGATTCTAATTAACTACACTTATCTCTAAGCACTGACTCTATTAGAAAAAACTACTTCTAGAAATAAAATTATATTAAGGTAGTAATTCCCAAATAGAGATTGGTGGACCAGTGTAATTGGCTCAGGGGGTTTCTTTCAATGACTCACTTATTTAAGATTGTTCTGATATAATTTTCAGGTAGTTGGCTCTTTCAGTTGCAAGTAACAGAAACTCAACTCAAACCAACTTCAGCAATAAAAATAGATAGATGTAGATAAAGAGAGATATAGATAAAGACATAGACGATACAAGTATAGATATACATAATCTCATACCTGGGAAGGATTTTGTTGTTACTCGTAGAATCAAAGGAAGGACTGAGGGAACCAGGACCTGAGATATTGCAACCCTGGACTCTACACAGCCAGAGAAGACAGAGATCAGGTCAAATGTATAGATTCTGAAGCCATGTGCCTGGTTCAGCTCCTGGTCTTGTTACTCACTAACTGTGTGACTTTGGGCAGTTACCTAACCTTTCTGTGCCAAGTTTCTTCATCTTTAAAATGAGGATAATACTAGCAGTTACCTAGAGGGTTATTAAGGGAATTAAATGCATGCTTGACACGGATTTATAACGTTATTATTAGCATCTCTGCTTCTCGCTTCTGCTTTTCTTCTCAGGTGACCTCATTCTCTGCTGCAGAGAGGCCTTCCTGACACGGCAGATTCCTAAGTAGCTCCAGTTTAGAATTCCCCAAAGACAGAGCCTCTTTCACTCACAGTTTATATGTAGGTCCAGGAGAAGGACTCAGATTGGCTCTGTTTGAGTCATGTAGGATGAGATACCGGACTGGTGTGGATAGACTCTATTACTGGAAGAAGAGAGATGGAAAAGCTTACCAGACACACAAAGCAATAGCCACCACATGTCGTGGAAGGTGCCTGCAGGGATATGCTCCCCCTCTCCCCAGATGAGAATCACTGAATAGTGACTGCTGTTGCTACAAAGAACTGTATTTACCTAATGTAATTGAGTATTTACCTAACGTAATGTATTGCATTCTTATTTGATGCTTCCAACATCATGCGGAAAGAAATATTATTAATATTCACATTTAACCCATGCAGAAGCAAAACCATGAAGAGTTTAAAAATTGTATGAGTTTTTGTTTAATTGCACATCTCCCCTATAAAATATAAAATATACAAGAGCAGGGATTTTTTCTGCAAACCACTATATCCACAGTGGCTAGGACAGACTCACATGTAGTCTATGCTGAAAAATTCTTTGTGGAGTGAATAAATGAATGAATAAATGAGTGAAGTTGCCCAGGATCCCATAGTTGGTAAGTGGTAGAAAGGCCAATCAAACCCACAGTTCTTGATCCCTGGGTCATGCTTTTAACCACGCTTCAAGTAGAGGTTAGAATGTTGTATTGCTCAGGAGAATTGAGACAGAAAAATGTTTCCTTCGTTTTCTACGGAAAGCCACTGTTAAAATATAACTATCTTGCCTAGGAGGGTAACACATTGAATACAGTAACAGCTATTGTCATATGGGCACAGAAGACACCCGTCTCTCAATGAAGATCATTGACATGAAGGGATGGGACAGAAGACACAGAAGATGAAATGGAGAGATGCAGGAGGTGTGCAGGTTGAGAAGTGTTCCTGTAAAGGATGGGACAATTCTTCAACATAGAGAGGAGTCTGCTGCGAGACGGGGTGAAAGTGGAGAAGGAGAGAGGACATTGAATCCCTGGAGGATACTGAAAGCGAGAAGCAAGAATCTAGGACGAGGGCAGAAGAGGGGGGGGGGTCACTTCAGGCTCTGCACCAGACTCCTCCAGGCTTCCCTAAATCCGAAGGAGACCAACCCTGCCCCCATGCCCTTGAGCTGAGCTGGGGCAGTCATTCTCCACATGGCCTGGGCCTGGCACTTCCCTTTAGGACTGAAACAGCGATGAAAGAACTTGATGATCTTGTTTGGCAGCAGGTTTTGAGGATGGGTTAGCTGGAAGGAGGCATCTGTTTTATGCCAAGCAACACATTCTCTTGGCTTAGAGGCAGTCATTAGTAGAATGAGGCCAGGGTGGGGGTCGGGGGGGTGGGGGTGGTGAGGGGGTGGTGCAAGTCTTCCCAGGAAACTTTCTGCTGTGGATTAAGGCATTGCAAGTGCAGTGGGGACTAGCAGGCAGTTTATGAGTTATAAAATAAGCATGTTAACTGTATATGAGATGACCATCCCAACCTTTCTTTATACCACCCGCTCAAGGAATATGAACCCTGGATTCACAACTAAAATTGAGATTAAGTCAAGCTGGTATTAAAACTTCATTCAGAGGGAAAATGTATATATTCTCATCTCATTATATATATGTACATATGTATACATATTATCTGTGAATATTCTCTCTACATATATTCATGTTCTCTCTCTATATATGTATATATACACATACATATGAGAATGTATGCATATATTCTCATTATTACAATGAGAATGTATATACATTTTCCTCCTGAATGAAATTTTAATATTAAATAACAAATAATAATATATTTATAATTTATAAACAATATATTTGTATTACACAATTTATGATATACATATTTAATATGTATTATTATTTATTAAATAATAAATGTATATACGCATTTATTCTCATTATATAAACATTATATCCAGACACACACACACACACACACACACACACATTCTCATTATGAGTTTTGATACCTATGCTTCCTTCTCTGCACTTCCTCCAAATATAGCTTTCTGTTTCCAGAAAAAGGCTGAAAGACAGGAAGGGGAGGATGAGGAGTGTAGAGAAAAGTGTAGAAAAGCAATATGGTTGATGAAAGGGAGAAGCTGGACTGGTTGAACATTCCATTGCTGGGTACATTTTAAAACAAAACTTTGGTCTCAGCAGAAGGATTTTAAGATAAAAGTTATACTGCAATTTCCTCAGAGAATATCTGTGAGGAAACCACTTTGTACATTAATAAATAACTGTCTAATTGCTTAAACATATTTGAACTATCAAAAAGAGAAAAGTGTTAAGCATTTTTGAGAAGCCCAGAGATCATGGTTCTACGTAAAATGAAGCTATAAAGCCTAAAGAAAATGTGACTTTTTGCCACCTGCTAAACTATAAAATTCTGTTTCTTTGGAACTCACTTTCCATGTAAATGAAACGTTTATTGCTACAGTGAAACGGCTGAAGATAAACGGGATTAAACGTGGAGACAACCACGGTACTTCCATGCATGGCAGCACAGAGTAGTAGAGCCATGTGGAGCCTTGACGAGAGGAATTAGAGCAGGAGAGAGCCAGCCCCTGGAAATGTGAACATTGTTCTTGTATCCTTAAAAAGAAATAGAATCTCAGGTAAGAGCAAAATGGGGGCCCAAGTGCCTTCCAAACCCATTCCATATTTCTAGTGAGAAGACCCCAAGGCACAGGGGGAGGAAGACCCTAACCTGCAATTACTCTCCCCTCCTGCATGTCAGCTTCTTTCTCCTGGATCATGGCAGAGCCCTCATCATCCAAGTTCACTCTAATGCCTCCCATCTTAAAATAGTAATTAAAAAAGAAAACTCAAATCCTCTCTAGACCCCACGCCGTGCTCCTGCTACTGATCCACATCTGCTCAAATTTACTCCTGAGTTTGATATACAAAATCTGTCTCCATTTTCTCACCTCCTATTTTTTCTCGAATCCTCTTCTAACTTGTAACGCTGCTTCCAGTCTGACCTCCTACAGTCAATTTTCAACGGCAGCCAGACCCATCTTTTGAAACGTGTATCTAATAATGTCGCTCTCCTGCTCAAAATTCTTGAATGGCTTCCCATGACACTCAGGATAAAATCCAGAATCTCCCTCATGGCCTCTGGGCCCCATGTGATCTGCCTCCTTGCCCAATCTCATTTCTGAATTCTCTCCAAGGCATGCCCAGGAGATCTTTCTGCTGTTCCTTGAACATTCCAAATGTATTCTTACTTTAGTCTTGAACTTGTTATTCCTTCTACCTGGAATCCTTTTTTCCAAGGTTGGCCCATGACTTCTTCCCTAAATGAATGCCAACCTCTAGTCTCAGGTCACCTCAAAGAGGATTCCTTTACTCCTCCATCTGACGTAGCCATGCCCCTCGTCCTCCTTACGACTGCTTTCCACTGCCTGGCTCTACTTCACTTTTCTCTATAGCAGTTGTCACTACCTGACATCTTATTATTGAATTTCATCAGATCTAAAACATCATCAAATGTAAGGCACCATTAATTTGCTTACCACTAATAAATAAAAGTTTAAAAACCCACTGGCAATAAAATGATGACATGATGTCTTGGTGGGAGTCATGAAGGATGTAAGAATCCATTACACCAGCCTCTCATTGCCTAGAAATTTTTCATCTATAGTGGAGGATTTGGCAATTTCTCCTGCAATTGGTTGCATTGTTTGGCTTATGATAGGCATCGTCTACTTGTGAACATGTTCTTTCCTCAGCTTCTGTAGTCTGACTGTTGTTTCACAAGGAAAGATGAAATTGGGGCCGGCCCCGTGGCTTAGCGGTTAAGTGCGAGTGCTCCACTACTGGCGGCTGGGGTTCGGATCCCAGGCGCACACCGACGTGCTGCTTCTCCAGCCATGCTGAGGCCGAGTCCCACATACAGCAACTAGAAGAATGTGCAGCTATGACATACAACTATCTACTGTGGCTTTGGGGGAAAAAAAAAAAAAAAAAGTTTAAAAAAAAAAAAAAAGATGAAATTGCATCCACTCCTCCAACAACAATTATTTGCTTCTCTAACACCAGATGTATGCCCCACTGCTGCGCCTTTGGGTCTGCACAATAACTTTTTGTTTCAAAGCCAAATCATAATCTTTTTGAAGATGTTTTAAAAGATAATTTAACTCAACATATGTAGCACTAGCAAACACATACTGATAACTCAATTGAACTAAAGACAGAACAATAGTTGAGGATAAGTTTGCACACATGTAGCCAGTGAAAGCTTCGTCATGACTGCCATCTATCTGACAGCAGTTATACAGTGTCATCTATTGTAAAATATACCCCAATTTCAGAGATGGAAAATGTGAAAATATCTTAGAATGAATAAATACAGTGAACACTTATTGTTTGTTGTCTCTTTCCTCTACTAGCAGGTGAGGAAGAAAAGGACTTATTTTATCCCTCTAATTCATCTCTGCATCCTGAGCATCCTAAGCAGAGGCTGGCACACAGTGGGTGCTCAATAAAAGCTTGTCAAATGAATGAATGAGTGAATGAATGAATGAATGAATAATGACTCAGTGAACAAGCGCTGGAAACAAAGGAAATTTCAATACGTACCAGAAACTTTGAAGAATTACTATCAGAAGGTTGATGAGTCTATACAGAAACAAAAGCCAATCCGACATATACACACTCCTGCTGCATTTATGAAAGACAAGGGAAGAGACCATTGCAGAGCTACTGAGAGCTTCATGACTTGGAGGGAATGTGCTGAAGGCAAAGGGTAGCTGGAGGACAGCCAAGGGGCGCATCTGGGTTGTATCGCCGGTTCCTTGGCACCGAAGGTGACCCTGAATGGGAAGCTCACAATGCTCCTTATCTCTCCTTACTCTTAACCCCAGCTGACATGCCAGGAAAAGAAATAGGATCACTGCACTGTCAGGCCCCCAGTGAGGGAGACTATGCCTAGCAAAGATTAAGGTCCCTGTCCTAGGTAACTGCTAATCGTCGCAGCAAACACAAAAAAGCAATTCTTTGGCAGAGAGGCGAAGTTTCCTGAGAAGCTTCCTCCAGCTTTGGCAACCTTCTTTCTTGTCCCCAGGTTTCTAGATCTCCAAATTTGTAAAGTCAAAACTATCATAAACCAAACTTCCATAAACTTAAACCTTTCCTTTCTCCTTCCATCTGGACCAGAACTACTTAACCAGAATTCACATCAGTCTCTGAAAAGATCCATTTTTTAAAAAAATTTTTTGTTTATTGCAGTAACATTGGTTTATAACATTGTAAAAATTTCAGGTGTACATCATTGTACTTCTATTTCTGCATGGACTACATCATGTTCACCACCAAAATACTAATTACAACCCATCACCACACACATGTACCGAATTATCCCTTTCACCCTCCTCCCTCCCCCCTTCCCCTCTGGTAACCACCAATCCAATCTCTGTCCCTATGTGTTTGTTTATTGTTGTTATTATCTACTACTTAATGAAGGAAATCATACGGTATTTGACCTTCTCCCTCTGACTTCTTTCACTTTGCATTATACCCTCAATGTCCATCCATGTTGTCACAAATGCCTGGATTTCATCGTTTCTTATGGTTGAGTAGTATTCCATTGTGTATATATACCACAGCTTCTTTATCCATTCGTCCCTTGATGGGCACTTAGGTTGCTTCCAAGTCTTGGCTATTGTGAATAACGCTGCAATGAACACAGGGGTGCATGTACCTTTGCAAATTGGTGTTTTCAAGTTCTTTGGATAAATACCCAACAGTGGAATAGCTGGATCATATGGTAGTTCTATCCTTGATTTTTTGAGGAATCTCCATACTGTTGTCCATAGTGGCTGCACCAGTTTGCACTCCCACCAGCAGTGTATGAGAGTTCCCTTCTCTCCACATCCTCTCCAACACATATTGTTTCCTGTCTTGTTAATTATAGCCATTCTGACAGGCGTGAGGTGATATCTCATTATAGTTTTGATTTGCATTTCCCTGATAGTTAGTGATTTTGAACATCTTTTCATGTGTCTGTTGGCCATCTGTATATCTTCTTTGGAGAAATGTCTGTTCAGGTCTTTTGCCCATTTTTTAATTGGGTTGGTAGTTTTTTTGTTGTTGAGATGCATGAGTTCTTTATATACTTTGGAGATTAAGCCCTTATCAGATGTATGGTTTGCAAATATCTTCTCCCAATTGTTAGGTTGTCTTTTCGTTTTGTTGATGGTTCCATTTTAAAGTCCAATATGGGATGAGCATATGTTCCCTCTGTGCTCCCATTCTTTGTCAGGTTGCAAGAAAGAAAACCAGAGGATATATGAAAAGGATACCACAGATCAAATTAAGAGAACTAATCTGGGTAATCAGAACAAATGTCTTCCTATGAAATACTGTTACTGCCAGATACAGAACACAATTTTAGATGTCTAGACACGTTCCAGCTAAGATTTAAGAGTTCGTTGAAGTTTCCGGTTTCAAAGGATATCTAAGTGACATGCTCCCACGCAGCATTTTTCAGCTTCTCACTAAAATTGCAACAAGACTCCAACAAGAAAAAACTTCACAGTAGTGGTGACAAATAAAATAGAGAATTTGATGCCAAGATATAGAAAGAATTGGGTTTATTATAAGACAGATGGAGTTAGATTGAGAAAAACTTGTGCAGGCCCATTTTATGGTGTAGCTCAGCTTTGCTTTATGAAACTGAGGCTACCTCAAAAGGATATCAGACTCTTGGAAGACCCACAGAATGTGGCCCCTGACTCAGAAATGGAAGAACTCAGCCAGCTAGACAGAGGCAGATCTAGATTTTCTTGAGGCTGGAACTTACATAATTTTTGGACCCTCTTCAGGTAAAAGAATACAAAATTAGATACAAATGAGACTTTGTTTAGAATGAGAAAATAAATCACAACAGATTACAAATTTAAAAAACTGAGGAATACAATAAACATCATGCAAATCCAAACTTTTGCGTAGTATTTTTAATAGTTAAACACGATTTAACTAACACGCCTAACATGATTCTGTAATAGTTTCCCCACTTTTCTGGTTTGTACCCTCTTTGATCACCTTTTCAAATAATGATAATTGAAAGTTTCTTTTAGCTTCCCAGGAACATTGGGTAATACCACGTAAGTTGTTATGATTATTGTAAATTTGGGAAATCTATATGATGTGGGTTTTTTTTTTTTTTCCACATTGTAAGATTTAGAAGAACTTTCCATAGAACAGCTTTGGGTCTGTACATTTAAATCTTCAGGTTCTAGGTGACACAGTCACGTCGTGATATGAGGTGATCCCTAGCCCTGAACCCTGCTGTTTCAATCAAGGATGAATTGGCATGGTGGGCAATAGGAATTCCCCCAGAAGCCACTCCTACAGCAGGACAGCCAGGAGTAACTTAACTCATAGAAGGGATTGCAAAACACATAAACATATGCTGTTAAATTCAAATTAAATGAACTCCCTCTAGCCAGATCTCCAAATCCCTGTGACCACGCCATTGTCACCCTACACGAAGTGAAGTATGATGGATGATAAATGGGAGTGAAAAGTGATAGTGAGTCTTAACCAATTGTCATCAAAATATCATATTCGTGCAAATTTTACAAAAATATATGAGAATGTGAACACTCTTCTAGGACCATGGAAAGAGCTGGTGAAAGTGAGGGCCTTGAATCTTGAGCTTCACAAGTTAAATTTGTCTTTGCAGCTATAGAACCGGATGGCCATTTCTGTAGCCCCAGGACAATGTGCTATTGAGGCAGGAAGAAGATTGACCTCTCTGCCACCAATATTCCATCTCCTCAACTCAAAAGAGAGCAAAGAAGGGGCCGGCCCAGTGGCTTAGTGTGGTTAAGTGCGCAAGCTCCGCTACTGGCGGCCCGGGTTCGGATCCCGGGTGCGCACCGAAGCACTGCTTGTCTGGCCATGCTGAGGCTGCGTCCCACATACAGCAACTAGAAGGATGTGCAACTGTGACATGCAACTATCTACTGGGGCTTTGGAGAAAAAAAGGAGGACGATTGGCACTAGATGTTAGCTCAGAGCTGGTCTTCCTCAGCAAAAAGAGGAGGATTGGCATGGATGTTAGCTCAGGGTTGATCTCCCTCACAAAAAAAAAAAAAAAAAAAAAAAAAAAAATTAAAAAAAAAAAAGAGAGCAAAGAGACATGGCTTCTGTGTAATAAGAGCAACAGCTAGAAGGAGAAAATAGATTGAGATGAAAATATAAAAACAAGAGATGAAAAATGATATGCATAAGCTAAAGAGGGGATGTAGAAAAAAGAAAGAGAAAAAAAAAGACAGAACCAAGAAGATAGAATTAAAATCTATTACCTCAACTAGTGTCCTCCTATTTTTAGCTGAGGCCCTATGCGGGTAATGTAGGAAAGCATAGACAGGTGTAGTCATCAGTATCTAAGGTGATTTAGTTAAGATCACATTGCCTGCAGGTATCAAGGAAGTAGGCATGTCAAGGAAGCATGTCTCATTCACATAGCTCCAAAGATCTACATGTCCCATTGCAACGATTTCCTCAGTACCTTCAAGTCTTCCA
Source organism: Ceratotherium simum simum (assembly GCF_057802395.1). Taxonomy (NCBI): domain Eukaryota; kingdom Metazoa; phylum Chordata; class Mammalia; order Perissodactyla; family Rhinocerotidae; genus Ceratotherium; species Ceratotherium simum. Next base: position 6,623,708 of record NC_141915.1, read on the forward strand.
TTATTCTCTCAATTTTAAATATCAAGATACCCTGGAGCAGGTGTGTTGCCCATAGTTTCTTCCTGATCACCCCTGAGTGCCTCCCCCCAGCTACCTTTCCACATTTGCAGCAACAATCTCTGCTTTCTTTCTCCTCCAAACGGGAATACACCATCTCCTTTCTCCCCATTGCACAACTCATATAACACAGTTGTATGAACTGTTACTGAATGGTTGAGGCTATTTAAGGTAATTAAAGCACAGAATAGGAAACAACCTGATACTGAGTATCAGACATTGTTGTTCTTGATGATTGTGGTAGTCCCCTGTCTTGGGGCATTTCTTACTGGGGCATTCAAGTTCATGGCTAAGAGCACAGGCATCTGCACTATGCAGTCACCCCTCGGTATCTGCAAGAATTGGTTCCAGGACCACCCCCACCCCCCACCCCAAGCAAAATACCAAAATCCACAGATGCTCAAGTCCCTTATATAAAATGGTGTAGTATTTGCACATAACCTGGGCACATCCTCCCTTGTACTTTAAATCATCTCTAGATTACTTATAATACCTAATACAATGTAAATGCTATGTAAATAGTTGTTATACTGTATTGTTTAGGGAATAATGACAAGGAAAAAAAGTCTGTACATGTTCAGTACAGATGAAACTATCAGGTTATTGGATCCGTGGTTGGTTGGATCCCTGGTTGCAGAACCTGCGGCCAGATGGCGGACAGTATTGTTCTTCTGGAGTAAATCGGGAACAGGGACACACTGGTGCTTTCACTTACCATCCAGATAAATCTTGGACAAGTTACCTGTCTGTGCTTTCATTTACTTATTTGAGGAGGAAAATGAGACTAGCACCCCATCAAAATAACAGAACAGGATTTGTAGAGGATTAAATGGGTTAATATACATAAAGTGCTAACAATTGTGCCTGGTACCTAAACATTCCCTCTTATTACTTGCTATCTCTCTTCTCTGCCTGCCTCAGTGTACTGAGAACTTCGCTGTTGTTAATAATACTAAAACATCAAAGGTAGACTAGATGCTTTCTAATGGAGGATTTGTTAAATGCTAATAAGTTACATGCATAAGCTAGAATACAATTGTCACAAATAATGATCAAGATATATTTACATAAAAGTAATCTAGAGTGTCAAGTGTTAAAAATAGATCACCGAGTAGTGTATATAATATGACCCTATTTTATGTAAATATATACATATGTCATCTTGTGGGGAAAAAAATCTGTCCAAAGACATATAAAAAAATATAATAATGGTTTTCTCTAGGTTTATGGTGTGGGATTGTCAGTAATATTTTTATGAAAGTGTGGGTGTACATAATGTGTGTATATATTTAGGTATGTATGCACACACACAGAGATCATGTAATAAATGATCAAACAAGATAGGTGAATAAAAGGCAAATAACAGAAAAATTATTTGTACCATACAGTGTAGGCAATGGGTTACTATCCTTAATATACAAGCAATTCCTACAAATCAGTATGAAAATACAATACCTCAACACAAAAAGACATAAGCAGGCAATTCGTAAAACAAGAAACACAAAAAGCGAATTATTATATAGAAAAGAATTAAGATTCATCTGTCATCAAAGAAATCAAAACTAAAGCATGTACATACTTTTTCACCTTTCAACATGGCAATTTCAAAAACTGATAACGCCTGACGTTTGTCAATGGTGAGGGGAGACAGGTGTAATCATACACCGCCTGTGAGATGGAAACAAATGCAGTCTTTCTGGAGGACAATATAGTAATATATATTTTAAAAGCAAACCATAGTCATACATTTTTGATGCAACCATTTTAATTCTAGGAATTCTTACTAAGAAAATCATCAAATTTGTCACAGAAACAAAATGTAGGTGATTGCTTAGGTAAATTGTGGGATATCTGTAAAATGAAATATATATTTTCTATAACTTTTAAAGGTGTGGAACATTGCTCACAAGATAATGCTAGGTGAAAAAAGCAGATGAGGTGACAATGTGATTCTAGAGTCTTCAAAATAATGTGTTCCATATAAAAAAGAACTGGAGATACATTAATAAGTCTCTCTGTGCCTGGTAAAATATGGTCATTTTTATTTTATTTTGCATACATTTTGCTACTTTCTAAATTTTTTCTTGCAAGGCTATTCCTCTCATAAATGGTGTTTTTTTTTTTTTTGTTGCTGCTGTAACAAATTACCACAAACTTAGCAATTTAACACAAATGTATTATCTTACAGTTCTCCAGGATAGAAGTCCTACGTGTAGCTCACTTGGCTAAAATCAAGGTGTTGGCAAGGCCGTGTTCTTTTCTGGAGGCTCCAGGGGAGAATTCTTTTTCTTATCTTTTGCAGCTTCTGGAGGCCACTCACATTCCTTGGCTTGTGGCTCACTTCCTCCGTCTTCAAAGCCAACACAGTAGGTTGAGTCCTTCTAACATTGCATCACTCCAACCTCTAACTTCTGCCTTCTTCTTCCACTTTTGAGATTCTTGTGATTACTTTGGACCCACTCAGATAATCCTGAATAATCTCCCTATTTTAAGGTCAGCCGATGAATTCCCCTTGGTCATATAATATAATATATTCACAGATTCTGGGCATTAGGACCTGGACATCTATGGGGGGCCATTATTCCGACTACCACAGATAGTAAAAAGCAATAAACATTATTTTTATATAAACGGAACTTCCATGGAGATGTAATTTAAGTGCTCACGAAGAGAGTTTAACAAGTCAAAAGTGACATCTTGTGCTGAAAAAAAAATAAGAAGCTGGTGGAACTTACCGCCAGGATGTAGCTATTCTCCCTTTAAGCCAGAGAAGCCTCATTGGAGCTTTTATGAATATCACTTGGGGCAGACTCTCTCTCCAGGAAATGATTGACAAGACACTAAGAAGGAGTCGCTACTTCATTCTTAGAGGGTTCTATTCCTTTATACTTTGCTGTAGATTGTATCTCTGTCCATTTCTTAGACAAAGTTGTTAACTGATTCATAATTTTATTTCATTAAACACTGATTTTTAGTGTAAAAATTATAACTGACTTTATATCATGCACTGATTTATTATACACTTTTTTAGTTTAACCAAGAAAATCAACATTAAACCTCTCAGGCACCTGAAAGCACATATCAAAATTTCAGTTGCCACGCCTGTAAGAAATGTTCCAGTCTTCAGGGCGAGGCTCAGAAATTAAACGGTACTAACAATTGGTAAACATCACAAGGTTTTCACACAATGAACATTATCACTTATTTTAAATAGATGCCTGATGAAGGCAGAGGATTGGACTCTGACTTTTTCAAGTCCTTCCAACGCTCAGGCTGCCCAAGTGGACCTTATTGTTCCAAGGCAGAAGACAGGCTCGATTTAGGAGCCAGGACTCTGACTTGGTATTTCTCAGTCCCATTCACTGCTTGGTAGCTATGGGTCAAGATCCCCTGGCAAGACAGCAGGCCCCCTGGGCAGTGGACATTGGGAGATGGCCTCGGAGAAGAAATCCCACCTCCCACATTCACACCTCACCTTCCTGACTTGGAAAACACCTCCAGTTAATGAGCAAATCTGGCATCTGTCAGGTTTTTGTAAGCAAGCATTTCACAAGGTTTACAGAAAAGTAAAGTAAACAGAGTTCTGAGTAACAAAAGAGTGGCGTTTATGCATTCTTTGATTCACTTTAAAGGATGGTATAAACTGACTTTTTAACCAAGCATTAGGCAAGATCTGGGCCCAAGCCATTCTATAATAAACAGTGACATGGCTATATTAAAATATTTACTTAGTGTGCTAAAGTGACTTATAGGAAGAGTGGCTACTACATAGAAGTCCTAAGTATTAAGGCGTCAGGTGCCACGGGCGGCATAAATATTCCATGTGCACTTGTTTATAGGAAAACCCCATCTGGATTCGGCTAAAACAGCAGGCACCCTGGTGACCCCAGTTTTGCTATTGGAAAATATAACACAAGTGTTCACTCATCTAGAATAACTACAGTGCTAAGTGCCAAATGACAGATGGGAGGGGATTGGCTTTTCTCAATAAAATCCAGGCACTCCATTGTGAAGGGTTTCATTGTGAGGGCTCCTCGGCATTTATAGACTCTCAGAGCAGATATGCAGCTCGATGAGGCAAGGTGCTGGGTCAGGCCGACCACAGCCGGCATATTCATGATTGCTTGCCCGTACACATCCGCACAAGCTGGACAGGATCGGGAAGACTTGGCCTGGGATAGTCCCTGAACATCAATGTTGTCAGTCCCCATCCCCATTCCTATTCTCCCCCCAACTGAATTATGTTGAGTAACAATCAGGCAGACAGGCTGGGGACCAAGCCTGGTGTGATCAAAAGAGCACAGTATTTTGAGATGGAAAATTTGGATTCGGAGCACAGCTCCCCCACTTACTTGAGTTTAACCTTTAGGGTTAGAATGGGGAGAGAGAAGGCAATGCATGTTGACAGGCATTGTATTGGATGCTTTTCCTATGTTATCTCATTGATATCCTCATGTCAGTACTATGGTGCAGGTAGTACTTCCCCATTTCACAGATTCATATACAGTTGAGAATGATTTCAGGGAAGGAAAGGTCTTCCCGGGCCAGGCCTTGGTTAGCCCTTCAGATGAACACATCAACCTTCTCCGAAGGTTGACTCAAGTGTAGTGGGAGCAATAAAAACAATAAGAGTAGAGCTGTTCTCTTGGACTGAGCATTTAATTGGGGAGAAAATGCCTCTGCATGGCAGCATGCCTACCCAACAGTGCAGAGCTCAAAAAGATAAAATCTCCAATGGAAACTAAACGCTTAACTGAAAACTAAAATCTCTATGTGACAGATAAAGCAGCTCCCTCCTCCTCCCCTTCCACCCGACTGCAAACATTGGCTAATCGAATTTAATTAATAGATTTCTCTTCACTCATCCATTCCCTCAGCAAGGATGTAAGGAGAACCTACAATGCATCAAGCCCTTTCTAGACAACAAGGACACAGCAATAAGCAAAGTCCCTAATTCCGTGGGGCTGACCTCCTAGTTGGGGAACAGATAAATATATGATTACATAAATATTTCACCTAATTTCAAGTAATGATAAGGAAAGAAAAATTAAGCAGCATATAAAAATAAGGAACTACTAGGAATGCCGATTTAGGTAGAGTGGTCAGGCGAACAAAAGCTATTAGCTCAAAAGGCAAGGGAATCAGGAAAAAAAATTAATCTTAATTTACTATCTTTGGCATCACAGCTTAAAGCTTAAACTATTCATTTGCACCATGACATGGAGGAAACAATACTGAGCTGAGAGTTTCTTAAGACTCTGGTCTGAGCTTTAACATTAACTTATTATGTGTTCTTGAGAAAGCTATATCATTTCAAAGACTGGGAAACTGAGACCCAGGAAGGTAATCTGACCTGTTCAAGGCAGTAAAATTGATATCAGCTTCTAGTCTTCCTTTCCATTCTATATTTCTAGAATTCTGCTGTTCAATATGGAAGCCACTAGCCAAATGTCGGTATTTACATTTAATTTGAGTAAACTTGAAAAAATTAAAATTCAGTTCCTCCGCCGCACTAGCCATATTTCAAGTGCTAAATAACTACAAGAGGCTGGTGGCTGCCACAGTGAACTGTGCAGACTATAAAACGTTTTCTCCATGGCAGAAAGTTCTATTGGAGAGCTCTGTTCTAGAATTCTATAGATTCTGTTAGCTCCTGAGAAGAAAAAATAACTGTTTGCTTATACATTTTCTATTTCTACCAGATGATTTGGCATCTTAGAGACAAATCATTTTTGGTGGTTTTAACACAAGAATTTTATGCCCAGTCAAGTTGTCTCTCACGTGTGAAAACAACAAAATACTTAAGAAATCATACCATCCATAAAGCCTTCTTGAAATAAAAAATAATTGAAGATACTCTAACTGATTGAGTGACAAAGAAAATTAAAGAGCCCAAGAGTAGTAAAATCAGAGTACGAAAGATTGGATGGTGTGCACCAAAACAATTATATACAAAAATCCATCTATAGCTCTAATCCCCGTGGCTTAGTGGTTAAGTGCGCGTGCTCCGCTACTGGCAGCCCTGGTTCGGATCCCGGGCGTGCACCGATGCACCACTTCTCTGGCCATGCTGAGGCCGCGTCCCACATACAGCAACTAGAAAATGTGCAACTATGACATACAACTATCTGCTGGGGCTTTGGGGTTAAAAAAAAAGGAGGAGGATTGACAATAGATGTTAGCTCAGAGCTGGTCTTCCTCAGCAAAAAAAAAAAATCCATCTAAATAAATGTGATTGTAAATTAAATACAACCTCCTCTAGAAAACTCAAAACATACAAAATGTAAAGATGATTTAACATATAGTCTGGATTTTACAATAAGAAAAACTAATTAAGTTGCAAGGCAATACTCTAGGATGACCTTGACAGTGAGGTGGTCCCATAACACAGTCATGGTGAGAGAGTAAATAGGTGCAACTCTTTAATATGTATTAATAACCTTGAAATTGTTCAACTCCTCCCACCTTGTTACTCCACTTATAGGAAACAATCCTAAGAACATAGTAAATAGTACCATCAAAGAAAGATTTGTCTGTAAAGATCTTCCTTCCAGCATAACATACAGAAGTCAGAAAAAAAAAACTGAAAGTATCTTCACTAAGAGAGGAGTAAATAAATTCTAGTATATCCATAAAATATAATTTTATGCAGCCATTAAAAATCATGCTTGTGAAAAAAAATTTAATAATACAGAAAAACATTTATGATATAACATTAAGGGCAAAAAGCAAAATGGTGATAATAGCTAACACTTATCCATTCAGTGCTTAGTAAGTGCCAGTTACTTTTCTAAAGGCTTTACCTCTGCTGTGTCCCTTACCCCTCAAAATACCTACAAGCAGTCAGTACCAATATTAACCCCAATATACTATTGAGGAAACAGAGCTTTATGGCTGATTTGCCCCGTGCCCCGAAGATCACTCAGTGACAGAGCCAGGTGGTGAATACGGGCCCATCTGATGCAAAACCTGTGCTCCTGACCGCCTCCTTCCAAGAGACTCTCAGGGCAGCATGCTCTCGGGCATGTAAAAAAAAGTATATGCACACATTTAGAAAAACTCCTGGCTAGAAATACACCAAAACTTTAACAGTAATTGTCTCTGAATGATGGGATTACAGATCACTTTCATTTTCTTCTTCAAATTGGTCTTTACTTTTAAATCATTCTGGCAGTGAACATTATTCAATAATCAAGAAAAAAATTTTTAATGAAAAAGAGAGGCCGTCTCCATACACAGAGTTGTACACCAAGGGGAAAAAAATAATAATTCAAAAGGCAAAGCTAAAAATAAAATTCCAAAGTGTTGCCTGGAAATTAGTGGGAGTTCAAAGGAGTTAAATAAAAGATGGAAAATTGGAGATGTGCCATTGCTAAATCTTTAAGCTCTTCCAAAAGTTTTCTGTTTGCGGTTGTTGGTTTCTATCTTGCAGCCCTCAACTTAACTGATGAGCATTTACACATTACTGAGAAGTTAGAAGCCACTCGGAGGCTCCAAACTGATGAGTCTGCCTAGTTGTTGTTGTTATTTTGTTTTAATGGATTTCTTTATGGGCCTAACACACGAATTTACTATCAGCGGGCCCTTTCTTTCCCCTCTCAATTTTATTATTATTGTTTTTTAAATCAGGCAACACTTTGTTGAACAAACCTGACCCTGAAGAATGCTTGCTGGCACGTTGTCCAAGAAGTCTAGCAAGAGTTTGTATGATTATCTTTATGAGTGAGTACAGTTTAGTCTAGTTCCCTTTTTGTTGAATAACACCGTCACACATAGTCCCCCAGCAAATAGGAGAGTCCGTCTTACCTTCCATTGGGTGTTCAGCAACCATCATGCTCCACAGAGGTCATAGAAGATATCTTCACACACTGCAGCAAAGCCACTAAAAAGTCGTGTACATATTTATCATCCTCATTATCACACTTCAGTTCGCCAGTCGTTTCTCTGCACCATCTGGAGGCCTGTTCCAATGCTCTCATCCATGTTCAAGATTCAGTTTCAAGGAGGCAAATTCTGACGCCTAGATTCAGAATCAAAACAATGCCCTGATAAGTGGTATATTAATTATTTAAACTTTGAAGAATTAATTTCTCTGGGCCACTCTATGATCTAAATTTCCATTTCAGTCTCCTTACTTTATAGACCTAGGAATCAGAGTGTTGGTGTTAAGATTCAAGAGCTAACATATAAATAAAAAGCCTAGTATGATGCCTGGCACATAACATGTGCTTAATAAATATGCTCTCTCCTCCCATCCTCATTACACTCTCAGAAATACCCCTGCCCTACAATGAGCTCCTTGGGACCTGAAGCACAGTAATGCTAGTTTCAGACCTTGGTTCATTGTTTTTACTTAATTGGGTTTGAGAGAGCCTCTTGGGATGAAAAGCATTCTATTTCTAAAGATAGAAGAAAACAGAACTTCCACTAACCTTTCCTCTTGGCTCCAGTTCATTTCCATGCTATGTCATGCCCTAAAGAATTAGACTGTAAACAACCCATGGAAATCTCCATTTTCTGTAGGCTGAGATGACCCAATCTGTCAGCACCACCATCCAGAGACAGTGCCCCAGATGAGCCCAGTCCCATTCTTTTCCCTTCTGCTCCTCATCCTGTGTCAAGAGCGGGAAATGCTACAGATTGTTGGTCTTTGTTTGTCTGGCCAACATGGACCCAGGCTTATTTTACTGGTGAACTCAGTCTCACTCCCTCGTTTCACAGTATGCAATGTGCTCTGAAGTTATCATATCTTCCCGACTCTTTGTGGCAGACTGGGTAGGTTGGGTTATGTTGAGGTAACAAACATCCTGAAAGTCTCAGTGGCCTAAAGTAACAAAAGTTTATTTCTTGTTCAAGCTGTGCATCCATTGCAGATGGGCTAGGGGCTCTGTTCCAAGATCTTTCTCACTCTGTACCCAGGCTGATGCAGCATCCACTCTAGGGAACATTGCTAGCATCTGTGACAGAGAGAAAAGAGAAATTCATTTTGATCCTTGAAACTTACATCTGGAAGACAACACATCGTATAAATAGCATGCCTAAAATAAGGCATATAACCATGCTGGAGTTTGAGAGGGCAGAAACAGGCCCCACTACCATTAAAAAGAAATGAGCTATCAAGCCGTGAAAGGACATGGAGGAAACTTAAATGCGTATTACTAAGTGAAAGAAGCCAGCATGAAAAGGCTCATACTGTATGATTTCAACTATATGACATTCTGGAAAGGGCAAAACTATGGAGACAGTAAAAACATCAGTTGCCAGGGTTAGGGGAAGAGAAGGATGAATAGGTGGAGCATAGAGGATGTTTAGGGCAGTGAAACTACTCATGATATTATAACGATTGATACATGTCACTATAAATTTTTCCAAACCCATTGAATGTACAACACCAAAAGTGACCCTAAAATAAACTATGGACTTTGGGTGATAATGATGTGTAAGTGTAGGTTTATCAAATGTAAGAAATATACCACTTTGGTGGAAGATGTTGATAATGGGGGAGGCTATGCATGTGTAGGGGCAGGAGATCTATGGAAAACCTCTGTCCCTTCGGCTCAATTTTGCTGTAAACCTAAAACTGCTCTAAAAAATCAAATCTATTTTTAAAAATGAACACATGTCTTAGAGGTTAAGTGGCTTGGAAAAGGTCACACAAAAGAGTGCCTTGCGCATAGTAGATAATAAATATTTGTTGAACAACCGAGTGAAGGCAAGTGTGAATTAATGAAAAAGTAAAATGATGAAAGCCAGGTTGCAAATACAGGTGACCTGATTCTTGATACAGGGTTCTTTCTGTTTACAATATACTACTACCCAACTCCCCTCCCACTCCTGCCCCCTCCCAGGCTACTAGCCATTATCTTTCACCCCCAGGAAGCTTTCTGGGTTTTACTTCTCTGTGTTTGTAAAATAATTTGGATTCATGAGTTCTAGAATGATAAATAGTAAGCAACCACCATTGTAATAAAACACAAGCACGTGCACATACAACCATAGACGCACAAAAACTATCAACTTTATGAGCAGCGACGGCATAGCGTAGTTAAAGTAAGTAATAATCCATACAATTCGGATTAAAAACTTGTTACCAAGGAAGAAGTTGCAATAGCGACGCCTGAGTCCACAGATTGTTATTATTTTGAGTTTTGCTCCACTTTGGCAGTGACACCAAACTTCCAGAGATCTTATTGTCCTGAAGAGATAACTGTAGCATCTGGGGTTCAGCTGAGAACACAGAAGACTAGAGAAATGAAAAATGAAAGGGAGAGTGAGAGACAGAGAGCATTTAACTGAAAACTCTAGTATCAGGCAGAACAGAGAGAATGAAAAATTCCTCGTCTATGAGAATCAAAAACTGCACACGAGCCAAATACATCTGTTGAATGTTGAAAGTGACAAAAGGCAGCTCAGAGAGAGTATGCACTGAATCATTAAAAAAAATTCCTAAGAAACTTGACAAGTACCTCTAGACACTGCTCAAGTATGTGCTCTGATGGCTCATGGAAACATCCTGGGGAAGTGATTCAAATGGCTTGGAAAATGCAGCCTCTTCGCTTGGATGATTCACCAATTGAGGAGATAGTAGGAAGTCAAGGTAACCGTAATTGGGTGTTTCTTGGGATCAGATAGAATCCTATAAGTTGTGCCTACACAAAGGCATTAAGGCATTTGGGTAATGGCTTGTGAGGGGGATGGATGGAAGAAACAAAGGTGGATTATTTCCTTTAAAATTTTTTTATTTATTTTTTAGGGATATTAGAGTTATGATTCAAAATTTTTCAGTTACAAAGCAGTACATAGTAAAAAGCTTTCCCCCAACTCCTGTCCCAGCCACCCCATTGCCCTTCCCAGAACCAATGATCAATTCCTAGCATCTTCTTCCACACATATTTTTATGCAAATGCCATCAAATAAATGTTTTAAAAATTTCTTCTTTTAATTCAAATACTAAGCTACTGTTCAAACTGTTATACTACATCTCAAAATAGAGATTGGAAGCAAATCTTAAAATTGAACACACACACACACACACAAAAACCAATGAAACAACTCTATCTCAATTTGCTATCATGTAAGTACAGAAAAACAAAAAAGAAAAAATTTAAGTAACTTTTGAACCCAGTGAATTCTGACTCTACACCCTTAGGGGGATTTTTTTAAGGATAAAAAGAACTGTAAAGAAATCTGAATTTTACTTAGTTTATCTGTTGTTTGGTAATGGTACAGGCGTAGTTATTCTGAAACTATTTTGAGTATATTGTAAAATAGAGAAAAATAAATGAACAAATCAACATAGTTGGGAATCATGGGTCCTCGAGTGAGAGAGGGAGATAAAAATATGAGAAAAGTGAGGAAGAACCCTGTGCTGTTAAATTAAAATGGTACTATGGACTGAATGTTTGTGCCCCCCCCAAATTCATATTAGTATATTTTAATGTGTTTAATGTGGAGCCCTAACCTCCAATGTGATGATATTTGCAGGTGGAGATTTGGGTGGTAATTAGGTTTAAATGAGGTCACGTAGGTAGGGCCCTCGTGATGCAATAGTGTCCTTATAAGAAGAGGAATATAGAGCAGAACTTGCTCATTCTCCACCGTGTGAAGACACAGTGAGAAGGTGGCCATGTGCAAGCCAGGAAGAGAGCCCTCACTGGAGAGCTGAATTGGCCAGTACCCTTGATCTTGGACTTCTGAACCTTCACAACTGTGAGAAATAAACGTCTGTGGTTTAAGCCAGTAGTCTACGGTATTTTGTTGCAGCAGCCTGAGTAGTCTAAGACAAATGAGGAGTATTAATATAAACTGGCTCTATCCACTGGAAAGGTCCAAAACTGTGGCTACTCCGTAAGCAATGAGTACACACTGTGAGTGCCGAAATCTTGGTTTCTGAATTCTATTCCCCACTGAAAGGATTCAGGGAATCTTGACCTTTCTAGGTCAAAGGCAAACAAAGTTCAAGGTGGTCCTGGAACATTTTATTAATGTGTCAGAAAGTAGGAAGTGCTCAAAGACTGATACAGACATGTCAAAGTACATGGAAGCCAGCCTACAGGGGCTTCCAAGGGTTAGATCTGGAGGAATCAGAGCATCAGATAATAACGATGATTATTTTTTTGAATTTAAAAAATTAATTAATCTATAATATAGTCAAAAAAGGGAGAAAGTGGACTCTTCTTGCAGAAGAACACCAGATCATAAAATTAGAAGGACTGGTGGATTTACAAGATGACTATTTTACCACGTCCGATGTACTAATTGATTCAGGCAGAAACCACAGAGACGAGGCAGTCAAGTCTAAGGGCTGGTCCACATCTAAGACTTTATAATGCAAGTAAGTAAGTTTTGACAAGTTTCCGCTATGTAGTAATCAGACTCCATTGAGTGAAATGTTGTGATGGTCTCGTATTCACATGGTCTCAAAGCACCACACGGCAGATGTCATATTAGTCTGCCAGGGCTGCCATAGCAAAGCACCACAGGCTGGGAGGCTTAAACAACAGAAATTTATTTTCTTAGGTTCTGGAGGCTGGAAGTCCAAGATCAAGGTGTCAGCAGAGTTGGTTTCTCCTGAGGCTTCTCTCCTTGGCTTACAGAAGGCTGCCCTCTTGCTCCCTCTCCACATGGTCTTCCTTCTGTCCCACCACGTGCCCCCAGTGTCTCTCTGTATGTCTTCTTCTTATAAGGATACCAGTCAGATTGGATTACAGCCTATCCAATCGTTTAACTTTAATTATCTTTTTTAAAACCCTATCTACAAATACACTCACATCCTGAGGTACTGGGGCTTAGGGTGTCCACATATGAATTTTGGGGGAACAAAATTCAACCCGTAACAGAAGTGTTCTTAAATACAAAGAGAATACAATAGAGAAGTCTAGCGGCCACTACCTTAACCAAATGAGCAAACTTAGTATCATTAAGAGTATCTCTGTAATATTCTTGACAAAAATGTTTCACCTGAATTTAATCGTGACGAAACAATCAGATAAATCCAGACAAGGAAAATTTCTACAAGACAGCTGGCTGGTATTCTTCAAAAAGATCATTGTCATGAAATACAAAAGGTAGGTGGACTGAACTAGATAAATAGAAGCTAAAGAGACAGGACAACCAAATTCTAAACCCTGGATCCCCCCAAAATCCATATAGAATATTTTTGTAATAACCAAGAAAATGTGTCATCTATGAATAGATGACACTATTGTTTCAATGCTAAAATTCTTAGATATGTGGTGGTGTGTCTTTGTATTTAGGGATGAACATCGTGATGTCTACAATTTATTTTCAAATGATTCCACAAAAATGTCTGTAATTAACAATTAGTGAGTCTAGATGAAAATTATATATTTACCTTATATAGATAAGTGATCTATATAACTTATCTTAAATTGTCTTATTTAACTTTTTGAAATTTTTCAAAATGTTAAAGGAAAGATACATAGATAGATAGACAGGTAGATAGATAGATAGATAGAGAGATAGATAGATAGATAGAGATAGATAATATCTACATCTTTTGGAAGTAATTCCCTATCATACATAAGGAGTATACTGGTTCTGTTTCATATCTGCATATTTTTTTTCCACTGTGTATCCATTATTTAACTAGTTCTCTATTACTGAATATTTAGATTAAGTTTTTTTATTAAAAACAATGATGCAAAAACAATTCTATACATACATCTTTTGGGACATGTGCAAGTATATCTTTAGGATAAGTTCCTACAAGAGGAGTTGCTAGGTTAAAGTTCTTTCTCAATAACTATAAGCAGGCACTGAATTTCTAGGCAAAAATATTATTTTTTTCAGTTTGGTGGTGTTCTGAATCAACATAAAACAAGCCAGTTTAAAAAGTAAGCCTCCTTAATTCACAGTGAAGAGCTGATTTCTTTACCTTAATGGTTTAATTCAAGTCCTGAATTATTCAACTTTAAATGCAAAACATATAACATAGTATGTTGTACAAAATGGATATGGGCATTCATCAAATGTGTTTGAATGAATGAGTGAATGAATGAATGGAAGATTCTAGACACCAGAAGCATTAACTGTGGAATTATAAAATAAACACATCCTCCTTCCCCACATTCCAAAGAGGCTGTGAGAATCTTAATGGCATCTCACTATAACGTACTCACAAATTAGATGTCAAGGCACATCTCCCATGGACCTCATCCAAGTCACCAAAATGACTTCCTTATAACGGACTCCCGAGACAGAATTATAGTGTAGCAGTTGGGAATTTAAAGTTTATAAAACACTGCAACTTTTCTAGCTCCTTGCCTACTCCCTGCTGCTGCTGTTTTTCTCTCTGCTGGTCCCTGATTTTTCCATCACTTTGCTCCATATCAGGGCTATTTAGAGGGAATGGCAAATTTAGATCCCATCCTAACTTGAGTTCATTGAAGACGGAGGATTAAGGGACCTTGAGCCAAGTCACTTTATCCCTCAAATGTTCTAGTTTATCATCTGTAAAAGAAAAGGGTTGAAGCACTAAGATTTCTTCCCACATTCTGTAGCTCTTTGGAGAAATTATGTTATCCATCACACCATGAGTGATAATAATAACAACCACATATGAAAAGGAAATAAAACTTACATTAAAATATCAACAAACACAGTGTTACAGGATTATTGCATACATCAGAGGAGGAAAATTTTCATAAGCTTGGTTCCCAAATGAACTTCTCCTTTGCCCAGTTTTAGTCATTCTGGTTCTTGTAGGGAAGTAGGTGACATACTAGTCTTGGATATAAACCTGCTTCCAAACTCAGAGGTCAGTTGTACCATTGCCATATGCCAGCAATAGCATGTACAAACCATTGTTTGTTGAGAACTTGCTATTTACAAAGTTCTCCATGTGCTGATGCAGACTAGAGAACTTTCTGAATTCCACCTCAACCCTTGTGATCCTCTCCAACTGAGCCATCTATAAAATAAGAGATAACGAGGCCTCACCTACTTGTTCCTCAAAGTTCATGCCCTTCGTGAGAGCTATTTATTATGCATCAACTCTTAGGTAGGTTGCGAACACTAAGGTTGCCCCCTCAGGCCAAGACTGTTTGTCTCAAGGAATCACACGTTGTGGTTTTCATATTTTAAAAGAAAAGTTAAAAAACGATTTCTACAGTAGAAGAACCAAAATGATAAAAATAATGGGAAGTCATTTCTTTCTAGAAATATTTCAAGGTCCTGGTATGTTTAACCTGGAAAAGAGAGAGATTCGAGAAGAAACATGATAGTTGTCTGTAAATATACAAAGAGCTAACAGGAAGAAGATACCTGAGGCTGATTCTTTATGGATCTGGAGAACAATATTTTGAGAGATCAAATTTTCAGAGTGGCAGATCTTGGTTTGATTTGATGAAGGATTTTCTAATAAGTAGAGATCCTCAACAGTGCAATAAATTTTCTGTGACTAAATGAGTTCTGAAGAATCTGAGGAATTCAAGAAAATCTTTGATGGTAATTCTCAGGGATGGTGTGGGATGACAGATTGAAGCCAGTCAAGTCTAAGGGCTGGTCCATATCAAATATCCTATAACACAAGTAATATTTGACAAATCTCCATGAAGTAATAATCAGACTTCAATAATACGTTCCATTTTCATAAAAGAGACCCAATTGTAAAAAGCAAAACCATAAGACTCCTAGAACATAATGTAAGACAAAATCTAGGTGACCTTGTGTGTGGCAATGACTTTTTAGCTACAACACCAAAGGCACAATCCATGAAAGAAAGAGTTGATTAGCTGGACTTCATTAAAATTAAAAATTTCTGCTTTGGGAAAGACAATGTCAAGAGAATGAGAAGACAAGCTACAGACTGGGAGAAAGTATTTACAAAAGACATATCTGATAAAGGACTGTTATCCAAAATATACAAAGAACTGTTAAAACTCAACGATAAGAAAACAAACAACATGATTTAAAAAAAGGCCAACGACCTCAACAGACATCTCACCAAAAAAGATATACAGATGGAAAGTAAGCATATGGAAAGATGCTCAACATCATATGTCATCGGGGAATTGCAAATTAAAACAACAATGAGATACCACTACACACCTATTTGAATGGCCAAAATCTGGACCACCTACAATGCCTAATGCTGGCAAGGATGTAGAGAAACAGGAACTCTCATTCCTTGCTGGTGGGAATGCAAAACAGTACAGCCACTTTGGAAGACATTTTGGCAGTTTCTCCCAAAACTAAGCATACTCTTAGTATACGATCCAGCGATGGTGCTGGTTGGTATTTACCCAAATGAGTTGACAACTTATGTCAACATAAAAACCTGCACATGCATGTTTATGGCAGCTTTATTAGTAATTTCCCAAACTTGGAAGCAATCAAGATGTCCTTCAGTAGGTGAATGGATAGATACATTGTGATACATCCAGACAATGGAATATTATTCAAAATTAAAAAGAGATGAGCTATCAAGCCATGACAAGACATGGAGGAAATTTAAACGCATATTACTAAGTGAAAAAAGCTAGTCTGAAAAATCTACGTACTATATGATTCTACTGGAAAAGGCAACACTATGGAGACAGTAAAAAGATCAGTGGTTTTTAGGAGTTAGGGGGATGGGAGGGATGACTCAGCAGAGTATAGTGGATTTTTAAGCCAGTGAAACTATTCTGTATGACACTGTAATGATGGACATGTCATTATACATTTGTGAAAACCCATAGAATGTGTAATACCAAGAGTGATCCCTAACGTAGACTATGGGCTTTGGATGATAATGATATGTCAATATAGGCTCATTGATAGTCACAAATGTACCAACCACTCTGGTGGGGGATGTCGACAGTGGGAAGACAGTGCATAAGTGTGGGCAGGGGGCATATGGGAACTCTCTGTACTTTCCACTCAATTTTGCCGTGAAACTAAACCTGTTCTTAAAAATAGTCTATTATTAAAAACATCTTCTAGGGCAAATGTGAGGCCAGCCCCTTATGCCAATGGGAAATAATGGCAAGTTGAGCATGTAGCTTTGTTTCACATTGTTATGAAGATAGATTGTAGCTCTGTAGTACATTGTTCCTCCCCCTGACTCTTCTGGAGTCTGAGTCTGGGGATCTGCTCCTAAACTATCTCAACACTTTGATTCATGAGGATTAAGTTTATCCTGTGTAATACAGGCTGAGTCACTGATTTGATGACAAGGCCACCACTACGCTAACACTGATGACAGAAGGTGAATTGAGATGGCAGGTTACCACGGGAACATGGCCATGGACTTAGTAACAGTTCAAATGAAAACTAATTTCTTAAGTTAATATTTTTTACTTACATAAAACATACATATTGAATAGATGTTAAATGAGATTATTTAAAAATGATATACTTTCATTGGATTTTAGAGTTAAATATTGAATCTCTGATGAATTAAATCAAAGTAGTTAATCAAATCTCATAATGATGAGATGTGGGGGTTGGTGAGTAGTACATTCTAAAATATTTTTAGGCAAAAAAACACTTAATATACTGAAAAGAAAATACCATGCTGCAGTTGACTTTGAACAATCTTGAAAAAGTTCAGAAGTTCAAGGTTTTAATATTGTATTTTATACATTACAAATAGTCTTTCAGATTTTAAGCTAAACAATGAAATCTCACAGAAATGAAAAATAGAAATGGCAGTCTTAAAATTCTGCTTGAACATGGGAAAGACTAGTCCTGAAAGTTTTGTTTCTTCTTGATTTAACTGTGAGTAGGTTAATTAGTAATTATATACCCATGAAAGTTTTGTTTTTCACTAATTGCATTCCCTGATCATGAAAATGTGAGGTCACCACAAGGCCCTTGACTCACTGTGTGAGTCTTCCTCATTCCTCATCTCTAGTGCTCTGAGTCACTGTAAGTCACTTAACTAGTATTTTGGGTGATTCCCTGTTAATGTTCGGTAAATGCTCAAATAATGTCACAAGAATTTGTGGAAATTAAATTGTATTAAATAAAGGAAAAAAGCTTTCATATCCTTTGATAAGAATTCTAAAGTTTTCTTCATCTAGGCTATACATGTTTCTTGCTAGGTTTATTTTTAATAATAAAGATAACTAACATATACTGTTCTCAGCATTTTACATATAGTAACTCATTTAATTTCATAAGAACCTTATGAAGTAGGTGCTATTGACATCTCCAGTTTCAGATGTGGAAACTGAGGCACAAAGAGGTTAAGTACCTTGCTCAAGATCACACAGTAGCCTACCTGGGTAGTTGGGCTCTTCACCACTGCTAACTACTACATTATACTGCTTATTAGATATTTTATCTTCTTGCTATTTCAAAGGTGATTTTCTTCTTTCATTTGTAAGGTTGTTTTGACTATTTAATGAATTCGTCTATTTAAAGCATTTAAAAGAGCTTTGGCACATAGGAAGCCCTTCATAAATGCTAGTCGTTTGTGTCATTATTATTAACATTTGCATATCTTCTAAGAAGCTATTGTGTATATATATATAAATGAAAATCTTTGATTTGGATATATCCAAATTCTCTTATTTTTAATAGGTTTCATGTTGATTCTATTGTGTTTTACGGATATCCAATTTTCAAATAGCAGTTTTGCTAAGTGTCTCCTTATCATTTTATTTTCTTGTCTAATTGTATTGCCTCGAGTTTCTGGAGCAATGTTAAGTAAAGGGAGCAAAAGTGAGGGTCTCATTTCTGTTCCTGACCTCAATCTCCATGAAAATGGACATAATTCTATAATTTCTCCATTAAGCATTTGGCTGCATTGGGAGGGGGGATTGAATATAAAATAGTAGTAATAAAGTACCGCCTACTATTATTTTACTAAAGAGTTTTCATTAAAAATGTATGCTGGGGCCGGCCCCGTGGCTTAGCGGTTAAGTGCACGCTCCGCTACTGGCGGCCCGGGTTCGGATCCCGGGTGCACACCGACGCACCGCTTCTCCGGCCATGCTGAGGCGGCGTCCCACATACAGCAACTAGAAGGATGTGCAACTATGACATACAACTATCTACTGGGGCTTTGGGGAACAAAAGGAGGAGGATTGGCAATAGATGTTAGCTCAGAGCCGGTCTTCCTCAGCAAAAAAAAAGAGAAGGATTGGCATGGATGTTAGCTCAGGGCTGATCTTCCTCGAAAAAAAAAAAAATGTATGCTGATCTTTTAAAATATATTTTAGACATCCATCACTCTGATAATATGCTTTTCCCCCTGTGATCAGTTAAAATGCTATTTCCATACAATAAATTCTCTAATATAGAACCATATTTATTTTCCTAGAATGAAATGCACTTGGTTGTGATGTAGTAGTCTATGGATTTATTGGTGAATTATATTCGTTAATACTTTATTAGAATTTTTACCTCAATATAATTGCTATTGTTCTCTAGAGTTTTTGGTATGTGTGAGTGTGTATATGTGTTTACCATGTTATGATGGCTTTGTGAAAAAAATTTGAAAACCAACTTTTTTATCTGTCTTCTGTGTTCTATTCTCTATGTTCTGAAACAATATTAGCATTGAATCTTTCTATTCGCTGAAAGTTATGGAGAATTCTCTTGTAAAATTATCTGAGTTTGATGCAACTTTTGATTTTGAAAACTGTTAATTTTGCCCATGATTATTGGTTCTATTTGGGTTTTCTCTCTCTTCTTGGGTCAATTTTGGTCATTTATATTTTACCAGGGGGAAAAAACATTATTCATATCAGCTTTTCAAATTTTGCCTATAGTTTACAATGCAACCTCTTATGTTTTATGAACTTTGTCTTTATCTGTATTTGTTTCCCTGTCTCATTTCTAAAATTGCTTACTCGTGCTTTCTCCCTTTTTTCTTAATTAATGTAGATTTACTTAATTTTTTAACTGCCTGCCATAGATTGGTTTTATTAGACCCAGTTTTTTTCTCAACTCCATGATTTGAACTCCTAATTTATTTATTCTCATTCTATTTTTTGTGGTGTATTTAAGGCTGTGAATGTTTTTTTTTCCCACAATAGTATTCACTGCCTAAGGGTTTTTATGGTTATTTTATTTAAGAAAATGTACAATTCTG
Organism: Ceratotherium simum simum; assembly: GCF_057802395.1. Taxonomy (NCBI): domain Eukaryota; kingdom Metazoa; phylum Chordata; class Mammalia; order Perissodactyla; family Rhinocerotidae; genus Ceratotherium; species Ceratotherium simum. The sequence continues at coordinate 6,643,812 of NC_141915.1, forward strand.
GTTTGAATTTCTTCACTGACCCAAAAGGAGCTTAAAAGTTCTTCTTCTTTTTTTTTCTTTTTAGTTACCAAGTACTTGGGATTTTTGCTTGCTTGACTTTACTCTTGCTATTTTATGCTTTATTGCAATGCAGTTAAGAGAATGAGGTCTGTATTATTTCTACTTATTAGAATTTGTTGGTTTTTTTTTTTTAATGTCCTAGTATATCATCATGGCACTTGGAAAAAATGTCTATTTTCTGTTTCATCAGGATCTGGAGTTTGTTCTACGTTTATTAGATTATCCTTGTTACGTTAGTCAGATTCACTGTATGCTTACTTCTCTCTGTCTAGAGCTGTGTGGTGTGCTGGAAAGGGTGAGGCGAAGCTGCATGTGACTACATGTTTCTGTCTTTTGCTCTTTCCTTTCTTCAGTTGTTGTCTCATCTATGTTGAACCTATAGTACTTGGATTTATGACAATTATCATGACAAAGTACCACTCTGTCTGCTATTTTGCCTTTTTCACTTTACATTCAGCCTTGGTTTTAATGCTTCCTCGCTGTTTTTTAATTTACTGTCTTTTGCTCTTTGGTCTCTGTTTCTTCTTTTTGTAAAAAAAAGAAAAAAATCCTTCCTTTCTGATTATTTGTAAGGTTTATACTTTTATGTTTTTCAGTTCCTGTGGTGGTTATAACTTTAGACAGTAAACACATTTTCATTGTATTTACGTTAAATGCACTCTGTTAGACATGCTCTTCAAAGAGAGAAAGATCAAGAATCATTTAAATAGTGAGGGTCGTTCTACCCACTCTTCCACTCAGTGATCATATGCCCCAGAAGGAGCATGACATGGGAGGTGACAATCTGCTGTTCCATCATGCTGGGGCTAATATTTTTGGATCTGCATTCTTTATATAACATGGCCCCTAAAAGCAAGCAAACAATCCGACCTGGGCGTTAAGAAAGAAAAAATCATATGTTAGGGCTGGTGAGAAAACTTGCTGTGATGAATTTATCGAGAGACAATAGATTGATTTCCAACAAGGCACTTTCCTTATAGATTTTCAAAGCAATCTTGATTATGGGAGATGACTGTGGACATTGTAGTTGCTTCCTCAAAGTCCATTTCCCATTCTCTTGGTACAAACCTTCATTTTCATTTGTGAACCCACTTCTCATGGGTGCAGGCCAACTATGGGAAAAGTTGTCTCCACTCCTAGTTTGAGGACTGAGCATGTGGCTCATGCCTAAACTGATCAGTATCCATGGTCACTTTTATTACAAGAAATGGCACACACAACCCAATTCATGCCAATAAGATACGTGGAGGGTTTTTCTGAGAGCTTCTGGAAAAAAATAGTTCCTCACTCTTTTTGAAAGAGCTGAAAGGAATGACATTCTCTCTCTAGATCCTTAGATTTAGATGAGAAAGCATATTATCTCAGATGTTGTTGGCAGGCATTTTGCAGCCATGCCTGGCAGCCCCCCTTAGCATGAAGCTGATAGCAAGGAAGGAAAGACAAATGAGAAAAAGACACTAATCCTTGAGCACATAGTTGAGACCCTGAGTCAAACCAGTCACGACTGTGTTCACAGTGTGTGGCCTTGCAGTTCTGAGAGTCAACAAGTCTCATTTACTGTTGAAGTCAGACTGAACTTGTCTTGATTTTCTGCAGTCAAATGAATCTTAAGACGATTTATTCTTGTGCTGACTTGGGAACCCACTCCAGCCATAAGATGTGATTCCTTTCTAATTCTAACTCTTCATTTATCAGCTTTAAAATAGAGCAACATCTATTAGCTTCTTGCTGTGGAAGATAGGGAAATTAGTTCCCTTATTCTTTCTCATGGCTTCACTCCTCCTCCTCGCAATTTTTGTCAGAATAACTGAGAATTTTAACATACATATATACTCATTTATATACGTATATTAATATTGTATATTTTCTTTCAAGGTTAGTGGTATTTATACTTTTTATTGACAGTATAATTTTCCCTTTTTTCCCCTTTAGATCTAGATTTAAATAAAGTGGGTGTTCATACCAATGCTTTCATAGTCCAGCTTCATCCTCTTGATTTCCTTTTTTTTTTCTTTGATTTAGCACCTAAATGGCTAAATTCCTTATAAAATAGATTGTTCAAAAATGACTTGTATTAAGGTTGCCAGATTTAGCAAAGAAAAATACAAATCTCCCGGGCTGGCCCCGTGGCTTAGCAGTTAAGTGCGTGCGCTCTGCTACTGGCAGCCCGGGTTCGGATCCTGGGCGCGCACCGACGCACCGCTTCTCCGGCCATGCTGAGGCCGCGTCCCTCATACAGCAACTAGAAGAATGTGCAACTATGACATACAACTATCTACTGGGGCTTTGGGGAAAAAAAGGAGGAGGATTGGCAATAGATGTTAGCTCAGAGCCGGTCTTCCTAAGCAAAAAGAGGAGGATTAGCATGGATGTCAGCTCAGGGCTGATCTTCCTCACAAAAAAAAAAAATACAAATCTCCCAGTGAAATTTAAATTTTAGATAAACAATGAATAATTTTTTAGGATATGTTCCACACAATATGAGGAGCATCCTAAAATATTATTGATTGTTTATCTGAAATTCAAATTTCACTGAGCATCTTATATTTTATCTGGAAACCTTACCTTGTGTGCATTGTATTCTCTGAGTCCTTGATTATGTGGGCATGCCAGACTATTGCCTTTTATATCTGAATGACAATTTAGCTGGGCTTAAAAGAATTCTTGCACCATTTTTTTTTTTTTCCATTTAGAATCCTATAGATGTGGTTCCACTATCTCCTGGTAGTGAATATTTTTAAGGAGAGTATGAGGTTGTCCAAGCTTTTTATTTATTTATTTTTTCTTCATACAGTGGCTTGATTGTTCCAGCTGGATACTTATGGAATTCTTTCTCTCTCCTTGAAGCTCAGAGAATTCTTCGGCTATGCTTCATTAGTAATTGTTAGTTCTAACTTTTTTCCTAGAACATAGTATGCACTTTCATTTGCAGACTCAATTCTTTTAATTCAATTCTTTTTTTCCTATATCTGTGAATATTTTCCTATTACATTTTTCTATTCTCCGTATGTTAAATCATCATTATCTGTTCTGTGTATTTATTATCTAGTCTCTAATTACTTTTCATTTTTGCTTTTTTCTTCGTATTTTATGTCATTATCTCAAGACTTTTCTCCATCTTACTGATTCATTTTCAGCCATATCTACTTTTCTTTCTGTTTGTGATGTATTTGTTATTTTCTAATTGTCTTCATTTTTTTTTGATCCCCTATGTGTTTCCTTTGTTTTTCAGTTTCCCCTTTCATCTCATCTTGTTTTATCACATTGTTTATCCCTTGCTTCATAGGTTCCTTGTCTACCTAAACCTTTTAGAGAGGGAAGAATTTGTGGCAGAATTTTTGGTCACAGTTCTTCTGGTAAATTGGAATGGATTCTTCATCAGCCTTTTGCATGCTGCATTCCTCTTGTGGGTGCAAGGGGCGGGGTATTTTTGCACGGCTGCCACTGTGATTTCTATTCATCTTATTCATTTTTGACCTAGGAAGCTCTGTGGGGACTTTCTATAATGTGAAAATGTGCTTCATCATTTCTTGTTTGGTGGCAGGTTTTGGTGATGGAGAGGAGCAGGGGAAGGATTTTCTGGTGCCATCAATAGTTACAGTAGATGAATTTAGCATCTTATTTTTTGCTACAAATTTGTAAAAATTCCTATGCTAATGTTTCCTCCATCTAGTTATGGAAATAGCCCATGTCCACCAATGGTACCTTTATGTCTAGGAATTTTGCCTCCATTTAGAAATTGCCACTTCCACTCCCCTACCAGCCAGATGGCAGAAAATTGGAATGGATTCTTCCAATTTCACCAGGTGGGTGAAATGTTCAAGTGTTGTCTGTACCATTAATGGACAATTTGACTCATAGGAGACTGTGTATGTCTTTTCTCACACGTATCTGCTCTTTCCATGGCTCTTGAATTATTTCTTTTCTCCTTTGTCTTTCCATTGTGATAAATCTTAGTTTATTGTTAGAGATAATTAGCTCTGGGTGATTTGCTTGCTCTTCTCCCATCCAGGTAAAAACAGCTCAGTAAATTCTAGCAGTTTGTTTTCCAGTTTCTCTTGATTCATAATTTAGCTATGCTAGTTGAGAAGAACTTCCATTCTGAAGAAACCGTATTTTTGTTGTTTCTTGTTAGTTGATTAGTTTATTTCTTTACCTGGAGTGCCTCTTCCCTCTCCTTAATCCACTTCCCCTGGTTCTGGGCATCACAGTGAGATTTTTCTATAACCTTTTTCTATCATCTTCTTCCCTCCATATGGTTTCTGGTATGGTCAAAGTGCTGATGTCATGTGTTGATTTCTATAGTGATCCATTTCTCTGTTTTTAGATGACACTTTCCAAGATTACAGATGTAAGACTATATTCACTCTTTGATTTGAATGCTACTGGTGTGTTCATTTTTTTTTTTTTTTTTGCTGTTTTCAAAAATTTATATTTTGTTCTTTTTGTTGAATTGGGAGAGGAAAGTTTGCAAACACTGTTTCTAAACAGCCACTTTTCCCTAGTAGTCACCAGAATTCATATAAATTAAACTACTCAAAGGACTTTTACCTATTCACTTAGATCATTTCCAGTAAATAGATGAATTCTTAAAAACTAATTTACTCAGAGTAAATATGTAATGAATATATGTTAAATAATTGAATGGTGAAGAAATAGTTTCATGGAGAAAAGGCATTGTGAAAATCAAGAACACATTGAGAAAGCTAAAATAGAACATGCCGAAGAAATTCACCATCAGTGAATTGCTGATAGAGAAGAATAGTAATAAAGAAAGTAAAAATGATGATGAGGAAACTTTGCTGGACTCAAGGATGGTATTCAAATTAATGCTTCAATTATTCCAACAGTATGTGACCTTGGGAAAGTCCCTTAATATCTCTAAGCCTCGGTTTTTCTCATCTGTAGAGTGGGGATAATAAAGGTGACTACATCATAGCCTTTTTTTAAGGTCAAATGAGATAATGTATCCAAAGAGTTTAACATAGCACCTGGCACATAGACAGAGCCCAATAGATGTCAGCTAATTATTATTTTCATTCCAATTATGTCTTTGAAAAATCAACAGGAGAAGACAAGTGTTGCAAATTGTGACATCCCTGTTCTTTTATCCTGAAATATTTGTTCAGGTTCTCCACGTGTGTACAGTATTATTGTGTCAACCAGATTTTAAGCTTGTATCTTAACCCTCTAATCTGCCTAACACAGGGCCTTGTGCTTACATATAAAGGATGCTCCTTGATTTCACCTTTTCATCAAAACAAATGAATTTAGGATCACAAGACACAAAAGAGGAGGCATTTATCTAGGACCTATTGGGTAAAACTGATCTGATGTCCCCATGTTTGCATTAATTCTGAAACCAGGGAGAAATGACCATTCCCCTGGATTCTAAGCGATGAGAGAGAGATTCAGGGCACTTGAAATAGCTTAACAATTTAGATATGAACTGCAGCCAGAATGTCAGACCTCCCTCAGGGCCTTTAGACTGTTGACAACCAACATGCAGAAGTTTACAAACAATCCCCATAAAACGAGGAGTCCTAATACAATATCCAGAGTTAGGAGGGGTGGGGACAGTGCACGGAACAAAAGTTAACATAATTCTTGGAAAATGGAGTGAGGGAAAGGGGGGTATTAAAGAAACCAGCACAACCAGAGTAAAAACAAATGTTAATATTATCAACAACAATACAACTGATATAATAACAGGCACTTACATAGCATTTACTACATATCAAATCTTGTTCTAAGATTAGATGGATAGATAGATGATAGATAGATACATAGATACATAGATAGATTCATTTAATCCTTACAAAAGTCCCCTGAAGAAGGTAAAATTATATATGGATAAGGAAACTAAGGCACAGAGAAGAGTTAAGTGCCTGAGTCACACATCCACTGACCAAGTGAACTTGGGTTAATGTCAGCTCTTTGTGGGAGCCGTATTATTAATAAAGTCTTTTATCATCACACAGGGAAAGACGACTGGTAGCTAGTGGTCCAAGACGACTTTAGGAGAAAAGAAAATTTTCTAATAAGGATTTTAATTAGGCTGTTTGCCTTGGGGCGTGCTATGTCTCCTGCATCTTCCCACAACATATTTAGGAAAAGACGCAATATGTTATACTGGTCAAGAGCAGAGACCCCACACTAGAACTCCGAGATTGGATTCTGCCTCTCTCTCTTATTAGCTGTGTGTCCTGGGCCTCTTCATGTATTCAATTTTACAGAATGTTTCTACCATCCATCCACCAGCTTAAGCCAGGAACCCAGAATCCCCATTGGTGATGCTTGGCCCGCCTATTCCATTTCCAACCTATCAAATCCTGCAGATCCTAGCTCCTGAATAGCTATCTCTTGAGTCTGTTCCCTTCTCACCTTCTCCATTGACACTGCCCTAGTCCAAGTGTGACTTTGGGAAAGCTAACTCTCTCTGTGCCTTAGTTTCCTCATCTGTAAAGTGGAGATAATAATAATACCTATCTCATAGAGCTTTGTGTAGATTTAATGTATTAATGCTGTAAAGAATTTACAACAGCGAATGGCACATAGTAAGAGTTCAAAAATATTAGCCTAAAGACACTTTCTAAGGTTCCCTTGTGTATACCCTACTCCTGCTTTAATCTGTTTTCTGCACAGAAGCCAGGATGGTCTTTTCCAAGGTTTTCAGTTTTGACTATGTGCATGCCTGACTTGAAAACTTTCTTGTACTTCTCCTTGTGCTTAGGGGATGGAAATTCCTGCCCAGAGTGGCCTTGCCTTCTCTCAGGTTCATCTCCCACTATGCTCCACCTTGTTCCTGACTCATCACCCATTCCAATCTCCTATCAGTTCCTGGAATGCCACATGTTTCTTCCCAGTATGCACTTAGCACATGGTGGTCCCTACATCTGGAATACTTTCCCATTCCCTCTTCCTCTGTTCCAAGGCTAGCCTACCCATCCTTAGGATGTCCCTTCACTTCTTGGGAGGCCTTCTCTGATGCTTGTCCTCCCCACCCCAGTCTACGTCAGTCTCTTTTGACCATACGCAATCTTAGGACCTCATTGTGCACTTATCTCATCCATTGGGGAAATTGTTTGTTTAAATATTGGTCTCTCCCATTAGACTGAAACTTTATCCCCGGGGGGAAACTCACAACTGTATGTTTACATGAGTTTTCTCATAACCCAAATGAGAAGCTCCATGAAGGTCCATTTCCTCCCTCTGCTCCTCAATCCTCTTGTTGACCTTTCTCTGCAAAAAACTCCTTATTCTAATCTTCACTGTGAGACTTTATATCAAGCTTTCTAGAAACACCACCCCATGTCTACCCGGGTTGGTCATATCCCAAGAGCCATGGCCTGTTCTCCAGTGGGACATTTCTCCAAGTATGAGTTATGTAAGCTAGAAAATGCTCCAAGGGGCTAGGAGCAGGAAATTCCACAGCCTTGACACTCTGTGTCCCACAGCATAGTCTATCCTTAATGTGTGTATGTGGAGGAGGGGAATGGGCAGGGGGGAAGGGAAATTTGGAAGGAGCGTTTCAAGATAGAGGGAGCATTTCCAGGCATTTTATCTCCAAGGTGACTCACAGGCTCTTTTTAACCCTCTAATTTTCAAGGAGGTAACTGTTTAATCACACACACACACACACACACACACAAACACACAGCCACCATACCACCTCCCAAGAACAAATAGTAACTCTCAAGTGTAGTGTAGCCTAAACCAGAAGTCACAAACCAGAAGTCTCAGGGCCAAGTCCAACAGAGTTTGGCATACAAAAAGTATCAAATTTCACATAAAAATCCAAATTTCCAGCTTCTTTGGAAAAAAATGAAAGATTTCCAATAGTAGTCCCTTTGGATGTCAGGCTCTCTCCAGTCTGCCTGCCCACATCATCTCCTGAAAAAAGACCACAATACTGATTCACTTTACCTGCCTGGCAGTAAAAGTAAAGTGAGCAACTGAGTTTTTCAGACTACTCTAACTCTGAAGATGGGAGAAACATATTTTCCTACCTGCTCCTTAGTTTTCAAGGCCATATCACTCACGATGGAGTTAGTACTTTCCATTGCTGCATAGAGCAGGTAAAGTTCATTGCTTATCCTTCTCCTCACTCCCTTTTATATTGCATCCCTGAGGACTTGCAAGGAATAAGAAATGATCCATTGTTGAGTCACCTATCTCTTAATAGCAACCCCCTTAGCTTCAAAATATGTAGTTGGAGTTCTAAAATTACTACTTATAAGGGCCAAACTAAATTCTAAAATTAGGCCCATCCTCCTCCTCAGATGATTCTGGTTGTACACCAGAACATAGATTGGCAGGGGATAATAAGAGGCTGGGAGGGGGAGAAGTAACAGGAAAGTAACAGGTTAAGGGTATGAACTCCAGCAGTGGCCATAGAAAGAAGAAGAGGGAACAAATGCTAATGGTTTACCATCAAAATAACCAGCAGTGCTGTCACTTCTCTCTACAAAGATGACACACCAATTTACTGTCACCACATTCTATATTTATGTGCATTGTTACCCCCACTCCTCCGCCAGAAGATTCCAATGATCATTTCTTCTCTCATCTCTTGGACCTAAACACATGTTTTTAAAATCTGTGTGTCTATAATATAATGAAAATATTTACAGGCTTCAATTAAAGTTGGATGACAACTATGACTTTGGCTTCTAACCAACTAGCTAAACAACCATAGCAATCAAATCAAAATCCAATTTAGGGGCAAGGCAGTGACTATAAGTTGTGGTTGAATTAAACAAAGAATCTGGCTCTTGTGAGTAAAAATAAAAAGTCCTACCAAAAAGTTTGATGGTAGTTTCAGTTCTGGTCTTACCCTCCTTGGTGGAACACACCCAGTATGTGTACAAGGCCACTTTCAAAATTCTACAAAAGACACTATTTTCCACTCCAAATGAAATAGGCATAGAGTGGATATAGTGGGGACTCCATCAATATTTGTTAAAACAAAGGAGAAAGGAAGGAAGGAAGGAAGGAAGGAGCGAGCCAAGAAACCAGGAAACACAGGAGTCCTCCAGCTGTAAGTTCTGCTTCCAGAGAAATGATCATCTTGAAAGCCAGTCTTTGCTGAGAAATAAAAAGGATTACCAACTGCCAAACATTCCCCTAACCTATTAAAAGCAGAGTTGGGAGATTCAAATATCAAGTTTTACTGTAACTCATATGTAGATAAAACCCAGTACCCTATGAGAGAAGTCCCTCTCTGCCTAGGGAGGAAGTGGAGAATGAGTCTGGCTGCAGGTGGAAGCATTGAGAAGGGAAGGAGAGGAACAAGTCAGGTACATGAGTCTCAACCATTCCCTTGAGTTCAATATCCTCATCAGAACGTTAATAGAAAAAATATATATATACATGCATGTTGGGGGTATCCCATTGCGGGGCAGCTTGTTCCCCACTTTTCTAACCACACACTGGGACCATTTTAAGCCCCTTCCAAATGCTTTATGATTAATTGGGTGGGCCAACATGGAGCCCACGAGCTGAGGTGGGCATCTATGTGAATGGGTTGCAAGTAGACTTTGGGTTCTCTATACTTGGTATATGGTGGTGGTGGTGGGGGGTATCAGAGATTCTATAAATTCTGATGGGAGGTAGAAAGAGGCTGAAAATTTGAGTATATCAGCAGAGGGGTCAGAACAGAATACAGAAACTTTACGACCAAAGGCCAGGACCAGAACATCAACAGTAAGTGCAGCATGATGTTCAAAAAGGACAGATGGGATAGGACTTATGTGAGTGGCCACTAGTGTGTGGATGTCTGGGGACCAGACCAGAGCAGTCAACCCAGGGCAGAGACCAGTGTGGACCCAGAGACAGTTATGGACCCAAGGCCTCTTGACGCACTGCCATGAAGACATATAAACTTCCCCTCATCCTCATATACTAACTTGACCATAGGAGACGGATGGGGTGGTTATGTGGAGATAGGCAGGGAAACCCTGAAAGACTGAGCATTTCCCCAAGAGAGCCTGCCTTAAACTGAAAAAGTCTGCTCAAATCCCCCAAACAGTGGCAGTAGAAACTTTACAGATATACCTATACACGTGAGTTTGAACATACAAAATACAGATTGTAGATGTTGGACCTTGCTATGAAAAACAACTGAGATGATGATGATTAAAGATAAATTAGTCCAGAAATAGAAAAAAGAAAAAAATAATATAGACCTTCCTCTTCCTCCATCAACAGGTGATGGGAAGCAATATGCAAAAACAATGCCTGAAAGACGGAAAGAAATTATCATTTCTTTTGTTCTTAATGACGTGAGCTTACCTCATTTATCCTCCGCAGAATCAGTATAGTATGATGATAACCAAATTAAGATGAGGACACAGAAGCTCTTGACTAGGAGTTTAAGGCTAAGGGGCAGGTCTGCATATCATCCAAGGTCTGATAGGAAATGGATGGGATTAAGGATTAAGGGAATGAAAAGCTGCCTCACCCAGGGTCCAGTGACAGTGGGAAGGTGTTACCTTTTACCTTGGCCAAAAGGGGACAATGGGAGAGAATTCTGTGGGAGAGCCTGGAGAGAACTGGAGGCGTGGAAGAGGAGGCACCTCTGGGGAGCAACAACTAACCTCTCCCTCCTCCTGCCCTCCAGTCTCCTGCTGGTGGCTCCTGTTGGGCAAATCCAACTGGAAGTCAGAGGTGAGGGGAGCCCAGGTAATACAATCCATTGGGGTCAGTCTCCTGGGGCACAGAGTAAAGTAGAGAAGGACAGAGAACAAATCATGGGGTGGGGGCAAATGGAAAATAACCCACACAGTCTGACACCCAGAATTATAAGACGTGGCTGATGTCTTAAGCAGAGTCTGCCTATTTCTGTGTGATTGTCTAAAACCAGAAAAGAACAGCAGCCCAAGAGCTGCACTTGGGTGGCCAATCGAACACCTGAAAAGAATTTGTTTTTTTTTAATTTTCCGAAGAAATTAAGAAATTTCCATCATCTTCCCCAAGGCTGTGATGTCAGACTGTTTTAGTCTCAGCTAAGCTACTTCAAACATTGTCACGTATTTCTATAAACTTGAGCTATGGGAGTTCTGCTTTCAGAGATTCAATATACAATCTAGAGGCAAAGACTGGGTCTATATGTCATGGATGTCCTGGTCGCAAGACACACGGCCACACGGCACGGAAGACAAGCCAACAGGCCCTGCCAGACTAAGCTGACCTCATTTTGCTATGCTGGCTTTGGGGGATTTTATTTTAAAACCTGAATATTTATACAGTTTGCATTCTTTAGGAGGTGATAGATTCTATTAACCTTCAAGAGCTCTCATTTGCTTTATCTTTTTGCTAAGAGAAGCCAGGCTGCCTGGCTGAGAGGACCTAGCTGACTTGGCTTAGTTTAGCCATACCTGTTGTTATTAAACACAGAGCAGAATTATTTTAAGTTCAATTTTTACATTAAACATAATAATTTTGCTATGTTTGGATTCCTGAGGGCTCTTTGGACACTATAATTTATTTCATTGTTCTGATACCCCTCCTCCCACCACCCCCTTGAATTCCACGCTCTCCACTAAGGGAGTTGTCAGGAAGGGGTGAGTAAGGGGCAGTCACAGCAGGGAATAGTTTGGGAAGAAAATGGACAACAGTCACCAAGACTCTTGGTCCACCCTGGAAGGGCTGAGGGTAAAGGACCTGATTAGTTTGAGTAGAATTGGGAGAGTAGAGTTCAGGGAAGTTACAGCTTATCCTTCCTCCCATTCTCTTTCCACCATAATTTATTTGAAATCTAGTCACTGTGGCATAGTTACTTTCCCAGCCTTTTCTACAGTGTCTATCAGTGAACCAGAGGTGCTGGAGTTACTCTGACCCGCAGTGAAATCGCAGGTCTTACAGCTGCGTGCCCGGAGACAGGAGGCTTCCTTTCTCTGACAATTGTGTGCATCTTGCTGCTCCAAGTGTGCTGCACAGACTGATGCTGCTGCGTGGACCATGCATCTCTTGACGAGGTAAGGATGACAACAAAGAGTAAGTGTTTAGAAGCGTTTTTAGCAATTTGATCTTGCTATAACACCCAAGCACTTCATCCTTGGGCTCATCTCATTGAACAGGGTGTGAACCAAAAATATAAATATAGGTCTGTGACAACATGGGGACAGAAAAGGAAAAATAAAAAACAAGCAAAGAAAAAAATCTGGTGTTTCCGTGGAGAAAGTTTGAGAAGCACGGGAAAGGATGATGCTATCGATGTCTCTCAGATAACGTACAAGAAGCATTTTGCAGCAGTGCCCGGCATGATATAGGAGCTCAACAAATGGCAGTTCCTTCCATTCCTCTGTCCCAAAGATGACTCGGAGGACCTTGAGTCAATACTTGAGACCCATGAACCCTGACCCTGCTCCAACAGAAAATGTAAGATGAATTCTTGCCGACATGCTGCATTAGAAGCCTCTGATTGGAAGGAAAGTCATGCACGTGAATCCTTTTCCCGAAAGTTATTGTGAACACAGCAGGGTCCAAATAAGAAGCTCCCTCATCTCTCCATCTAGGAGGAGAGCCCTCCCACGGGATCTACAGACAATATTAGTTCAAATCAAGTTTCAATTTATATAATGTGGTCATTTCCAAGAAGCTGAGAATTTTTTCCAATTGAACAACCTCTTTTACGCCTCTTTTTAAAAAAGAAGCTGAGTAACAAAGAGGAAGAAAGGGCTCAGGTTGGGGCCACCAAAGTCTACTTTTATCACAACAGTAATCCTGGTATATTCTTTTTTTTTTAAGATTTATTTTTTTTTAGAGAACTTTTAGGTTTACAGCAAAATTGAATGGAAGGTACGGAGATTTCCCATAGACCCCCTGCCCCCACACATGCATCGCCTCCCCCATTATTAACAACCCTATCAGAGTGGTACATTTGTTACAATTGATGAACCTACACTGACACATCGTTATCACTCAGAGTCCATAGTTTACATTAGAGTTCACGCTTGGTGGTGTACATTCTATGGATTTGGACAAATGTGCAGTGACAGGTGTCCACTATTATAGTATCATGAAGAGCTTTTTGGTGTATTCTTACTTTGGGCTCTAACGTAGCTCAATTATGAGATGTCAAAGCTACAGGCAAATTGCCTATCCAGTGCAGCATAAAGTATGCTCTGGGCCATGTCTAATCTTGTGCATATCTTGAAAATAGACCAATCTTGAAAATAAAATGTTCTAATCCTATGACAAGTATGCCGATGGGAGAGAAGCTTGTCTTGAACCTGGTTGGGTCACCGACTGTATCAGTGTTGCCTCATCGGTATTGCACAGCCATTCTGAAGACTGAAAGAACGGGGGGAATTTTGGAAAGCTGCAAAGTTCAGCAAGGCCCTGGCCAGTCTATTTGTTAAACCTGCTTTCCAATGACTGCTTGTGTACACCACTTCAGAGGGAAATAATGAGCATGAAATTCAATTATACAGGCACCCGCTTAACCACCTCAACCAGAATTGTGTCCCTAATCTTTCATTTAGAAGATAAAGTGAAAATCTAAAGCTACTCTCCTTATGATGGCATTTTATTCCCTTTGTGACTCAGCCAAGAGAATTCCCTACGACCTAAAGCTCTAAACTTCAAAGTCAGCGCTCCTCTGAGTTGCTGTCCTGCTTTTGAACCTTAATTTATGTTTTCTGTAGACTGAGAGAAGTAGGCCAAAGCTAACTCACCAATAGGGCCTCAGGAACACTGCCCCGGGGAAAGAGGAGCTGTTGCTTGGGGCTGGGAAAAGTTTGGCTGAGTCTCACAGAGAGAGCACATCTCCTGCTCTGCTTGTGCGACCATCGTGCTGGGAAGGAGAGTGATAAACTTGTGTCCTTCTGAGCTCTGGGAGGCCCTAGCCCAGGCCTTGATGTGCCCCAGGCTAACACTGAGGCCCGCGGCCCAGAGCATCCTGAAAAGGCGCTGCTCGGAGGACTCTGTTTGGCCTTCTCTCAAAGCCTTCTTGATCCACCTTTCCCACGTGCCATTCCACACACTTCAGCACCACCCACGGGGCTCACATTTCACTTCACCTGTCCCGCTGTGGGACCATGTCTCATTCACCTTCATGAGTGAGTCAGCACCCAGCACAATGGCTGGCCTCTGGGGAATGCCGTTAAGTGTTTGCTGAATGAATACCTGCACAGCAAAGCTTTTGGGACAGTGCCTGTGCCTTAGGATTAGGGTTATGAAGCTTCAGAACACAATATCTAGGGAAACGGTTCTCCCCAAGCCCCTTCACCCTGCTTTTCCTGCTACTTCCCACTCTATTGAGAACCGGAGAAGCTTCCCTTACACAAACCCAAACCTGGAGCCTTCCATAGACCTAAAACAATTCTGCACTGCCCTTCCCCTGGTATTATTCAGCAGTTTTTTTTAATGAAAAGAAGACATCAAAAATAGGAGTATTACTGTTTTTCACTTGCACAGTCTTCTTTCAAATGTGAGGGTTTATAAAGGGTGATGAGTAGATTTTATAGTGTTTCTACTGAATAGCAGATAAAGATGGGCTGAAATTGTTGAAGGAAGTTCAGCTTCTAGGTCAGACATCACGAAGAACTTCCTGATAGCCAGAGTTTTGATATACTAGAATAAGACCATCAAAGAGCCCTCTCCAAAGAAGCTTATGAGTTTATATGAAAAAGAACGTTTAATCCAAATGTGGTCTTTCCAGAGCCAGAAGGATGGATTACTCTCCTTGCTCACCCCACATGTCCGTCTGTCAAAATCCTTCCTATCCTACAAAGCCCATCTCAGATGCCTGTAAAATGTTTTTCTCCCCTACCCCTCCCTGCCCTTTGTGTGTACACAAAGATACACACAGTACCTATGTGGTACTTAGGATTCATCAGCACTTATTTATTGACACCTACCATGTCTGGATACTGTTCTAATTTTGTGTGGGACACCGAAATGGTCTTGAAAGGCCCCTGCTGTCATGGAGCCCACATTGCTGGGATGCTGGGGGTATCCAGATGATAAACAAGGAAACAAATACACAAAATACTTTTAACTAGTTTTCAGTGTTATGGAAAAATAAAACAGATCAAGTAATTGAGAGCGGTTGAGAGTCTCCTAAAGGGGATTTTCTATAGGAAGATGGGCGAGACCTCTATGAGGACATGACCGTGACCTAAGGGCTGAGAAAACCAGCATTTTTAGAGGTGGGCAAGGAGATTCCAGGAGGAGGGAAGAGCAGGTGAACTTGGCATGTTTGAGAGACAGACACAAGCAATGTGAGTGGTGCTGGTTGAGCTAAAGTGAAAGAGGAGAGGAGGCTACTGCCAGCTGTCTCCCCCAGGGTAGTGTTTGGTCCTCTCTTTCTGACTATTGTGTAAAGCTCTTAAAGGACCATGATCTCCCACACAAGGTCTTGCTATGGACTAAATGTTTGTGCTCCAAAAATCATATTGAAGCCCTAACTCCCAATATGATGGAATTTGGAGATGGACTTAGGACATAATTAAGGTTAAATGAGGTCATGAGTGTGGGGCCCTGTTCTGATGGCATTAGTGCCCTTATAAGAAGAGAGACCAGAGAGCTCACTCACTCTCTCTCTCTCTCAAGCTCTCTCTCTCTTCCTCCCCAACACACACGAGTTCATGTGAACACACAGTGAGATGGCAGCTGCCTATAAGCCAAGAGAAGAAGCCTCAGAATGAAATCCACCTTGCTGGCACCTGGATCTTGGACTTCCCAGCCTCCACAAGTGTGAGAAATAAATTTCTGTTGTTTATGCCACCCAACTATGGTTATGTGTGATGGCAGCCCCAGCTAATACAGGCCTACTAGTATGCCTGGAAGTCAATGGAAGGTCTGTAAATATCCCTTCAATCGATGAATAATGGAGTCAGAGGATCGTAGCCCACAGCTCTTGGTCCTCCATGACTCGCGCTCCACCCTGTGTAAGACGGACCTACAGTCCCCCACTCAAAGCTTAACCAGATATTTCCAGGAGATCCTGAAGGAGTCTCACAGCAATCCAAAAAATGTCATCACCTATTCTTCCATTCCGGGCTCCCTCCATTCCCAAGTTGCTTTCAAAGCTGTGCCATACCACTGTCCCTATAGCTAAGACACTGAGGTTCATGCTGAGGGTGGTAGTCACCCTCTGTTCCCAAAGCTCCAAGCCACCAAGTGCCAGTGTGAGACTGTGCTCCCTGAAGCCCTCACTGAGGCAGGGGCAGAATTGGGGGAACACACGGGTTCTGTTCCGTGCCTGTCTCACCTGGGGCCCTAAGAGACTCTATCTGTGCCTTCGTGCTCACTGAGTCTTCTAGGGAAACAGGCCCTTTGGCTTCTGCCTGCAGCCTTGTCTCCAGTGAGTTCAGGCCGCAGACCACATTTGCCATATCCACTGGCCCATCAGACGTATCTCAGGTAAGCAGATGCCTGTGGGTAGCCAGTTACCCCGTGCCAGCTTGTCATTCATGCCCTCTGTGACCAAGTTCCAAGGTCAAGCTACATGTTGAATCAAAGACCTAACATCCCTGGACTCTTGGACTCTGATCATGTCTGGCCATGAACTACAGTGAGGCCTTCTGGAATATGGAAAAGAGTCTGCTGAAAGTGAAGAGCAAACCGACCTTTTCAGCGGAAGGAGTGTGTATCTGTGTGTCTGTGGGTCTGTGTGTATCTGTGTGTCTGTGTGTGTGATGTAGCTCTCTGGGGTTAGAATCAAGATATATACCCTCGTTGTGCTGTTGCCAGTAGACATTTGACTAGCACCCCTATGCATGACATGTGTTTGTTCAAATGTCACACAATTCATGGTCCGTGTGGGAGCACTGCGGTGCTGTGACACTGAGCAGCTGAGGACTCCCGAGCTTGGCAGCCTCCTGGACGTGCTGCACCGTGGCAGGCAGCCAGAGCCTTGCATAGCAGAGTGCGTGAACCCGTGTATGCACAGGTACGTGCTACACACACACACAAACATGCACACACATGCATATGCACACGCGCACACACAAGAGCAGGTGAGAGACACTGTGTCCTCACAGTAGACGCATCTTTTCTTTTATGTAATTTATACCCCCAGACTGTGCTATGCACAATCTTGTCCTGGGGACTTGATTTCTTTCATGTGGTTCTTTGTGCTAACAAGATTAAATCAGTTCCAATAGGTACCGGTTTAATGGAGATGATAAACTTTTATTGAACTTGAGCACATTAAAATGAAATGTAAGCAATAGGTGATTTTGGCATCCTCCTGGGGTCTCTTCCAATCTGAATAAAGCCAGCATGCCTTCTCTGGAAAATAACAGCTCCTAGCCCAGCTCACTTTATGTGCTTAATTAAAATCTATTTTTGTGGTATAAAAAGGAGCTAAACAATGTAATGTTCCTTCTCTTCCATAGAAGTCCAAAGAAACGATGTTTTCAACTATGAAAACAGAGATGGACGAGTCCTTTCTTAAAAACAGATCTTTACATTTCACACAAAGAGCAGGTAATGTGCTGTTTTACAGCGGCCTGTCTGCTAATCTGTGATCTGTTTTGTCTGTGAATGGGATTATCATGGTGGTTTATTGAAAAAGAGCCAAAAACGATGTTAAGTAAACTGTTTACACAAAGCCACCAGGCTGAAAAATCCAAACTCAGACTCATTTCAGGTTTTAACCAAAATAAACTTTATTATAGTTTCAACTGGACAGTTAAACCTTTCAGGGTCTGCTCAACTTGCTGAATGTGTAGAACACGAGACCACGGCTCTCCACAGAAATTATGAAACTGTAAATATCGTGGTTAACCTCTGAAGGCTGCCTTTCTCTGCAGTGCTCTGCTGGGCCTTTGCTCGGGCCAGGATTTCAGCCAGGCTCCTCGGCCAGACTCCTGTCGCTGTCTTTGCCAGTCTCGTAAGTCAAGACAGGGAGGTTTGGCTCTCCAGCATGACAGGAGGTGGACGTGGAGCTGTCACTAACCCTTAGCTGACTTAGCTTGACTCCCCAGAAAAGACATCTTTATGTCTCGGGGGGCTGGCAGGGATACACCTGGCTTCTTTCGACCCCCGTGGTGGCCCCCTAGTTCAAAAGGGTTGAAATGATTTTTTTATTAATGTCCACTCTTGACCTTTGTGCATCTTAAATTCTAATCCAGGGCCAAAACATTTCACAAGACGTGCTTTGATCTGTTTGAAAATAGACAAAAGACCAGAAGAATAGAAACATCCACCAAGGAAACTCAACACGGACACACTGTTTTGTCTCCTTGGGGTTCTGTAGCAGTAAGCCAAACAGAGAGTTCCCGTCTGTGTCACTGTATCCACGGAAGCAACTTCAGAGATCGTTTCTCCAGGTCTTTTACTTTATGGATCGGGAGACTGGGGCTCATGGGCATGTTTTTGGACCGTTATTTGTTTTTCCTGAGCCTGTCTAATTTTTCCAGAATTGTCTTCTGGAGCCCCTTGGAATACAAAAAGGCTATGTCATTTTGCCTTCACATCAATCATCTCTGCCTCATTCACCCATTCATTCAGTCAGTCAAAGGATTCAGTGTGTGCCAGGCACTGTGTTAGACAAGGGTGACACAAAATAAGACAGGGCCCCTGACCTCAAGGGCTCACAGGCCAGCTGAGTGACAGATGGACAAACAGGTAATTATAATACGGAATGATACACGGTTAAATAACGGAACTAAGGACTGCAGGGAGACGGGTGCTTCTTGGTCTCTGTCTCAGCTCTTCCTCTTCTCCTGACCTCCTCTTCTCCTTCCTCTAGGTGCTGAAGACCCTTCGAATTCAGTCTTGGTCTTCTTTTCTCCTAAATCTGGACTCTTCCCCTAGTTGATTTTATCCATTCCCTGTGCTTTGCACAATTATATGTTGATGGCTATTTTTCTGTCGCCAGCACTGCCCTCTCCCCAGAGCTCCACCTTCTTATAGCCCTCTGCCTGTTTGACCATCTCCACCTGGGTGATTCAAGAGGCATCTCAAACTTATGCACAAGTAGTAACTCTTGACCTCTGCCTTCCCACAACGCCCCCTCCCCACCATGGCTTTCCCTGCCTGTCCAGTTGTTATAGGGAAAAGCCCAGGAGGCAGCCTTGACTCTTCCTTTTCCTCCCTTCTCCCCAGCCAAGTCCTGTTGATTCCACCTCCAGGGGCATCTGGATCTGTCCTCTGTCTCCATGTTCTCTGCAAAACTCTAGCCCCAGTACCCACCGCATCTTGCCTGCATTCCTACAATAGCCTACCTGTTCTCCCACTTCCAATCTACTTTCCACGCTGCAGTCTGTATGATCTTTTTAAATCTCAACTGGTGTAAAGTCATTCCTCTCCTGAAAATCTTTCAAAGGGATGGGACTTCCGTTTCCATAGGGATAGAACAACAAGACCTAGATTTATCCTCCCGTATGAAATAACTAACAAATGATACAAAATATAAAAAACAATGATTTTCAAAATATTAGATGTCAGGCAACAAAGGAGAGTGATAGCTGAGAGACAAGAAGCAGAGCAAAGCCCTTTGAGTGCCCCAGCCTCCTGCCTGAAGAGGATTTCCAGACCACGGTGCTGGTCAGGCAAGCAAAACCTTGGTGGTCTTGCTGAGTTGAGGAGACAGTACCAGGAGGCCAAGACACCAAGGAAGCCCAAGTTCAGGGGAGAGTACTGGAGATAGGAGAGTTTCACAGACAGAGATCTGCAGAGGGCCCTCCTTGAGTCTTGAGCTAAGTGCCACTCACTGCAGACCTGTGAGAAAACCAACGGAGGTAGGGGGAAACACGCTTGAAAGGGTTAGAGAGAACAGCTCCTTAGAGGTCACATAAGACTGGGAATAATTTCTCTTGCCACCAGCCAGAGTGAAAAAAGCCTGAAGATGGGTCGCATATCACTGACTGTAGCTTTCTCCTTAAAAACAGACAAACAAAACCCCCTAGAAAAAACGAGTTAAACTGAAAATAATAGAATAAAGAAATAATAAAGATAAGAGCAAACATCAATGAAATATAAGACGGGAAACACAATAGAGAACATGAATGAGATCAAAAGATGGTTATTTGTGAAGGCCAATAAATTTGATAAACCTCTAGCCAAGCTCATGGAGGATGGAGGGAGAGAAGTGTACATGTTAACAACATCAGGAATGAGAGGTGGAACATCACTACAGATTTTACAGATACTAAAAGGATTATTTCTTTTGAACAACTCTGTGTCAATAAAATTGACAACTTAGAAGAAATGGACAAATTCCTTAAAGACGTAAGACCAACACTTGCTCAGAAAGAAATTATAACCTGAACAGGTAGTCCTATATTTATTTTTTAAAATTGAGTTTGTACTTTAAAACCTTCTAACAATGGAAACTTCCAGGTATAGATGGCTTCACTAGTGAATTCTACTAAACATTAGGAAGAAATAGTCCATTTGAACAACTCCTAAAGAAAATTGAGGGCCGGCCCCGTGGCTTAGCGGTTAAGTGTGCGCGCTCCGCTACTGGGGGCCCGGGTTCGGATCCCAGGCACGCACCGACGCACCGCTTCTCCAGCCATGCTGAGACCGCGTCCCACATACAGCAACTAGACGGATGTACAACTATGACATACAACTATCTACTGGGGCTTTGGGGAAAAAAAGGAGGAGGATTGGCAATAGAGGTTAGCTCAGAGCCGGTCTTCCTCAGCAAAAAGAGGAGGATTAGCATGGATGTTAGCTCAGGGCTGATCTTCCTCACAAAAAAAAAAAAAACCAAACAAATAAAGAAAATTGAAGAGAGAGACTGCTTCCCAAAGCATTCTATAAGGCCAGCATTACTCTGATACCAAATTTAGAAAAAGACATTACAAGAAAAGAAAACTACGTAGGTGCAAATTTTCTAAATAAAATCTTAGCCAATTTAATCCAACAATATGTAAAAAGGATAACAAATCATGATCAAGTAGGGATTATTCAAGGAATGTAATTTTGGCTTAACATTCAAAACAATCAATTAACAGTCTGAAAAAAAAACACCAGATGATCAAAAGATTGAGAACAAACGTGTGACAAAAGACAGCACCCATTCCTGATAAAAACTTTCAGTAAAATAAGAATAAAAGGGAACTTCCTTAACCTGATGAAAGGTATCTATGAAAAACCTACGAGCCACGCACACACAAAAAGGTACAACTGTAGAGACCCAAGTAATGAATCTTATTTACATAAAATGCTAGAAAATGCAAACTAATTTATAGTAACAGAAAGGAAATCAGTGGTTGCCTGAGGTTGCAATCAAGTCAGGTTCTGAGTGGGGATTACAAAGGACCATAAACAAAACTTGGGGGAACGATGGATGTGTTCATTAACTTGAGCATGATGATAACTTCATGGGTGTATACATATGTCAAAACTTATCAAATCATGCATTTCCCCTATGTTCTGCATATTGCATGTTAATTATACCTCAATAAAGCCATTTAAAAAATGCTTCAAAGGTTTTAGGTTTTAGATTGCTTTTAGAATAAAATCCAAAGTGGCTTCACGGTTCAACATGATCTGGTACCAACCTACCTTTTCAACCTAATCTTTTACTACTCCCATAAAAGTACCCCTTAAATATACCAAGTTATTTTCTGCCCAGGACCTTTGCACTTACTTCTCCCTGTTTGGAGTGTTCATTCTTTAGCACTTTACATATTTGTCATTTTCTAAGTCACAGTTCAAATATCACCTCCTTATAGAGGCCTTTCCTGACTCTTTGTATCTTGAACAGGCTCCTCCCAGATACTATCGCCTGCTATTACCTTATTCATCACTTCTACAGACCTAATTTTCTTAGTCTTTTGTTTACTGGTTTATTTTCTATCTCCCCTTGAGGGCAAGAATGTGTTCTGTCTTGTTCCTGCTCCTGGACCTAGCATAGTGCCTTGCATGAAGTACATTCTCAATAAATACTCATAAATAAATAATTATGAATAAAGGAATGAGAACAATGAACTATGAGGAAATTAAAAGAGATTTCATGGAAAAGTGGCACGTAAGCTTAGCTGGGGAGAATTGATTCTTACTAATTATGTGATTGCAAACAAGTTTATCTAAACCATCTATTTTCCTATAAATAAAATATGGCTACAAATAAAGTATTTTAAGGACTACTCAGAGACATGAATGATATATATAAAGACATTTATCATAGTGCCTGGAGCATAGTAGCAGCTCAACAAATGCGTTCCCTTTCCCTTCCCTGATTCCAGCCACGGGGAAGGGAACTGCATGGGGAAAAAGCACGTTTCCATGAAAGGGCATGGCATATTTGGAGGATCAAGACAAAATGGAAAATTTTAGGAGCATAGTGGGAAGAAATGGAAGTCAAAATTGGAAATGCACTTTGGCACCATGTTGTACAGGAACTTAGTGATATGCTCATTCTGCACTTCCATCTGTGAATAACAGAAAGCTGTAAAGGAGCTAGGGGTTGGGTGGGGTGGAGGAGAATTAGGATGGGGAGATCTACAGTTGACAAGAGTAACTCTAGTAACTGCATGAATAGAGAAGGGAGTGAAGGCTGGAGAAGATCAGAAGCAGAGAGAAGGGTTAGAATTTTTTAAATCATCTAGATTCCAGAGATGATGAAAAAGAGAGCTATAAATTCTTACTGGGACCCGAGACCCTCACCTCCAGATATGTGTCCTGTCTTAGCCATCACCACCTACCTCTCTTCAGAAACCTCCAAATAATTCACAGCAGTTGAGACTGCAAATTAGAACAGGGGGAGCTCTTTACCATTGTTTGAAGACAAAATCAAAATAGCAGATCAGGAAAACATTTGAATGGTCATGAACTTTTGATATAATTTTTCATACCCGGAGGTTACTGATGAGAACCATGGAGAACTTCAATTCTCTAATTAAGGAGAAAGAGAAAGGGGTGAAATGTTTAAAATCCCCAAGGCTACCAAGACACAAAACAAGAGAATTGGCAGCAGATACCCAAGTAGTCAAGCCTAGTAAAGAACAGTGGATAAACTGGTTAACAAGGGACTTAGCATTGGAACATAGAAACCATGGGGTTGAAGGTTATGACTCAGGCTTTCCTAGTAACTCTGTTAAACAGGCACGTTCCTTAACAACAGATTCAACAAGGAGCTGCCTGGTAAACCTGGAGGGGTTTCACTCTTCAGGGTAGAGAAAACAAATGAAAGAGAAGCCTTCATGACAAATAAACAAAAACAACACTTTGTGGAATTTACTCCCAATGGAACTACAGTGGAGACTAATGTTTTGTTAAGTTTGAATTTGCAAGACTTGCCCATCAAAGGCTGTTTACATCCTTCGAGGTGGTATTGGCATTTCTGACTAACTACCACTGGGAGACCTGTGAATCTACTTATGCAAGAGAATCACAGGTGAAGCTTGATAAAAATGCTGATGGCCTGGAGACTCTAATTTAGTAGGTCTGGAATAGATCCTGACATCTGAATTTTAAATAAGTTCCTCAGGTTATATTGATGCTCTGCCAGGTTTGAGAATCACTCATCTAGATCATGGCCTTGTCCAAACAGAGAGATTTTGCACAGGCATAGAAAACTAAATGTTATAAAGTATAGCCTGATTCTTCTTTACAATACATTTGTAAGAAGAAACATAGCACCTATGTACTTTGCATATATAATTTTAAATATTTACAGTGACACAATTCAAAGGAAGATCATTAAAAACAAAGGTATATTAAAATCAGTTAAGAATTTTCTTCTCACTTTTCTTTGACTCTTAAAAATAGGTTATGTGATGTTAGAATGGAAGTTTTCATTGTGAGACTGGAGGGATAAATAGTTCAAATGAAAGTTGGAGGGAGAGCATTTCCAAAGCTCTGTTCAGTAAAGAAAAGATTTCCTGGGAAAGAGATGTCACTGGGTTGAATTCTATTGCCCACCAGTGGAGCAGGGGTAGTTGGTGCCTCCTTCTAAACCCAAGCCTGGTGGGAGGGACTGAAATGAGACCACTCAGAGCATTCAAGATATGTTTCCTGTAGTTGGGAAGAACAACACGGAAAGGTAAAGAAGCCTGCGTGTCTGGGAAGTGACTGTGCTCCTCTCCGATGGAAGGGGATCAGATGTAGGTGCTAAGTAGGAATGTTGTCTTAGAGCTATTTTAAATCCTGTCCAAGAGGACTGCTTGAAAGAGCAATGGAATCCAACAGAGAAAGCTTTGTGCAGAGTGGACACCCAGAAATCTAGGGGCTAAGAGTGGAGTGGTAGCCAAAAGAGAGACCCAGGATTTGAAGTCAGAGGGCCCAGCAGCAGCAAAGACTCTGGAGAGCTGACAAAAGCACCCTTTGGAGGAAGAGCCTGCTTTCATCCTTGTCAGGGACAAAGGGAGCAAAGTCATCTTAGAACAGTATCAGTCAAGTAAGAAATTTGAGTCTTCATTTTGTCTTCCTCTCTTCCTGTGCTCCAGCCCTGCAAGGTACATAAGCTAAAGTTAGTAAGATGATAGTTGAGATGAACCATAAATACAGAAAAAGCTGACTACACTTCCCTAGGCAGCAGGTAGCTCGTCCTAGCAGGGAAAGCAAAGATGATAGAATACTAAGCCAAGTTTGGAGTTTTGGTTACTGCATGGAGTTGGTCATTTTAATAACTGAACTCAGACTGGCACGTGAGTTGAAGTTCTCAACCTCCAGTCTTGTCATTGTCGTCCAAGGCAAGAGCAATTTTAAAGGGACTGTGGGAAATAAAGATACACTTTGATTTCATCTCACAGGTCGAGCATGTTCAATGTACAGTTACAAGTGTTTATTCTAACCCTCATCTTCTCTAAACCCTTTCTCCCTACTCCCTTTAAGAAAAACAAAAACAAAGCTGTTTCTAATTTACCATCCACCTCATCTCACATTTAGAAATCCCTTAGCTTGTAGGTATGATCCTGATTCCAGAGCTTCTGTAAGCAAATCAGAAACAAAAATAGAATAATGCAAAAGGACAAGAGGAAGCAATTAAAAGACTAGAGAGCTGCCAGGGACATGACACTTTCCAAAAAGAGAACATGTGTTTTAAGTGTACCTGGGATTTGTTTTATTGGTTATGGTAAGACACAGACACATTGGTTATGGAAATGACCTTCATGAAGGAAGAAGTTTTTATACTCACAGGTCCCTGGAAACAGGGGGCATGTGGGGCCACATGGGGAAGCACCAGGGTCAGTCAGGAGACAGAGGTTGTGAGGGGGAAAACTTGGGTAAGAGCCTTCATTGTGGTTTCTGTGGGAAGGAACACATGAGGCAGATTGAGCAGGCTTAGGATTGGTTAGTTTGAATCATTTCAGCAGGATCTGGGGCACCACCTGGTACCTGGCCCTGGGGTGATTATGGCAGGAGAATAGTGGCCCTGAGTGAGACCCTGATGGGGGGGTGGTTGGGGGTTTGCATTTGAAAGGTACACTTGAGGGCGAGTTGATTACTGTCTCCAGGAGTTGGCTAGCCCTGGGAGAGGCAGTCCCTCCAGTGCCAGCAAAGCCCCAAGATGTCAAAGCATCAGAAAAGAGAAAATAAGAAGGCATACAACTTAAAACAGTGTGTAACAAGGTCGAATGCCACAAAGAGTCAAGGAAGTTGAATCCTACAAAATAGGTATTGGCTTTTCCAGCTGAGTGGCCATTGTGAACACTTTTAGGAAGCAATTCACACAGGGTGGTCAGGGCAAAAGGGATAAAAAAGTTGTCAGTTAAGAAACAGTATCAGATAGTGTAGAGTACTCCGCGTACATACGACACTAAAGGGAAAGAGAAAAGCAGCGTGACTACAGTAAGATAGTAGGATAAGAGAAAAGTTATTTTGTTTTGTTAGATTTGTTATCGTTTTAGTGGACAAGAGACATAAATATGCTTGTAGGCAGAAGAGAAGAAAGCAGGATAGAAAGAGAGAGCTGTAAGAGGTTGGCCTGAATTCCTGAGGCACTTCGACAGCTTTGATTTCTAACAGTGTGCAAGTGGACGTCATGGCTCGCAGTGACAGGGTGCACTCATCCAACCTCACGTTGCAGTCAATTGTGAGAGTGGAGATTGGAATCAGCTGGCCCGTACACAGGGCGATGACACTATACAGAGCACGGCAGGCTTCCCTGAGGGCTTTTATCAACAGCTTGTCCTTCTTGTCAGTGTCTGGTTTCCTACAATCTTGGGTACAAGAGATTCAATAGATTAGACAAGAGAGCTAGATTGTCCTCTGATGTGGGAAGAGTAAGGGTACATCAGTGTCTTTATCCATTTTTTCCATGTTGAAAGTATATTTATGGAGGTCAAGCTCCAATAACGACATCCAGCATAAAAATCAATCAATATTTGCTTAGAGCCATGATGATGTGTTGGCAAAACCATACTGGTTTAATTAAGGAAGCCCTCTTCCAGAACGCCTACCCCAACAGATCGATTTCTTGGATGACAGGGCCTAATATTTGTCCTCATAGCCCACTTATGATGGATAACTATGCCCTCCCTCCCCACCAGAGTATTTCTACTCCATTACACCCCATTGCAAAAATGTAAAATCACCTCTCAATAGATACATTAATTCATCAATTATAGATAAGAACAAATCTTACCCGTTTGTTTAATCAACCATCCTATAAAGATTCGTTGTCTCCCATTTCATCAAATCACACCAAGTCTGAGGAGGAAGACAATAAGAAATTTCTTTTTGAATATGTTTTTAAAATTTACCAAGCTTTCACCAATGCTATTTCATTTAAATCTTTCTGAGCATGGTCATTAATGCCATGATCTCCATTTCATAGGGAGAAACTTGTGATTCAAAGAGTTATGTGATTTCCAAGAAGGCACAGGACTAGAACACAGGAGATGCTGAGGCTAAACTTGGGATTCAGGTGCTAATTGATGGAACTGGACTA
Source organism: Ceratotherium simum simum (assembly GCF_057802395.1). Lineage (NCBI taxonomy): Eukaryota > Metazoa > Chordata > Mammalia > Perissodactyla > Rhinocerotidae > Ceratotherium > Ceratotherium simum. The sequence goes on from NC_141915.1 coordinate 6,670,678, forward strand.
GGAGATCACACCAGAGACCCTTCCTCAGGGGTTTCCTGAGAGAAGAATAAATGTGGGGAGCAATGGCGAATGGGCTTGTGAGCTTGATTTCTAATGCTGCGTTCTCTGCTACGCCAGGCTGGCACGTGATTCTGAAGCTAGCTTACATGGAGTGGAAGAGGAGAATAAGAGCCAGAGAGAGTCCAGACAGCCAGGCAAGGGTGTATCTTTGCTCAATTTGCCACTAATACCTAGTGCTAGCTTGGCCTAGTTTCCAGTTAGCCCCAGCCTGTTTGACGTGTGGGTGATGAGGATGCAGCGAGAGAGGCTTTCATACTCTGAGCTTACCGCTTCAGCTGCCCAGGAGGAGGAAGTAACGGGGACACACACACATACACACACACACACAGACAAGCATACACATGTGAATACACTCTCACCCACAAACCGAGCCTTTTAACACATGGCCCACCAGTCAAAATGGCCCTTAATATCTGCAATCTGACACAGCCAGGTTAAGATTGCCTTCTCTTGGAAGGAACTAGAAAGAGTATGGAAGGAATGTCTCCCTCCTTCAGTATATTAAAACTAGGACAATAAGCCAGGTCCTCTGACTCAGATACTGGACTTTTTTTACAAGGAAGACAAAAAGAAGTGTAATGTAGGGTCTCTGCCATCAAGAAATTAACAGTCAAGGGAGGAAACAAATCCAATAAAAAGGGAGCCTAACAGAAGGGGTCCAAGTCAATAACACAAACAAGTGGTTTAGGAAAAGAAGAGCTCACTATGGCCTTGAGTAGTCAAAAGGGCCCTCTGGAAGAGGTGGGGTTTACATTAGTGTCTGTCTCAAACCAACGGACACAGTTTCCATTCACCCAATAAGGACCTCATCTTCGAGAAGGATGGAAGCGGCCACCGTGGCTGGCTTCCCGCTCCACATCGTGCCTCGCTGGAGCTCTGGGAGATAGCACTCCCTTCTTAGGGAGCTGGAGTATTAACAGCAAGAAAATCTTAAGTTGGAAGGAACTTTCCTCCTGGAGAAAACTAACCATGACAAAGTTTGGCACAGAGAGCTGGGCTGAAGCTCTAGCTCTCCAGAGCCTAATCATCTGCAGGCGTTTTAGGAACCAGTCCCGTGCATTGGATGGTTCTCAGGAAACAAGTGGGGAGAGAATCTCTCTCCTCCCCAGGGCCCCTTTGCCCTGTTCAAATTTGCCCTGACTAATCGTCTTAGTAGGTGTTGGGTCAGAGTCAGCAGGGGTCTGACTAAGGTCACTTACTTGCTTTGTTTACACTGCTAATTTTATCACTGCTTGGAAGGCTAACAGTATTATTTATACTTTAACTATGATAAATGTCCAGTTAAAGCAGGGTTGGGGCAGGGTAAAGACCAATACAACAAATCCAAAGCATTTTTATACAGGAAATATTAATATTTTTGAGCTCCCCAATCTTTCCAGAATCTTGAACTTGATGAGGATAAGCAGTCCTTCTAACCCAGTGCTTCTCCTATTCTAGTCTCAGGAGAACTGGCATCAGAATCCCGTGGCGTGCTGGAGGGTGGGGTCCAAGAACCTGCATGTTAATAGCCACGTGTGGCTATTCCTGGGCTTATTGAATTGTGAGAACTTCCGATGAACCAACTCCATGGACCATGCAGGGAGCTGCTGGAGAAATGAAGGTTCGAGGCCATGACTCGAAACCCAGTTCTTACTACACTTCAGAGCCATATGTTCCTGCTTAAGACTTCAACAGAGGCTTGGACTTTCAATAATCTGTGCTTGTCAGGGTTTAATGTGCACGTAAGTCACCTGGGATCTTGTGAAAATACAGATTCTGTTTGAAAAGGTCTGGGGTGGAGCCCAAGATTCTGCATTTTAACAAACTCCCAGGTGATACCAATGCTACTGGTCCATGGACCACACTTTGAGTAGCAAGTCAAAACAGGACACTGGAGGATCAGAGTACGATTCAATACATTATCACGTGTTGGCTTAATGAGCCCCCTCAGTGGGACACTCAAGGTTTGCCTTTCCACAGCTCTCCTGCTCATGGTCTACAATCTCCAAAAAGCAGACTTCCTAATGCTTTCTGAGCAAGCCACATGATTTCCCTTCTGCAAGTGAGTGGTCACATTATTCTCCCCTTCTAGACTAGTTTCCTCCTAGTCTCAAATTCTTAGATCTCAAGGATCTATCTCAAATTCTTGCCATGTGGTGACCCAGCTCCCACCCTGGGTGAGGTTTTTGTTTTTTTCTTTCTTTCTTTTTTTTCCTTTATAACCAGAAGTTTGTACCTTTTGACCACCTTCCTCCAATTCTCTCACTCTCCACCATCCCCTGCCTCTGGTAACCACAAATCTGACCTCTTTTTCTATGGGTTTTTTTTTTTTTCTTTTTCTTTTTTAAATTCCACATATAAATGAGATCATAGAGTATTTATCTTTCTCTCACTTATCATAATGCCCTCATCGTCCATCGTCCGTCCTACTGTTGCAAGTGGGAGGATTTCCTTGTTTTTTATGCCTGAATAACATTCCATTGCATATACATACCAAAACTTCTTTATCCATTCATCCATCCATAGACACATAGGTTTTTTCCATGGCTTGGCTATAGTATCTCTTGTCTTTGTGATGACAGCCATTCTAACAAGTGTGAGGTGATAGCTCATTGTGGTTTTGACTTGGTTTCCCTGATGATTAGTGATGTTGAGCTGGGTGAGGTTTTATAACTGCCGCCCTACCATGTCCCTGATAACACGGGAGGAGACTGTAAAGTGGCAGAGCCAGAGTCCTATCTCCAGCCTATTTATGGGGTAGCTATGATTTAAAAACAGTTTCAGGGTAAATAAGATGAGCCATCGCCTAAGTGAATCGTGCAGACCATGGATGCTAAAGGTGTTCTGGGGTGGCAAGAATGGTAACTGGGGGCTAGTGAAAGAGAGACGGGGAACGAGCAGATGGAGGTGCCTGAGGTTTGACATCAGGCACTGGTGCCTGCGTCCTGGGCCAAATGGGAAATGGACTGCTGCTTTATTAGTGGCTGGGCAAATACCCAAACTCCAACCCACCTCACATTCTACCTGCCACAAATATACACCAAGGCAGAACTGTGCCAGGGAAAGTGGCTCCTGAATCTGCCCTGGTCAGGCGCCCAGGGTAAGCCCACGTTATGTAATCCTGCTTTTGGGGAGAGAAGAGACACTCTCAGGGACTTTCTTCCTCTGTCTACAACCCTTACAGAAGAAAGAGGTGGAAACTAGTCAGAGCTCCGACATCGGGGACCATGGGTTGCTGGTAGGGAGTTTTGCTGAGATTTAAAAGCCTCAGCCTGTGGCCTTTCTCCCTCTTGATTTGTGACCTGGTATTGCAATACAGGGTCCGCTGACTCCTCTGGCAAGGCTGCTCTCCTTCACCTTATGCCCTCACCTCTTCTTCCAGCCTGTCTGCCAGAATCTGCCATGGGAGTCTGACCATCTTAAATTCAGGAGGAGGACGCCACATTCCCTAGCAGAGAGTTCTGCTTTGGCATATGTTTGCGGCAGGTGGGAGTGTGGGATGGGGTTGGGGTTTTGGGGTATTTCCCAGCCTCCAGCTCCCATTAAGCAGCACTCCGATTCCCATTCCCCTAGGATATAGATGCCTGAGCCAGCCGTTAAAGCTCTGGCCCCTCCATTTGTTCCCCTCCCCATCTTGCTTCCATCAGCCATCAATGACCATTCTCTCCACCCCCAAAACACCTTTACCATCCATGGTCTTCACCACTCGCTCACCCTTGGTCGATATTATTTGACTTGGACATTGTGTTTAGATCAGTATTACACAACGAAGACTGTAAACCCCTCAGTAACAGAAACTCTGTCTTAAGAGTTTTCTGTGGCTGTAGCTCCCAGCCCAATTCCCTGAACATGGACCGTGCTCAATAAAGGTCTTTTGGTGGTAATGAAGAAAGCGACGTCGGAGGACCTGGAAAACAACATCGGGTGCTATACTCACCAATGTGAGGATCATATGAACTTAAAAAAGGCAATGAAAAAAGAATCTCTCTCTGAAAGATAAGAGGCAGATGAATCAGGATGGGAATATAAGAAGACATACAATTGGTGGATATGTGTGTGAAATTCTTTTTAGTCTTCCTGAAGAAGCTGCCCACCCTCTGTGCCCACGCTCCCACAGATCAGCATGGTACCGTTCTGTCCTGAAGGGAGCTATATTTAAAATTCCATGATCCTTGCTGTACTAACTCACTTTGGAACCCCTGTTCCTGGACCAAATTCTGGGATAGTAGAGTGTTTCCAATTCCTGCTAGATGATAAAGAAGCAGTTATACAGGGGCTCTTAGGAAGGAGCGGCAGTCTGGCAATCACTTATGTCATGGGTTTTTTTAGAAACACAGATCCCTGGGAATTGACGTTCACCCTAGGCTTTCTCAGAGATATGTTATGTCTGATTGCACATCCTCCTTTCGCTGCCCCGAATGCCAGACTACTGGTGGAGATGGTTGTTTGCTCAGGCCTCTTGGGAGGTCCCTCATGCCTCCTTGGTGACCCAATCATTAGAATCCTCATGTATTTAATTTACATGAGTCACCATTTGGGCAAAAGAAGAGATCTCTCCAGAATATAGAAGCAAACCCACAAATAATACAAATTAAACATAGAAAACTTATTTGTTCATTAGTGGTCAGTGGAAAACTAAATATAAGCCAGAGATCTGTGTGAGAGTAGATGCTCCCTTTCAGTAAAAATAATATTGTGGCCAAGACTTTCATAGAAATCATTCCAAGTACAAAAGTAAATTCCACAGAAAAATTATAAATTCAGCATCAGACTGCCCATATATTTCATATTTTCCACAAATTGTGTCAACCCTACTCCAATCCTAAATCTACATCATTCTATTTATTCAAGTATTTTTTTCTGTCCCTCAGGAAACTGGTGCACCTTGTACCATTTTTGTGGGGGTTTTTGCTGATTTGGTTACTCATGTGAATGGGATAGTCTACCTGTTATATTTTCCAAATATAATTGCTATATTATAATGGTGTCGAGATTTTATATGTTTATTTTATAATTGACCATATTACTGTAGTTTCTTATCAAGTCTAGTATTTTTTTAAGTATGTCTATGATTCCTTACATTTTTGTAGTCAGGTATATTTATTATTATTATTTTAATTTCATTAGTTAAGAAACCGAGGTTCAGAGAGATTTTTTTTCCAATATATAATTAGAAATTGATAGCTTATTGAAGGGTTTTTACATTATGAGGGTTACCTGTCCCTTGAAAGTTTGAAAGAATTCACCTATAAAGGTGTCTAGAATTGACACATTTATTGTTGGTAATATCTTGACTCTTTAATTTCTCTCTTGATTAAATCTTTCAGATTTCCCACTTCAGTAAACTTTTATTATTTATATTTTTCTAAAGTTTTTAAATTTATTAGCTTTGGGATTTATAAGTATTTATTTTCATAGTGTTTGAGCTACTTGATATCTCTGTGATTATACATATTTTCTAATGCGTACAGTTATATTTTTGAGTGGTCTACATTAGACAAGCTAAACTATTTTACTATTTATTATTGTATTATTTATAAATCCTAATTCATTAATTTCTGTTTTTGTGTTATTTGTATACTTTTTATTTTCCCTGTTTCATTTTTCCTGGTGTATTTATTTTTTTCTTGTTTATTTTCCTTTTTCTAATTTCATGCATTAGTACATTTTGTTTTCATTTCATTTGTCTGAGAATTAAAACCTTTATGATTAGGTAGTCGTCTTTGACCAATGCTCTGTTAGCCATTTCCCACAAGCTTTCACTTGTAGCGTTCACATAGTCATTGCTTTCTAAATATGCTTTAATTGAAGGATTGATGCCTCCCTTTCTTCCAAGCGCTACTTAGGACAGTGCATTAAAATTTCCGGATGATTGGGATTATTTTATTATTATGTTTTGGTTATTTATATCTAGTTTTGTAGATTTATAATCAGACTGTATGGTCCATAAAACTTCTGTTTAATAGATAGCATGTCTATTAAAATCACTCTATTAATTGTATTATTTAAATTCTCTCCATATCCTTTTCCCCCTTGTTTTGATCTAATCACAACCACGATTTCTCATTTGATTTAATCATGACTAAAAGATATATGCTAATGCCTCAAAAGTTGCTGTGTTTCTGGAATTGTTTTTGCAATTTAAAACAGTTTTGGCATAAATATTTTAATGGTATTTGGGAGGTACACATATTCATGATTTTATATTTTCCTTGTGAACTATAAACTTCAATAAAAAAATATTTGTCTGATATAATATTTTTTGCCTTGAATATTACTTTTGTATTAATGTCATAATGTTTTTCCTTGGCTTGTATTTGCATAATTTATTTTCCCATCCCATTTATGTTTATAGTTTCATTTTAAACAAAATCTATTCCAATAAATTTAAAAGTCAAATAGTGCTAAGAGGCTTACAGCAAAAAGAAAAAAAAATGTTTTTAACTCAACCTTTCTCTTATTCCTTCAAGTCCCCAGAAGCAACTCTTTCAAAGGGTTCTAACCTTAACTGTTATTGTTATTTAATCTCAAATTTCTAAATAATAGAAATTCTCTTTTTATTTATCAATTTTAGACATTAACTATTGGCTCCCTATTATTTAGCTCACTTATACCCCCCTTCCCTTTCCTTCATTCTCCAAATATAATTATATTTTAATTTTTTGTTAAATCCATATCCAATGTTTTCATCATTATAACTACGTAAATATTGTTCACCATTAAACAGATCTTGTACAACTTTTTGTTTTTCCTGGAGTTAATAATTGCTTGTTTTTTATTTGCTTCTGCCAGTCATTCAGTATATCTGCCAGTCTACAAACACTGTAAACAAAATTCACAGCTTGAAGTTTTTTGAACCAACCAGGTGATGTGTTAAATGGTAAATCCATGGGAGTGCTGGCTTGTGGTTCCATGCTTGTGCTCAGAGCCGAGGTGATTTCCTTGCAGTCCCTGGGGATGGAGGCTGTCATAAGTTCACTTCTGTCACCCTCCCCCTAAGGATGTGACTCTATAACGGAAGGTTTCCTATTAGCTTTTCCACCTTAGGTGAGTCTTGGATTTGAATTCCATCCTGACACTCCTCCCTCCCTACCCCAGAGACACAGATTTACCCTACCTTCCTTTTTGCTGTTTAAATCATTTAACCTTTCTTGTTCTGCTTTCCATATTCATATAGTGCAGTTCTGTGTGTTATACATGTCTCTTAGCTTTATCCAGGTAGAATTCGTGGTTCTATTTGCTTTCTTATTCTTATTTTTTGAAGACTTTTCAAGAGGAAAAAGAAAACAGAGATGTCTTTAGGTTACTATCTTAAAATAGGAAATCCCAGTGTCCTCATTATAAAAAATTATAATATTTTAAAAAATTATTATAAAAAATCATAAATATTCATTTCATTTAAATAAGATAAAATTAACAAGACAAATGCACGCTGCAGAATATTACATACAGTATTATGTCATTCAAGGTGTTGGGAAAACTGGATAGCCATATGCAAAAAAATGAAAGTAGACCCTTACCTTACACCATACACAAAAATTAACTCCAAATGGATTAAAGACTTGAATGTAAGACCTGAAACTGTGAAACTTCTAGAAGAAAACATAGGCAGTACGCTCTTCAACATCGGTATTAGTAACATCTTTTCAAGCACCATGTCTGACCGGGCAAGAGAAACAATAGAAAAAATAAACAAATGGGACTACATCAAACTAAAAAGCTTCTGCACAGCAAAGGAAACCATCAACAAAACGAAAAGACAACCTAACAATTGGGAGAAGATATTTGCAAACCATACTTCTGATAAGGGCTTAATCTCCAAAATATATAAAGAACTCATGCATCTCAACAACAAAAAAACTACCAACCCAATTAAAAAATGGGCAAAAGACCTGAACAGACATTTCTCCAAAGAAGATATACAGATGGCCAACAGACACATGAAAAGATGTTCAAAATCACTAACTATCAGGGAAATGCAAATCAAAACTACAATGAGATATCACCTCACGCCCGTCAGAATGGCTATAATTAACAAGACAGGAAACAACATGTGTTGGAGAGGATGTGGAGAGAAGGGAACTCTCATACACTGCTGGTGGGAGTGCAAACTGGTGCAGCCACTATGGAAAACAGTATGGAGATTCCTTAAAAAATCAAGGATAGAACTACCATATGATCCAGCTATTCCACTGTTGGGTATTTATCCAAAGAACTTGAAAACACCAATTTGTAAAGGTACATGCACCCCTGTGTTCACTGCAGTGTTATTCACAATAGCCAAGACTTGGAAGCAACCTAAGTGCCCATCAAGGGACGAATGGATAAAGAAGCTGTGGTATATATACACAATGGAATACTACTCAGCCATAAGAAACCATGAAATCCAGGCATTTGTGACAACATGGATGGACATTGAGGGTATAATGCAAAGTGAAATAAGTCAGAGGGAGAAGGTCAAACACCGTATGATTTCCTTCATTAAGTAGTAGAAAATAACAACAATAAACAAACACATAGGGACAGAGATTGGATTGGTGGTTACCAGAGGGGAAGGGGGGAGGGAGGAGGGTGAAAGGGATAATTCGGTACACGTGTGTGGTGATGGGTTGTAATTAGTATTTTGGTGGTGAACATGATGTAATCTATGCAGAAATAGAAGTACAATGATGTACACCTGAAATTTTTACGATGTCATAAACCAATGTTACTGCAATAAACAAAAAATTAAAAAAAAAAATATGAAAACAAAACAAAACAAAAAAATAAAAAAAAAAAGCACACAAAACTACATATATATATATATACACACACATATGTTTATACATGTGTGGTATTTGTGTATACATGTATACACATATACCTATGTATATACGCACATATACACGTGTGTGTATATATACATGTTATATATGTATTGTGTGTGTATATATGTATATGTATATTTATATGTATATATATATGAAAGTATAGAATTGTGGACTGGATAGGCACCAACTTCCTGACAACGTTTGCCTCTGGGGAGGAAGGAAGGATAAGACTAGCTATTTTAGCAATTCAGGTACAACAAGGACCACAAATTAGTATCAGCAGGAATAAAGAAGAGGCAAATATCAGGACTATTGAGAGGACTAACTTATAGGGCTTGATAGTACTTCATACAAGAAATGAAGAACACAGCATTTCTAGCTTAGAGATTGAGAGATATAATCATGATGCCTTTTGCTGATACTAGAAATTTGGGAATGGGACCTGATTTTAGAGAAATGATCAAGAATTTAGATATGTTTAAATTTGAGTGACATCACTCAGTCAGTCCAGAAATCTTTACTGAGGACCAATGTATACTTAGGGTCTTGTACACATATGTGCCAGGCACATAGCAATGTTTCAAAAATTACTAAATGAATGGTCAAGGTACAAGGTACTATGCTGGTGGCTGGGCATACTGAAGGGAACTAGGCAGGCTTGGGGCTGTCCTCATGGAGATTTGGAGCCTAGAGGATAAAAATAGATGCTATAAGAATGCATACAGGTGTGCCAGGTATTTTTAAAGAAATGGATCTTCAAGGTTGCTATAGAGGCCAGGAGAGGTGACCTAGTTTGGGGAGGCTCAAGGAAGGCTTCGGTATAGAAGAAGCCTTTAAATAGAGGTCGAAGGAGACACAATTTGCCCCACCTTGGGCAGAGGCTCTGTGTGAAAGACTGAGGGCTTGAGCAGGTGAAGTAGGTGAGAGAAATGGCCACCAGACAGAGGGGACTTCTGTATGAAGATCCTGAGGCAAAAGACAGCAGGCAGGTTCCTGGGCCTGAGATGAGTAGGTAGGGCTGAAACAGAGAAGGGACAGAGGACAGAGACAGAAAGATCTTTCTCTTCAACCTTGACCAAGGCTTTTCCCTGTGCACGCCAGACTTGGGTTGAGTAGAGGGTCCTTGCCAAATGTAGCGGCACTTGAATGTCTGGGTGATGATTTATGGAAGAAAACTTAGCCCTTCTGAGGTCAGAGTCCCTGTGAATAACAAAGTGTTTTGTCCTGCTGGGCGAACACTACACTCAACGTGTTCTAAGGCTGTCAGTGCCTCATCAAAAAGATGGGAGAGGGAGAGAGCAAAGGAGGAGAAACAGCTGGATTCAGTTACACTTAAGATACATATAGTTTAGAAATAAATTATCTGTCAAAGTGTGTTTTGTTTCTTGCTTATTCCAACATGTTTGAAAATGGTTGAACTGTTTGGTTGAGGCCAAAATTCTCTAAGCATCAGGCTTTCTCTTTATTGCGTGTGTCTGTTAACACTTATGGCCCTTTCTGCTTGGCCTCATGTGATCTGAATCAAATAAAATAAGTGACCGACCTAACCTATGATTTGATGAAGCCCTAAATAAACTGTAGCAAAACTGTCATGCAGCCAGCAGCAAATGCTGGTGGCTCTACCTTCAGAGATAATGCAGGATCCTACAATTACACACTGCCTCCCTGCTACTAGCAGGGTCCAGCCCACCATTGACTCTCACTTGGATTATTATGATGTCTTCCTAAGTGATCTCTTGCTGCTGCCTTGACTCCTTCATGGTCTAAGTTCAGTACAGCAGCCAGAGATTTATTTAAAGAGTTAATCAGATCCTATCCCTTCTCTGCATATAACCCTCCTGTATTAGGGTTCTCCAGAGAAATAGAACCAATAGAATGTGTACATATGTAGACAGAGATTTGTTTTAACAGTTTGGTTCATGCAATTATGAAGGCTGGCAAGACCAAAATCTGCAGGGTGGGCCAGCATGCTAGAGATTCAAGAAGGGCCAGTGGTGCAATTCAAGTCCAAAAGCCATCTGTTGGCAGAATCCCCTCTTGCTTGAGAGAGGTGAGTCTTTTGTTCATGCCAGATCTTCAACTGACAGGATGAGGCCCACCCACATTATGGAGGGCAATCTGCTTTACTCAAAGTCCACCAATCTAAATGTAAACCTCATCCAAAAACACCCTCACAGAAACATCTGAATAATGTTTGACCACATATCAGTGCACCATGGCCCAGCCAAGTTGACAGAGATAATTAACCATCAAGTCTCCTAACAATGGCCTGTAGGTTCCTCATTGCTGGTTCTCAGCCCTACCTGCACATTGGAATCATCTAGAGGGCTTTAAAAACCACTGACCACTGGGTACTAACCCCAAAGAGTCTGATCTAGAGTATAGCCTGGACATTGGGATTATAAAGAGCTCTCCAGGTAGTTTTAATGTACAGCAAAGTTTGAGAACAATTGCCCTACATAACTGGCCACTCCTGCCACTACAACCTCCCACTCTCCTCCTCGCTGGATTCCCTGCAGCCACACTGGCCTAGTCTTTGAACACTCTAAACATCCACACACACATACCTACTGCATATACTTTACCAGGGATGCATGGCTCACCTCCTTCAGAGCTCTTCTCAAATGCCATCTTATCCTTGAGATCTTTCTTGACCACCCCATACAACATAGGAGCCCCACTCCCTGCCCTGGTTTGTTTTGTTCCGTTACACTATCACCACCTGAAACACTATTATGTTTACTTAGTTATCGTTCTTATGCCTGCCTCTCTTTCACTGGAATATCAGTTCCACAAGGGTAGAGATTATGTTTGTTCTACTCATTGCTGGATCCCCATGGCTTGGAACAATGCCTGGTACCTAGAAGGGGCTCGGCAAATATTTGTGGAATGAGTGACGGATGATGTGTGGAGTTTTTTTCCCTAACAATTTAACTGTCATATACCCCAGAACATCTCACTGTTGTGCATTTGAGCCCATTTCTGCTCTCCCCCAGCCTAGGGTTTCTCACACAGGGCCAGGTCCAAACATGAAGGTGATTTGAACAAGCCAACAAGCCAGGCAATAAGATGCCATGCCTTCACAGAGAGTAGAATGGTGGTCACCAGAGATAGGATGGAGGGGGAAATGGGGAGGTGTTGGCCAAAGGGTACAAAGTTTCAGTTATGCAAGAAGAGTAAGTTCTGGAGATCTAATGTACAGTATGATGACTACAAGTAACAACATTGTGTTGCTTACTTGAAATCTCCTAACTAGGTAGATCTTAAGTGTCCTCACCACAAAAAAAAGAAAGAAAATGATAGCTATGTGAGATGATGGATATGTTAATTAGCTTCATTGTGGTGAACATTTCACTATATATATATATATATATACACATATATATGAAAACATCAAGTTGTACACATTAAATATATACAATTCCTATTTGTCAATTATACCTCAATAAAGCTGATAAAAAAAAAAAGATTCCAGGCTTTCAAACTGGAATCTTGAGTTATTCCATCAATACTTACTTCAGCAGAGGCAGAGGCTGGATCAGGGAGCAGTGACCTTTTTGTTTCTATTCCACAGTGCTATCCTCTTCAGCCCAAGAGGGGCACATTTCCATTATGTACAAAACCACACGTGGAAACCTAAATTAACTAGCAACTGTATTTCCATTTTGCTCCAGTGTTGGTTGGCACCCTTCTTGGATGGGTGTAGCTACTGTGCTGACTCAAGAATCCAGCTTGTTTTTATAGCTGTGAATCTCCCAAAGGCAGGATCCTCCAGTTCCGCAACTTTATCTCCCTGTTCTTAGCCCATAGAAGGCTCTCACTGGGCATTTGTTCAATTTATATGTTATACTATTTAGTTGTTTCAAAATCTTTCAAGAAAGCTTTTGAAGGAACTAATCTGAAGCCACCACTAGTTAGAGCCAGAACTAGAGCTTGGAGGGAAGGCTTTGACTTTGTCAGTTTCTCTTCCTGCCTCTTCACAACACAGAGGAAACTTCTGGGCTCAGGGAATCCCAGAATTGAATCCCCCTGTCCCCTGCCTGCTTCCTTTTCAGTTTATCCACATTCTTAATAAAAACCTCGCACAGAATCCTTGACGGAGGTCTTCTAGGGGACCAAACCTAAGACATCTAGTGACAAATACAAAACGGTTGCTCAGTACATTTTTTCTATATGAATGAATAAATGAACTAATGGTTGTTTTTCCTTAAAGTGCAATCTCAGTGTCACCTTATAATAAAATTCCTTCATTAGAATAATTGGCATAATGATAATACACATGTAATTGAGGAAGGGATATTTTTTTCACAAGCTGCACACGACTAGATGCAACTTTCTTGGAACTTAAGTTTCTCTTTCTACTCTTGTTTGTTCCTTTGGCGCATTGGTCAGATACTCCAAGGTCTATTGAATTATCTATTCATTTGCATGAGAGAATTATCCATTCTGAACTCATGAAACACAATACCTTCTAGAAAGTTGGGTCCATGTGAAGCTATAGAATAATATGCATTGAAGGCACCTGCCTTCCATCTCTTGCTCCATATCCCTGCTTCTCCGATCTCCTTTAGTTCTGAGACTTAAGGGAACCATCTTGTACTTCTTTCCCATTCTCAACTCTTAATGTCTTCAGCAGTGGCACTTTGGATCATCAAATCAGATAAACCTGTGGATGATCCAGAGTCTGTGTGAATATGTGTCATGTTGGGGGTGATGTGAAGATAATAATGCATGGAGAAAGATGGCTGAAATTCCAGAGCTTCAATGTGACAGAAGAGCAGGGAGAAAGAGAAGTGAGTTCTGGACTGGAATCTTGAAGGAGAAGATGATGTGGATAAATACAAAAATAAGAGGGAGATAATTTTCGAAACTAGCAACCATACGAGCAAGGATTTGGGATGCATAAGAGTGACAGGGAAGTTAGGCTGAAATAGAAGATGAAATAGCTAGAATTAGCCCATAGGTTCACTCCTGCTCCAGCATTTCACTCCTCCTCACCCTGCATCCTTATCAACTACCCAACTCCACCTTCAATTCTTATCTCCCCACCTCCAATTAAGGTAATATTGGTGGAGAATGACCCTGGACACACATTTTTGAAACCACATCCTTTGTACTTATGATGTGGCCCAGATCACATGTGCCTGATCCTCAGCACAAGGCGGTGAGAAGACATGGAGTCAGGTCTGTTAGAGAGAAGAATACCCAGGGTCACTCCTTACAGTCAGGGGAAATGGTGTAGACCCATGAAGAAAAGAGGGGACCAGCCAGAAGTTTGGACATCCAACTAGAGATCTAAAATGTAAGGCAGTAGGAGAAAATATTGGTATCTGAGAAAGCAGAAAGGAAGACTTTGAAGCCATATTGAAATAATCATATTGGGAAAGTAAGAAATGATGTGACTTCTAATGCAAACTTGCTTGGGACCAGGATGATTAGGAGTGATTGAAAATGAGATAGAAGTAAGATTGCATACATTCACATTTTCTATGGCAGAAATTGTCTGGAGAGAAAAGGGAGAGAGAAAGAAAGAAGTACAATCCATGGCAGGGAATGGCAGTGTCTCTGAAGTGGAGAGCATCCAAGGGCTGTACGTTGGTGTCCCATTATCTACTGCTCCATGACAAAGTAATCCAAAACTCAGTGGCTGAAAGCTATGATCAATCAATCTATTTAATTGATCATGATTCTGCAATTAAAGCAGGGCTCAGTGTGGACAGTTTGTAATGGATTAAATCGTGCCCCCCAAAAAGATATGTTGAAGTCCCAGCCCCTGGTACCAATGAAAGTGACTTAATTTGGAAATTGGGTCTTTTCAGATGTAGTAAAGTTAAGATGAGGTCATTAGGGTGGACTCTAATCCAATGACTCTTTTCCTTATAAGAAGAAGGAACTTCAGGCACAAACACAGAGGGAAGATGGCCATAGGAAGATGGAGGGAGACTGGAATGATGCTGTCACAAGCCAAGGAATATCCAGGGCTACCAGAATTTGGAAGAGGCAAAGAAGGATCCTCCTCTAGAGTCCTCAGAGGGAGTATGGCCCTGCCCACTCCCTGATTTCGGACTTCCAGCCTCCAGAACTATAAGAGAATAAATTTCTATTGTTTTAAGTCACCTAGTTTGTGGTCCTTTGTTCTAGCTACACTAGGAAACTAATACACAGTTCATCTGTACTCCGTGTGGCATCAGCTGAGGAGGATTGAGTGGGGCAAGAGGATCCACTTCCAATATGGCTCCACTCACATGGCTGAATAGTTGGTGCTGGCTAAGGGCTGTGAAATAGCTGGATCTACTGGCTGGGGACCTCAGTCTCCTCCACACAAACTCTCAGCATGGTTGGCTTGGGGATTCTTACAGCATGAAGATCTTAGAATAGTAGGACTTCTTACATGGTGGGTGGCTTCTCCCAGGCACAAAAACAGAAGCTTTTAGGCCTTCTGAAGGCATAGATGAATACCTAGATCAGCATCACTTCTGCCATATACTGTGGGGTAAAGCAGGTCACCGGGCCAAGATTCAATGGGAGGGAATATGCTAGAACATAAATGCCAGGGGCATAGTTCACTGGAGAACACCAAATTAACATTCTATCATGCTTAGAATTCAAAATCTTAGAGAGATAAGCGGTAGAAATAGAGAACATACTGAGAAATAACTGAAGGAGGGAAGAAGGAGTGGCCAATTGAGCAGATCAATAATAATAATTGTTCCTTCCATCTGCACAGCATTTTAACAGCTTACCAAGTGATTATCTTAGTAAATCCAAGTCCCCTCAACTTCTCCTATCATGCTCACACATAAATACCCAGTGAGTAGATAGGCTATTAATGACCATTTTTCAACTGACTTGACTAATATTTGAACGCACCTGCCTGGAATGCCTTCCTCACTCCTTTGTGTTATTCTGCCTTATGTCTTATCCATCTACCTCAGCTGGACTCAAGTTTCCTCTAACATGCCACACACATCTGCCTGTGCCCTCTATGCACACACTTCTCCACAGCTAGAATCTCCTTTAATAACCCTGTCCTTCCTTCTCAACTTCCAAGAGAACTTCCCCATCACTTCTAGGTCACAGTTTACTTCTGAACTTCTCCCAAAATACTGACTGTGTATTACAAATGTTAAGCCCCAAGATGATAGCAGCTTCTTCTTTTTCTCTATATAGCCTCAACATGTTGACTTGCACGTTGCAGGTCTCCCAAATGTGTGTGATCAAGAAGGAGGAACAGGACGTGAAGTGTTTCTCTTCAGCTAAGAGTTAAGCTGTTGCCAGCAATTCTTGTTTACATTGGTTCAGCGCCTTCCAAGTTGAAAAACACAATACAGGCTCAAACACCAGGCATACAGTAGGTCTACTACAGACACATTCACTGACAAGAGTGTATGCAGGCAGCCAGAAGACCTCACTGAAAGAAGATAAATGATGGCTACTGTTGTTTCCTCACTTTATGATTTTTAAGGGATTAAGTCCATTGCTCAAAGGCATA
Organism: Ceratotherium simum simum; assembly: GCF_057802395.1. Taxonomy (NCBI): domain Eukaryota; kingdom Metazoa; phylum Chordata; class Mammalia; order Perissodactyla; family Rhinocerotidae; genus Ceratotherium; species Ceratotherium simum. Next base: position 6,687,019 of record NC_141915.1, read on the forward strand.
GAGCTAGCAGTTGCTGCTACCAAGGTGGGAACCCTGGTTTCTCTGACTCTGAAGCTCAAGTTTTTGACATCCTGATGCCTCTTAATATATGAGCCATTGAGTATCCACACCCGCCAAACATAATGATATTTGCCTTTTGTATATTATTGCTGGTCCTCACCACAACTTTGCAAGAAAGTTTCCATATGAGAAAACTCAAAGATCTCAAGTCCTTAAAGTTAAACCAGATGAGCATGTCTAGGCCTTGAAACAAATTGATCAATATTCCTCTCATGGCTAAGCTTCCAGCAATATGTCTTTGGAATGACAGGATTCAATCCCCTCCAACTTGATCATTAATTACACTATATTAATGGGGTTTGGACAAGATTCCCAAAGCATTTCTTCCAGTTCAGAAGTATGGATGATTGAGTGAATATCCATAACATGCATCAGACAGAGCACTTGCTAGGAGCCAGATAATCTACATACAGACTCTACCCCCAGGTTGTGAATTTACATCCTACACACTACATCACTGAGGGCAGATCATTTAACGTCTGTGAACTTCAGTTTTCTTTTCTGTAAATGAAGATAATGATGCCTACCTTACAGGCATCACTAATTGACTTAAAATCTTTGAAAACAGCTATCACCATTTTCAGATTATAGTGGTATTCCCACAACGTCAATTTATTTGTGGTCCAGGGATAATAACATTTGCCCTGCTTTTCCCCAAGCATTGTGAGGAGAATAACATGTTCGAGCAGGTATAAAAGTATTTGTATATGTTATATAAATGAGAACTATCACTATTATTGCTTTCCTAGATTATGAATGGAAAAGTGTGTTGGGGTTGGTGTATTGGATCAGGATGATGTCTGTGAAAATGGAAATAAATTAGCTTCTTTGTTTGTATTCTTCAAGTTCCAACAAGAAATAAGGCCAACCAGAGCTAGTTTAGACAACGAAAATGAAAAGAAGTCTCTTCCACTCTGGGCATTTTTGAACTGATGCCAAGTGACAGAGTTTAAACCAGAGGATGAGAATCCATGGCAGGTTTCCCAGATACTGGGCCCGCATCTCAAGTCAAGAATTTGATTGCTTGGTATAGTTTAGGTATCCATGTGAATTGCCACAACCTATTCTTCTGGCTGAGGCAACAGTCCTCCAACAGAGATCAAATGCCCTCTCTGCAGCCCCTTCCTGCATTCATCACTACAGCCCTAGGAAACTGTCATGGTCACTTACGTAGATGGTTTCTCCCGCACTTCCTGTCCGTTGTCCCAAGGTGGCTTCTGAATTCCTTTCAATTTCAAATGAAAATCATTATCTTTCTTAAATTTCTCATACTAAAGGAAAAGTTTTAAAATATTTTAGTCAATTAGTTTCAAGAAACATTTGTGACCACCAACTTGATGTCAGGTACTGCTAAATTATCCTTGGCCAAAATAAATACGTAAGTTGTGTCTGGGTGGCATCCGGCAGCCTCAGAGAGAAAAGTCCATAAAAATTTACACTTTCCTATGTGGGGGTCACCTTCTCCCACCAGCCCATAAGAGCCCATTTAACATATAATATGTTAATGCTCCACATGACTGACTTACAAATAAATTTTGGACAGAAATCGGGGTTTGCCTGTACTGAGAAGAGTCCAGCCCAAACGTTTCAGTGTCTTCCTTCTCTCCTTCCAGCTCAGCAGGAAGGCTTAGGTCCCAGAAATGTCTGTTCTTTCAGATTCTGACAACCTAGTGCAGTGTGTTCCCAAAGCATGGTACAAATGCAGGAGATGATTTTTCAGGGTACATGGACAAACATTTTCTAATTTGATAGTTATGTACTTATTTTAATGTGTCTAAAAATTATTACTAATAAATTAAGTCAATTTTATTTTCAACATTATAACTTAGAATCAGGTTAAGAAAGTTCTTATATTCCTACAAAAAGTCTATTTAAGGAAAAAGATTAAGTAATTTTATAGATGGCACAGATGTAAAAAGTCATGAAGGTGGCATATCAACGACTGAAATTTGGGAACCACTGATGTAATGATTTTGTGAAAAGTTGCAGCATAATGTTGGCATCTCTCAAGTGGTCTCTTTAGCTGTGATAAGCATGGAAATATCTATATTTATGGTGATTGTATAAGTCACAATTTCCTAAATGTCTTGATTTCAAATATTCTATGTATTATCCCCATAAATCACTGAAGTGTTCTGGAAATTTGGGCATTTCAGCATCTAAACTGCAGATCTGAAACAGATAGGCCAAACAGAACACATATCCTTAAAAGACTCTGTGGCCTGACTTTTGGAAATGTATATACATTCATATGAAGTTGTGAAATGTTTGCTGACAAAGCTGGAATTCAAGCTCATTCTGGCTGTGCATGTGGCAAAGCTTCACCTACCCACTCTACCCACCCACCCACAGTAGTGTTCCGTTCCCCTTATGCTGAAGACAAAAGGAGTTTTAATACATTTTTCTTCAAGTTAAAATAGTTGTCTGCTTTATCTTATTACAAAAGCAAATCATGGTCAGTATATAAAAACTAGACAACCAATATGAACAAAAAGAAAAAAAAATTAAACCATCTGTAATTCCAATACCCAGTTAACCACTTTAAAGTTCTGGGTGATTATTCTTTACGATCACTTACTACACAAGTATTTCATATACACATATTCATAGAGATCATTTTAGTAAGGTCCTCCTGTGACTGGCATTTTTCACTCAGCAAAACACTGTAAAAATCTTTCCATGTCCTTAAATATGCATCTATAGCAGATTGATGCCTCGATCATGTGAATATCTCATACATAATTTAACCAGTCTTTCCTGTTGACACCATTTCAATGTTACACTATTAGAAACAATATGTGAGCAAAATCTTTGCAGCCTTGTTTATTCCCTCTTGATAAATTCCTAATTGTAGAATTTCTGAATCAAAGGGTTCTTAGGCTGGGTTCCCCAAGAAATAGGATAAGAGTGCAATATGAGTGTAGGAAGATTGTTAGGATGCCCTCAAAATCAACACCTGTTGGGTGTTGAGGAGAGAAGGAAAAAGAACTGGAAAGACGGAGTTCTTGAGCCATGATGCAGCCATGAAAAAGGCCTCAGCAGATCTCACAGGGTGCTCTGGACCTATAATGGCCCTTCAGAACCATCTCACCTTGAGGCAACGATGGTGGGCCTTTATACACATCCCATATTGATCAGTCAGTGGATGCGGGCTACTCTCAACTGGGGTGGCTCTCTTTGGCTGAGGGCAATTCCCAAAAATCAATTAGCTGAGAGCCAGCAGTAGAGTCCACACTCTCAGCAGCTGGGGAAATGAGTGCCTGAGTCCTGCAGAGTGCTGGATCCTGAGGGGGAGGATCTGAGCTGTGCACCACAACATTATGGGATGTAGAGATGCAGATATTTTTAAATTTTGATGTTATCAAACTGCTCACCCAGAAGGTTCTATCAATTCTCATTGCCATTAATTCATGTATGAGATGCCCTTTTCCCTTCTCCCTTATAAAATCTGATGAGTGATGAGGAAGACATATGCCCTGAAGCAGACAGCAGGGAATCCTACCCTACTAGCAACACTGACTTCACTCTTCTCTGTCATTCTTTGATGGTTGATTTGTGAGTCTTACCTTGCTAAAATAAATGTATGACTGTGAACCTCAAATGGACACTTAATGCTGTTTCCAGATAATCATACAATTTTTCACGAGTTCATTCTCTCCCTCACTCTCTTAGGCAAATATTTTACACTTCTCTCTTCTCAACATCTAACGCCATGACCTGGTGTCCTACTGCACTGAGAAAATTGAAGCAGACAGAAAAAACTTCCAAAAACTCCCACTAAAACATCTTGACATCTACCAGAATCTATAACCTATATCTCTTTTGTTAAAATGATGAACTGTATTTGTTCTTATCCAAGGCTAAAATGTCCCTGGAGATTTACACCCATTACTTCTCGACTACAATAGGTAGGATATTAATGTAGCCAGTCTCTCCTCTCTCTGCTATATCTTCCATTTTTCCCTCCCTAGTGGATCATTCCCATCAGCAGACAAATTGCTATCATTTCTCACCACTTCTTGACTCCACTTCTCGTCTATTACTCCATTTGTCAACTCCTCTTTGCAGCAAAATGACTCAAAGAAGTTGTTTCTACTCCTCGTCTCCAATTACTTTCCTTCAATTCCCTGTTAAACTGATCCAATCTGACTTTGCAGACACAGCTTTCTCTTGGCTTTCCTCCTTCTCTGGCTATATTTTCCCCATCGCCTCTGTCAGCCTCCTCTTCTCCCCGACTTATAAATGTAGGAAGCCCCAGGGCTCAGCCCTTGGAGTGCTTCTCTTCTCCCTCCGCATCCCTCCTCTAGTGATCTCATTTGGTCTTATGGCTTTGAAGCAAATCTATATTCTAAAGATTCCTATAATTACATTTCCAAACCAGGCCTCACCCCTAAACTCCAGGCTTAGGTCCAACTTCCTACTTGGCATCTCTTATTTTATGTCTAGTATTCACTTCAAACTATAAATGTCCAAAACTGAACTCCTGATCTTCCTCATCAAATCTGTTCCTTCTACTGCTGTCTCCATCTCACTTAATAGCAACTCTATTATTCCAGTTGCTGAGGCCAAAATACTTACAACTCTCCTTCAACTCATCTCTTACTCTCATAATTCACATCCAATCTACCAGGAAATCCTGTGGGCTTTACCTTCAAAGTATATCCTGAATCCTTCTACTTCTTACCACTTCCACTGTGACCACCCTGGTCCCGGTCATCCGCATCATCCCTCTTACAATTGATTCTCAAATAAGCAGCCAGAAGGATATGTTTAAATGTAAATCAGGTTACATCACTCCTCTGCTCAAAACCCTCCAATGGCTCACCTTTTCTCTTATGGCATCCTTACAGTAATGCATAAGGTCCGTATGATTTGGTCTCCTGCAACCCTCGGCCTCATCAATTATTGCTTTCACCATGCTCACTCCATTCCAGCCACCCAGACAGGCCTCCTCAGTATTCTTTGACCATGCCAGACATCCTCTCACATTGGAGCCTTGGAACTGGCTCTACGTCGGCCTAGAACGCTCTTTTATTTAGATAGCCACTCGGCTCACCCTCAATCTCTTTCAAGTCTTTGTTTAAATATCACTAACATTGTGAGGCCTACAATGACCTCCCCACTTTCAATTTCAGCCCTGCAGTGGACACTTAGGGTGCACTATGCCAATGCCTGCAGCCCACTTGAATTCAGCACACTTTGGAAACATTTGCAGTGCCCCATGCCAAGTACATGCACTGGCACCTCTCTGTGCTGCTGCTTTGGAGCCACAAAAGACCTTTCCTTCTCTGCAGACACAACCTGAGTGTTTAGAGGAGTTAAAATTCCCTAGGAGCAACCCTTAAGCAATGAAGGATAAAAGCCCCAACCTCCTCATTTTGCCACAGGACAATTCTGGGGTATGTTCTACGTGGTTCTTCAGAGGTTCCCCAGGGCAACTGAGCCCCAGTCGGGGTAATCAGTTCTTTAATGTCCCCTTTATTGGCCTGTCTTTCTACTTTGGGTCATTTTCCCCACTCCCTCATTTTGCTTCCTGGGATCACCTCCCAAATAGACTACCCACTTCCAAGTCCTTGTTTCAGGCTCTGCTAGGGGAAACTCAAACTAAAATAAATCTTTCCACAACATTCCTGAACCCCCTACCAAGCTCTATTCTTTTTTCCATAGCACTCATCAACTTCCTACCTACCACGTAATTACGCATTTATTGTTTATTGTCCTCCTATTACACCGGAATATAAGCTCCACGAGGACAGGGAATTTTGTGTGTTTTGTCCATTTCTCTATCCTCAGCACCTAGAATACCTCCTAGCACATAGTAGGTCCTCCAAAGATGTTTGTTGCATGTTAAACTCTCCTGCTCGCTCTTTAAGAGCAAGGACACCATCTTCTAACACAATGTTAGACAAGCATAAATCTAAATCTCAGAGCTACCACTTATTAGCTGGGTGACCTTGAGAAAATTAACCTCTCTGAGACTCAGTTTCCTCGCTGGTAAACGGGGGCAATGATGTTTACTTTGCCATAAATGCCGTCATCTGAAGAAAGCAACTAGGCAAGTTCTGGCCCAATAATGCAAGTCTCCCTCCCTCTTCTCAACCTGCTGCCCTTGATCAATGAATTGTGGTTTAAGGGAGTTAAACCTATGACTCAACATCTTCTTCCTCTGTGAATCTTGACGATGTGAAGATTCTTCTACAGAATCTCTTTACGGCCAGTGGAGGTCAGGAAGCCAGACTTCTTTCAATCCCCCAGTGAAATGCCAATTAGAAGGACATTACCAGCAGGAAGAGCTACTGGAGAAAACCACACACTTGTTCCAAAACAAAGATCACTCTGCATGTCATAAAAGCTCAGAAATGTCTTCCAGATGTTGCATACTGGGCCTGCACAGATGTTTCCGATGTCAAACCATAAATGCTGGAAACATAAAACATTTGTGCCCCACAGATGTAGAGATTTAATTATACAGTGAATGTGATAAATCTTTGGTAATAAAAAAAGACCACAAACCGGCCACATGACATTTTTTTAAATCTGATTACCCCCCACCCTCCACCCCGACCCCCACCCCCCCACCTCCGCCATTGGAGTTCCACTGGGCTACTTTAAAGTTTTTGTTTTTGTTTTTAAATTTGATGAGGCAATTCACAGGGGAAAAGTGGGATTTACATGAAAATGTATACTAACAACAGTTCTGAATCCTTCTTGTTTGATGTCTACACAGTCCTTGACAGCTAGGAAGCAACATCATGACTGAAGATGGGCTCTTTCAAGGCTTCCCCACTTCAGTCAATGTCCCTCCACAGAAGTGCTGAGTTAAGTACAATGACTGTCTAACTGAACTCTCGGGGTGCATTGGGAATGGATTCCACCATGAACTCAACATTGCCGCTCATGATTCCATATTGAAGCAACTCTGTTTTTGACATCTGGAAAATCAGGCCTTTCATTACCTCCAAGTATATAAATATGTGTGTACCTATGAGAAGGAAAGAGAAGAAATGTGTATGTGGGGTTTGTGGACACACACACACACACACACATAGAGACACACACACGAACATTTTACACGGAGCCATAATTGCTCAAGAAATGTTACCCTCCATACACATTGGAGGGTGAGGCAGGAAGTAAATACAAATGTTACCACATGATCTAGCGTATTTCCTCAGTGTTCTCCCTTTATTCCAACACATTCTCTTCTCCTTTGATAAATTAATATGGCTGAAACATTGTGTTTATTCTTACATGCTTTTTGTTCAAAAATATTTGTTATATTATACTAGTAGTGGAAAAAGATACCAAAACTTATAAGACCCTATGTGCCCTCAAATAAGTTAGACTATAAAAGGAAGCATGCACTGAAGAGGAATACAAAAATAATTGTATAGCTGGGAAATGTGTGTAAGCTTGATCTCCACCATGAGATTTTTTTTTTAACTTTTCTTTATTAGATCCAAAAAAATGACAACTCATGCATATATATTTTTTAGTTTTGTTGAGGTATAATTGACAAATAAAATTATAAGATATTTAAGGTGTACATCATGATGATTTGATATATGTATACAATGTGAAAGGATTCCCCCCATTGAGTTAATTAACATATCCATCACCTCACCTATTTACCCCCCCTTTTTTGGTGAAAACATTTAAGTTCTACTCTCTTAGCAAATTTCAATTATACAATATAGTGTTATCAACTATAGTCACCATGCTATATGTTAAATAAAAAAGATGTGGTGTATATATATATATATATATATATATATATATATATATACACACACACACACACACACACACACACAATGGAGTATTATTCAGCCATGAGGACAAAGGAAATCCTGCCATTTGTGACAACATGGATGGAACTTGAGGGCCTTATGTTAACTGAGATAAGCCAGGCAGAGAAAGACAAATGCCGCATGATACCACTTATATGTGGAATCTTAAAAAAAAAGGTCAAACATATAATTTTAAAATCAAGAACAGGAAACACCTCTTCAATAAATTTTCTTAAAACACTGATAATAATTCTCTTGTTCTTTAGTATAGTCAGTTATATGGAAGGAAAATAGAAAGGGAGAAATGGAAGGGACATGTAATGGTAAGCACCCAAGGGCTCTGCATGTCTGTTAGCCAGTGATGCAAAGGAGACAATTTGGTGACAATAAAATTTTTGACCTGGTTGTCAGTGTTTCTTTTTTGGTTTGGTCATGGCTAGAAAAGGCCAACCAAACAAATCTGAATGACAAAGCCCAAGACAGATACAACCATTTAAGGGGATGCCAAATACGTAGAACATTGCCTGCACTCCTGAATGACTTCTTTCCCCAGCTCCAGCCCACATACCTCAAGACAGAGATTTATGGCCTTAAATATATACATCAGAAAAGAATAAAGCCTAAAAATAAATTAGCGATCCATCACAAAAGGCTAGGAAAAGAACAACAAATTAAACTCAAAGAAAATGGAAGACTGGGTGTAGTGTAGATTAAGGCAGAAGAAGATAAAGAGATTAAAGGTACAACACAAAAATGATATGAGAACTTTAGGCCAATATATATGAAAATTTGGATAAAAGTGAGAAATTCCTAGTACAACCAAAACCTATCAAATAGTCATAAATATATTAAAAATATGAATGTTTGTATGTCTTCTAAAGAAATTGAGTCTGTAACTAAAAACCTTCTAGCACAGAAACCTCCAGGTTCAGATAGCTTTAGCATTCCATATTTTCAAATATACAAAGATGAAACAGATCAATCTTATAAATTCTTCCAGATAATTTATAACCTGCAAAAATTCATAACTCCTGTTACGAGACCAACATAACCTTGATGATGAGGAGGACAATCTCAGAAAGGAAAATTATAAGCTAATATCTCTTATTAACATAGATACAGTATCCTAGACAAAATATTAGGAAAAAATAAGTAAACAATGATACAGAAAAAGAATAATACATTATGACCGAGTTTATTTCAGAAAGACAAGGTTTGTTTAACACTCAAAAATCAATCCATGTATATCACACCATTTGCATAATAAAGGAGAAAATTATGTGATCATCTCAAGAGAGGTAGAAAAAAATTTTGATAAAATTCAACACTCCATGATTTAAAAAAAAACATTCAGCAAACTAGGCACAGAAGGGAGCTTTCTTAATCAAATAGAGGGTATCTACCAAAACCCATTGCAAACATCATACTTTATGATGAAATATTGAAAAGTTTCATCCAAAACTTGAGATCCAAGCTTGTCTGGCAATATTGTGCTGGAGAGCATTCAGCTCAATAAGAAAAGAAAACAAAAACTACATAGATTAGGGCCGGCCCTGTGGCTTAGAGGTTAAGTGTGCGCACTCTGCTGCTGGCAGCCCGGGTTCGGATCCTGGGCGCACACCAACGCACTGCTTCTCTGGCCATGCTGAGGCCACGTCCCACATACAACAACTAGAAGGATGTGCAGCTATGACATACAACTATCTACTGGGGCTTTGGGGGGGAAAATAAATAAATAAATAAAATTAAAAAAAAAAAAACTACACAGATTAGAAAGGAAGAAAAACCTATTCACAGACAACATGACTTTGTATTTATACAATCCCAAGGAATCTACAGCTATACTACCAGAATTAAGAACTGATTCCAGCAAAATTGCTGGATATAAGGTTAATATATATAAAAAAAATATGCATTTCTATATATGAGTAAGAAACAATTAAAAAACAATTTTTCAATAATATCATTCAAAACAGCATTTAAAAAACTAGAAATCAAACACCTTGGAATAAATTTTACAAAAAGCTGGGTAAGACCCCTACATGAAAAAAGCTACAAAAAATCGAGACCTAAGAAAACTTAAAGAAATAAAGGGATATATCATGTTCATGTATTAGAAGACTCAAGAGTATAAAGATTTCAATTCTTCCCTAAGTGATGTATAGATTTCTTGCTATCTCAATCAAAATCCTAGCAAGCTTTTGTGGAAATTAACAAACATATTCTAAGCTTCATATGAAAATATAGAAGACCAAATATAGCCAAGACAATCATGAAGAAGAACAAAGTTGGAAGACTAACATCACCAGATATCAAGGCCCATTATAAAGCTACAGTTATAAGACAGTAAAATATTGAGAAAAGGATAGACAAATAGAACAATGGAACAAAATGGCGGATCCTGAAAGTGATCCACAAATATAGATACTCTTGATTTGTGCAAAGGTACCAAAGATACTAAAAAGCAGTAGGGAAAGAAGACTCTCTCCTGTAAAATGGTGCTGAGTCAAATGAATATCAACATGGAAAAGAAAATATTGACTCTTTGTATCCTACCCTGAACTCAAAGCTAACAGGCAATACATTCGTGCATTTCCATTCCCACCAACTGAGTTATATACTTTTCAAGAGTCAATAGCTTGTTCCCAAATGTGTTTTGTCAATTTCACTTGTTAATGTACTTATCTAATTCAATTAAATAATGTGTATAATACTGGTAAACACACACGCACACAAATGTAAGCAATCCTATGTGTGATAGCCAAAACTTAAAAACAACTCAAATATCTATCAAAGAGAGCATGGATAAATGCATTGTGGAATGTTTACACAATGGAATATTATACTGCAGTGGAGGGGAATGAACAACTACTACATGTAACGATGAGCGAATTTCAGAAGCAAACACTGAGCAAAAGAAGCCAGACAGGAAAGAATCCATAGAGTTTGACGTTTCCACAACGTTCAAAAACAGACAAAACTAATACGAGATGTTTTAACTCAGGATAGTGGTTATCTTTCAGGAGAAAGTTCAGGATAGTTATTGAAAGGGCTTGCAAGGAGGGCTTCTCAGGTGCTGGCAATATTTTATTTCTTGATTTGAGTGACATTCAGATGGGTATTTTCACTTCGTGATAATTCCTTAAGCCATACACTGAAGACTTGTACACTTTTCTTAATGTGTGGTACACAACAATTAAAATATTCATTAAAAAACAATAGCACCATAGTCATGTCTCTTTCAATATTATTTTCCACTATACATGAGGGCTTCTTTTGAGATTAGGTTTCCCGCGTGTTTGTATCTCCTGGTGAAAGATGGCTAGCGGTCAACCAAGCCTTCTCCTTCTACGGTATACGGATAAACCTAAGAAGTGACTACCAGCTACACACAACATTTTTCCAGCCTCGCTTGTAGCCTCTACTGACTACGACTGGTTTTCACACTAACCAAAGGGATTTGTGCCAAGGCTTTGAAGAAACAAAACAGGTAGGTCTCTACTACAGGATCTTTTTCTTTTCAGCAGTTGGATAGAGACAATGAGAGACCCTAGAGGATACAAAGTCATAAGAGAGAACCCTGAATTACCACACGGAGGAGAGCTATCCACTGACCAGGAATATCTAGCTAAAATGATTATGTGAGCAAAAAAATAACTTGTGTTGTGCTTAAGCCACTAAATTTTGTGCATCTCAGTGAATTTTGGGCATTCACTGTAGCTTATCCTACTCAAACTAATTTTTCTGGTGTTTTCTGGGAAGAAATTGGAGGGTTTTTTCCTTTCCTTCCTTCCTTTTCTTTCTCCCTTTCTCTCTCCCTCTCCCCCTTCCTGCGCTCTCTCTTTCTCTCTTGTTGGTTTGGTTATATCACTGTGCTAAACATTTCGAAGATCTGATTTATAATCTAGTTCACAAACTCTTCAGTTACATCTAATCTGCTATTAAACTCATTGATTTCACTTCTAATTTCAATTATTTTACTTTTTTTATTGTTAGAGTTCTATTTGGTTCTTTTTTTGAAACTACTTGGTTAGGATTTTAGAGTTTCTTATTCCCAGAAGATATTTCTAATCTTGTCTTTTTTCTTTAACTACAGTAGAGAAAAATTGTTTTATTATCTGTGTCTGGTAATTCCAATATCTAAACACTTCTGAGTCTATGCTGCCGGTTGTTTCTGCTGCTTCTTGCTCATGGTGTCTTATTTTCATGTGTGCTTAGTTAGTATTACTGTAAACACTCATGGTCCTTAGAAAATTCTTTGTGGAGCTCCTCTGAAGCAGGGATGAGGAGAATTTTCTTTTGCCTCTATTAGGAGCCTGGGGACATGACCAGATCTGGATGATTTTAAACTGAATTAGTAGAACACGTTGTTTTTTACCATCATATATATTAGATGCATGTGAGGTAGGAGAGAAAAAATTCTTCTTCCTACTACCCTCCTAAATTCTCCAGCTGGAGTCCTGTAAACTGGACTGACGAAAGACAGATTAACAAGAGAATAACAAACAGAAGTTTATTAGCATGTACATCACACATACGCATAGGACTACTAGAGATGAGTAACTGAAGGGAGTGGTTAGATTTGGGCTTCTATGGCATTTTAGCAAAGGAACAATAAATTTTTAGAGAAGTGACAATACAAAGGAAAAGGACTCTGAGTTTCTAAGGTGGCAAATTGTAGGGAGGGGGAACTAATAGAAGAGAAGGGTTAGCTGGTGAAGTTTGTTATGTAGATTCCACTGGAGCTGTCTCTGGGCTGATAAGGATCCTGAAGTTGTCTCTGGTGATTAACTTTTGTCCTTCCCAGTAGAGAAGGAAGAGAGACAATCCCCCACTTTTAGGCAAATAGGGAGAGGGCAGAGAACTTTTTTTATATCTGCTTCTTCTCAATTTTCATCAACTCAAAATAATCCTTATGCCAAAGTGGTCACATATTCTGCTACCCTAATTGGCAAATCTACACAGGGCAAGTGGGGGATTATAACTTCTTAGGGATGTTTTTCCCCTGTTCTGCTCAGTGCCAAACAAACAAACAACAACTACAACAAAGCCTTTTTCTACAGTCCCCTGGGGGAGGGAACAGAATGAAAAGTTTACATCTGATTCACTTCCCCCTAAGTGTTTGACTCTTTGGGATCCTCATTATATGAGAGAAGCATCTTCTTTTCGATTCCCACTTTGAGAAACCTCTTGGGTTTGTCTGCTGTTTTTCTATTTTGAACACTCTGCCATTACAGTCAAAGCAGGTTTGCCTACTTGTCAAAGGCCCTCAAGGCCTTTGACTTCACTTCACGGCTCTGCTTCATGGCTACTCCTTCAGATCCTAGCCTTGGAATCCCTCAAGCTCTTGTCATTTCTTTGATGCTGTTGAGCATAATTTTTAATGAATATGTTCTCCAGAATTTTTCACTTCCAGCAGGATGACGGCTCTAATAATATATCCTGTCATAATACCAGAAATGGCTCTATCACGATTCTTGAAAAAGAAGAGACAGCAAGAGAAAAATCTAATGTTGATGTGAAGTTCAAGTTCTAAACTACCTCTTAGAACACAGGGATTGAAGATCTGATGGGAGGAGGGAGAAAATAAAAATGTTCTAATTAGTGTTGAGGAAATGGTTCAGCAATAGAATATCTTGTTTTACTCTGTTCAGCTGCTATCACTAAGTACCAAAGACTGGGTGGTTTATACAACAAACACTTATTTCTCACAGTTCTGAAGGCTGGGAAGTTCAAGATCAAGGTGCCAGCAGATTCCGTGTGTGGTGAAAGCCCACTTTCTGGTTCATAGATGGCGAACTTCTCTTGTATCCTTACCTGGCAGAACAGGGGCTAGGGAGCTCTGTGGGGTCTCTTTTATGAGGGCACTAATCCCATTCACGAGGGCTCCATCCTCATGACCTAATTACCTCCCAAAAGTCCAACCTCCTAACACCATCACATTGGGGGTTAGGATTTCAACATATTGATACCAAACCTCTTAATCTCAAGTTCTGTGCCCAGTGTGCAGTAACCCAATCACTGGGACATCAGTGCTTGGAGGTAGAGAAAGGTTTATTTGAATTGGCCAAAACCAGAAGGCAGGAGATCAGGTTCCCTCAAATCTGCCTTAACAAGAGACTAAAGCAGGAGGTTTTATAGAGCTAAGGGGCTTGGCAGGAGGAGTTTCAGAGAAACAAAGGGGTAATTGCTGTTTCTTTGTCAGAAACCCTTTGCCAGAAACCCTGGCAATCTGACTTCTGGGCGTCAACGGCAGCTGGGGGATGGTTACCTGGTGATCGTAACTTCCTTGAAGGCATTCTCTTTGCTCATAAATCCTTGTAACCCTTGAGTCATCCCTCAGGTTAAACAAGAAAATAGCAAATTGAACAAGATTATGTTGGGAACAAGGTCAAAAGGTTTTATTGAATATTTATAGTAACCCTCAAGTACCCCAGCTTCAATATGAATTTTGGGGAGACACAAACATTCAGTCCATTGCATTCCACCCTTGGCCCCACAAGATTCATGTCCTTATCACATGCAAAACACATGCATTTCATCCCAACAGCCCCACGGTCTTAATTCATCCCAGCATCAACTCTAAAGTCCAATGTCTCATCTAAATATCATCTAAATCAGATATTGGTGAGACAAGGTGTAATTCATCTGGAGGCAAAAGTTCTCTCCAGTTATGAGACTGTGAACCCAAAAATAGTTATGTACTTCCAAGATAGAACGCTGGGACAGGCAAAAAATAGATATTCTCATTCCAAAAGGGAGAAATAGGAAAGAAGAAAGGGGTGATGGTCCAAAGAAAGTCCAAAATCTAGCAAGGCAAACTTCATGAGATCTTAAAGCTTGAGAATAAATCTCTTTGCTTGATACTCTGCCTTCCAAACCTACTGGGGCAGCAACAGCACTCCCACAGCTCAGCGGGGTGCTGCCCCCACTGTAGCTCTCTTCAGTGGCCCCACCTGTGCCAAGACTCTCTACAGTGGCCCTGTTCATGCTCTAATCTCTGTCACAGTGTGGGTTGTGTCCCCCGGGCCCCACCAGGTGGCCTTGCCCCTGGAGCTTGTCAAGGTGTTGGTCTCATCCTTTGAAATTGAGGTGGTGGAGGCAGCTCTGTCCCCCGAGTCCATGCACTCTGGGCCTGCGGTGTGAGTAGCAGCCCTGATGACCTCCGCATTGCCTTTGGGGACCTTCTTCCCTTGTCTTGAAGAATAGTATGCATTCACAGACAAATAGTTCCCTGATCCAGTCCTGTAGGATCTAAGAAGTCCAGCAGTCTTTCTTCATTTTGTCCCGTTTTCTCTGTTTCCTTTAGTCCCAGCTGCTAGGGTTTCTGCTGGTATAATTCCATCTCTATTCCTGGCTTTTTTTTGAAATGGTTGATTAAGCTGTTGGTTCACACCCACACTAATCTCTTTATCAAATGGTCAGTCTGCCACATTCTTAGTGTTCTCTTCCAAATACACCTTCTCATTTTTTGTAATATGGACAGGCTGAGAATTTTCCAAATCTTTAAGTTCTGCTTCCTTTTTTGCTTAACAATTCTATCTTTAAGTCATTCCTCTTTTCTCGAATTTTACCATACACAGACAGGAGGAGCCAAGCTGCACCTTCAACACTTAACTTAGAAATCTCTTCAGCTAAATATCTGATTTCATGCTCACAAATTCTACCTTCCACAAAATACTGGAATGTGAACTTGATTCAGCCAAGTTCTTTGCCACTTTATAACAAGGATTGCCTTTTCTCCATTGTCCAATAATGTGTTCATTTCTGTTTGAGACCTTTTCAGAACGATGTTTACCATCCATATTTCTACCAACATTCTCTTCATGATTATTCGTATTCTCTGAGAACATGGCGGCTTTCTTTACAGCTCTCTTTTCTTTCTTTTTTTTTTTTTAAAGATTTTATTTATTTTTTTTCCCCAAAGCCCCAGTAGATAGTTGTATGTCATAGCTGCACATCCTTCTAGTTGCTGTACGTGGGACGCGGCCTCAGCATGGCCGGAGAAGCTGTGCGTCAGTGCGCGCCCGGGATCCGAACCCGGGCCACCAGCAGCGGAGCGTGCGCACTTACTGCTAAGCCACGGGGCCGGTCCTCTCTTTTCTTTCTGAGCTCTCACTAGAATTGCCTTTAATGGTCCACTCACTGCAATGTAGGCTTTTTCTAGCGTGCACCTCAAAACTCTTCCAGCCTCCACCCACTGCCCAGTTCCGAAGCTACTTCCACACTTTTAGGTATTTGTTACATCAGCACCCTAGTCCTCAGTACCAATTTTCTGTCTTAGTTCAGGCTGCTATAACAAAGTACCATGGACTAGATAGCTTAGACAACAAACATTTATTTCTCACAGTTCTAGAGGCTGGTAAGTCCAAGATCAAGATGCTGGCACATTTGGTGTCTGTTGAGAGCCAGCTTCCTGGTTCATACATGGCTGACCTCTCATTTTATCCTCACGTGGTAGAAGAAGGGCAAGAGAGCTCTCTGGGGTCTCTTTTGTAAAGGCACTAATCCCATTCTTGAGTGCCCCACCCTCATGACCTAATTACTCCCCTAAGGCTCTATCTCCTAATACTATCACATTCAGGGTTAGACTTTCAACATATGAAATTTGGGGGGACACAAACATTTAGCCCATTGCACATATTAATAGGGAAAGGTAGGAATTTCTTACTTCCATATTGAAATTCCATAAATTTCTTACTTCCCACAGTGGAAAATATGTTTACTATGAGAGTCAAAAAATGAAAATTAATCACTAGTAGAATGGAAAAATACAGTAGAACTTTTAAATTGGTAAGAAAAAAACAGAACGAATGGTAAATAAAATCAGTTAAAAAAAATCAAAACAAATAAAGGAGAATCATGGAGGGAAATAAACAATAAACATAAAGATGGGCATAATGAAATTAAGCATTATATGTTAAAATGAATGTGAACAGGATGAATTATCTCATTAAATAACTGAGACTGTCACATTCGGTTAAAAAACAAACCCCAGATATATGTTGTTTATAAGGAACACTCTTAAAAATGGAAAAGAAACATTGAAAATAAAGGGATGATCAAAGAGACGTCAAGCAAATGCAAACAAAAAGAAAGCAGGAATGACAATATTAATATCAGCCGGGGTGGAACTTAAGGTTAAAAGCACTAAACAGAATAAGGAGGAACATTGTGTAATAATAAAAGACAATTTATGAAGAAGAAACATTGATCATAAACTCACATCTTCTATTAAAACATAGCATCTAAATATATAATATTAATTCAAAGAAATTTTGATTAAAAAAAAACAATTCTCCAGGAAATTTTTAATGTATCTCTTTCAAAATCAGACAGTTCAGGTATACCAAAAAATAAGATTTTTTTGACACGAAATAATTGAATAATACCTAAAGATATTTTTTTTCCCTCACATCCATATACCCTTTACAGAAATAAATTACATACTTGGCCACAAAGAAAGCTTAACAAATTCAAAGAAGCAGAGAGTTTTCAGGCTATATTCTCTGATCACAATCCAATCAAATTAGAAATAAACAATATGACTGAAAAACCTTCACCACTTAGAAATGGGGAAATACTCTCTTAAATAACTCTTGGGTCAAAGAAATAGGAAATCAAAATAGAAATTATAAGCTAGTTAGATAAAGAAGAAAAGAATACATCATACCAAAATATGTATAGCAGTGGAAGTTATACTCAAAGGAAAATTAATAGCCTTAAATGCTTTTATTACTGCAGATAAAAATTAGAATTAATTGGGGCTGGCCCGGTGGGGCAAGCGGTTAGGTGCACGCGCTCCGCTGCGGCGGCCCGGGGTTCGCTGGTTCAGATCCCGGGCGCACACCGACACACTGCTTGGCAAGCCATGCTGTGGCGGCCTCCCATATAAAGTGGAGGAAGATGGGCACAGATGTTAGCCCAGGGCCGTCTTCCTCAGCAAAAAAAGAGGAGGATTGGCGGATGTTAGCACAGGGCTGATCTCCTCACAAAAAAAAAAAAAAAAAAAAAATTAGAATTAATTTATTTAAAAATAGAAGTAGAAGAAAAGTAACAAATAAATCAACAAGTATAATCTTAAGGGAATATAAACAACAAAATAGGCAAATTTCTGACAAGTCTAATCTGGAAAAAAGAAGTAAAACTAAAAAAAGTGAAATTAGAATCAAGAAATGGAACATAGCAATAAATGCAGAGTATAGGTAAATATCACATTCCAAATCAAGCCATGAGATTTCTAAAACTGATGAAATTTACAATAATATAGAGAAAGTAAAATTACTAAATAATCCCCCAAAACCATGAAAACCTGAATAGATTGAAAGGAATTGAAAAAGTTTTCAGAAAATTTATCATCTAACAAGGCCCAGAGCTAAAAATGCACGAAGGTGAGAGTTAATGTATCAAGAACTGAAAACTTGCAAGAATACATAAACTATTCTTTTATTTTTTTTTAAATAAGTAGGTTACTTTTCTTTTTTTTAAAATAATTTTATTTATTTATTTATTTTTCCCCCAGAGCCCCAGTAAATAGTTGTATTTCATAGTTGCATATCCTTCTAGTTGCTGTATGCGGGACGCGGCCTCAGCATGGCCGGAGAAGCGGTGTGTCTGTGCACGCCCGGGATCCGAACCTGGGCCGCCTGCATTGGAGCGCATGCACTTAACCGCTAAGCCACGGGGCCGGCCCTAAACTATTCTTGATCCATTGTTTGAATAAAAAATATATGTATACTGTAGCAGAAAAGAGAAAGTTTAGGGCAATATAATGTACAAGGCAAAACAAACAAATAAAACAAAACAAAAAAAATTTATAAAATAGTCATGAAAAGAATTCTTCAGAAAATTAAAAGAATACCCTTCCTTAAACTAAGTAGCATTTAGCTAAAGGATGCAAAATGATTTAATAAGAGGAAATCTAACAATTAAATGCCTTGCACACTTTTTTCCAGCAATGATAAGATCATTGTTGAAATTAACATCCATAACTAATTAGAATAGAAAAAAAAATCGAGAAATAAAAGGATCCTTCCTTAACGTGACAAATTGCAAAACGCTACACAGTCACGCACTGCTTAACAACAGAGATATGTTCTGAGAAATGCGTCATTAGGTGAATTTGTGGTTCACCTAAGTACATCATAGCATGTACTTACACAAACCTAGACAGTACAGCCTACTACACACCCAGGCTGTATGGTACTAATCCTACGAGAACACCATCATACAGACATTCCATCCTTGACTAAAACATCATTATGTGGCACACAAGTGTATAAGAATTACCACCCTCACATTACTTAGTACAGTTCTCTGCATATGTGGTGGGTACTCAATAAACATTCCTCAAGTGAGCTGAATGCTTAATGTCAAATGAATGGTCTAGGCAGTAAGGTTTCAGAGGAGAGTGTCTCACCAAAGGCTGCGTTCATCAAAGACAGGGAGGTGGTCAGATTTAAGACATTTACAAAGGAAAGAGGAGGGCGTTCTCCAAAGAGGAATGCCAGGAGCTCAGAATTCTGAGTAGCAGGATGAAGGAACAGTTATGAGACTGTTCTTTCTCCTGTGGGCACAGGATGTGAGATGAACGGCATTACATTTTAGGAATATTCATCTGAGAGGAGTATGATTCAAAACACAAAACCTGCAACAAGATGAGCAATTAACAGTCTATATTTAATAATTCACGTCAAGGTCAATGGTCTGAAGGAGCAGGAAGAGGAGAACTAGGGAAAAGCCAAGAGGAGGAGAGGGAAGAACTGAGAAGGTTCTGCTCTGTGAAAGGCTGCAGTACTCTTCCTCACTCTTCCTCACTCCTGCTCCCTGTCGTCAGTTCAAGGATACTTCCCGCACTCTGGCTCTCCAGAACCCATCATCACCAAGTCTGCCAGATGGTACATCCTAAATTTCCCTCAAGTCCTCTTTGTTGCCATCACTTCCACCTTCTCCCACCTAGACTTTCTCCCCTGGACTGTCTGGATAACTTCTCAAATGCTTTTCCACATTTACTCCAGTCCCCTTAAAATCTGTTCTTCAAACCAAAGCTTGGACAATTTTTAACTGAAAGTAAAATATTCTTTCTCTCTGTCTCTAGGTTTCTCTCCCTGTCTCAGTCTCTCAGTCTCTGTCTCTGTCTCTGCCTCTGCCTCTCTCACTCACACACACACACACACAAGCACACACACAAGCACACTCAACAAATATTTGCTGAGCTCCCAATATGTTCCAAGCACAATTCTAGACATTGAAAACAGCAATTTCAATGTTCCTTCCCTCACGGAGGTCGTATCTAGTAGAGCAGGCAGCAAATAAAGAAATGAATATAAGATATGTCAGCTGGGTATCACTATTCTGAGGAGCAATCAGGCAGGGTAAGATAGAGCAGGATGAGGTCATTCTTTCAGACTGGGGAGTTGGGGGAGGCCTCCGGGAGGAGGTGAACTCAAAGACGTGCTGATTAAATACTTCATAATGCTGTGGGCGCAGAGGGAAAGGACAGGGAAATTCAGGGCTACAGCAGAATATCCACATTCACATTCTGAAAACTTGGGGTTTCGCAAGGGGTTTACCTGATTTTTGGAAGATTTTTAAACCTGCAGCTTGCTTGTAATCACTCTCACTCCATTTATGCTCTAAGCACTGCGACGATCATAACATTCTTCTTGGGATCAAGTGATCAGGTTTGCCCTGCTAATTTTAGAATGTTAAAAAATGTTGGGCCACAAGAATAGGAACTATATTGGAAACTACATTCTCAAGTAGACCCTTTTTTTAGGTACATAAAAGTCACTTGGCTCCTGCTAACTGTATTACACATAGTTTCCTCAGATTTTTCTAGTACTGAACCCTTTGGAAATATATATATAACCGGCTTAGAAAAATAAAATGTGGCTCTCTTTCCATCCATCCCTTTGTTGTTGTTAGTTTTTCCACTTCTAGAAGCTTTTATAAACAATTCTCAGGGCAATTTAAATCACGTAGAAAGAGCCTTCAGCCTCTAGACTGACCTCAGCTTTCAGCTTCTTTCTAGAAATCTTGTCAGAGTCCCGATAAGAAAATTAACCCATAAAGATTCCTTGCCCCCCATTAAAACTAATTTTTGCCTACAGGTGTGTAAATGAAACATGAATTTGAATATTTAATGTGTGAATGTCTTGGGAGCTTTAAAAATTACCTATTGTACAAAAAAAAAAAAGGGACCTTTTCTCAGAGAGTTGGAATTCTGAAACGTAGATAACTTTGCAATAAAATTTAATATCCTATTTTTACAGGCTATCCCAAAAAAGATCTTTCATGAAGTTACAAGAGAGTAAAATGTGGGGTTTGGTTAAAAAATAAAAATGGGATGGTTGTGTTAGAACTCTATATTAATATCATTAATAGAAGGAAATTTGGAGGCTGTTGTAATCCCTTTATAGATGTGAAATAAACACCAGAAATGCTAGGAACTTGAATAAACCATTCCAGACAATGAAAAGAAAGGATAAATGAAAAAGATGTTTTACAAATGAAAGTGCAAATGTGGGCAACAGAAAAGGCTCCCATGGTGATTTCTTGCAGATATGCAGCCTTGCATAGAACAAATTTCACCCAGGAAACGTGTGCGTTTCTCCATGGTGTGTGGAGAGGAGTGATAATTTTTTTCCATTTTAGAGGCAGGACATTTTCTTGATTTAACTTTAGATTTTTCTACTAATGTATTATAAGCAGAAAAGTTGTACCAAAAATAATTTGAAGAACACGTTGTGAAAGATGCCAGTGCCAATAAGAAAGGCTGTTTTGGGATGGATTTTTTTGTTTTAACACATCAAATAAGGCTGCTTTCTGGGGTGATGAACATGTTCTAAAACTGATTGCGGTGATGGTTGCACAATGTGGGAAATATCCTAAGAGCCATTGAATTACACACTTTAAATGAGTGAATTGAATGGAATGTGATTTAAATTAAATATATATGTTTGTCATATATATTCCCACTATTGTGATCAGAAGCAAAGGCTGAACTGTGAGAGTTTCAAAGAACCCAGAGCTTGCGGGGATGGATTCTTAGCAAGCCTTTGAGTAGAGCAAACATCACGACCAGTCAAGTGGGACGCAGGGACTGAATGGCCTTTTCCCCTCACCTACTTTCTCTGTACCTCGTCTACTTCTTTTCTCCGTATGTCTCTTCTCCAATGTCCACCCCTCTTTTCCACAAATTTTTCTTTCTAGCTGCCAACGTTGTCCTGATTGATGTTGTCTCTCTTACTTGTTCATAATGCTGAATTGAATTATGGAGGTACTACCTATTATATTTATTTTTTAAAAGTTCTTGATATCCTAGCTGTACTTGAAAGTCTTTTATGATTTTGTTTTGTTATGTTTTAATGAAAAACTATGTTGCCTTTTTTCTTCTGGGCAACAGTAGACTTTGAGTGTGTGTGTGTGTGTTTGTGTGTTTCAGGAAGCCTTCAAGATTCAAGACTGATGCCATATTGAACATCTCAGAGCTTGATTTTTTTTTAAATTCACAAGCAGGTTATGTCAGCTGGGGAGTTGGGAGAGGAAAACTGAAACAGGTCATTTTCTTGATTTAAAATATGTCATAATTATTTCTGGGTCTCAGATCCTTGTAAGGGACCATGAATATTTGAGCTTGGGCCACATGAAACTCACTTCACATCATAGTCAAACTTTTTAGACATGATTCCTCCTTAAATAGGACCATTCTTTCAAAATCCAGAGTTCAAACTTAGAAAACATTTTCAACCAGAGGGAGAATACTTGCAGGGTCAAAGGGACTCAATGTCATAGACATCTATGGTAGTGAACTTGTTTCATAAATCTTTGCCATGTAAATGAAGTCACTGGGCTTACTGGAAAATGTAACTAAAACCCCCTATTTTTTAAGATTGTGGTAGATTTGTTGGAAGGAGAGTGATAGGCTCTCCTCCCTTCCTCCCTCCCTCTTTCATCCAGAACAAACTGGCTCCAGGAGAAGCCCTCCCCAAAGGTTCATCATTTCATTAAGGCCTTTTTTTTCAGGCATGAGCTCATTGCTTTCAGTTAAATAGTAATAAATGATTTATAAGGAGCAACTTACATCAGTGCCTTATAAATAACCACCAACTGCTGCGTTTGACTTCCTTGAAATGTTGACTCAGACACTGGATGCACACAAGGTACCAGCTCTGCACCCTCTCAATCCTTGATGCCAGACAAGTTAGAGGAAGCCCACAGAGCCTGCCAAAGGGACGGGTGGCACAGCATTTCCCAGATACACAACCACTGTAGGCAGTGTCACTATGCCCTGGGGAGGAAAGACAAAAGCAGAGTGGACCGTGTTCCTGGAGTCACTCAGTCCCCATAGATTTTTCCTACTCCTTCTACTGTGAATAAGTGAACAAGAATCTCCTTTCCCACTATCAGAGAGCTTCACATACAGAGTCCGTCACAGGCTTCTGTCAAGAGTCCCCAAATGTAAAGGGCAGAGTTTGCCATTGTCAATTACTCAGGAGACAGTGTTTACCACCCCACACTGAGCAGGTAAGAATGCCTCCCCGCTGCCGCTTACACGTGAGGAAGAGTAATCGTACTTATTTGCAAGCAGGGCTAGAACTAGCGAGTTTGGTAGGGCAAAATGTGGCTTTTCAACTTAATTCTATCATCCAATGACCCCCAAACTTTTACCAAAAAGAATTATTTTTTAGGAAGAATGTAAAAGACGGAGGTTGAGAGTCAAAAGACCTGAGCTTGACGACTGTCTGCTCGTTGCTAACCAAGGCTCTGAGCGGGCTTCCTCCAACCTGGTCAAGACACGCAAGCTCTGACCCAGTTTCCTCCACTGTCACCTGAGATTGCCTACAGTGCCTCTTCTACTCATCTCACAGCCTTGTTGTAGGGATCAATGAGAGAGCAAACATGCTTTGAATATATAAAGTGCTGTGCAAATGTCAGGGACACAGACCGCATATCCACTTAGAGTCTGAAGTCATTCCCAACAAGTAGGTATAGAATTCCTAGCCCTGTGAGCATATCTTCTATGCTGTGGTAGATTAAATTATTGATCACAATCCCTTACCCCTTCCTGCAGCCATGTCTTTCACTATATAACTTTGCAATTCCTCCAACTAAAGTCAGAGTATACTTCCCTTAGAATGACCAACCATCCTGGTTTTCCCAGGACTGAGATATTTCCCAAGGTGTGGTTTTCAATGCTAAAACCAGGAAAGTCCCTGGCAAACTGGGATGGGCTACTCAGTATAAAAAACTTTCCTACCTTTTCTGGCCTTTGGGCTTGGCCATGTAACTTGCTCCAGCCAATGAGATCTTAGCAGAAACGACAGAAGCAAAATTTGAAATATGCTTGGGTGGTAATATTTGAGCTCTTGCACTTCTGCCATTGCTATGAGAAGAGATCCTTCCCCTGAGTAGCTGCTGCCACTGGGTTCCAGAATGGACATATGTAAAACAGACCTAAGGGTAAGCTTCAGGAAGAAGCCAAACCCAGGTGGACCCATCTGGACCTGGCTTGGATCAGTTAACTCCCAACCGACCCACCAGTATGTGAATCAGAATCAATGGTGAACATTTAAGCCATGAATATTGGGGTGGTTTGTTACACAGCAATAGCTAACTGGTATAAGTCACATGGTCTCTTCTACCCCAGACCATCTTTTGCTTTCTCTGTCCTCAACAATGAGATCCACATTCTACTTCCTTTGGGGAGGGGAGTTAAGTTCTGCTTTGGTGGCACAGACTTCTCAGCAATTCCCTATTGTACAGAAGGAGAATGGAAACTGCCATTCCTCGCTTTACAAAAGGAAGGATGAATATATGCACGGATGAGTGTAAACATCCATGACACCTATTGGCGGTATAACATTCCCCTCGAGGGACTATCTTGGATATCAGAAATCAACCTGTCAAAGGAATAAGCTTGTGATTTAAAAAAAAAAAAAAGAAAAAGTAGAGGGTGAGGGACACATGCCTGATGCCCCCACTCCACACCCCTCCACAGAGACCTAAGAAATGCAAAATATGGAAAATTCTTCACAAGCGCTGAAAGCTCTAGATAGAAGTAGTTGTCTGTCCCTAAAACGCTCGTTCTCTCAGTTTTTTAAAAATCCCTTGGTCCTTCTGCAATGTATGAAAATTTCTAAAACTTGTGATTTTTATGGTGCCTCACACATATTTTTACGGTGCCAATTCTAGCTTTCCTAAAAAGCAAATTCCTAAAAGTCCTCCAATACATAGCAAATACATAATACAATTAGCTATTATGGTTATGTAATTATTAAAATCATGCCTTGAATGGATGTAAAATAACTTGTTGAGACATTCAGGATATATTCAGAGAAAAAGTAGATTACCAAACAGTATGATCCCATTTTGGGGAACTCTGTTTGCACGTATAGGCATAGACAAGTGCCAGTTAAATGTGGTCATCACTTGGAGCTACAAAAACATGTCAGATTTATTTTCTTCTTTTCACATAATCTGATTTTTTACTTTTTCCAAAAACGATGTATTTATACCGGTGGAAAAAAATTAAGAAAAAGCAAAGCATCTTAAAGAGGTAAAGCTTAATCTTTTGTTCTTCTCTTCCCCAAAACTCCCAGGGCAGGGAAGCTTCCTGCTCACCAGCCTGCTGTGCCAGGCCAGGGCTGTCTCTCAGGCTCAGGGCTCCATTTCCCTCAGCCTCCCTATCGTGGTCCCTGTGCTATCACTCCATTGCCAGGCAGGGTTCAGAAACTGGGCTCCTTCATGCTCCTTGATGGGATTGAAAACCTCCAGCAATTGCTAGAGGGCCTCTCTTATGGGAAGGGAAGGACCACAAAGACATGAGGCAGGTGGGGATGGCCCAGAGTGGATGGGCCCTGGACCCTAATTGGAGTGAAGCATTCAGGGAATGGAGAATCCATTGTCAAGGAACCAAACCAAACTTTTGTCTTTTAAGGTGTGTGTGTGTGTGTGTGTGTGTGTGTGTAGAGGATTAATTCAACGTCACAGAAAATTGTTAACATTGGCTTTTTTTCTGGGTTATTGGAGCCCTAACAAAGAGCAAAAAAATCTGTAAAGACTCAGCTTAACTGTATAAAGAAACACAAATTACAAGCATTTGTGTGATCTGGTCACCATTCATCGGTAAAAGCTTCCCAGCACAAAAACAGTTATCCATATTGTTAAATAAGTGGATGTTACCAGATTAACTCTGTTGTAAATTTTAATTAATTGCAACACGAAACTGTTGGCATGTGCTAAGTCATCATAGTAGGCTGTCCTTGAAGTATTATCATCTGCTCCCAACTTTGAGAAACTTCAGACAGGATCGGTCATGATGACAAGATGGTTCCAAACCCTTAAGCACGCTTAATTGCTTTTTGTGTGATTATTGCTACCGTACCAATCTGGTAAATTTCCGCAAATTTTAAATAACAAAGTTATATTAATTCTTAAGAAGCTCAAATGCATTTCTTATTGTTTTCAACATGCCTCCCAATTACTTATTGTTCATCATTTTGCACCAATATACCAACCAGATGGCTTATATTCATCTTATTTACACTATTTTTTCCAGCCAAACAGTATTAATCCAATAGTATAAACTGATCCATGTAAACTTCTTGCTGCCCAAGACCTACAGCAGCCTATCCTCTTCTTTCTAGCCCCTGGTTGGGTCACCTTGTGGTCCTCCATCCATCTGTCAAGACTCTTCATCCTCAGAACCGTTTCATCCCTCTCCAGTGTCCTCTCTCCTCTCCACTGGAGCCTCAGTGGGTGGTCTTTAGAGTCCAGTCTTGGCATCATCTCTCTTTCAGAACATTTCCTTGTCTTGATGTGGCTGTTAAAAGGATTGTTTGCTGAAATAGAATCACCCACATGTATAGATGTCCCGACCCAGCAGACGGATGATTCCGGAACTTAAAATGTCTATTGGTTCTTCTCTTATGCATTTACTGCCCCATTATTATGTAACTTAATCAATCAATCAATGCATATTTACTGAGAGGCTAAGAAGTGCCTAATATTTTGCTTGGACTCTAAGGAATACTAAAAAGCATAGGCCTTGAGGGCCAGCCTGGTGGCGCAAGCGGTTAAGTGCTTGCGCTCCGCTGCAGAGGCCCGGGGTTCACCGGTTTGGATCCTGGGTGTGCACTGACGCACTGCTTGTTGAGTCATGCTGTGGCGGCGTCCCATATAAAGTGGAGGAAGATGGGCACAGATGTTAGCCCAGGGCCAGTCTTCCTCAGCACAAAGAGGAGGATTGGCAGATGTTAGCTCAGGGCTGATCTTCCTCACACACACACAAAAAAGCATAGGTCTTAAACTAGAGGATGCTAGATCCATAAATTTAGTTGGGAAAGGGGAACTTGCTGGGGGGGGGGCATTAATCTGAAAAAGTCAAATAGAGAAAAAAATAACACACACACACACACACATACCCTCTCAGCTGGATTGACTATGTATGCATACAGCAAGATACAGTGAAGTAGGACAGAATGATGTGAGAAAAGCAGGTTAGAGGAAGATGGGTCTGACCAGACTCTGAAAGATGATAAGATTTAGATGTGACCCTGAAAGGAGTTTGATCTCGTAAAAGGTAACAAAACCACTGTAGAATGTCTGGTAGAGGAGTGTTATATGACATGCTGAAAGTTTTGTCTTAAAAAGGTTTCTGTGGTAGTTCTCTACACAAAATAGTGGAAGTAGAAGAATTAGGGAAACCAATTTTAGACACATCTCTATTAGAAAACTTCTAACAGCCTCTCATTGCCCACTATTCAAACTCTGTCTCCAAGCCTGATAGAAATGGGGATGGGTTTTTACCGCTGAGATTGAAGCAGTTAGAATTGGGTTTTTACAAAACATCATAGACCACAGAGCTTTAGCATTAAGAAGGACAAAATGACCAACTAACATATTCTTCTGGTTTTACAGGTGAAAATAGTGATGTGTAAAGAATTTAAGAAACATACCCAAAGTCTTGAGGCCTGGGGCTCCGGTATTTACAACCTTAATATTCCCAAAGTTAATATGTGAGTGAACCTCGGGTTCAGAAGGGAAATACATTTGCAAGGAAGGGTCTTTATATGAATTTTCCTAATTGAAAAACCATCTCAAGAGTTCCCCCGCAAAAGAGAACAGAGATTTCAGCTCTATACAGTAGAACAGGATTTTCCATGTAACTAATATTGCTTTCAGTTAAGATAAATATACACAAACCTAAATCCAAGCGTTACTTCCCAACACGAAAAGGAGAAGATAGGAGAAACAATTTCAAAAATATATGCCACCAAAGAAAATATAAGCAAAAAAGAGGAAAATATAGGAATATTTTGGGGGCCTAGGTAAGATATAATACTGATCAAGATGATAGTAACTTGATGACACCTCACTGAGAACAAGTGCCAGCAAGTGGAATTTTTCTCCTCAGCTGCTCATCCTGATGCCAGGGTACATCCTAAAATTGTTAAGAATTCTAGACACCCAAACAAGAAGTTCTTCCTGCTAATAAGGACCCTCCTTTGTCTGGCTTTACCTTACCTCTCTGCCTGTATCTCCCCCAAAGCCCTAACCCCAGTTGACTCTATCCTCCATCCACGCCAGGTTTCTCTTATGCTCTGCTTATATCTCCCAGACTTGGTCCTCCTCTTCCAAAATGGCTTACTCTGTCTACTCTGCTTATCTAAAACTCCGTGGAGTCCAGCTCAAATCCAACCTTCTCAAGATGTTATCCCGTCTGCCCACTACGGCCAACACTGTTTAAAGGCATCGTGCCATCTTGCATTGTTCCTTGGGCCATACGTGCCCATCTTTCCTGCTCAGCTTATAAACTCTTTCAAGGCAGGAAGGGCAGATAACACATTTTCCAAATGCCCTAGTCTTATGGAGCCCAGTGTTCATCTTCTAACTCATTTCAGTATGAGTTCTGTGCATAAATCCCCTCAAGGCATCTTCTAATAGGTACTCTGTAAGCAGAAAGAAATGAAACTTGAACAGGCTTTAATTTGCTGGTTTTTCCAAATCTTGCACACAGTTTATTGCTAAACAAGTAATTGAACTAGACCTTTGTTAAACCTGCTTCAAATCTACTAAACTACATTTAGCTCCATGTTTTGGACTCTCAGAGAAGTAGCCAAATGATAATATCCTTTCTTGCCCTTGCAAGAAAAGCAGCAGTCAGATGAAAAGAAGCTGAAGACAGTCTTTGTGGAGGGGCGTAATGAAACCTTTTTCCTTAATATATATTTCAAATGGTACTGGGCAAGGAGGAAGAATTAAAGACAACTTTACAATCGAAGAACATGGAGCCATGTGACATGAAGCAACTTACACACTGCAGGATGTGAAGACACAGAACATAACTGACCATTCAGAGGCCAACTAGAAAACTCTTGGGAAATGGAGAAGTCACTGAGAACTTGCCCAGCTTGTCAGCAAGAGCCTGGAAAAGGA
Source organism: Ceratotherium simum simum (assembly GCF_057802395.1). Taxonomy (NCBI): domain Eukaryota; kingdom Metazoa; phylum Chordata; class Mammalia; order Perissodactyla; family Rhinocerotidae; genus Ceratotherium; species Ceratotherium simum. The sequence continues at coordinate 6,716,310 of NC_141915.1, forward strand.
GAGGCTTGATAAAAAAAGGGCAGTCGAGAGGGAAAGAAGCATTGTGTCAATATTTAGACTACCACAGAAAGACAGATGAAACCTGGAAGAGAGGGGTAGATTTGTGGTCCAGAAAGAAAGAACGAAGCCACCGAGGCCCAGCATAAAAGGAAGTGAGCTGGTCGGTCTGAGGATGACTTAAAGTTGGAACATTTGAGATCCACACTAATGCCTTAAGCCACCCTAAATGAGTTCAAGTAATAATACTGTGGGTTTAGTTTGTACCTCCTAGACTTGACCCACTATAATACAATATTTTTTGCTTCAAACCAACAAACTTCACTATCTTTGGAGAAGATCCTTGGATGGCAGAACTTAGGATATTGCAATTTAGGGTTTCCCTGAAGCCATTTCCTCCTAGAAGCATCTGGTAAGAATGTAAATAGCAGCAGCTGTATCTCCACACTGGTATTAATGCTCTAAATATTGTTCTGGCATCTTTGATTACGGCATTAGTACCAAAGAGGACTCTGGGCTGCTCCAAGTAGCAAGTTCTGGAGCATCCTCCGACTGGCTGGCTGTTGTCCGGAGAAGGGCCAGGCCTGAGAGCAAACCACACAGGCTTTGGCAGCTCCAGCTGGCCACCCGGGGCAGAGTTCTGTAGGAATGAGCCTGTGATGAAACCACTATAAATCTCTGTTTAAAAATTCTTGTTAAGTTTTTTGTTTTGTTTTGTTTTGTTTAAATGTTGTTTAAACATCTTTGGTTCTGGAAGAGAGGCGAGCTCTGAGTTCCTCAGTTCTTAGGAACTCCGTGACTGAAGCCGAGTGTGTCTGATGAAATATTAGAATCTTGATAAAGAAAACATTAAACAGAAACTAAGTGTTTAATGTAAAAACCTGGCAGCTGTACGTTCATTTTACTTAGTATCTACCTGTCGAGAGATGGAGGTTTTCCCTTTGTTTTGGTTGGAAAATTCCTCTCTTTTGATTGGAAAAACACTGTCACTAAGGTTCATTTTTTTTCCAGTACAGAGATACATCTCTCTAAATGTTATGTGTCCTATTTGAATGCCTCAGAGAAAATGTACAGGCGATCTCAGAGACTATAGGAGCATAATGAAGGGTCAGTTAATATCTGTTCTGCCTTATTTTTATCAGTCTAATGGGAAAATGTACCCATGGCTAAGAGAGAGAAAAAAATAGACGCAGTTATAAGGATAAAATCAAAACAATATAAAATCTTTTGACACCAACATGGCCTTGAGGATTGAGAGTCAGGAGTCAGTGCCTGGAACAGTGTCTGGTACACAGTAGATGCTCAATGAATGTTTTTTGAATAAAGGAGAGGTTGAAGCTTGAGAATAAAATAAGTGATGTTATATGAAGCCATGACTGATGCAAAGAAAGGATACAGGGGAGAGTTATCTAATCATGAGATTAGAAATATGTGAGGTTTTTTAGAAAACACTATGCATATCTTTACATATAGAAATGCTTCCCAAAGGTTTTCACATCAGGGCACACATAAATTATAATAATAACACACTGGGTTAGATAAAATGGAATTCATGCAGGCAAAGGCACCCAGCCCAGGAGCTGCAGCCACACTGGACCCCACCCATCACTCCAAGAGCTAAGGAGACCAGTATCCTGGCAGGTCTCTGTCACCTCTGCCATTATATCACTCCACATTGTCTGGGAAGCTCTATGACATTCTCTGCTTTCATTTCTCTGCTTTTAACTTCTGTAGTGATTCTTTTTCAACAATATGAATTATAATATCTTGGTGCTTGAAGTTCCACCACCACATAATGAGGGCTTCTCCTAATTGTGGGCAAAGTATCTCAGAGGAAATGAAATCTAAAAATACACTTGCCCCAGAATTATTTTGATAATTCCCCCTCCTCCAACCACCCAATTTGCTGTACATAACATTTTTACCAAGAACAATCTTAGGCTGTTTCTACTTGTAACCTTCTAAACCATCCTTTCTATCTTAAGGCTGAGTTTTGGGATTGGAGGCTCAGACCATCATCTGTTCGTGCCCAATAAGTATCAATTCTGACTAGATGTTCACCAAACACCAGTTTCTTCTTTCTGCTGGTACACAGCCAGTCCTTGTTTCCCAGCAGCCTTCTTGCAGTTAATATGGCCCCATGACTGGTTTCCCATCAATGCAAAGTGAGTGATAATCATGCAACAGCACCTGGGACATAAAAATTTAAGAAATAGATGTGCCTCCTCTCTGCTGTCTTTCCCTTTGCATGGGCTGGATTGAGACGGTAAGACAGAATGAACCTGGGGTCCTGAATCACCGCCTGGAGGAAAGCTGCCCACCGACTAGGACCAACCACTTTGAACTTTTATGTGAGTGCAAGATAAACTTCTGCTGTCTTTGAGCCATTGAACAATTTGGGGTCTATTGGTTATAGCAGGTAGCATTACCCTAACTAATACAGCTCCCCTCAGCCATGGGTCTATAAAGCCCCACTCTCTGCCTCACTTTAAGTAATTCATTGTTCCCTGGGCATCTCACATACCAGCATTTCAGCTATTCCGCAGTGCGTCCTGGACCCAAGAACCTACTGATCAGACCAACCACAAAGGCTGATTGCCACAACTGTCCCCCCCCTTACCTGGGCCAGAACAGAACTCCCAGTCTCCTGGCTCCATGGGCTGACAGCTTTATCCTAGGCCCATTCAAATGAGTGGAATCTCCCATCTGCTTTATTGGCTGACACCATAAAATGTCCTGACCTCAAATGAATTTTATGTATTTCTACAAACATAACATTTCTTGCCATTGTTTAATTTGAGATGTCTTGGGGATTTATTAATAGTTTCATAAAGATATTTTCTGTTTTATCTGACTGAAGTATTTGCCTAGGATAAAAAATATTCTTTTTTCCACACATTTTTTATCCTCTTTTTGCTCTTGGCGTACATGAGGCGTTAACCCCACACTTGACTCAAACTCCAGGTGGCACACTCATTCCTAGGAACACAGAGCAAGCAGGTCAGACCCAAGAAGAAAGGAAACGAACACAAAAAGATAATTGTTTGTCATAGGATCACGGTAAAAACGAAAATCGTTAAGAACCCAGGCTGAAAAAGGATATCAGAATTCTCTAAGCCCTCGCTACTCAAAGTGGACTGGCCTCACATGGGAGCTGGTTAGAAATTTGGACTCTCAGGCCTCAGCCCGGACCTTCTGAATAAGAATCTGCGTTTGAACCAAATCCCCATGTGATTTGTGAGTACATTCCATTGTACAAAGCGCTGGTCCAAGCGTCACAAAGATCTGGTGGTATAATTCAGCCCTTCAAATCATTTCTTGTCAGGGGTCTTTAATCTGAATGAGAAAAAAATCAAGGCCAACTCTCTACATAGCTTGACTGAGTCTACTAAAGCTTAACTCTTTTCTGGGTGCACGCAACCTAACGAACCTCCCTGTAAATAACTTAGATCCTGCATCTGTGCCTTAAAATTACTTCCACTTAAAAATGCAAAATAACTAATTAAATGATGGAGGAAGCACTGATTTCCCATCTTTCTGTTGTCCAAATGAACTTGAGGGAACTGTGGATCAGAGTTGTGGGGAGGGGACAGGGACTAATCTTTTAGGTAGGCGGAAAGGAGGAACAGAAACATTGTAAATATGGTGGTATATGTCTTTCTAATATATTTTATACATGTATTCTTAAATGTCATAAGATGTACACGGTGTTTAAATTATTGTTTTACTTAGTGTAAAACTAAAAATTCCCCATATGAATTGAATATAACATTTTTAGTGGCTGTATACTATTCCATCCCATGGATTATTTTTTTTTCTGTAATTTTTTAATCTATATCCTAATGTTGGAGTTAGTTGCTAATCTGTCACTGTTCTAAAAAATGCTCCATGAATCATCCTTGCAGGTAAATTTTAGTCCATATCTTGGATTTCTCTTTTGAAATAAATTCTTAGAATTCTTTATACTGAAACTTTAAGGCCATGTGAAATTTACCTAGTTTTGAGATAAGAAATATTAATCAAATTATGTTTTAATAATTTCTCCATTACTATTCTGAGATAATTCATAAAGTTTTATGACACAATCATATACTAAACTTCTAATCCTCTTCCAACTAACCTCATGCCATTTCCATTCAGTTTTATTTCTTGTACATCTGTAACCTATTTTCATTTCTGACAGCAAAACTTCACTCATTTTTCTTTTTTTTTTTTCCAAAATATTCTTGGCTATTTTGTCAACCTCTAAAAAATATTGTTACAATTTTTTGGGCAATTACATTAAACATACCAATTAATTTAAGATAGATTGTCAGTATTACACCCTCCCATCCAGAAATGTAATCTCTCTCAGCATAGTGAAATCTTTTATGTCACTTAATAACATTTGGTCATATTCTTTTGTGTATTCTGGACATTTCTTACTTAAATTGAATCCTAGGATAGTTTATATTTCTTTCCCTGTTGAGAATGTGATTATTGCCTAAGGTTTACTGCTGACGTATAGAAAAGCTATAGATTTTTTTATACGGTTATTTTGTAGCTGGCCACCTTACTAGATTCTTCTCCCAAATGTAATGGTTTTTCATTGATTTGCTTGAGTTTCTTGTAAATTACCTGCAAAGCAATGACAATTTTGACTCCTCCTTTCTAATACTTAAACCTCTTCTTACTTTCTTTCTTTTTTTCTTCCTTTTCTTTTTTTTCCTTTCTTATTTTGTCTTTTACGTTTTCACCATACTTAATTTATTTTGGTTTAAAAAATAGGATTTATGAATGGGATAGGGTATTGGTTATCGATGTGCTTATTTTTCAAGTTATAGTATTAGGATTTGGGTATTATTGGGAAGATATCCATTTTTATAAGCTTTGGAAGCATTGCGTTAATGTGGAAATTTTTTATTCATACAATACTTGACAGAACTTGTCCAAATAACATTTTGGTTCAGACCTTTGGCCACATGTAAATTTTCAGTAATGCCTTTAGTTCCGTTATCTCCAACCTCAACTTGAGTTGATATAGGTAGATTCTAATTTCCAAATCTTGACAACCTAGATTTAAAAAATTTTTTTATTGTAAGTGTAGTATATTTTAGTTCCCTCCATCTGTAGTTTATTCCCCTTTATCATAATATTGTGTATATTGTCTTTTCTCTCCTCTTCTCCTTCTCTCACTGCTCTGTTCCTTCCCATTCTACTTCTCCAGCTCTATCTTTCATTTTTCCTTAACTGACCATACATTTGTTATATTTATCAAATAAAGTATTATGTTTCCCATTTAAAATGGATTCTGGTCACCAAATCCAATGTAGTGGGGGCAGGGGTGGGGGGAGGGTTCCCACACCACCAAGCAATGCTTGGGTACCAGCTGGGTGTCCTACAATTCAATTCAATTCTGACACTATCTACCCGGAGATAGCATCAGATCCCACAGGTTAAGGATTCAGTCCCACAAGACTGCCCTCCTCCCACTTCAAACATCAATCCCAAGTCCAGGTCATCACCTGTGCTTCTAACCAAAGGGCTAAAGATTGAAGATTTCAACAACTGCCTCTGCCTTGGGTTCAATTAGTTTGCTAGAGTGGCTCACAGAACTCAAGGAAACATTCTACTTACTACATTACTGGTTTATTGTGAAAGAATATAATTCAGGAACAGCCAGATGGGAGAGATGCATAGGGCAAGGTATGGGGAAAGGGCATGGAGCTTCCATGCTCTCTCCAAGGGCACCACTCCCCTCAAATCTCCACGTGTTCACCAACCCAGAAGCTCTCTGAACCCCATCCTTTTGGGTTTTCACGGAAGTTTCATTACATAGGCATGAGTGATTAGATCATTGACCATTGGCAATACATTCAGCCTCCAGCCCCTCTCCCCTCCCCAGAGATCAGGAGGGTGGGACTGAAATTTCCAACGGTCTAATCACAGGGTCGTAACCCTGGCAACAAGCCCCCCATCCTTAGGTGTGGTCCAAAAGTCACCTCATTAACATAACAAAGGACACCTTTATAGCTTTTATCAGTTAGGAAATTCCAAGGGTTTTAGGAGCTCTGTGCCACAAATGGGGTCTAAAACCAAATATATGTATATCATTATAAATCACAATACCACACTGTTCATAGTTTTTAAAGGGAATAAATGAGATGTTTAGTATTCTTTCTCTTAAATTTGTATAAATATATGCATGTGCGTATTTATTTATATCATATATATTAAATACATATCCTCTTATATTTTTATAAAACAAGATAGATTTTATTATACTATATATACTTATAAGTATATATACTTACGTTATACTTATATCACCCTTAATTGATTTTTTCCAAGGGAGTCACTCTTAATAGCAATAGAGTTTCTGACTTCATAGAATGTTCTAGCCTTCTGAGAAGAGTATCTGGGTATGTGTACCCCAGTTTTCTTACCATTCTTTACGGAATTTAAATAATTGCCTCTGCTCTAACCGTTCAGCTCAGAGCAACCTATCTATATCTTGAAGTCAACACTTTCAAAATAGCTTAGGAAATGGGTCTTCTCAGTCAAAGTTTAAGCAGGAAAACAAAAACCGCTTCAAGTATATTAGAAGAGGGAATATATGTAGAAAATTGGCTGCAAGGTCATACAGGTGAGTTGACCGGAGGATTAGCCACAGCAGGAGGCCAGGGCCAACCCTAGCCAGGGAGACAAGGGAGAAGGTGGTGATATGGGAGCCTGGGGGCAGGGGCACCTGATGAATCCAACCGTGGAGGTCCTGTCCAGTGAGAGCTAGAGCTTAGAATGGAGGAGGAGGTGTGCCTGAGAGGTCAGCCCCTCTGTGACGCAGAGAGAGCAGGCCAAAGACCAGGAACGGATCCAAAGGCAGACAGGCCCAGTACTGGCATGAGGCCTTAGCAACAAAAGACTATTTGTGTTTTTGGCTTTCAAAACTTAAGGAAGGGATTCACTAGATACTCAATCAATTTTCAGTCCATTGTGCTTTTAAGTCAATTTTGCAGTTAAGTCGATTTTGCTCTTTTCCGTTAGTCCTAGATTGCACTGTACCAAATCAGAGTAGATGCACCAGGAAGCGCAAGTTCTGGGACCATCACTTACAGAGGTGCCTTCCCATAGTCCTAGCAGGGGACTTAGCAATTTGTGTACGTGGTTGCTGTTCTAGAAAAGCGCAAACTCAATCAGCCGTGACTACTGTCTTTCCACTTTGACTTGCCGGCTATCCCACTTAGCCCAGTGTTGGGTCTCACTGGGGTGGCATTTTCAGAATTAGGCTAAAAGAAGTTTAGTTGAGGATATATTTAGTTTTCATATTTAGTGGGATATATTTATGGGGTCCACAGCCACTTCCATGAATAGTTAAACTATTGCTTGCCATTGTGGCATAGGAATAGCTTTTAGGAATAGTCCTACAATCTACTGCGCTGACTCAACCCGCCTCATGAAATGAAAGTGTGAGACCAGAGGTCGTATGACAATATATATGTGTCATACAGCACTTGATACCAGAGTAGTGAAGAAACATAAGATTGGAAATGTCTGTGCAAAATTTCTGCTAACCTTTGAATGTGCAAAATTGTAAGAGGATTCATTTATCTTGAACACATGATCCAAAATGAAGTCCTCTCCTGTCAGAAACATATTTGATAATGCACCATATATATTCCTAGCTTATTTGATGGGAATAGTGTGAAGTATAATTTGCCAGAATTTCTGTGCTTGTAGAAGAATGCAGTGGTAACAGTCAAATGAAAAGAGTGCTCAAATAACTGTCTACTGGCTGGGGACAAGGAGGTCACAGTAAGTGATGGCAGAAGCAGCCAGGTTACCCTGAGTTGAGGAGCAATTAGGAGATACAAGATGTCATGTTAAAGGACCTCGGATGTGAAGAGAAGGCAAGAAATCCTGTGGTGATTAGAAATAAAAGGGGGTGCAGGACCAAGGGGTGAGGTTTTCTTTAAAAAAAAATAAGCTAAGGGTGACTAAAGCATAGATTTATGTTGTGGTTAAGGAGTGAGTAGAGAGTAGAGAGTAGAGAGAGAACGGTTGAGGATACAGGTGAGAAATGGGGATCTCAATGGTGTCCATTTCCTGTCTGCACTGGAACAAGTCACACTTCTCTAAGCTTATCTGTAAAACGGGGGCCATGATAACTGTCTTACCTTTTTCCCAGCATTGTTGTGAGGATCAAATGGTATGTTTTAAGATGACGTGCACTGTAAATAAGGTAATTGCTTACTGTAGGCCTTATTTGGGTTGAATGTGATCTCCTCAGTAGCCCAGTCTAAGAGTTCAACTATAAAAATTAATCCACAATGGGTCAAAACAGATAATCCATAGAGTTAGTTTTGCATGGTCTACCAGACTGTCACTGTCATGAGTTGCTGAGTTGAGTAGAAAATAAGGATAATGGTGGCAAATTTGGCAGTCCCCATCCCAATCTTATCAGCTTGAAAGGGTACCCTGAGTCAGGGACTCAACTTATCCAGACCTTGGGACAAGAATTTACCTATCACAGGGATGGAAGCATCATAGCTGTCTTATCCTGCTTTCATTAAATTCCCAAGTAACTGCCCATACCCAAAGAAACCATTGGCTACAATTTGGCTTCCCCTGAAATTCTACATACAAAGAAAGCGTATGCTAACCATGCCAGTTTGAGATGTTCTAGTCCACGTCACAGTAATCACCTACTATGACCTGCTATCACCACTCACTGTTCTATGTACCGGGAATACAGTACCAGGGCCGCCATATTACACAACTTATAACACAGTCTATGTAAGAGTGGTACGCCCTGGAACACAACTACAATGGCAAGGAACTGCTGAACAAAATCAATGTTTTCCTCTTCTTGCTTGGCACATAGCTGGAATACATTTCCAAGCCTCCTTTGAATTTGGTGTGAGTTCTAACTAACGGAATGAGAATGCGAGTGATGTGCTCATTTTAAGGCTTTGCTCATACAAACCTCCTACACATGCTCCTTCACCTTTTCTCCCTTTCTGCTTAGCTGAATGAAGACAACTTTCAAGATGACCTTGAAAACCACATCTGAAATTAGAAGAACCGTTATTGTCCTGGATCTCTGAATGACTTCGTGGAGCAGAGTCTTCCCACTGATCGCTTTGCCTGCCTCTCATTTGTTACGTGAGCAAAAAGTAAGCTTCTATTGTGTTTGGGCCATTATATATTGCTTTGGTTTATTCCCTATAGAATTATCCTAATAGAAATAGCATTTTGAGCAATGAAGTTGAGACCTAAATCATGAGAAGGAGCCAACTGTGTAATGACTGCCAGGCAGGAGGGTGAGTGGGCAAGTATATCAGGCAGATGTAACTACAAATAGCAAAGTGAGAATGATCTTGGTGTATTGTCTCTCACTGAAATCCACAGATGTCATTCTAGTATTATCTATTGATCTCCAAAAGTTTTATTATTGTGAATCAGCCCCTAAGAAAGATCATTAGGTATACCGGCAAAATTAGGATTCTGAGGCCAGATTCTAGACTATGGCATGTTATTCACCTAGACAAATTCAACTTCATGAGGCCATTTGCCAGAATGCCAACATCTCACTGCGTCCTATATTTGACCTTCTATTGTAACACGATTGCACTAAAACTGTTAGGATCAGGAACAAAGGCATGCTCTGTGCTGCACTGATGCCTACAAACTCCTCCGGGTCTCTTGAGCACTCCCAGGATGGGATTGCTGTGTCATATCTCTTTTTGTTTTCCTCATCCACATTTTGCTGAATCACTATGCTCTTATCCAGGCCATAGCAAGCCCATGATCAGTTTTATATTTTACATGGTCCAGTGATCTCAGAGCCACGGTTCTTAACCCAAAATGCAATGCAACGTAAGAGGAGCAAGGCACTGATACTGCAGATTTTTCTATGTAGCCATGATCGGCCTTTTCTACTGCATCAGAAAAAGTTCATGGCACACACATGGGCCCACAGACAAAGTCAAGATTTTATGTATGTTCTCCCTGGAGATCTCATCAGGCTTTCATTTGAAGGAACTCATGGAGAATTTTCCCAGTTTTCTATTCTACCTCCCTAGTCCCTGCCTCTTTGCAAAGCTAAATCTGATGGAAAGCACACCCACACCACAAGCTGAACTCTCAGGAATGACAGCACACAGCCAACCACTCTTAGGCCCTCAGGCAAGCTGCTCAGGCTAGTGCTCCCTGGAGAGAAAGGGGCTCCCAGGGTAGCGGGCAGAGCGCCAGTACCAAAGGGCAGCCTCAGCCAGGGTTAGGAGATTCCCATCACACATTGTCCTCTTTTAAGTTTTTTACTATAAAATATAAGCAGGCATGTACAGACCACCAGCCTTCTAGTCTCTTAGGGTCCTGCTCCTCCTATAAAACTAAATTCAAATTCACTTCCTCCATAAAGTCTTCTTGAATTCCCCCTATTGGAATGAATCTCTTTCTCTCCTGTGATTTTTCTACCTATAATACTTGCATTTATGGCATTTAACATTGTCACATATGTCATCAGTGGTTGTTTTCTTCCACTGGATTGGGAGTTCCTTGAAGATAGAAATTATTTTCCATGGCTCTTGGGCCTGGTAGAGTTCATTTTTCATAATGGGTGCTCAAAAAATGTTCAATTAAGTGAAAATAATATTAAAAAATTTGGTCCTAGAGAACTGTTTAGGCCATTAAGAAATAGCATTTCTTAACCAATTTAAACACCAGTACAAAGTCACTTCTTAATTACTAGGCAAGATCTCCTGTAATTTGGATGTTTTTGTTGTTCTAAAATTTTTGCTTTTGTATGCAGTGCTGCAAAGAGCAACCATGTAGTTTTATCTTTGTGAACAACTTTATTTCTACAAGTGAAATACCTGGATCAAAGGGTATGCAAAATACCCAGGCTTTTAATTTATATTGCCAAACTGCCTCCAGGAAAGTTGTAATAATATACAGTTCCATTGAAAATTATTAAGAATATATATTTGCTGGCAATGACGCTGAGAATTATTAGTTTTGGTCAAGGCTTTGTCAATTTCATATGCAAGAAAACAGTATCTTTCAGTTTAACTTGCACTTCTCAATTAATAATGAGGCTAATTTTTCTTCTTATGTACTAGCTATCTGTACCACTTCCTGTGTGAATTGCCTGACCTATATCTCTACTGGCATATGAGGGGGAAAGAGGTTGTCTGAGGACTTGAGATCACTATAAGAATTAAAACACTTTTAATTCATCTAGATATCTTGCTTTTGTTTATCCTAAAATGTCCAGCTAGAAAGAAGGGAGATTTATCAGTTACAATTCTTTTGGTGGCAAAAGTCAGAAATCCAACTCAAACTAGCCAAAGCAAAAAGAACAAAACAGGAATTTATTGGTCTTGTAATAGAAATATCCAGGAGTTCTCTAGTTTCAGGTGTGGGTTGATCAAGAGTCTCAAACAATACAATAAGACTCACTATTTCTCTCCCCTTGGCTCTGCCTTCTGCAGACTCTTCAGGATGGGTCTCGATAGCATCCACTCTAGAGTTTGTATGTCTCTCCCAACAGTCCCAGAAAAGTTTTCATTGCATCTCATTGTCTCTGATTTGGTTGTACCCATCCCTGGTCCAACCATTTTGGCCAGGGGACTGATATTCTGTGTGGTTATGTTTAAGTATAATGCCCATCCCTACACCTGAGATGGAGTCAACTCCACTGCACAACACATTGGCCTGAGAGTTGCCCAAAGGAAACTACAGTGAATGAGTGCTGGGCCATCAAAAAACAAGAAATGTCCATTATTAAGCTGCTCCGTGAGCTGTAGAGACTCAAGTTTAGGGATTAGTAAAAAGAAATAAAAAATAATAATAAGGGAAAGAGATTCAATGCATCAGCAGGAAGAATGTCGTATATTGGCTTACCATAGAAAGAAAGCATATAAATACAGAAAGGGTGCATTGAACTAAGACAATCAGGCAAAATTGGGGAAGGAGGGCAAAAATTATCATTAGAAGAAAGAGCAGGTTTAGTGGGCCTCAACAAGGGAGAAAAGGCTGTGGTGATCAGAAAAGCCATGTTCAGTGCCTAGATTTTTGTTCAAGGAAGGACTTTGAGTAATAGTGAGATTTAAAGCATGGCTGCCAGAGTAGATCTAAATAGTGAGTGGAAAATGAAGAGGTTGAGGAATTGTTAGTCCAGAGAGCTAGAACAATGACCAACGTATTATTAGAAGTTATCAAGAAAGATTGCACAAAGGGGGGCTAAGCCAGGGGATGAACTCATCGAGGAAAGTTATTCTGACTTCAGAGGAACCACCAACAAGGATGGAAAGGAGTCATTTGCGTGGATGAGGGATTTCCAAAAAGGCCAAGACTTTGAGGAACTATGGTAGAACATTATTTTGAAAACATCAGGAGCAAAATTTAAGAAGATAGGTTTCTTCTGCCCAGGAAGGGAACAAATGGAATGGAATGAAATAGAATGGAATGGAATGGAATAAGTAACTGAAATTAACAGGGAAAGGAGTGAAGAGAATCAGAAATTGTAAATAAAGTTAACATAATAAACTCTATAAATACATTCTTGCTCTCCTTTTTTTCTCTCCACTTCTTTAAAAGACACAAAATTTTGGGGGCCAGCCCGGTGGGACAAGCGGTTAAGTGCGCACAATCCACTTCGGCAGCCCGGGGTTCGCGGGTTCAGATCCCGGGCGCGCACCGACGCACTGCTTGGTAAGCCATGCTGTGGTGGTGTCCCATATAAAGTAGAGGAAGATGGGCATGGATGTTAGCTCAGGGCCACTCTTCCTCAAGAAAAAAGGGGAGGATTGGTATCGGGTGTTAGCTCAGGGCTAGTCCTCCTCATAAAAAAAAAAATGACACAAAATTTTAAAAAGTAACACATTATAATGATGTATTGTTGTGTTTGTAACATAGACATGATATGTATGACAATAATAACAGCAAAAAGGAGTGGGAGAAGAGAAAGAGATACGTAGTAGTAAAGTGTCTATATCTCACTGGAATTAAGTTAGTGTAAATCTGAAGTAGAGTCTGACAAGTTAAGATGCGTATTGTAAACCCTAGAGTAACCATTAAGAAAATAATTCAAAATGTATAGTTAAAAAAGCATTAAAGGAACTCAAATGTTACACTGGAAAATAGCAACTACAAAAGAGCCAGAGTGGCTATACTAACATCAGACAAAATAGAGTTTAAAACAAAAAATACTACTAGAGATAAAGAGGGATATTTTATAATGATAAAAGGGTTAATTCACTAGGAAGATACAACAATTATAAGCATATATGCACCTCACAACATAACCCAAAAAGTACATGAAGCAAAAACTGGCAGAATTGCAGATAGGAATATAAAATCCAACAATAATAGTTGGAGACTTCCATATTTCCCTTACAATAATGGCTAGAACAACTAGACAAAAGATCAACAAGGATAAAGAAAAATTGAACACTATAAAACAACTAGACCTAACAATCATCTATAGAACACTCTACCCATCAGTAGCAGTATACATAATATTCTCAAGAACACATGGAACATTCTCCAGGATAGACCGTATGCTAAGCATAAAACAAACCTCAATAAATTTAAAAGAATTGAAATCATACTAGTATGTTCTCCGACCATGCTAGAATTAAATTAGGAGTGAAATGGAATTCAATTCAAGGCAGTGTTTCTATAACAGAAGATTGCATGGGGAGTGGTGTGTGCCATAAAGAAAAAGCAATTTAGTTAAGGCTAGAGGACAGTAGGAGCCCTACTGCAAAAGGTAGGGCGTACATAGCAGGGTTTCTTCAACAGTGGCCCATGCATGGGCTTCAGGAGTATTAACTCGCTAAAGTTGACTATGTTTAGTGTAGGTCCCTCTACAGGGGATCCACAATTTTATGAGATTTTTCAAAGGGGCCCATTACCCAAAAAAGTTCTAAAATCTCTGATGTGCTTCAGGAGGTACTAGAAGCAGAAAGTAGAAGGGCCCCTAGAGAGGGAGGGAGATGGGAGACTAAGCTGGATAAGGAATCAGAGTCAGGATGGGGAGCAGAGGGAGTTTGTGCTGGATTTGGGTGTAAATCACAGGATTGGAGGCAGTAGGGAAGGGATGATGCAGCACAGGAAGATTTTGGAGTGAAAAAAATCCTCACACCACTAAATTCTATGACCACTGAGCAAACATTCATGAGTCTTCACTCTGTGCTTTGGAAAACATTGCTGTCTGAAGTGTCCAGTGACCATCACTCAGTATCATCAGTGGGTCATCAGTCCCCAATCAAGAAAGAGGCACCACCCACAAGCCAAGCTATTATCTAAAATGTCCTTTTTTATCTTGACATATAGAAGGTGAAGAAAGGTTTAAAATATTTATAAAATGTCAGTAGTGATATCTGAAGCACACAAATGAGGACATGGAAATTATTTCCAGCTCTTTCATCTTTGAGCCAAATTTATTTTTTAAACATTCAAATATATAAAACTTGGAAGTCAGTTAACGTCTTGGAGTCATGAAATCTGTAGGACTGCACAGGGCCTCCATGTAAACATGTGTCCAACAAATCACAGAGACCAATTTTCCAACCCCTCGATCCAAGAAAAGGCTTACAGGAGCTTGGGGCCTGAGGCTTTCTGAAGGGTACTGGGCTTTGGGGAGAGAGGCATTGCCAAGGTGTCTCTCAAAACCATGCCCAAGAGTTTTGGCTCTTTTTTACCAGGCACGTTTATCACTTGGGATCTAACCACTTGAATGTTTAAAATAGAGGGGCTTTCATGCGGGAAATTGGTTTCCCAGGTGACAGATGAGCTGAGAAGCCAAAGGGGGATAGTGATGCAACTCCAAGATTAGCAAAAGGAAGAAGTTCCTGCTGCCCCAAGCTAGAGGGTCAGGGAAGCAGGCAGAGTGGATGGGGGCCCCGGGGCTAGGGTCACCTCCAGAAGCTAGAAGCATGGTAGGCCTGTCTGATGGCAACTGGGACCACCGAGGAGATGCAGAGGCTGCTGGAGAAGCCTCCAGAGAAAGAGAGAGAGAAATACCTCGGCCTCTCCCTTCCACCCCCACGCTTTAGTTACTGAGTGACCCTGGCCAGAAGCCAGCCAGGCTGGGAGCCTGGAAAGCACTGAGGACAGAATTGGCTCTTGTGCTAATGAATGGATCTGAGGGTAGACAGAGGGCTTGGCAACACACACATCTACGGGGCCCGTGTGTAATGACTGTGACTGTAAATAATTTTCCCTTTTGTCAGACCATGTGCTACCATGCCTTCTCATTTGGGTGGAAGGTTCAGAAAATATGCTTACGCTAGCATTCCCCTCTTGGAACCATATCCTCACCACCAGTCATAGAGATGTTTGGTTGGCCTTGGGAGGCTCATGTAAGAATAGGTAACTGTTGGGAAGATAAATTCTTCCCCTCGCTGGCCCTTCATTTCCAGTCAAATGTGTTCCCTAGAGAAAGAATCTGCGCCTTGCTCCACTTTTTATCCTTAAGCTCCTTAAGGCTTGGATGACCTCTGGTTGGTGGAGACCTAAGGGTCAGTGTCAGCTTGGTTGGCCTTGGTTTGGGTGTAGTGATGGGCTAGGAGATATACATCATTAGTCCTGTCTCCAATGTCCCTGGAGGGGCCAGTGCATACAAAGTACTCAGGAAATGTTTGTTAAGTGAATTTTCCTTTAGTCATTGGCCACCCAGAAGGTGGCCGAAAATATGAAGAAGGACTTGCCCAACAGCTGTACAAAGCTGGTTGCCAAGCACCCTCAAGGGAGCAGCTCTCCCAAAAGGGCTAGGGTAGGGGCCTGACAGCAGGTCCTGCCGCCCGTGCCAGCCAAGCTTCTCTGACACCAGAAGAAATCTGTCATTATGCCGCAGAAGAAATCTGTCCTCCATCAGCCTCTCGTTTTATGATTTGAGGTGTTGCTTCTCTTCCCTCTCCCTTAGTTCCTTCGTAAAGATTTACTTGTAAAAAATCTGCCTTATCTAATTATACAATAAGATTACATAACTGAAAGAACTGCATAAACTGTCAGACACCATGCAAATATAAGGTCATTTTTATAGTCACTGATATTATTCTATGGGCTAAACTCAAGGGAAAGAGATTCTGGTTCTTTCCATGGTTCTGAGAGTAAGAAGGAGGGGCCAGGCAATTAGAGTGTCCAGCTATGCCAGCGGAAAAGCAGCCGGAGGAAGGAGGGAGTTTTAGAAAAGCCGAACTCAGTAGGGAAGAGGGCGGTGGGGACACAACACCCAAGGTAACAGCTGAGAATACTGATCTCTCCTCAGCCAAGCTTCTCTCCCATCCCCTCTTTTTTGCAAGAATATTCCATTCACATTAAAGGCATGCCCCCACCCCATCCAACCCCTTAGTGTATATCTTCCAGACCATCGCTCCTCCCCGACCACAGGCCAACCAGGCTGACACAGAACTGTAGGTCTCCTCCAACTAGAGCTCATCCAAGCCTTAAGAGGGCCTTTGTTTCCTCACATCTCCTATATTTATCCATTTCAAACTTTCTTTCATATTTCCAGCATTAAGGAACAAGGAACCCAAGAAAACAGCTGGAGGATACGTGATGGAAAGCACAGCAGTACAAGGAGGAGTCGGGGCTGGGAGAGGAGGCCGGATCCCCCGACTCCCAGCCAGCCCAGGACCCCCACTTCAGGCACCAGGTTCCTCCCGCTTTCTCCCACACCCCCATCCCATTCACATGTTAATGACTTGATGGCATCCATTTGAAGTTTCAGAGATTCCCAGCTGGCCTCACTAGAACGACTGGACACAATGCAGGAACTCCTCACAGAAGCAAATAAATCAATTGCAGGAAGGTGAAGAACACAGGCCCTGACCTTGAGGAGATTATAAATGAGGAGGGAATACGAGCAGTTTCCAAAACAACCAGAGAACCCATCTATGCAAAATGTAAGACCTTTTGCTTGTGACTCTGGACATGTGAGAAGGAATTCAGAGTAAGGGAAAGATTACTGTGGGATCAAATTGATTATCACTTTAATTTTTTGTTTATTGCAGTAACATTGGTTTATAACATTGTAAAAATTTCAGGTGTACATCATTGTACTTCTATTTCTGCATGGACTACATCATGTTCACCACCAAAATACTAATTACAACCCATCACCACACACATGTACCGAATTATCCCTTTCACCCTCCTCCCTCCCCCCTTCCCCTCTGGTAACCACCAATCCAATCTCTGTCCCTATGTGTTTGTTTATTGTTGTTATTATCTACTACTTAATGAAGGAAATCATACGGTATTTGACCTTCTCCCTCTGACTTATTTCACTTTGCATTATACCCTCAATGTCCATCCATGTTGTCACAAATGGCTGGATTTCGCTGCTTTCTTATGGCTGAGTAGTATTCCATTGTGTATATATACCACAGCTTCTTTATCCATTCGTCCCTTGATGGGCACTTAGGTTGCTTCCAAGTCTTGGCTATCGTGAATAAGGATGCAATGAACACAGGGTGCATGTACCTTTGCAAATTGGTGTTTTCAAGTTCTTTGGATAAAATACCCAACAGTGGAATAGCTGGATCATATGGTAGTTCTATCCTTGATTTTTGAGGAATCTCCATACTGTTTTCCATAGTGGCTGCACCAGTTTGCACTCCCACCAGCAGTGTATGAGAGTTCCCTTCTCTCCACAACCTCTCCAACACATGTTGTTTCCTGTCTTGTTAATTATAGCCATTCTGACAGGCGTGAGGTGATATCTCATTGTAGTTTTTGATTTGCATTTCCTGATAGTTAGTGATTTTGAACATCTTTTTCATGTGTCTGTTGGCCATCTGTATATCTTCTCTGGAGAAATGTCTGTTCAGGTCTTTGCCCATTTTTAATTGGGTTGGAAGTTTTTTTGTTGTTGAGATGCATGAGTTCTTTATATATTTTGGAGATTAAGCCCTTATCAGATGTATGGTTTGCAAATATCTTCTCCCAATTGTTGGGTTGTCTTTTCGTTTTGTTGATGGTTTCCTTTGCTGTGCAGAAGCTTTTTAGTTTGATGTAGTCCCATTTGTTTATTTTTTCTATTGTTTCTCTTGCCTGGTCAGATGTGGTGTTTGAAAAGATGTTGCTAAGACTGATGTGGAAGAGCGTACTGCCTATGTTTTCTTCTAGAAGTTTCACAGTTTCAGGTCTTACATTCAAGTCTTTAATCCATTTGGAGTTAATTTTTGTGTATGGTGTAAGGTAAGGGTCTACTTTCATTTTTTTGCATATGGCTATCCAGTTTTCCCAACACCATTTGTTGAAGAGACTTTCTTTTCCCCATTGTATGTTCTTGGCTCCTTTGTCGAAGATTAGCTGTCCATAGATGTGTGGGTTTATTTCTGGGCTTTCGATTCTATTCCATTGATCTGTGTGTCTGTTTTTGTGCCAGTACCATGCTGTTTTGGTTACTATAGCTTTGTAGTATATTTTGAAATCAGGGAGTGTGATACCTCCAGCTTTGTTCTTTTTTCTCAGGATTCCTTTAGCTATTCGGGGTCTTTTGTTGTTCCATATAAATTTTAGGATTCTTTGTTCTATTTCTGTGAAAAATGTTGTTGGAACTTTGATAGGGATTGCATTGAATCTATAGATGGCTTTAGGAAGTATGGACATCTTAACTATGTTAATTCTTCCAATCCAAGAGCACGGAATATCTTTCCATTTCTTTGTGTCTTCTTCAATTTCTTTCAGCAATGTTTTATAGTTTTCGGTGTACAGATCTTTCACCTCTTTGGTTAAGTTTATTCCTAGGTATTTTATTCTTTTTGTTGCAATTGTAAATGGGATGGTATTCTTAATTTCTCTTTCTGCTACTTCATTGTTAGTGTACAGAAATGCAACTGATTTTTGTATGTTGATTTTGTATCCTGCAACTTTACCATAGTCGTTTATTACTTCTAAAAGTTTTCTGGTGGATTCTTTAGGTTTTCTATATATAAAATCATGTCATCTGCAAATAGTGACAGTTTCACTTCTTCCTTTCCAATTTGGATCCCTTTTATTTCTTTCTCTTGCCTGATTGCTCTGGCTAGACTTCCAATACAATGTTAAATAGGAGTGGTGACAGTGGGCATCCTTGTCTGGTTCCTGTTCTTAGAGGGATAGCTTTCAGTTTTTCACCATTGAGGATGATATTAGCTGTGGGTTTCTCATATATGGTCTTTATTATGTTGAGGTACTTTCCTTCTATACCAATTTTATTCAGAGTTTTTATCATAAATGGATGCTGTATCTTGTCAAATGCTTTCTCTGCATCTATTGAGATGATCATGTGATTTTATTCTTCATTTTATTAATGTGGTGTATTACGCTGATTGATTTGCGAATGTTAAACCATCCCTGCATACCTGGAATAAATCCCACTTTGATCATGGTGTATAATCTTTTTAACGTATTGTTGTATGCGATTTGCTAGTATTTTGTTGAGGATTTTCAAGCATCGATGTTCACTCAGTGATATTGGCCTGTAATTTTCTTTTTTTGTGTTGTCCTTGTCTAGTTTTTGTATCAGGGTAATGTCAGCTTCATAGAATGAGTTAGGGAGCTTCCCCCCCTCCTCAATTGTTTGGAAGAGTTTGAGAAGGATAGTATTAACTCTTCTTTGAATGTTTGGTAGAATTCACCAGGAAGCCATCTGGTCCTGGACTTTTATTTTTGGGGAGGTTTTTGATTACTGTTTCGATCTCCTTACTGGTGATTGGTCTATTCAAATTCTCTACTTCTTCTTGATCCAGTTTTGGAAGGTTGTATGATTCTAAGAATTTATCCATTTCTTCCAGGTTGTCGAATTGGTTGGCATATAGTTTTTCATAGTATTCTCTTATAATCTTTTGTATTTCTGAGGTGTCTGTTGTAACCTCTCCTCTTTCATTTCTGATTTTACTTATTTGTGCCTTCTCTCTTCTTCTTCTTGGTGAGTCTAGCTAAAGGTTTGTCAATTTTGTTTATCTTTTTCAAAGAACCAGCTCTTGGTTTTATTAATTTTTTCTATTGTTTTTTGGTCTCTATTTCATTTATTTCTGCTCTGATTTTTATTATTTCCCTTCTTCTACTGATTTTGGGCTTTGTTTGTTCTTCTTTTTCCAGTTCCTTTAGGTGCATTGTTAGACTGTTTATTTGAGATTTTTTCTTGTTTGTTGAGATAGGCCTGTATTGCTATAAACTTCCTCTTAGAACCGCTTTTGCTGTATCCCATAAATTCTGGCATGTCGTATTTTCATTTTCATTTGTCTCCAGGTATTTTTTGATTTCTTCTTTGATTTCTTCTGCTAACCCATTCGCTGTTCAGTTGCATTTTGTTTAATCTCCATGTCTTTGTGGCTTTTCTGATTTTCTTCCTATAGTTGATTTCTAGTTTCATACCGTTGTGGTCCGAAAAGATGGTTGGTATTATTTCAATCTTCTTAAATTTATGGAGACTTTGTTTTGTGGCCTAATATGTGATCAATCCTGGAGAATGTTCCATGTGCATTTGAAAAGAACGTGTATTCTTCGGGTTTTTGGATGGAATGCTCTGTATATATCTACTAGGTCCATCTGTTCTAGTGTGTCGCTTAAGGCCAATGTTTCCTTATTGATCTTCTGTTTGGATGATCTATCCGTTGGTGTAAGTGGAGTGTTAAAGTCCCCTACTATTATTGTGTTACTGTCTATTTCTGCTTTTATGTCTGTTAATAATTGCTTTATATATTTAGGTGCACCTAGATTAAAAGGGTGCGTAGATATTTACAAGTGTTATATCCTCTTGTTGGATTGTTCCCTTGATCATTATGTAATGCCCTTCTTTGTCTCGTTTTACAGTTTTTGTTTTAAAATCTATTTTGTCTGATATGAGTACTGCTACCCTGCTTTCTTTTCATTGCCATTTGCGTGGAGTATCTTTTTCCATCCCTTCACTTTCAGTTTGTGAGTGTCTTTAGGTCTGAAGTGTGTCTCTTGTATGCAGCATATGTATGGGTCTTGTTTTTTTATCCAGTCAGCCACCCTATGCTTTTTAATTGGAGCATTTAGTCCATTGACGTTTAAAGTAGCTATTGATAAGTATGTACTTACTGCCATTTTTTAACTTTTTTTTTTTTTCTCTCAGTGTTTTAGTAGTCCTTCTCTGTTCCTTACTTCTTCTATACAGAATTGATGGTCACTTTAGTTTGACCTCTGTCTGAAAGCTGTACTCTTTAACTACCTCCTCCCTCCTTTTTGTTTTTGATATCATATCCAACTTCTTTTTGTGCATTTGTATCCATTACGCTCTAATCGTGGAAATAGATAATTTTTCCTATTTGTGGTCTTCTCTTTTCCCCTTAAATCAGACCCTTTAACATTTCTTGTAACACTCGCTTCTTGGTGACAAACTCCTTTAATTTATGCTTGTCTCGGGAAATTTTGATCTCGCCTTCCATTTTGAACGATAACCTTGCTGGGTAGAGTATTCTTGGCTGTAAGTTTTTCCTTTTAGCACTTTAAATATATCGTGCCATTCTCTTCTAGCCTGTAAGGTTTCTGCTGAGAAGTCAGCTGATAGCCTTATGGGGTTTCCTTTTGTATGTAACTTGACATTCTCTTGTGGCTTTTAGGATTCTCTCTTTATCTTTAATTCTGGACATTTTGATTATGATGTGTCTTGGTGTGGGCCTCTTTGGGTTTATCTTGTTTGGGGCTCTCTGTGCCTCCTGTACCTGGATGTCTGTTTCCTTCCTTAGGTTAGGGAAGTTTTCATCTATTATTTCTTGAAATAGATTCTCTGCCCCCTTGTCTCGCTCTTCTCCTTCCGGGACACCTATAACACGGATGTTAGTGCGCTTTGATGTTGTCCCAGAGGTCCCTTAGACTGTCCTCACTCTTTTTAATTCTTTCTCTTTTACCTGTTCACCTTGGGTTATTTNTTCTAGNCTTTCTTCCAGCTCACAGATCCGTTCTTCTGTATCCTCTACTCTGCTTTTGAGTCCCTCTAATGAATTTTTCATTTCCAGTATTGTATTCTTCATTTCTGATTGGTTCTTTTTTATATCTTCCATTTCTTTGTTGACATTCTCACTGAGTCCATCTATTCTTCTCCCCAGATCAGTTAGCATCCTTAACACTCTTAGTTTGAACTCTGTCGGGTAGGTTGCTCATTTCTGTTTCACTTAGTTCCTTTTCTGGGGTTTTGTCCTGTTCCTTACTTGGAATGTATTCTTTGCCTCCTCATTTTGCCTCTTTCCCTGTGCTTGTGTTCTATGTATTAGGTAGGTCAGCTACGCCTCCTGCTCTTGGATAGGTGACCTTATGTAAGTGATGGCTTAGAGGCTTCCAGTGTGCTTCCTCAGTTCTCAATGTTCCAGGGTGGCCCTATGTGGGCTACGTGTGTGTGCTTCTATTGTGGCCTGTTAGCTCTCCCTATAGAGGCGCCCAGGGAGGCTGAGTTATGCTCCTGGCCAGCTGTTGTACTGCTCAGCTGCTTGTAGTTGTTGTGGGCCCTTCAGTCTCTTTATCAGGTGTGAGGAGCCCCAGCACAGTTGGCTGCAAGTTCTAATACCACATCTGTGTTGCAGTATTTCTTTTAAGTGAGTAGGCCCCCAGCGTGGCAGGTTGTTAGGCTCAGGGCCTTAGAATTGCTGTCAACCTCTAGCCTATTAGGTCTCTTGTCAGCTCTCTGAGGATTGCAGCTGGGTGGGGCTGGCCTCAGGCACAGGAGCACCCAATTGTTTCAGGCTTTGGAAGGTGGGGCAAACCTCCTATGTGGGTCTTTGAGAAGCACAAGTCTTCTGCAGCTGACAAGCCCTGCCGCCCACAGGTCCACACACACAGTCAACACAGTCCTGCCCGTGTGAGCGCCCGACCTCCCAAAGCGGACCCAGTCTCTCCACGGCGGAGCTCCCCACACACTCCGCCACCACCCCACACCTCCACCCGCTTCCTTGTGCACACCCTGCCCCGCCTCAAGTCAGCTCAGTTGCCAGGCTGCAGAAAATCCAGTCACCAATCTATGCAGGCCCACACGCTGCCTGAGGGTTTGTTGTTAGGTGGGGCCAGTCTCTAGGGTGGGCTGCCTGCCCTGGCTGAGCTGGATTAAATCGGTGCTCTAGCCGGGTGGAGCAGACCCTGGGCTAGCAGGTCTCAGGAAAACTCCAATGGCGTCTGTGTCAGCACACTCACACCAGGCCACAACAATGGCCGGGCCACAATGTCCCAGTCCCTGGAGAGGTCTCACCCCTCACCGAGATGCACTCAGGGCCTATTAGGTGAGTCTCTTGCCACCAAAGCAGTGTGCACCTTTCTTTCTGGTGATTTTAGGATGCTTTCTGGAACTGCAGGTGAGTTTGTGCGCCGGCCCTTTAAGAGCCAGTTTTAGTTTCTTTATGAGCCGGGTTTTCTGGGGATGCTACCCAATGCTTTAGTAGCAGCAAAGTCAGATATTATGCCGCTGGTCTCGATTGTGCTGGGTCCACAATGCCCACAGCGGGGCGCCCTGACTCAGGGCCCCACGCCTCCAGGGAGGCTGCGTGACTGTGAGCTGCTCCCGCGGTCGCGTGAAGCTGGCGGCTTGTGAAGGCGGCGTTTTTCCTCTCCGGAAGGGAGTCTCTGCCTCTTCCACCCCAGTTAGGATTGTCCGTTGTTGCAGGAGTTCCTCTTATCCAGTTTTCAGTTCTGTCTCAGGGGTAATTTTTCCACGAGTAGTTGTAAATTGGCTGTGTCCACGGGAGGAGGTGAGTTCAGAGTCTGCCTACGCCGCCATCTTGACTCCCTCTCCTCAAATTGATTATAGATAAGGGAGAATCCAAACTGGGCCTTGTTATGGATTGAATTGTGTCCCTGTCAAAAAAAAGATATGTTGGACTCCTAAATCCCAGTGCCTCAGAATGAGACCTTATAGAGATCAGGTCTATTTACAGAGGTATTCAAATTAAAATGAGGTCATTAAGGTGGGCCCTAATCCAGTATGACTGGTGTCCTTATAAAAGACAGACATGCACAGAGAGAAGATGCTGTGAAGACACAAGGAGACCTCCATGTGAAGAAGGAGGATTGCCCAGATCCTATGCCCATGAATAAGGATAGGAAAGCAATTCCACCAGCTCTAGATCAGATTCTCTTATATTTTGACACATCTTTTGTGATTTCATTTTACGTGAATACTCTCATCAGTCTGGAGTTTGTTTTTTTTCTGAAGTGGCCAGAGAAGTGTCCTGACATCTCTTCCTACAGATGTGAAATGCTATCATAATCATATTTTAGATTCTGCTCTCACTATTCTTTTCCCCTAGTCTATCAATCCCTGTACCAGTTCTATACTATTTTTATTGTATTCCTATAAATCACTTTTAAGTTTGACAATTTCTGTGCCCCATCATTCATCTTTTTCTGAATTTTCTTGGTCAGGCTTGTCTTTTATTGTCCCTGTCAAACTTTAAAATCACTTTGTCAGGTTCAAAAAATTCTTTCCTGTTTTAACTGGAATTGCACTAACTTTACCAATTAATATAGGAAGAATAAACATCTTTACAATTGTCTTAGGTTCATTTACCTTCAAAGAATTGAGACTCATTAAAATTGCTTCAAGCAATAGTCTATTTAGTGTAGCTATAAAAATAGAAATAAAGAAATAGAAAATTTCTCTGGAACCCAGACAGCTCAGTATGGCCAGATCTCATGGAGAGTGAAATGTCATTTGGGCATCAGAAGAGGCTTCCAGACCCAGAAAGATTTGGTCACTGGTTATACATCATTATATGCCCTGCCACTGAGGTGACTCAGTTCCTACGAAATGTTGCTTCTACCCCTCCTGGGGTTCTACACTGTCTGCCTCACCATGTACTCTCAATTCATTTTGGTTTCCACTTACTCATGGTTTCTGATTTCCCATAGTTTCTGCTCAGTTTCCACTTCTGCTTACTCATAGTCCTTATTGTTCCTTACTATTATATGGCTCAGAGTTTGATAACACAGTTTTATATCCATTGCTAAGATAGTTGCTAAGAGAGTAGACTTTAAAACTTCTCATCACAAGAAAAAAGTTTTTGTAACTATGTATGGTGATGCATGTTAGCTAGGCTTATTGTTGTGATCATTTCACAATGTATACAAATATCAAATCATTGTGTTGTACACCTGAAACGAATATATATTATATGTCAATTATATCTCAATTTAAAAAATCTAATATGAATCCATGACACTTCTTTTTAAGGTAACTTTCTATTTATGGCAAGTGATAATACTGGTCTTCCATTTATGGCAGTGAATTAAAGTTTCCTTTGAAATCAACAAATGTAAGTTTAAAACATGATGGATTTAAACAAAAATATTAAATAAACCAAAGCATGAGTATTACACAGACATAGTAAAAAAAACTGTGAAAGTAGATAGTAAATGGCTATAGTCTGGAAATCACTTGCTGGTCTAGTAGAAATCTATGGAATGAGAACTAAGAAATGTTCAGATCCTTCCTTGACTTTACCACCACCAAGCTATGCAACTCCACACAAATCATTTAAACTTTCCTGCAACGTTTTTTTCCTCGCCATCCATCAAACTTGGGTTGATTATATGGCTTATCCTACCTTCCTGATGAAGAGGATTTACTGAGCTAGAAATGACTGACAGCACTTTGGAAAGCCCAGGACACATGTGGGGAATGGTGGGAGGGGGATGGAGGGTGTTGGCAGTGGGGAGAGAATGGGTCTCCTATTACTCCATAGCAAAGGGGCTTATAACAGTGCATCTTGCATCAGGCTTGTCCCATTCCTGCTTTCTACCTGCAAGAAAATTATCGCTATCAGAATATTTTTTCCAAGAACAATGCAGAGCCATATAACGTTCTTTACAAATTAGTAAAGTGAGATACTGAAAATTTATATAATTCTTTCCGGAAACGAAGGTGGGATAAATTGGAGATGAAAAGCACCACTCCCCACTGCACTGTGCTAGACCCAGCAAATCTAAAAGGTCAGCCATGTGACCCTTGCCCTCAAAGAGGTTCTAACCCAGTGAAGAAGATAAAATGCATATTTAAACTATACTACAAGAAAAATGTGGTATGATGAAGGGACAGATTGCGTTGTAGGAAGTCAGAAGAAGACAATGCCTCTGGGTGGAGAAAGCGGCGTGTCAGCCATATGATGAGGGTTGAGTAACTTATACACAAAGATGTGGAGGAAAAAACATTTTTGCAAACGGGACCGTCATGAGCAAAGGTACAAAGATAGGGAATCCCTGAGCATGTACAAATGAGGCAAATGAGGCAAGTTCAGCGTCACAGTATTACAGGGTGCTGAAGCTAGAGAGGAAGCCTGGATTCTGATTGCTGTCTTTAGACACAGGGCTGCAAAAATACTGATCATCCAATTGAAGGTGTTTGATTAGAGTAACATCATGATCAAAGATCTGTTTCAGAAAGAATAATCTGGTAATGGCTTATAGGATGAATGATGGAGTGTAGGTGAGTTAACACTAGTGTCAATAAGACAGTTTAAGAAGTGCTGGTGATGATGATGATGATGATTAGAGGACTGCAATGGTGGTGATAAGCAGCAGAAAGAAGAGGAAAGGAGAAATTCAGTATCTCAGGGTCTTTTACTTTTCAAAGGTCATCTTTACAACTTTTGGAGCAGGTACTCTCCTACCTGCGTTTTGGATGAAAGAGAAAAGCAACTCTAGCATAAAGAGAGTTAAAGTCTTGCAAAATCACACAACCACTCGGTGTAGGGTAGAAAAAGAAATTAGAAACTAGCTTCCACTGACAAAAACTTATCCCTGATGTCTAATTTGTCATCTCCCTTTCCAGAATCAAGCCAAAACATTGTCAAAGAAGCCATAGTTTTATGTTGTTTATCCCAGAGAAAGTATATTTAAATGCCCAGCGTTGCTATATACATTATAAAAACCATAAGGGCAAACCTCTGGAACAATTTTCATTGTCCAAATCCCCTTCTCCTTCACTAATGTGGCGATGAGATTTGCATGACAGCAATTGGTTCTACTCAAGTGCACCAGCCACCACCCTGCAACCTCCTGGAGTCTGGCTTTGATTATTTGGGGACAAAAATAATCTCAGCTTGAAGAGAGATCCCAATCACAGCTTTCTAAATAACAGACACCAAAATATCCAATATTCTAAATAGAAGGACTCAATCCCTTCTCCTTCTGCAAGAGGCAGTGGACGAACGTCACAGTGGGCCGTGGTGCCAAGAACGTGTTATGCTTCCCAGATGCACAGATTGGCATACTAAGCAAACTATTTATGAAATTTCTCTGGAAGAGTCAAGAAAAATAATAGCCTGCCCCCTGCCCCCACCATCACCACCAAAGTGAATTGGAGTAGTTCTGCTCAGAGTGACAGGGATAGCAGACTTGAGTGTTTGTTATTATCTGATTTTTCTCCCCAACACTCCAAGTTTTCCCTTTATTCCACTATATCTTAAATAGGTGGCTATGTTGTTGTTGCCAAATTGGATGCGAGATTCCTTCTAACCTCCCCCCAAACTCCAATAGCCACAAGGAGCAGTCATGCTGTGCAGGACCTAAAGGATCTAAATATGGGGTCGTACTTCCCCAGCCTCCCTACACACATACACACACACACACACACACACACCCCACACCAGTGATAAACATTAAATAACTCATAGATGTGGTCTCATGAGAAAGAGAAGACTTAATTGAATAGTATTTTAAAAGAGATTTTTTTGTTACATAAGTAACTAACCACTGTCTCCCTCTCCCCCGGGGCTGACTCTTAGTAACCTCTTTTTCCCCTTATGTCTACTCTTGAATAAGGGAATGGCATGAGGGTAGGATTTGGTGTGATTGGTCCTTGGAACTCACCCTCTAAGGAGAGATTTGCCTGGACTCAGGGTATCTCAGGATCACCCTATCCCCACCCACCAGTCACGGCTGGGAAACCAAGCTATCAGGTGAGTTTTAGCTAGGAGAGGTATCTAGTGTCAAGCAAAGGGATTTCCCCAGGGAAGCTACTGCCAATGCTGCCTTCTTTCCATCACCTACACATAACTCCCAAGATAAGGAGGGAGCTTTGAGCATTCTGTTTGGCTGGTTGCTTAGTTTCTACAGAAACTTTCCTGCCAAGGGCTTTAAGTCAGTACCAAAGAAAACCCCATACAAACAAGAAACATTTCTTAATGTGACAACAGTAAAAATGAATATAAGGAGTGGAAAGACGAGAAATTTATCATCCCATCTAGGGCTGTCTTTTTCAATACTTCCTCACTCCCACTCTTCCAGCATCATCACCAAACCTACGCTTTATTTAAAAAAAAAAAAAAAGTGTGAATTTCCTTTGAACCAGTAAGAAAGTCAGGAGAAGACAGAGTTCAGATTCATTTGAGAAATGCTGCATTCTTATATTCACCCTTCCCTGTCTTGGAGAATCACAATGCATATTATAAACACACAAACTTTTCTGAGAAGTACCCCAGTAAATAAATTTGACTGTTTAACTTTGTCATTTAATTCAGGAACCCTTCCCTTCCCTGCACCCCACACACCACACCATTGCCATTTAACACATTAATCATGTCAGAAAGTAGTCTGTGGAATACTTTGGGAAACAATGCTCTAATAATTTTGAACTAATTATCTAAAGCTAATCACTGTTTAGGGAACTGCAATCCTGATCCTCTTTCTGCATAAAAGCAGCAGGCCCCTTTTAGCCCCCAGAATGGTAAGGAGTGTGTAAACTTAGCTTTGAACTGCCACTAGGAATTTGTTACCTTTAACGTATTAACTAGTCAACTAATGATTATGATCCTTTACAAAGAGAATCCCTTTTTATGGATAGAGATATGTAAAGAATGGGAAATCCAATACTCTCCCGCAAAGAAACCCAAACTCAAAATCAAACCCAAACAGGACATGACAGAGTCCAAGGCCCAGGTTCAGAAACACATTCTCTCTCCTCACAGTTCTACATAAATTTGTGTGACAACTCTTTTCCACCAAGCTGTCATTTCCCACCTCATGGTGTATTGAAAAAGCAGTCACTTGTCTTCATTAATAGAAATCACAAGATCTACATCTACAATACGAAATTTTAAAACTACAGAGAAATTTGGTAAATGTGAATAATTCTACTATGATGGAAGATTGAAAAACACATCCCTTAAAGACTCAAAATTGGGAGAATTTTCCAGCAGGAGTATTTTTTAAATTATTTCTGTGACCCCTTAAAAGATGACCAATGCACTGCATAAGAAAGAGGAATAGTGTGCTTTTGTCCATCATATGTAACCTCCAGGGTCTTCTAGCACAAGGAAATGGGGCTAACTGCACTAGGCTCATGGTTCCAGGAGTCTAAAATATCCACAAAAAAGGGTTTGATAACTCAAGGGTGAAAACTTTTAGGAAGATTTCTGCTTCTGGCTATGACAAGTTAGCTTGTATCTTCCACTGATAACTACTAGTATAGCTAGGTTTTTGAAAAAAAAAGAAGTAATCTGTTTAAAGCAATCCAGGAGCTAATAAGGTAGCCAAGGGATGAGCCAAGATCATAGAGAGAGAAGAAACTCAAGACACTTGCTACTTTATAAGCATCACTGGGCTGAAAAGCTCAGAAGCTAATTTGCTGAAGAAAAGGGCTAAGATCTTATATAATTTTTCATATACAATGTCCAGCAATTGGTCATAAAGTATGAGGCATACAAGGACATAGGACCAAAAGACCAAAAACCAACAGGGGAAAAGATAATACAAACAGAGGAAAAATAGATAATAGAAATAGATTCACATATGATATTGGAATTATCAGCTATGACTTCTAAAATAACTAACACTAGTATGTTCAGCAAAATATATAAAAGACGAAGAACTTCAGTAGAAAACTGAAATCTGTGAGAAAAAATCAAATGTAAAATCTAGAATTGAAAAAGTCAACACCTGAAATTAATAACTCAGTAAGTGGGTTTAACAGCAGGTTAAGCACAGTTGAAGCAAGAACACAGCCAGCTGTGCTGCATCACTGAAACACAACAAGAAAAGATGCTAGAACACACAGAGAACAGTATGAGAGACATTTGGGTCTTGGTAAAAAGCGTACATGTGTAATTGTAAACCCAGAAGAAAGAGGAAAGAAAATGGAGCTGAAATTTTATTATAAAGTTAATAAAAGAAAATTTTCCAAAACTGAAGAAAGACATCAACCTGTAGATTCAAGAAACATTATCATCATATCCAAGTAGAATTATAACAAAGAAAGTCATACCTTGGCATATCATGGCAGAACTGATAAGAACAAACAAGAAAGGGACAAGATAACCTTTCCTTCAGGGGATCAATAATAAGACTTACTGATGACTTTTCAACAGACAAAATAAAAGTCAGAAGATGGTGGACTATTGCGGAGCAGATTACCGTGAACTGATTATCAATCCCAAGGCAACAGAGTACTGTGCACCAGTTACCAATCTTGGGGAAGACTCCAAACACTTCTGGCCACCACATCTTGGGAATGGAGTCTCCAAGGAAAACACAACACAGTCAAGCACTGGACGGAATAGCACTTCACTTACATAGAAAGAGACAGAGCAAGATCAGATTCAATAGTGGGCACTGGTCCCCCATGGCCAGCAAGTCTCTCTCAGCAGGTGAGACAGGACAATTGGCCTGCATGCACCCCTCTCATGCCACAGTGGAAGAAACTTTGTCCCATCCTTGAGGAGGACAGATATACATGGGGGTTGGCCAGGTGCCATATACACACATGCTTTAAGCAGAGTCTAAAGAGCATTCATTGAGCATCTGACAGGGAAAAATAGTCCCACACAAGGTGACAAGCCCGGCACAGGCTGTGTGGACTCTTTATCTCTTGGTAAGGAAGTGTTCCAAGCCCAAAACCCACTCTTATGCAGCTGAGGCGGGGCTGAAAGACTGTGTGCACAAGCCTGCCTTTCCCAACACATAGCATCGCTTAAATGCTGAAAGAAAATAACTGTCAACCCAATTGGCTACCTTGTGAGAATATTCTTTAAAAAAAAAAAATTGAAATGAAGAATATTGAAATAATCTGTCATCAACAGAGCCATTTTAAAAGGAAAACTAAAGGAAGTTGTTCAGGAAACAAGGAAAATAATCTCGGCGCAAAGTCCAGAATGCAGGAGGGAATGAAGACCAACAGAAAGAGTATGTGTGTGAGTAAATGTGAATGCATATTTGCTGTAGAATACAGTAACAATGGCTTGTGGAGTTTAAAATATGTGTAAATTAAAAGACATGAAAATAACACAAAAGAGGGGAGGAAACTTAGGAAGAAAGCAATGAAAGTACCAATTTCTTTATACACTTTTAAGCCGAGGAAGTATGCTTTTGTCACTGAGAGTAAACACTAAAGAGTAAAAGAATAAATAATTAACAATTGGTAAAGGAGAAAAAATGGAATAATAAAAAATGTTGATACACCACAAAAAGCAAGAAAATAAAGGAAAAATAATACATCCATAATCAAAAGGGAGATTTAGATACACTTCTTTCAGTAACTGATAAAACAAGCAGAAAAAAAATTAGTTAAACTATAGAAAATTTGAACAAACTTGACCTGATTGATGTATACAAAACACAACTCAACAACTGCAGAATACACATTTTTTCAAGTTCACGTGTAGTGTTATAAAGTTAACCCACATATTACATGCTAGCCCATAAAGTAAATTACAGTAAATTCCAAAAATCTGAAGCCATGCAGAATATGTTCTCTGAGTTAGTGGAATTATACTACAAATCAATATGCAAGATATAGAACATCCTCAAATGCTTGGAAATTAAGCAATACTCATAAATAATGGGTCAAAGAAGAAATAAGAATGGAAATTAGAAAATATGTTTAATAGATGATTGTGAAAATATGGCATATCAAAACTTTAGGCTACTACTAAAGTGGTATGTGAAAGGAAATGGTAGCTTTACATACATATAGCAGAAGAGAAAAAGGCTGAAAACCAGTGATTTAAGTATCCATCACAAGAGTACAGGGATAAAAAGCATATTAAACCCAAGAAAGTAGAAAGAAAAAAATTATGACTAGAAGAGAAAAATTGATGAAATAGAAAACAAGTGTAATAAAACCAACAAAGTCAAAAGTTGTTCTTTTGAAAAGACTAAAACAACTGACAAAGAAGTAATACAACAAATGTAACTGATCAAGAGGAGAGAAGGTACAAATTTCCAGTACCAGACCCCAAAAGGGGAGTATCACTACAGATCCTACAGATAATCAAGAAACAGTAAGAGAATCTTCTTGAACAACTTTATGCAAATACATTTAAAATTTCAGATGACAAGACACATTCCTAGAAAAATACAATTTACAAACTGGCATAAGAAGAAATAGAAAATCTAAATAATCCTCTATCTATTAAAGACATTGATTCCACACTTAAAACCTCTCCACAAAGAGAACTCCAATCTCAAAGAGCTTCCCTGTCAAGATCCACTGAACGTTTAAGGAAGAAATAATAACAATTTTAAACAAAACTTTCAGGGACTACAAAAAAAAGGGGAACACTTGCCAACTGATTTTATGAGGCCAATATAATCTTATTACCAAAACTTGGCGAGGAAATTACAAATAAGGTAATTATAGGCCAAGATCTCTCATGAGCAAAGTTGCAAAAGTTCTAAACAAAAGGGTAGCAAGTCAAATTCAGCAATATAAAAATAATACATCACAGCAAAGTTGGGCTTATTCCAGTTACACAGAATTGGTTTAACATTTCAAAATCAGTCAATGGAATTTTCAAAAATCATTTAATCATCTGAAAAGACACAGAATAAGAATGTGATAAGCCTCAACATCCAATCACGATAAAATGGGGTAAACTGGAACCAGGAGGTAATTTTCTTAGTCTGCCAAAAGGTATCTACAAAAGAGACTCCATCAAGCATAATACTTAATAACAAAATACTAAAAGCTTTTCCCCTCTTATTAGGAACAAAACAATGGTGTCCACTCTCACCATTTCTATTCAACATTGTACTAAAGATCCTAGCCAGTACAGCAAAACAAAATAAAAGAAATAAAAATTATACAGATTGACAGGGAAGAAATATTTTCATTATTCACAGATGGCAGGATCATGCGTATAGGAAATCCAAAAGAATCTACAGATATGTCATTAGAATCAGTAAGTGAACTTAGCAAGGTCGTTAGATACAAATTCAATATATAAAAATACATCGTATTTCCATTCATTAGCAATGAAAACAAGAAAATTGAGTACTAAAAATGGTAACACAGCAGCACAAAAATATATCAAACGCCTGGGAATAAACCAAACAGAAGATGTAAAAAGCTATCCAGAAAATTACAAAACATTAATGAGAGAAATTAAAGACAGTCTAAATAGCAAAATAGAGGCATATATCATATTTATGGATTCAAAGGCTCAATACTATAAATTGAATACGTATATTCTCTCCAGACTGAGCTAAAGATTCAATACAGTCCTATTCAATATCCTAGCAGGGGTTTTGGTGTGTGTGTGGAAATGAACAAGGTGATTGTAGTGTTAAAGGTCAAGACAATCTTGAAGAAAAACAGAGCTGGAGGAGTCACACCAGCAGATGTCGATGTGTGTTATAAAACTACAGTAACTAAACCAGTATGGTATTGGCACAAAGATAGACAATACAATGGAATGAAAGAAATACACACACATACATCCGACACACACACATATACATAGCGAGACAATTTATAACAAAAATATCACTTCACAGCAGTGGAGAGAAGCTCATGTTTTCATTAAACAAGTGCTGGGTCAATCAGATATCAATGTGGAAAAAAAATGAATCGTTAACCTCTACCTCATATCATGCACAAAAATATATTCAAGATGGATAATAGGTCTAAATATGAACAGTAAAACAATAACTGGTTTAGATTTCTTAAACCAGATGCAAAAAAACACTTATTACAAAGGAAAACAACGATCAATTGGATTACATTATGAATTTCCATTCATGATTAGATACCATAAGAGAGTAACAAGACACCCACAGAGTGGGAGAATATATTTGTATGCATGTATCCCATAAAAGATTTGTATCCACAACGTATATTTTTAAAAACCCTTCAAATCAATAAGAAAAACATAAACAACCTTCAAACATGGGTGAAAGATTTAAACAGGTCGTTTACAAAGCAGAGTATTTAAAATGGCCAATAAATATCTGAAAAGGCCTTCAATTCACTAACCATCAGGGAAAATCAAATTATATCACAATATCACAATGAGGAATCACAACACACCAGCAGAGTTACAAAACCTGAAAAGACTAACATTGTGGAGCAAATGGAATTCTCATTCACTGTTGGTGCAAGTATAAATTCATGCCATTGCTTAGGAAAACTGTTTTGCATTATCTTCTAAAGTTGAATACGTGCAAATCCTCTTACCCAGCACTGCTACTCCTGGGATACGTTGCTTATGTGCAAAAAAAAAAAAAAGTATAAAAAAATTCATAGCAGCACCCTTAGTCATAGTCAGAAACTGAAAGCGTTCATCTATAGTAAAAGAGATAAATAAATTGTGGTGTATTCACAGATTAGACAAATAGCATTGTAAATAAATGAACTACGGCTATGTGTAACAAAATAGATGACTCCTGCAAACTTAATGCAGGTAAAAGAAGTTGACATTAAATATATACTGTATGATTTTATCCATATAAGCTTCAAAAACAGGCAAAACTTATCCATGGTGATAGAAGTCAGGATAATGGTTTGGTTACCTTTGGGGAGGAAATGGTAGTAGTGACTGAAAAGGAAGCCAACAGAGGAGACCAGAGTCAACGGATGGAGAAGCACATCTGAATCTACTTCCCTCCACCCCCAAACTTTTCAGTTACATGAGACTTTAGCTTCAAATGAGTTTTTGCCATTTGCACCAGAGCCTTGACCTCTGACTGGAAGCCACTTCCTATTAGAAATTGAAGCTTGGAAAGATGATTAATCTCCATTTATAAAGGAGACAACAGAGTGAATTACAGAGAGTTTCTAAAAACCCAGCTGTGTGAAGCTCCTATGATTCCCTAGGCCTTAGTTTCCTTGTCTTTGGAATCAAGAGTTTGGATGGGGATGGATCTAGTTTGTTAAGGGGACTGGATTCAGTGTGATTAAATTTTTTCTCCATTGCTACCTCTAACCCTGCTCTATCATATCTCCCTTCCTTCCCCTTAAATAACAAACTCAGGCACAACAAATAGTTTCTTCCAGTCCCTTTCAGGTTTTACAGAATGGTCTCATCTTTTGATATTAAATAAAGTCCAACCCAAACTAATATCAAAACGTCTATCAAAGCATCTCCCCTTGTGCAGTGGGTTGAACCGTGTTACCCAAAAAGAGATATGTCGAAATCCCAACCCTCGCTATCTCAGAAGTGACATTATTTAGAAATAGGGTTGTTGCAGATGTGATCAATTAAGATGAGGTCCTGCTGGAGTAGTGTGCACCCTTAATCCAACATGACTGATGTTCTTATAAGAAGACCATGTGAAGACACAGGGAGAGAATGTCATGTGAGGACAGAGGCAGAGATTGGAGTGATGCGTCTACAAGCCGAGGAATGCCAAGAACTGCTGGCAACGCCAGAAGCTAAGAGAAAAGAATGGAACAGATTCTCCCCCAGAGCCTTCAAGAGAACATGGCCCTGTCAATACCTTGATTTCAGACTTCTGACCTCCAGAACTGTGAAAGCATAAATTTTTGTTATTTCATGCCACCCAGCGTGTGGCACTTGTTACGGCAGCCGTCGGAAACTAATGCAGCTCCGCGCTGTTCAGGCCTATTCTACAGTTCCTTAGACCATAAGGGAATGAACATTTAGAAATGAAAGTAGTAACCTGAGATGTCCAAGCTCTCGCCATAAGCCTTTTCATAGTACGTTGCATTTGTGTCTAGTTTATTCCTGCCCTCCCACTCAATCAATCAAGCCTCTGGTCACCCTGCCAGAAATAGCAGACCAAAGAGACCGGTGTTGTCAGGGACCTGGACCGGAATCACAGAGTGACTGATAGACTTTGGTGGGTGTCTCGGGGGAGAGCCATCAGGTACCTTCTTCATTCTCCTGGTGGTTCTTTGGCTGCTGAATGAGAACGTGACTTGCAAAGCACAGATGGGGTCAGAAGGTCATAAAAAGAGACAAAAGAGGGTGACTCTACTGCCTACATGGCGTGACATGAAGAACTCAAAAGCTCTTCGTCCAGCTCGCCACCTTTTCACGTAGGGCCTGACCTGCCACCATAAGCCACTCCTCTAGGTTAAAACATTACAGGCCCTGGGTACAACAGGGAAAAAGCATCTATCAGATGACCAAATGAGCGATTGGTCAGTTTTTTACTTTTTAATGGGATGGGACTCTTGCAGGCAGCCTTGGCTGGGGGACCCCACGAAAACTGGAGGAGAAAGAGAGAGAGCATGTGAGCAGCAGGCAGCTTTGGTGGTGAAAAGAATAATTTTGCAAAGGGAATTTAGAAAATCAAAATCCTGGCAAGGATCTTGCAGCAGATTAAATTGAAGAACTTCACTTTTAGGTGAAAAGAAAGGAGCAATGAGGCCTGTTTTTTCTGGAATTTGCCAAATATACTCAGGGTGGGGGTGTGGGGGCTTCAGTTTAACTCAAAACACATTTCTTGAGCTCCTAATAAGCCCAAGACGCCATGCTGAGGTTTAGCACACTAAAGGATGAGCAGATACAGCCTACCCTGGAGATGACCCTTTCCATTTACTAGGGGAGCATGAGTCATGCTTCTAACCCAGGATATGAGGCAGAGTGAGAGAAGCACCACTACAGAGGTGCAAACGCTAGCTAATGCTATACTGAAAGCTCACCACAGGGCCGGCCCCGTGGCTTAGCGGTTAAGTGCGCGCGCTCCGCTACTGGCGGCCCGGGTTCGGATCCCGGGCGCGCACTGACGCACCGCTTCTCCAGCCATGCTGAGGCCGCGTCCCACATGCAGCAACTAGAAGGATGTGCAGCTATGACATACAACTATCTACTGGGGCTTTGGGGAGAAAAAAAAGGAGGAAGATTGGCAATAGATGTTAGCTCAGAGCCTATTCCTCAGCAAAAAGAGGAGGATTAGCACAGATGTTAGCTCAGGGCTGATCTTCCTCACAAAAAAAAAAGAAAAGAAAGCTCACCACATACCAGGTATGAGTCTAAGCAGTTTATGTCTATTAATTTCTCTCATGCTCACCACAACCCTCTCATGCTATTAAGATTTAATAATTGACACCAGAGAGGTTAAGTTACCTGCCCAAGGAGAACAGTCAGCAGGTAGTCCAGCAGAGATTTGAACATCTGTAGTCTCTCTCCTGAGCCCACATGCTAAACACAGAGCATATTGCTTTTGGCTGGCAGGCATCGGGGAGTGGGGATAGTTCCAATGGCAGAGTGTGTCCTTTGAGAGGTGTTTTGAAGCAAGGGTAGGTGATTTGGGTCCCCCAAACCATGCATGAGGGAGTGCCTCCCTCTCTACGACGGGGATCCTAGGTAATCACGTGGCATTGGAACACAGAGTCTGCCTTAAAGGAAACCAACAAATGAATGATCAATTGCCAAAGTCCTTGCTGTCTCCAAGACTATGAATCTATGAGGCCTAAAATGCAAAAGCCCTTGGGCCATGAGGGAGCCTGTGATCCTTCTTCCGAGACAAAGGAAGTTGAGAGATTAACAGGAACACTATGAATCCTGGGCTGGGGAAAGCTACTGCATGGATGAATTCGAAGAACAAATCATTGAAAGTGTCGGTCTAAGTTTGACTTCAAGTAACGTAGTCAATATCAGAAAATTGTCAGTTTCTGTTACCTCCAACCATTTTTTCAATGTTAACCTTTCCAGGTAAGTGTTATGTTGATAAGCTTTTTATCTTAGAGAATTTTGTTGGATGTGTGACATTAACAAATGCAACATTACCTGATTTTAGAAGCGTGGGTCCAATTTTGTGACAAAATGCATCAATTAGGGCATTCTGAAGATAAATGTCTAGAAAGGAGGAAACAAAAAACCAGAGGATGTGATTCCCCTTCGGTGCCATTTAGTCTAAGGCCAGCTCTGGTGTGAGGAGGGGAAGGGAACTGTTAGTTCCTAAGTTTTCCTGCTGGGTAGAGGGCCCAGTACCACCACAGGGTTGACATGAGCTCCAGTTCTTTATTTAGTAAAAAGAAAACTCCACAAACATTCTGGCACTAGGAGGCATGAGTTGGCTCCTCCGAACTGAGACCTCTGCTATTTAGGGACTCTACAAAACAGAAAAATGTGTATTACCAAATAACTATTTAGAGAAAATATTGAAAAAAGATCTAGAGAGAACTGTTTGTTTTAATATGGTCTGTTTACAATGCATTATTACTGGACTGCAGAGTGTGTGCTAAGGGAACAAAAATGCATTTGCATTTTTGCAGGGTCAAAATAGCCATGTTCAGACAGCACACAGCAATCTCTCGTACAGTTATTTTTCTTCTCTCTCTTTTTCTGGCATTTGATAGATTCTAGAAGTTCATCTAACTTGACCTTTGGCTAAACTGCCATTATTGCTATGAAAATATATTCTCCCTCAAATGAGGCCTCTTTCTCATAAGGAGTCAGTTTCTCTAAGCCAATGGTTCTCAAACTTTAATCTGCACCAGAACCCCCCAGAGGGTTCGTGAAAGCACATATGGGGTCCCATCCCTAGATTTTCAGATTTAGTAGGTCTGGGGTGGGGCCCGAGAATTTTCTTTCTTGCAAGTTCCCAGGTGATACTGATGCTGATGGTCCCAGGACCACACTTTGAGTCTCACTAGTCTATACACAGTGCAGGAGGTGTGTAGTCATGGATATGTTGAGATGCTTCAGAAGGAAGAGAGTGAGAGGGTTATCTGAGAGTCCTGGGGCTCGGGTGGACACTGATTGATCTAAACTAACCAGAAGGTCCTACCCCCTGACCACTGGGATTGGTAGGAAAAGGCTACTCAGATCAATGAGCCAAGCTCTAAGCTTTTGCTTCGCTGTTGGAAGAGACAGCTCTTTCTTTTCCTCCCAGATAAGAAGCTCAAAGAATGTGATAACAGGATCTGATACAACTCCCTTGTGCCTATGAAAGGACAACCTAGGTGAAAATGAACCAATATAGCAGGAAAAATAGAGCCAAGTTAGAGAAAAGAGAATCTGATTCTACTGCAACATTGGCAGCTCTACATCAAGTTGAACCCTGCCCTTACTGATTATGTGAGTCAATGAATTAAATTTTTGCTAAAGCAGTTTGGGTTGGATTATCTGTCGTTTACAAGAAAAGAATCCTGGTTCCATCGCCTGTTCTCTGGATGTTTATAGCACAGGCTCTTTCTGCTTCTTTATTTCTATCACTCTCTGTTGCCAAGGGGAGACCCTGGTGCAACTGCCTAGAGTCCATCTTTAAGAACTCATGATCCCAAGTCCACCGCCTATTTACCTTGTTTCTTTTCTCAGTAATTAACCCAACTTAGGAACGTCTACCACACACTCTCATGCTACCCAACCTTGAACCTCATTTTTCTGGCTATAGGAATAAACATGTTTGTACACTTATCTGCTTCACTCTCTGACTTACTCATACTCTGAAGCACAACACCATGCAAATGCATGTCAGAAACCAGGAATGGGGGCCGGCCTCGTGGCTTAGCGGTTAAGTGCATGCCCTCCAATACTGGAGGCCCGGGTTCGATCCTGGGCACGCATGAACACACTGCTTCTCCAGCCATGCTGAGGCCGCGTCCCACGTACAGCAACTAGAAGGATGTGCAACTATGACATACAACTATCTACTGGGGCTTTGGGGGGAAAAAAAGGAGGAGGATTGGCAATAGATGTTAGCTCAGAACTGGTCTTCCTCAGCAAAAAGAGGAGGGTTGGCATGGATTTTAGCTCAGGGCTGATCTTCCTTAAAAAAAACCAGGAATATTGAACATCGTCTTATTCAGAAAAGCTGAAGGGCTCTGGCTACTATACTTTGCATTCTTGATTCAAAATATTTGGTCAAAAGCACTGATAAAGTTAGCTTTTTGAGTATTTCTGAGGTTTTTTTTAATAATCGCAGGCTTTGCAATTGACCCAGAGACTGTTTTAATCAAACCGTATTGCTAAGAACATCATGACACACTGTAGAGTTGGGATAATTATCTTAGCAATCATGCCACATGAGTAGCTGTCCATGACTGTGGAAGATTCCAAGCATAGTATGCTGCCTCCTGGAGAGACTTAAGAAATGTAGAAATCGATTGATTTCCATTTAATCAGTAAATAGGCATATCCTTAGTGCCCATAAAATACATGGAATTCTAAATATACAGTGGTAGAAAAAAATCATCTTTATCTTAAGGAAAAATGCAGTTTAATAAGAAAGACAAGACCAAAATACTAGCTAAACAATTGGGAAGTGTGAATAAAGGCACACTGCTATTTTTTTCAATAAAATGCCAAAGCACCTATGACCAAATCAATGCATTCTCCATATATTCTGAAGAAGCCGCCACTATTTGCTTTGCAACTCCTTTTTGAAACTGTCTCCATAAGCTGGCCTACCACCACTCATATACTTGGCAGACACAATTGGTGGCCTACCTCATTTGCATTGCATCCTTGTCGTCGGAACCCCTATTTTGTTTGGGGAAGCAATGTGCTCCAATCCAGGCTATGGATCATGATTGGTCCAAACCAAAGGTGACAAGTCTATCCCCTGCTTTTCCAGTGCTCTTGCTGATCGGATGGCAGTGTGACCCAGTTCTGACCAATGACACCTGAGCAATCGTTGGTTTTCCTGATACATGAGGAAGACACCACCAGAGCTCCTGGTTCTTGCCCTCTCTTCCAGCCTTGCACATAGAAGTGATGCCTGAAGACCCACCAGCCGCCTTGTAAACCTGGGGCAGCAATCACGAGGGAAAGACACAAAGAACTGCAGCATTGCTAGTCCTGACATCACCGAGCAACTGAAACCCATGCCTACAGCCTCGAACTTCTTAACAGGTCAGAAAAACAAATTCATTTGTTTTAGCCCCTGTTAAGTGGTTTTTTGTGGATTTTTATACTACTTGAAACTGAACACAATATTGTAAGTGATACAACTTTATAGTCTCATTTTTTTAAATCAGGCGGATCCAGCAAATGTATTCCCCAAATTTCAATCTAAATTTCTTTAGACTGTTGCCAAAACTTATATCCTCCCCCAAAGTATACTGAGAACAACAAAAGGAATGTATTGTCAGCCCTGAAGGCAATTTTACAAGCCAACTTTGAGAGATAATTTAAACTATGGCAATTTTATGACAATGACTACAGCATTAAACCGAACACTCATTTAGTTATAATATTTGGTTCAAAAAAGAGTCATTTATTTTGAGTCTCATCTCATATATGTTATAACTATTAAAAAAAAAAAAAAAAGAAATAACAGGCCCAAGATGGTCCCCACAACAGCAAAACCAAGACTTAATTACAGTTTCAGGCCCTCCCAGGAATGTGACTTTTAAACAGTCAATCTGAAATTTCCCGTGTTGCACTAGTGAGGTAATTTGCATGATAAAACCCCTGCCTTTCCTTCCCGCCAAAATAAGATGACTTCACCTGAAATAATCCTTTCTTTTCTTTTGTTAATAACTTCCTTGCCCCACCCTCCTTCCTATAAAACACTTCCATTTTGTACAATCCCTCAAAACACCCTTCTACTTGTTAGATGGGATGCTGCCCCTTCATGAGTCACTTAATAAAGACAACCAGATCTTCAAATTTACTCGGTTGAATTTTGTTTAATAGATTTGATGGCAGTGGTGGGATCAAAGCAAACTTCTGACGGCATTTGGGGACAACAAAGAACACAAGCATGGCACCCGTGAACCCCATTTTGAGTTCACTGTCTTTCTCACCCTTTCAGAGGACCATAGGTAAGTTTCTCTTG
Source organism: Ceratotherium simum simum (assembly GCF_057802395.1). Taxonomy (NCBI): domain Eukaryota; kingdom Metazoa; phylum Chordata; class Mammalia; order Perissodactyla; family Rhinocerotidae; genus Ceratotherium; species Ceratotherium simum. The sequence continues at coordinate 6,758,196 of NC_141915.1, forward strand.
GTTGAGCTCCATTCTCTTTGCATTCCAGCTCCTGATCTAATTGGCTTTACTTAACCAGGGCAGGTCAGCTTAAGTTGGTAGAGAATTCTACACAGAGCCAATTGAGCTAGTAGACAATTCTACCCAGAGCCAGTTGAGCTGGTAGAGGATTCTGCCTGAAGCCAATTGAGGCGGCAGATGGTTCTACCCAGAGCCAAACCCCTAGCCTTTCAGATCGCAATTCCCAGGGTAGAAAACCCCAGCACTTAGCTCTGTCCCTGGATTCCACGTTGGGAACTGCTGACAATTTGGTCTGCAATTCCACGTCTGTTTGGAATCAGTTCCCATGTTGGGAACTGCTGGTAGCAGCTGCAGTTCTCCATTTTGGTGGAATCAGTCTGAGTCCCCATTCCTTGGGGTTTACTGGTCCAATCCTTTTCCCCAGTCCAAGGTTCCACAGGAATTGGTGGTGTGCACAGGGCCTTCTTTCGGCCAGGATGCAATAACATCTCTTGGTTACTGCAGACATATTAAGGTGCACAGGTTTGTTTGTTTTGTTCTGTGTAGATAAAGGCTAGCTAAAGAAATGGGATCCTTTCTATCCAAAGAATTGAGCATGCCACCTCTGGCACACTTGCTTATTTTATGTTTAAGAAATATAGTCCCAGAAGCTGCAGATATGTGGAAAAATGGTAAAGGAGGCAAAATCCTGCTGGGGACAGCCTACAGTTGCAATGGCCATTATGAGGAACATTCCAAATAGATAAGATCATTTAAAAGGTGCAATTAAAAGCAAAGGTTCCCTAGTCAAACAGGTGGGATACCTACTTAAATTGGTGTGCAGAAGCTTCCAAAGGTGTCAAGATTCACTGAAAGATTTGTTGCAAAAGGCTAATGAAAAATTGAAGATATGAGATATCTAAAAAGACTATAAAACTGATGTAACCTCGACTGCTCCCCTCTATTCTCCTTTATTTGAGTACTCATTCTAGTAATCCTCTGTCTGAATTGTTTTTCCGCTCTGCAAAGGCTACATAATCATAAACAAAAGCTCACCAAGTTAATAGCCTTACAGAGACCCCCATATCTACCTTCAATGGAAGGCCCCCATAGGCTCCTTCCAAAGTTGATGGGACTCTGAGGGATTTTCCGGTAGACTGCTTTGTTATTCCCTTAAATAGCCAAGGGGAAAATAAAATTAAAAATTAATGGAGTTGTTTATACTGCCCGAAATATTTACTGTTTGTCCTGGCTGAAGCCTGACAAGATATTTGAAAAGATTTAATAACTTTATAATCAGAAATTTGGCCAAATTGGAAGCTGATATTCAGAGCCTGATAGGAATTGTTTTCAGGCCTTCTCCCCTAAGCTAAAATAAAGCTAAGTACCTAGAGGGGAAAAAACAAATTGGAGAAAATGTAGTTGAATGGATATGTAAGTCCAGTTCTTTAAGGAATTAAAAACAACTGTCTTTGTTTTACCAATCTAGTCTCTAAGGGACCAAAGGTGGGGCTTTAGAAGTTAATATTTTTTTATATGTCTTTGTGATGCAGATTTTCCAACCCCATCCTCTCTAGGACCTAAGACCCATTCTTTAAAATACACGTTTCTTAACAGAAGGGGGAGAAGTATTTGGAAATTGGGCTAATGAGAAATCTTAGTAAAAATCTTTAGCCATCTGAGTACATAAATTTAACTTTTTCCAAAACAAAATCTGGATCCAACAATTCTTCCATAGCTAGTGAGTTTTGTATTACTGTACCTGATTCATGGCAGCAATTAAAAACGATAGTTGCGGGGTCTCTGTGTATATGTATGTGTATGTGTTGTAGATGGACGATATTTTTCTACCGCCAGATAGTATTGCTAAAATTGATTTGTAAAAGAGCTCTATTTCGTTGGTTTGAAGGTCAAGAACTTGTAAAGATTGGGCACGCTAAAGTTCTCAGGAATATAAAAACTAACCCAAATGTTCTTTATAATCTTTAGTAAATAAAAGCTAATTTAAGTTCATTGATTTAATTAAAACAAACATGTCTTTAAAGATCTCAACATTGAATATGATGGAGATAACTCTTATTCTACCTGGGTTTACTAGTCAAATTCATGTTATCTCTGTTGCAAAATTTGTCAGCAAAAATAACTTAGAATGATGGCTGACTTTCTCTAATGTCTCAAGAAGTTTTTGTGGTAATCTAAACATAATTGTTGGGAATAAATGATTTAGATAGATGTAAGTAAGATAAAAAGTTTTTAGGTGAACTCTAGCAATAATTTTATGGAATGTGTACTTAAAAATAGTTTCTCAATTCTCTTTGGTAACTTGAAACCTTAGAGTTTTGCTAAGTTAAATTAAGAGATGGGAAATTTATTAAATATCTAGATCATTTCCAAATAAGATAAAATAGTGAAACACTAATTACTGAACACAGGTTTATCTACTTTTTGCTTCTTACTGCAGAAGAATTAAAGATATTTGGGTCTGTTAGTAAACATGTCTTTGTTACCGCACCAGATTCGTTTTGCCCACTGCCCAGAAAGCCAATCACCAAGACGACAAGATTGAAGAGAGAGAGGGTTTAATCACAGGGCAGCCACGTGAGGAAACGGGAGAATGAGTCTCAAATCCGCCTCCCCCAAAATAGGGACTCAGGGATATTTCTCTGGAGGGGGATAAGGTGGTCTGAAATGTGGAGATAGATGATCGGAGGTGAGGAGGGGTGAGGTAATTGATGATCTGCACAAGTGTGGTCAGACTTTATCCCACTTCATAGGACACATGTTCACAAAATGGTGGCGTTGGCATGACCTGAGGGTGGAGTTTTTAGCCTCTTGATGTCAAAAGGTGGGTTATCGGACATCTGCGTGGGCCCAGTTGATGAGTGGGTGGTCTCAACTGGCCTGAAGTGGACAAGGGGTTCTAATTCCTGAAAAACAGCTCAAACATCCATTACCATGGTGACCCAGGCTTCGAGGAGATGTTATTTACAGGAATCTAGTGGGAGTCAGATAGCATATTGCCTAAATAGCACAGCTAACAATAGGCGAGTAAACAGCTAAAAGCTATAGCCAGTAATTGCAAAAAGCAAAAAAACTGTGGTCTTTAGTCCCTAGCTACTTAATCATCAATGGCCAACCTCTTGCCAGTTTCATCTGGTGCCACACTGAGAAAAGCATGTTTCCAAAAATTATGAAAGGTATTTATAAGTCTGCCAATCCACAGAATGCTAATACAAAAGACAGTTCATCATTGTTTACTTCTTTATTTTTCACTACAAATTAAGGTTTTTAAAGGTTAAAAATTCTAATATGAACATGCATTTTTGTGAAGGGAAATGAGAGTAATTTTGTTTCAGAATGAGAAGGAGAAAAATGGAGGACAAACTAAATGTATATAGAAAGAAAGAGAGAAAGCGAATTTTTCCTGTGTAGTCAGGCTGGCAAAAAATTAAATTGTTATTTTACGGATTTTTAAATTAAGTTTTAATATCAATAGTGTACTTGTGTAAAACTGGAACATATCAAAGGATTTGTTTCCTCTCCTTATAAAAAGAGATTAAACTAATTAGGCTTATTTGATATGTTAAATTACATAGGAAGTATCGACAAATAAGAAGTAACATTAAGCATTCCTTATGTTGTCTGTATAGGTATATGTTAATGTGTTCCAGAAATTGTGTGAAATTCCTGGAAGTCTGATATGTCCTGGTATAAAATGTTGTTTGTCATCAAAATTGAGGCTTACACCAAATGGACTGAATATGAGTATCAGGCAAATGCCCTAGCTGACTTTTATGCAAAAGCAGCAGCTACAGAATCTATAAAGATCGTGGCACATGTGGATGAAATCCATTCTGCTTCTGCAAAAAATGATCCCTCCTTGCCAGACGTGTGCCATCCTGATGTCCTTGTAACATGGCAACAGTCTGCTTCTGAATCACACCAATTAAGATGGGTAAACGATGGTTGTAAATTAAATGAACAGTCGGGGCTATGGGAAACCCAAGACAGCTGCTCCCAGGCAAACCCCGTTTTCCAGTTTTTGCATTCCCTCACCCACCACAATGCATTTAAGAAAAGCTATTTTTGTCCCTGGGGACCTCGACCTCCTCCCTCTGACCCTTCGAACACCTGCAGCTGGACTTCATTCAATTGCCACTTAGTACAATATGTTCTTGTTATTGTATGTATATTCTCCAGATGGGATGAAGCCTTCTCCTGCACAAGGCTGAAGCCCACTCAGTGGCAAAGAAGCTGTTAGAAAGTGTATTTCCCACTTGGTGTATACTTTCCACAATCTCCAGTGATCAAGGCACTCACTTCATTGGACAAATCGTATAAGCCTTAACAAAACCTTCAAATTTTTTGGAATTATCACTGTCCCTATCATCCTCAATCATCAGGCAAGGTCAAGAGAACTAATGGAAAAACTGGATTAAAGCAGAATAAGTAATAATTACATGGCCTACATGAACTGAGGAGGATGCTCGAATAATTTGTTTTTCTAGATTTAAGGAGACCTTTTCTCTTCAACTCTCTATGACTTACAGCAGTTTGATAAAGTACACCCATGTAAACAAAGATGAAAACATTTAATTTTCTCCCTACCAGATCCCTCCAGAATTCAGAAACTCTCAGTGAGTATTCTTATTTTCATGACAATATATTTATTTGCTTATGTTCAATAAGAATTTGTTCTTCTTGTAACAGGGCACAATTAGAAACATTGATTATATTACCAAGGTTTACACTGAAATGTCATATTTGAAAGAGATGTGCATAGACTCCGATATGACCAGACAGCTTCAAGGAACTGCTTGGAAAAATTGACCTGGTATCTTACTTATAAGGTTCAAGCAAAGTAATCTTAAAAAGAACTTATATGGTCAATTGCTATTCTTGCTCCAAATAAAATACAAACAAATTTAGTTTTATTGTGATTAGCTTTGGTAAAAAATGAGGTAATTGTAGAGAGAAAAATTATGTTTGTACCTATGCAGATATTAGATTATAGTCCTGTTAATTGTCTTTGAGCTTTTGTTATATACCTGTAGACTAGACTCCCCTGGCCTAAGGTATTGCCTTTGGTCTTGATGACTGTTCACAGTATCCCCTTTGGTCAACATAAACTCACTCCACACAAGATAGTCACCAGTGACTAATGTCTATTGGTATACAACCTTCTGCTGATCCCCGGTTGTCTCATGCTAGTATGATCAGCTACTATAAGTCTCTACTGTCTTATGCTCAAGCCTATCATCAACAGGTTAAAGAAGTTTTCCTGGATCCCAATTCAAGGGATCCTGTTGGTCACAGTCTTGGGGCTGGTGACTGAGTATTCTGGAAAGGTCATCAGAGGAAGGCAGCCCTCGAGTCCCCTTGGAAGGGACCTTACCAGGTATTCCTGACCACTGACACAGCTGCAAAACCAGAAGGCATTGAACCTTGGATATACATCTCACAACTGAAGAAGACTCCACCTGACATCTGGTCCTGTGCAGACGCTGGAGACCTCTGAATCAAATTGACGAGGAAGAGAAATAGCTGACCTTGAGGTAGACTGCTTCCACCCAAGATGTCGGACCAAGACTTTCAACTTTAGCTAAATATGAAACATTTTTCTTCTTTTTCTTTCTTTCCCTTATTTTGGCATCGACCTGGAAAGATAACACCTTCGTCTGTATCTCCCAGGCCATTCCCAGGGGGAGTAAACACTGGAATTTAGAATAACTTTTTATTTCAAGCTAGGAGAAAACCTGACTGACCCCTGGCTTGAACAGGTAAACTCAGCAATCCCTGCCGATTGGTTCCATTAACAGTGCCGCCTTAATGGGAATGGTTTGTGCCTCAACAGATTTTGTCTTTATCTGTAGTGATTATCGTTGTCCTCAAGCCAATGAATGCCTAGATGGCTGGCACACAGCTGGGCCATGCCTTTTAGGTTATCTAACTGTCCCCCTAGCTGTTCTAGAAAGAACCTACCAGGAGGCGTCTATAACTTAGGAATTGCTTCTTTTGGTAGGGCCATATTTTGCCAGTTAGGAGTAAATATAAATGATGTTGTGATTAGGAACATTTTCTTAACTCTTGAAAATATTGCAAAATCTACTGCAAAGGCAATAGCTGCCCGGCAAAGATCCTCAGACTCTCTGGCCAAGGTTGTTCTTGATAACAGAACAGCCTTTGATTGTCTTTCAGCTGAGCAAGGAGGTGTCTGTGCTGTGGCCAACACCACCCGCTGTATCTGTAGTAACATGTCTGAGAAGTTGAAACAGTTACATAAGATCATTGAGCAGGCCACTCCTTCAACAGGGTCTTCCTTTGACTGGTTTAGGTCTAGAGGACCGTGGCTTCCAAGTGCACTCCGAACATTGGGAATTATCCTGCTTATTATAATAATCACCCTGGAGCACTGTGTTCTCTCAAAAGCTTTAAATGCATGTTTGCAGCCACTAACCACCAAGCAAATGATCTCCCTAAAACTGGAACCTCAGAGAAGGAACAAAGAGAATGACCAATTTAAGGATTATGAACCTGGAACAACTGTGACCTGTCACTGTCACTCAGATTAAGCAAAACATTATGACCTATGGCTACCACACCAAGGGTCAACAAAGCTGTGACAACTACAGAGCAGTAGCTGAGAGTGGTGCTAATGCCCTAATTTTTTTTTTTTTTTAGCTGAGGGAGATTTGCTGTGAGCTAACATCTGTGCCCATCTTCCTCTATTTTTTAGTATGTGGACTGCCAACACAGCATGGCCACTAACAGAGTGGTGTAGGTTCGCACCCGGGAACCAAACCCAGGCTGCCAACACAGAGTGTACCGAACTTAACCATTAGGTCACCGGGGCTGGCCCACTAATGCCTTAATTTTTTATCACATCTCTCAGTTAGGCTGAGAGTTTGATCAAAAGGGGAGAATTATTTAAAAAAATAAATAACACGCCCAAAATGGCCCCCATGACAGCAAACCAAGACTTAATTACAGTTTCAGCTCCTCCCAGGAATGTGACCTTTTCACAGTCAATCTGAAGTTTCCTCAGTTGCACTAGTGAGGTAATTTACATAATAACATCCCTGCCTTTTCCTTCCCCTTAAAACAAGATGACTTGGCCTGAAATAATCTTTTCTTTTGTTAATAAGTTCCTTGCCCCACCCTCCTTCCTATAAAACCCTTCCATTTTGTACAGTCCCTCAAAGCGCCCTTGCACCTGCTAGATGGGATGCTGCCCCTTCCTGAGTTGCATAATAAAGCCAACTAGATCTTCAGATTTACTCGATTAAATTTTGTTTTTTAACATAACTAAAACCAAAGGCTGATTAAAGCCATAGTGGGAAAATCTATGAGTATAATAATTAACTAGCTTCTTAGTTTTCAGTTGTCAAGAAAAGTATTTAATTAGCTTAATACCATATGTGAGGGTGGTTGGGCTGAATTTGGACTCTGGTTTATTGTCATTCTGTCTCACAGCAAATACTGAAAATCATTTTTGTGATAATTTCCAAAATGTAAGCTATGTTTTCAGTTTTCAGTGAGGAGTTTTAAAATTTCACTAGATGAAGCTAGTTTGATGTTCTGTTTAATTTGTCCTAATCCAGTGGTTCTTTATTTTTATTAGTGTGAAATTGAATTATTTAGTCATAGATATTTTGGAAAATATAAAACGAAGAAAATTGAGAATATATCACTCCACATTCCCATTGGACCTGTCACCAAAAAATAAATTTTCAAATAATAAAACATATTAGAAAATTTAGAGTTCTGATGACAAAAAACATCCTTAAATAAATTCCAGAAGAGGTAAAGAGTCCTATGTCAGCCTTAAAACAACTAGAAAAAATATTGATCTCAAGGTGGGAGAAGACTAAACACAAAAGAAGAAATTTTGCAAGAAATTAATAAATATGACTGCATTATAAAAATATTTACACTTCTGTATATCACAAATTACCCAAAATTAAGAAGCAATAACAACAAACTAGGAAAATAATTTGTAACAAATATAATAGATAGAAAAAACATGATGGTATTGTAATCAATAGGGAAAAATGGGCAAGACCATGAGCATGAATTTTAGCTGAGAAGACGCACAAATTACCACCAGGCATTTATTTAACAAATGCTGAATAGTGGGATAGAGCAGTGAACAGGGAGCTCCACCACTTATTGCTGATAAAAAACAATTAAGGTATAAGAAGTATATTTAAATTATACAGGTAACTATTGGAAGAACTAAGAAAAATAATATAAGCAACTACAACAGAGTGTTAGAGGAAATACAGAATGAAGTGAAATGATATTAACTATCACTGTTATAAACAGGAGTCAAAAGCTAGTATCTAAAGACATAATAAAGTATATAATGTAAAGTTATAGATCTAAAAACAAGCACTAGGAAAACAACAACAAAGAAATGAGTTTGAATAATCAGAAAGAACAGATACACTCACATGCAAACACATGACAAAATTTTAAAAGGCAAGAAAAGATTTAAAAAAAGAAGCAAGCTTGCCCAAGAAGTTCTCTCTCTCTCTAAGGATGTGGATAATACAACAATAACCATAAAAAACTAAGATAGACCTTATTTCTATATATGCAATTCTATAATCTGGAAACAGAAAACAGATATTTGGAAGTGCTCATGATACGGAACATCTTAATCTCAAGTTCGTGTGCCCAGTGCCCAGCAAACCCAACACTGAGACACGGGTGCTTGGAGATGAGAAAGGTTTATTGGCATTGGCCAAAAGGAGTAAGTGGGAGCCTGGGTTCGCTCAAATCCACGTTCCCTAGAACAGAAAGCAGGGGGGTTTTATAAGCTAAGGGGCTTGGCAGGAGGGGCTTCAGGGAAACAAAGGGGTCACTCCTGATAAGCCTCTGGGCAATCTGACTTCCGGGCTTCAGCAGCTGCTGAGGGCCGGCCATCGGTCCGGTGATCAGCCATTCGGTGATTGCAACCTCCCCGAAGGCATTCTCTTTCTCCTGCAAAACAGGCTCACAAATCCTAGAGACCCCTGAGTCACTCCTCAAGTTAACCAGGAAAAACAGCAAATTGGTTTACTATCTACAGTACCCCTCAGGTACGCGGCTTCACTCACAAACACTGACTATAGCCTAGCCCACACTGAAATCCTCATCAAATTCCGAAACGTATTGAAACAGTACTCATATCCTCAGATCTCAGTTCAACGAAAGAAAACTTACCACAATAAAAATACTACCAAACCACGTGTTTTGTTTGGGGATTCCCCAAAAGCGGGACCTGAGAGAAAGACTTGGATGCATGTAGTTTATTTGGGAGACAAATAAGACAAATGTGAGAAAGTAGGGGAAGTGAGACAGGGCAGAGAGAAAACAAAAATAGTGTGTGAAATGAGGGAGTTACCGGATCTCAGCTTTGCTGGGGACCTTCTAAGGAATCATGAAGAATGCACCTTAGAATTTTCCCATGGAGGGAAGAGGAAGCTGGGGTATTTATCCACTGACCCCTTATTAGTTGAAGGCTGCTCCAGAGAACATTATCTCCGGCATTTCCAGCTGTCCTGTGTGCACTGAGGCACTGGAGAAATACCTTAGGCAGTGACGAGGAAAGTTGTAGCAGGCGTGGGAGATGGAAAGCTGCCAAGGTGCACACCTGTCTTACAGGTAATTTCAGAGGACGGCTGAGGGGATATGTGCTGGGCTCACCCTAAGGTGACCCCCTGATGAGTCATGCCCTTGTATAATTCCCTCCCCTTGAGTGTGGGTGGATCCAGAGACCACTTCTAACCAATAGAATATTGTGAAGGGGATGGGACGCCATTCCCACATTTAGTTTTGATCAGGTTACATTATATGGAAAAGGTGAAGAGGGTTTGCAGATATAATTAAAGACTCAAATTAGTTGGTTTTGATTTAATCAAAAGAGAAATTATCTTGAGTGGGTCTGACTTGATCAGGTGAAAAAATTCGTAAGAGCCACTGGGCCATCCTGAAGTCAGAGAGATTGCGCTGGCTGAACTTGAAGAAGCAAAAACCATGTTGTAAACAGTGAGAAGAGATCTCCACCAGCTGATACCGTGATTGCAGCCTTGTGAGACCTGAGCAGAGGACCAAGGTAAGTCGTGCCTGGATTCCTGAGCCACAAAACTGTGAGATAATAATTATCTGTTGCTCTAAGTCACTAAGTATGTGGTTATTTATTGTGCAGCATAGAAAACTAACATGAGATATGAGGCATCAACAGCCAACATCTTTTTCACTAGAGAATAAATCATAATATCCAGACATTCTTAGCCTAAGTGTCATCAAAACTAAAAGCACAGATCATAGAAGTTTAACAGCCATGAAAACACTATCAAAACCCACAGGTTATAGCTTAAACAGTGCCCAGAGCAAACTTCATAGCCTTACCTACTTATATTGATGAAAAATAAAGAATGAAACTAAACATATTGAGAATTAAACCCAAGAAGTTAGGAAAAATAACACCAAAATTCATTTAATGAAAGCAGGGAGAAGGAACTAACAAAATTGGGGCGATAAAGTAGAACAATAAAATAAAGGAAAAAATGGTAAAGCTAATAGATAAATTCAAGAGGCAGTTCCTTAAAAAATAAAGTAAAATAGACAGAACTGTAAGCTACCCTAATTGGGGAAAAAGAAGACTACATAAATATACAAAAGAAGAAATTAAATGGGAGAAATAAACACAAATGCAGAGAAAATAAAAAGAATAAGACCCTACTGTACTTTGCTCAACACTACCCAAATATATTTTAAAAGGTGGACTAAATGATGTTTTAACAGGAAAATATAAATTACCAAATATGACCCCAGAAGAGTCAGAAGAATGAAACTTCTGGTAGAAGCACATGCGGAGGTAGGCTAGTGGGAGTCGGAGCCAGAGGTGAATCTGGAGAGATGGGGGAGGATGAGGAAGCCCAGTAGACCAGGTGCGGGAGTTCAGATTTGACCTTGAACTTCAGTGCACAAAGACGTGTGGAACGAAGCATCTTAGGCAGGGAAGTGACAGGATCTGACTTTGCCTTTTAGAAAGATCACTCAAGCTAAAAAAACAAAACTCAAAATAGAGCAATTCTAGTAGAAAATAGACACAGTTAATAAACAACCCCTGCCCTCCGCAATAAGGTATCCCAGATAATTTCACAAGCTAATTGTGCTAATCCTTTAAAGTTTAATTCCAATGCTATTTTAATTGCTCATGACATAAAAAATAAACAAAATTGCCAATTCTTTTATGAAGCTGGACATTCGAGAAACAAATACTTCAAAGACAGATAAATTTCACTTGTGAAGATTGATATTAAAATCTTATATAAAATGTTGGAATACAATAGCATATTAAAAAATAATGCCTAAATTCAAGTAAGATCAAGAATTATAATAAGGAAAAATCAAAAAATAAATTGATATTAGGAAATCTACTAATATATTTCATTTTATTAATAGCTCACAGTGAAAAACCATGCAATATTCTCCAAAGATACTTAGAAGACATCTGAAAATATTCAACATCCATTCTTGACCAAAAAAAAACCAAACTTTAATGGAATAGAAATAGACAGATATAGACTTAGATATGAATATATAGATATTGATATCTCCAAATGTCGATAATCATACTTAATGGGAGAATACTGGTAAAACTCCCACTAAAGAAAGGAAGCAAGTAAGGATGTCCACCCTTACCGTCATTACTTAATTTTGATCTGCAGATACTAACTAAAGCAGTTAGATAACAGAAAGAAAAGTACAGCATGAAACTTGGAAAGAAAGAAGTAACTTTATTATTATTTGCAAATGATATGATTGTATGACTAAGGAACATAAAAGAATAAATTTTTAAGCTATTACTAACAATAAAATAGGTAAAAAACTAATATAAATCTTTTTAATATAAACCATAAGAAATTAGAAAACATAATTGAAAAATTATTTCATTTATATTAGCAATGAAAAGGATAAAATACCTAGAAATTAATGTAATTTAAAATATACAAGATCTATATCAAGAAAAATTTAAAGTGAAACTGGTGAAATTTTTAAAACACTGAATAAATGGAAAGTTCTTGAATAGGAACACTCAATATTATAAAGATTTCAAATGTCCCTAAATTAATCTATAATAAGTGCAATAAATGTTACAAACAAGGTTTTAATAACACTAGAAAAGTTTTTTCTAAAATTTATATGGAAAAATAAACACGCAATGATAGCTGGGGCATTTATGAAATAAAGAATACCAAGCAAAAAAAATATATAAAGCTGCGGTAATTGCAACTTTGTGGCACTCAGGTTTGAATAGACAGGCAGATCAATGGAAAAGATTAGAGAGTCCATAAACAAACCCAAAAAATATGAGAGTTTCATAAATGATAAAGATAATAGCAAACCTGTGAAGAAGAAAATGAGTTGTTCATCAAACGGTATACATAGCCAATTGGAGGAAAAAAAGAAGAATCCCTACTTCACTCCTAATACCAAAAAAAATTTTAGACGATCACAGACTTAAATGTTAAAAAAACCAGAAAAATAGAAACTGAAGAACCCATGAGAAAATTTTTTAAACAATCCTAAAGTAGTCAATCATGACTACCCCCCTCCCAAAAGCCAAGAAGCACTAAGAGAAAAGATCGATAAATTTGACTACATCAAAATGAAACATTCTAAAAAAAATCTTCCATAAACAATGCCATAAAATGCCATAAACAAACTGAAAAGGCATATGACAGACTGGAGTAAAAGTCTGTTCACACAAAACACAAAGGGATCATTCCCTTTCTCTGTAAACAACACACACACACCACAGGTAAAATGTGTAGACTCACTCATAATAATAAAATGCAAAAATATAAAACTAGGATACATTTCCTCTGTCTCAGAGAGGCAAAACTAGACTGGGTGCACTCTGTCTTGGCGGGCATGGATGTTAGCATGGCTATTGGCACAGGTGTGAGGGGACAGGTACACTCCAACCTCAGTGGTGGTAGGAGAAATTGTTACCACCTTCATGGAGGGCAATATGGCAAGAGCGAACAAAATTGTGACTACTCATACCTCTTGTCCCAGAGATTCAGCTTGCTCAGGTGTGAAATGATGCAGTCAATCGACATTCCATAGAATGAATATACTGAGAGCCTACTCTGTGTCAGACACTGTTCTAGTTGCTGAAGAAACAGCAGGAAACACAGCAAAATCCTTCCTCTGTTCAAGGAAGGAAATCATTCTTGGTGAAGGTAGACAATAAACAAATAAAAGGAACCAATAAAATAAATTCCAGTTCATGCCATGGAACACTATAAAGCTATTTTAGAAAATGAAATAGCTCTAGATGTACTGATTATGAAAGGAGTTCTAAGACATAGCAAGTGAAACAAGCAAAGTGCAGAAACTTATGCATAGGATATTGCTATTTGTGTAAAAACAAATCCATACATACACACACACACACACACACTTATGGAAGGACCCAGAAGAAGCTAGAAATAGTAGTCGTCTCTGGGAGTCTGAGGAATCAGGATGGGTAGAGACATATAGCCATTTGCTGGGTATATGTCTCTCTTTGCTGTATATCCTTTTGTAGTTTTGGAATTATGTGCCACCTGCATGTATTAAATACATGTATGAAAATAATGTATGAAAATTGCTATGAAAAATATAAATAAATAGAAATGACTGGGTACATATATGCCCAAACAATAGTTAAATCTGAGTATACTATTATACTGAATAATAGCAAATTTAAAAAGTATAAAGAAAAAAGAATGCAAATCTACCAGTATAAAAAGCGCTCTATGTTTCTTCTTAAATTCACGCTTTCAAAATTCTAGTTCAACTCCTAGCTACACGTTTTTTGTTGGTTCCCTGTTCTTCCTTCCTTGGGTCAATTTATTTTCAGTCTCTGCACAATGAAATGCAATGCTATCCCGTGCATGTCCATTTCATTGTCACCACAGAGCTCTAGCAGAACTCCTAATGCACTGGCTCTTCACTTTTTCCATGTCTTTCAGAGCGACCAGGGAGGACAGCGGGGCTGCCTGGACTCCTCAACTCTTGCCCAACACCCGCTGGTTTTCCTTCTTCCCCACAGACCAGCACATTTCCTAGTTCTCTAATAATTTTTTAGCAATGTCTTTAGGACCCTATTGGTCCCAGCTGTTTCTAGTGAGTCCTTCAGAATCATCAGGTAAATCACGGTTATGGACTGAATGTTTGCGTCTCCCCCAAATTCATATGGTGAAGCCCTAACCCCCAATATGATGGTATTTGGAGATGGGGCTTTTGGAAGGTAATTAAGGTTAAATGAGGTAATGAGGGATTAGTGCTGTTATAAGAAGAGTCACTGGAGAGCTTGCTCTCTCTCCCTGACCTCCCATGAAGAAGAGGTCATGTGAGCACACGGCGAGATGGCAGCTGCCCATAAGCCAGGAGGAAAGGCTGCAGAATGAAACCGACCTTGCTGGCCCCTTGATGTTGGACTTCCCAGCCTCCAGAATTGTGAGAAATAAATTTCGGTTGTTTAAGCCACCCAGTCTGCTTTGGTATGGCAGCCTGAGCAAATACGATCACTTTCCCTAATTCAGCCATCTAACTGTCTTGAGGGGCCAGGCCGTTTTAAAACACTATTGACTCTGGAGATGGATGGTGGTGATAGTTGCACACCAACGTGAATGAACTTAAAGCCACTGAAATGGCTTAAAATGGTTAAAATGGTAAATTTTATGTTACGTATTTTTTTACCACAAAAATAAAAGCCAACTTATTTTCTCATTTAAACTCAGTTACCCCACCCCACTCCTTCCCTGCTTGCCCAAAAGCAGACGTGTCTGCAGCCTCTCCATGGAATAGGATACTATACGAAAGATGCTCATCACATAGGTATTTAATGTTTGAAAATAGAACTTTGAAAAAAGTATGTAGGCATGGGGGTTTCGGGGGAAATGAACTGCCACATTGTAAGTTAATAACCCCCAGGAATCCTAGAGGCTATTTTAAAACATTGTATTAAGAGCCCTGGGAGAATTTGTGATGAAGATCAAAAGTATTAAGACACTTGGAAAACAAAACGCCCAAGGCAAAGAAGCTAGAACAGCAGGCTTCGGAAACATAAGGAGAGAGAGAACAGGAAATGCCTTAAAATGAAGGGGTTTCAGTAGAAATTAGAAGAGTGTGCAGGGTGTTAAATAAAAAGCCTCTCAACACTCATTGTCTTGTAGAGTCCTACAGCACCGGCGTGATGTTATCTCACTGAGGTCCACTTGAAATAAATTTCTAGTCTTTGGCTAGACACCTTGATCTTTCAAGTGACTTACTGCCTCAGTTGTTCATAGTTTTAACATGTATGTTTTCCCATACTTTATGGCATCTATATGCCTTGGGATAGGGTATCTGTAGATCCTAGCTTCTGGTGAACATTTCCATTCAGCAGTGTGCCCATGTTGGTTTCATTTCTTCTGGGATGTGGAACACAGAAGTACGGGACTCAGAGACAGAAGATGGAGGTTCACGCTTGGCCTTCGTTCCCTGGCAGGCTGTGTGGCTAATGTGCAATTTATATTGGGGAAGATCAAAGTACAAGTAAATATTGACACTGTTATATCTGGGAGGAATCCAGCTTCTCTGAACCTCGGCATCCTCAGCTTTGCAGTGTGGATAATACTGAATAATACTCCACACGTGTTGTAGGTTATGAGGCTTACAGGAGCCCATGCGCTTAGTGAGAGAATAGGTTGAAATGTTATTTTTGTGCCTCCCTTTCCCCCAACACTCTTGTTCCCCTCAGCAGTAAGCCATCAAGGGAAGCAGCATTGTTAGGAAAATGTGAAAAACCAGAAACAGTCAACGCTCCCAATTTTGACTTCCAGAACAGGTAGCTTCAGGAAGCGTGGGTCGGGGTAGGAGATGTCTGTGGGAGGGAGGAGCGACATGTCAACAGGCAGCAGCTTCGTAAAATGACTGTAAAATATAGAATGTAAAATTTTATTGAATGCAAATTCTTTAACTTAGTACCAATTCAAATTAAAGGTGATGCCAAAGGCCACCAAGTTTGCAATACCAGAAGACTGAGAAGGGTTGAGCTATTGGCACAAAGGCTTTGAAAACATAATGCACCAGGCTATTTTGTCTTGTTACACAGATAACGGAATGGCTAGAAAATATCTGCGAAACACGTACCTTGAACTTATGAAGAATTTAACCATTAAGCCAGCCCCTTTGAAGGTTCTTTTCTTGCCACATTTATACATTATTCTGTGTCTTGCCATCACAAAATTCAGTAGTTTGTTTACAAAAAGCTGTCCTGTGAATCTCTACTTCAACTGCAATGGTTACTTGTTACATTTGTATTATGCCTGAGTCCATAATATTTGTTCACCTGTTTCAGATAGAAAATTACATTGAATCATTAAATGTGCTACAGTTGATTCCACCGGTATGAAAAAACTGGTCAGATCCCCTTGAAGTTGGGGAAAAAAAATGTTTTCTTCCTATTTTGATTATAATAGAAATATTTTTAAACACAACGCAGAATCTTGCTATTTTCCTCAACAAGTACAGAGTGTAAATGTTATTTATTTTAAAGTCAGTAAATCATCTGTAATATCGTTAGTAAAGCTTTCATAAATTAAGTTCATATTTTCAATGATAACATAGGGTACATTCCACCAATATGAGACTTTACTGTTTATAGAGTACATAAGAAAACTTCTTATATAAGCTAAGTTTTGACCCAAGACTTAAGGAAGGTGAGAGACAAAAAAACTGGTTGAGTAAAGATTTAGCAAATCGTGGGCAAGGTATGGAGGAGATTGGTGAAGAAAACCAACCTAAGCTGATCTGACATCCAGGCGAGTCAGATCCTCATTATAAAGTCTGGTGGTCGGACATAGGTAAATGATATTCCCATTCCCTGCAACCTCCATACCAGTTCTAATCAAGTCTTGGACCAGATTCCAGAAGTTTATTAGCAAGCAGGCATAAAGGCAATGCAAACTATAGCTTGGGAGAGGCAGCCTCAGTGCCCCACCAGCCCCCTTGCAGAACACACTCCCTTGCAAGAGGATGGGAGGATGTCCGTGGGTCCCCTAGGCAGAGGAGGCAGCAGGACCCCCTTTGAAAAGGAGGGGTGGGGCTGGTGGGCTCTAGACCTTAAGTGCTACATAGTCGGCATAGACTTCAGGGTTGGTTGGTTTTTTCTACCTTATTTGTGCAAGGTTGTAGAATGTTACACCATTTCTCATTAATCCCATGGTTTAAACACCACTAATTTCATCAATCTAAAATTACTTCTAACTACTCTTTATATTAATTAGACAAATCTAGTACTGATTCTGCTTAGAATACTTCACAGGCTAATTAACTACCCTCAGGAGGTTGAATAGAAATAACTTGCTCTTACACATCGCAATACTCACGCTAAAGTATTTTAGTATAATACTAATAATAAAGCCATTGTTAGAGATCAAATGAAGGGTCACAATAATAATTAAAAAGCTAACATTTATTAAACACTCCCCAGGTGCTACATATTGTGCCTCAGATCTGCTTTATCTTATTTAATAATGGCAACAAGTGAGAATTTTGCAGGATTACCCCTATTTTACAAATGAGGTTACTGAGACAGTGAAATTAAGTAATTTGCCCAAGGTCACCTAATTAACTAGTATTAGAGCCACGATTCAAATTTAAGCTTGCTCAACACCAGAACACACACTATTCGGGAAAGGAAAGGCATTTTGTTTTTTTTTTTCTTTTTTTTGCTGAGGAAGATTTTCCCTGAGCTAACATCTGTGCCAATCTTCCTTATTTTGGGTGTGGGTCGCCGCCAGAGCATGGCCACGGATGAGTGGTGTAGGTCCACACCTGGGAACTGAACCAAGGCCACCAAAAATTTAACCGCTAGGCCATGGGGCCAGCCCCAGGAAAGGCATCTCAAATGTTAAACTGAGTAGTTTGAATTTAGACCCTTGACCAAATCATCTACAGAAGAAACAAATTTTTTCACCATAAGTAGAGAAATGTGCAGAAATGTGCTTTAGTACTTCAGGTGTGAGACCTTGTGGACAATTAAAAGAGTGATGCAAAAATTCAGACTTTGCAGGGCTGGCCCAGTGGTGTAGTGGTTAAGTTCGCATGCTCCACTTCAGCAGACCAGGGTTCAGGAGTTTGGATCCCAGGCACAGACCTACACACCACTCATCAAGCCATGCTGCAGTGGCGTCCCATATGTAAAGTAGAGGAAGATGGGCAACAGATGTTAGCTCAGAGCCTGTCTTCCTCACACACACACACACACAAAATTCAGACTTTGGGAGTTAAAAGGTCCCTCATTTCACAGGCAACTGGAGAAATGGAAGGGAAGCATTAACGATGTGGAAGAAACTGGCGAAGCTTCGTGACTAACCAGGTAAATGAGTTTATTTTCAATGTGTTTCAGTTCCAGCTGCATCTGGCAATGGAATGCCTACAGTGTAACGATTTGGGGACACATTTTCTCCCCTACCCATTGAGGATGGAGTTGAAGCCTGTTTCTTCTTTATACACCCTCTTTATACACCCCGTAAGACAAATACCAGGAACCAAACAAGCCATAAATGCTGAAGGAATGATTGCATTTATTCAATTAAGCACTAAGGAGCATCTAGCACAGTGAGATGGTGGAGGAATTTACCATCTA
The DNA here is from genome assembly GCF_057802395.1 of Ceratotherium simum simum. Lineage (NCBI taxonomy): Eukaryota > Metazoa > Chordata > Mammalia > Perissodactyla > Rhinocerotidae > Ceratotherium > Ceratotherium simum. The sequence continues at coordinate 6,776,854 of NC_141915.1, forward strand.
CACTGCGATGTAGTAAGTATGCTGACAGATGCGAGCACCCAGCACATGGAAAGTCATAGCAAAGAGTCTTAACTGTGCCGGGGAGTGGGGCAAGCGTCCTGGGAGAGGTGACCCTTGAGTGATCCTTGAAGAATATGCAGGAGTTACACAGGTGAAGGAGAAGGTGATCCACGTGGAGAAAGCTCCACCTGTGAATGAAATATCCTGTAGGATTTGGGGAGGAGATGATGTCCAAAATATAGACTGGCCCAGATGCTGACATGCCTGGGGTCCAAATCTAGGGAGTTGAACTGGTCATGTAAGCTATGGGGGAGGGAGGGTGGGGTGGGAAGCTGCTCACTGAAAGATCTCATGCTTACAAATCTACCACTTTTGCAAGCCTAGATTTCTTGGAAGCAAAAAGGCCTGCCCTATGGTTTGAGGGGAGTTAGATGTTAACTAACACCCAACTGAGGACATCTCTCGATGGACTCAGAGGAATTGAGAGTGTATCTGGAAAGGGAGAGCTTTAGAGCTGTCTGCTGCATTGACACCTCGGAGCAAATGCTTGTGAGTCTACAGTCTATATAAAGCAGAAGGAGTCTCTCAGGGTTTGATGCTCCCGCCAGGAGAGCCCAGGGCAACTTTTAATGCGCTAGAATGTTTCTGTACACGGATCATAAATCATGGAGGTCAGGGGTCGTTTCTCTCCAACTCACCCACTACCGCGCCTAACCCCATGCAGCCTACAATTAGGCACAGACACGCTATTAACGATAACTACAACGCTGTCTGATAGAAGTTCCAAGTCGCCAGTCAGTAAATCTATTTGCATTAAAATCTAAGGTTTCTTTCTTGTTTTTAATCCTCTGCTAACTGCCCCACAGGAACAGATGTTGTTATTCTGAGCCTGGCATATTATTGGAATGACTTAACTGCGACTTCCATTGCCAGCTCATTGTGTTTAGGGTTTGAAGGCTTTGCAGTGTTTCCTTTTCTTCTTTTGATTAAAACGATGTGCCAGAAATCATATAGAAATCAGAAACCGTAAACCTTCCAAGACACTGTCTTTGCAGGAGCAAAGAAGTTTCTCTGAATAGCAGGGCCTGTGCTCCCTCTGTCTTTTTTTTTTCCCTCTGCAGAGCTGGCTCCTAACTTGCTCTCCTCTGCTGCAACTTGACATGCTGTGTCTAACTGGCCGTGACATGAGCTCACATGAGTGGAGGAGAGAAAGGCTGCCACTCCAAAACAGCCTGAAGTCCAGACCCCAGGTGTGGTTTTCAACAGAGAGCTTCTGTTTGCATATAAAACACCTGGGCGTGTTCCTCACTTGGTCTCTCGGTATAATCTCGGACATTTTTCTTGAAACAGGCAGCCATCTCAGTCCATCTTTTTTTCCCCACTTTTAACATAGATGCAAGCAGTGTATTTTTCTACCGAAAGAAAAATCAACCATGCTAGCACAACAATAATTGGCCACTGACAGCTCAAATGGGAGGGCAACTTTAGGGAATGGTGAGGACTGTGGTGAACTAGAGCGGGAGCTTCCTGTCTGAAGTGGGCAACCACTACCCAGCTTTAGCCAATCTTTGCTTTGAGTGACTGGCACGTAGATATAGTTTTAACAAGTCTTTCCATTGTTTGTTGAGAGAAGCTGAAAATCCACATTTTTATGAGAAATATCCTGGTTTTTAAATATTGGGTCATTTTTTTAACTGTAAGGGGTCAGACAAGGTGGCTACGGGATGGGTTTGGTGTGCAGGTCCCCTGATGTTTCAGTTATGATCTAGGTCCACTGGCCATTTTGCAGATGAGAAAACTGAGGTCTGGAGAGGTGAACTGACCTCCTCACAGTCCTAGAATGAGCAAGAGGCAAGCAAAGGCAGAAGAAGGACCCTGGTTAGTGTCTTGTATCTCAGTCCAATCTTTTGCCAGCCCTTACTATTAAATAGCTATTCCTATACATACGGCTTACTTCTCAATTATATTATAACTCCTTTCACATATATATCTTTTGTATCTTCTCTTGTTCCTAGAATAGTGTTAGGTACATAGTAGATGTTCAACTAATGCTTGAATGGATGGATTGATGGATGGATGGATAGATGGATGGATGGGTGGGTGCATGGGTGGATAGATGGATGGATTGGTAACAGAATAAATGAACAAACAAATGAACATAGTTTCTTAATGATAAGTATCAACCAGTTTGTGAGAATGGGTTGATATAGGAATGGAGAACTCTAATTTCTGGCTTGTTTAGACTCAGCTTAATTTAACCAAATTAAGTGATATCATTCCTAGAGTTTCATCAGAGTCCACATCTGTCCACAGCTCCAATGGGACAGTGACCCACCTCTTCTCTCCCCTACCCCAAGCAAGAAAATGCCTTTGATTCATTAGTTTATAAGATGATATGCACATGAATGTTTACTGTAGCAATGTTTGCAGGAAAAAACTGGAAACAAAGTGAATGCAGCTCAATAGAAGAACAGCTGTACATACTGTAGTCCATCTACACCATGCAATATTACACAACCACTGAACATAATAAATTAGAGTGATTCAGTTGACACAGAGGGAGTTCCATAGGGCATAACTGAGTGAAAATATCAAGATGCAGAAAAATGTGTATAATAGTATCCCAATTTTTTTAAAAACACCCCAATATACGTGTGTATGTTTATTTGCACATATGTAATCTGTTTTGAATTATCTGTGTACAGAGAAAATATAAAATATATACATTAATTTGTTAATACAGATTACCTCATTGTGGGATACTAATGTGATGGAAAGAGGCATGAGGGGGGAGAGGTAACCATGCAAAAAAGTAAAAGTGAAAAATGGCTTCTTTTCCAGCCACAGAGGAAGAAAGATGGCAGAGGGGCTCCAAAGCAAAATGAGATGAGTTACAAAGCATAAAGAAAGTTAAATTGTTCTCATTGCACATCTGAATAGAGCTGTGCACACTTCAACCCAGCTATACTTTGTATTTTCATGTAATAAACTATATCATTCTGTTTTATGTTAAAGACACAGGAAGGAGGTAACACAGATAATGGGCCGTGCTAGTAGGATTTTATTTTATGTACATGTCACTTTTTCCAAACATTAATGTTCTATTGCATCCCAGAGATGCAGAATATGCTAGTTGCTTGAAAAAGAAAACACTTCATTTAACACTTATTTAGTCTATTCTGGAGAATTGTATAGTGAGTTCCATCCATGATATTGTCATGTCAGCACACATCAGAACAGAACCCTCTGGCCGAGCTCAGACGCTGTCTTTTTTTTTTTAATTTTTTGTTTATTGCAGTAACATTGGTTTATAACATTGTAAAAATTTCAGGTGTACATCATTGTACTTCTATTTCTGCATGGACTACATCATGTTCACCACCAAAATACTAATTACAACCCATCACCACACACATGTACCGAATTATCCCTTTCACCCTCCTCCCTCCCCCCTTCCCCTCTAGTAACCACCAATCCAATCTCTGTCCCTATGTGTTTGTTTATTGTTGTTATTATCTACTACTTAATGAAGGAAATCATGCGGTATTTGACCTTCTCCCTCTGACTTATTTCACTTTGCATCATGCCCTCAATGTCCATCCATGTTGTCACAAATGGCTGGATTTCATCGTTTCTTATGGCTGAGTAGTATTCCATTGTGTATATATACCACAGCTTTTTTATCCATTCGTCCCTTGATGGGCACTTAGGTTGCTTCCAAGTCTTGGCTATCGTGAATAAGGCTGCAATGAACACAGGGGTGCATGTACCTTTGCAAATTGGTGTTTTCAAGTTCTTTGGATAAATACCCAACAGTGGAATAGCTGGATCATATGGTAGTTCTATCGTTGATTTTTTAAGGAATCTCCATACTGTTTTCCATAGTGGCTGCACCAGTTTGCACTCCCACCAGCAGTGTATGAGAGTTCCCTTCTCTCCACAACCTCTCCAACACATGTTGTTTCCTGTCTTGTTAATTATAGCCATTCTGACGGGCGTGAGGTGATATCTCATTGTAGTTTTGATTTGCATTTCCCTGATAGTTAGTGATTTTGAACATCTTTTCATGTGTCTGTTGGCCATCTGTATATCTTCTTTGGAGAAATGTCTGTTCAGGTCTTTTGCCCATTTTTTAATTGGGTTGGTAGATTTTGTTGTTGAGATGCATGAGTTCTTTATATATTTTGGAGATTAAGCCCTTATCAGATGTATGGTTTGCAAATATCTTCTCCCAATTGTTAGGTTGTCTTTTCGTTTTGTTGATGGTTTCCTTTGCTGTGCAGAAGCTTTTTAGTTTGATGTAGTCCCATTTGTTTATTTTTTCTATTGTTTCTCTTGCCCGGTCAGATGTGGTGTTTGAAAAGATGTTGCTAAGACTGATGTCGAAGAGCGTACTGCCTATGTTTTCTTCTAGAAGTTTCACAGTTTCAGGTCTTACATTCAAGTCTTTAATCCATTTGGAGTTAATTTTTGTGTATGGTGTAAGGTAAGGGTCTACTTTCATTTTTTTGCATATGGCTATCCAGTTTTCCCAACACCATTTGTTGAAGAGACTTTCTTTTCTCCATTGTATGTTCTTGGCTCCTTTGTCAAAGATTAGCTGTCCATAGATGTGTGGGTTTATTTCTGGACAGACGCTGTCTTATACATGCCTCTCCCCCCGCTCACGGCTGCCCCCTTCCCCCTACCAGGTACAGTTTGCAGCCTGACCTTTATCTTGACTCATCTTCCACCGTCCTCCCCAAGGCTACAGTGCAGAAACCTTTACTCTGTCCCATCATTTGCTTCTCTGTCTATTTTTCTTTCTGTTTCCCAGTTTCCATTCTTTCTATTAAGTTTCCTTAGTAATGACTCAGAATCCTCAAGTCACTGAAACATCCCTGACTTCCCCAACTTACAAGAAGAACTGCATCTCAATGCTCTAGTCCTCCATCTATTTGACTGGTGGGAAACTCGATCTTTGCTGTGTGTTAGCCTCCCTAAATATTGTCAAGGCTACCCCGGGATGCCTACCTCCTTCGGAATGTCAGTCCTAGCTTTCTCTGACTGCCCACTTGAAGCAGGAATCCAGGAATCCTCTTTGGTGCATCTGTAACCTGGAGCATACTTATACCCAGAGAGCCCCTGACAACAATGAGGCAGTGTATGTCAGTGCTTCAAAACCCATGCCAGCCACCTGCTCCTCCTGGCTTTGGAGCTTATCTCCAGCAATTCATCCTTCCTTCCATTCACACTCAACCAACGGCCCCCTGAAGAAAAGTATCTGCACCCCAAAGTATCTCAGCTATGAGTGATATGGATGTTCAATCCCTCACATGGTCATTTCCCCAAGTGGAAAAAACAACATGTAGATAAAATAAAATCCTTCCAGCATGGCCCTTTACCTGTGTGACCTTCTATGATTCTGATTACCAGCTCTCATGTGTGAGCTCTTTCCCCACACCAAGCAATTCTCCGACACCAGCTGAGTGTCTTACAATTCAACTCAATTCTGCAACTATCTACCTAGAGGTAGTGTCAGATCCCACAGGTTAAGGGCTCAGTCCCACAGGACTGTCCCCATGTCAGATGCCAATCACAAGTCCAGGATGTCACCTGTGTTTCTGACTGACTGGTTTAAATCAGAAGTTCCCACGACCCCTTCCTAGGATTCAATTACTTTGCCAGAGCAGCTCACAGAACTCAGGAAATGCATTTACTTACCAGAAATAGCTAGTTTTTAATGTGGCAACAGCTTATACACCTTCGTGAGATAATAAATGCCATCCCATGGAATTTCATGGCCAAACACTTAGCCCACTGAGTAATTCACACATTTGCACCTTTTACCCCAAATATTATGACCCTATTGTTCACCGAAGGCCCTGAACTCATCTTAAGTTATGTAGGAACAGAAAAACTTAGAGATTAAAACTGCGCAATATAAGAGTCCCAAAAGTTATTAATATGTCTAAAGAAGACTGTTATATAATGAAAACAAGTTAAAGAAACATAAATAAGGAATGTTTCTACAGTGTCAGGGCACAGCTGAGCAGGCAGTCATCAAAACATCACACACCGGGCCTGTAAAGATCAGTTCCTCTGGGTCGAACCTACTTTCTCTGGAAACTACTCTTAGGAGCATTTTTGAACTGCACCATAGGGCCTAAAACCCTCAGAGTGTAAAGAGCACCTAATGAACAACCAGAAAATTCTCTAAGAAGCTGCCTGCATGAGAATTCATTGACAACGTTGGAAAAAGCCAAAATGTACACTAAACGTGAAGATTCAAATTTCGAAACGCCATATTCCTCAGCTACCAAGAGAAGAGGGAGAAAAGCAGAGAGGCGGATATAATTCTTTGTTATGCAACTTTGGCCAAAGCATCCATTTTATAAACTGTTAACCTTCAGAAGATAAGAGAGTTATGAGCAATAAAGAAGCCTGGGGAATCCCTGAGGATATCATTTGCTAGACATCTCTCAAAAAATTATAAAATTAGCCGATGCACAGCGAGCTATTTAGACATGAGCAAAGCTCACCATGTTTCCTGAGAATGGAATGCCTCCCTGAATGTGACCAGGAGAATTCTTGGCTGAGACAGGAATGCCCGGGGAAGTTTCTGGGGTCGGGGAGGTGCCCGGACTGGGGGGTATTGGTAGATTCCTTGTGCTTTATGGGCCCAGTCCTCCCAACCACCAGAAACCCAGCACCACCCTCACAAAAGCATTCGATTTCTCCAACCCTTCTCCACCACCCTCAGCACAGGTTGGCAAACTTTACCTACACAGGGGGCAGATAGAAAATATTTTAGGCTTTATGTGACAAGGGACCACACACCGTTTCTGTCCCAGGTGCTCAACTCTGCAATTGGCATGTGAAAACAGCCATGGACAATACGTGGGTTTGGCCTCTGGGCTGTGGTGTGCGGACCCCTGGACTACAGACAGGCTAAATGTCAAGGTGCTTAGCTTAGCATTGAAGACTGCTCACTCTCAGGGCCTAATCTGCTTCTGTAGTCTCCTGGACCATCATTCCTTTCAACAGATAGTAATCAAGTCCTCGTCATGTTGCAGGCACTGTGCTGAGTGGTGGGGATATGCAGCGACCATGCCAAAGTCCTTGCACTCAGTGGCGTACTGTTTCTCCCTGGATCAAAAATTAAACACACTGTGTGTGGGGCTGGCCCGGTGGTGTAGTGGTTAAGTTCACATGCTCTGCTTTGGCAGCCTGGGGTTCGCAGTTTCGAATCCCAAGTGCAGACCTATGCACTGCCCATCAAGCCATGTGTGGTGGCTTCCCACGTACAAAATAGAGGAAGAGGGGCACAGATGTTAGCTCAGGGCTAATCTTCCTCAGCAAAAAGAGGAGGCTTGGCAACAGATGTTAGCTCAGAGACAATCCTCCTCACCAAAAAACAAAATTAAACACACCTTGTGTGATACTATAATGGTGGATCCATGTCATTATACATTTGTCCAAACTCATAAAATGTGCAACCCAAGGGTGAACCCTGATGCAAACTATGGACTCTGGATGATGATGATGCGGTGGTGTAGGCTCATCAACTGTAACAAATGTCCCACTCTGTGAGGGATGTGGATGATGGGGGAGGCCATGCATGTGTGAGGGCAGGGGGTGGGAAATCTCTGCACTTCCCACTCAGTTTTGCTGTGAACCTAATACTTCTCTAAAAATAAAGTCTATTTAAAAAATTAAGTATACCAGTTGTTCATTCATTGCAATGATCATGAATGCTGTGACGAAGACATACCCTGGGCTATTTCTTCTTACATCAGTCTACCAAAGTAGGCACTCCTCCACTCCTATTTCTTTACTCAATTCCTACCCCTTCTTCAAATCTCAGTAAAAGTCCCATTTCATTTCCTACCCAAAATCTTCCTAGTTAGTCATGCCTCATTCTTGGTCAACAAATATTTTTCAGGCACCTGTGCTAAATGCTGGGGATGGCAGTACACAAGAAAGACACGTTCCCTGTCCTCATGGGGCTTCCTATCTAGTCCTCAAGAATTCTCCTCCCCTGAACTGCCTTAGTGCTCACTGCATTCATTGGGCATACAGTATGAACTAACATATATTTGATGCCAAGGCCCTCTCCTTCCAAATAAATTATGAGATAGTTTATTCCACATTGTACCTATTGCTCAGTGCCTGATAAAAGCAGAATGAAAAATATCAGAGAATAGGAAGCAGAAGCTTTGAATATTCAAAAGCAACAATCCTAAGTCCATGTTAAATAAATAAATAGACAACAAAAATTGGTGTAATATGCAGATGAAGGGTAAGCGAATTTTAAAAGTGGATAAAGGGAGATATAGTTATCTAGACCAGGAGCTGGCAAACTTTTTCTGTAAATGGTCAGATAGTAAATAATTGAAACTGTGCGGCCACACATGGGTCTCTATCATGTATTCTTCTTTTTTTTCCCACAACTCTTTAAAAATGTAAAAACCATTTTTACACTAGCAAAAGCAGGCCATGGAGTCAGCAGTTTGCCGGCCCCTGATCTACACAGACAGAGCAATGTAATGGAAAGCTGTCAGTTATTCTCATCTCGTTAATCTGGGAAGGCTCTGGGGAGGAGGTGGTGGTATTTTGAGATCTTGACTGAGAGCCGAGACTTGGCTTGACCGCGAAGTAGCAGGAGAGCAGGATGACCTAATGGAAAGGAGCCGGGCTCAGAGTCAGCAGACCTGAATCGGAGTCCTGGCTCTACCGCTATCTGTGTGGCTTTGGCCAAGTCGCCCCTGTGCCTCCAGTAACTTCTGTGAGTTATCGCCATGAAAAATGAGCAGAAAAGCAACTTATTGTGAGAATAAGATGAGATCATATCAGAGCACTTTGGAAACTGACAAGCATCCCAGTAAGACCTTGATAAAATTAGTAAAAGCCAAAAATGTAAGCTAAACTTGAAGATTCCAAATTTGAAATGTCACATTATTTAGCTAGTGAGAGGGGAGGTGAAATGTGAGAGTCAAATATGATTCTTTATTGTACAGCTTTAGCCAAAATAGCTATTTTATAAGCTGCAAGCCTTCAGAAGATAATAGAGTTGTGAGCAGTAAAGACAGCTGGGGATCACTGAAGAGGATACACAGAGCCCATTGGTATGACACCAATAGTGTGCAGAGAAGCTCGAAACCCACAAATGGTACCCTGTGAAAGTCTTTTTGCCTTCGCAGGCAATGATGCCTCCTAGAGTTGTTCTCCGCCTCACCCAGCACCCCAATGCAGAGGTGCTATCGGAGGTGTGGTCTGGAGTGGCATCCTGCTGATCTTCAGACAGGGAAGAAGCAAAAGGCAGAAAAATAGAGCCTGGAGAAAGAACAACATTTGATTTACAACTTTTGGCTTCTAACTAGGAGGGCCTGATATAGCCCCTCTCCACTTCCCAGAAAAATACTGTTAAAGACAAAAAGAAAGTACTGAAGCCCAAAACTCCCCCCAAATTTAATATTGGGAAGATGGGAACAGTTTGTCAACAAAATTCAAAAAAAACTATCTAGTAACTAAGATGGCTGATGGAGTGGATTAAGAATGACAGTTGGTGGCATACCCACTCATGTTTGCTGCATGACACAGAGTGCCATCCGTCCAAGTGACAGTAAGGAAGCCCTCTGACTTTCCTTCTGTTGGCACCCTTACTCAGTGTTGTGGGTTAAATTGTGTTCCTCCAAAATGATCTGTTGAAGTCCTAACCCCAGTACCTCAGAATGTGACCTAACTTGGAAATAGTGCCTTGATAGAAGAAATCAAGTTAAAATGAGGTCATCAGGATGAGCTATAATCCAGTATGACTGGTGTCCTTAAAAAAAGGGGAAATTTGGACAAAGAGGTAGACATACACAGAAGGAAGACGAAGGGAAGAGACACAAAAAGAATATCAAATGAAGATTAAAGTGATGAAGTGATACAGCTATAAGCCAAAGATTGCCAACCAATCAACCAAAAGCTAGGAGAGAGGCACAGAACAGATTCTCCCTTGCAGCCCTCAGAAGGAACCAACCCTGCCAACACCTTGATTTCAGACTTCTAGCCTCCAGAGCTGTGAGACAATATATTTCTATTGTTCAAGCCGCCCAGTCTGTGGTACTTTGTATGGCAGTCCCAGGAAACTAATACACTCAGGCACTTAAGGCTCGTAACAATGGCAGTTCTCTCTCTCCTGTGTAAGGAATACATTTTTGAGGCAGCCAGAGTACTCCTTTCCCAACTCCATTCACATACAGCAAGAGGATTGTTGAGAACATACCAACCTCAGCCAATTTGGCTGCCCACAATTTTCAAGGTGTTTTGGGGGAATACCAGCAAGTTCCAATGATTAAAGGTCTGTGAGATCTCTTGTTTTGCCCACCTCCAACCTCATTTCCTGATATATGTTACAGTGAAAGCAAAAGTCTGCAATCAAATTCTAGCACACGTGAAAATACGTAGTAATGAGCAGATATACAGCTGGGTGAAGCCCCAGGCCTCTGCCCTTTAGGCACTTCATCAATACTTCGCATGACATTTTCATTCAAGGCAAATACTACGACTCTAGAGGCAGAACTCAGCTAAAGATCTAGTCTGATCAGGTGATGGACTCCTCCATCAAGTGATGGTCTCAGATCTCAACCAGGCCCTTGTCTGAAGGAGCCACTGCAGAGGTGACTCAAGAAATACAAAACCTGATCTGAAAAATAAACCCATCAAAGAAGCTGAGGAAGTTACTAAAGCATTACCTCCTGAAGAGATATTCACCCAGACAGTTTTATTATCAAGTCAGTTCAAACTTTCAAGGAACAGATAATCCCCATGAAATATAAACTGTTCCTGAACAGTAAAAAAATAAAATAAAATTTTAAATGTCCACTAGAAGTAAGAATCATCTTGATACCAAAACCTCACAAAGATAGCCTTCACAAAAAATAACTATAAACCAAACCAATTATGAACACACATTCTGAAATGCTCAATAAAATAGCAGCCAATTGAATGAAATCGTGTATTAAAAGATCATCCATCACACTCAACTAGGGTTATCATGGAATGCTGAAATATTTTAATATTAGGAAACCAACTAACAAAGAACTTCGTAGATAGACATGCAATAATCTCAGTAGACACTAAAAGGGCACTCATTAAAATGCAACACATATTCAGAATAAAAACTCAAAGAAAGGTAGAAACAGAAAATGATCTTCTCAACATGACAAAGATTATTTGTCATAAACAAATAAGTCATATCTTAAGAGTCAAACGCTGGACGCTTTTCCTGTTCCTATCAGGAAAAAAACAAAAATGTTTACTATCACCGTTAATACTTAACATTTTTATGGAAATCTGGCCAATTAAATGAGATATAAAATGGCAATTCACTATAATCGTTGCAAAAAAGCAAAATTATTATTAGAAATATGATTGTATACCTAGAAAATCCAATAAATAACTATATAACTATTTGAATGTGAAAGCTTAATAAAGTGCCCAGATAATATATATGGATATAAAAATCTGTAGCTCTCCCATATACCAACCACATGTGCTTAGATAACATAATGAAAAAGGTCATATTCACAACAACAAAAAATGCAAAATATTTTGGAAAATCCTAACATAGAATACACAGATTCTACATACAGAAAACTATCAAATATTACTGAGACCTATATAAATAGTGGCTGGCAGCACTTCCTACAGACATTTTCAACTTCCCATATGTGTCACAAGAGAAGGGGCCACAACTTCTTTGGATCTTAATTTGACCCTCAATGGATAAAACAGGGCCTAATACACAGTGCACGTACATATTCATCAGCTGTCACTAAGTTACGCTGCATTAACAAACAATGCCATACCCCAGTGGCTACAACCACAAAGGCTTGTTTCCCACTCACATTACAAGCTCTTGACAGTCTGGCTGTGGTGCTCCATGTTGACTCCATCCAGGGACTCGGGATAAAGGAGTGGCCCCTGTCTGGACCTGCTTTTCTTACAGCAGAGAAAAGAACAACGGTAGATTAAGCAGTGACACTTAAAGCACGGTGCTTAGATATGCCATATCTCACTTCTGATCACATCCATTGGTCAAAGCAAGTCACATGGCAGAACCTCATTTCTTTGAGGTGGGAAAGAAAAATCCTCTCACAAGGAGGAGCATGCGTAATTTAAAATGGTTTCCAATGAATATATATTTCAGTCTTCAATGGAGATACGTGGAAGTAGTCTTCAGTGGATATATACTGAAGATTAAATAAAGGAAGAAGAAAAAACAGAGGAAAATATGAAAACTCACATAACAGTGATAACCAAGGTTGTACCAGTGTTAGAATCTGGTCTAAATTTCCCCTAATATAACACCAAACAGATTAAGTAAAATTAAGCCATGCTTTGTAACATACCTGTCCTTTGCAGCATCTTAGAGAACACAACTAAAGAAATGTTGGAAGACACTTCATTGATTCCACTGATGAAATAGAGAGAGCAAAAAACTGTTGGAAACACAAGGAGAAACTGACAAAACCAGTTACGAGGGGCATCATTAATATAATGCCTTCGGGCTTTGTCAGTTCAAGTAGAGCAAGCATATACACGCGTACGTGGAAATAGAAAGAATTAAAGGATGTTACATTCATATTTTTAATTTAATAGATGTACATTGAACCTCAGAAATATTCAGAAAATATATTTTCTTCTCAAATGCCATGGAACATTAACAAAAATTGATTATATATTAGGCCACAAAGAAAATCCTGCTACTTTTCAAAATGTAGAAACAATGCAGACCACATTCTCACATTCTCTAATCACAATGTAATAAACCCAGAACTTCATAACAGAAGAATTTTTTAAAACACTGGAAATGTTAGACTCTCTTAAATAACTCTGGAGACGAAGAAATCAAAACTACAAGAATAGACTATTTTAAAAATTATGACAACAAGAACAGAATGTATAAAATGGAGGGGCTGTGACCAAAGATATACTGAGGGACATTAATAGGATTGAGATTTTATTATTAAACAAGAAAGAGTGAAAGTATGTGAACTAAGTATCCAATTCGTTAAGCTGAAAAAGACCAAGAAAATAAATCTAAAAAATGCAGGTAGAAGAAATAGATAAATATAAAATTATTTTTAAAAATGTATTTAGGGGGCCGGCCCGGTGGCGCAAGCGGTTAAGTGCACGCGATCTGCTGCGGCGGCCCGGGGTTCACCGGTTCGGATCCCGGCGCACACCAATGCACCGCTTGGCAAGCCATGCTGTGGCGGCGTCCCGTATAAAGTAGAGGAAGATGGGCATGGATGTTAGCCCAGGGCCAGTCTTCCTCAGCAAAAAGAGGAGGATTGGCAGATGTTAGCTCAGGGCCAATCTTCCTCACCAAAAAAAAAAAAAAATTAGGAAACTAAAGAGCATTTAAATTGATACATAAAGAACCTTATTTCTTTTTAAGAAAATAATAGAACAGAGCAAGTTCTGGACAAGGTTAATTGCACAAGAAGAAAATCATGCCCCTTTATTAAATAGGCATATATTACTTCTATATCAGAAATAAGGGTTAGAAGTTAAAATTTTTAAAAAGCAAGACCAAAATACAAAAATGAAACATTGGGAATATAAAAATCAATGTAATCACAATTATGAAAAAGGTTCTTTAGAATTTATAAGAAATATTATTAATAACTATGTACTACTTAGATTTGAAAATTAACGATTTTCTCAAAAAAAATTTCACTATTAAAAATTTCCCAATAAGAGGCCCAGAACATAGACAAATAATGATGGAAGAGAGTTGTGTGTGTTTGCACATGCACAAACACGTGTGTGCATGTTTAACAACTATTCTCCAAATGACACCAGGTACAAATAGTTTTTATGGATGAAGTTTTTCAAACTTTCAAGGAACAAATATTCTGTATAGTTAAACTTTGCCAAAATGCTAAAAACAAAACATGGAACACCTCAAAATTTCTTTAATAGAGCTGGCATCACTGTGATACAAAATCTAGGTGTTAAACAGGTTAAATGTGTGAACACACCCACGGAGCGCCGTGCATCAGTCAGAAACACAGCAGTGTGGATGGTCCTGACACATAGGGCTTAGTTTAAAAAGTAAAAGCAGAAGGACATCCGCAACATAATAAATTAACAATACATTTTATTGTTGTATTATTGTATTATGTATTATGATAATACACATTTTCAAAGAACCCAGTCAAATAAAAAAATTGCACATTTAAAATGTTAAAATAGTTGTTTATGTAGGAAGGAGAGAGAAGGGAATGACTATAGAGTATATGGGATAAATGGGAATGAATAAATAAATAAACAAACATATAAATAAATAAATAAATACACACATGGTGGTGTCTGGCACAGATCAGTGACAAAAATGTGCCATAAAATAGGGAGTCTGAATAACTCAACCCTATACACCAGAGATTACCTCTAAGAAAAAAAAGAAAAAAGAAGTGAAAAGAGAGAAAACTATAGACTAAACCTCCTTTATGTATATAGATGCAGAATGTTAAACTTTGCCAAATATAATACACAAAGCAAAGTAGAGTTTATATAGAAGTTAAAGTACAACTAAATGTTTAAAAATCTATTCATCAAGTTAAAAAGAGAAAAATCATACTATGTCTTTGACAGGTGCAAATGAGTATTAAACAATTTTTCAACATTTAATCCTGATTAAAACTCTTGAAAAAACTAGTGTATTTCCTTAAAATGATAATAACCAACTACCTCAGACCAATAGACAACATCATATGAAATGATTACACACCAGAAGCATTTTCATTAAAGTCAGATACAACGTTAATAATATATTCAATACCAAATTAGTGCATATATGGAAAACTAAAGAGAACCAACTGAAAATCTATTAGAATTAATAATAAGTAATATCACAAATCAAGTTATCGGGGCAGGCCAGGTGGCACAGCGGTTAAATACGCATGCTCTGCTTCGGCTGCCCGGGGTTCACGGGTTCGGATCCCGGGCGCGCACCCGACGCACCACTTGTCAAGCCATGCTGGGGCAACATCCCATGTAAAGTAGAGGAAGATGGGCTCAGATGTTAGCCCAGGGCCAATCTTCCTCAGCAAAAAAGGGGAGGATTGGCATAGAATATTAGCCCAGGGCCAATCTTCCTCAGCAAAAAAGGGGAGGATTGGCATTGAATGTTAGTTCAGGGCTAATCTTCCTCACAAAAAAAAAAAAATCAAGTTATCCAAGTATTGGATATTGTAAATGTAAATTCTTTCAAATTTATTGCAATTTTAACTGCAAATTTATTGCAATTCTTTGAAGAATATAATGGGATTGGGGGGGAAGCTCATTTTGAAGATCAATTAGATCACACCAAAAAATGCCCCATAATACTGCTATTGTGAAATAAAGTTTTCGTAAGTTCGTAAAATGGGTAATAGTACACCACTACAAATCAGGTTTTGGAAAAATAGCTAAATGCATAAGAAATGTTGAAAATATAATGTTTGGCTAAAAAATGGAATTAATCAAAAAACTTATTTAATTACTTTATTGAGGTCATATTGGCCTACAACATTGTATAAATTTCAGGTGTATATTATATTTCAGTTTCTGTATATACTGCATTGTGTTCACCACCAACAGTCCAATTTCCATCCATCACCATACATATGTGCCCCTTTATCCCCTTCACCCTCTGCCCACCCCCTTCTCCTCTGGTAACCACTAAAATGTTCTCCTTATCTATGTGTTTGTTTATCTTCCACATATGAGTGAAATCATACAGAATTTGTCTTTCTCTGTCTGACTTATTTCGCTTAACATAATACCTTCAAGGTCCATCCATGTTGTAGCAAATGGCATGGTTTTGTCTTTTTTTATGGCTGAATAATATTCTGTTGTATGTATATACTACATTTTTTTTATCCATTCATCCATTAATAGATACTTGGGTTGCTTCCACATCTTGGTTATTGTGAATAATGCTGCAATGAACACAGGGGTGCATATATCTTTTTGAATTGTTGATTTCATGTTCTTTGGATAAATACCCAGTAGTGGAATAGCTGGATCATATAGTATTTCTATTTTTAAGTTTTTGAGGAATCTCCCTACTGTTTTCCACAGTGGCTGCACCAGTTTGCATTCCCACCAACAGTACATGAGGATTCCCTTTTCTCCACAGCCTCTCCAACACTTGTTATTTCTTGTCTTGTTAATTATAGCCATTCTAACAGGTGTGAGTTAATATCTCATTGTAGTTTTGATTTGCATTTCCCTAATAACTAGTGATGTTGAACATCTTTTCATTTGCCTGTTAGCTATCTGTATATCTTCTTTGGAAAAATGTCTGTTCAGATCTTCTGCCCATTTTTTGATCGGGTTGTTCATTTTTTTGTTGTTGACTTATAAATTTTTTAAATATATACTCACACATGCATACACCCCACAGCGTATATGTGCATACATAGTTTCATTTTAAAATGACTAAAAAAATCATGAGAACATTAACAGTGTTTATCACTGAGTAGCAGGATTTGGGGTGATTTTTACTCTCCTCAATATTATTTGCTAAATGTCACCTAAATTTCCTCATCATCTGTCCATACCTGAATAGATTAGAGACGTAACTAACCCAACAGGCCAGCAATTTATGGTAGAGCCTGTGTGCAAAGCCATGCTCAAATAGAGATAAGAGTTACTAGCTGAATAAATCAGATTCTCTCTCTGAATAGTTTGAACTGGAAAATGTCACACAAATGGTATGTGGAAAGAGAGGCCATGAGGTAGAACAGGGCTGTGTGAGTCACAGCAAGCAAAAATATAAGACATGAGAAAATACATGTGAGAAGAAACCAGCAGGTAAAGAAAAATGGAGGTTGGTAATTAGCTGTGGGAAGAAAAGTAAACAGACAGAAAGGAAAACAACACATGGAGAATAAAGGTCCGTGAACTTCTGCTGCTTCGGATCCTACAAATGCTTTAGATCTCGTACCAGTCCTGGAGACCCAATAAAACCATGGCTGTTGGTCTCAGATGCTTACGAAACATCTTTTTCTCATTTTGACCCACGATTAAAAAACAAAACAGTTTACAACATATAAAAATAGTATGTTTTGTACAAAAAAAAATAAAAAAGAATCTATAAACCCACTAAAAACACAGGAAACTCTCAAATGTTAATGTTAACTTTGGTTATCTCTACGTAGTGGAATTACAAGTGATTTGTTTTTTCTTCTTTATACTTTTGGCATTTTTCAAGTTTTCCACCATGAACATATAGTACTTTTACAATCATTTATAAAACAAATAAATGCTATTTTAAATGGCATGTGTGTGAATATGTTCTATTGACCTCACTCTGATAAAAACCTTCATAAATTTCACCACTAGTTTCCTTGCTGAACTGAGACCAAGACTTTGCTGATATGCATCTATTTCCCACATTTTTTACAACTAAACTAAATAACCAAGTGTAGTTGTTCTGGGCCAAAGTTTGTATCCAAGGTCAATAGATTTCCCCTGCAGTGACTGAGTGGATCCAACATACTTAGAATGGTCACCCATTGACTCATCTAATAAGCATTAGTGTTCTGGAATGGGAAATATGTATCCATCTGAGCATTGAAGACATCTGTTTACAGAGTAATCAGCTTGCTCTAAAATATTTGTTAAAAAAGGTTGTAGAAATAGGGCTTCACATCAGAGTATTCCACCTTTCCCGTGTGACACCCTTCTGGTGTTAGGCTTTAAAAGCCTCTTCCTTCAGAGGCCTCTTCCAAAGAGGAGAAGCAACCCCAAACGGACAGATGACCTAAAAGAGAGAGAAACTCAAAGAGGGCACTCCATGTGAAAGTAGGTGTTCAATCTCTTTCTCCACTCTCCAAAAACTCCACCATCCCCTGCCCAGACCCAACCCCAAGTCCCCACGGTGTGACCTTCACTCCCATCAAATATTCTTCTCTTTGGGATGACACGGACGTAGCAGGAGCTTGAAAAGCTTCTAAAGCTAAAATGTGTGAGATCTTGAGTAAGACATTTAACCTTTTTGAGCTTCCATTTCATCTGTAAAATGAGGGGGCTGAACTAGTCACAAGGTGATCCGGAATGTTCCCGCAGCTTAAGGATCTATGCATAAGAAGCTATTAAAAGAAGCAGGGCCTACCAGGGAGGATACAGATGCCATGATGCTTCCCAGGCCCGCTGTCTCTGGGAATATTTGAAGCAACCCGGATGACACTCCTATAAACACAGATACCCCTTCTTTACCACTCAGTAAAGCTGTTCCCTGGGTGCTTTCACTGGCGTTTGCCTACGGATTTGTGGTTGAAAATACACCGCTGAGAGTTAGGAAGTCACCACATTCAGACAACCCTCCAAACTCTGAGTTTTGATCTTATGAAAATTTTTGATATGTGTTTTTTCAAGACACAGCTAGCAAAATAACTATCTGGTTCTAAAAGTCCTGAACTTTAAAAGGCTTCTCAAGTACCAACTCATGCTCCAAAGATAAATTTGAAAGGAGTGGAGTCGAAATGAATCATAAACATGTGGATTAAATTTCCCACAAGTACCCAACTTTTGAAAACTGAGAGAAATATGCTTGGGGGAAAATAAAAAGACTTAATTCTACAAAACTCAAAATCATCTCTAAAAGAATGAGACAGTTGCCAAACGCTTGAGTAAAGGAGGCAACACGTCAATTTAATCCCCTTTGATCTGATCTGCAGAGTCGGGATAATCTAAATGGCTAGTCACCGTATTTTGCAGATCCTTGTGACTGCCTGCCATCATGAGGCACAACCTCGGGGTCCCCAGATGATGTGCAAGTATGGAGCTGTGAGCCCACCCCGGTGCGTGGCTTGCCAATCCACTCATCAACCCAAGAGCCCCACTCACCTTGGGGCAACTCTCAGCACCTTAATGGTCAGATCGGGTCCAGATTTCTAAGTCCAAGATTGTTAGTGATGACATAAGAAGCTGAAATAGCACCTTCAGGTTTTTAGACTTTAGGAAATACTTGCCATACCAATACCATGGGCAAAAAAGAACACATTTAGAAGCTGAGCACCTACCCTCAGTCAGTGTTCCTGCCATATGAAAATCCTGGCTTTCATCACAACCAATTTCTTCCTCTCTACCTATAATCATTCCCCGCAGACCTTGTTTCCCCCACAAACTACTTACATATCTTTATTTTTTCTTTACTATCAAACTACTCATAAGAATTTTCCAGAGTCTGTCTCTACATTCCCATCAACCACTCACTGCCAAGCCCCCTGTGATCTGGCTCCTGCCCCAGTATTTCTCTGTCACTCTCTTCACTTCTTGGAAGCACTGGACACACTGAGCCACTGTCCACTGTTTGAATCTCTTTTCTCACTTGTTCCTGGGACAGGACACACTCCTGGTCATCCTCTTGTTTTTGTCATGTTTCTGTTCTTGCTGTTCTTCCTAGCTTGTCCATTTCACCTCCTGGGAAAAGCCCTTGATGGCCAGCACTGCCTACCAATGAAGTCACACTGCTCACTCCAGCCTTCAAGGGCCTCTGTCATCTTGCCCCACCCTTCTCTCCAGCCTTACTTATTATTCTTTCCCTACTGTCGTCTACTCTCTGACTAAACTGCACTTCCCACCGCTTCCTTTTCATGCCAGGAGATTTCCCATTACAGGAAATTTACTCTTGCCTCCCATCTGCTCCGGGCAAAAACTCCCACCAATTCACCTAGATTGCCCTTAAATGCCAAGTACTTCGTGATAATTAAGAGTTTGCACTCCCCCCAACAAAGTGCTAATTTGCTTCTAAATACCCAAACCCCAGCACCAGCATCATGGTTTGCACATAGTGGTGTTTGTTGAAAGAAGAGATTTCTTCTCTCTGGGCATCAGCCTCCTCACCTATAAAATTGGCAGGTTTAGTGGAATATGCTTTAAAGGCTCTACCAGCACGAGAGTTCTATGGGTGAGATGCATTCCAGCCATCCCTGCTTCAGCTGGAAGCTGGAATGCCAAGTGGAAATACAACCTTGAAATGGTATAACGAGGTAGAAAAAAAGGCATTGAGATTTGAGGTCCCCTGATGAATATTTCATGAAGGCTTCCGCTGTCCTGTCACAGTGGCACAATAGAGCAGGCCTCCCTGGCGAGACAAGTGTGAGGAGCCTAAAATTAATAGTGCTGTTTTGTTGAATGAACCACACACCCTACTTGGACAGGGCAAGATAAGGTGAGAAGGATCCCATTCCCCACGAAAGCAACTTCTCTAAATAGCCTCAAATCGATTTCCTCAGAATTAACCTATAAAAGTTGTTTTCTAAGCCTTCCAGATAGACCCAGTCTATTTTATAAACACTTCCTCAGATTTATGTCTGGCCTATAAAAACCAGCCTGGGTCTTTGGTTGAGGGCAGGGAGAATCATCTTTGGCTCCAACACCCTGGAGCTATGCTATAATGCTATTTGTGAAGCCAACGCTGGGGGCCTTCCTCCTAGGTGAAACTTCCTTATAAGGAGGTCTTTTTTTATACTTCACCAACTATCCTCACTTTGGAGAGCATCCAGGATGGACTGTCCATATACCTAGCTCTATAGCCAAGAGAGATACAGTGAGGTTCCAGTTTATTTGGACAAAGCTTTGATAACCAGAGTCAACTATGCTTTCTCGTCCCAAGGCTTATAGTGCAGCCAGAAGTCTGCAAGGAGCAAATGCACTTGTAAAACATCGAGTTTGGGAGCACTTGGGGAAACTGTCACCTGTAAGACTGCACAGGCACGCCCTGTCTGAGTCATCTGAGTGATAAGAATAAACTCTGGACCAAAGACGGTGGCTGCAGTAGATGTAAGAACTCCTAAGGAAGCCACAGTGAATACATTCAGCTCTTGAAGGAAAATAAGCCTGTGCCCACTGGTCTCCATGGGGCTCCAGCCCAGAGGACATTTTAGGGGTGGGACAACAGGGGAAGCATAATTGATGGAGTGACAAATGTTAACATAATTGAACTCCCTTCATTTAGAGATTTTTTCTCATATTCTGGCCTGCCTTGTTCATTTTAGGAAGGTTTCGTCAGTAGCTATGAACCCTGGGAAGACTTGTTTTTTGAAATAGCTAAGCAGAGAGAACTTGAACCCCACGGTCATTGGAAAATAAGATGAAAACAGATGCTCCATCTCCAGATCTATATGGCACACTGAACTTATGCTGCAACATTTTCCTCCCTCCTCTAACCCTGGAATTGGCAGATGAAAATAAAATAGTTTATAATTATACTAAAAAACAGGAGGTGCCCTCAGTAGACCAGAAATTAGCAGAAAATGCCAAAAGAGAGAAGACAAGGATAATTCAATGGCAGAAGAGGACAGGCGCAGCCTCCCACTCTCCCATCCCCTTCCCCACTAACCCCTCACCGTCTTGTTCAAGTTTAAAACCATGGCTTAAACTGATTGTTCACCAGTTCTTTACAGGACCACCCACCGGAAGTAATCATGTCATCCCCCACCTCCCTGTGAATCACAGTCCCTTGCGGGTGTCCAAGCTAAAACCGTCCATTATCACTGGGACTCTTTCCCCACATTTTGTATGCTCTCCAATCTGACCATTTCAACACCCACCTCCTTGTTCTCTAACCCTCTCAACGGTATCTCTGGAACTCCTGATTTTTAATCCCAAAGTTCTCTTACATCCTCAATTTCTTTTCTGAAAGCCCTTGCCTCTTCCTCACCCAGTTGAAACCTTGTTCTCCCCTGATGATACTGGTATTTCTGCAACTCTCTCAAGTTGTGTTTTCCTCCTAAATCCATATGCACCAACCAGAAAATAGAGTAGCAGTCGTCCTTTCTCCCATTGCCACTTTCAAACCATTTCTCCTGCTTCAAAAATCCAAACTTTATGTATGGAAAGGTACAGCAATTCTCCTCTGCCATCTTTGTCACAGCTCTAGCACTAGTTCCATCTCTATTTACAAAACAGGAAGGATTTGCACCAAAATATTGTCAGGGAGCATTTGTGCATAATAAGATATATGGGTGATTTTATTGTCTTCTTTGTATTGTCCTTTTTTACTGAATATGCATTGCTTTTGTTCACCTTCTGTATTATTTCATTTTTTTTTCAATTTATTTCTTCTACATATAATTTCTTCTTTCTTTTGTTTTTCTCTTTTGCTAACTTTATGAGTTGAATGATTAATTCATTCATTTTTCAGTCTTTCATGTTTTTTTCTATTATGTAAGTCTGAATCTCACATGCCTTGGCACATATTGCAATGATTATTATATGATTCTAATTATTTCATAATTTCCACACAATTTCTTCTTTTTTTAAAATTTTTTTTGGTGAGGAAGATTGCCCATCCTCCTCCACTTTGTGTGTGGGACACTGCCACAGCATGGCCTGATGAGCGGTGTATCGGTCTGCACCTGGGATTCGAACCCACGAACCCCAGGCCACCAAAGCAGAGTGCACAAACTTATCCACTATGCCACTAGGCCGGCCCCCATGATTTCTTTTTTAATGATTTCTTGAAAGTGTATTTATTTAGTTTCCAAAGAATAGGGAATTTTTATTTTTACTTTTTAAAAAATGTGCAATGTGGTCTAGGGATATATTCTGTATAAGGTCAATTATGTGGTGTTTGTAGTGAGTAAACATAAAGGTTCCATGTGCTTTAAAAAAAAGGAGGAAAGGTAGTGTCCAGGAATATGTATTTTGACATTAAGTCGTCTTTGTTAATCATGCTGTTCATGTCTGGTATAGCTTTACTCATATTTCATCTTCTTTTTCACTGGTTTCTGATAGAGATATGTTAGCATCTCTTACTATAACTGTGGATTTGTTAAGTTTTCTTTGTAGTTCTGTCAATTTTCTCCTTATATATTAGATTCTAGGTAGTTAGACTAGAATTGCTATATCTTACTTCTGAATATTTTCACTTATCATTCAGTGTAATCTTCTTTATCTGCATCAATGCATTTTGCCTTAAAATTAATTTTATCTGATAACAATACCACTAACTGATTTTTTTTTGTTTAGTATTTTCCTGATACATGTTTTTTTTCCCTCTTATTTTTCAACCGTTTTTCCTCCTCTCCTGACTTTTATTAAATGGATTAAAATTTCTTTATTCCCCTTTTCCCCTTCACCAGCTTGAAAATTATACATGGATATCATCCTTTTAGATACTTAAAATGCATACTTGACATTAAAAAAAAGTCAAGCCCATCAAAATCTCTATCCTTCAGGTCTTGGAACGGTTCAGTTCTGATCTCCCTCCTCCCATCTGCCATCTTACTGTTTAGTATTTTAATTTCTCCTTGTTTTTAACCTTCTCCTCCAAATTAGTCCCTTGTTTATAAGCCAATGTTTATTTACAGTTATCAAAATGTTCACCAATTTGTTTCATACCACTGTAACTCCAGTCCCTCTGCAATCCTCTGGGTTAATTTTCTTCTTAGTGATGAACACACATTAATGGTTATTTCAGTAAGGGTCAGTGAGTGTTCTTTTGAAAATGTTCTTATTTGGCCCTCACTCCTGAATGATACTTTCAGTTGGGTATAGAATTCTAGGGTGGCGTTTCCCTCCCTTACCGGACTGAAGGCATAAATACATTGTATTCTGACGTGTATTATTACTTATGAAGAGTCTGCTGTCAGTCTCATAGTTGTTCTTTTGAGAATATTCTACCTTTTATTTTCTTACTCTGTTTAGGAGTTTTCTTCTCCATGTTTTACAGTTTTACCCCAGTGTATCTAGATTACTTTTTTTTTTTTTTTGTGAGGAAGATCAGCCCTGAGCTAACATCTGCCAATCCTCCTCTTTTTGCTGAAGAAGACTGGCTTTGGGCTAACATCCATGCCCATCTTCCTCCACTTTTATATGGGATGCCACCATAGCATGGCCTGACAAGCGGTGCATCGGTGTGCACCCGGGATCCGAACTGGCGAACCCCGGGCCACCACAGCGGAGCATGCACACTTAACCGCTTGCGCCACCGGGCCAAGCCCTAGATTACTTTTTAATCTTGCTTGGGACTTTATGATTTTAATCTGAAGACTTATATTTTGTTTTGGCTTGTTTTCACATCTGGAAAATTCTCTGCCGTTGTCTTTTTAAATACTACCTCTCCTTCATTGTCACTATTTTCTCCCTTTCTCCATGCCAGGCCTTCTCATTCCAAGTTTTAACTTCTTTTTTATAATTTTAATCTCATCATATCTCTGTGCCCCATTCTAAGTGGTTTCCTCAGATCTGTCTTCTAAATCTAACTAATCCCTTATGGTTTTGTTTTGTTTTAATTTTATTTTAGTTGCTATATTTTTCATTTCTTGAAGTGATATTCAGTTGTTTTTCAAACCTGACTGATTTTGAGTGCCTTGAATTTTTTTTGTGCTTCTCACTCCTTTCACTTTTAGTAATTTTAAACATAGATTATAATCTCTTTTAGATTTTTCTATCTTTTCCAAGTATTATGATATTTCTTCTTCTATTAATACTATTTGTTTTTTCAAAAAATCTTTGCATGCCTACTAGGTACCAGGCATCTCTCCTGGGACTTGGAATGTGTCAGGGAACAGAAGAAACAACGTTCCCTGTCTTCAAGGGGCTCGCATTCTAGTGGAGGGAGAGAGACAATATATAAGATACGTAAAGTACATAAGATGTCAGATGATAAGAAAGCTAACGGGGAAATAAAGCAGGAAGGATGGAGGGAAGGCGTAGAGGCTACAATTTTAAATAATGCTGTCATGAAAGAGACCTGTGTAAAGTGGGAACAAGAAAACAAACCCTGCAGTTATTGGAGAGGGGCACATTCCTGGTAGAGGGGGCCATGGATATAAAAGCCCTAAGACAGGATCGTTCCTTGCCTGTTGGAATAAAATTAATGATACCAGTGTGGCTGGAAGAAAGGGAGCCAGGGGGATGGCAGAAGGTGAGGTTGGAGGAAGGACAAGTAACAAAGGGCATCAGAGCCCCAATAAGGATTTTGACTTTTATCTTAAGTGATATTAGAAACCATTAGAGGGGTTTGATCAGAGGAGTGACATGATCTGATTTATATTGTTAAAAGATAACTCTGGCTTTGTTGTGAATAGACTGAAAATGGACAAGGTCAGAATTAGGGAGACCAACAGGAGCTATTGCAATAACCCAGTTAAGAGATGATAGTGGCTTGGACCAGGACAGTATCTATGGAGGTGGTGAGAAGTGGTCAGATTATGCTTATGTTTTAAAGATAGAGCCAACAAGGATTTGCTGAAAAATTGCATGTGGGGTGTGAAAAATATAGGGAAGACTTTCTATCTATCTCATAGTTCAAAGATGATGCCAAAGTTTTTGGCCTGAGCTGTGGGAAGGATAGAGTTACCATTTACAGAGACAGGAAAGACTGCAGGAGGAGAAGTTTTGAGGGAAGACTGGGAGTTTGTTTTGGATGCATTGTACTCGTTATCCATTGCTGCAAACAAACTACCTCTAAATTTTGCAGATTAAACAACAAACCTTTATTATCTCACTGTGTCTGAGGGTCATGAATCTGACCTCAGCTTACCTGGGTGGTTCTGCTTCAGGATGACTCATGAGATTGCAATTAAGCTTCGCCCAGAGCTGTAGGGAGCTGAAGGCATGACTGGGACTGGGGGCTCTGCTTTCAGGGTGGCTCAGTCACATGTCTGTCATGTTCATGCTGGCTGTTTGCTTCAGGCCTCTGTTTCTCACCACATGAGCCTCACCACAGACCTGCCTGGGTGTCAAGACATGGCAGCTGGCTTCCTCCAGAGCAGGTGACCCGAGAGAGAGTGAGAGAGAGCAAAAGTCACCAAAATAGAAGCCACAGTCATTTTATAACCTAGACTCAAAAGCGAAATAGTGTCACTTCTGCCATACTCCATTGAACACAGCGACAAGCCCCTAGTGCAATGTGGGAGGATGTGAGCGCCAGGAGTCTGGGTCTTTAGGGCCATCTTGAAGGCTAGCTGCCACACACATTATTTTGGAAATTCTTATTAGGCACTTCAGAGGAGCTATCTTGAAGGTAATCTGGAGTTGAGGACCATGGGGAGTTAAGAGGAGAGCTCTAGGCTGGAGATATAAATATAGGAATCAACAATATAAGTATAATATAAAGGGAGTATTTAAATCATACTGTATGGTATCACCTAGGGAAAGAGTATAGTTGGTTTTCTCCCTCCTGGTGTATCATTCTTATGGAAATTTTTTCTGCTGTGAGTTGTGAAACTACCCCTATGGTGCAGTACTGAGTTTGTGTATGCTGTAGCCCCAGAAGATTCATTCCATTCTTTCTAGAAGAGTTTTTTACATTAATTTCTTGGCTCAGTCTTCTCACAGTAAGTAGATGGTTTAAATTTGTGGTGCAGGCCTGAGATTTGATCTTCTCAAAGTCACCACTTCATGTTTCTGCCACCCAAGGGCCTGGCTTCCGTGTTGCTTCCCAGAGTAGTAGGTGGAGAGGTTCTTACAAAGGAGAAGCCATTGGAGGCTCCAGGCTTTACGCAGGAAGGTCTGCTCTGGCTCCCCTTCTCAGCAGGCCCTAACGGTCTCCCCTGCCCAACATGGGCAATAAACCTGAGGCCCTCAGCCCTGGGGCCTGTATGTGGGTCTCACTGCCCCTCACTACTCACTACTTACTGTTCTGGCCCAGATTTATCTCTTCATTTCTGTCACCTTGGGACTTCTTTCTTTTAAACTTGAGTAGGAATTAGAAAATATCCTTTATAACAATATATCTAGTGTTTCTTTGTGTTTGTGACAGGAAGGGGTATCTTGTCCAAGTCAGGTAGATCTGCCATTTTTTTGGGAAACCTTCCATATAATCCTTTCCTATTAAGAAAAAAAAAAGAAATCTAAAACTTGTTTTTAAGAGGCTTTATAAAACGTTTTCTATTTCTAGCTCTCTAGTAAAATTCTACCATCACCGTTCTCCCTGTATAATTCCCAGACACCATCCCAAATGCTTCCTACTCTCAAAGGCCTATTTCAAGTTATCTTCTCACAGTGCGTTCCCTTTGTTAGTCTAGAATTAAGTAGTGATTCTGTCCTCTGAAATCATTTTTAAAAAAAGGAAGAAAAACAAAGCCTGGAAGAGATATTTCAGTCCTTCTATGGAGCAGACTCTAGTTCTTTTGCTTTTTCTATTCAAGTTTATATTACTTACCCCAAACTCTACCTTTTTTTACATAGTTATAAATGATAAGAACCGAAGTTTCTTCTATCAGAGGTTTGAAGACAAAACACCCTGAAAAGCAGTTTAACCTTTTATTCAGCTGAGAAAACATTCTTTTTGTTTATCATTAGGGAGAAATGATCTTTTATCTTCAAATCGTAAAACAAAATTGTAAATCTATTTGGATAATTAGAATCTGTTTAGATAATGAACAGGATCTCAAAGCCCGTTTACAACTGGCAGTAACTAAACATCAGACGTGACGTGTATTGTCCGCTTACTTCCCGATCTAGCCAATGGTTACTTTTCAACAAACCATCTCATTTTAAGCCTACTTCCAAAAAGAAGGCTCTCCCCTTTGAGGCCACTCCATGTGATATCTGCAGAACTTTGGGCTGTGTTGGCAACCTCCTTTCATGGCCCTAACACAGCCAGCGGCAGACATGAAGGAGGATCCAAGAGTTCCAGATGTAACATCCCACCTCCAGGCTGCAAAACACCAGAAGCAGAGTGAAGATGGGGGCCCAGAGCCCAACATGCTCCTGGCAAAAACCCACCTTATGAGGCCCTGTGCTACTCCAGCGGCCCGACGACCACAGTCTGCCTTGGAGTGCATGATGGCCTGCCTCCCCGTTGACGTCAGTCACCACAGGAAGCCCAGGATTCTCCAGTCATCCCTCATCACACTTCCACTCGCGGCATCGCTCGGTCCAATCCTGTCTCTCCCTCACCTCCCTACACTCATCCAACATAAGCAAACTCCTTGTATTCTGAACCCTCCTCTGCGCGTTCCCTTCACCTTCTTGCCGTAACTAAACCCTGCCTCACCTCTGAGGACACAGTTTTCCCGGCAGGCCTCCAAAGTGTTACCCACTTTCTCCTTCACATTCCACACATCACCGGACCTGAAGGTGGGGTTATGTTGTTCCTGCTCCTCACAGCTGTTCTCAAACCACTGTCATCCTCTCCTCCCCAGCACCCTCAACTGCACTCACACCTTCAGATTTTACCAATGGGTAGCCCCCCATGCTTTAGTCATCCACAGACTTCTAGTATACTCCCCTTCGTTCCTTGAAGATTTAGCTCTTAATTCTTTCCAATAATATTCTCATGATAATTCCTGGTTATTGTAATATCCAAGTGGCCTCTCATATCCTTATCCTCCTCGCCTCCAATTATACTGTCCTCTGCCTTTTCTCAACCACCCACTTTATGGTCACGCCTTAGACCTTGTTATTACCTATATCTGCACCCACTACTCCACAATCCCAACTGCTTGTATCTAGTGACTCTCATGACTGCCCCCTACTATCCCAGCTCATTCTTTTGAATTACCCCCAACACCAACAATCCTGCAACCCCACCAGGACCTCAGTCCATTCATCCAACCGGCTCTCTCTGTCCCTCGTTCTTCTCCCACTCACTTCCTCTCTTACTTAGCTTAGATCCGTAGTCCATCATTACAATCATTTACTTGCATGTTACCTCAACTCCTGTGCTTCTCCTCTTTTCATTTATTGCTCTCTTCCCCTTCTCTGATCCTGAATCTGTGCATCTGAACATGGCTGGAGAAAAACATCCAGTCATGATGACCAGAGTGACTTTAGATTAATGACCAACCATTTCAAGTGGGTGCTTGGTGCTGCTCAGCCACCCCACCATCTTTCCCTAGTCCAGTCATCCCTCCACGCACCTCGCAGACTCTTTCACATCATCCCCTCTGTCTTCGAATCTTAAACAACTGCTTCCGTTGTCTGCTAGTGCCCTTGCTTCTAATTTTTCTGATAAAATAGAAGAAACAACAACAACCAAAAACATCTTCCATACACTCTTACTACCCCATCTACCAAGCTGCTTATGTCTATACCCATTTAAACCTCCTTCCCTTGCCTGCCTTCCTGATTTTATGGATTAATTATCTGTACTCCCAGATAAAGCTAATCCTTCCATTTGATACTGGATCCCACAACTTCTCACCTATTCAAAGCTATCACTTCAACAATTCTGCCACCTCTCTCCATCATTATTAGTTTGTCCCTCTCTGCTGCATCATCTCCATCAGTATATAAAATGCTGTATTATCTTCCATTTTAAAAAAAAGACTTCCTTCCTTGATCCTACATTCACCTTTAGTTACGGTAATTTCTCTGCTTCCCTCAAAAGCAAATTCTTGAAGGAGTTGTAGACCCTGGATTTGGAAATCCCTCCCCAGGCCCTCTTGAACGCACTATAATCTGGTTTTTATTCCATTTACTCCCCCCAAATGCTTATATGATGGTCACTAGTGACTTCCTCATTGCCAGATCCCATGGTCAGTTCCCAGTGCTTGTCATAGTCAACCTAGATTCCCCCACCCCGTCCCCGAACACTTTTCACTTAGCTTCATGGAATTCACCCTTCCTGGTTCTCCTCCTACCCCGCTGGCCAAGCATTTTTTCATCTCCTCCACTTGTTCTGCTTCATCTCTCTGGCCTCTAAATGCTGGAGGACCTAAGGATCAGTCCTGGAACCATTTCTCTTCTCCATCTCCATTCATTTCCTAGCTGATTTAATACCAAACCATGGCTTTATATACCATCAACATCTGATGACTTCCTGACCTCTAGATTCATATCTCCAAGTGCCTACTCACTATCTCCACTTGGATGCCAAAAATCATCTCAAACTTAACACATCTTACAGCAAACTCTTGTTTCTATCTCAGCAGAATCTATTCTCTCCCCGTCAACAAATAGCACATCCACCCTTTCCATTGAAGAAGCCAAAAGCCTAAGCACCATCCTTTAGTCTCCTCTTGCTCTCACATCTCATTTCCAATCCTGTTGGCTCTTCCTTAAAGACATGTCCTGAATCTTACCACCTCTCACTCCACTTCTGTCACTCCAGCATTTGTTCAGGCCACTGTCAATTCTCCCCTGCAATGGCCTCCCTGCTTCCAACTTTGTCCTCTCAGTCTATTTGCAACAGAGCTGTTGGAAACATCCTTTCAAATGTACATCTGATTATGACACATTGCTACTTAACTCTGCCAATGGCTCTCCATTTTACTTAGAGGGAAAACTCTGTGATCTCTCAGGCCCCATCTTTTGCCTCTCTCTCTCTCACCTGGCCCCCATCACAGGGGCCTCCTTATTGTTCCTGGAATATGAGAAGCATTCTTTCATTCTGGCCTCTGCCTGGAATGTTCTTCCCCAAGAGGTGCATGGCTCACTCAATTTTTTCAAGTCCATAGTCGAGTGTTACCTTCTCAGGCCTCACCTGACCACCCATATAAAACAGCAGCTCACCAACTCCTTAACCCTTGTTATGGGTTGAATTGTGTCTCCCAAATAAATGTTAAAGTCCTAACCCCCAGTGAATGTGACCTTATTTGGAAACAGGGTCTTTGCGGATGATCAAGTTAAGATGAGGTCATTGGGGTGGGCCTTAATCCAATACGACTAATGTCCTTATAAAGAGGGGAAATTTGGACTCAGTGACAGAGACACGGGGAGAACGCCATGTGGAGACTGGATTTACGTTGCCACAAGCCAAGGAACTAACAGAAGCTAAAAGAGAGGCCTGGAACAGATCCTTCCCTAGAGCCGTTAGAGGGAGCATGGCATTGCCAACCCTTGATCTTGGATTTCTGGTCTCCAGAACTGTGAGACAATAAATTTCTGTTGTTTAAGCCACTCAGCCTGTTGTACTTTGTTAACAGCAGTCCCAAAGGAAGCTAATACAATTCCCCTTCCCAGATTTATTTCTTTTCTCTAGACCATAGAGCCATCTGATATTTTTTAACTGCCTTCATCAAGAATTCTTTCCTTATAGAAGACAGGAGGGACTATATTCTCTGATATATTCATATACATATATATACATATTCACTGCCATGTTCCCAGAGCCTTGAAAATTGCCTACTACTTAGGAGGTGCTCAATAAATATTTGTTGAATGAATGAATTCCCTCAACAAAATTTGACTGCCTACTAAGTGTGAAGAGCTGAGCTGAGCACTGTGACTTTGTTGTGAATAAGACAAGAGAAATGTGCTTAGACACTGAGACACATTCTCTCTTGCACTTTACGATCCACCCCAGCCTCGGTATTTTTCTAAACTCCCCAGTAGTTAACCTGAGGATTCTTCTCCAAGCAGTCATGCCTCAATTGTTCTTGGCTTCCAGATGAAACCAACTATTTCCTTATTGTATGAAAGAGACTATAGCCCAAGCGTTCCCTTATTTTTATCTTAAATTATGTCCGAGGGCACCCTGTGAGCAAACTCATCTCAATTAACTTCCTTTTCATTTCTGGTGAATCTTTAACTGACCATTCCCTAACGAAACCGCTACCCTTTCCACCCATACCTTATGTGTTTAAAGTGTTTTTCTCACTCCTGCTCTCCTTTTTCTAAAAGTTTAGTTTTGCCTGCAAACACCCCAGTCACATCTTTGCTGGAGCACCAGCCCCTTAGTTTCTTACATTCTCTTCAGATTACTGGGTTAAGATTCAAAGATGAGAATGTAGTAAAAAGAAAATACTTTGATATAAACTTGATGAAGAAAAGGAGAATTGTTGCAAGCCTTTCTCCATAACTGTTTCTTCTCAACTGTCCTGCAAGTTTGCAACTTGGTTCCTACCCTCTGACAATTCTGGGAAAATCAAATCTTAAACTTAAAAAACTCAGAAAGTCTCAAATTTTAAAGTCAAGGCAATGAATGTCAACTGCCAACCCCAGTTGTATCAGCAGTTAGTTTGTTGAGTCAAATGTTCTCGTTTTTTCTTTTCCTGACCGAGAAATCATCAAAATGTCTTTAATAAGGAATAAATATCCCAGTACAGACTCTGAGAGAGGCATGCCTCAGAAACCAACCAAAAAATGTTCCCTCCTCCAAGCAGCTTTCCCAGATTGCTCCTGAGATAAAGACTTCTCCCTCCACAGTACAGTCACATGATATTTCCGTCAATGATGGACCGCATATACAACGGTGGTCCCATAAGGTTAGAACTATAAGCCTAGGTGTAGTAGGCTATATGATAAGTACACTCTATGATGTTCCACAATGATGAAATAGCCTAATGATGCATTTCTCAGAATGTATCCCCGTTGTTAAGCGACACTTGACTGTATACCAAGGTCACTGAGTTTGAACACTTTGGACTCAGTCACATCTGCTTTGCCCCCCATTTTCCTCTACATGCCGTATTGCACTTTCTAAATAATAAAATCTGTGAAGGATGAAGTCATTGTACTTTCAAATATCCTTCCCACTGCCTTTTACAGTACACAATAGACTCCTAATAAAGATCTGATAGGTGAACCCAAGAATAGAAAAGGTAAAACTGAGAAAAAAGATCGCCTGACCATCTCAGAAAAACCAAATTATATTCTGAATTTGGGGTTCCCTAAGGGGGACATTCTTACCACTGCTTTAACACCTGCACTTTGCTCAGAATCCAATGCATTTCTGCTTAGCACATTTCATCACAAAGGTTAAATTCCACCCCCACAAATTCCAGAGGATTCTCCAAATGGATATCTTGCACTGTAATTTTGTTGCAAATGCCTACATCACTCAAGTGCTATAACAAGCAGCCTCCAGGCACAAAGGGACACATTTGAGTCTGGCTCCCCTGAAGCAAGAACAAGTATGGCGGAGGAACGGGAACATTCTGGGGGCTTCTGGACATACCATGTGAAGGAGGGAGAGGACCCAAGCAGGAAAGATCTGGACTCTGGCCCTGGAGAGTCGATTTCCCTCCCTCTTTGTACCTGAAGTTTCAACCCTGCTTTCCTGGCTGAACAATATTTCTTCTAGGAGAAAACATATCTATCAAACAAGGCAGTAAAAATTTGGGTTCAATAGCAGCATTATTCACAGTAGGCAAAAGGTGGAAGCAACTCGAATGTCCATTGACAGATGAATGAGTAAGCAAAATATGGTCTATACATACAGTGGAATATTATTCAGCCTTGAAAAGGAAGGAAATTCTGTCATATGTTATTCCATTTATCAACGCAAGATCTGTTAGCCAGAAGGATTCTAAGTCTAAATGATTCTGAGTTCACAGCAGGTTTTGTAGACAGTATATCATGGTCTTAGCAATGTTATCCTTACAAGATCCTTATCCCATCTTTCCTTGCATAAAGGTGTTCTGCTTAGTATAAGTAAATTATAAATTATAAATAATTAAAATAAAATGATAAAATATATCATGTATACTGTATTATACGTATTAAAAGTATAATAATATATATAATCAATCAATCAATCAATTATAAATAAAGTCATCCAGAGTGTTTTCTGCAATAAAGTTCCTCCAATTACCAAATATATAGTTGTGTTCTCTCCCTATTAAGCAAAGAAGCAAGGTCCCTGGTAACCTTGCAGAACTTAAATGACCTCCACTCCCAATGTCCTCAGTGCTTTCAGAATTCTCAGTAACCCCGGCTCAGAAATTAGGTTTGCAAATAAAGGTGCCATTAAGCAGCAATTCCTACCTCTGCAGTAGCGTTTCCCATAAGAGGGGACTCCCAGAATACGCACTCTGCCCAATGACCCAGTTCCTCACCCATGTCCTCGTGATTCTCCAGGTCCATCATCCTGCCGCTGCTTCTCTTTTGGTATCTCAACATCCCCATCACATGCCAAACACAGCTTCATCTTCCCTGGCTGCAACCTTAGCTACCTGACTCAGGGAGCACGTACAAGGATGAACACGTGTTTCGAAAACGTGACTTGTATCCAGACCCAGCTTCCTAAATCACCCCTTTTCCTCCCACATTCTACGAAATTGTCCCTGCAGATGACACTCCCAGCTGATGTTTACTGGACTTGTGGGTTTAGATTTTTCCAGAGATAGAAGTGGCCCTTGTTCCTTTCAGAATTGTATTTGGATTATTTTCTGGGCCAGTAGAAAATTTTACATAGAACTCTTCCTTCTGTACAGACTTTACAAATCACATTGAGGGGTTAAATCTGTTTAGTCATATATGAACATTTTATCTTAAACATTTAAAACATTCTTAATAAAACTTTTAATTTTAACCATGAAAAACAAGGCCTAAGAACTGGAAAGGGTGGCAGTGGTGTTGCTGCTGTTAGTGATTAATTATCTGGCTTTTCTTCACAAGATCTTTACATCTCTATTCTTGAGCCATAAGTAAAAGATAATTGAGACATATTCATCAGGGAAACAGTGACATGCCCAAAGAGATTGACTTTAGAAAGTATTTAAGTATATAGTACTGTACTAGAATCTCTGTCACTAAAATAGAATCTAGATATGGATTGTTACTGACTGTCACTTCATAACCTCTGGTTTGTAATTTTAGCACTTATCAGGGTCTGCTATTCCCTTCGGCAAGGTCTTGTAATTGGGGTACACTGCCACCAAGTGGTGGTAAATGCCATGCTCACATTAAAATAAGCCTAATCTGTGACTGAGATGAATGGGGCATCTATTCAACAAACATATAAACCAAGGGTTGTCTACTTTTGAATAGTAAAAATATGAGTCTTTATCAAAATAGTTGAAAATCATAAAAATTTTTTCAACATAATGTAAAGCGATTTCAGAAAGAAAGAAATATGTGTGGTAACCACTATCACTTAATTCCACAAAATTATTGAGCACCTACTGGTTTTTTTTTTTTTAATTCTTTTTTTTTTTGTGACAACGATCAGCCCTGAGCTAACATCCATGCTAATCCTCCTCTTTTTGCTAAGGAAGACCGGCTCTGAGCTAACATCTATTGACAATCCTCCTCCTTTTTTTTCCCCCAAAGCCCCAGTAGATAGTTGTATGTCATAGCTGCACATCCTTCTAGTTGCTGCATGTGGGACGCGGCCTCAGCATGGCCCGAGAAGCGGTGCGTCAGTGCGCGCCAGGCATCCGAACCCGGCTGCCGGCAGCGGAGCCCGTGCACTTAACCGCTAAGCCACGGGGCCGGACCGCACCTACTGGTTTTAAGGAAAAGTCCCAAAGATAAGTAAGATCACAGTCTCTGAACTTCAGTAATTAATTAGACATGCACACAAACCACTGATTCACAACTCAACAAACTAGCAAGCACCTACCATGTACTAGGCTCGGTGTTAGAATGTACAGGCTATAAGAAAAGTATTTAGAAAATGCTATGAGAACAGAGAGAAAGGTGAACTTGACTCAGGCAGGCTGTGAGATTCAAAAAGCATTCCCCGGGAAGACAGAATTTGTGCAGGGCTTGGAGAAATGGATAATCTTTTGAAAACTAAAAATGGCAGAGAAGAGCATTCTAGACAAAGAAATAATACTAGCAAAGCACAGAGGTAGAAAGTATTTTTGGAGAAGGGGGAGAGTCTGGCTTTCCCTGATGTGGTGGAGGTGCGTGTGGGAAGGTAAGCTGGAGCAGGCGTGTGGGGGGCCTTGAACGCACAAGTAAGAAATGTGGGTCGTCTGCCATATGCAATGGGGAAGACTTTGCAGCAGAGGGCTGGAATGCACGGCTGTGCATCAGCAAGAACAATCAGCTGAAGGTTGGGCAGACAGGGACAATCAGGTCTGGCTGCTTAGAGAGCAGGGAAGAGGAGCCCATTCTAATTTTATACTAGGACCCCAAACTTTTGCAAAGTCTTACTTTTCTGGGTGTTGTGAGATGTATGGAGAGGTGAGAAGAGAGGAAGGGAGGGAGGGAGGCAGAAAGGAGGGAAGTTTGATGAGAGGGAATGGCCACGGCCCCTTCCCTGCCCCCAGTGGTCGCTGTCTGGCTCACATCCAGAGCCGTTGATGCCACGGTGCCAGAGAACAGTTTGAGCTCAAACC
Source organism: Ceratotherium simum simum (assembly GCF_057802395.1). Lineage (NCBI taxonomy): Eukaryota > Metazoa > Chordata > Mammalia > Perissodactyla > Rhinocerotidae > Ceratotherium > Ceratotherium simum. The sequence continues at coordinate 6,812,790 of NC_141915.1, forward strand.
TGCTTCAGGTGGAATTCCTCAAAATCGATTTCTGAAGGGTACGAAACCCTGAACACACAATAAATAGCACATTTTGAACAGCTTCTTTATTTATTTTTTTTAAGCGTATGATTAGCTTTATTTTTTATTTTATTTTATTTTTTTTGTGAGGAAGATCAGCCCTGAGCTAACATCCATGCTAATCCTCCTCTTTTTGCTGAGGAAGACTGGCTCTGAGCTGACATCTATTGCCAATCCTCCTCTTTTCTTTTTTTTTCCCCCAAAGCCCCTGTAGATAGTTGTATGTCATAGTTGCACATCCTTCTAGTTGCTGTATGTGGGATGCGGCCTCAGCGTGGCCGGAGAAGTGGTGCATCGGTGAGCGCCCGGGATCTGAACCCGGGCCGCCAGTAGTGGAGCACGCACACTTAACCGCTAAGCCACGGGGCCGGCCCTGAATGGCTTCTTTAAACGGATTATGAGACTGGCGTCAGTGACCATGATTGAAAAATAGCAACAGACATGTCATCACAGGGCTGAGAGTTTAAAAAGTGGAGAAAAACATTTTTCTCGTTGTCATCATCCAACGCTGCATGTGCTTCCCAGCAGACACCCACACAGACGAATGGGGTGTGCTCTCCAGACGGAAGCTGAGTGCCCTACACAGTGAGTGTGAGCCTTGGGGACAGAGGCAACAGGCGGTATTTGGAGGCCTCCCCCTCCACGGTTCCCAGGAGAGCAGCAGTCCTACAACCACGGCTCTGTCAGAAGCTGGAAAAGTCACTATTTTTTTCCTGCAAGTCCACCAGTGGGAGAACCTAAGTGAGGTTGTTTTTGGTAACAGAAAAGCCTCAAAACCAAAGGACCCTCCTCCATCTCCTCTAGTGTAACCTCCCAACGGGTGAGCCCTGCTGAAATCCGGCAGGACCGTCACAGACTGGAAAACACAACCCCCACCGTTTGGCCTGCACTGTGTTCCCACAGGGACTTCCTGCAGGAGCCCCACGGAATCCTTTGCTAAAGATAGTGAGAGGGCAGTGTAACCAGGCTCTGTGAACTCAGCTGGAGGCTTCCTGGCAGAGGAGGAAATATGGGCGCACTCCTCTTAGGGCACCCATGGTGCGGGTCCCTGGAAGGGTTTCCAGGGAGGTAGCACCTCCAAGAGAGACAATTGTTGAAAGTCAGATTTTCCTAAACTCGGTTCCGCCTGAGCTGTGTGAGCTTGGCATGCCACTTAACATCTCTCAGCCTCAGTTTCCTCATCTGTAAAACTGAGGATATTAATACTACAGTTCAGTGGATCTGTGAGGGTATTATTACTACACTTCTGTGGAGCTGTGTGGGTATTAATAGTACAGTTCAGTGGAGCTGTGTGGGTATTAATAGTACAGTTCAGTGGAGCTGTGAGGACCAAACAGGAAGGTGCTGTGTGTGATTCTGGTGAGCCATCAATAAGGCGGGTGGGGTGTTCTCTGGGGATTCATTATATTTAAGTGATGTCACTGTGGACATGGACTGGGGTCTGGTGGGCCGTGCCTACACAGCTTTGCAGCCCTCTGAGTGATAGGCTTTGAAGAAACCACCGGGTTGGGGGTGAATTTTTGATACACGTGATCAGCTTTTCCACAAACTGTATCTGCCCGTGGGTGTGTGTGTAAGGTGGGGAGGATGCACTGATGGATTAGATCATTTATAGTAATACCCCAGACTCTGCTGCCCTTGTCTGCTTTTGGGCATCACAGTCCCTGCAGGATGCAGGGCTTTGTACATCAACCTGCCCCCAAGTGCTTCTGGGAGTCCCCAAGGGTGTCTCCCATGTGATGTGCCCAAGTCCAGTCAACTAACACCTGCACAGGCCGCCTTCTCCCTCCTCTCCCAGTGAGGGGACTGCTGCATGCAGGACCTCATCTCCACCCACTGTGTCACACGTAGGCAAGCTGCCTCGTTAGGGCACTGGCTACTCTGGGCAACCAACTGGCCACTGCTTTCCCAGAGCCCACACTAGGTGGGAGCTGCCCCAAATTCCCCGAAGAAGAAGGGAGAATGTTTCTATGGCAGATTAAAGATGGCCATAAATCCTTTGACCCCCCCCCTCCTAACCAGGGGTGGGTCTACTTCCTTTTCCCTTGAACCCAGGCTGGCCCATGACTACTTTGCCCAAGAAAGTATGTGAAAGTAATGTCATTCCAGCCTGGAACAGAGCTAGCAGCTTCTGCCTTGGTCTCTTGGAGCCCTGAGCCACCGTATTGAAGGCAGACTACACTGCTAGAGAGACCATGCTGAGAAGCCCCCGAGAAGGAGAGGCACTCGGCTGACCTAAACCATCCAGCCATCCCTGTGAACACACCAGGGATGTGAGTGAAGCCATCTTGGACCAGACAAACATCAGATCAACGTCCTCAAGTGGTCTAATAGTTGCATGTCACTTGGAGCCCAAGAGTCACTCAACCAAGTCCTGTCCAAGTTCCTGAGCCAGCAAACTGTGAGAGCTAATACAACAGTGATTGTGTTAAGCCACTAAGTTTTGAAATAGACTGTTGGGTGGCAACAGATAATTGAACAACCTCTCTCCCTGCTTCATGGTTCTGTTTCATACCAACAGCGAAGCAATGTCGTTTGTGTCCTGACTTAAGACTTGAGCTAACTGAGGTTTATTTCACAACCCTCATTAGAAATCCACACCACCCCCACAATCCCAGCCATGGGGAGATTGGACTAGGAAACTAACATAAGTAACACGCTCTGTTCTCAGAATTACCTCCTCCTTCCAACTGGAAATCTACTCAAAGTGACAAAGAATGTGCCTGACCCTGGTATTCCCTCAGGATCAATTTTCTCACCAGAAGCTCCCTAGACTCTCAGGCGAAGGCTCCCACCAGAACAGGCCTGCATCCCGGCAGAGGACACAGCTCAGGGTTAAGCTAGGCGCTTGCTACATGTATTTTTCTGTCCGTTAGCAAGGAAGGACATCCTAACAATGCCCAAGGCTTTCTCTGGATCCAGGGAGGCTCCACTCCCCCGCAGTGAGGCACCTCTTAGGCTTCTTTCCTCCCCAGAGGGGCCTGGATTTCAAGGACTTTAAAGGGTGCTGCTAGCACAGTCCAGGCCGTGGCTTCTCAATAGGTTTTGGCACATCAGCTGAACACGTTGGAATATTGTCAGCACAGATTCTGAAGCCGCTCAGGGCTGTGCACGGGGGAAGCAACAGGTCAGATAAGATCTGTCTGGCAGGCATTCTGCACGCGGAGAAGCAAGAAGTCCTCTTGATTCAATTCCTGTCCATTTCAAGATAAATAGGGGATCTGGGTAAATAGGGTCTTTCACAGTAACTTGGAGTCAGTGATGCAGACATTGACAAGCGTATGTCAGATACACTCCGTTCGGGGATTCAGGGCCTAAACGTTTATTAGATTAGAACCTGCTGGCGTTTACATGGGACCCTTAAAGTTTGTATGCTTTACTATCAAGTCAGTGTGTGTGTTCCTGGGGAAGCCCTCAATACACAGTGACAAAGACACACACCATCTACTGGATAATGGAGATTCAGGAAGAGAAGCAATGACGTGGTTTGTACAGATGCCGTATGAATAATACAGTGGTTTGTCATTTTTACAGCAGTTTCAGTTACTTGTTTCAACAACGTGGTAGGGGAGCTATTGTATCCCTCTATATTACAGGTGAGAAAACAGGAGTCCAGAGAAATTGTGATGGAAATAACAAGTGGCAGAGATGGAATTCAATGCGGCTTTTCTGAAGCCCCGTCTGTGCTCTTTATGTGCATCTGTCTTCCTGTAGTGAACATCTTTTGGTTTTGCCTACCTAAAATTCATTTGGTACCGGCACTCTATTTCCCTCTGGGGAGCCACCCCTTTCCTTCATGATGCAGTCTTGATGAGATTGTCAGTCAAAGTTCCCCTCACCCGACCTCCAGCCAAAGATTCCACTCATTGGAATCTGACTCCTGGATATAGAAACTGCTGGAACAGATCTATGCCAGCAGGAGCACTCTGCCCTTTCAGAAGCCTGGCAGGAGGGTTTCCTTCCACACGAGCTACTCCATATCCATTCAACAGATTCTTCTTTTTGTTTAAATTAGCCACTCAGATAGTGTTGCTTGCAACCAAAGAATCCAGATACAGAGCCCCAATTACAAGTAGAGTCCATTTTAGCATATGCTACTTTAATTTCTAATTCTTCATTTCCAATATGAAAGTTAGATAATATGAAATATGCAGTTTTTGCTGATAATTATGTAGCAGGATGTTACAAGGGATATTTCCCGTTGTCTCAGAACTGATAGCCAGGACCCAAAACTGGGGTTAAAGAGGTATGATGAATCACACGTTCTAAAAAGAATCAAAAATAACCAGAAACCTTCCCCGGAGCTTCTTATGAGACAGTCAAACTGGCTGTATTAACCATGTCTTTTATTTTCTGTATTCCGATGATGTCGTGGGGCTTTGATGACTGTGGAGGGACTTAAATCCTAGCAATAGTAAACAGCTTGCCCCTGAGAATACCATTCAAAGGCAGACCAACCAATCCAGAGGCCATGCTCCCAACTGCTTCCTCTTTTAGGATTGCACACTCTGGGCCACTATCCATCTGCCCTACTCACCCCTATAAGGGATGAGTGCCTTCCCCAGAGCCCACTGAAATTATTCAGTCTAGCAAATGCTATGCCTGATTACCCTGCCTTACCTGTTCCTTCCCACAGAACCCACAATAAAGGCTCTTACCCACAGCTCCCCATTCTCCCTCTCCCTCATGACTGACCCTGGTGCTCCCCATGTGGCCCTGTGTGCTGTGCCTCCTGTTTCTAGGGATCTGTGAGTATAATAAACTTCTTACTTCATGACAGTCATTTCTGTGTCTGCATATCTAACTGTACCTGATTAAAACAAATCCTAGATACCCTTAAAACACTGGCTTGCTCCCCAGACACTCCCCACCCCACCCCCCTTTAAAAGAAGAATGGGAAGAGAGAGAGCAGAACTATAGGTATAGGCTGTGATCAGCCTCATGATAAGCAGTGGCTTTCCCTGCTCCTCCCCAAAGTCAAGTGAGGGGAGAGAATCTCTTATAGTAATGATGGAGGGCTATAGGAAGGGGGACTGGCATTCCACTCTCCAGTTGGAGATCTCCACCCTTAACGGACTTATTAAGCTGCGCATGTGCCTATCGGGACAGGAGAAAAGAGAACTGGAGGCATATGTAGGAGGGGGATCATGGAGCAGCCTTGAGCCTACGGCGGGGCATGGCCAGGATACAAAAGTTTCCCATGGGTCGAGCGGACACTGTGGAATGCAGCTGGGCTTGAGCCATCTTTCCGGTACCCCACCAAGAGGGCTGCCTGCCAGGCAAGCAGACTTTAATAATGATGCTGACGAAGAATGGACATCAATCCAGAGCCAGAACGCCTATGTCAGGGAATTGGACAGAGGGGAGGCCCCACAGGGTGTTCCAAAGAATTCAAGCAGCACTCCCAAGAGAGCCAGCATTTGGACATCTGCCGTGGGTCACAGAGCTCATAACTGGCCGTCAGTGTCCACCAGAGAAGTGGCAGCAGCAGCCCATAGAGAGGATTGTAAAGTGCCCAGCTAAGGAAAATGAGGTGTAATGGGGGGAGGGAGGTGGGAGGGGTTTAATGAAGGGGGGCATCAAAAAAGAGCTTCTGGGAGCTTTCTATTCCCTGAGCTGGTTTACACAAATGTGTTAGTGAAAAATCTATGAACACATTATGATTTGTGCACGTTTCCAATTAAAAATCTACTTTCAAAAAAAAACATGGGACACCCAGACTATCCATTCTGTCCAGAGATGAGTCCTCCACAACCCACTTCCTCGCCCAGGTCCTGCTGATTCTCCAGGCCCTTGATATTTCTGCTTCTCCCTAGTACCTCTAACACCCTCCTCAAAGGCAAAGCACAGGCATTGTTTCCTCTAATCCTTCTGAGTGGTTTTTTCTCCAGCTTTGTGGACATTCTTTCACATACATGAGCTGCTCAGTCAGCACCTAAAACCAAAGAGAGACCCTCTGAAGATCTCTGGAGCTTTCTCCCTGTGCAGTTCTCTCTTCTCATGCATGTGTCCTGTGATATCCAGCTTCCCGGGTGTTCCCACACTCCCATCTCTGACTCCTCAACTCTGGGAGACCTGCAGCTCTGCGTGGGTTCCCCTCCCTAGGCTGCAGCCTGCAAACTCTCTCCAGGCAGTAAGCCGGGCAATCCTAGAGCTCAACTCCTTTATTTCCCCCTCATGATCCCTGTCCTCTGCTACCTGATCTCCAATGCCCAAAAACCATTGTTTTATATATTTTGTCTGGATTTTTAGTTGTTTCTGGTGGAAGGATAAACCTGGTCCGCATTACTCCATGATGGACAAAGCAGAAATCTCTGGACTTAAGGTTAACAAACCTATATCTAATTCAACAGCATTTTTAAAGTAATTGACTTGATCAAATTCTTTACAAAGCTTCTAATATGGTTTTCATAGCATCAACAACTCTTCTTATTCAAATTTCATTATTTTGCATGGTAAAGCACCAGTGACATTACCAAGTGTGAAAGTAAGCACAATTGACTCTTGGGGAGCACACACTGGTGGGAGCAGAAGTGTGCAGGTGGTACCAGAGCTCACCAGTGTTCTGCTGGCATTGTCCCCGTGACTTCTAGAGAGAATGGGGCATATTTGTTCCTCCCAGGAGTTGGGTAATGAAGGTTGGTTAAATTTACCTCTGTAATAAAATCATTTTTGTGCATGTTCTGTTTGAATCATCTGAGGAACCAGTTTTATATTCAAGAGAGAGGTCTGGTCTGGAAATATTGACTTGGGTAGTCTTAAGCAGGTAGGAGATAGCTGAAGCTGAGGCCATGGAGAGTGTGGAGAATGAGGAAGGTAGAGTCCATGGAGTCCTGATAGTTAAGAGACAGACTAAAAAGAGACATCGGAAGCAGAAGAATCACTATTAATGGCTCCTCAGTCAGAGTTATAGCAACTAAGAGGGTGGGAAAGCCACCCTCTTGCAGTCAATGAAAGGTCAATATTAATCAGCTTCTCTGAAAAAACGAGCAAGAATTGGAAACAGGCTGACCCCACAACTTATGGTGAACACAAAGGGCACGTTAGTAAAAGTGGGAGCCCTGTCTAGCTGGCTCCCAGCACCAGGACTAAAGTTTTTGAACAAACACCCACTCCATGTTTGATATAGAACATCTTCACTCTTCATTTTGGGTAAGCATCAAGTTCCCACTAAAAGAATGAACAACCACAAAAAATCACTAAATGTAATGAAACTACATATGTAGCATCTCAAAAGAAGGAAATTGATAAGTTAAAAGCATGTGTTATTCCAGGAAATAAGAGAAAACATCAGGAACATCTCTAGTTTGACATCTCAATGAGATTCAAGAGCACATTGAACGTTTAATACTGGAGGAGAAACAGAAAAAAATATGAAATCAGGAAAAAATACTTGGAGATAAAAAACATAAATATCAAATTTTAAAACACAGTGGAGGTAATGAGCAACATATTACATGCTGAAGAAAACTAATCAAGGAGTTAAAACCAGCTTGAGAAATCCTCCTAGGATTTAAAGAAAAGAATAAAGAGAAGTTCTAGCTAATGTACTAAGAAAAAAAGTAGAAATATTGGAAAGGAAGAGTACAAATTACCATAATTTGAAGATTACTTAATTGTCTTCCCAGAAAAATCTAAAAGCAACAACTAAAACAATGATTCAACTAATAAGCTGATTCAATAAGTTGGCTATTTACAAAGTGGTTTAAAAAAAAAAAACTGAAAAACATAAAAAAATCATTTAACACCCATCAAAGTTAAAGTAAGTGTAAACAAAAAGTTATCACCATTACTTATCAAATAAGTGCTTATTAAAACAATCATATAGTATTTATTATTTAGCAAGTTAGCAAAAAATTAAATAATTTATCAGTTCTTGTCAAGTATAGAGGGAAATTAGCTTTCTCACAGGTTGATGGTGGGAAGTTACATTTACACAGCTTGTGGGCAATTAGGCAATATGTTGATGTGTTGTAGAATTTTTGCATACATTTTGATCCAGCAATCCTACTTCCAGGAATTTATCTTAAGGAAATAATCATGATTGTGCACAAATATGTAGCTACAATGGCTGTCATCATGGTATCATGGCACTGGTAGTAATAGTGAGTTATTGGAAACAACCTAAATTTACGACAACAGGGCATTTATTAAATAAATTATGGTATAGCTAGATGATGGAATAATATTTACCCATTATGATGTTATGGTAGAAAAAATTAATAAAAGAAAAAGTATGTAAAAAGGACTTTGAAAACATCATTTTAAATGATTTCATTTTATATACATATAAAATGGAATTGTGTACACCAAAGTGTTAGAGTCTAGGTAGTAGAATTATGGGTGACTTTTAATTTTGTAACTTCTGTCTTCTGTGTTTTCTAAAAATTCTAAAATTAGTATTAAGTAACTTTTGTTTTTAAAAAAATGCTGTTTTAATACTCTTCCCTGAAGTCTCTCTCATAGTGGCATTTTTTAATTGGAATTGCAGATGTGACAGAATTTTGAACACAGGATAAGGATCTGGTTCACCTCTAATTTGAAAAATTTTACACGTTTGCATTTTATACATGCAGAGTCATGAAGAGATAAAGGAATCTCAAAGATGACAGCATGCAAATATACATCACCGTGCAGATGTGAACTTACAGGCTTATGAGAAGCACAAAAAATATGACTACAGATAAGAGGTTATCAGAGTCAGAAAAAAGAACTTTTAAAACCTTGTGGATTTTTTTTTTCTCTTTAAATATTAGTTGAATAAGTAAGCTGCTAGATAAAGTCCCTGAGTGGGGGAAATTTCCTATACTTTTATAGCAAATGAAAACATTCACAGCACTCGGCTGAATCTAGGCCTGGGAAAGACACTCGTTTCTCTGCATTTTTCCTGTTCTCTACCCACCATGCCCCACTCTCATCCTCATTTCTTCTGGAAGCCACAGAAATTAGCTTATCTTATCTAGTACACATAGCTGCTGGGCACAGGAGGAGGATGGTATTTAGCGCCGACTTGTTTGGTACAGCTCGTCTGAATGACACTGACCGTCTGTCAGAAGCATTTGCTTCATTGCGTGCTTATCCCTCCCCTCATTACCATGTGCACATATTTTGCTAAAGGACCTGGATTTTCTTTATGCAATGCAGCCTCTGCCCACCTCTCGCATACCTGGAGCAAAGCAGCATCTCCCATCAGTCAACTTGTCTTCGCCAGGGCTGGAGGAGGGCATGGGGGCATCATTTCAAAAAGTCACCAAAGGGTCACTGAGAAGAGACTTTACAAAGCACAGAGCACCTTCTCAGAGGACTGCATCTTTTTACCTTTGTTTGTTTCCTGTGGGTTTGCATCTGTATTAACTGGATGCTTCCACTCAAAGGCAATCAGTTTATTTACCTTGCGAACAGAAGTTTAAGATGACTCCAGACAGGCCATCAGAAATTATTAAAGCAGTTGGTGCTGGAAGGAAAACCCAGACCTAGTTTGGGTTCATGCCAGAAGCCCAGAATTTGGGGTCTAAACTCTGTTACACTATCGTGTGATTCTACAGACAGATGGAATGTGGTACAAACGAATCCACAAGACCCTGCATCCTAGAGGTCGAGAAGAAAACAAATGGTCTTCCTTCTATTAAAGTCTTGTCATCCCATAACAGTATAGCATAGCCTTAATTTGCTTTCATGTTTCCCATAAGTCTTCTTGGGAAGAGTGAATTCAAACAGGCATTGAACATACCCATTTGACCCATAGGCGGGTTTGCCTGTGTTCTGCACAGATCAGAGGAAAGAGACCTTTCTGAGCCAGGAGTCAGCCTATTCTGCTCCATCAGTGTCCGAGATAGAGCCAAACAGACTCTCCAACACTTGGCTTCTGCAAAAAGGCCATGTCCAAGCCTGCTCCTCAGGAGTGCAGGCAGACACAAGCGGCAAGTCTCCTGGATCCAAGAACGGTCCTTTTCCACCAACGTCAAACACGTTTCAGAGCTGACCTGCCAAGAATGTGGATCCTGCTTCAAGATATACAGTCTGAGACAGCACACAGCAGCCAAAAGAGGGAATCTCCATTTAGCCTGAATTGCAGTGTATCCCCTGCAGATGGACAGTGTGTATATGGACTGGCAAGGATCCCAGCCCTTGGCCTCAAACTAAAAGTTCAGGATTGCTTCAGAAGTAGATTGAAGAGATAAAGCAACTCCTCCAAATAGGCCTTGGTTTTCCATGGGGATTTGTAAAGTGCAGTGGAGAGAGTCTCAGGTCAACTCTTTATGAGCAGTCTGACCAGGACAGGTCCCCTGGCAGCCATATATCCATGATAAAGAGCGCAGAAACACCCAGGCTGTGAAAATCTCGCTGGATTTAGTGCTTTTAAACTTTTCTCTGGTTATGGCTACGGCTTCTAGGTCTGCTTGGTCAGCACTGAGGGCAGTGGGTCATATGGAAAGAGCTCTACACCAGGAGTAAAGAAATTTGGATTCAAAGTCCCAGTGTCACCATTTATCCCCTGTGTGCTTGGAATATTTATTTTGCCTTGTTTAACCTCAGTTTTCTTATCCTCAAAATGAGGGGAGACGGAGACAGCTTTGAACCAGACTTAACATTTTATGACTTTTCCTGCTGCAGATATCTAAAAATACCTACTCCCATCAGTATAGTGGTGCAAAATGGCACTAAATCTCATGCTGGCAGCGAGCCCTTTGTGGATGGCATAACCAGATCTTGTGTGATGGTTAGCAGAAAATAGTTTGGGTGGCAGAGGGTAGGAGTGGAAAGCACATTCTTCTCTCTTTCCCAGAGTGCTGTGTTCCCTCCCCACTCTCAAACTAGAATACCTGCCAAGAAGAGCTTCTAAGAGAAGCGAGGATAAACTTAGTCTTAAGTGTCAGTGGCTCACCATCATCTAGACCTACGCTAAGTACCCGAGGATCTGCCGCTTTGCTCCAGTAAAGCCTCTAGTTCTGTTTAAAGGTATATGCCTTACTAATTCCCATTTCTGGGCTTTCAGGCATTAGGCTTCACAAATCTGGAGTGCCCTGCCATTTCCTCCACGAATGAGACAACATAAATAGCATGCCTACTCACGAAAAGAAAATGCACATCTGTATTAGAAATCAGAAAAAAAAGGTATCAAACATGCAAGAATAGAAAAAGCAAGGCAAAACACTATCTAATAAATTTCAAAATCACAGTGAAATAGATCATTTTACTTTTTTTAATCACTCAAAATTCTGACATTATAAGATCTAGAAACCTTAATAGACAAGTAATTAGGGAAATTTCTGAAAAAGCTTCTTAATAATTTATCTCCCAAAAGACTTTAGGTTCAGATGGTTTTACTAGTGGATTCTTTAGAACTTTCGTAGAAAAAAAAAGAATTGTCTAAACCATTCCAGAGAATGGAGGTAGCAATTGCAAATCCCTTAGTAATTTAATTCCAAAGAATAGAGAAGAGAAAGGGAAATAGCAGCTTTGCAGTAGAGGAACCTGGCAAACACAGCTTCACCAAGTGGTGAAGTTTCACATCCCCAGTGATGTCATGTACCCTTCATAGGATGTGAGGAGAAGGGCACTTCACCTCTATAGTTATCTTTCCAAAACCCCATAAACTCAATCAAATTGTGAGAAAACCCTCAGACAAACCCCAATTGGGGAAAATTCTACAGGATACTCAGGGCTCTTCAAAACTGTGAAAGTCATCAAAAACAAGGAATGACAGAGAAATTATCACAGACTACAGGAGCCTGAGAGAGATGAAAACTAAATGCAATGTGGTACTCTAAATTGGACCCTGGAACAGAAAGAGAACATTAATGGAAAAATACAATTGGCCCTCTGTATCCATGGGTTCTGCATCTGTGGATTCAACCAACCAGGGATGGAAAGGCCTAGGACGGTTGCATCTGCACTGAACGTGTATAGACTTTTTTCTTGTCATTATTCCCTAGACAATACAGTATAACAACTATTTACACAGCATTTACATTGTATTAGGTATTATAAGTAGTGTAGAGATGACTTAAAGTATACGGGAGGATGTGCGTAAGTTATATGCAAATACTATGCTATTTTACATAAGAGACTTGAGCATCCTTGGATTTTGGTATCCTTGGGGTCCTGAGACCAATCCCCCGCAGATATCAAGGGATGACTGTAGTTGAAATCCAAATAAATTCTGGAGTTTAGTTAATAGTAATATTCCTTAGTTTTGACAAATTTGGCACGGTAATGCAAGAAACTGGGTGAGGGGCATACAGGAACTCTCTGTACTATCATTACAACCATTATGCAAATCTAAAATTATTCCAGCGGCCCGCCCCGTGGCATAATGGTTTAAGTTCGGCACACTCCACTTCAGCGGCCCAGGTTCACAGGTTCGGATCCTGAGTGCAGACCTACACCACTTGTCAGCCATACTGTGGCAGTGACCCACATACAAAATAGAGAAAGACTGGCACAGACCTTAGCTCAGAGCTAATCTTCCTCAAGCAAAAAAAGAGGAAGGTTGGCAACAGATGTTAGCTCAGGGCCAATCTTCCTCAGCAAAAAAATAAAATAAAATAAAATAATTCCAAAATTAAAAGTGTAAATAAAAAATTAGAGGGAAAAATGTTTATGATTATATCAATAGACACAGGGGAGATTTAGGGCAAGAATTTTTTTACAGGCTGTGGCTTAGCTCCTCATGAGATCTGCAAGACGTGACTGGGCTCTGAGAAACTGATCCATGACTTAAAAGGTAGCAAATAAAGATGGAAGTATGGAGCTCCAGACACCCAGTGAGGGATAAGAGGATAAAAGCAGCATTTGGGTTTCCACTATTAAAGAATGAAAACGTAGAAAACTCAGACCAAAATCAGTTCCAATTTAGGAACCAACACCTAACTACTTCTGAGTGTTTTCTTCTTTCTTTTTCTTCCCCTGCAAACGTTCATCAAGGGCAATCCCAAATTGTTCTATGACATTGTAGGATTTCTGGCACTCATATCAAAACTGGCATCTTACTTGCCCCCAAGTCAAGGACTGCAGCACTCTTACACCTCTGCTGACCCTGAATGCGCCTCTGAAACAATTCCCTGGATACAGTCGCTAACCTGCTCCCTCCCAAGCACACGCCTGGTGGTAGAAGCCCTGCTTATCCTCTACATTAGCCATCTGATCCCATTCATTACAGCCAACTCATTTTTCACCAATCTTCAGTCATTAAGAATTACCTAGTTGCTTGATTTCTGCCTGAAACCTACATTTTGATTCAGCATGGGTATTCAACCATCAGGAAAAATTGTGAAAGACTTTGAAACTAGCATAAAAGTTTTGTGAGTGTCCTTTCAGTCAAACACGAAGAACACCCTTCTGGGTTACTTGATTTCACAAAGATCTGTGCCTTTCATTGTCACTGAGATGTTTTACCACTCTGTAAGTAATGCAAATGGTTCTTGATCATAGAAGTACAAATGAATTTTGTCTGCAGATGATGCAGTGATTATTGTCCCGTGGATAATGACTAGTTTTGCATATATCAGAAAATTTGTTTTAGTATTTCTCATTGCTTATATATCTGTGTGCTCTTTGAATTCTCCTTTGAACTGATTTTACCCTCTTACTGGTTCCTTCATTAATTAATGAGTTAAATAAAACATTTGATACATATTCATTTTATGTTTCTACGATAGTTGTGAATTTTTCTCTTTTTAAAATATCATTTCTTTTAACACAGCTTATCATCCTCAGACCAATGATCAGAAGGAGTACATAACTGAGTATTTGAAGAGAGCCTACCTTGCTATAAATAGCTGAGTTGTACCCATCAGGGAACTGAAGCCCACACACTAAAGTCTCAGTTTCAGCAAAGATTCTCATGCCCCAAAACATGCAAAACCACCAAACATCAAGGGCCTGCATAAGTTTGAATAACGAGTACATCAACAGTAACAGGAGTGGACCAAAATCCATAGAGACCTTGCCAACACTCTGCTCTGTGCAAGACCTTCGGAAGCTTTAGAAGGCCCTGAGGTAATGGTGGAGGAGATGAGAGAGGTGAGGGGACCTCACTTCTGTCTGAGATGGAATTTCTTGCCACAAAGGTAGAAGGAGGCCCATTGTTGATTTTAATTTGAATCGATGGAATAGCATTTATACCTGCTACATTGGCCCTAGGGAAGTAAATGGAAAAGGTTTATGCTATTGGTGAATTTACGGAGTTTGAACATGCTCCCCATGGAAAGGTTGGGGGTCTTTTCAGCCTGACTTTAAGCTGGAAACCCCAACCCCGCCTTCCGCTGTCCTTCTGACCTTGTAGATATACTCTGGATCTTCCTTCCATCCAATCTCTCTTTCTTAAGGGGTAATGACAGAATCTGTACACAACTTTGCAGGTATGGATTTCAGATGAAGCTGCTTGTTTTATTAACAAAACCCTTCACGATCCTTTGTTGACTATTTGCCCACATTCACAATGGGCCACAAACTCAGGGCACAATGAACAATGACTTCGGGGCCCTTTAACTGAAGTGTAACTTGAAGCACCAGGCCCTTCATTCTCGGCATGAAATTTGATATTTAGCCCTGAAGGAATTATGGTGTGTTCACCCATGTTAAAACTGACTTTTTCCATTACAATTTATTCTCATTTAGCTTGCACTTATATGAGTTCCATATCAAAATGTAATCTCTGTGGATTTTCTCATCACGGAATATCATGATGCTTCTTAAGACTTGTTTTGGCAAGATGCCCTCAAGTTCCCTGCAATGAATAGTATCCATCTCTTCCCTTCATATCTACAATCCATTTCCCTATCTCTCGTAAAACAATCTTCTGTTGACTTTAAAAATTTCAAAGATTATTTGAATGTCAAATTAGATATTTTTAACAGGACTTTTTGAGATATAATTTACATTCACATGCAAAAGCTTAAGTGTCAATTCGATCTTAACATGACTTTTTACTGTTTTAGAAAACTCTCATAAATGTTATACAATGTCCCTTTGGGATTTTTGCCTTTCCCGCAGTTGTTTGTTTAAGAGAAATTACTCATTCTTCATTATAGGCTCCATCAGCTTCCTGGGGGGCAGTCACTCTCACTGGGATGTACTCACGCCACAAGGCCCAGGTACCTTCTCATCAATAGGGCTCATGCTGGCCTCAAACTCGAAGTTGAAATCCAGCAGTGCATCAGGAATCACAGGATGAAGAGGATGGATATTTTTCCATTTAGTGTTCCATTTAATCTCTGCGCAACATCCAGACTTGACAGTGGCTGTCGTATGCCCTAGGGACTTAGTCACTCTCTTTGGCCACTTAAAATAAGCCGCAGTGTAGTACAGTGCTTAAGAGCACAGACTCTGTGGCAGGGATTTAAACGCTGCCTCCATCATCTAATAGCCATCTGATACTTACCTAGCCTGTGATACCTAGTCTCTCTGAGCCTCAGCTTTCTCAACTGTCAAATGGGGCTAAATAACACCAACCTCCTGGAATTTCCCATCTAATTAATTGAGTTAATATATGGAGAGCTGATTTATGGTGACTGACTCATAGTTAACTCCTTAATAAAAGACACAAACTGTCACATATCTAACACGTCTAACTTTTTCATTTGAGGTAGTTTTCTCTTAATAGAGACAGGCCAATTCAGCAAGGAGAAATCTTCTCATAGACTGTGTCTCTAAGGCACAGAAACCGCTTCCCAACCGAGTGAAAAAAATAAATTGTGTGGATAAGACATTGGCTGCCTGAGGTTTACACTTTCAATGAGTTGTTTTCAGCAGAACCTTGTCGATGAATTCTGTCAGCAAGGCTTATGTTGAAGACAGCAAAATGGAGCCCAAAACCGACCCAGTCAGATACCCAGTGTCCACATCAAACTTTAAGTGGCCAATTACACCTCTGAAATTTTTTTTGAAGAGTCTCCTTTATTTTCATGACTGCAAATCTTTTGACTGTTTTCCTTGATTCTTTAGTCAATACTATTTCCAACTAGGCTGTCCACATCTGCCAAGAAAATCGTTCGCAATCATCACGTTCTTGTTTCAGGAACTCAAGTGGCTCCCTGATGATAGACGTGCCATTTCTGAACTTCTTGCTAGCGCTCAAATCTGTCGCTCCACCAGCCTCTCTACCCTCTCTAAACTCGTCTCTCTTGGGCCGACCCCGTGGCTTAGCGGTTAAGTGCGCGCGCTCTGCTGCTGGCGGCCCGGGTTCAGATCCCGGGCACGCACTGATGCACCGCTTCTCCGGCCATGCTGAGGCCGTGTCCCACATGCAGCAACTAGAAGGATGTGCAGCTATGACATACAACTATCTACTGGGGTTTGGGGGGAAAATATAAATAAATAAAATTATAAAAAAAATAAATAAATAACTCGTCTCTCCTTCCTCCTCTCCTCAGTTTATCCCCTCCACCCAACGTCTCTGTTCATCCAGCCTCTGGGATGCTTCTTGTGATGCCCTTAGTCCCCAGCCCAGCTCTTCCCACTCTACCCATCTTTTTGTCCTCCATCTTCAACCCAAGCCAAACACAGACAGGGATGGTGGTCGGAGGTAGGCAGGAGGATCAGATGGTAAAAAAAAAAACAAAAAAAAGACTCATGTTTTCTCTTCTCTACTCACAACACTTCTGACACCAAATGGGGAGGGGATTTCCTCACACCAAACAATTCTCTCACTCCTCAGACACCAACTCGCGTCCAACCATTCAGTTCATTTCTGAGACTGACTACCCGGAGTTAGCGTGGACCCACAGGGTAAGGGCTCGGTCCCACAAGGCTGCCGCCACTTCAGACGCTAGTCGCAAGTCCTAGGTTGTCACCAGGACTTATGACCAACTGGCTATAAATACGGGTTTCCATGATCCTCTCCTCAGATTCAGTAATTTGCTAGAAAGGCTCACAGAACTCAGGGAAACACGTTTATATAGGTGAAGAGCCAGACGAAAGGGTACCCAGGTGAGGTCTGGAAGGTCCCGTGTGCAGGTGCTTCTCCCCCCATGGAGCTGGGGTGCAGCATGCAGATGTGTTCCCAGCCAGGAAGCT
Source organism: Ceratotherium simum simum (assembly GCF_057802395.1). Lineage (NCBI taxonomy): Eukaryota > Metazoa > Chordata > Mammalia > Perissodactyla > Rhinocerotidae > Ceratotherium > Ceratotherium simum. The sequence continues at coordinate 6,829,869 of NC_141915.1, forward strand.
GTCTGGACGCCGTAGTTTAGGGATTTTTTATGGAGGCTTGATCATGTAGGCATGATTGATAATTAACTCAATCTCCAGCGCCTCCACACTCCCCAGAGGATGGGGAGTGGGGCTGAAACTTCCAAGCTTCTAGTCATTGTTTGGTCTTTCTGATGACCAGCGCCCATCCTGAAGATATCCAGGAGCCCACCAGAAGTTGGCTCATTAGAACAAAAGATACCACCAGGAAATTCCAAGGGATTTAGGAGCTCCATGCCAGGAAGTGGGGTCGAAGACCAAATATGCATTTCTTCTTATGTCACCGACAGTCAGCAGATAGGCCAGGCTTCCGTGTAAATGGTCAAAGAGTAAAACAGCTAGATGCAGGCCACGCAGTTAGAGTCAACATCCCAGAGCTGCGCCAAGAGGGAGACGCCAGCTCTTTCAGGCTTGACCTGGGAAGCACAACAATTGCGGGATCATCTGGCATTAAGGTGGGAAACTCTGTTCCTCCTTTCTGTAGAAGGGTGTTCTGGTTGAGAACTAGATGATGGATGATAGGTTCATGCCTTGGGGTCAAGAGTTTACTCTAGGGGGGCAGAGCTGTGTCTTTACAATCCAATAAGATACGCCCATCACCCACCAATTGTTCCTTTTCTGTGTACACAAAGCACTTTGCTTACTTTTCTAGTTCGTTTTATTGTACTATGATACATTACATATTTTTTTTTCATTTGGCTATTATTTCTTTGAAGAGAGAGACTACCTTTTTGTTTATTTGGCCATATCAATGAAAAATCCATTTAGGTACAAGTGACAGAAAATGTGGTTACATTGGCTTAAAAAATAGATGTTAATTTTCCTTACTTAATAAGACGTCTAGAGGTAGGCAATCTGGTGGATTTACTTGAATAAACCCTTAGAGATCTCCGTTCTTTCTATCTTTCCTTTTTATCACCCTTAGCATGTTGCCCTATGTCCTTGTGCTGTGACCTCAGGGTCACAAAATGGCTGCTGTACCTCCAAGCATCATAACCATGTCCTGGGCTGAATGGTCTCTCTCTTTTCTTTTATCAGGAAAGCAAAAGATTTTTCAGAAGTCTCAACAAGAAGGTATCCATTTGTATTTCATTAGTCAGAACTCTAGATCAGAGCCATTCGTAGACCAATTGCTAGCCAAGGGAAATGAGATGATCATGACTAGTTTTGAGACCCAGGACAAGGTTCCTCAGCCATGATTCAGAACAAACTTTGCCAAACAATAATTCTAATTTTACCTCTAGGGACAGGAGCCTGACCTTTCCAAGATCAAAGCATCTCCACAGCTATGTGTCTACCATAACAGTTCACTTTTACTAAGTACTTATAAATGTCAGACGTTGTTCTTAAGCGGTTACCTGAATTCTCATTTAATCCTCACAACAACCCTATGAAGTTGCTACTTTTATTTTACAGAGAAAGAGACAGAGATGCAGAGACGCACAGTAACTTTCCAAGTCCACACAACTAGTCAGCAGTAGAACTAAGACTAGGACCCAGCAGACTGACCGCAGAGACCATGTTTCCAGTTACTGTGTCCCACCACTCCTCATCTCTCTCCTACGCCATAGAGGGGTCAGTAAAGTTGGTTGAATGAGTGAATAATTGAATCAATGAGTGTGCCTTTTCCGAGAAGAAGCCCTAACCTGTGAGGGGCATCCAGTGCTGTTTGAAATCACTGCTCTCCATCCATCTTCTCAACAGAGTCAGAGTGTTATTACATGGACAAGATTTATGTCAGTTCATTGTGCTCCGAGGGAGAACAAAAAAATCTAAATTTCTTGCTGGGTTTCCTGCGTAACAGAAACTAAGAAAAAGAAGTCTGCAGAAGTCTGAGCTTTATCAGCAGACTGAAGTAAAACAACTGTACATACATGAGAGTCTTGGGCCAAAAAATGAACAAAATGCAAAGCACGTCCAGACTTCAGCTGAATTCTTGAAAATTCTAGTAGCCTGTCCCGGGCCCCATTGGAAGAGGAGGAGAGAGGGGACACAGGGTCATCACAGATCAGAGAACTGAGTTGTAGTTACTGTCCCAGCACGGGATGAACCGAAAGCTACGGTGCAAGATGCCAGACTTCCAAAGGACAATTGAGCAATTCTGCCAAACAGCTCCATATTTTGTCTACCCGGTGCAAGCATGTAGACTGCAAATAAGTGATCAGATTGTTCTGGTTTCATATCGAGATTTGGCACGGCTGCAGACATAGCTGCAGCCCTCCTAAGAACTCCCAGAAAGTACTCAGACTCTGCCTCTAAGTGGAGACCCAGGACAGGTCTACGCAGACATAATTCAGTTGGATAAATATTTTCAATGTGAATTTCGTTTTTTGGAGGGTTGCCAGATTTAGCAAATGTAAATGCAAGACACCCAGTTCAATTTGAATTTCAGATAAACAGTGAATAAATGTTTAGTATAATTGGGACATACTTATCCTGTATTTTATCTGGCAGTCCTAATCCTTTGGGACACAGAAACCCAGTTATGTTTGTCACTGTGCTCTATCTGCAGCTATAAAGATGGGACAGATACTCTCCTTTCCTTGTGTTCTCAGCCAAATACAAGTGAGAAGAACACTGACTGGCTATGAGTGGACCAGGATCTTTGTCCCAGCCCTGCCGCTAACTATTTGTGTAAACTTGAACAAATGGCTTCTGTTGCCTCGTTTGTAAAATGGAGGCTGAAATTCTGAAAGCACATGATTCTTCTGTCACATTCTTTGAACCACTTTCTGAGTTAACCACTGACATGCACGGCCAGACCTAATGCTCAAAACAGCCCTAGCACACTTCACACCTGCGACAGGTGAGGAGCCTGCAAGGTCAATGAGGTCTCCAGACTCCAGCCACTTTTAACGGTGATGCTGTAACTTGCTCTTATTTTCTATGAACACAGAAATCCAGATGCACACAGCCAAGACAGACCAAATTCCACCTCAGTGGAAATGACTTTCTATATGAAGACGAAAGGAAGAAGGCAACTAGGGGAGGAGGCCAGCCCCTGTCTCTGAGAGCCTCACAGGCCTCCTGGGCAGGGGAGAAGCAGCCATTTCCCATGCTGGCTGAAAGAGAGGCAGGGAGGTGCCAAGCTGGCGACGGGCTGGGCCACACAGCAGGCACTCTTGTACTGGGCACATTGGCAAGGCTTTCAACGTCTCTGTTGCCTCCTCCCCATTCTCTTTCACCAACGCAAGCCAATGCCTCTTTACATTTTCCCTTTTCTCTCTCTGGCTCTGTGGAGCTGCTAGAACAAAGTGTGAAGAACATTCTCTCACTGACTCCTCAGTTGTCAGGAACACCTGGTGTTCAGAGAGCACTTCGAGTTTGCGCAACTCAGATTTGGATCCTCGCAGCTGTCTTGATTCAGTTGTGAGGTTGGCTGGGTCCTCTCTCCATTTCAAGATGAGGAAGGAATAGGGTTAGAAAGTGGTAAAGCCACAGCTCCCAACCGGGGTGTTCAGAGTCTACATCCAGGGTTCTACCCACTGTGCCTTATGTCTGTTAACTCGCCGACATGACAAGTTGTGCCTTGAGTAGATGACCACATTCAGTGGCTGACGTCTATGCCGGCAAATGACCACACACAACAAGAAGCCATCAAAACAGAGTGGTAAACACAAAACAGCCATTACGTGGCGCACACCTCAGCAGCTGAGCTAGGGAGGAGGGCGGGCTGTGGCTTGGCTTGCTTTCACATTCAGACAAAGTGGAAACCGGCTGCAACAAACTGAGTGGAGACCTGCTGTTGGAATTACACTAACTCTGGGCAACTGCTTTTCTAAAAATAATTTTAACTTCTTGCAGTCCAACTGGATGCAGGAATCTACTCAACTGTTCAAGGCCCACAATTTTTGTTGGGAGAGGAGGGTGCACTGAGAATTATTCACTCCAGGAAGCAGAATGCAAAATCCAGGACAGAACCCATTTGTGTGTTAAATAAAAACGGACGCTGACCTCCCCCTCCTCAGATCTTCCAGTTAAAACGGCATCGCCTCATCCCCTCCTTTAGGGGAAGAGCCGCTGAGGTTGGCCAGCAGAGCTGAGAAATGCTCTGGCCTCTGATAAGGAAGTGCAGGGAGCGCTGTTGGAGGAGGCCCACCTCCGGGGACTGGAGATTAACTGTGAGAGTCAAGCAGGGAGGAGCCAGCTATTTTGGGAGTCAGATAACGACCGTATGTTCAGTGTGAGAAGCAGCGGCTCCTCAGGTTTGAAAGTCATCATAGTCACCCTTTTTGTTGCTCAGTTAGATTTCATCAAGACTTAGAATTCTGTTACTTTCATTCAAAACTCCGTTGGGGATGGGAGAGCATCTTTTCTCTGCCTTCCTCTCCTGGGGAGGAGTGGAACCCTCACTGAGTATGTTCTGGGCCTCAGATGTGGGGAGGCAGCCTCACCTATATTATACTATTTCATTCTTACAACATCCTCGCAAAGGTTAAGCAGTAAGTGCTGGAGCAGTATGCAACCTGATCCACAGTCCACGCTCCTCTTGAAGGAAAGAGAAGACAAGGGCTTCTCCAGGTGCTGGGGAAAGCAGGATAGAGAACAATGCTACATGTCCCACCTGGGCGGTGATCCCAGCAGACCCCAGAAACAGGAGGAAACTGTGGGAGGACAGGGGAGGAGCTAGCTTGTAGACCCAGGTGCTGCAGAATGCTCAGACAGGTTAGTGGATGGTGAACAGGACACCTGCTTTAAACTTTAGTTAATCACTGCTATGAAGGCAAATACCCTTCTCCCAGCAAGCCTGCACCCTAAGATCTCACTCTATTTCTATCCATTTTTTAATTTCTCCAGCTTAGTTTTCTGCATTCAGTTTATGCCGCCGTCCACAGTGGCCTCGTTTTCTGAAATACGCCAAACGAATTGTTGTCTGGGGACAACTGGACTTCCAGTTCCCTCGGCCTTGAACACCCTGTCCCAGATATTTCATGATGGTTACCTCTAGACCCTTGAATATCAGATCCATTGTTGCCTCCTCAGTGAGCCTTCCAGAAGCATCTACATTAAGTTAGCAAAACACCCTCAGTGTCTCTCCATCACATCCCCCACTTCCACCCATAGCACGCTTCACTATCTGAAATTACTCTTCTTATTTATTTTATTGCTTATTTACTGTCTGTCCTCACCCCTCAACTAGAACATAACCTCCGCTGGAATGGGGACGTGGTCTGTCCTTTTCATCACTACATCCACAGTCCCTTGAACAGCCCGTGGCACAAAGACAGTGCTTCATAAGGAATTGTTAATTCCATGTTGGTTAATCAATGATTAACTGAACACAAATATCCAGCTCCAAGAAAAATTAAGAAAGAGAGAAAGAGAGGAAGGAAGGGAGGGAGGGAGGGAGGAAGGAAGGAAGAAAGGAAGAAAGGAAGAAAGGGAGAGAGAAACATTTATTTTTCCTGAGATGGAGCCTGTGGATTAGTCTTTTTTTTTAAGTCTCTCAGATGATTCCGCTCTGCAGCCTTCCCTGAGAACCCTGGCTCTGAGGCATATAGAGCTGACTTCAATGTCCATCTCTTTGGGGGAGGTACTGTGGTATATTCTTACTCACACTGAGAGGAAGAAATGAAGCCATATTGTATTCTTCCCCATTCCTGTGGAATCAGCCATCAGCATGAGCGCCCAGGATGACAGAGATGAATTGAACAGATCAGCTAGCTGCCATTTTGGAACACGAAGAACAACGTCTCACCGTTGAAACACGATGAAGAGACAGGTAAATGGGGATTCGGTTTATATGAGAGAGATCTGTTTGGAGCATGGAGGGCTGTTCTGGAAGGCCGGGCCCGGGAGTGGAATTGAAACAAAGGAAAGAAAGTCAGAGCCGTCACAACGAACCATAGCAATCGTGAGCATCAGGAGGGGCAGGAAGGAAACCGTCCCCGTAGACTGGAGGGCTGGTCCCCTAAGCACAAGTCCAGCTGGAAGGTGAGTGAGGAGGGATCATTGAGTTTTCTGTCACACAGCTGCTTCAAAAAGTGAGCCAAAATCCAATTTGTGCTCTGTCACACGTCTGCCATGAATTCTTCCTCCCCTGCTCTCTCCAATCCTGGCCAAATATGACCCGTTGCTCTGGGCTCTGAAGACACAGGGTAAGTGTGAGTAAGTGCTCTTTTCTGTTTTATATAGACTAGGAGCATAGAGACTATTAAAAGGAAAGAGGGCCACTGTGACCAGGAATGCCATTTTTCAGTGTAAATTCATCCTGCCCCAGACTTCACTCCCTATAGCTCTATCTGACCAAAATCCGTGTCACTCTCCATCTTCTCCCCCGGCTGATTTATACCCCCGCAGGCTATCGAACATGGAAAACTCCATTAAAACATTACCCCCGTTGTGGTTATTTTTCTTTTAGGGAGTAAGTTTCTACTCCTATTACTATTCTTGGCATAAGATAAGCACTTAAATGCATTAAAAAGGAAAGAAAAGAAAATGTCGCAAATTTCAATGAGAAAAAAAAATTTCAGAACTTCCAAAACACCACATGAGCTATACTTGGTATTAGTCTGGATAAGTGGGTTTGTGCTGTGGTAACAAATTAATCTCAAAAATCAGTGGTTTAGCCCCACAAAGATATCTTTTGCCTTCATGCTACACCTCCAAGGCAGTCTTTGCTCCACATACTCTCACAGGGATGCAGGTCAATGGAGGCTCCACCATCTTGTGATCTGAGGTCTCAATACCTGGCTTTCAGGGTCACTATATGGAGGAAGAGAAAGCACGGAGGCCTCATCTGCACTTACCTATGTGTCAGCTTGGAAGTTACACATGTCACTTTCACTTTAGCTCATTGGCCGGAATTAATCACATGATCCCAACCCAATTGTAAGGAGGCTGGAAGTGCAGTCTTCCCATGTACCCAACAAGAGGAAAATAAAAAGCAAGTGAACATATGGCATTGTCTCTGCCACAATAGGATACAAGATCAGGCTGCCATGACATGTCAGAGTCTTGAGTCTAGAACTATTCTTAATAGAGCCTGTGGGTGGAGCTACTTTCTAAGATCCCTAACTCCACTTCATGAGGCTTTAAAATGGTGACCAGAACTCCCCTCTGTGGTGCTTCTTCCTGAAGGTTGGACATATCCTGGATTTTCTTATCTATGGCTAGGATAGGGTCACATGGAGAGATCTGCATCCCCTTTAGTCTCAGAACATCAATCTCCCCTCCCCCATTTCTCTGAGCCAGTCGAATGCACATAATATCAGCATTTTCCCTGTCTATTGATGTTGGGTCCTAACTGTAGGAATGAGAGAAGGACACAGAAGATTCTGAGCAAGATCCTTATGAACCCTGTTGAACCCGTCAGGTTCATCATGTTTATGGGCATGTGTTAAAAAATGCCAAGAGATCATAAAAACAAAATAAGATTACTGAAAGACCCCACCCAGAACAAATATGACTGAATTGGGAGCAAAAGTCACAATCGCAACTCACTCCTCCATCTTTCCAGAAAATGCCCATCACTGATCATGGGGAAGTGGTTGTTAAATGGAAAGGAGTGAGTGGGTGAACTGGGACAAAATTATAAAAGTGCCACAATGGTGAGAAGAGGCAAAGAGTACAAATGGATTCCTAGCACCTGAATTTCAAATATTATTAGGACTGTTCCCATAATGATGGTGAGCATCACAAGGCCAATAGCATTGCGTGAAAGCCTGTACACTGCTCCCTGTTCTCTCGAGTCACATAAGCAGCCCAGGAAGGACAGAGCTAGGAGGAGATAGAGTAGGATGGGAGGACCACATGTCCTGACAGTGGTAACACCAAATACTTACAACATCCAGATCTAGGCATCAGCACACTGACTGCCACCAAAACCCCTAGGGAAAACCAAACATTAGAAAAGTTTATTTTGGTGATTCACCCACCTCCTTGTGTGAACCCTTCTTTTATCTCTGGATTTTTCTCTTCCATTTTCTAGTCTCCTTCTGCACCATGACCAATTCAGGTCAGACTTCCCTCCAAATGGCCTTTGTTCTTCACTCAACACTCAGGTTCTCAGAGTGGATGTCAATCTGATTACTACAGTATTTGATGGAAGTAATTGTCACCAGGTGTGAGTTGCATGTTGAATGAGCAGCTAGTTAATACAAATGGATCTAATGGGCAGAAGAGCACCTGGAAGTTGCGCATGGGCCCAAAGCACGGCCCCTCTTGCTGGGCCTGCCCCTGCTGCCTGCCTGCCCTGGTCAGGGACCCGTGTCAGTGGCCACGCATCCTGGTCCTGCCTCTCTCTCCTTCCCTGTGTCCTCCCCTTTCTCTCATGCCCATCCCTCCCTCTCAGACTAACTACTCACACACAAGCCTGGGTCTCAGGCTCTTCTTCAGGGGATGCGGGCTGACGTAACTAAGGAGGACAGGTTCTGGCAGTCCTTTGGGCACGTCGCCTTCTCCCCTGCCTGGCACCACTCTAACCCCACGTCCTGGGGCTTCCAGGAGATGAGCGTCCCAGCACGCAGCATCCGCCAACACCCATTCCCCTTCACACGCCCAGCTCCGTGTTTCCTGTTCCATTTATCCTTTCCTTAAGCCTTTTTTCTGCATTAATCCTTTCTGACTTCTCTCTTTGTATTAGTTTCCTATTGCTGCCGTAACAAATTACTACAAGCTTAGTGGCTTAAAACAACCAGAGTGCACTATCTTAGAGTTCTGCAGGTCAGAAGTCTGAAATGAGTTTCCCTTGGGCCAAGGCCAAAGCAAAAGTGTCAGCAGGGCCATGGTGCCTACAGGGGCTCTAAGGGAGAATCTGTTTCCTTGCCTCTCCCAGGTTCCAGAGGACCCCTGAATTCCTTGGCTTATGCCCCTCCAGCAATCGCGTTGCTCCAACCTCTGTTTCTGTTGTCACATCTCCTTTTGTGACCCTCCTGCCTCCCTCTTCCATCTTTTAAAGACCCTTATGATTACAGTGGGCCCATTTGAGTAGCCCAGGATAAACTCCTCATCTCAAAATCCTTAATTCAATCACATATGCAAAATCTCTTTAGCCATGTGAAGTTCACAGGTTCCTGGGATGAGGACTTGGGCATCTTATGGGGTCATTATACTGCCTACCACATTCTTTAAACTTAGAGCATTGTTTTATTTAAGAAAAAAACCTAATTCTTTCAAATATTCCTCTTTGGCCATCTCAGCATCATAAATCCCACTTGCCCAGCTTGGAGGGCACCCCCTCTTTAAGAGGGACTCACAACTAAATGTTAAAAATGCACAGCAAACATGTTAAAACAAGTTACCTTGGACCTCCCTGTTAGCGTGCAAGAAGTTGTTTTAAGAACTTAGGACATCGTATTTACATTTTCACATATTAACCTCCATGCAATTCAAATTCACATTTTTAGGGAGTGGATTCTTGGGTTTATTCCATCTCAGAGAAATAACAATGTATTATTTCCTTATATATTTCCAGGAATTGGGATTTTATGAACTCCTTTGGTTTCTCCTATGGTCAAAATAACTCTCAAGGTCAAGAAACTTCACCTCAGATCTCATATTCTCTTCTTTTTTTGCAATGGAGTCGGAAAACAGCCACCACCTTATGCACAAATATCTTTCACACATGTGAAAATTATTTCTAGAATCACAGAATTTAGGGCTGAAAGAAACTGTACGGATCATATAATTAATCTGTTTCATTTCCCAGATGATGGAACAGAGACCTAGAAGGAGACAGGGTCTTCCTCAAAACTGTTGTGTGAGTTGTCTGCTTTTACCCTCCTCTCCTCAAGGGGAAATAGTCCCAATTCTTTTCATATTTCTCCCACCATTTTTGCCTTCATCCCTTCCTTCTTTTTTCCTAGGTTTCCTTGACCTCTTTGCAAAGGCCAAGACTTCCACATGGGCAAACAACATCAGTTGAGTCCTGGCCATCAGAGCAGCACCCTGCACACAGCTGTGGAAATTCTTCCCTCCCAGACCACATTCCTTGGCAAGTCTGCAAGGAGGGGAGGCTGTAAGGTGAACGTGTCTTTTTCTCTCTTCCAGGAGACACAGTCTAAGGGTGAGTCAGAAGGCATTTTTTCTTTTGTTTGTATGCCCCTCTGTGGTAAACTGCAAAAGGGAAAATGTTGGTCCATGGAAGTGAGCAAGACACAGCACAGGGTCTGTGGTACCTGAGGCCAGAAAGGCTGCGAGGGGGTCAGGTCCATGGGTCACAACACAAGAAATTGACATGTACATAACTGATGCAACCGGAAGTCTGCTGCAAAGATATATGGGAAATTCTCTCATCAGGGAAATCCCTCTTGCTTTGTTCCTAGCTTCCACCATGGGTTTGTGGCATAGGCTTCCCTGCCTATCTGGTCAAAGGTAGGTTCCCATTCCCTCTTCACTGCCCATCGCATGACCCTACTTAATTTCTTTGCATGCTAACCGCATTTGTTTGTTTGTTTGTATTTACTATCTGTTCCTCCCTTCTTCCACTCTCCCCATAAGATTCCTCTGTATTCACTCATTTTTGTCCATATCAAATTCATCCTCAGGTGTGCTTCCCTCATGATGGTAAAGTGGCTGCCAGCAACAGAAACAGGCTTTATGCTTCCTCATTCTCACCCACAGACAGAGAGCCATGTCCCACAACAGGACTGATTTTTGCAAGACCCAAGCCCCTGAACCAATCCCTGTGGACAGAGGAAAGCTATGGACCCATTGGCTGATGCAAGGGAGATGGGGTTTCCTGGAGCGGCTTCCTCCAAGCAGGGCTCAGCCCAGGACCTCCCAACAAAATGCAGGGCAGCCACACAACGCAGGGGGAGGTTTCCCAAAGAAAATTGGGCTGCTGCTTAGAAGGGAGAGGGAGAGAAATGGGTGCCAAATGCACAACCAATGAACATCCACAGCAAGCAGCCAACCCCATCTGCTCCCCAACTACCACTGTACCCTTGAGTTCCAAATCGGCCACACAAGTTCCTGGTCAAATTATTAGTCTATGTACACATATATTGTATCTTAAATAGTAAATCGTTTTTAAGGCAAAGCATTGATATTGTGAGAGACTTCTGTTATATACTGAGAATATTGTTATAAAACTCTACTTTGAAAGGCCCTATACATAGGTACCTACAGTTGTGCAGAATCTTCAAAGAACTTTAATAAAATTTTATCCCACTACTTCATTAGGGCAAATGAGAAGGACAATCTCATGTCTGAATGGCTTTTTGCAGCATCCAAAAATGCTTCTTTGAACGTTGAATCATTAAAAAAGTTGGTTTTGATTTAGAGAATTGCTTTACAGGGAGGAAGGAACTGTTGGCTGCGTTCCTTCACAAGAGGAATGGATCGAGATATATCTGGACAATGTGTTCAGAGGAAAAAAAATTAAGACTGGCTTATGCATTTAGGGGGAAAAATGAAAATGTGAATTTTCTAAAATTTGAGGGTTTTAAGGTTTCCAGATTCCTACAGTTTTTAATTTTCTGTAACTAACGTGCAGAGCTGTTTCTCTCCTGGATTTGGGTAGAGTGAGTCTTATCACAGAAATAAAAAATCACTGGATTTTTCTCTGGCAACAGAAGTGTATAAATATTGAATTGGGATACAGATATTTAATAGATTCAATGTGTTAATGCACTTTAAAAGATTATGATCCATTTTTTTTTTATTATTATTAGAATGTTAGGGCTAAAAGGATTTTGTTGGCTGGCTCACCTTTCATTTTGCAGATAAGGGAACTGAAATGGAGGCAGTGAAATGGCTTGCCTCCTTGCCCTAGCAGTCAGCCGGAAGCTCTGGTCATCCTGATACGCAGCTGGCCTCTTCTGGGAGGCATCTTCTCAGAGAAATCCCACCTTAAGTAAGTAATCAGTGCTCTAGGGTTCACCTGAGCTAAAAGCTTTGCTGTGCTTTTCTTCCTAACATTCTAGGCTTACCTTTTGCTACTGACTTTGTGGAAACACAAAGGGTTAATCAGGCAGGAAGTCTGAAGGCTGGTCCTCAGTTGAATCTCATACACTCCCCATGGAGATTTGCTGGCACTCAATATTTCTGCAACGGCTCTCTTTCCCCTTTGCAAGCAGCGGTCCCTGTGCTTTGATAAATGTATATCCTTGCCATATGAGCCTCGAAGGAAAAGTATTGACAGGCCCACGGTCCACAGTGAGAATGCTCACCCCAGCAGTTTCCTCGGGGATTCCAAGCTCAGAGACGCGGAAGCAGTCCTCAAGCAGATGGCCGGGGCTCAGTGTCCAGCAGATGGTTTGATGAGGGGGTCAGGGAGGAAGGGGACTCCAGGGCAAGCCTTCTGGACATGTGGGGCTCATTTTGTGCTGGGAACGAAGCCAAAGAGGCAAGCTGTGCACGCTGTTGGGAGGGGAAGGAGGATCAGGGCTGCAACTCTGTCTGCAGGCCCAGCGGAGCGAGGTCTGGGGGCTGGGAGGGCAGGTGAGCAGCGTTGGTCACGGAGACCAGGGGCATGACATGAGGGTAAGGGGGTGGAAGGCTGGCTTCGGTGATGGGGCACAGAACCATGTAGAAGGTTTGAGGGTGAAGAGTCTTTGAAAGAGGAAGTTTATACCAAAACTCTGTTGAGACAGTAAGGACCTAGACCAACTGAGTAGAGCAGAGGCAGGGTTATAGGAAACAGAAACCAAGATGGACTTCTTGTCCTTTCTGTGATCCCTCCTCCTCTACATCTATCTCCCTATGTCATGCGTTGAATTGGGTCCCCCCAAAAAGATATGTTGAAGTCTTAACCCCCAGCACCACAGAAGGCGAGCTTATTTGGAAATAGGGTAGTTTCAGATGTAATTAGCTGAGATGAGTCATACTGGAGTAGGGTGGGCCCTTCATCCGATATGACTGAGGTCCTTACAAGAAGAGGGAAATTTGAACACAGACTCACACAGAGAGGAGAGTGACATATGAGGACACAGATACAAAGGGAAGCTGGCCATGTGAAGCCAGCGGGCAGAGTTTGGAGTGATGCAGCCACAAGCCAAGGAATGCCTGGGGCCACCAGCAGCTGGAGGAGCCAAGGAAGACCCTCCGCTTGAGGCTCTAGAGGGAGCGTGGCCCTGCCGACACCTTGAACTTGGACTTCTGGCCTCCAGAACTGAGACAATACATTTCTGTTGTTTTAAGGCACCCAGTTTGTAGTATTTTACTATGGAAACCCTAGAAAACTGATGCGCACGACTGTTACAATTTTCAATCACAACCAATTAAAGGTAAGAGAAACAAACTCAAGATATTTTCAACCAGTTTTTAAATTAATTAGCCAATGTCTACCCAGACCTCCGCTGTCTCTGTGGGCAGACTTTGCTTTCGTCCTCCCCCAGCTCTGATGCAGGACCCTCTGATGTGGGGGTAGACAGAGGAGGGAACTCTCAATATTGATTTTTAAAGAGACCTTTCTCACTAAAATATTTTTTCTCTGCTCTTTTAATGCCTTTATATTCCTAAAGTAGTTGAAAGAATCTAAGTGTTGCAAAACAAGTTCTCAGAAACTCCTGATAAATATCTGCATGTGGTGATTCGTCACCTCTGTTTGAAAGTCCTATCTGTTGTATCTTTGTGCTTAAACAAGGCTTTATTTTAACAAATGTTGAAAGATTAAAAAACAAGAGAGGCTTACAAATATGATCAAGGAATGAGAATCTGTTAAAAAACAACCAAAGAGATTTGAAAAAGCACCAAACATAATTTCTAGAAGTAAAAATTGGAGTTAAAAACATGATGGACGTGCGATGGGGTAAGTCTATACTGCCACAAGAAGAGATCTGACAGTAATTCAGTAGGTTAGAGAAGATGGTTGATTTCCCTCTTACGTAATAGTCTGACCCAGGCAGCTTTGCTCCGGGCGGTCATGCAGGGACACAGGTTCCTTCCATCTTGTTTCTCAGCCATCCCCTGGGACATTAACCTCATCTGGCCACAGACACAGGTGACAGAACAATTGGGTTTTTTTTCCAATCCTCTTTGAACCATTACTATTGTAAAATACAATCAAACGAATTACCAGAAAAATGATTACATGCTTGCATATTGTGACAATGTTGTATTGTTATAAAGTATCTAAATGCTTTTCTCTCCATTGTTAAACTAATCCCATTGCAAACCAGTAACAGGTGATGGACCTGCTGTGTTTGAGTAGCACTATTCCAGCTCAGAAGAAGGAGAAAAGGTGGGAAAGACACACCTTTGTGTCTTTTGTGTGGAACGTATGACTTCCACTCACATCTGTTGAAGCAGTCACATGGCCCCATCCAACTGCCAAGGTGTCTGGGAAATGCCATTTAGCTGAGTGTCCATGTGTCCAACTGCAATACCGTTAATACAGAAGAAGGAGAGAATGAATTATTGCACACAGCTAGTTGTCTCCATCACAAATGGGTTACAAAGCATTTTGGACAGAGTGTATCAGAATGTCAGTGAACTGAAGCATAGAACCAAAGAAATTATCCAGAAGACCCTCTGGAGACAAAGAAATGGAAATATAAAAGACATGCTATGAGTCTTGGAAAAGGCCCAGTGGAATGGGGAAGAGAAATATTTAAAGCAATATAGACCAAGAATTTTCTAGAATTGTTGAGAGATACCAATGCTCAGATTCATAAAGCACAATTAATCCCACACTGGGCACTGTTGTAAAGACTATATATTAACACATTTAATCTGCACAGCGACCTTGTGTGGAAGGTATTGTTATCATCACCATTTTACAGAGGAGGAATTTTGAGGCTCAGAGAGGTTAATTGACTTGCCCAATGTCACACAGCTAGCAAGGGGCAGAGGTAGTTTTCCAGAGTCTCTTACCACAATACTATATTAATTCTCAAAAAATCTGTGCTGTATTAATAAAAACAACAAAGGCTATGCTTTAAAAAATAAATGTATTGAACATTCTTATTTACATTTAGTTATTTACTTAAAAACTTTCTCTAGGTCAATAGACCTAAATATGACCCTAAACATTAAATTCACACTACTGGGAAATATGGTAAAATTGGTGTACATTTCCATAAATCTCTCCCAGAAACTCTCCCCCGAAAATAATAATAAACCAAAAAGTGGAGAAGAAAACTTCATTTACAGTGAAACTAGGAAACGGCTGCAGCTTCAACACCACAGACCCTGATGCCTCTGCAGCAGGCACTGCCTGTTCTCACCGACTGTGAAAGACACAGGGCAGGGTCACATTGGCGTGGTTGTTCTCAGTGGCCACACTGAGATACCACCTCCTGCCACCTGACAGGTGTTTCAAGAGACCCATCTTGCTCTGCATCCCAGAGAGACAGAAACACACTGCTGCCTTTGTCCTTGACACCTTACCTCTGCTTCTCAGACCAGTTCCTCTCTCCACCCATCGCCCTGCAGCAGGGAGAGGGCAAGGCCCCTGCTACCAACTCCCTTACTAAGAAGCTGTGCGACCTCAGGCAAATCACTCTGCCTCTCTGGACTTCAGTGTCCTCATCCGTCAACGAGAGGCCTGATGTGCATCCGCAGTTTTCAGACCTTCCCAGGACTTAAATCTTTTTCTCCTTACAAAACCTGAGGCAGGAATTGCATACACAGAACCAGAAAGACAATCAAGCCACAGTAGCTGAATCAGAGGGGGAGGGGCTGAAGTCCTGCCCACCAGGCCTTCCCATCTCATCCCACAGACTGGGCGTGAAAACCCCCAGAGCCCTCAGAGCAGTCTGAAAATCACCATTTCTGTGATTTCTGACCTCCCTTCCAGCCGTAATAGCTGATGATGCTCTTGGGAGCCAGACAACTAAATATTGGTCTCTGCTGTATTCTTCGGAAAAGAAACATAAAGAGAAGGAGGGGGAGAAGGAGGGGAGAGGAAGAAGGAGAAGGAGGAGGAAGGGTGGGAGGGAGAGGAGGAGAGCAGTGGAGGGGAGTAGAGGGGAGGAGGGGAGACGAGAGGAAAGAAGGGAGGAAGAAGAAGCAAAGTAGGCATTCAAACAAGAGCCACAAGTTATCTTCAGGCTTGAGCCCAAACAAAATCTGACAACTGTCTTTGCTTAGTGAATAATTAACATGAGGTAACTAACAAGACATTTATTAACAAAAAGTACATAGCCATGTCCCTTTTATGCCCCATCCTATTAAAATGTCTTGCAAAGAAAGAGCCATTTGAGGGCCACAAAGTCTCACCTGGGGACAGGCAGAGGGGAGGCCGGGAACCCCCTCCCTCCGAGGCCCCCGCAGGTTGGTGGTGACAGCTCTGGCTTAAACCAAACAAACGTGTCAGCATCTCGTTTCTTCCACCTGAAAATTTATATCAGCCTTCTATGTAAGCAACGCTGAAGAATACCAGCGAGCTGGAAACATGGAACGAGAACAAAAAGCCTCTTTTGTCTCGAGGGCAACGAAATAAAAAGGGCTTCTTTTTTCAGGCCATAAGAAAAGAATTACTCACTTTAAGCGCTCGAGCTGACATTTTCATGAGAAAACAAATTTGGACAATTTCATTTACCGCTCGCAAATACTGAATGACCTGGAGAGCCAAACAGTATTTGCACGGACGTCCCCCCTCCTCTCCGCGCCCACAGACGTTAACTCGCCCTTGCCTGCTTCTCTCCCCTATATATCCCTGGGGTGCCTGTAACATTCTTCTATTTATTTATTTGGGGTAATTTGGAGAGTGAGTATTGTGTCTATCTGCCATGTGTTTTTTCTCAATGTCAGTAGCAAAGTAATTCTTACACTTAAACTGTACCGAGGGCTATTAAGATGACAATGCATTGATGTTGCAGAAAATAGCCCATTAGTTCAGTCTCAGAGAAACTATCCTTCCCAGAGCGCCTCATGCTCCCCCTCCCACTGAACCTGGGTGCCCCTCACCACTTGTCCCTGTCACCTCGGACTGTGCTCTCTCAGATCTTCAAACTCACTGCACTGTATTGTGTCAAATCCAAGATCTCACTGATGCTAAAATGAGCCATTATTCTACATAACTTTAAGAAATAAAAATCCGTGCCAATGAAATTTTGACACTGTGCTTTCTTCACATTCAGAATTGTTATTTTATCCTTATCAAAAGAGTTTTTTTAGTGTTATTTAGACATGGACTGATTCGTTTAGGCTTATTTAGACATGGGACTCTCGTGCCTACATAAAAATGAAAACACATGCTAAATTAGTTGATATGAGATTCCTAAAATCTCTTCGCATTGAGAGCTGGGCACTTCTGAATTGTTTTTCATCTCTGAGGCATCAGCGTCCATGTTCTTTCACGTATTTCCATCCTCCCCGCCCTCGAGAGGGTTGACAACACTATTTCTTATGATGGGTCTTCTATTGTCTCCAAGATTTTCTTCCAGTCACGGACATGTGTTCTGCAATTTTGGATGTTAGCACTTTCTTGGTCTAACCAGAAAATGTCAATGAAGCTTTTCAGATGACAATCAAGACTTATATTCCTTTCTCAAAATGGCTCTTAAATTGTCCAGTCACGGCATCATAAACAACACTGGAACTCTCAGGCGTGCAGGCAATGACAACATGTCACAACTGCCACCTGGCCAAAGGTGACGGGGAGATGCTGTCAATTCTAAACTCATCCCAAATTCAGAACTGTGAACGTGTCTGTCATAACATGGAGACACTGTGGGGTATGTGCTGTTTCCTCTGAATGTTCTCTCTGCCTTCACTCAGTCACTCCTCTTGCTCTGTGGCTCCCAGTTCGAGAGTTTCTTCCTCCAGGCGACCTTCTTCTCTGGTCGATATTGCCCTCCTTCAGAGCTTAAGTGTGGTTACCACATAATGGGAGGAATTAATAATGTATTAAAAGAGTAAGTGTGTGAATTCCTGGTGGAGTTTGCCAGCAAATGTACAGTCAACTTGCAGTGAAGTTGTATCCAGTATAAGGAATGAACATAACTGTAACTCATCTATTCATTCAACAAATGTTTTTGAGCTCCTTTATGTAGTATGCATTTGAGAGGGGGAGATAGATCACAAGCAAAGATAGGATAGGATAGGATAGGTTAGGATAGGATAGGATAGGATAGGATAGGATAGGATAGGATAGGATAGGATAGGAAAGGATAGGAAAGGATAGGATAGGATATTTATAAGAGGTCGTAAAGTGTTACGTCGAAAGAGACAAACAGGGAGAGGGGACAGAGCTGTAAATGAGCTGCTTCAGATATGGCTTTAGTAAGACTTCTCTGGGTGGGTGACATTTGAACTGATCCCTAAATGACTGGAGAGGAAGGCCATAAAAGTATCTGATTAAAGAGCTTCCTGGGCAGGGTGGGAAGGCAGAGGCCTAGAGATGGAAGGATCTGGCCTATTTGAAGGACGGCAAAGGGGCTAGTGTGACAGGAGCACTGTGGACGAGGAGAGTAGGATAAACGACAGGAGAGAGGCAGCCAGAGGATAGATTTGTAGGGCCTTGAAAGCCGCTTGAAAAGTTGGTTAAACTGATCAGTTGTCCTGGCTTGTACTCAAGAGCCCTTTAACTCAGCGGCGCTGACTTCCTCAGGGGTTTTAGGGGTGACGTCCCAAATCCTAACATGAGTGAGCCTCCTGCTCTCCTTTCCGCCACTGGTCATCATTCACTTGAATCCCTACCCACCCAAACTCCTCTGGGTAAGTGTGTTTGTGATTTGAGGGACCATCTCACAATAAACATTGAGCAAGAGGGGCATGTAGGGCACAGTGATCACAGAGAAACATTTTTCTTTATCCCCTTTTCCCATTCAGTTATGCCCCATGGGACTCGTTAACCCTCTGGCCCTGGATGAAACTTCAAGGAGAAGCTATAGACCCTCATTCTCACATCTGGATGAGAAAAGTGGCAAAGACATGATGTCAAAGACCATGAGGGCTACAAGGACGGCTGCATTCGTCTTTGAAGTCGGTCTGCCATAGAGGCCGTGTAGTAAACCTCTGGGAATGCATTCTCTCGAGAGGAGGAATCTATTTCCAGCCCAGACGACTTCAAAAGCCTGCTGTGACTTTTAAACATGGAGACCTGTCTAATATTTCCACTGAAAGGCTGAAAGCAGGATTGGGGTTGCAGGACAGACCCAATTACAAGGTGACGGAGGGAGCCGACAAGAGCTATCCCTTTGGAATATACGGCCATGCTTGCACACTGGCTTATGTGTTCTCTTGGTTTTCAAATGATTCTAAACAAACCCAAATTTATATTTCTATATTTAGCAGCCCCCAGTTTGATTCTGATCCTGTCTGGAGACTGCATGGCCTTCTGCCAACGATTAAATTAGTCTGTGGGATATCTATTGCTCTGAGCTAACCAATGGTCATGTGATATTTTTAGCAACTGTAATATAATGTTGGTAGAATTGTGCATTTTTATGACTTTGTAAAGTAAGCTCTACTAATATAGTTTAAAAGATACGGGTCTTATTAACCCCATAAAGGCCACAGACCTCCTCAATAAGAGTGAGAGAAACAGACTGGGTTCTTGATTATTGAGATAAGGCCAGAGTACATCCACATGGGAAGTCCCGCCACCAAACTCCGTACTCAGGCAGTGTTGAGCAGTGTCTCTTCTCTCCCTGATAAACCATGTCCTTCACCATGCCAGAAAAAGAGATGAAGAAGAAGTGGGGAAAGTGGGTGGGAGCCCTTTCTAATATAGTCACGCCTGTGCGCCCTGAACATCCACTTACTGCACTAAAGGCCTTCCTCGTGGCCCTGCACTCTCCACCCCAACTGGACTCAGTGCCCCTCCCTGAGCTCACCCAGCACATTCCCACCTCTGTGGTTTTCCTCACTCAGTCTCTCCTGCCTGCGTGTTTTCACCCCCATCTCAGCCTGCCAAGGCCCAGCTCAATACTACACTCTCCAAGAAGCCTTCTCACATCGGCCCAGGCAGAAGTCATCTATCTCTGGTCTTCGTATAATTTCTGTAAAGATAGAAAAGAAATATTCTCTCTTAAAATGCTTACAAAGGTCACCCAAAGCAGAGGAAGTCTGAGAAGCTGTCACAGCCAAGAGGAACATTAAGGAGACATGACAACTCAATGTAATGTGGTGTCCTGGGTGGGGTCCTGGGACAGAAAAAAGGCATTGGACAGAAACTAAGGAAATCTGAATAAAGTACGGATTTTAGTTACTAGTAATGTATCAATATCGGTTCATTAATTGTAACAAACATCCCACACCAATGTAAGGTGTTATTTAGAGAGGAGACTGGGTGTGAGGTATATGGGAACTGTCTGCACTATCTTCAGAATTTTTCTGCAAATCTAAAACTGCTCTAAAATAAAAGGTTTATTAAAAATACACACACACACACACACACACACACACACAAACTCTGCCAGCCTTCCTACTGAAGAACAGGAAGGACGTCCACAGTTAAACCTGCTGAAAATGAGATCTACAGATGGTCACTGCTTCAGGAGAGAGTCCAGAAAGACCCAGAGCCTAGTGGACAGGTCACTTCTGGTGGGCAAACCCTCCTTGTCCACTCTGATCCCAAGCCAGGCTCTGTTTCGATATGTGAAAAAGAAGATTTTATACTGAGACAAAGACCTAAAAGATTTGTGAAACTATATGAGTGGTGTGCGGTATTTTGAACAGAGAATAAAATATCATCTGATACCAAAAAAAATGTACAAACTTTTTTGGAAAGTCATGTGCTGACATCTAGTAAATTGAAGAATAGATACATCCTTTGACAAAGCAGTTTCACTTAGGAACTCAACCTTTAAAACTAATAGCAGTTCATGAGAACGGGTGAATGAGAGTCTTCCCTGTGGCACTGTTTAAAGGGACACAGACTGGGAAACAACTGAATGTCCGTCAGCAGGGCAATTGTTGACTAATTCTGGTCCAGACATATTACAAAATCGTACTGCAGTTCTGTAAAGAATGAGTCCTTTGAACTGGAAGGATGCTCCTGACGTCTTCTTAAATGAGAACAACAAGTCATAGAGGAGGAAATGGAGAAGGAGAAATGGGGAGTAGTTGATTAATGGGTACAAGGTTTCCTTCTGGGGGGATGAAATGTTTTGGAATTAGATAGTGATGATGGTTGCACAACACTGAGAATAAACTAAAAGCCATTGCATTGTACATTTTTAAATGGTTAAAATGGTGAATTTTATGTGTATTTTACCTCAATAAAATAATTGCTAATAAATCCTACATATGTGTATACTTTTAAAGTGCTGCTCTAAGAGCTCATTCTCGGTCAAGAAGACTCTTGGTTGGTGAGTGTGCTGCAGGAGGAGAAATGAGCCTCCCAGGCCTGCTTGGAACCTAGGGTTTCTGTAGAAGGAAAGGAATCTCTCCAACGGGAAAAGGAAGGAGTGGGAGGAGTAGTGGGGGAAAGAGTGAGGGGGGACAGGCCTCCTGGCTGGGGCTTGGAGGAGAGATTACAGGGGAAGCTGTCAAACAGGAATGTCTTAGGGAAATCCTAAGTGCTGAAGAATGTACTCCATCTACCATGACTTCACAGACCCTCAGTACAGCATCAACATGCTTACTAATGCTTCGCTGGTGCATGCTTAGTGTGTTTAGCTTTCTTGTGGAAGCCAAGGAGGAGCATGAGGTTTAAGTCAAGATTAAAATGAAACCAAAAATGAGCCCATGGAGGCCTAAAGGACAAACTTGAATGGGTTACACTTCTTTAGAAGTCATGTTCCTCTGTGCCTCAGCCAATGGGGGTCACACCTGTTCCATGAGCACATGGTTGGGGTCTTGTCCATCTTTATGGTCCCTGCAGTACTTAATACAATGGCAGGCACATAGTAGGTGTTCAATAGACATTGATGGAATTGAATTGTATTAAGATGGATTTTTTTTATTGAGATGTAATTGACAGATAACGTTGTGTAAGTTTAAGGTGTGCAACATGTTGATTTGATACATTTGCACATTACAATATGATTACCACCATAGCGCTAGCTAACACCTCTATCACATCACATAATTATCATTTCTTTTTTGTGGTGAGAACATTTAAGATCTAGTCTCTTAGCGTCTTTGAAATATATAACAC
The DNA here is from genome assembly GCF_057802395.1 of Ceratotherium simum simum. Classification (NCBI taxonomy): domain Eukaryota; kingdom Metazoa; phylum Chordata; class Mammalia; order Perissodactyla; family Rhinocerotidae; genus Ceratotherium; species Ceratotherium simum. The sequence continues at coordinate 6,851,821 of NC_141915.1, forward strand.
AGTGTCATTGACTATCGTCACTCTGCTGTGCATAAGATCTTCATAACTTTTTCATCTTCTACGTGTAAGTTTGTACCCTTTGACCATCATCACCCCAATTCCTCTACCCCTAGCCTCCGGTAACCACCGTTCTATTCTCTGTTTCTACAAGTTTGGGTTTTTAGATTCCACATGTTAGTGATACCATATATAGTATTTGTCTTTGTCTCTCTGACTTGTCTCACTTCGCATAAGACCCTCAAGGTCCATCCATGTTGTTGCAAATGTCAGGATTTCCTTCTTTCTCACAGCTGAATAATATTCTTATTGTGTATGTGTGTGTATATACACCATATCTTCTTTATCCATTCATCCATTGTTGGACACTTAGGTTGTTTCCATATTGTGAATAATGCTGCAGTGAACATGGTGGTACAGACATCTCTTTGAGGTCGTGATTTCATTTCCTCCAAATATATACCCAGAAGTAGGGTTGTTAGATCAGATAGAAGTTCTATTTTTAATTTTTTGAAGAACTTTCATACTGTTTTCGACAGTAACCACACCAATTTACATTCCCACCAACAGTGCACAAGGGTTCCCTTTTTCCACATCCTCATGGACACTTGTTATCTCTTATCTTCTTGATGATAGCCATTCTGACAGGTGTGAGGTGATAGCTCATTGTGGTTTTGATTTGCATTTCCCTGATGATTAGTGATGTTGAGCATCTTTTCATGTACTTGTTAGCCATTTGGATGTCTTCTTTAGAAAAATGTCTCTTCAGATCCTCTGCTCATTTTTAATTGGATTGTTTGGTTTTTTTGTTATTGAGTTGTATGAGTTCTTTATATATTTTGACTATTAACCCCTTATTCAATACACGGCTTGCAAATATTTTCTCCTATTCCATATGTTGCCTCTTCATTTTGTTGATGGTTTCTTTTGCTGTGCAGAAGGTTTCTAGTTTGATGTAGTCCCACTTGTTAATTTTTGCTTTTGTTGCTTGTGCTTTTGGGGTCATATCCAAAAAAATCATTGCCACAATCAATGTCATGGAGCTTCTTCCCTATGTTTTCTTCTAGGAGTTTTAGGTATCAGGTTTTATGTTTAAGTCTTTAATCCATTTCGAGTTAATTTTTGTGAGTGATGTAAGATAGGGGACCAATTTCATTTTTCTGCGTATGGTTATCCAGTTTTCCCAACACCATTTGTTGAAGAGACTACGCTTTCCCCATTAAGTATTCTTGGCTTAATATGGATTTTTTTTACGTGATGTGTAATCAAGAGATAGTCAAAGCTTCCTAGTATTGACAGAGTTGATGCTCATCCCCAAAGTCCATAAGACTTTAAAGCTTCTGTTCCGTCTTCTCTCAGTCACTCTCCCTTGGAGGCTTTTCTTGGCCCAGCTCTGTCCACTGCAGTACCGGGCGCTCAGGCCCCTAACACGTGGCTTTGTCTGGTACCACTACCTGTGGGAATTATATTCAGGACACAAACCAGGATGTGAGCACCAACTGTCACTGCCCTGGTGGCCAGCACAGAATCAATTGATCACTTTCCAGGCCACATTCCTCTTCTACCCTCATAGCTTCTTTTGCATCATCCCGAGATTTGCTCTCCACCCCCTGCCACCCCCAGACAGAGGCTGCAAACCACACATATGAGCAGATCACACACTTGGCCTCACACCACCTGGAACAAGTTTAAAGTCAAGTTAATAGCCTCTGATATCTGCTTAGCTCTGTACATTTTACTGAATTCTTTTGTGGGCAGCATTATTTTGGCCTCACAATAACCCGAAGAGGTATGCAGGGCAGGTTTTATTAGCCCCACACTATGGATGATCAAACCGAAGGTCAGAAAGTTGAAGATGCAGCAAGCAATGGATTCCCACTCTGAATCCAAATCAGAGGGGTAATGTTTGTGAGTTAAGTCAGCTGTTTTGGGAATAAAACCTACCAGCGCTCGTCCACTCATTTAATCATTTGTCTATTTGCTAATCTTTGTAGTCCTCCCATCTGGCACACTGTTTAACATAACAGTAAGCTTCACTAAATGTTTTAGAATTAATAAATGGCACATTTCCTTTCCTTAAAAAAGGAACATACAATTAGGTTGTAAAGATAAACAGGTAAACAACAAAATACAGTGTTATAACTATAATTATATTTATTAATTCAATTGATATCTGTTGAGTATTTACTATATGCCGGGAACTGGGAAGAGCCGGGTGGTTGTAGTGTGGAATTTAAGCAGTGTATGAGAGCTTGATGACCTGGAGGCAAAGCCCAGCTCTGCTATTTTAGCTTTGGGACCTGGGCAGATTATTTAATGTTACAGAGCTTCAGTTTCCTCCTCTGTAAAATGGAGATAATAAAAGATACATCACAAGGTAATTGTAAGGATTTTATTAGTTAATATATGTAAAAGTTTCAGAATAGTGCCACGCAGATGGTAATTGCTCAATAAATGTTAGTTATTACTGTTATTAGTTATTACTATTAGGAAGCTGGGCTGTAAAAGGCAGAGTCTACAACTAGAGGGAAACTCAGATTTTTTTTTTTTAATTGCAAACTTAGAGTAAAATCTATGACTTAAAAAATAATTACAACACACCAACGGATATATATGGTCAAGTGATTTTCGATAAAGTTGCAAAAGGAATTTGATGAGGAAATTAGAATCTTTTTACAAATGGTGCTGGAACAACTGGTTATCCACATGCAAAAAAAAAGACCCATCTTGATCCTTACCTCACACCATACACAAAATTTAACTAGTAATGAACCACAGACTAAATGTAAAAGCTAAACTTACAAAGCTGCATCCCACAATGTTCCCTCATGCCCCTTGGCAGTCAATTCTCTCCCCCCACCGACTGAACCCTTGACAACCAACCATCTGCTTGCTTTCTGTCACTCTAGTTTTGCTTTTTTTTTTAAGAATGCCGTATAGGGGCCGGCCCTGTGGCTTGGTGGTTAAGTGCGCGCGCTGCGATGCTGGTGGCCCGGGTTCAGATCCCGGGTGCGCATCGAGGCACCACTTCTCCGTTCATCCTGAGGCCGAGTCCCACATACAGCAACCAGAAGGATGTGCAGCTACAACACACAACTATCCACTGGGGCTTTGGGGGGAAAAATAAAATAAATAAAATCTAAAAAAAAAAAAAAAAAGAATGCCGTATAAAGTGGCATCACAAAATATTTATTCTTTTGTGTCTGATTTCCTTACTTAGCATAATGCTTTTTATCCTCCCAGTTTTACTGAGATATAATTTACATATAGCACTGAACAAGTTTAAGGTGTACAGCATAATGATTTGACTTACATATACAGGCATACCTCAGAGATATTGCAGGTTCAGTTCCAGATCATCACGATAAAGCAAATATCGCAATAAAGTGAGTCACACGAATTTTCTGGTTTCCCAGTGTATATAAAAGTTATGGTTACACCATACTGTAGTCTATTAAGTGTGCAATAGCATTATGTCTAAAAAAAGTACATTACCTTAATTAAAAAATACTTTATTACTAAAATATGCTAATCATGGTCTGAGCCTTCAGTGAGTTGTAATCTTTTCGCTGGTGAAGGGTCTTATAAAAAACGCAGTGTCTTCAAAGTGCAACAAAGTGAAATGCAATAAAATGAGGTATACTTGTATTGTGAAATGATTACCTCAATAAGTTTAGTTAACATCCATCATCTCATATAGATATTTTAAAAAAAGAAAAAATATAATTTTTTGCTTGTGATGAGAATTTTTACTATGTACTCTCTTAACAACTTTCATTTAGACCATACAGCAGTGTTGACTATAGTCATTATGTTGTACATTACATCCCTAGTACTTATTTATTTTATAACTAGAAGTTTGTACCTTTGACCATCTTCGTCCAGTTTCCTCTCCCTCCACCCTCCACCTCTGGTCACCACAAATCCGATCTCTTTTCTTTTTCTATGAGTTTGGGGTTTTTTTTTTGATTCACCATATAAGTGATATCATACAGAATTTGTCTTTCTCTCTGACTTATTTCACTTAGAATAATGCCCTTAAGGTCCATCCATGTTGCAAATGGCAGGATTTCCTTCTTTTTTATGGCTGAATAATAGTCCATTGTGTACATCTGTGTGTATATATATATGTATGTATATCACAACTTCCTAACCCATTATCTGACAATGGTCACTTAGGTTGTTTTCACGTCTTGGCTATTGTAAATAATAGCATAATGGTTTCAAGATTCATCTATGTTCTTGCATGTTTCCGAAGTTTGTTCACATATGTGGCTGAGTGGTGGTGTGAATATACCATAATTTGTTAATCCATTCACATGTGAACACTTGGATTATTTGTAGTTTGGGGCTATTATGAACAAAGCTGCTATCAACATTTGAGTACAGGTCCTTAAATGGACGTATGTTTTCTTTTCACTTGGGTAAATACCTGTTCATAGGGTAGGTGAATGCTTATAAGAAACTGCCAAACTGTTTTCCAAAATGGTCATATAATTTTGCATTCCCACAGTCTCTAAGCCAAGTTGGGAGGAAGACAAGGACAGGAAGGACCACTGAGCTAGCCTGAGACCTTCTGAGGAGACACACATACTGTGTCAGACCGAGCAAAAGGGCAATATTTACACCCAAGATAGGACCTCAGGAAGACAGAGGCAGAACTGAAGTACGGAGCAAACCAATACCCACCATCCGAGCCCAAACCAAGGCAGGGCCTCATGCTGGCATAGTTTCAAAGTATCTCAAAGGCAAGAGAAGACAATTTTCTTACTCTCCGAGCTCACATTCTTCATCCGTGTGCTCACCCTCTGGCATACAGAATTGCAAATGTTTAGGAAACAGGAGGATGGGGTATTCTATATACAGACCAAGAGCCCTCTTCCTGAACTGTTTCCATTTCACGAGAATATTTGATTCATATTTGCCTCATTTGTTTAAATTCATTAGACAGGGACTGAAGTCACAATGAAATCCAATCGTTATGCTGGAGGAAACGCAAATAGCAGTGAAGCATTCTGTAGAAGTGTCTCACTGCAAGTCCTTCACTGACGCATCAGCCATGAGGCCACACAGACCCGGGCACACATGGCTGTTTATCAAACCGACAGACGAAAGAGAGCACTGTGTGCTGGACAGGGCTGAGGGGGTGGGCACGGCAGATCAGAAGATCTAGTTGGCTGCTGCTCATAGTCACAGATTGTCAGGCCACATTCAGCAGGTGTCTGCAGGGTCAGAGTTTAGACGGGCTCCCGGGACTGGGGTAGGGTTTTTCAAACTACATCCTGCAGAGTTTCAAGGCTCCCCACAGTGGACATGAGGGGATATGGGTCTCCAGGCTATTCTCTCTGGCCTTCAACCAAAGCAGTTCTGCTTTTAAGTGTTTTATATACTCGGGTTTGCACAAAACTTCATTTTTTTTTAAGAAGAAGTTTTCTTGCTAAAAACAATTTGAAAATGACTAGTTCACAGCTAGATCTCAAAATCAAGCCTCTACAGAGGCAGAGAGGTGACATAAATGAGTGAAGCAGGCTGAAGAGCAGATAAAAGGGAGTGGTGGGGACTGTGGCAAACTAGAGAGTACATACATCCTGTAAGATGCAGCTAGTACTCGACTCCGGAAGAGGTAGGCGTGTCTACTCATGTTGGGGGCAAAGGTGCATGAGTGTGTCTAATGGATCAGACGTGGGCCATAGGAGAGAGAAGGCTTTTGTAGGACCACTTAAATACTGCCCAGGAGATCTGCCTGGGGAGGCATGATGACCCCAGCCGGAGGTGGATGGTTAGACCTGGATTCCTAAGAGCAGAGGGAGGGAACATAAGAGGCCACTGGTAGAAAATATATCACATACGCTACAAGAAGCATTGTTGACCATTCCCAGTCCTGATCCCAGAGAACCCACAAATGCACCCCAAGAAACAGAGTCGGCTTTGCCCATCTACTAACTCGCTATGGTCAGAAGAAATCAACACTCGATTACATGAACACCAGTCACACCAGACTTTCCTGTCCCTCACCTCTCCCTCCCCCATTCAGACCTGGAGGGTCCAAACCTCAGCTAGTAAGCTGGCGCAGGGCAGGAGGAAGAGAAGTCCAAGGTGTAAAGCAGAGGAGATGCTTCCCACCCACTCCCCAGCCAGTATAGACACACCCACCCACCCTGTAACTTACATAACGCGCATAGCTGGGGTAGGAGAGGGGACAGAAAATTTAACCTTGAATAAGGTTGGAGGCCTTTTTTTTTCCCTTAAACACTGCATTGGACTGGATATATTAATTACTAAAGTAAGAATGTTCTTGAAGATGAAAATTACCAGAGGACTTTTTAATTCTTAATTCTTTAATTTAATTTTTTAAGTCTTAAGAATGAGCTGGCTCTGTTGGCCGCCCAGGATTTCATCAAAATGCGGAGCAGATACTATCCCCAGAGAGCTGAGGGGGAAAAGAATAAAATTGTTGAAGTAGTAGGTTTTTGATATCTAGGGAGAGGGAAGGGTATTTGGGTCTTGGGAATAGGATGCCCAAAGGTATTAAAGGTGTGAGAGGAAGAGGAAGAGCAGCTGCTGATGTGGCCAAAGCAGAGGAGGTGAAGAAGGCAGGTGGGGCCAGCTCACAGGGAAGACTGTTTTCAGTGCTTTGAAGTGTGTCCTTTATTCGGCTGGAGACACGGAAGATCTCTGAAGAGGCAGAGATATGTCTGTTGGGTCCTTTCTAAATATAAATCTGGGGACAGTGTAGACAGAGACTAGAGGCCCTTTGGAGGTCATGACAATAATTAGATGAAGGGGGGCCAGCCCAATGGTGTAGCGGCCAAGTGTGCGCGCTCCTCTGCTGGTGGCCCGGGTTCGGATCCTGGGCGTGCACTGATGCACCACTTGTCAGGCCATGCTGTGGCGCTGTCCCATATAAAGTGGAGAAAGATGGGCACAGATGTTAGCCCAGGGCCAGTCTTCCTCAGCAAAAAGAGGAGGATTGGCATGGATGTTAGCTCAGGGCTGATCTTCCTCACACACACAAAAATAATAATAATAATAAGATGAAGGGCTGAATTAGGACAATTGGGTTGGAATGGAAAGAGGATGGATCTGAGAACCTCTCTGGAGGCAGAATTGACAGGAACCAGCCACTCTTTGGATGAGAGGCGTGGAGGACAAGGAGAAGTCAAGGTTGGCAACTTCTTGGAGCCTGAGCAACAGGGAAATGAATGGTACCAATGACCTAGAGATGAAATAGAGAAGGAGGAGGAATTTGGAAGGAAATAATGAGTTCTGTTTTGGACATGGTGAATTCGAGGTGCTATTGGCAGGACATTCTTGAGACGACATCTGAGAAGCAGCTGGAAATTCTGGTCTTAAAACTCCAGAGAGGTCAGGGCTGGGGAAATGGAGGTCTTTTCTCCCAGCTCAGTGTCCTCCTCAGGGGATAACTCCAGCATACGGTATTCATCCACACTTGGAAAATTCTCCCAATTATTTTCTAGCACATCTAGAGGTAGAGGAGAAAAATGGATCTCCTTTTAACATTTTCATTACGTTCATTCTAAAATTATACTCTCCTGATTTCCAAGGACTTCCAGTGCCTGGTGTTGATATATAACCACATAACTTCACCCTCTGTATATAATGCTGAATTACTTACACCTCTTCCAGGGCTCACTCCTGACACGGGATGTCAAACAGAAATAGAACATGCATCTCCCGCATCTGAGGCTGAAACCTTACAGAGAATTCTATGGGCTGCAATAAATAATCTCTGATGTTCCTGGAAAGGAGCTCTGTGCGCAGACACGGTAGGGTCATTGCAGATTTATGACTGCGTCTTCAAGGCAGCAGGCTCTACACAGCCCAGGGCAGGGGCCTGCAGACTGCAGATAGTGGGAGGTCCAAGGGAAAATGCTACAAAAGGACAGCTGGTCCTGGGGCTGTGACACCTGGGCACCTCAAGAGCCGTATTTTCTAGCTTTTGTTCCCATTTTCTAGCTTTTGTTACTGCTACGCTCACTGCCAGAAAAAGAACTTGAGGTTTATTGAAATCTAGGTGTGTTTTCTGACAGCCATTCAAGTCAGATACCAAGAACATTGAGACGAGCTCCTACTATTGTGAATAAAACTTCTCCTGGCTACTCAGCATGCTCAGAGGTTGGCCTTAGATGAACTGTGCCCTGCATGGGGAAGATGGCCTCCCCATCCTTTCTCGTTACTCATTTTTTTCTCATTTCCCACACCCTTGGCTTCCCTTCTTTCTCTCTCCCTCTCTCCTTCCCTCTCTCTCCCTCTCTTCTTCTCTCTCTCTCTCTCACTCCTCATTTTACTATGAAAATCCTCTTTTGTGCATAGTCTGGGAAACATTAGTTTACCTCTCAAGCCCTTCATTTTCTCACCTACAAAATGAAGGTGTAAGACCAAGTGCTTCTCAGACTTTAATGTGCAAATGACTGCTCTGAGGACATTGTTAAAATACAGATTCTGTTTTAGTCGTCTGGGGTGGGGCCCAAGATTCTGCATTTCTGAAAAACTCACAGATGATTTCAATGCTGTTGGTCTGCAAACCTCACTTTAATTAGGAAAAGGAATCATTGATTGCAAAGAATCCTCACCTGCAGGGCTATCTCTAATTACGTTCACACTCCATTGGTAAATGCTGCTCATAGAACTATGTCGGGAGTTCTGGGGATGCATCCAGCCTCAGGGAGGGGAAAATGAATGCGGTAAAATGCATTCAAAATCAGCACATCAAATATTTGCCTTCAATGGAATAGATGATCTCTAAGCACTATTACAATTCAATATTCTAAAACATCTGTGATTCTCTTCAACATGGAGCATATCTCAAAATCCGTCTATGTATGAAAGAGTCTAATGAACTCATCAGTGTTGGTGATGGATTATGGGAGAAATCCTAAAGAAATAAGGAGAATGGAAATCATAAAGATAAGGATCAACAAAGCATAGGACAAAAAATTGTAGATAGTTAACAACATCAACAATAAAACCTAGTTCATAGAAAAGGCTAGAAAGATGGAACTTTGGAAAGAGTGTTCAAGGGGAAAAAGAGAGAGGATGAAAATAAACACAATAGAGAATAGAAAAGGAGAAATAAATACAGATGAAGATATTTTAATAACTTTAAAAGAATATTATAAACAAGCAAACACCAACAAATTTTAAAACCCAGAGGCAATGGATGAATTATTTAAAAAGCATGAAATGCAGGGACCAACCCAGAAGCATAGTGGTTAAGTTTACGCACTCTGCTTCAGCGGTCCGGAGCTCACAGATTCAGATCCTGGGCACAGACCTGCACACCACTCATCAAGCCATGCTGTGGTGACATCCCACATACAAAATAGGGGAAAACTGGCACAGATGTTAGCTCAGCAATAATCTTCCTTACCAAAAAAAAAAAAAAGTACAATATGCAAAAAAATAATAATATGAAAGAATGGAAAACTTATTTAGACCAATAATACTTAAGATATTGAGAAGGTAATAAAAAGCCTTCTCACCAAACTCACACTCACACACAAAAGCCAGGCACAGAAAGTTTGACAGGTGAGTGCTACCAAACCTTCTAGTAACAAATAATCCTTACATTATACAAGTTACCCAATGCAAAAAAAATAAAAATTAATAAAGAGGGAAAAAAGTATAACCTTGATACCAAAATCAAACAGGGACAATTCAAGGAAAGAAAATTATAGGCCAATTTCACTTATGAATATAAATGAAAATCTTAAATAAAATATTGACTAACAGAATGCAACATACATTTTAAAATAAGTCATCATAATCAGAGTTTATCCCAGATATTGGAGGATGATTCAAATTAACACACCTATCCATCTAATTCACAAAAATTAACACAAAAAACTCAGATAACTATCTTAATAGATAATGGAAAAGCATTTTATACATGTCAACACATTCTTATTAAAAACTTTCAGAAAACAGGGATACAAAGGAGGCTCTTAAATTGATGAAGTCTACCTTTCAAAAACCTATAGCAAACAAAACACACAAGGGAGATACGTTAGAAGGTAGAGAACAAAGCAAATATGTCTGCTTTAATCACAACTGCTTGCCATGGTTTGGAAGGTCTTGTCTAATTCACTAAGATAAAAAAGAAGCACAAGATTTAAAAAAGGAGAAAGAGTTGATATTACTTGAAGAGGTTGTTCTCATTTACACAGAAAGCTCAAAGTAATTAAACCAATAAATGCTTATTGAATTGATAAGTAAATAAATGACTGAATAAAGGAAATGGTTCAGTAAGATTTCCAGATGCAAGATCAACACATAAACACATTCAAGAAGCACTTCCGGAATGGCAGTTTCAGAAGCTCCACATACCCTCTCTGTCTTAGTTTGTTCAGGCTGCTATAACAAAATACCAGACTAAATAACTAAATAGCTAGCTTTTAAACAACAGAAATTTATTTCTCACAGTTCTGAAGGCTGGAAGTCCAAGATTATGGTGCCAGCATGGTCAGGTGAGGGCCCTCTACCAGGTCGCAGACTTCTCATTGTGTCCTCATATGGTGGAAGGGGCTAGAGATCTCTCTGGAGCCTCTTTTATAAGGCACTAGCCCCATCCATGAGGGCTCCACCCAATCATCACTCAAAGCCCCCATCTCCTAATACCATCACCCTTGGGAGTTAGGATTCAACATACGGATTTGGGGAGAGCACATTCAGACCATAACACTTTCCCCAGTGAATTAACCATAACTGATGAAAATTATAAAAATGACCATCTAAATTCTCTGGAAACTGTCCTAAAGGCATACCACAAATAGAGAAATCTTTATTCAAGAAAATCTACTAAATCTCAGTAAGACAGTGAGAATCTATGGTATTTGAGCCACAACCCAGTCCTTATAAGGCCCACCCCACCACCTATGCCAGCTCAGTGTGAAAGAAGCCCTACTCAGAAGATGTGGCCGGGAAGACAGGGCTCCCTCTCCTCCAACTCTCAGTCTAGGGGTATGGTTTCCCCTCAGGAGGAGCGGATGGCCAGCAGTTCCCCTCCCTCCCCTTAGCTCCTTGTATCAGAAGCCCTATTGCAGGAGGATGAAACCTAGAGGTCTGGGGCTCCCTTCCTCCACCCAGCCCACACTCAGAGAGTAGAAACTCTACCCTAGGCACAGCAGGCCAATAATACTTGGGCCAGATCACCCTCACCCTAGCTCACTTGTAGGGTGGAGGCTCTGTAGTTGGAGAGGCAAGTTAAAAAAAAAAAAAAGAGAGATTACCACCCATATCCAGAGCTATGTTCATGGAACAGGGATACCACTCTAAGAGAACTAGACCATTGTCCCCAATGCCAGCTCCAAAGCAGTAGCACAGAGGTTCTATCCAGTAGGGGAGGCAGGCTATAAGAACAGAAGGCTGTGCTCCATATATCTCCACAAAAAGACTGACTTTATTTGCAACAGAGGGTGGAGAAGTTCAAGCCAAAAGGCACTTTCATAAACACTGAAAATTTTGTTGGTGAGTAATCAGAGAAGACTGGTAGCTCCAGGATAGCAATAAGAAAAATGGTAGATCAGCTAAAAGTTTAGTAAAAAGAATCAGGGAAGACAGGAAGACAAGAAGACAGCTAAGAAGAGCTATCATGGGGTTGAAATAAGTCTCAAAGACTGGCCTCAAAAACTCACCTCTGCAGGGCTGGCCTAGTAGCATGGTGGTTAAGTTTGTGCACTCTGCTTCAGCGGCCCAGGTTTCAGATTCCAGGTGCAGACCTACACACCACTCATCAAGCCAGGCTGTGGCAGCATGCCATATACAAAGTAGAGGAAGACTGGCATGGATGCACAGATGTTAGCTCAGGGATCATCTTCCTTAAGCAAAAAGAGGAAGATTGGCAACAGATGTTAGCTCAGGGCCAATCTTCCTCACCAAAAAAAAAAAGAAGAAGAAGAAAAAAAAACCCTCACCTCTGCAAAGGGCCTGAGTTTAATTGAATCAAACTGTGGAGGAATATACGACCAAAAGCATTGTTGAAAACAATACAGCAATCAGCTAGCAAGTAGTAGTGTAATAGATGGGTGTTAAACCAATAGAGACAGAACAGCCAGAAGCTTACAGAGATATTAGAGAAAGACAAAGAGAGCATGGTTAAAACTGCTGTCATCCTTGGGAGTGAAAATGCCCAAGACCATGCTGTCTGAGGAACAATGTCAAAGGTTTCACCCTGCATGGGGAAATGGACTTCACTGAACTGGTCCAACCAAGTCATTAAACAAATACACTAGCAAACAAGCAGACAACAGCATCACAAAGCCCCCTTCTTGGGGAAAGGACAATCAATATTTAGAGCTACTATAATATATTTTCTGAAATGCCCAATTTCAACAAAAAAATTACAAGATATGCAAAGAAATATGAAAGTGTGATCCATACACAGGAATAAAAGCAGACAACAGAAACTGCCTTTGAGAGCATCCAATTGTTGACTGGACAAAGACTTCAAAGCAACTATAACAAATACACTAAAATAACTAAAGGAAACAGTGCTTGAAGGGTTAATGGAAGGTATAATGATGATGTCACATTAAATAGAAAATAATAATAGAGATAGAAATTATTAAAAAGACAAAATGGAAATTTTGGAGTTGAAAAGTACAATAAACAAAATAAAAAATTCACTACAGGGTTCAACAATGGATGTCAGTTGGCAGAGAGAAAAAGAGGATGAGGAAAAATAAACAAAGCCTCTGAGAAATAAGAGACACCATTATGTGTAACAGTATATGCATAATGGTAGCACCAGAAAGAGAAAAGAGAAAGGAGCGGAAAACGTATTTGAAGACATAATGACTGAAAATTTCCTAAAAATAATTAAAAAAAAAAAAATCTATACATTCAAGAAGCTTGACAAACTCCAAATAGGATAAATACAAAGAGATTTACATCCAGATACATCAGAGTTCAAATATTAAAAGACAAAGAGACAATTTTGAAAGTGGTAAGAGAAAAATAATTCCCTGCACACAAGGGAATCCCAATAAGATTAACAACTGACTTCTAATCAGAAACAATGGCAACCAGAAGGCAGCGGGATGGCCATTTCAAAGTGCTGAAAAAAGAAGCTGTCAACCAAAAACATTATATCCAACAAAACTGTTTCAAAAACAAAGAAAAGATTAAGACATTCCAAGAAAACTGAGAGATTCATTGCTAGAAGACCCAGCTTGTAATTGTAAAGGAAGTTCTTCAGACTGAGAGCAAATGGCACCACACAATAATTCAAATCCACAAGAGAAAAAGAGCTCTGCTAAAAGTAATTAAGTAGGTAACTATAAAATACAGTATACATGCATATTTGTTCTCCTTTCTTCTCTTAACTGACTGAAAAACAATTGCATAACTGATATATATGCATATATCTAAACATATAAATTACATATTTTATATCTAAACATATATCTATTATATGTCGTATATCTAAACATTTATGCCATATATATTTGTATTATTGGACCTATAACATACAGAAATATAATGTATTTGACCATAACAGTGGGTGGGAACAAAGCTGTATTGGAGTAGGAAAATGACACCAGACGGTAACTTGAATCCACAGGAAGAAATGAAGAGAACCAAAAACTGTAAACAAAGAGTTTAATGTAACAAACTCTATAAATATACACTTACTCTTCTTTATTCTCTCAGCTTCTCTAAAAGACATAAAATTATAGAAAGTAATAATTATAACAATGTATTAATGGGTTTGTAGCATATATAAACATAATACATAAAACAATAGCACAAAACACAGTGAGTAGGGAACAGAACTATATAAGTGTAATAGTTATATATCTCACTGAAGTTGAGATAGTATAAATCTTAAGATTTTGGTAAGATGTATATTGTAGCACTAGAGCAGTCACTAAGAAAGCATCTCAGAAAATACAGTTAAAAAGATCAGTGAAGGAATCAAAATGTTACAATAGAAAATATTCACTTAATAAAAAAGAAAGCAGTAAAGGAGAAACAAAGGAATAAAAACTACACGAGACAATAGAAAACAAAATATTAGACATAAATCAAACCATATCAATGTAAATGGATTAAACAATCCAGTCAAAAGACAGAGGTAGCCAGGCTGGATAAAAAACAAGATCTAACTATATGCTGACTCAAGGAGAGGTACTTTAGATTCAAAGATACAAATAGGTTGAAAGTAAAAAGAGGAAAAAAATATATACCACACAAGTAGCAACCACAAGAAAGCTACAATGACTACATTAATAACACACAAAATAGACTTTAAAACAAAAAATTTTACTAGAGATAAAATGGGACACATTATAACAACAAAAAGGTCAATCTAACAGGAAGATATAACTATTATAAACACATAATGCACCTAACAGCGCCTCAGAATACATGAAGCGAAAAATGACAGAACTGAAGGGAAAAATAGACAATTCAACAGTAACTGTTGGAGACTTCAATATCCCTCTTCCAAGAAAGGAAAGAAAAAATAAGTAGCCACAAGAATATAGAAGACTTGAACAACATTATAAAACAAACAGACCTAATAGACGTCTATAGATAGGTATTCAGCAAGCAGAATACATATTCTTCTTAAATGCACATGGAACGTTCTCCAGGATAGACCATATGGTAGTCCATAAAACAAGCTACATTAAATTTTAAAGCATTGACATCATATAAAGCACATTCTCTGACTATAATCGAACAAAATTAGAAATCAATAACAAGGAAACTTGGAAAATTCACAAATGACTGGAAAATAACACACTCTTAAATGACTAAGGGGTCAAAGAAGAAGTCGTAAAGGAAATTAGAAAATACTTTGAGATGGTTGAAAACAAAAACACAACATGCCAAAACTTATGGGATATAGCTAATGCAGAGCTTAGAGGGAAATTATAGCTGTAAATGCCTATGTTGATAAAAAAGAAAGATCTCAAATCAATAACCTAATCCTCTACCTTAAGAAACAAAAAAGATCAAAGTAAACCCAAAGCAAGCAGAAAGAAAGATATAATAAGGACTAGAACAGAAATAAATACTGAGTGTAGAAAAACAATAGAGAAAATCAATGAAACCAAAAATCAGTCCTTTGAAAGTTCAACAAAATTGACAAATCTTTAGCTAGACTAACTCAGCATAAAGGAGAAAAGACTTGAATTACTTAAGTCAGGAGTAAAAGAAGCAACATCACTAATGAATTACCAAAATAAAACAGATTATAAGTGAATACTATGAACAATCATATGCCGAAAAATTAGATAATTTAGATGAAATAGGCAAATTCCTAGAAAGATACAAGTTTTGAAAACTGATGCAAGAAGAAATGGTAAATATGAAAAGTCCTACACAAATAAAGAGATTGAATTAGTAATCAAAAAAGTTCCCACAAAGAAACTCTCAGGGAGAATGGTGGAATGAACCCAAAGTTGGATGAGGTGGAATTCACTGATATGGGTCCACTAAGCAGAGACTCTGGTCTCAGTGTTGTAGCTTGAGGGTTAGAAAGTGTTCTCACAGTTTGTTTGGTTGGTTGGCTAAAACATGAACCAAAAGGTGGTGTACACTAAATGAAGGTGAACTATCACAACTGTCTCAGTATACTCTAGAGGAAAGTATCCAAAGGCTTAGGGAGACTGGAATGTTAGTGGATCATAGTGTCCCTAGAAGAGAAGTGGAGGGGCAGTCTACTAAATTCTTACTCGATCTGTATAAGCAGAAGAGTTCCAGGTCGAGTAAACAGAGATCTAACTTGAGTCACCAAAGCAAAGGGTCATGGCTCCTTAATCAATTCCGACTTGAGCCAGTTACAGAACCAGAACCGCTTGAATGAAGGGAAGGCCACGTCCCCTTGTGGAAGGACCTTGGTACACTACCAGAAATTTATACTGTTAATCTTTCTTCCAGCCTTCTCCCAAAGGCACCTACAGCCTTTCACCAGGGTGACTGTGCACTGGGGAAAGAGAAATAATCAGACTTTTGGGAGATTACTGGTTACTGGCTCTAAATGACAGTAATTCCAGGAGACCCAAAATGTTACTGTGTTCCACCTGTTAGGGTAGGGGCTTATGGAAATCAAGTAATCAATGAAGTTTTAGCTCAGGTAATCTCACAGTGGGCCCAGTGCATCTCTGAACCCATCCTGTGGTTATTTCATCCAGTTCCGAGAAGTAAAATTGGAATAGATACGCTCAGCACCTGGCAAAATTCCCATATTTGTTCCCTGACCTTTAAAGTCAGGACTATTGACGAAAAGGCCAAGTGGAAGCCGCTATAACTACCTCTACCTAGAAACATAATAAACCAAAAGCAATACTGCATTCCTGGAGGGATTTCAGTGCCACAACCAAGAGCTTGAAAGATACAGGGTGGTGATTCCCTCCACAGCCCCATTCAGCTTGCCTATCTGGTCCGTACAGAAAACAGATAGACCCTAGAAAATGACAGTGGATTATTGTAAACTTAACCACATGGTGACTGTCATTGCCACTGCTCCTCCAGAGGTGGTTTCATTGCTAGAGCAAGTTAACACATCCACTGGTACCCGGTATGCAGCTATTGAGTTCTCAAATGCTTTTATTCTCCATGTCTGTTAGTAACGACCACCACAAGCAGTTTGCTTTCAGCTGGCAGGGTCAGCAATATACCTTCACTGTCCTTCACCAATATACTCAGGGGCATATCAACTCCCCAGCCTTATGTCATAATTTAGTTTGCAGAGATCATGATCAACTTTCCCTTCCACAAGACATCACACTGGTCCATTACATTGATGGTATTACGCTAATTTGACCTAGTGAATAGAGGTAGCAACTACTTTAAACTTATTTGTAAGGCATATGTGCATCAGAGGGTGGGAAATAAATCCAACAAATGTTCATGGGCTTTCCACCTCAGTGAGATTTCTAGGGGTCCAGTGCTGTGGGGCATGTTGAGTCATCCCTTCTAAGGTGAAGGATAAGTTGTTACTCTGGCCCCTCCTACAACCAAAAATGAGGCACGATGCCTAATAGTCTTCTTTGGATTTTGGAGGCAACATATTCTTCATTTGGGTGTGCTACTCCATCCAGCCTATTTACTGAATGACCCACAAAAGCTGATACTTTGAAAGGGACCTAGAACAAGAGAAGGCCTTGCAACAGGTCCAGCTGGGCCATATGATCTAGCAGATCCAATGGGGCTTGGACTGTCAGTGGCAAAAAGAGATGCTGTTTGCAGCCTTTTTCAGGCCCTTACACGTTAATCACAGCATGGACCCTTAGGATTTGGAAGCAAAGTCCTGCCATCCTCTGTGGATAACTACCAACCTTTTGAGAAACAGCTGTTGGCCTGCTACCAGGCCTTAGTAGAGTCTGAACGCTAACCATGGGTCACCAAGTTACCATGCAACCTGAACTGCCCATCATGGACTGTGTGTTGTCTGGCCCATGCATAAAGTTGTGTGTGCACAGCAGCATTCCATCATCAAATGGAAGTAGTATAGGTAAGTTACACAAAGAAGTAGCACGAATGTCCATGGTCCCCACTCCTGCTACATTACCTTCTCTAGGTAGCACTATAGCCTTATTGGGGTTGGGGGTCCCTATGATCAGTTGACTAAGGAAAAGTAAACTCAGGCATGGTTTACAGATGGTTTTGCATGATATACAGGCACCACTCAAAATTGGGCACCGGAGTACTACAGCCCCTTTCTGGGACACCTCTGAAGGACAGTGGTGAAGAGAAATCCTCCCAGTGGGCAGAACTTTGGGCAATGCATCTGATTGTTCATTTTTCTTGAAAGGCGAAATGGCCAGAGGTATGAGTCTATACTAACTCATGAGCTATGACCAATGGTTTGGCAGGATGGTCAGAGACTTGGAAGGAACATGATTGGAAATTTGGTGATAAGAATGTCTGGGGAAGAGGTATGCAGATAGACTTTTCTGAATGGACAAAAAAAACCCATGACGATATTTGTATCTTATGTGACTGCTCACCAAAGGGTGACCTCAGCAAAGGATTTTAACAACCAAGTGGACGTGATGACCTGTTCGGTGGAGAACAATGAAAGTCACTCAAGGACTTTGCATACTCTTCTGTAGAAAGAGTAAGCACATTTTTGGTTGTATGCAGTATAGTTGTATCACATTAGGCAAAAGTATTACTTTGTTACTATCTTTATTTGGAAATTAAGTGTGGTTTAAGAAAATGCGTAGGAGTGTCAAGTTGACAAAAGGTAGACGTGGTGATTAGTTTTATGTGTCAGCATGGCTAGGCTACCCAGTTACTCAATCAAACACTAATCTAGCTGTTGTTGTGGGGGGATTTTGTAGATGTGGTTGACATCCACGATCAATTGATTTTAAGTAAAGGAGGTCATCCTTGATAATGTGGGTGGGTCTCTTCCAATCGGTTGAAAGGCCTAAAGAGCAAAACCAAGATTTTCCTCAGGAAGAAGAAATTCTGCCAGATGGAAATTTGGATCTACTCAAAAGATTGAACTGCACCAGAAATAGTAGATACATAGGTAAATACAAAAACATTTTTCTTGTTTTTTACATTCCTCAAAAGAAAATTATTTAAAGTAAAAAATAATAATAATATTTTGTGAGGTTTGTTACACATGTGGAAGTCATTTGTAACACGTGTGGAAGTATGTATGACACCAGTAGCACAAAAGATGAAAGGAGAGGTAAACTGAAGTATACTGTGATGAAGTTCTTACATCATAGGTGAAGGGTATAAAATATTTGAAGGTAGACTATGACAAGTTGAGGAATCACAGCCCAGAGCTCCCTGTTGTCCAATGTTGGAAAACTGTTGTTTCATATATTTTTGTCCTGTTTTGCAGTTGTTATGATGGGAGGACAACCCTGGACACTGTTACCCACCTCATGGCCAGAAGTGGAAGTTCCAAAATATATCTGTTTGAATCATAAGAATATACTATATACAGCGTATAAGCCACGATACTAGATGAGACCATGAGAATTAGTATACACAGAAGATAGAGCTGAGCTCTGCAGGCATTGCAATGATTTGAGCACGTGTCGATGAGGAAGCTTCCACAATGAAGTCGGGAAAGACTGACCAGTGAAGTAGGAGGAAAATCAGGAGAACCCGGTGTCCAGAAAGCCAAGGGAAGAGTCTTCAAAAAGAAGGAGTGGTCAACTCTGTTAAATGGGTCTGATAAGTTAAGCAAGATGAGGTCTGTGAAGTGACCACCAAATTCAGCAACATGGAGCTCACTGGTAACCATCACAAAAGCAATTTTGGTGACGTGGTGAGGGAAAATGCCTCACTAACGTAAATTCAAGAGAAAAAACGGAGAGAAGTCGGAGACGGTTTGTAAGTGACAAGTCTGCTGCAAAGAGTAAGAAGGAAATGGATAAGAATCAGAGGGGAAAGTGAAGTCAGGAGTGGACATTTTCAAAATGAGAGAGAAATAATAGCATGTTAATAGCCTGAAAGGTCTGATAGAGAGGGGGTAGGGTACTCATATCAGAGAGACAGGGGATGATGGCTGAAGCCACTGAGATCTGGTTCTTGAGTGAAGAGGTTGGTCTCTACTGAAAGCCCGGGTATTTCATCTATTGACAGGAGACAAGTTAGCCCAGATAGAGACAGAAGCAAGTAAATGGGTGCATATGGTGGTGGGAGAACATAGAAGTTCTCTCTCAACTACTTCTATTTTATCAGTAAAATGGGAAACAGGGCCATCAGCTTAAGTGGGGATGAACAAAGACAAGCTGGGATTTAGAGAAGAGAAGAAGAAAAATGAAATAACCATCTGGGAGAAGTAGGAGGGTAAATGGTCTAATTATATTCTGCTGGCAGCATTAAATATCCACTTTGGGTTAATGATCACAAATTTACGGGGAGACCAATCAATAGAGTTGTAGGGGGGTTTTCTCCAGCTATTTTCAGCTTGTATGGGTGCAGAATGGGTGAAGAGTTGAATTATATCAGGGTTATGATTTTGCAAAAAATAATAATAATAATAACACAATGAAGAGGGGCAAGGAAGTGGTTAAAATGATTGACCATGGATTTTAAGTGGGATATGAAGGAAGCAGGAACATGAGAATGTGAGGGACAGTGAAAAGATGTTAGATCAATGGCTTGAAGGTCCCATGGGATCCAAGTGTGGTTGGCACCAAGTGTGGTTGGCTCTGGTCCTGGCCAATAACTTCACTGTTGCTGTCATTCACGCATCAGATCCCCCTTATTTCCAGTCTAAAGAGGAAGACATAAATGAGTATTCAAATAAATAAATAAGATGATTTCACATAGTGATAAATGCAAGCAAGTAAATAGAGTGGGGTAAGGCAGAGGGAGTCCTGGTGGAGATGAGGAACTACAGATCTTCCTTGACTTATGATGGGGTTACGTCCCAGTAAGCCCATGGTAAGTTGAAAATGTCGTAAGCTGAAAATGCATTTAATACACGTCACCTACCGAACATCATAGCATAGCCTAGCCTACCTTGAACATGCTCAGAACACTTACATTAACCTAGATTTGGGCAAAATCATCTAACACAAAGCCTAGATTATAGTACAGTGTTGAATATCTCACGTAATTTATTGAATACTGTACTGAAAGTGAAAAACACAATGGCTGTCTGGGTACAGATGGTTGTAAGGGTACCGGTTATTCACCCTCATGATCGTAAGGCTGACTGGGAGGTACGGCTCACTGCTGCTGCCCAGCATCACAGAGAGGATCCTACTGCAGATCGCCAGCCCAGGAAAAGAGCAACATTCAAAATTCAAAGTATAGTTTCTACTGAATGTGTATCCCTTTCACGCTATGGAGGAGTAGAAAAATCGTAAGTTGAACCATCAGAAGTCAGGGACCGTCTGTATTTTAACCTTGTTGGTCATGGAAGACCTCTGAGCAACAGGAGCACGCTCTGCAATCACTGCTTTGTGCCCAATTCCTCCCACTGTCTAGCAAGCCTCGATCCCACTTCTGCCTCTGATCCCACTCTCGCCAGATAACTGTGCCTCTTTCCTCACTGGGAAGCATCACTGAGCACTAAGCTCCTTCGTTTTCCCTTATCTCAAAACCAAATGTTTTCTCTTTCTCCATCTGCCCACAACCTCCTCCGGTCTCAGTGAATGGGAGACCTCTGTCCTCGTCAAGGACAACCTCTCCATCGTGCTCCTTACCCAGAATATTTGATCTTCTCCTGACTGTCTTGGTTCCTTCCTTCTTGCCTTCAAACAATCACAGATCTTTCTACATGGGAAAGAATATTCTCTTGAACTTTGGTGCTTTGCACAGCAACACGCAGAAAGGGACCTCAACTCTGAGTCTCCTCACCTACAAAATACTGAGAGTACATGCTATGGACCGAATTTTGTGTCCATCCAAAATTCACATGTTGAAACTGTAACCCCTAATGTGATGATATTTGGAGGTGGGCCTTTGGGAGGTGATGAGGGTTAGATGAGGTCATGAGGTCGGGCCTTCATGATGGGATTAATGGAAGAAGACGAGACACAACATCTCTCTCTGCCATGTGAGGACACAGTGAGAAGGGGGCTGTCTACAAGCCAGGAGGCCGGCTCTCACCAGACGCCAGATCTGCTGGCACCTTCCTCTTGGACTTTCCAGCCTCCAGAACTGTGAGAAATCATTTGTTGTTTACACCCCTCCAGTCTGTAGTATTTTTGTTATGGTGGCCAGAACCGACTAAGACGGTCCATGAACCTCTCATCTTCCTTCATATTTTAGCTGCTTCTCTCTTCCTGTTCCTGTTCCTTCCTTCTGTTATTGGTCTGTATATCTAAGTGACTTTCTCTTCTGCCCTTTCTTTACCTCCAACTTTCTAGTTCCAAGTCTTCTTCCAATTTTCCCTCAGAATATATCTCAAATTTGTTCTTCCAATTCTAGTCCTACTGCCACCCATGTTAGTCCAGGCCTTTATTATCCGAGGCCTACAAATCTTTAACAAACTTCTAACTGGCCCCTGACTCCACGCCCGCCTCCCTCTAATCCATCGATTAATCTTTCTAAGCTGCTATTTAGATCTTCTCCTGCTCAAAATCGTCTGTGCCTCATCCATGAAATTCCTGACTCAGGAGTTTGGACTCTGGCCTGGAGACAAACCCCTGCACACACGGCTTCAAGCTATCTTTTTAGATTTCTTTCGCATCACACCCCTCAAGAACCCTTCTGTTATTGTCTGACCTGTCTTCCGACCACCTCCAGACATTTCCTGCACGCTGGATTGCTGTCGGCCTCATCATATCTTACCCTGTCTCACGGCCAGTGACTTTCCAACCCAACACGCACCATGTCCTGCCTCATAATAACTACAAGTCTTGCAGTATCTGAGTGCAGCTCATCAACATTTGCAGGGTCTGAATTTATTACATCAACATTTTAGAGCAAAAAGAGATGCTTGCATCCTCATACGTAAAATCCAGGACTGGACGGGGTGATGGCCCACACCAAGAGGGATTCAGGGACTTGCCCCAAATCAAACAGGGACAAGCAGGCCAAAATCATTTCACTCCTTTTCCAGCACCCCTTGTCCCACATTGACCAGCCTTTGAAGTTTGTGTCTTTCATTCCTACAACGTGCTAAGCACTATTCTATGCCCTCGGGATGTAGCAATGAACAAGACAGATGGGAAGCCTTGCCTTCATGAGGCTAACGCTCCAGAGGAGGGAGACAGACATTAGACAAGATAAGTAAGCAGAAGATATAGAATATTAGGTGATAAGTGCTATGGCAGGGGGAAAGGAAGTGTGGGTGGGAAGGTGGTGCAATTTTTAAGAGTGGTGAGAGGGAAGGTGACACGCGGGTGCAGACAGGAGGAGGGCAGGGAGGGAGCTCTGCAGGTATCTGGGTCAGAACAGTGCAGGCAGGTGAGACAGGTGCTAAGGTGAGAGCCTGCCTGGAAGGTTCAATGAACTGCAAGGAGGTCAGTGTGGCTAAACCTCAGAGGCCAGGAGGGAGAGGACTAGGAGACGATGTCAGAGACACCTGGAGACGCCACTGGGAAGGACAGTAATAAGGACTTGAGTGAGATGCGGCACCACTGGAGGATTTTGAGCTGAGGTCTGAGTAACAGTACTGAGAGTTTTAACAGCGTCACTCTGCCACTCTGCAGAGAGCGAGCTACAGAAGGGCAGAAGCGGGGAGATCGGTTAGGAGGCTGTGGCAATAACCAGAGATGAGATGGCGGTGGCTCAGACCATGATGGGAGCTATGGAGACGGTAAGAAGTGATTGGATTCTGGGTTTGTCTTGAAGATAGGGCCCACATGTTTGCTGATGAATTCAATGTGGAGAGTGAGAGAAAGAGCGGGTTTAAGGGCAATTCAAAGGTTTTGGCTGAGCAAACGGAAGGATGGAGTTGCCCTTAAAATGAAATCAGCAAGTCTGTTGGAAGAGCAAGTACAGGAGAAGATAACGGGCTCAGTTTTAAATAACGAGAACATGAGACGTCTCTCAGGCTTCCAAGTGGAAATGTTATGTAAGGAGTTAGATAAATGAGCCTGAAGTCCAGGGGAAAGATCTAGCTTGGAAATATAAATCTGAGAATTATCCCCTTCTAGGGGGCACTTAAAGCTTTGAAATTGAATGAGATCACCAAGGGAGCGTGTGTGTGTGTCCTTATTCCTGTGTGTGATAAGCTTCTTGAAAGCAAGGCCTGTTGCCTGCGTTTTATAAGAACCGTGTATATATTAGGGCATGATACGTATTAAACACTATCTGTGAAACTACTACTTTTTAAGCACAGACCTTAACAAAATAAAAAGTGCAACACAAATTCATCAGCCAGGAACTTGAGGGGGGTAGAATTATTTTAAACTCTACACAGACACACAACGACAAGCAGTAAATTTAGCCATGCTTGGAACCTAGCAGGCTTGTAACTAAAGTTGATTTTTATCAAGTGATTTGTTAATGAATTGGGAAATAAAAAGACTCTGGTCTTCAGATTACCGGTTACTTGCATGACTATGAGCAAATCATTTCTCCTCTCTGAGCCTCTGTTTCCCCAAACGCAGGAATGAGGGAATGGAACTAGATGACTCAACTCCCCCACTGTAACAGGCAGAAACTAAAATCTTTACTTAACCTTTCCTGGAACCTGCTTGTTTTTCAGCTACATGGCTCCCCCAAGTGGTCAATGGCATGAAATGCAACTCGCTTTTCAGGCAGTGACTTAATAATTGGGCTCAGGTACTGGTCCTTCACGACGGGTCAGACATTGCAGTAAGCATTTGGGATGCATTTTCTCATTAAATCCTCACCAAACACTACGAAGCATTGTTTTTATCCTCA
The DNA here is from genome assembly GCF_057802395.1 of Ceratotherium simum simum. NCBI lineage: Eukaryota > Metazoa > Chordata > Mammalia > Perissodactyla > Rhinocerotidae > Ceratotherium > Ceratotherium simum. Next base: position 6,876,106 of record NC_141915.1, read on the forward strand.
TCTTATAGAGGAGGAATTGAGGCACAGGACTCAACGTTGCTACAGTAAGCGCTGGTCCGGGATTCACACCCAGGCAGCCTGAGTGCAGAGTCTGAACTCCTGACCACTATGCCCATCAGCATAAACCACCCACCAGCGGAAAGAATGGACGAACAGCCAAGGCTGGAAAAGCTTCTGCAGTGTCGGCAGTGGACTTGGAGCGGTTATGAATGGCTACCTGTGTGTGGAAAAGGTGGAATCGTGGCTCTGCTGAGTGGAAGAACCCTGCTCACTACCCCAGGTCAGAAAGGACGTCAGAAGCCATCCGAGGCCCCCTGGGAAACCAGCGCCTCTCCCCACACTACCCACCCCCTGAAGCAGGCCTCTTAAATCCAGCGTGACTCGGGAAGCATCGTCCACCTCTGGCAGTTTCCTTGGATCGGCGTCTTGAACGGCACAACTTGAAAATGCAGAGATCAGCTCGCTTTGCTTGCTTACTTCCAGGTAGTTCTGGGGAATGTTTTGTTTTTGAGGTTCCATTAAGTGACCGAGATGGAGCAACCAAAAAGTGGCTGAGCCCGGCAGAACCCAGACCTTCTGGAGCCATACCCCCCTCTTAGCACTCTCTCATGTGCTGTGTTTAAAAATTATTTCAGAAAAGTTCACTCGTTTTGGTGTGCGTTACTATGAGTCTTAACAAAGCGTAGTCCGTGTCCCCAAGTTCCCAGGTCGTTCCGCGATCCGCATGCTCTCGCATGCTCGTCAGAGTCCTGGTGGCTGCTTGTGCTCGGTCTGCAGTTCTTAGGGGTCGTCATGGGGAGAGAGGCTGGGCGGGCTCTCTGCGTCTTGGCCAGCCCAGAAGCCCTGCAGGTGGTTTTGATATTTTGAAAAGAACAACGGATTCGTGCGTTCTCAGGCTCACTGTGTAAGGGAGAGAGACCCGCCCCTGCGGGCTGGGGAGCAGGTAGTGACCCTCGCGGGGCTCAGAGAGGAGGAAACCCCGGAGCAGGAGCCACGGTAGGGGCGGGGCTCGGACGCCGGACCTGCGGGGTCACTCGGGGTCCACGGCAGCTCAGGGCCTTCAGCAAGGGCGTTGGAGGAATTTCGCTCTACACCTCCAGGCCTCCGGGCGGCCGATTTCTCTTCCTGCCCCGCGCCCCGGGCCTCTGACTGCCAGAGGACGCGCACGGCGCGCTTCCCCTGACCCCGGCGCTCTCCCTGAGTCTCCCCCGCATCGCATCCCACTGCTACCTGCTTCGTCATCTCAGTATTTCCCAGGCCACAGGCCTGGGACAGAATCAAAGACTGGCCCACTCGTCTCTTTACACCAGCCCTGTCACAGGCTAGCCTGTGGCTTGCTTGACTGTCCGTGGTCCTGTAAGCTGTACCCCAGCGGGAGAGAACGGAAGGCAGCGCCACCTGTCACCCCTGTGGCCGCCTGGATGCAGGTCGCGGGGATCGCCCTGTCCGGCACGGAGAGAACCACCGAGGTCCTTCTCCTACTATTTTTTGTTGTTTTTCCCTAGTATCTTTTAAAAAAATTTATTGTGAAATATTTCAGATAAACAAGAGTATATAAAAGACGTACAATTGAAAGAATAAAGCAAACACCAATGTACCCACCATAACCCAGCCTAAGAAATCGATTATTAGTACTATCTGGGAGGCGAGCCCTTGTGTGCCTTTCTCTGTCTGTATCTCCCTTCCTCTCTGTCCAGAGGAAACCAATATCCCATGTTTTGAATTAATCATTCTCCTGATTTTTATAAGAGTTTTACCAAGCCAGCCCTGATGGCCCAGCAGGTCAAGTTCAGCATGCTCCACTTGGCCGCCCCAGTCCGGTTCCCAGGTGTGGGACCAGGCCACTCCTCTGTCAGTAGCCATGTGGCTGTGGCTCACATAGAACAACTACAAGAAAGTACAACTATACACAACTATGTACTGGGGCTTTGTTGGGGGGGCGGCGAGGTGCGGAAGGGATAAGAAGAAGAAAAAAAAGGAGGAAGATTGGCAACAGATGTTAGCTTAGGGTGAATCTTCCCCTGCAAAAAAAAAAAAAAAATTTTACCACCTCTGAATGTATTCCTAAAATGTATGTTTTTCAGTTTTGCCTGGTTTTGAACTTTATATAAATGGACTCATAGCTTATATAGCTTTCTGTGATCTGCTTCATATTTCAATGTTACACTTTTGAGGTTCATCCATGTTGATATGTGTAGGGATATTTCTTTCATTTTCAATTCTTTATAATATTCTATTATTATATATCAATATATAATAAAAGATTATATATAACTTTACCCATACATATATTATATATCTATAGATGCATAGTTACACATCTATCCTACTGTTGGTGGAAGTTTGAGTGTTTCTGACTTTTGTTATTACGAACATGGAAATTCTTATCCATTCCTGCTGGCGCACGTGGGCAGAGCTTCTCCAGAATATGTATTTAGTTCAGGATTGCTGGATTACGTTATAATCATGCTCAAATTTATTACGCTACAGTAATTTTTCCTCCAAGTATTTATATCAATTTACACTCCCAACAATGGTGGATGAGAATTCTGAGTTCCACACCCTCGCCATTTGGTTTGTCCATCTTTTTCAATGTTTCCAAGCCCGTTGAGTGGTTTTAATGGCATTTCACTGTGGTTTTAATCTACAATTCCTGAATACCAATAATATCAAGCTTCTTTTCATATGTTGATTATCTCTTATTAAAATGCCTGTTGATGTCTTTACAAATTTTTCCATTGGGTTGGTTGTATTTTTGATTGATTCATAGATGTTTTCATATATTTTGGATGCCACAAGTCATTAAGATATTATTTTCTATTGTCTCCTAAAGTTTTAAAATTCCGCCATTTACATTTGTATTCTAGATCCCTCTGAAATTGATATTTGTGTCCAATGTAAAATTAGGTTTCTGACTTCACTTTTTTCTTCATCCCAAAGACCTATTGTCCCAGAACCACTGGTTTTACTTTTCTCCACAGAGAATGGCCACTCTGTCAAAAATCAAGTTTTTGGTGTATGCATGAGTTTGGTTCTGAGGTCTCTATTCAATTCCTCAAAAGGTGAGTTGAAGAATGTCCCCTTTATCCTATTCTCTGAAGCCTTGGTAAAGTTTGAAATTGTCTGTTGCATAAATGTTTGGGAAAACTACCACTAAAACCAGGCATCTGGTATGGTGTGTTTTTGAAGATTTTTAAACTATGTTTCATTGTCTTGAATAGATAGAGAACTAATCATGTATTGTTTTTTTGAATCAGCTTTAGTCAGCTATATTTTTCTATGTGCATTTTTCCATTTCCTCTAGGTTTGCAAGTTTTTCAGCATGCATTTTTTTCATAGCATTCCATTATTTGTTTAATCTTCATGACATCAAGTCTAGTTATAGCTCTCATCCCCTATTCAATCCTAGTGCAGTTTCCACCTTTTCTTTCTTTACAAGGAGATCTTACCAAGGATTTATCCTTTCATTGCCCTTTTCAGAGAAATAAATTTTGTCTTTATTGACCCTCCCTATTAAATTTTGTCTTTGAATTCTCCCACATTTATTTCTGCTCTTCTTTCTTTCTATTTTCTTTGGGTTTACTCTGTTATTAAACACACAAAAATCAGCAAAAATGTAAGAGATCTGAACAACAAAGTGAACAAGCTTGATCTAACACATTTAGAGAATTCTGCATCCAACAATTAGAGAATATATATTTTTCTCAAGCACAGAGTAACACATAAAAAGAAAATCACTTACTGGCCCTAAAAAAAACAAATTTAAATTTCAAATAAATACCATACATATCATCATCTCTAACTGCACTATAATTAAATTACAAGTTAATAACAAACAGATTTTTAGAAATTTAAAAATATGCTGTTATATAACTCCTGGAAGTAAATAAAAGAAATCATACTGAAACTTTAAAGAAAACCTGAAAGAGAAAGAGAACAATAAAAAAATCCCTATACATCAAAAGTTATAGGATATGTCAATAGCTGTTCTTAGAGGGAAAGTTATAGCCTTATATGCTTACATTAAAAAAGCATAAAATCTCAAAATTACTGAGTGTAAGGTCCATGTTAAGAAGGTAGAAAAATAACAACAGTGTAAACCTAAAGAAAATAGAAGATAAGAGGTAATAAAAATAAGAGCAGTAACAAATGAAATAGAAAAGAAAGCCAAAAGGTGACTTTGAAAACAATTAACTGAGTAGACAAAGATTGAGGGAAACAAGAGAAGATAAGAACAATATCATTAATGAAAAGGGGAACAAATAAATCAGAGATTGAAAAGAAAATAAAAGAATAATATCAATAATCACATGCCAACAAATTCAACAACTTAGATGATACAGGGAAATTAACTTCCGAGAACTGATGCAAAAATCATTTTTAAAAGTTTGTGAATCATCCTATAAAGAAATTAATGCAGTAATTTAAAATCTCACAAAGAAAACATCAAGCCAAAACAGTTTTATCGGCAAAGTTCTAAAAAGTTTTCAAGGAATAGATTACCCCAATTTTATACATACTCTTTCAGACAAGAGAAAAGAGAGGAATAACTCCCCAATTCATTCTACACAGCAAACATAGCTTGATTAAAGAAAAAAGTCTTACAAGAAAGGAAAATTATAGGCCCATATCACGTGGGATTATAGTTGTGAAAATCTTAAACACAACAAAGCTGTGTTTATCCCAGTAATTAAAGGATTATTTAAAAGATGGTTGAATGTTAGAAAAATCCAAAAATGTAATTCACCACATTGACAGATTAAATAGGAAAACTCACATACTGGTCTCAGCAGATACAAACAAATCATTTGATAAACTTTAACCTTATTCATTAAAAATAAAACTAACTCAATAATTTAAGATTAAAGGAAACTTCCTCACTTGGTTAAAGAATATCTACTAAAACAAAACAGCAAACATCAATCTAAATGTTAGATACATGCTCATTAAAATAAGGAATAAGATAAACATGGCTGTTACCAGCCTTCTATGTACTGTGGTATGAGAGATCATAGCCAGGATAATAAGACAATAAAAACAAAATTGAGGCTTAAGGAAGAAAGAAGCAAATAAAACATTCATTATTTGCAGATGATATGGCCACTTAAATAGAAAACCCAAAACCATCTATAGGCCAATTTACCAGATGAAAAAAGGGAAGTTTAGCAATGTGATAGATGTAAGATTAATACATCAAAATTGAATTAATTTCTATATACAAGTAAAAAAATAGAGATCATAGTATAATAATACCAGATAATATCAATTACCTAATAATAATCTCACAAAAATGTGCCAGACCTCTATAGAAAAAATTATATTTGAGATATTAAAGAAGACCTAAATAAATAGAAAAATATATCGTGTCCATGATAGGAGGATATAATATTATAAACATGTCAATTCTTCCCAAATAATCTATAGCAGTGGTTCTCAAAGTATCGTTCGTGAAACAGCAGCATCAGTGTTACCTGGGAACTTGTTAAAAATGCAAATTCTCAGGCCCTACCCATGACCTATTGATCAGAAACTCAAGGGGTGAGGCCCAGCAATTTCTGTTTTAACAATCCCTCCAAGTGATTCTGATATGTGCTAAAGTTTGAAAACTACTCATCCATAGATTCACTGCAACTCCAATAAAAATTAAAACAGAATTTGATAAGATTATTCTAAAATGTATATAGAGAGGAGATCGATACCTGGCGTGACATTGTGAGGAGCTCCACTAACCTGCTCCCCAGGGAAACTGGTGAAAATTATTTTTTAAAAAAATTTTAAGCCTCTGGAAATGGTCCTAAAGGCAAAGAGCAAATGAAGAAACAATTCAAGAAAACCTACAAAAATTCAGTAAGAAAGGTGAGTCTGTGGTATTTGAACCAAGACCTGCTCTCTCCTCAACCCCCCCACCCCCCCAGTTCAGCAAGGGACAGACTCCACTCCACATTGCTGCAGCCAAAAACACAGGACCCCCTCTTCCCCTGGCTCCCAGTTAGAGGGCTTCTTCTCCAGAGGAGGACTTCAGCATTTCTCATCCTGGCTCCAGCTGCCTATTGTGGAGGCCAAGTCCCAGGCGAGTGTGGTCAAGAAGTGTGGGCTCCCTTCCCACATCCTCCACTCATGGATGCAGGCTCTACATTGGGTGTCGAGCCCTGAGAACATCTGGGCCCTTATGGGTCTTACTGTACTGGAGATTCTAGCCAGGGAAAATAGACAAGAAAAAGAAATAAAAGGCATCCAGATTGGAAAGGAGGAAGTAAAACTATGTCTATTTGCAGATGATATGATCTTGTATACAGAAAATCCAAAGGAACCTAAAAGACCGTTAGAACAAATAAATGATTTCAGCAAGCTTGCAGGATACAAGATCTATTAAAAAAAAAAAATCAATTGATTTGTATACACTTGCAATGAACAATCCAAATATGAAATTAAGACAATTCTGTTCATAATAGCATAAAAAAAAAAACTAGGAATAAATTTCACAAAAGAAGTACAAATCTTATACCCTGAAAATTACAAAACACTGCTGAAATAAATTAAAGATCTGAATAATGGGAAAACACTCCCATAGTCATGGATTGGAAGACTTATTGTTAAGATGGTAAAGTGACCCCTAAACTGATCTACAGTTTCAACACAATCCCTGTAAGAATCCTAACTGACTTCTTTGCAGAAATTGAAAAGCTGATTCTATAATCCATATGAATTGCAGGTGATCCAAAATAGCCAAACAATCCTGAAAAAGAAGAACAAAGTAGGATGACTCACGCTTCCCAATTTCAAAGCTTACTTACCTGGACTCAAAAATATGGTCTATCTACATCTATCTATTAATCAATCTATCTACCTACCTACCTACCTATCTGTCTGTCAGTCAAGGGAAGGAAGGAGGGAGGAAGGGGGTGGGGAAAATACAATAGTTAGAAAGGAAAACAAGTGAACCATGACCTCAGGATTCAGGATGATCCCTTGTGTCAAGACAAGCAGGGAATGGGATACTGAGTAAACTGTGTTTAGATACAGATTATTGTTAAAGTTACAACTTTCATTTTCACAATGAACAAGTGTTCGTTACATTATTATTAGTTAATAACCAAATATCCAAATAAAAATGAGGGAGGAAATAGTCACCAGCAAGGCAACTACAAGCCCAGATAAAATTCATGTTTTTATTGATAAAAGGAAGAAAAGAAGAAATATTGAGTGGATGGGGTGGCAGGAGGGGGAATCAGCAGTCTCCACCTCACTATTCACTTTATTATTTCAATCTTTATATTGTTCAATTCTAGGAGTTTTATTTGATCCTTTTCATTTCTTCTTAATAGACTTGGTAGTCTCTTATTCCTGGCTCATATTTCCAAGCTGTTTGATTTAACATGTTAAACATTTATTTTATGTTCTCTATCTGATAATTCAAGTAACTGTTACTGCTTGTTGTCTGCTGGTTCTCACTCACAGCATCTTGTTATGTGTGTTTGTAATTTTTTTCATTTTCCTTTACCTGTGGTAATTCTTCGAGGCCTGAGCTGAAGGAGAGTTCCTCCAACGACGATTTTGGTTTGCTTCTGCCAGTCGCCTGGGGACAGTACCAATCGAGGTACGTTTACATTCTCTGCTTGAGGATTTTGGACTGATAGAGGTAATGTGAATTCAGACCATGAACCCACAGAAGTTGACTTGTGGTTATAGATTCTTGGAGATTTTAAAACGTTTTCCTTCACTCAGTCCAAGATGAAGGCAAACATGTTTCAATTCCGTCTCCAACTGGTTGGCAGACTTATTTCTTTTCTACCCTACAGGTTGTATGTAGCCCTTTGAGGGGCCAGCCTAATTGGAGGATTTCCCAGTAGAATACCCTACATTGGGCAGGCTCCACACTTTATTTTCTGAGCCCGGAACCCTGCATAATTTTAAATACAAAAGCTCAAGGTTTCCAGGGTTCAGCAGAAACTCGCAGCACAACTTATTTGTTGGCACTTGGTTACTTTCAAAGAAAGGCCCTGACATCTTCAGGAACAAAAGATGTTCCTAGCAAGCTCTTAACACTTTTTTATGTCCTTAGTTGAAGCAACTCTTCATGCTTTGAAAATGGATTTACTTTCTGGAAGCAGGCAAAAGCAGGTTGGGATCAAGAGTTCCTGCTTCTACATATGTGGGGGCTTGGCAGTTTACTTACTTTTGTGCCAGTTCAGGAAAGCACTTAAAGAGCAATATTTTTATTTTGTAATCACCAGCATAGTTACTCCAATTAGGGGCATCCTTAATGGTATCTAATCAAACATCCTGTCAGAAACAGAACTCACTGGTCCTTTCTTAGTGGCCACTGAGAGTTGACTACTTTTGTTTACACAGTACCTAACATTTTGTTGCTAACTTTTGACTGTGTGGTGGGACGGCCCAAAGCACAATTTACATTCACTTCTTTGCTTTTAGCAGCAATGTGCCATGGACATATACATCGAACTTATTTCACATTTTTCTAGGGAAAAATCACTAGGCTCAATAGAATGAAATGCTATCTTCAACAGTGTGATAAAATCATGCGTATATGGCCTTTTTAACAGAAAGCACTATCATTATATGACAGCTAGGCTGACTATACTACTGGGCCATAAAGATGACTAAGAGTGACTTCAAATAACTCACAACCAAGTAAGGAAAGAGGCAAATAACTGTAACTAGACATGATTAAGCGCTGCATAGAGATATGTAAAAAATGTGTCTTGAGATCAGAGAATTGGGCAAGGCTTCCCAGAGGGTGTGACGTTTAACCTAGGTCTTAAAGAATAAGTAGGTACTTTCAAAAGACAAGTGAAGAAAAGAATTCTAGACAGAAGGAACCAGCTTAGGCAACAAGAATAAAGCACAAATAGTAGGTTTGGTAAACCATGAAAGGTTGTGAATATCACAAGACTGTGTAAAACAACCCCAGTCACCCAAGCCAGAAAACAATCTTATTCCAGGCTCCCCTACCCCCTTCTTTACACACACATTTGATCAGGAACCGATCTAGCTAATTTTACCCCCTAAGCATCTCTTAAATCCTCTCCTCTCCATTCCCAATTCCACTACTTTACCTCCTCCAACTTTTGCCTAGAATATTGCAAGTTTCTTAATTGGCCTTCAAATCTCCCCACTTCCATTCCAGCCTACATAGTCATTGAAATGAATTTTCTAAAGTACCAATCAGATCAAACCATTTCCTTGCTTAAAATCCCATATAGTTCTCCAGCACATCAGAGATCAAGTTCATCCTCGGCATGATGTACAATTCCTGTATGATTACGACCCTGTCTACCTTCTCAGACACATGCCTGGCCCCTGACCCTTTCAGATTCCTCGTTGGCTCTGTGACAGTGGACAGGTTGCTAACCACAGTGAACCCATTTCATCTTTAAAATGGAGGTAATAGTTCCTACCCATGTGTTGAGGATTAAAGAAAACTATACATCTAAAAACATGAGTTGGCCTTTATCTTGCATTTCTCATGGACTCATTAAAGAATTTTTAACAGAAGAATGGCATGATTAGATTAGCACTTTACAAAGACTAAGGGCAGTAGAGGGGTTGGATTGAAAGGAAACAAAACCAGAGGTGAGGAAGACCAGTCAGCAGACAGAAATACAAGGTGGGAAACGAGGGTGTAATGGTAATGAGAGTGGAAAAGAACAAATGGAACCAGCGAAAATTAAGGGATCTAATCAAAAGGCCTTGGTTCCTAGTTGGAAGTAGAAGGTGAAGAGAAAGATGGATCGAGAAGGCAAGTTTCAAAGAAAGGCCCTGACATCTTCAAGAACAAAAGCTGATCATAACAAGTTTTGATACTTTTTGTGCCCTCAGTTGAAGCAATTCTTCATGCTTTGAAGATGGATTTACTTTCTAGAAAGTGGGTTTCAGTTGGGATCCAGTCTTGTGAACAAAGAAATTACGCTGTGAAATACCATTTGGGATCAAAAGTGAGCAGGGATGATGATGTCACGATGCTTCTAACCGTGTGCTAAAGGCATTTTTCCAAAGGAATACAAAAATGTTCTCATCAATGGTTCCACGGACTGAAATAAATGCAGTCTATAAAGCAGGCAGGAACTGTGCATATAACAAGCCTTTGCTTAAAAAAAAAATATATATACACACACACACACACATATATATACACACACACACACACATATATATAGCCATTTCATAATCAAACCTTGTAATTCATCACATTGTCAAATAGGAAACACAGGGTTTCATGAGAAGACTCAACAAAGCATTAGGAGAACTGATGCTCCGACTGATACTTGACTCTATCAATGCATTACCTTAAGCAAATTACCTAATTATTTAAGACTGGTACCCTGTGGGTAGGACTGAAGCAGCAATACTCTACCTATCTCAGAGTTGTGTTCACATTAAATCTGTATATAAGCTTTATGAAAAACTAGAAGCCCTATTTTATCACAGTTGTTCAGCAAAACATACATGTAGATAGAAATTTCAAATGCAGATAGAAACTTGATTATACATTATGATTACTCAATTGTGACTTTACGCTACATAGGCTGACAATTTTAAATAGCAGAATCACATTTTACAGTTAAGAAATAAAAATACATTTTATCATAGCATCAGAAAAACACACAAAAAATGTTATTGTAGATATTGAACTACTGACCTTTATGATGATTTCAAGGTTTGAGAATTCTTGCATATTCATTTATCTGAAAGATGAGGAAGACCAAGAAATACATCACTTCAGTCTGTGGTAAATTCCCAGAAGATATACGGAAGCCGATGTTTCACATACTAAAGGTATTCCTTATACCACGTAATCTGATACAAACTTTCCATTACACATGGTTCTTACAGTGTACCTTAACAAGAGAGTCACTATTGCTGACTGGATTTTTCCTCAAACCACTTAATGAGGTTATTTAAGGGAGCCAACAAGTTCAGGACCAACAGTTTTTAGGTTCTCTCTCTCTCACATCCCAAGTAATAAGCACAGATGCCATGGATGTGACTGGTACATAGAACCCTGACCAAGAGCTGGGGACACAAACCACCTCTGGACCGGAGACAGGGCAGCTAGTGTCCTGGGGCACTTTCATGACCTGATGTGTCCTTCATGATAATGGGGACATCGAGGCCTCTATACTGAAGTCTCAGGTGTGCCAATTAAGAATTAGGACCTAGATGGGGGCTGGCCTGGTAGCATAGCGGTTAAGTTCACGCGCTCCACTTTGGCGGCCCAGGGTTCGAGGGCTTGGATCCTGAGTGCAGACCGATGTACCGCTTGTCAAGCTATGCTGCGGTGGCGTCCCAGACAGGGGAGAATGGGCACGGGTGTTAGCCCAGGGCCAATCTTCCTCAGCAAAAAGAGGATTGGTAACAGATGTTAGCTCAGGGTTAAAATGCCTCACAAAAAATAAGAACTAGGACGTAGAGCTCTGGTTAGTTGTAAGGCAACCACCTTCTATACTGCTGCCTTTATATCAACCACTAAGCCCCACGGTGGCCCCCAGAACCTCTGACTTCAACTCATTTCCACAACAAAGCAGGCCTTGGTGAGGTTCATGAACAGAATATCCCCATAGTTCACTCTTCCACTGCTCAACTCCACAACATTCTGTGATGGCAGTTTGTTAACTAATGCAATGTCTTATGGTAAGTGTGACAGCCTTGGATTTAGATCTCAGCTATCCTCCCTACTGTTATCAGAATCAGACTTCACTTCTCTAAGCCTTGTTTTTCTCTTGTTATTTAAAAGGGGACACTACAACCTGACCTTGGAAGGCTACCGTCAGGATCAATTACGGGAAGTATCTATGAACCTATGAAGCATGGAGCGCAGTCTACCTCTCACGCAGGACACTGTCTTGCACATAGTGGGTGCTCAGCTGGGATCTGGAAACTCCACAAAGCATCCTTCCCTGTAGCAGCCAAGTCCTAGCTGAACAGGCCAGGATCCCTACAGCCACACCCTCCTCCCCTGGAGAACGTTTGATACTTACCACATCCGGTTCTGTAATGGCATCTCCTGCATCTCAGATCAGCTGAGAAGCAGGCACAGGAAAAGGGTCAAGTACTGAATTAGTATATGATCAATGAGTCAGGATTTGATTAATGACCATTAGGTTGGTAGTGTAACAGATAAATTTAGTGCTGGAGCTTCTTCTTCTCTCCAATAGTTTCCAGGCTTCCACGGCTTTTTGCTCACCTCCACTGTCCTCCCATCCATACACCTCCCAGGCCTGACCTCCGCAGGTCTTTGACCCACAAATCTCCTCCCTACCACTCTCTCTCAGGCAGCAGTGAGTGACTGCAATCTGAACCGACACCTAATGCTCGGCCAGCAGCCATAGCACAGGAGCAGAAAGCCTGGCTGGCAACCCTGCGTCAGGCCACAGCAGACTGGGTTCTCACAAGTTGTATCTCTCCATCATGACACAGGCTGAAGAACAGCACCCCCTTCCTTGAGCAATAAGAAAGCCGGGGCAGATCAGGGCAACCAATGAAGAAACAAACTCAAAAGAGACTCTGCATCATGCCTGCTCCAACAGAAAGCAAAGCTAATGCTTCACAGATACATCATGGTTTCCAGAATAAGCAAAGAGATATAGCAACCACAAGAAGGAAGGACAAAAAGAAAGAAGTCATCAACACTTCTGGAAGAAGAGAATTTTTCCCAGCGTGAAATGCACAGATAATTTAATGGAATTTACTTGATTTTCCCCTCTCAGGGTCTGACTTCAGAAAATCAACTTACAAAGTCATCATCACATCCTAGATTTATTACAACTGACCTGCAGGCAAAAGGATATAACTATTACATAAACACTTCGATTCCATGTATATATCTTAAATAGAGGAGGAATTCAAACAAGAATACAGGATAAAATATTCCAAAGCTCCAAGAAGCAGTTATGTTACTGAGCTCCATTTTTACAGACAAATAAGGCAATATCCCTGCACATTAGCTTTTTGATAATTTTTATACATTTTTCTATGGTACAAGAGAAAAATAACCAGAGCTCACAATGTACAGTTCTTACACTATTTTCACAGTTTGTGAACACTATACACCCTTTTGTTTTAATAAAGATACATTGTAATAAACTCATTGCCCTTAAGTTTATAGTTTATAATAATCTATGATTAATACACTAAAATTGCCTTTTTATGTGGTCATCCACACAATAGAATGGTCAGATTAGCTCCTGGACAGTCAGAACTGCTTTTATCTCCATTTGTATAATGGCAAAGTGACCCTATGCTGCGCCAGACAGGAAGTTGACAGCAGAGAAACAGATTCCTCTTGAGTCCCCGGGAGCAATGGAGGATGATGGCTTGGTGTGGAAGGAAGACATAGAGCAATGCTTCCTTTCAGAACACTGGGAAGTCTAAGGTTTAGGATGCAGTGGGGGAGAAAATAGGAAGATTAGGCATGTGGACCAAAGCGATAATTCATTTTTGAATTTTGAAATTTACAGGGATGTAACTTTATACAGCACCATTCTCCCTTTATCGTAGTGTTTATGACTGTCACTCTGGGAGGAGACACAGCAAGACCTGCCACCATTTAGTTCTGTAACGGCATCATCTGCATCTCAGACCACCACTGTTTTGTATTCCAGTGTGCTCGAACCGTTGACAGTGCTGCTTAACTGTCACACAAAGCCTAGTGCTCAGTGCCTGCGACCAGAGCGAAACCTAAGGAGAACCTGGCTAACGGGTCAGTGAGGAGGCACAGCAAAAGATGGCAGATTTAAATGGCCTCTTCTAACTGTGAAGGGTTTGTTGGTTTGTTTGTAGAATTCCAATTTCAAGAAATGGTGGTGACTTGCTATAGATTCTCAGAGGTGACGAGCTTATCTACAAGTCTGCCATTTCAGATCTTCATCTGGTCAAATCTGTCTAGAAAAGATGCTTCCTTATCACCTATCGCATTGGCTGGGCCCCACATTTCTCAGCCTTTTAAACATTAGAGCATATGAGAGATTTTGGGCTAAAAATCCTTGGTAAAGAACATCCCTGGTAATTATAAAGGTTTTTGATATAGGAAACAAAGGCGAAATATTGGATTAAGCAAAAGTCACATGGTGGCAATAAACCACATGGGTAGGGAAAGAGATGCAGAAACTGAAGACCTGGACCAGTGATGGCAAACAACTGAGATTTGGTCTTTTGCTGCCTACAAGAAATCTTTATCTAATCAATCAAGGCACATTGCTACCAGCTACTTCTCCCCGTTAGTGAGTTACGATGGCTAAGGTATCAGGCTTGGGACCAAGGGGAAATATATAGCTGCTACAAGTTGTTCCAGATAAGATACTAGAATTAAAAACATCTGTAAACTTTGCCCTCCGTACTTTTTCTTCTTTCAGTCCGGGTGGTTTGTGGCAGGTGGAACATCAAGTTGGCAGCACACCAAATTCTGAGAAGGAAAATTCTTAGGGTCAGCACCTTCTTTGACAAGTGGCAGACTCCTGAGTCTTCCCAACGAAGAGTAGAAGGACTGGTAAAGGAGAAAAGAACACATTCTGTCCTGTCTCAATATTTTAATGTTCACCTCTTTGAACGCAACATGGTTTTTGGTAAAGATAAATTCATTCTAATTTAACATGATATTTCAAACAGGAAATTTGGCTGAGCACATCCATCCCCACACATCGACTGTGACTGTAAAGCAACAGAATATCAAATCAGTAAATCTATTGCACTTGGTGAAGAAAGTAAATTCCTCCTTTGTCTCCCCGCTCCGGAAGGCAATGTGTCTCGTTGGCTGTGCAAGCTCTTCTCACTCAAGCCCAAGTCTCTATGTTCAGACATAGCACATCCATCACCACATACTTCCAGGATTTGGAAGTCTCACAAAACACCATTCCAGTAGCTGCGTCTCCAGGTTTCGAGTCTAGAAATGAATTTAAGATGTGATCTAATCACGGTCAACGAATTGATCGTACTGACTTCCACATTTCATGAATATGTTCATCACGAAAGAGCAGGATGAGGTCTCTCTGACCAGCACTAACACTGTGTGATCAATTGGTATTACAGGGATGCACGCTCTAGGTGACAGATATACAGACAGGATGGAAACAAACACCAATCTTATTGCACATGGTGTCTGGGCGAGCAATAAAAACACTGTGATACGGGATGAAAATTCTTTACGTCTTGCTTCCTCTCAGCCCTTTTTCCTAGAGTCTGACGTAGCAGCGATATCAATCGACATACATGGGAGAGCTGGGAGTAGCTGGCATTTGATCCAGGATTTTACAAACGTAGCATGCGACCTCTACGGTACGTTCTTCATACATCAAAATAAAGGGATGTTTCTGCAAGAAAATTGAAAAAAGAAAAGAAAAAATATCAAAATTCATATCAGAGCCCAGACTGAACTTTTCCCAACTTTGATACAGCACAGAACCAAAGTCTCCAACCACCTACGGCTGTAAAATATTGTAGCACAAACTCAGACAGGCAAGCACAGCCTGTATTTCATGCAGATAGGTTAGAGGGTCTGGGCGTGCCCAGATAAGATGCACGGCGTTATGACTGGGAGGAGCCACCCTGACCGTGAGGTCTGGAAACTTATCTGTGTACCAGGGAGTATTTGTCGAGGCACAGAGTAGAGTTGTTCCTGAGCACAAAACAGAGCTGGAGCCTCTGCCACCCCCTGAGAGCCAGGAAGAACCACATGAACACCGGCTACTCTTCCTCTTGGGACAAGCATAAACTCCAAGTCCCCGTGTCTCTCCGTAGGGCAGAAGGATCTTACAAAAAGGTTTCAGTTTCAATCCTTCTGACTCCCACTCCAAAAGAGGCTCAACAGAAACTGATCCTATGAGCTTCTCCAAAGCCTGCAGCCCCATACCTGCCTCACAAACCCACCTTTTCATATTCCATCTCCATCAATACTTTTCTTTCATAGCTTCTCTAAGTACGTTGACTGAATATCTTTAGTCATTGCTGGGGTTGACCATAAGTTTGACCTAACATCCTAGAGAGCTAGAAGCTAAGTGTGACAAACAAGTAGGTCGTTTCTTAAAATATTCCCACATTATTAGATCATAGCACTTTCTTCACTGCCAAGACCAGGGGCACATCACTCTTCCATTACTCTACACTGCTTAAAACGCCCAAATTCCACGGAATGGGTGAGAACTTTCAAAGAAACAAGAATTGGCCTTATGATGTAAATTTGCGTGAAAGCTTCTAATAAAGGCAGAGTAAGCACAATACATTCTTACAGATGCCTTATCATACATAGGCCATGCAGTGGAAAACGGTTCCTTAAAGTGAATGTTAAAAGTCTTCAGGGTAATTTTTATAACATGTCAAGGCCAAAATTTTTCATGAGAATCTAGCCAGTAAATTAGTCGGAAAATTCTGACTAAAAATGTTCTCTTTCCAAATATCTTTGTTTAAAAACATTACAAAAAATACTCAATAAGGTCAAGCTGTTTGTCCATGACAGAGTGGCCCACTGCATGCTTAGTGAACCAGCATGCTAAGAGGATCTGGGGTGAGGAAATACCTAAAATTCTCCAAATCTCATACTCACCAGAAGTTCTTTATACTTTGGCCTTTTGGATTCATCCTTCGTAAGGCTAAAATAACATAAAAATAACATTATTAAAACGGAGACACATTTATCCAAGTATTTTTATTTCCACAAACAAAATATTACAAAGAATCAAGTAGTTTTTTCCTTCAGATACTAAAGTAACAAAGCAAGCAGACAACCCGCCAAACATAAAAAAAATTAGAAATAAGTTAATTGTTGAAAACTGCATAAATTGTGGCATAGCTACACAGTAGAATACTACGTAGTTAGATACGTGAATGTCTGTATAAGTATAAAACTGTATGTGTCTGTGTTTCTGAATATATATGCACATATTTATAGATACCACCTAAGAGAAACCAGGTGGTTTCTATTAGAATTCCAATAATTCTCAGTAATATATATGAATTTTATCAATTTATCCTTCGATTTAAAAAATTTTTACACTCTGTATCTCAATCCTATGTTCTTTGGGCCAAAAGCTGACAACAGTACAACTTCACTAAGGACTGTATCAGGATATTAAAAGCATATCCTCTGCTGGTATTTTCCCCTTGAATTCTACCTTGTCTAATCAATGTAACCAGGAGTATTTTCATTTTGTTTGTACTTACCTGATCATCTTGGACCACATCGTAATCACCACTCTCCTCCAACCTCAATTAAATTTACTTTTTACCATCAAAAGTTAATATTGGTAACAGTTCATTTATTTCTAAACTCAATGCTGTTTTTCACATCCCGTGCCTTTTGTAGTGGACGCTGCGCTGTGGTACACAGACGCCTTGTTTAGGAAGGAAGGACTTATCCCTCCACTGCAGGGAGGGCTGCCGGCAAACAACCTTCAGTTGTCGGCTCTCAGGGATTACCTCAACTGAAGAGAGCCAACTGAGCCTTCCTGGGGGCAGCCTGTATCTAATGACTGATCCACAAAGGGATATAAAAATCCAAGACCCATACCTCAGGTCGAGTCAACCTTGGAGGACCAGCCCAGACTCATAGCTTCTTACAAGGTCAGCTGAGGCCTTTGCTGAGACTGCACTGCAGCCCACCTTCTCTTTCTGCCTAATCCTACCTTCCTTCTCTGGTTGTTGATCTTAAGATCACTACCTACTCAACTTCCTGTACACGCATCTCTGTCAAAAGCCTGATTTCCAGGGAACCAAGCTGCAACACCCTTCTGCTAGGTCTACTTTTATTCCTGGTCAAGCATATCTTTTCAAAACAATCTATGAATGGTAAACTCTTAGTCCTTTCATTCCTGAAAAAACATCTGTATTGTCTCCTTATTTTGAATCATTGAGTGCCCAGGTATAAAACTTTAGGATGAGGTTGACAATTATTTCTGCTCAGCACTCTGGAGCTGACTCCACCGTTTTCTGGCAATTATTGTTGCTATAAAATGTTTGCTGTCAGTCTAATTAATTAATCCTTAGCAGGTACTCTATCTTCTCTTCCTGCTTTTACTTTATTATTGTTCTGCAATTTTGCTTCAGTGCATTTGGGTAAAAATTTACCTTTGTTTATCCTACATGATACAGAGACTTTAATTTCAATGAGAACTTATCCTAGATCAATTTTCAAATGTTTTTACTAGTATCTCCTTAAATACTGCTTCTCCACTTTCAGAGTTGTCTTCTGTTATTTCCATTATATACAGCTTAGAACTACTCATTCTGTTCTCCCTAATTCTTATCTGCTCTTTCAGATATTTTAATCTGTGTCACGCTGGGGAAATCCCTCAGGTCTATCTTCCAGTTTCCCAATTCAGGCTTTAATTGTTTCCGGTCTAGAGTACATCAAATCTGTTGTGTCTTTTGTGTCAATAGCTATGTTTTTTTCATTTCCAAGACTTCTAATGAAAGAGTTTCCATATCCAACTGTTTGTTTCATTTGTTTTACTTCTTTCTCAGTTTTAGTGGAAATTAAACCTTTATTTCCTTGGGCGTCGTAAAAATGCTTATTTATCTTAAAGTGTATTTTAGACTACCCCATAAACTCATCTCAATTTAAAGTAAATTCATATTCTAGTTTGTTGGTTGCTTTTCTCAGCATCAGACTCCATGTATTTTGGAATTCTGGTTGGTTTGCAGACTCACTTTGAAAGACCATGCTTACATTCCATGCCAATCCATACATTTGTTCAACAAATATCTGCATGCCTACTAAGTACTATGAACTGAAGCAGGAGCTCGAGACACATCACATAGAGCAGTTTCAATACTGCTGCTTCTTTTCAGGCCCATCACTATAGAACAAGGTCCTATAAAGGATCTTTGAAGTTGCAGTCCTCTGTTGACACTAGGACTATTACAGATCCAGTCCCCTGGTTGCAAAAACAGTATCTATATCCTTGCCATTCTGTAGTCCTGCAGCTTGCTGTTGCCCAGGCAGTGCTGACATCAGTATTTCTTCAGCCATCAGATCCTGACTTCTACGCAGTGGGTCCTATCCTGGACCCACAACAGAGCAGTTGCAGAACTTTGGTCCTACAGGAAGTAATGTCCCAGCTGCCACTGCTGCTTCTGGACCTGGATATAGCCAGCCCATGGCTTCAGACCTCCACAGCATTTATACATATATCCGTTGTGCTCTTCTTCCACACAAGATGTGTACTTTCTTTGTAAAACTGCCACCCATTTTTGGTTTTCTATTTTTATATCTCATCTACTAGAGCAGAAAATTGTGTCAATGTATAAACTCACAATGCCATTTGAGTAGAAATCGTTAACCAAATTATTATTACCTTCTGTTTCAGAATTACTGCTGCCATTGGTATGGCTATCAATAATCACATTAACCTCAATTAAGCCTGTGCCATCCAACAAGGCAGGCACTAGCCAAATTAATCTCAATTAAATAAAATAAAAAATTTGTTTACTTAGTCACACTAGCCACATTTCAAGTGCTAATAGCTACCACACTAGAGAGAACAGATTATAGAACATTTCCATCATCTCAAAGAGTTCCAATGGCAGAGCTTCAGATCTCCTTCCAGTTCACTAA
The DNA here is from genome assembly GCF_057802395.1 of Ceratotherium simum simum. NCBI lineage: Eukaryota > Metazoa > Chordata > Mammalia > Perissodactyla > Rhinocerotidae > Ceratotherium > Ceratotherium simum. The sequence goes on from NC_141915.1 coordinate 6,895,670, forward strand.
TCTCTCTTCAGTTATATCTAATCTGCTGTTTAATCCAGCTATCGAATGTTTTAATTTATGCTTTTTATTTCTATAAGTTCTATTTGGTTCTTTAAAAATTTCTGTTTCTTGCTTATATTTCCAAACTTCTTGATTTTTACCCACATTTATGAAAAATCATTTTTTTTCTATTTCTGATTATTCAAATATCTGAAGTCTTCACAGATCTATTCCCACTATCAGTTGTTTCTACTAATTCTCATTCCTTGTGTGAGTGTTGGAATTTTTTTCTGAAACAACTCATATTCCGTTTATCTTTGGGAATTCTTGGAGTCCTAGGATTTGCTTTTGCTCCTGCCCATCAACTGAGGAGTACTTCCAATCAGGGAGGGGCCTCTTACAATCCTTACCTCCCATAATTTCTGATTTCACTCAGTGTTAGAGCACTATAGACTTCTTAGTTTTATACCAACTCTGATACATTTAAAAAGATACTTTAACATGCTTCTCCAGTATTTTGGTAGTTTCACTGAAGTACTGTTCAAGATGTAATCCACCATAATAATCTGAAGTGGTCACACTCATCATTCTATAGCTCTTCTCTACTCTTCAGGTATTGTTCTGATTTTGTGTCTTTCTACACAAACACACATACATTTGTGTGTATGTGTTTTAACTGAATGCTTGTCAAGTTTTCTTTATCTTTGAAATGCTTAAAACAAAAAAAATCTTACAACATACCTAGCCGTGCCTTTTTTTTTTCCTTTTAGTTAATTTGGTCTGGTATTTTAATCTAAAGACTCAAGTTTTTCTTCAAGGAAAGAGAACTTTCATTTTAATTCTTTCTCTGTCTACTATCAGTTAAATAGAATCTCCTGGATTTTTCCTCCATGTCTCTTATCATTTGCCTCATAATCATCTTTTTGTCTCTTTCTTCTGGAAGATTAACTCAAGGGTATTATATGACCTACTTCATACATTTGGTTAACCTGTAATATCCAATATGCCGTCTACCCCCATTTTCTCCCATTCAATTCAGAAATTACACTTACTATTTGAAAACCTTTCCTGAATTCGAATTATTCCATTCTTACAATTTTTCTCTGACTTTTTCAGTGGTAACTTGACAAGGGAGTATTTGTTAAATTTCTCACCCTGATACAATTCTCTGAACCACTGACTGTTTTCATGTGCCAGTGATCTTTCTTTCTTTATTCATCCCTAAAGAGCATCCATGTTTATCAAATATCACAGGATGATCTTGGTGACAGAGCTAGGTGACTGCGAGAAACAGTGGAGAGCCATCACTAGAGCGTCACCACCTTGCCAAGGAATCTGTTTTCTGGGTTTGTTGTAACAACTCCCAGCGTGCTATCCATCCTCTAACCAACCAAGAGTCCTCAGTAGAAGTGATCTCAGCAAAGCTTGAGCTTTTTTTTTTTTTTTGGTGAGGAGGACTGGCTCTGAGCTAACATCCATTGCCAATCCTCCTCCTTTTTTTTTTTCCTGCTGAGGAAGATTAGCTCTGAGCTAACCTCCGTGCCCATCTTCCTCTACTTTAAATGGGACACCGCCACAGCATGGCTTGAGGAGCGGTGCGTAGGTCCGCGCCCAGGATCCGAACCCTTGAACCCCGAGCCACGAAGCGGAGCAGTCGAGCCTAACCACTACTGGGCCACGCCCCTTGAGCTTTTCTTAATAGGTCCTTCCTGCCAAGTATAAAGCAGGAGTAAATACTGCCACGGAGTCCCAGCCATGTGTGGGATCTAGTATATAAAGCATTTCCTCAAGACACTTTTAGGATCAAGATTTGCTTCCTGATTGTCTGTCCCACAAGTTGCCTTCTATTGCAGGTCCTGCTGTTCCAAGCTAAGGATTTCCACTGCAGGTCTTATATCCTCCTTCTGTATATAACAAACTGGAGATTAGTCAATCTATCCCTGATTTCAGTCTCATCTACACAATTTCACAAAAACTCCTTAAGGATAGTACCTTTTGCTCTCTTCTAGAATAAAGATTTTTTTGCGTTTTAAAAAATTCCATTGATGATTTTTAGCAGGAAGTTAAAGCAGGGAGGAATTTAAAATGTGAGCTGAGATCATCATTTTGATCCATAAGTCTTTATCTCTTTTTTATTCCTTAAGCAAACTTTTAATTGAAGTATACATACAAAAAAGAAGTCCTAAGTGTAGAAGAGTAACAATATTCCGACTTCTTTTATTAATTCTGTCTATTAAATTTCATATAAATAATTTTTTATGTCCTTCTTTCACTCAACATCGTTTGTGAGATTTACTCATGTTGTTGAGTGTAGCAATAGTTTATTCTTCGATGCTATTTCCATACCATTGTATAAATGCTATAATTTATTATTCATTCTACTGTTGATAGATGTTTTTTCTAACTATAAATTACTATGAATATGCTGTTAACATTCTCACACGTTTTTTAGTGTATTTATGTCTGTACCTTTTTTCTTGGGTGTGTAATTAGGACTTGAGTTGCTGGATCATAACACAGGCATCAGCCATATTAGATCAGCTATCTAAGACACTGCCACAGTTTTCCAAAGACACTGCATTACTTGACACTCCTACAAGTCATGTCTGAGACTTCCTCAGATCCTCCTGGTCCTGTCAGTCTTACATTGCAGTCATTCTAGTGATTGCAATGGTATTTCATTGTCGTTTTGATTTGCATTTCCCGGATGACTAATAATGCTGAATGAACACCCTTTTGTATGTTTACTGACCACTTGAATATCATCTTTTGAAATGCCTTTTCAAGTATTTTGCCATTTTTGGTTGTCATTTTCATATCTGTAAGTGTTTTGAACTTATTAAATACTCTTTACGTATTCTGGATAAAAGTCTTTTAGCAAATATCTATAAGGCAAATCCACTGCGTAGGTTGGCATTTCAACCAGCACTGTCTTTTAATCAATAGAAGTTCTTAATTTTAATGAAATCCAATTTTATCAGTCTTTTCTTTTATGCTTAGTTGCCTTCTGTGTGCTGTTTGAGAAAAGTTTATCTATCCAAAGGCTATGAGAATATTCTCCCATGTTATCTTCTATATGCTTTTAATATACACAACTGAAGAAACTCAGTATGGCAGAAAAACAGTTCAAGGGGACCACTGAGAAATGTGGCCATACCAATAAACCAGGTCCGGATCATAATGGATTTTGAAAGCCATGTTAATTTAGACTTTATTTTAAGGGCAAGGGGAAGCCTCTAGACCAGTGCTTCTCAATCGTTTTTTTATTATTGCCCTTCCCTCCTGTGAAATTTAAATACTGTAGATCTGTTTATATGCTGTAGCAGCCCTTTGGAGGCCTTTTACAAACCATTATATTATTTTTTGTCTCTCCAAAACAAATTTTTGCCCTGTTGGGGGTGATATCACTCCATTAAGAATGCATGCTTAGACAGTTTTAGAGAAGTAGACACTTAAAGAAGTAACATGATCAGATATGCATCATAAAAAATACAACTCTGACAAAAAGGAAAATGGTTTGAAACAAGGCAATACTGGATTGTGAGGAAACCAATTAGAAATGTGAATAATCCAGGTTAGAGATGATCGAAAATGCCCAAAGATAGTGGAGGGGAGAATGGACAAACGTGGAGAGCTGATAGGAACATCATAAAAACAAATATACTTCAACGGTAGACCATAATGATTTGGAATGAGATGGAAACATGACCCTACTCAGGGAAAACAATGGGACATTGATGTCTATTACCATTATCTATGGGAGAGACCTGGCACAGAAATAAAAAAATATACAAGCACTAAACGTTTATAAAACAAAACCAATAAAGAGATCAAGGAATTAAGAAGAAAGCAAACTCACTGAAGGGTTTACAGGTGATCATTTTAGACATTATGCTCTATGACTCACAGATTCTTTTAACCAAATATTTCATTAAAATGTAATATATAAAATGGTCACATTTATGTAATTATATAAACTGTATACATGTGTGCAAATTGGTATAAAGAGATTGTTTTTAAAAAGGAAGAAGCAGTTATCCTACAGCCTTCTTCTGTCTAGAAAATCTTGAGGTATTCCTCTCCCTTCTGAAAACCAACACAAAAGTAGAATGTGGTTAGAGAAGATGAAAGGGAGTTGAAAACTAGAGTGAAACAAATGTTTTCTAATTATTAGAAAAGAGGGCAATGCTAGACCATGAAATATAAATCCTACAGAAAGTATGGAGAGAAACAGCATTCAAGGCAACAAAAAAATTATGTGGACAAGAAAAGTGTTTTAAAGAATGAAAAGAAGATAAAGTAAATGCTCTGGCTTTTTGCTCATAAACACATCTCATTTTTAAATCATGTTAGAAAAACAGAATAATTATCAAAAATATTCAAATAACAAAAAAAAGTTTTATTTAAATAGAGTGAAACAGTAGAAAGCATGACTGTATTATTGCCGTATCTGCATATATTTATTCCTATGCACTACACACACGTAAACATACATACACACACAACTGTTTAAAAGGTGCACAAACAACATGATCAGGTGTGGGGTTCACACTTTCTTTGGAATAGGTTTCAGAGAGCCAACACATAGCTCTACCAATTGAGCTCTGGGCCTGACTCTACTACACACACCCAACTATGTTATATGTATGTCAGAGCCGAGATCCACCCTGGAAAGTCTGATCTGGTAGGGTCTTGACTTAGTAAAAGCTTCCAAGTGATTCTGGCACAATTTCATTGTGAGAACCATATCAGAATAAGATGATCAGTCTCACCTAGGCTGTATCTCTTGTACAAGGTATTAGAAATCTGAAGGCAGCAGCTTCTCCACCACCCACATCTATTTTTCATCAGTACCTGAGTAGTAGAATAAGAGAGTGATACTTCTCCAGGCTAGCTGGAACCTTCCATGTAGCACAGTGATCCAGTGTCCCAGCTTACAAGGCAGGGTGATAAGAAGGTGGCTCCCCTTCCCTGGTGCAAAGTACCGATGTTGCTAAGATTAAGTAAACCTCAGCGTTCTCAGGGCGTGTTTTCGAGTATTCATAAATCACGTACTCACCACAAGTTGACAAAGTTGATGAAACTTGGGGAGAATTCCCTTTCCTCAGAATTACTCAGCTGTGGAGGATCTCCTTTTACGACTTGTGTTAGTTGATCAAATACACTATTCCACTTTGGATAAGGAAATCGGCCTGTGGCCAACTCGTACTAAAGAGAACACAGAGGAAAAAGCAAAACACACTAGGCATTATTTACTACTCCTCACTGGAATGGCCACCTTGAAAATCTAACCTCCAAAGCTCTTGCAAAAGCCTTGAATCAAACCCAGATCAGGCTGAGGTGGAATCTTCAGAGTTATTAAGGCTAGGTGTAGGTGATATTTAGAAATCAATATAGAGAATGCTGTATCAATCAAATTCAAGGACTTGGACTAAAGGGAAACACCAAATTTAAACCCTGACAATGGTCCCACAGTGCATGCTCCAGGGCAGCCTGTGGTTCTGAATCCTTTGTAACAGAGATTCTGGAAGGCTGGTTTTAGAACTTTTTTAGCACAAAGTTTGCACAATTTGTAGTCATCTGAACAGAACGTCATGGCCCAGAACAGCGGTCAAATTCTTTCGTAAGGTAAAAGAACATTCAACAAACAAAAGCCCAATCTGAGCTGAAAGGAAACAATTTGCAAGTCCTAATCTACAGCTATTCTGTAATTACTACAGTTTCAACCACAACCAGATATTCCTATTACTGAAGAAATCAAGTCAGGATCAAACCCCCACCCTGAATCCCAATAACAATGCTCAGGACAATATTTCTAAACCATACTAAACCAGATCTGAAGAGTCTTATGGATGTATGTCCCAATCTGTCAAGGGTCAAAAATATTTGTGAATAGTATTCTCATCTTTTCCTCACTCTGTTCTGAGAAGAATGAAAACCGGGAAATTGTGCTTTTTCCAAGAAATAGGTCTAAACCTGCAGCATGGCCTAAATGAATCCCATTTTATGTGCATTGACAGGTGATTGATATATGAGGATGAGACGTCAAACTTATTAGAGAGGAAGATGGCATATATGAGAGAGAGAGCACTATCTGAGAACACTGTTTTGGAGTTTCTTCAGCTTAGATTTGATCTTCTCGATCTGGTCAGATATTAAATTACTAGCTTATACAATGAAAGGAAAGCTATCAAGCAAACACAAAGCCATCTTCAAATAGAAAGCTAGTAGGGGAAGGCCTTCTTCCCCAAAAGATGCCTCCTTCAGCTCACTGCTGTCTCCAATTACACACACATGCCTGTGAAAAAGCAGGCAGGCATGCATGCACACACTCGCAGAAATTCATTCTTTTGGCTGTAGTTTCTTTTGGATAAAAATACAAATGCTTTGCAAGAAGTAAACTTTATTGGTTATTCACAGCATTAGGAATAACTTCATTCGATTCATTCTTGAGAGCAGGTTTTAATAAGAGAAGGAACATTCAGATGCACATCATAAGTGAAGGACTTAGGATCTTAGAAATTAATTTCTCATATTTCTTATAATTTTGATAAGATTATCCATATGAAAAATAAACTATGAAGCAACTGTGAGTACTGAATTTGCTTTTATTTTTTTTGCTGAGGAAGATTTGCCTTGAGCGAACAGCCTTGAGCGAACATCCATTGCCAATCCTCCTCTTTTTTTTGCTTGAGGAAGAATAGCCATGAGCTAACATCTGTGCCAGTCTTCCTCTACTTTGTATGTGGGTCGCTGCCACAACATGGCTGACGAGTGGTGTAGGTAGGTCCATGTCCAGGATCTGAACCCGGGCTGCAGAAGTGGAACGCACGGAACTTAACCACTAGGCCCCTTGAATTTGCTTTTAAACAAAGTTTAGCCACATGTACTAAAGGAACTTGCTGAAAAATTTCTATGTTAAAACCTTTCACAGAACAAAATTTTGTTTTCATACTGAAGTAAATACTTGCTTTTTAAACATAGCTGGTTTGGTCATAGGTAGGTATTTCTGAATCATGAATATCCCTTACACACAAACAGTTGCCTCAGCTGGAAGCTACAGATCTTGCTGTAGTCTCTGGGACAGTCACCAGACCTAAAAAGATGCCCAAGTTCCATGTTCTCTCCTGAATATGGAGAAGGCATTCCTTCTCCTTTAGTCAGTTGGCTTCAAAATGAGAAAAGACACCAGGAGGTATCTCCCATATTTGGTCACAAGGGAAACTCGAAGAAGTCCTCTACAGAGGTGAGCTATTAGTCTCGCACTCTCTTATAGAGAGAATTCATTAGGCTTGTCAACATCACTCACCAAGAATAACTAAAAAGGGTATGTGATTCTGATCTACAGGAAGAGGATCCTGGGACCATATAACGCCAATGAACAAATGGAGATTATTTAATAAGCTACAAGAAAGTTCGTTGCTCTGAATCTGTGTTATCTCTGGGCCATGTGGTTTTACTGAAGAGGGGAGGAAAACCGAAGGAAAAGTTTTGCGTTGCCTGCCGAACAGAACACAGCCCCATCTAGTGATGGGAAATTACGTCAAATGTTGAAGAAGCTGTAGAGGCTGTCCAAAATCAGAAAAATGTCATTAAGCCCTGGTCAAACAGCAAGAACGAGAAAAGACATCTACAACTTCAAAACGAAATTTGGTAATAAAGAAATAAGCAATTAAAGATACTTTTTAAATAGAACCAAAATTTCAAGTCAGTCCACAGGTGAGAAAGAAGTTATTTAATTGTGCTTGTTAGTTGCAAATTAAGTAGCATTCTTACTATTCTCTCTGTGTTGTTCTAAAGTAGAACTTTCATTTCGAACAGTCACCTAGGTAGTTCCTCAACAACTGAATTACTGTCAGCTCACTCATTTTTTATTTTTCTAGTCAGTGAATAGAAGATTCCAAACAGAAACTACTTCCATGCATATAAACATGTCTACCTAATACATACACCGTGTGCTGTATTACCGGACACACTACTCTTGCTTGAGATGGAAGGGGTCTACGCGCCTTCACCGCTGCACCGGCTGCAGTGGGCTGCCTCCCTCCCTCGTCCTGCTCTTAGTGTGGCTGTTGACTTGTAGTATCTGTGGCCAAGACACCCAGCGTGACAACATTAAAGAGCTCTAGGCACGTCATAAAACCTTGAGGGAAATAATCAACTCTGGTTTGATTTAAGGTAAAAAACATATCTTTTTTCAACAACTAGATAATATAGTCCCTGTGGCTATAGCTGGGAGGGCAGGGGAAGACAAGTAAATAAAATCAACGACTACAAGAGAAAAGCAGCAGTTCTTATGAGGGGTGGAAGACTGGTTAAACTTTCTTGCATTTCTGAATTTCTTGTTACACTGCTGTTACAAGATAGAGTCAACATAAACATACCAACGTGATCCCCAAACTCCAGACATCGGAACGGACGTCGTATCCTTGTCGTGATGCACTCGGGTCTATTCTTTCGGGCTGGAACACAGGAGAAGTCAGTCATTAATTAGGCATACCCTCACGGAGCAGACAAATGGAAGCAAAGCTGGGTGAGGTAGTCAAAACGCCAGCATACTGCTAGAGGAATCCATGCCTAGTGTCAGACCTGGAGTAACAGGAAGTCATCATCATATTAAAAACAAACAAAAAAACCCAACTCAATGGCTACCCCCATAAAGGGCACACAAAGCAACTCTTCTAATTTTTCCCCCTAAGGACTTACAAGCATTTACAAAGCTGAAGCTGAGAACTGACAAAGGGAGAGAAAGGGAGAAAAACGGAAAAATGGAAAAAATAAAGAATTACAAGGCCAGATTAGTAGCAAGTGGTGGTAAACAGAAGAAAAAAAAAAAAAAAAAGACCAGGTCTTCTGATTTTACCAGTCTTTGTTTCAGTGACTAAGGCCAACCAAAATATATTTGAGATACAAAAGCAAACATGAGCTAAATTTATTATAATTATTCCACCCATTCTTCATCATAAAGCTAAATTTATCACTATGTATATCTTTAAAGATATTTGTCTCTTAGTCATTTTTAACCAAATTAAGGTACTCCCAATATCATAATATATTATCCTATCATATAAACAGCAAAAATCATTTTTAGTAATTTCTGTGAAGAGAGCACTTCATATTTCCTTGAAATAAGGGACCATTATTTACAGCGTGTCAAGGAAGGAGAAGAAAAGAGAGGGAGGCTATCAGTAGCACAGAGCTGACAATGGATCCTTAGCTAAGATGGAGAGAAATGGCTGCTGAAACAAACATCCAGAGAAGCATAATAGTTGACTGTATTATCTCTGCCTGACAGCAACAACTAGTTTGGAGACCTATGTGTTTTGTTTTGAACATGAGTAGTGTTCACACTGAAAACTACAAAATGTTGCTGAGAGATAGCAAGAAGACCTAAATAAATGGAGGTACTAAAAAACTAATGTCAAGATATCCACAGGCGAATGGATAAATAAATTGTGGTCTACCGACACAATGCAAAACTTCTCAGCAATAAAAAGAAAGAACTAATACACGCAACAGCATGGGTGTATCTTTAAAACATTATGCTGCGGGAAAGAAGGCAGACACAAACAAGTACATACTGTAAGGTTACATTTATATGTAACTCTAGGAAAGGCAAATCTAATTGATAGTGACAGAAAATAGGACCAATAATCTTTTTTAGATGATAGACATATTCTGTATCTTGATTGATGTGGTGATTACATGAGTAACTACATTTGTCAAAATTCAAATTGTACACTAAAAATGGGTACCTATCACTTGTGGTTATGGACGTAATGTCATTCTGAAACTGTTGTCTGTTTATGTCCCTGAAAGCTGGAATTTCTAACGTGTGTGTGTTAGGAAAACTTATCCAACACCCAGAAATAAATTTAAAAAAGGATTCCATTTCCTTTCAGTGTCATACTGGAGCACTGTCTAACAAGCCTACCCAAGGATTATTTAAGTATACTTTTGTTCCACTTGATACTTGGTACTCATTAGGGCTCAGACACTTAAGTTACATGATAACTTGTAGATTTTTGCCAAGTAGAGATGCAAATGACTTCTGTCCAATAATCTCAAAAGTTACTGTTTCACTGACCTGGAGATAATTAGCAGTTTTGTATTTAAATTAGCCATCTATTCCAACATTCTCTCTCTAGTGACCATAAACACTGAATTACAAAAATGCTCTTGGAGCCAGCTTCACCATCCTGCCTGTCCAGTTTTCTTATTAATGAGTTAAATACATCTTTGACACATGGTCCTTCTTTACTTGTATGTGTAATATTTTTAACATTTTGAAAGCTATCCTTTGAGAGGAGTAGAGATTTAAGATCTATGAAATTAATTAAAGACTCTGTACCCTAAATCTAAATCAGAAGTATAGGATTGAAAAACAAAAAGCTTTTAAAAAGTATAACAGGAAAATACCAACTTGGAGAATAGGACATGTAACATTAACAGCAAAAAAGTATTAGATAAAAAACAATTTTATCCAAAAAACACAGAATTTACAATAAATACACAACTCAAGTTACTTTCTATTGAAATACATAAAATAAAAAGCAAGGAATAAGGAGAAATTGGCAATCACAATGTTAACAAGTTTTGAACAAATCCTCAATTTTTTTGGATTAAAGAGATAAGAAGTGTTGAATAAATGTGATTAATAATACAAAACAAACCTTTTCCAATATTTTGTTTTTTAATTGACCATTTATCATGCTAAAAAGAATCTTAATATGTCCCAAAAGGCAGAAATGTACAGGCTAAAATGATTTGAAACCAAGTAATAAGCCAAAAGATTAAAAAGAATCAATGAAACACATGTATCAGTTAGCTATGTTGTGTAACAAATTACCCCAAAACTTAAACAACAAACATTTATTATCTCAAGGTTTCTGTGAGTCAGGATTCAGGGCACATTTCCCATGGGTGGTTCTGACTCAGAGTCTCTCATGAGATTGCAATCAAGGTGTCAGCTGGGGCTGTAGTCTTTACTGGGGCTGGAAGGTTTGTCACCAAGCTCACTCACACAGTCACTGCCAGGAAGCCTCCGCTCCTCACCACAAAAGTCCCTTCCTGAGTGTCTCTACAACATGGCAACTGGCTTCCCCTAAAGTGAGCAATCCAAGAAAGAAAACAAGAAAGAAGCCACAATGCCTTTTTACGACCTACTCTCAGAAAGGACACACCATCATTTCTGCCATATGCGATTCATCAGAAGTGAGTCACTACGTTCAGTATACACTCTAGGCTGTACTTAGTCTCCACCTTTTGAGGTAAGTGTATTAAAGAAATTGTGGACAAATTTTAAAACTACCAAACACTTGGATATTAAAAAACACTCCAGGGGGCCTGGCCTGGTGGCTTAGCAGTTAAGTTCGCAAGCTCCACTTCGGTGGCCCAGGGTTTGTGGGTTCAGATCCTGGGCTCGGACTTACACACGGCTCATCAAGCCATGCTATGGCGGCGTCCCACGTGCAAAGTGGAGGAGGACTGGCACAGATGTTAGCTCAGGGACAATCTTCCTCTCAAGAAAAAAAAAATACACTCCAGTAAACAGCTCTTACACCTAACATTTAAAACAACTAAGACAACGAAAATATGTATATGTATACACATACATGTGCACACATGTGCTGATGCTAAGGAAAGAGGAAAACTTTCTACTTTCAAGGAATTATCTATCTTTCTCCAAAGATTCCTGCCCAAGATGGATTTCAACCTCAAAGAACAGAAAACTATGCCACTACAACTGTTACAAACTCTGGGGAAAATTTTTTGAGCTTGAGGAGGCCAATGATATGTTTCTGATCACCAGATGATCAATAATTTCTTACTGCATGAATAAAATAAATACAGCGGGCAATTTTCCCAATTCGATTTCTAAAAGCTAGCATAACCCATATAAAACTTTTACAATGTAAACTATAAACCAATCTCACTTAAAAATCTTTATGCAGCAATCATATATATTAACATACCAAATGTAAAAATATATTAAACATACAAACTATGAGCCACGTAGGCATTATTTCTGGAATGCCAGAATGGTTCAACCACAGGAAATATATATTACTATGATTTGTCATAACTGTGCAAAGAGCAACATTTCACCATGTCCTGAATGACGCCAAAAAGGCATTTAATAAAATGTAATAGACATTCCTGAGTCATTCTCATTCTCTCTCACACACACATATTCTCACACACAGATACACACAGACACTTAGTAAACCAAAAAAAGACATTTGCTTTTAAGTCAGAAACACAAGAATTCTACTATCAACACTGTCATTCAACACCGATCTAGAAGTTCTAGGCAAAGCAACAAAAGTAAATATGGGAAAAGTAAAATACATATATATTTATATTTACATATATGAGAAAGATCAATAAATATGAGGAAGGCCCAAGCAAAAACTATTTGCAGAATGGTACCTTGAGTACCATCTGAAACCTATTCAAAAAAGAGGCAGATCAGTACTTTGGCTGGTTAAAAAAATAAACATCTCACTCACTATAAACAGCTTTCCCATATATCAGCAACTATTAGTCAGGAAAACTATTCAAAATAGTTCAAAATAGCAACAAAAAACTGTCTTAGCACCCAAGTACACAGCAGGGAACTAAACAAAGACTGTGGACTCAAAGGGCCCACAATCTAGGAGACACATATACTAAGACAAACAGTCAGGTTAAAGGTTATGAAGCCAAACAGGGTTAAGGAGATAAGAGAGGAATGGATGGTGCTATTTCAGATGTGGAGGTCCGGGAAGGATTCCCTAAGGATGTGACATCTGCTCCGAGACCTAACTAAAGTGAAAGATTGGCGCATGAAAAACATTCACAGGGGAGAGAGTTCAAGGAACAAAGGAAAAGACCCTGAGGTAGAAACATCCTCCATACGTTTGTGGAACAGCGAGGTCAGTGTGGGGGCTGGAGCTGGGCAAACGAGGGGGAAGGTAAAATGAGAACAAGTGAGAGGGACAACTGAGGGTCAGATCATCTAGAGCCTTACAGGCCCACTACAGAGACTTTGGAAAGAGTTTAAAGCCGTGGGGTGGAATGACCTGGCAATGCTCTGAAAGGAGAACTCTGGCTGCTACGCTGACAACAGACTGCAGCAGAGCAAGGGTATGAGCAGGGAGACCAGTCTGGAGACTACAGCAATAAGGCAGGTGAGAAATGCCAGTGGCTGGACCAATGGGCAATGATGGTTTTAACAAGAGGGTGGGTTCCAGATACACCCTGAAAGTAAAGCAGAAAGGATTTGCTAACGGACAGGATGTAGAATATGGCAAGTAGAAAGAAAGGACACTCCAAAGTTTGTGTCCTGAGCAACTGGAAAGAGGGCGTGAGTATTTACTGAAATACAGAAGAAATAAGGAGGGGGAGGCAGCTCATAGATTCCGTAGGGAGCAGAGAAGTGACAGCAGATCAAGAGTTCAGTATTGAACATATCATATTTACAACTTCTATGGAATCTAGAGGGGATATAAAATAGCAAACTAGATACATGATTCTGGAGTTGACAGGTGAGGTGTGGGCAAGAAAGAAAGCATCAGCATTCATCATTTTCCTGAGCGTCTACTAAGTGACAGGAACTGCAGTTCACTGAACAAGACAGACAGGTCGTATTAACCCTAAGACTAGATGAACTCACTAAAGTAACTTCGGTAGTTAAGAGAAGAAAAGAGACTGAATACTCAGCCCTCGGGCACACCAATATGAAGAGATCAGGAAAACCAGGAGGATGTAGAGAACCAGGAGAGAGGGACTAGCCAGTAAGGTAGCCAAGAGAGTGAAACGTCTTGGAAACCAGGTAACGAAAGTGTTTCAAGAATATGGTATTTCAAATATTACAGGTAGATTAAGGAAGATTATGACTCAGAATTGACCACTGGCTTTGGCAATGTGGAAGATAATGTTCACTCCGATGGCAGCAAGTAAAATGGAGTGATGTGAGTAAAAGAATCCCTTAAAATGGGTCCAAAAAGAATAAAAGGAGAAAAAGCGGAGACATTAGGTGTAGACAAGTATTTAGAGTTGACAATAAATTTGAAAGTATTTATCAAGAAATGTGTACAGCCTTTAAGAAGGAAAAGTTAACAAGAAACATTAAGACAACTTGAATGAATGGAGAGAAATAACATATTCATTGAGAAGACAAATTATAAAACAGCAATAATCAAATTAATTTATATGTCTAATGAAATGCCAATAAAATTCCTGCTGAGTTTTTAATAATGATATCAATATTCATACGAAAAATACAGAAAAATAACACAACAAAGGCCAGAAACATTCCCAAATCCAAGAAAATTCTAAACAAGAGAGTTTGAATGAACAGATAATTAAAAATAAAATTTTTAACTGGTTAACCATTTGTGGGTAGAAAAGTTATACTCTTTCCTTTGATAATATACCAATATTGATTACAGTAGGATTAAAAAAATGAAATGTAAAAAACCAAAGCCTAAACTTAGGTATTAAAATAAAATTTCTAATCTTGGCATGAGAAAGATCTTTCAAGATATGACAACAGCCAGAAACTTCAAAGTTAATGATTGATAAGCTCACCACATTAAAATTTTCTATTTCTGTAATTCAACCAAGAAATATGTAAAATTTAAAGACAAATGACAACTTCTGAGAAAACATGTAACATAATAAGAAAAAGGTTAAAATTCTCCTTATATTTTACATCAATACAAAAGATTAACATTCTAACAGAAAAATGGGCAAAGGGTAATGTACAAAAGTAACCCAATATAAGAAAAAATGTAAAAGTATCTAACTTTGTCAATAATTTTAAAAGATATAACAAAAAATGCAATAAATTAAAAAGAAATTCCATTCTGGCCTATCAACTTGACGAAGATAAAACTGTAACATTCTGATGCAGACTGACACCTATTTAGAAAACACACTCTTTCAAGCAGTATTTAGTATAACAAAACACAAGAAAAACTTAAGCAGGCAAAAATAGAAAGTTAATTTTTAACGGCTAAATTCATTATATATGAAGATGTATCAACCTAGAAAAATGCCTACAAATACCTAAAAAAGCAGATGAAAAACATATATGCAACATGATTATATTTACATAAAAGTGTAGCAAGATGTATACTCACACAAAAAAAACAATTTTTTTCCCTTTATGAATGAATTATGGGTAATTAATTGTCCATTTTACTATTCTATATTTTATTTTTTATATACTTAACAGGGACATAATCTTCCACATTTACAAAACTACCAACAGTAGAGTTCTTCAAATGTAGAGTTATTTTAACATTTTAAAAAATAAGAATAATGCAACGGGATCTCAAAGTCACCAGGAAGCGAAACTATCAAGCCACTGGGGTAAACTATACATCTCCAAGTTACAGATACTTACAGAAAAAGTGCCACATAAGTCTCATTTTGGAATGTGCATATATATGCATTCAAGGGAGTAAAAAATCAAACCTAGAATCTTTCCCTGAATATTCCAGTATGTTTACTAGGCAATAAATATTAGGAATCTTTAAGAAATTCAAAATTAAAGTAAAAGGCTCTTCTTGGAAGAAAACTGTCATGAACTTGTACCTAAGATTGAGGGGCAGTTGTTTTCTAACATTCAGAAATAAACAATTCAAACTGCTAAATAAACAGAGAGTATTGGTTACTCAATTGCAAATCCACATTTCCAAAGATGGCAGCAGCAGTATTGCCAATGGATAGTGGTTTAGTAAACTTGATTTTTGTGAAGTCAAAACTCTCAGGGACTGTACACACCTCCAGCAGTCTCAATACTGACTCACAGAGAACAGTGGTCTTCAGTTGCTTTTTAAACAACTTTACTGAGATATAATCCACATACCACACAATTCATCCATTTAAAGTAAACAATTCAATGGCTTTTAGTACATTCACAGATATGTGCAACCATGACCAGAGTCAATTTTAGAACATTTCCCCACCCTACACCCTTTGGCCATCACCACCCCACTCTACTGCATTGTCCCACCACCAATAGCTCTAAATAACCACTCATCTACCTTCTGTTGTGATAGGTTTCCCTATTCTGGACTTTCATATGAATGGAATCATAGACTATGTGGTCTTTTGTGTTTGGCTTCTTCCATTTAGCAGAATGTTTTCAAGGTTTACCCACGTTGTAGGATGAATCAGTACTTCATTCTGTTTTAAGACTGAGTAGGGGGCCGGCCCCACGGCGCAGTGGTTAAGTGCGCGCACTCCGCTGCTGGTGGCCCGGGTTCGGATCCCAGGCGAGCACCGATGCATCGTTTGTCAGGCCATGCTGTGGCGGCATCCCATATAAAGTGGAGGAAGATGGGCACAGATGTTAGCCCAGGGCCAGTCTTCCTCAGCAAAAAGAGGAGGATTGGCGTGGATGTTAGCTCAGGGCTGATCTTCCTCACCAAAAAAAAAAAAAAAAGACTGAGTAATATTCCTTTGTACAGATATACCACATTTTGTTTACCCATTCATCCACTGACAGACATTTGGGTTATTTCTACCTTTTGGCTATTATACATTCATGTAGTTATGTGTGCCATAAACATTCATGTGCCAGTTTTTGTGTGGACATATGTTTTCACTTCCCTTGGGTATATGTATCTAGGAGTCCAATTACTGGGTCCTATTATACTTCTATGTTTATATGTTTGAGGAACGTTCAGTCTCTTTTTCCAAATGGCTGTATCATTTTACATTCCTACCAGTGGTGTAGGAGAGTTCCAATTTCTCCACACCTTCAGCAACACTTGTTACTATCTGACTTGTTGATTCTAGCCATCCTAGTGAGTATGAGGTGGTATCTATCTCACTGTGGTTTTAAGCCTTCAATTTTTAGACCAATAAAGAACTAGAATTTAACTGATTAGCAAAGCTGTAAAAAACAATTATAGTAGAATCCTGCCTGACTGCACTGAAGCAAATTAATTTTTTCCCAATTGAAAAGCCAATTTTAGACAGTTACATCATTTTTAACACTACTGAATAAATTCTTCTCCATAGAATAGAAACTCTTCTAGTTACTAATAGGCATGCCACAAAATAAAGTAGGTTCCGCTGACAAATATTTGGGAAATGCTAGATTCAGAAAAGATATTTCTTTACTGAGGTTTTCCTCAGTACTTTTAATTAGTATGCTAATATACACTATGTATCTATAAAACTAAAATGGCATACAGTGATTCTCAAATTTATTTGGACCTAGAAACCTTTTTTCACAAAATACCTAAAACATTTCACCCAGAAATAAAATTTTTAGGGCCGGCCCCATGGCTTAGCGGTTAAGTGCACATGCTCCGCTGCTGGCAGCCCGGGTTCGGATGCCGGGCGCGCACCGACACACCACTTCTCCGGCCATGCTGAGGCCACGTCCCACATACAGCAACTAGAAGGATGTGCAGCTATCACATAGAACTATCTACTGGGGCTTTGGGGGAAAAAATAAATAAATAAATAAAATTATAAAAAAAAAAGAAAGAAAGAAAACTTTTAAAAGGCCACTTTGTACATTATCTGCCAGTTCTTTAAAGAGGATTAGAGTAAAGCCATAGTGTCTTCATTAAATACGATATATAGAATGACATCAGCAAAAATGGCAGAGCAGGTAGTTCCAAGGGACCATCCCTCCAGAGAAACATTGAAAAATAAAGCAAAAACTGTCAGAATCAACTTTGTTAGAACTCTGGGAAAAAAACTGGGGAAGAAAATCAAAGGTTGACACCAACCAAGCAAACCCTGAATCAAGAAAAAGGCAACTTAAAAATGGTAAGAAACCTTGCGACATTTTTACTTAACTTGCCCCAATCCCTGCTCCAGCTCAGTGGCAGTCTTAAAGATGGCAGTCAGCATTCCCAGGGACCTTGGTCCCTGGGTCCAGAGGAAGGAGGAGGCAGAGCAGACCTTATTCGTAAAGAACCGTGTTTCTCTGTTCTAACCTGTCTGGGGACTATATGAAGGATAGACGTGCCTGCCTTTGTTTCGCCTAACTTGGCACTCACTCAAGGCAGAAAAGCAGTGGACATTCCTTGAAAACACTGTAAGGGAAGTGAATAACCCACAGATGCCTGGTGCAAATATAAGAATTGAGGCATACATTAGAGCATCAAAAGCCTGGGGGAAAAAGCAGAGGGTTGCATTTCTTTGGGATATTAAGCCATTCAAAATCACCTGTGTATACTGGGAAATTTAGGGAGCCATGTGCACACCCAGGGCAGGACACATACTCAGGAAAGACCTGAGAAGATGCTAAACTTTAACCTCTGGTTGATCTATAGGCTGAGGGCAAGTAGGAAGTGAAAGTTAAGGCAGAGTTGTAAATGGCCCAGCTAGCACTGAAGCAGTGCCCCAACACAAAGCTAATCTGCAAAGACTGGAATAGCTGGGTGTTTTTTCCTTTGTTTTCTTTGCGGAATTGTTTTTTCTTTTTGGATCCTGGTATCCAAAAAAAAAAAATCTCTGTTAAAACACTAGCTGAATACAAGCTAAGGGAACTGAGACATCAGAGATCACCTAGGATTAATAATACAGACTTTAAAACAATACTTTGGAAAAATCACTAAAGAAACAGCTATATCCCACAGCAAGGAACAAAGCAAAGAATGAGGAGGGGGAAAGAACCTGAGTTCCAGAGTCACCACATTATAATATTCAAAATGTTCAGTTTTTAACAAAAAAATATAAAGCATGCAAAGAAACTGGGGAGTATGAAACTGTGTATTTCTCCCATTCACTGGAGAAATACACAGAAACTGTAGCTGAGGAAGCACAGACATTGAACTAACTAGATGAAGACTATATTCATTAACTGTCTTAAATATAATTGAAGAATAAAAGGAAACCCTAGACAAAGAGTTAAAGGAAACCAGGAGAAGACGTCTCAACAAATTGAGAATATCAATAAAGAGACAGAAATTTAAAAAAGGAACCTAACAGAAAAACTGCTGCTGAAAAGTATAACTGAATTAAAAATTCACTAGAGAGCTTGAATAGCACATTTGAGTAGACAAAAGAATCAGTAAACTTGAAAACAGGTCAACTGAAATTATCCAGTCTGAGGAGCAGAAAGAAAAAAGTATGATGAAAAACAGAGTCTCAGAGACCTGCAGGACACCATCAAGTGCACCAACATACTCATAATGAGAGTCCCAGGAGGAGAAGGAAAAAAAGGGCAGAATGAATACTTGAAGACATAATGGCCAAAATCTGTCCAAATTTGATAAAAGACACAAATCTATATATCCAAGAAGCTTTACAAACTCCAAATAAAAAAGTGCAAGTCACATCAAGGCTCATTATAATCAAACTGTGGTAAGACAAAGGGAGAATCTTGAAAATAGCAGGAAAGCAGCAACTCCTCACATACAAAGGATCCTCAAGAATAACAGCAAATTTCTCATCAGAAACCATGGATGCCAGAGGGGACTACAATGACATATTTAAAGTGTTGAAAGAAAAACACTATTAAGTAAGAATTCCATTTCCAGCAAAACTGTCTTTCAAAAGTAAAGGAGAAATTAAGACATTCACAGATAATCAAAAGCAAGAGAGTATGAAAAGACACTAGAGAGGAACTCGGAATTACATAAAGAATTCCGGTAAAGGTAACTACATAGGTAAATATAAAAGCCATTATGATTATATTTTTGGTTTGTGACTCCTCTTTTTGTTTCTTATATGATTTAAAAGACAAATGCAAAAAATAATAATTATAAATCTACGTTATTAGGCATACAATGTTTACATATATGATTGGTGACAATAACGTGGCTTGATAAGCTGTGTGTATGTCCGCGCCTGGGATCCGAACCTGCGAAGCCGGACCGCCCAAGCAGAGCGTGCGAACTTAAGTGCTACACCACCAGGCCGGCCCCTAGTTTTTGTACGCTTTTGAAGCTAAGCTGGTATTAATTCAAACTAGACTGTTATAAATTTAGGATATTAATTGTAATGAACATAATAACCAATAAGAAAATACCTAAAAAATACACAGAACAGAACGAGAAGAAAATCAGAAAGGTACACCACAAAAAAATCAAATAAAAAACCAGGCAGCAACAGAGAAAATAAGTAACAAAAAAGGTATAAGATACACAGAAAACAAACAACAAATGGCAGAAGTCCTATCTTATCAGTAATTATTTTAAATGTAAATGGATTCAACTCTCTAATCAAAAGGTAGAGAGTAGCAGAATGGATAAAAAAAGATGACCCTACCGTATGCTGTCTATAAGAGACTCATTATAGATCCATAAGTACAAATAGGTTGAAAAAGAATGGATGAAAAAAGATACTCAAAGCAATAGTAACCAAAAGTGAGCTGGAACAGCTATACTAATAATATTAGACAAAACAGTCTTTAAGTCAAATATTGTTACAAAAGACAAAAGGTCATTAAATATCTATAAAAGGGTCAATTCATAAAGAAGATATAACAATTATAAACATACACACTGAACAATAGAGCTGTAAAACAAATGAAGCAAACCTTGACAGAACTGAAGGGAGAAATACACAGCTCTACAATAACAGTTGGAGCCTTCACCGCACTTCAAAGAATGGATAGAACATTTAGACAGAAGGGCAATAGGAAATAGAGAACATGAACACCACCATAAACCAACTGAGCCTAACAGACATATACAGAACACTTCACCCAACAACAGCGAGAATACACATATTTCTCAAGGAAATATGGAAATATGCACATGGAACATTCTCCAAGTCAGACCATATGTTAGTCCAAAAACAAGCCTCAATAAGTTTAAAAAGATTGAATCATACAAAGTTATCTTCTCCGAACACAATGGAATGAAGTTAGAAATCAATAACAAAAAGAAAATTGGAAAATTCACAAACACGTGGAAATTAAACACAACTAAACAACCAATGGCTCAAAGTAGAAAATACTAGGAAATTAGAAAATATTTTTAAATGAATGAAAATGAAAATACTGATTATCAACATTTATGGGATTCAGAGAAAGTAGTGTTCAGAGGGAAATTTATAACTGTAAACACCTGCATTAAAATGAAGAAGATCTCAACACAACTTTATAGCTTCAGTAACTAGAAAAAGAACTAAACTCAAAAATAGCAGAAGGGGGCCGGCCCCGTGGCTTAGCGGTAAGAGTGCGCGCTCCGCTGCTGGCAGCCCAGGTTCGGATCCCGGGCGCGCACCACTTCTCCGGCCATGCTGAGGCTGCGTCCCACATACAGCAACTAGAAGGGTTTGAGAAAGGCCCAAGATAAATAAATTGACATATTTCAAAAAGCACTGCTTTAAAATGAGTTCTTATTTCTATTACCAATTAAGACTATCTTATAGGGCTGCCCCGGTGGCTTAGCGGTTAAGTGTGCGTGCTCCGCTACTGGCGGCCCGGGTTCGGATCCTGGGCTCGCACCGACGCACCGCTTCTCCGGCCATGCTGAGGCCGCGTCCCACATACAGCAACTAGAAGGATGTGCAGCTATGACATACAACTATCTACTGGGGCTTTGGGGAAAAACAAGGAGGAGGATTGGCAATCGATGTTAGCTCAGGGCCTGTCTTCCTCAGCAAAAAGAGGAGGATTAGCACGATGTTAGCTCAGGGCTGATCTTCCTCACAAAAAAAAAAAAAAAAGACTATCTTATAAACAAATACAGATGGGCTTCTATGATAAGGAGAAGAGGAAATGCTATTAAAAGACAGGGAAACTGACACGACTTTATTTAGAAGTCTCCATGTTAGAGGGCAGCAGGGCAGCAGAAGAGAAGGGTGAGAGGGTATTGGGTGAAGGAATCCTTCGAAAATAAAAAGATTATGAATTACTCATTTGGAGGGGAACAAAGGAAAAAATTTGAGGAAATGAGTTTCTATTCTGCAAATATTTCAACTTCTTAAAAGAAAAAAAACATATCTATCAGCATTAGTGAAATAATATTATGTGCCTGTAATGTGATACAATATAAAGTACACATCATCCATAAAATATTCAAGCCAAAAAAATTTATAGTCTGAAACCAATCATGAGGGAACAACCAGACAAATGCATAATGTGGGACCTTCTAAAAACACTCCCAAAAAATCAAAGTCATGGGGAGAAAAGAAAAAAAAGAATGGTCTAGACCAGTTTAGATTAAAATAAAGAATGTAACAGTTAAAAGCAATGTATAATCTTGATGTGATCCTCGACTGACAGCTAAAAAATAAATTTATTTTGGACAACTGGGAAATTTGAGTATGAACTGTATATTAGATGATACTATGAAATTCTTGTTAATTATTTTAGGTTTATGTTTTAGGTGTGGTAATGATATCGTGGATATGTAGAAGAATGCCCTTTTTCTTGGAAGATATGCGCTAAAGTATTTAGAATGCAATTCATGATATCTGCAACTTACTTTCAAATGGTCCAGAACACATACATATACACATATACAAATATATGTATGTATATACATGTATATACGTACATCTATATATACACCTAGATGTGTATGTATACACACACATATACACACCTAGATGAGGAGCTCGGGAGGTAGCAAAATGTTAATTTGTTTATGGAAAAACTTATGTTTAAACTCTATTTTTACACAGTTTTTATATTAAATAATAAGAAATCACAATTCTTATAGACTAAATACAAATGATAAATCTTACATAAAAAGACAAGATACAGTTCTGATACCGTCTGTCAAGATACATCAAAGCAGAGTCAAGTCATCTAGAGGCTTGTAAAATTAATGCTGATTACATTCTTGTGCATCAGACAGGCCTCGGAAGACGAACAGACAGAAGCATTTCATTTAGTTCAGTAAAGACCAGAAGCAGAGTTTATTACCACCCTGCCTACTCCACAGCCGAAGACGGCTGGCAGGAGAAGAAAAGCCCGGCACCTTCTGGGCCTGGGAACCTTATTTCTGCACAAAAACTGAAAGTCTACTTCTTCCTTAAAAGTTACCTGAATTCAAATATTCAGCTCTATCTGGGCTGCAATTACATTTTTTTTTTTTTTTTTGTGAGGGAGATCAGCCCTGAGCTAACATCCGTGCTAATCCTCCTCTTTTTTTTTTTTTGCTGAGGAAGACTGGCTCTGAGCTAACATCTATTGCCTATCCTCCTCCTTTTTTTCCCCAAGGCCCCCCAGTAGATAGTTGTACGTCATAGTTGTACATGCTTCTAGTTGCTGTATGTGGGACACGGCCTCAGCATGGCCGGAGAAGCAGTGTGTCGGTGCGCGCCTGGGATCTGAACCCAGGCCGCCAGTATCAGAGCACGCGCACCTAACCGCTAAGCCACCGGGCCGGCACTGCAATTACATTTTTAAAACCTGCATAAATCCGGGGCCAGCCTGGTGGCGTAGTGGTTAAGCTTTCGCGCTCCGCTTTAGTGGCCCA
Source organism: Ceratotherium simum simum (assembly GCF_057802395.1). Classification (NCBI taxonomy): domain Eukaryota; kingdom Metazoa; phylum Chordata; class Mammalia; order Perissodactyla; family Rhinocerotidae; genus Ceratotherium; species Ceratotherium simum. Next base: position 6,919,045 of record NC_141915.1, read on the forward strand.
GGGTTCACGAGTTTGGATCCTAGGCAGGGACCTACGCACCACTCATCAAGCCATGCTGTGGCAGCGTCCCACATACAAAATAAAGGAAGATGGGCACAGATGTTAGCTCAGGACAATCTTCCTCACCAAAACAAAAAAACCCTGCATAAATCAAATATAATTCTTAGCCAATGTTACACAGCAAAAACACTTAGTCAACCCTGGAACGGGGACAAGCCCTAAAAGTGTAAATAACAGTTTACAGTTCATTCTCAGGGTGTCATTACTAAATGTATAAATTATATGAATTCCCAAATGCTCCATGTTTCAATTTTTTTTATTTCTTGCTTTTGAATTTGTGATGAATGCAAGATCTTTCAAATTTTCCCAAGAATCTGACTGGCCAGTCAACATCCACGGAGCCCAAACTTAAAATGAAGGTCTCTTTTTGTATTAATATACACACACACACCCTCACACACCCTCTTACATTTTCATTTGTAGAAAAGGTGACAAGAAAAGATATAACAAAAATAGGGTATTGAAAATTGCAACAATTCTAAAATATTGTCAACAACTGAAAATTTTCAAATACAATATTTTTCAAATACAATGACCAGAGTGTAAATAGGCAACAGAACATGTACAAAGAATATATGTAATACCGTATCTTACACTATTTACAGACTGAGAGATAAATAAAAAGAGAGAAAATCGTTCATGTTAAATTTATTTTCAAATGATGCTGAAAATAAAATGTATTTAAGTTTTTGAAGTAAGTGTGAAATGCGGAGTAGCACTAAGCACACCCATCTACAAACAAGATAAAAAGGCTATAATACATAGACTATGATCATCCTTACTTTTCTATTGCTTATACCACTGGGTTTGGAAATACATAAATCAAGAGAGAAACTAACAAATAAAAGGAGAGAGAATTTCATTCAGTTCTAAGCTTGTCTAAGCTTTAGAAGAGTCTACAAAGACTGACACAGGAACCGCTGACAGAAGTGCCTCAACAGACGACTGCAAACCCTACTGTCACCATTTAGAGTGGTGTGCTGGCCCCAAAGAACCACAGCCGCACAAAGGAGACACCAGCACATAGGGAAAATGTTTAAAATACAAACACTAAATTTCCAATCAAATCTACAGCAACTCCAGGCTGTAGAACAGTCTGTGCACATACGCTGGGGTAAAATGAGTACGATACATGTAGGAGGGAGGTAGAATGGCAGAAGACCTACGCACACGGTACGTGTAGGTCTGTCTCCCTGAGGAGAAAGAGGCTCCAGGTTGGTCAATACCTAAGGCCTCTACCATCGCATTTGTTAGTGTGCTTCATCCACCTCTACAGAAGTGACCAACAATATTCAAAACACAGCCTCAGGCTCCGTAAGACATACCAAGTTCTATTAGGAATTCAAGTCTTTCCATTCTTCTCTAACCGGAAATAGAATCACTTAGTGGACTGACATTATTAACGTGTCTACTACATACAATGTTATCTACCACAGTCAAGATAGCACATGGGGTGCCAGAAACGCAAAAAGGCCTTCTGAGAACGAACCATCTGGTTGATTAACAGAGTTAATATAATGAAGAAACAGTAATCAAAGAAGACCACAAATGCTAGGCGCCAGATTAGAGGAACAGAGTAAGACAATGAAACAGGAGTTCGCTAGGATAATTTCACAAAGTATCATGGGGAAGCTAGAACCCGAGTTTGGTCTTTAGGGAAGAGAAGAATATTCTAGTATGGTGAAACTGCGCGACCAATGGCAGAATCCTTAGAAGTATAGCACCCAAGGGCACAGGCTCTCTGTGCAATGACTGTCACACAAGAAGGCTTGGCCTTTGCACTTACTGCCATGTATGGCCTACACCCAGCATCTCTTGTCTTGGCAATGGAGTCCACAAGCTGTCCACTGATGCCAAAGTCACAGAGTTTAATATTTCCACTTCTGTCCAGAAGAATATTGGAAGGTTTGATATCTGCAAGAGATAGATGTCACTCAGTGTACAGTAGTCAAATGAGCTATATTCTAAAGTACTTTAAGCAAAAATATTGAAAAACCTTAGACAACATAAGTGATCAAGTCCTTAAAATTCAGAGATGTAAGAAGAAGAGAAAAATGAGAAAACAATTTTCTAAATGCTGATGCTTAAAAACTCAGTATCAAAAAATGCTTCACAATAAATTTAGGCATTCTGTTTTCATCAAAAGACATATTCATTTACTTGTTTCAAATTCATTACTCAAGTCAAAATATGAAAAATGAAATTAATCTATAAGAGTATACTAAACTACTTTACAATATGTGCCCAAGACTATACAACTAAATGCAAAGTAAAAAATTATAAACCCACAATGTAAAGTAGAGCTTTATCTAACTTAGAAAAAGTATCCAATCCAGTACATCTAAAAGACCACAAGGTTTGGGATCACAGAAGCAAAGCTTCAAAATCTGGGTCTGAAATTCACAATGTGACCTGAGGCAAGCTACTGAACTTTCACTTAGCAACCACACTTTCCTCATCTACAAAAGTAAAATAATAATTCCTAATTCACAGAGTTGTAGAAATTAAAACACCTAATATGGTATCTGAACATTATTTGTACTCAATAAACGTATCTACTTAATAATTATGTCTCCTTGAGAGATTTTTCTGATTTTAGATGGCTTCATCAAGTTTCTCCCAACCAACCCTTTCTTAGAGTCATCCTTGAGAAACCAGATTCATTTTTACCACTCCCAGAATGTGGTCTTTCCCACAAATTAGAGAAAGCCAAAACCCTTCCATCTGGTTCTCAGGTTTTATACAGTCTTGTCAAATTGGCCCCTAGGTTATCGCCTCTTCCTCACTGACAGTCAGATCACTGCCAGTATATGCTAATCAGTTGTCTGGCCAATTCTCCCCCTTTACTCAGTAATTCTCTATACCTATCTCAATCCTTCTATCCATTTCGTTGTCACTGTCATGGCTCAATGAATAAAAAGTAAGGATAAAAATAAATGTAGAATACAAATATTTATCTATAACTCAGGTGACTTACAAAAAAAATCCAGATAAGATCTCTTACCATCACTGACACACTGACTGCCTACCAAATATCCATTCCAAACCACACCATCCTTTCTAATGGAACCCGCATTGGATTGAGGTATCCATCTCCCTCTGTGTAGCTCTATCCACACCTCTAAAAACTGGGTCCTCACTGGTCTAAGCTTATCAGGGTAGTTTCACGCTCCCTGCCAAGGGACCTGGTTTAGGTAAGGGCATGAGCAATCCTGGTGAATGAAACAAGAGAAAACATTAGAGACACGTAAGGAAGATTTCCCTGCTCCGACGACAGCCACACAGGAAGAGAAAGCTCCCTTTTCAATAGGTTGTCGTATCTGGATGTGACACTGGGGACCTGAGTTAGCTGTTACTACCCTGAGGATGGAGCCAACACACTAAGGAGGGCAGAGTCAAAAGAATGGACCTTGAGCCCTAATCATATTGTGCTTGGAGCCACCCTATCTTTGGACTTATTACGACAGATAATGAAATCCCTTGAAGCTTAAGACAGTTATCAGGATTTTCTGTTACTTGTGATCAAAAGTACTCTAATTGCAACAAAAAAGCTACCTGTCCCAATTAATAAAAAGACTGCCATAAACTCATCATTTTATTTAGTAAGAGGAAAACCAAAGTTGTTTTTGAAGCCTTTCCCTTTAATTCAGCTATGCCTCAGGCAATGTCTTAGTGCTTTACTGTGATCAGCAAGTTCCCCTAAGGTAATTGCCAAATGCTCTAAAGGTGATACTCTCATAATTACAAAACAGCCAGAAAAGGAGGGAAAACCCCACAACAAGAACAAGATGAACTACAAGAGAAAGAAAATAAATTTATTTAGGGACCTGACCCTACATAATTTTAGGCCAAAAGAGAAAATAAGAAGCCTACCTAATATTATTTTCAACAAGCATTAAGCCTGGCAAAATCAAATGAAATATTCTGATGTTCAAGGGTAACTAATTTCAGTGTTCCAGGGTGAACCCCAAACTAAAATTACTTAAATAAATGCCCCAATTACTAATTTCTTTAACCATGAGAAACTATGTTTCTTAGAATTCAAGGTTTTTCACTTCTCTGAATACGACCTTTTACTGTCTGTCCTATTTATTGTCATGTATTGTCTTGGATTTGTCCATTACAAATTTATTGAGGACAGTGAACTTGTATGCCTCTTCAAAGCCACCACCTCACTACCCTGAGTCTGGCATAGTAATAAATAGACCAACTATTTAATGTATTTGCTGAATTAAATTCAGGATGCCCACTGTCTTCCAATAGATCTACATCCAATGTTTAAATTTGGACCTGTGTCTAATAAGGCCAAGATCACTGTTTTCACAAATACAAATGCTTTAGAGGAATTTCAATGTACAATACCAATTAAAGAATCTCTCTCAGTTTGCAAAAATATCCTCTAAAGTAAAGAAGAAACACTTAATAGGGACAGTAACGTGCCTTTAAAATGCTCTAAGGTACTATCCCTCAGATTCCTCTTTGGACGTCCACAAGATGACCTTCAGGCCTTATTTGTACACAGAGAAACATTAACTATCAGGCACATGAACAACTATTTTTCAACTAAGAGTAATAAGAACTTAACGCAAAATCTATTTCAATTTCTACGCCCATACTAAGCACATGCTAATAAGTTAGACTGAAATCTATAGAATCCCACAGGGAAAAAACCCTAAATTAATAATAAAGTTGTAGGGTACACATAGTATGTTTTGCTAAAAATACAAATATTTCAGGAAAGTTTATACAGTGACACTGTAATTTTCAATAATTTTTTCCTATTAAGGAAAAATATTAATTTCTAGTCTATAAAAAGCAATTCATACCCACCTCTGTGAATGATTTTCAAGTTTTCTTTTAAGTGGTTTAGTGCTTTCACAGTCTAGGGAGAAAAAGCAGAGATGGGATAAACAATCAATTTCCTTTTAATCAACACAAGAGTTCATCATACGTAACAGCCCACGTAGCCCTCTGCACTCTTTTAAGCTTAATGTTTCAATATTCTATTTTTTATGAATGATGATTTTAGATCTGAAAATTTAGTTGCCTTACAGGCTGTTCCCCAACAACTAAAAAAATCCTGATAACTTATAATTTTTTAAATGAGTCATTAAAAAGTTGTATAATGTTTCTTGTACCTTCAAACTTTTCAAGAACAGAAATATTTAGTACAAGAAAGTCCAACAGTCTTGTTCCATTATCAACCCTCATTTAATGTTTTTCCAAATTCTCAACTGCTCACAATCATTCACCCTCATTGAGTGCTGAGCCTTTAAAGTAATTTTTGCAGAGCCAGAATCTCTCTGCTCAGCCACTATCGCAATTTATCCATAATTTATCCTATTGTTAGATCATTGCTCATGATCAGAAAATCAGAGATTTCTTCAGGAATGAAGGGAACACAGACTTGAATTAAAATTTCCACAACCTCAAACTGAAAGAGAACTAAAGAACCGGCCAACCATCTGCTATAGAAAGGTCAAGTCTCTGCTGCCATCGAGCTGCTGCGAATCAGGACTGCAGAAGAGGCAAACCTGTCATGTTTCCAGTAGCTAGGCTCCTGTGTTCACTGGGTTATTAGTCAGCAAGAAGAGATTTAATACAAAGTAATTTTAAATGTTGTGCTTAATGTAAAGGGTGATCACCAAGTCTAGAAACACAGGCAAATACATAATAAATGATTTATTAGAGTACTTATACTACACATATTGCGATATATGATAAAACAATTTTATCTGTTTTTCGACTTCATGATCACCCTGTTGTCTAGCGGTTAAGAGCAGGATTCTGGGATCAGGCTGCCTGGGCTTAAATCATTTACCACTTACAACTGTATGAACTTCAAAGCAAATTAATTACTTAACTTCTCCATGCTTCAGATCTGTCATCTTTAAAAAGGGGGTTATACTATCTACCATAGAGAGTTGTTACGAAGAAAAAATGTCATAAGACCTTGGCCTAATGAAAATAAACATTCAATAGCTATCATCATTATTCTACTATTGTTCCACTATAATTATTATGAACAGTAACAAGTTCCAAGATAATACTGGGTTTGGTATACTGGAGAGAGATGACTAAATTGATCAATACAAAATTCCATATACCTATCTGAAAATAAGTAAGTTTCTAAAATAACTCAGCTTCTTTTTATAAAATTACCTGAAAGGATATATATCTTAATATTTAGCTCATAAAACATTTAAATTTAAGCATTAATTCAGCTAAATAACTTAAAATATTAATATGAGTCCTATTAATCTTAAGATTATTAATGACTAGTTTAATCAAATTTTTAAAATTCCAATTATACACACACACACCTCTTACAACTAAAATACAGCTCAGAACTGTCTATATATTTTTAACATTAATTGGCAATTATCAGGTAGACTACATGGGAGGTGGAAGATGTAGCGAAGAAAGAGACAGGAAATTACATGCAATCAGAATATCTATCTTACAACTTCCTATAAAATTTAGTTTACACATCCACTAACCCAGGTCATGAATTAGCTCAGATTCTCAAAGGTTTGTAAGAATCTTATTAATTTTACTCCAAAAAGAAATTTTTTTGTGAAAAAAATTGTCGACTAAATGATTCAGAGCAAGAAAGAAAACGATCATGAATTCACTTTCAAAACTATAAACACATATGCAAAAGAGTAGCTCTTCTCTTTTTGGTACTCTGGTAAAAGTGAATTGACAAAATTAGCAGTAATGCTGGTTACTGAAATTGCTTGTCAAAAATTGAAATGGTTTAGACTGGATAACCCCAATCTTAAACCACAGGAAATAAACTTTGTCTAGAGTTTCAATCAAGGGACTTCAAGCAGACTGCTGTGATTCAATAACTGTGATAACATAACTTATTTAAAAATAGTTAAAGCAACAGGAGAAAAAAGAAACGGAAAACTGCCTTTTCTAGTCTTCTTTACAGCACACTCTATTAGGGTTCATTGTGATTTTAACGAAAAAAATATTGTAGTATTTATGTAGACCATATTTTGAAAACTGTTCTTATGACTTGTGTTAATTACCCCATAGAAGTGATTTTGTCTCTATTCCTACTACAAATGATTTTCCAGGAACGTCAATTACATTCTGTGAAGGACATTCAGATATGTGCATTCAAAACTCCAGCAACATCTTTATATAAGTTTATATAAAATGAACAATTTGAAAACCAGGTACTTACTGCTAAAGTGATTTTGCCTAAAATTTCTTCTGGAATAACATCATCTAATACACTATATACATATTTGTAAAACTTATCAAACGAGGTAGACATGAGTTCCATACAGATCCAACAGTCACCCTATAAAATAACAAATACATGTTATTCTTATACATCTTAATATTAAGTACCACCTTTCCTTTACTTAAAATAGGAATACAATTAGAGAAGAAGCAATCTTCTTCTTCTTCTTCTTTTTTTAATCTCAAACTAGTGGTAGTTTTTGGTTCCTTATTAAAGCCCTGGGCAGAATATTCTCCTCACGTTTAAACACAAACTTATTTGCCCAATTTTCCCCACTCTTAATTGTAAGGACACAGACAGTCTCACATAGGAAACTTTTGTCTTTATAAATATTTCAAATTTTGCCATAATTAAATATAAAAATAGAAAATATGTAGGAAACTGTTCATTCTCACTAACAAAGAAAATAGGTTACAGCAATCTTGAGATACTACATAAACTTCTTACGTTAGTAAAAAAGAAAGAAAAAAAATACATAAAGCAAACCCAATGCCTCAAGTCCTTGTCAAATGCCACCTTCTCAGTGGCTAATACTTAAAATGCCTAACATTTAAAATGCAAGTCATCCACTCTTAGCATCCCCTTACCCTGCTCTACTCTGGACAGCTCTTATCATCTTCTAACATAAAATATAATCTACTTATTTATTATGTTTGTCATCTATCTTCCCTACTAGCACTTATCCTCCACCAGGACAGGGGCTCAATAAACACTCCTTAAATGAATGAATGCTGGCTATAATTAAACTGAATCATTCAAAAACTGCTGGCTGCATTATAGAGTGTTTTTAACCAGTTTGAAGGCAATTTGACAATAAAACAAGAGAAATAAAAATGTTTATACCCTTTGATGGAGTCATCTCATGACTGAGAATCTAACTTAAATAGTCCATAAATTACAAAAAGAAAAAACAAAAACAAAACTAGCAACCACTGAAGTATCTCACAAGAGGGAATGGTACATTATTAAAGGGATTATCTAAAATTAAATTATTTGGAAAACTATATAGTTCATGAGAGGTATGCAAGAGAAAATGTAGAATATAAGCAGATATCATGTTATAATGATGTAAAAGTATGTGCACATACAAACAAGTACTACAAATTACCTTATAAGAGTGAAAACAGCTATCGGGATGATGACAAAAATTATCTTAGACGATTTTGTCGTTACTAATTTATGGATCCAGTTGTATCCTTGGAAATTTTCTACCACTATTCTACCCCTCAAGCCTGACCTGGATTGATTATATAAGAGATTAATGCCTGTTAAAGTAAAATGGCTTGCCCAGAAGAGCACTGCTAATTAGTGATAGAGCCATGAATAGAATCCAGTCTACTTAACTCCTTTCTCCTATCAACACCTTCGATGCAAGGATACTTAGATGCAAGGATACTTAGATGCAAGGATACTTAGATGCAAGGATACTTACCTTACTCGAGACAAAGCATATCTTATGATGGCTATTGAGATGGTAATAGCACTCTTACAATAGGACCACCTGCTAGAGGAGTCATGTAGCTACAGGGCTTCACAGAATGCTTCTTTTAAAGCATATTTGACATAGTGAACTTTTACTTATGTTTTCTTATTTAAGTCTTTCTTCTCTGTCTCTTTTTCTTTTGAGTGCTCTTGCAGAATGACTCTCACAAAAGACTGAGCAACACCCTTCACCCAAAACACACACCTGAATTTATTGTAATCTAAAGACACCATCTCAATAGATTCACTAGAATTTTTTTATTAGAGAAAAAGATAGCACTTAACTCATCTACTTAGAAAAACAGTAAGGAAGGAACTTAACTTCAGTAGTACAGTGAAGTGGAAAGATCATTGATTTAGCATCTGAAAGGCCTGACTTACTATCCAGGCTCTCCCACTTTCTACTGATATAAGCTTGAGCCTCCGAAATGGGGATTGCCCCATCATCCTCAATGGTTTACTATAATGATCAAATCAGTTTACATATGTAAAGCCCAAAATGAAGTGCCTGACAGGTGCTCAAAGCTATAGCCAAGAAAATGAGGAGAGAAAGGGGAGAGATGGAAAAATAGGAAGGCAACCAAAAGAGACAGACAGACCTGGGCAGAGGGGAAACAAGGGAAGAAGGAAACGGAGAACTGAGGCTGAGACGAGGAGGTGTGAAGGAGCAGTCAGCTCCAGAGAGGGAGGTCTTTGTGGTTTCTAAGGCACACAACCTAATGTCAACTTCTCATTTCTTCTAGCGGTTCCTTTTGGCCATAACTGAGAATAGACAACAGCAATGAGTTGCATTTAAAAAAATGGAATGGTCTGAGCTGCCTCGAAAAGCGGTGACAGCAACATTACTTTCAGGTTCAAGCAAAGATGAGATGATGACACGACTGAAATACAAAAGTGGAAGTTACTATATGCGGTGCTGCGAAAAAAGATGGAGGATAATGAAAAAGTGAACCACTAAGATCAAGACAAGGGTTCCTAGAGATAAGATCCAGATAAAACCAATAACGTATTTATATACCAACAGGAACAACTTAGAAAATAAAATGCTTAAAAAGACACCACTCACAATAGAGAGAAAAATTATAAAGCACCTAGGAATCTATCTAACAAAAGAGGCAGAATATTTATGAAAACAAGTATAAAATGTTACTAAAGGACATAACAACCTGACCAAATAGAGAGGCAAAGCATGTTTACAAATCTGAAGACTGAAGATCATAAAGATCTCCAATTCCCCCAAACTAACCTAAGAATTCAGTTAGATTCTAATCAAAATCATCATGCATCTGGACAAGCTTATCCTAAAACTTATACAGAAAAGTAGAACCAAAAAAGACTATTTTAAAGGAGGAGGACTGATCTAAGAGACAAAGACTTTTTATAAAGCCATCACAACAAAAGACGGGGGGGGGGGGGGGGGCGGGGGGGGAGTAAACATATCAATGCAACAGATTCAAAAGCCCATGCACATATGGAAATTTGATATATGATAGATGCAGCGAAGCAAATAGTGGCAAAAGGATGGAATATTCAATGACTGCCATTGGGACCAGTGGCCTTCCATATAGAAAAAAGTTAAATTAGACCATTACTTCAAATCATTCACAAATAAAAATATGAAAACTCCCAAATGGATATTTTGAAAAGCAAAAGTTTAAAACTTTTCATAAGAGTTCTTCATGACTTCAGGGTGGGAAAAAATTTCTTCCCAAAAATATATACGAAAAGAATAAATCACAGGGCCGGCCCCATGGCTTAGTGGTCAAGTGAGTGCGCTCGGCTACCGGCGGCCTGGGGTTCGGATCCTGGGCCAGCACCGATGCACCGCTTCTCTGGCCATGCTGAGGCCACGTCCCACATACAGCAACTGGAAGGACGTGCAGCTATGACATACAACTATCTACTGGGGCTTTGGGGGGAAAATAAATAAATAAATAAAATTTAAAAAAAAGAATAAATCACAAAAGATAAGACCTGTTAGGCGCTGGCCCCGTGGCGTAGCGGTTAAGTGCGTGCGCTCCGCTGCTGGCAGCCCGGGTTCAGATCCCGGGCGAGCACCGACGCCCTGCTTGTCAGGCCATGCTGTGGCGGTATCCCACATAAAGTGGAGGAAGATGGGCACAGATGTTAGCTCAGAGCCAATCTTCCTCAGCAAAAAGAGAAGGATTGGCACGGATGTTAGCTCAGGGCTAGTCTTCCTCACACACACACACACACACACACACACACACACACACAAACAAGATAAGACCTGTTAAATTTAATTCCATTATAATGAATATTTCAGTATGATAAAGGATACCATACCAAAAGTTCAAAAATAAGACAAAAACATCTATTGAGATGTAAAGACACAAAGGATTGGCACTGTGAATAATAAAGCACCATGCGAAATTAATTAGAAAAAGACAAAACTTAACAGAATAATGGCAAAGGGAGATGAATAGGCAATTCACAGAAAAGAAAACTTAAACACACAAGTAAAAAATTCTGTACCTTGCCAGTAACTAGGGAAATGTAATTTTAAAAGTGAGATATCACTTCAGACCCACCTGATTGCCAAAAATAAAACATTTAATAATACCAAATGTTAGCAGTGAGATCTGTGACAATAAATGCTTATAGCCTGCCCAACAAACACTCCCCCTTTGTTAGGTACAATGTGCCCAGCTAAAACTACATTTCCAGGCCCTCTGTGTAGAGAAGGGCAGCCAATGAGCTATCAATACAAACAGCTGGTTGATGAGTCCAGGACAGCCTGTTTAGTCCTTCCCTCTTCTCTTCCTACGTGTGGGCATGATAGCTGAACTCTGGGAGCCAACTTAGACCACAAGGCAACCTTAACAGTGGAAACCACAAACTAAGTAAGCCATTAGCAGTCTCCATCACTGACACCTGAATACAATTCCTGATACAGAAATCTTCATTCTTACTGGTAGGAATATAAGTTAGCATAACCACTATGAAGAGAAATATCACAATATCCACTAAGGTTGAAGATATTTATATCATTTAACCTAGCAATTATATTTTTAGGTATATACTCTACAGAATCTGTAACCTGGGTTGTCAAGGAGACATGCAAAGGGAAGTGCATTTTTACATTGTTTATAATTGCAAAAAATTAGAAATAATCTACATTAGGATTATTAAAGAAACATAAAAAATGGTATATTTAATCATTAGAATACTAGATAGCAGTTAATATAAATTAACCAAACCCATATATTACAGATCTGTATTTACATGGACAAATCTTGAAGATTATGCTGAATAAAAAATGCTATGGGGGATACATACAGGATGATTCCATTTATGTAAACTTTGAAAAAACATAAAGCAATACTATGCATTACTCAGGGTAAAATACATATTTGGAAAGCCTAAATAACAAGTTGAAGAAAACATTAACTTCAAGGTAGTGTTTAGATCTGGAGAGTAAAAAGGGGAATGGAATGGGGGCTTCAACTGTATCTATAATTTAAAGACAGCTAAAGAGTAAATATATCAAAATACGAATCTGTGGTGTGGGTACACTGCTATTCTCCTGTAATTTTCTGTATGTTTGAAATATTTCATAGTCTACAAAAAGCAAGAACTACCTTAAGAAACTAGAAAAAAAACAAATTAAACCAAAATAAGTAGGAGAAAGGAAATAAGAGTGATCAGAATGAAAAATTTAAAAAACAGAAAATAGAAAAACAATACAGAAAATTAATGTAACTGAAAGTTGGTTCCCTGAAAACCTCTAGCTGGACTAATTAGGAAAAAATAGAGAAGGTGCAAATTACCTGTATCAAGAATAAGAGGGAGAGGGATGAGGTAACATCACTATAGATTCTACAGATATTAAGATGATAATAAAGGAACATTATGAATAACTCTATGCCAATTAATTTGACAATTTAGATGAAAGGGACACATTTCTTCAAAGAAACGAACTACCAAATACCAAAGATCATTCAAGAAGAAACAGATAACTTGAATAGAATTCTATCTTTGAAAGAAATTGAATTTGTAGTTAAAAATCTTCTCACAAAGAAAACGGCAAGTTCAAAGGAGTTCATTGGTGAATTCTACCAAATATTTACAAAAGAAATAATACCAATTCTATGTAAATTCTTCCAGAAAATTGAAAATGAGGGAATATTTCCCAACTCACTCTATAAAGTCAGCATTACACTGATACAAAAGCCAAACAAAAACATTATAAGAAAACTATAGATCAATATCTCTCATGAACATAGATACTAAACTTCTAAATAAAATTTTAGCAAATTTAATCCAACATATAAAACGAGATAATACACCATGATCAAGTGGATTTATCCCAGAAATGCAAGGTTGGTTTAACATTTGAAAAGCAATCCACATAACTTACCATCATAAAAAAGAATTTTTTTTAAACACCATACAATCACCTCAAAGATGTAGAAAAAGAATTTGACAAAACTTTAACATCCATTCCTGATAAAAACTCTCAGCAAACCAGGAATAGAAGGTAACATTTTCAACCTGATAAAGAACATCTACGAAGAAAAGCCTACAGCTGACATCATATTTAATGGTAAAAGCATGAATGCTTGCCCCCTAAGATCAGAAACAAGACAAGGATATCCACTCTCCCCATTTCTATTCGACAGTGTACTAGAGGATCTAGCCAGTGCAATAAGGCAAGAAATAAATAAACATACAAATAAAAGGAACCCAAACTGAAAAGGAAGAAGTAAACTCTCTTTATTCATTGATGATGTGATAACCTATGTAGAAAATCTGATGGAATCCACAAAACACTACCAGAACTCCTAAGTGAGGGCCGGCCCTGTGGCTTAGCGGTTAAGTGCGCACGCTCCGCTGCTGGCGGCCTGGGTTCGGATCCCGGGTGCACACCGATGCACCGCTTCTCCGGCCATGCTGAGGCCGTGTCCCACATACAGCAACTAGAAGGATGTGCAGCTATGACATACAACTATCTACTGGGGCTTTGGGGAAAAAAGTAAATAAGTAAATAAAATTTAAAAAAAAAATTTAAAAACAAAAACTCCTAAGTGAGTTTAACAAGGTTGCAGTACACAAGATAAATAAACAAAAATCAATTTTATTTTTACATATTAGTCACAAAACAAGAGGAAACAAAGTTTCTTAAATATCACTTATTAAAGCATCAAAAAATTATTAAATACTTAAGGATAAATTTAACCAAGAATGTGACAGACTTGTATAGTGAAAACTACAAAACATTGCTGAGAAAAATTAAAGATATAAATAAATGAAGTGAGATGCCACGTTAGTGGGTCATTACACTTAATATTGTTAAAATAGCGATACTCCCCCAATTGATCTATAGATTCAGTGTAATCCCAACCAAAAACCCTGGGATTTTCTTTGTAGAAACTGACAAGCAGATTCCAAAATCCATATGGAAATGGAAAGGATCTGAAAGAGCCAAAACAACTTTAAAAACAATAAAGTTTAAAGACCAGCACTACCTGATCTGAAGACTTTCTATAAAGCTAGAATAAACAAGACAGAAGGAAATCAGTGCCAAGACAGGAATGTGGATCAGTGGAACAGGCTAGATAGTCCAGAAACAGACCCACACACATATGGACAACTGACTTCTGACAAAGGTGCAAAGGATATCCACATACAAAAATGTAAACATTAATTCGTACCTCTCACCACATAAAAACTAACCCCAAATGGATGATAAATATAAATGTGATATCTAAAATTGCTAGAAGAAAACATAAGAAAAAAATCTAAATGATCTCAAGTTAAGCCAAGATTCCTTAGATACAACATCAAAAGCACAATACATAAAAGAAAAAACTGACAAATTGGCCTACATCAACATTAAAAACTCACAATTTCCCAAAAAACACTGTTAAGAGTATAATAAATAAGCCCCAGATTGGGGGCAAATATTTGAACTCATATATCCGATAATAAACCTGTGTCCAGAATGCATTAAAAAAAAACTCACAAAACTCAATAACAAGAAATAAACAAAACAAGAATTTTTAAAGAAACGGACAAAAGATTTGAACAGAAGCTTCATCCAAGAATACATATGGTTGACAAATAAGCACACAAAAAGTTGTTCAACATAATTAGAGAAATGCAAATTAACAGTACAATGAGATTTCACCATACATCTATTAGAATGGCTAAAAATTAAACAGACAGACCATACAAGTGTTGGAAAAGATGTGGAAGAAATAAAACTCTCAAACAGTACTGGAGGAAACTGACAATTGTGCAACTACTTTAGAAAACAGCTTGCTCATTTTTTGAAAAAGTTAAACATACACCTACCATCTGATCCAGCCATTCCACTCCCAGGTATTTACCCAAGGGAAATCAAAGTATATGTCTACTCAAAGACTTGTACACAAATGCTCAAAGCAGCCTTGTTTGTAAGAGACTAAAACTGGAAACAACCCAAATGTCCATTAGCAGGTGAATGAATAAACAAACTATGGTGTATCCACACAATCGAATACTACTAAAACTACTCAGCAATAAAATGGAACAAACTATTGATACATGCCACAACATTAACTGCAAAATAATCATGCTGAGTAAAAGAAGACAAAAAAAAAAAAAAAAAAAAGAATACACACTGTATGATTACATTTACATAAAATTCTACAAAATGCAAATTCATCTATAGTGGCAGAAAACAGATCTGTGGTTGCCTGAGGATGGTGACAGCAGAGAGGAAGTGCACATTACCTACGGGGCACAAGGAAACCTGTGAGTGATGGATATGGCATTGTCTTGACTATGGTGATAATTCTACAGGTGTATACATTTGTTCAAACATATCGAATTGTATACTTTAAATATGTGTGGTTTATCGTATATCAGTTTTACCCCCATAAAGCTGTATTTAAAACTTGCAAAGGGGAAGGAAAGGGAAAAGAGAATAGGAGTAGAAGTTGAGGACAGAAAGGGAGGAGATGATTAAATTCAGCTATTATCACTGACTTTACTGTAATCTGATGAACTTCTATAATCACAAATTACTCAGAACACTGTCTCCTAGGGGGGTCGGCCAGGTGTTGTAGTGCTTAAGTTCGCATGCTCTGCTTCGGTGGCCTGGGGTTTGCAAGTTCAAATCCTGGGTGCGGACCTATGCACCACTCATCAGGCCATGTGTGGCAGCATCCCATACACAAAATAGAGGAAGATGGGCACAGATGGTAGCTCAGGACTAATCTTCCTCACCAGAAAAAAAAAAAAAAAAATCCACAACAAAAAAACCTATCTGCTACACTAGAATTTCCCCAACCTCAAAAGATATTTGAAATAAGGGTTTCCTTGCTATTATATTCTGAAAATTTATATATTAAAAGACACTTTTTAAGTGATTCTAGGTTTCAGTACTGATAAGATAAATGGTGGGTACAGGCCTTTAAGGAACCTATAGGCTAAAAGTTACCTTTATTATTCAACACTGTCAAGCTCTTTTTTTCCCTGTCTACAAAGTCTGAAAATGACTTTAGAAACCTTGCAATTAGGTGTCTTACTAACTTATCTAAATCACATCCAAGTTGTACTTTGGGCTTTTTATTTAAGTTTAGCCCCATCCTCAAAAGAAGTATACATGGGTGGATACAATGGCAACAAATAAGTTACAAACCTCACTGTTAACATTATCCACTGCTCTGAAGGAAGTTATGGAACTTCCAGAGGCTCAATATTACTCCACCCAAGATTAGTCTCTACACAGTAGCTGCAAGAAGAAAAATAACATTCACAAACTCCTTGATTCACGGTTGATTGAACCAGACCAAGAGCTGATGTCTTGTGGTCACATAAATTATGTGAGATGACATACTCTGGAGGGTTTCTCACAGTGACAGGAATTAGAAGCATTTGTCTCTCTCATAGGGATGGTACGGTAAGAAGTCCTGACTGCATACCCTCACCTCCATTCTTTCCTTCCATGAACCCAGAGTTCTGTGTCTATTATTGGAACTGAATGTCATGTCGCCAAAAAGATCCTTTTCTTTTAAGTGATGAATTTGGAAAGAAAAATGTTTCTCTAAACCCTTATTAAATCTGGTGAATATTCTGAACCTTTGTAACTTCAGGAAATACACTTTGACTATGTACTCTTTAAAGGTGAGCTTTCTATTTCTAAAACTTCATTTTTTACTATTCAGAAAGTACCTATCACTTCTTCCATTTTAAGATTTATGGGGAAGTTTATGTTCACTCTATCTAGGCACTGTGACTTTATACAACCAAACTGTATAGTTCCTAAGCCTTCATTCATCATATTCAAAAATTGTAATGTCTAAAAAGCAGATTTCTTTTTTTTTTTTTTTTTTTTTGCTGAGGAAAATTTGCCCTGAGCTAACATCTGTTGCCAACCTTCCTCTATTTTCTATGTGGGTTGCTGCCACAGCATGGCCACCGACGAGTGGTATAGGTCCCCGCCCAGGAATGGAACTTGGGCTGCCAAAGCAGAGCATGCCAAAATTAACCACTAGGCCACAGGGCCAGCCCCCAAAAAGTAGATTATTTTTTAAATGAAGCTAAAAGTTCATCCCTGGACCACTTGTGGTATAACAGAAAGAAGAGTGAGATTTTTATCTTTGAAGTTCTGTCTCTGACACTTACTGGCTGTGTGACTTTTGTCAAATTAGTACTCAAATCGCACTTTCCTCTCTGGAAGAAGGGAGATAATACCACCGGACCCCTGACACTGCTGTGAAAACAATATACGTGAAAACTATAGAACATTCAATAGATGTTAGTGCTGACAGCTGTATATCTCAACTCCCTTCAACCCTCCTGAGATATAAAACTGAATTTTATCCAGCTATTCATAAGAAACCATAAGGATACGGTCCATATACTATTCCAAGCTTTCTGTTTTGTTTCCAATAACTTTTCAATCATGGATATCACTTACTCTGCCTTCTTTTCATAAAATCAGACTTCCACACTATCTAGCCTGGGGCTATAGATTTAAATGTTGTTTAAATGAATGATTAAATAAACATGAGAAATAAATTGGTGTATTCCAGCAATCAGGAGGTGAATTAGGGTTAAGATACAGCCAGTGAGAGTCGACAGTGACAGTGAACACAGCGCTGGGAAAACTGACTGTGGCATCTAGTTAGGAGAGAAAATCTAGTCCATCCTCTAAATAACTACTGTTCAGCATAAGATGTGAAGAGTCAAGTGGCCAGAGGATTTAGTTATTATGAAGAATAAACTCACGGTTTAGGGGAAGTAGGGAGGAGAAGATGGCAAGATTCTTGTGCAACATGAAGCAAGTTCCAGATTCATGACCTTACAAACAGAACAACACTATGTAATACTTAGGTCCAGGATACAGTTATGTACCTGAATACACGACTGTATACTGAGGCGATGTAACGCTGACATGTGCAATGACGAAGGAAGTTAACGAATTCACTGCATCTGGTCATAAAAATGAATATTCAAGTCATAAAAAGTACAAAGATAGGAGTAGACAGAAACTATATAAGTGTAGAATTAACAGTGATTAGTTAGTGATTCCACAAAGAAATGGGCTCTACGATGAAGTAGAATGCTTCTGGTTATTAGTCACCTGTTAAGAGCACAGAAAAATAAATTAAAAAAATTTCAGGATTGGGTGGAGAATTAATTGACTAACCTTCAAGGTCTTCTCCAAGTATAAGATTTCATATATTTCTATTCAGTGTTACATTCAGTCTTGTCTTACAACATAGTATTTTTTAAGTCAATAACTACAATAAAACCCCCAAGGCTACACTCTTTGTGATCCAGTGCCAAAAAGAAGAGAGGGGTGGAAAGGGTTTTTTTCTCTCCAGTTCATAACAACTCCCCGGCACCAGCTCATCCTAACATTTGCAAAATGAGAATGGTATTTTCTTAAGAGAATTTAAGGGCCAGCCCCCAGTGGCCTAGTGGTTAAGTTCAGCGTGCTCAGCTTCTGTGGCCCAGGTTCAGTTCCCAGGCGTGGACCTATACCACTCATCTGTTAGTGGCCGTATTGCGGCAGCAGCTCAAATAAAAAAAAAAGCAGGGGGAGAAAGACTGGCAACAGATGTTAGCTCAGGGTGACTCGTCCTCAGAAAAAAATAAAAAAAAAAAATAAAAATAAGGGCAGGCCCAGTGGCATAGGGGTTAAGTTCATGCACTCCACTTCAGCAGCCCAGGGTTTGCAGGTTTGTATCCCGGGCACGGACTTAACGCACTGCTCATCAAGCCATGGTGATGGCAGCCACATATAAAATAGAGGAAGATGGGCACAGATGTCAGCTCAGGGCCAATCTTCCTCAGCAAAAAGCAAACAAAAAAAAAAAAGGAGGAAGACTGACAACAGATGTTAGCTCAGGGCTAATCTTCTTCACTAAAAATAAATAAATAAAAATGAATAAATAAATAAAAATAAAGAGTATTTAAAATGCTTAAGAGTTCAGTTCAAGTCCTCCTCAGCTAACTAAATATCACAAGTGTTTGATGATTGTCCAGGAGACCATACATTATTTGATTCATTTACAGCCAGCTTTACTCCCTAGCCCTAACTCAGTTCCCTGCTTTAGGTACTGGGATGACTGGAAATGAGTAAATGAGCTGACAGCTGGAGGCAGAAGTGATAACCCCACATCAGGACAAAGAATAATCAGAGGTCAAAAGGAGAAACATAATCATGAGACAAAGAAATTAGAGTTCTAGTTTGTACATAAAAATCTGGATAACAGAATTAGATAAAAGAATTTCTATTATAGTTGTTAATTTCCATGTTTGATGGGTTTTCTTGAGGATTGTGGGTAGGGATGAATAAATGCTTACATTAAATGTGGATACATTTGATGACAGAAATGAATAAAAGTTTTTAAAAAGGGGGTGGGGAGACACTGATGGAGCTCAAGGCCAAAACAGATAGATCTAAACCTGCAGCAAAAGGGTTAATATTTAGAAGTCAGCTGATATGTCAGGTTCCTAAAGAACAGAAAATATTTATAAATGAAGAAAGGAAATACAGGATTCACAAATGACACTCATAAAAAAAAGTATGAGATTCACCCCTTAACCAAAGGAACAATAAGTGGTAGAAATTAATGTGTAGATTATCACGGCTATATACTAAAATACTGAGAAATTAAGTTACTACTAACGTACGGCATTTAACTGAAAATTAGAATCTAATCCTGCCATCCTCTTATTTATTCCAATTAGATTTTGTCAGCTAAAACCCAAATAGTTTATTCCTACCTCTCTGAAGAGTGCACCATAAAATTGAACAATGTATGGGCAATCACTACTCCGCATTACTACATCCAAATCCATGAGAAGTTGTTTTTGTTCTTTTTCATCCACTGTTGACCGAATTCTCTGGAAAAGAATGACAAAAGATGTCATAAAACCATAAACCAACTTCAGAAAACAGAAAAACCACTACCACAACAAGACTGAAAATTTCCAAGCAAATTTCACAAATACTAACCAGACATAAAAATTATCATCTTCCTTAAACTTTACAAGAACAATTTTTATCACAGAAAAACAAAACAGTACTTAGGAATTTTTTTTAATTTTATTTCTTTTAAGAAAACAGCACTTAGGAATTCTTTGAAGGACACAGGGCTTTTAAGCAGAAGCATTCACAGATGATGCTGGAAGTTATGCAACAAAGTTCCTGGGCAGTGAAAATTAACCCCAGGTGCAAATGTAAAGAAAATCATAATGAACTACACTTTAAACTGTTTTCATGTGAAAAACCATAGCTAGCTTCACATACACTTTTAATCACCATTTCAGAAATGTATGGAATCTAGGCATTCAATGCAAGAACAGCCCTCCTCACTCCCTGGCTCCCTACACCATAGCATCCTCATTCATTAGAGATGGAAAATCCTCCAGAACAGGTAAAAGTGAGAACTACTGTAGGGGTAGCGCACAGGCAACAATCCATGTCTCCCAAATCCTAGGCTAGAATTCTCCCACTTCACCACACTTTCTACATGTTAAAAACAAAAAGTTCCACCTGACTCTCCAACCCATGAGTCAGAATGCAGGCCAGCATAAACATGCAGAAGAAAATCTAAAAACGAGGAAACAGAGGGCTCTTTGTCTATTCCCAAGCTGAAGAGGCCCTCCTCTGTACACTGCAGACTTGGGCCATATCCCTAACCCACCTGTACAACAACTTCTCTGTACAATTCTAAAGACTGCCACAAAAGATCAGTACTCCCTCCTCCCACCACCCCCCAGGAACAGAATAGAACATGGAGACGTTCAGAGGGTCAGTTCCCACTGCACTAGAGAGAGGGGAAAGAATCAAGTTCAGAAACTCTAAAACATTAGTAATGAAGTTATAGTTTAACATCAAGCCATGCAAACAACTTTTGTCCTCATAAAAAAGTTCACAATGTCACACTGTGTCACTGTGTACAATACATAGCACATACTTACAAGGCAAGTTAGTATCAAAAAATACACAAGGTGGCATTTTGTCTTCCAAAGACTTCAAAGTATTTGTCCTCAATGTTCTTGAAAGGGTTGAAGGCAGTCATTAAATTCTTGAGCCCATTTTAAAGAAGAGAAGCCAGAGGCACAGAGAGATACAAAAGACGTATTCCATGTGACAATAAGCAGTTGTATAAGGAATAGAAGTAGGTCCTCTCATTTTCATTTTTCCACACTAAATGAGGAATTCCACATATTCCAAATACAAACAAATTTAATTTTGCTACTTAAAATGTATAACCTGCTAGCTACAATACTTCACACCAAACAAAATTTACTAACTGGCATCCATCTTGTATACACTGATTTATTTAAAACTTGTACAGTGATTATCACTGCCCAGATAAACAACAAAAAAAAATGAGAATGAAAAACAAAAACAAATTAAGACTAGTAATTTTAAAATTAAGAAAATTTCCCTTCTCTCTCATTTCTATATTTTCATAGTTTGGGGATTAACAATCTTGCTTTTAAATCAACATCAGCATAATGTTTGCTCAAAAAAGGATATTTTTAAAAAGCCAAAATAGTCCAGAGATGTAATTTGCATTTGTTCAAAACATAACATCAGTAACTTTTATAAACATTTTAATTATATTTATTCCTGCTTTAAAAATATAACCTTAAAAATGTAGTTGTAGAAATACTAACTTAGGAAGGCAACTATTTTTAAAAAGACTTAATCCCACATATCCTAATTTAAAAGACAAAGAGCTGGTAATTAGAGAAAAACAGGGAAGAAAAAGCAAATGACCCTCTGGTTGGGGAAGATTTCCAACTACTAAAGAATTCTCATTTTAAAAGGTTTAAAAACATATTTTTTTCCCTATTTTTACTTGTATGGATACATTGGCAAGTGTAAATATACTAACACACACACTTATAAAACACTATTTTGAAAGATGTCCTCTGCTGGTTTATTTTGTTTCCCTAAACTGGTTATATGGTTTTCTGAATTTACATTTGTATACATGCTTATATTTCAACTATTAGAAAGCATATTACAGTCAAAACCTCAAAACTGGCACACCTTGGAGATATTTCGGGTTCTGTTCCAGACCACTGCAATACAGTGATTATCGCAATAAAGCGAGTCTCGTGAATTTTTTGGTTTCCCAGTGCATGTAAAAGTTATGTTTACACTATACTGTAGTCTATTAAGTATGCAATAGCATTATGTCTAAAAAAAAATACATATATTAATTAAAAAATACTTTATTGCTGAAAAAAATGCTAATCATCATCTGAGCCCTCAGCAAGTCCTAATCTTTTTGCTGGCAGAGAGTCTTATAAAAACAAAGCAAAACAAAACAAAATACAAAACACAATAAAGAGAAGTGCAATAAAATGAGGTATGCCTGTAGTTATCAGTAACTGACTCTTGGGGACCAGTTTCTAAAAACACTGCTGTAGCTACAGAAAGGATACATGTTACTACATGAATGGGAGGCCTAATTGAAGTCCCAGCATCTGAGTGATATCTAATACTCAATCCCTGACAGGATTACTATTAACCAGAGTGTAGCAATAGTGCCTGGCACAGCTCTAACCTTTGAGATCATCATTATGGTAGGAAAATCTATTCATCTGTAAAATATTCTTCAATGCCATTTTCTAGTACAAAATAGAGCATGGGGCTGCTGGATGGCCTAGTGGTCTCACATGAAATTGATTCTGGCATCAACAGGTCAACACCTCAAGCTCTCTGAACATCCTGTCCAAGTGACAGGCACAGGGCATAAGAGTAGCTGCTGGTATTGCATCTGAATGGTTTGGGATTGAGCAAGCACAGCTAACTCTTAATTATACTCAAGTCATAGGGTCGTATTGCAACATTTATTGTATGTGAGCACACAACAAAATAAACTAATTCAAAAGGCCTAAAAGACTACAAGCACACACCTACAATAGCAGTAGCTTCAAATTAATGAGTTTAACTCAATAAATGATTCAAGTTGGAGAACACTTAATGATAGTCAATGATTCAAATGAGTGAACACTTAGTAACAAACATCACTACCAGGAAAATTCTTCCAACGGAACATCAAAACAATGTGTATGGAAAAGACTTCTACTACTTGAAATAAGTAAGGCCAGGATTTTCTAATATTAAGGAAGCATAATCACCTGAAATGAAACACATCAACGAGAAGAAACTTCCCTTCCTTTTACAAAACTGTCCTTCATCAAGGACACTGGAAAGTGGAAGTGCAAAGGTGAAGCCAATTATACTATAGTCGAGCATCGCTTAACGGGGATACGTTATAGGAAACGCGACATGAGGTGATGTCGTCGCTGTGTGAACATCATAGAGCGTACGAAAAGGGGACGAAATTTGCCACCCCAAAATGTGTCTCTTTAACATGAGGATTATTGTAGGCTGATTATTTTTAAGAAACAAAAGACTCAAAGTTTTTGTTGTTGTTACCTCCCCCTTAACTGCCTAAAAGAATTCAGATACAAAAACCTGTCTCAGGAAGCCAGCTATCACCTTAGCAGAACATGAACTGGGTGGTAGACAGGGAGGGACCTAGAGAAGCAATGTTTGTTCCTCTCCCCTCTGTGTTCTTCTGTTTCTGTGTGGCCAAACACTTACTTTCCAAACATTTGCTCCTTTTCACCTACCTGTGAATTGCCTTTGAAGTCCCTGACTATCCCCACTCCCAACATCTTCTCTTGTCTTTAGCTGAGGATGGTATTTTAGGTGAGGACCTTGGCCATTTTGGTGAGTTACTTGGTTTTCCTGGGTTTCTCCCATGTATACATATTATTAAGCTTTTTTTTTTTGTTTTTCTCCTATTAATCTGTGTCCTGTCAATTTAATTCTTAGACCAGCCAGAAGAACCTAGAAGGGTAGAGGAAAATTTCTTTCTCCCTTAGAGTACTTACACAAACCTAGATGGTATAGCCTACTACACACCTAGGCTATAACGGTACTAATCTTATGGGACCACCGGCATATATGTGGTCTACCATTGATCGAAACATCATTATGCAGTGCATGACTGTACTTGAAATTCTCTTGTAATTGGAATGTTCAGAAATCAAATGTATTGATAAACGCCTTGACTTAACAGAAATTTTTCATTTATTTATATCATAAATTTAAAAGTTAGTCAGACTAATGTTTATTTGGGCTCGGCAAACCTTTTTGTTTTCTCTCATAAAGAGTAGGGGATGAAAAGCCCAGACAAGACCACAAAATATTTAAGAAAATCATCTCAAGGACCTTAAGTTAAAAAACATTTTATTTTCACCCAAATATCAGAACTCATTAAACTCTTGTTTCTTCATTACGGGGCTATTGACCTCTTTTACTTGTCAATATTTTATTAACCTAGCTTAAGTTATTACATGCTCTTGGGACAAATTAAATTGTACTTTTTGAAAATCAATCCACACTGCTTTCCAATAATGAAGTATTTTCAAATTTTTACAAGTTTTACTTTATTTGGAACATAATATAGAGAAAACAATTAAAATCAAAACAAAAGTACTACCCTACATATAAAATTAGTTTTCCACAGTGAAAAAATTTATATACTTGAAGCTAAAAAAAATTTTAAAAATTATTGTCCTAATCTGTATTCAAGGTTGTTTTATATTTTATACTCCTAATAAAACTTTAAAAGCAGGTAAACATCAATAAAAACAGCATATAGCTACAGTCACAACTTCAAAACGACTCCAATTGAAAGTCACTTAGATACACAGGGGAAAAAAACAAATTAAATTCCCAGTTCTCTGGTTTTATGACTATTAGTGTTATACACGGTTCCTGTCCAAAAAAAAAAAAAAAATCAAAAGAGCTTCACTTTTGGAAAATAGCCAATCCAACTCATGCCATTGGCTGGAGCAGCCACAAGTTCAGTTACTAGGAATTCTGTATGGATTAAGCTACAGTGATGGAAAGTTAACACATTCCATAAGACAAGCAAAAAACTTAAGTTAGAAATTATCTTCTTGCCCTCTCCTACCTCATGCGCAAAACACAGCAATGTCCCCTTTGAGAACAGTCCCAATCATACAGAAACACCAAGAAGTTGCTGAAAGTGTGCTTCTCTTCTTTCTGTGCAAGGTGGCATCTAGAAGTCATTGGTAAATTTAAATGTATCAATGCATTCATAGTTACATTTATACAATACATTATACTTGGCCTCATTTGGAATGCCTCAACTTTTAACAACTTGAATTTAAAGTATAAATACTCTTTTACTGATACTGAACAACTATTTAAATATGGTCTAGCTCCAGATGTCCACTAACTTTACACCAGGATCCTCAGAGCAAACCCTGCCAACTCCACCTCCCACACACAATTTGTAGGCACTCATCAGGGATGAACAGCTACGGAAAAAACTAACATTAGTAACTATGAAGAACCTTCAAGGAGATTAAGACACACTGTTAAAATGGAAAGAGATTGAGGGAATTATTAAGTACACTCACTGAAGTACTAGAGATGGGAAGGGCAGAGAGAAAGAGAGCAAAGAGGATGGATGGAAATAAGCAGCATATACTCTCACGGACACTGATTTCACCCCTTCTTACTGAGATATTATGACCGCATTAGTGTCATTTTTTTGTTTCTCTTCCTTTCCTAAATTTATTTTCAGGGGTCAGGAGAAATAGGGTGAAGGGCTAGAAGGAAAAAGTATGATGATGACCCAGTCGCTATTATGGGGTAAGGCAAGGATGGCTCAACTGTGGCAAGGAGGACGGGCTGACAACACAGCAGCTAAGGGACAAGCTGTAAAGGAAGCAAAATCAGAAAGGCCCACAGGTAGGTCCTCAGAAGCAGGGCACCAAAGAGCATTCTGCCTAGGTGCTAAATAAATACCTAGCTGATTCTGGTAGTGGCCCTTGCCGTTCACTGATTCAGTTAACCCTTCCATCTCCATATCAGAGTTCTCATAGATAACTCAGTTGTTAGAGAGACCAGGCATACACCAAAGCACCAGGGCCTGCCTTCAAATGAGCCCAGTCTGTGTCTGCCTGTGTCCTGACGTGAGGACTCCTGACTCTCACCAAAAACCCAGGGTTTTTCTTCCCACCAACTGAAGCTGTAAGAAAAGGTTAGGCCAATGACAAGCTCTATCTCTTGAACAACATGTGTGTGAAGAGGAGGCCCTCGGGGTTACCTGATCCCATTCCTGCTTACAGAAGGGAAAAATAGGTCGGTCATCATACTCAAAAGACTCAAAAAGAGATTGGTGACAAGTCATACATGCTCTTGATTAAAAACAGTAGTATGACAGTGTATAAGACAGATGTTAGCTCCTAGGATCTGAGCATTCCAGGCAAAAAAGATATGAGTCATCTGCAAACATATCAGGAATCAAGAACTGAGGAGTCCAGGAACTGACTTTAGAAAGACAGACTTGAAAATAGCAACACAGTCAAATAAACATACAAAATGTCTATCAGTTCTAACCAATACTCTTCTTTTGCTGTTGTTTTGAAATGCAGAAAACATATGGGGGAATGAGATGTGGGGAACAGAAGAAATGGGAAAACTTATGTGGAAGGGCATGACCACTAGTCCTGGCAGATAAGGTCTCTAAATTCTCACACAACAAATTCTCGTCAGGTTTTTGTAGGGCTCAGCTGAAGGTCCAGAGGGCAGTAGAACAGGGTAATAAGGGGAAGGTAGGTGACCCATATCCCTGCTGTACATGTTCCTCTTGAGCTGCTTAGAGTAAGTTAGGAATAAGGTGCTAGTATTCAAAAGTGAAAGAGGGGCTAGTTCCCCAATCAGAAATTAGGGCATGGACACAAGGAAACTCAGCAAGGTGACAGATACAGTAACTATAGAGAAAATCAATGCATGACTTTAAAGATCACTCTAGGCATCAATTAAAACAATCTGACATAGGCTAAAGCAATGCAAGCTATTAGCATTTTGGCCATTAGCAAGGCAAGGGCAAGTAAATTTTCAATTTACCTCCAACCAAAATCAGAACACCAGAACACTTACTCTTTAGCAAAGCTGTGTGGGATCTGCTATCACTTGCAGGCATCTAAAACGCGCACCTCAGTGATTGTGGCTCATTCCTCCACATCAGCACCTATCATCATCGAAGGTTACCAAAAGTATCTATAGTACATATTTCAAGTAATTGCCAAATGTCTTGCCAAAATGGTATGATAGCTAGAACAACCACTCACAGGACAAGAACGAAATCAAAAGCTCCCTGTGTCGACTTTTCGTGCCAAGTGGACACTGCTAAATACCACCCATGCAGAAATCCTAGAACTGGTACATGAGCGAATATATCACCTGGGATCTTAGGTGGAACTCCCCTACACAGAAAATAAAGACCCTTCCCGATACAGGGAAGGGTCGACAATATTTCATTTAAAATCAAAATATGAAAAGAACAAGAATTATCTTAATTGATATAGATGTAATAATGATATTTTGAAAATGCGTCCAGTTCCTGGGATCTACAAACACCAATACTGCTACGCTATAGATGCACCCTCGTTCATGAAGCATTCTTTGCTAAAGATCCCTCCCAAGGTTAATATCTGTGAATAAAATAGGAAGGGGAGTCCACTGCCAGTCAGTGGTTGACTTCAGATCAACCTAAATCAGTGATGTAGGGGATAGGAGAGCAAGGCTCACACTGAGATCCCCAAGTGTCTCCTTGGATCCTTACAAACATTCTGGTCCTTACAAACAAATATGCTGCTTTCCCAGCAGAACTGTCCAGAATTCAGTTCTAATACAAAGCTGGAAAACCCCAGAACCACTGCAGCACATCCGTGTGCTATCACCTTCCTCTGAGCTACAGGAAAGCTTAGACATTCTTATTTTCCCAATTTCAAAACCAAGACTCTATATCCCACAGATGCAGCAAGATTCTTATCCCTGCTGCACAGGTTCATCCCTAGCTGCTGAAGAGTCTTCCAAACAGATCACACACAAAAATGCCCGTGATATCTCGCAACTCCTTTACTAATATGGTCAAAGCAGATGGCAACAGCAGCCAAAACAAACAGTAAAAAAAACCAAAGTATTTGGAATGCTGATCACAGATGCAAAACTGATTTTCATGTCAAAGAGTAAGAAATAGTAAGTATCTGTTAAATCAACTGTTTTAAATTATCAAAACACATGATTTTACTAAGGCAGGAAGAAAGGATACTAATTCTTAATTGCAAAATCATCCAAGTCTTTAGAATCAACTTAATGAACTCTCAATCGTATATTAGTCAAATTAATTAACAGTAGTTCTTCCTATTCTTCTCACAGGATACCGAGGACCAATTAATTCCTTTGCATATCTTCTGCTATGCATCATCAGAGAACTTGGGAGATCAGTTCCAAAAATATATGTTATATTACATCATGGGAAGAGCTGCCCTGATGACAAAGTTAACGGGACAAGTTTGGTACTCCTGATGAGGGTAGTATCATCTTCTTCCTCTTTACTAATTATATCATCTACATAGAAAGGGTACAATGTTAATCTTAGCACTGAAATTTTTAAGGGCCTAAAGATCATAAATGACAGATCATTACTTTAGTGCCCATGACGATAAAGCGAGATAAAAGTAGAAATCTGGTGTATAACCAATTTCAGAGGCATGGCCATAAGATAACAAACAACAACAGAAAATGTGCAGGAGGTATATCAAATATTGGTTCAGATGACCCTCATTTAGAGTGCAGTGTGATAAGACAGGTTTTTCTCCAAATAACTACATAAATGGCATATAGTCGTACATCACAATTCAGTCAGGTCAACTGAGTGATGGTACAGGGTTTCAGAAATTAGGTATCCAGAATGTTCAGAAACACATAATAGTTGATTAAAGTTCTCCTGGAACAATCATTTCCAAACTGTCCCACTTGGACCCCAAAGCTTTCCTCAGAGCTCACGCCCCCAGGGCTTCCAACACGGGCAGGCAGGGCTCCCATCTCCTATCCCTTACATCAACCAGAATATTACTAATTTTGTCTACTTTATTTATTGAGGTCTACATACAATTTTGTTAACACAAAGAACCCAGAGTCTGAAAACTACTAGGAGTAACAGCAAAAGAAACACATGTATACCAGGAGTTCCAACCCCAACTTCACAAAGGACCTGAGTTAAAACCAAGGCTGACTGGATGGCAGCCCGACCACATCCTTGGGATCTGCCCACTCCTGGAAGCACTCCACTTATACTTTTCATTTGCAACACCACAACATTTAAGCAACATTAGGAAGCATAGAATAATATGGCTCAATCAATCGTGAATTTCTTAATAAAGCCACATGATCTAGCCAATCAAATGAGACCATAAGACACTGGAATTCAGTCTCAATTTAAAACAAGATAGCCATGACTTCTGCATCCCCCAAGTGATCTGGATAATCAAATATTAGCACTGTGGCCTTTCAAAACTCAACACAATTACCTAACAAAGCACTCTATACCATCGAAGGAGCTTTTCCAACTTAAGGCCACTCCTGCCAAATATCATTCTAGTGCTTTCAGAAGAATGTGCAAGACTAACGTTTAAAGACTAAAATGAACCCTCTCCAATATGTTCACAGTCCCCACCAAAATTATTTAGCAATGGAACTCCTGACAGAAATGGCAAGGTCCCTGCAGTGACCGGGACAACAAGCCCAGCCATATTTTGCCCGCCCCTGCCTTCCCACTTGCAGTACCATCTGCACCAAGGAGCCTACCTAACGAGCAGATGAAAGCCCCATCCTGCTCAGGGGAGGGCTGAGCTATGGGCTGCGGATATTGTCGGACAGAGGGCTCTGGTCCTTCCCACCAGGCATCCGGGTTAACCTAGGTCTCAATTCCAGGTCAAGGACACTGGAGTCAAGATCCAAATACTAAGGAGAGGCAAGAATGCAGGAATCAAGATCAAGTTACCAGCCTAGGATCAGAAGGACTTAAATCAATGCAACAGGAGAGTTGGAAGAGTAGAGAAAAAACACTGAGGGATGAAGGACAGACAAGTTAGGCAGATCACGAAGAAAGGGAAAACACCTTATCATCACTAACTCAGTCTGGCCTAAGCACCTAACCTCAAACAGCCAATCTGGTTTTCTGATTAACCCAGATAACTTCTCAAGTAGAAGACTGAAAGCTCATCATAATGATCAACAGAGACAACCTTAACATTACACCTTTCTAGCCACCTACCTGCCCAATATTAGTTCCATTCTCCAATGAGATGACAGCTTTACTCCAGCAGTAACCCTCCAAATAACAATTCTACTCCCTTCCTAAATCTATAGCGATAGCAATTTTATGCCCTTATATTCCCTCTCATTTCCATTCTTTTCTACTACCCCCTGTTTTTTCTCTCACAGCCTACACAAAGGAACAGGGCATGCATACTTTCAAGAAATCAATATGGACATGAGTCTGTGAGAAAACAACAGGGAAGCTGGCAGACTAGATATGCAGGATTTATGCTGCAAGCAGGGTCAGGTGGGGAACACACTGTCAGGTCTTGAAGGTTCATAATCATTCCTCCCTCTGTTAGCAGTCTGTGTTTGTCATTCCACTCAGTTCCAGCCCGTGGGCCTGAACTGTGGCAATACAGCTACTCTTTCTAACGCTTTACTCCTGTGTCTCTGGATTTGCTTTGACATCTTGATTCTGATCATCTGTGGACCTAACTATGCTGGATGTTTCTCCCAGATCTGAATTTCTCTAACCCTAGCTCGGAAACTTAGTCCTGATTGCTTCTTCAAACATTCAGTCTGAATCCTGGGCTTTTCCCCATTATAATTGACCCTGCCAGAGAGCTAACCAGACACCGACTTTACTCTTAGAGCACAGCCATTGTGGGTATCTAATTTTTTCACTCTCTAGTTATCCCACCATCACGCAAAATAGGGCATTAACTAAATGTTATTTGCAGAGGATGTTGATCAAAGCCTAAAGTACCCAGCCAGAGCTGAAGGTCCTCCTTCCTAACCCTGTGGCAACAATGGCTTTGTCCTCGGCAGCCCTACGACTCAGTCATTCAGGCAGAGATAGACAAACCAATAGTATTACTCTCAAACACAGAAGAGAAAGACCTGTCTCCCCAGGCATGTGCAATTAAAACTGAAGGGTTAAAATCTTCCACATCTTAGGTCCTAACACAGAACCTCACTGGCAGCTTGGGGAACTGTCTTCAGGCCAAAGGTCAAGAAATTGTCGTAAGTATAACTCTTACATATGCTGTATGTTATCTTGCTGAATCTGATTTATTATATCCTGATTTTTAGATCACATGTCGGACATAATTATTTCTGGTAACTAAGAAGTCATCTTTTCAAACATTTCTTGTATGAGGCAAAATAAATTTGGGGAAGGGCTCCCTCACAACTAAAAATGAGGGATAATAAAAAAAATCAGGCTAATAGCACAATTCACTTTTGTACAGATATTGCAAGTAAATATTAAGAATAATTTCCAGGATAAGCTTAATATCTAATAAAGTAATTCTTCCATATTCCTAAAGTACATATTGAAACACTAGTATAGAGCTACTTCAAGTGTGTTTCTCTTTTCACCAACAGCAATGGAAAACTCGCAGAAGTGTGAACCACTGTCTCATAGTTCCTTTAAATCTCTACAGTCCTTAACAGAGCTAAACACAGTGGGTGCTCAGTAATTGAGCTGTCTACATGTAAAATGTCAAATTAACTCCTTAATCATACATTGCCTCCGTGTATGTACTTGTCAATCTAGTCTGTTTCTAAGCAATGAGGGAACAAACTCTCTCAGGTGTGATGAAAGGCTGCTTTTTCAAAGAGCCCAACAATAACTACATTTTAAAACTTGTAGTAGATGGCATATTTCAGTCATCAAATTGATATCAAATTTTAAAGTATATTAACGCAAAAACACTTATTCTTCCACTATTATATAAAGTCATGCAATCCAATGGTACGCCTCACCAATATGTTGATTGATATGTCATCTTACCCCCCTCCCCATGCTAAACTATCATGCTTGATCAAGAATTCAAGGTGATAAACAAAGGTAGACAGTATCACCTGGTGGGCCGAGATGTGACAGTTGACAGTATGTAGGTCCCATGACCACCTTAGAAGTATTCCTTAGAGTTGGGATTTTTAACAGCATTCCAACAGGGGCTCTCAAAATTAGGTCAGATTACAAATGGCGGACAACAATTTCCTATTTTCACTCCTAAATTCCCTCAAAACTTGAATAAGCATTACACAGTTCCAAATGTTATCAAATTAAGAAAAACTTTTTTAATGTCAAATGAAGCATCCTCCTTATTTACCTTTAAAACCTATTAACCATGGCTCAAGTCCGTCCAGATTACTAAAACAGATTATGATGCTGACCAACATAGTAAGGCACGCATAGCACAGAATGAAAAAAGCAGGACAAGTTATTTAAAAGTACTTTCTCTAGGATCTGGGAGAAACGTTTAGAACTTTAGTTATATAGGACAGCTTTCTCTTAAGACCCAGCCAAGTAAAAGTAGATGTCTTGCACAGATAGCCCATAAGGGCAATGCAACACACTCCAAAAGAGTCTAAATAAAATGACTTTCTTTCCACTTATACTGCAGTGGTACAAAATAAAAATAGAGAAAATCATTTCATATTCCAAGAAATACAGCATTTTATTTCAACAGATAGTTCAGAGCAGAAGTCCTAGCCTGTGCATCTCTGGAGGTCTATGGGTTATAAGCAAAATTTTGTATATGTGCATCTTCCTAACAAAAAAGTCTATAGTTCTCATCACACTGTAAAAGAAGTATGACCAAAAACAAGGTTAAGAACCCATAGAGAGAACTGTAAAATTTTTCCCCACCATTAATTTCTCATTAGTTTTACATGACACAGCAAAGAGAAACGCTCAACAAAACAGCAGGCTAAAAATTTGCAAAATAGGAGGCTAAAATTTTGGAGTACCATTTTGCTCACAATAAACTTCAACACAGGCAGCATTTTATACTAATACAATACAAATCCACTCCCAAAAGTCAAGTAAGAAACTGAGGCTCCTCCTCGCATCAAGCCAATTTAATAACTTTCAAAATAGGGGATTAACAGGAAGATGATTAGCTTAGACTGTCTGCAAACTCACTCTCAATACGTGCAAACTAGGACATAAATTGTTCCCACAAGAATTTTCAGTTTGATGAACATATAGCCATATCTTATTTTTCCCTTTTCTTTTTAAAATGCCCCCCCTTACCCCAACTGTCAATTTTCCTGAAATACCTTACATAGAGCAAATATCCGTTAAACATCCGAACAAACAAATGAATGGATTACAATTACATGGGCCCACTAGGAGTTGATGGAAACCATCAGTCCATTACAGGTACCAACTTAAGCCTGCCCAGTACAGTCTACGGGCCAATCTCCATTTCTGGCCATTCTTGATTTTTTTTTTAATGAACATATTAAGAGGCATGACACACACAATAAGGACAGAACGTGACAGCATTATCACAAGGTATGCATTTCAATACAGCTTTCAAACCAGGGAACAGGGCAGTACTGAGTGGAGATGAAATAAACAAACAGAAGCCGAGCCGGTCAGGACCGAGTAAGGTTGAGGTTAGTGGCAACAGCATGTGCGTGGTTTCCAGGAAACCTTCAGTAAGACTGCTGTTAGCCCTAGCCCCGCACCTTGCCCAACCCAGTGTGCTGCCTCTTCTTCCAGCTCCCCGCCTGGCTCAGTGCAGCACTGCCCTGCTCCCAGGGTGCAGCCTCCCGGCCTGAACTCACCTTGGCAGTAGAAGGGCCTGAAGTTTAAAACCTGTTAATGCATCATGCCAAAAGTGCAGCGAACACACGCACACTTCACACACGCATGCTTCCAGAGACAGAAAACGCGCCACCATTAAGACCACCTCCATACAAAACACCCTAAAAGAATTTGAAGAAACAATTTCATAAACACCCAAATTTACCACAGAAGTAAGAACAGAACAATAGCAGTATTACTGCACCAAGAAATTGCACCTAATGGATTAAAGTGCCAAAATAATTATGGGCATCACCTACTTTAACTGCCATTATTTGCCCACTTGGTTTGTGGACCATTTTGTTGACGGAACCATAAGCTCCTCGTCCAATTTCTCCAAGGTCTTTCAAGTCCTCTGCAGTGAAATCCCAGTGTTGTTCAGGGGAGATCTTCAGTTTTCCTGACGATTCAATGCTGTGTGTTCTCAGTCTCTCTCTGTTAAAATATTGGGAAGCAATTTTTCCACATTTTAAATAGGTTTTGACTTTTTTCTTTTAGCTAGCACTGATTAATGCACGGGAAAATTTGTTTTCTCATTTACTGTAGAAACTAATTCTGCAGACCAGTTTTCATTTCCAAATATAAGATCTTTGTCAAACTTTGCAAAACTGCATTATCAAACGCAGAATCTCAGGAGCTATAAACCTCATTTCCAAAAAGTTCTTATCCTAGCTTACCAACGTTAATTATTCTAGGTTCTCAATCCCTGGTACAGCTGTTTACAAAGTCTGCTGCACATCAGAATCAACTGGAGAGATTTTAACAATCCCAATGCCCAGGTATCATGCCATCGCAATTAAATTAGAATATCTGGGGATAGGAGTCAGAACACAGTATTTTTAAAAATCCCTGGGTGATGCTACCAAAGTTTGAGAACCAGTCCCTTTGTATACTGCCCTGTTCACATTAATGCCATGCTGAGGTGGGGGGATAGTTAAAGGAACAGCCAGCTGTCTCTAAGAGGAAAACTGTCACATGCCAGTCAAAATTGAACCGTTCAGCCCTTGTGCAATAAATGGAGCAACGAAGTGAAAAACAAATGATTCATGGACGAAAGAGCTCACTCGTTACAGCTTTTCATCAAATAAAAAAATCATCTCCAAAACTCCAGCCTGGAGGTCAGAGAACTAACTTCTAACCATGCTTGTAAAAAAGCGAATCCAATGAAATATATAAAATCAATCTCGTTTATCTCTTTCTCTCTCTCTCCCTCTCTCTCTCTCTCTCACACACACACACACTCACACACACTCCTGTGAGGAATGAACTGTACCAAATCAGAGAGTGCAACATACGTAAACAGATTCCATTGAGTATCATCTACATTTTTTCAATTTCGTATCAAATGATCAGAATCTCTTTTAAAGTCTAGTCTGGTGATATAAGCAAGAAATGTTTATGTGCTTGGTTATTTTTCTCTTCTTCCAAAATGTAGGAATGATTTCTCAGATTAATAGAACTGGTTTTTGTAGCTACTTTTAAGGTTCTCAAAATATTTATAATTTTAAAATTGCTCCCCCAGAATAATCATATATGATAGTATTAATAATAACCAAATTCAAGGGTATAGTTCAAAGATTAATATGCTTTGTCTAAATAAAAACTTAGTGAACCAGTATTTCAAATGCCAGATTCTCAAATCATAATATTAATGTCATAATTCCGGCTTTCATTCATACAAGTTCTTTTCAGTCTACAAAATACTTTCACCAATATTATTTATACTGTAGCATCTAGAGTCACAAGAAGCCCAGACAGAAATCGGTGGTCTGAGTGACCATTCAGGTATGGAGATGAAGCCTCAACTGACCTTTCAAGATGGAAATCAGACCTAGGCAAGTAGATCAGGCCCAGTGACTAATTTTCTCAGTAACTTTTTTCATGAAGTAGACCGATTAAGCCAGGAAATATTCTAACATGAAGAAGTTCCATGTATAATCATTACTTTTCTATGACAATTGGCAAGTAAACACCATCTCTATGGCTCAGTTTAATCACTGGTGAAACATACAGTACCGGCCTACCGTTGAGTGTACCTGAAAAAAGTTAATTAAAATTATATGTAAATTAGAAGCAACATTTTTAAAGCATTCACTAATTTAAAGGCTGTGGCAGACAGGCTCTCAGGTGACCCCATGATCTCCATCTTCCTAGCATTCACATCTTTGCGTAAGCTCCTCTCTCTGAGTGCAGATGGCACCTGCAACTTGCTTGCAACTAGTAGAATGCAGCAAAGGATATCCTCTCATGATTACATTGTGTTATATAACAGTTGTTGCTAGCTTTCCTGAGAAATGAAATGAATGATATTTCATTACTATAAAAATTTACAGGGGCCGGCCCAGTGGTGTAGTGGTTAAGTTTGCATGCTCCGCTTTGGTGGCCCTGCTGTGGCAGCGTCCCACATACAAAATAGAGGAAGATTGGCACAGATGTTAGTTAGCTCAGGGCCAATCTTCCTCACCAAAAAAAAAAAAAAAATTACACAATAACAACAGTTAAAATATTATCTATTACTTTAAAGATTATGTTTATTCTAGAATTATGCACTATCTCTGCTAATAGTTCAGCATACTGTAGTCTGCTATGTGGTCTCTGGATAAGGTCCTTTTTTCCTTTTTGGAAGTAAACAGATTGACAGACAGCTAAGGGATGTGGATTATCTTCTTAGGCTAACGAAAATGTTCAAAAAGTCAGTAAGGTGATAGACACATAACTCTGAACATACTAAAAGCAACTGAATTGTACAGTTTAAATGAGTGAATTGTATGGTATGCAAATTATATCTCAATAAAGCTGCTAAAAGAAAAAGATGGAGAGGAGAATGTGATGACTACCCAGAGTTCCATTTTCTCATTTAGACAGGAAAAGAATTATGAAAACCACAGAAAACCATGCTACAGTTATGCCATCACCAAGGTATGCTCATAGAGTCTTCATTCATACTGGGCTGGCAATCTTTCCAGTGAAACTGAATCAGTTTCACAGCTATTGTTTTAAGAGTTAGTCCAACTATGACGGCTTCCAAAGAAGGACTGTACACAGATACAGTACTATAGTGAATAGATCTGGAGGCCTGACCTGAACGTTTACTATTAAACTCTAGCTGCCAATCACTAAGGCAACTATACCAAGTGGCCAAAACTTTAGTTGCAGTTTTTTATCTTGAGACAAATTTGTCAAACAAGACTTCAGTGTTACTTCAACTAGACAGTATCAGAAATTCTCAGTCATTTCATTATTTAATTTCTTACCCCAAAATTAGTTCAACTTGACTCCACAAACCTGTAAGTTATCCCCAGTGCCTTTGCCCTATCGGTAAATAAGTTCAGCCTACAAACTTACATTTACTCTTATATTCCTTCTAAAGTGTATGTTAATTGCTCTGCATAAGTAATACTTAACCAAGACGTTCCACTATTCTCTTTGTTGGGTCCATTCAAGAAACGAGCAAGGGACTGAGGTTCCAAGTTTCAAACAGGAAAATAATCCCAGCCCCATTTCTAACCTTCTACATAGAAAAGTTCAGTAGAAAAAGTCCATAGAAAAATTAGTAACATTCTCCTTTGGATTTAGAGGTCTTTAACATGAAAACAAGTTTTAGTAGTCTTTGTTGTAATAGGACTTGTAATTAGACTATCAAATGATACACATTCCAGGGCCGGCCCCGTGGCTTGGCGGTTAAGTGCGCGCACTGTGCTGCCGGCGGCCCGGGTTCGGATCCCAGGTGCGCACCGACGCACCGCTCCTCTGGCCATGCTGAGGCCACGTCCCACATACGGCAACTAGAAGGATGTGCAGCTATGACAGACAACTATCTGCTGGGGCTTTGGGGGAAAAATAAATAAATAAAATCTTTAAAAAAAAAAAAAAAAGATACACATTCCAGTTAAAAAATCAGCTATACACATTTTTTAATGCCTACAGATCATAAATCTGAACTAAACAGTATATCTCTTGAATACAGTATTTGAAACGTTATGCATTTTTGGATAGATACTAACACCAGGGAAGCTGTTTAGATATAGATTGATGTTACCATTAAAATATTTTCTCCTATATAAAAGTAAGTAGAAATTTAATGGCAATAGTAAACTTTGGTGAAATCTACAGACATCAACACAAAGGATTAAAATCTAAAAAAAAACAATAAACCTTATTAATCGATTTGAATCAAATTTGAAAAATCAATCCATGGACATAGTATATCTTACCACCAAATTTGCTGGTTAATATAAATAGACTGGGTGTCTGTCCCATGTGGTTAATATCTTCATGTTCCTTTTCAAAAGACTACATTCCCTGGCTTTTTAAAGGGATGCCATTCAAATAACTGGAAAATATCAAAGATTTTAGGGCTTACGTCTCCCAACTGTTTAAGGGAACACTTATTCCTCCCATGCCTCATCTTTCCATGCAGAGGGATCTGGTCTCCCAGCTCAGCCCTTACTGGCTGATGAGTGAATATGGAAGAAGAAACTGAACACACTCCGTTCAATTCCTCTCTTTTGAAGCTGGCCTGCATACAGAGAGGGTACATACACTCTGGCTGTCCCTCAGTCATGCCTTATAAGAGGCTGCCACTCATGGGGCAGGTAAGTCTAATTATTCGAGGGCAGAGGGAGTTAGCAAACTATTCTGGCCTCAAATGTAGAGCTATATTTCCAATTTTATCAAGAAAAAGATGAATCTTATCATCTCCGTCTGTCTGGCTCCTGCATCTCTCTCAATTGGTTCCAAGCACAAATGGAAAGGAGGCTGTTTCATTTTTTACTAGACTTTCATATAAACAAGACCCCAAAATTTTAACAATTCCTAGGGTTCAAAGAAAATAACACAATTTCAATGTGACCTAAGGTCTTCCAGGCTCCAAGAGTTTCAGAGCTATGTAACAGACCCTATAATCTAAAATCAATTCCCTTTTGTCCCCTTGTAGAAGTGCAGAGAAGTACGCAAGACAAATATTTTCGGTGAAACTGAGTTATACCTGTAGCTTCAAAGTGCTGGTTTATTCCATCCCTGGAAAAAGTTCGCCAAGAATCTCAAGGGCAACGAGGGATCGTGTGCAATCTACTAATTGTAATTTCTGTCCTAAGATACAATTTTTCTCCTAAACTATATAGGAGGCCTAGGAAAAAAAGAATATGAATAGTAGAAAACATACTCATTGCGAAGATTAGGGAAAACTAAAAACCAGCAGCAATGTAAAGTTGCCATTATTTGTTGGCAGATATTTACCTACAGTTATAGTCTTAAAAGGAAAAAAGGTTCCCTGACTTCTCTTTGGGATATCACTTTCTTGAGAATAGGGACTGTATTTTATCAGAAATAATTCCTAAATATCACTCATCTTTCCTTTCATAATTTTCTATGCATACTTTTATACAAATCATCCTTGGCTGCCTTCAGTGAACACTCCACAGGGTTCCAACTCCAAGCCCCTGATTATCAACCCGGGAAACTCAGCCAAGAGCCCCTGTGACAGTTACTACCAGCTGCTACCCAACATCCATTCTCTTCTCCTTTTTTTTTCTTTTTCTTTTCTTTTTTTTTTTGTTTATTGCAGTAAAATTGGTTTACAACATTATATAAATTTCAGGTGTACATCATTATACTTTTATTTCTGCCTGGATTACATCATGTCTCTTCTCCTTCTTAATGGGATCTTCTTTTATTGGGGGCAGCAACACACTCAGCTAAAATACTTCCCAACTGTGGTGGACTGAACTGTCTCCCCCTCAAAATTCATGTAAAAGTCCTAACCCCCAATATGACTGCACTGGAGACAGGGTCTATAAGGAGATAATTAAGGTTTAATTAATTAAGGTGGAGCCCTAATCTGATAGGATTAGTGTACTTATAAGAAGAGACATCAGAGAGTTGCTCACAGGAGAGTCTCTTCTCAACCTTCACACGTGCACAAAGAGGTCATGTGAGCACACAGCAACATGGCGGCCTCCTAACAGCCAGGAGAAGAAGCCTCACGATGAAACCAACCTCGTTAACACCTTGATCTTCCCAGCCTCCAAAACTGTGAGAAATAAGTTTCTGTTGTTTGAGCCATCCAGTCTGTGGTATTTTGTTATGGGGGCCCCAGCATAAGAGACTAAGACACCAGACTTCCTTGCACTTAGAGGCAGGAATATGAATGCA
The DNA here is from genome assembly GCF_057802395.1 of Ceratotherium simum simum. Taxonomy (NCBI): domain Eukaryota; kingdom Metazoa; phylum Chordata; class Mammalia; order Perissodactyla; family Rhinocerotidae; genus Ceratotherium; species Ceratotherium simum. The sequence goes on from NC_141915.1 coordinate 6,959,251, forward strand.
GTACTTAAAAGAAGCTGACTCAGCTGGAAGGAAGGTCTATTATTTTCTTTTCCCCCTTTCTCCTTCTGGTTGCCTGGAATGTTGGTGATGACTGGAGTTCCAGCCACTCTCAAGGCCCTTGAGAATGGAAACCATTACTGAGAATGAGGAAGCACAAAATTAAAGCACTCTAGAACTTTGATGCCCATGAAGCCACCACACCAACCACAGGCTGCCTATCCCCAGGCTGCATCTATGGAAAAGAGAAATAAACTATCTTGTTTAAGCCATTATTTGTTCTTGTCATTGTTGTTGTTTATATGCAAACAAACACTTTTAGTTAACACAGCCCCTAACAATATTTTATTTCCCAGTGATTCTCAAAGAAGGAGGCACTACCCAACACCCCGAGCATCTGGAAGTGATGGGAAGGGAGGGTACAGGCAGCTGTTTGGTCATCACAATGACTGGGAAGTGATGTGAGTATTTAGTGGCTGGGGGCCAATGATGCTAAAAGTCCTCAAATCCACAGACCAGTTCCAGACAACAGGCCAAAAGCACTTCCTTGAAGAAAACCCATAACTCTGGTGTCCCTGATTTCTTAGAGCCCATCTAAATCCCATAGCTAATAATTCTTGGTTCCCAGAGACTAGCAGTTCCATACCCTGGCAACACACATACACACAAACAACTGACACGGATGCTATGGGCATCCCCAAAAAGTGAAATATGTGTTAATAAATGTAACTTTTACAAAATATGCAAGATTAATATACAGTTCGAATCCATACAATATGGGCCTTATTAAAATACAATTCAATGTACAGAAGTTATTTTTTGAAATCAGGGAATTATCTTGTTACATGAAAATCTGAAAACTGTAATTTTTGAGCCCACATGTTTGCTCTGAAGTCTGTTCTGAGTACTTTCTCTGATTATTGATCTTCTGGATAGAAATGACTAATTTTTCCGTTTACTATTTAATACTGAATCATCACTACTATATTTTAATTGTCATTCTTTCATTGATCCAGACTAATCTATAAATTACTGAAATCCTACAGGTTACAAAAAAACCAAAGAACCGTGACATAATGCTCCAGAACATTAATGAGACTGGGCACTGAGAAAAGATTTATTTCCATCTACCGTGTCTAATAAAGCTGCATGGGGCTTTGTATATAGGTGGGTGGACTTGTTTTTTTGCGTGTGTGAGGAAGATTGGCACTGGGCTAACACCTGTGCCCATCTTCCTCTACTTTACAGGGGACGCCGCCACAGCATGGCTTGACAGGCGGTGCGTCAGTCCACGCCCAGGATCCGAGCCTGCGAACCCCGGGCCACCAAAGCCGAGCATACGCACTTAACCACTATGCCACCGGGCTGGCCCCCTGGACATGTTTTTTAAAGAAATACAGTGGCCCAGCCAAGGTTCCCTGGGAGAGCTCAAGCCCCCCCCTCCAGCCCACCCTCCACTCTACTAAATAGTGTTTGCTGTGCAAGTACAGCAGCAGTACCTGAACCTCTTTTTCCAACCAGTTACCTAGTCCTAAATCCCCCCTACAGCTACACAGAAAGAAGTTAAATAAAAAAATAAAAATCAATCATAATCCAGAGAAAACCACTATTAATAGTTTAGCATATATCCTTTATATTTTTCTGTACTATGTGTCTAGGTTACAAAATGAATCATCACACCTATTGCTTTACAGACTTCACTCAATATATTTGACGTATCAGTCATTCCACAGTCCCCATGGTCACTGTAACGCTGCAGAGCGAGTGGCACTGACTGAGCAGCACCATCAGTGAAGTGCCCACTGTGCCCAGTCAACAGCACCCTTTGCTCTTACGCCGACCTGAAAGGGGATTAGGGTTAGATCACTCTTTTAAGCTGCGTTTTGATTTATTACTCTTAGAGTTGGGCATTCTTAGCTATTCTGTGAACAAGTGTTTCTTCTTTAGTTAACTGCCTGAGGTAACACCACTGAGCCCTCCATGCTCAGGCATCTGTTTTGTTGTTGCTGCTTCTGCTAAAAAGTTCTTTATCTATTAACACATCTAACAACCTTTTGTCCTGTGTTGCAAATATTTCCCCATGGTGTTGTTTACCTTCCCATTATATTTATGAATTTATGTATGTAAAAAATTCGGTAACTTGTATGCTTTCAAACCAATCATTTCCTTTGTGTTTTCTTTGACCATTATGCAGTATCATTTATGTTCACCTCTGCATGCAATATGGACTTCATCCCACCACTGCATTTTCAGTTTCCTAGCAATGTCTTTTTTTCTCATCTATCAACCTTTTCAGTAATCCTGTTGCCTAGTCATCCAAATTTGTTCTCTCCTCAAGATTTTCCAGGGCCGGCCCTGTGGCTTGGTGGTTAAGTGCGCGCACTGCAATGCTGGTGGCCCGGGTTCGGATCCCGGGTGCGCATCGAGGCACCACTTCTCCGTCCATCCTGGGGCCGAGTCCCACATACAGCAACTAGAAGGATGTACAGCTATGACATACAACTATCTACTGGGGCTTTGGGGGGAAAAAATAAAATAAATAAAATCTTTAAAAAAAAAAAAAAAAAGATTTTCCAATCCTTTTTTATAAATGTCATGATTTCTTCTACTCTATTAAGAATGCCAACCATTCTTGTAAAAAACTATTTTGAATGCTGCAAAGTATATTCAGAGATGCTCTTTCTCAAAGTCATGAAGATATTGTTCCCTAGTTGCATAATTCCAGCTCCCATCTTAACAATGAGTATCAGTGTGGCTCTCAGGCTTGGGCTACTATGGAGCATCAGGAGATAGACTTACCCTCACACTTGAAACAACCAACAAAACAGACAAGATATATGAGATGGTCTTGAAGACACCAGACATCAGGCAACAAAGGGCGTTGAGCACTGAGAGAGAGGAAATACACAAGGTGAGCCCTACAACTGCCCCCAGCTTACTAGGGGGGAGCCTGGAGAGAGTTCACAGACTGTGATGCAGGGAGCAAGGGATCCAGGCAGATCCTGGCCGTATCCATGTGTTGAGGAGATGGATCTAGGAGTCTAGGTAGACCATGGTAGCCAGAATTCACAAGGCAGAGTACCAGATAAGAGAGAGCTGCACAGAAAGAGAGAAAGAGAACTCCAAACATATGCAGATGGCCCTCCTTGATCAGCCACACTTATAAGGAACCTACACAAGCCTGAGGAAAGAACCACCCAAATGGATTAGAGGGAACAATACCTGGCTCATACAACAATTCCTGTTCCTGTCCACTAGAGTGGAAAACTCCATAATTCATGGAGAATCCAGTAAAGTACTTAGAAGGATCTGGTCTCTATACCAAAGCTAAAAAGCAAGACCCAAAAGGATCAAACTATTTATAAGTAACTTGACCAAAGAACAAAGCTCAAAAATATTATAGGAATATAAAAACATCCACCACCAATGTCTGGCATGCAATCCAAAATCACCAAGTATGCAGAGAAGCAAGAAAATATGACCCATAATGAAGAGAAAAATCAATCAACTGAACTTGACCCAGAAATGACAGAGATGCTAGTATTAGTAGACAAAGACAATGAAAGTGTTTATTACTGTATTCCATATGTTCAAGAAACTAAAGGATGGAGAGAACATGTTAAATAGACATGGAATATATTTAAAAAAAAGAACCAAATCAAACATCTAGATATACAAACTACAGCAGGGCAGGAGGAAACTCTTGGGGATGATAGAGATGTTCATTATCTTGCCTGTGGTGATGGTTTCACAGGTGTATACATATGTCAAAATTTATCAAATTGTACACTTTAAATACATGCAGTTTATTATACATCAATTACACCTCAATAAAATCGTAGAGAGAGAGAAAAAGAGAGAGGCAAAAGACTGTCCTTGGTTGGGCCTCACTCTTCTTGTGTGAAAGGGATTTGCCTCTCACATGTGAAAGGCAAGTCTATAGTTTGAGACATCCAGGACTCAGTGTATTACCAATTAGAGCACTCACTGCTCCAATGGCCAATTCTCCTATACCTAGTCTCCTTGTTCTTTAATACCACACTCTCAACTGACAGTAACAAATACAAAAATACAATTCTCAGTCTACATTGCTACTACAGTCCTTCTCTATGTCCACCTAAAACACTACTCATAATGACCACAATCCCCAGATAGAATGTGTCTGCATCCATTTCTCCTTCCTCCTCCCATCCCTCCCCAACGTTATTTTCTGGTAGTTACCAGTGAGGGGGGAGGGAATGAAAGGAGATGAAGATGCTGTGTCTTTGAGACTAGCGGCTCAGATGGTCACCTTTCCTCAGGCAGTCTCTGCCGGTATGCTGTAATAGAAACCCTAGGTAAATTTTTTCTTTACTCTGGATGTTATTATTATTACAGATCCTATATAGACTTGAGCATTAAGTTGTCTTAATTTTGTGTTTCATCTTCGTTTCTTAATAAATATTTTAGACAGACACTGCTACTCATACATCATTTTGTACTACAAATCTGAAATTGCTTTCACATACTCAGAACTTTAGTTCCAGAAGCAAGTAAGTACCAAGAGTCTTAACTACTTTTCATTCATAATCTGTAACTAATTTTTAATACTATTACTATGTGAATTGTCTTTTAAACACATACCTATAAAATAACTACATTCTCAAGCTTACTTTTCTTATTTTGGGGGACATTTATCCGAACAAGTTAATGAGAGAAAAAGATTTTATAGAAATAAATTTTACTAAGAGACATTTAGGAACACATTTCTAACTATATAATATACATACTTGAAACCCTTATAGTGCTTACATTTTAGCTTGTATGAACTATGATCAACTAGTTTAAACTTAATCCCAATCTAAGATTTAAACCTTATCTCATTCTATTTCCTCATGTATACTCCAGATGCCAACAGAAAAATAAAAAGTTAAAGTCTAATTATAGTTGAATTTGAATCTTTCTGTGAAACTATTTAAGCTTAAGCATACAATACACAGGGGGCACTTACTGCACAAAATATTTTGTTAAAGGAAGAAAACTTTCATTGCCACAGCTTCCTAAAATCTCAATTTGGTGTTCAGGATAGACACAGTCACAGACTAACAGAATTTGATTAGAAAGGAAATACAGATTTCATCCAGTCTTGTCCTTCAGGAAACTCTGCCTGAAAATCCCGGATTGGGCTTAAAATTCCTCCTCTGTACCCATTATGTTGAAATCAAGAAACACCTAGTCCGTGGCAAATTCCTAATCTACAGTCCCAGTAACATTTTTTAATAAGTATTTTAGGCTAGTTTGGTACTGCTTATTCTTGGTGAACCTAATTTGGGTTCACTTCTAACAGCTTGTGCTAAATTCTTCTGATGATTATCTCCATAAAGTCTAAATCAGAGGTTTCATTTTAAGGTACAGAGGTGAGGATACAGGCATTAGGCTAGGATACCTTAAAATACAGAATTAGGAGGGTTTTCTCTGCTGCTCCAGCATCCACACTGGAACCCCCTGCCTATTAACATGATTCTTCACCATGAGCATGTATCACTTAAACATTTCCACATATACCCAAATAAGCTAAATGAAACTTCCAAGGGATGCAAGGATAGATATCTACTATCCCTACTACGACTTACAAACGTGCTGAGATGATGAGGAAACATCACAGATCTCTCCCTGCCTAGGCCGATACTCCCATAATGATACAGAGGTTCTCCAACCAGAGTCAAGTCTCCAACTCAGCAGTCTATACGCTGGTGTACACATTCTACATTGCCACTCTCCACTCATTTATGAACTACCTACTTCTAATCCTATACATATTTCCCATTGTCATAATCTAGTCATGAATCTAATCTCTCAAAATTCTGATTCTCATTTTGGTGCCAACTATCTTTCATTAAAATTCGAAATTCACTTGGTTGTTTTTTGGGGGTGGGAGTTGAGGAGAGACTGACAGAGACATGAAGCGTTAGACACTGCTTATCAGTTTCCTGGGAATTTTTTGTACTTTTTCTCCTGTGAATATTCTAGTACTACCTCTACGCTGCTGCTTATGTTTGCATCACAGAGGCTGTCTTCTATAATTTTAACTATGCCTGTATCGCCCTGTCCTCGAAAAGTGAGTTTAATATCCTCTCCGGGAGGTCAACACGACTATTGCAGAGTACACTCTTCATAGGTTTCCAAAGGAAACTTGCCAGGAACTAGCTATTCTTAACATAGAATGTGGTCTAAGAAGCCAAAACCCAGTTCTTCAACACCATATGCAGTATGCTGAATTGTGGCCCCCACAAAAGCTATGTCCATCCAGAACCTCAGAACATGACCTTATCTTTACAGATATAATTAAAGATAAGGATCTTGAGAAATGATCACGCTGGATTAGGGCTGGCCCTAAATACAAAGATGAATGTCCTCGTAAGAAACAGAAAAGGAGAAGACAGAGACACAGGGAAGTAGGCCAAGTGAAGACTGGCAGCAACTGGAGTTATGCTACCACAACCCAAGGAATGCCAGGAGCTATCCAAGCTGGAAGAGGGAAGGAAGGATCTTCCTCTAGAGCCTTCCGAGGAAGCATGGCCCTGCCAACACCTTGATTTCAGACTTCTGGCCTCCTGAACTTCAAGAGAATTAATTTCTGAAGTTTCAAGCCACCAAGTCTGTGGTAGTTCGTTACAGCAGCCCTAAGAATCCAATGCACCATCTAAACCATGAGTCATCAAACTTTTTCTGTAAAGGAACAGATAGTAAATATTTTAGGCTTTGCTGGCCACATAGTCTCTGTCATAACCCAATGGGTGTGGTTATGTTCCAATAAAACTTTATTTACAAAAACAAGCAATGGGCCACATTTGGCTCAGCAGCTGTAGTTTGCTGACTAGTACATGATCTAAACGATAGCTAGTCACCTAAATGATAGCTACCATTTAAACGATGTAAATCCTATCTATTCAGTTTTCAAATCCTTTCTCTTTCAAATTTATAATTATGCTCTGGAAGATAAGAAACTCCACGTATCTACCCAAATCCTGGAGTTTTATGTCCAGAACTTAATCTCGAGATACATTTCAGGCTTTTTCTTGAAAATCCCCCACAAAGCAACACGCAGTGGGATTAGGGGTCTGGTACCCTTCCCTGACACTCTTATAGCTTAGGTAAATAATAAGTACAGTAAGAAGGCAGCACCTTGGGCATTTCTCATATCTATGTATCTTTCAGCAAGTAAGAGCTAATTGCCTTAACAGATTTCTTCTTCCTGGACATGAGAATTCGATTCCTCAAACTTGCCAATGCCTACTATTTTCCTTTCATAAATAAATATCTTCTTGTGCATAGAACCACCACCAGTAAGAACCTTTTATTACCTAATTAGTTTGAAGTGTGTCTTTTCCTCTTATTTCATTACCACATTCTTCCATTTCATTTATCTGGATCTTGATTTCCTCCCAATGCTATCAAGCATATCTTTCTTCTCAAGTTATTTCTTCCTTCTCTTCCCCTAAGCATCCTTGACTTTATCAAGCCAGCATATACTAAAATGCCTCAAGCTGTTTCACTCTCTTCTCAGCACATACATATAACTAGTAATCCTCCTCAGACAGGAAAATAAACATAACACATACCCTGCACACCACTGCAACTGTTCCTCTGTGTCCATACTGTTAGGAGCTCTAGACGAATACTGCTTTATGCATCCTTCTGCAATGCAGCTCTGTTAATTCCGGAAATTTCCACAGTAAACTCAGTCTGTCAGTTACCATGGAAACTGCCTGCTTCCTGGCACAACTAACAAAATGAGTATCTCTGCTAAGATATAAGATGAGGCAAAAGGAAAAACTGAAAAAAGAAAGATGTTGCTCAAACACTCCAAATATAAATTTTCAAATTCTGACATGTATATTCAGTGAACAGAAAGTCTCAATTATACAAATCTGCAGTATTTTGAAGTAGTACTGATTTATGAAGTAGAAAGCAATTTTTTATCACCAAGGAAAAGACCTATATTAGAGAGAACACGACAAACGTTCACATTTACATCTTGCTGCTATGGGTGGCATATTCCCTAAGAGCTGATCGTGTGTCAGCTGCACTCAAAGCCTACCATTAGAATAGTTTTTATGGGCTATGCTTCTTACCGAAAAGGTTAGGAAAGCTGCCCTAATTCAAGAGGTTACAAATCTTCTTAAGACTCTTTCCCTGTTTGGGCCCCAATCTCCACTGGTGGCTAAAACCCCATCCCCCCAAGTAGTACAAGAAATCAGAGTAGTGAAGTGTATCTCAGGAGTCTTCAGCAACAAAGCAAACTTATTAGTACCCTCAGAACATCAGACACAGCTGACCATCATCCCCCCACCACCCGCCCTTTGAAACAAAGCTTGGTTTCTATGACATCACATCCTACCGATGTGCTTCCTACCTCTCAAGCGTCTTTCCTATTTCTGCCCGTTACTCCTCTTTATCCCACCTCCAAATGTCATATTTCCTCAGGGTTCAGCCCTGGCCCCAGTTCTCTCATCAAGACACGCTCTCTTCCTAGACAACATTCTCATCTATATGGCGACAACTCTCAACTTACTATCTCCAATCTAAGTCCTCTTCTCTGGGCACCAGATTCCTATTTTCAACACCAGAGTGTGTATTACATTTATCTCGTTGATATCTCTAACAGGATACTCCACAGGCATCACAAACTTAACATCTCTAAAGCTGAACTCTAGCTCTTCTATGCGCCCTCATCCACAGATGTTTCATATCCAGTGGTCTCCATCTCAGTAATGGCAACTGAACCCATTCACTCAAGCCAGAATTCTGGAAGTCGCTATGAACACCTTCCCCTCTTCACCACCCACATTCAAATTATTATAATTTTCATTAATGCTACCTTCAAATCTCTTTGGAATCTGTTCATTTCCTTCTACCTCCACTGTCATCAACCTAATATCATCACCCATTATGTTTCAGCTACACTATCACAGCTTTACTCAGTCTCCCTAATTCTACTCTTGCCTTTCTCCTAAACATACTCCACACAGCAGCCAGAATAATCACTTTACAATGTAAATCAGATTGTCTCACTCGCCTGCTTATAATCCTTCCAGAGCTTCCACTGCACATTGAATATCATCCCAACTCTTCACCTACAAGGCCTTATATTATCTGGCCCATGACTACCTCTCCTCCCTGATTTTAAACCACCTTTTCCTTCCTCATTCAATCATTCTCCAATCAAACTGGCATTCTTCCAGCTCCATGAAAAGTTTAATCTCTCCCACCTTGATACCTTGCAATTTCAAATACATGCCGTTCCCTCCACTTGAAACACTCTTATGGGTCCCTTCCCCAAATCTAGTCAAAACCTACACAGGTTTAGAAGCCTTCAGTGGCTACCATCTCTACTCTAAATTAGCCCGTCTTTTATCCTCTCATGACATCTGTTCTTTTCCTTCAACAGCATGTAGACTATTTATAATTTACTTACTTCCTCACTAAATATCTGTGTATACCTCTAAACCTTAAGCTTCACGAAGCAGCAATCACATCTCTGTTTTTTAACATGAAATACCCAGTGCCCATTACAGTACCTAGTAGATGGTAGGCATTTAACAAACACTTGCTGAATAAATAACAGAATGTGTATTGGGTTACTTTGGTTTCTGACAGCTATCAGTTGCTCACACAGCTTTGATGCACTCCCTGGACTCCATGAGATATCGCTACATCCGTTGCTCAAACTCTCCTTTTTTTGCATCCATTCAAACCCCAAGATAAAGAGGAATATGCCTCATATCTGACTTCCGGAGCTCCTGAGTCACGAGAGAGGTAACAGTAACCATCTGTGTGAACCTGAGATGCTTTCTGTACCACTGGTCCTCAACCATCAGCAATTTTGCACCCCAAAGGTCATTTGGCAATGTCTGGAGATATTTTTGGTGGTTATAACTGGGGGAGCAGGGTGTTATGGCAACTAGTCGGTAGAGTTCAGAGATGCTGCTAAACATCTTACGATGCACAGGACAGCCCCCTACAACAAAGAATTATCCAGCCTAATGTCAATAGTGCCAAGGTTGAGAAGACACAGCTATTTCCACAGTCTCCTAAAATAGAAGAATGTGGGGCCGGCCCGGTGGCGTAACGGTTAACTGCTTGAGCTCCTCTTCGGCGGCCCGGGGTTCACAGGTTCGGATCCCGGACACGCACCGAGGCACTGTTTGTCAAGCCATGCTGTGGCGGTGTTCCATATAAAGTAGAGGAATAGGTTAGCCCAGGGCTAGTCCTCCTCAGCACAAAAGAGGAGGATTGGCCTCGGATGTTAGCTCAGAGGCCAATCTTCCTCACAAAAAACAAAAATAAATAAAATAAAATAGAAGAAGGGCCAAAAACTGCCAATCTACGAAGGCTTAAACATTTTTTAATCAAAAAGATACTGCATTTCACCAGCACAAAGTTGTTTTTTAAAACATTGTTTTAATTAAAAAATGAAAATAATCTAAATGGCCACCAGCAAGGAACTAGTTAAATATACAATACACCTATACAATGTAATGAAAAATATCTAACTCATAGAAAAAGAATAGTGTATATACTAATTTAGAAATATCTTCAACACGTACTAAGTGAAAAAAAAATTAAACTACAAAAGCAGTAGTTTTTTGTATAAATATTTTCAAGGATCTACATAAATTATATTTTGATTATTTGAACAAGTTTTTCTTCAAGGACATATTACACTTAATAGGGTTTTATTTTTAGAAAGAAATATTAGGGGCATGAAGCTTATTTCTTTTTTTTTGGTGAGGAACATCAGCTAACATCCATTGCCAATCCTCTTCTTTTTGCTGAGGAAAATTAGCCCTGAGCTAACATCTGTGCCTACCTTCCTCTATTTCGTATATGGGACACTGCTACAGCCTGGCTTGATGAGGGTGCATAGTCCATGACCGGGATCCGAACCTGTGAACTCCAGGCCGCCGAAGCAGAACGTGCAAACTTAACCACTAAGCCACCAGGCCGGCCCCAAAGCTTACTTCTTATAACTTTCTGTACCAACTGAATTCTCTTACCAGAAGCGTGTATTACTCATTTTTTAAAGGATAACATGAACTATCTGGATGGTGGGATTATAGGCCATTTCAGTTTTCTTCTTTATACTTTTCTGTATTGAAAAAAACACTAGTAAATGTTCTTTTTAAAGCATAATGAAGACATATTCCCACACTTTTTTTCGGGACATCCAGCTACTCAGAGTTATACCATACCTGATGTGACTTGACAGATGCTCTAGATTAATCCTCAAAAGATATTTGATAAACTTAAGAATTTTACTCTACGTTTCTTCAAACATCATGACAAGGGAAACCAAATGGGCAGAAATAAAATTTGTCACAATATTGTTCTACAGGCATCAGGGCTGAATTCAATAAAAACAGTGTTCATATACTTACCAAGTGATTGCTGAAACGCATAGGTGCTTTGAGAACAAGGACAGAAAACCACAAGTACTGTTCAGTCACAGTAAATAATATGCTCACAACTTTTATTGTTTTTATTCTGGTTTTTTTTAACTGAAGTATCATTTTGATATAGTGAAATGCACACATCATAAGTATACAGTTGGATCAGTTAACAAATGCATACACCCTTATATCTCACAATCCTAACAAGACATAGAACATTCCATCACCCCAGAAAGCTCTCTTGTGCCATTCTTGTCATTCCCTTCCAGAGACAAACGCTGTTCTGATTTCAATCACCACAGATTGGTCTCGCCTATTTTAGAATTTCACATAGACAGAATCAAGCAGTGTGTTCTCTTGTGTCTGGCTTCTGCTCAGCATTTTTGGAGATTCATCAGTGTGACTGCAGGCATCAGTATTTTGTTCTTTTTTTTATTGCTGAGGAGTATTTCATTGAATAATATACCACAATTTGTCTATCCATTCTTCCATCATTGGACATCTGCCTTGTTTCTGGTTTGGGGGCTATTACAAATGAAGTTTTTATGAACATTCATATGAAAGTCTTTCTGAGGACATTTTCATCTTGGGTAAATAACAAAGAGTAACATTGGTGAGTCATGGGATAGACATATGTTTAACTTTATAAGAAACTATCAAAGAGTTTTCTAAAGTGGTTGTACTATTTTCTACTTCTTCAACAATATATGAGAATTCCAGTTACACAAGATACTTGCCAATATACTGTGTGGTCTTTTAAATTTTATCCATTCTGGTGGCTATGTGATGGTGTGAGACAATAGAAAATATATCTTGGTCTCTGCCCTGGGCTCTTGGCACAGAGCTCCTAAAACTCTTGTAATTTCCTAAGTGATAAGAGCTCTAGGAGCATCTTTTGTTCTAATGAGGTGACTCTAGGAGGGCTCCTGGATGGGGGCTGGTCACCAGAAAGACCAAGCCGTGATTAGAAGCTTGGAATTTTCAGCCCCACCTGCTATCCGCCAGAGAGGGGAGATGGGCTAGAAATGGAGTTAATAATTGATCATGCCTACATGGGCAAGCCTCCATAAAATCCCAATAGTAAGGGATTCAGAGAGCTTCCAGGTTGACACCCACACCAAGAGGGTAATGCACCCCAGCTCCACAGGGACAGAAGCTCCTGTGCTCGGCACCCTCCCAGATCTTGCCCTATGTATCTCTTCATTTAGCTGTTCATCTGTATAGCAGTAAAGGAGACTCACAGGAAAGAAACACACAGGATAAAAACCTGAGGTTTTTTCCTTTACAAACGGTATCTCCTTGTGATTTTTTAATTTGCATTTCTCTAATTACTAATGTTGTTAAGCATGTTTTTCATGTACTTATTATCCATTCCTATACCTCCCTTGTGAAATGTCTATTCGTCTTTACCTCATATTTATAATTGGGTTTTTTTTGTGTGTATATACTTTGTCAGAAATATAAACTGTGAATATTTTCTCCCAATATGTAGCTTGCCTACCTATTTTCCAAGAAACCTTTGATGAACAGAAATTTCTGATTTTGGTGAAATCCAATTTATCATTTTTTAATGGGTATTTCTTTCTTTGACCTCTCAAAGAAATCTCTGCCTATGCCAGATCACTAACTTATTCAGATATTTTCTTTTAGAAGCTTTATAGAATTTTTGCTTTTAAGTCTACGATCTATCTCAAACTAATTTTTGCATGTGAAGAAGGAATCAAGATTTATTCTGTTCCATAACTTTTTCCAGTTGTTCCATCACCATGAAAAGTCTATCTTTTTCCCTACTGAATTCTACAGGCATTCTGGTCGAAAATCAATTGACTGTATGTGTTTTTGTCTATTAGACTTTCTATTCTATTATACTGATCAATTTGTCTGTCCTTAATGTCCTTCCACAAAGCCTTAATTACTGTAGCTTTATAGTAAACCTTGAAATCAGGTAGCTTGAGTCCTCCAACTTAGTTATTCTTTTACAAAATTCTTTTGACTATTCTAGGTCCTTTACATTTCCATATAAATTTTAGAATCAATATGTCAAATGATATATATATTTTAAAGTTTGCTCAGATTTCATTGGGATTACACTGAATCAATAAACCAATGTGGGAAGAACAGACATCCTAGTAATATTATACCTTCCAATCCATGAGCATGGCATCTTGATCCATGCATTTAGGTCTTGAATTTCTCTGCAATGTTTTGTAATTTTCAGTATAGAAGTCTTATGCATTTTTCATTAAATTTATCCATAAGTATTTTACACTTTTTCATGCTACTAAAATCATTTTTTCAATTTCACTTTCCAAATATTTTTTTGCTAGTATTTTTTAATTGATTTTGGAATAATGATCATGTATCTTGTGATCTTGCTAAAGTCTCTTAATAAATCTAGTAATGTTCTGTAAATTAATTAGGATTTTCTACATATACAAAGATATTATCTGTAAAAATAACAACAACACTATTTTGCTTCTTTTTCTCCAATCTTTATGTGTCTTTTAATTCTTTTTCTTACTTTATTGCAGTGGCTAGGAACTCTGTTATAATGTTGACTAGAACTGGTGAGTGCAGACATTCTTGTCTTGCTACCAATCCTACAGAGATAACATTAAGCCTTTTGCCAGTAAGTATGATATTAGCTATAGGTTTTTCATAGATGTCCTTTAAAAAGCTGAGGAAGTTCACCCTCTTTTCCTACTTTAATGAGAACTTCTATAATGGATGGATATTGAATGCTATCAAATGCCTTTCTTGCTGCATCTACTGAAATGATTACACGATTTTTCTCCTTTATTAATGTAGTAAATTATATTAATAATTTTCAAATGCCAAATTAAGATGAATCCTATTTGGTTGTGACGTATTGTCCTTTCTATATACTGCTGGATTCAATTTGCTAATATTTTTGGGGGGATTTTTGAGTGTATGTTCATGAAGGATAGTGGTCTATAGTATTCTTTTTTTTACAATGTCCTTGTCTAGTTTTGATATCAGGATTATGCTGACTTAATAAAATATGGTGGGAAATGTTCCCTACCCCTCTATTTTCTGAAAAAGCTTGTGGAAACTTAGTCTTATGTCTTTTAGTGTTTGATAAAATTTACCAGGATAACCATCTGGGGCCTCAAGTTTCCTTTGTGTGAAAGTTTATAATTACAAATTCAATTTTTTAACAGATATAGGAATATTCATATTTTCCATTTTCTTCTTGGGTCAGTTTTGATTATTTACATCTTTCAAGGAATTGGTCTGTATCACTCAGGTTATTGGATTTATAGGCATAAAGTTATTTATTGTATTTCCCTATTATGCTTTTATTGTCTGTGGGATCTATAGTGATATCCCCTCTTTCGTTTCTGCCAGTGATAACTTGGGCTTCCTCTTTTCTTTGATCTGTCTTGTTAGGGGTTCATCACTTTCAATGATCTTTCCAAGAAACAACTTTTGAATTTGTTGATTTTCTCTATTATTTGTCCATTTTCTATTTCCCTGATTTCTGTTCTTATCTTCATTATTTCTTTTCTTCTACTTACTTTGGATTTCATTTGCTCTTCTTTCCTAGCTCCTTAATGTTATTCATTACTCTTTCTAGTGATTCTGTGTTTGTTCCTTGCCTAGGCATTTAAATATCTGGGAGCAATAAAATCACATTTTCTATTTCTTTCTGATTCATTCAGAATCTATAATCATTCCTTCAAATGAGTTTAATTCATCCCATTTCTTTTTTTTAAATTCCTAAATTAAGAAACAAATATTTAGGGCCAGCCCCGTGGCTTAGCGGTTAAGTGTGTGCACTCCGATGCAGGCAGCCCAGGTTCGGATCCCGGGCGCACACAGACGCACTGCTTCTCTGGCCATGCTGAGGCCGCGTCCCACATACAGCAACTAGAAGAATGTGCAGCTATGACATACAACTATCTACTGGGGCTTTGGGGAGAAAAAGGAGGAGAACTGGCAATAGATGTTAGTTCAGAGCCGGTCTTCCTCAGCAAAAAGAGGAGGATTAGCACAGATGTTAGCTCAGGGCTGATCCTCCTCACAAAAATAAATAAATAAATAAATAAAATAAAATAAAAATAATAATAAGATATACTTCCCACAAATGTGGGGGAAAACTGAAAAAAAAAAAGCACAAAATCCCAGAAACGGGGAATCAAAATCAGGAGTAACATAGGCATTTACAAAACAACGGCAAGAGCGTGAAGCAGGGCTGACATGCAGCCGCTCCAGGTCACAGCAGGAATACGGGTGGAAAGATGGCTCTAAAACAGAAAAGAGCTGAGTGATCACCTAACGTATTTCATCATGTTGAAGAAGATTCACAGTGAATCATTAAATGAGGCAGTTATTAACTCAACGGAAAACAAATTTGCTCAAGAACAGTAATGTAATCATAGCGTGACTCAGTTGTTAATAATAAAAAAGAATACTCTGAAAAGATATGTTTCCCTTAAATAGTATAATTCCTTATTAATAGATAAGTTTCCAGAAACATGTCTACACTACAAAGGCCAAAGACTTCAATAATATTCTGAACTGAATCAGAACTCGACCTTGCTGCCTGATTAGAAATGGCTGGAAAACTCATCGAAAGCAACGAAACCAGACATTTCTTTAAAGAGCAGAACTTTGCAGTACTGTAGGTTAAAGAACCAGGTATACCTTTTAATGTCTGTCTAAGTTTCTGACTCAAGAACAAAGATGATTTAAAACACCAAAACTAAATTCCTTTTTCGTAGACAAGTAACTCAACAGCATTTATCTTTAATTACTTTAAATAAATATTCCAGAATTAACATCCAATACCTTGGCTATAAACACCCAGCTCGAGAAGAATTACATTAGTGAATCTCCAAAGGTGGGGGCCACAGAGGGAATCAGGTCAACTACACCTACTACCACCACCCTCTGCTGGGAATCACTTCTCCAGTGAATCTCTGACCTAAGAAATGTACCACAACCATCAGATGCACTGAGGTAGAATGTGGGGCTGAGGAAGATTCAACACCTGTGAACTTTAAGAAGTATAAGTAATGCAAGCTTTAAAAGATTATCTCACACAGCAGCATTCACTATTCACTCTGGTCAAAAGGTAGAAACACCCAAATGTCCATCAACGGATGACCGGATAAACAAATGTCATATATACATACCATAAAGTATTATTCAGTCTTAAAAAGGAAATTCTGACACATACAACAACACAGATGGAGTACGAAGACATTATGTTGCATAAAATAAGCCAGACACAAAAGAACAAGTATTGTATAATTCCACTTATATGAGGGAGCTAAAGTAACCAAATTCATAGAGACAGAAAGTAGAATGGTGGCTGTAGGGGCTGAAAGGAAAAGGAATGGGGAGTCAGCGTTTAATGAATACAGAGTTTCAGCTTGGGAAAACTCAGAAAGAGTTCTGGAGATGGATGGTAATGGTGGACACACAACAATGTGAATGTACTTAATGCCACTGAGCACTAAGTACTTAATACTTAATTTTACTTAGAAATGGTTAGGATGGTAAATTTTGTTATGTATATTTTGCAACAGTAAGAAAAAACAGTTTGCAGCAGTAAATCTAAACTAGCAAAAAATAAAAAGATTATTCCACAGAATTTAACACATTTGGCATTTTAAAATTTGGGGTATTAACTTGTACCTTTTAATATTTCTACCATTACTGCCATTTCGTGAAGGTAGTCCAACATAGAAATGTAGAAATTCCAAATTACTATGATTACATCAAAAAATTTCAGATATGGAAAAAAATTTTAAGGTCATGTAGACTAGTGGTATTCACATTTAGGAAGTGACCAGAGATGTCCTAGGGACTATATTGGGGAACGAGGGCAGACAAAACTACAAAGCCTTCTCCCACCTCACAAACACTTAGCCTACCTGGCTTGTGCATAAGATTTTATTTGAAGAAAGTAGCACAAAACTGGCTTAATACATACACATACACATACACACATACACACACACTCTCTCTCTCTGTCTTCTTATTCACTGCGTAAAATAATGAAAATCACTATTCTAATTGAATGCCTGAACTGAGATCAAAGATTAAGTGACCCACTCAAGGTCACAGAGATAGTGATGATGCTGGGATAGAAACCAGGACTCCAACATTAACTAAAACCATTAATCCAACATAGTAAAGTTTAAAGGATAAAGTTTCTACAATTTAACCAGCAGTAAGTACCTAGATAATTTATAATTGCTGTTCTACATTTTAAGATAAAGCTCTACTGAGTGGGCTCATCATAGAATTAAGAATACCAGTGACTAACTGGGGATTTGAAAACTATTTCCTAAATGTCCTATAACACAACTGAGCCTTTTTCTGCTCAAATGTAATAAAAATAAATGAGATCCTCTTGGTCTCAACAAAGAGATTCCCTTAAACTTAGAACATATGGTTCCAAAATGTTTAGCTTAAGCCCCAAAATGTATCTGTACTCATCATTATTTATTTCCAATGTTAGCTTTTAAGCTAGTGTTTCTTCTCATACAATTCTAATACGTTGTGAAGATAAAAGGGCTGTTCTTTCAGAATAACAACTGTATTTGGAGCATTCTAAACGATTCAGTACACTGAGAGCACTCACATTACTCAGCATGATGAAAGCAGAGAATATAACAGTAGAATATCTATTTCTGTTCATGTCACATTTATATAAAGAACATGATTTTAGCACAAGCCTGCCACATTTATCAGAATACCCCTGGGATATCAAAAAGACTTATAGTGCCTAGTATAATCCAATCCTGATGGAAATTTAGAAGGTAGCCACATGTTTTTCCTTTAGTTTTCCCTTGTACTCTCTAGTTTTACAGCTTACTCTTTCGTTTAAAAAGCCAAAGGGCAAAGTTGTAACATCTGTTACATGTAGGTAGTAGTTACAAGAGTCTCTATTATAATACTCATTTTGTATGTCTTGGAAATATTTATAATTTTAACCAATGATAATTAAAAACCAAGGTTTCCTGTCACATGAAAAGAATGTTTTTTTTTAAAAGAAAATAAACAATGAAGAAACTGAGAGATTTAAACAAATTTCTTAATGCCTGAAAGCAGACAAAAATGTATAGACAAAGCAAAACTAATCAATTCCAAGAGAAGGAACTCTGTAGTTTCAAAGACTTACCAGCCAACTGATGCAGGGCCTTGTTTAGATCCTGCTTCAAACTATAAAAAAGCTGACAAAGTAATCTGCTTATTTGATGATATTAAAGAATTATTTATTCTACCAGATGTAATAACGGTACTGATTATGTTTTTAAAAAGGCATCTTTGTCTTTTAGACAAATACATCCTGAAATATTTATAGATGGAATAATCTATCTGAGGCTTGGTTAAAACTAAGGAGGGTGGAGAAATAGATAAACACAATATTGGCCATATTAACTAATGAATCTGCTAAAGCTGATTGATAAATACATACAGATTCATCTACCACTCTCTAGTTCTGGATATTTTTGCCACTTTTCACAATAAGGAGTTTAAAAAACAGTAATAGAGAAAACTACCACCCATAACACATGGTGGGAGGCGAGCAGGCAGCAGAGACGAGAGTTAAATAATGGTCCCAACAAAACATTAGAGAGGATCCATAGTTGGAAAGTATGAGGGCCTAGAAACAGAGTTCATTAAAATTCTTTCTAGAAAAAAGGTCTCATTAGTTCCTCCTTTCCTCTCCACACTCCACTCAAAATGAAGAGAGCACGTCTCTAAAGAAAACAAACATCCTATGTGGAGAGAACTAGACCTCCTAGAGTGAATGTTGGCCCTACTCATTCTGGCATCTAGATTATTCCTGGCATAACAGCCAGCTCTCAAACACTCAGAAAAGTAAAGTCAAGCCCACCAGAGGTTGCAGTTGGTCTTTTAATTTTCTCATCCTCAACTATCAATGGAGAATCAAGAATTACAAGACACACGGAAAAAAACTAACACAAAGGAGAAAGACAAAAATAAAAGAAAAACTGACGCGAGGAAACAGATTACCTAAAAGATAGAAAAGAACTTTAAAATTTCAGATTTTACAACCATAAATTAAGAATAGGATACTAAGAAAAAGCCACAATCAACTTCTGGAAATTAAAATCAATTGCCAAAATAGAATATTGCAAAGAAAGGTCAAAAATAAAGGAAATCAAGAAAAAAAGAGATGGAAAATACGAAAGAAAAGTCAAAGACTCAGGGAATTCAGGAGATCCAACATCCAAATAACACACAGCAAGAAAGAAAAGGAAAAACATGAAGGAATCTATTCAAAAGAAAAGCAGCAGAAATTTCCTCAGAAACAGAGATAAACGAATTTTCAAACTAAAAGGGTTCATCCAGTGCACAGAAAGATGATTCAAGAATAAAGAAAAAATGCTAAAAGCTCCCAGAGAGATAGAAATAGGTAACTTATAAGTAACATCTCTGCTATGGTTAAATAGATCTATCTACACGTGATCCCCAAAACTTTCTTTGTCCTTACACTCACAGAATGCCACCCTCCCTTCCCTCCACCTATCCTTCTCTACCCATCTTTCAAAATCCAATTCAAATCTTGTTCCTTTGTGAAACTTTCCACCAAATTGCGTATCTAAAGTGATCTTACCGCCTCCTGACCATTTATTTGAAATTCCACCCGTATTACCTTGTGCCTTGCTTCTTCAATTGCTCTAGCGAACTGTCATTTCCTGGAATTTTATTTAAACTGTTGGTTCTCAGAAAATAAGGACGTTGTCTGAAATTTTTTCTAAATCTTCTACAGAATCCTGCTCCCAGGAGACATCAGATGCCCGATGGATGTGAAACTAGTTCCTGGAACATCTCAACTTCATTAGTTGCTTTTACTTCATCTTATCTTTCCCTAAATTCATGAAAAAATTTTATATTTACGTCTGTAACTAAAGTTCAAGGAAACTTGAGTTCAAAGAAATTTTAGAAGGAGAAAACACCTAAATGGCACAAAGGTATCTTTTCAAAACCCCCACAAACTGCAAGTTATATTTTTTAATCGCAAACTACTTATCCTAAACAGACCAGTAGCGGTTTTAGTGCCTCACAGTACAGAACTTAGAGGAAGAACACAAAGGATCCCTCATGGAAGGCGGTGGGGAGGTTGACGAGACACGCTGCCCTAAGTGACTGTCTCTGAGCAATACCAATGCTAGTACTTGCATATTCCTGATCCAGACAACAGACCAGTGCCATAATTAAATTCAAACAAAGTCTGGATCTAAAATCTTTCCACACCAGCATCAAATTCTAAAGACTCTATCATCAAGTAAAAATGCCTATTACTATGTCATCTCAAACTTTCAACACCTGCTAGGAAGAGACAGAGGATAAGAAACCTAGCTGGTTATAGGATTACTATTATGCAGGTGTTGTTAGGTGTTTTTTTAAAAAAAAAGAAAATCTGATCAACTCAAATTCTGGAAGGAAGTTTTTTTCACTGTGTTTACTGTTAAAAAAAAAAAAAAAGATTTTTGTCCATGAATTCCCTATATGTGAAGAAACTCTTAAGGGAAGAGAGTACAAATATGTGAATATTTTTCCAGTTCTAAATGTAACTCAGGTTATCTTTCTCTTTGTCCAAGGGACCTTTAAAAAAAAAAAAGACCTGTCAAGTTTGGCAATCACCACGTATCCATTCTTTCTTTGACTTCAAATATGTGGTTCAGCTAGCAACCAAGTTAATAGAAACAGACTACGTTCAAGAGTTAGTTTTGTACTAGCTTCCACGAGAAATTCTAGGAAATGAAGAAGCAGCTTCTTTTAAGAGGGTTTCCTTACTGCTGGAACTCTGACTAATTAAGAAGTACTGAGTTTCCTTCCTCAATATAGCCCCCGTTTGACGTTTCAGAGAAGGTAAAAAGGCTGGGACTCTAGGCTAAGCTCTGACAAGAAATCTCATTATTAACACCAGTCTAATAAAACTGACAGACACCAATCCCAGTCAAATAAACTGCTACTCCAGTTTTCCTTTAAAATATTTTTCATTCCCTTTAAGGTTACAGGTGAAAGCATAACAGTGTATACACACACACATACGTTGCTTCCTTCTAGACACTGCTGTTTTTAAAACAACAAAATATTTTCAGCATTCCTACTGCGAGACACTCTACCTGCCACCAATTTGTTACTGTTTGCAAATACAATGCATCAATCATCAAAAGAAAAGAAAATAGCAGTAGATATGCCTCTTTGGGAAGAAATAAATATATTTGTATTCTAGTAAGGTTTGCATACAAATTGTTGAGGAATTATTAAAAACTATAAAATAATGTATTCTGACAGCTTTTTTAACCATACCTTCCACCACTTGCCTTATAGTTCTCAACACCAGAACTAGGTGAAAATTATTTTTATGGACATGAGCACAAATGTAAAGCCCTGGCTTTGACCCTTCATGTTCACGTAGGTTTTGGGAGGAAGAAGACATTATTACTTAATACATCACTTCACTTCTATTCAATCAAATGTTTCTGTAAAATGTTATTCTGAAGATATTTTAAATTAACCAACAGATGTTTCTAATATTTTCAGTGAGATGCTACAATATCATTTCCATTTTTTAATAACAAACATTCAGGGAATAAATTCAAAAAATAATCACTGACCCCTGTATACTGACGTGTACATACCCTTTCAATTTCCTGTGACATGGAAATCTTACAGGAAATTTAGTTTCTCAAGAATGGGAATCTATTTTGTCACCTAGTAAGTGGGGATGATTTGTGCAGATGATGGGGGAGAGTGAAGTTTCCTAAACAACACTTACAATTTAACTGGAAATCCAGAAGGTAAGATATAAACAATATTCTCAGAGAGCTCAGTAAGACAGAAATTTAAAAGATATAAATGTATCTGGATCTTCAGCTCTTTTTTCCCTTCAAGTAAACTTTAAAAAGGAAAATTGTGTTTACCTACTTCAGACCACAGAATCAATAGCTTTCTATTTAAGCTCAAATAGTAATATTTCAAATGGCCCATAACATAATGGAAATACCAACCCCTCAACTTGAAAAAAAAAATCATAAAATACAGTAACTTTAAAACCTTTGCTTGAGTTGAGCCTTTCATTTGACAACCAGGAATACTCACATGTGTGGGTTTTGAACTCCTGTAGGATTGGGATTCAGAGTAAACCTTGCTGTAGATTTGAAAGGTGGATTTGCAAAATTCAACTTCAGTGCTTTGCGTTTACCTAAGAAATAACAAATAAAAAGTAAAAGTTTCAAGTACTATAAAACAGGTACTATTCTGAGGGCATACGAAATTCACACCAAAAGGCAGAAAAATTTGCTTTAACATGTAATTAATATAATATTTTGAAAGGCAACAAAGAACTTTTCAGAATTAAGAAAAAGTAAATAAAAATGATCTAAAGTTGTTACTAACCACGAATCACTCATTATGCTCCAATACAACAGAAAACTATGCTCAGTGCTTCCAGTTTATATTGTTCAGAGATGCTAACACTTTTGCAAATGAAAATACCACTATAAAAATCATTTACCTCTGCAGATATATTGAAAAATACTAAAATATTACTACCTTTCCAGCGTTACACTTTAATGCCTTGGTTTAATAAAAATCATTTTCCCTCAAATGTAATATAAACAATTGAGTAAAGAATCTAAAGCATTCTGCAACCATAACAGGCTAAAACACTCACACTATAGTCAACTTCAAGTTAATAACAGGTATTCTAAATAATCATTTATTTGGAGCAATTTCTTTGGGGTGGGGAGGAGGAAAATATCAATCTTTTATATTATACAAACAAAACATGCCCATTACAGAAAAGCCAGAAAATTCAGAAAAAATAAAGAAAACAAAAATGTACAAAATATTATATACATCCATAAAATACACAGGCTTTAAAAAAAATTTTATAAATACTTTTAAGTCCAATTATCCCAAAATAATCATTATCTATTGTAGACTATTTTCTATACATAGATACAGACATTATTTTTTTCTCTACAAGTAAAATCAGACTACAATACTTTTTGTAACATGCTTTACTCACTAACCGTATTTCCTTCTACAACAATAAATCTTATAAGATCATTTCTTTAGGATTCTACTATACGGAAACTTTGTAAGAGTTGGGTTTTTAAGCATTTGTAGCACACCTTGGTTTCATGCACATATTAAGGATACTTTTTCCAGCACTCACTCTTCAGAGTTTATTATACATATATCTACCTACTCAAACAACATCTCTGCAATCCAAACACTTTCCCACCTCGGTGGATGCAGAAGATCTATTAGAGGGCTCAGCCTGGTGCTTTCAATGAGGTGTGTAAGTTTGAGTGTGCCACACTAGCTGGACAGGACTGCAGGACAAGAGCACAGAGCTCCTGGCCGTGGCTCCTGATCAACTCTCAAGGACGGATCTTTCTTTCTACAGGTTAATGTGAATTCCCAAAACCAGACACGTCATCTCAGAAACAAGCATAGCACAATGTGAATTTTCCACATAACTTGCCCTTTCAGATATCAAACACTTATTTTAACATAATTTTTATTCGACAGCAAGTAAAGAAACGACATTCAAACTATACATGCAAAAGGTACTCTATGAAAAAAGGGCAAATTTGGCTGTATTAAAAGACAAACTCTGGTATCTTACCAACAAAAACTAAAAAATTAAAATGAAAACTTGGGAAAATCCTTACAATACAAAATCAGAAACTCTAACATATAAAGACATCACACAAATCAAGAAAAATACAAAAATTGGCAAAGGTATGAACAGTAAAGCAAAATTGAGAGAAAGTACGAAAGGCACTCACCAACACCAAAAACAGTTACAATTTTTGTTCATGTGAAATTGGCAAGGCTTAGAGGTTTTATTTTATGCATAAACATACATTTTTTTTTAAGGATAACGTGTTGATCAGAGTGACCAGGTAAAAGAATCACTAGTACAATACATTGCTGATGGAAAAGTAAACTGATTTAACTTTTCTAGTGAGAAGTTCAGCAATCGACAGAAAATTTTTAAACAAGTATGCTCTTTTACTGCTTAGAAATTAGTCTTTAGGAAATATTTAAAGGCAGAGGATTATTCCCAGACCTTGAAACTTAATGGAATTTGCCCTGTTGGATTTTGAAATCGCTTAGGACTGCTGACTCCATTCTTTCTTCATTTTTCTCTTTTTTTTGAATGGGAATCTCTCTAACTGTTATCCAATGCCTGAACCACCATTGTATTTTGGAAGCAGATAACTTGTCTTCTGGGTCCTGGGTCCACAGATGGAGAGGAATTTTGTGTCACGATGGATCATACTCACAGTCTCATCCATACCTGATTAACATGATTTGGATGATGAGATTCGGGACTGTTGAGATGATGATGTCTAGATGAGATCAGGATTTGAGCTGATGCTGTGGTGAGTTAAGACTTTTGGGGATGTTGGAGTAGGGTGAATGAATTTTGCATGTGGGGCAGACGTGAATATTTGGCCAAAAAGCAGACTATAGGGGACTCAATGGTGGCCTCCCAAAATACCAAGTCCTAATCCCTGGAACCTATGAATGTTACTCTATATGGCAAAGTTTCTAGAGATAAAATTAAGGATCTTTGCAATCATAAATTTGAATGAGCTCAATGCCCACAAACTCCCCAAATCAAAAGCTGAACACCACCTGTCATGTGGCATGTGTTTGAAAACACATGGTCCCTCATCCATGATCTCCATATGGGGAAAAACTGATAAAAGACTAGGATCAAATGTAGGACAATAACAGAACAAAGAATCATTGTGAAAACTATCCAAAGAAAAACACCAAAATTGGCCCTTGCTTCAAAAGCCCAATTTGAGGAGACAGTAGCCAACCTTTGCAGGCAAATAAAATATATCACTATAATTAAAATAAACTTTTCTTGGAAATAAATATTTATATATAATACACACACACGCATACACACAGAGATTCTTTTTCAACATTGCGTTCACATCTAAACAAAGATAAATTGAGGTCTTTAAAAGACATATACTGCATAAGTGAACAAGCACACAAGTGTAATGGAATGTGACTTAACTTACATAAATCAGACTGAAACACACTCTACACTTCAGAAACATCTGCAACTATCTTGAAAACTGTCCAAGTACATATTCTGGTCATTCACTAGCAAAATATACTAATTAATTCTATAAAAGTTCAAAGCCTCTCTAAGCAGAGATGACTCAGAGCCTAAAACTGGTGCCAACGGGAATGGGGCAAGATCAAGTTACATGGCCTGTTCTCAGTGGTCACCAAATGATGATCAGTTTAAGATGAATCATAAGGCAGTCTTAAGGAGAAGGAACACCTCAGAAAATCAATCAAAGGTGAGATTCAGGGAAAGGCAGAAAGCAGCAGCTTTTAGAATACTTTAGGGCCAGCCCCGTGGCTTAGCGGTTAAGTGCGCGCGCTCCGCTGCTGGCGGCCCGGGTTCGATCCCGGGCGCGCACCGACGCACCGCTTCTCCGGCCATGCTGAGGCCGCATCCCACATACAGCAACTAGAAGGATGTGCAGCTATGACATACAACTATCTACTGGGGCTTTGGGGGGAAAAAAATAAATAAATGAAATTATAAAAAAAAAAAGAATACTTTAGAGAGGCTGTTTCTGGCTATCTGTAGGCATGAGCCCCCCTTTTTTTTTTCTTTCTTTTTACCATCTCCTCCTCTCCCATTCACTTTCTCTAAGGAAGAACCTCTATTAGGACTGGTCCTTCTCATCTTTACTTCTCTTTCTCAAGGGCCCCCAAAAATACTAAGCCCTAAAGACAACCTGTCACCATGTATTCAGATATTTTTCATGAAAAGACTACAAACAAATGAGACATTAGATCAATACGGATTTCTTTTAAAAGCCTGCAACAACTTCCACAGGGAGAAAAGGGTACAAGCAAGGAAGTGATACTATAAATGGCCTGTGAAGATTTTAGAAAACTAACGGGGAATAAAATATTTACAACAGGGCTTAAAGTAATTGATCAAGAAAGATTATAATTTTGTGATTATAATTCCCCCTTTGGTGACACTGTCACCAAATAATCAATTCCTAACCAGTCAACAGAGATAAACAGAGCCTCCCCTTTATCTACAGCAGGATAGAAACCAGGCATGATCAAACACCTTTATTTATATGGAAGGAGTTTCCTTTGAGAGAAGATTGTATACTTAAAGCCTAAGTTCAGTGCCTGATACAGAAAACGCTTTCAAATGTCTATTGATCTGGGAATAAATTTGACATGGACAGCCCCAGACAACTCAAGTGTGGGTTAAATTAACCAGAATAAGTTCCCGTTGTCTGCAACCAAGAACCCTGACTGATAAGGAAAACTGTTATCTGTCGTCATGCCATCACATGTCCGAAGCACTGCTATGTCCTTTAAGGCAATACTGCCTCTCTCTTTTCAGGTCGTGGCTTACACAGAAAATGAGGACATTTGTTCAACACACTGGGAAGATCAGAATCATAGCTAGCCCAGAGGCTGGCCTAGGGGGTTCAGCCTCAGGCCCCACTCAGCCACTCCAAGAACTGAGGGGATCAACCTCTCTGATCAATCTCAATCACCCTTGAATTCAAAGCCCTGCCTTAAGAGAACACCCAGTTCTATTTAAACAACCTTTGCCACATCGTCTACATACAATTTCCTCCTCAGAGTTCTCTTGAGAGACGCATTCCAAAGCAAGAGATCTTCAAGCATATTCAGAATTACGATTCTGAAGAACAAGGATTTGTCTAAGCATATCCATACTCACTAAGGTCCAGGAATATCTTTTGCCCTAACTCTGACCACAGAGCAACTCACAGACTCACAGAATATTGAAGTTGGAAGGAAGACATCTTTCAGCTTTTCTTGGGCCTTAAGCAAGATGATAAAGAGCCCTGAATATTCTCCCTCCACCAACTTCCCAAGCAATACAAACCTTTAACATCATTTTCCACAATCAGCTAAGCTGACCCAAAAGTTGAGTTCCACCTTGGCCAAAGATCCCACCAAGGGCAGCAGAGAGTCCACCACTCCAATATGGAAGATGACCACTAGGTTATCTGCAATCTAAGTTACCAAAAGCATCTCTCCTTCAACCTTCCACAGATGAGGAAAAGATGTCATTTCCTCATTATTCATTAAGAAGCAACATTATTTACAGTTTCCAAAAACATCAAAACCTGTCTGTCCTCAGAGAGATACTTACTATGTTTACACTGGGTCCACCTTGTCACCCTCTCCCAAACTCCTCAAGCTTGTTCTCATCATTAAATTGTGAGCAATTTTCTGTTCTAAATGTTTAACTATCTTTATCTTTGAACTCCGCAAATCACCTGTAACAGGTAACTAGAACAAAATAGCAGTTCAACAAATATGTATTGAATTAGAATTATTAGATTTTTTAATCAACATTGCACTATCCTCTCATACAACCTAGTGGGCTTATTTTCTTTTATTATATCATATCAGAAAGCAAGCTTCTGTTACCCTTATGGTCAGAATCAGAGAACCAGAATCCTGCCACCAAACCTGTAAGACTGGAGACCATCTCTAAAATATGTCAGTCAATCCACCTATCTTCAACACCAGTGATTTCACCAAATTTGAAATAGTAATAGCAAAGTTCTTATTGTTGACGGCAATAAAGATCTCTGAAGGACCTGTAATAGCTGCATCTAGAGGATGGCTTTTTTGATATAATGCTAATGGATTACTGTGGGTTATGTGGTAGACTGTTACAAAAATAGCCACCAATGAATTACAGCTCCCTGTGTCCATACCTCTTTGCAATGTGACTTCAATGCTCCTCCCATCAACAGGTGGAGTCTCTCTCCCTACCTCTTGATTCTGGGCTGGCCTTGGGACTTGCTTTGACCAGAATATAGCTAACGGGATGTTGTATGACTTCCAAAGCTAAGCCTTATGAGGTATTGCAGCCTCCACTTTCACCCTCTTGGGAAGCTACCAAGTCTAAACGTAAGGCAGTTCAGTCTAGCTTCACTGATGATGAAAGGCCACATGGAGCGAGAGGTCCAGAAGTCCCAGCCATCCCAGCTGAGCTTAGTTCACCCCAATAGACCTACTAGCTGAATGCAAACACCTACTAGCGAGCTCAGGTGAGACCAGCAGAAGTACCACCCAGCTAACAAACAGAATCTGGAAAATTAAATACTTGCTCTTTTAAGCCATTACTCACAGGCCAAAGGAGCTAGGTAGGAATAATCAAAAAGCAATCAGAATCGGTCACTCTTAAGGAACCCCTACTACCACCACAGGGGATTTCCTAGAACCAAGCATAGGAAAAAGTGAGAACTTGAACTACAATGTAGAAGCCACTCATATAACACCTTCAAGAATACTGGTGATTGACCTGCAAGTGTTCGGAGCATCCCACTGGGGGTAGGGAAAAAGGACTGCCTTAAATTCTCAGTTCTCCCTTAGCTCTAATTCTTAGTACCTCATTTTCAAAACAAAAAGAGTATCCAGAATAACTTTTTTAATTATCTGTAATCACTGATTATGAAATGAGGAACACATAATTCCAAGTACGCAATTTTATATTCAAACAATTTCTGAAATGAGGAAATAAAGTGGAAGACAAGAACTTACTTTCATTCCCTTTTCTGCCTAAATTACTACAGTGACCAGTGTCCTAACTTATTTCACAAGCTCAAGAGAAGAAGAGAGGAAGGATGTTAGACTTGGAATTAGAAGAAACGGGCAACTTTGTCAGTTCTATCCTAGACTTGCAATCTCAGGCGTTTCAAGTACTAAATGAGCTACTATTAGCTAATATTATATTGCCCCTCTCCTCCAACCTTTGATACACAACAGTGAGCAATTTCCAAAAATTCATAAAATCTCACTTAGAACTTTGTACCCCCATCAATAAAATAAAACACCATTATTCTTCCATGCAGCTAAGCACTTTGGAAACTGGCTTGTTCTGAGTTTGTTTAAGAAACCAAGTAAATATGCCAACAGCCCCTATTAGCCCATTTTAACACTTTTGTGTGTAAAACGGATTTTTGGGAAGTCCAATATAATAATGTACGTAGCCATAGGTGAAGAAATATCACAATTATACACAAGCTATTGTACCAGGCAGTGGAGACAAAAAGATAGGTAAGGTAGCTGATCTATCTACAGACTGTTTTGTTTGGCATCCTGCCAAAACTAAAAAGGACTGTGGCAGGAGGAAGCTAAAGAGTAGAAATAGAGGGGAAAAACTCTTTTGAAGATGCTAAGTGATCACCACTGAAATACTGATAAAGAGGAAAACAGGGATTTTTCTGTGGTCCAGTAATTTACACAGCTATAAAACCAAGACAAAAACAGTCCCTTACTCGGCAAGCACTGCCGTGGGGAGGATTAATGTAACTTAAAAATGCAATGGCTGGTAAACAGTAGCTATGAAAAATGATAACTACTATATTAGTTATAAGTATTAAAACCTAATTGAAAAATTAACTGTTAAATTCTCCAAAAAAGAAAAAAACTGGAAAAAGTTTGTCTGATACGTTTTAAACCAACAAAACATATGAGCAAGAAAGAAAAGAAATTCAGCTTGCTCTGTAGATTTGTTTAAACTACTATCTCATAAAAACCCCATTCCTATCCAAATCCAGCAACCCAATGGTGTTAATTAGAAACTAGAAAAACCAATGTGGAGCGGTAGAGCCAGTTGACCTAGTTTTGAAACTATATACTCTTGAGCAAGAGTACACAGCTGGTATACTCTGCCTCAGTCCCACTCTTGCCAAATGGGATTAATACTACCTTCCTCAGATGGGCGTTGGGAGGAGTAAAGGTGTTACTATGTGTAACAGTAACGTCACTCATTTTTTCCCAGCGTTTATCATCAGTTACATCCAAGTGTATGATGGCGAGGTCCTGAACTAGGATGGTAGATCAGCAACACCAATGCTTCCTAAATGTGAAACATTTTCCTCATCTGACAAGCTTGGGCCTCAGAGGCTCCACTGCCAAAGAAAGAACCAAAATAATTCACTCTCACCTTTCCTGACCTCTGGCAGACGATTCACAGTCCTCTCCTTGGGTAGAAAGGTTTTTTTAACCTGAAATATCAGGGACTCTGTTATTCCTCTATCAGTTCCTGAAGGGGTACTGCTTTGACACAAATGCATAACAGCTTCTAGTAGATTCTTACTGGACTCCACACAAAGGCAAAAGAAGCATTTTACTTGTTGTAGACTGCACGTTACTATGAGGCCCTTGTTTGGTTAACGAAAGTCTTCGGGGAGAGTCTGAAGGCTTAAAAGCCCCAAACTCACTCCCAAGTTGATCATCCAACAAGGAAAAAAAAACTTTAAACTCATTTTCTATCACAGTTAAAATAGGGAGTTTATTAAGTTTCATGGAATGAAGCTCATAATACGCCCTGAAATCCTTCCAAACCTAATAGCAGAAACTCATAATTGATTCTTCCTTCTCTGATTCAGCTAACCATCAACTCTCACATTGATTATACGAGCCCCTCTATGATCACCAGTAATTTTACCTCAGTTATGCACAATGTCATTATTACGGGTTTCTATAGGTAGCCACACCTTTGAGCTAGCAATTAATTAAAGCCAATAACAGCATCACTTTTGATCAGACTGAGCCAGATGTCTACTACCAGCAAACAAATATAATTCCTCATCCTAAACTGGCCAAGTCCTGATTAGTCTAAATTCCTCAAAAGCACCCAGGGAGCTGGCTAATTCAGGAAGACTCTACTGGGATTACCAACACAGCACAAATGTCAAGGCTTTATTGAAATACATGGGATTTGAGATGCCTGCCCACACAGTCATGCAGACGGAACCAAACAGATTCTGCTGAGCAGAATCTTGGTTTTCGATCTCCGTGGTCCCAAGTTCTCCTGTGAGATCCCCAGCTTCACTGAGGAGCAAAAAGAAAATACTGAACTACATAGCGCCAGCTGAAGTCACTACCTTCTGAAATGACAAACGGGGGGGGGGGGGCTTATCTAATCCATATGACAGCAAATATCCCAATTAGAAAATAAACAAAGCACACAAACAGCTAATTAACAAAAGACTACAAATAGAATACAAATAAATCATTAAAATGAAAAAATCATCAAATTATAAAATTCTTCTAGTTATGTAAAAAATTAAAATTCCGTTTTTGCCTTTAATACCACACATAAATAAAAAGAATCCTAATATCTATGTTAAAAAGGGTATGAAGAAGTCTCTTCAGAACTTATCACAGCTGTACTTTTACATCTATTTGTGGTTATTTGATGTCTACCTTCCCCACCACACCCTAAGCTCCAGGAAGGCAGAAATTCTATTTCTCATGCACCTCAATGCCTAGAATTACATCTGACACATAAATCCTTAACATATGTTCAGTAAACAAACGAACACAGACAAATGAATGAACAAACAAATTACTGCTGTGAACATAAATTGGTCCACTTTCTAGAGGGCAATATTTAGCAAACATCTCAAAATATCCTTACAATTAACCCAATAACTCCATTTCTAAGAATTTATCCTTTAGGAAGTTAAAGATTATGCAAAGAAAGTTATTAAAAGCAGTGATATTTATGTTATATTAGTTGCAAAAATTATGGCACATCCATAACTGGAATACTACACTGCCACCCAAAAAAACACACATAAAAGACTACTGACATCAGAAAATGTTAATTACAGTTCGGGCTTTTTAAAATCAGGCCCTGTGTCTAATAAATTATCATTTTAGTAAAGCACATGTGCTTATGATAATTTATAATACACACAGGTCATTCTCCAAAATATCACTGGTGATTAATTCAAGGTGCTATAATTATAGGTGATTTTTTTCTCTTTCTACTTTTCTGTGTTTCAGTGTTTCTACACTAAGCACTTATTGTTTCTGTTTTAATTATAATCTCCTTGCTACTCACACTAGAGCTTTCTAAAAGGGACCAATCTGTTCTCTAAACCCAATCTTACTGAGGTCTAGAGAACAAGTAAAAACATGGCCTTAAAAAATACAAATATAGGCACTTTCACATACCGCTAATACAACCTGGACATTTCCATACCCCTATAATCTCGGAATATTTCACAAACGATATCTTTTAAGGTTTTTCAAGGTATATGTATCAGCTACATTTAACAATAACTTAATCTCCAGCAAAATAGGAAAAGCTTATCCAACACAATCCCCCCCACAATTCCATGCTCCAATGATTCTCCAAGCACAGCCTCCATGGGAATCTAAAAGACCTAGAATTCCAGGTACACACCCACCTTGAGAAGGTTCCAAATGGATACCCAAAAGGTGTCAGCCATTACTGTCACACATCTCCACCCCCAGTTTAGGCAAGAGTGAGGAAGCATGTGCTAATTCTCTGAGTTCTTCATGTGTCCCCAGCATCCTTCACAATCCTTAATAAGAAAGGCCTAACCTGCTACACATTTGCACTAAATCCATTCACACAGAAGCACTATTGCTATACCTGGTGCTGAGAGCTCTAGCTGGGAAGGGGGAATGTTTATAGCCCAGGAAGTTGGTAAAGGTACTCAACACCTTGTCCAGGTGCTCAGAACACTTTAAATCCATGTAATGCCTAAAACTTGGCCAAATCCACAGGGCATTGATGTTCTTAAGCCCCAAATTTGTGAACATATCAATAGGGGCCCCATGGAGACAAGTGAGACAAAAAACTGGTGTTAACCAATTCCAACAAAACTTTCTATGCAGAATGGTCAAAGTGATCCCATCTTCTGTGATGTGTAGGCCATACGGTGACATCTGCCTCCCAATCAGACCCCTCACCATTCTAATTAAGCTCCTCATCAGCTCCCCAAAGTTTTAAGTTAAAGTCGCACCAATAACAAGATACTAGGATTTCTGGAAAACAATCCACATAACTGACTTAAACTTCTTGATAGCCATCTTTCTAGTGGGACAAAGCACATAATACACATACTTATGAAAACTGTGTCACGGAAAGTCACAAGGCTTGTTCCGGTTTTCATCAATACCCCAGAGCCCACGCAGCGGCTTACAGTTGACCTCCCTGTTGAGGCAGAGGCACACAGCACACAGCATATATTCTCAGAACAGCTTCCTTGGACTCTAGCAAGGAACCAAAGTGCCCACTGGTCTTAGGTCATGTTTATTTTTCCTTCTTGGTAAACCTCACAACATCCTATCATTGCTATTTTAACCTTCCCCCACCCATAAAGGATATAAGCACATGAACTATATTTTCTAACTATACCATCAGTATTTTCTCATTCAGTGTGTCAAACCTTTTTTCTATGTGCCATGATGTGAAGAAAAGAACATCTGTACCACACAATGAAGGAAAAACAAGTCTGTTCTTGGCTAAAGGCCAATGACTTAGCGCTCTAGTGAGTTGCTTCAGGCCACAGGGCTAAGAGATCTATATTTCGGCTGCAGATAATGTATTCAAAGCAGCACCCAAACTGAGGAGCTACTCAAACAACCAGATCTGACTTCTCCTTCTTGAAGAGTTTACTTAGAATAATATTATTAACCACACAACAAAGCCAAATTTTTGTCAAACATTAATTTCTTCCCTTATCTGCCCAAAACACCAGTCAGGATTCCCACCAGTCATAAATTATTATATATGTAATGATATGTATGTAATATGTAGATAAATATATAAGTAATTACATATTACTAATCTCTTCCAGACTCAATTCTATATGAACTTCATTAGCAAGTAGATTAGGATAAAGAAAGTTGTAAAATACATGCAATTTAGCATTATAGCAAAGGAACTCTTTTGGTCCTAAGGGATAGGTCATGTTGATCCTTCTTTACTACAAAAAATCAACCACCCACTGGCCAAAATGATATTAGGTACCCACTCTTCTTTCCAGGTAACTGTAGATCAGCCCTCCATAGCTCTGAAACCTTACAGATTCAAAGCTATGGGTCTATTGTGTGCAAGGTAATTTTGCTACAGACAGTGTCTGTAAGTGATAGAGAAGTGTCTTTTGTTACTCATAACAAGCCCCTTTCAACCATATCTGAGCTTATGCTAATGAGGTTGGAGGGGGCACGACGACGAGGACAACCTACATAACTTCAGGATGGGAGCTGGTCTCCAGAAAACCCAATCAACTGATTAGAGGGTTACAACTTCCAGCCCCACTTAACCTCCATGGAAGGGAGAGGGGCTGGACGTTGAATTCAATCACCAATGGCCAATGATCTAATCAATCATGCCTACATGACAAAGCCTCCATAAAAACCCCTAACAATGAGTTTGGGGAGCTTCTTGGTTGGTAAATACATCAAAGTGCCAGGAGGATGATGTACCCAGAGAAGGCATGGAAGCCCTGCACAGTCTCTCTCTCCATACCATGCCCTGTGCATCTCTTCCATTTGGCTGTTCCTGAGTTCCATCTTTTCGAATAAACTGGTAAATGTACGCAAAGTATTTTTTTGTGTTCTGTGAGCCATTCTAGCAAATAATTGAAACTGGAGTGGGGGAGGGTCTCAAGGGAACCCTCTAATTTGTAGTCTGTCAAGCAGAAGTGTGGGTAGCCTGGGCACCCCATCTGCAGCTGGATCTAAAGTGGGGGCAGTTTTGTGGGGCTGAACCCTTCAACTTGGGAGATGTGACGCTAACTCCAGTAGATAGCCTCAGAATTGAAGTGAATTGTTGGACACCCAGTTGGTGTCAGAGAATTGGAGAATTGCCTGGTGTCAGAAAACACCTCAGTGTCAAAATTTGAAACACTGAAAAGTGAGGAATATTAAGATTTCCTAAAGGCAACAAAAGTCAGTTTCAAAAAATAAATCTTTTCTTATTTCCATTAATACCTGTAATTGATGTTTTATGCTATCCAAATCTATAAGCAAGCCTAAAAAGAGGTGAAATACATTCCAATCCAATTAGAGATAAAGTGGGAAGATACAGTTTATGAATATATTTTTTCTCTATCATATACCAACAGTTGATTTATAAATTGATATGGTAAAACATTATCAAGGATTATCAAGCCAAAAGTCCTTCAAATACCTTGGCAGACTCCTGATTTCACGCAGGTCTTCTTAGAGCAAAGAATGAACACACATGACCACATTATACTAGCTCAGGAAAATCAGACAGGGGGTCTTATTTACTTCTTTTCCTTTCTATTTGGCTCCACAATGGATCACAGTTAACTATTTACTCCAGGCTCCAGGGAACACTTGACTCCCTTACCCTATTTTGCCCAATTAGCTTATCCCCAAAGCAAAAAATCCACACCACCATAAAAACTTCACCTGTAATAACCCTGCTTTTCACCATGGCCTTAGGAATCCAGAAAGACAAAAGAGGGAATCAATTGTGTTTATATACATAATTTTCCATATATTTTAATTCAATTAAGATACTTTGGAAAGCCTTCAGGTAACCTTTTACCACTAAATGGCATCTTTAAATGACAATAAGGCTAAATTTTACTGACCATTTGTATTGATGGTTGAAGACAACCTACACTCAAACAGGTGAGCTACTTACTTCTGTGAGGCAGTGGAATACAAGCGTTTTCCCGTTAGCTTACTCTACCTAAAGCAGAAGTAAATCTTTACTTCAAAGATGACTTCCCCGAGGCCGGCCCTGGGGCATATCGGTTAAGTGCGGTGCTCCACTGCTGGCGGCCTGGGTTCGAATCCCGGGCTTGCACTAATGCACCATCGTCAGGCCATGCTGTGGCAGCGTCCCACATAAAGTGGAGGAAGATGGGCATGGATGTTAGCCCAGGGCCAGTTTTCCTCAGCAAAAAGAGGAGGATTGGCATGGATGTTAGCTCAGGGCTGATATTCCTCACACACACACAAAAAAAGGCGACTTCCCTGATTCTAAAACACCATCAATAGATTAGCAATATTTAATAACTGCAGAGGAGGGTAAAAAAAAAAAAATCACACTATACAATTTTTGACTAGTCATCAACAGCATACTCCATTTATCTATCTAAGAACCCCTTTCTTCTTCAGGAACACAGTCAACATTTGAACATAAGCATTCTTCACAGTCAGAACCTAAACATTCATCTGGATGACTTTTGACCACTGGAAATTAGATAGAGCACTCCAGTGACTCAGTGCTTTTCATAACAGCACCTGGCATATCACAGGAACTCAAATACTTCTTGAATAAATGAATAATTCAAGCTCAAGTTTTTAATTTAACACCTTTAGGACAAAATAGTTTCAGATATCTCACTTGGGGATTTTATCTGTATCTCCTGATAGATCTAATTTGTTGCTCTTCATTTTTTTCTCATTAATCAAAATATGTATAACTAGAAGTTAAGTAGGTTCTCTGAAAAAGTTAGCTAGAAGCTTTAACTAGAGAAATGCTCCTGACAGAACTTCCTGACACATGAATCAGTCAGCCATCTTTTGGCTTTAAAAAAAGATATCTGAGGGTCCGGCCCAGTGGCATAGTGGTTGAGTTCGCACGCTATGCTTCAGCGGCCCGGGCTTCACAGGTTCAGATCCCAGGCACGGACCTACACACTGCTCGTCAAGCCACACTGTGGTGGCATCCTGCATGCAAATGGAGGTGGACTAGCATGGATGTTGGCTCAGGGACGATCTGCTTCACACACACAAAAAGATATGTGACATTTTTAACTGCCTTGAGTTGCATGACGTGACAACTTTTGTATACTCAACTGATTTTTTCCATTTCAGTGCTGAATTACACTATGTATCCTTTTAAAGAAATTTTAAGTAATAATTTGATCCAATTTTAAATTCAAATCCAACTGTGTTACTACCAAAGCAAATAACAGAGGTGGAAAAGTAATAAGCATCTTCTACACAAAGCTAATATTATAAGTATATGTATAAGCAATAACTATGGCACTAATATACTCCCCTTCTGAACAGCTTCTTTGGATCCCACTGAATAATACCTTCCAATTTAAAAAACATTAAGATGTAACACTTCCATTTCTTAGTGGACACAATTAAGCACTATTTGTTGTCCACAAATGTATTCTACAAACTGAGGTTTTCAAAAGGTTAGAATAAAGTAAGATTAATCAAGAGAGTAAATGGCACTCAGAGAGGACATGTAGCATCCTATCTACTTCCTGAATACAGTATATGTAAGGATCCTCACTGAAATTTCTCTAATTTGTTATTTACAAATTGTGTAAGATAAATCAGTTTTAGAACATCATGAAGGAGAGACTTTAATAATTTAGTTACAAGACAGGTGACTGAACAGGAACAGCACAAAAGGAAAGCTGGTTGAGAAACTGTTACTACTGAGGGGTGAATAATGGCACCTGTGGGACAAGAATTACAGGTCACTGAAAAGGTCACTGCCAACTGCAATACAGGTAGTTCACCAGGTTTCTCACATCCTGATGAGAACTCTTATTTACTTCCATTCTCACCAAATGGCCTTTCAATGGCTAATTCTGGTTCCCCAGTACTGAGAATGCAATGCCCAAAAACTGCATATAAATTAACAAACAAAGCTGGACTCTGGTTTGGGATTCATCTTAATTTGGCAGAACTGGTCTCACATACCCATCAGTTTTTCAACTTCACCAAAAAATGTCAAAAATTATAATTTGACATGGTTTTTGATTATCTTCAGAGATTAAGAGATTCTACGAAGTTACAAAGAACCCTGATTAATGAATAGGTCAACTCATATCTCAGGGTATGAAGCATAGATAGATGTCCATTTTTAATTCTCTCAAAGTACAGAAAAGCACAATAAATGTTTGTGTATATGTGTGTGCATATATACACATACTTGCATATCCATCAACGCCGGCAGTCAAGTCAGAGATGACTAATGCTTAACTCTCTAATTTGCATTCGATGGTACGCCCCAAACACAAACTTTGTTTTTTGGCTGACTACAGCTACTATTTGGAGAACCTAAAAAAGTTTGGAAACACGAGTTAACCAGTCCCTAAAGAAATAATTTAGACAAAAATCATTGATGGTGGCCAAAACCACCACATGAAAGACTGAAGGGGAACTTTATCCTATATGAATCACACTGACAGCATCTAAACCCACTGATCAATCTCAACAAGAGCTATAACCAGAAATCATACCCCTCCTGATGTGATGCAACAAGAAACACCCCGCACCACCTATGAAGTGTTCTTGCCAAAAATGTGAATTTCTGTGTGATCAAGCCTCTACATCTAACCACCAATTAACAGGAAATACAGGGCAAAGCGGAACATGTGAAACACTAATTACTAAAAGGATGTAATCAGCCAAATCCAAAATGTGCCAAATGCTACAAAATACATGACCCAATGTTTTCAATGAATAAATGGCAAGAAAAAAAGGAGAGAAAAGGGAACTATTAAAGATTCAAAGAAACTTATGGGACATATCAACCAAACACAATACATGTGTGAACCTTGTTGAAATCTCAACTTAAACAAATCAACTGTAAATGAGGCATTCGTAAGGCATTTGAGGAAATCTGGACACTGAGTGGCTATCTGATAATACTGTTTTGTTTATTTAACAAAATGATAATGTTACTCTGTATGATAATAACACTGAGGTTATGTATTTTAAGAGTCCTTATCACTTAGAAGGCATGTGACTGACCTATATGTGGATGAAATAATGATAATCAGAATTAGCTTTAAGATATTTAAGTAGAGATAGGTGGAAGCAGGAGGAACAAATGAAATAATTATATGCTGATAACTGTTGATGCTATGTAGTGGGTACATGGGGCTTTATTACACACTATTCTATTTTTGTATATATTTGAAAACTGCTATCATTAAAAGTTTTTCAAAATTAAATAATGTTCTTTCTTCCACCTCTAACTAAAAGAAAGTGAGAGGGACACCAATCTTTTGCTGAAAGCATCAACTCGTTGTTAAGACACCCTGTATACAAATCTGTCCTCACGCAGTGCATGGCTGTGCCACCTCATTCATTGACTCCCAAGTCTCCTGACCTACTCATCTTGGTCAGCTGTTCCCCAGACACGCAAGGCCTTTGAGAATCCCGGAGCAATTCATTCTCCGCATCTGTCTGGGCCAGAATAACTTCTGTTTTTTCACTAAAGATTTTTTCCCTCGTGGTAGCTCTCCTATGTCCCCAGCTTCAGAACCACAAGAAAGAATCTTTCCAGGGAATGTTCAGTCAGGCTTATTAGACAACACTACGAAACTCGCTGGAGCAGGAAGATCAGAAATGACATGAACGGTAAGTCCAGATCTCGTGACCATTCACAAGAGAAGACCCCTCCAAAGGTCTGGTTTAGAAAATCATTCCTCGGTGCCAGCCCCGTGGCATAGAGGTTAAGTGCGCACGCTCCGCTGCTGGCGGCCCGGGTTCGGATCCCGGATGCGTACTGATGCACCATCGTCAGGCCATGCTGTGGCAGCATCCCACATAAAGTGGAGGAAGATGGGCACGGATGTTAGCTCAGGGCCGGTCTTCCTCAGCAAAAAAAACAGAAGGATTGGCATGGATGTTAGCTCAGGGCTGATCTTCCTCACAAAAAAAGAAAAAAAGAAAAAGAAAATCATTCCTATAAGCACCCACACTGCTTTCTTTCAAGAATCAATAGGGCCGGCCCTGTGGCTTGGTGGTTAAGTGCGCACGCTGCGATGCTGGCGGCCCGGGTTCAGATCCCGGGTGCGCATCGAGGCACCGCTTCTCCGTCCATCCTGAGGCCGAGTCCCACATACAGCAACTAGAAGGATGTGCAGCTATGACATACAACTATCTACTGGGGCTTTGGGGGGAAAAAAATAAAATAAATAAAATCTTTAAAAAAAAAAAAGAATCAATAAAACACTATGGTTTTTAGCATGTAATCTGTGACCAGACCAAGATCACACAGTTCTGCCACTCATCAGCTGTCTTACCTTGGAAAATTTACTTAACCTTTCTGTGCTTTTGTTGCCTCATCTATAATAATTATTATACCTACTTCATAAGGCTGCTGTAAGAATTAAAGGAGTAAAGTACTTAAATATATATCTATATATATAGTGCTTAGAACAGGTTGAGCACACAGTAAATAAGAGTTATCTATCATTGTTTCTACAGCATAGTCTGTCTCTACATGTTCAATCTCTCAAAGAACATAATCTTCTTCAGGGTAGACTCTAGATTTAACTCATCTTTAAAGACCACAGTGTTACCATTAGTTGTGTACATATATTTGTTAAATGTTACATTTGTGCCTCTGTTTATTTAACCTTATAAGGGGTTCTCTAAAAGGGAGGGAATATGCTTGGATACACTTGATTTTCATTTCTGATTAATGTTCACTTAATTCTACCTAATGAGAGGATGAACACCAACATGGGAGTTGCAAATTTCTTCTAGTACATCTTTTCATCTAGACACTTGTGTCTGAATTTTGAAAGCACTCATAATACCATGTAGTGAGAATTCAAGTATTTACTACACCTTGTCTGAAAACCATTACCCTAAACTGATAAGTAAATTGAAAACCACTTTGAGTAACTGGAGGTTTGGTTGGGAATACTCTCTGGAAACTTTCCACATCCTTTCTGCCCTGTATCTGTTCAACTACAAAAGTTCTGTCAAATGTCCCTTCACCGCTAGTAGTAAAGTTCAACTGGCAGATGAAGGGAAACTTTTTGCAATGTGGGAGAATCACTAATTTTGTTCTCGTTCAAAAATATCAGACATTAAGCTTCTCTAAATGATTTTTAACATGCAATAGCTATTCGAGGGCCGGCCCCGTGGCTTAGCGGTTAAGTGCGCGCGCTCCACTGCTGGCGGCCTGGGTTCGGATCCCGGGCGCACACCGACGCACCGCTTCTCCGGCCATGCTGAGGCCGCGTCCCACATACAGCAACTAGAAGGATGTGCAGCTACGACAGACAGCTATCTACTGGGGCTTTGGGGGAAAAAT
Source organism: Ceratotherium simum simum (assembly GCF_057802395.1). NCBI lineage: Eukaryota > Metazoa > Chordata > Mammalia > Perissodactyla > Rhinocerotidae > Ceratotherium > Ceratotherium simum. Next base: position 7,000,600 of record NC_141915.1, read on the forward strand.
AAATAAATAAAATCTTTAAAAAAAAAAAAATAGCTATTCGAAACCTTACTTCTTCTAGCAACAAAAACCATTTTTCAGGAGGAATTAATGTTCCCACCACTTCCAAGATCAGAGATAATTAGGCAATATTCCCCTTGGAGTGGTACAAGGTATACAGAATTCGTGAACCTTGACTCTGCCTACACCAGTACTACAATTCACAGGCTTTAGTATAAAAGCTGTTTCCAAGCTGATGGACTTTCCATTGGCAGTTTATTGTGGTCCACAAAGATAGTGATGACTACACTAGATGCAAGTAGGGCTTATGGCAAATCCTACAAAAGTCTCATCTTTCAACTAACTTCAGCATCTATATAAATTTAAATAGAACTTGTTAACCTCCAATAGTAGCAAACGTGGTTATTTTGTTTCTTAGGATTGCTGAAAAACTTAGTTGAGTTTAATAAATTCCAAATGATGAAATTTTAGTTATTGGGTATAGACTTTTACTACACGAAATGGGAAATTAGAAATCTACTCAGCTGAATTTTCTAAGTTCTTAGTTTTAAATGCAGGACAGTTTGACCCTCCCTCCACTCCTTACCTCCCCTGGTTTTCTACACTCCACCTCCCATAAAGTCAAATACTCTCTTGAGCAAAACACCATCTTTTACAAACACTTCTTATCAGGTCAGTAAACTTACTAACGACTTCCTCAAATTTCTGGGAAGATTCACAAAACATCCTTCCTTTTCTTTATTGTTTCCTTTTTACTATTACCAATTTAAAAACAATTAGGGATACTTATTTAAAAAGGATAGTGTCACAAAACAATGAGAATCTGTCATTAGGATACCTCCACTTTTTCTCCAAATATTCTATGTGCAGTGTTACCAAAAGCAATCACTATCTGTAATCTAATTTCTATTAGTGACTTCAAGGATAACAGCCAGCTCTGGAGCATATAATTTTCTAAATAAAGATCCCATTGCTATGCAAACATTCCCAAGTAAAACGATTTTTAAAAGCCACTAAAAGTTTTTAAAGTTACCAAAAGTCTAAGAGGCAAAGCTACAGAAATCCAACACTACCCAAACCTGTCTTTAGCACTCAAAAACTCTACAGCCATGGGCTGAAAATACATAGCAGTACAGGGGAAAAAGAAAAAAAGGCTAAAAATGCCCTTGTGAGAAAACTGAAGTATCAACAGAGTATTTGCCAAACCCATAACTACTATCACTTTGATTAGCACAGGATTCTGTTAGGCATTTTCTGGGGAAAATCCCTATGCCCCAGGATCCTTAATGGGTCACAATTCTCATACAAATAAAAAATCAGAATGTTGATACATGAAGTTAAATTTGCCATTTATAAAAGCATTTCTAAAAACTTTGTTTCTAGGCAAATCTCATGCCCCCTCCAAAAAAATTAGTTTTATTAAGCAAAGCAAATCACATTCTAAAGAACTATGTTTACAAGCCAGCTCATTAAAGCCAGAGATATAATTCAAATTTGGTCATAAATCACATTTCACAAGTGCAAAATCATTATCTCTAAATGATAAATGATGAATTAATCAACCTTCTAAATGTAGGAGCTCTACATCGAAAAGAGTATTTTTCCCTAAAGTAGTTTTACACTCAGACTTCAGAAAAATTTAATGCTCCAACAGTGTTAAAAGACATATAATACTGATGTCTTAATTATAACTTTATTTACTTATCTTAAATATGTATTATCTTAAACATATATACTTAGAAAACCAAAAAGCAAATAAATGCACAAACTACAATTGATAAAAAGGAGGATCATGAGGTGCAAAGTGGATTTTTACTGAATTTCTATAAAAATCTAGTTCCAAAATTAAATGTGTAATCTCACACTATTTGTTTGCGTGTGTGAATACCTACACACACATCTCCAATAAAACTCCACTAACTTGTAACAGGCAGTTGTAATAAACTGATTGCAATAGTCATATAGCAATATAAAAAACAAAAACTGTGTGCAATTCAAAAGATGGGAAAAAATTAATCCTTCAGAGCTTCCATTAGTCATCAGAATCATTTTACAATAAGTCTTTTTGATTTGTGAAGGAGAATTGAGCATTTGAAGCAGTGGTACTCAAACATTGGACTTTTAACATCTAATTTTGTGCTTAGTGCCCCTTCCCCTCCTACAATTATTGTATGATACATAATTATTTTTAATGAATTAAATGTAAGTTTTCCTGGTAATTTTGAAACACTCAGAATAAAACTGGAGATTCTGGCACTAGAGTATGCCCTAGTGCCTTGGTGATTTCAAGACCTTTATTTTTAAAGAAATGAGTGACCACTTTTAACATAAAGTTAATGTCTATATTCCAGAGCAAACTGGAAGACAGACTGTCTGCAAACATTACAAAATTGCTCTTTTAATTTTTAAGTCACGAAAATCACAGGACCAATCTTGGAAAAAAGTGTTAATATAACATTGAAAGTTAACTGAAAACTTATCATAAAATATAGGTACCAATAATACAAAAATAAATGCTGTCAACTTAGAGCTGGCCATCCCTTCCAACATCCCAGCTCCAACCCTCCCTGATACGTGTGCTCCCTTTCCTCGAGTCATCCAATGAGGGCTGAGCCAGCACAGACAGCTTTGCTTAACTCCAAAGGAGGGCAGGCCCATTGCTGGATCTCTGAGCCACGGCCTCCCAGGAAAGCAGCTATCACGAGACACACAGCACCCTTCATGCTTGCTCTCTCTCATGACAAAACAGCAGGAACAGAGGTACCCAGCACACATCTGCTCCTGCACCACCTCACCCTGGGTCCAGCTACTCATCAACCTGTAGCATCAGTAGTGGAACACTTACAGTCAATGCAGGACAAACCCCAGTCCACTACACTAAGAGCCTGCTAAGGGCAGGGACCTATCCTGTTCACTTCTGTACCAATAATCTCCCTCACTTTATGGTACCCAGGTATCCAATATGTGCTTTGTGAATGAATGTACAAAACTGTGTTGAATCCCAGAAGCTGGAAAATAAAGGAAGGCCTCCCAAAGAGAGAAGGAGAATTAAAAAAGGAGATGTGGGAAAGCAGTCACGGTGTGAAGACAACCAAAGGTGAGCATTTCAGGGGGACTATATACGCCTCCTTGTTAGACTCTTCCACGTGTAAGAAAGCAGGCAACACTGCAAACCCATCATTTCCATAGCAATGGGAAAAGGACAGGACCATGTAGATAGTCTAAAGGTGTCTTTAATCCACCTACAGAGCTATTTATAGACACTGTAGTCACCATTTTAAACTTGAGATCAATACATTTCTCTTGTTTTATGTCCACAACAGGACCAAGAGAGAGAAAAGAGCAACAACGTGAATGCAGTTTTAAATTTTCAAAACATCAGCATTTTTCTTAAATCAGATTTTATGTCAATATATACATTAAAAACTAAAAATTATATTAAGTATTAAATAGAAATATTTTATGTTACAATGTAAATGAAAGCTAAAAATTTTCATAGTAAATGTGTTAAAATTAAAACACAGCATAAAGTAGAAGTTGTACCATCATTACATATAGATATATATCATGTACAGAGGTTCATTAAGGGCAGAAAATCATATACTATTTTTAGTTTAAGGTAAGTGAAGGATGATAATAATGGACCAATTAAAAAATTTTTATCCTGGGGTTTAGCTGCCCTACTCTACTACTCATTATATATTTATATCATGAGTGATCCATTCAAGAAATAAATTTTTGCTAACTACATTTCAAAAGAAGTCACAGTGTTCAACCAATGGAAATTAAGCATTTTGATTCCATCAGAAAATTTAAAAACAACAAAAACGTTGTCTCCAGGTTAAGCTTTGTTTCTTTTGAACTAACTTACTTAAGAATGATACGTATCAGGGGATCTGAAACGTACAAGCATGGTGACTATAGTTAACAATATTATATTATATACTTGAAAGTTGCTAAGAGAATAAATCTTACAGGTTCTCACCAAAAAAAGGAAATATTAATTATGTGAGGTGATGGAGGTGTTAACTAACTCTACTGTAGTAATCACTTCACAACATATAAGTGTATCAAATCATCACGTTGTACACCTTAAACTTACACAATGTTATATGTCAGTTATATCTCAATAAAGCTAGGGGGGAGAATGATATATATCTAAGAGCAGTCATGATTCTTCCCCACTCTATGAATAAATCAGCAGAAGATGAAACTAGTTACATTATACTTTGGGATATTTTTATGTTAACTGGAAAGTAATTTTTCTACCTGCATTTTATACAAATGATATCTAAGTTTAAAATGCATTTGTTTTAGCTTTATAAATTTTGTTTTTTTATAGAAATCTATGCTGTATTCTATGCAGACTAGTGTCCCAATGGAGAACACTAGTCTATACTAGGGGCTGGGAGGAGGCAAGAGGAAGAAACAAGTTTTGTTTTAAAGAAAAAAAATTAAAATGTATTAAAAGTATGGTTTAAAATAAGTCAATTTGTGTGTGTGTGTGTGTGTGTGTGTGTGTGTGTGTGTGAGGAAGATCAGCCCTGAGCTAACATCTGTTGCCAATCTCCCTCTCTTTTTGCTGAGGAAGATTGGCCCTGGGCTAACATCTGTGCCCATCTTCCTCTACTTTATATGGGATGCCGCCACAGCAGGGCTTGACAAGCAGTGCATCAGTGGGGCCCCGGGATCTGCACATGATCTCTGAGTACAGTTATATACTTTTTGCACCACAACTGGAAGAGTGAACTTTCCTCAACTTGTGATTTAAATCATGGTTAACTCCAAATACCTACATACATCTTTCTATAACTGTATATACATGAATACCTATTTATATCTTTCTATACCTGTATATATCTTTCTAAATCTAGTATATCTTTCTATACCTATATACATCTGAATAGCTATATATATCTGAATATCTAATATATATCTTTCTATACCTATATACATTTGAATACCTATCTATATCTTTCTCCTATTTCAATTTCAAGTGAAAACAAAAACAATTTACAAGCAAGAATGTAACACAATTTTTTTTGTATTTGGGAAAAGAATGAAAAATGGAAGCTCTTTTAATGTAAAATTGCCATGGTTGGTTAGTTGAAACAATAGTGGACACATTCCCAATACCAAGATGGATATGAAAAAAATAAGTAGCATAATATCATAAAATTTGTAGCTTACTTTGTGCCTTTTCACAGCAGTTTATCTGAAAGCCTAAAGTAAAAGAGATAAGTTCCAGTTCATTTACTGTAAATCAAACAAACCAAAATTAGAACATGACACTGCATTTTTATATTACATTCTGAATAAAACTAATTCAAGAAATTTCAAATCACATAACCTCGGCCATCACAGAGATAACTGTAACACATGGGTTTTCTTTAAAAATTCAATTCTTTCTGATATAGATGTAGTGTATTACATGGAACTGAAATCAAGTTTAAATTATAGGAGTTACATGTCTTTACCTTTATTTTTCACATCTATTCAATAAAAAGCATAGCTACTAGCCATTGGAAGTTAAGAATAACTTTTAGGGTAGTTTTCTCAATTTTTTTAATCTACAAATTCAGAACATATTACAAGTCATTTTATTAACTCAAATTACTGATTTAGAACTACTCATGATTAATTACTACCCCTGATTCAAAAGCTTTCATAGTTCATAAATTGTGAAACCTAAAGCACACGAAGCAACATTTTCTAGTCAACTAGGTAACTTCAAATGATACGACAATGAGCTACGGAAGAGGTGCTGAAATTCTTCTAAAGCTGGCCTGAGAAAAGGCCACGTCCCTAGGAACAAGGCAGAGTAGGACTTTACAAGTTATAAGAAGAAAATCTGCGAATTCTCTTTGGAAATATGAACACATTTTCCACATCCAACCAGATCCGGTTACACCTTATGCACACATTGTACACAGAGGTAATTTTTCGTAAAACTCATCCAGTAAAATAAGCTGCTTCAAACAAAAGCCTGCTCGGGCCGGCCCGCGGCTTAGCAGTTAAGTGCGCGTGCTCCGATGCAGGCTGCCCGGGTTCGGATCCCGGGCGCGCACCGACGCACCGCTTCTCCGGCCATGCTGAGGCCGCGTCCCACATACAGCAACTAGAAAGATATGCAACTATGACGTACAACTATCTACTGGGCTTTGGGGGAAAATAAATAAATAAATAAAATTATTTAAAAAAAAAAAAGCCTTCTCAAAATATTCTTTCACCCTTTTAGTTTATTGGGTGAATGTCTGGTTTTCTTAGTGGTCTACCTATGCTTTTGTTTACGACTGCTTTGGGGAACAAAATGGGGAAAGTAAATTTAGAATGAGTCTCACTCAGACTTGTTCTTACACAAATTCAATCAAAACTCCTAGAAAAAGAACCAGGACTTAAAGGAAGTATATGTTTAAGTAGTCTTTCCCATTCAGTTATCAAAATTCTTAGGATTCTAAGAAGATAAAGATATCACCTATATGTACAAATACTGAAAAATGCTAATGCAGCTACGTTAACACGAAGGCACCTTTGGTGAACGAAAGTAACCCACTGCTCGCCACCTAATCACACAAAGGCAACGCAGGAGGAAGTGAGAACAGAGAGACTTCATTCGACAGAAGTACAAGGGCAAACCTGGAGGCAGTGCACTGACACTCATCTCTCTACCACTGAAGCTCAGTATGCTGTCCCCCAGATGCGCAACAGGAACAGACTTCAGAAAGAAAAACTCGGAGATTCGCGGGTCTTATAAGCCTAAACAACTAAAAGCCAGCCAGTCTCCTATCAGGCAAAATGAGGCAAGCACAAGTCAGGAGACAAGGGAATTGGCTCTCGGGAAGCAGCAGTGGGAAAGAACACAGAAGAGCCTCAGCCACAGTTCAGAAAGAAGCCAGTCTCCCACCCCCTCCCACTGCAGGAGGGAAGGAAAATTCACCTAGACCACAACTGGAGACAAGCTGATGAAACACTGAAACAATTTTAAGGCAATAGTTACTCTTCTCTTTTTAGCTCTTAATACAGTCAATGTTTGCTACTAGGTATCAAAAATAAAAGGTGAGAGAAGAGGCAAACAAAATAGCAATATGAATGAGGAAAGGAGCAAGAAAAATAAATTGGAAAGATATTCTTTGAAAATAATGAGCTGAATCTCTATGTACGGTTATATAAAAATAAGTTGCAAGATAAAGTATAATAAGTAGAAGAAAACTTAAAGGTATATGTAACTGAGAATGTTCGAATGTCACCAATTACTGCTCTAACAGACATTAGAAGTTAAGCTCACTTTAAAGTGCTAAAAAATTCTCAAAACTTGAAGTTCTGTCATCAGTACAGAATCAATGCAAGTGGCTAAAAAGGGAGGGAGTGAAATTCTCAAAGCATAACTACAGATTTGCTCTTTTTACCTAATTATGGATGAAGTGACCAGGTGAACGGATTCTGAGGCCTCATACCAACATCCATCTCTGCATTATTTCTCACTCAGAAAAGAATTGCTAACTGACCCAGAGTTCATCAGCGAGCAAGGGCTAACTAACTGGAACATGGCTCACCTTCTCCTTATTGGAATTCCATTTAATCTTATCAATCAAATGAGATAAAAAGCTATTAGCTAAATCTTTCTAGAGCTCTAAAAGACTATGTATATATAGTCTATATATAGCCTATAAGACTATATATATTCATATACATAGACAGAGCCTCTCTCTATATATGACTATACAGAGAAAAAGATTATATATATGAAAAAGAACCTGCGAAGGTCAGAAAGCTGTGTGCTTACTGTACAGATTTGGGAAAGTACCAAATAGTCCCCCTAGCTCATAATACTCAAAGGGTAGGGAGGGGCCAGGGGGCCCCCCAGCAATCTCGTACAAGAGGAGAAAGACGGTAGGAAAGAAATGGTGAAGAAAACTTCCAAAATCTTCAACTTCATGAAAAGCAATCGTATCTGTCCCCTGGGACTTAATTTTACATGATCCTCCACTTGAAATTTGAGTCTCTTTTATTTTATCTGGCCCCAGGCAAGATTATTTTCACTAAATCTCAGACCCTCAAGAATAAATACTGAGATGTATAGGGCGCAGGGCTAGGAAGCCTACAAAAGAAAAGCCTATGTGAGGCTTTTTTCCTCTCTTTTTTCTCACTAGACCTCTCCCACCTTCTTTCCCACATTTTCCCCTCTTCTCACCCTTTTACCTCAATCCTGCGAGCTCTTAACTGGTCATAACTTGAAACTTAAAATGCACAGATCTTCCTCGACTTATGATAGGGTTATGTCCAAAAAAGCCCATCATAAGCTGAAAATATCATAAGTTGAAAATGCATTTAATACACCTCTCCTACTGCACATCATAGCTTACAGTAGCCTACCTTCAACATGCTCAGAACACTTACATTAGCCCACAGTTTGGCAAAAAATCATCTAACACAAAGCCCATTTTATAATAAAGTGTTGAATATTTCATGTAATTTATTGACTACTGTACTGAAAGTGAAAAACACAACGGCTGTCTGGGTACAGATGGTTGTAAGGGTACCGGTTATTCACCCTCCTGATTGCATGGCTGACTGGGAGGTATACGGCTCACTGCCACTGCCCAGCATCACAGAGAGGATCCTACTGCAGATCGCCAGCCCAGGAAAAGAGCAACATTCAAAATTCAAAGTACAGTTTCTACTGAATGCATATCGCTTTCACACCGTTGTAAAGTCAAAAAATTCTGTCAAATGATCATAAGTCCAGGACCTTCTATACTGTATTTAACAAATAAGGAGCCTGTCTATATTAGTTTAAAAGGCTCTTTTGGATGCATGTAAGTGTATATTAAAACAATAGGCAGGGCCGGCCCTGTGGCTTGGTGGTTGGGTGCGCGCGCTGCGATGCTGGTGGCCCGGGTTCGGATCCCGGGTGCGCATCGAGGCACCACTTCTCCGTTCATCCTGAGGCCGAGTCCCACATACAGCAACTGGAAGGATGTGCAGCTACGACATACAACTATCCACTGGGGCTTTGGGGGGAAAAAATAAAATAAATAAAATCTTTAAAAAAAAAAAAAAAAAAAAAAACAATAGGCAAGTACTATTTGAGAAAGTAGAAAACGAAATAAAGAATATCAGGAGACCAAGGTTCTAGTTCCAACTGTGAAACTCAAACAGGTATATTTCACTTGAGCCCCAGCTTCCTCATTTATATATAAAATTAAGAATATCAGGAAATCTTAACCTAGAATTTGAAAACAGTGTGTCTACACCTAATTCTGCATGTGTAATGGTCCTCATAGGGTGCTGCAATTATCCTGTTCCCCTTCCTCTGGGTTGATGGTATAATCCAGGGAGGGTGCAGAGCAGGGGCATAAGGCGTTTCCCACCTTCTCAGCAGTTACTCATGGTTCCCTGGACATCTGGGATTTTGGTACTGCTGAAAGAGGATCATGAACGACAGTATGAACCCACACTAATGTAAAGAAAATCAGAGCTGCCTTACCAGGTCATGCCCATAAACCAAGCTACCAAGTCTTCCCCTGACACAAGCACGAAGAGTCTAGTTGTTTTCTGCCTTCCAACTTCAACCTCAAAAATGTGGCATGTGCCTTAAACTGCAAAGTTACTCATAGTACATCATTATGGCTCTAACATCTAAGGATTTATCTAAGCTTGTTCAAAATTTGTATTTTCATTGTACTTAGAGTGAGTTCCACAAGATTTATTTCCTGCTGTGTTATTTCCTTTAGCTTTCCTTACTTCATCTTTCTCAGACTTAAAAGGGAGCCACCTTAATTTAGTAATTCCGGGTTGTTGGCATCATCCAGAAACATTCATGATTTTATAAATACTACTCAAATCCTTTCCACGTTTTTTTAAATTCAGGATGTTGTCAATCTTCATATGCCAGTTCTTTTCCCTCCCTGTGGCCAATAACTACCTTATTTACTCTTTGCTTATGTAACTAAATGCTACAGTATTATCATCTCAAGCCTGTTCAATGAAGCCTAGTACACCCAGGGAGAGCAACTTATTAACTGTGTGGCTATGGGCAAGTATCTAACCTTTATGAGCCTCAATTTTCTAATCTGTATAATAGAATAATAATACCCAACAGTGCTTTGTGATGAGTAAATAAGGTAATATATCTAAAACGTCCAACACAGAGCCTGAAATACAGCAGGTTATTATTATTATAGTCATTATTATTCCCCATCTCTCCCCCAGGGGAGCAACAATTGTGGCACCTTCCCTACCAGACCAGCTTAACCTACACAAAACCAGTCTCTCTTCTTTCATTCCCAGTCATCTTGAGATCATTCCCAGTCACCTTAAGAGAGTTAAAAGGGAAGGACTCCACACCACACGGGGATCCCCACCCCACTCTCTACACCTCTGCCTCAGCCCTTCCTAGACACGGCCTAGTGTCCTGAAGATTCTAACAATTTCAAAAAAGTGGATACTGTTCCCTGGCATGAACCCAACCCAGATCTCAGGGATACTGGCAAGCACATCAGGGGAGCCACTTAATGTCACTTATTTTTTAGCGAAGTCAGGCAATAAAGAGACACAGGCGTGTCAGATATATATCAGAGGTATATCTGGCAACACTTTTCTTGTTTCTCTCTTTTTAAAATTTTGTTTGAGTGACTTTGGGTAAGATGAAATACAATACGGCTTGAACAGGCCTGCTGTAGTGTCCACTTCAACTGTCTTTCCCTGTGGTGGGGAATGATGTGGTGTTCTTCAAGAATCAAGCTGTGTAGGGTGTAACTGTTATCTTCATTCAAAAGGCCCATCTTGAGTTGTGTTAACTTCTGGCCAATGCTCCCTTTCACTGTGTAGCCACAAGTTAGGCCAATATTATCACTCCTTGCTCTTGAATCCTTTCTGTAAGTACACATTAATTCCCGCCCTTGGCAAGAGTGTGAAGAGACACACGGAGACTTTCTGGAGTTTGGAGGAAAAGGCTAGAAGCTAACCCATGCCCATTCGCAGGGACAGTAATTTGCCCAGATAACAAATTTAGCCAGAATGGCAATATGTGTTATTAACTCTTATGCTAAATGGGTTCCTTTTATATATTATATAAATATGATATATATATATATCACATATATATAACATAATGGAAAGAGTTCCATTATCGTTCAAATCTACATTGGTCTCCTGGGCCAACGCCTAATTAAAGTTTTCTACTTGCTTGTGGATTCCCAATCAAAATGTCTCCAAATTCAAAATGCCACTGTTTAGAACTCTATATCATAAAGGAGCATCAGGAAGCACCATGGCTCCAAAATCAACCCAAAAGTGGCTGCAGGCTTAGAGCTTCCACCCCCTGACTATAACCTAAAATAATCTCTCTCTCCTACTCCTGAATCGGCATCATTTCCGGCAAAGATTTTTCTCTCTGACCTGAATGGCTGAAATGACTCAGAGAGCCTGTGTGAACCCGTGTAGCAGACTAGTAAGAAGAGCAAAGGCGACCAGGCATCCAGGTGAATTAAAACCCACCTCGACTAGGGCAAATTACATAACTTAAATGTCAGTTCCCTAATCTATGCAGGGGACTGTGCCCACCTACCTGTAAAGGGTGCACACGAGCATCAAATTAGGTAGGGACAGGGAAAAAGCCCTATGCTAACTATTAGCTTCCCTTTCCTAATTTTAAGTCTGAAGTAAAGATTCTCAGGTTAGGGGCCGGCCCAGTGGCGTAGTGGTTAAGTTCACACGCTCCACTTTGGCGGCCCAGGGTTCATGGGTTTGGATCTCGGGCGTGGGCCTACATACCGTTCATCAGCCATGCTGTGGCGGCATCCCACATACAACATAGAGGAAGACTGGCACAGATGTTAGCTCAGGGCCAATCTTCCTCACTAAAAAAAAAAAAGATTCTCAGGTTGTATCATTTGGGCTGTCTCTATCTCCTAGAGATGGAGACTGTGAAGGAGCTCAACCTGGATATGTATAATGGAGTTGATTATGATCTCCAGACCCCTACAAATAAGCAAAACTCTATGGGCCAAAATCAATCCAGCTTCTCAAATTAGGTAAAAGAAACAGAATGAAAAAAGGGAAATTTATGAAAAAAGAAAACCTGACTCAAAATACACGGTTAACTAATATCCCATCTTCAACAAGTTTCAGCACACATTCACTCTGATAAGGTACATTAGAGGAAAATGTGAGAAAATTAGTATCCTAAAAGGAATATGTTTTCCAATTCCTTAAGTTTTAATACTAGGGTTGCTCTCATTTTTAAGGGAACATAGAGAAATGTAACATGTGCTTTGAGGCGGGACTAATTTGCTGAGCTGGACTTATAACAGGTTATGTTAAATAAATGGTAAAAAAAAAAAAATTGTATGCAACACACTGGAAAAGACAAGCAATTTGAGTTTGGAACTATATCCACTGTCCACACAATTCAGTTCTTTAAAATTAAGATAAAGGAACCCTCCTATGGTTCTTGAAAACCACAGACTAAATGGAAAAAATAAACAGATAGCCAAATATCATCACAAGTAGGGCATTTCATACATATTTTATATATTCAAATATTATTGCGAGAAAAAAGTACACTGATTTTAAACCTTTCTTCACCTTTTCTTAACAGATAATGCTTCATTACACTTGAAAGTTTTGTGTATTTTTTTAAAGTAGAATCAAGCTATCATCTTTTTCCTTAAATTAGTATTTATAAAATGTTCAGCCAAGGGTAAATAAGTAAGGACTGGACTAGTCCATAAATTTTCTGTGATACATCTATATTTGAGACCCAAGAAGAAGAAAAGAAAAACTGCCTAGATCAGCACATTAAGAGAATCAGAGGCACCTACAACATATACTTTATAACTATTTCGTAACAAGCACTTTACAAATCCCTCTGTGTTTTTTGGAATCAATTCTAGATTCTAACCATTCGAGCCATTTTTTAAAGACATTTTTAAAAAACTGACATTTCTCAGCTACCCAAGTAAAGTTTAAGGGAAAGTTTTATTTTTCCCTGCTTTAAGTCTTCCATAATAAATTTACTTCTTGCGTTTGTGATCTTTTAAATCTATTACATTTTAAGTGACAGGTAACTATAGCAGGTGAATACCCAAAACAGGTGAATAACCATGTCTACTAACAATCCCTGCATACTTATAGATATTTTATAATTTTCAAAGCACTTTCACTGCATTAATAATGTGATTCTCACAACAGCCCTGTAAAGTATTATCCTTATTTTAACAGAGGAGAAACTCAGGGTTCAGAAAAGGTGGATGATTTCCCCAAGGTCACAGAGCTTGTACACGGCAGAGCAGTCACCTGAACCCAGGTAGGATAAAGTCACATCAAGCATATTCTGCAAGGAAATGCTCAATAATGAAATCAACAAGTTAGAGAGAAGGGTAGCACCCAGTAATAATGAAGCTAAAGAAACCGTGTGGTGGATCATGAGGGGTCAGGGACTCATCTACTAATAATGAAAGAGACCATTAACGAGACCATTACAAATAACAGTATTGTTGCTATTAACAATGATGAGGGCTAACACGTATCACATCTTACCATACGTCAGGCCCATGCTTTACATGCATTCTCAACGTACCTGTGAGGTAAACATTATTCCTACTTTCCAATTGAGAAACTGAGGCTTGAGGAGGTTAAATATTCTGCCCAAGGTCACAAAAATCTTAGGTCCTGATGAGGGGATTCAAATCTAGGACTCCAGAGCTCTGGCTCTTGAGCATTATGATATTAAGAAAACAGTATTTCCCAACTTCGTCCACTCTGGGGCCACAAATGTCAAGCCATGAGAAAGCTGCAGGGTTATCCAGTGCCCAGCTCAGTACTTATCACACAGAAGGACCTCCAGTGTCTGTTAAATGAAATATATTCCATATGTCCCACCACTGAATATTGCTGTTTGAATGAGCCTGGTCATTAACAACTCCCAGAGAGGCAGTGTTCTGGGGTGGCGAGTGGAGGCAGATTGCGGGGAAGGGGTGGCATATACCACTCTCTTCTAAGGATCTGAAGTCTAATCTAAAGCCAAAGATCTTTATAGATGAAATATGGGAGGTTAGGCTCTAACATTACAAAACAAACAAAAAAGAGAGATCCTAAACGGCTGCCTAAGCTCGGGCTTTATAACCCAGATGGATTGAGCTAGACAACATCCTGAGAACTTCAAGCGCTTCTCTTCATTCTGAGTAACCAAAAGAGGTTCAAGAACAAGATATAACTAGCAGGTTCCTGAATCAGTCAAGGCTAGACACAGTGCTGATAAATAAAATTCATCAGTAATTCAAAGAGACATCTCATGCCCTCCTTTTCTCCCTTTTAAAATGGGTTCTGCGGGCCGGCCTCGTGGCTTAGTGGTTAAGTGAGCGCGCTCCACTGCTGGCGACCCGGGTTCGGATCCCGGGCGCGCACCGACGCGCTGCTTCTCTGGCCATGCTGAGGCCGCGTCCCACATGCAGCAACTAGAAGGATGGGCAGCTATGACACACAACTATCTACTGGGGCTTTGGGGGGAAAAAATAAATAAATAAAATCTTTAAAAAAAATAAATAAATAAAATAAAATAAAATGGGTTCTGCTTACTAGGAAGTTTAGTTTACTGGGTGTCAAAACATAGGTGTCAGGGAGGAGAATGGAGAGCATCAGAATAATTCCTAAGCACAAAGACTCTCTCTGAGTTCCTAGAACTCTCAAAGCTCTTTCCCACTTGGGAACCTTCACACGCCCTGCTCCCTCTTCTTTATGCTGAGAGAGTCACCCTTCCAGACAGGTATTCTTTGATCATCTTATCAAAGCAGACTGGCCTCTCCCCTATCATCTTCTATCCCAAAACCCAGCTTGTTACCTTCATCACACTTTTCTCAATTAGTAATTTTCCTTATTTACCTGCATATTGTCTTCCCTCCCCCGCCCTATCAGGAGGGTAAGCTCCATCAGGGACAAGACTGTCCCATTCACTCTTTTCTGTATACCCAGCACTAGAGTACTATGCCTGGCACTCTGCAAATGCTCAATAAACTTTTTTTTAACAAAAATAAATAAATTTATACAGCTTTTTCAAACTACCAACTTCCTACCCCGCCCCGGCAGAAAACCCCCCAGAAAAACTTGCATTATTTTTATAAGCTTTGTAAGTCACCCATTTTGGATAAGCAATACAATCCTAAAGTGTCATTTTGCTGTTTCATTTCCCCACCACCACCAACTAGACTGTAAAGCTGTAAGATCAGGAAACCCATCTTGTACTTCATTTGTATATTGTGCTGTGCAACATAGTTGCATCCAGTAACTAATTCAATTTGAATTAATTATCTGAGGGCCTGCACAGAAAGTGTCCTCTGAGCTCTGACATCATCCTGTCCATATATCTATCACCGTTCTGTATGTATACTAAAATTATCTCAGGGGGAGGGCGACAGGAATATAAAAATGAATAAAATCCTGTCTCTGCTTCCTGAATCACACACCCTCTCATAAACACAAAATATTCCATAAATGTTGAACCTAACTAGACACATGGTTAAGACAGACCAAGGAGCCCTTTAGAAAGAGTTTAATCAAAGAGTAACCATGGTCACACTAACCACCAAGGGTACCCCGACGGATTCTGCTAATAATTTAACATAAGCAGTTTGCTAAAGTCGTCATGAGATATTTTGAAACTCCGGTTTTAAAAATAGTATTACTACTCGAAATCCCCTAGTAAACTCAAGGAAATGGTCCCCAATGGGCTAGGGCCTGGTACTTTCACAACACCCCCTGTCAACAGCCATACAGAGCTAATAAGCATTCCCAGCGGGGAAAGCCATTAATTAGGAGAGCTGCCTCAGATGTCCAGACACTACACAGTACCACTGTGACCCCTGCCTTGCTATTTCCTGTATCTCTCCTTTTCCACCGAATTCACTCTCCATTTATTTACTTATTTTGTCTGCACGCAACGCTAACACAGAAATTCCTGGCCCGGAACAGACGGCCTCTCCAGGTCAATGGCTGTCTACCTACCTTACAGGTGGCACAGGCCTGAGCGACCCCCCGCCCCTCCCAGCGCACAGGCACCCTGCAGAAGTTTGGAAACGTGGGGTCCACCCAGCCCGCGGAGCCCAGAGGGCAGCTCGGCGGTCCGGCTCCGGCCGTGCTCCGCAGGGAACCAAGATGGCCCTGCGCGGGGCCCACTGCGGCGGCGGGGCGGGCAGCGCGCCGGGGCGCACGGCCGAGGGGCGCGGGCCGGGACGCCACCGCCGCCGCCTACCTGAGCGGCCGGGCACCGGGGCCAGGCCCCGCGGCGCCCCCGCCCCCGCAGCCGGGCCGGCGCGTTCCCGGAAACGCGGGCGGGGCGCGCGCCAGGTAAGCGGCGCCGCGAGGGGGCGGCGCGGGGGCGGGCCCGGGCCAGGTGGGCCCCGCGGCCGGCGGGGAGCCGGGCAGGGCCGAGGGGCCGCGCGGGCGGAGGCCGCGGCCGGGCCTGCGCGGGCCGGAGCGCGGATCCAGGCCGAGCCCGGGGCGGGAGGCCGGAGGGAGGGAGGGAGGGAGGCCGGCGCGGGCGGCTCCGGTGGCTTCCTCAGCCGGGTCCGGGGGCGCCCGCGGCCGCGGGGACAGGCCGCGACGACGCCGACGGCCGCGCCGGGGCGCCGGGGTCTCGGCGCGGCCGCGCTCCTTACCCTGCATGCTGCTGATGGCCGGGTGGCCCGGCGCCGGGGACCCTGCAGGGCCCGGGGTGCCGCTGCCGCTGCCGCCCCCGGAGCCGCCGCCGCCGCTCGGGCTCGGAGCCGCCATTGTTGGGAGTGAGGAGCCGAGCGGCGCCGCGGCGGCTGCAATGCAGCAAGCTCGGCCTCTCGCACGGCCGAGGGGCGCGGCCTGCGCCCGCCCGGGCACGCCCCGCCCCGCCCCGGGCACGCCCCCGGGCGCCCCGCCCAGCCTGACGCGGAGCCGCCCCAGATGCTGGGCTGCAGGGCCGCCCGGGTGCGTGGGGCTCCACCCGAAAGGCAGGCAGAAATCCTGCAGCCGGGCAGCGGGGCCTGAGGAGGTTTGCAGAATTAGGCGAGTGTGTGCATTTTCAGGAAAAGAGGGTACATACAGAGCTTTCGTCATTCCCACAGAGGTCTGTGACCCCAAAAGTTTAAGAACCCCCTTGTTGCAATCTCAGAATCCAAAATCAGAGTAGTAAAGCTGAAAGGGATCCTAAGGGTCAGCCTTCTGGCAAGGCGCTTCCAGTGGGGACTTGGCTCTACCTATGGTTCCATCTGGAGCTCCTGTTAAGCCCTGCCCAACACCCCAACCCTCCACACTGCCCTGGTGCTCCTAAGGGGTGCTACTCAAAGTACTGTCAATGGACCCATCGCAAAACTACTGAATCATAATCTACATTTTAATCATATCCCCAGGTAATTTGTATGCACATTAATTTGAAAAACACTATCTTAAACACCCATTCTCCCTGGCCTCCCAAAATATGCTGTCCTACATCCCCATCTTCCCCCAAACACATACTGGATTCCCTCCTCCACCTCCTCTACACCTTATAAGACCAGCCATAGTCATTTTTATGAAGTACATAAAATGGCAGCCCAAAAAACAAAATCAGGTTTCTTTCAGCACTTTGCACAGAGACTTTGATTTTAGGAAGGCAGCGGCTAAAAGCAAAAAAAAAAAGTCCTCTGTGAGGTTAGGGGTTTGTGGGCCAACAGAAATGTAATTGGAATGATGAGACGTGGGTCTCCGGGCAGAGTTATGTCTTGCCTGTAATAGAATGACCAACTATGCTACGTCCCAAGTCGTCTACACCACGGAGCTGATGTTCCCTGCCCCTTGGAAGCACTGCACAGTCTGTACCAGGACCCCCTTCTCTAACTGCCCTCCACGTAGGCTTTATCTGTGCTGCAACTTGCTCCTAGCGTATTGGAAATGTGTCCTCAATCGAAACAGCCCTGCCTTCTTGCTCCAAATCCAACCTCGGCCATCACCTTGATTGCTCAGATGCTAATAGTGGCTAGAGACAGGGCTTAGGGAAAGTAAACTGGGGAGATCATAAAGGCAAATTGAAGGTGAGAGCAGGTAGGTGTCCTTGAGTGGAGAGCCTCGCATCCAGTCTGCCAGGACTCTCCTCGGCAGGCTTGGCTGACTGAGCAATATCTCCAAGTCTAGGTCGTTATAAACATTCCTAGATCCCCATGTGGGAATCAGTAGCCCACCCTGCTCTCGTTGGTCCTGGAATATCCTAAGTGTGGGGTCCTTGGAGGGGAAATCTTATCTAAGCTCGAAAGGAAAGTTCCCCATCCAGGCTGTTCAGCCCAGAGTACAGGCCGAGTATTCTATCTACATCTTCTGCATATTGCTGATGGGAAGAGAAACAACAAATGAAAAAGAAAAGGAGGAGCTGCGGCTCCCTAACATTCTCTTAAGATACATACTAGAAGATGGCTTTCTTTTCTTTGGAGTTTATATTTTAGTGCCTGGAGGGGTTAGTATCAAAATCGAATGAAATTCTTTCAAAACATCAATGCAGGGCCAGCCCCGTGGCTTAGCGGGTAAGTGCGCGCACTCTACTACTGGCAGCCCGGGTTTGGATCCTGGGCGCACACCGAAGCACCGCTTCTCTGCCATGCTGAGGCGGCGTCCCACATGCAGTAACTAGAAGGATGTGCAACTGTGACATACAACTATCTACTGGGGCTTTGGGGGGAAAAAAAGGAGGAGGATTGGTAATAGATGTTAGCTCAGAGCCGGTCTTCCTCAGCAAAAAGAGGAGGATTAGCATGGATGTTAGCTCAGGGCTGATCTTCCTCACACACACACACAAAAATCAACACGGCATGCCAACGATTAGAAAAGATTGATGCAGAAAAATAGGGACTCCCCCCAACCCCAGTACGATAGTTTTGCATTTCCCTTGGCTTTGCCATTTTGGTATACTGAGAGAAGTCATCAACAGCCTCATAGTTCACTGGTAAATGATCCAGATGTAGTATCCTATCGTTATCAGGCTCCAGACACAGGATGACCAGATGCCAAATAGTTCTATTAGAGTAACTTTCTGATACTTCATTCAGTACCTGCCAGTAGAGTTCCCAACCAGTTCGTGTTGTCTGCCATCCCTGTTGTGTGTGTGTGTGTGTGTGGTCTCATTTCTCGTCTTCAGTTCCTTGTGGATTTGAGTGGTGCCAAGAAATGGCTTGAAGGACTTCTAGTCTCCTCAACCCCATAAGCACCGTGAGCATCCCTCCCTCATTCTTTTATGTGGACAATTGATATATTCACAGTCTTATGTAAAGTGCAACTAGCCCCCTTTTCCAATTATACATATTTTTGTAATAGAAACTTACTTCTTTAATAGAAATCCTAGCAATACCAGATTAGGCAACTACTAGAAAAAAATTTTTAAATGTATAGTTTTCCAATATTGTTTTAAATTATGTATAGGTTACATTTATGATGGTTCAAAAGGAGTTTAATTAAGTAAAAAAAAAAAAATTGGCCTGATATAGGTAAATGAACATAGGTGAGAAAAATATGTGACAAATAAATCTAAGGGAAAGCATTCAACTTAGGAAATTCATTCAGTAAAGTTGAATTAAAGGAGTCATATATAACAAATGAGGTTTTTTGTCTCATAACACCTAATGCTGGGTTTGTGATAAAACTGACAGTGTACTTGCATTGCTGTTAATATTGTAAACTTGTGGAAAAGAACCAGGAGTAAGAACCATCATTAGGTCTGCATATGGGCAAAAAGGAAAAGGACCTTGATTTGTTCAAACTAATGAAGCTATGAGTTTTGGCTTTTTCTAATGCTTATATTTTTCTCATATATTTATGTTTTATGGTTTGTTATGAACTGCATTGTGTCCCCACCGAATTTGTATGTTGAAGTCCTAACCCCCAGTACCTCAGAATGTGACTGTATTTGGCGATAAGGCCTTTAAAGAGGTAATTAAGGTAAAATGAGGTCATATGAGTGGCCTTAATCCATTATGAGTGGTGTCCTTGTAGGGAGAATAGGACACAGACACATACAGAGAGAAGACTGTGTGAAGACACAGGGCAAAGACCAACATCTGCAAGCCAAGGAGAGAGGCCTCAGACAAACCAACCCTGCCAACACCTTGGTCCAGGACTTTTAGCCTCTAGGACTGTGAGAAAATAAATTTATGTTGGTTAATCCACCCAGTCTGTGGTACTTTATTATGGCAGCTTGAGCAGACTCATACATGGTTCAAAAAAATGAATTGCTTAAAAGAAGTTTAACCTAGGGCCGGCCCCGTGGCTTAGCGGTTAAGTGTGCGCGCTCCGCTACTGGTGGCCCGGGATCGGGTCCGGGTGCGCACCGACGCACTGCTTCTCCGGCCATGCTGAGGCTGTGTCCCACATACAGCAACTAGAAGGATGTGCAACTATGACATACAACTATCTACTGGGGCTTTGGGGGAAAAATAAATAAATAAAATTATTAAAAATTTTAAAAAAAAAAGAAGTTTAACCTTTTTAGTAATAATAGTAGTAGCTGGCATAATCTTTGGGGAGAAGGAAGGCAATTATGTATCAATAACTAGCAAATTCACATTTATAAAAGCTCCTTGAAAAAAGCCCCAGATGGGCCTGAGACTCTTGACTCAGCCATGTAATGATCTTTCCTTCCCACCAGAGAGGATGCGAATAACAGATTAAGACCATTGCTCTGAGCAGTGTATGACAAGATCAGGGTGACCTGTCCTGAAAGAGGCTGCGGGGAAGAATGACATCTGCATATCCCTGGCTTAGAGCACCTTTGTTTAGAAATCCATCTTGCTGGTTCTTTGCAATACATGTCTCAATGGTTACATTAAGGGGACATTTCTCACTTCACATTCCAATTGGATTTTACCTTAGGACCCCAATTTCACTCTAAGAAAGTGAGAAGAAGGGTCAGACACCTCTATTTGGCTGTAGCAATCACCAGATAATCCCTCTAAGGGCTCAGCAGTTGGCTTTGAGCAAAACCCATCTCCTGTCCATCCCCAAATCGCTGGCGGCTCAGGACCAGGCCATCCGATGACTGATATTGCCTCTGTGCAGGTTTCTGGGTATTGGTAGAACATGGCGTTTAACTGGAAATAAAGGAAATGTGAGGGGCCGGCCCGGTGGCGTAGTGGTTAAGTTCTCCGGCTCCGCTTCGACTGCCCGGGGTTCGCAGGTTCAGATCCCGGGTGAGGACATATGCACCGCTTGTCAAGCCATGCTGTGGTGGCGTCCCATATAAAGTAGAAGAGGATGGGCACGGATCTTAGCCCAGGGCCGATCTTCCTCAGCAAAAGGAGGAGGATTGGCGACAGATGTTAGCTCAGGGCTAATCTTCCTTACACACACAAAAAAAGGGAACGTAGGAATCTTTGACTGATTCATGCCATCAAAAGAACCAAAGTTCAGTCTGGTTCAGATAAAAAGAGATGTTACTAATTTGACTATTAATAATCATGCATACATATACAGATTTATCAGCAAATGTTCATCACAACATTATTTATAAGAGTTAAAAAATGGAAATACTGCTCTCTAAGTCACTACCACTAAGTGAAAGATAATACTGATAGTGTTAGCCGTGCTCTGACCAGATACAAATATACTCTAGAAGGATGTGCTTCTCATCTGCCAGAACTACACCCAGAGCCTGTCCTCATATTCTATATTCTGTTGACCTATCCTTACTATTTTTTAAAAAACAAGATGAAACTAAAATGGAAAAAAAGAGAATAGCGGACACCTTTTGGGGAGGGAAGGGAGTGCAGCACAGTTGCCTGGGAAGGGGCAGGAGGAAACTTTCTAAGGTAATGGTCGTGTTCTATGCCTTGATGAGGTTTGGGTTACACAAGTACATGCACCTGTCAAAATGTAGCAAATTGGTGCTGGCCTGGTGGCGCAAGCGGTTAAGTGCACGCACTCCGCTGCGGCGGCCCGGGGTTCGCCGGTTCAGATCGTGGGCGCGCACCAAAGCACTGCTTGTCAGGCCATGCTGTGGCGGCGTCCCATATAAAGTAGAGGAAGATGGGCATGGATGTTAGCCCAGGGCCAGTCTTCCTCAGCAAAAAGAGGAGGATTGGCAGATGTTAGCTCATGGCTGATCTTCCTCACAAATAAAAAAAAAAAAATGTAGCAAATATATGCTCAGGATTTGTGCATTTCTATGTATGTAATCCTGTATCAAAAGGAAAAACTGTAAACCAATATTGAACTCTAGCTAATGATATGAATGCTGAAGTGTTCAAGAGGACATGTATTGATATCTGCAATTTACTTTGAAATGTGTCAAAAAAGATGGGTGAATGGAAGGATAGAGGGATAGATAGATGGATAGATATGTGCTAAAACAAGCATAATAAAATGTTAATGGTAAAATCTAGGTGATGGGTAGACTGATGTGAACTACAATCTTTTCAACTGTATGTTTGAAATTTTTCAAAATAAAATATTAGGGGAAAAAGAAAAACGTAATAAAACAAAAAAAATTGCACAAAAATTAAACATATTGCTAAATCATATTGCCCCTAAAGCAAAATTACAAACCAAGTAATATAACTTCTAATGACTAAGTATAAATTTGTCTAACCAGGGCCGGCCCCATGGCTTAGCGGTTAAGTGCGTGTGCTCCGCTGCTGGCGATCCGGGTTCAGATCCCGGGCGCGCACCGACGCACCGCTTCTCCGGCCATGCTGAGGCCGCGTCCCACATACAGCAACTAGAAGGATGTGCAGCTATGACATGCAACTATCTACTGGGGCTTTGGGGGAAAAAAATAAATAAATAAAATTATTAAAAAAAAAAAATTTGTCAAACCAATTTAATCTAATTGGGTAGGTATCTTACAAAAATCAGGACTTATTGAAACCTCTCATCTAAAGGAAAGGAATCACCTAAGGTAGAGCCATGCAGGGTTCTCACGTGCAAGGGCGTATATCAACTATGGACTTACGTGAGACCACAACAGGCATCTCTGGCTAACTCAAGATTGTAGAATTTATTTTATTTTATTTTATTTATGTATTTATTTTTTTGTGAGGAAGATCGGCCCTGAGCTAGCAACTGCCCATCCTCCTCTTTTTTGCTGAGGAAGACTGGCCCTGGGCTAACATCCGTACCCATCTTCCTCCACTTTATATGGGACGCCGCCACAGCATGGCTTGCCAAGCGGTGCGTTGGTGCACGCCCGGGTTCCGAACTGGCAAACCCCGGGCCACCGCAGCGGAGCGCATGCACTTCACCTCTTGCGCCACTAGGCTGGCCCCAAGATTGTAGAATTTAATAATTACTTAGGGGAGGACATTGTGGTTTTTGTTATTGTTGTTGTTTTGAGATTAAGTAACAATATCTGGTTTGAATTTAATAACATTCTTTATGTTTCATTGTGGTTTTTTTGTAACCACTTTATTGAGCTATAATTCGCATACCATCCAATTCACCCATTTGAAATATAATATTCAATAGTTTTTAGTATACTCACAGAGTTACGCAGCCATCATGATAATCAAATTTAGAACATTTTCATCACCCCCAAAAGAAACTCCATACACTTTGCAGTCACTTCTAATTGGCCCCAACATCCCCTACCTCCGGCTCTAGGCAACCACTAATCTACTTTCTGTCCTCATAGATTTGCCTATTCTAGACATTTCATATAAATGGAATCATATAATATAATGGGATCATATAAGATGTGGCTTTTTGTACCTGAATTCTTTCACTTAGCATAATATTTTTAAGATTCATCCATGTTGTAGCATGTATTAGTACTTCATTTCTTTTCAGGGCTGGATAATATTCCATTGTATGGATATGCCACATTTTGCTTATTTATTTGTCCTTTGATGGATATTTTGGGTTGTTTCTACTTTTTGGCTATTATGAATAATGCTGCTATGAACATTTGTTTACACGTTTTTGCGTGAACATATGTTTTCAAATCTCTTGTGTACATTCCCAAAATTGGAATTGTTGGGTCGTATGGTAACTCTATGTTTAACCATTTAAAGAACTACCAGACTCTTTTCCAAAGTGGTTGCACCATTTTACATTTCCACCAGCAATATACAAGTGTTCCAATTTCTCCACATCTTAGTCAACACTTATTATTATCTGTCTTTTTGATTATAACCACCCTAGTGGGTAACATTGTGTTTTGAGGCATTTCATCAATAGTATCCACTGAACTGGACATTGGCAGACATTGTATATTTTATAAACTAAAAATGAAATGTTCATTTCAAGAGGAGCTACCACAACATGAACTCTTGTGACATAGATCAGTCACACACAATCAGACCACGTTAAATCCACCAATCAGAGCTCAAGAAAGTTGTGCCCTTTTCCAAGAGTTACACACAGAGTTGTTGGCTTACTCTAACCATCAGAAATCAGTAACTAAATTCTATTAGTAGTTGATGAAGCACTTTAGCAACACAGATTAACTGAAAAAATTATTGCTGGACACATAGGAAATTCTCTATTTTTGGAATGTTTAAAAAAATTGAATTATTCAACATTCAGAATTGATAATAAAGTTATACACTACATACACGCAAAAATATTAATGAGCAGGAGAGATGTCACAAGAACAAAAAGTCTGAATTAGGTTTTACAAAAAGACAAAGTGGACACTTAGGAAAAATGTAACTTACCTTATATTAGTCAGATGCTGAGAGCTTTGTTAACTCTAAATACATCTCTGAAAACTATACCTCATTGTAACCTGGAACACTTCATATGTTTCTTTTTTTTTTTTTTTTTAAAGATTTTATTTATTTATTTTTTCCCCCCAAAGCCCCAGTAGATAGTTGTATGCCATAGCTGCACATCCTTCTAGTTGCTGTATGTGGGACTTGGCCTCAGGATAGACAGAGAAGTGGTGCCTCGGTGCATGCCCGGGATCCGAACCCGGGCCACCAGCATCGGAGCATGCTCACTTAACCACCAAGCCACGGGGTCGGCCCATTTCATATGTTTCTTTGTGATACATAAATGGTAGACAAACTTTTATTTATTTTAATATCTAAAGAGCACATAAACCAATAAATGAATACTGACAATGCAATAGGAAAATGAGTAACAGATAAATATAAATGGCTTATAAACCAATGATTCCAAGTCTCATTCATAATTATAGTCATATACATTAATATATAATGATATACAATATTTTCCTTTAAAAATTGACAAATAGAAATTAAATATATTTGGTAATATATTTTTCTGTTGACCTTTCTAACATGTGAGTTATATCAGATACAGTCTCCCATTAGTTGAAAGAAAGGACGTCTTTAACTAAACTCCATTCATTTAAAGTCTTTCTCTCCCTGATCCTACCTCAGTTCTTAGATAGAAACTAGCAGACTGCCTCTGATAGCTCACAGAACGTAGGTACATCCCAATACCAATTTAGAGTTGCAAGATTTTCACATGATACTACATCAAAATTTGTTATAAATAAAGAGCTGAAATTTCATAAACAACTAGAATTTTATCACTTCCTATCTCCTTTGTGCACCTTTTCTTTTTCAAGATCATCTCCATCTTCCCTTTCCTTTGTGATTTTCTTTAAAAAAAAAAACAAGACTATCTTTCTCCTTCTCTCTCCAAATTGTGGTTTCTCAACCTCTGCACTACGGCATGTTTGTACCAGATGATTTGTTGTGGGGGAGCTGTGCTGTCCTGGGCGTTATAGGATGTTAAGCAGCATCCTTGGCTTCTTTTTTTTTTTTTTTTAATTGTATTTATTTATTAAGTTTTTCCCCAAAAGCCCCAGTAGATAGTTGTATGTCATAGTTGCACATCCTTGTAGTTGCTGTATGTGGGACGCGGCCTCAGCATGGTGGGAGAAGCGGTGCGTTGGTGCGCGCTGGGGATCCGAACCCGGGCCGCCAGCAGCGGAGCGTGCACACTCAACCACTAAGCCACGGGGCCGGCCCGGCATCCTTGGCTTCTACCTAGTAGATCCCAGGAGCACCAACACTCTGCTCCCAGTAATGACAATAAAAAATATCTCCAGACATCACCCAGTGTCCTTTGGGGGCGAGATTGCTCCTGGTTGAGAACCACTGATCTAAACTCTCCTTAATGTGGAGTTGAAGTGTATTTTCTTAATTTATTACATTTATTAAGGGAAATTTTATCGATCCATTTCTTTAATTCAAGAGAATGAAATTGAACATTTTGTCATTATTATAAAACCTAAATGAAGTTACTTTTTACTTTTTATATGACCCACAATTACACTTTTCTATGGGTTGGTCACACTTTATAGAAAAAAAGATTTCCTATTTATGGTCTGAATAAAACTGGACAAGGAGATTATAAAGTTCATATGGAAAAATAAACCAGAATAGTCCCCAAAAAGTCTGAAAAAGAAGAAAAATAAGGGATCTAGCTTGGCTAGATATTAAAATATTTTAAATCTACAATCTATAATCTAAATATATTTTAGATTTTAAAATATAAGATTTTAAAATATGAATTTTAATTTAAAATCTAAAAATATTTTAAAACTTTATGGAACTGATACATGAATAGACAGAGAGATGGAACTAATTAGGAAGACCAGAAATAAACTCAAAAACTTGTAAGAATTTAGTGTAATTAAAAGTAGGATCTCAATTCAAAGGTAGAAATCTGGGAAAAAGTAAACTTGAATTCATACCTCAAACTTTAAATCAGAATAAGTTCCAAATGAATAAAAGATATTAATGTAAAAGAAAAAAAGGAAACTATTAAAATAGAAGATGAACCCATCTTTTCTAAGGATGGCACAAAGCCAATAAAGAAAATTTTTTAAAAATTCTTCTTGGCAAAAACCACAATAAGCAAAGTGAAATGACATACAACTAACTGGGAAAACTATGTTTCAACTTATAACACAGATAAAGGGTTAGTTTCCCTAATAAAAATTTCCTATGAATCAACAAGAAAGAGACCAGACCAATAACCTAATAGAAAAATGGGCCAAAGATGTCAAATACACAGAGCTCAGAAAAGGAATATAAATGTCTCTTAAAAATGCAAAGATGTTCAACCTTGCTCAAAATAAATGAAATGAAAATTAAAACTACACTGAGATATCATTTTTCAATTATCAGGCAAAGTTTAATAACACAATATGTTGATTAGAGTGTAGAAAACTGGCATTCTTATACATTGCCAGTGGAAACATGTTTGTACAACTTGGTGGAAACAATTTAGCAATGGCTATCAAAATTACAAATGTATATGCCCTTTAACCCAGAAATTACACTTCTAGAAGTTTATTCCTACAGATATTCTTACATGTTTGCAAAATGATATAGGTACAAGGTTATGGAGTATGGCATTTTTATAGCAAAATATTAGAATCAAACTACATGTCCTTTAGCAGGTGAACAATTAAATACAGAGGGAATACTAGCAGCTGTAAATAGCAGTAAAAATAAGGGAGCTCTTTATATAGTGATATGGAATGATTGTCAATATTTATTGGTAGGCAAAAAAAGCCAGAGGAAGAGCATCATGATTAGTATACTACTATGTGTATGAAAAGAAGGTAAATGTATATTTAATATACGCATACTTGCTTAAAATATATTTGGAGGGATACCTAAAAAACTAAAAATATTGATTATCCCACAGGAGAAAACCGGGTGATTGGGCAACAGAATTGGGAGAAAGTCTTTTCATCATGTATTCTTTGGTAGCTTATGAGTTGTGAATATTGTGAATGTAACACCTAGTGAAAATTAATTAATTAATATGTAGCTAAATCAGGAATGATCGCTGTCCTTTCTTTTGTTGTTGCAAAGAGCATTCTTATAAAACAGTTACAAAATATTTATTACCATGTATTTATATTCTGTTCAACAGTTTCATTTAAAAATGACTGAAGGAGGACCGGCCCCGTGGCTTAGCGGTTAAGTGCGCGTGCTCCGCTGCTGGCAGCCCGGGTTCCGAACCCGGGCGCGCACCGAGGCACCGATTCTCCGGCCGTGCTCAGGCCGCGTCCCACATGCAGCAACTAGAAGGATGTGCACCTATGACATACAACTATCTACTGGGGCTTTGGGGTGAAAAAAATAAATAAATAAATAAAATCTTTAAAAATGACTGAAGGGGCGGGCCCTGTGGTGTAGCGGTTAAGTGCGCAGGCTCCACTGCTGGTGGCCCAGATTCGGATCCGGGGAGTGCACCAAGGCACCGCTTGTCAGGCCATGCTGTGACGGTGTCCCATATAAAATGGAGGAAGATGGGCAAGGATGTTAGCCCAGGGCCAGTCTTCTTCAACAAGGAGAGGAGGATTGGCAGATGTTAGCACAGGGCTGATCTTCCTCACAAAAAATAAATAAATTAAAAATAAATAGATAAGTAAAAATGACTCAAAAACACAAATTATTTTTGAAAAGTCTGTTTTGTAAAAAGATATGTCCTTTCCTTATAAATATATTCTATTTTACTTGTACAAAATGTTTCTATTTTTCTCTTTATTAAACCAGGAAATAAATGTACCAAGTTTTTATTCTCTGCTCAGATTCTACTTGAATAGCAAAGAATTATAAGATATATAGATGATAAGTCCTGTAAGAATTCATTCAGTAAACATTTATTACTAGATTAATAGAGTAAAATTCATGGATAGTACTTTTTACTTAAAAGTCTTCATTGGTTCTCTTTAAGCCTGAGAATAAAAATCTATTAGGCCATCCTTTCTATTTCTCTGTGTATTCTAACCTATTCTTGATAGGTGCTACTGTAGAGTTTTTGAAGCCAGGTACCTGAGGGTTACTATAAATATTCAATAAGAACATGATTACCCTTTGACCTTGTTCCCAGCACAGACACAGATGAAAAGAAGTTAATCTTGTTAATTTGCTGTTTTCTTGTTTAACCTGAAGGGTGACTCAAGGTTCACAAGGATTTATGAGCTTGTTTTGCAGAAGAAAAAGAATGACTTTGAGGGAGCTAAGATCACCAGATAACCAGTCCCCAGCTGCTGTTGATGCCCAGAAGTCTGATTGCTCAAGGGCTTATCTGGAGTGAAAGAAACAAGGATTTCCCCTTTGTTTCTCTAAAACTCCTCCTCCCAAGTCCCTTAGCTCTATAAAACCTCTGCTTTCTTCTTTTGTTAAGGGGTATTTGAGAGAACCTATCCTCCTGCCTTCTCCTTTTGGCCAATTTGAATAAACCTTTCTCCATCTATAAGCACCAATGTCTCAATGATTGGCTTATTGTGCATTGGGCACACGAATTTAAGATTAAGAGGTTCAGTGTCATTTTCACCCTATTTTTGGTCTCTTATGCCTTATTAAATCCAGGCCATATGTGCATCAAAGAGAAAGTGATATTCCTTCGGTCGTTTTTAAATTACCCTCTTCTGATGTTACCTATATAAGCCATATTTTAGCTCTTTTTTTCTATCATCTCACAAGTCCGTGTATTAGAATTCAGGAATATATTTTTAGATAGTTTGGTATGGTTAGTGGTTTTCAGGGCATAGTTAAGGGATTTCTTGTTTCTTTTCCCTCTCAGCTAGTCAGGAGCAAGGAGACATGATCTTAAAATCTCAGGGATGCGTGACACAGAAATGAGTGGAATCTGATCATGGAGAACCATAGAACCCTGCAGGGACCTAAAGATGACTCCCATCATTGTTTTCTGAGATCTCAGTGATGCAATTTGGAGTAAAAAGTATGTGGTTGCCTTGAAGGCAAGGCTGTCCTCTTGGAACCTTGGGTGGTGTGGGTGGTTCTGGGAGTAGCCCTGTAGGGAAACATAGGCTCACAAAGAAGGTTGTCTACACCAGTCCGTGTCTGTTTGAATATGTGTGTTTTCAGGTGTGTAGAGGAAACCCAAGATCATTCAGTGGATTCTTCACTGAGAAAGAAGTCCAGATCCCAGTTTATAAGTGAGCGTAACCCTGAAAACTTGACTCCCCCTCCCAGATAGGGCTTGAGGTTCTAACTCCTACTCTCTCCCCCCTGCTCCCCCCACCCCATCCTGTGGACACTGTCTGAGATCTATACAACTCTAGTGCTTACATGTCATGAATTTTCCAGGACAGTCACTGTTTCAGATACTGTGTTCCCAATTTTGAACCATGAGATCTGAATTTTGGTTCTGGAAATAGAGTTAGTATACACCTAGGCTAAATTCTTGTCTGTTGACCTTGGCCAATTCCTTGATATTTCTCTCTTGGGAGTTCCATGAATAATGCAAAAATTGGGAAAGAACAGTTCCTAGATGCCTACTGCCTGGAGGAGGCAACAGACTGGTAAGCAGGCTGTGAGTGTGCTGTGGGATAAGGCTCTGACAAGGGCAGTGCCCTGCAGTAGTTAGCCTTGCCTCTTCCTCTGAACCCCCCTAGACCCTCTAGCCAGCAAAGCCCTCAGGCATCTCCAATGTGTTCTAAAACCCAGAATCCAAGGTGAGCATCCTTAGCTCTCATCTCCTATACCTTCTGGAGAATATTACTGAGCAATCCTGTTCAAATGACTTCAGAGGCCAGGTAGTAAATTGCTGTAAATATGTAAAGGGACCTGATTTAAAGGGATGACCAGACTTAACTGTGAGTGAAAAATTGCACCCACCATAAAAGGCATTCAAATTCAACGTAAGAATTTTTAAAATTGTGCTTGCCAGAAGAAATATGTGCTGCCAGTTTCCAACTCCTGGTTTGGAGGGTCCACGTTGGCATCAGAAGATGAGATCTTGGCTAGAATTCTGTAATCTTTAATAAATACATTCCATACCTAATTCTTAGTAACCAGCTTCTTCCAGAAAGGGGCTTATGTTTTCTGCCTTTGGCTACATGCTGTTTGTTCTGCACATCTCCATGGGCAAAACGAATCTCTTTGTGGTGACCCTCTTCAAGGCTTTCTAAAACACACTACTGACGCTGATTAACTTTATTTTCTCTCTGTTCTCCTAACACCACATAATGAATAGGCTACATTCTGGAAAATAGTTTTTAAAAAAACCAAAAAACCCTGGTGTCTGGTTAATCTCAATCCTTTTCTCTCTGTGTTCCCCAATGTTCAGATCCTTTTTGCTAATTAGCAGTGACAGATGAGTCACCCGTCTTGCTGTCTCCTCAGGGGAAGAAAATCTTGCTTCTCTTATTGATCTAGGAGACCTTCAGGAGTCACCACATGCTCCTGGAAGCTTCTGTCAGAGGGAGAAAAGTTCAATCTGAGAAACCCAGTGCAGAATGAAGCTCAACACGGGCAGATGTCCAGCCATCCCTAGCATTAGACAGCAGGGACAGATGGGGCTTCCACTGTTCAATGCTGATGGGATTTTCAGGAGTCCTGGCCATCAAGAAAAGGTATATGTCACAAATCCAGCAAGGGCAAGGTCTGGTTGTCCAAAGTCACCAGGGTTGTCAGCTCAGCAAGGGATTAGGCAGCTTATAGCAAAGGAGGTCCCTGGGTGGCAGTAAGTGACAATACAAAAAGTAGAAGTCAATTAACAAGGGGTCAAGATCAGGTCCTTATGGGGACCAAAGAAGGAGATTCTGGGTGGTGGAAGGTTTAAGGGAGTCTGAGATCTCTTACTCTATCCTCTAAAATCGTTATCTGACTAGAACTCCCCAAGTTTTAAAGGGACCCTGGTCAGTTGATGAGATAAGGAATCGCCTACAGAGTCAGAAGCTTTGCAGATCTTCCTCTGAAGCCTGGAGCTCTTTTTCTAGCATGCACTGAAGTTCAAAACAGGGAGCAACATATAGACAGAGTCTTGACCAGGTGAGATCCCAGCATTCAGTGAAGTTTAGGCTCTGTGGTTGAGGCCCTAACCCCTTCTTGATGGGAAAGCTGGGATCTTGATATCTATAAGGACAGAGATTAAGCTCAGAGGTACAGGCAGACTCTAAAAAGACAGACATAAAATAAAATAAAGGTTGGCCTGTCACAGAACACTGCATTAGTGATAGATAGGTATCTCTATGAGATGGCAGCCATAGTTTTTCTTTGGGTTTATTTATTTATTTTTTATTTATTTATTTATTTTTTGAGTGAGGAAGATCAGCCCCGAGCTAACATCCATGCCAATCCTCCTCTTTTTGCTGAGGAAGACAGGCCTGAGCTAACATCTATTGCCAATCCTCCTCCTTTTTTCTCCTTTTTCTCCCCAAAGCCCCAATAGATAGTTGTATGTCATAGCTGCACGTCCTTCCAGTTGCTGTATGTGGGACGCGGCCTCAGCATGGCCGGAGAAGCGGTGCGTCGGTGCACGCCCGGGATCCGAACCCGGGACGCCAGTAGCGAAGGCGTACACACTTAACCGCTAGGCCACGGGGCGGCCCCTTTGGGTTTATTTTGAATCTTGAAGAAAAATATGATATTTATTACACTATTGCAGAATGTGTCACATTCTATGTAACTAAATTCATTCAGTTGAGACTTTGATTATATTTCTAATTATTACAAATCAGTTTTTTCTTCTGGGATATCTGGACGTTATGTTGAAACACTGTGGCAAAAGCAGTGAGACAAAAACAATGTTTATGATCAGGTACAATAATTTTTGATTACTATTCTCTCCAGGAATCTCCTATCCTAAAATGGATGGTATATAAAAATTATAATATCAATAACAACTAGAATTTACAACATGCCAGGCACCATATATTATCACCATATATTAATTCTCTTCACAATCCTAAGAAGTGGTATTATTATCTCTCCTTTTACTGAGGAGAGAACTGAGGCAGGAAAAGGTAGCTGAGCTGTTGTACTAAACAGATTTCTATGCTAAGAGTTCGCAGAGAAAAGTCAGCACTGAATGCTTGTTCTGTTTTAGCTTCTTGCAAAGTCATCCTGATTACCAGTCAACTGTGTTACTCCCTGTGTTGTGTTATCATCATTCCCGCCCATGTAAGTTTTGTCAACTAACTGGATCTATTTGTCTCTTGAAGTTTGAGTTAATAGATGATTATTTATAATTGTGCATAGTAATGCTTCTCCTCAGATCAGTGCCAAAACCATAATTTTGGAAGTTTGTTAAAAAAAATCATATATCCAGGCCCCACCTCGTAGAGAATCTGATTAGAGGAGAAGGCAAGAAATCTGGATTTAACATGTTCTCTGTGTGAGTCTGATGTGGAGCCAGGTTTGAGAAGCCTGATTCAGAGCAGTGGGCTCTACCCTTTGTTTTTGTTTTTTTTTTTTCATGAGGAAGATCAGCCCTGAGCTAACATCCAGGCCAATCCTCCTTTTTGCTGAGGAAGACTGGCCCCCCGGGCTAACAATCGTGCCTATCTTCCTCCACTTTATGTGGGACGCCGCCACCGCATGGCCGGAGAATCAGTTCGTCTGTGCGCGTCCAGGATCCGAACCCGGGCCGCCAGCAGAGGAGCGCACGCACTTAACCGCTACGCCTTGGGCCCGCCCCTCTACCCTTTGTTAATCAAGCACTCTTTACCAGTAAAAATATTTGGGGCTAGATAGCCACTATTTGCATATGTATTTTTTATAAATAATATGTATGTATTATTTTGCCTACATATTATATATTATAAAACATGCAAAAAGTAAAAGTCAAGAAAGGCTGAGGTAAGAATGAGAAAATAGTATCTGAAAGATATTTATTTTTCTTATTGAATAAAGTTCTTACTAAAAGTATAATGAACAATGAGTATGCCTCATTATTTGAGCAAATCTTGGTTTAATACCTTGTCATACAGAGATTTCTCAGGTCTGGTTCTAAGTTTAGTTTATTTTTCACATTTAGTTTTAATGGTTTTCATAAGTGAAAAAAGAAACCTCACAAAACCTCCAAATGGAACAAGTACCTCACTGGCAGCACATATTCATTTTTCAATACCATCTGCTAATTAGGCAAAAGTTTTTGATGAAATGTGGCTAGTAATTTCCATAGTCCCTGATGTAAGTCTGTAGTAGCTCTTACAAACTAATTGAAAGATATGTTGCATTTTAATAACTTTAATCTGTGAATTTAAGATGAAAAGCACTGAAACTTTTTATATGCAACATTTTTGTGTGTTGATTTTCATTCATTAGGACCTTAAAGAGGCTACCAAACATTTTTCATTAGATTTAATGAAATTTCATAAAGTACTTGATAGGATATTGTATGACCTTAAACATTGCTGAAAAATTGTCTTCATGTTCTGGAGCTGTGTGTGTATATATATATATATATATATATATACACACACACACACACACACACACACACACACATATATAATCTGTATTATATAATCTCTATATTTCTAATTCATATATATTTAGTAATTTGTATATATATACACCATCACATATACATACATGTATATTTACGTATAGTATATATACTTATATTTACTAGTTTAAATATCCATAAACATACTCATACATATTTATATATAGTATATATAAGCAGATATATTTTTGTATATATAAGTATATATATACTATATGTAAATATACACACATACATGTATATAGTTAAACTGACATCATTAAGAATAGTGGATATAAGTGCACCTCTCTAGTAGACTTCTTTTTTTTTTTTTTAAAGATTTTATTTATTTATTTTTTTCCCCCAAAGCCCCAGTAGATAGTTGTACATCATAGCTGCACATCCTTCTAGTTGCTGTATGTGGGACGCGGCCTCAGCATGGCCGGAGAAGTGGTGCGTCGGTGCGCGCCCGGGATCCGAACCCGGGCCGCCAGCAGCGGAGCGCGAGCACTTAACCGGTAAGCCATGGGGCCGGCCCTCTAGTAGACTTCTTAATATTTGAAATTATTTTGCCTGAGTTTTGGTCAGATCTGATTAGGTTGGCACTATTTTCCAGTGTATCTGAAAAAGGGCTCCAGCTAGAAGTGTAGTTCTGCCATTTTCTTGTTATTTACCTGTGCCTGCATTATTACTGTAATCTTCAAACTGAGATTACTTTGCAGGAAACTTTTAAAACTATGTGTCCATTTTGTTAGGGTTAGTTTAGTTAAAACTAAGTGATGTAATCCATAAATCCACTGAATCCAATACCTGTCAACTTCAGTATGTCTCAATATGTTGCAAGCAATAAAAATGTGGGACCCAACTGTCAACTACTGCATGGCGTGGACCTCCTCCTCTTCCCTCAAAGCACCTCCCATACTGTGACCCAAATCTGCTCAGTGTATGACAAATGCGGGGACCAGTCAGCCCGTTGTATTCAATACTGGTGGAGCTGAATTTCTTTTTTGTCTCTCCAGGTCCATGGATTTAGAAGTTTACAAGAGTCTGCTTAAGCAGGCAATGACTTTTTAAACTTAAAAAAAAAATCATAGATCCATTTGAGAACCTCCCTAGAAAAATTCCCATACATACAAACATCTGTATAGAGGGTTGGTCACTGAAATCCTGCAGGCTCAGATTGAGGACCCTTTGTCTGAAGACATTCTACGTTCTCAGAAGGAATTTGGTTTGGTTAGAAAAGCATCAGGATTTATCCACAGATTTTTTAAAAAGATAAAAACTTTAGGACTCAGATTTCTCCAGCCGAGTTTGTGGTCCCTTGTGTTACCTGGAGGCACTATAGGAAGTCA
Source organism: Ceratotherium simum simum (assembly GCF_057802395.1). NCBI lineage: Eukaryota > Metazoa > Chordata > Mammalia > Perissodactyla > Rhinocerotidae > Ceratotherium > Ceratotherium simum. The sequence continues at coordinate 7,036,107 of NC_141915.1, forward strand.
TTTCCTAGCCCCACCTGAACCTTAGTGAATATCTTAAAGCTCTCCTTCAAGACATCCCACGTAAGACAAGTGATACATCAGACTTCTCCTAAACAGAAAAAACAGAATTAGCATCTTGTTGAATTCTCTAGTCTCTAAATAACCCACAGAAGACAATGCAGGTTCCTTCTGCCATGAGTTAAATCACTACTTGCTCCAGTGAAGTCAACAGGATGTAAACCACATCTTGATGGCAGAGAGAGTGTTGGGACTGGTTTCTGTTCTGGTCTCCCCTCCCTGGTCTACATGGTTGGCTGCATTTTTTTTTGTGTGTGTGTGTGAGGAAGATCAGCCCTGAGATAACATCTGCCAATCCGCCTCTTTTTTTTTTTTGCTGAGGAAGACTGGCCCTGGGCTAACATCCATGCCCATCTTCCTCTACTTTATACGGGACGCCACCACAGCATGGCTTGCCAAGCAGTGTGTCAGTGCGCGCCTGGGATCCAAACCGGCCAACCCCGGGCCGCTGTAGCGGAGTGTGCGCACTTAACCCCTTGCGCCACTGGGTCGGCCCCATTGGCTGCATACCCGTGCATCCTTAACCTTGAGTCAGTCTGAATCTCTCCCTCAATTCAACAACTCTTTTCAAATTTCTGCTCTTAGATTTCAGAGAATTGCTGGTGAAATAACTGATTTGGCCCACCACAATCTCATGCAATTTAACTTTATCCTTGTATTAATTTTAAATTCTTCTCATAGGAGGTCTCCCACAATAGTTCTCCCAAACCTTACACCACCTCTTTGAGCAGCGTGTCCCGGCTGCCCAGCTCTATCCTGGGGCATGGTGTAGCAGAGACAGGGGAGAACATGAGATTTGGAGTCAGAAAAAACAGTTTAAATTCAAGGTCAGCAACTGAATGTCTTTGTGGCTTTGAGTTAGGTACTCACCCTTTCTGGATCGCAGTTTCCTTCTCTCTACAATGGGAACAGGATATTTGCTATGTCTGACTCTCATGAAGATTTTTTTTTTTTAATTTAAAAAGTGAATATCTTTTAGTTTGTAAAAAACATACTTGGCCTGATAGTTGTATTTTGTTTCCCCCTTCCTACCCTTTTTCCTTTCTTTCTTCTTTTTTTCCCCCCATAATATTCTTTGTTTTATGGTTTCTATTTCTTTGACCTCTTTGAACAACTTAGAATACTTATTTTAAGATCTTTTTCAGATTGCTTTATTATCTTTAATTTTGGGGGTGACAGTTCTTTCATTTTTTTTTTGTTTTTTATAACTGGTGACCGTCCCTTTTGATGGATTGTTTTTGGTGTGCCTTGTAATTTTTGACTTTAAGCTCCTCTTCAGTGAAGAATGTTTTCTGTGGGTGCCCCACATGGCCTAGATTGTAGGAGTGCCCTCAAGCCTTGTTATTCAAAGATCAACCTCTCCTCTGCTCAAGGATACAGTTCAGGAGTTGTCCCTTCCCTCCTATGCAATGCAAATTTTTGCTCCCTGCTGGATCCTTCCAATCAGCATATAAACATGCTGTAATAGCTCCTAATTTGTCTTGTTTTGACTTTTCCCTTATAGGAAAACTTCTTGACTGACTTGTCTATATTTGTTACTCCAATTCCTCTCCTCTCATTCTCTATTGAACTTGCTCCATTCAGGCTTTCTCCACACCCAATTACTCTTGTCAAGGTCACCAATGGTTCCCCTGTTGCTAAAACCAATGGTCAATTCTCAGTCCTCAGTATACATTTGATCACTAGCATTTGATCCAGTTTGTACACTTGGCACCCAGGACATTACTCTCTCTTTGTTTTCCTCCTGCCTCAAGGGCTCCTCCATTTCTTTCTCCTTTGCTGGATCCTCCTTATCTCCCTGACCCTACATGTTGGTGTGTCCCAGGGCTCACTCCTCACACCTCTTCTCTTCTTTATTTTCACTCATTGCCTCAGGGCTTGGGCCCTGTTATTTCCTCTGCCTGGAAAGCTCCCCCCAGATATCCGCAAGCCTTGCTCCCTCACTTCAAGTCTGGGTTCAAGGTTGTTTTGTCAGTTAGCCTTTTTCTGACCATCCTGTATAAATTACACTCCAACTCTAACACTACCTATCCCTCCTTACCTTGATTTAATTTCCTCCACAACACTTGTCATTATCCAACATACTTATTATTACTTGTGTATTTATTTATTGTCCCGCTGCCTCCCAAAATATAAGTCCCATGAGAGCCGGGGCTTTATCTGTTTAGTTCACTGGTCATCTATTTAGTATACCCAGCTGTTGGAACAGTACTGGGCACAGAGGAGGCATCAGATAAATATTTATTGAATGAGTGAGTGAATAAATAAATGGAAAGCTGAAGTAGGTATCTCCTAACTTTTAAAATATCTTTTTTGGTTGTTCAGTCTGCTTGGAAAGAAGGGTATTTTCATGTTTCATCCCAAATTGACAGTTTATAAAGAATTATTATTATTTTTTTAAAGATTTTATTTATTTATTTTATTTTCCCCCAAAGCCCCAGTAGATAGTTGTATGTCATAGCTGCACATCCTTCTAGTTGCTGTATGTGGGACACTGCCTCAGCATGGCAGGAGAAGCGGTGCGTCGGTGCGTGCCAGGGATCCAAACCCTGGCCGCCAGCAGCGGAGTGCGTGCACTTAACTGTTAAGCCATGGGGCTGACCCCTATAAAGAATTATTAAACTGCCAAGTGTCACTTCCATTTCAGGAACCATTTACCAGTTAGAATTCTCAACCTGAGGTTCATGGATTCCAAGGATGGGCCACAGGGCTCTGTGAGCTCCCTAAATTTGTGTGCAAAATTTTGTGTGTAGATGTGTATGTGCATCTTCCTTGGGAAAAGATTTGTAGCTTCCTTCAAAGTCACAAAGTGGTCTGTGGCCCAATTAAAGGTTTTGAACTACTGTTATCTTCCTTGGATGTTGATCAGCTAAAAGACAACATGTTGAATCTTCATCTTCATTATCTTCTCCTCCAAAGCAGCTTAGCTCTTCACTTTCTTAGGAGCAAAAAACCTTGGTGCTGGAAGAAACATCCAATACAGGTGTCTGTCTAAATGTTCCCGATAAATTGTTACCCATGCTCTGCTCAGGAACTCATAAGGCAACATTGTTATACAAGTCAGCTTTAGAAACTGGCTCCTGGGTTAAGCTGAACTAGTAGTTTTCACACATTGGGACCTAGAGAATATGTTGAATCTCTTTTCCACTGGTTAGTTTTTCAGATATGTGAAGATATCATGATTCATACCTTCTCCTCTCGCCACCAACACTTTATTTCTTCAGAGGAGATGTCTCCAATTTTTTTTAAACATGGGACAGGGCATGTCACCGTACTGCAACTCCTTTTTTTTTAAAGATTTTATTTATTTTTTCCCCCCAAAGCCCCAGTAGATAGTTGTATGTCATAGCTGCACATCCTTCTAGTTGCTGTATGTGGGACACGGCCTCAGCATGGCCAGAGAAGTGGTGCGTCGATGTGCGCCGGGATCCGATCCGGGCCACCAGCAGCGGAGCGCGGGCACTTAACTGCTAAGCCACGGGGCCGGCCCTGCAACTCCTTTTTCGAATGCTGTCCAGTTTGCCAATCGCCCAAGATTGAATGTATAGTACACATGTAACTTCAGTCTCCCAGATTTGGACATGATACTCCCATTACATCTTAGTATCACAAGACAACTGCTGTGGCCAAGTGCAGGATGGCCTGAAAATGGGCAAGACTGGAAGCTCAGAAACTGTGAGACGACTGTGGCTGTTATCTCCGTTAGAAATGAGGCGGAAAAGAGCCGAGGTAGAGGTAGAGAATGGAGAGAGACAGATATCTGAGGAAAGGAGATCAAATCACAGGACGTGGCTATTGTTGGAGTGTGGGAAAGCGCAGGAGAAGGGGAGGAAGGAGGCAAGGATGACATCTGTGCTGAAGTAGAGTGAGCATAAAGGGGAGAGAGTTAGAGGGAGACAGACAGACAGACAGACAAGCGACGAAGGTGGGAGGAGAGGTTGGTGCCTCACTGAACTCCAACACTGAAAGGGGAGAGGGGGAAGGAGAGCGCCCAGGAAATGCAGAGTTGGTGAGAGTTGGAGAAGCAAGACAGAGAAAGGTCGGGGCAAATCGAATGCCCCAGGGAGGTCAAACGAGCTGAGAATGGCAACGAGGGGAGAGACTGGGTTAAGAACCGGGGATAATTGCAGGGTTTCTGCTTTGGGTGTGGGACTGGGCCGAGGAGTCTGGGGTAGACAAGGAAATTATCTTTGTAGCCCTCGCAGTGCTTGGCGCAGACTAGAAGCTCAATGAATGGCTGTTGGGCGAGATCCGCAAGAACACAAGGAAGCTTGAATGAATGACTAACTGGCCGGCTGCGGGCCTAGGAATGCGGCCTTAGAGCCGCGGAGGCGGGGCGGGGCGGGGCTGGGCGGCCCGAGCGGCGAATCAGAGCCTGCGCCTCAGCTCCGGCCCCGCCCCTCCTCCGGCCCCGCCCCTCCGCCCCGCCGCCGCCGCCGCCGCCCGCCGGCCGCCAGAGGCGCGCAGCCGCCGGTCTCCCGGAAGTGCGCCCGAAGCCGGCGCCGCGGGCCGAGGTGAGCGCGCGCGGGCTGGGCGGGCCTGGCTGCGGCCACCCGGGGTCGGGCCTGGCGCCTCCCGCGTCCGCGCCGGACTCGGCCGGGCCCCTGGGAGCGGCGGCGAGTGCGGGGGAGGGGCGGCGGGGCTGTGAGTGGACTCTGGGGTCGTGGGGACCCGGCTCTGCGTCCCTGAGCCTGTGGGCCCCGCCGGACTCTCCGGCCACGTCTCTGGACTGGGACCGAAAACGGGCACGTCCCCCCTGCCTTCTCCACGACGACTGGAAACTGGAGACTGGGAAGAGGGAACTGGGATGGGCTGATGCCAGAGTCTCTCTCTCCAGGGTGCTGTCGGCGTTGGGGCGGAGGGTGGAGAATACCTGGGTGGGGACCACTGCCCACCGCCTGCAGGGCTTGAGCAGCTCTGGCCTCTGGGGCGCTAAATGCCAGGAGCCCCTCCCTCCCCCTCCAGCCGCCCTCACAAATTTCTAAACGTTGACAGCTCTCCTCCCCAAAGCACGGGCGTTAGAGCTTCCTGGGTTTGAATTTGGACGGCACTTGTGAGCCTCAGAGGTTCCTGATCTGTAAACTTTAATATTTACCTTGCAGGGGGATAGCGAGGATTAGAAATGACATGAACGGGGCCTAATATGGAGCTGATACATAGTGTTAAAGAAAAAATTACTCAGACACTCGTTAGGTGTAAGGCAGACTCTTTTTAGGGGGTCTACTACAAGGGGGTTTTGCAGTAGCAGAGAGAAATTGGGCTATACTGTGAATACAGCCAAGAGGAAGTGCAGAATTATAGCCAAGGAGCAGGGTAGGGGTCAGTGGATGGAAAATTACTAAGAGGAAACGTCTGAGGTAAAGGAGGATTCAGTCTAAACCGACTTGACATGAGTTTTCCTGAAGGCAGGCCAGCGTGATAGGAATTTGATCAGATATCAGGGTACTCAGATACCAAGGTTGGGGGATGTAGAATTTGATCAGATATCAAAGGTGGGGGATTTTCTCTAAACTGGACCCAACAAGATTCTTGCTAAAACTAGACTAAAACGGCCAAGGACAGAGCCCAAGGGCCAGGTCTAGTCAAAAAAGAGGACTCAGGAACTTGACTAAAGTTTGATTAAGGAGAGAGTCTTTGTCAATAGTGGGTGCACAACAGTTACTCATATATGTATGTATGGTAGGTATACTTACCTAGATGTACATTTTAAATTCATTCTAATTTGTTATAGCTTTAATAAGTATAACAACTATACGTTTGGGATAACTTGAATTTTTTTTGTAACAGGAGCAGATTCTCATTAAGTCATTGGGATATAAACCCATAAACCCTCTATAAGTAATTTAATTTTGAAAAATTGAGACATTTTTCTTGCTGTTATATGAGAGTATAATTACTAAAATCAGATTTAAATATTTTATAAGATTTATAGTTTTTCCTAAATGTCATTTTCCCTAAATGTTATCTAAACTGCTGTCTTAATTCAGGAGCCAAATAAATTTGAATAAGTCTACCCATCAGTCTCTTGCTATCTGAAATCTTGCTACTTGTTATTTGAAACTCAGAAGCCAAATAGATATAGATAATGAAGGATACTTGTATATTTATTCAATTTTTAAATATATTTATTTAAAACTATACATTTCCCTCTAAGTAGTGCTTTAGTGGTTTCATACAATTTTGATATGTTGTATTTTCATTATCGTTCAATATGAAAATATATTTTAATTTCCTTTGTGGTTTTTTTTTTGAGCATAGGTTATTTTAAGAGTATTATTTAATAATTTCTGTATATTGGCATTTTCTAGATATCTTATTGATTTCTAATTTAATTGCACTGTGGTCAGAGAATATATACTTTAAGATTCCAGTCTTTTGAAACTTAATTATGCATGTCGTCTGTTTTGGTGAATGTTTCATATGCCCTTGAAATGAGTGTGTATTCTGCATTGTTGAGTCTTTTTTTTTTTTTTTTTAAATATTTTATTTATTTTTTTCCCCCAAAAACCCGAGTAGATAGTTGTATGTCGCAGTTGCACATTCTTCTAGTTGCTGTATGTGGGACGCGGCCTCAGCATGGCCGGAGAAGTGGTGTGTCAGTGCATGCCCGGGATCCGAACCCGGGCCGCCAGCAGCAGAGCACGCGCACTTAACCGCTAAGCCACGGGGCCGGCCCCTGTTGAGTCTAAATGTCAGTTAAATCAAGTTGGTTGATAGTGTTGTTCAGATTTTGTATATCCTTCTATATCCTATACTGATTTTTTTTTTTTGCTTACTTGTTCTATTATTTACTGAAAGAAGGCTGTTAAAATCTCCAGCTGCGATTGAGCATTTGTCCCTTTAGAGCTGATATTAGGTGCATATAGATTTAGGGTTGTTTTGTGTTTGACCCATTTATCATAATGAAGTGTTCCTTTTCTTCTCTTTGTCCTGAAATCGCTGGGTCAGATACGAATATAGCCATACCAGCTGTCATGTGCTTGCTGTTTGCATAGAATGTCTTTTTTTTTTTTGTGAGGAAGATCAGCCCTGAGCTAACATCTGTTGCCAATCCCCCCCCCCTTTTTTTTTTTTTCCGCTGAAGAAGATTGGCCCTGGGCTAACATCTGTGCCCATCTTCCTCTACTTTATATGGGACGCTGCCACACCATGGCTTGATGAGTAGTGCGTTGGTGCTTGCGGGGATCCAAACCTGCGAACCCCAGGCCGCCAAAGTGGAGTGCGCACACTTAACCGCTGCACCTGCACCACTGGGCCGGCCCCCGCATAGAATGTCTTTTTCCCACCATTTTATTTCCAAACTATCTGTGTCTTTATATATAAAATCTCTCTTCTAGACAGCATATGTTAGATTTTTTAAATCTAACAATCTCTACTGTATAATTCAAGTATTTAGTCCCTTTACATTTAATGTAATTATTAATATGGTTGGATGTTAATCTACCATATTGTCTTTTTTTTCCATTTGATCTTTCTGGTTTTTATTCTTCTCTTGATCCTTTTCTATCATGTTTTGGGTTATTGAGTTTTTAGTATTCCTTTATTGGCTTTTTAGCTATGCCTCTGTATAATATTTTTATAGCTAGCAGTATGCATCCTTAAAGTATCAATGTTTACTTTAACTTGTCAGAGTCTGCTTTAATATTGTATCACTTTATACTTCACAATTCACATTTCTCATTTCCTGCCTCTCACTTAACACCTTTAGACTTCCAGTTTGTCACCTGACACCACCACTCACTTCCCACTTCCTACTTCTCAATTAGCAGTTCATAAATGTAATAACCTAACAACAGATTAATTCCATTTATCCCTTCCTTTGTGCTATTTTTATATCTTTTACTTCTATTGATGTTGTGTTCTACTTATACTGTTGTTATTTTTGCTTTTAACAATCAGTTGTCTTTTAAGGAAGTTAGAAGAAATAAAAGCATAGTATTTTATATTTATTTACCATATATTTACCGTTTTTGGAGATCTTCATTCCTTTCTGTAGATCTGAGTTTCCCTTCATCTGAAAGAATGTCCTTTAGCATTACTTAAAGTACAAGTCACTGGTGAAAAATTATCCTAGCTTATTTATCTGAAAAATGTCTTTATTTTAATTCTTGTTTTTGAAAGATGTTTTTGTTGGATGTGGAATTCTGGGTTGATGGTCGTTTTTCTAGGATTTGCATTTGGTTCTTTTTGTACTTTCTATTCCTCTGTGGAAAGTCCCTATCTCTTCTTTCATTAAGAGTATTTTTTTCAGGGGCCGGCCTTGTGGCGCAAGCGGTTGGGTGCGCGCGCTCCGCTGTGGTGGCCTGGAATTCACCTGTTTGGGTCCCGGGCATGCACCGACGCACTGCTTAGCAAGCCATGCTGTGGTGGCATCCCATATAAAGTGGAGGAAGATGGGCACAGATGTTAGCCCAGGGCCAGTCTTCCTCAGCCAAAAAGAGGAGGATTGGTATAGATGTTAGCTCAGGGCTGATCGTCCTCACAAAAAAAAAAAAAAAAAAAGAAATAAATGATTTCCTGATATAGAATGAATTGTTTGGGTGAAGTGGTAGGGATGAGGACATTACTTCTTATACCTCAAGAAAAAAGCAGCTATTAAAAGCTAGAATATTGTACTGATCTCTGTTTAAGCCAGACACCCAGTGACTGGGTGTTTTTTGATTGTTGTGGTTAGTGTTATGGAGAAGTGATGACCTCCTGCTCCTTAATAACGTTTAAGAATTGACCCAGTAATCCAGTATTGGGGTTTACATGCAAGAAAGTTAATTAGAAATAGTGCATGATCCTTTCAAAATATCTTAATATTAACTTTGCCGTTTCATGTTTCTCTTTTAACTGTCTTATAAATTTTGATACCACTTGCCATAAATTGTTGATTACTTAGTTCAAGTCCATAGTAATGTTTTTGAGGTAGTCAGTATTTGTTCTAAACCTTCTTTAAGCGCAAGGTTGAAAGTTTCAGATGTGACAGATTTTTTATAAATTCCCAAATAGGCCAGTTTTCACCATGGCACTCAAAAGAGATCATCTAGAAATTTCATTGCACCTTTTGGGGAAGGGTTAATCTGTCCTCTTCAACTTCATATTTATTATCTAATCATTTCACCATTAGCCTTTACTTCTAGGGCATTGATGTCTTTGTTTGGCTTTATTGTTTAGTCTGCAGACGTATAGATGCAGATATAGAAGTGTTTTGAAGATGAGCTGTTTACCTGGAAACCCATAGTGAAAATGCGTCATGTGGTGCATTTCATTCTTCTACTCCATTTGGACATTTGAAGACCAAGAGAGAACATTGTGAAATGGTCAGAGTGATGGTGACAGTTTAGATATGGTATTAGTGGTTTGTTTTGTGGCTTCAAGTTTACAATCTTTCAAAATAGAATAGAGTATCCACTGATTTCAAAAGAGCCGTGGTTGACTCCAAGGCCTCTCAGGTAGGGCATGTGGATTTGTTCTTTCTGAAAATGTGTCTTCTCCTCCGTATAGCACTCATTGTTGTTCCTTCTCTAGGGTCCCTGTGAGAGACTCTGTGAAGACCTGGTTCTCCAGAGATAGCTCCATCCCAGAAGCACTTCACCTAAAAGGACTTGTCAAGCCAGACGATGCCCGTTGAGCTGGGGCAGGCCCTAGTCCTGCTGCCGCCACTGGCGAAGGCTGAGGACTCCCCATTCCCTGGCCCAGATGCTGTCCCTCGCGGGGAGCTCTCTAGCCCTGAGGCTGCACGCCAGCTTTTCAGGCAGTTTCGTTACCAGGTGATGTCTGGGCCCCACGAGACCCTGAGGCAACTTCGGAAGCTCTGCTTCCAGTGGCTGCAGCCAGAGGTTCACACCAAGGAGCAGATCCTAGAGATCCTCATGTTGGAACAGTTCCTGACCATCCTGCCCGGGGAGATCCAGATGTGGGTGCGGAAACAGTGTCCAGGCAGTGGAGAGGAGGCAGTGACCCTCGTGGAGAGCTTGAAGGGAGACCCCCAGAGACTGTGGCAGTGGGTAAGCAGAGGTATCATGATCTGTGAGTGAAGCACAGGGCTCTTCTGGGGTCTTATCAGATGTGTTGTCTTTTTTTTTTGACATCAAACATGTGGCATTTTCCACACCAACGATCAATTCTCCAATTCTCTGATACCAGCTGGGTGTCCTACAGTTCAGTTCAATTTTGACACTAACTATCTGGGATTGGCTCAGACCTCACAGGATAGGGGTCAGTCTCACAAGACTGCCCCCATTTCAGACACCAGTTGCAAGTTGCAGATGCCACCTATACTAATGACTGACTAGCTATAAATTTGGAGGTTCCCACGACCTCATTCTTGGGTTCGATAATTGCTATGGTGACTCATAGAACTCAGGAAAATACTTATGTTTACCATTTTATTATAAAGGCTATGACTCAGGGACAGGCAAATGGAGGAGATGGGCATGGCACAGAGCTTCCATGCCCTCTCTGGGCATGCCATTCTCCCAGCGCTTCGATGGGTTCAACTCAGAAGCTCCTTAAACCCCATAGTTGAGGGTTTTTTATGGAGGTTTCGTTACTTAGGCATGATTGATTAGTCATTGGCCATTGGTAATTGAAAATCCCTCTCCCTTCCCCAGAGGTTGAGAGGTGGGGCCCAAAGTTCTAACCCTCTAACCACCTGGTTGCTTCCTCTGGGGACCAGCCTCCATCTTGAAGCTTTCGAGGGGCCCACAAAGAGTCTCTCATTAGCATAAACTCAGGTATGGTGGAAAGGGGTCATTATGAATAACAAAAGACACTCCCATCCTTCAGGAAATTCCAAGGGTTTTAGGAACCCTGTGCCAGGAACTTGGGACAAAGACCAAATATATATTTCTTGTTCCACATCAGTGTGCCCCATACCTCACCTAATTCTAAGAATCTCTTTGATTCTCAACACTTGTTAGCCATTAGAGATTGGAGATCAAGTCTCCTATCCCATTCCATCTTTAGATTAGAATGTTTGAGAAGTTATTCAGAAGACTCTTGAGTTTTAATTGGTGGAGACTATCCAGTAGAAACACAGTATTAGTGGCATGTCTTGAAGATCTCCCGGGCCTGATTCAGGCCTCAGCTTTTGGTCTCTCTCAGGATGTTTCCCTCACTGGTTCCTGCTGGGCTAGAAAGAAAAGCTGGTTTTCTCTTTCCCTACTCCATATCCCTAAGGCCTGCCTTATGATCTGTTATGGAAGGTTAGCTTTGTATCTTTCAGAAACCCTCACTCTGGATCTTTTGGTAATTAGTACTATGTGGTCTCTAGATCAGCATCCAAGTTCTAGGACAGGAAATCTTATCAGAGAAGGTGGAATCTCCAACCCGCCGAGTGGGGGAAGTGGAGCCCCATCTTGAAGTGATACCTCAGGAACTGGGACTTCAGAATTCATCCTCCGGGCCTGGGGAGCCGCTCAGCCACATTGTGAAAGAGGAGTCTGACATGGAACAAGAATTAGGTGAGGGGCAGTTATTCATGGTGGAGTGTGTTGCTCTCTTGGAGAAACTTGAGGATGGTGGTTAGAAGGCCAGAGTGAGCTGCTCAGATGGGGATATTTCTGGAAAGTTTGGAGACATGGTAGACCTACATGAATCACTCTGATTTGGAGATTCAAAGTCTGTAATTTAAACCACGTTATGACTGGGCTGGACCATTTGGATTTTGGTTCTGAGGAAGGAGATGGAGGAAAATATGGGTGAGAGAATTTGGAAGGATGGAATTGGAGTTTGTTAGAAAGTAAACCCAAGTTTTTAAATCATGGATGGCAGAACAGGTATCAGTTCTAATTTGTCTAGATTTTATCTATACCCTCTGGGGAATTGTTGAGAGGACATCTAGATTCTTCAAACTTCCTGTTTCTCACTTCAGTGATGACTGCTTCCCAGCTTCCTGCCCAACCTGAGGAAAGGCTCATCAGAGACCAGGACTTCGGAGCCTCCCTTCTCCAAACAGCACCTCAGGTGAGCTGGGCTCCCCTGTTTATTTTATCCCTGAACCAGGCTTTGAGGGTGTGTCAACAGTGAGGAGGATTGAAAGGGGAAGCAGTCTCAGAAGTGGAGTTGAGAGGGGCCTCGCAAGGATAACAAGAATCATACACATGGAATGAAACCTGAGTTTCACTATTTCTCTAAGGCAGAATGTTTCCTAATTGTCATCTTGAATAATGGAATCTGGGCCCTGGAAGAAGTTGCTGTGAAGAGGTAATCTTGTCTCTACCCCACATACAGTTGTCTCTCCTTTTTTGATTATCGTCGGGTTATACTAAGAAAAGACTGTCTTTCATTTCCTAGTCTAGGCCTCTCATATAGAAGTCAGTTTGTGGTTTAGAATGGTTATATTTAATGTAGGACAGGTGAATCTTACCCCTCTCCCAGCTTTATGGAGGTATAATTGACAAACAATAAACTGCACATATTTAAAGTGTACAATTTGGTAAGTTTTTTGACATATATACACACGTGAAACCATGACCACTATCAAGATGATAAACATAGTCGTCACTCCCAAGGTGTCCTTTTGCCGTTTGTAATCCCTCCCTCCAGCCCCTCTATGCTCCTCCAATCCTGAGGCACCTACTGATCTGCTTTCTTTCACTATACGTCAGTTTGCATTTTCTAAAATTTTATATAAAATGGAATCATGCCATATGTGTTCTTTGTTCTTCTACATAGAACGTATGTTTCTTGCTTCTTTTAATATTTTGTCACTGGTTTTAAATGATGTGTCTGTGATGAGCCTTGGAGTCATTTTCTTCATGTTTTTTGTTCTTGGGGTTCATTGAACCTCTTGGTTCTGTGTGTTTTTTAGTTTTTATCAAATTTGGAAAATTTTTGGCCATTATTTATTGAATTATTTTGTTCTGTCTCTCTTCTCTGCTTCTTTGGGGACTCTGAGAAGAATACACATGTGGGATGTGTATAGTGATAACGTGTATACGTATACAGTCATGCACCGCATAACAGCGTTTCAGTCAATGATGGACCACGTATATGACTGGTGGTCCCATAAGGTTATAATGGAGCTGAAAACTTCCTATCGCCTAGTGATGTCGTAGCCATTGTAACATCTTAGTGCAATGCATTAATCGCGTGTTTGTGGTGATGCTGATGTAAAAAAACCTACTGTGCTGCCAGTCATGTAATAGTATAGCACATACAATTATGTACAGTACGTAATGCTTCATAATGATAATAAATGACTATGTTACTGGTTTATGTATTTACTATACTTTTTATTGTTATTTTAGAGTGTACTCTTTCTACTCATAAAAAGATTTACTGTAAAACAGTATGCTGTGTTGTGTCAGCAGCAGCCTCACACATCTTGTTTGCATCTCTTGATTGCATCGTTTTCTCTCTTGCTTGATTTAATCTCGTATTGTTTTGTTCATCATGGCCCCTAAGCATACACAGTCCACTGCTAATGTTGCCAGTAAGAAGGCATATTGAGTGACTGACCTGGAAATTAAAAGTGATTAAGGACTATGAAGTTAGAAAATCAGTGATGGTTATTGCTCGCCAGTCAGGCATGTCCCATTCCACCATAGCTGTGATCTTGAAGAACAAGAACAAAGTGATAGAAGCTGTTAAAGGATCTGCTTCATTTAAGGGAACGAGACTAACAAAAATTTGAGAAGGGCCTCTGTCAGACATGGAGAGACTTCTAATGACCTGGATTGAAGACCAAACACAGAAGTGTGTCCCTTTCAGCACCATAACAACCATGGCCAAAGCAAAAAGTTTGTGTGCAATGTTGAAAGAAAAGGCTAGACCCAGCTATGATATTGAATTTACTGCTAGCTCTGGGTGGTTTAAAAGCTTCAAGAATCGTTATTCATTACATAATGTGAAAGTGAGTGGTGAGTCTCTGAGTGCTGATGTAAAGGTGGCTGAAGAATTTTTGGAAACTCTAGATGAGCTGATTGTGGAGGAAAATTACTTGCCAGAGCAAATATTCGATATGGATGAAACCTCCTTATTCTGGAAACAGATGCCTGAAAGGACTTTCATCCACGAGGAGGCCAAGTCAATGCCAGGTTGCAAGGCTTTTAAGGACAGGATAACAGTCTTGCTTGGGGGCAATGTTGCAGGCTACAAATTGAAACCCTTTCTGATCTGGCACAGTGAAAACCCCAGGGCTTTCAAGCATATTAATAAACACACACTGCCAGTGTACCACAGGAGCAATAAGTCATGGATGGCCCAGCTCCTCTTCCAAGATGCCCTCCTGAATTGCTATGCCAGCCAAATGAAGAAGTACTGTTTGAAGAATAACATACCTTTCAAGATTTTGCTTATTGTTAATGCTCCTGGACATCGTCTTTTTATTGGTGATCTTCATCCCAATACCAAAGCAGTGTTTCTCCCTCCAAACTCCACCTCTTTAATCTAACCAATGGCTTAAGGAGTTAAAGCAGCTTTTAAGGCCTACTACCTGAGGAGGACCTTTGCCCAGGCTATTGCTGCAATTCTGGAAGGATTACAACATCTATGATTGCATCAAGGAGTGATGGAATCTATGATGTCACCAAGGAGTGTGTGAATGGCATCTGGAAGAAGACACTCAAGAGGTTCGTCCATGACTTCAAAGGATTTGCCTAGGATGAGGAAGTTGCAAAAATCAACAAGGCTGTGGCTGAGATGCAAACAACTTGAACTTGGATGTGGATGAGCATGACATTGAGGAGCTCCTAGAGGTGGTTCCTGAGGAATTTACTAATTAGGAGTTGTTGGAACTGGAACATGAATGCATAGCTGAAGAAGAGGCAAGAGAAAAGAAAACGGCAGGAGAAGAAAAAGAAGAAGCCCCAAGAACATTCACAGTGAAGAGTTTAGCAGAAGGTTTTACAGACCTCAACAAGCTTGTTAAAATGTTTGAAAACATGGACCCCAGCACCAAAAGGTTTTCATTAAAAGAGAGGAACATTATCTGCTTATAAGCAAATCTCTGATGAAAAAAAGAAACAAGCCAAGCAAACCACCATAAGACATATTTCTGAAGAGTGACACCTCCTCAAGAAAAGCCTGAGGCAGGGCCTTCAGGAGACATTCCAGAAGAAGGCATTATCATCATGGGAGATGATGGCTCCATGCATGCTATTGCCCTGAAGACCTTCCAGTGGGACAAGATGTGGAGTGGAAGACGGTGATACTGATGATCCTGACCCTGTCCAGGCTTAGGCTAAGATGTATGTTTGTGTCTTAGTCTTTAATAAAAAAGTTAAAAAAGTAAAAAAAAAAAAAAAAAAAAAAAGTTTTAAAATAGAAAAACTTATAGAATAAGGAAAAAAAGAAAAAAAATATTTTTGTACAGCTGTACAGTGTGTTTGTGTTTTAAGCTAAGTTATTACAAAAGAGTCAAAAAGTTAAAAAGTTTATAAAGTAAAAAAGTTACAGAAAGCTAAGGTTAATTTATTACTGAAGAAAAATTTCTTTAGATAAATTTAGTGTAGCCTAAGTTTACAGTGTTTGTGAAGTCTACAGTACTGTACAGTGATGTCCTGGGTCTCACACTCACTCACCACTCACTGACTCACACAGAGCAGCTTCCAGTCCTGCAAGCTCCATTCATGTTATGTGCCCTGTACATATGAATCATTTTTTCTCTTTTTTTGCTGAGGAAGATTCGCCCTGAGCTAACAACTGCTGCCAATCTTCCTCTTTTCGTATGTGAGCCACTGCCACACTATGGCCACTGACAGACGAGTGGTGTAGGTCTGCGCCTGGGAACCGAACCCGGGCCGCTGAAGCGGAGCATGCCAAACTGAACCACTAGGCCACTGGGGCTGGCCCCATTTTTTGTCTTTTATGCTGTATTTTTACTGTATCTTTTCTGTGTTTAGATACACAAATACTATTGTGTTACAATTGCCTACAATATTCAGTACAGTAACACGCTATACAGGTTTGTAGCCTAGGCGCAATAGGCTATACCATATGGCCTAAGTATGTAGTAGGTTATACCATCTAGGTTTGTTTAAGTATATTCTATGATGTTCACATAATGATGAAATTACCTAATGACGCATTTCTTAGTATATATTCCCATTGTTAAGCGACAGATGACTGTATTAGATCTCTTCAAGTTGTTCCACAGCTTACTGATGCTCTTTTCTCTTTCTTTCTTTTTAATCTCTGTATTTCATTTTGGATAGTTGCTATTTTTATGTCTCTAAGTTCATTAACTTTTCCTTCTCCAGTTTCTAATCTGCTATTAACTCCATCCAGTGTATTTTTCATCTCAGATATATTTGTCATCTCTAGAAGGTTGAGTTGGGGCTTTATTATATCTTTCATGGCTGTACTTAACGTGTTCAATCTTTCCTTCGGCTTCTGGAACATATGGAATATGGTTATAATGTCTACATTAATGTCCTTGTCTACTAATTTATCACCTATGTCAGTGCTGAGTCAGTTCTGATGGATGGACTGGTCTCCTCGTTATGAGATGTTTTTCTGCTCTTGGTATGTTTGGGAATTTTTGATTTGATGTTAGACATTGTGAATTTTACCTTGTTGAGTGCTGGATATTTTTACATTCTCTAAATGTTCTTGAGCTTTGCTCTAGGATGCACTTAGGTTACTTAGACATAGTTTGTTATATGGCACCAGAGAAGTCTTTAGGGCTAATTTTTCCCCTCTACTGAGGCAATACCCTTCTGAGTCCTCTACCTGATTGTCCTTGATGTACAAGGTGTTCCACTCTGGCTGGTGGAAATATGAAATATTTCCAGCCTGTATGAGCTCTGGGGATTGTCCCCTCTGCTTCTTTTGGGAACCTTTCCTGGACTTGAGGGGTACCCTCTGCAGATCTGTGGATGTTCCCCCTTGCCCCCCCTCAGGTCTTCTGCTCTGCTAACTCTGTAATGCCCTTGATCTCCCCCTGCTCAGCCCAGAAGGGCCACTGGGATCTGCCAGGATTCCCCCTCCCTGTCCTGCTGCCTGGATGCTTCTCCAGGCAGTAAGTTTGGGCACCTGTAGGACTCATCTAATTTGTTTTCTCACTTTCAGGGATTTCTGTTCTCTCTGCCTAACATGCAGTGTCTGCAGACCATTATTTTGTATGTTTTGTCTCCTTTTTTAGTCATTTCAGGCAGGAAGGTAAATCCAGTCTCTGTTCCTCCATCTAGGCTGTAAACAGAAGTCTCTGGGACAGTTTTATCTTGATTGTGTAGTTGACAACTCTGTAAGTTGGATTTGATAAAAAAAAGTTTTTCAGGAACCTATACACCTTAATCAAAACATTGTTTCAAACCTTTGGGGAACTCTTCTTGGGACTTGCCTCGTGAGGTACTTTAGAGTGAAGGGAAAGATAGGAAGCCGATAGGTGGTGCTTAATGCAGTGCTGAAGACCAGGTCTGAGCTTCAGCTTTCCAGGCTCAAAGATTTAGACACCAGAAAACCAACTTCACAGTTTACCCTGGGGGACAGAGTTAGGAGGGGGCAGCGGGGGATATACCTTTTTAGTGACTCAAAGGTGCCCTTCTTCCTCCTTTTAAGGTACCCAGAAACCAAACTGCTAGGCAGGAGGTTGCTTGGTGAAAAAGATTTGGGTATTCTGTCAAATGTTTCAAGCGGACTTGAGGACTACTGTTGCTTCTGTAGTAAGTACAGAGTATCCCTATGAAAGGTATATACAATTTATGAACATATTTTAACTAGTGGAGTTAAACATTAACTCTACGTAACATAACAACATTAACCATGACCTGTTCTGGATAGCTTAAAGTCAAAAGATTCAAAATGCTCACCAGCAGCACTGTATATATGTACATGTATGTATGTGTGTATATATTTATAAAATTCCCTATACTTAGCAGATAACTGATTAATAGTCACTCAACCCAAACAAACAAAAACCATCCCTACCCAATCCCAATATCCCTCCCCCAAACTAACAACAACTGTTTGCATCAGAAGGACCTTGATATTTAATAGAATTATCTTGTAAGTGAAGGGAATTTTTAAATATAGGTAATCATTCCCTCTAATCTCTTCCATAAGTTAGGAACTTCGTGAATAATGCCAGAGTAATGTAGTAGCATCGCTACTCTGTGGTACTCTGTTATTAGAAACCGTGACTGAGTTAGAACCTCAGTAGACTCAGGGATGCATGTACTCACATTCTGTGTTTTGAAACTTTGGAAAAGGAACTCAGTACAAATAACTGTGCAAGTCAATTGTGGCAATGTCTCAGAAACCCACAAGGTGGTGCTGTTTCCACACAAAACCGAGATTATTTCCCCATCAAATCCCACACTTCCCTCCTTCCAGAATAGGAATTTAGATTTTTTCCTCCTCTCATAAAAATGAGAAAAAAGCAAGATGGCTGCAGTTGGCGCCTTGCCTCTTAAGTAAGGGGTTTTACTCAAGTATCCCAGCTTCTTGGCAATTCCTTGAGTAAGTTCCTGGCTTTAAATTGGAGGTGCACTGTTGAGAGACTCCTGAAGCATCTTTTCTGGTGTTTGAAAGGGCTGGTTGTGGCCTGTGGGGATTGTGGTGGCTGTCTTCTTTTTTGCCTTGTGCTGTGCTTGGTAGTTCCCATTCTGGTGCCTACAGAATAGGCCCTGTATCTAGCAAGCCCGGTGGCCATGAGATATTACCGTGGTTGGCGTGCCTGTCCTCTTCTCCGCCAGCACTGAAGCAAGAGTCTGCGTTCTGACCGGGAAGCCTGAGGACTCCCGTATTCTGCAATGTTTGCTCAAGCTGGTTATTTTCAGGAGGTTGTTAAGGCAGCTTCATTCACAGAAGATTAACAAAATAAGCTGCTAACAATTCCTACTTTTAAAATAAAAAATTTAAAATTTAAATTCATACTAAAAATATGGTGATAGTTAATAGTTAAATGTATTGAGGTCACTTTTCACATTTTCACCCTAAAAAATCTAACCCTTTTTCTTTTTTAAATTTTTGCTTAGTGTCTGCTAATTAAAGACTTTTTGGTCTCTCCATTCTTTTTCACTTTTTCATTTTTTCACTTTTTCATTTCCACTTCCCTTTGTTGTGCTGGGGGCAGACTTGATTTAGGACCGAGGATGGCTTCCCTAAGTAGTATACTGTGTGTGCTAGGAGATGACTTCCTCTTCTCATCCTTCCTCTCTTCCTTTCTGCTCCTGTAGCCTGGCTATTCATGACAATAATGGATGGCTATCAACTTTGGGGTTCCTGAAAGTGTACGGAATCCCTTAATTCTCTCTGCAAACCCTTGGGGGTGAGTCTGGGAGACCGAGTATCCCACAGACTGCATATGATGGTAATAATAATATAGATCACCTACTGAGGACTTCTTTGCTAAGGGCTTTATTTCACCCAGACAACATGTATTGAGTGCCTGCTCTGTCCTGGGCAGGGCGTGGGGACTGGGAAAGAACAGTGGAGTGTCCTTTTCTCATGGCCGTTACATGTTAGTAGAGGCAACTGTCAATCAAATACTTATGTGTGTGTACATACACATAAATATTTAATAAACTGTGATGAATGCTATGAATGAAAAGTACAATGTGCTATGAAAACAAGTGACGCTTCGTTATTTCTATTAAACTTCCCGACAATTTTTTGAGTGCAATACTATAAGTAGGAGAGAACTGAGGCTCAGAAAGGTTAAGTTACTTGCTTAAGATCACACAGCTACAAAGTGGCAGAGCTGGACTTGAAACCTTGTATGTTTGACTCCAAAGACCGTGCTATTAATCACTCTTTCTATACAAACTGAGTTTCTAACAGTCGGCTCCTTATTGAGAAGATTGAAATTTGAATTCACAAAAGTAGGCTGTAGTTAGACAGGATTCTCAGTTTTGAGTCTCCAGTGCCCAGCTCCCTGGGAAAAGAAGGGCATGTTTGGGGGATAATTGAGGGACACTTTGCTCCAGAGAACCCATCAATTTCACACCACCTGGGAGGAAAACTGATTTAATTTTAGACCCTAAACTCAGAACTGTTGGGAGATTCCAAGTGTGTATGGCTGCAGCCTCTCTCTCTGCTCTGAATCCACCGTTCTGTGTTTCAGAGGGAGACTTACAGCTCAGTTGACATCGTTGTTGACTCTTGCCACCGTTTTGCTGATTTGCACTCGCCTTTCCAACAAATTCCTTTTAATTTTTTTGTTTTCCCTCTTGAATTTCCAGATTTTAGAGAACTCTTGGGAATATCAGGCTCCTACTCTTCAAAGGCCTCTGTTCTAAGCACTAAGGAGTTAAAACAAAAAGGACAGTGTGGAAAAGGCTCCTGCCTTCTCTTTGCTCTCCACTCTTAAATTCGTGCAGCTTAAAAAAATCCAGGACTTAAAACCTAAATGTTTTCTAACCAGGGTAAGAAATACTCATGTAGGGACTGTACTTTTTCCCTGGCCTCTTCCCTTGAACTGCCCACCATGATTTCTTAGATCTTCTGATGGCCAGGATCCTAAGGCACATTCCTTTCTTCTCAGCTTTCCCGTAGGCAGAGAAGGCAGAGTTCAGAAACCTTCATTGGAGTCACGGCATTGTATTTTTTCTAGGAGCAGTGGAGGCATCTGGATTCTATTCAAAAGGAGCAATACTGGGATCTCATGCTGGAGACCTATGGGAAAATGGTCTCAGGAGGTGAGGGCGGGTTAGCCTGTTGGAAGGAGATGGGAAGGCTGTTAAACATTTTCTGTGTACTCTTGGAGATAGCTGCTCTACTTGAAGTTCTCTGGGTGAAGGAAATCGCTAGAGACATGGTTGGGAACTGGAGATAGCAGAGTTACAGTAAGAACTTCCTTGTATTGAAAGTATTCTGTGTGCCAGGAACTGTTGTGGGTGCATTACATATAGTAACTCCTTTAATCTGTGAAATGGGTGATGGTATTCCCATTTTAAAGATGATGAAAGTGAGTGTCAGATCAAGTCACTTGCTCACTGTTACGTAGCTTATAAATGGTGAGTTAACGGTGGAACTCAGTGTGGCTGACTCTGAGTCCCTGCTCGTTTCTACTAAACCACATAGTCCCAATCAACCATTAGTGGGGTTCCAGTCATGACCCTTGCACTAGCTTGTCGGGTGGTCTGCAGGCCCTTCTGGCCATCTGCCCAGATTCTTCTTTTTGTGGCCTTCACCATATATCCTAGTCATCTTGTGAGTACTGGTGTCTTGGACGCTCCACACACCCTTACGTGATCTCCAGAGCCTTCATATTTCCACTTCACACTCAGGGTGTGCCTTTGAAAGACACAGCGTGGTCCCCAATCCTCCCCATTTATTGCTTTCTCTCTGTACCAGGCATTTCCAATTCCAAGCCTGACCCAACTATTTCAACAGAGTGTGGGGAAGAGCTGGCAGGACTGCACCTTCATGTCAGTGAGAAGACCCCAAGACCCATCTGTACAGGTGAGTGATCTTTCTTTGGTCCAGAGCCATTTCTGACCTCCTGTCATTAGATTGAAGGTGGTGGGGGAGGTATTAGGACTTGATTTCTATTACATTGGTTATAACTAGCCACGATCTGGTCAGTCCAGTTTGAATACCGAGGCTCGGTCTCCTC
Source organism: Ceratotherium simum simum (assembly GCF_057802395.1). NCBI lineage: Eukaryota > Metazoa > Chordata > Mammalia > Perissodactyla > Rhinocerotidae > Ceratotherium > Ceratotherium simum. The sequence continues at coordinate 7,057,654 of NC_141915.1, forward strand.
ATCTCTTGCTATAGGGCTGTTGACACATATATTTAATCATGAAAGAAAGACTACACGTCAGATCTGCTGCCTTCAGTCTTGTCTGCTGTGACAGCTTTCTTTCTCAGAGAGAGTTAAGATTAGTACAGATTAAGACCAATACAGATATGGGTAAAATTCCATGACAAAAAAAAGATTATGTAACAGCTATTATTACCCTTCCTAACTCTTTTGTTTTTCTTTTTCTTTTCTTATTTTGGTTATAGTGAATAGTAACCAACCCACCATCACAAAATAAAACAAAACAAATAAACAGAAAAACATATTTTAGCTAATCTCCATGCATCTAACTTTCTTAAACAGCAGCAACAACAAATACTTCATGTAAATCACGTATTTTAAGACTGGAGAAGAAGAAATATGAACTTGTTCTGTTGTAAAATAGCAATCACTCTTTGCCTTCTACACTCTTTTTAAAACATTGTGGTTATGTGAAACCTAACTTTCAAACCTATCTACACACACACACACACACACACACACACACACACACACACACACACACTTTTACATATACAAAAGATCCCAGAACTCGTTTGGAGGAAGAAAAAGACCAAGGATGAGAATTGTATAACTTGACATTCTTTCTCCTCAGTGGGATCTAATTAATTATTTTCCTTTGCTAATATACCAAAGCATATGATTTTAATTTTAAGCAATATATTTATCATAATACTATTTCACAAGGATTTCTTTGGAGCAGTATTTTTCAAACTGCATTTCATGATCAATTAGTGGGTTGTGAAATCATTTTATAGAGTGGCAACCAGCATTTAAAAAAATGAAACGATAATATTGAATGGAAAATATCAGAATACAAATGGAAGATATCAGATGTTGGGGTAGATAGTGTTTCAGGAAATTTTTGTTCCAAACGTGTGTGTATATTCAATATGAATGTATTTCTTACTGTGGGTAGCAGACAAGTTTGAAAATACTGCTTTAGAGGTCGTTAGAGTAGGATTTTTGTTTTAATAGACTTTATTTTTTATAGCAGTTTTAGGTTCACAGCAAAATTGAGCAGAAGGGACAGAGATTTTCCATATACTCCCTTGCAGTAGAATTTTATTTGTGATATAGCTCACTGTATCTCCATATCGCTATTCTTTTTTTTTTACTTCATCCCACCTGCTGACATGATCCCGTTAGATCTTACCTTGAACCAGACTGTGGAGAGTCTACAAAGCCTGCCTGCCTTGATAAGGCAAAGAAATGCCATTGGAGGTTCCTGAGAGGGAGGATATGTGGAAGGAGGTTGAGGAAGTAGCCATGTGCAGGACCGACACTTGGAGCAGAGGAGCCCTGTGGGAAGTTGATGCGGGAGTCCAGGTGTTCAGGGATGAGACCCTAGACTTGTGTGGAAACAACAATAAGAAGATGGGAAAGGAGTAGTTCCATCTCAGAGCTACAACGGTTAGCCAGTCGGCCAGATCTAGACTCACACCAGAGGGCAGAAGTGACAGGAGAGAGTGTATATGCTATTTTATTTGACCATATGGAAGAACAGCTCATAGTTAAAGCAGGTCAGCAGGGGAGTAAGTCTCAAAAAGCTATGTACTCATACTTCTAATCAAAATGCCGAGAAATTAAAAAAAAAAAATTTGGAAAAATGTTTCGTAGGTAGTTATCTGGAAGAATTCTGCAAGAATAGGAAAAAGTTTTGAAAAAAGAATCAATATTAGATCTGTAGATATTGAGTCTGTCATTTTATTTTATTTATTCATTTTTTTGTGAGGAAGATCAGCCCTGAGCTAACATCCGATGCCAATCTTCCTCTTTTTGCTGAAGAAGACTGGCCCTGGGCTAACATCTGTGCCCATCTTCCTCTACTTTATATGGGACACTGCCAGAGCATGGCCTGACGAGCGGTGTGTCGGTGTGCGCCTGGGATCCGAACTTGCAAACCCCGGGCTGCCAAAGCGGAGCGCACGTACTTAACCGCTGCGCCACTGGGCCGGCCCCGAGTCTGTCATTTTAAAAAGGTAAAATCATTAAAATAGTGGGATCCTGATATAAAAATAGATGCACAGACCCATGGAATAGAAAAGGGAGCCTAGGAAGAGAAGCCAGTCTTGGTAAGAACTGAACGTACAGTGAAGGAAGCAGCAGCACGGGGCCCCGGGGTGAGTCGCTCTTCAATGAGCAGCGTCAGGAAAAAAGATTCTTTGGGAAAGGGAATCAGTTTAAATTTTATGTATGTCATATATTGAAATATTTTGGAAATAGATGAAAAAGACATAAAATATGAAAATAAATAACAAAGAGGAAAATGGGTGAATATTTGACTCATATCTGGATGGGGAAGATTTTTATAAGTATAAAAGCAATGTAAAAAAATCATTAAGGAAAAGATTTATAGACTATTTTTTTTGTGTGTGTGTGTGAGGAAGATCAGCCCTGTGCTAACATCTGCCAATCCTCCTCTTTTTTTGCTGAGGAAGATTGGCCCTGGGCTAACATCCGTGCCCATCTTCTTCCACTTTATATGGGACGCCACCACAGCATGGCTTGCCAAGCGGTGCGTCGGTGTGCGCCTGGGATCCGAACCGGCGAACCCCGGGCCACTGCAGCAGAGCGTGCGCACTTAATCGCTTGCGCCACCGGGCCGGCCCCGTAGACTATTTAAAAAGAAAAAACCACCACTCCTATACATAAATATAACCCCAAACAAAATTAAGGTAACTAAATTGGTGAAAAACATTTTTCATGAGCATGACAGATAAATGATTGTTTTTCTAATATAGAAAGAGTTAATGCAAGTTGATAAGAAAAAAATGACTTTCCCAGTAAAAAATGGACAGCAGACGTGGAGCATAAAAAATAGCTCATAAATGTGAAAAAAATTCATCCTTTAATAACTAAGAATTAACATTTATAACAATGAAAAACCATTTTTCACTCTCATTTGTCTAAATGGCAAATACTTAAAAAATATTCAATATTCAATTCATTTGAACATTCACCTCCCCTTTGCCCAGCTTCTTATACCAGAAGATGGCATAGTTGTTCTGGAAATCTATTTGCTAGTAGGTGTCAAGAGCCTTAATAATAACATTCATGCCTGTTGACGCATTAATTCCACTTCAAGAAACCTCCTCTAAGGTTTTGATCAGAAATGTGGGCAAGAATTTATGAAGAAAAATGCTTATTACATCGTTATTTATAGTAGCAAAAACACAATAAACAACTTAGATTTCCACAGTAGGAGAACTCTTAAATAAAATATTCATTTATTATTATGTGTTTATAATGACATCTCCATGCTGGACCATTATTCAGCTCTTTAAAATGGTATTTATAAAGGCTTCTTTAAAAAGAGAATACCTTTGCCATTTGAGGGGAATGTGTTTTAAGTCTTTGTGAATTAACAAGTTCAGGTTTCATTCTCTAGCAGGTGCCTGGGTCTCTAGCAGATAATTTGAAAGATACTAATACAGGAAAGAGAAAGGTAAATAGTTTCTTTAGATCTACAGGAATAAAGCAATTTATAAAAGTTGAAAATAAAATCCACCACCAAAATAAAACCCTTTACTATATGCATCATTAAGCAGCAATAACCAAAAACCTAAGTTATGATGAGAAAAACAAAATTTTAACTGTGATGCGAATTAATGAAGCACAAGTGAATGCTGGATTCAGGCATAGACTGAGAGGGCCTCACTGCACATTACAACCATAGAAAAATAACACATTAATGCATTTCATGAATTTTTGGATTACTTGTGGATGGGAGAATCCATGTGAAATTGATAAATACCACCACTTACAATTTAAATGCTGCAAAGCCACATATAGAACTGTACCTATAATATGGTATCAGTTATGTCAGAAAAAAGCACACACGTGCGTATAGGTTAAATAAAGACTGGGAGAAAGTTGATGCTTGTGGTGGGTACCCCTGGGTAGTATGATTGAGGTTGATTTGGTGGTCTTCTGTATACTTTTCAAATAGTTTTCAGGGATCCTATTTATTTTTTATATATAATCAGATAAAAACCAATCGTTTTTTAAAGTAGTACTCTCATATAATACACTTGTTTTTCCTGGGCCTTCACAAGTGCATGCTGCTTATTTATAGGGCGGTCGGCGAAGCCCTGTATGAGCCCTCCTCTGCTCTCAGAAGTTCTGCTTGGCTCCAGAGCTGAAACCCTTAGCCTGGACACAAGTGAAGTGAGGGCCAGGCACTCAGAGGGGATGATATTTTTCTTCCTCACTCACTGATGCCCTCTTGCTAAAAAGAATTAATGTTTTATGATGACCCTTTCTTTGACATATGAATTAGAAAACAGGGTATACCGTTTATTGAACTGTTTCAAATCTTCTTTCTTCTTTCAGGAAATAGACAGGAGAATGACAAAGAGAACCTAAACTTGGAAAACTATCGGGACCAGGAACCTCAGGCCTCAGGAGAGGCACCTTCTCAGCCTTCCTTGAGTGGCCTCTTCAGCGAGGATGCACCGAGAGGCTTTGGAGAAGGAGAGAATCTCCCTGAGGCTCAGGAAAACCTTCAGGGTGAGGGGGCAGGGGGACAGCTGTCTCCTCAAGAAAGGACTTCTGGGAAACAGCTAGGTCAGCATTTGCCCGGTCCTCATCCCGGAGAACTGTCTGTGCTGTGGCTTGAGGAGAAGAGAGAGGCCTTCCCCAAAGGGCAGCTGCGGGCCCCCATGGCCCAGAAACTCCCCACCTGCAGGGAATGTGGGAAAACCTTTTACAGGAATTCTCAGCTTGTTTTTCACCAAAGGACTCACACTGGAGAGACATACTTTCAGTGCCCCACATGCAAAAAAGCCTTTCTGCGAAGTTCAGACTTTGTGAAACATCAGAGAATTCACACAGGAGAGAAGCCCTGTAAATGTGATTACTGTGGGAAAGGCTTTAGTGACTTCTCAGGATTGCGTCACCACGAGAAGATCCACACGGGAGAGAAGCCCTATAAATGTCCCATCTGTGAGAAGAGTTTTATTCAGAGATCAAACTTTAATAGACATCAGAGGGTTCACACAGGAGAGAAACCTTATAAATGTTCTCGCTGTGGGAAAAGTTTCAGCTGGAGCTCGAGCCTTGATAAGCATCAAAGATCCCACTTAGGGAAGAAGCCCTTTCAATAGCCAGGTTCTCTTAACCCATTTCTATTTCCCGGTCCATTTAAAAATACTTAACTCCATCCACAGAAATTACATCTCTTAGAGGACATTCCTGTTCTCTCTTGTTTCCATGGATTGGAGAGGAGAGACTTAAACATGGTTTTGGACTTGGAGGATATATTGGCCTCTGGATTGGATTTCACACTGGTTATTTCTTGCTTCTACACCAGGAGAAGGAATGGTCTTCATCTTTCAGCTCATCTCTTCTTTTAGACCCCTTGGGAAAAAAGTATCACTTGGAGATCCCATTTTGGAAATGCTGTCTGGGAAGAGTTTGACTGGATTAGCTGCAGTTGCTGCTCATGAGAAGAACCTTGGATCAGCCCTTTAGAACTGGGGTCCTAGACCAGGTCTTCTGTTACAGAAGGGGGAGCAGAGAGGGCCAGTGAGCTCACGTGTGTTCTTTGTCATACGGGTGCAAAATTAACTTCAAGTGCCCCTTGTTTTAAATAAACGTAGTAGAGTCGTTGCTATCTTATTTGTGTCTGAAGTATCCACTGTGTGTTGACTGTAACTCAGTGCATTTTCTCACAGAAGACCCTAAATGGTAGTTGAGCTCCTAGATCAGCCTATACAAACCTATCCAGTTTATCAATCAGCTGGACAGTGATAGGAAAGTACTAACCTGGTGCCCAGGTGTGAGAGCTTGGCCAGTGCTGGGCACTGTTTGTCTCAGGTAAGTCTGTCTCTAGTGTCCTCTTTCTGAGCCCACCTCCCACTTGCTCATGCACCTCAAGCTGCCCCTCTTTCTCCTGGCATCCACTTAGGCTATCATTTTTGCCAGTGTTCTATGCTGTAAAATTATGTTTATTATCTCATTTTATCTGTAGGTGTTAGGAAGAAATCAATAGTATTGATCTAATTTATAGTGTGTCTAGAGGTTTCTTAACACATATATCTAACGTGTCCACCCATCCTTGTCTTCAAAAGTTACATGCCCCAGAGCGTCCTGCTGTCATATAGTGAGACTTCCACCTTCCTTCCGTCTTGGTCCTCCTCTTGCCTGCTCTTATTGTTCTGTGCTTGGTGAGGATCAGGAAGGATGATGCTAATGAGGACGACACAGCTGTCTCCCTGAAAAGAGATTAACCTGTAGGCAAGAAACTCTAAGTTGTTGGCAAACAATGGGAAGTACGTTACTGGTTGATGAGAGAAGAGAAAACTCAGGTTGGAATTCCTGGATTCCAGAGGAATTGATTATCTCCCTTATAGCATGAAGATAAAGCATAAGGCCCCTCTTCAGGGGATGCAGGAATGAAATCATGGGGCAGGAAGCAGGAAAGTCATAGTGGAATTGGCATTAGATTCTGTATTCTGCCTAGCAGAGATTTGTAGGATGGTGGAATTTTATGTTTTAAATCAGGAGTTCTCAAAGTGTGGTCCCTGGACCAGCAGCATCGGCAATTTGTTGGATTTATTGAATCATAAATTTTGAATGGTGGGGCCCAGCAATCTTTGTTTTAACAAGCCCTCCAGAGGATTCTGCTGCCTGCTCAAGATTAAGAACCACTGTTCTAAATAGTAATTAATCCAAGGATAGGTAGGAATAATGATCCTAGAAGGAATAGTGAGCCCTCCTAAACTTTTCTTACCAAACAATCTTCCCCATAGAGCTCTTTAAAACTCATTAAAACTGTGGAACTCTGGACTTGCAGTGAAAATTTGTTCCACAGAGGAAATTCTAGAAAACTTTTAGGTTAAACAGCTCTAGGTGAAGAGTTTCTCCTTGGGTCCCTCTTAAATGATCTGAAGGTTGATAGAGATACAAGGAAACAACCCACCTTGTTCACAATTGTGTTCTCAGCAGAGTAGATGTTAGATAAAAATTTATTGAATGAATATGTGAATTAACAGAGGGTAAATATCAAATATATACGTCCCTTATCGTCTAGAGTGGTGATCAGCAAAATATGGCCCACCATCTGTTTTTGTAAATAAAGTTTTATTGGAATGCAGCCACACTCATTCGTTTATGTATTGTCTATGGCTGCCTTTGGGCTACAGTGACAGAGTTGAGTAGTTGCAACAGAGACAAATGCCCTGCAAAGCCTAACATATGTACTGTCTGGCCCTTTACAGATCAAGTTTGGTGACTCCTGATCCAGAATAATGTTTATCAAATAATAATGTGCATACAAATCACCTGGGGAGGTTGTTAAAATGCAGACTCTGATTCATGGGTGATGCCAATGCCGCTAGTTCACATAGTACCTGGGAGCTACAGCACTGAGTATAGCGCCGTGTGACAACGTCAGGGCTCAAGTGTTTGTGGCTCATTTCTCGTGGTCTCTTTGGGATCATTGATGACTCTGCAACTCGCAAAGCCTGGATCAGACACAGTTGAAGACTCAATCACTTTATTAAGAAAGGTTCGGTGCTATGAAATGCTTCTCCCCTATTCCTGGTTATATACTCCTCCAACTCAGCCTCACTGTAGGCACTTCCCTCTGAGTTCCCTAGAAGCATTCTACAGAATTGTGAGTACTTATGATTTCTTGTCTTTCTATGTGTCTGTGCTCACCCCTCACCCACTTGTCCCTCTGGGCAGCCTCCAGCCCAGCCTTGTTTTCTCAGTGGCTCTGCAGGAAGCTAAATCTGGAGAAGCAAAGCTACTCCAGCTAGAACCCACTTAGATGGGTTCTCCTTAGTCTTCAGGTTGAAAGTCCACACGTAGGTGGGTCCCCGCTGACAAGTCTTGTACACAGGACAAGGATAGACACTGCGGCAATCCTGCTTCTCTGCGGGAATGGCCTTGATGAACATCACAGGCATGGGGGGTGTCAGATCCTTCAGCTTTGCCTCTGTAATGATCCCAGCCTGAGGACAAGAACATGAGAAGAGCCGTCTTAGATCAGACCCAGAGCCCAGCCAGTCAGCCTTCTCTTGTCAGAAGATCCAATAGATGAGAAACGAGGAAGGCCTGGCTACTTTTATGTCCACCCCCTTACAGGTTCTCTCAACAACTCACAATAGAATGCATCTGATAGGTGGAAAACATGTTTCTACTGGCTTCCAGCCTAAATCACTTTTTGAAGGAGAGTTCCAAAAGCTGTTATGTATTTATCAGATACAAATTAATCCCTTTGAAGCTTGAGTCCCTCCTACTTTTCTTTTTTCATTCATTCATTTCATAAGATATTGAATGCTACTATTTGCCAGATGTCATGCTAGGTGCTGGTGATTTAAAGATGAGTAAGACACAGTTCCTGCCAGCACATGCTTTAGATTTTAAGGCTTGGGTTATGTCCTGTTCAGTTTCATGTGTGAACTCATCCACCCTCTAAAGCATTTTCACTTTTTGAGCAGAGGAAGCTGTGTTCTATCTTTACTCAGGTAATAGGGATCTAACCATTCTGTAGCTTTCCAAGTGGGGCCTCTCTATAATTTTCTGAGATGTCTCTAAAGAGTTGACCAGGGCAGTTTTTCCTGCTAGTCCTGAGAAACATTTTGAGGAAGAAAAGGGTTCCTTCATCAAATGAGCTTGGGAAATGGTGCTTACCATACCCTGGACTTGAAGCTTTACAGTGCACACTAACACATTGAGGACAGGAGAAGTCCTAGCAATAAAGAAAACAGTTTGACTTTATTTAACTTGGTGTTTCCCAAACTTATTTGACCACAGGACCCTTTTCCTTGCAACCTATTCTTTTCCCATGGCACTTGTGTTTTATGGAACATACTTTGGGAAATGCTGATTTAGAGTGATTCACAGATTCCTTCCCTATGTCCAGGTAACACTGTGCCTCTTATGCTATAGATAGAGTTTGGTTTATTTCCCATGAAATTTATTTAAAGGGAAAGATGTTCCCTCTTCAGTTCTTTTAGATGCTGATATCAGGCATGATGAGTAATAGAACTAAGGTAAACAGTGGGAGGGCCGGCCCTGTGGCTTGGTGGTTAAGTGCGCGCGCTGCAATGCTGGTGGCCCGGGTTCGGATCCCGGGTGCGCATCGAGGCACCACTTCTCTGTCCATCCTGAGGCCGAGTCCCACATACAGCAACTAGAAGGATGTGCAGCTATGACATACAACTATCTACTGGGGCTTTGGGGGGAAAAAATAAAATAAAATCTTGGGCCGGCCCTGTGGCTTGGTGGTTAAGTGCGCGCGCTGCGATGCTGGCGGCCCGGGTTCGGATCCCGGGTGCACATCGAGGCACCACTTCTCCGTTCATCCTGAGGCCGAGTCCCACATACAGCAACTAGAAGGATGTGCAGCTACGACACACAACTATCCACTGGGGCTCTGGGGGGAAAAAATAAAATAAATAAAATCTAAAAAAAAAAAAAAAAACAGTGGGGACTCTCTTGCACCCTACAACTGAGTGTTTATGGCGGGGAGTGGGAGGAGGGGTAGAACGTTTTTTTCCTCACATACCATAAAACAAACTCTTTTAAAATGTACAATTCTGTGTTTTTAAATGTACAATCATCACTTTCTAATTCCAGAACATTTTTTGGGCCGGCCCGGTGGCGTAGTGGTTAAGTGCGTGTGCTCCGCTACTGGCGGCCCGGGTTCAGATCCTGGGCACGCACCGACGCACCGCTTCTCCGGCCATGCTGAGGCCGCGTCCCACATACAGCAACTAGAAGGATGTGCAGCTATGACATACAACTATCTACTGGGGCTTTGGGGAAAAAAAAGGAGGAGGATTGGCAATAGATGTTAGCTCAGAGCCAGTCTTCCTCAGCAAAAAGAGGAGCATTAGCATGGATGTTAGCTCAGAGCTGATCTTCCTCACACACACACACAAATAAATAAAATAAAATAATTCCAGAACATTTTCATCACCCTCAAAAGATACTCTGTAACCATTAGCAGTCATCATTAGTGGGGGGGTATTGACGACTCCAATTGTTATGGTTGAAGTCTCTATTTGAATGGCATGTTTTTTTCCATCTGTTTACTTCCAGTCTATTTGTGTCTTTGAATCTAAAGTGTGTCTCTTGTAGACAGCATATAGTTAGATCATTTTTTAAAATGTATTCTGCCATTCTGTGCCTTTTAATTGTCGTGTTTAATCTATTTACATTTAATGTAATTACTAATAAGGTAAGATTTACATCTGCCACATTACTATTTGTTTTCTGTACGTCTTATGTCTTTTTTTGTTCCTCTCTTCCTCTATTCCTGCTTTCTTTTGTGTTTAATATATATACTTTAGTGTACCATTTTAATTCTCTTATTTCTTTTTACTATATTTTAAAAAATTATTTTCTTAGTGGTTTCTCTGCAGATTACAATTAACATATCTTTTTTTTTAAGATTTTTTAATTAATTAATTTATTTTTCCCCCCAAAGCCCCAGCAGATTGTTGTATGTCATAGCTGCACATCCTTCTAGTTGCTGTATGTGGGATGCAGCCTCAGCCTGGCCAGAGAAGCCGTGCGTCGGTGCGTGCCCGGGATCCGAACCTGGGCTGCCAGCAGCGGAGCGTGCGCACTTAACCGCTAAGCCACGGGGCCGGCCCTAACATATCTTAATGTATAAAAATCTGCTTTAGATTAATACCAACTTAATTTCAGTAGTATACAAAAACTTTACTCCTAAATGGTTCCATTCCTTCTCCTTCCTGTGCTTAAGAACTTGTGTTGTTTTCATCATATAAATTACATCTTTGTACATTTTGTGCCTATCAACACAAGAGTTATAATTATTGCTTTATGCAGTTGTCCTTTAAATCAGAGAGGAGAAAAATAAAAGTTACAAACAAAAATTCATTTATATTATCTTTTATATTTACATATGTAATTCCCTTTACTGATCTTCTATTTCTTCATGTGAACTTGAGTTACTGCCTAGTGTCCTTTCTCATCCTGACAGACTCCCTTTAGTATTTCTTGTAGGGCTGCTCTGCTGGTGATGAAGTCTTTCTCACTCTTTTTTTTTGAAATCTGAGAATGTCTTAATTTCTTCATTTTTGAAAAATAGTTTTGCTGGATATAGAATTCTTGGCTGACAATTTTTTCAGCACTTTGACTATGTAGTTCCACTGCCTCTGGCCTTCATGATTTCTTATGAGAAATCAGCTGTTAATCTCATTCAGGAGCCCTTGTGATGAATTGCTATTCTTTTGCTGCCTTCAACATTCTCTTTTTAAATTTCAACAGTTCGATTATAACTTTTCTAGGTATGGATTTCTAAGTTTATTCTATTTGGATCTTGTTGAACTTCTTAGATGTGTAGATTAATGTTTTTCATAAAATTTGGAAACTTTTCAAATATTTCCAAATTTTTCAAATATTCTTTCTGGCTCTTTTTCCTTTCCTTCTGAGACTCCCATATACATATGTTGGTATGCTTGATGGTGTTTCACACGTCTCTAAACTGTTAATTTTTCTTCATTCTTTTTTCTTTCTGTTTCTCAGATTGGATAATCTCAATTGATGTATTTCCAAGTTTGGTGATTCTTGACTACTCAAATCTACTGTTGAATTCCTCTATTGAATTTTCATTTCAGGTATTATACTTTTCAACTCTGGAGTTACTACTTGTTTTTTTTAAATAATTTATTCTCTATTCAGTGAGACATTGTTCACATACTTTCCATTAGCTATTTAGACATGGTTTCCTTTAGTTCTTTGAACATATTTAAAATAGCTGATTAAAAGTCTTTGTCTAGTATGTCCAGCTTCCTCAGAGGCCATTTCTGTTGACTGCTTTTTTCCCTGTGTGGGGGCCATTCCTTTTTGTTTCTTTGCATGTCTCATCATTTTTTTGTTGTTGTTGAAAACTGAACATTTTAAATAATATAATGTGGCAACTCTGTAAATCAGATCTTCTCCCTTTCTTGAGCATGTGCACAGCCCTGGGCATGTGCACACCTCTGCATATGATCATGGTCCTCTAGGTTCTAGAGGACCTTGTTATTGTTTGTTTAATGACTTTTCTGAACTGATTCTGTAAAGTCTGTATTCTTTGTCATGTATGGTCTCTGAAGTGGCCTGCTCAGTTAGCTTAGTGGTAAGTAAATAATTGGACAGAGATTTTCTTAAATGCCTGGAACCGATAAGTCTCACAGTCTTTGCTTAGGAGCTCTGCATGTTGGGGCATGCCTTCAATGCTCAGCCAGGCAGTTTAAAACTCTACCTTAGCCTTCACTTCCTACTTGCACAGAACCTAAAGGTTAGCTAGAGGTGAGAGCTTATGGCCTCCCCAGGTCTTTCTTGAGCATGTGCACAGCCCTGGGCACATGCACACCTCTGCATATGATCATGGTCCTCTAGGTTCTAGGAACATGTTGGAGGTTTTCAAAGCCCCCTTTGGACATCTCATTCTCCAGCTTCTCCTCTTAAGCTTTTTGGTTAGCCTATTATTTGCTCCATTGTTATCTACTGCTTTAGGCAAGCTGCAATGTTAAACAGTTGTCTTTGGTTGTTTTCAGTAAATGCCTCTGGGCAAAAGGCTGTTGCCCTGGGTGAGCTCCAACTCAGGTCAAGTAAAGATAGACTTGTGAGTGGGGTCTTCCAGGGAACCATCAGACAGGGAAAATGACAATTTTCTAGGAATGGCGCTTTGAAGGTACTCCAACTCCATTTTGCCCCCTCCAGTGGCTGCTAGGTTGCTGTTTTCATTGTGAATGTAGCCTGTTGGTTTTCAAGGCTACTGTAGAGCTGGGGGGAGGGGATGGGAATAGGGCAAGTTAAAAGGCCACAGAGCTTGCTATTCTTACTGAGATTCAGCCATTTTTCTTCAATAAACACTCCTTGGATTCCTGAAAGCCTTTGGTTAGTTTCCAGAGTTCTGAAAAAGTTGATTCTGACAATTTTGGGGCCAGTGTTCTTATTGGTTTACAGAGGAGAGGACTTTTGGACATACGTACTCTTCCATTTTTGCTGAAATCTTTTTGGAATAGAAACTTTGAGAACAAGAGCTCTTGGTGGGCAGGTATTGCCTTTTGGAAAGTTTTTATTATTATTATTTAGAAACAAGGTATGAAAAATTGGACAGAGATGATTGGAATCAATATCCTTTTTTTCCCACAGTGCCAATGCTCTTCCTTCTGAGCTTCTTCCCTGCTTGTCTTTTTTTTTTTTTTTTTTTAAGATTTTATTTATTCATTTCTTTTCCCCCCAAAGCCACAGTAGATAGTTGTATGTCACAGGTTCACATCCTTCTAGTTGCTGTACGTGGGACTTGGCCTCACGTTGGACGGAGAAGTGGTGCCTCGGGGCGCGCCCGGGATCCGAACCCGGGCCGCCAGCATCAGAGCGCGCGCACTTAACCGCCAAGCCACGGAGCCGGCCCCTGCTTGTCTTTTTTGTACTTCTCTCATTTTGGTGTTTTTGGTATTCTAGCTCTGGCTCTCCCTAGGCCACCCTACACCTAATACAATCCATTTGTTATCCCCCTGACAGACTCTTGCACAAATGTTCAGGTGGAGAGAGGGAAGTCAGCTTCCTTCTCAAGGGTCAGGCTTTTGAACACTGCCCCACTTTACTGTCCTTTCTCTTGGCTCTTGATTGGTTTCCTAGGGCTGCCATAACAAATTGCCACAAACTGAGGGGTTTAAAACAACAGGAATGTATTCATTGACAGTTCTGCAGGCCAGAAGTCTTAAGGTGTAGGCAGGGTTGGTTCCTTCTGGAGGCTCTGAGGCAGAAACTGTCCATGCCTCTCTCTCAGCCTCTGCTGGTTGCCGGCAATCCTTGGCTTATAGATGCATCACTCCAATCTCTGCCTCCATCTTCACAGGGCATTCTCTTCTGTGTCTTTAACATGGCCTTCATATAAGGACACTAGTCATTGGATTTAGGGCCTACACTAGTATGGCCTCATCTTAACTAATTATATCTACAAAGACTCTGTTTCCAAATAAGGTCACATTCTGAGATTCTGGGTGGACAAGAATTTTGGGAGGACACAATTCAACCCAGTACAGCTCTCTCTCTATATTTACATGGACTTCTAGGATCTTTTGGATCTTCTAACAGTTTTTCCCCATTAGCTTTGTACTGACTGCTAGGAATAGTTTAATGTCACTTGCCAAATGGGATATTTAACTATGCACCCCTTCCAGATCATCTGTGTAAGAAATGTAAACTTGTTCTAGAGTTATCCATGCTTGCTCCTGTCATTTTCCCCAGCCATCTGTGCTTGTTTGCCAGTTTCCTATCTGTGAAAAACATCTCCAATCTTATGGTGACTCAAATTTTTATTAGGCCTCAGTGAGGAATCCTTTCAGAATGTTACTTTAAATGATATTTACTGGCCCCCCTTTGCAGACGGGGGGATGTAAAAGGGAGAAGGGATTCCTGCCCTCCTAGAGCTCATGAATGAGGAGAGTGGACCAGGGAGGTGCAATGATATCCCCGGGTCACACAGCGGCAGGGAGAGCTGACTCCAGCACTTTTTGAACACTCCCCATGTGCCAGGCACCATTCCAAGTGTCTTACATATTAACTCATTTAATTTTCACAGCAACTCTATTTTCCCATTTAAGAGTTGAGTAAACTGAGATCCGGAGAGGCAGAACTACATCCCAAGTTCACAGCGTTAATCAGTGGTGGTGCTGGGATTCAGATCCAGCCAGTCTGGTTCCAGAGTCCTTGCTTTTAACCACTTCACTCTACTCAGTCTGCAAAGTCTGTGCTCTTTGCACCATCGCTGGCTGCATAAAAATGGCTTGGCAGCCTGAAGCAAAGGTTATCTAGGTCTAAAGATTCACGGGCATTCCTTTTAGTAATCACACTTTATGGAAGGCAGTGTGTATTTAATCAGCACACAGAGGATGCCCTTTGGCTCATCCCAAGATTTACCTGTGTGTCCCAGCGAGCGCCTTCCATGAAGAGGCCATGGACGTAGACCCCTTCCCGAGGAGGGCTCCTGAATTCCTCTCTGTTCTTCTTTGTCACGTCATATTGCAGGGCCATCTGGTCCAGTGGCCATTCGTTCTTGCGGGCCATGGACTGCATGATGGCGGTCAGGAAGGACTGGGGGTTGAAGAAGCCTGTCAGCCACACGGTGGAGGGCATTGCCAAGTCTCCTACCCAAGCCTCCAACTCCTTGATTCGGCTGAGGAGATCCAAAAACCAGGCCGCCAGGCCCGCGGTGGAAGGGTAGGCTCGCCTGGCCCAGGACTCTGGCACTGTGTCTAGGTACAGGGCATTCTGTAAGTTCTCCATGTCGCTGGTCATGGTCAGCTCCCCCTGAAGACAAAGAGCAAGAGGGGAAAGAGTGAGGGGGCAGGAAGGCCCTGGAAACAACCGGCCTCAGGGACCTCTGGCTCACGGCATGCAGGCAGACAGGAGATGACTCCACAAGCGGGTGACATGGTGACTGTCCGTGACCAGTACTCAATCTGCAGGGTCTGTCTCACGAGGCTGGTGCTGTGAAACTCTCCCTGCTCCAGTGCCACCAGAGTCTACACCCATCTACTGACAACAGTTAAGGTCCACTGCGGACCTCAAACCACCTGTGGGCTCCATGCGGCTTCAACAGTACCCTAAAGCTTGAGTTCCACAGTCCTCTTCTATCCTTGGCAGCAGTCCTGCAGACTTCTGCACGCAGTTTAGAAACACACGCCAAAGCCTAGAAGATCTATATTCCTCCAAATTGAGGATTTTCTTCAGAAATCAAGCTCTTAAATACATAGTCAACTTTAAGGGGCTAGGCAAAATTTGTAAAGAAAAGTTTACATTAAAAATCATCTTTAACTTAAACTTTGTAGGGGCCGGCCCGGTGGTACAGTGGTTAAGTTCATGTGCTCCACTTCGGCGGCCCAGGGTGTATGGGTTTGGATCCCGGGTGTGGACCTACACACTGCTCATCAAGCCATGTTGTGGTGGTGTCCCACACACAAAATAGAGGAGGATTGGCACAGATGTTAGCTGCAGGCTGATCTTCCTCACCAAAAACAAAACAAAACAAAACAAAATTAAACTTTGTAACTTTAGTTATTCAAGGATCTTAGCAATTTCTTGAAGACCCATCTCTATTGCAGTGGTTTCTGCATAGGAGTTAGGATACCCGACGAGGTTCATGTTATGAACTGGATGTTTGTGTCTCCCCCAAATTCATATGTAGAACTCTTAACCCCCAATGTGATGGTATTAGGAGGTGGGGCTTCTGGGAGGTGATTAGGTCATGAGGTGGAGCCCTCATGAATGGGATTAGTGCCCTTATAAAAGAGACCCCAGAGAGCTCCATCACCCCTTCTGTCTTGTGAGGAGACAGAAGTCTCACCAGACACTGAATCTGCGGGTGCCTTGATCTTGGACTTCCAGCCTCCAGAACTGTGAGAAATAAGTTTCTACTGTTTATAAGCACCCCCAGTCTATGGTATTCTGTTATAGCAGCCCCAACGAACTAAGACAGCTTGGCTCACCCATTAAGTGCAGACTGCTAAAATGAGAGAGAGGCCTCCCTGGGGCCTGGAGGCACCTTGCCTGTGGGATGGGAGACAGGACCATGTAATTCTAGGTTCAGCTCTTTCTCTTGACTCTTGGAACTGTTAAAAAGAGTTCAGCCTCCCTTAAAGATGAACGTATTTCATGTCCTGAATGACAGCTAGAAACTAACCCTCTGACCCCCGATTTATAGGAAATATACTAATAACTTCTTTACGAACTTTCCAGAGAGAGTGTACTTATTACTATACACTTTCTATACCATAGAGTCTAGTGGCTGGGATATTTTAAGATATAAATACCTTCATATTTTAAAAGCCAAACATCCCTTATCAGACCAGTGCCAGACAGGACAGCATGAATGAGTACAGCCTGAATTACAGATTTTTTTTCTCTCTAGTAAATGGACTTTATTACAGGGATAGAAAATTGATTTCATTCCACATGTCTACTCAGCTGCACTGACGTGGCTGACCAGAGCAGTGTGTTCTGAAGGATTCTGAGGCCACCTCAAGGTTCAACGGGAGATGTAAGTGTCCTGTATCTGCCACCAAAGTTGATCACTTTCAGCTACACCCAATTACGTGAACAAAAGTTTCTTCTGGTGGATTTCCTTAAGGGTCTGCTGAAATAAATACTATTATTGCGTTAAAATAGAAAAAATTGTTCTTTTTTGGAATCTCCACTTCAGTGGAGGCTTCTGAAAAGAGGCTATAAAATACTACTTATATATTTGAGCCAAAATCAAGCTTCTGAGACAATATGGTTTTTCTTATGCCTGCAGTTATGTGATAATTCATTATTAAATGCAATTTACAATTTATGTAATAATGAAGTTTCCCTAACAATAGCTGATTATTTAATAAAATAACATTAGGCATTAAGACTAAATTTAGTGCAAAGGAAAAAAATGATCAAAGATGACCAAATCTTTTCTTTCATGAGACTCCATCTGTGTGACTTTTTCTTGCCTTAGTGCACTGTCTAGGACCTTTATTACAATGATGAATAAAAGTGATAAGGGTAGACATCCTTGCCTTGTTTCCAAACTTAGAGGGAAAACATTGTCTTTCACCATTAAATATGATGTTAAGTGTTTCTTAGATGTCCTTTATTAGGTTGAGGAAAGTCCCTTTAATTCCTATTTTTTTGATATTTTAAAATCAAGATTTGGTGTTAAATTTTGTCAAATGCTTTTTTTGTATTTATGAAGATGATTGTATGGCTTTTGTATTTAGTACATTAATACGGTGAAATTCAATGATTGATTTTTGAATGTTAAAACCAACCTTGCATTCCTGGGATGAGCCCCATGTGACCACAATGTATTATCCTTTTCTTGTATTGTATGATTTGATTTACTAACATCTTGCTAAGGATTTTTGCATCTGTGTTTATAAGGTGTATTTGTCTCTCATTTTCTTTTGTCATAATGTCTTTGGTTTTGATATCAAATTAATTCTGGCCTCATAAAATTTGTTGGGAAGTTTTCCCTCTGCTTTCTATTTAAATTAAACTTTTTATTTTGAGATAATTGTAGACACGCATGCAGGTCTAAGAAATAATACAGACTAGTCTTGTGTGTCCTTTACCCAGTTTCCCCCAATGGTAACATTTTGTAAACTATAGTACAATGTCACAAACAGGATACTGACATTGATACAGTCAAGATACAAAGCATTTCTACTGCCACAACGATCCCTGGATCCCTGCTGTTGCCCTTTTATAGCAACACCCATTTCTCTCTTATCTCCACGTTTTCCATAACCCTTAGTAACCACTGATCTATTCTCCATTTTATAAGCTTGTCATTTCAGGAATATTATATAAATGGAATTATTTATACAACCTTTAACCTTTTGGGATTGGCTCTTCACTCAGCATAATTCTCTGGACATTCATCCAGGTTCCTGCAGGTGCCAAATAGTTCATTCCTTTTTAATACTGAGTAGTATTCTATGATACGTGTGGTAGGAGGAGTAATAACCTCTCCAAAGATGTCTACATCCTAATCCCTAGAACCTGTGAATACGTGCCTTACATGGCAAAAGGGATTTTGCAGATGTGATTAAGTTAAGGAGTTTAAAGTGGGGAGAGGGCGGCCCCATGGCTTAGTGGTTAAGTGCGCGTGCTCCGCTGCTGGTGGCCTGGGTTCGGATCCCAGGCACGCACCGATGTACTGCTTCTTGGGCCATGCTGAGGCCGCGTCCCACATACAGCAACTAGAAGGATGTGCAGCGATGACATACAACTATCTACTGGGGCTTTGGGGGGAAAAAAATAAATAAATAAAATTAAAAAAAAAAAAAGTGGGGAGATTATCTTGGATTATCAAGGTTTGCCTAATATAATCACAAAGATCCTTATATGTCAGGCACCTTATAACAACGTTTCCGTCAACAGTCGACCACATATACAACAGTGGACCCATGAGATCAGTACCATATAGCCTAGGTGAGAAGTAGGCTATCCCATGTAGGTTTGAGTAAGTACATTCTATGATGTTCGCACAAGGACGCAATCACCTCAGGATGAATTTCTCAAAATGTATCCCCATTGTTAAGTGGCACATGACTGTAGGAAGGAGGCAGGCAGGAGGGTCAGAGCCAGACTGGAAGATGCTACACTGCTGGCCTTTAAAGATGGAGAAAGGGGCCATAAGTCAAGGAACATAGCAGCCTCTAGAAGCTGGGAAAGGCAAGCGAATGGGTCCTTCCCTAGAGCCTGCAGAATAAATACAGCTTCGCCCAAATCTTGATTTTAGCCAAATGAGACCCATTTCAGACTTCTGACTTCCAAAACTGTAAGATGATAAATTATTTTAAGCCACTGAGTTTGTGGTAACTTATTACAGCCGCAATAGGAAACTAGGGGTAGAGGAGGAGGAGGAGGAGGTGCAGGAGGAGGAGGGGAAGGTGCAGGAGGAGGAGGGGAAGGTGCAGGAGGAGGAGGGGAAGGTGCAGGAGGAGGAGGAGGAGGTGCAGGAGGAGGAGGGGAAGGTGCAGGAGGAGGAGGGGAAGGTGCAGGAGGAGGAGGGGAAGGTGCAGGAGGAGGAGGAGGAGGAGGTGCAGGAGGAGGAGGGAAGGTGCAGGAGGAGGAGGGAAGGTGCAGGAGGAGGAGGGGAAGGTGCAGGAGGAGGAGGAGGAGGGGAAGGTGCAGGAGGAGGAGGGGAAGGTGCAGGAGGAGGAGGGGAAGGTGCAGGAGGAGGAGGGGAAGGTGCAGGAGGAGGAGGAGATGAGCTCTGAGGTGCCAAAAGCAGCAGCGGTGGAGGAGGTAGAGGAGGTGAGGGGGTGGACAGCTTCTGACTTCTTATCTCTCTTTGTAGATCAAAGATTTTTAATTTTGATGAAGTCCAATTTTTTTGTTTTATGGCTTGTTTTGATATCACGTCTAAGAACTATTTTCCTACCCCTAGAGCTTGGAGATTTTCTCCTGTTTGTTTTTTTTTTTAGAAGTTTTATAGTTTTAAGTTTTACACTTAAGTCCTCAACCATTTTGAGTTAATTTTTTATGAAGTGTGAGACTTAGCTTGAGGTTAACATTTTTTTTTGCCTATTGTGTCAAATTACTCCAGCACTTTGTTGAAAAGGCTATCTTTCCTCCATTGACTTGCTTTTGCACCTTTGTCAAAAATCAGTTGGGCTATTTGGGAAGGTCTATTTCCAGCTTCTTTATTCTGTTTTGTGTATCTGTCCCTCCACCATTACCACACAGTCTTGATTACTGTAACTATAAGTAAGTTTTGAAATTAGGTAAACTGTTTCCTCCCAGTTTATTCTTCTTTTTCAAAATTGTCTTCACAATTCTAGTTTCTTTGCTTTTCCACATAAATTTTAGAGTAATCTTCTCTGTATCTACAAAAGATTCTTGCTGGGATTTTGATAGGAATTGTATTAAACCTGTATATAGATTTGAGTAGAATTGACATCTTTACTGTATTGAGTCTTCCAATCCATGAATACAGTATGTCCCTCCACTTATTTATATATTCTTTAATTTTTTTTGTCAGTGCTCTGTAGTTTTCAGCATACAAGTCCTGTACATGTTTTGATAGATTTGCACATAAATATTTCAACTTTTTGAGCAGTTATAAATGGTACTATATTTTTAATTTCAGTGTCCATGTTTTCATTGCTTGTATATAGAAATATTATTAATCTTTGTGTGTTTATTTTGTATCCTGATACCTTCCTGAATTCACTTATTAGTTCTAGGAGTATTTTTGTAGAGTCCTAGCAATTTTCTATGTAGACAATCATGTCATCTGCAAAGAGACACAGTTTTATTTCTTCCTTTCCAATCTGGATGGAAACGAAGAAATTTATTTCCCTTTTTTTTTTTGGCCTTATTGCACTGGCTACAACTTCCAGCACTATGCTGAATAAGACTGGTGAGAGCAGACATCTTTGCCTTGTTCTTGATCTTAGGGGGAGAGCATGCAATCTTTCACCATTAAGTATAACGTTATAGAGTAGGTTTTTGCAGATGCTCGTTATCAAGTTGAGGATGCCACCCTCTAGTCCTATTTTTCTGAGAGTTTTATCATGAATGGGTGTTGAATTTTTCAGACGTTTTTTCTGCATCAGTTGATATGGTCATGTGATTTTTTGTCTTTAGTCTGTTAATATGGTGGATTATATTGACTGATTTTTGAATACTGAACTAGCTTTGTATCTTAGTCATTTGGCCATGGTAAATAATTCTTTTTATATATTGCTGAATTCCATTTGCTAATAATTTGTTAAGGATTTTTGCATTTATATTTATGAGCAATATTGGTCTGTAGTTTTAATTTTCTTTGTACTGTCTCTAGCTGGTTTTGATACTAGCTTCACAAAATGAATTGGGACGTGTTCATTCCTCTTCTATTTTCTGGAAGACATTGTGTAAAATTGTTGTTAATTTGTCTTTAAATGTTTAGTAGAATTCCCCAGTGAAACTTTCTGGGCATGGAGATTTCCTTTTTTTGGAATTTTAAACTACAAATCCAATTTCCTTAATAGTTATAGGCCTATTCAAATGCTCTTTTTCACACTGTGGTATTGTGGTAGTTTGTGTTTTTCAAGGAATTGGTCCATTTCATCCAAGTTGTCAAATTTATGTGTGTAGAATTGTTTCAAGACTTCCTTTGGATATCTGCAGCATCTGAAATGATATCACCTGGTTCATGTCTGATATTGGTCATTAGTGTCTTTTTGTTTGTTTATTTGTCAGTCTTGCTAGGGTTTTGTTAATTTTATTGATATTTTCAACGAGCTAGCTCTTTGTTTCATTGATTTTCTCAGTTGTTTTTCTGTTTTCAGTTTCCTTGCTTTCTGCTCTATGTTTATTATTTCTTTCCTTCTCCTTGCTTTGGGTTTATTTTGCTCTTCTTTTCTAGGTTCTTGAGAGGGGAACTTAGATTATGAAAGTGAGACTTTCCTCTTTTCTAGCCTGTGCATTTAGTACTATACATTTCTCTCTCAGCACTGCTTTAGCTGTGTCCCACAAATTTTGATATGTTTTATTCTCATTTTCATTCAGTTCAATGTATTTTTTATTTCCCTTTAGACTTCCCCTTTGACCCATGAATTATACAGAAGTATGTTTTTTATTTCCAAATGGTTGGAGATTTTTCTGTTAACTTTCTGTTCTGATTTCTAATTTGATTCCATTGTGGTTATAGAACAAACTCTGTATGATTTCAATTCTTTTGAGGTTTAATGGCCCAGGATATGATCTATCTCGGTATATGTTTCAGGACACTTAGAAAGAATGTATATTCTGCTGTTTTTGACTAGATTAAATCCTGTTGGTTGTTGGTGTAGTTGACTTCTATATTCTTGTTGATTTTTGGTCTAGTTATTCTATCCAAGGGAGAGGGTGTTGAAATCTCCAACTATAATTGAGAATTTGTCTATTTCTCCTTTCAGTTCTATCAGTTTTTACTTCACACATTTGTGCAGCTCTGTTTTTTGGTGCATACACACCGAGGATTTGCCATGTCTCCTTGGTGGATTGACTCTTGTATCATTATGTAACATCCCTCTCTGTCTCTGGTAATTCCTTTGCTCTGAAGTCAACTGTATCTGATATTAATAAAGCCATTCCTGCTTTCTTTCTTTTGGTTTATATTTGCATGATATATCTTTTTATGTTTTTATATTCATCT
Source organism: Ceratotherium simum simum (assembly GCF_057802395.1). Classification (NCBI taxonomy): domain Eukaryota; kingdom Metazoa; phylum Chordata; class Mammalia; order Perissodactyla; family Rhinocerotidae; genus Ceratotherium; species Ceratotherium simum. The sequence goes on from NC_141915.1 coordinate 7,080,335, forward strand.
TGTCTATAACGTTATATTTGGAGTGAGTTTCTTGAAGACAGCACACAGTTGGCTCACGTTTTTTAAACTACTTTGCCAATCTCTCTCTTTTAATTGGTATATTAAATGAGGTGAGAAAGACCCTCCCATGGACTGAATTGTGTCCCACCAGAGTTCGTATGTTGAAGCCCTAACCTACAATATGACAGTATTGGAGCTGGGCCTTTAAGGAGGTAACTAAGGTTAAATGAGGTCATAGCGGTGGCCCTGGTCCAATAGGATTGGTGGCCTTATGAGAAAGGAGAGGAAGATCAATTTCTCTCTCTCCCCTTCCCCACATCCTCCCTCTCTTCCTCTCTCCTTCCCTCCCTCCTCGCTGCAGTGAAAACACAGAGAGAAGGCAGCCTGAGCAAATCAGGAAGAGGGCTCTCATCAGAAACCTAATCTGCCAGCACCTTGATCTTGGACTTCCAGCTTCCAGAACTGTGAGGAAATGAATGTCTGTTGTTTAAGCCCCCAGTCTATGGTATTTTATTATGGCAGCCCCAGCAGACTAACAAACCCCAGAGAAGAGGACCAGGAGAGAGGTGAATGGGAGAAGTGTTTGCAGTGGGCTAAAACAATGGCCTGCAAGAGCTGCAAGCCATTGTGGTGCCGACGGGCTCGAATCCACCTTTGGGGCTGATGAGGGACTGTTCCTTATGGGAAAACCACCTAATGTTCTCCCCAGCAGACACAGCTGCAAGGCAAGTCCTTACCCATTGTTCTGGGCCTTACCCTGCAGTTCCCAAACACAGCTGCTTTAGACCCATCATATTAGTGTCTCATATGCTAACCACCAGCCCTATGTAGCTATTTAAGAGCAAGTGAATTAAAATATAAAATTAAATATCAGCACCTTAGTCATATTAGCTACATTTCATGTGCTCAATAGCACATGTGCCCTTATTAGTGCAGATATGGGACGTTCCCATCATCACAGAAAGTTCTATTGGATGGCATGGGTCTAAACAGAAAGGCTTCGTTCTCTGTTTGGTAATGTAAACTGTCGTACATGTGTTTTTTCCAGGGTTATGTTAAGAATCCCATATGTTGCATTTTTAATAAAACGCGTTTATGGGCATACAATAGTACATGCTTGCCGTAGTGTGGTTAGGAAGATGTGTAGATAAATCAAGACTCATTACAAAAAAATAAAGTCCAATAGACTTAAAAAAAAAAAGATATAGGCCATATTCATTTTTCCCTTTAAAATAAAAATTTTAAGAGGTTTTCAATGGCCAATTTACTTACATGACTGTAAAATGCTTTTATAAACAATACACCAAGAGAAATTTGCTTCTCCATACCATCGTGTGGGTTTTGTTAAATCTGGGTGTGTCTATGGAAGTACGTTGTATGTGTGAATGTTGTCTGCCACGAGAGTAGACAGGGACTAAAGGTCCCCCGTCCTGGAGTCGTCCCATAACATGACCTAACTGAAGTGGGTCAGCAGTACCAGAAAAACCGTGATGAAAATGTCCCGGGCCTTCGGCACATCCTCTGAGGACCATGGCAGAGGGAGACAGAAACTCCAGACTCTGCCAACGACTGTCCTGTGCTTGTACAGAGAAATCCTTTGTTTCCTGGTCATCTACCCCGGCTGATTAAACCGCTTACTCCGTGTCACCATGCCTCATACAGAGATGCGCCTCTGCTGAAAACAGTGAGGTCACACCAACCCTATTTCTCTGCATTTTGTTGTAAGAAGAAATGTGCCTAAGATTACAATATATGCAATAGAGAATGTTTAGGGTAGTGACACTATTCTGTAAGACACTATAATGGTGGATACATGTCATTATACATCTGTCCAAACCCACAGAATGTATCACACCAAGAGGGAACCCTAATGCAAACTATGGACTTTGGGTGATTACAATGAGTCAGTGTAGGGTCATCAGTTGTAGCAAACGGACCACTCTGGTGGGGGATGTGGAGAGTGGGGAGGCTGTGTGTGGAGGGGGGCAAGGAGTATATGGGAACTTCCCATGCCTTCTGCTCAATTTTTATATGACCTAACATTGCTCTAAAAAATAAAATCTGATAATAAAAAATACATATGTAATACTTAATTTTTAACACCCTTCAGGAACCTAAAATCATTTTTTATAGCAGAGGAACATAAAATGTGTAACTTGGCTTTCTATAAAATCTCTCTCATCTGCTTGTAATATAATTATAATTTATTCTGACAATGACTTTGCATTTACTAATTGAATGTGCAAGTGATACAGCCTTAAAGAATGTGCTGCCTCTTAGGTTTTTACAGTACGAGAGGGAGGCAGGAACAATTTAGGAAAAGAAGAAATCATTAACCTTGTAGTAAGGTTCCTGAACTAAGATATTCCCATGACCTTGAGTGGAAGTAGAAATGATTCATTTTCAGGAGAGGGGCTGAGAAGACAGAGAGAGAACCACACCCCACATTCACCAAGTGCAACCTGTGTCCCTCTCTCGGGAGAAGAGGGACACATCTGCAGACTCTAGGACGGCCCTTCCTGAAAGGTGTTCGGAAAGAAATAGTTTCCTAAGATGCTGCCAGGTTGGCGGAGGCTGGGGTGGGCGGACAGGAAGTTTCTGTGGCCAAACTCCGGGTAAGCAGGCCCTTCTTAAAGACAAGCTATGCTACTGCGGAGAAGTCTGCTTCCCTTTGCTCAAGCCCGAGTTTCTCGGACCCTCCTGCCTGGACCCCATGGAGCCAATCAACACACGCACTTGTTGGCTCACAGGTCAAGAGTCAACACAAAGCTTACAAAGGAATCACTAAATCCTTCTCTCAAGAAAATGTCGCATTTCAGGGTCCTGTGACTTGCTTGCTCCCTGTCAGCACTGCAGTGAAGTGTGGGAGAAGTAAAGGCTGGGGGGACCTTATGGTGGATGGGAGGGCCATCTGGCCGTGACCTTGACCACTTTACTCATCCCTATAAATAAATGCTTTCATAGTCTTTCTTTGCTATAGTATGAAATGGAAACCTTATTTTTCCTGCAGATCTTCATTGCTTTAAGTCAGTGAGCTGGTTCAAAGCTCAGATTCATGGGCTCCAGTCCAAACCTAAGGACTCCAGCCTCTGGAGGGCCAGGAACGTCCATCTGGAAAGGGCACCTCTGGTGCATCCAAAGTGGCTGGTGCTCTGGGCTCGCATTCTAGCCACAGGGGTCGCCGACACCCACACAGTCCCTTCTCGAGGGGCTGCGGGCTGCGCCTGTCCTGAGGGTCCACTCCTTTCCGCTTTTTCTTCCCTATGAAGACGGCCTTTGCAACCAGCTTTCATTTGTATGAAAAACAGGAGGGGAGGAAATGGGAAGAGAGGTGGGCATGACATGGGTTCCCCCCGTTCCAGTCTGGCTTCCAGACTGAGGGTGACAGCAGCCCACCCGCCTGGGTATTCTGATAGAGTGCTGGAAGACCAAAGGCAGACGGGTGGGGCTGCTGCCGGGTGGCGGGGGGGTGGTGACTGTAGGTCATTAAAGGGCCAAAGCGACACACCCCTTTCAGACCTGCGCCGTCAACACACGAGGGATCAGAGTAAGGGCCAGAGTAGCTCTCCAAGTCAGCAAGCGGGACTTGAAGTTTGAACATCTTTCACGTAGTTAGACACAAATTTTGTCAATCAGCCACTGAAGCGGGGGGAAAACGTCTGATGCCTTCAGACATTGGAGTAATAAAAGATAGTTTCCCGCCCTGACCCGATTCTAGGCTGGCCATGGCTCCATCTAGAAGAGCACTGCCTTAATGAAATATAATGCACGCCACAAACCTAAGCCACATATGTCATTTTAAATTTTCTGATAGCCACATTAAAAAAAGTAAAAAGAAATAGATGAACTTAATTTTCATATTTTATTTAACTTAATATATTTAAAATGTCAAATATAATTTCAATATCTAATCAACATAAAAATTATTAATAGGATATTTTACTTTTTTTGTAAACGCTAGACTTTGAAATCTAGTGTTTAATTTACACTTACAGCACGTCTCCATTTGGACTAGCCTCATCTCAAGTGCTAACCTGTCATTAGTGGCTACTGTATTGGACAGTGCAAGTCTGAGAATTTAGCTTTTCATGTAGCTTTCCTACATAGGCAGAGAATTTTCTGGGCAGGCTGTCAACAGTATATGGCTCTTTGAAAATTATACCTAGTGGTTATTGTAAAGGACTAATTTGGCTTTGGGGAGTTTTGTACCTCAGGCTTTTGTGTGTTTGGTGAGTGGGAGTCAGTACCTCTGACTAATCAACTCAGAGGACCTGGTTCTTCCTTGTGTAAGGCTGAGAGCCAGAAGTCTGACTGGTGCATTCCCAAGGAAATTCCTGTCTGTGGGAACATAGCTGTGGCTAGCCGACCTCCCCTAGGTGACTGCCATGCCTTCCCCTCCGACTTCTGTGTACTGTATGCTTTGAGCTCCCACAGTCTTGGGTGCTTGGCGTACCTCTCAGTTCAGCTAATACTTTTTGGGTAGCATTATGGTTTCCCATTCAGCCAATTATGAATGATGACAAATAAAAATTTCCTTATCGTAAATGCTAAGAGTATTGGCTTAATGACTTAAAAAGTTAGACGTTTTCCAGCCGTGGTGCCCAGTCTGAGCAGAGCATTTGGGTTTGCCTGTCTGATGTGCTGGGTAGCATGAGTTGCCCGATGTCTCCCTGTGCCTTACCTAAAGCACTCCCAGAACTTTAAAGTGACCATCAAAGAGAAAGAAAGAACAAGGAGGAAAACCTCCATCAGAACTTCCTCCTCCTCCCTGCTGCCTGCCAGTCACGCTTCCCACCAGCCTTCCAGGGTGGAGGAGTGTGGTGCCAAGTGGTTCCTCGCTGCTCCATTTATCAGACTGTCCTTCAGGGCCCTCACGTCTCCCTCACATGCCGGGCCGTCCTGTGACCACCTGGTCAAGTCACTCCCTCTCGCTGGTTCCTCTCCTGCTCTCCTTTCTTGCTAGCTCAGCTTGATCTCTTCCCTAGACTTAAACACTTCCCCTTTGAACTCTGCTGCCTCCCCTCGCACCTTCATTTTTCATGAACACATCTGTCCATCTTTTGCTTCCACCTACTTGCCTTAACGCTGTGCTTCACAAACTTGACTCATCACAAGAATTACCTAGCTGCTGGTTAAAAATATAGATTTCCCAACCCCAGCCCCAGAGGTTGGTAGGACTGGAGGGTGGAGATGGCAATAAGTGTTGTGATTAATCCCCCAGGAAGTCTGATGACCTGGCCAGTTTGGGGACCTGTCCAAAGGAGACTGGGTTTTCATGGCAGCATTTTTTTGATGGAAATTGCTCTCTCTGTTCTCCAGCTCACAGGGGGACCAGGAGGAAAAGGCAGTATACAGTTGTGTTGACTGCTTCTGGGTCAGTCTTCTGTCACCGCCTTTGGAAGTTCACCACCTCACTATTACTCACCGGAGTGGACCCTTTGCTCCGGCCAAAGCAGGTTAACTCTTGGAGCAGGCTCAGGGCTCCTCTGCTGGGATCCTCTGGAAGACTCTCTCCTTGTCCCCACCTGTCATAATCCTACCCTTCCTCCAAAGTCCCCTCAATGCCACTTCTCCTCCAGGACCTTCCTGATCCCACAGACGTGTTTCTTCCTTTCCTCCCCCACATCTTTCTATGTGGCATGTAATTAATTCTGCCTTGTGTTACAACCCGTTTGTGTGCCTGTTTTTCCTCCAAGACTGTCCCTGGAGAGGAAGGCTCTGCTTTCAGTCTCCTTTGCATCCTCCAGCACGGAGGGCCGAGACTTGCCCAAAGAGCTCGTCAATCAGCAGCACTTGAACAGACTGAAAAAGAAGAGGAGCTTCCTCCCCTGCCCCCTTCGTCTTTGCCTGGGCGCACTCTGATTCATGACACTGAACCACAGCCGAGGCTCTGGGAGGAAAAATGAGGGAGTAAATTGGAAGCTGAATGGATAAATAGACTGCACCAAATTGCATGAATTCAATAAGCTAAGTTTGCAACAAACCTACGCCAGATAATTACTAATATATACCTGCGCACCGCAGTAATGGGGCTGCATAATGTGACAGGAAAAGTCCTCATTTACATTTGAGATTGTTCCATGAAGGTTTGATTTCATTTGATTACAAGCTGGTACGTAATTTGGAAACATTACCAAACACCGTCAGTCTCCAACATCCCCTTTCTGGCTCCTTTCTCCTTATTTCCCTCCATCCATGTTGAGAGGAGAAGAGAAATGAACAGATTAAAAAAACCCCACTAACCTAGATTTTGCATCTGTTTCACAGTTTCTGTGTGACGACACGGGGAGAAACTCACAGCTGTTTTCCTGCGCACACGTGACCGCGGTTTGGAACGCCAAGAGCCAGACTCGAGGGCGGCAGGCGGCACACCACCCCCCGGACCTCTGGGGCTTAGTTGACCTTTCACGTCAGCTACAAAACTGGGTTCCCACGTTCCCTCTGTCTGGGTCACAATTCCTTTGATAAATGCGTCAGTGTCAACTGACAACAGTCCCCTTCCTCAGCTTGAAAAGGCAGCAGGCCCTCCTGCTTACCTGTTATCCAGGTGAAGGGTAACAATAGCGCTTATCTCCTAGGCTCTGCGCTGGGCACTTGACAGAATCATCTTACAGTGAGTGAAGCAAGCTTGTTCAAGTAATTGGTGGTAGACACAGTAGACTCTTTCATCGCTCAAGAGAAACGTCAGAGCTTGTGCAAGATCTTGGATCTTTCAGGCAACCGTGAGGTTAGAAAAGATTAAAATTCTTTCCTTTCCCCTCATGGGGTGGAAATAACAATACTGTCAGCTAATACTTTAGGGGTACTTACCATGTGCCAGGCATTGTTCTAAATATTCTATGTAAATCAGTTTATTTAACCCTTATAAAACCCTGTGAAGTAGGACCACTATCCCTGTTGTACAGGAGAAGAAACTGAGACACGGTGAGATTTAAGTCACTTTGAGGCCACGCAGCGAGGAAACGGAAGAGCTGGGAGTGGATCCAGGCAGCCTGGTCTAGAAGCTGTACTTTTATCCAGCACACGCCTTTGCCTCCCATGCAAGCAACTTAACCTATGTCAGTAGAAGACACCAGATGGTCAGGACTTCTTTTGCTTGGTGCTCAGAGTGTGGTCTTCCAGGGCGGCTCGTGTGCCCAGTGGCCTGTCCCGGCTCCCTATCATTTCAGCACAGCTTCAGGCTTCAGAGCCACATGTCTTAGCCTCCCCGCAGCCCAGCCAGACTCTGGTTCCTGGGCGTGACACCTTCCTGGGCATTCGGATTGCTGCGGGACAACTGCTCTCCAGCTGTCAGCTCCCCCGTGCCCCTCTCTCCCCAAGGGGTCCAGCTGTGTCCTCTGGCAGTCCCCCTCCCCACAAGACCTCACCCACCTTTAAGCCAAGGTCCAGCTCCCTCAGCGAGCGCTGGATCTCTCTGGTGAGGAGGTTCATCCGCTCACACTCCTGGAACACCACCACAACATAGGGGGTGCGCTCCTCCACTTTTGCCATCAGCTCTGGGATGTTAAACTCGTCTGTCACGCGCTCTAGTATTTCTTCCAGGAGGGCCTTGACCTGTCCCATGACAGGAAACACAGGGTTAAGAAAGGGCCCTGATTCTCCAGAAGGACTCCGTTCCCCTGCAATATGGCACTGAAGATGCCAACCATCCATCGCTTCGCCATACTCTTGTCTACTTGCTTAGGTGAGCTGGGTCAGGGATTGGGACGGATCACAGGTGGCCTCTCCCTAGGCTGGCCAGCTCCCTGTGTCTTGTGTGACCAGCTTAAAGGGATGAACACAGATGCCCTTCCAAGAATTAGGAGTTGGAAAAACTGGAACTGACCCAGTTAGCTGTGGGAATCAAACTAGAAAGGCACACGACAGACTTGGCCAAGGTGGTCATTTTGGGCCACGTGAGGCTGAGTGATGAGCAGCAGTGATGAATATATATACACTCTGCTCTGAGATTCCATAAGGCTGTACTGTGGTTTCTGTCCTCGGGTCCTGGAAGAAGCATCCCCATCCATCATGTAAACCTCCTCCCCCACCATGATTCCTTTACCACACAGACTTTCAGCTAATTAGACCAGAGGAGCCAGAACAACCAGGCTCTCTCCCCTGGAAATTGGAATTGAGGCGCTGAGATACTGGGTTATTTTGGGGCAAGCACTTGGAGGCTGAGTCTGCTGTTTTGAGTAAATGAGTAAGCCCAGGAGGTCTCTCAGCAGAGAAAGAAAAATGAAACCAGTGCAGACATAACAGAAGGTGTGGCCAGCAGAGGGATGGATAGAGGGAGGGAGAGAGGGAGCCTGCGCGAGAGTGCCAGCCAGCTCCAGGCACACTCGGTGGACAGCTGTTTTTCTGTCTGTTCATCTCTTTCCCCTTCTGCTAGTAACAGGTCCTGATCTCCTTTTGTGAAATTACCTCTTCCCCATGTTTTAGGGGTACAGTCACTGGGCCCAGCCATCCCCTCACCCAAATTAGACCAATCAGATGATCCTTCCCAGTACAATGACAATTTGACTCTCAAGCCTAGGATTGGGGGACAGAAAGTGGCTGGAGCCACTGACAGGATGGGAGTGTCCTGGAAGGACCGTCCACTCTTCTTTTGCCCTGAGGCCCTAGAGCCACTGTGGTTTCTGTCCTTTCTTAGGTCGAGTCCTTTGATATAGTGAGCTATTTCGTGCCTGTTTCAGCTAAATTGGTTTCTGTTGCTTCCAACCAAAGAACCCTGACTGAGTCAATACAGTTCTGTTGGGTGTCACCCATGTGAATTTAAGCAAGTCACTTAGGCCTCAATTTTCTCATCTATAAGAATTTCCAAGAACGTCTTTCTCCACTTGCCCCCTCCCCCAATCCCAGGGCTGAAGCGAAGATCAAATCGAATAAGTTGATGAATGTGGCAGCCTCTGAAAGCTATAAAGAACTATATAAATGTAAGGGATTATTAATACTCAGTTTGCCTTGTATTGTTAACATACAATACATTCTCTAGGAAAAGAGCTGATGTTAGAAAAGAGAAAGTAAATACTCATCACCTTGTCACAAACGGGTCGCTGGTGCTGTCATAGCAAAAACCGGAAAGGAATTTGAATGGCACCTGAAAGCCGCGGCTAGGGTAGAAGACAAATGGCTACAATTATACCATATTTCTGTCTCTGGAGCTGAATGTGAGGAAACAGCCCTATATCAGCGAGCTACCATGCGGACATTATTCACAAAGAGATGATAAGATAGTCTGCAGGCATTGGTCCAAAACACATTGAACATGGAGACACAGAGTTCTATTCTGTCACGGATCAGAAGGGAGGATTTGGAGACCCGACCTGAGGAGGCAGAGCACTGTGAGGGAGGAGCAGATCCACAGACATATAAGACCCTCTTTTGTTCAGAGAACCCCAAAGACCCCTTCACATGGGAGGAGTGGATTCCAAGGGACGTGGTCTACTTTATTTTTTTTTTATTTTTTAATTTTTTGTGAAGAAGATCAGCCCTGAGCTAACATCCGTGCTAATCCTCCTCTTTTTGCTGAGGAAGACCGGCTCTGAGCTAACATCTATTGCCAATTCTCCTCCTTTTTTTTCTCCCCAAAGCCCCAGTAGATAGTTGTACGTCATAGTTGCACATCCTTGTAGTTGCTGTACGTGGGACGCAGCCCCAGCATGGCCGGAGAAGCAGTGCGTCGGTGCCTGCCCGGGATCAGAACCCGGGCCGCCAGTAGCAGAGCGCGCGCACTTAACCGCTAAGCCATGGGGCCGGCCCGGTCTACTTTATTTTCACAAGCAAACGCCTCTGCCTTTTTTTTCTTTTTGGGAAAGTAATAAATGCTTACCATAAAATCTAAATATTATAGATACTTATGATATTAGAAACAAAATCCTCCCACAATCTGGCCTCTTCCCTCTGTTAACTGTTAATTTTGGGGGTTTATAATTCCTGCAGATGTCCTTCAATGCATATAACTCTATCCATCCATCCATCCATCATCCATCCATGTGTCTATCATGTCCATCTGTCTGTCTGCCTTCCTCCTTCCCCCATCCTCTCTCTCTCTCACTTTCTTTCTATTTATCACTAATGGAATCAAATGACACATAGCTTTTCCAGCTTGTTTCTTTTCACCTTATAATAAATCTTGGACACAGTCCCTCGTTGGTACACATGGATTTGCCTTTTTTTTTAAAACAGTATATATTATTTGACTGTTTTGGCATACCATAACTTATTATGTCATTCCCCTATTGATGGATATTTGGTCTGTTTATCATTTCTGCTACTACAAACAATCCTGAAATAAATATATATGTCAGAAAATCTGTGCACTTTTGAGTGTTTCCACTGGCTGAATTCCTAGAAATAGAATTATGAGTAAAAAATATGAACATTATTAATTTTAGTAGCTCTTGTCAAATTGTTCTATAATTTAAACCTTTAGCAGCAGAGATGACAATGCCTGTTTTCTTATGCCCGCACCACTGGATATTATCACATTTTAAAATCCTTACCATTAGGTGAAAAATGATATTTCACTTAACTTCATTTGTGAGTGACACTCAGAATATTTTACTATTTTTATTGGCCATTTGTATCACTATGTGAATTTCTTTTGTGTCCTTGTTTCCCCTCCTCTTCTCCTCTCTCCTTCTTTTTCCATAGGTAAGAACTCTGTATATTAGCAGAATCTGCCCACTTCCTGGACTGGTGCTGCAGATCGGTTCTCCTGCTTTGTCTTTGACTTTGGTCATGGTGTTTTTGCTTTGCAGATGTTTTACATTTTTTAAGTCATCAAATTTGTCAATCTTTTTCTTTACAGATTCTGAATTGCTTTTTTTTTAATGTTTTATAATGCCTTCCTCTTCATAAGATCATAAAAGCATTCACCCAAGTTTTCTTTCAGTACTTTTTATGTTTTCATTTAAATATTTAGCTATCTGAAATATACTTTGGTATAGGGAGTTAGGGAACTGCTTCACTTTTTTCCAAATGACTAGCCGGTCATTCAACACTAAGGCAATCCAGTGGTCAAGGGCAAATGAAGGAAACAGCCCACCTCACCACCAGGGAAGCAGGAAGGGTGGACGTCCAAGGGAGGCCACCAGTGGCCAGTGTGATGGGCTGAATCATGTGTCCCCAAATTCATACATTGAAGTCCTAACCCCCAGAACCTTAGACTGTAGCTATTTGGAGATAGGGTCCTTAAAGAGGTGATTAAGTCAAAATGAAGCTAAGGTGGGCCCTAATCCAATATGACTGGTGTCCTTATAGGAAGAGGAAACTTGGACGCACAGAGAGAGGCAAGAGGGGCATGCGAGCATTAGAGGAAAGGCCTCGTGAGGATACAGTGAGAAGATGGCCATCTACAAGCCAAAGAGAAAGGCCTCAGAAGAAAACAACCCTGCTGACACCTTGATCTTGGACTTCCAGCTTCCAGAACTGTGAGAAAACAGACTTTTGTTGTTCAAAACACCCAGTCTGTGGTACTGTGCTATGGCAGTCTAGCAAACTAGTACGGCCAGGTACCCCCCTGATTAGCAGCAGATTCATCTGCCTAAGAGAGGCATTTGGGGCCACACAGCAGTTCTGGCTCAGGTCATCAAATGAGCCCATGTTGCCCTAGAAAGAGAATCCAGGCTTGGGCCAAAGGCTGTGGTAGACTGCTGGTGTCTCCTCCCTAACTCCCCCACCCCCCACTTTTCTCTCTCCTTCCTAGGCACACGGCAGCCCAACTATGCATTGAATCTCCCAAGGTCTCTTCCGTATAGATGTAGACATGTGAGTAGATTTGGGCCAATACTTTGTGAACGTATGTGGAATGTGCAACCTCTGGGTCATTTCCAACTTAACAATACAACACTCTCTCCTTTGGCTCTTTGCTGCTCCTCTTGAGCTGTTCTGTGGATGTGAAGGAACATACCTCATGAGAACGTGTGAGCTATGTGAGAAACAGACTATCATGGTTGGCCCAAATCTACTGACATGTCTACATCTACATGAAAGAGAACTTGGGAAATTTAGTACATTGTTGGGCTGCCATGTGCCTGGGAAGGAGAGATAAAAGCCGAGGGGTGTGGGGAAGTTGGGGAGGAGACACCAGCAGTCTACCATGTACTAGTTTGAGGGCTGGGGTATAGCACAATTGACATACACAGTAACCTGCACACCTGTTGCTTCCTGCACAGCATGATGCTTGGCAAATGACCACGGTTCATTCATTTCTGCAACACACACACACACACACACACACCCCATTTCTTGAGTTGGACAAAGCGGATAAGCAAGTGACGAGAACTAGAAGCTTCTTTGAATCCCACCCAAAGCACCCTAAATCTATTACTTGTGTAGTCCCAGCCTTTTTCATTTTTAGAGCCAGGAACATTTTTCATTCTAGGTGGCTTGGATTCCGGGCAACATAAAATTTCTTCTCTTCCTTTTGTTCTCAAACTATGTCTCATGCATCAAATAGTGGAAGAGGCTGAGCAGTGTGATTTAGAGCAGCTTTCTCAAATATGCCCACCCGCATCAAAATCGCTAGGGTGCAAATTCCTGGGCCTAACCCTGGACCCCAGAATCAGGATTTCATGCCCCCTAGCTCACTCTGGGCAGATTAAAATCCGAGAACTGCTATTTTAATGACACCACTCCATATGTTCAAGCAAAGAAGTCCAGCTCTGTTAGTGTGAGTCAGTCTGTTTTCCTAAAATCAATCCCTGGAGCCTACAGGCTTGACAACTACCCAGGTTTCCTAACCCCTAATCTTCTAAGTATGTTTCACGTAAACCCAGTGGACTTTCTAATGGAAGGAATTAAAGGAATCCAGGCGGTACTGCGGAGTGGAGGAGGTGAAGGAGGCACATGTCTTGGAAGCTGAATTAGCTTGTCCTAAGAAAAGTTTCACTGTGGTGCCCATTCCTTTTCTGCCTCTGCTATGCCCACACCAGGAACAGAGCCCTCCGATCGCCTCTGGTTGTCCTAAAACCCAAACCTCATCCTCATCTGCCTTTGTACCCCATAATTCCTCTCCACCTTCCTGAAAATTCAGGAAGTCCTGTGCTTCGTAGCACTTAACCGTGTGTTAAGAGACACTCGGATTAAATGTCATTCACACCAAGAGAAGGCAGCATTTTGTCTTACAGAGGAGCGAGTTAACCCTAGTGACCATCTAGTTGGTGGAATGAGGGTGGAGGTGTTTAAGAATAGCTGCCCCCCCATCATCACTTAGTTTGCGAAAGAATCGTGAAGTCACCTCAAGGTTCGCAAACCACCATCATTCAGCCTTGCCCTTTCTTCACTTTGGCAGACAAATGGAATAAAAACTGCCTTTGAGTGGACTAGGAAAGCAAACTGGCAAACCCAATGGCAGGAACTTCCTATGATTTAACCCGACGGCCACATGGTGACACGACTGGGGAGGGCGTGGGGTTTCTGGAGGTGAAGGGCAAGCCCATCAATGCTGGACCGGCATGTGCCAGGGGAAGGTGTGCACCCTGAGGTCTGTGCTGTGTACCGCCAACGCGGCCAGTGGGAGAAGGGTCTTTCCCTGCAATCCTTGGGCTCCCCAGAAGGGTCTCAGGCAATCCCCTCATGTACCTTCTCTTCTCTGGAGGCCCCTGCTCCATCTCCAGCGTGGCTGTCCCGGGGCTGCAGCTCCAGCACGGTGCGAAAGAGCTTTTCCGAGTTCTGGGTCAGGAAGCCAATCTCCGCGTTGGGGTGGAGACCATAGAGATATGGCGATTCTGGGGGCAGCTCGGCATCAATGTACTGGAAGTCAAGGGCAAAACTCACTTAAAAACAAACCGAGATGCTCACCAATGCTGGCCGATGCCACCATGCTCTCCATCCATTAGTGCACATCCTTTCCTGACACCATCTGTTTTTGTATGCTGGGCCAGTTTTCCAGAACTTCCACATTCATGAGGTCATTCTCTTTTTTGGGAAGCTTAGCCGACTTTATCCATCTCCCATCTTACCCCTCCCACCACTCCCTGATAGACACCTAGCCCTCCGCACACAGGAGGACTCCTGAGTCCTATAGAAATGCTAATCCCTACCTGGTATTTTTACTCAAGCTTTTCTAGGATCCCAGCCCTCTTCCTCCAAATTCCTTTTCTCTCCCCTCTGTTTATCTAAATCAGGGATGACGAACCTAAATGCAAACACGGGATCACACATGCAAAATAAAAGTATGGAGCTGGCTGTAGGGCGAGGTGAATTTTGCTGTGAACTGAAGAGTTCCTGTATCTGGCGAAAAGCATTCGAATTAAAAACTTTTAAAATGACATGTCACCCCAACAACACATCTCTGTGGTCAGTTGTGGTGGGCACAGTCTGCCATCCTTGAAAAATCCTCCCCAGTTTTTAAGGCTCACTTCCTTCTCCAAATGTTCTCTGAGTTCTCCTTCACAGTTCTCTCTATTACAGCGAGAAAACATCCCTGAAATTTAGCTCCTCATTTGACTTTGATGATGTCTTGCTGTTAGTAACATCCCATCTAAGTAAAAGATTGCTCATTCTTTTTTTTTTTTAAAGATTTTATTTATTTTATTTTTTTCCCCCCAAAGCCCCAGTAGACAGTTGTATGTCATAGCTGCACACCCTTCTAGTTGCTGTATGTGGGACTCGGCCTCAGCATGGCCGGAGAAGTGGTGCCTCGGTGCGCGCCCGGGATCCGAACCTGGGCCGCCAGCAGCGGAGTACGCGCACTTAACTGCTAAGCCACGGGGCCGGCCCAAGATTGCTCATTCTTTAAAGGAAAATTTGTGGCTTATTTTTCTATTTCTTCCAGCACCCAGCACACTCCTGGACTCTCTTGGTGAGTGCCCTGGAACCATCTGTTAACTGACAGGTTAAAGAGAGGGATGAAGAAAAGGAAAATCTGCCTCAGTCATTGGGAAGCATGCAAACCATGTTACTGTTGCCCACCGCTACTCTAGCCTCTTGTTGAATTGTTCCATGGACACTAGGGGATGCTCTTGCACAATTTTCTTGAGTAGACCCTCTAAGCTTTTTGTTCAAGTAATTTATAAAAAAAATTCCTCTTATTTTCTTTAACTAGTCTTACTGTTTTTGATTTCTTCTCATAGGTCCAGTTTTTCTGGATCGAATGACTTTTACAACTTACCCTCTTAAATTTTATGAAGTAAAAAAAATTTTAAAGCTGTAGTTGATGTTCCTACGACCAGTATTTCCCTTAGGTTTGGTATTCAAGACTTCTTTTAGGCATGTTCAAAAGTTAAGCAATGAAAAAGATTTTTTTTTTTTTGTTTATTTGTTTTTTTTTAGTTTTTTTTTGTGAGGAGATCAGCCCTGTGCTAACATCCGCCAATCCTCCTCTTTTTTTGCTGAGGAAGACGGCCCTGGGCTAACATCTGTGCCCATCTTCCTCCACTTTATCTTCCTCCACTTTATATGGGACGCCGCCACAGCATGGCTTGGCAAGCAGTGCGTCGGTTCGCGCCAGGGATCCGAACCAGCGAACCCCGGGCCGCCGCAGCGGAGCGCGTGCACTTAACCACTTGCGCCACCGGGCCGGCCCCTGAAAAAGATTTTTTAAAAAATTATCTTTAAATATATTTTCCATGGCAGGCTAAGTAGGCAAAGACAAACACCTTAAAAATAGCGGTAATAATAGTAAAATGAAAACCCAAAGTAATAGTAAGCAAAAGCCCCATGAGAATGTTTTTCTTGGCATGTGTATGTGTGCCTGTGTTCACAGCCACCGACAGGGGAAAGGCAGGGTGAGTGATCTGCCCACAAGATCACGTCCCTCTGAAGATACTTAGCATCACTAGTATAAACTCAACCAAAAGTTGACTAAGTTCTTACCTGGAACTTTGCTTTTAATGGCTTTGTCAATATCCTGAATGAAAACAATCAAATGAGTGCCCCAGATGTTATTTGTAGAAAAGAGCAACAAATAGAATTATTGAACCAAACATCAAGAATAAAAAGATTTCCTAAGGCTCAATTTTATCATTAATTTGAGGCTAGAAATCCTATAGCTCTCAAATTGAGCAGGGTGAACTTGAGGCTGAGAACCACAATCCATATACGCTCAGCTTTCTAAGCGATTCTTCCCTGGGCCCGCTCGAGCATGCCCAGTGGTGCAGGTCCGCATGGGAGGAAGGGCCAGGTCCCGCGTGAGCACCACCACGCCGGTGTGAGGAAAGAACAGAGCCTTACCTGATGGTAACCGCTGTAGTCCATGTTGCCTGGGAGTGGGAACCCTGGGGCCAGAGACAACTCTCCTTCCAGCATTTCTGGTTTAATAAATTCTTCCAGATAGGTTCTGCAGAGTCTCCTGTCCCAGTCATCTGTGATGTGGCCTCCATACATGATCTCTCCAAAGAGGTAGCGCAAATCATCATAGGGGACCTGAGAGACAGGGGAAGGAAAGAAAGACCTCCACACAGGCATCGGGGCCGGCCTGATGTGTGGGCAGAGCATCAGCCACAAAATGGGATGCTTCTCGAGATCAGGAGCAATCTCTATTAACCTGCGTACCCCCAGTGCCCAGCAGAGTCAAGCACGTGTGGGAGCTCATTAAATGCTTGAAGAATCCCATCAAACGGTGAGGAGAAGTAAGTGCCAACCCTCTTGCATATATACCTTCTCTCTTTCATGGTCCTTGAAGTGGCAGTGAAGTCAGGGTCTACCTACAAGTCCTTTAAATAGGTGGATATCAAATGGAAGAAAGTGAGGACCAGGGTACTTTTCTAATTTCCTGCCATTAATTAGCATATTAATTAATTGTCTCCTTCCCGAGTTCAAAGTGAATGAAATACAGCAGGCAAGTTCATGGGTGTTGCAGTTGGGAGGGAAGCCACTTGAGGAAAGGCTGTGGCAGCGCAGCAAATGAAGGGATGGTGTTGTAGGGGGTGGGCTTCCCTGTACCCTGGAGCTGGAGGCAGAGGGATTGCTTAGGGTGTCTGGGCCTGATTCACTTCCCCACCAGGAAGAGGAGGTGGCCTTGCAGATGCTGCTATGTTTGGTGCATGAACTAGAAAAGCCTCGATGGTGTGAATGTTCCCTTAAATGGAAGGGCATGGATTGTTAGTGTAAGTTTTCTTTGACACAGAGATATCAGACAGAGAATGAGGGAGATGAGGTGTAGCAAGAATTTGGCTTCTTCTTCAACTTGAGCAAGACCTTACCTATGTGAGGAGCTGGGTGCCCCAAGAGAAGTTCTGCATCCCTGGCTAATTAAATTGGGAATGTGTATCAGGTGAGTGTGGGGTCTCTTCCTGCTAATCCACAGCCCCCTGCATGCTGCAAGTGCACAGGGGTGGTCCGGTGGGCCCTGGGATGAACGCTCATGGGACTGACCCACACCAGGCTTGAGTCACTAGTTTGGTTTTCTGAGCTTTCTTGGCTCTAACCTCTCTGTGGGACTCTTCTTGGCCTCACTCCTGTCCTGGGGTTGGCCGCCTGGTTAACCTCGCACTTCCTCACTGCACTTGGGGAGGGTGTAGACCTTCCCCAGTGCGCGCCCATTCTTCCGGGTGCTATGCTGCATCACCCTTCTCAGAGGCGTCCCTCCCGACCTACCCCTGCGCTGGAACCTTTACCTTTGCGTTGGCCTCCAGGAAGTTGTAGAGTACATTCACAGAGATGGTGAGGTCTCCAGTGTTGAAGGGGTAGGAACGATTCCATCCTTGGGGCCCAAACTTTCGTCTTTCTGCCACCACCGCATGAAAGTAACAAAGAGCAAAGAGGATGCTCTTGAACTCCGTCTCCCGGGAACACATCTCCAGGGTGTCCTGAAAGGAAAGTGTTGCCTCCAATGCTACTGTTACACAGTGCCGGCCAGGGGGTGGGTTATGGTGGCTGGGGGTTGTGTTGGATAAAGTTACTGAATGTCCTGGTTAGGGTTGAGCTACAGTAGGACTATAGATGGCACTGTGGATAGGCGTGGGCTCAGGGTTTGAGGGGACCTTGCAGAGGGGTGGGGTTTTAGTTTAGAATCTCAGTTAAGGCTTTGATTCAGGTTATAATGGGGTTTGGTTTATGGTTAAAGCTTGCACATACGGATGTGCTAATTAAGTTCTCAAGCATAGCTAATGGAAAACAGGGTAGTGGGCCACAGGAGTCTCATGTTTGTCATATTAATGTCACTTTGCACTGGGGTGTGGGTGGGGACTCCCACAGCATCTTCTCTAATTTCTTCCCTTCCTGTCACACTTTTCTTGCCCATCATGGAACCCTAGTAGGTGTGATTACTGCCTGTGAGACTGAGGAATCCCCAGCTCATCTGCTGGGGGAGTTGCCGAAAGGGGGGACAGGATGGAAATCAGAGCCACGAACAACAGGGCAGTGCCGAGCCCTTCACCACCCAAACTACTCCACTCAGCCCGAGCAGCGGTGATCAACGCGCGGCTGCGGAAACAGCACTGATGGGTCCTGGCTGCAGAGCACAAGGCAGGAGAAAGACGTGGCTCATGAAGAGGGGATAAAAGAAGCGACAGATAGAAGAAAAGAGAAGCAGGAGGTAGTCCAGAGGAAGGCAATGCAATTGTGCTTGGAGGATTTTAAGGAGCATGGTGATGATGGTGGGGAGGGGGAAAGTCTGAATTTTGAAGAGATGGTAGGACAAGAACCCCGGGACTTTTTGGAGTTAAAAATAATTTCCTCTGAGTGAGACCTTCTCTGCTCAGGAAGGAGCAAGATGTTGCAGATGGATCCCAAGAGAGGCACCTTCACAGCTCAGGCAAATTGGACGGGGTTCAGTCCCGGCATTTCTTCTAAGAATTGGTCCTTAGACTTTGCTCACACGGGCAGGAGGAGCAGAGGGGACAGGCCAGGTTAAGCTTCTGGCAGGTCTGACTTTTCCATGGAGAACCCATGACACTGTTTCCATCTCTCTCTGGACATGTGGGGATCACTCTGGTGCCTTTGCTGGGTACCAAGTTTGCCATGAAGGTTCAGATGTGAAAGGTCAGAGGTGGTGAGAGGAAAGTCACTGCCTCGTGCAAGCAGGAACTTAACAACTGCTGTCTGGACAGAGCTGTTCTCTCAAGACGGGTAGGGTGCTTCCTTTGGTACTTCTGACACATTTGAAAAAATTGGGTCCTGCTGAAAAATGCCTCTAAGCACAAAGACAAGAAGTCACCCGTTAAAATGCGGAAACTGGTTGACAGTGGCACACTCAAACAAAGGTCAGAATAAAATCATCATCCCTAAACAGCACAGCTATCAGGGAAGTGGGGATAAAAAGAGCTCAGTGCTGCAATTAGTCCCTTAAATGGTTAAAATAGGGCTCCGAAGAAACAGAGTGAACAATAGCGGGTATTAACCAGGCCTCTGCTCCAGGGCACTCGTAAAAGCAGAATGGAACAATTAAAATTCTCGTGAACAATAAATATGCCCATAAATCTCTCTCTCTTTCTCAGAATGAGTTACTGAAGATGGCTGCAAATGGCCAAAACACCAACTGTGGAAGGGACAGAATAACCAGGAAAAGCCAGTATCTCTTGGGATATATTTCCCAGTTGTCTGATAACCCAGACTGGACGTTGGGCTTGCAGGGGGATAAACCCAAGAACAAGGGCCCGTAGGGAGGCCAAGAAGATGAAGCCAGGTGTGGCTGTGGACGATAATACTTCTACTGAGGTATAATGTTATAATAGTAATTACTAGGAGATACGGCATGGGAGGCATCTGCTGCCCTCCTCCCTGGCTCTGTCTAAGACCCTCAAGGCAGAAAAGTTGGAAATGCTCTGGCCCTGCATCCTTCAAAAGAGCTAGCAAACTGCATTCCAATGCCTTTTATCCCCAACTTTTAATTTTTTAAAAAATTGTGGTATAGATGGCTAACAGGTAAATGAAAAGATGCTCAACATCACTAATCATTGGGGAAATGCAAATCAAAACCACAATGAGATATCACCTCACACCTGTTAGAATGACTATCATTAAAAAGACAAGGATAAGTGTTGGTGAGGATGTGGAGAAAAGGGAACCCTTGTGTACTGTTGGTTGGAATGTAAATTGGTGCAACCAGTATGGAAAACAGTATGGAGGTGCCTCAAAAAGTTAACAATAGAACTACTATATGACCCAGTAATTCTACTTCTGGGTATCTATCTGAAGAAAACAAAAATACTAACTTGAATATATATCTGCACCTCCACGTTCATTGCAGCATTGTTTACAATATCCAAGACATGGAAACAACCTAAGTGTCCATCACTGGATGAATGGATAAAGAAAATGTGGTATATGTACACAATTGAATATTATTCAGCCTTAAAAAGGAAGGAAATCTTGCCATTTGTGACAACATGGATGGAGCTTGAGGGCATTACGCTAAGTGAATTAAACCAGACAGAGAAAGACAAATATGGTGTGATCTCACTTATATGTGGAATCTAAAGAATAAAACAAAACAAAACAAAAAAATCAATCTCATAGATACAGAGAACAGATTGGTGGTTGCTAGAGGTGGGGGTGGAGGGTTGGCGAAATGAGTGAAAGGAGTCAAAAGGTACAGATTTCCAGTTATAAAAAAAATTGTGGTAAAATATAGATAACATAAAATTTACCAACTTAACCATTTTTTTTGTGTGTGTGAGGAAGATCGGTCCTGAGCTAACATCTGCCAATCCTCCTCTTTTTGCTGAGGAAGACTGGCCCTGGGCTAACATCCATGCCCATCTTCCTCCACTTAATGTGGGACGCTGCCACAGCATGGCTTGACAAGTGGCGCGTTGGTGCGCGCCTGGGATCTGAACCGGCGAACCCTGCAGCGGAGCACGCGCACTTAACCGCTTGCGCCACCACGCCGGCCCCGCCAACTTAATCATTTTTAAGTGCACAGTTCAGTGGCGTTACGTGCATTCACATTGTTGTGCAATCCAACGCCTTTTCAGGGCAGAAATGTCTTTGCTTGGAACCAGCAACACCCTCCTGTAAGGAAGGCTGTAGATTTTAAAGTTAAGGATGTATATTTCCCCTACATGGACTAGAAAACCTAGAAAATTTAGAAGTTTTGACCTCTGGTACAGAGTGCCTAGTAGTTTAGCCAAGGCCTATTGAGGAAAAAAGCAAAAAGGAAAGAAAAGAAATGCCCCTGGACGAGAGGGCACTCTACCTTCTGCCCCAGGTTGCAGTGGGCAGGCATTTCTTAACAAAAACAGCAAGCTAAAATATCCTGAACCTCCTGGTCATGTTCCGCCGTTCTCCGTTCCAGATTATGCGTGGGTTTTGGAGTCGGGTGAAGAAGCTGAGTGAAAAAGGAGGAGACTGGATAAATTCTGCTTCTCCAATCTCTGTGGCAGCTTCCTTCTCCAAGTTGAACTGCTTGACTCCTACGCTATGAGGGGTCTCAAGCACTTAGTAAAAGCTTGAGACTCTGACTGCCAGATGGTTTTCATCTTATTTTAAGTTAAACCAGGCCCCAAAGGGCTGCTGGTCCTGGAAGTTTATGTTGGGTTAACTAGAACAGTTGTGCTGTTGGACGGCCTGTTTCAAGTCACCTAGATGACCCTGCGGGGACTGTGGTGAGTTTTAGCATGGGTTCTGAGAAGCTAGAGACTCACTGGTGCTATTATAAGATGACATCAGAGAGGACAGATCCTAGAACCCTCCCCTTGGACTCCAGCAAGGCCCAGTGTGGCAGACGGACTTTAGTATGCCACTTTCCTGGTGTTCACACCTGTGTGTATTCCCCTTCCCAGGAAAGCGGAAGTCCCCAAGAAAGAAGCAACAAGAAAGGATATCTTCCTGAGAAGATTAAAGAGGCCTGAGCTTCAGACTTTGCAAGTGCTACTTTATATATGAAGTTGGCCTCCCATGGGCCTAGCCTTAGCTTTAAATAAACACTCCACAATACAAGTCTTAGAATTCCCAGTCAAGGAAATTCCAATACCGTAGTAGCCTGCATTTGAACCTTATGCCTTGATACTCTTAATCTCGTTGTAGCATAATGTCCTTAAAGTTGACTGTACAATAGAATCCCCTGGAGGACTTCTTAGAACACAGACTCCTGGGCCCCACCCCAGAGTTTCTGATTCGGGAAGTCCAGAGTGGGACCTGAGAATTTGCATTTCTAACAGGTTCTCAGGTGATGCTGATGCTGTTGGTCTGGGGGCCACACTTTAAGAGTCTAACACATGGCTACGTTCCAAGTCCAGATCCCCACTATCTGATGCTTGGATTATTTGAATCCTTGATACTCAAGAAGCATGCAGATGTCAACTATTTTCATCTAAACAAGAGCATCATCCCCCTGCTTGAAGATAGTATGCTTAGCCAATAAGTGTGTGACCAGTATATCATATCAGTTAGATTTATAGCAACATGTCCTTCTCCATCTTGGAATATTTAGTTAGCACGTAGACTTGCAGAAAGTTCCCCTACACCTCTTGCCAAAGAAAGACCCTAAGCTTGGATTCCCCAGGTGTATCTGGGAATTGAGAGCTGAGAGCTGTACTCATTGGGCAATGGGTGGAGGTCAAATGCAAAGGGAACACAATTCACTTCCATTGGGCATTGCTCCAAAGCCCACTTGGCACCCCACCGCACCCCTGGTTGCATGCTCTTCTCTCATCCGGTTTGAATCAGCTGTTTGCAAGCTGGGGTGCTCTTCTCCCCTCCCTCCCAGGGCTGTACCTGACTGAAGTTGTCCAGGGCCTTGTGCAGGTTGGCATGCATGCCCGTGGGAGGCTCATTGGTGATCTTAATGGAGTTCTCCAAGATGCCCTGGGGGATGATGTGGCCCTCAGGGGAGGGTGCAGGCTCTGCACTGATGAAGACCCTGAACTGTGGGTGGCTGTTCTCTCTGTGCTCCTCCAGCTTCTTCTCCAGGGTGCTGAGCCACTTGGCCACCAGGTGAATGTTCTGGTGGGAAGGAAGGAAGGACCCCCCAGTGCAGACATCTGCTTAGTTCTGTTAGCAGTAAACAGTTATTAGGAAGGCAGCTAGAGGAGGCTCCTGGCCTTAGCTGCAAATAAATCACATCGCAGCATGAGTCTTGGGATTCCCAGTAATGGGGACCTCCTAGTAATCTGCAATTGAACCCTACCCCTTGCTATCTTAAGTCTCTCTAGCACAATGTTCTCAAACTTGACTAGGCATTGGAATCCCCTGGACCACTCGTTAAAACAAAGATTCTTGGGCTCTACTCCCGAGTGCTTGATTCAGGAGGTCTAGGGTGGAGCCTGAGAGTCTGCATTTCTAACAAATTCCCCAGTGATGCTGATGCAGCTCCTCAGAGGAGCACACTTTACGTGGTGACATTCCAACTCCAGATCCCCATATCGGACACCTGGATTATTTGAACTGTTGATACTCAAAAGCGGGGCCCATGGACCGGCAGTGTTGGCATTACCTGGGAGCTAGTTAGAAATGCAGACTCTTGGACCCCACTCAGACTTACCACATCAGTGCAGTTTAATAAGATCCTCCAGTGATTTCTATGCACGTCAAAATTTGAAAAGCACTGATTGAGGCTCATTCCAGCTAGCTTTCCTTCCTCTCTCCCCCTCTCCAAACTATTCTGCTAATTGTCGCCAAACAGATCTTTCTAAAACGCATGGAAACATTGCTGCTCACGTCCAGGGAAGGCTCTCGCCTCCGAGCCCAGGCTCCTCTGTCTGGGTCTTTGAGCCCTTTTCCCCCACCATGTGATTCCTATCTGTCTTTCTGTCTACCAACCTACATTTGTTTCTTAGCACTACTTTGCAGAATGCACCTTTCACTTTAGTAAAAATAGTCACTTTGCTTCATTGCAATATGTTTCATTATGATGGACAGATAAAAGCTCTTCGATAAATATTTGAGGAAATCTGCTTGCAGAGCCTTAAATACACAGATCAGCACGGAGCACAGTTCTTGGGCCACAGCAATCTGGTCTCTAAGTGCTGCTTTCTCTTCTATGAAGAGAGAAATAACAACAATATTTCCCATACTTATTTCACAGAGTTGCTGCAAATAACCAATCGTATTGCATTTGAAAGGGCTTTGTATACTGTAAAATGCTAGTTAGTAGTGGTTGTTGAAATGAAAATTTGTTAAATTAAGGAATTCACTTACAATCACTCCATTGGGGTGGAGAATTTAGGGGCTGCCTGGAGAGCCAGCGTTCTGTTAGCTAGGCAGTGCCACTGACCCACCACAGAGGTGGGTATGGGGTCAAGGACGACCCCAATCAGGGCAGAAAGGACATACCTGCAAAATAACCCAGTGACCTTTCTTGGCAGCTAGGTCCAGCGCGGCCTCAGCCACGACCTCCTGTCCTTGCCCCAGAGACACGTTGTGAAAATTCCGATTGTTGAAGGTGTATCCGAGTTTTTTACCTAAAAGGAGTATGGAGTTGTCATTATTATCTCCTGTGTCTAATGATCTGTGTTGTTTTATGTTCAGAAGGAAGTGACACCTCCATACCACTCCTCAAACATGGGCGTGCCTGAACCCGGACCACGAGCCTCATGTACTGATGCTTTTCCTTCACGGTGCAGGGGTGTGTGTGTGTGTGTGTGTGCGTGCGTGCGTGCTACATTTCCAGCTTTTTGTTCCCAAATAAAAGGAAGCAGTTGTCCAGCCCCAAATTGCTTCACCCCTCCCTCCTCACTTAATCCCCAAGAAGGGGTAGAAGTGCTGCCGCTCTTCTGCACAGCTTCCATTTGAAGGCCTGGATTGGTCCACTACCCTAGAGAGTGCTGATGGGAAAAGGCTCAAAGAGTAGCCAGCACGTGGGTGTGGCCCCTTCTGACTTGCTCTGTCCTCTGAATTTATGTTTTCCCTGAAACTTTACTGGGAGGTGTGGCCAGTAGGGGCAAGATTCAGGTAGCTTTGACTTCCTGTGCTTTACTCCACATTTACCTCCTCCCCTGTTACTCCCAACACATAGAAACATTTTATCTCATCATTTTTCATGAATTAGAGTGAAGAGAGGCAAGAGGCAAGACAAGAAGGGGCGTGGTTGCCTTGGTGTGAACGCTCTGTTGGATGTATCTCGATAACGTCTGTTGAATGTTGCTGGTGCTGGGAAGAGTAAGGGAACAGCTACACGAACATAAATAT
Source organism: Ceratotherium simum simum (assembly GCF_057802395.1). Classification (NCBI taxonomy): domain Eukaryota; kingdom Metazoa; phylum Chordata; class Mammalia; order Perissodactyla; family Rhinocerotidae; genus Ceratotherium; species Ceratotherium simum. Next base: position 7,105,334 of record NC_141915.1, read on the forward strand.
CAGAACCACATCACTGGAGCAAGGCCAGTGCTCATGCGTTGTTCTTCAACCCCAAGAAAAACTACACAAAGAAATGACCTTAATATAGAGAACCAGTTCTGCTTGGACATCAGCTATTAGTGTGAAACAATAAAGTTTAGAGAAATTACATAATATTCTTTAGAGAAAAGGATCATAAAAATGTATTATACTGGGAAGGAATTGTTGGGCAATTTTTCTAGGAAGGTGGAGTACACAAGAGAAAAGAGGAGAAATTTAAAAAGAGAAAAAGAATAAAAATCTGTACTTAAAAATTTACTTTCAGGGGAACTAAAATTGAAGATGCAATCTGATACTTGTCAAGAAAATTTAAAAAACCTGTCAACATCGGCTATTTCTTTTAAACACTAAAAAAAGTATAGACTCTCTTTCAGTTGAAGCAGACAAAGCAAGATGATGATTTTTTGTAGTGAGGAATAGTTATTATAGATTCAACTGAGATGAACCCAAGAAATACCCTTATTAAACTATAAATCCCAGCTGGCAATAGATTTGATGTCCGTTTTAGAAGCAGGGGTATAGACAACTTATTCCAGAGAAAATACCAGGATAAAGATGCTGAGATTATTAGATATCATCGGTAACGTTTCTACTCACAAAAGAACCTATTTTTCTTTTCTTTACCAGCAAGAGAAAGATATGGGAAAAGAGAGGCTTAATGAAGACTAGTTTGAAATCTACAGACTGGAGGGACTTAGTGGCAAAGTCCAGCACTGCACAGACCAGCTAGGATCAGTCTGCATTAATCTAGGCTTGAGGCATGATGACAAGGCTGAGGAGAAAAAAATGGATCTCAGGATGCTGAGAAGCGGAAAAATTGATGGGGTTCGCACTGACTGAACACTCAGCCAAAGATAGCTGCACCTCATGCGAGCCTTGTGAAGTGCTGAGGCACCCTTGCAGAGTCCTTCCGTTTGCAACATTGAGACTCTCAAGATGCCTTGCTGGGTCATCAGCAAGCCACTCCAGCCAGCTATGTGCTCTTGGGTTTTCATCTTTATATTGTTTGTGCTATGGCTTCCAAGCCTCCACCCCTACCACCTTTAACTCGTTTCCCTTTCTGATCTTCCTTCCAACCCTCCATCTGGTGGTGTCATCTGGAATCTTGCCCCATTGTAAACCTTCTTTAACGTCTTCACAGCGTGCCTCTTCAACCTCCAGCTTCTTTGAGGACATTGCAACTTCTGTGGCCCTCTCCCTAGTTCCACATACCCATGGGGCTGGGAGGAAGGGGAACATTTTTCTAGCCTTCTCTTGCTACTTGCAGGCTATTTCTCCTCCCCCTCCATATAAAACCCTTTCTCTTCTTCTTTTTTTTTTTTTTGAGGAAGATTGGTCCTGAGCTAACATCTGTTGCCAATCTTCCACTTTTTCTTTTTTCTCCCCAAAGCCCCAATACATAGTTGTGTATCATGGTTGTAGAGTTGTAGCTCTTCTATGTGGGATGCTGCCTCAGCATGTCTTGATGAGCAGTGAGTATGTCCGTTCCCAGGATCTGAACCAGCAAACCCCAGGCCACTGAAGCGGAACACGTGAACTTAACTGCTAGGCCGCCGGGCTGGCCCCTCCTTTCTCTTTTAAAACACATGCCATCTGGCTATATTATCTACTAACTTTTATGTGCTCTGCATTGTACCAACTTCCCAGTGAGATTCGCTTTTCTTAAGGGCTTTGGAACATGGTTTAAAATCTTCCATACTTCCTGTTCCATCATTACCCTGGTAAATTTTAATGTCACTGTGGATGACTCAGCCAACATCTAGCCTCATGTTTCCTCATCTTCAAAGAACTTAATTCCACTCTATTTCTGTTACCCATTCCCATTGGCTGCACCCAGGACTTCACTATCACTGAGAACAGTCCCATGTCTAAAACGTTATTCGTTCATATCTGCTCATGACTATCACTTCCCACTGTCCAGACTGTTCGCTCTCTTACTCACTTCTCACCTATTGTTCTACTTTAGTGAATGTCAGTCCATTGGCTCCTCTATTTTTCCTAATCTTCACCTTTACCTTTTATTTTAATATAAACCCAATAATCCTTAATTTGAGCCATGATCCTACAAAATCCTCAACTCCATTAACCATTCTATTTCTGTATCACCGAACTTCTGTAAAACTTCAACCCTGGACAAATCTAAGCATTAACAAAAGAGAAAAATAATACATTTGGTGAATTGGAGCCACCAAAAGTTCATGACTCTGAACTTCAATGCTCTTTGGTAATCTTTCCATGTGTTCAGAAATTGGTGACATTGTCCACTCCCCTCTTTCTTTAAACTTCCTAATGAACCCTACCCTTCTTATGCTCAGCACTTTGCTTCACTCTCTACTTCCCTGAGAAAATATATACCATTGGTTAGGAACTCCTTCACTTCACTGCCACTTTATCTGCATCTCTGTGCATCCCTATTATGTGTCTATCCCTGCACATTCCCGTTTCAACGGAAGAGGTGCCCTCCTGCTGCCCATCCCTCATCTCTTCTCCAAATCTCATCTCTTCTTCTATCCTCAACCTTTATCTCTCTAGTCATTCTCCCACTTGCTGGCACATGAACAAATGAGTCTTTCTCAACACAAAAAATAACACTCCACCAATCTTGAAGCTGCTCTCTAAGGACTGCACTTGCTCCAACCTAGCCAACTTTCAACTGACTCTTAAAAAAAAGAGAATGGGGCCGGGAACAATGAAAAAGAGAATCTTAGCAAAGTGTTGATAATCTGGCTGTAAAGACATTAAACTGAAAACTGTTTCTTTGAGCACACCTAGTAGCAGGCCTATAGAAATCTAAGTGAGCTCATGGTTCTGACTAGCACACTGGAAAGAGAAAAAGGAGGCAGTGGAAGGCAAAGGTGGTAGACATAGCTTCTTTCTGATCACAAAATGGAAATGACAGAATTCATTTTGTCAACGCCAGCTCACTGGACAAAGGAGGATGGAGACCAAGCAAGATCATGCTAGAGTCAAGTGAAAGAAAGACCAGAGATCCCTGTGTAACGGCAGAAAGTGGAAGTTCCTCTTTTGGGAGGGCCAAAGATGAAGCTAGGCTTTGAAAGGATGTGACAAAAGGATGTAAAGGAAGGAACAAACTGAGCTGCCTCAAAGCACAAACGAATCATCGTCATCATTGTAATGCCATACAATACTACCATACTTTTAACGCTTCAAAGCCTTCTCACATGTGAGATTTCATTTTTATCCTCACAGTAACCCTAGGAGGAAGGTATTATGGATGATTGGAAACAATAAGGGATTGCTTTTAGATGAAGCAAAAGCAAAAATAAACGTGCAAATAAGGAAGCATGGCTCATTCAGGAAGAAGGTGATGAGAAAAAGAGAGAGAAGGAGGGACAAATTAAAGAGCTGTTAAAGGATTAATCCGAGAAAGCAAGAAGGAAAGCAGTGGGGGTGGGTGGCGGCAGGTTTCATGTTAAAACAGAGGCCAAGAAAAGTGGATGGAATTTCCTCTTCCTTCTCTTCCTCCTCCTCCTCCTCCACCTCCTTCTGCTTCTGCAAAATTGTTGAGGAAGGGAAATCTCGGAGGAGATTAAGAGACACGAAAGTGGCAGAAAAGCATAGATTCCTAATCAAGGGTCAATGGATGAGCTTCAGGGGCTTAGAAAACTCCCAAAATCATCCACAGAATTTTATTTGTCTTGGGTTCATGCATTTGGGGATGGTGGGGGTGGAATGATGATGAGGGAACAGATCTTTCATCTGGCTCTCAGGGTTTTAAAATCCTATCCAATATTAAGAACTGCCATGATGAAGCAAAGGGATAGAGAAAGGAAGGAGTTAAGAACATAAGTCACATACTCAAAGATAGGAAAAGATGCCAAGCTTTGTACGAGTCTAAATGGAGTAAAACAGTGACCTGTCTGATGCAGAGACTCTGCCTAAGCATGAAGACAGTTAGTTTACTTAATAAGCTGGGGCTAGGGGAAACAGGGGAAAGCATTTGAGTCAGTCACGTGGATTCCAAACTTGAGAACAGAAGCCCATCAGGCAAACTGGTTAGATCCAAGATGCAGAAAATATGGATGTCACCAGAGCATATGTTCTAAATGGGTGAATTAGAAAATAAATGAAACCATCAAGAAGGCAGGGAGGGAGGAAGAGAGAGAGAAAGAGGCACAGGTGCCTAAGTGATCTCTAGCTGATGAACAGCAATATTGCCTCTGGTAAGGAAATATGCGATAAGATTAAGCCAAGGGCAGGGCTGAGATAGTGTATTCAGAGACAAATAACCAATATGGATCAGGAAGGGTCAAGCTTGCCTGAAATGACAGAAAGCTTCACACTACATGATGGAATAGTTGAAGGTCAATTGGCAAAGAACAGTAGGAAATTGCTCATAAACAGGGCATATAAAAGCTTCCAAAAAGGAAAATATTGAATAAAAATGAGGAAACTAGATTTGTCAATATGAAAGGAATAAAACTTCCAGGAGACAGAAAGAATACAGACCTCTATAAAAGGGTGAAAGTCAAGAAAAACTTGGCAATGACAACAATCCCGATGATATTCGTTCATCATTTGTTTCTTAATTCATTCCACAAATATTTACTGGGCACTTGTCTGTGCTGGTTATGCTATTACGCACTGGTAAGAAAATGATGAGCAAGATAACACAGTCCCTGACCTCAAAGATCTTAGTGACAAGCAGGTAGGCACACATAAGTTAAAATTATAAAAGAAGGATTTAATTAGAATTGTATTAAATGCTCTGAAGCAAATATATGTATAATGGGGAACCAAATGGTCTTGTGAGGAGAAGGTCAGGAGAGGATGATACCTGCAGGATGAGTAGGCAGTGGATTGTTGAAGAGTTGGGGAGAAGTATTTCAGGGCTTGTGAAAATGCCCTAGGTCAGGAAGGTTTATGCTTTGACTGAGGATCTAAAAGGGCTGTGTGGCTGGAGTAGAGTGAGCTTGGGGGAAGATAAGGTCCAAGGCTGGAGAGAAAGGCCAGGCCATGCAGGCCACATAGATCATGTTAATGGTGTTGGACCTTACCTTAGGAACAATGGGAAGTCACTAGAGAGTTTTAAATAGGAGAGCGTCACGGTCAGATCTGAGATTTAGCAAGATGACTCTGGCTGCAGAGTAGCAAAACATTGCAGGCAGGGGGAGAAGAGTGGGGATGAGTTAGGAGGCTATTGTGATAGTCCCAGTGAGAGATTACAGTGACTCAGACTAGGGTAGGGAGGCAGCAATGAAGATAGAAACAATTAGACGATTTGAAACATATTTAGGAGGTAGAATCAATAGGACTAAATGTGGTGGGTGGAGGAGGAGGCGACTGGTTCCCAGGTTTCCAGCATGAGCAACTTGGTGAATGGTGGTGGCATTTACCAAAAATAATAAAGCAACATTTCTGGAGATAAAGAGAGGTATGACTCTTCCACTTGAAATGGCACGCTGAGTGTTGAGCAGATGAATGAAAAAGACCAAAACCTAACACAGCTCGTGAAATTTCAGAATACAGAGCAGAGAGATGATTCTAAAGTTTCAAAGGAATAAAAATAGGTCACCAACAAAGAAACAAGGAAAGAATAGCATCCTACTGGCATATGACCTCTCATGAACAAAACTGATTTCTAGAAGACAACTGAACAATGTGGACACATTCTGAGTAAAAATCATTTTGGATCTAGCAAAACTATCAAACAAGTATATGGGCAACACTGAAGTCTTTTTAGACACCCAAGGATTCAGAAATTTTACATCCTGTGATTTTTTTCTGTTGACTTTGCTAGCAAAACTAGGGTGGAAGTTGAAAATAAAAGACATGAGATACAAACATAGTAGAACTAAACTAGAACATAAAGAAAATAAGTCCCAGGACGATAATTTCCTATAAGGTTAAAGTATAATCTATTTCAGAACAGGATGTAAGTGGGATCTAGGTAGAGTATTTTCAAAAAGAGTTAAGTGGATTCTATTCAATATATGGAATGAATAAGAAGTTTGAGATATTAATGATAAGAGTAAAGGGGACATTTATTTCTTCTCCCAAGGACAAAGAAAAGGCATTTAGAAACTCCAGAAAAAACTAAAAACTACCTAAGAAAATTATCATCTAAGTATGAAGCAAACTGAAATTTCAATCTTTATGCTGAGAACATTCACTTTTGAGAGACCCCTAGAGATTATGACATTGGAACCATAAAGAAGAAAATGTAATCCTAGCATATTTATTTGCCTCTGTAGTGAATAATATGTATATATTAATTATGATATAAATGCTGTTTATTGGTTTTCAAATATTATAATTAGCTCATAGACTAGGCATGAAAAAAGTTAATAATGGTAACAGAGTAGAATAAATATATATCTATCCTTGACTGTGTAAAATAAAAGCATAGCTAATACTAGTTAGAAAATGGAAGCCTAATCTTACATAGAGGTAAGTCAAGAGAAATTATCTAAAATTCATGGAACAAAAAATTGTTTTAGTAACAACATTTAAGTTAACATAGTAGAAGAACTAAACATTTTAATACAGATATCAAAATTTTGGAGGTATTTGCCAACAAATTTGATAATTTAGATGAAATGGAAAAATTCCTAGAAAGAAACAAATTACCAAAACTGACTCAAGGAAAAATAAAAAATCTGAATAGACCCATAATAAGTGAAGCGATCAAACTAGTAATTTAAAAACTTCCCACTAACAAAAGCTCAGGCCCAGGTGGCTTCATCTCTGAATTCCACCAAACATTCATGAAGAATTAATACCAATCCTTCACAAAATCTTCTAAAAAATATAAGAGAAAAGAAAACTTCCTGACTCATTCTGATGTATAGATTACTAGTTTTATTATCCTGATACCCAACCAAACCAGACAAGGACATCACAAGGAAAGAGAACAATAGGTCAACATCCCTTCTGAATATAGATGTAAAAATCCTCAACAAAATATTAGCAAATTGAATCCAGCAACATGTAAAAATTATTATACACCAGGACCAAGTGGGATCACAAGAATGCAAGGTTGGCTTAACTTCCAAAAATCAATTAATGTAATACGTAATGTAATATTAATAGAATAAAGGACAAAACAATATTATCATCTCAATGGATGCAGAAAAAGCATTTTACAAAATCCAACACATTTTCACGATATAAGGGAAAAATTCAACAAACTAGGAGTAGAAGGCAGCTTCCTTAATCAAATAAAGGACAATCTACAAAAAACCCACAGCTAACATCATACTTAACGGAGAAGACGGAATGATTTTCCTCTAAGATTAGGAACACGACAAGGATGTTCAAGCTTGCCATTTCTATTTAATATTATATTTGAAATTCTAGCCAGGGCAATTAGGCAAGAAAATGAAATAAAAAGGCATCCAGATTGGAAAGGAAGAAGTAAAACTACCTCTATTCATAGATGACATAATCTTGTCATCTTTATAAAATCCTAAGGAATTCGCTAAAAAACTATGAAAACTAATAAGTTCAGCAAGGCTGCAGGATAGAAGATCGATATACAAAAATATACAAAAATCACTAGCAATGAACATTACAAAAATGAAATTAAGAAAACAATGCGACTTAGAATGGAATCAAGAAGAATAAAATACTGAGGAATAAATTTAACTACTGAAATGCAAGACTTGCACACCAAAAACTACAAAACATTGTTAAAAGAAATGAAAGAGGATCTAAATAAACGGAAAGACATTCTATGTTCATGGATCAGAAGACTTAATATTGTTAAGACAATACTCCCTAGATTGATCTACATCTTCAGTGCAATCCGTATTGAAATCATAGCTACTTTCTTTTTTTAACAGAAATTGACAAGCTTATCCTAAAACTTATATGGAAATGCAAGAGATCTACAGTAGCCCAAACAATCTTGAAAAACACCAAATTTGGTGGACCCACACTTCCTGATTTCATGAGTTAATACAAAGCTATAGTAATTAAGGCTGTTACTGGCATACAAATAGACATATAGATCAGTGGAACAGAATTAAGAGTCCAGAAATAAACTCTTATGTTTATGGTCAACTGATTTTCAACAAGGGTGCCAAGGCAATTTAATGAGGAAAGAATAGGCGTTTCAACAAATGATGCAGAGACAAATGGATATCCACATGCTAAAGGATGAAGGTGGTCCCCTTCCTCACACCATACACAAAAATTAACTCAAAATGGATCATAGACCTAAATGTAATAGTTAAGCCATAAAACTCTTGGAAGAAAGCATAGGAGAGTAAATCTTTGTGATCTTGATTTGACAATGGTTTTTTAGATACAATATCAAAGCACAAGTGACTAAAGGAAAAAAATAATAGATAAGCTGGACTTTAAAAAAATTGAAAACTTTTGTGCTTCAAAGGACACCCTCAAAAAAGTGAAAAGAAAACCCACAGAATGGGATAAAGTATCTGCAAATCTTATATCTGATAAGGAAGTTCTATCCAGAATATATAAAGAACTCTTACAACTCAACAATAAAAAGACAACTCAATTTAAAAAATGGACAAAGGATTTGAAAAGACATTTCTCCAAAGAAGATACCTGAATAGCCAATAAGCACATGAAAAGATGCTTAAAATCATTTGGGAAATGAAAATCCAAACCACATTGAGCTACTACTTCATACCAACTATAGTGGCTATAATTTAAAGATGGAAATAGGAACCCCATACATTGCAGGAGGGAATGTAAAATGGTGCAGTTGCTTTGGAAAACAGTTTGGTAATTTCTCAAAAAATTGAACATAAAGTTACCATATGACCCAGAAATTTTACTCCTAAGTATATATTCAAGAGAATTGAGACCATGCCCTCGTGTACATGGATGTTCATAGCAGTGTTATTCTCAATAACCAAAAGAGGAATGAGCCCAAATGTCCATCATCTGATGAATAGATAAATAAACTATGGTATAGCCATACAATGGACTATTATCAGCCATAAAAAGGAATGAAGTTCTGACAGATGCTGCAACATGGGTGAACCTTGAAAACATTACGCGAAGTGAAAGAAGCCAGCCACAAAAGACCACATAGCATATGATTTTTTAATAGGAAATTTCCAGAATAGGCACATCTTTAGAGACAGAAAGTAAACTGGCGATGACTAGGACTGGGAGGTGGTGGGATGAAATACAGAGTGATTGCTAATAGATGCAGGGTTTCTTTTTGGGTAGACAAAATTTTCTAAAATTAGATTGTGGTGACGGTTGCATAGCCTTGTGAAAATATTAACAAACATTCAATTGTATACTTTAAATGGGTGAATTTATGGCAATTATATCTCAGTAACTTTTAAAAATTTGAGAAAAAGAGGAGAGTTTTGTGGGCAGTAATGGGAGCTAAATTCTTATTTTTCATATCAGGGAATAAATAGATACCTAAAATTGATAAATTCAGAAATAGTGATATAAGATTATTAGCAGGAAACAGACAAGTAACTACAGGAAGACTAAATTCAGAAATGGGCAAAAGCACAGAGTCTGGGAAGGGGCTCCGGGTACGGGGAGGGCTGGAGCTGGGAACTGTTGCTTTTCATTTTAAATTCTTATTATCTATATTAAAAAAATATGTGCAAGTGTTACTTGAAATTTTTAGGAGACTACAAAAATATACATTAAATTAGTGAATATGATAATTCTTTCCCTTACACAGATCTTATCCATCCTTTAGGGCCAAGTTAGCTTCATCTCAACTAACCCCAAACACCAGGCATATGCTATACAGTCCTTTCCTCACATAATGAATATACTGCTGATGGACTTGTATTACATGGTCTGGATTCTTACCTATAAAGTCCTGGCTCTATAAAAACCTGTCGGGTCTTTATTTAACTTTGTGAAATGTTGTAGTTTTGCTAGTTTTATAGTTTTGATTAATTAGTCATTCATTTGCTCATTCCTTCATTTAACATAAATATTTGCTGAGTACTCATCACATGAAATGCACAGTGCTAGGAACTGGGGATACAAAGGTGAAAAGAACACCTATTCCTAAGGAGCTCTCACTCTCACAGGAAGACACAATAGTCACTAGACAATTACGATGGGATATACACAAAGAAGGGTACCCTAGAACCACATGGGAGGGGAACCTAGCATCTTGGAAGTCAGGTAGGGCTTCCTGGAGGTGGTGACATTGAAAGTGGTATCTGAAGGATGAGGAGAGGCTAGCCTGGTGAAGGGGATGTGGGAGGGGAAACAGCATATTTTGGAAAAAGGAACGGCTACTGCGTAGAGTGCAAAGGAGGGGAGAAGGGAAATGCAGGCAGAATAACAAGCCCCCAAAGACGCCCATGTCCTAATCCTCACAACCTGTGAATATGGCAAAAGGGACTCTGCAGATGTGATTAAATTAAGGACCTTGAGATAGGGAGATTATCCTGGATTATCTGAGTGGGCCCAACAGAATGATAGGGGGTCCTTAAGAGGAAAAGAGAGAGGCAGTAACACCCATTGATGACTTCTGACCTCTAGAGCTATGCTCAATTGACCATAAATGTAAGAGTTTATTTCTGGACTCTTAATTCTATTCCACTGAGCCATATGTCTATTTGTATGCCTGTTACAGTCTTGATTACTATAGCTTTGTATTAACCTATGAAATCAGGAAGTGTGAATTCACCATATTTGATCTTTTTCAAGATTGTTTGGGCTATTAAAGGTCTCTTGCATTTCCATATAACTTTTAGGATAAGCTTGTCAATTTCTGTTCAATAAAGGAAGTAGCTAGGATTTCAATAGAGGTTGCACTGAAGATGTAGGTCAATCTAGGGAGTACTGTCTTAACAGTATTGTCTTCTGATCCATGAACATAGAATGTTTTTCCGTTTATTTACATCTTCTTTCATTTCTTTAAACAATGTTTTGTAGTTTTTGGTGTATGATAATAAATTTGTGTTATTTTAAGCCTCTCAGTTTGGGGTGATTTGTGCCAGTGGCAGTAGGAAAGCCATAATGGAAAGTAGCCTGGAGAAATAGGGAGGGACTGGATGACGAAATTCCCTGTAAGCCACGTTAAGAAGCTTGGACTTTATTCAGAGGGCAAGAGGACCCTGTGAAAGGATTGTACTTGTATTTCAAAAAGATTGCTCCAGCTACAGTAAGGGGAATAGGTGGGTGGAGGGACAAGGTCTCCTCAAGAACCCGCTACTGTGATTCCACCTTATATAGCCCAGAGTGGTCCTTTCTCTGGTGATGGTCCCCTGGTATTGGTTCAGCAATGATCCTGACTTCTGTGTGGTTAGCAAATACAGAGGATTGTGTAATGAGCCTTGAGTCAGAAAAAGAGAAACCAACAGACACAAAGAGTGAAAATTCATGGAGTTGGTGCAGCTTTGGCTCCAAGTTGAGGTTTTCTCACCATGATTTTCCACGTCCTTCAGTGGGTCCACCCCTGGAGACAGGATAAAAAACATGGGAGTGGCTGGTCCTGATTCCTCATATGAGGTTGCAAAGTCTAGTGCTCTTCCCACAACGTATTTGCTTCCTAACTTCTCCTCAACAAAATCTCTGCCAGAAAAAAAAGTACACATATGTATATCAGTCACAAAATAATAACAATGGAGAAATGGAGGCCTATAGAAATGGGAGGATGTGCTCAAGGTCATGGGCTTGGTAGTTACAGAGCTAGGACCAACTCCAAGTTCACTACTTATTAATTAAGTCAACACTTAGACCTGTGCTGCGAGTTGCCAGCCTGCTCACCTAGATCAGGGCTCCTTCTGAATCCCCATCCATCCCAGCCACCGCTGACCCCTCTGTGAAGCCTGGCTGTCCTGTCGCATCACCTCCATCCATCAGAAGACTGCCAGGACCAATGCCTCTGAAAGCTTGCAGGCAGCTAAATCCTCCGCACTTCATATCCCTGCGATCCTCCCTTCCTATCCGAGATTTAAGGCCTGCCAGTCTTCTATTCCCTCATGTTCTGTCATTCTCTGTGTTTCCTTTCATCTTACGCCACATACTAATGTTCCTTTCCAAAGTGTTCCATTTATGCTAAACAAAACCTTGCAGCTAAAAGCACTTACTGACCATCCAGCCCAACTCCTGGCCTAAACTCTTCCCCCAGGACACTATTTTACCTGTAGCTTTCTCAACTGGGCTCATTCTCCTACATCTGACCTATCCTGGATAGGGAGGTGGGATCATGGTCCTGCTCACTGAGGACTGCTATTTCCAAACCACTACTTTTCCATTCTTTTGGCTCCATTGAGACCCAGTTCCCCTGGCTGTATCACCACTATTGTACATCAATGTCATCTAGTGTTCCTTTGGTCACTCTAATCATTCACTGAACACTTGGACACTTGGCTCATGGATTTTCTCTCCACCAGCCTGAGTGACATCAACCTTCATGTGGATAATCCTCCAGATTCTTAACAATCTTCATTTCTTCCCCACTTCAGCCACCTGACTCCATGGCCACACTCTCATCCTTGTCATTACTTGAGAACTTTTTTATATCTGAAACCATAAATGCAAACATCCCACTCTCTGACTAAACCTTCTATTAGCAATTTAGCAACTTACCCTTTCTTCACCTATTCTTTGCCTCTATTGGTGTCACTACAAATGCAGGATTTTCAGTATTGTGGCCTCCTGGGTTTTTTTTTTAGTCATTCTCTTGTTCTCTTTACTTCTTTCCTATCCAGTGCAGACTTCATGACCTATAACTTCTTTTTTTTTTTTGTAAAGATTTTATTTATTTATTTCCCCCCCCACAAAGCCCCAGTAGATAGTTGTACGTCATAGCTGCACATCCTTCTAGTTGCTGTATGTGGGACGTGGCCTCAGCATGGCAGGAGAAGCGGTGCGTCGGTGCGCGCCCGGGATCCGAACCCCGGCCGCCAGCAGCGGAGCACGCGCATTTAACCGCTAAGCTACGGGGCCGGCCCTAACTTCTTTTTTTTAAAAAAAACTTTATTGAGGTTCAATAGACATACCATAAAATTCACCCATTTTGAGTGTACTAGTCAATAATTTTTAATAAGTTTGCTTAATTGTAATTGTACTTCACCATAATCCAGTGTTAGAATATTTTCATCATGCCAATAGGATTCCTCATGCCCACTTAGATAATTCTTATTCCCACCCTCCAGCCCCAGGCAACTACTAATCTGCTTCCTGTCTCTATTATTATGACTTCTAAAATCATTCTCTTGCCAATATCCTCACCTCCGTTGCCTAACTCTTGTTCCGACACACCAACTTGTAATGATCCATGCTCTGGATCAACTTAACTCTGAATCTACACCTGGGATGCTGCTGTAGAAAACCATCCAATGTTGAAGACTGGTGCCAATACAAGTGCAAGATCTTAACTAGGTGGGCCCACACAAACTCAACTGATGATCTTGCTTCCTACTTCTGGGAGAAAATGGAAGTCATCAGACAAAATCCTTCTCAATTTTGTGTCATCCTTCTATCACCTTAACTATAGCCATATCTGTCTCTTTTTCTTCTTTGTGATAAAAGAGATGTTCTTCCTGCTAAGCATGATCCTTCCCTCTGTTCTCTGGATCCCATCATCTCCTACCACATTAGATGTGACCAGAATTCTTCTCAATGCTGATATTGATAAGTACCACTTTCCAAACTGTCCACTTAGGTATTAAGAAAATACATGGCAAAACAGAGCAACAGGCCTCATGGGATTTTGGATGTTGGCACAAAGGCTCCTACTACTATAAACACATGACCTTTGTGCTCAGCCCTGCTGAGATTGCAAGATGCCTGTCCTGGGCCTGCCCACCATCCCCTGTTCCCTACCGCATGGCATAGGTCATCCGGTCAGGCCGCATGGCTCTCATCATGCAGAGGCGCTGCAGGCCTGTCTTGCTCTTCCACTCCTGTGGGAACTTCTCCTTCTCGGGACATTCTGATTCCACAAACTTTTTCCAGCTCTTGGCAGATCCCTCAATGTCCCGATCCAGGTTATAGAATTCTTCCATTGATGAAAGTGCCTGGAAAATTTCAGAGAATCTTGCTCTAAAATGCAGTTTCTCCAGAAAGCTGTCATTCGCATTGTGTTGGGGGTTGAAGGACAAGATGATATTATAGACATAATTCTGTCTCATTTGTATTCTTATCTCGAGCCTTGGATCTACCCCCAGGTAAACTCAAGGAATAGGAAGGATTTTGATTATCTCACCTTCAGCAAATTGCCCCAATAACATGCAAGGTTTAGCAAATAAAGTGTTCGTGTTATTATCAGTAGTATAGACTGAGCAGCACCGGCCTACAGGGTATTACTTGGAAAGATGGACAAGACGGGATGCCATGATTTTTCTGGTCATGGTTCCCAGATACTTTAAGTCTTTGACTTCTCCCTTTCATCCCCATATTCACTCTGCCAGCAACTCCCGTCAATTCCTCTCTCAAAATGTCTCCAGAATCACTGACTTTGTGTTAATGCCAACTCTAAAATTTCCATGAGTTGCCTGCTTCCATAAGGATTAAGTCCAAATGTGTAACTTGGTAATCAAATCTCATTTACTGCTCCTCTCCAATCCACCCAGTTAACCAGGTAGCCTACTTCCCTCCCACTCTTGCCTGCTCCCAACCTTGGAAATTTGCCAGACTCATTCCCTACTCAATTCCTTGTTCACACTATTATCACCAAGTGAAAGGTCCTGTTCTCTATCAAATTCTACTCCTTCCTATTCTTGCGCTGGTAATGATTATCATTTGTTAAGTTTCTACAAGTTGTTCAAGTCCAGTTCAAAATCAGCAACTTCCCACAGGTACATCCTCTCTAACCTAGAACACATAGCCCTCCCACCCTTTTTTTGAGGACCACCTAGAACTACTCACAGAGTTGATATCTTTAACAAAGAGACTGACTCAATTTTTAGATGTTTGACTGCTGATAGCTTTTAAGCCTTATCCCTCCCTCTTCCTCTTCTGATCCACATCTGGGCAAGCTGATAAGTAAGCCTAGATACTCCCTCCTATGGTCCTGGAGGGAAGTTGTACCACGCAAGCCCCTGCCCATGCACAGGAACTCTCACCCTGGCCCCACTCTAACTACCATAAAAACTCCAAACTCTCTCAAGCCATTTTCAGACTGCTCGGGAGCTCTCCTGCTCTCTCAGAAAGTCTCATTACGTGAGCAGCAAACTTTTTCACACTCTCTTAGGTACGTGTGTGGCATCATCAGTCTTGACATCAGAACCAAATTTTGGGTGGGGCTCCATCCTGTTTCTTCAGAGTGCCCACATAAACATCACTCACTTAGACAATTAGTTACCTGCAGCCTTTCCATTCTTACTCAACTCTGCCTGGATGTTTCACCTCTCCAATGAGAGCACAATGCCATGAATTTTAAGGAACTCATACATTTTGTTATTCGAATTCATTCATTCATTTGATATTTATTGAAAGTGTACTACATGCCAGGTACATGGGAATACAAAGGTAAACAAAAAAAGATACACGCCTTCAAGGAGCTCACAATCCTAAGCTAAAGAGAAAGAGGAGATGAGGGAGGCCTTGGTAGTTATGTAAAATTCTGTTGGGCAGAGATAGAGGTCAAGAGAGGGGAAGGACATTTTATGGGGAAGGATCAACAAGAGCCAAAGCCTGGAGGGGGGAGAGTGTGGGATATGATAGAAAGCAGTATGATTGCAGTAGGGACGTCTTATAGGCGACAAGGAGAAGCTAAAGATGGAGGAGGATATATACATTTGACCTGGTCTTGCCTATGCTCTTCTCTTGTGTGGATGAACACATGTCCTGTCTTCACATGCCCTTTCACATGGGCTCTGTGGCTTCCCAACTTCACCCGGACCCCTGAGAGCAGGGAACGTACCCTCATTCGTGCCCAGAAGTGGTGTGGAGTGGTGTGTAGGATGGTGGAGGAGGCGCCAGAAGACGAGAGCTCTGGTCCCAGTGCCACCTCTTATGACTTGAAGCCTGTTTTTAAACCTTTGTGGGCTTTGATTTTTCTTATTTGGAAAATGAGGCCAAGTCATCGTTGTCTGCATAGCTCATACTCTAATGCAGATATGGTGCTTCGAGGACGATGAAGCTCTCCCTGTGCTTTGTCGGGGCTCCTATAGTTACTGAATTGCAATTGCTGGTTGACTTGTCTGTTACTCCCACAAGATTGTGAGTTCCCTGCGGGCAAGAACTTTCATAGCAGGCTGCCTGGCACTTAGGAACTGCTCAATTAATAAAGTTTGACATCTGGGCCGCCAGCAGGAGGGCTCTTGACAGGCTGAGAAAAGATACAGCAGCTGTAATTATTTCTCTCTGGGCTGAGGAACCAACCTTCATCTTCTTTCAGGCAGCCACTTCACCCCTCTTCCCAGCTTGCATCATCATTAACCCTTCTGCAGTCCCATTATCCCCTCTGGTGTCACCACAAAACTGAGCAAATTATGCTGTGATCAGTGTTCCCAGCTGCCATGACTGGGTCGGAAACACACTTTCCTGAAGCTCTGGATCGAAGGCAATTGCAACATTTAATCTTCCAAATGAGGGAAAGGGATTTCTAGCCTTCTAATAAGCTAAATGGAAATGACTAATTAACCTAATTACATTGGACTGTGCAGCAAAATACAACTGTGCTAAATTGGCATCCAGAGTGGTAGTGAGGTGCCTTTTCAAAGGCTAAGAAAGGCGTGCATTGCAGATGAGATTTTATAATGAAGAACAGAACATGCCCGTTGCCTTAAGTTTGGCATTTGATGAGACTTAAAAAAATCCTTACAGAAGATAATAATACAAGCAGTATTCTATCACAAAGATTTCATTCATTAGCTGCTTATCAGTTCTTCTGGGGAAACAAGGCAATCAACCTTCCTCATCGGTGGGAATGCTGAAAAAAATTTTTTTATCATGTCTTATTCAATTATACTTATTTTGTTTCTTTAGGCGAAAATCCAACGGAACACTTAAAAAGAGCATTCATCAAAGGCTTCAAAATGTGCACTGCTCATTGCATTGTGTTTCACCTGCTCACATCCTGTACTGTGCTTGAGTTTGATGGGTCTGGACTTGGCTGCTCCTCATAACACAACTCAGAGAGAGAGATAAAGCTTCCGTCATTTGCAAAAGCCTTTGAACAGCCAGATGAGCTCAGCCCACAAAACAAAACCAAAAAGCAAAGTGAGAAAAGGAAAGCAAACAATCCATTTTGTGAAAAGAAGAATGGAACTAAATGGCACAGCAGCTTTTGAGTTGAGCTACGTAAAATGAAAGCATAAAGAGAGCTTTTGAATCATTCATTCTTTACGACTTGCTGCAGAGGGTTTTGTGGGATAATATAGAGAAAGGCGGCTGGACTTGGCCCAACTGGGCAACTCACAATTCCTCAAAGTTTTTCCTTCTATGGGCAAATTCTGTCAGGCACAATCCATATCAACCACAGCATGTATACACCTTATTGCTGGGTAATTAATAATCGTAACCATTATGGGGTGAATTGTGTCCCCCAAAAAGATATGTTGAAGAACTAACTGCCTAGACTTGTGAATGTGACCTTACATCTGGAAATAGGGTCTTTGCAGATGTAATCAAGATAAGATGAGGTCCCCAGGGAGGGCCCTAATCCATTATGACTGGTGTTCTTATAAGAAGAGAAGAAGAGACACAAAGACACTAAGTGGGAAGATGGCCATGTGAAGACCACCATGGAGACAGAGGCAGAGTTTTGCTGCCACAAACCAAGGAAAGCCTAGGGTCACCTGAAGCTGAAAGAGGCAATGAAGGAGCCTCCCCTGGAGGCTTTGGAGGGAGCATGACACTGTGGACACCTTGATTTCAGACCTCTGGCCTCCAGAACTGTGAGAGAATAAATTTCTGTTGTTTTAAGCCACCCAGTTTGTGGTACTTTGTTATGGCAGCCCTAGGAAACAAATACAACAGCCATCCCCATCCCCATCCCCATCCCCATACCCGTAATCGTCTTCCACACACTGAACATTTACTATATGTTTGACATAACCCTGTGAGGTAGGTATGATGATGGCCATTTTGCAGGTAAGGAAACAAAGGTTCAGAGGAATTAGATAGCATGCCAGAGGCCACACACACTAAAACTTGAACTTGAACCCAGGAATGTCTGACTCCAGAGCCTGTGTTAACTAGCCCATCTCCATGATTGTTCTAGTTCTGAGAGTGGGCTTATTCAGATCTGCTTGCTAGAATTTATTTTCCATAAGGGCATCAGACATGATTCCTTATTCTCAAGCTCTAGGGCCATACTGTCCAACAAGGTAGCCACTGCCCATAAGTGAGTATTAAGCAAATGAAATGTGGCTAGTGTGACTGAGGAACTGAATTTTTAATTGTATTTCATTATAATTATTTTTAAATTTAAGTTTAGAAATTGGAACTTGCTTTAGTAATTGGAAAACTTAAGTATGTTTGGAACAACTTGGGTACGGAAATCAACTGTTTTAACTCTAAATTTTATGAAATCTAAATACATATCGAGTAATTCTCAGGAAAATTTAGTATCTGAATTGAGATGAGCTTTAAGTGTAAAAAAATACACACCAGAATTCGAAGGTTTAGTACAAAAATCTAAAATATCTCATTAATAGTTTTTATAACAATTACATATTAAAATGATAATATTTTGGCTGTATTGGGTTAAAGAAAATATATCAAAATATATCAAATTAATTTCATTTGTTTCTTTTTACATTTTTAATATGACTACCAGAAAATTTTAAATTACATATGTGACACGCATTGTATTTCTTTTGGACAGTGCTACTCTAGAGGGGGTCTATTCATTCATATCTTATGTAGCATATGAAAGTTGACGGTTTTCCACACATATGCTCTGCATTTATTATAATTATTCTTAGGCATTTTGGAATTTTGTGATTTTGGTTGGTGAATGGAGTTCTCCCATGTTTCTTTCCCAATATTTTATTCTCCTTCTTATTTGCCAGATTGAGTCCAGAATGGCAAATGAAGTTAATACATAGAAGTCAAATCACACCTTTATTATTTAGGTCAGGGATCACCAAACTACAGCTTGCAGGCCCCCTCTGGCTCACCACCTGTGTTCGCAAATAAAGTTTTATTGGAACTCAGCCATTTCCATTTGCTTACATGTTCTGTGTGACTTTGGCAGAGTTGAGTCCTTGTGACAGAGTCCGGCCCTCAAAGCCTAAATATTTACTATGTGGCCCTGTACAGAAGAAATTTGTAGGAGTCCTGATTTATACACAGACCAAAAGATAATTAAAAGAACAGCTACAGACTCTGAAAAAGCAGGTAGAAAAATACTTTGGGCAATGGCAGCATGAGTGGAATTAGCCTTGAATTTCCTACGATGGCTCCTGTGAAGAGGACAGCACACATACAAACACTCAGTTCTGGGCTTTTGTTATAAAGTAAACCAACTTGGATGGATCTCAAGGGAATTATGCTGCATGAACAAACCAGTCCCCGAAGGTTACATACTGTATGATTGCATTTATATAACATCCTTGGAACGACACAATTATACAAACGGAGAACAGATTCGTGGTCGCCAGGCATTAGGAATTAGGGGAAAGAGGAGGTTGTTGTGGTTGTAAAGGGCAACATGAAGGATCCCTGTAGTGATGGAATTTTCTGTATCTTGACTGGGGTGGTGATTACACGAATCTTTACACATGATAAACTAAACACACACGCATACACGCGTGCACGCGCACACACACACAGGAGTGCATGAAAAACTGGTGAAATCAGAATAAGATTAGTGGATTGTATCAATGTCAATTTCCTGGATGTGATATCGTACTATAGCAATGCAAGATGTTACCATTGGGGGACACAAGGTACAAGGGATATCTTTATTATTTCTTATCATTGCATGTGAGTCTACATTATCACAAAACAAAAAATTTAGTAAAAAATATAAAGAGAAAGAGAGCCAATCATATTACCTTAGACTCATACTTCTTTGTGCCATGAAATATGTATAAAATGCAACAAACTTGGGAGGTCATAAACAGGATTGATTTTACGCAGATGCTGCTCCTCACACACCACAGCGCCTGCCGCGGGCACTCATTTGGGTATGGACCGACAGCTGCCCACAGGGAGAGGGCCTGGGCTCCCTGGAGGTGGTGTCACTCAGACAACGTTTACTGCTTGGCATCATGTCAGGCCCTGTGAATGCAGGCATGGCCCCTGCTGAAAGGAGCTTACAGTTTGTCATCTTTTCAATGTTCCTGGAATCCCAACAAAGCTAAGTTGCATAACACGGAAAGAAAATGGGCTTTGCCACCAGACAGACTGAAATTTGTGTCCTGGATTTGCTACTTATAAGTTGTGTGACCTCAGTTTCCTCATACGTTAAATGGGAACAAATAACACCTATTGCCCAGGTGGACATGAGAAGGAGATAAGGTAATGCATCTCTGAGGTGCTCAGTGAATGTGAGCTATCATCAACCACTGGGACTCCCAGGCTGGAATGCATCCCCTGCTTTGAGTCTGAGTTAGGAGTCACATGGAGACGCCTGACAGAGCCCCGGGATTTGTCTGTTTCATGGAAGTGCTGTGACATCATCTTCACGCCAGCCCCAGGGCCTCACAGAGGAGCCCATATTCCAGACCTAGGCTCTGGCAGGTGAAGGGCAGCTCAGTGGAGTCCGAGAAGCTTATAGGGTCTTACTGTTCCCTCACACCCTGAAGGCAGAGCCCTCACACCAGCACGCACCTGCTCCTTGAAGCCCCAAAGAGAGCCCCGCTGGCTTCATGGGGACAAGTGTCAGGGAAAAGCTCCAAGAGATGAGAACTTGCCTTTTTCTCTAGGGGCCAGCACTGACCTTGATGCCACCCCAGGCCTGATGGGAGAGGAACTCCACCGGACTGGCGATGCCTGTCTGCACTGGAGACCGCAGCAGGAAGTCCAGCTCCGCCGCGCTGACTTCCTGGTTCAGGAGGAGAACCTGCAGTGAGGAAGGATAACACCGTGTGGCCTTAGCTGCTGGTAGTTATGGGGTCCCGGAGACCTAGCGCTGCCCCTCAGTGTAATTATCGCTGCTTCTAACACTGCGGCTTGTCCATCTTCGGTTGTTGAAAAAGGTTGGGGTGGAAGAAAGTGTATATCTGTGCAAACCACTTCTGTGTGCATGTGTTTTCACCCCAAATATCAGTGTGACTTAAATGCACACAGTGAATGATCATATATTTGGTTTGCAAGCATTTTACCTATCAATCATAAATGCCATAGAGTACATTCCTGCAATCTAATTGAGAACATGACACATACAAATGACACGATATGAGGAGAGTGTCAAAGTAATATATGAATGTATGCAAAATAGACGTGCATATATGAATCAATAATGCTAAAGGAGTTCCAGAACAGGGGAGTGACCAGTAAGCAGCGTTGTGGGGGTTAATTTGACTTAACTTTCTGTAAGTGGTTTTGAATTGGGTCTTGGAGAAGCTAAAACATGGGAATATTTAGACAGGAGGGGAAGGCTTTCCAGGGAGGGGGCTATGGAAAGTGCAGAGGCTTGGAAGGGGAATGAGTAAGGTGTGTGCAGGGTGGGTAAAGCATTTGTCTTGGGTAGAGCTAAGGATTCACACTGAGAGGTGCTGGGGAAACTGTTCTCCCTTCGTCAAATGGTGTTCTCTGCTGAGAGGTTACAGATGGGAATGCTGACTTCTTAGTGGTTTGGTCAATTTGAGGAAAAGTCTCTAAAGAGAAAGACTAGAAATCGCAGAAGACGTGGAGAAGTCCTTGTAAAAGGAGGTTGAAATATTTACGAGGAAAGAAGAGTGAAAGCTAGGGTGGAAGCTCCTTGGGGTCTGGGGGAAATGAGTGGCAAGAGGGAAACTGGTCTATACTGGGGCCCCCGTTCTTTTTTTTTTTTAAAGATTTTATTTATTTATTTTTTCCCCCAAAGCCACAGCAGATAGTTGCATGTCATAGCTGCACATCCCTCCAGTTGCTGCATGTGGGATGCGGCCCCAGCATGGCCGGAGAAGCGGTGCGTCGGTGCACGCCCGGGATCCGAACCCGGGCCGCCAGCAGCGGAGCGCGTGCACTTAACCGCTAAGCCACCGGGCCGGCCCAACCCCGTTCTTTTTGTGAAGGCCAAACTGTCATCTGGGCTGGAGTGGGGATACCGAGGGTGAGAGGGATAAGTCACACTAACAGTCCCCCAGGAATTCTGGCTCTGGAACGTGCAAACAGTTGGCACAGAAGTGATCACAGAATATCTGACTTTTAGAATTGGAAGAGGCCTTTAAGATAATCTAGTCTGTGCTCCCAATTTACATATAGAAAAAAATTCCCAATCCTCAATGATTAGAGGGATAAATGCCAGGAAATTGTCATGTTTTTTTATGTTGAGAATAGGCGGAATACAAGGGTTTCTTATTAACACTGGAGGTCCCTGATACTCCCAAAACCTTGAGGATCAGAGTTCTTAAGGACTTTCTTAAGGGTCAGGCTGCTACGGCTATAGGAAGACATGCTTAATTTCTTATTCCAGGGGAAGGTTGGGACGTTAAACTTGCAACCCTAAAGGTAAATAAATAATGAGGAATACTGTAACAAAGTTCTTACAGCATCTCAGAAGGTATCTAGTTACTGGTATGGCCATCCAGTTTCATCTTCAGTGCCAGTTTGGATTGATTGGCAGTGGCTGCTTGAGGGCTATGTTGAGGAGGATCTTAGATCATCCAGGGCCAATAAGAAAGTAAAATGATTGCTTAAGCATTTCAGCCATGAGTGGGACAATGGTGGGGGCAGCATGCATGCTCCATATTGGACCTTCTTGTCTGACACCTCTGCCTAGAGCTCGATAGTCTGCACATACTACGGGAAGTGATGATAAAAGAGGAAAATTTCTTGACACCTGCTGGTTGGGTACTAGAAAATGACCTGCTTTCTGGAAACTTCTTCAATGCACTTTTACCTGAAATGTGAGCTGGGCAAGGTAGGTCAGCTTATCACACTCAAAGAGCCCACGGGTGGTGTACTGGTACACAGAGAAGGTGATGCTGTCTATTAGATTGGTTACCCGCTCCTTGAGGCTCTCATCAGGAGCAGCCTTCTCCACAGCTTTCTGGAAGACGATACTGAAGGCCTGGGGGCAGAAGGTAGGACATTGGTGATTTACACAGCTCTCTTTGTATATAGCTAGTAGTCTTACCTGTGAAGAACATTATAATTTGGCAGCCACAGAAAAGTTTTCCCAGCATATCCTGCTAAGAAGGGACGTTGGCAACAAAAAACATGCTATTAGCTCTTTTCTTAGTTTGCTCATATGACTTATTACTTTGTCACAAAGTGGGCAAGAGCCTACAGTTTTGACCAGTGAAAAATAAATGTCCAGTAGCCAAAATAATTACATTAAATCCAATAAGTTTTGTTGGATAACTATCCAAATAAAAAGTAAGCGTAGTCAACAATAACCAGCTGAGATTAACGATTCTATCCACTGGATTATAAAATTCTTGATGGTAGAACAAACGTGTTGTACAACTTAGTCCTCCAAAAGAGACCATTGTGCCTAACAGGCCCTCAGAATATTTTTAATGAATTATCTTTTCTTTTGGTAATGATCAGAATCTCACGTATTCTTTTTCTTCCTATTAACTCTGCAGTCATTTGATGAGCCCTCTTCATGCCCTTTTGTCTCATGGACCTTTCCTGCAATGCTAGGAGCATAGCCTGCTTTGGTAATATCTTCTGAACACTATGAATATAACATGAAACTGAAATCATATGAATCAACTTTCCATTGTTTTAAACTTAGATATAGACTATTTATAAAAATAAATATTAGGAATGCTGCATTTTGAATGTGATATGAATAGAATGAATCATTAGAGAAAAGAAAATTCAAGATATAATTGGGCCTTTTCAATTGCTGGCTATGCAGATTTCTCTATTTTCCTTCTGTGGCTTCAAGGGCGAAAAAAAATTTAGGTCTTTCTAACACTAGGTATTTGAACCTCAACGGAAGCCATATAAGATTTGAGCCTCAGTATTTCCTCATTTGCAAAATGGGGGAAAAAACGTAAATATTCTCTCTGTTCCATAGGTCCACGGTGTTGCTTGTTAATGAGCCCTGGCAGCCTTTCTTCTATGTTCACTTTGATGATCCCGGCAAAATCTTCTGACCACCTTCAACCCAATTCATTGTGATGTTCACCCTCACTTGGTAGGTTTTAGATTGGAATAATAGCTCCTTAGGGGCCGATAATGTCCCCCTAGCCCCACACAGAGCAATTTGAGAAGCTTCCCCCATTTGCAGAACAGGCCCATAGAGACCCAGTGTATAGCTTTCCCTAGGTGGTTACTATGGCTTTTCTCTAAAACTCTATCTTTATCAAAATGACTTTAGTATGACTCAAAATAAATGTCTAGTTACTAGGTTTTAACACAGTGATTCACAATTCAGGAAAATAGCTAAAGAAAATTTTAAAACCTAGGTACATTTAGTATTTTCTTTACACAAAACTAATTTTGGCTCTCTTTTCCTTTCCATCCCAAAAAAAGACCTTCCTTTTTATCTTCCTTGTGGTGTCTGAACAGCCCTGGTGCTGGCCTGATCTCGGCTTCTATGGCTTCCACCAGAAGGTCTCTTCTCCTGCCCATAAGGTCTTATTGCTGGCTCTAACTACTCTTGTGCTCTTTTAGGGCCCTATCTGTTGCCTTATAGGTTAGATATTTTTTTAATCTTTTCACCTTCACCAGATTGCGAGCACTCTGAGGGTGGGGGCCAGGCTTTACTAACTTTCTTATCTTTCCCAGAATCCAGCCCAGCTTTTCCCATATAATAGGCACCGACAACATTTGTTAAATGAATGGCTGTGTCTTGCTAATGCCAGAAAGAGCTTAGGCAAAGCTTGAGGGCTGCTCTAGACCAAGGGTCTCAAATTCAAATGCCTTCAGGACCAAGTGTGTAAAACCAAATAGGGAGGGGGCAGGGACTGGCAACATGGAGGGCACATGCCCATCTAGGGAGCAGCCATCCCTCAGCCCCAGTGAATTTATACCACATGGAATGGAGCTCTGTGCTGCCAGACCTTCCAAACTTTCCTGAGAAACCAGAAATTGAGATCTATGTGAAACCTCCTTGTTTTTAAATCTTTGTAACCAATGAAAGTATTTGAAAAGCCCTCTGAGGATCAAAGAAAACAGGTCAACAGGCCTTTGGGCCTCCAGTTTGAGAGCAGTGCTCTGTCTTCTGCTTGCTTCTGCCTGTCTGATTCTTCCCTTTCCCATCTCTCTGAGAAACCTTATTTCTCCAGCCGTGCGCCTCCACACAACGCACCCAGCAGAGGGAGCTGGGCCTTCCACCAGCGCGCAGGAAACCCCAGCGAGGTGTCTTCTCACTCAGGACACCCTGGCACCCTGCAAATGTGTCTCATTAACCCTCTCCTAGCCTTTGACTGAGTTCTTGAAGAAAATTACTTTATAATCGCTTAAGTTCTATCTTAACCATGTTATGAATTCCCACACTCATTCAAAACTGGCTCTCGAAGACTGTTTGTTTGTATAAAAGCAAATACACACATTTTAATATATTCCTCTTCAAAACATTTTGGAAAATTGGGATGAGTGGCTACCGCCACATTGGCCTATCTGTGGTTTCCAATCTCTGAGAATGCCTCTCTTTTCTCTGCCTGGAGCAGGAAGTGTAAAATCCAACCTCAAAGCCGAGACCATGAGAACTCCAGTGGTTAGTTTTTCTTTAAATCACCGAAGGCTTCTAAGTGTACTATTGTTTTGGTAATTTGAAGACACTTATTTCAGCTTGTACTCATTAAGCATTTAAATCTGCATCCAATGATCAAGCTGGTCAATGAACAGTTGCCTTTGGCAGTTCTTAATAATAGCACGGGGACCCAAATTGCTCCCCCTCCCCCCATAAATAGTGCTTCCAATGACACAAGAAGCCTATATCAGGACGTTATTGCTGCAAAACAACTTACAACATGTTTTTGAACACATACTGTCGTGGGCTTCATTTGATTTCTTTTTTTCAGGAAAAGTCACTGCGGGAGATTTCAAATACTCTTGGAACTAAGGAGGTGATCCTGTAGTTATCAGGCTTATCATACTAACCTTTATACTGTTTTAAAATATTTCATAATTCTTTCAAACGTTGCTTTGACTCGAATACAAGGCCAAGTATTGGATTTCTTTTAAAAACATAAAATATTACAAACACAGTTCACCTAATCTACAGAGACTCTGAGTTGAGGGAAGGGGATTGGGAAATGACGAAATGCCATCTCCAATTAAATGACTCCCAGGTACTGGAGGCCTTCTGATTTCTCAGCTGCTCACCTCCAACCCCACACCTTGGCCTCCATATGGTAGTTGAGCTTCACAGAATGAGATGTGTTCTCTGAGTATGTGTGTGTGTGTGTGTGTGTGTGTGTGTGTGTGTGTCTTTATGTCTTCCCCTCACACTCCTTGTGCGTGTGTCCTCTCTATTTGTTGGGTCAAACCAAAGAAGTTGTTCAGAAGTGCTCCACCAGCCCCTAATGCCTCTTCAATTGTGGTCTTTTCATGACTGCCCTATGGGAGAAAGATATAGTTTCAGAGACGTACTTACAATTTGTGGGTTTTTATTTTTTCATGTGTAAGATGAATTTAGTCAGCACTTGCAGTTTGCTAACATCTTTGGTTTTGGAAATATTTCAGCAGTCCTAAAGCAGTAGCTTTGGGAATATTAGGGTAATAAGAAAAGCAATTTAAAGTTGGTCTATTATTATTGCCTGCTTTGGTCTTTAACCAATATGAATGATGTGCACTTTTGATAGTCCCTATTATATTTTAAGCTCTTTGGGGCCAGGGATCACTTCTGACATTTCTAGAGATCCTCTTCCACACATTCAGTAAACACAGTACCTGCCATATCATATGTGCTTACTGAATGAGTGAGGCTGAGACTTGCTGTGGTGTCTCCTTCTGTTCCAGCCAAAGTAACCAATGAATCACGAAAGACCTAATTAAACAGATGAGGACTGTAATATAGGTCTGAAGGCAATGTAGCTGCTCTCCTGGATTTGATCTTAAAGATCTGCCTTAGCTAATGAAGCACATGGGAAAGCTCTCTTGGAGAGTTGCATTGGCTATATTATATTGCTTTATTATGATTATGCAGAAAACTCTAGGTGTAAGTCACCTTGAGAGAAAACTGGTACATTGGGTGGATCTTGCTGAGGTCATTCATGATGAAGTAGAGCAGTGAGGCTCGGGCAGCTGCTGGCCGATAGTGCTCTCGGGCCTCGTTGATTTTCACTTCGGTCACCTTGGCCTCCTGGACCTGTTAGAAATATAAATAGTGGTCCATTATTCAAACCAACCAGGGCTTCCTGACAATCAACTTGGCCTCTCTGTGTAAGCACATATGTGTCTGTGTGGGGTAGGGTGGATTGGGATGGGGAAAGTGACTAGAGGGTTGGAAAGCTATTGTGGTATTTTTTAATAGAGCTTGAGTGAGAAAGAAGATCGTATACTTCTAGTCTTTCACAAGGGTGAGGGTGTCAACTCTTCCAGTTTGGAAATGTGAGCCATGCAAGCCTCTAAGCTCCATTTCTAATGAGAACAATTTCATGGAAATACAAAAATATACATATTACTTGAAAATAAACTAGAACTCCAGGGAGTGGGAATTCAGCAGAAGCATAATCTAATTTTCTGTTTTCTTAATTTTTATGAAAGAGGTAATATGTAAATTCACAAAAAAGATCTCTTTTAATGGAATATTCTATTGTTAGAAAATGTATCAGAGGTAGAAATAAGAAAAGAGATCTAAACATCAGAAAGAGTGATATCTGTAAGAAGATGTCACTAAACACAAACCTCAATATGCCCTGCTTTATGCTCCAGAATAGAGTGAAATTACTGATAATTCATGAGAGTCCATAGGAAAAAACAATGATCCCTACTGAAGATAAGCTAGCAATAAACAATTACAAACTTCAGGAGGAAGCATTACCAAAGGGGACAATTAGAAGAACCCTCCATAAAATAAAATCCCAGAAGGACTAGGATCCCAGGAGCTGAATATGATTAAACAATCTAAAACTCACCATTAACTAATTATGTTTAAAAGCATTAGAAATAAAAGAAAGCACAAAATTAGGACATTACAAAAAAGAAGAGGCACATCTGAAAAAGAACTAACTAGGACGTCTAAAAATAAAAATACAGTTATTTAAATGAAAAACTCAGTGCACAGGTTAAATAATGGACCAGAGTTGAAAAGAGAATAAGCAAACTAGAAGACAGATCTGAGAAAATCATTACAAAAGCAGCTCAGAGAGAAATAATGATGGAAAATAGGTAAAAGAGGGTATGAGACTTGGCAGATAGAATGAGAAGATTCAAAATATATCTAACAGAAATAAGTAGAGAATAGAGAGAATGAGAGAGAGGCAATATTTGAAGCTCTAATAGTTCAGAATTTTCCAAAATTGAAAGACCAGAGCCCTTACTTTGAAGAAGCAGTCAAGGTCAAAGAGAGCTTACTATCCACAGGCCCTTGAAAAAATAATGATTTGCTTCAACTAGAAGGAAATTGAATCCAAAAGGAAGAAATGCAATGCAAGAATTTCTTAAATATATGGTTAATCTAAATAACAAATACTGCAAAAAAATCACAACCAATTTGGGAGGAGTTGGTAAAAGCAAGGTTGAACTAAAATATTATAAAACAGTAACAGAAGGTGGGAGAGGATAATAAAAGTATTCTAAAGTCTACATAGTTTTGAAAGACGCTAGATATATTGCTTAATTTTAGACTTTGTTAAGTTAATATATATATTAAGACACATATAAGATGAAATATATATTTTTATATATAAATGAAACAATGAAGAATAATCAATAAAACAAAATATAGTAAATAACTTTAAAATCAGCAAAGGATAAAAGAGAAGTATAAAGAAAAATCAAGAAAGGAGAAAAAATAAAAAGAATGGTTAATGGAAAACAAAAATTAAGATAGAAGAAAGAAATTCAACTATATCAATATAGTTAATAAATGTATTTTGGTTAAATTCAGTAGTTAAAAGACAAAGATTTTCAGAAGTGGAACTGAACAAAAATAACATAATTTCTCAGATTGGTATTTCATACTCTTCAAGCTCACCTGGGTTCTTAATGCTGCCCATTAATCTGTGTGTCCCAAGTCGACTTTTATTCCCGTTTCTCACAGCAACTATTATAAACTTTCACTCCTCTCCCCAAGATCCCTACCTCTCCACCACGTCCTCCTTCTCAGTAGATGAACTTGACTCAGGTTTTCACTGATTATATAGAGCCCATCAGGAAGGGATTGCCTTAATTTCTGCCTTCTTTTCCATTTCCTTAATTTTCTGTCCCCCTACCCCAGTTGCTGACATGGATCCACAGACCATTTCTAGACTCATGTTTGCCCCCATCCTCTATCACACTGGAACTAATTCTTCATCATTCTAAAGACAAACTCTTCATCTGTGACCTGAAATATATTTCCCCTAACTTTCATATGTACCCCATTGTATTAATCATTCCTTCTCATTCTTGTACACTCAACTCTTCTTCTCAACTGCTCCTTTTCCTTTACATCCATGAATCCTCCCACTCTCAGCATGCTCAGTCCTTCCCAGCTCAAGGGAAAAATTCTCCAAGGATCTTATGTCCTCCTTAAGTTACAATCCTTTCTCTCTCCACCATTTCATAGTTTGGCTTCTTTAAAGAGTTGTCTATACTCACTTCCCCTTTCTCAACTCCCATTTACTCTCATTCTAATACAGTGTGGCTTCTGCTTCCACTACTTTACTGAAACTGTTCTCTCCAAGATCATTGATAGCTCCTTTTTGCACAATTTAGTGGAGACATCTCAGCCATATCTTATTTGAGTTCTCAGCATCATTCAACACGGTTGACATCCCTTCCTCTTGAAATGTTTTCTTTCATGATACCTTATTTACCTGCTTTTCCTCCCATCTCTCTGCTCTATTCCATGCTATACATCTTCTATAATTCTCTTAAAATTTATTAGTATTCCTCAATGCTCTTCTCCCAGTCTTATCATTGCACACACGTCTCCAGGTGACTTCATTCACTCCCAAAGTTCAAATGATTAACTACTTGTTGATGACTCTCAGCACTTTATTGCCAGCCCAGATCATATATCCAAAAACCTATGGGACATTCCTATGTGAATGGCCCAAAGGGATTCCCAACTCAATACAACACAAACTAAAATCATAATTTCTTCTCATCCCCAAATCCACTTCTACTCTCTTCTTTCAGTTATTGGCACCAATACCTATCTAGACGTTTATTACTAGAACCTGAGACATTTCCTTGACTACATTTTTATCCATATATAATTATATCCAACTAATTAACAAATTTTTCAATTCTACCTCCTTGAATTTGCCCATAGCTCTTGAATTTGCTCACTTCTTTGTGCCACCACTGCCCCAACTTTAATTCAGGATACCATCACCTATAGTCTGAATTACTGTACCTCCTACTACTATCTATGCCTCCTGCATTCCCAATCTGTCCTCTAGATTGTAGCTGGAGTGATCTTTCTAAAGCACAGATCTGGTCATGTTACTTTCTTGTCTAAAAAGGGAAAGAAAAACATCTTTAATGATCTCCAACTCCAATCTAAAGCCCAAACTTCTCAGTAGAGTCTACAAAGCCCTTTGCAATGGAAACACAGCCTACCTTTCATGTCTCATCTCCAATGACTACTTGTGCCCCCCTCTACAATCTCTCTATGTTCCAGTTACACTAATGGGAAGCAGCCCTCTCCTTCTCACCCAACATGGGTTGAGCACTTCTCTGCATGTTCATGGCTTCCTCTGGTTCCTCTACCCCATCATCACAGTTTTGTAATTGTCTCTTTACTTGTCTTTGTCCCTTAGAGGACCAGGTCCTGGAAGCCTGGGACTCTGGCAATTTCATTGTTATATCCCCAACTTTCGTCATGGAATTTGGAATAGAGAAGCCTTCAGGTAAGTATTCATTGGGTGAATGAATGAGAAAGAAAAGAAGACAAAAAGAAAACAATCAACAAAAGAAAAAAAAGGCTCCGTACAACACTTGGCACATAGCAGGCACTCAACAAATGTTCAATGACTTTAGAGAGAAGGATAAAGAGATAGGGAGAAGAGATCAACACAGTCGATTCCATCTCTGACATACTCCCTCTATGTGAGTTGGGTTCTGTACCCCAATCTCTCCTGCCCAAGGCAGTGGAACTCCTACTATAATTATTTTACAAACTCTGCATACTCCTATCTAGAGATATGGAGGCCACAGAGAACCTACAGTAAAACCTGGTGGTCACACAGTGGCCACGGAGACTATGTGAGGCTGGACCTTCCTCCTTTCAGTCTCTCCCTCCAACCTTAGTTGTCTGTTATCCCAGAGTGGGTATGACCTGGTTTATCTGCCCTGCCAATCATTACTTTTCCTTTTTCCTACCTTGTCCTTACCCAGGACAAAGTCTTTCAAATTTGGAGAAATCAGAATTCCCTCAAAGGTGTATTGTTCCTGGACACTGTTACAGACACTCTTATCCTGCTCAGAACAAGTATCTTAATTACTCTTCTGATCCAAGAGCAGGCTGAGAATGCGAAAGGGCCTGTGTAGGTTCAGCAGCCTGCTGAGAAAGGGCGAGGGGTTTGGCCTCATCAAGTCATGTCTTCTAGTCCCCCACACGAGGGAATAAAAGCCTTCCAAATGTTGTGAAATAAAGGAAGGAAGCTATGTACAAAATAGTTTCCCAGGCTGATATCATTTTTGAGAGCTGAGTTTCCTAGGAAGTTGTTGAAGTTTTCTCATTAAAATCCGACTTGTGAGATTTTTGCAGGCTGGTGGGTTTTCTCAGGGTGCAGTCATGCCTGAACCAGTCAACTCTTACAGCAGTGTGATTCTTTAGCTTCAGGGCAATTCCACAGGCTCACTGAGGTATTAAGTTTGAGTTACCATTCCCTGCACAGAATACGAGGTCCTGCACAGACTTAAGTGCTCATCAAAGGTTTTTGGAGTAGAGTTGTCAAGAGCATTTTCCAGAAGATGGGAACTCCATAATGCGGGATGTGAGGTAGTCATTTCAGGAATCCTACCTAGTTTGATTTTCTAACAGAAATGTGGGCAAGTGAAAAAGCCATCTCTTCTGCTGACTGCTTTTTTTCCTAAAAGTCAAACTCAGGGATGAGCAGGAGGGCCTTTGCCTCCTAGCCTAGGGAAGCCTTACCTTTCTCTCAACTTCTGCAGCGGTCTGCTTGGTGATCTCTAGGTTCTCCACCAAGGTCGTGTCTCCCAGGAAGTTCCCGGATGCTGAGGAGAGGCGGGAGAGCAGGTTGTCTTCTAACGTTTTGAGGGTGATTTTGAAGCCATTCTGCTGCTTCGTGAGATCTGACTGCAAATATCAAGTAAGGGGGAGTCAGGTGGAAGCCCAGAGCATCCTACACTTGGGGTAGGTCTGAATAAATAAATGCCCTGGGGTCAAGCTCCTTCCTTTAGAGGGACGAAACGGGAAGCAGAATAGCAGAGTCCTTGAGACCATGAGCAGGTAAGACGAGCAGACGAGACAAGTAGATGCGTTGAATCCCAGCTGCACCATTTACTAGTCATGTGACCTTGGGCTAAGTCACCCTCTTAACACTTCAGTCACCTCAGCTGTGTTAACCCCAGTCCCTACTCATAGGAGTGTTGTGCAATGCTTAGAACAATGCTGATACAGTCTGTTCACTAAATAGAACCTACTTCTGTGAATAGTTAGAGGTCAAGTTTTAGTTCTCTGGAGGGTCCTCTCTACCACCACTTTACTGCCCCTAAATGAACAGCTCTCCAATGGATTACGTTTAAAAAAAAAATCAACAGAAACTGTCTTACACAGTTTAGACAAGATCATCGCAGGAGCCCTTCTCAAGGCTGGAGTGGGGCACTGGTACCCAAGCAGATCTCCCCACACTTCCCTTTCTGATTGTTAGAGTCCATATCCTAAAGTAGGACACTCTACTGGGGAGGGGGCACACGTAATGTCAGGCGGCTGTAGTTTCTTTGCCCTTGTACAGTCTGGGATTTTGCTTTGGGATCCATGGAGAGAACAATCTTCCTGTTGGAGGCTCCAACCACAGCCACCCTGGCCTATCTTCTGTTTCTTAAAAACACACACCTCAATCCTGGCTATGACTAGGATTCGCTGTTCTCTCTGCTGGGAGTGCTCTGTGCCAGATGCTTTCAAATTATTTAGGAATTAGCTCAAATGACATCTCCTCATAAAATGTTTTTCTGCCTTCCCAGTGTAAATTAGCCCCCTGGCTCTCTAATATCACCCTGCTTTATTTTCCTCAAAATTCTTATCACTATCTGAAATGACATTCTTTTTTTTTGTTTACATTCTTATTTTCTGTGTTCCTCCACTAGACCATAAGCTCCTTGAGGACAAGGACATGGTTGTCCTTGTTCACTGCTGAAGCCTCAATAGCACCTCCAATCTTGCCAGAGTTGGTGTTCCATGGTTTAATAAATGAATGCTTGTAGGAAGCAGAGGCCCAGGGACCCCTGAACTCAATGTCACATGCACTATAATTTTGGACTTGCATTTTATAATCTAATCAGGTCTAAAGAGAGGGAAAAAAGGATACTACTTGCTGTGGGTAGAATTGTGCCCACCTCCCAGATTCATATGTTGAAGCCCTAACACTTACATGACCATATTGGAGATGGACCTTTAAGGAGGTGATTAAGGCTAAATGAGGTCATGAGATGGGGCCCTGGTCCAACGGGATTAGTGCCCTTATAAGCAGAGACACCAAAAAGCTTGCTCTCTCTCTCTGCACTCACAAAGAAGAGGTGGTGAGCACATGGTGAGATGGTGGCTGCTTATAATCCAGGAAGAGAAGTCACCAGAAGCCAACCACGTTGGCCCCCTATCTTGGACTTCCAGCTTCTAGAACTGTGAGAAAATAAATTTCTTTTGTTTAAGCCACTTAGTCTAAGATATTTTGTGATGGCAGCCCAAGCTGACTAAGACACTATCCTAATGTGGTTGAATCCATTTCTGGCCCTTGCAAGTTCAAATCCACATAGTTCTGAACATAGCATGTGAACATGTATGATGAGAGGCCCTCATGAGCTAGCCCAAGCATGTTCGTAGCATTGTGCCAGGCCCTGCTCTTGGCAAGAGGACTGTCTGTTCTCCCGGCTGTCTTCTGCCTCTTTGTTCTTTGGCTCTCTCTAGCCTCCATTTCCCCACTTGGTGTTCCAGGTGGCCTGATGAGGTTGACACTCCTCCAAGTTCTAGCAGAGGCCACACTGCTCAGCTCCAGGAAAAACAGCACCACCCCCCCCCGCGGCCCCGGCCCGAGTGAGGAGTGCTGCAGGATCTAGTGGCAGAGCATTTTCTTTCTCCCTTCATTGGTGGATACCCGACGCACCTTCAGCTGCTCCAGGTCTGGCCTCTCCATGCTGACCACAGCAGCCAGCAGCTGGTCCTCCAGGCCGTCCCTGGTCACAGTGAAGTTGATCAGGGTGGCCTGAGCCTGCAGCTCGGGCTGGTAGTGAGGATTGGCCAGCTTCGTGTGAAGGATGAGCCGGAACTTGGGATTATATTCACACTCTTTGTCTCCGATTTTAATGAATCTGGAACATAAAGGTTCATGTGAAGGTGGAGTGCCTTCCTGTGAGATTTGGTCAGGGACAGAATTTTAGGGTTTTTTTTTTGCAAAATCATATTAAATAATATTGCCATATTCAGATGGATTCCTCCTAAGCATGTCTAGCGTGAGCCCTAGGATCCCCGCTTGCCCTGTGTGGGGAAGGAGAGGGAGGGTAATAGACCCTCTCCCATGGCCACCATGTTTGATTTTGCATGCACAACTATAGGGAGAGCCATTCACATGGTAGTCAGTGTAGATCAGTACATTATGAAACATTTCCAGCAGATGGCAGTAAAGTGTTTGCAGGAAGGGACATCTTAGTTTGCACTAGGGTGCCTTGTAGGCTAGCAATATGGCTTACTTTTTTTGATGGCTTATGGAGAATAACTTCTAAGGGTGAAAATGGTTAATTAAGTGAATGAGCACATCCTAAGGATATGTAAAGGCAATTTATGGCCTGGGCAGTGGGTGAGGCTTCCAAGTCAGCAACCCTTCATGATAATTATCACTCCCTCTCCTATGTGTCTGTTACCCTTCTCCTTCCTCTCTTTTCCTCCTCCTTCTGCCAGACTCTTGCTAAGCCCTGATGAGCTACCAGCACCCAAAGCAACAGGAGCTCATTAAATTGACAAAGAGCTGAGTTCTCAGAGCTCATAGGTCTGGCTTGGACAAAATGCTCATGCTTAAAAGTCAGCCTGCTTTTTAATCACTTTCCTTTCAAAGTTCCTCTAAAATAGTGCACTGTGGCTATTTAGAAGGAAGTCAAGGAGGACACTGGCTGATGGAAGGGAAGTTATTCTGGGAAACTTTCTTTAGGAGATGAGGGCGGCTAAATTATTTCTCTTCAGGAAGAAAGAGGTGTGTGTGCTGCAGGGAGCTACTTGACGTGAGCTGAGGAGAGGATGTTCTAGGAAGAGCAGATCCGTCCACAGTTCTACTGGGGCGTAAACCAGCTCCTCACAAAGGATCGGCAACATAGCTGAGCCTTACCGTCCTTTTTTAATGACTTCTCTCCCAAGCAGGGGTCCCAGAACAGGATCAATGGACTCTTCTAGGTTTTCAATCAGCACCACATCTCCAGTTTCCAGGGCGTGCTCTATGGTTTGAAGGTAGCTGGGGAGAAAGTAGGGCAGTATGAGCCCGTGGCAAGGTATGGATCCAGGCAATTTAACAAGACAACTGTGGCCTCTGAAGCACAGTCATAAACTTGGAGGCACAGCTATCTGGGATGATTTCAGTGGCCACAGTTTTCTGCATTTAAAATGATATTTATGTGATCTTATACATTTTTTAAAATAGGGAAAAATTACAAAATACAAAAAAGAATATGAAAATTAATTGTAACCTTTCCATCTGTCATTTACATTCTGGTGTTTACTGTATACGTTTGGATATATTATATTTTAAGTTTAATGTTACTATTTCTATTTATTTTATATTAGTTATTTATACTTGCATTTATATTTATATTTATTTATTATTGGATTCATATAGCACATTTGTTTTATAACTTGGTTTTTGTACATAAAATGTATTATAAACATTTCCCCATGTCATTAAATATTCTTCTTATAACAATTTTTACCTGACTAGGTATTAGACCATGTTGATACATCTTAATTTAACAATCAATTACCAAAATCTAGGTTATTTAAAAATTTTCAATGTTATGTAGTTTAATAAACATGTTAAAAAAGGTTGTTATTCCCTAAATAGATCTATAAATTTGATGTAATTTCAACTCAAACAATAAATAACCATATAACTTGATAGACCTTGACCAAAAATCTTAAAGTTAACCTAAAAGAAAACAATGAGGATGGTAAAAAAAAATGATAATGAAGAAGAGGAGGGACTCAGCTAATACTGAAATATTTTCTATAACTTTAACGATGCAGATATGTGGAAAGAAGTCTTAAAGGATATCATATACCAAAAAGTGAGCAGTGTTTTTCTCTGAATGATGAATTATAGGAGTTTTTAATTTCTTTGTTTGTTTGTTGTTTTTTCTTGCAGCTCCCCTCCTTTTTTTCACTATGATGATATATTACTTTTGTAATGAGAAAGGCCACAATAAATGCTACTAAATATAAAACTAAATATTGAAGGCTGGTATAGTATTATATAAATAGAAAAGAATAAAGACTCTTTAATAAAATAATTTAATATGGAGTAAAATGTCATCTCCAATTAATTGAGGGAAGGATGGAGAATTTAATAAATGGTATTAGAGCAATGGCTAACCTCTTGAAAATGAAAATTAGGTCTGAACCTTATATGGTACCCAAAAATATATTTCAGGTGATTGGATTTCAATGTAAAAGGAAACATAAAAAAACTAAAAAATCTAGGTGAATATTTTATATAACTCCTGGAGAGAAAAAGACTTTTCTAAGCATGATCTATAGAAGAAATGGGTGAAAAATCTGGTCAAAAAAACAACCAAACCAACCTGTAGCATGTCAAACCCCACAAATGAAATTAAAAGGCAAATGACACACTTGAACAAATTTCCATTCATATGATGAAGAGAGACTATACTTAATAGTCTTAACACATTTTATATGTAATATAATGTTTGCATTCAGATAAAATACAACAAATCTAGAACACCATCCAACAGAACAGTAGTCAATGGATGGGAACAGAGAATTAATTGAACAAATATTTATTGAGGGCCTACTAAGTGTCAGGCACTGTTTTTGGTACTAGGGATATAGGAATGAGCAAAAACAAACACTTCTGTCTAAAATGCAGTTATTGGTCAATTAGAAAGGAATGTTTTAATCAAAGTTTGGGGAGAAGGCCAGGACTAGGTTACTCTGACTGATGACGCAGATAAAAATATATCATGTCATATCTTGCTGTTCATTTCCCATCATATCCTCTCTACAAGAAAGGATCCACTCTGGTATTCAACATTCGCTTTGTTTAACTATTCTCATAACATTGCATTTTGATTTAAACAACCCTGGCTGATCTGGACCTCTGGGCAACTGTGTTTGGGACGTGTGGCCAGAGCAGCAAATCTCACCTTGGTGGCTGTGTATTAGAGTGGATAAACCTTGGGTTTCTAAGTGATAATCACCTTGGTTCAAATAGAACCTCCATCAATTTTTTAAAAATTAATTAATTTAAAATTGTGGTAAAATATACATCACATAAAATCTGCCATCTTAACCATTTTTAACTGTACAGTTCAGTGGCATCAAGTACCTTCACATTATTCTGCTACCATCACCACCATCATCTCCAGAACTTTTTCTTGCAAAACTGAAATTCTGTACCCCTTAAACAATAACTCCCCTTTTCCCTCTTATCCAAGCCCCTGGCAACACTATTCTACTTTCTGTCTCTATGAATTTTGATTACTCTAAGCATCTCATATACAGTATATGTCCTTTTTTGACTGACTGGCTTATTTCACTTGCATAATGTCCTCAAGATTTATCCATGTTGTAGCATATGTCAGAATTTCCTTGTTATTTTTTTTTTTTGAGGAAGATTAGCTCTGAGCTAGCATCTGTTGCCAATTCTCCTCTTTTTGCTGAGGAAAATTGGCCCTGGGCTAACATCTGTGCCCATCTTCCTCTACTTTTTTATATGTGGGACGCCTGCCACAGCATGGCTTGATAAGCGGTGCACAGGTCTGTGCCCGAGATGCGAACCTGCAAACCCCGGGCCGCCAAAGTGGAGTGTGTGAACCTAATCACTAAGCCACTGGGCTGGCCCCAGAATTTCCTTCCTTTTTAAGGCTAAATAATATTTCATCATACAGATATGGCACATTTTTATTGTGAATAATGCTGCTATGAACATGAGTGTACAAACAACCCTTGCTTTTAAAATGGTGTACTCTTGGGGAAATTAACTTGCTTCTGTGAACCTCAATTTACTCAGATGTGAAATGGCACCACTAACACTAACCTTACCAGTTGTGTGGATTAAGGAAAGCATTTGAGATAAAGTCCCTAACATTAAGACTGGCACATACCAACCACTAACGAATGATCTCTGTCCCTCTCCTTCTCCCCCATTGCCCCATCCTAGTTTCCTCATGGATCCTAATGGCACAGAACAAGAATTGAGTGCTGAAACTATAAAGCTAAGTTATAACACAGTTAATGAAGCCGTGGGGTGAAAGATGCTGAGGTGGCCTGGGCCTGGAAGGTGCATGTGTGCTGGACAGACATTCCCTCTGGCACTTATGTCCCTTCATGTGCTAACTCCCCCATCAGGTATGAACAAAGCTGCGTGGCAGGTCCAAAGGGCTCTGAAGATTTCATCACTGACTCGGCTGCTGTGCGTCCACTGCAATGTCGATCATTCCCCAGGAGACAGTGTTTAGGTTTGTTCTGTGTGGCTCCGGAGCGGAGGTAGGAACAATGGGTAGAAGAGTGCTAAGGATGGCAGTTTTCGGCTAAATGTGAGCAAGACTTTGTAAAACACAGAGTTGTCTGACGATGGACTGTGATGTCTGGGGAGGCAGGAAGCGTTCAACGAGAGATGGGAGGATGAACGCCAGGGATGGCAGAGAAAGGACTCCTGAATGATGTGGGAAGCAGATGCACATGATTTCCAATGAGAAAGAAAAGCAGAGACTCAGTGCC
The DNA here is from genome assembly GCF_057802395.1 of Ceratotherium simum simum. Taxonomy (NCBI): domain Eukaryota; kingdom Metazoa; phylum Chordata; class Mammalia; order Perissodactyla; family Rhinocerotidae; genus Ceratotherium; species Ceratotherium simum. The sequence continues at coordinate 7,144,587 of NC_141915.1, forward strand.
CGAGCATCTCGCATTGAGATGTTTCCTAAATTGGAAGGAGAAACATGAGAAACGTCACAGAGGGACCAGGAGGGTAGAAACCATCCACTGGGGCTTAAGATCTGCTCGTAACATTTTTTTCTCTGCACAAATGGCAAAACTGGGAACTTATATGCTCCCCCACCTACCCCTTCTGGCCAATCTGGGTGACCCGGAGGTCTTCGCCATATTTGTTCTTGATCCATTTGATGCCTTGTAGCTGAGGGTCAATCATGAGCGGCCAGCGCTCGCAGTTGATGAGGATGGTGGCGTTCTCCATGGACATGCGGTCTGCAGGGAGGCCCTCGTTCTGCCAGGCAGCCACGTCGGCATCATCCGTCAGCATCCTCAGGGGATCCAGAGTGGGGGTGACAGGGATGGGAACCTGATGTGAAGAAACGCCACATACACTCAGAATGGAAACATGCTTTCTCAGCTGGGGGTGGAACACACAGTAGCTCACTAAAATGACACAGCTCCTTTAAAAGCAAGATCAAAATCCCCCTGAAGAGTGCTTTTCTGGCTGTGTGATTATTTATGGAAGCAGGTTTTCTCTTGATGGATGAACAATAGCAGAAATTCAGACTGTGTGACCCTTTGTTCTTCAGTATATTCACCCAAATCAAATTTCTACCCTAGATTATCTGTATTTTAATCAATAGCCTCCTATGTGCCATTCCCCATGTTAACGCCATTTCTGTGTTTCTCATGCATGCTTCATGAAGGAGGCCCCACACCTAAAAGGAAGGAGGCTTTATCCCGTCTGTGCCAGACCACAGTAACCACTCTTTTCCCTCATGTACTTCACCACCTGCCGACAGAGGCCTAGCTTGCAAAGAACTGTGCTGGGAAGCCGGTAAACAAATCATCAGGCCTGAGGACACCTCCCCATGGTCCTCTGTTTCCCTTCATGGCCCCTGTGTGTGCACCAGACCCTTCCTTTTCTGTCTCTTTTGACTTCTCTCAGCTCATTTAATTCTTCTGCAAGTAATCTTTTTCACTGGGGACACATATAGTTTTTTAAAAAATTGGGGTAAAATTCACATAAATTAACCATTTTAAAGCGCACAATTCAATGGCATTTAGTATATTCATGATGCTGTGCGACCATCAACTCTATCTAGTTCCAAAACGTTTTCATCCCCCAAAAGGAAACCCCACACCCATTAACAATCACTCCTCATTCCCCCTACCTTCAGCTGTTAGCAACCACTAACCTGCTTTCTGTCTCTATGGATTTACCTATTCTGGATATTTCACATAAATGGGATCATATGGCATGGCACCTTTTGTGTCTGGCTGCTTTCACTTAGCACACTGTTTTTGAGGTTCACACATACACCTTTTTGACCCCCACTCCCCGTCTCTCTCTCCCTTGCAGTTTGTGTTCCCAGTTACGTTGGCAAAACCTCTCCCAAGTGTCTCCTGTCCCTTTAACCATACCTACTAAGGGTACGAATGGCACGCGATGGAATCCAGCAAACCTCCAGAGGGAAATGTGCCCCTGGGGGGTCTTATCCTGGGATCAGAAAGGTATCTCAATGGAATTGTTTTCCTTTGCAGTCTTACGCATTCTACTTTACGCACCAAAAAACACTATTGTGAGAAGGATTCACAGGTCCTACCAGACTGCCAAAGGGGTCCATGGCACAAAAATGCTTGAGAACCCCCAAACAAAGCCAGAAAAGTTCTTGTTAAGCTGCTGCCGAGCTCCTCATCTTCACCCACTCAGTGAGTGAGCGTCCACTCCACAGCCTCCTTTTCCACTGATGCTCAGGATGAATACATAGCAGCTTTATTTTTTATTTCCTAGTACTGTAACAGTTTTAAACTACTATGTAACAAATCATCAGGTGCGTAAGATGGTATGAGCTGATCTGTGAAACCGACCATCACTGGACAATGTGGGTTTGGGTTCCAAGGAGATCCCTACAAATTTGGAAGACAATCCTTGCTGCACGTGCTGAATTTTTGTGCTCTTACGATAGCTGCATTTTATGCATCTAATCTCCTCCACTGGACCATGAGCGTCCTGCGGGCGTCCTGGTCTTGAACGTCTTCTGTATCTCCTCTCTAGTGGAGTTGCAGGACATGCTGAATACTCAGGGAATATTAGCGGATTGAGGACCATGAGTGATGTGGAAGTAGAAGGTACTATTAGGAATTATTCTGACTACAGGCTCTAGGCATAACCCTGAGTCCTCTTCAGTCAGGAACTAGCACTTCTGCCACTTTATCGTGTCAGTGTAGGGGGAGGGGTTGGGAGTAAAATCCCCCTACTTATACTAAGAGGACAAGCTGAGTACACGTGACTGAAGTAGAGGAAACGAAACTGTTTTCATCAGGGTGCCCATGAGCCATGGGCACAGACGGAGCAGCCCTGGGGCCCAGTGACAAGGTGCAATGCAGAACCTGGGAAAGGAGCCTTGCCCCACAGCTACTATGAAGTTTGCTCAAGAGCAGGCAGGTTGGGAGGAAACACAGGGTGCTTTTGGTGCCCCCCAGGTTTTACAGTTTTGAGGATTGCTAGGAGAGAGCCTGTTGGGCAGTGGATCAGAGTCCCCACTGAGGGCCCCATTAAGAGGAAAGATGCTGTCCTCGGGTGGCCTAGAGGGCAGTGGATGGCAATGTAGGGCAGTGGGGAAGGACATGGCTGCACATGTCTCATTCCTGGATCCCAGCAATCACTAGGGAATGCTCAGGTGGTGGTAAGTACGCAAGAAAGGACCAGAAGATTTGGGCTATTATTGACATGTGGGCTCACTGGTAGCCACAGGCTGACGCAGTTAGGAGAAATTCAGGCTGTACGTACCTTCAGCTGGCTCAGGTAGGGTCTCCAGGCCCCGTCCATGAGGCTCTGCCGGTATTTCTTTGTAAAGAAGCCAAGGTACGAAATGAAAGCCGTAATAAGTAAAATGTCTCCACATAATTTCCTTTCCTGTTGTTTGAAGTCCTGCACAGCTTCTGCCCACCTCACGTTTTCAGAAGCAAGTCCTCCCACCTACCATTTCAAAGACCAGAGAGGAGAGAAGACTCGTCATCCCGCAGGCTATACAGAGCCATGGATTCAGTCACAGAGAATGCACAGAGCATATTTAGTAGCAGGAAGACGCAGACATCATTTATGTGGCCCTTTTGATCAATGGGGATTTGTACCGGCTGCAGCGAACATTTCAGTAAAAATCCCCTGTTCTGTGCTATGCATTATGTGGGCTGTGGAAAGATGACAGGTCTTGAATGCAAGCTTCCACGCTCTGCCCTTTTGTAGGTATGGAGATGAATACCACCCACCTCGAAGGGCTGTTGAGGGGATTAAATATGACCGTGTATGTTAATCGCTTAGCACAATGCCTGGTCTGTAAAACATATTAGAAAATTATGCACCTCTCCCTTCTCCTCTCTAAATGCTGGGGACATGAAAATAAATAAAATCAATTCCATGAGCTATAAATAATTCACAATGGGCGGAGAGATGGACACGGTAATTAAGACACAGAGTTAGAAGTGCTGAATCATGGGTGTGTACAAAGTAGCAGGGATGTGGAACACATCTTGACTCTGCTGACCCACTTTGGTATGGCACTACTCTCCGAGGGCACCCCTCTCGGGGGTGGAGAGACATCCTTTCCATGGAGGACTGTTAGGTGTATGGTGGAGCTTAGCTTCTGTTATGACTTATCCTTGTTTCTTCCTTGAAGGATGGTGTCATAGAATGTCAGAGCTGAGAGAGACCACAGGGATTTGCCAACCCAACCATTCCCATGCCCATTTTTTAGATTACACAGATAAAGACCAGAAAGTTGAAGTATCTGGCCAGAACCTCTAAGCCAGTAGAGGCAGGGGTGGCCCCAGAGCCCATGCATCCTGACTCCTAGAGCAGAATACCACACTGCCTCCTACGAGGACCAACTCAGAAAATGCTCCAGCCAGGCAAAGAAGGCCGTGCTAAGTTCTGGAAAGCAAACAGGGAACTGAACGGACGACAGGCCAGCTAGGAGGTCTGGACCACTTCTTGCACGTTTGCAGAGGAGCTGTCTCCAGACCCAGCTGTTCAGCTAAACTGATCATCTCAAAGCTATGCAGCAGCAGGTTCAACACACAACACAACTGTGGTATAGCCTCTCCTTGCTAACGCATGGCTCAGTTCATGATTGTTATGACTCATTTCTCCCTAGACTAGAAAATCTGCCTTTGTTGTATACATAAACAGTGGCTGGAATAAATGTAAAGAGGTATCGACTCCACTTCCCTTCTTTGGTGAGGAGAGTGCTGTCAAGGCTCTTGATTGAAGAGAAATCACATCTAGTGGCCATGGCTTTGCAGGACTGTAGCTGATTGATGATGAGAAATACAAGCCACAGGGGATTAAAAAGGCCACAAATTCTTTGACACTCTTCTCATTAAGAGTCGGTGTTTGTGCTCCTCCCCTTGAATCTGTGACTGCTTTGACCAACAGAACACAGCAGAAGTGATGTTGTGCTGGTTTTCGGTCCCAGGCCTTAAGAGACCGGGACCTTCTACCTCCTGTCTCTTGGAACACTTGCTCTTGGAGCTCTGAGTCACCGTGTAAGACATCCGACTACTCTGCTGGAGAGATCTGAGACTACACGGAGAGGGCAAGGGGCCCAGCTGAGCCCACCCTTCCAGTAGTCCCTGCCAAGGTGATGTGAAGGAAGTTGTCTTGGACCCCCCAAACCAGCCCAGCCACCGGCTGAATAACCCCTAGTGGCCCCAGTTGGCCCCACATGGGGCAGAGCTGGCCAGTTGCACCCCGCCCGAGCTCCTGACCCACAGACCAGTGAGATTTAATGAAACAGTCATTGTGTTAAATCACCAAGTTTTGGAGTAATTTGTTATGCAGCAACAGACATCCATAACACAAGCACCCTGCTCTGTCCCTCAGATTTATCTTCTCAGGGAGACCAGAGCCTGTGTATGTACGTGTCAATGTTTGTGTGTGTGTGTGTGCGTGTGTGTGTGTGTGTGTATGTGTGTATGGGCAAGGTCATGTTCAGAAATGCTCAGGGTCAGTTGATCTCATCCTTTTCTGTTTCTGTCTCAGTTCTCAGTCCTGGCCACACACTTATTATCAAACATTACACAGGTAAAATCCTCCGAGTTTGCCTATCAAATGCTAGCTTCGTCTTTTAATGCTTCCACTGGCTGATACACACATACATAAGCATGTCACGTCTCGCACAGCTGCCCGACAGATCCACTGTTCCCACCCTTCCAACCATCTCTGTAGGAAAACTCCTGTGATCAGACCAGGGTATGCATTCACACTTTCTCAGGATTCGGTCCCTGCATCCCAGCGCATTTTAATATTTCCCCCCAAGTCACAGCGGTGCTGAGGTGTGCTCATCTATTTGCACCTCTGCGGCACCTGACAAGCTCTGCTAACATAATTAAAGCTCGGCTGCTGAAGCTCACACTCACCAGGCGATTTGCAAGGGAGATGGTGCCTGCGGTCACTTCGGCTTCCTGCTGACATTTGAGTTTGTCTGCCGTGGCTTTCTCAAACTTGGCTGTGAGTTTGGCCAGGTTTTCATTAAGGTGCTGTTCAGGAAGGAACACAAGGTCCATCAGTCATTCCAGCCCAAGTCACCTCCAGTGCTTCGGAGATAGGATTCATGTGGAGGTGATTCTCAAGGAAGGTCCCTGGGGGAAGCTGGAAGGGACTAGGGGAGGCAGGCAGGGAAGGAAAGGAAGGCAAATTAGGGGTGATCTCAGGAGGGTCCCAGCAGAAGACAAGAGCGGTCATGACCCAAGGGAGAGGGCTGAGTTTTCCTTCTCCAGCACCTCAGCCACTGGTTCAGGGCCGCGGGGGGTGGGGGCCATGGAGGGGATGCACAAATTCTGTCTCCCCATGTGCTGGGGACAGATGGGTTCCAGTAGCCTGTCAAAAAAGTGCAGGTACTGCTATTCGAAGCAAAAGCCCACTGAAGCCCGAGGAGGCCTGTAAATGGTCAGCCGGCTCCCAGGGGGCCCTGGGAGGAACACACACACAGTCTGCTGCAGCAAGTCTGAGGTTTGGGATCGGGCTGTCTGCAGCCTAAGTCCTCCACTTCTTTTAGGTCCTAGGGGTACAAGATAACTTTTGCTTAACCTGATCTATTTTCTCCCATTATCCCGAAGCAGAGGAACATTTTTAAAAAGGTCATGGTTTCAGTTTTTCTAAATTTATTAACAATTTAGAATTGAAGCACATAGCTTTTGTTGCCCCCGGAATACATATTTGCATACACATGGCAGATACCTCCAAGTACGTCTCATTTCTATGCAATAACCAAGGTTTGGGCTGCTCAGTCGGTCATTACCAACTCAAAAGAGAAATAAATTAAGGGCCGAGGTTATACAGCCAAGCAGTTTGAAAAGCAGGTGGTGAGTCATCCAATTAATGACACCAGACTGGCCACACTTATTTGCCTCCTCTTCTTCCAGATATTTCTCTATGATGATTATGAAGCAATTAAAAAAGTCGTAACACCAAGCACCTGTTGAGGGCCATTGGAAGGCAAAGGATTTCAATAGATTTATGCAAGATCACACTGATAGAGAAGTGGAAACTACCGGGGCACAGCAGAGGAAGCTGCAACCTAGAGTTGGCCTCAGTTCACCAAAGGGGAAGCCAGTCAGCCCTGCAGAGCCCCGTAGACACTGGGGACTTGGAAATGTCAGGTGTGATTGAGGGTGATGCTGAAAATAAGAGGGTTAATTGGAAGTCTATTGATTCCCCACCCCATATCTCCATCCCTGTGCCCAGCATGCAGTGGCACCAGGCATCTATGTCACCAGGCAGGAGATTCAGTAGTGGCAGAGAAAAGACAACACATTCTGGTATTTAGGATGCATCCAGCATAACTCATCTGATCTTGAAAGCAAATTCTGCCAGTCAACCAGTTCTGCCCTTGCCTGCAGAGCTATGATCAGCTTTTGATCACTACTCTCGCAAACATGAAAGGATAAGAAGACATTTGATGAAAGCCTAGATTAAGATAAACAAGAAGACGAAAATGACCTGGGAAAAAGAGATAACTTCAGCAGCAAAAATAACAACAAAGCATATAACCCTTCATAATTAGTTTCTCATAGAGATTCAAGATGTTTCATCTATAAAACAAGAAGAGGATGCTAGTAAAAAAATGTTGTGGAAATTCTCATTATTGTTAATGTGAAAAATAATAAATTCAAGGGGAGGTTAAAAGATGAATTTGAGGAAATCCAGAAAGTTTAAGAAAACATAAAGCGACAAAAAGATGAGAGAAAAGAGAGGACCCAGCAGAAGGTACAACATCCAACCAGTATGCGTTCCAGAAAACAAGATTAAAAAAGAAACAGAAGGGAGATTGCTAAAGAAATAATACAAAATACTTTTCCAGAGCAGAATTAAACAAGTTTCTATATGCCAAGCACAACAAATAAAAAAAGGATGGCAGTGAAGCACATCAATGTAAAGTTTCAGACACCAAGAATAATGAAAAAATGGAAATATTTCCAGAAAGGGGGAAACACAGGGCATCAAGGAAGGAAAGGGACCCTGACTTTTCATCAAATGAGAGGATAAAGCATTGAGAGTTCTAAGGGGAAAAAAAAATCAACAACTCAGAATTCAATACTCAGCAAAATTTTCAGTTCAGTTTAAAAATAAAGGCATTTCCAAACTGGAACTATTCAGAAAATTTACCTCTTAATATTTACGAGAAAGTTACTTAAGAATGAGCCTTAGCAAAACAAAAGAAGAAATCAAGAAAGGAGAAGGCACGGGGTCCAGAAGTCCTTGGAACCAAGCCGAGAAAGCAGTGAAATGTGTTTACTCTCCAGCACTGTTTGGAGCTGAGTCAGGGACAAGGGAGAAAGGTCTTGGGGGCAAAGGGGGACTTGATAGAATATTGGATTGGATGAAGAGTTTAAAAGTAATTGAAGCTATGCCAAAGGAACTAATGGAAGAGAAAGAAAATAAAGGAAAGTAGAAACTCCAGGGGGAAAAGAAGGTTGTACTAAAAAAGGCAATGTAATTATGGTGTACCACTTAGATCTGCTATGAACAGCATAGACATGTTCACAGAATATAAATGGAATTTACTGATTTTTCAACTTTTTGAGTTAGTAAATGGACAGAGCATGGGACACTTAATTTTGGTTATAGAGCAGAATGTAGATATTTTCAGTTTGGTGATTAAACAGCAACAGTAACAATAAGTAATGGTAACAGAAGTTGGGAGGTGGAAGGTGGGGAGAAGAGCTGAAGGACAGGGTACTAGCTTCATCTTGAAAACTGAGGGCTCCAAGGAAGCTGCGCTATGTGACAGAACAAGAAACAAAGGTTACATCAACTAAAAGTGGTTGCCATAATGATATTGGGAAGACATGGGAGGAACACCTTAGAGCCTCACCTAGGAGAAAGTCAACTGCCTGAATAAGATACATCAAGAAACAGGGATGTCAGCACAGCTCATAGACAGAAGTCAGAAATTCAAATGAGCGGAGGCCAGGAAGATCATGTAAACTGGTCAGATGAGTCTAGTGCTGAAAAAAAAGAAAAAAAGGAGTTGCTGGGGACTATGGCAACACTGTCTGTTTGAATGCCACGCCATGACTTAACTCCAGGATCAGTTAATGATACGTAGGAATCTTCTGATTATTTGAAGACTGGCCAGAAATCAGATTTTTACAAAATCTCCTGCTGTTTTAAACTTTGGCAATTAATTAAATCATTTCAAACACTATGTGCGGCCCAAATGAGACACATTTAAGCCGCGAGGTAGCAAGCCTGGAGCGGCATTGACAAGCAGCTGAAACAGACAAAAGAATTCAAATGGCAGGAAGCTGTTGTTTCTCGTTAGAAACCTTTCTCTACTATTTGACATTTTACTTATGGTGAGTACATGCTCAATGAAATGCCTTGTTTGTTTTTATTACTATCATTTTTATAAATTATAACATTAATATATGTCCATTATAGAAAAAAAGAAAATACAGATAAACAAAAACCATCTAAAATCTACCACCCAGAAATAATCACCACTATTTACATTTTTTTGTACTTTAATTACATATATAATCAAATTGAAATTATACTGTGTAATCTCTTTTGAAATATGCTTTTTTCACTTTATGCATCTCGAATATAAAGTTTACTTGGAATGATCCTAAAATCCTAAAAATAAAGCTTAGGGTGGATGCAACTGGTGAAGGCGGGCAGTGGCCTCAGTAGCACACAGGGAAGAATTTCCTTCCCCTGGGTGGGCCTCCTCAGTAGGGATGGGTGTTAGCCCATTTCCTCTGTCATTGGGGGCAAGTGTCCCAACTCTTGGGATGTTGATAGGCATGTGGATAGGCAAAGGATGGAGAGGAGGTTGTTAAAAGTGAGAATACGTTTTTTCAAAAAATATTTTGGCAGAAAAGAAGTGCCTTCCTAAGGTAGCCAAGTATTTTAAAAATATTCTTATTTCACGGGTTGAGTGGGCCCATCATATGAAATGTTGGCTACTGGAAAAGAATAAACATTTTGAAAACATTCCTTTTGCACCAAATGTTCCTCTAGTTAAAATAACTTGAGTAAAGAGATCTTTGAGAATGCAGTTCTTATAACACTTTTCTGGGAGAGACTGCAGGATATGAAAATTATCGGGAGGTCTTTTGCTGCAAAAAGCAGTCATGGGGATGTTACGGTGTTTTGCACTTGGTGTTCTTTGAAGAGCGTCATTGTTACGGTGATTATCACCTGTTTTAAGTAAACTGGTCCATGACCATCTGGGTTTATAAAGCAAACATATTGAGAGGAGGTTATTGCTTTGCCAAAGTGTCTTTTCTTTATAGATAGATTGGTTGCAAGGACCTTTGAATGAGAGCCTTTAGCCATAGATTTTAATCTAACAATCAATAAACCCACAAAACTTGAAGCATGCAGCATTTCTACAGTCTTACTTTTCACAATTAGTAAAACCCTTTTTATCATCATGCGAAATTTGCAACAAAAATCTTACTTGTCTGGAATGCACGTGTAGAAATGAAATATCCAGGAAACGTTTTGGATTGAACTTGATCACAGTAGTGACTGATTACAGGGCCTGCACGTGCATGTGACAGCACACGTAGTTGAGGAAGGGGGAGAGGGAGCTGGAGGAGAGCGGAGGTCAGCAGCCATCAAGGGTTATGGTAACCGCAGGAGTGGCCCAGCTCCCCGCACTCCTAGGTGCCGGGCTCTGGGCTTGGGTTTCATGCACTCTCTCCTTTCATCCTCACAGCAATCTCATGACAAGGGGACGTTACTGTGCCCACTTTACTCCAGGAAACAGAAGTTTGGGCTTTTTAAACACCTTTCTAAAGGTCACACATCAGTAAATATTACAGCTTGGATTGGAAGTGAGGTCTGCCAATGGACTTATAGCTGCTATGCCTCTCTGTGGGGTTCCAATTTCTACCTCTACTTGGGTGAGGCAGATATAATCAAACTATCAATGAGAGGTTAATAAAAGCTAATGACCCTCACAGTTTTATATTTATGGTCAAGGGACCACCCCCAAACCACAATATACTACTTGCTTTTAAAAGCTTCTATACAACAATGCGGATAACATAAAATACATCCTGCATGCCCACATGCCCACACTGCTGAGAGCGAGACAGGTGGACGGCTGGCCATAACTGAAGATAATAGGTGCAAAAGGTGGGATAAGGTGGATAAAACCTACATTTCAAAGGAGAAAAAGAAAGAATCTCCAATTTTGATCTTTTGTTCTTCACCATAGATGTGCAAAAATGTTAAATTCATTGCAGCTAATAAGATAACCATTGGCTCCGTGGATAACACTCTAGGTCTGTTATACATATCTATCTGTCATCTTTTCTTTCCTCAGAGGAAAAGGAGAAAACCTTTTAGGACCAAAGCAGAAACCAATGGTCCAGTGGATTTGTCCTTTTTGGACAATACAGTGTTTGAGAAAGAAATTTTAAAAGTTGCCTCTATTGAAAAACCAGGAGATTTTGCATAACAATTTGGTTTTCCTGCTTCTCTCTAAAAACCAGGATGCTAGGTGGAGGGTATTTGTAGTAGAGGCTGCCCAGCAGGGTGGGTGGGGGCTCTGGCTTCACTTACAGCGATCTTGGCTTTAATGGCTGCCAGCTTCTCCTGGGCAACACTGAGGTCCGAGGTGGCTTTGCTCAAAGCTTGGCGCTTGGGTTCCACATCACAGAACACCTCGTAGAACTTCACGATGTTTATGACCCAAGAACAGAGGCCCGCAGCCGCGTAGGACTTGGTGGCCACGAACTCTGGGCTGAACTCGGGGTCCTGCAGATACGGCCTGATGGCCTTGAGGCAGTTCTCGTGAATGTTCTCTTTGTCAAAGTTGATTAGGGAGTCCAGGAAGCTGTCCACTTTGGCCATGGCGACCTTAGCGGCCTTCCAGCTCCGGTCCTTGGGAACCCTGCCCCCGGGCGCCATGAGCGCCATCACCGCAGCGCTGACGTTGCTGACCGCCGGAGGTGGAGACCCGAATGACTTCAACTCCGTCAGGTTGGTCTGAGAAAAGAGAACGAGGTTGTTAGAGGAAAATGAATGGGCTTTCTTTGTCCTCGGCCACTAATGGAGTCAGGCTTTCGAGTGATCAATCTGAAAGGGCTGCTTTGAAGCCTGCAGCAGCCCTCTGAATTTTAAATATCATGACTCATCAAAAGCAAACCAAAGCTACTCCCCAGTGGCTTCAGACTTCCCTGAACGGTTAGCCGAGACTCAGTTACATTCTCCCAGCACTTGAACTGACTCGTAGCCCATTAGAAACACACAATTATTTCACATCCAGCTGAAAAACAGAAGGATGCTAACATACTCTGAAATATGTAGCACGCCATGAATACACGATAATGTTATTATAAATTAATTTCCATCCTGGATGGAAGAGAATAGCACTGTAACTCAACTAATTTTTTTTCTTTAATTAAACTGCTTTGTTCCATGAGCTTGTTCTAACTAGACTTGACTGTCCTGGTAGCAAAGTGGCATTTCCTGCCAAGAAATAATTCAGACAGAAAGCTAGGCACAGCCTATGCAGTGGCTGCCTCTGCCTAAATGTGGGTTTGCCCTTTGTTCTAAGTTTCACTTGCTCCAGAGGGATATGGCTGAAAGGGCTGACCTTGGCAAGTCACTTAAACCTTCCAGGGTCTCAGCATTTTCATCTGTAAATTGGGAGCAGGGAGACTCATTAGTCTGTAAGGAAAATTGTGTCATAAATGCATATGGAGTTGATTTCAGGTTTGTTGTGACCGTCAATGAGAAGCCTATGACGTCAGAAGCACTTGCTTTCTGGGCTGATTTTGTAAGTGGGGGGAAATCTTAATTTCAAGATTAGATCCTTGTGTCAAATTAATTTTGGGGTACTCTTGGGCCTGGAAATAAGCGAGGAGAATTATTTCTAGCACCTAAGGAAAGTACCTAGGAAGATGCTGCATTTGCTCTTGCAACTGTTTTCACATTTGGTCATGACCAACTTGTCAGGGGCAGGAATGAAGGACAGTACAGGTGTGGGAGGTGTGCTAGCATATCTGTCGTAGTAGCCTCCACTGGGTCAAAGAGGGCAAAGTGGAAAAACACAATCAGAAACAAAAAACCCAGAATTTAAAAATAGTTTAAGAATGTTCAATGTACTGAATCAAGAAAATACAAAAATGTGTGAAGATGAAATTCAATTTTATAACCTGGATACGTCATTGTTAATATTGCACTGTAATTATAACCCTCCAGGGGGCCCTCCAGGACCAGTTCAACTGACCCCCCGTGCCCCATATTATTAACAGAGTAATTAAGAGTGGTTTTTCAGGAACTGGGACCCCTTGTCTAGTTCAGGCTGGTTGAGACCACCAACCCATCAACTGGGAGTGCACAAATGCTCAATAAGTGATCTTTTTGATGTCAAGGACCTAAAAACTCCACCCTCAGATCATGGTAATGCCGCCATTTTGTGAACGTGTCCTCTGAAGAGTCATGAAGCTTGACTACGCTTGCGTAGATCATCAACTACCTCACTTCCCCCTACCTCCAATCATCTATCTCCACACTTAAGACCGCCCTGCCCTTCATCCCATAAATTGTGCCCCAAGGCCTAGATTGCGGAGACAGGTCTGAGAGCGTATGCCCCTGTCTCCTTGCAGATTGAGCTCACAAAATAAAGCTACATTTCCTCTTCCAAAAGCTGACATTGTAATAATTGGCTTTTTAAATGCACATCAGGTAGGAGAACCCCATTTGTGTGGTAACATAATTCCTTCCAGTCTTTTTTATATTCATGTATATCTATAAATTAATCTTGGCTCTTTTGGTATTAGTGACAGAAAAGCTAGCTGAAGTACAAAGGGGGATTTTCTCGCTCATGTATCTGAGAGGGTGGGCTTGGAGCTAGCTGCAAGGATGAGTGGGACTGTGTTTTGAACTTTTGCAGGATTCTCCGGACCTTCTCTTGTTTCTTCCTTCTGTGTATGAGTTTCTTTTCTGCATACCGCCTACCTCTCTGACCTCAACTTGGCCCACCTTCTCCATCTCTCGTGAAGCTCTAGCCACAGTTGCCTCCTCCCAGCATATTGACTTGCCAAGCTCATTCTCACCTCAGGACCTCTGCCTGGAACACTTCTTCCTAAGCCATTTGCATGGCTGATCCTTTCTAATCCACCAAGATCTCAATTCACACGTCCCTCACTCAGAAAGACTCTCCCTGCCAGCGCCTCCTTCCTAGTCACTTCCTATCCGAGCCCCCTGATGATCTTCAGAGAACTCAAGGCAGTCGGAAATGATTACCACTTTTTCCTTGTCAAATTACTTTATTCCTCTTCTTCATGAGAACAGGGACCCCACCTCTCTTGCTAAGCACTGTAGCTTTGGTGCCTAGAACAGAAGCTGGCACACAGCGGGTACTCATCGACACGTATATTGAACAACTGAATGGGATAAACGGGTGTCAGCAGCTCCAGGCTCATATCCATCACTTTGCAACCAGAAGGGAAGAGACTTTTTCTTTAATTCGAGTCCAAATAAAAAAGTCCTAGGAAATGATCTTGTTTAGTTAGGCGGGGCTCCTGTAGCCAATCACCATGGGGCAGGCAACATGTTATTACTAATAGGAACACAAGGATGGAAAAAACACTTCTCAGAAGAAGGCAGGTGTGGTTTTGAGCAAGCAAATGTTAGGCATGCTCCACTCCCTCCACCCCACCCCTGCCTTAGGGCTCTTGTTCTAGTCACTGCCATGGCCTTCACTGCTCTTCCCAGGTGTCTGCCTGATGAATTTGCTCTCCTCCAAGTTCTTCTCAAACTTCTTCTCAAGGAGGCCCCTGCTGATCACCTTCTTTAGTACTGCAACCTCCCGCCTCCTACAACCCTCCGCCCTAGCTACCCCAGCCCCAGAGCTCCTCCTTACTCTGCTCTACGTTTTTCCTTTTTCCACAGCATCTGGCATGTTCTAATACATGGTATAAATTACTTTTTATAATTTTTATAAAGTATTTGTTACTTTTTACGTGTCTCGTCTCTCACCCCTCACCTGTGCTGGAATATAAACTTCATAGAGGCAGCGATCTTTGCTCATCGATGCATCACATGCACCCAGAACAGTGCCTGGTGCACAGAGGGCAGTCAACTAGTCTTTGCTGAGTGAATTAATGAACAAATAAATGTGTGTGCATAGTCATTCACTTGGCGAATGGGGATACAATGATAAACAAGAAAGGCAAAGTCCTTTTACTCGTTCAGGTGGGAGAGAGAGGCAAGACAGAGCTCAACCTTTGATATTTTGGACAATGAGAAGTTCTTTGGGAAAAAACAACAGGGCTAATGGGATAGAGGATTCTTGAGGAGTGAGGATTCTGCTTTAGCTAGGGAGGGAGGTCTGGAGGACCACTTTGAGCACTGGGCATTTCAGCTGGGGTGTCGATGACGGGGAAGACGCAGCTCTAAAGATATCTGCAGGGGGCTGTTCCAGGAAGATGAATCTGCAAACACAGAGGCAGGAGGCAGAACAAGCCTGGCCACTGTGTAGAGTGTGGAGGTGAGGAGAGTGGTGGAGATGAGAGAGGAGAAGCAGTCAGGGCCAGACTGCCAGGGGCTCCAGAGCCGTGGGGAGGCATTTGATTTCACTCTAATTTCAATGGGAAGCCGTTGCAGGGTTTTAGGCAGGGAGTGAAATGATCTAGCTTTGAGAGCTTGTTGCGGTGTGGACCCACCGTGGCAGGGCAGGGGTGGACGGCAAGCACAAGTGAGGGAGGCTGTTTAGTTGTCCAGGCAGGGGACTGAGGCCCCTTGGGCCAGGGCTTTCCTAGAGCAGACGATGAGAAGCAACTGGATTTGGGACATGTTTTGGAGATAGTGTAGGCAGAACTTATTGATCATTTTAAAAAGAGCTATGAGAGAAAGTTCCTAGTTATTTTTAAAGTCGATATACCATCAGATGGATGAATCACAATTTATGTAAAACATAGTCAATTTCTGTAAACCTCGGTCATTTCCACCAATTTACCACATGGATAATGCTTTGCTGGACATTCTTCTATATAAATCTTTGTGAAAATCTTAGATTAGTTCTTTAGGATAATATTCCTAGAAGTGGATTTTCTGGGTCAAAGAGTAGAAACATTTTTACTGTTCTTTCTACATATTATCAGATTATTTCCCAGAAATTCCAATACCAGTCATCAGTGTTTGAGAGAGTCTGTATACACTCCCATCCTTTTCAACAACTGGCAACATTATTTAAAAATTTTTTTTCAGCCTGATAGGCTGAAAGTGGGATCATAATATTGGCATAATTCATATACGTATATATATATTTAGTAGTGATGCTAAACATTTTTTTTCAAGTTTTTAAGCTGTTTGAACTTCTTGTTTTGTGAATTGTTTGGCGTTGACCTTTGCCTACATTTCTACCGGGCTGTCTTTTTCTTTATGACTACTGTATTAGTCAGGGTCCCTGCAGGCAAAAAGCTGATACAACACACTGGCTCATTTGAAGAGAGCTAATGCAGGGAACTACTTATAAAAGCGTAGATTGAAGAAACCTAAGAGCTAGTGCGTTACCCTGGGCTGGTAATGTTGGGCAGATGGAGCTGGGGTGGCTCCATTTCTATCCCTGGGCCAGAAGGGACAAGGGGAAGATGTGGTTAGCAGAACCGAGGGGGCGCAGGGCGGGGGAGAGAGAGAGAGAGAGAGAGAGAGAGAGAGAGAGAGAGAATCCTGTGGAGAGGGACCCTGACAGGAGGTGTAATCTTCAGCTGAGGGCAGGTTGGGGCCAAAGGAATGAATACCTTGATCTCAGGCTCTCCCTCCCTCCAGTCCCCCACTGGCACTCGTCTTGGCCAAAGGTGACTGGAAGCTAGAGGGCAAGGGAGGGTCCTGGATGAGGTAGATGCAAGTCAGTCTCCCAGGTACAGAACAAACAGAGCTGGGAAGGGCAAAGAGTAAATGGGCAGGGAGGGAGACAAATGGCAGATTTCCAGCACAATTTATAAAAGCTCTTTACATACTAAGAACAGTAACTCTTTTCTTTTTAAATTTAAAAATTTTGTTTATGATATTTGTGATATGTAAAGATTTAGCTCTTATGTAGCCAAATTTAATAATCCTTTTCTGGATGATATCATCCTTTGTTTTTATGTTTAGAAGGGTCTTTCACATCTATTAAAACTGATCTGATCTGATGATAATTTTTCAAGGTTTTTTACGGTTTCATTTCTTTCTTATTGTTAACTGTTTTATAAGGAAACACTATTTTGTCCTTTTATTAAAAGAATAAATATTTATTGTGAGATATTTAGCAAAGGTAAAGATGAAAACAAGAAGCATTCATAATCTTACTACCCAGAGACAAACATTAGTTAGGTCTTGGTGTGTTTCGTTATAGATATATAACAGATAGACTAACAGGGAGACACAAAAAACAAAGATAATGAATGAATATATATATGAATATGAGTATGTATGAAGAGATATATATGTGGCTCATTCATCTACATACGTTTACATGTATATATACACACATATATACACATATTAATCACTGGTTATATTATTTTTTGAACCCGATTTTCACTGAAAATTGTATCTTAAACTTTTTATGTCATTAATTATTTTTATTAAAGCATGATTTTAAATAAGTATGCACAGTTTTCTTTCATTTAGATGAGCCATATTTCATTTAGCCAACTCCAAATTGCTGGATATTTAGGTTATTAAATCTTTAATACTGGTTAAATGATATGAACTTTTAATGACATTAGAAACAAATGGGCCAAAAATCAAATTGGAGTTAAATTAGACTTATATTTAACAATTAAATTACTTGAGTAGTGATATTCTTACAATATTGAATCTTCCCATACATAAACTTGGTATATTTATTTGTCTATTCATATCTTATTTTATATTTCTCAACAAAGGTGTAGTTTTCGTCACATAGTTTCAGCACATTTACTTATGCTTATCTGTACCTTGTGTTTTGGTTGCCATTTTGAAAATACTAGATTTTGTAATTGGCTACTTCTGATATTAGGGAAGCTATTAAATTTTGTAAATTATTTTGTAATGGGTTCTTAACCCTTCCCTTATCTTTGTTTTTAAATGTTTTTATGACATCTATGAATAATGATACATTTGTCTGATATTTTACATTTATAAGATTACTATTCTTCATTTAGTATTGCATTGGCTTGAAATTCTAGGGCAATTTTTTTATAATGGTAGTGAAGGGGATCATTATTGTGCTTTTTCTACGTTAATGGGAATGCCTCCAATCTTCTACCGTTAGATAGGATGTTTTGCTCTTGGATTGGGATTGACTGCCATCTGTAGCAAAATATCCAAATATCCTTTTATTCCTGCTTCACTTAGAATTTTAATAAGGACTGGGTGTTGAATTGCGTTAAGTACCATTTTGTCATTTCTCAAAATGACTATATAGATTTTCTTCTTTGATCTATGGTTGGGTATGGTTATATGAATAGTCTTATACATGAAAAACCAGCTGGTGGCAAAGAGAGTTTGATTTACTAGTATTTTATATAGATGTCTTACACCACTATTCATAAGTTAGATTAATCTGAGGTTTTATTTTCTTGTACTATCTCTGTCACTTTTAGTATCAAGTTTATCGCATAATAAAGGCCTTAAGAAGTCCTGTAGGAAAGAAGTCTGTTCAACTCTGTAACCCTAGAATTATCAAAATTATTTAATTATACAATCTGATTTTTATAATACTTGTCAATATTCAGTTAAAAGTCAAATGATAGGGAGAAAATATTTATAACATTTGTACCCAGGGATTAATAGTAAAAATTTATAAAGAAAAATTGTAAATCAATAAAAAGGGAAACTATCTTACAAGAAAATGGACAAAGAATCTGACCAGCAATGGACAAAAGAAGAAATCTAAATATTTGAAAAGATGCCCAGTCTCATTAGAATGAAACCATTTATCATTTTTAAAAAATGAAAAATTTTTTGCTCTCTTATTGAGAAAAATTAAAATGATTGAAAGTATCTAAGATTGGCTAGGATGTGGGTAAAGCAGTATTCACAACTATAAACAAGAACAACCATTTTGGATAGACACTGGGCATTGTTTATTAAAAAAAAGAGCATATTGTTTATATGAGTAACAAATTACTGCCTCTGTAACAAATTACCACAAACTTAGTGACTTAACATGAATTTATTATCTTACAGTTCTGGAGGTCGGAAGTCTTAAACTCAAGGTGTTGGCAGGGCTGGTTCCCTCTGGAGGCTGTTGGGAAGAATCTGTTCCTTGCCTTCTGCAGCTCAAGAAGTTGGCCTCATTCCTTGGCTCATGGACCCACAATCACATCAGCATTTTTCCCCCTGTGCTTCCGTCATCACATCACCTTTTTTTGACCTTCTTGTCTCCCGTTTCTAAGGACCCTTGTGACTGCATTTAGGGCCCACCTGGATAATGCAGGATAATCTCCCCATCTCAAGATCCTTAATTTAATCACACCCACAAAGTCACTTTAGCCAAATGAAGTAAAATTCACGGGTTCCCGAGATTTAGAATGAGAATATCTTTGTGGTGGAGGAGGCATTACTCAGCCTGCCATGTGGCTCTCTGAGACAACTGTACTTCTTTTTATTTGGCATAGAGAAATACGTGCACATATGCAATAAAGGTGTATGCACAAGAATATTTGTATAGAAAAAAAGAAAATTAAACACTCAACAACAGTTAAGTAGCTAAATAAAATAGAGTACAATTATAGCACGGAATACTACAAAGCATTAAATAAGGTTTCAACGTATGTACTGGCATGAAATAGTGTTGCTTCATGATAGAAAGTAAGTTGGCATTATCCATTCATATTTAAAATATGATATATTTTTATATGTGCATTTGTACAAACATAAATGCATAGAAAAATTGCTAGAATAGATATATCCCAAATGATTACAGGAGTTCTCTTTTGGGAGAGACCTGGGGCTGAGGGTGACTTTATATTTTACCCTATATATTCTATACTATTTGAGTTATTTTTAACGATGAAGATGCCATTATATGTTATTTGTATAATAAAAAAAATAATTTCACTGTGAAAAAAGAATAGGAAATAAATAGAAAATTCCAAGTAACTTTGTAGGGAAAAAAAAGGCGACGAAATTGCAAGCAAAACCATTTCTCAACTAAGGCAGGAAAAGTTATACCAGATTTATTTCAGTTTAGCTATAAAAGTGAAATAAAACTGCCTAAGCAGAGACTTAAAATGCACAGAGACTTACTACCAAGCTCTGATTTACAAGTGTTCTTTATGTATTAACTAAAGATTTATTGTTAACTTTGAAAAGGATGAGAAAACAAGGAAGTGGTCCTTAAATACCAGAGTCCCGTGCCTGCAGAAGGGTTTGAAGACACTCCAGAGGTCCTTGGGTTCATGAAGCAATACTTCCCTTATTACAGGCAGTACAGTCTGGTCCATTCTACCTCATCAGAAACAAATCAGAATAGGAAGTGTGGGGGGTGGGCGAAATGAGTGAAGGGGTTCAAAAGGTACAAACTTCCACTTATAAGATAAATATGTCCTGGGGATGTAACGCACAGCATGGTAACTATAGTTAATAACACTGTATTGTATATTTGAAAGTTGCTAACAGAGTCAATCTCAAAAGTTCTCATCACAAGGAAAGAAATTGTAACTACATGTTCTGATGGCTGTTAACTAGGCTTAGTATGTAATCATTTTGCAATACATACAAATATCAAATATTGCGTTGTACACTTGAAACTAATATAATAATGTTATACATCAATCATATTTCAATGCAAAAAATGCTGTTTGAGACACTGGTCCACAGTTAACTTGTTAGTGAGGCTGCTGTTAATGACCCTGCTCAACCCTCCTTAGAGACTTGTCACGTCACTTTCTGAGGCGCCACTTGTGCACCACGGCTCAGACACGCCACACCATTTCGTGTGTCCGTGTCTTCACACACATTGCTCCTCTCTGGGGTGGTCTTTTTTACATCCGTCTCCATCTAGTAAAATGCTCATCTTTGTTGTCCTTGCTTCCTGGGCTTTCTTTTTTTTTTTAAAGATTTTATTTATTTTATTTTTTCCCCCCAAAGCCCCAGTGGATAGTTGTATGTCATAGCTGCACATCCTTCTAGTTGCTGTATGTGGGACTCGGCCCCAGGATGAACGGAGAAGCGGTGCCTCGGTGCGCGCCCGGGATCCGAACCTGGGCCGCCAGCATCAGAGCGCGCGCACTTAACCACCAAGCCACGGGGCCGGCCCTGGGCTTTCTTTTCTCTAGTTCCTACCTGGCCAGGCAGTTAGCTATGCCCATTTCTGTGCTCTCAAGCCACTGAAAATTTAAAATTTTTATTTCTGTTGGTGTAATATATGCTCGGAGTTTACAAACTCCAACAGAGCCACAAAGCTTAGGGCAAAACACACGCCCACTATCCTCCAACTCCAGCTCTCCGGAAGCCACCGCTTACAATTTCTTCCATCATTACTTCTAGATCTCACTCCTTATTGATGAAGAACACGCTTATGCTGCTATGAATTTTCATTTTAGATGCTATCAAGTGACTTCCTATTGTAGAGTGGGATTATGTTGTCATTTTTACTGCCCTCCTTTCCCTCCGAATGGTCCTTCCCCCATTATGGTTATATCAAGTTTTTAGTTAAAATCACGTTCAGTATGTACATGATTATAAATATTGTTTACTTTGGGTTATATTTTCTTTCTTGTATATCTTAATTTTTTTTCTGAAATTAAGAAATACTTTTATTATTTGTTTTCTGATAAGGTAACTTACAGGAAAACGCCTTGAAGAAGAAGGGGAGGGAACCACGGGGATACTTGGGAGAAGAGCATTCTGCACAAAGGTAATTTCTCGTTCAAAGGCCCTGGGGTAGGATTGCGCTGGGAGTGTCTGAGACACGGTGTGGGTGGAGTAGAGTGACAAGAGGAAGAGTAGTAATTGATGTAGTAGAACAAGTGGACCAGGCAAAATCACGTAGGGCCTTGTAGGCCGTGGTGACGACTTTGGATTTTATTCTGAATATGATGGGAAGCCAATGAAGCTTCCGAATAGAAGGATGACATGGTCAAACTGCCGTCTTCAAGAGATCACTCAGACTGCTGTAGGGGGCAGAGGCATCACTGTAGCAAGGGTGTCAGCAGGGAGGCCAATGGACAGGCCGTTGCAATAGTCCAGGAAGAGATGATGGTGGCTTGGACCAGAGTGGTAGCAGTGGAGACAATGTAAAGCATTTGAATTATGGACATATTTTGAAGGTAGCATTGATAGAGTTTGCTAATAGATTAGATGGTAGTGTGAGATAAAGAGCCCATTAATTCCTATTCTGCCCCTTTCTATGTAATAGAGAAAAGAAACTGAGGGATGAAGAACTTCAGTGGCTTGTGCCAGGCTACATAGCCAGTTAGAAGAAAGCACCTGTCGTATCGACTGGCACACAGTAGGCACTCATTAAAAATGGGCTTCACTTCCGTAGTGGCAGAGAGATCTAGAATTCAAGTCTAGTGCCATTTTCAGAATCCTGTCCTGTCACTTCTGTGAGTTACATCTCTATGTTTTTTTCTACCAATAATCAACCAACTAACTAATAAGCCAACAAATTAATCAAAAGTATTTATGTGCATTCACATTGTTTCTAGTTTGTGGAAACAGAAGAGATAACGTGGGTTTTAATGACATCAACAACAACAACAAACATTTACTGAGTAACTGCCATCTGTTAGGTACTTTTCATTCATTATCTCATTTAATTCTTATAGCAACCTAATGGGGACTATACGACTACTACCTCCATTTTACAGATGAGGAAACGGAGGCTCAGAGAAGGTAAAATCATTCCCAGGGCCACACACAGTAAATAGGTCAGCCAGTATTTGGACTCAGCTCATCGTAGACAACATAATCCCTGTGTCAAGAGATCTTATGGAAGACATCAGTCTTCTTGGCAAGAAGTGATCAGTGACCACCATATGCGAGTGCATAAATAAAGTGGTCCATCTTTAGTGCTCTGGAAATCAGAAAAGGGAGAAATTGATCTAGAATGTAAGTTTTATACTGAAATATGGGTAGGATTTAGGCAGAATGAGAGGAAAGGAGATGGAATCCTATATGATGGGAGGGGCAGGGGTAGTAGAGTTTAATCAGAGGCCTATAGAGGTTGAAATGGATGCCACTGTGAGGGTCAGAGAGAAGCCTGGCCTGGCCGTATTAAAAGGTTCAGGCTAAGCGGTGGCATAATTGGGCTACACTTCCAAGTCCTGGTCTACTGGACAATACTCAAAAGTTCCTGGTGGAGAAGTCTTGTGTTTCCTATTGATGTAGGGTAGAGGCCCATTTGAGGCCTTTATAGACCCTAGGCACCCTTACTTTTAGGGAACCCCCACTGTACATCATTAAAAGTACTAAAATGCATATCTCACATTAAATACAATTCATATATTACTATATGTAACAGGATTTTACAATGTTCCTAGTTTAGTTTCAGATTTGCTGAGGCCCTAAGCCGACTGATGCTACCTTCCAAAATGAGGTGTGAGACAGCTATGCAGAACTAATAAAAG
Organism: Ceratotherium simum simum; assembly: GCF_057802395.1. Classification (NCBI taxonomy): domain Eukaryota; kingdom Metazoa; phylum Chordata; class Mammalia; order Perissodactyla; family Rhinocerotidae; genus Ceratotherium; species Ceratotherium simum. Next base: position 7,167,699 of record NC_141915.1, read on the forward strand.
AAGGTTCCAGAAGACCAGTGTTTTGACTTTTAAATCCCTCACTTGCATTGAGCGTATAAAAGAGTCAGGAAGGCGAAGAGTAAGAGAAAATTTTTCGTAAGAATTGTCGCTGAGTCTCACCCACTCTGCCTTTAAGGGAGGATGCAAGGCAGCCGCCCCTTTCACATCAATGGTAGAGGGAGGGGCTTTAAGGAGACCACTCAGAGAGCTCAAATGTTTCCCCTGTAGTTTGAGCAACGCAGTGGACCAGGGTCTAACTTATGCCCCAGGAATCTAGAGTGTGAGAATAGTGGGTGAGCCTCCTGACAGTGAACTAGGGAGAGCAGCCAACACTCAGCGTGTATGTGGGGAAAGAAGACACAGGTGACTCCCACGGACCAGAGATGAGCTGCTTGCATGGCAGAGCTGGATAGGTTGCCTCAGACCTTGACGAAGTGGTCCATGTGAAGGGGCAAGTGAATTGCTAGACTCTCAGGAGAAGGAGGAGAAAGCAACCTGCAGGGCAGAGATCCCAATGACTGGTGGAGGGTCTCCAAAGAGCCTAGGTAGGCATCCCAATGGAGAAAGGGTCAGCTTTTCAGTCCAGCTCCTGATGATGTGAGTCTGCTTGCCTCTTTTTCCTCCTTCCTCCCTTTGCCCCTCAGCCATGGTTATCCAAATGGGAAAGAAGGTTAATTGTGAAAAATGATAGAAGTAAATAACCATATTCTCTCCCAACACATAGAATAAATTTAAAGGGAACCAAAATAAAATTGCCTTATGGCTACATCTCAAGAGTCATGCTTGTTCCACCAAATGGTTATATATAAGACTTGAATTTAATTTACAAACAATTACACATTGTTGCCACTTAATTGAATACTTGCTAATTTTGATTATCTAGATTTTTTTTTCATATTTTTGAGGCAACATCTTATTTTAATCTCATATCTTAAACATTTTCACATGGCTTTAAAAACCTCACGTGTCCTATAGTATCTAATGGGTAAAATGACCATGGGATGTACAGCCAGGAGATCTGTGGGCTTGGATTCTGAAGATGTGAGTTAGCAAGTCTAGCTCTAATATTGAGGTTTGCGACTTGGGCAAGTCAGTTCTCCTCTCTGGGCCCTGGCTTTCTCATCCATGAAGCGAGGAGGCTGGACATGTAGGCCTCTCCTGTCCTGACTGGTTCTGACTTACATCTCTGGGATTTCATAGGTAGCTTGTGGATCCTAGCAGACAGTTTAAAAAAAAAATTTGTTTGCTTAATGAATAAACCAGTGACAGCTGGAGCCCACCATAAGCCCTCCCAACTTTGCCTTTGTATCTCTTTGGAACTCCGGGGTATCTCAGAGGAGGAGTCGGCTCCGTCCCGTGAGGGACAAGCAGGCACGCAGACCATCCTACCTTGTTGAGGGTGTTGAGAGCTGCCTGGGCTGCCGTGAGCGCTGGCTCTGCTTTGGCCAGGTCCTCCTCACAGTCCTTCTGCTTCTGTTTCACCTCTAGCATGATGAGGGCCACCTTCCGCTCTTCCTCGTCTGCGACGGCTTTCTCTCTGCTCACCTTGTCTGTTTCTCTGCCCACGACATGAATCAGCTTGTCTGCATCTTCATTCTTCTGCTTCAGCTCCACTTCCTGGGTGGCCAGCTTGGCTTTCAGATCATCCACCTGCATCAGAGAAGCACCAGGCTTATCAAGAGTAGAGGGAACTCAGACCTGGCCCTGGGGATCTGACACTGCAGAACAGAGAAGAATGCCGACTCCCGATGTGAAGGTGCAAAGCTAAGCTCTCAGCTGGAACCGAGCTCCCTGACCTGGGAAAGGAAAGGAAGCCTGGACTCCCTCTTCCTTTCTCCTCTACAGTAAATGGGATAGAAGATTCTAAGCAACACATGCCCTGACCTTTCTTTCCCCTTGACGCCCAAATGACTTAGGCTGCTTCTTACTGACATTGGTGCCTGTGTCTTATAACACGTGCCTAACATAATACTTTGTATGTAGTAGACCCTTAATAAACATCAGCCATTATTTAATTGAAATTGGCCAACGTGGAGTGTACCAAGGATTTAGCAAGCTACAAAAAGTGAGTGTCTACTGTGCATCCTGAGAAACTGAATATATGAACAGACAGTGGCCAGACCATATATAAAAGTAGAACTCTGACTCACAGCCTGTAGCGACCTGTGGCCCAGGAAACCAATCCATTAGCTATAATAACCAGCTCAGGAAGCCAGCCTGTTGTAAGCAGACTTGTAGGAAGTCAGACGCCTCTCTAGGTAACAATCCAGGAAGACAAACAATAACTTCTCTAACAATTGAGCCCAAATGGCCAGGACTTGATTAATAACTGACAACTTCCTTAATTTTTGTCCTTGCTTCCAACTTAGGACCAACTAGAGAAAGCCAAACATGCACCCCTAAGGATCACACAGGACACCCCACTTCTACTCAGCCTGCCTCCAGCTTCCCCAGGCCAACAGCCTCCATCAGGGCACACTGAGGCCTTTCCTTTCTTCCCGCTGGAAAGCTCTCCCACTCCTCTGCTTGCCTTTGTGTCTCTGCCAAAATGCGAGTGATGGTGGCTGACCCTCTTGCTAGAACAAGCTCTGGCCAAAGAGCTTTTGCTTGTTCTCATTTGATTGGTCTTCATTTATTTCCACAATCCTTACAAGAAATAGATGACCAGGCTGAAGTGGGACAGCTAGAATCCCAATGGTCCAGACCAGCTGGGTTCCCCATTCAGCCTCTGTATTCACATGCGTTTTGGAGGCAGTAATGAAGTGATGGGAATATCAGCACCTAGGAAATCATCTATTTCTCTGATCAGCTGGAGAGGGAGGAATGGTTTTCTATATACAGTTAGTTCAATAGCGTGTGGTGGTTCTCAGAGTGTGGTCCTTGGACCAGCAGCATCAGAATCACCAGGGTACTTGTTAGAAACGCAAATTATCAGGCCTGCTCTAGACCAGCTGAATCAGAAATTCTGGAGGTGGGGCCCGGCAATCAGTGCTTTAACAGGCCCTTCGGGGGATTCTGATGCCCGCCTAGGTTTGAGAATAATTGGCCTAGTGTTATGGCCCTTTCACATGCAAAGAGAAGAGGCAGATCTATTTATTTCTGGAAAGTAAAATAGCCATTTACATTTGCAATATGGCCCATAAACTTTACATTCCAGAATGACCTCTTGTCTCTCATTTTTCTGCAGTCTATTTTACGCAACAACCTAAGAATACTTCAGAGCTCCTGGAACACGTGAAACAGATTCAAATGCTTTATGATGCAAAATGCATAAGGGGAAAAATAAAACGGAGGCTCAGACGCTGCTGATAATTTCCTTTTCATGGCAGATCAAAAGAAAAGAAAAGGAAAGCAAAAAAAAAAAAAAAAAGAATGCTCTTTAATTTTGTGTATTCATAGAAACTGGAGACTTTGCATTAACCTCAGATGGAGGCCTGCTCCCTAGAATTCGTCTTATATTCCCATGTTGGAAGGTTAATCCATTTCCATCTCCCGTTGTTCAGCTGCAGAGAGTTATTTCTATAAGGACAAAGATACAATTGTAAATCAAAATGACTGAACCACATAATCACTCCAGTCAGCAAACACACCAGTAACTTTTTGTTCCTGTTTAAGTCTTGGGAGATTTGAGAAAATTGAAGTGGTTTTTTTTGTTGTTGTTATTGTTGTTTGTTTTATTGATTGCAGATATGGCTTATGACCGCAAGCCCAAGGTAAATAATCACCGGCACTGTGAATGGGAGCTTTATAGCTCTTAAGCGGTGACATGGAATGACGTGAAGGGCTCAGCAGTCAGAATTCGGCTGCTCCCACAAAGCTAGAGAGAAGGTATAACTCAGGTTCATTTTATGGCTCTTCTGCAATAGAAGAGGAAACTGAAATAGGTTATTTAAAATTTTTCTCTTCTCTTTTTCCCTTATTCAAAGCATTCGAGCCACACTCTGGATCTCTTTTTCTTTAGACACTCTCTGCACCTGGAGAGGAAGATTAAGAGGGAAAGTGCCAGCAGCAGTGAAGAGACCCTTTCCCTCAGTCTTGCTGGCCCCACACATGTTGACCGTGTGAGGTAAGCGGGGGGATGTTGACTGAGTGGGGTGGTGACAGGATGGTGGTGGGGCACACTCCCTTCCTCAAGGACCAGGCACATGATGCTAGAGAGAGGCCAAGCCTCTCCCCAGAACTCCAGAAGAAGAAGAGGGAACCCAGGATAATCAACAGCAAAACATCCTCCACCGAGGGTTGAAGGCCTAGAGACATCTTCCTTCTTACCTCTGAGTCCATATAGTCACCCAATACTTTCTGGTCTGAATGTGGACTTCAGGAGGCTTTCCTCTTCGATATAGACATTTCCCATCCATAGTAGACATCTGTTATGTTTGCTTGCCTCAAAGAAAGTTTTCACCCCTGTTCTAGTAACATGGTTTGATTCTCCTTTGGAGAACTCCCCCTTCCCAAGTCCCTGTAGTTTGAGTGGGGCTGACTCTGGTGGTTGCATTTGATCCTGGCTTGGCCAGTGAGAGTATCCACGTCCCAGAGATTGGTTCAACTATAGGCAAACCAATGACCCAAAGAGGCCAATCAGAGGTACTGACCATTCACCCAGAAACTTGCCGAACATACTGGAAAAGAGGCACTCTTTTTTATACTGGGATTGCAAAGCAGACAGAATACAAGTCTGAGGTTGTCAGGGCCACGGGGGTTGCCCACCTGAACAGGGGCATCTAGGGAGTATCTAGTTCCAGCCTTGTCCAAATTAAGCTCTATCCCTCAATTTTCAGTTATATGAATCAATTCATATCCCTTTATTTTGTTTTGTTGTTTTGCCTAAACTTACTTTAGCTAGATTTTGGTTAGTTGCCATCAAAAGGGTCCTGATAGATATATCATGTAATTTCAAAATTTTCTCTCGCCGTCTCTCCTCCCCTTTCCTCTTCCCTCTCCTCTCCCCTCCCCCGTCTCTCCTCCCCTTCCGCTCTTCCCTCTTCCTCCACTCCCCTCCTTCTCCTTCCTTTCCCTCCTGCCCTTTCCTTCTTTTTCATTTTTGTTTTTCTTTTTGATACGTGAAATTGTGTTAGATTTTTACTTGCAACCAGGAGTGCTGACGAATACATCATCATAAATTATTATCTGTCAACTTCAGTTAAGTTTGGTGGCCTGAGATTATTTGAAACCCCAAGATAAACTGAATTTAAAAGTTTCCAGATTGACAGACTTACAGATTAAATCCTACATGCAGGGAATTGGCAGTGGTCTGTAGGCCTTTTCTGAAGATTTCTTCAACCCAACAGCCCCTCCTCCTCATGAGTATCCCTGAGTTAGATTCAGAAGCGAGGGTGACAGTGGGTTCTGAGGATGTCAGTGGGAGACGAAGTGAGACCTAAGTCAGGGTTGGGGGCTCTGACTGTGTTAAGAGAGAGAACACAGGTTGTACCAACTGTGAAGACTTCAGCTGAAGCTAAAGCAAAGAGAGAAGATGCCACCTAAAGACCTAGCAGGACCAGCCATTGTCATCAGAGCCAATGAGAACTGGAGGACCACACCATCTTTCCTTAGCTGCCTCCTGAAACCCAACACCACCACAGAGGCAAGGAGGAAAAGATTCTTCAGAGGGAAACAGCCCAGAGGTAGAGTTAGAACTCTGAACTGACAGCCCTCCAAAGACTGAGTTTTTGACTTGAAGTGACCAAGTCAACCTGGAATGTAAGATTAAGAGCTTTCTACTCTTAAATGAAAAAGACAGATCTAGAGCTAAGTTAAATTCAGTTACAGAAAAATAAAGTTACATTTCTGACCAGCTGAGTCTAAGCATGAAATTATAATTCTAAAGTTTATAAACTTTAGATTATCATACAGTTGTTAATTATTGTCATTATTACCATTATCATTACTACTTCTAACACTACTATTATTGCTAAATAAATTTGGAATCTGTCTGAGCCAGAGCTGTGAGATTCACTTAGCCTACTCCTACCAGATTATATACACCAGAAGCTGTCATAACTGGGTAGTAGGATACTGATACAACATCATTCAAGTCGTTACTCTTATACCAAGATTATCATGATGTGCTTCAAAGTCCTTTTCTTCCAAAGGAACAATTCCAGATGAAGGGTTTATATCAGAGTTAGGAACCTCAGATATCATTTGCACAAGAAGAATCATCATTTAACCATCAATAAGTATGGAATATATACCATGAACATAGTATTGCCAAGACCCATTCTCCACCCCTACTCTGAGCTTGTAGGTGATTTTAGAACTTGTTCATTTGTTTATCTGCCTATCCATCTATCATCTACTGACCTATCCATTTATAGAACACCTACTATGTTCCAATGAATCCTGGTTTCTGCCCTGAAGGGCTGATAGCAGTATGACATGATACATGCAAGAGACGAAACATAATTCAAAGACGGAACCACAGAGAAGGGAATGCATAACTGCTCAGAGCTTAGAAAGGCTTCTGGGCAGGAGATTAGCAAATTGTTAGGTCTTGACAGTGACAAGCTGACAAGGTGGGGTACATGTGAAGACACAGAGATGTGAACTAGCTGTGCAATTTTGGGGGAACTACCAATAGTCAGTACTGTTGGACTTCAGGGTATAATGTGGTAGACTAGAGGAAGAAAAGAATGGAGCAATATGCAAGGATACAATTTTAAAAGTTCTAGAAAAGGTTAAAAAATCTGAACTGTAATGTCTAAATCATTAAGACCTACAAAAGGGAATACTCAGACTTATGGTTTGAGCAAAGCTCACTCTAAGAGCAGGGTAGAGGTTGGTCCAGAGCTGTGCTGTCTAATTTGGTAGCCATTAGCCACATGCAGTTAACAAGCACTTAAAATGTGGCTTGTTCAATTGAGATGTGCCGTAAGTATAATCATACATACTAGCTTGTGAAGCCTTGTAGAAAAAAGGGGAAATATTTCATAAATAACTATTTTTACATTAAATACATGTCAAAATGATAATATTTTGGATATGTTGGTTTAAATAAAATATATTATTAAAATATATAATAAAATTATATATAATTAAATATACTGAAAAAATAAAATTCACTTGATTCATTTTACTTTTTTTGATGCAGCAGTTAGAAAACTTAAATTTGCATATATGACTTACAGGTATCTCTACTGGACAGTGCTGGTCTAGAGTGTTGTCAGAATATAGTCAGGGAGACTAAACAGAATGCTATTCATTCATTCATTCATTCATTCAACAAATATGTAATGAGGGCCCACTCTGTCCTGGGACTGTTTTAGGTGCTTTGGATACATCAGCGAACAAAAGAGACAAGGATCCCTGTCCATCCCAACAGATGGAGCTAGACAACAAAAAATAAACATGACAAATAAGTCAATTATATAATATGCTTGACAGGGTAAGTGCTATGGAAAAAGATAAAGTAGAGCAGAACAGAGAGATCATGAGTGATGTGGGGTTGCAATTTAAAATGGGGTCATCAGGGCAGGATTCATTGTGAAGGTGACATTTGACCAAAGAATTGAAGGACGTGAGGGAGTGAGCCATGGATATCAGAGAGAAGAACATCCCAGGTAGAGAGAACAGCCAACGCAAAGGCCTGGTGTGTCTGAGGAAAGAGCAAAGCAGCAGCCTGGCTGGAAAGGAGTGTCCCAGGGGCGGGTCTAGGAGATGAGGTCTGACAGCGAACAGGGCGGGGCTGGGGAGGAGCCTTGGAAGGCATTGTAGTGCAGAAAATAGGGGCCATCTCAGGGTTTGAGCAAAAGAGTGACGTGATCTGATTTATGTTTTAAATTGATCACCCCGACTGTTCAGTTGATGCTAGACTATAGAGGGGCAAAAGTAGAGGCAGACAAACTAGTTAGAAGGGCATTGTGGGTGTCCAGTAAGACACGTCCGTGGCTCAGAGTAGGGTAGTAGCAGTGTAGGAGGTGCAGTGTGGTAGGATTCTGGGCATACCTGAAGTTAGAGCCAACAGTGATGTTCTGATGGACTGGGTGTAGGTTGTAAGAGAAAGAGAGGAATGAGAAGAGTCCAGGATGACCCCAACGATTTTGGCCTGACGGATGATGCAAGAGGTTGTGGGTGAAACAGGTTTGGGTTGGGGCACAGATGTGAGAGTTCAATTTATTGAAATAATCCAGGTAAGAAGTGTCTACATCAAGACATTGAAAATTGGGGATACAGCAAGAGGGGTACATATGAGAGATATTCAGAAAATGTATAGAATTTGTTAATGCTTAAATGTGGGAGGTGAGGGAAGGGGAGGAGTCTAAGGTAATGCCCAGTTTCTGGCCTAGGCAACTGGGTAGATAAAGGTACTTATTCATTGAAGTAGAGAATATAGAAGGAGAAGAAACTAAAACTGATGCCAGGACTTGGGAGGATTCTTCACTAATTATATGCAGATAGAGCTGGATTCACTAATGGTATAACCAGGCTTCTGTTTGTTAAATAGAGATCACCTAAAACAGGAAAACAGACATTTACACTTTCTTCGTCGTCTGTTCAAAAACCCAGGGCCTGTACAAAATAGATTATTCTGTGCTGCTCCATGAGAGCATCAGAGTGCCTTTCCTATTGCTTGCTCCCTACCAAATGTCCTCTACACAGATTGATCAGCAGAAGGCAAGTGGGTAGGAGGTAGAGTAAGGGCTGGTGGGGGTGCAGAATGTTCTGAGGGTACTGTAGGTGGGGGGAGACAGGAAGAGGAAGATGTGGAAGATGTTAAAAAATCTGGTAGTACTGCATTCTGGGATTCTATCTTATGCTGTTTTCTAGAAGTTCAGAGATTGAGAGAACCAGAAAGTGATCGAGAGAGACAATGTTACCTTTCTAGAACAAAGGTGTACACCAGGTAAAGTCCTAGGACCTTGACTGGGATCTGTGTACCTCAACCTACCCTGAACTGTAGCTCTAAGAAGGGGTTTTGGTCATGACACAAATGGAAAGAGAGCAGCGTGATAGATAATTGTCACATGCCATTTGTTGCCAAATATTGAGTTTGAACAGATCTCACCATGCCTGAAGGTACATAAAGAAAAAAAAAGTCTTTATATAAATACAGAACAGGGAAAGGATTAGCATCTAGAAGGCTAAGAAGAAGAACACAGCTCTGAAAATGACCCATTACCGGATCTAGAAAAAACATTCAGAAAGCTGTTTGGCATCATCAGTAGAATGGTTTCTGTGATACAGTTGCAGAAAAACAGGCTGAAATAAAAAAGCAATAGAATGTGTTGGAAGGTGAAAAGATGAGATGAGGAAGGGCTGCTAGGATATTAAAAATGTAAGAGCAGAATTAAAGTCTTCATTGGAAGCATAAGAAACAGAAGCAATATTACACACTATTAGATTAGTATTGTTGAGGATAAACTTGAAAAGCTCTCCTAGAATGTAGAGAAAAAGGCCAAAGGGATGAAAACAATGAGTGAGAACATAAGAAATATGGGGCACAAGGAACCCATCTAGCTAATCATTGCTCCTGGAGGAGAAGCCAGACCAGATGAACAAAACCAGATAATAGAAGAAAAATTTCCCGAGCAGAAGAAATTCTATGTGTATAGATTGCAAGGGCTCACTGCATCCCACTAAATGAACTGAAATCCTTTAGATATATTACACCTATGAATCAAGCAGCTGAAGTCTGGAGAAAGGACAAGTAAGAAGGAAGTTCAAGTGAGCTATTCTAAAGGCAAAGTTCTGAGACAATGACAGTAAATGAAAGGCTTAGATATCTACAGGAATGTGTGATGTCCAAGAATTAAATCGATGACAGTTTTAGCTTAATTGTGCAACTGCATGAAATGTCACTACCTTAATGAGAGGCTGGCTCTGTTGCTGGTAAACAGGGCACAAAAAGGGGCCATCAAGGGACCAGCAATGTTTGATGGGCGTGAGCAGGGGTAGAGAAGGTGCTAGAGTTGTCCCTAATTCTCAAGGGAAGAATAATAAATTAACTGAAATAAACTCATTCCACTTGGAAGAGTAACTAGAAAATATAGCAAGGACAGGATGACAGGGGCCTTCTTTTAATGGCCAACCATTTAGCGATATGAGGAAATGAATGAAATGAGACAGGATTTGGTTCTAATGGCTCTTTGACAGATAATACAGCAAGACAAAAAAAAGAAAAAATAAAAAAAGAAAATGGGTATAACCCTGCAACCATTTCTCTCAACCATTCATCTCTTTTGGTTTTGAAGATGGAAGGAATGTGGACTGGAGAGGAAAGGAAAGTAGTGGAAAAGAAGGACATGGTAAAGAGGAAGAGAGAAGAGGAGCTTCAAGGGATTCCAACATCAGTGAGAGGAAGTGGACCAGATCTGAAGCTGAGAGTGGGCCCTTCTGCTGAGAGAGCTCAGCCTTTGGCACTGTTTCTGATGGCACTGGGGCCTCTGGAAAACCATCAGTGATCTCCAGACCTTGATTGTGATCCCTCCAGTTCTCTGGAGAGGGGCTGCTCCCACTCCCTCTCAGTGCCCCACAGGCAGGAGAGATGGAAAGGATGTTCCTCACCTGGCCAGAGGTGCTGTGGAGCTTCAGCAGCCCATTCTCAAGCCGCTCCATTTTGGACTTGAGCTCTCTTCCATTCCTGCGCAGCAAGCTCTGGTAGAGCCTGATGAACTCCAGAAATGATTTGGGAGTCGTGTAGTTGTAGCGCTGCTCATTGCTCAGATAAGACTGGGAGGTTTGGTTGACGCTTGTGTGGACAAAAGCCATGAACTTGCTAATCGACTGCTTGACTGTGGGCTAAAATCAAAGAGCAGGAAATAAAGGACCATCTCGCCACATACACTGGGGTTGACTGTCCACCTCGCTCATTGCTTCATCACACAGGAAGTTGTGCTCCAACAACCATCCAAGCCTGAACTTAACCTTGAAATTCTAGACATAGAATTCCTTGTCCCCTAAGGTTAAGAGGAACTTGAGGAGTGTCCCCTTTTCCCTCTCACCTCAATGCTCTCTGAGTTCTGCAGGAAGCGGAGGCTGACAGACTCCAATGCCTGCTGAGGCCACTCGTGGAACCAGTCAATGGCCGTGCAGTTCACAATGGCTGGGAACTTCCTGCTGCGGACCCTCAGCTTGTTCCCCACCGGGGAGAAACAGAGAGTCACCTGGTAAGTCAGAAGCGTGGGGAGAACCAGGAAGGTATCAGAGAAGTACTCATAGAAAGACAGATATGGCCTTAGATTCTTTATTTCCCAGAAAATTGGGAAGCACATCAACAGAGACAAAATCTATAAATGCCATCCAGCCTTTCTATCCAAGAGATTAAGAATGCTGGGACTACATGAAGGAAGAGGGAGGCCGTTGCCCATGAAGAAGATGAGAAGCGCAACCTAGCAAAGGTGCACAAGCTGAGAAAGGCACTGCATCCTCACCACCCATTCCCAAGACAATCAATAAGGACAGCCGTGTCCAAAATACCAGTAGAGGCTCCCATGAACCACCTCTGGTCCTCCCCGCCCTGGGCAGCAAATCCTTCTATACCTTCAGTTGTCGTCGGACTCGATCTATAAAGAACTTCCAGCAGTTCTCTCTGCTGTCAATCAGACCTTGGCTCTTGACTTCATTCCTCACATTGCTTATGATGTTTTCAACTTCATCATCAGAATAGAGATCTGGGATTTCTCCTGGGAAGAAATGGAGCACAGATGGGCAGCTTTGGCATCTCTCTGCACGATGTAATTGGACATGAGAGGTTATTCAACCTTGGGACACAGGACCTTTTGTTTTTAGGCCATGTTCCCGTATTCTTGCTAGTGAGACTGGACAGATACCAGGTCTACTCCAAACCCAGGGTGGCGGAATGACACTTTAAAGAATGGAACAGAGTGTATGGCACACTCTTGTCCTGGGTCAGCAGTTGGTAGCACAGTGTTTTCAATTGTCTTTTCTTCTTTTGCATAAAGAATTTATTTATTAACTATTGTTAGTAGGAATTGTGCTCCTAAGAGCTTAATATCTAGCAGGAAAAATAAAATGGTTGTAAAATAGCCATAAGATTATGGGTGAAAGGGCAATGAGAAACATACATTTAAGTTCATATATTTAAGAAGAATGAGCTATCACTTGCTATTAGAGAAGAAAGAAAGAAAGAGAGCAGGGAATTAGTATATGATAAGTATGACATCTTAAATAAATGAGAAAAAGATGAACTATTCAATACATGGTATTAAGAAAACTGGAGTCTGAAAAAAAAATTATGGTTTGATCCTTATATTCCACTGTACACTAGGATAAATTCCAAATGGATCAATGATTTAACTATAAAAAATAAAACCATAAAAAAGATAGAAAAATTGAGGGAAATACTTTTATAACCTCTGAGTGGGGAAGGACTTTCTAACCATAACTCAAAATCAATATGCTTTAAAAGAAAGATAAATTTGATACATATAAATTAATAAATTTTATACGAAAATATAAATATACATTTTGTATAAAAATTAAAAAATTTGCATGGTGAAAATATCATAGGCAAAGTATAACAACAACAACAAAACCCAAAGAACCAATTAAGAAAATATATCTTTTCCAAAGAAGACGTACAAATTGCCAACAGGTACATGAAAAGACTCTTAACATCATTAATCATCAGGGAAATGCAAATCAAAATGACAATGAGATATCACCTCACACCTGTTAGGATGGCTATTATCAAAAAGACAAGAGATAACAAGTATTGGTGAGGATGTGGAGAGAAGGGAACCCTTGTACACTGTTGGTAGGAATGTAAACTGGTACAGCCACTATGGAAAACAATATGGAGGTTCCTCAAGAAATTAAAAATAGAACTACTATATGATCGAGCAATCCCACTTCTGGGTATATATCCGAAGAAAATGAAATCACTATCTTGAAGAGATATCTGCACTCCCATGCTCATTGCAGCATTATTCACAATAGCCAAGGTTTGAAAACAACCTAAGTGTCCATTAATGGATGAGTGGATCAAGAAAACATGGTATAGATATCTCCAAGGGATTATTATTCAACCTTAAAAAAGAAGGAAATCCCGTCATTTGCGACAACATGGATGAACCTAGAGGGTATTATGCTAAATGAAATAAGCCAGACAGAGAAAGACAAATACTGCATGGTATCACTTACACGTAGAATCTAAAAAAAAAAAGTCATACTCATAGAAACAGAGAGCTGAGGGGTGGGAAAAATAAGGAGGGATTGGTAAAAGGGTTCAGATTCTCAGTTATAAGATGAATAAGATCTGAGATCTAATGTATAACACGGTGACTATAGTTGATAACACTGTATTGTATAACAAAATTTACTAAGAGAGTAGAATTGAAATGTTCTAATCAAAAAAAAGGGGGGAGGGAGAGAGAAAATATATGTTTAACTCAGATTATAGTTAAATAACTAATCTCTTTAATATGTAAAGAAACTCTCTACAAATACAGGAAAAGTTCAATAATTCAATAGAAGGATGGGGTGAGGGATACGAAAAGAGAGTTCAGTACGGGAAATACAAATGTCTCAAACACATGAACAAACGCTTTACCTCACTTGTAATAACAGAAATGTACATTGAAGCTGTGTTCAGTTACTTTTTTGTTTGTACAAATCAGATTGGCAAACATGAACACTCTCAATCTCACTCATAATAACAGAAATGTTCTTTAAAACTATGCCTAATTATTATTTTTTACCAGATTGGCAAAATTCTGAAAGTTAGATAAACTGTATTAATAAGGCAGTATATGATGAATAAAAATTTTTTAAAATCCTAACTAAATACATAAAAATAAATATATGATAATGAAGTAGAGTTTATCCTAGAAATGCAAGGATGGTTAAATATTAGAAAAATCTATGAAAATAATTCACTACATTAATAGATTAAAGAAGTAAAACAATATGACCATCAAAATACATGCATTTTAATTTCTAAAAATTTAGTTCATTAGCAAACTACGGATAATTGAGATTTCTCTTAAGCTGATAATTGACACCTATTGTAGACCTAAGGCAAACATCATACGTAACGGTGAAATATTAAAATACTCTCTTTCAAATCAGGAACAAGACTAGCATGACTGCTATTCATGTTTTCTATTCAACATTATAAGGAAGTCCTAGACTATAAAAAGTCAAGGAAAAGAAATAAAATGTACAAGGGCAGTTAAGAAAAGAATAAAGCTATTATTGTTCAAAATCTAATTTTCTACATAGAAAATCTAAGAGAATATATACATAAACAATCAGAACTCATAAGTGCATTCAACAACGAGCTTGCTGGATACAAAATCAATATTGGAAATAAAATGGCATTTCTGTACTTCAGCAAAAAAATGTTATTTTAAAAGTAATTTAGGATACCAACGAAAACTATAAGGCAGGCAGTAATAAATATATAAAAAGATATGCAAGATCTTGATGTAAAAGCTATAATATACTACTGAAGGGCATAAATAAAACCCTAAATAAATGGAGAGAAATATTGTGTTCATGGGTGGATGACTCAGTATTACTAGCATCACAAAGATGCAATTCCAATAAAAAAATCAAATGGGTTTTTTTTTTTGATCCTGACAAGCATATTCTAAAATTTATATGGAAGAGAAAAGGGTAAAGGTTGGCCATGATATTTGTGAAGAAGAATCAGAAGGAGGGATTTGTCTTACCAGAAATCAAGTCTCCTTATAAAGCTACATTAGTTAAAACAATGTGAAATTGGTACTGTAAATATATTGGTAAATAAATAGAAAAATGAGTAAAACACCTAGAAACAGACCCAGATATAAAGAGGAAATTGACATAAAAAATCAGTGTGCAGACAAGGGATGGACTAATCAATAAGTGATGTTAGGAGAATTCAATATTAATATTAAAAAATAAAATTAGAACACTATACAAAAATACATTTCAGGTACATTAAAGATACAAATACGAAAAGCAAACAGTAACAATTTAAGAATAAAATACAGGAGATTATTTTTATGGTGTTGGATACGACAAAATTTCTGAAACAGAGCACAAAAAGCACAAAGCATAAAAAAAGACTGTTACATTTTACAACATTTAAACTAAATCAGCATGACAAAAGTCAGATAGAGACTTCAAAAAGATATTTACAACCCATATAATGAAAAAAGTGTTAGTATCCAGAATACATAAAGAACTCTTACAAATCCATATGAAATGACAAAGAAAAGAGCAAAAGGGCAAGTTCTATAAATAGGCAACTAACAGAAGATGAATAGCCCATAAACACTTGAAAAGATGGTCCAAAGTCACAAGTAATAAGAGAAAGGAAAACAATGAGATTGCATTTCATACTAATTGGCAAAAGTTAATATATCAGATAAACCAAGTGTTGGTGAGTTTAGGAGGAAACGTATTCAAGCAGAAAGTAAATTTGTACAACTACTCTGGAGAGCAACTTGGCACTTTTTAGTAAAGTTGAAATGCACATACCAGACAATTTAATAACCTACATTACCTATTGTAAAGAAACTCTTGCACATGTACACCATAAGTTTCTATTTTGCAACATTGTTCATAATTTCATGGTTGTTTCTTTTATTGTCTTCTGTATATCCAAAATATTTTGTAAAGAAATATAGAAAAACATAAAGGGGAAGAAATAAATGTGGGTGGTGAGAATGTGAAAACTGTGAGGGAAAGTCAGAAATAGAAAGAAGAGAGAGAATGCAGCAAAATGCTGAATTAGGAACGAGGAGGTGGGCTCCTAGCTCAGATGGAAGACTTGGCCTTGGAAAAGAGAGATGATAATGTTGGAGGAAAGTGCAAAGAAATGGAGACATTCTGGGAGGTAGAAAGGTAGCTGTGAAGCTAATACTAAATGACACCAGTTTTCCCAACAAGAGAGAGGAGATTGAGGGAGGTAAGAATGAAGGAAGCATGGGTATAGCTAAAATCTTGAAAACACTGGATATGACGGAAGGTGAATGTGATTCATTCCAGGATATTCTATGGGTATCAGAAAAGCTCTTTCTTATTTCCAGAACAAGGCTTTAGGTAGGTATTGAAGCTATGTGGACATGGAATCATATACAAGCTCCCCTTTAAAGTTCTCTACACCCACATGCTTCTTCCTTCCTCCATAACCAACATGTCATAGAAATGTTAGAGATGGAAGAAGCCATGGGGCCACCCTACCCATGCTACTCTCTTGTGGACTTGGGTGAGGTCGTCAAAGATGGGTGGTTTGGCAAATGGTCTGTAACTAATCAGAGTGATGGGAATTATGATTCTATTTGTCATTGAAGCTGCCGCACTTCCCTGAATCTGGAGGAAACCATGCCAACTTTCCAACAAATTCTGGTAGCTTGACAACACTAATCCAGCCAAGAGTTTATGAAGAGTTTTATACTAATTAGACTTACTCATTTAAAAGGTCAAAATAAAAAAAGAGATTATCATGAAAATGATCATTTATTATTTTCTGTTAATTGGGAAAACTTGATTTAATTTCCATTCATTAAGATACTTCATAGCATGCATATAAAATACGCTGTGCTATAACTTGTCAGAATCAAGGTCTTATTGATGGAATAATGCATTTCAGCCTCATTTGATTAAAATAGGGGTCAGAGAAAACTGCTAGGACAATGAAATGGTATTTAGCATGGGGTTGGGAGTTAAGGAGTTCAGGGCAGTCTTAAAAAGAGAAACATTCCAATAGAAGTGGCATGAGCCATACTCATCTAGCTTAAGGGGCTGACTACCTGTAGTGGGCGGTATTCCTTTCTCCTTCGCCTCTCTGATAATCTACATTTCCTAATCTATTAATATCTTAGAGTCCTCCAGTGAGAACTTGGATTCCCTTTGGTCTCATTATTTGTAATAATAAAGTCACCTTTTTCTTACTTGAAATGTGTAGGATTTATGTTCTTTTGGTGTTTTATGTATAAAAGCTGGATATTGAAGAGGGAAACTATGGTCTACAGGCTAAATCTGGCCCTCCATCTCTTTTTATATGGCCTGCAAGCTAAGCTGGTTTTTACAATTTTTAATGGTGGAAAAAAATTAAAATAATAATATTTAATGACATGTGAAAATTATGAAGTTCAAATTTTATTGTCCATAAATAAAGTTTTATTGGCCACAGCCACACTCATTCATTTGGGTATTGTCTGGCTATTTTTGCACTACAATGACAGACCTGAGTCGTTGTGGCAGAAACTGTATGGTCTGCAAAGCTGAAAATATTTACTTTCTGACCCTTTATAGAAAAAGTTTGCTGACCCTGGTTTATGTGATACCCTCATAGCTGAGATGTAGAAAGTCTCCAGAATATTTTAGAGACTTTTTCTACGTTCTTAGGATGGTGGAGTTTGTCACGGGATCCCAAGAGCACGTAAGAAGAAGACCATCAGATGGAATATCTGGGGATAAACACCTCTGAATTGGGAGCGAAGTTTGCATTTTCAGATTTGTTCCTCCAACTTCTGACGATGTTCCTGTCACTTACTGTGTGATGAAGGTAGTCATGCTGAAAGCACGAAACCGAACTGCCAGAGGAAACCAAACAGAGGCAGAGGCCATTTACATATTTGAAGTTTCCTCCTGAGACTTAAAGTTGGGAAACCCTATTTCTGCCTCCAAGTGCTTACAGGTTTCATGCGGCCATTAACATGTCCTAATATTTTGCAAGTCAGACTAATCATCATCTTCTCCGTGTTAGTCTGGGCTCTCAGAGGCCACAGCTGCTTTTGGGGGAGGAGATCTTGATGGTTTTAAGTGGTTCGGTTAGTTGGAGCTTGGTGATATAAAGGGCAAAGCTAAGGGTTAGATTCTCCATCAACCAGTTAGCTTCACACTGGCTTAAGGACTTTGACCCCATCTAGGCCTAACATTTTTCAAAAACATTTCCCTGGTCTCAAGGCAGGAAAAAAAAAAGGGAGTGTTGTGACTTTCTCAGAACCCCTGCCCCCCTCTCTCTACATGGCTGGAAACCTCAAAGCACAGGTCCAACAGTAATACCTAATATGTAGGATGGCACATCACTCTCATGATATTATGCACCTTAGTTCAACAAATACCTTCTGAATGCTAATGATGGACCAGGAGGTGCGTTAAGTGCTGACAATATAAATGATGAAAACAACACAGTCTCTGCAGAGGGTTATAATTATATCAGTATTGTTTTGTTTCCTAAGCTGGGTAGTAGGTATTTAATCCTTATTTTTTGCATCTCTGGATTATTTAATAACAAAAAATTAACCAACAACAGAAAACTTAGTCTCTGCCTTTCATAAGTTTACAATGTTGTTTCAATGCAACGGTGGTGTGTGCAACCATTGAGTGCTACAGAAACATGGAGGGATGTTTCTCATTCTTGGGGGCGACAGTGGATCATTAAAGATTTCCTAGAGAGATAACACCCAAAATAAGTCTTGTAATACGGGTAGAAGTTAATTCAGACAAAGAAGGAGAAGAGCATGAGGTTCAAAAGAAACTGTGAGTAAGTAAGGATGTCAGGAAACAGGACAGCATGTTATCTCAAGGAGTTAGGATTACTAGATCATAAGGGGGGAAGCGAGGCTAGCAAGAAGGGAAGGAAGCAGGTCAAAGGCATTTTTTTTTCTGTACAAAAGGATTTTATTCTGCATTCAGTTAGGAACTAATGAAGAAATTACAGTTTAGATAGACTCTTTTGGAAGCAATGAGGAGAATAGATTGGAAGGGCAATTGCCTGGGAGGTAGGGAGATGAGTTCAACAAATGACCTATCCACATTTGTTGAAACAAAAGATGAAAAGATCAGTGGTAGCCATAACAGAGAAGATATGGATTCAGAAATGGTTAAGGGGTAAAATTGATGGCAACTGATTATTTCTTGGATATAGGTGGTAAGGGAGAGCTTAGCAATGTAGGAGAATGCAAAAAGACATAGTCTCAAATAACTTGTGTGAGAATTCAGTACTACATGAAGAAAAGAAAAGGCTGATTACTCAAGCATCTTTTTGCATTACCCTTTTGGTATTTCTGTTTGTCAGTTGGAAAACCAACTAGCTGCTGGTTTAAATTTCCACTGGCTGTGGCTTGAGAACACATCTAGTGAACAGATCTACTAAGACCACAAAGTACGTTTAGGAGATCTGGTGCATGCTTGACAGCTTCTCTTTTGTCCCACAATTTGTCATTTTTCCTTTCAGGGAAATTGAACCAGAATTCAGCATATGTAAAGCATAGATGGCCCATCAGGAAATCCAGTTCTAGGTGCTCATGGGAGAAGAACAATCCAAGTCTGTTACAAATATTTCCAGACTCCACATTCTCATGTGATGTGTGCATTCCACTAGCATGTCAATCTGGGATCTAATCCTAAAGCACCTGGAAGATGAGGTGATCTTTTCATATTCTGTATACCAAGAGGAGATTTGGTCCAAATATAAAAAGGACAGTCTGGTTCAGAGATGGAGAGGCATATGACTTTACAAGAGAGGAGACCCAATTTATTATAAAGTATTCCAATAGACTACATAGAGGCTGTGTGATATTCACTTTTGAGCACAGCACCTACTGAATGGAACATGGGAGCTTAATAAGTGGTTTGGAATATATGAACAGATGGAAAGTCATCTGGTTTGGGCCAGGGAAAATAAATCCTAATTTTGGAGTGAACAATTAAGCCTTTTGAAAAGCAAAAGGAAAGTCCCAACATAAGATCTTAAAGTAAAATGAAGTATGACATCTGGCAGAGTTAGAAGAGGAAGAGACACCACACCTGGAGCAGACTTCTTATCTGGGACTGCAGTAAAATGGGCTTTCTGGAATGCTGGAAAGCTGGAGACGGATGTGCTACACCAGAAAGCCAGGGAATGATTCTATTTTCTCCCTCTAGATTAGGATGGAGCCTTGATGATGCTGATTTTGGTTTAAGGACCAAGAGAGAACAAATTTTGTAAAATTGTTTTAAATACCTGGGTTTAATGGCCAGTGTACATTCTTCAGGAATTATTATGCAGGGCAAAAGGGACATGGCAAGAATTGAACTTTTCAGATACAGCAAGGACCAATATTTCACGCATAGTTTCACCCACAGCTGCATGACCCCCCATTAAGCACTCTGGCAGCCAAGGGAAGTGACTCAAAGATATGCTTCACTTATTCTGATCTGGATGGCCATCTTGCTTCTTATACAATTATGTGTCCTTGCTAATTAAACCAGGAATTTAATTTAATTTTTAAACTTCATGTGTAGGATTTCTTCTTATCGATCTGTAACCCACCTGAAATGCAATCTACATAATGATGGGTTCTGAAATGTTTGGTTGGTGTCAGAAGTGGGATTTATGCAATGAATTACCATCACGTTTTGATTTTGGAAATGGTGTCAGGAATCCAAGGGATGAAACAGTGAACTAAAGAAGTGTGGGAGGAAACAAGATAGCCTACGTGTGAGATCATTGGGTCATTGAGGAAGATGTTTTTGGGGGGAGTCGAATCAGTGGGATTCACTCACTTTACCTTTATGTCCAACCTAACAGGACTTGTAGATAACTAGAGAAGTCTGAGTTGATGCCAAGGGAGCCCAATGTATAGTTTCCTAGTCTTTACTGTGTTATACAAGAATGGAGTGATTGCGCAACCAAATAAAATTGAAAAACTAAGGGGATGGGGAGGTTCTGAGGAATCCCTGTAGCTCTGCCTGGACAGGTAGTCAGTGAATTTCTAGACAGAAATTATTTATTTGACAGGGAAAAGTAGAACTAAGATACACTTTATTCTTCCCATTAAAGTGGTTAAGAAAATAGGGGAGGAAAATTAGAAAAGCATTACTTATAATTGTATCTCCATTTTAACATGTGTGTGTAAATCTTGTTTTTATATAAAAGTCTTAAAAGGGAAATATGAGCTTGAAATGCCATGATGTTGGAGCAGCTTGATTGCATTAAGTTTCCACTGGGCAGGACTTCAGAAATTCATCTGAACTTAAAAAAAGTGGTTTTCTAAATTAAAAATTAAAAATACTTAATTGAGGAATAAAACTTCAATTGGTAAAACTACAACATCTTCTGTGTCTCAGACATTATTTTAGGAGAAGGTGACCTGGCTGGATTGGAGCCAATTGAGATAAAGGATGAGGCTGGCAATATGCCTGGCATCTCCAAAGCTATAAGTCTTTGGAAGCACAATTTTACCCTTTTTGATTGTTTTAAAAAGCAGACTTTAGGTCACAGCTACAGGGTGGGAGGGCAGTTGGACCCCTCTCTCATTATTTAGTGAAATAATAAAAGTTGAGGCAATGTTGTAGGTGAAATACTATCGTAGAAGGTGGTGTAATGTTAAAAAGACAGTATTTAGGAAAGGAAAAATTTATTGTATTGGAGGAGAAAAGGTGTAAGAGTTAGTAGGCAAACTCCTGGATATAAAGCTAACTTAAATAGGGTGTGTTGGGAAAGAAATGAGAGTGTGGGATTTGTGTAATGCTGGGCCCCAGCACAGTAAGGAGCCTGGGACTCTGGTTCTCATCAGAAACAAGCCAAAGTTTGTTCACAGAGCCTGCTAGTGCATGATCTGGACCAGGGACCAGTGGCTCCTCATGGAAGTGTAGTAAAATGGCCTGGAGTACAAGGGCACAAAATTTGAAGCAGACAATGATTCTGAAACAGTGAAATTCCTAGAGATTGTATGGCAGGAGACATCCTGAAATATATTTTATATGACATGGAATAGACTATGGCGAAGTATATTGTGATCATGGTCTGTGGACTTTATAAACTAAAAAGCATTCAGCCAAAGAGCCAGAGGGTAGAGAAATAGTCTTTCTGAAATGTTGAAAAGCTGAAGGCAGAAATTTTGTTCAGGAACATCTGTGCACTGACTATTTTCTTAACCCAGATGAAGAGGTGGTTTTGCAGATGCTGAATTTGGTGTAAGAGCCCGGAAAGCATCTTCTCCTTTTAACTAATATAAATATTAAAATATACACACACACCCCACATTTCTGAAAATGCATAATGCATGTACCATACTGTCTTGTCTTCTTGGGTATATATATTTATATACACCGTGGGTATGTTTATATATGTATTTATATATATATACATATATACATGTATATAAAAATTTTTTTCTAGAGTGTTTGACATAAGTCCTGAATCCCTAAATAAATAAGGACAGTGAAGTATCAAGAGTTGAACTTTCCACTGAAGTCCTATCTTGTACTGAGAGTGTCACAGGGCAGTTGACAGCCCCTGTTAAGTTCTTTGGAAACCAAGGAAAACCATGTAGAGGTATTCTACATCTGTTCTTGCTTCCACAAAGTTCTGAATCCTTGGTTAATTAAATTGGCAACCTAATCTTGCCCTGTTATGTAAGTTTTGTGTGTGCACATTCTCTGTGTGTTTCTTCCTGCTAATGCCTAACCTACCTGAAATACTGCACACATTCTAGTTTCTCTCTGTCTTGGATATGGGAAGGGAGCAGCAACTTCTCTCTGGGCTCAGCAGATCAGCAGTCCCTTACCCTGCTCTTTTTCCTATTATCAGATCTAGCCCCACTAAGAGAATCTCAAGATTATTGTCTGTTTTGCAATGAAAGGAGAATGAAAGAGCCAGGACAGCAAGTCCAGCACCAATCCCAGAAGGACCTTGACGAGCCAGTTCTCCACTGTATCAGTTTTCACCCTCATTTCTACAACCTAGCCCTTCTGACCTTGGACCATATCTCCACTATGGAATGACTCCGACTCCAGGGGAAATTTACTAGAGATATTCAAGTGCAAAGAGTCTCTTACCAGACGCCAAGAGATCATTGATGAGCACAAGGAACTTCTCATCAGCCACTTGGGCATCAGTCATGAGAAACACCGTGCTGAGATTCTTTACCCCGGCTTTCAGGCACAAGCTGGCCAGGTCCATCTGCAGAAATAATCCAACAACAGTCAGAGATCTCTGAGAAGAGGGCCTTCTTGAAAGAGATCCTCATCCACTCTTTAGGAATGGGACCGTTTTCTTATCTACTTCCATGGGAAATAAAGCAAGATGGTAAGGGGTATCTTGCACTGACAAGCAGGAAATATGCCTCCTTCCTAGGCCTGGATCCCAATAGTGGTGGGCAAGTAAAATTAAAAAATGATGATCTTTAATTCAAACAACCACTTGTGGCTCCTGTATTAGCTTCTGGAGCTCCTGCTTTGTGCAAAGAGGTAACAGCTTTCCAAAGGACAGAGATGGCTCCCAGTTTATCTGTGTTACTTATATCATCATACAAGTGAATGACCAGCCCCAGGAGGCAAGTGATTGCTCTTGGTCTTGACAGAAGAGTAATGTACTTGGGGCTACTGGCCTGGGGGATGAATATATCTTATGCCAGCAGCCTCTTGTGCTCTTATGGCTAGCTCCAGCAAAAGACTTGTGTTGGGAAAAAAATATATTGGGGAACACACACACATACATATAATCACTTGGTAGGAAGTTACATCCATTCAAAACTGGAAGTGCGTGAAGTTTTAGGCTAGGAGGCCAAGCCCTGAATTTTTTCCAGCTTGGTCAACCTTGGTTCCTTTGTTGTATCCCTCTCACAACGCTCAGCCATCAGTCCCTAATCTTGCTCTTCTCTCTCTCTCACACCACTCAAAGTCCATTCTCTAACAGCCTCATACATTTCCTTATAGCAGAGCTTCATTAATGTCTAAATAATTCCACTTTAAAGTTAATAAACTTCCTTTTAGATCAACGGTTTTCAACCTTATGCATTTACAGAATTACCTAACACAATGTTTTTCAACTCTCATTAGAATCATCTGGGACATGCTTTGAAACATCGTGATGCCCAGGCCACTCTCCAGATTAGTTAAGTCGGAATTTCTGGGGGGTGGGATACAGGCATCAGTATTATTTGAAAGGGATTCCAGTATATAGCCAAGGTTGAGAACCACCGTCTTAGATCATTCAGTAAACGCATAATTCTCATATGCACTATCTGGTCTTCTCTTTTTTTGGAAGTGTTCAAGATTGACCTCATGTGAACCTGATGTATGACCTTAGATTCAGCCAATGACCGAGAGGCTGGGCTGTGGTTTCAGAGCAGCAGTGAGCATCACTGGCTGAGAGATTATGAAGGCGATGGGCAGGTCTGGCTCAGTGCTGGCTGGAATTCTCCCAGGGAAAGCGAGAGCAGCATCCTGATGGAAATAACATCATGACTCCCTGCCATGACTCTGTTGTGGCCAGGGATAAAAGAGAGGAAGCTGGACAAAGTGACCTTTGAAAAATTGTATATGATGCCTTTCTCCACTTTTCAGAGTGTGTGCATTATCTTTTAAAATATGAATTTCTTATAAAATTTGGGCAGACTGTCAGAATTCCTCCTAAGTTTACTAGAGCTGCTAGAGAGTTGTGTGCTGAATTTGAGGTAGATATGCTTCTGATGTGGGTGAGAACTGAGGCGCCACACACGTAACTAAAGCAGCTGAGGTTGCACAAATACAGACTTTGGGAAGGACCCTGCTCTCAGGCTGAGTTTAATGAGAAAAGAGCCCCTCATGTCACCAGCCCAGAATCTAAGAAGAAAATGGACGGACAATTAAGGGCAAGTTCTGGGCATGGGAACTGAAGAGCTAATGAAGGGTGACAGGGAGCTATGGGTAGTTGGAGAGAGGTTGAATCTCCTCCCACAGCCGCCAGGCTTTCTTACCTTGAAGTCAGGGATCTGGTAGCCTTTTCGCAGAGTGATCTGGAATACATCCATGGAGCTGATAAAAGCCGCCAGTCTTGTCAGACTCTGCTTGCCGCTCCCACCTACACCAACCAGCAAAGCGTTTCCCCGTGGGGACTCCAAGATGCGATTGATATGGCAGCTAAAGAGAAGGAAACAGAGCATATGGCTTTGGTCAGACTTTCCTCTGTGAGGAGCATGCATAATGGTCCGAGTGAGAACTAGAACCCTCTTTGGAGGCACATCATGGGCTGAGCTGTGGGAAACTTGAGTTAAATTGTCCCCAAACTTGGTCTCACCTTCTTGCTCAAGTTGATTGAAGTCGCCGCTGCTTTGCTTTAAGCCAAAGCCTCTGGTGAACTAGTGGCAGTGGAGGAAGAGCTCATGGCAGCCAGGCAGGATGGGAGAGGGCGCGTGATGGTGAGGGGGAGGGGACCTGGCTCACCCTCTGTCTCCTCCCCAGCCAAGCCTGACTCTGCCACATCTCCCCACTTCACTTTGCCTCACATGTTTGTCGTTTTAGGCAAGAAAAGGGGACAGAGAAAAGAGAAAAGTAGAAAGCAAACAATTAGACAAAAAAATTCAGAGAAGGCTAGAGGACAAGCAGGAACAGAACAGTTTGTTCTTCTTAGGGAAGAAGGAGCAAAATTAAAGTCAGCAGAATAGCAGAGAGCCTTGACACAGCTCTTGTCTCTCCCTCGTTTGTCTTCCCTGGATGTTGACGCCCTTGTAACGAATATCTGTGGATTCTTAGTGTAACCTACAGGACACCCACTTCCCTGGCTTCTGGATTCTTCCCTTTGCAGCTATACTTACCACTCTGAGTGCCCCAGCAATGGGGAAAGGTTTCCAGGCCCTGGGCTTAGACCAAGCCCTCCAGAGGACCCCCCTCCTCCTGCCCCTCCAGGCCTTCCTCAAACGGTGCTCTTCTATCAAGCTGTTCACAGCCCCTCCTCCAGGATGTTCCACCAATCTTTTCTTCAATTCCCTTCAGCACTATATATATACCCTATGTAAGGTACTTACACTCTTTATAAAAATAACTCCTACTTCCTTTTCTTTTTTCATCCTAAAAACAATGACTATTCATTATACAAAATGCATAAAATACAGAAGAAACTACAATTCTACTATCTAGGAATAAACACTGTTGACATTAATTATATGTCTTTCTGGACTTTTTTCTGGTGTCTGTCTGTATAAGTATGTATTTATGTGTATATACATTAAGTAATCTGAAAACTCAATATATTTCTACCCTGTAAATTTTCAAAATTGGGTTCACACTGTATACTGATGATGGTGCTCAGGGCAAGCTGCCCCAGGAAGCACCACTCTGGTATGCGGATTATTTCGAGCTGAAGACAATAAGGACTCAGAGAGCTCAGGAAAAATATTTGAGTTTCCCCTCCCAAACTGCCTAAAGAATTTAAAACCAAAAAATCTGTTTTAGGAAGGGGTTATTATCATGACTGTTATAAAAGATAATTTAAGATAGAGGTTACAATAGAAAAGGCACCAACAAGCCCATCTTATCGGGAGTTCTGTCTCTCTGGCCACATTCTTTGTATGGCCCTGCGAGGAGTTGTCAGACAATCATTTACAAGGGAAGTCTCCATTTGTAAAGGTATCTCCCTCTCTGTATTGAGAAAAAGGGGGGGTGAGCTCATTTCTAGTAACTTATCAATGTGGAAGATGAGGCCTTGGGGCTGTATAATAAACCTTACTCTTGTTTACTGTGCTTTAGTGGTAATCTCCTGTAACTGACTCCCCCCACCCCCAAATCCTCCTTTGTCATTGGCTGAAAATGATATTTAAGACGAGAATTTCTGCTATTGTGTTGAGAAACGCAGTGTCCCTGCTTTCTCCCATGTATACATGTTATTAAACTTGGTATTATTTTCTCCTGCTAACCTGTCTTGTTGATTATTTGGCCAGCCAGAAGAACCTTAAGGGAAAGGGCAGAGGGAGATTCTCCCTCTTCCCCCGACACTGAACATAGTGTTTTGAAACCATTTTTTCATGCAGCAATATACTGTGATTATTTCCCTATGACACTGAGTAATCTGCTAAGCCATGCTTCTAATGGTGGAATGATAGTCCATCGTATAGAATAAGCTCCTTGACTGCAATAGCCTACTGTTGGATATTTAGGTTGTTCTCAACATTTTCTAGTCATGAATAATGTCATATAAGTATTTCTAGTTTATATCTCTAATTATGTCCATGGGATAAGTTCCTAGAAGTAAAACTGCCAAGTCAAACAGTAAGACAATTTTTACAGCTTTTGATACATACTGAAAAACTAGTCCCCAGATTGGTAGCACCAATTTGTACTCTTCCTAGGTAGAATAGATTAAAAAGTGAATCTGTTATATTGGAGGATGAGCCTATGTTAGATTATTTTAGTTGAGTTAGAATGTGTTAAGTCAGGGGCGGGGTCCGTGACGTAGCGGTTAAGTGCGTGCATTCCACTGCTGGCGGCCTGGGTTCAGATTCCGGGCGCAAACCGAGGCACCGCTTGTCAGGCCATGCTGTGGCGGTGTCCCATATAAAGTGGAGGAAGATGGGCACAGATGTTAGCTCAGGGCCAGTCTTCCTCAACAAAAAGAGGAGGATTGGCATGGATGTTAGCTCAGGGCTGATCTTCCTCACACACACACACAAAAAGAATGTGTTAAGTCAGTGAATTTGGGGATACATAACACAGTGATCAAGCCACTGAGGAGAAATGGATGAGATAAGGAGGGAGAGACAACAGGTGTTGGTGATCTTAGAATCCAAAGAGTGTGTAAAACAAGAACTCAAGTAAAGTCCAACCAAAGAGATCAGAGGACACGTCTGAGACTGCATTGCAAAGGCTACAATCCTGGGTTCCTGTCTTTTGTTAATGATATTATGAGAAATGCCATATTCAAATTAAGTAATGGTAATTAGGGGTGCCACAACCAGCTAACCTCAATTTTGAGGAAGGGCTGGGGAAGTTTTAGCAGGTGGGGTTTGACATGTCAACAAAATATGAGTGTGTATGAGGTTAAACGGTCCATGAGTTTCTGTGGGTTGAATTTTCTTATTACTGCAAAGTTCTTTCATATACTGATGACTTAGTCATAATTACCATCATTAAACTAAATGTTTATGGGTCTTTATTGCCTCATCTCTTCTATGGGATGTGTTCGGTATTTGAAAGGAAACCCTAGGAGAAGGGTAGGTGAGTCAACAAGTCCCACCACCAGCAGGTAGGAGAGTCTGGCCCCCACACTTGTTGACACTGGATCTTATATATTTTTTAAAAATCTTTGCCAATTTAATGGTTGAAAATATTAAGGGTTTAATTTTTACTTCTTTGATTTCTAGGGAATTGAACATTTTTCTTATTAATCATTACGTATTTTTTCTTTTGTGGGTTTTCTTTTCACGTCCATTGCTCACTTCTCAATTGAAGTGTTCTTCTAGATTTGTAAGACCCCTTTATGTATCTTTCAAAATATCCCACCAATTTGTCACTTTTACCTTTTAGTTTTAATATTTTTTGGATGTATAGAAATTTTTAGCTTTTTGGACTTAAAGTTGTAGGTCACTAAATTTACATAGTTAAAACTTATCCCCCTAAATATTAAGGAGTTATTTATTGACCTATATCTAGTTCTCTTATGATTTTACTTTTTTCACTTTATAATTATTTAATTGTGATACTTATACTCTGTCTTGTATCAGATAGATTCACACTTCTCTTCCTCTCTTACTAAACCATAGTTTGTAGACATCTGAAGCGTGTGTATACTCATCTTGTATTCTCTATAGTGCCAGCGCATTGAAGGTATTCAAACTTTTCTTAAATTTAAACAAAACAATCCATTTCTTATATTCAGCATCACATTTGGGGTGATGTACATAATCATTCATTATGCCAAGTGCAAAGAATCATCTGCTTTGTGTCTATAAAAGGAGGGGGCAGGGGTGGATTAATGGAGGAGAGAGGCAAGCATGGAGGAGAAGCCCAACTGGGTTCTCTGTGCCGCCTGACACCCAGCTCTATTCTGGAAAGCCTGAGCTCAGCTTCGCACAGTCCACACTATTCAGTACCTAAATGGGAAATGCATCATTAGTGATGAAGTTTCCAAAGAAGAATGGTTAAGTCTGCAACTGTCAGCATTAGACTCCAGCTGGGGATTCATTAACAACCTCTGATGAGGCCAAAGGACTCTGCATTTAAATTACAAAATTTAAAAAGAAGATCAATATTCTAAAGGGCTCCTGGGCCAGAAAACCAAGGCAGTCTAAGTTAAGCCCATTACTGAATTTCTGGGAGATTAAAAAGAAAAGCTGAAGATGTACCACAGCACAGCTGGAGGAAGCTAGCTTATTGAAGACTAAACACACACACACGCACCCTGGAGGACTAAGACACACAAAAGAAGGGGCACAAGAGAGTGCATCTAATGCTCTTTTTTTGTTAATGATTGAGAAGTGATTCTAAGGGAAAAAAGGGGAGGCAGAAAAATATATGTGGCAGTGGAAAAACAAGAAAGAGATAGATTAAGATTATGCCAAGAGCAGGGGAAAAGATCTAGTGGAAAGCTTTAAGAAAAAGCAGAACAAGACTCTGCTGAAATGGTGAGAGAAGTCAGTAGGAGAGCAGAATGGTACCACTAAAGGAAGAGAACAAGCCTCTAACATTTATGGACCGCAAAGCGCTTCACGCAGACAGCAATAACCCTACGACGGAGGTATTTTTATTATCCTTGTTTTCCGGAGG
Source organism: Ceratotherium simum simum (assembly GCF_057802395.1). NCBI lineage: Eukaryota > Metazoa > Chordata > Mammalia > Perissodactyla > Rhinocerotidae > Ceratotherium > Ceratotherium simum. The sequence goes on from NC_141915.1 coordinate 7,197,099, forward strand.
ATGAAATTGAGGCTTGGGGACCTTAGGTGTCCTTTGCAAAGCACCAATAGCCAATGAGAGACAGAACCAGGATTTGGACTTGGGTTTGGCTCTAGGTCCAAAACCTGTATGTGTAACCACTACGCGGTGCTCCATTATTGGGTTCAGCATAAAAGCAGTGGAATGACAGCAGTGAAGGTTGGGAAAGGTGTAGAATCAAATAGAAGAAAATGTTATGAATTCAGGTGGTGAGAACAAATAGCCAGATAATATAGTCACAATGATCATAAGCCTCATTGCGCCTGTAATATAGGCCCTTACCTCAGCTCCTCGGCCAGCCCTGTGGGCGCCTGGGAAAGCAAATACAGACTGTCCTTCTCTGCCCTGGCCTACTCCACCTTGGGTATCAGAAAGTGGGACCTTCCTGGAGTGAGTCCAAGCCCTCTGCCTTGGGCATGGTATGGAGTGAGGCAAGGCCATGGGATCTTCTGACATTCTTAGGTTATCTGTGTTTCTCGCTGTATTGTTCGGCATTCCTTTTTCTGGTATAAGAGGGGAATACTTCTGCTCTGTCCGGCTAGTTGAGGCAGCAAAGATGGTTGAGGAGCCCCAGGGAGGGGAGGGGAGGAGAGGGCAGTGCAAATAAGAAGTCATGGCACATTGATATTTTTAAACAAACATACAGGAAATTATACTTCCGCATACAGTTTATTCTTCAGAATTGCCCCCCTCAAGGCAGTTCATTATTCCAGTTATTTTGCCAGAGTCTGTTTAGGATCCACAGGAGAAAAGCTAATTTTCATAGCCTTATTTATTTATTTTGTTTTGTGAGGAAGATCAGCCCTGAGCTAACATCCATGCCAATCCTCCTCTTTTTGCTGAGGAAGACTGGCCCTGGGCTAACATCTGTGCCCATCTTCCTCTACTTTATATGCGACGCCGCCACAGCATGTCCTCGCAAGCAGTGCCTCTGTGCGTGCCTGGGATCCGAATCCGGGCTGCCAGCAGCAGAGTGTGTGCACTTAACTGCTACGCCACAGGGCCGGCCCCCTTCATAGCCTTATTTTTCCCTAAAAACAATATTAGTTGGTTTGATCATCCACTTTGGAAACCACATTGACTTCATCCCTTGCCATTCTCCCAAATTAAATTCATGCTTAAAGGATGGGGATTTTCCTCAATTCCAAGACTATGACACAGGCTCTGGTAGCTCTTAAAGAAGAGGGAAAATACTCACTGAAACTTCACAAGGTTAGTCAACAGACTTTTTAAAACCCTTATTTACTGAGCATCTGCTATGCACCAGATACTGCCCAAGGTACTGGGGATTCAGCGGTGAGCAAGACAGTGCACATGCTCAAGGAGCTTACACTGGATCAGGGGGAGACAAAGAAGCCCATGAAGGAGCATCACAGTGTGACGGTCAAGAGCAAACACTCCGGATCCAGGCTGCGTGAGTGTAGGCTTTGGCTTACGTATTTCTGGGGGGTGTGACTTTAGGCAACTTCCCTCATCTCTCTGGGTATCAGTTTCCACATTAATAATATAGGGATAATAGAAGACCTTACTTTCTTCAGGGATTTTGTGAAGACTAAATGAATTGATCTATGCAAAGAACTATGGACTAGGCCCATAGTTAAGTGTATAACTTCTATGTTAAATGTAGCTCTTACACATCATATCAACTGCTGCCTTCTCAGTGAGGTGTTCTGACCACCCTGTTTAAAATCAAAATCACCCCCAGCACTCTCTATCCTCCTTCCCTCTGTTTTTCTCTACATCATTCATTCCCATATGACATGCTAAGAATTTTTATTGAATACCTGCTATGTTCTCGGTACTGGGGATCTAGCAATGAGTTTAAAAAAAGATCCTTGAACTCATACTGAGATGGTCTAATCAATAAATATGTGTTGGGTGGGTGGATGTAAACAAATAAAAAGAGTGGTTAATCATGACAAATGTGGCAGGGCACTCAAGTAATACAAGGTGAGGACCCAGCAGTGACAACTGACTTTAGCAAGAGGTAGGTCTGTGGCAACTTAGATAAAAGCTTCTTTGTTCAAGTGATTATAAGTGGACTGAGGAGAGGATGAGAAGTGAGAAAGTTTGACAAGTATAGACGACCATTTTGATGAGTTTTGTTGTGAATAGGAGCAGAGAATGGGGTAGTAGATGGAAAGGGATATAAGAATCAAGAATAGTTTATTATTTTTTGATAAATGCTACCATGGCATGTTTGTATGTTGATGCATATGATCCAGAAATCAATGAGTTAATGACAATGGGATAAGAGGGAAGAGGGAGAGAGAGAAAAAAGGAGAGAGAGAGTAAAATAGAGAAAGAAAAGAGGGGAGGAGAGGGGAAGGGAGGAGAGAAGAGATAATTTCAGGAAGGAGTAAAGTCACTGAGAAGGTGAGAGGAGATGGGATCCAGTGTGTACATGGAGGGACTGGCCTTAGGTAAGAACAGGGACAGTTCATTAACTAAAATAGTAGGGAAGGCCAGATTTGTGGGCGGGATGCAGGTGGGATACAGATAGGCTGTGAAATTTGATGGCAGGGAGATAAGAGAATTCTCTTCTGGTCACTTTCATTATCTCAGTAAAATAAGAGATATGCTTATTAACTGCAAATAAAGAGAAGGAAGAGATGTTAGAGGCTTGAGAAGAGAAGAAAAAGGTATGATGCAGTCATCACATGAAAGGAAAAGAGCACACTGCCTAGGGTAATGGAGGAGAATTTCTAGCAAAGTTGAGGGCCCATCTGATATTAGTGGCTGAAAATCTGAAGCAAACCAAGTCAACATGGTGGCAGATTTTTCTTCAACAATCTTCAGATGCTTAGGGGCAGGTGTGGAATAAGAAGACAGTAGAGTTTAACTAGAGTGTGGTTTTGTCACACGGATGCGATGACAGGAAAGTTAGGGGTGTTTACACTGGGATGATGGAGTCTATGGTGGTTGAGGAAAGGAAAGACATGGTGGGGAGAGGGATAAAGGAGTCTGAGAAAGTAGTTGGCTCCATGAAATGAAGTCTTGATGAAGTTTAAGAATAGCTGGAATAAAAACTAGAGCAGGTGAATGGAAGTGTAGGAGGTACAAGTAAGAGAGTGGGATGCTTGAAATTGAGATTTTGGAGGTGGGTTCATTATTGATGATAGAAATTCTAGGGTAGGAACATGTGAATGGCTGAGGTGGGATGGAAGAAAAGATCATTAGAGCTAAGGAGGCCAAGGAAGAGAAAGACCAGGTGTTAAACAGATGCCAAGAATGAAGAAAGGTATGATTGAGGAGAGAAGGATAGTTCGGGCACGAAGGTCGTTGGTAAGGCATGGGGAGTAATTGGATGTCAGCAGATGACAGTAACAAGGAGAGGCAATGGGCTTGAAAGTCCAATTAGTTGTGCTTCAAAAGAACTGGGCTTTGTGAAGGATAAAAGGAGAAATGGTTTAAATACGCCATTGGGGTGGGGTAGGGGTAAGGAGGGTGCTTACCTCTCTCTGGGCTCTAGGGTGCATAGAATGGGGAAGAAAAAATAGCTTTCCTCAACGCAGGGTCAGTCAGGTTCCAGTTAGAGTTCATCAGTGAAGGGACAGTTCAGAGACGTTGAAGATGTAGTGGATTCTGCTATTGAAGGCCATAAGTACTGGAGGCAGAGTGGAAGGATTTGGACAGGCAGGGAGGGGTGGTAAACGGGACCCAGACTGGGGGATGTAAGGAGAAGTACAGGGATAGCACTGGTGTGAATATAAATGACCTGGGAGGCTTGGTGACTACTGTCAACGATTCATGTGATAGCAACAATTGAAAGGATATTTAACTTTTGAAATACATGAGCACTTAAAAACCTTCAATCTCATTATTTTAAAATTAGGCCTTGGACTAGTACGGGATGGGGATGCAGGTCTGAGTTGTTCTGGTGCCTCTTTTTGGGATCTCAAAATTGCCCTTGGTGTCACTGTGATCATGGCCAGGGATTGTAAATGGCAGACAAGGAAGCAAATCCATTTGTGCCTAAATTCAGCACTACGCTGCCTCCTAGGGCCAGTGGCAGAAGCTGCAGTGGCTGCTCTACCAGCTGCTATCTTGACTTTCATGGCAGAAGCAGTAGCTGCTTTCCTGATTTTAACAAGGTGTCCTCAAATGCCCAAATGAGACCTCTGAATTGGGAAGAGGAGGGAACTGAGAAAGGGCAACAAGAGAAGCACACTTACACATGGCGCATGGCATCCTCAAAGAGAACCAGGTCCATCACTGTGTTGACTTCATTGTGGTTCTCTAAGGCTTCCACCAGAGTTTGGGTCAAAAGTTCCCATGATTGTACAGGCATGTACTTGGGCTCACCAATGCCATTTGCAAAGTGGCAATACATGTTCAGGCTTCGGGTCTGCTCCACAGGATCTTCAATATCCTGGCAATGAGACACAGGGACAAGACTCTCCTTACTGGCTCTCAATTCTGATTCCACACAGAGTGGAGACACTTGATTTGCCTTTTCTCTCTGCACACTCTTTAAAATTAAGTATCAGTGCTGATTCCAATACTTCCTCCCTCTTGAGAAGCCCTTATAAAGTGGACGTTTAACATTCGTTTAGCAGATCCGTGAAGTCATGGATGATATTTGTTATTCCTTGTGGGCTGAGGATGGGAAATGGTAGGTGGGAGGTGCCCTTCCCACATACACAATAAGAGCCCACGTCTCAGCAGAGGAGTGGACGGGGACACATGGGTGGATTCCCCTGACCAGGGGCTCTTTCACCATTGTTGGGTGAAGGGGATCATGGCTCGATGGCCTTATCTCCCCTACACCCATTCCGACAGGTCTTGCTCCCCAATATGCAGCAGTGTCATAAAACATCCCTTCCTGTTTCCTATGAGATTACACACTATAGATTGCCAGTCCCAACTTCATAGGCTCAGCCCAGAGGGCTTGGCTTCTGAAAAACATACCATCTTGGGTACATCAAAAATGAGCCATCCTTAGGTAACTGGTTTGTTTGATGAGAACATTCATAATTTTAAAGCATTTACAGTAGAACCTCCTATTTATAAATCTTCCATAAAGGTTCGGGCTTATTGTGTGTCAACTCTTGCCCACAGGACAAACCTTACCATGTTTAATAAATACCTAGTATAACTCAATTAACTGAAAAGATATGGAGTCTATGTCTTCACCACCAATATGTCCTTTAATTGAAAGGCAGCTAATCTTTTTTTTTTAAATTCAGAAAGGAACTACTTACTTATCAAAACCTGAGATTTCGAGAGGAAGAAAGGCTATAGAGGAAGTAGGTCCAAGAAAGAATGGGTTTTCTAGTGTATAAGTAGGAATTTATACCAGCACGAGCAATTGTCCCCATTTGTCATTCTTTTCTCCTAAGGTTCAGACTGGGAGACCCACCTGGGAAAGAGGTAACCAGCATGCTATTCACCAGCAGGGATATTGCCCAGGGCATAAGTCACTGTAGGGTTTGCCTTGTAAGCCCATGGGACAAGATTCATCAAACCTAATGGAGGAGGGAAAGTGAAGATGACAGTGACAACTATAGAGAAACCAGGACTGCTGCCTGGTTATAAGAAGAAAGAAGAGGAGAAAGTTAAATATCAAAGAGTTATATTTTGAAGGTGCGTTAGGTCCACAGAAAACCCTTAAACTATTCTGGCTTTGCCAGACAGTAACAATAAGTGTCCAGCCATTTGGATAAAACGTTAATGTAATGCAGGAGACACATTCTTGCTAGTTGAGGAAAACACATGGGAAAACGATATGGGAATACATTTACCTAGTTTGAAAATAGGCTAATATACTGGGAATTAGTCCTGTTGGCAGTCATTTTACACTCATGATCCAGCAGAGGACAACAGAAGCACAGTTCTGAAAAGCCTGGCCTACAAAGACTCTTTGATGAACAAAACAATAAGTCTCCAATTTCATGATCAGAGCCATGCTGTGTAGAAGGGAGAGAGAAAACCAACCCACACAGTGAACAAAAGACTTCTTAATAGTGGCACCATATCACACCAGGCCCATCAAGCAGAGAACTTTAAGCTTTTAAATGTGGAAACAGGACTGTGTTGCTTCCTTGGTGGAAATTTGGCAACTTTTCTTTGATACTATTACCAAAATTTGGTACAGCCAAAGGTGCTTCAGGTTGGCTTTTCATATCCTTCTTGGGGGAAGGATAATGGCACTATTAATTCTATCTGGGTCCATGATCAAAAGGATGTGTCTTTAGTATTCAGACTCACATAAGAACCACTATTTCAAAGACTGAGTGTTGTTACTCTGAAGTGCTAGCTCAGACCAGCTTAAGAAGACAGCTAAGGCTCATTTGCAGAGCTAGCAGTGAATACAAAAATTGGCAAACTCTACAATGCTCAGAGAGGGGCATCTAAGATGTGAGAGTGCTGAACAACAGGCCATATAAAAATGATGGGATGACTGGAGGAATTCAGGGTGTTTGGCCTAGTAAAGAGCAGATCCAAATAAGTTACTTAAAATGCTGTGCAAACATTCAAAAAGCTGTCATATAGGTCCAGATGGACTGTAAATATCTTCAGAGGTAGACCCAGGATCTTATCAGGAAAAAACATGGAGGTAAACCTAACAAGGTGAGCATGGGGACAACATGGTACACTTAAAGAAAAGATCTAATTATTTCTAAGTTCAAGAGAGGACAGACAGCAGTATGTGTGGAAAATATGGGGCTTTGGTCAACAGAAGGCTTGTGTTAGTCATGCAGTAATTTTGACACTAAGAATGTAATATGATCTTAGGCTGTGTTAATTTATCAGTGTTTCCCAAGGCATATTCAGTGGACCATTCATTCTGCAAATTATTAATAGGTTTTATGAAGGGAAAAGAATTTTAGGGTCGAATATGTTTGGGGAATGATATGTGAATCAGGGGTATTCAAGATTTTCAGGGCTTTAATGTGCTGAAGGCACAGTGAATTTCCAAGAGAGGGATATAACATGAAGTACTTTTTCAACTTACGTTATCATAGGTACCTTCTTTCCAAGGAGTACACTGTAGTACAACTCTTTAGCAGGACACACTTTGGGAAACACAGTAACAAAACTATAGCAGATGAGAAAAGGAGAATGATGATCTTGCTTTTGGTCAGACCCCATCTAGATTGTGTGATGAAAGTTGGGCACCACAATTTCAGAGGCAAGAACTGATGGAAGAGTAACCAAGATGATGTCAAATTTCTCTGGCTTTGAAAACAAGCCATGTCGGAAATGACTAAGAGGACAGAGGCTATTTGGCCTGGGGAAGAGAAGACCCAGGAAGGACAAGATAAATGGTCTTGAATATTTGAAGGTTTGTCATGTAGACATAGGATTAGTGGACAGGGAAATAAATTTTAGAATTCATTATTAGAATAAATTTCCAGTCTTTAAAATTGTTCCAAATTTCAAAATTGTTCTAAATTTTCAGTCTTTAGCAGTTCCAAAATGGTTGCCTTGGGAAACATGAGATTGTGCATTTCCAAGGATGCTGGAGTGTCAACTGGAATGACTAATCTGGGAAATGCTGATAGGAGTTAGTGCAGGATGAGGATTTGGATCAGGTGACCTTCAAGACATTCTCAACACTGAGATTCTTTGACTAATTTGTGTCTCTTCTTGCCCCAGCAATTTTTTCCTTGGCAAAATAATGATAGATTTTCTTTGCTTATCTAACCCCGGATTTTCTCTAATTTATGGGCTAGATTTTATCATTTGGGTGATCATCTGCATAATTATCATTATTTTTCAAATGTAAAAGAAATTCACAGGGCAATACTCACACCAAAAATTTTCTTGACCACTTCTGTCTGGATTTTATCAAAAAGATCAAAGTCCTTTTCTTCCACCATCTTATCCCGATAAACCCGATTTGATTCATGAAGATAGAGCTTTACTAGGTCCTGTGTGGATTTTACACATTCCACTGAGGAGAAGAGAATGCCCTTTAAGAAGAACAGACAAAAAACAAAAACACATGAATAACAACTTAAAGCTACAACAGCTACAATTTATTGAAGCCAGTTATGTGATAGGTACTGGACTAGATGTTTTGCCAGACAGAGCTCATTTGACCATCATGATGATTCTACAAAGTAATTTTTACTATACTCACTTTTTTTTTTTTTGTGAGGAAGATCAGCCCTGAGCTAACATTCATACCAATCCTCCTCTTTTTGCTGAGGAAGACTGGCCCTGAGCCAACATCTATTGCCAATCCTCCTCCTTTTTTTCCCTTTTTCTCCCCAAAGCACCAGTAGACAGTCGTATGTCATAGCGGTACATCCTTTTAGTCACTATATGTGGGACGCCACCTCAGTGTGGCCGGACAAGTGGTGCGTTGGCGCGCACCCGGGATCCGAACCTGGGCCACCAGCAGCGGAGCGCGCGCACTCAACTGCTAAGCCACGGGGCCGGCCCCTTACTATACCCATTTTGTATAATGTGGAGATTGGGATTCAGAAAGATTGGAAGCATGCCCAATGTCATACAGTTAAGTAGTCTTAGTTCAAAACCACAATGTCTGCCTGACCTCAGAACCTGGAATTTTAACCACTACACTCTAAATCACCACAATGATGGGCGAGGTGGCTTCTCTGCTGTATTTCAATTCCATAAGTGCCATTTTGAAAACTTATCTAGGTGACAATTGCTTATGTAAAATCGGAACGATGACGAAGGGCTGGAATATAGCCAACCTTTGCAGGTCAGCAAATAATTTATTCATCTCTAGTAGGTTCTCCTTCCTATATGCCACAGGGATTATTCCAAATCTTTACTATTCTTTACAAATTTCTCTGTCACCTATCTCTGTCACTATTAGTCAAGGTCTTAGCCTTCTTTTTCATTGAAAAATGGAGACCACTAAGATTAAAGCCCCTCAACAACTTCAACAAGTCCTATAACTTCAAATTCACCCATATCTCTGCTTGCCCTCATTGCTTTCTTTCTCGCCTTAAAGGAAAAGGGGTCATTGAATGGTTCCTCACGACTGACAGAATAATGCTCAGCTTCATCAGCATGGCATAAAGGGCTGGTCATAATACGACTACCAGTCTGCTTTCTCATGATCAATCTTACCACCACTTCCCATAAAATCTAGATTTCAGTTTCACAAAATTCAAATTATTTTCTAAGCCTGCGTACTTTCTGTGCCTTCGTGCCTTCTACTTTGCTTGCTATGCTCACATCTCAAGATCTAGGTCAATTGACATCTCTTTGTTGAAGTCTTCCATGACATCTCCTTTCCTGTCCGACAGCATTCCTTCTGATGTGCTCCACATAACCCTTTATATATAAATCTCTATTATAGAAGAATTATTAGTTTCTAAAATTATTTTTCTTTGTGCAGGTTTATTTCTTCCAGGTCATGGTGAATGTCTCAAAGGCAGGGAAATTGAGAGACTTCATTTTGGATGTGGTTTATTTCTATCATTGTATTATTAGCACCTAGCATGAAGCCTGGCATAAACTAGATTTTCAATGAATGCTGTTGAAAAAAATGAATGGACTAATATTGAATCCTTCAACTGCTATAACATAGCAAGAAGCTCCACCAAGATTTCTGGTTTTGGTAATGGCAGAATAGCTGATCATAGACCAAAGTATTGAGATCAACTAGAAAAGACAAGAGAGCTATTCTTTTTTTTTTTTTTTTATTTTTTTTTTAAAGATTTTATTTATTTTATTTTTTTCCCCCCAAAGCCCCGGTGGAAAGTTGTATGTCGTAGCTGCACATCCTTCTAGTTGCTGTATGCGGGACTCGGCCTCAGGATGAACGGAGAAGTGGTGCCTGGATGCGCACCCGGGATCCGAACCCGGGCCACCAGCATCGCAGCGCGCGCACTTAACCACCAAGCCACAGGGCCGGCCCAAGAGAGCTATTCTTAAAGCTTCATCTTTTTGTAGGCATTAGAGAGTAACCAAGGCAATGGGGGCTTGAGGGGCTGAGATAACAGAGAGAAGAGAAGGAAGATAGAGGAACCCAAAATTCAGCACCATCTTTCCTCTTTAGACATTTGTCAATTCACAAGCAATGGCTTACAGGTTCAGAAAATGAAAAGGCAGAGACAAGAGAGAAGTTAAGATGCTGAGCAAAGTTTTCTTGTCTCATGGAGTCTGGAAGATGAAAATTGGAGTTCAGGGATTACCAAGAAGGGAGTCTAGCTAAAAACCCCAAGGGACCTCCTCAGAGGGTTATACACTAGGAGTATGCATGAACCACAAATCATTCAGCCCTCATAGAAACTGAAGCCGAACTTCAGTCTCCTCAATCCCTGGTTACTACTTGCCAAAAGCAAAAGTATATATTCTCTGAAAGAATTTATCATCATCTAAACCCCCAAATTATCTGCACATTTTAAAACTCATAATATCTGGTAATCAAACAAAAATCACCAGGAATAACAGACAATATGACTGAGACCAAGGAAAAAACTGAACCACAGAAGATATATGTATTGGAATTATTATACACAAACTTTAACAAAACTATGATTAATATGACCAAGAAATTAGATGACAAGGTAAAGAATTTCAGCAAAGAACTAGAATCTTTAAAAATGAATCAAATAGAAATTCTCAAATAAAAAATTATCACAAATTACAGTAACTGAAATTAAGACCTAACAAATGGGTTAACAGCAGAATAGACACAGCTAAAAAGAGAATTAATGAACAGGAAAAGAGATTAGCACAAGATATTTAGATTGAATCACAAAGAGAAAAAAAAGGAAAAGAGCATATAAGACATATGGGATATAGTGAAAAGGTCTCATATATTGGAATAAAAGAAGAAGAAAAGACAGAGAAGCAGAAGCAATATTTGAAGAGATATTGGCTGCAATGTCTCTAAAACTGAAAAAATACATCAAACCAGATTGAAAAGTTCTACAAACGTTAAGCAGGATAAATATAAATACTACTGCCTTGGACAACTTAGGCATAATAGTAAAATTTTTGGAAAATCAAACAGAAAGAGAAAATCTTAAAAGCTGGCAAGTGAAAAAAATATGTGTGTCCTCAGAGAAACAGTAAGACAGAGATACTTTCTCAACAGAAACAATGGAAACCAGAATACAATGGAATGACACCTTCAAAGTGCCAAAAGAAAACAGCTGCCAACCTAGAATTCTACACCCCCTCCTAAAATTCTTAAGAAATAAGAAACAAATGCATTTCAGTCAAATAAAAACTGAGAGATTCCTCTCTAGCAGATATACACTAAAGTAAACACTAAAGGAGTTCTTCAGGCAGAATAAAAATGATTCCAAATGGAAGAACAGAAATGCAGCAAGAATAAAAAGCAAGGGGAAGAATAATATGTGAATAAATCTCGATAAATGTTGACTTACTAACATAAAAACATTTGTGTATTATGGGTTTTCAATATACATTGAATTAAAATGAATAGCAACAGCATAAAAATTGGAGAAAGGTAAATTCTTCTAAGATTCTTGCATTGTATGGCAATTGATAAAAGTACTAATTTATAAAAGAAAAAAGGATAAAATGAGGTATTTGGTAACCATTAGATGTATAGTAAAAGGATGTATAGCATGATAAAGAGAGAGAAAATAAAAGAAGAAAAACTTATATAATTTGTTCCATAGAATACAAGGAATGAGAGGAAAGAAAACATAGACTAGGTAGTGCATATTGAAAACAAATGGTATAAAGTAGAAATAATCCTAAATATACTATTATATAAAATAACATCAAATATAAATGAAGTAAACATTTGAATTAAAAGACAATGATTATCAGACTAGATTGAAAAAATCCCATCTGTATGCTGCTTATAGGAGACATAAATTAAATACAAGAATACAAAAAAGCTGGGATAAGAAATGGGAAAACAATATATCATGAAGATACTGATGAAAAGCATATGGAGTAGCCATGCTAATATCATACAAAGTTGACTTTAAAGGAAGAGCCATTTTTAGAGATAAAGAAGTCCATTTAATAATAAGAAAAAGGTAAACCCACTAGGAAGATATAGTAATTCTAAATTTGTATGCACCTAATAACACAGCTTCAAAATACATAAAGCACACATGACAGAAATAAAAGGAGAAATTGACAGGTTCACGATCACAGTGGGGGATTTTAACATATCTTTTTTGGAAACTGACAGAACAAGCAGACAAAAAAATCAGTAAGGATATAGAAAATTTAAACAATATGATTTACAAGCTTGACCTAATTGACATATTGATAAAACTACACCCAACACCTGCAGAAAGCATTATTTTAAAAGTGCACATTTGTCATATCTTGGGACACAAAGTAAATCTCAACAAATTTCAAAGGAATAGAATCATATTTTACTAAAATTATAGTGTGCTACATATAATTATATTTTATTAGAATCAAATCATATGAGTATTTTTTCTAATAACAGCGAAATTAGGCTAGGCATCAATAAAAGAAAGATAACTAGAAAATCTCTAAATTTTGGAAAATAAAGCAATATACTTCAAAATATCCCATGGATTAAAGAAGAAATCATAGGGGAAATTAAGATCTATTGTGAAATGAATGATAATAAAAATACAACATATAAAAGCTTGCATGATACAGCTAATGGTATAATTAGAAATAAATTTATAGCCTTAAAATGAATGTTTTAGAAGACATGAAAGGCTGACAGTTAATGATCTAAGTAACCACGTCAAGGAGTTAGAAAAAGAAAAGCAAACTAACCCCAAACCCAAAGTAAGTAAGAAGAAGGAGATTATAAAGAAAAGGGAAAATATTAATAATATAAAAAACAGATATCAAACAGAGATAGTCAATAAGGTAAAAAAAAAATATTGATATACTTTTCAGTTTCTTTAAAAGACTAGTAAACTTTAAACAGTTGATAAACTTAGTAAACATTAAACAGTTGATAACTCCCCAGCAAGGCTGTTAGAAGATAAAAAGGGAAAAATAGAAAAAGGCGCACATAATCTATATCTAGAATAAGAAAGAGGATGCAATGTGAGATACAGCAGATATTTAAAAGATAATAACAGGATATTATAAACAATTTTATGCCAATAAATTAGAAATTGTTGATGATATCAACATCTTATCACAACCGATACATGAATAGAAAATCTGAACTAATAAGTATTAAAGAAATTGAATTGATAATTTAAAATCTTCCACAAAGAAAACTCCAGATGATTTCACCAGTAAATTCTTCCAACATTTAAGGAAGGCACAATACAATGTTTTACAAAGTCTTCCAGAGAGTAGAAAAAAGAGGGAACTCTTCCCAATGCATTTTATGAGGACTTCATAAACTTACAATACTAGAGGAAAGGAAAATTATAGGATAATATTATTAATAAAGATGTAAAAATTATATAGAAAAAAATAGCAAGTGTAATCCAGCAAAATATAAAAAGTTCAACATGTAACAACCAAGTTGGGTTGATTCCAGGAAGGCAAGGTTCATCTAACATTCAAAAACAATCAGTGTAATTTATGACATTTCCAGAACAAAGGAGAAAAAAATCAATATAATTATTTCAACATATGCAGAAAAATCATTTCAGTCTCAACACACATTCATGGTTTAAACTCTTAGTAAACTATAAACAGGAAGAAATTTTCTTAATCTGGCAAAGAGCATCCACAATATAGTAAGCATCATACTTAACGGTCAACTATTAAAAGCTTTCACCCTAAAATTAGGAATGCAACAAGATGCCTCTCTCATCACTTCTCTTCAACATTGTACTGGCAGTTGCAGCCATCACAGTAAGACAAGAAAAAGAAATTTGAAGATTTTAGGATTGGAAAAAAAGAAATTACTATTATTTACCAACAACATGATTGTATATATAGGAACAAACAGACTATTGAACAAAGATACAAAAGAATATTTACCATATGATTCTCTTTATTTAAAGTCAAAAATAGGCCAAAATAACTTATGGTGTTAGAAGTCCAGACAGTATTTACCTCTGGGAGGAGGAGGAAAGAGTGAATGAAAGGAAGGAAAAGGAGGAGCTTTGGAGATGCTGGGAATCTTCTATTTCTTGACCTGAATTGTGGTTACATAGGTGTGATGACTTTGTGACAATCAGCCAAGCTGTATGCTTATGTCTTGTGCTCTTTTCTTCTTGCATGTTATATTTTAATAAAACTTGATTTGAAAAAAAAAAGAAATTCCATCAGGTCCCTTTGGCTCTACCCACACACATATCTCTCCTTCTCAGCTCTCCTAGGTATCAGTCATGTATCAGATGCAGAGGGCACTAAGAAGTGCCAAGCAGCCACCCTGCTTCTAGGACTTGGTGATTTACAGTGAGATGTGCTATCATTTGAAGTTTATAAGCCCTGTTATAGCCACACCCAGGCTGACTGAAAATTAAGGGCTCAGTCAACGTGAGCATGTCAAGTGCAAACTTTGCACCATCTTAGATAGCTATGTGTGGCACTGAGACGGGAAAGGCTAATGATTTCTGCTACTCAGAGCACTATCAAATTCTGTCCTGACGGGTAGAGTGAGGGAATCACAGAGAGGGCCTGAATTACTGAGACTTGAATCAAGCTGGATGGAAGAAAACAGTCCGTTCTCTAGGCAGAGCCTGTCTCCTGTGGGCATTCAACCATCCCCTTCATCTCTTCCATCAGGCCTCTAGACAAGCAAGCAGGAAGGGAGCGAGGCAGGGGGAGTTGTGGTCAAGCCTTGAGCTTGACACTCCCCTCCGGAGGAGGAGGGCGAGGGGCTGTGTGGTTGAAGGAAGGCAGGCGCTCCAGTGGAGGATGCACTTTCCCATACTTGTGGCAGGTGACTGACGGCTGGCAGACTGCAGAGAGGCCTGGCTGGGATACAGAGCCTGGGCGGTGGGGGTGCCACTCAGGCTGCCTGAGTCAGGCAAAGAAACGGGCCAGAGTGAACAAGAGACTTAGACCCCACTCCAGGATCTCCTTTCCCTGGTTCTTCCTTGATATTGCGCCAGTTGCCACTAAAACAGGGCTGGAATAGAACCCTCCTTCCTCAAGAAGCTTTTGTCACCCTGAATTACCTGCACAGTAGGGCTGAACATTCTAGTTTTGGATACCACTGCTGCTGCTTACATGATCATGCTCAAGGTACTTGATTTATCTGTAGCACAGTTTTATCAATTCTAAGTTGGAAATAATGATTCTTTTGCCTTATATGGTGGCTGTGAGGATTAAATTATTAGCTAATAGATGTAAAGGTCTTAGGACTGTGTTCAATAAATGCTAGCTATTATTACAGACTAAAGTCAGACTTCTTACGAGGGCCCAATCTGGTCTCAGATTATCTTCCCAATCTCATCTCTCACCAGCCCCTCCATACTGCTCTCCATTCCCACTGGGCTGGGCTACTTGTTATTCCGCTAACATCGTTTATGCTTTTCTACTTCCATGACCACTCATGCTGTCATCTACTAGCTGGTAACTTCTCTGAGCCTCTGTTAAATTGGGATAATAATGTGTATCCCAAAGGGCTGTCGTGAGTATAAGTCTCAGGCTGTACAGGTGACAAGGTGCCTGTCCAGGCAGGAGCTAGGGCTGGGAGCTTCTGGTAAAAGACTTACCCACCTCTCCTCCTTTTACTTCTGCCACCATGAGCAATGTGAATTTGATCAAATGACTTTAACTCATTTTTTTTTCATTTGGAAAATGTGGATGGTAACACCTCCACCTCATCACGCTGCAGTGAGATTTAAGAGAGGGACTGTGTGATAAAAAATGTCTTTCTCAATTATTGCTCAATAAATGGGAGATAACAGTGGGTAAGCACAAACTTTGCCCTTGTCCAGGCCTGAGGGCCACAGAGCTGCAGGCTCTACAGCTTGGAGCTGAGTCTTTCTTGCTGCCCCAACTGTCTCTTGCTTGTTCTCCTCATTGGAAGTATGGATGAGAAGGACAGAATGGGTGCAGGCCAGCCACCAGAAGACTGAGATTCTAGTTCCAGGTCCTTCACTAGCTGGCTGTGTGCTCTTAGGCAAGTCTACACAATCTCCGTTTCCTCATTTTGAACCGGCTTACTGTTTGGGAGGTCCATGACCCAGGGTGCTGTCCTGAGCCAGCTTGGATGTGATCTCAGAGACTTGACCCTGCTGTAGGACTCAGTGGCACCACCTTCAGGTTAAGCCTTCCTGGAGTATAGCTCTTAGATCTGTGAACTAATGTTTAGTAGGTTTCTGCTCCTTTCAACCAAGAGTCCTGGCTGGGACATGCAGCCCTATGTCTTCAGGATCTTGACCTTTGCTGAGTCTGAGGTTCCCCAGAGTCCTACCTGCACAGGCCGTGCCCCAGGTAATTAATTCCAACCACATGTGCTCCCCATGGAAGGTCATGGCTCACTTCCTGGTCACACTGACATTTCCCTGCAGCTGTGGCCTCTGCTTGGTGTAAAAGGCATCCTTCCCTCAATAATGGCTCAGTGCTGTCTTGGGGAGGAGTCTCTCTGAAAAGTAGTTTCTGCAGATTCTTGTCCAGGATGGGGGAGTTGTGGACTCTACTATGTGAGGATGCTGTACCAGACCAATGGGAAGGGAGGGCTGGGGTTTGCTGCATTGCCCTCTGGAGTTTTGACAGTGAAGGGCCAAGCAACTGCAAGCAACAGGCAGAGACAGGCCATCACTATTCAGATGAGCAGCTGGAAGGATCTGGCATGGCTTTGGCCTTGAAAAGAACCTGGAATTTTTAGGACTGAGGCATCCCAGGGGCTGGCAGATGGTGTCATAGGAGTATTCCAACACGGCTTCTTCAGGAAGCAGACCTATCCTGCATGGTTTGGGGGACATGCTTTTTCACCCCAAGAACAATGGGTGTACCACCAGGGGCTGCAAAATAGTTTTCTCTTTCTTTCTTCTGTGCCATTTTCCTTCCTAGGCATGCTGCAAACATTATACAATGTTATCTCCAAGATGCTGAGCCTTCTCCAGCCTGAAGAAACTGACTCAGAAATGCATTCTGCTTACTGGGAAATGATCTAATCCACAAACAGAACTCTATCTTGTTGAAGTCCTTCCTCGTGAAGCCCACAGCACTCTGTCTACCTGTTTATCTTCCTGACCATGTGAAGTGTGCCCCTGCCTAAGAGTTTGACATTAACTATTATTTTACTAAGAACAGAAGGAACGGGATCGTGACTAAGCCTTCTAAGGTGACTCAGAGCAGATGGACTCACCTGAAAAATGTTGGCGAAGTCTCTGAGATTGAAGATGTAGTGGAATTTGATTGCTGTGGGTAGGAATGTGGTGGCGATTTTCTGGTGGAAAGTGAGGGCCAGATTGATCAGCTGGGGGACAGATTTCTGCAGTGACGCTGGGAAGTTTCCGAGCTTCAGATGCTGAGTCAGGATGGTGCTGTAGATGGAGGACAGGGCCTCTGCTCCCGGGAAGGAGAGGACGAACACACTGAAGTGACGCTGCCCAAGGAAACAGAGGCATGTGGAGGAGGCCATGAGTTAGACAAGCCCTATCACAGAATAAAAATCATCTTTTCTGGATTTGGGTAAAACAATGAAGAAATCTTATGGGGGCTTTGAATTCTACATTCTGGTCACATATCTCACACTAAACCCAAACTTAGGTTGGAGCTAAAATGACTGGGGGAATAACGGGCTTTGGACCTTTGGTCAAAGATGTCAGGATGGTGTAGTAGGAAAAGAACTGAACTTGGACTCAGGGAATCTGAGTCCAAATTTGAAATTGATACTGAGTATCCATATCACCTTGGGAGAGTCATTTCATCTCTCTGAAGATTTTTCATTCTGAAGGATGAGTTGACTCAGGTGACCTCTATGACCCTTTCCAGCTCTAAAAGCTTCATGACTCTGGGTCTAGCAGTTTTTCTGTCCCCTAGAAAAGCAAGTCAGCATCCCGTATGACTTACCACTTTAAGAGGCTGGACAGGGGAAGGGCCCATTACTACTTATAATCCAGTGACACCAGCCCTGGTGAGGTAGTATTTAGGACCCAGGTACCACGGCACCCCCCATACCTGAAGCCGTGGGTTGATGGTGAAGCTGCCTGCAGTGGGGTTCATACAGGAAACATACTGTACATTTGTGATCTCCTTTAGGGACAGCTTGTTTCGATCATACCTGGAAGGGTCAGAAACCACAGGTGAGGGTTGTGTGAAAACCCAGGCAGGTGAGCACCTTGTCAAGGCAAGGTTGGATGTGCCCTATCGTAGGAGGAAAATCAGGGGTGTGTGGCACCCGAGAAAGCAAAGGAAGCCAGTATTTCCAAAAAGATGGAAGAGCGCTGCAGACAGAACAGGAAAGACAGTGACCCAGCGGTGTCTGCTGGACTTCACAATACAGACAGTTAGAAGTTGAGCAAGAACAGTTGAGTGAAGTGAAGGAAATAGAAACCAAATAACAGTGGACTGAGGAGTGAGTGGGAGACGAGGAAGTAGAAATAGAGAAACTTGGTTATGTAGGGAGTGACAGAACAGTAATGATATTTTTAAACATAGTAGAAGAAATTTGTGCAAGTTTAAATATTGATGTGAAGGAGCCAATCTGGAGATAGGGGGACTAGTTGATGAAGTGAGGATTTGAGGAGGTGGGAGAGAGTGGGATCAACACGCTGGTGGACGGTGAAGCCTTAGGGAAGATGTAACAGGAGGAGGGAGAAGAGGATGCACCGGGACGTAAATAAGTTGTACAGATGTGGAAGCAGGAAACAGAGATGGTGTCTGTGTTCTTGTGAGGAAAGGATCATCAGCTGAGGTGGGGTGGGAAGTCTGAGGAGAGAGGAGAAGGTATAAAATAGATGTTTCTGGGAGCGGAAATGTAAACATGCTAAGACAATACGGTAGAATTTCCAGGAAGTTTCTACTTCCCATTTAAGGTTTCTGACCATGAATCTAAAGTAAAACTAATTAGCCTGACTGACTTTTTCCAGGGTAGTTCAGCTGCTCAGATACGGGTGCAGAGACTGGGGATGGTTGTCCATGGCGGGCGTCCAGCAAAGACGTTAGGATTGAATGAAAGGCAACTCAAGTTACCATCGTAATTGTAATTCTTCCCTCTGAATTCCTTCCTTGTACTCCCCACTCTTTCTCAGCAGCTGATTCAGTCTGAGGTAGGTGAGCCAGAATTGTCTCAAGTCACCGACTTGCTTTTTTTTCTGGCAAGTTCAGACCTTTTGCCATTAAAACCTATACTGTTGCAAGAGAAAATATCAGACCCTGTGAGTTGCTCTGAAGAGACACAGGCTGTTAAGACCTGCAGACACGTGTGTAGCATACAGTGTGTTATCCTTGAAGTCTATGCTCAGTGCCATGGGACCATGGGGTTGGGGGAAGTGGCTAATTCTGCTTGGGGGGCTGGGAGAAGGCAACTTTTTTTTTTTGGTGAGGAAGATTAGCCCTGAGCTAACATCTGCTGCCAATCCTCCCCTTTTGCTGAGGAAGATTGGCCCTGGGCTAACATCCGTGCCCATCTTCCTCCACTTTATATGGGACACTGCCACAGCACGGCTTGATAAGCGGTGCGTGAGTGTGCGTGCGGGATCTGAACCTGTGAACCCCGCGCTGCCGTAGCAGAGCACGCAAACTTAACAGCTACACCACCAGGCCGCCCTGAGAAGGCAACATGTGAGACGAGCTCAGTACCTTCTCTGACCAAACTCCTCGTGTGGGTATTAACGGCCGGTCTGAAAGAACACTGCAGGAAACAGAACCCCCTGAGGAATGCTGTTTGCCGTGGGGATTCTCATCTGGCACCAGAGCTAAGCCGTGGTCTGCAGTTCCCGCGGAACAGCGCTTAGCCAGCAGCCCTGCCTCAGGCCTGCCCCGGCCGGCCCGGTCCCTCAGTGTGTGTGCTCTCACCAGTGGCCGTAGTCCAGATGCTGCCTGATGATGGTGTGGGGCTGCACGGTCCCGTAGGCGTCCACCTCAGGCATGTTCATGTCATCAATGAAGTAGATAAGCTTCTTGTTTCCCGGGGGGCCATAATTTCTGCCAGCCTTCTTTTCTAGAGGCTTCTCCAGGACAGCTGAGGAGAGAGCCAGTTAGTGAAGGAAGGAGGTTCCAACCTCGGATGCCAGGACTAAGCCAGTATAGATGTCAAGGACCAGCGCTGTGCAGCACGTGCGCGTGCAACGTGAGCAGCAGCTACTGTTAGACTCAGGTATTCTACGGGACCAGAAGGTGACGCTGGAAATTACTAGGCAGTAATGATGACAGTCTCGACCAGGCACAGAACATCTTCCTGTGTACACTGTGTTAGGTTTTTACAAGCAATTATGATCTCATTTAATGCTTATAACATCATTGCAAGATTAGTTTTATCATACCATTTTACAGATGAGGGAACCGAGGCTCAAAAGACAGAAGCAACTTTTCTAGGGTAGAGCCAGGATACAAACCCAAAGCAGTTAAACCTCAAAGCCCATGCTCCTTCCGTCATCCTTGTGGTCCCCAGTTTTCTTTGTTTATAGACTAGAAAGAGAAGATACCATCACAGTCCCAAGGCCTGGTACTCTATCCCCAAGGAAATCTACAAATAACCAGACCCTGGGGAGACCTGCCCTTTCTACCTTGGACAGCAGAGGCGCATGAAGGCTGTGGGTCCCATCCTGGGGCTGAGTAAAGGCCACCTCCACCCTTGGGCTATAAGAGAAGAATTATTGGATATTTTGTCAACAGTGTTCTCAGAGAGACCATCTCCTGGGGTTTTCCCTGAGGGAGAGTAGAAACAACAGCCTCAGAGAATTTCCCAGAAGTTTCCAGTATCATGAACAGCTCCCCCTCTGCCTTCAGGTCTTCAGCCCCCTATCAGAGCATCTCAGTGCCTTTCTGGAGACTAAATTCAGACTCTCTTCTGGAACTGTTTCTTCAATTATCCAGGCAGAGGGAAGGAATCAAACAGCCCCGTTTCCAGCCTGACAGGACTTGTTTAGCACAAACTTAAGTAATAGAGTGAAGATATATGTATTTTTTTTCAATAAAGCAATTAAATATTTATGTATTACAAGAACCAACACTTCTTACTACAGCTGGAAGCTCTAAGAACCATCTGATTCCTTCTCTTGAAAAACAAGTTTGTAAACAAGGAGAAAGTGTCAATAGACATATAAAGGTGACAGATAGAAAGACAAGTTCCCTCAAGAAGCTTGAATATTCTAATTTTCTGGTCCTGAGTTAAATTAAGTGTTTCAAATATGAATTAAATTTAAATTTAATTAGCATCCAATTAACATACACTATCAACCAATTAATCATCCAACACCTTCTTCCCCCCTACAGATATAACAACTATATACGAGATCTGTCAAATTGAAATATAATTAATGGGCCACCAAGGACATGTTTTTGAGAACAGTCCTTCTAGTAGGAAATTCTCTCCTTAGGAAGACTTGTGTCTCCTCCTCCCAAAGTAGTGATATTCTAATCAACCCCTGGAATTAAGCAGACCCTATAATTTGGGTTGATTAAGCTCTTTATGCTTCTAAAGGATTGTTGAGGAGAAAAGCATGTCAGTTAGCAAGAAGTGGCCTTGGAATGTACCAGATTATCTCAAAAGGATGATGTTAAGTACTCCAGAGAGAGAGGACTCCCCTGGGAAAGGCACACACATTTTTGATCCCTTCTTGGCCAAGTTCTGCTCGGAGTCACACCCAAGATGGAATGGTAGTACGTTATTCTGTTTCCAGCCAGAACTGGAGGAGCATAAGTGGGTTCAAGTTTCAGCAAACATGTTGATATTGAAGGCACTAAACACATGAGACATATAAAGAAATGGGACCCTCCCACCACATTTCTGGGTGCGGCATTGTCTAAACAAGTCCTGGGAGTCAAGCCCACGCCCAGGCCTGTAGTTCTTCTGCACCATCTCACTGAATTTCTCCATATAGAATGGCTTGGCGTTCAGCTTGCGGCCGCGTGGAGCAGCGCTGGCTGCCCTCTATGTTTTTATTCACACCGCTCCTCCTGCACTGTTCCACCACCATCGTACGTTTGAAGAGCAATTTCATTTTCAAAGCGGGTTCCCATTTGTTATCTCATTTCACTGTCTCCACTGCTCCCATCCTGTCTGTCAGCTCTCACCTGGTAACTACGAAATCGTCCCAAATGGTCTTTTTGCTTTCACCCTAGATCCCTTCCCTATATTCTCAGAACAGCAGACAAAGGTATCCTTGTAAGATATAAATCAGATTGTGCCAGGCGCTTGCTTAAAACCCTCCAGCGGCATCCCATCTAACTTGGGACGAAAGCCAGTCTGGTTACCTCTGCACAACTTGCATCTCGGTTTTTCTCTCCTGCTGCTCCCTTCTTCACTCCCTGTGCTCCAGCCATCCTGCTTCTGACACACTAGTCACTTGCTGCCTCAGGGCCTTTGCTCTGGCTGTTTCCTCTGCCTGGAATCCTTTTCTCCTACATGTCAGCATAGTTTGCTCCCTCACGCCCATCAGGCATTTATTTACTCAAATGCCATTTTCTCAGTAAGCCCTTCCCTGGAACTCTCTCCAAAATTAAAATCCCCACCTCCTATTCCTTGTCCCCACTTCATTTTTCTCCATAGCACTTATTACCAGGTAAAACCTATATATTTTACTTATTTATTTTTTCACCCCCTCCGCACTATGAACTCCATGAGGCCAGGAATCTTTCTCTGTTTTTCTCATTGTCATAACCCCAACACCCAGAACATTATCTAGCACAAAGTAGGGTGCTCAAAAAACATTTATTAAATTAAGGAATGAATGTATGAATTTTATTATTATAACAAACTCCAGGAATAGGCAAAGAAAGACTCATTAACTCCATTTTGTAACTAAGGAAATCGAGGTGACGGCAGGGTAAAGGCCCTGTTGGAACAAGAATCCAGGTCTGTAGATACTGATTCCAACGTTTCTTTCACATCCCTTGTAAGCCCTCGCATCCCAGCCCCTCTCTAGGGTTGCCCCTGACCATTCCTGTCCCATTGGCTCCCCCAGTCTCTGAACTCGAGCAGCGCATTCACTGGTCCATGGAGCGTTACTAGGAACCCGCGCTGTACGGAGCACTCGGCATGCATGATGTCATCCATCCCTCAGAGCAGCCCTATCACGTGATGTCATCACCTTAAAAAAATCTCTTAACGAATGAGAAAACTGAGGCTTAGAGAAATTAAGGGACTTTATCCAAGGTCATACAGCTACGGAGGGCAAAGCCGGGATTCTAACCCGGGTTACCTCATGTAACCACGACCCCAAACCACTTCTGAAACATTACTAAAACACGGCTTCTGCCCTTGAGAAAACCCCAGTTTAGTTAACTCATTGCCTGACCATATTTTTACAGAGGTCATTAGTAATCCACCATGTCTTACCTTGCACTGACATGATTTGTGTACCTGTGCTAGAACTATTTTCCTTCCATATTATCTAATTTTTCACGTGTTAAGATGTTTCAGTTATATTGTAAGGGCTTTGCATTTATTCTTTCAAAAACTAACATGCTTTGCATGATTATAAAAATAATACATATTCATTACATAAAGATTAAAAAGCATAGAAAATAATAATGATGAAATGAAAATTGCTCATAATTCTATGACCTAGCAGTAAGCACTACTTTCAATATTTAGGTGTATTTCATCCTAGTCTATTTGCTCTGTTAGATTTTTCCTTTACAAAATCAGAATTATACTGAATATTCTGCTTATATATGTTTTTTTTATTTCACATATTGTAAACATCTTTATATGATAATACATATCCTCCTAAAACATGATTTTAATTGCTGCATTGGGTTCCATAATTTAGAGGTCCCCAAATTTCTGGAATGGTTTCTCTATTGTCTGAAACATGTGTTGTTTTCAGTTTTCTTATACTTTGAAACTCTCTTCCCCAATGCCAACCAGAGTGTCTTGCTCACCAGATGATAAATCTTTGATGATTTAATTTTGTGTCATCTCCTTTTCGGAAGACATTAAGGCAAGTGGACGAGCACTGTCTCTCTGTAATAATGTAAGCTTGATGATCTTTTGAGGTTGAGAGTTTGATCAGCTCTTTTAAAGGTCCTGTTCAACCTTAAACTTTTAATGAACAGGTTACAGAGATTAGTTTTACACAAATACTCAGACACCTGAGCTTCTATCTAATTAGTGTAATTAAGCACTCAAATATTTGTTGACCTAATAATTCAAATCACAGTTGGATGGTAAGAGAATTCAGAATTGTGAAGAGCATCATTTTGGGCCCACTCTCTTTACACTGCAAACATAAGCCCATCGATGCCTTGGCCAAGTTCTTTGCTTCTACTTTTCTCTTTCTAAACTATTCTGTCTATGGGTCATCACAAATTCTTTTATTTCTAAAAATTACTTATATTTTCAAAAAAGAATGAGAAGAGGCTTAAGGTATTTGAATAGACATAAAACAGACCAATTAAAAAAGGTTCCCAAACAATATAGGAGAAACTTATTTGTACCAATAATCTAGGACAACATAGTTACTATAACCAAATAAAAATGTATCTCACATTGTTCTTTATGAACCACCTACTTAAAAGATCAGAACTAAACCTGTGTTTAATTACAGTAGCTGTTTTATCCTGAGTTACTGGTACAAATCCATCTCTACATATGTATGAAAAAAGTTTTCCAGCCACTAAATTCTAAAAGGCATATCATGGATACTTACAAAGGTATATCAGGCTACAAAATGAGCATGGTCTTCAACTGAGATTTTGCAGAAGATATAAAAATAACTTAAAATTACCTTGTGTCATCCTAACCCTCAACCATACCCAAGGGTGGATCACTAAATTGTAGCTCAGTGAAGAGAATGAAAGCGATGCAACTGGGTGTGTGAGGTTTAGAGAAGCTGGAGGAATGGAGAATGAGCACAGATCCCTGTCTCTCTCAACTTGAGACGTCGGGGTTATTAATCACGTGTGGTGCAGCTGCTGGAGAGTAGTCAAATGAAGGTTGAGTGTTTCAATGACCAACCAAAGGGACTGTTTCATTTACTATCAAAAGGAAAGCTATTCATATGCTCTAGATATCAGATGAACAGAAGCAATGTTGGCATACTTTGATGGAAATTAAGATGCATGACTTACAGTCTTATCAAAGTGGAAGGCCACTATGGCTTGACGAAATAGGACAGCTTGGCTATTAACTCATTGTGTGACTTTGAGGAAAGTCACTTAACACCTCGAAGCCCATTTTCTCATCTTGTGAAAAGAGCGAGTATCATCAGATCTGTGACGGAAACCACTTCCAACCTCCTTCTCTTTAGTCATTTTCCAGTTGGGGTGGCCATGTGACACTGTTCTGAACAGTAAGACACAGACATAAGTCTGTGGAGTTCCTGGAGAGCTATCATTTCCTGACATGGGCACTAACTCTCCCCTTTATCTTTTTTTCCATTTGGAATGCAGACATGATGGCTGGAGCAGCAGCCATTCTGCCACTCTAAGGGAGCAGTTAAAGGAACAAAGATATAGCATTGATATCCTTGAGCCGTTGATTTAGCAACTGCCTACCTCAAGACTTCTCGTTGCATGGAAAAAAAAATCTCTGTTTATGTCACTATCATCAGATTTTCTTCTTCTTGCCGTCAAAAGCATTACTGATACAGTGTCTCATTGGGTGGGGAGGAGTAAATGAACTATAGCACAAAGTTTGGCACATTATAAACACTAAGTAAAGCATGTGTTGTCTACACTAGCGAGCAATGTGAACAACCCCATTTGTATTTAAATGAGTTTCAAATCTGTGTTTAGGAAAGTACTCAATGGAGATCCCAGAGCTGGATGTAATGGAAGAGAGGAGAGCTGCAGGGTTATCAAGCAGCTGCCTCCTCTATAAAACAACATCTGATTTTGAGAAAAATGGCATTCAGTGGACTAGCAGGATAAGTGAGCTGCAAAATATCCCCCTGGAGACCTTGATGAATTGACTCCCTGGGCGGAGTTATTGCCCATTTGAAAGTCAGAATATTTCTTCCAAAAATATTATTTTTGTTTTAGCTTAGTTTACGTTAAACTCCTTTTTCAAGCAAAAGGGGTTCGCTTGTGTTCCTTTTGCTTTGGCAGTTGGGGCTTAGAAATTACTGTATAATATTTATAAATTCTTAAATTTGAGCAGGATTTTAATATTATTATAAGCACAGCTTCCATTTACTAAGCACTTGTATGCTAGGAATCATTCTGAATGTTTTACCTATTTTATTTTGCTATTCAGGAATGAAAAGAATGAACTATTGATACACTCAACAACATTGATAAATCTCAAAATCTGGCTGAGTGAAAGAAGCCAGACAAAGAAGAGGGTATACTGTATGATTCCATTATATAAAATTCTAGAAAATGCAAACTAGCCTGATGTGAGAGAAATAGATCAGTGGTTGCCTAGGCACAGGGCAGGATTGGGAGGGATAGGGAAGGGTGGGAGGGATTACCAAGGGACATGAGGGACTTTTGGAGGTGATATGTTCATTATTTCAATTATAGTGATGGCTTCATGAATGGGTAAATATTTCAAAACTTATCAAATTATATACTTTAATATGTACCATGTAATGTATGTCAATTATAACTCAAAAATGCTTTTTTTTTAAAGGGATAATGTTAAAAATTATGCTGCTTTTTAGTAGGAAAATGGATAAATGAGCTATGATTTAGTCATACAATGGAATTCTATGCAGCAGTGAAAACCAGTGAAATAGATCTGCATGTATCAAAACAGCCAATGATTAAAAAAGTAAGTTGCCAAAGAAAGTTACAGTATGATATACATTTAAAACTTAAATACACACAATAACATTGTATATTTTTATGCGTACATATATGTATCAAAAGTGTGCATTTGGAAAGATAGACACAAACTTTAGTAGTCAGGTTAGTGAGGGGCAAGGAGGAGGAAGGGATGGGGGTGGTATGTTGGCTGTACTTATAATGCTAAGATCTACAGCAAAATGACAAAATGTTAACATCTGTGAAATCTGGGTGGTGGGTACATGGGCATCTGTTGTATTATTTTCTGTACTTTTCTGCATGCTTGAAATATTTCATAATTTAAAAAAAAGTTTAAGTAATTCTCCATTCCACTCTTAGCAGCCAATTCCCCTTGCCAGGGGCAACTGTTGTTATCAGTTTTTTTTGTGTCCTTCTGAAGATATTCTAAGTACATATAAGCATAGATGTGTGAGTGTATATATATGTAAATTTTTATATATGCCTTTTTTAGAAAGACACAATTTAGAACACACTGTATACACGGTTCTATATCTTGCTTTTCTCACTCAACAAAGCTTTGGAAATAGTTCCAACTCAATTCACACAAAATTCCCTCATTCTTTGTGATAATGCTTAGCATTCCATCATATGTATAATTAGGCTATCTCCCACCTTTTGACAGTATAGACACATTATAAGCACACATTTTGCACATTTGTCTGGGTGTACTACCTGCCCTTTAAAGCAGACTACACCACATTGCATGCTATCTTTCTTAATTGCATGGGGTCTTAAGCACAAACAGCACTGAAAATGCTGGGCTGCAGAAACGGTGATGGGCTCGTGAGCTGGGTGGGACAGTTGATGTCAGAGTAGCTACCCTTTGAGCTCCTGTATTCCTTTCTTAAGTTTTCTATCTTCTCTTGGATACCGGGTTTCTGGCTCCCTCTTTCTAATTGTTGGTAGCACCCTTTCTCCTGCCATTTTCTTGCTTCTAAAATGTTTTAGGCTAAGATCCAAACAATCAAAGTGTTTGGACTGTGACTAAAGTAGGAGGCAGGAGGTTCCAAGTAAGAGAGTCCAGCATCTTGCAGAGTCAAGGGTGTGAGCTTTGCTGCATGGACTTTGTTAACATGTTTGCCGGCTGCTCTGGGGCTTTGGGTTACTCCCCAGTTCCTAGTCGATTCTGGATGGGCGAGTTTATAGGACAGCTGCTTCATCCATTATCTAGTGCGAGAGGAGGGAGGGACCCAGAGGCTACTGGGGAATTAACAGGAGGAGAGAGTGTTGTGTTTTGGTGCATGTCCAGCTGCAGTGAGGAGCCGGCGTTCGTCCTGGCTCTAGTTCACAGCGTCCTGTGACTGTCTGAATAATGCTCTGTGTTCCCACAGGAGGGAAGGAGAAGGTCCTCCAGGTGAGGGACGCAGAGTAAGAGCGAGAGGTCTGGGCAGCAGTGTGAGAAGCTCATCTCCTTTTCCTCGGCTATGAATTTCTACTCTCCATTGAAAGTATTGTTTACATTATAAAATCATTATCATAGGATTCTAGAAAAGAACTCCTCTAGAATACTCGAATAGTAACACTAATGATAATAGTAATAATATCAAATATCTATTGCAGTTTCCAAAGTATTTTCTTACCAGGGAGGCAGTATAGTCTAGTGGTTAAGAGCACAGGCTCTGAAGTCAGACTGTCTGGGTTCAAACCCTGGCTCCACCACTTCCCGTGTGGCTTAGAGGAGCTTATTTAACACCTCTGTGCCTTGGTTTTCTCATCTATAATATGGAGATGATACCAGTACTCACCTCCCAGGGCTGTACAAGATTAAAGGATTAAAAAGTGTGTAAAAGTCTAATCTCAGGTTAGTGCCCGACACATACTTGGTGAATGTTTCATAAATGTCAGTTATTATTATTATTATTAATATTATTATTGTAGTTGTAAGAATGGGAGTAAATGGGCAGAGCTGGAATTGGATCAGTCATTGGACTCAAGCCTTGTAAATAAGTGTAGAGGTATATCTTTCCATGGACAAGAAAGAGAAGCTATGTTAGGCATACCCAACAGAGTTAACATGGGAACCAGCCAGCACAGGAAGTCTGCTTACAACCACTGCTGGCGCTAATGTGACGGTGGCAGGCCACGATGGAAGCTTAGGACATCGTGTGGCATGACGGTGGCTGAGGTCTCGTGGAGCAAAGACGAAGCCAGCAGTTTACTGGAGCTGCCTCTTGAGAGCTGACAGTTAAAACTGACAAAGTTTTGCAAGCTGGTTGATAAACACAGCCATTACTTAAAAAGTAAATTAGATAAACTTACAATTAAGTAAATTGTAGTAAAAACAAAGGTAATAAATAGTCAAAACTCATCGTATCCAAATTATTCTACTACATTTTCCCACCGTCTATACTCAGGAGGTTATTGTCATCTATTGCATCCAGAAAGTGGAAATACTATTAATGGTGGGCTACTGGGCAGCTCTTCCCAACTCCATGTTCACCAACATTGCCTCGGTAGCTTGAAATTGGTCATATGGGAGTATTTACACTACAGATATTGGCAAACATACAGACCAGGGCTTGCTTGTTTTATTGATTGTGTAGACTTAAGAAAATACTGGAGAAAAATGTTAATAATGCAGATTAAACTTAAAAGTGTATCAGGCCTGTAACTGTTTACATTGTGAAGAGCACAAAAAATTGATGTCTCCTTTCAGTATTCAAATAGAAGATGCTCACATCACGGACGAACTAGTGAAGTCCTGACATAAGTCTTCATCATTTCACTTGGTCTTACCTGTTAACATTCATGTGGGAACTACAGTCAGTTGCTGGATTGGGACCCACGGTGTGAAACATTTACCAGCCCAGCAGGGGATGAAGCCCAGAGGCTAAATCAACAGAGGTGGAGAAGTCTCTGTCACTGAGGGGGAGAGGGGGGACAGCCTGGACTTCCATCAACAAGCTTCAGGTGCTTAACTGCTACGTGAGGTAGAGATCAGAGACAGTGCTGCTCCTCACTAGCATGCAGAGCTGGCCAGACCCTCATCCTGAAAGAGCTGCCAAAATGGTGCAGAAAGAAGGTGGGAAGTGAGCTGTTCTCGTACACGAGATTGGGGAAAGTAGAGCACTGATAACACCCTGCTGGTTGACTCTGGGATTCACAGTGGGCAGGGGCCACAGAAGCACCGGAGAAGTAAAAATGGTTCAGTCTGTGCAAGTGGTGGTCAGAGTGAAGCCCGTTTTGCAAGTCTGCTGGCCTAAGGCCAGGATGATGTAGTCGGAGAGGAAAAGTACCAGGTTCACTTTCCATGTTATAAGCTCTGGCTTATAACTCACAAATCTGCAGACAGCTCGTATGTTGAATTCCTCCCTCTCAGTGGATTTTGCATTCTAGGGCTGGGGATGCACTGTGGTCTCACACGGAAAAGCCTGGGCCGAGTTACAGAGCGTGGGCAAGGCCGTGACAGCATGAGACGTAAGGCTGGATCTCCCCAGCTCTGCCATGCCCGCTTCTTGTTGGGAGGCTGGCTTGGCCTCTTCCTCAAAAGGAAGCTATAGGTAGGGTTAATGTGTTGAGTGTTTCTATAAAAACGGGGACTCTACTCTAAGTGAGGGTCAAGGAAGAGGGGAAATGTCTTCTGCAATGAGCCTCTGACCCTGAAGCCATACCCTGGAGGGCCCATGGCCACCCGGGAGCCCGGTGCATAAACCCCAGTGAAAAGCACACTGACGTGGTCAGAGGCTGGATGTGCCATGCCAGCCTTGCCACTAAGTGGAGACCTTGGGCAATCATGTACTTTCACCTGAGCCTCAGTTTCCCCATCTATAAGATATCTATAAGAATGAAATGATCTCTAGAGACACATCTGGTGCCAAAAGTCTACAAGACCCTGCAGATCTCTCAGTCGGTTCTCGGCTTTCTCTGTCATCAAGGTGCTGACCAGCTTTGCGTTGAACTCCCAGCCCTGGAGGAATCTGCAGGCCAGGCAGGAATGTGGGGAGAGAGGATGGGAGAAGGGGGCAGTGCCAAGGGTGCTGGAGAAATGGGACAGAGGTGCTGTGGGAGAGAAAGGAGGGGAGAGGTGAGAAGGGGAGTGAGAGGAAACACACAGTGCTGGGTGTGGGGGACATCAAGCCGAGCAGGTGCCTGACCCCTGCTCCAGCTCTGCATCAGTGACGTGGCCGCTCAGACGACCCACCCTCTCCTCCGTGCCCTCTGGGGCCCTACCCTGCAGCATCGCCGACGTGGTGTAGTAGTTGAAGGGCACGTTTTTCACCAGGTATTCCTCGGCGTCGAGGCTGGCCAGCTTAGCTCCCACCAGCACCGACTTGCCGACGCCGGCGGTCCCCACCAACATGACGGGCCGCCGCCGCTCCATAAGCCGCTCCATGAAGTAGCACACTCGGATCGTCTCACTCGTGTGCACCAAACAGGCCTGGAACGGGAACACGAGGAGCGTGCCAGGTGCCCATGGGAGAAACAGATGCACTGCAAAATGTTCCGGAGCATTTCAGAAGAGGGAATTCTGCTGTCAGGGTGGAGCTAGCTCACCACCTTGGGCAGGAGTGTCTTCCCCAATATCCACGGTAAGACCATCCTATAAACGCATTTACTGGGTAGAGAGCATCCCCTCCCTCCTCTACCAGCTCTGTCTGCGTCCCTACGGCCTCTCTAACTCTACGGCCTCGGCCTCTGTGTACTTTAGAACCTTCTGCTCCTGCTGTCTCTGCCCCCACCCCTTTCCCCAGGATGTCAGTGGGGCCTGGTAATTAAGTTATCTAGCCTTTGGGGGATCTTGTGACTTCATGGCACCCGTAATTTCCTCTGAAAAGGTGAGTAGCTGGCGATGACTCGTTCTTAGCAAGGTCTAAACACTTGGAGACCAACAAGAGGCTTCAACTAGAGCTGCTGCATATCCTTGGGGCGACTACACTTTCTTGGTCCCTCAGTCACACTCACCTGCAAAGGCATCTCAGGGTCAAATTCAAACTGGGGGATGAGCCTGGACCACGGCTCGAATTTCTTGGTCTCTGGGTCTATGTAATAGTCAAAGATGGTTCCCTGGGGAGGAAACTTGACTGTCTTGAACTCGGTCAGCCACCATTTGCTGAATTCTGCCCGGTAGTCCACAAGCTGCCAAAACAAAGCAGGTCAGGGGCAAGGCTCTGCAGAGCTTGAGAAGCCTGGACAGGCTGCTCTGGCTTCAGGCAGAAGGTCAGGAGGCACCACAAAGTGTTCCTGCTTGTGCAAACTTGCCCAGTGGACCACTCCTCCAGGAAGGATGCTAGTTCCCGTTCCCTGAGAATCAACCCCGAACAAGACCCAGCTACCCAAGGGCCTCCCTTGAGCACGTACAAGCACCCCTGCTTGACCACGCGGCTGAGCCTCTCTGGCATTGGCGCATCTCAGAGCCATTGAGGGGAGGAGGGTGGCGGGAGGGAGGTGTAAGAACGTGGAGGATAGTGGGAGCCTGCAACCACAAGATGGGCAAGTGTGGCCGCAAACTCCTGAGGAGACAGATCAGCCCCTATCCTCCTGGACTCCTGGGACTCTGAGCCAGGTCCAGGATGGCAGTCAGGGATGGAATGAATAAAATGGCGACTGTTGACACCTAGGGTCATAGTGTGGTTGAGTGAGAAGAGCCTCAGGAGGGGAGTCAGGCACATAACCACAATCAAATAATTTCTTTCTGTGGTTTAGTTTCCTCATCTGTAAAAGGAGGATTCCAGAAAAGAACATTTCTAAGGTTCCTCCAAGAACTAAAATTCTAAAATCTAGGAGCAGCAGAGACAAAGCTATTGTGGTCTTTCTGACAGAAGAAGTAGGTAGACACATATAATTTACATGCGTACATATTAGATCATGAGCCCTGAAGGATAGGGCTGTACACCCGGTGTACTCAAACTATCTTATTGTGTCCAAGCTGAACACACGTGTGCACGTGTGCACACACTCACACACACAGCCCTCTGGGGGAGCAAACCCACTCTTGGAACACACAGACCTAGGAAAAATCCTAAAAAGGAAAGAGGCCCACACTGGGCATTTTAGGAATGTTCCTGGAGGGCAGGACAAAGATGGAGCTCAAAGGAAGGACAAGCCAGGGAGCCAGGCACATGGCAAGGAGTCTGGACTTGGAAGAAATGGCACTCTTCATTTTGCTGTCTACTAGGTAAGTAGGATTGAACTCTTTTGCCTTAAAATGAGAACGGAAATAGGCCCTAAGGTAAGGACAGATTTGTTTGCTGTTCTTCTTCTAATCTGAATTCAGATTAAGGGGACACTATCATCTCAATACTGTTCTGTGCAATCAGACGCCTTAGAAAAAATTTCAATTTTTAACTCATGAATAAATTCTTGAAGACCTTTACCTTCCTATGAAAACCAGATTTTAGGTTAAGATGGAAAATCTGAGACAAGGGCCACCTTTAGAAAGAAGGAGGTTGGTGGATCTTCTTTCCTCACTCCCAGTTCCACCTTGAGCTACCCGATCAGTTTCTCAGCCAAGACATTAGCAGGGCTTCCATCACTGTCTCGCCCTCCTGTAGTCTGGAGCTTGACCTCTCTTCTACTACAATTGAATACTATAAAGACAAGGTCATCTCTGCTGATTCATCCAATGGCCCTTTCTCAGTTCAACTCTTTGGGTGTCTGTTTAGCAACGACCTTCATGAAGAGGCTCCTTCTGAAATCCCCGTCTCTTTTGGATTCCGACGACTCTCTGGTCCCCTTCCTGCCCTTTGAGCTTGACGACACTAAGGTTGTACTGGCATACTGCAGTAGAGTTTGGAAACCAAGATCACCTTATTTGATCTTCACAGAGCTCTAAGTTATCCTGGCTGCTGAAAATTATCTCTATTTTATATATGAAAGGACAATAGCTTAAAAGGTTCTACCTCTAGAAGCATACGGCAGAATTGGGAGTTGAACTCAGGTTTTTAGTCTCCCAATCCAGTGCTCCCTGAGAGATCATTTCCTGCTATTGCTACAAATTATTTAGGCAGGCCCCCTACCCCCCCTTTTAATTATTGGGACTTCAACTCGAGCACAGGCTGTAGTTTGCACCTCTGCTTTGCTTTACTGACAGGTTTTTAAATGGAAACACCATTGGTGTTCCTGATGTGAGTATTTTGGCCAACTTTCTCTCTTTCAATTTAGAGCATTATTTTGGTGTTGGGCTTGAATGCAGGCTGTGTGGGGGTCTTGGACATTCCCTGCTGCTAAAAGCTTTCTCTCTTGTCCTCTCCCCAGGTACCAGCACGGCTGCCTACAGCTCCAAGTGCTCCAGAGCCCAGGAGGCCTGGAGGGATGCTTTCTGCTGGGCTTTTAAAAAGAGTTGAGTGGATTTAATTTTTTCTATACAGAGATAGAAGAATTGACCAAGTATCTTCATCCTGAGACCCCACTGCTTGGCACCAGCATAAGAGAGAAGCCCAGCAGTGGTTGCTGTCTGACATTTCAGCAGCCGAAAAGTCAGACACTGCATTTGATGGAAAGCAATAACCTATGAATTCTGGACGTCTGTGCATTTCAGCTAGGTCTCATCCATCCTGCTGCACTCATTGCTTTCTTGCCTCAAAGGGGAAATGTAAAGCTATCAAAGAGGCAGTGCACGGAGAAGCTCCAAGGGCTGCGGAAGAGAGAGCATGATATTCTCAGATGTCAAACTCCCGTCCATCCAGGCATCCTGCTGCCCTTGGAGAGTGCCCCTTTCCTACCAGCACCTCGCGCTAGAGAGGGAGAGGGAGAAAGGCACATGTCCTAAGGACTTCTGAGAGCTGCTTTCCGAATTTTGAGCACCAAAGAACACGTTAGGGAGTTATGAGAGGTAGGATGGATGTTACAACCAGAGCCTGCGAAAATGGAAAAGAAATTGTTACTTCTAAATAAATTGTTAATTCTCCCAGCTCACCTCCATTCTGGATACTTAGAACCTGGTTTGCTCTGGGAGGCTGAAACTTTTTATCTCTTTCCTTGAAAGAGCCCCTAATCAACTCAGATCAGAAAGAGTAAATCATAACTCTCCAACAATTACAGCTTGGTTTGATGCCCTGTTGTGAGAGAGGCACCAGGTATTTGCTATGAAACTGAACATTTATGGTAGGAGAATATTAATAATAAGCACATATGTGTGCCAGCACTATGCTAAGTGCTTTGCACATATTCATGTCAGAAAATTGGAACAGTATCCCTGTATTTAATCTTTACAACCATCTTAGGAACTGGGTACCACACTCATCACTCTCATCTCCTTTGTACACCTGGGGGAAGTAAGGTAGAGAGGGGTTAAGTTACTTGTCCAGGGACCTCCAGATAATAAGTGGCAGAGCTACAATTCAAATCTGGAGTCCATATTCTTAACTTCTATAGGATATTGCCTGATGGCTAGAGTCACTTGTAAAAACTGGTCTGTATAACCTTGAATATGTTGTTTCTAGGTAAAATACCTCTTATTTTGAGGAAACTAAGTAAAGAAAAATGCTGGAAATATAAGAAGGGTTAGGGAATAGGATGCCAAGATACTCCAAGCCAACATCCCTACCCTAAACAGCATGAGGCTACAGCAGCCAACACCATGAGAAAAAAACTACTTTGGTTTCCCACCTCCAGATGTCAATTAACCTTCAGTCCAACGTTCTATGGACAGCTCCACATTTCAGGAGTATAGTGATGTGATGGTTAACTCTGGTCTGGCACAGAGTGGTACATGCTTGTTCTGGAAGATTTTTAGAAGGTTAAAGGGATTCCTTTCACTCAAGCTTCTACAGCACAGCATCATTCCACCTATAAAATGCATATTACCCTGCAAAGTAGTGTACTTACACCTCCAATTGTTCAAACTCAAAGACTGCCACTCTCCAAGAATTCAGGGATACATTCGCTAACTCAAAAAGCAACAGCTCAAAACACAGCCCAATCTCACCTGTCTAACCCCACGAGGCCCTTCTATGGGGACTGATGTCTTGAGCAGAGCAGTGGATAAACTAAATAGTTTGATGCTTTCCTGTTGATTATGACGTTGAGCTGTCCTGTCTTCCAAATCTTTGCTGCAAGATCAGTGTTTGCCACTGTGGACTTGCAATGTGGGTGTTAGCCTCAGCACGTCCTCTTACCTGATCTTGGACCATTGCTCCACCAAAAGCCCAGATGGCAGCAAACACAAAATAAAGCTCATAGGTTTCCTTGGGGCAGTCTGCAGGGATGTCCTCTTCAGTCAGCAGACACTCGAGAAGGTGGCACAGCATCTGAACCATGCTCTGCTCTGGGATTGGAATTATCTTCTTAAATCTGCAAAGAGAGACCCAGGTGTGCTCTAAAACACTGGATTTTCCATCCTAGAGGTTGCTGGATAGCTATGGAACCTAACTGGTTTCTGTGGACTGATGATTTGTCAAGTTCATGCCGTTTTGCAGCAGCAAAAACTTGAGGATTACAGAGAACCATGTTGCTACTTAAGCCTTTGTTCTCCTCAGCTATTTTTGGGTCAGCTTCCTTTGCAAAGAAGTAAGGGTCTGGAGCACTCCTGAGAAGGTTCCTTTTCTCATCTTATTTTCCTCTGACGCCCTCCCCCTCTCCTCTTCCCTTCTCTGAACACTGATGGTTCTCTCTCAGTCCTTGGGGATTGTAGGCAGCTACAACTAAACGACTAAATATCTCAGTTTCACTTCTTTCACAGTTTCTTCAAGTGTCAAAAAGCACCTACAGAGTCAAAGTGGGTGCAGTTCTGAGGTTGGCCCTTCCACTCCTCCAGCTCAGAGGAGTTCCCTCAGTTAAAACACATTGAAAATATTTTCTCTGGGGCTAGAGTCTTCTCTGGGGGGCAGAGTAGGCGGGGACAGATGGTTATTTTATACAATCATGATTTACTGATGGAGTTCCTCTTCCAAAAATATACCTCTGTGAGTTTGTCCTGCCCTGGCTTTTCTAGTTTTAATCTTGGCTTTGGAGGTCTTGACTGAAAATCAGATATCAAGAGATGCACAAAGGTGAATCTATGCCCAAGGGAGCAGGAGCATGTGTGTGCATGCACGTGTGCATACACGCACACACACACACACACCCTTGGGCACTCTCACCCCACCACCCATGCACACAGAGTACACCACGTACCCACACACTAACCCCCTCCTGTACACCTGCCCACGTTGCCACCTCCCATGGGAAGATGAGCTCACAGGCTGCACAGAGGCAGAGTCCATTGTGATAAGATGAGCAACACCATCAACTGACACCTTAAAAGTAGTTTACCAGCATTGGGCCTCAGGGTTTGATAGCATCCCATTCTCTTCAGTGTTTTGTGTTCGCTCTTGTTTTTAAACTAGTTGCAATCCTCACAACAATGCTTTGAAGTGGTCTAATAATCTAGGCATTACATCCATGAGTAATGAGAAAACAGAGAACTTGATAGGCTTTCCTTTATTTCTTCGACACATCTTTGTAACAGAATGCTAAAATGGAACTATCTCAGGCTCAGTTCTGGATGAGGTGCCAAGACAATAGGGGCTGACTACTCTGACAATTCCAAACTGAGATTCCAGACAACCAAGGGGAGACTTGCAAAGGGTTTTGCAGCCCTGGCCTCTGGTCCTCTCAAGGGTATAGAGGATCAAAGTGGGAGATGCTGGAAGGGCTAGAAATTAGCATACAGAATTTTGGGGAGAGCTCTTAGCATGCAATGAGTGCTCCCTCTCCCATAGGGAAGGCAGGTGCTTGCCCCAACTAGAGAGCCAGAGAAAGGGGCTTCAATAGGACTACTCTGAGCTGGCAGAGGACCCGCGCCTGGCAAACCCTGCAGAGACTTGCTGATCTCACAGTGGAGTGTAGAGAGGTGGCTTACTGGAGCAGCCTATGCTTCAGTTTGTCAAAGCAAAGGAGGGCTGAGTGTTTCCTGGAATCCAGATGTGGGCTGTGAGCATGTGGGGTTATTTTAGATGCTGGCTAAGGGGGCACCTGGATGGGTTTGCATGAGTTGTCCATGACTGGCTGATGGAGAGACATTTACTTGCTTCAAGGAAAGGCCTATGGGAGATTTCCAGTGATGGCGAGGGGTCCAAGGAACCCACGAAAGCTGCCAAAGAGAAAGAGGCAGATTTCAAATCTGCCACAGTTAGGGTCACTGAGGCCACGCCCACTGCAGTCATCAAGACCTTTCCTGACCCTTACTCTCTTCTCTCTGTCCCTCGTCAACCCTGAAGGGTCAGAAGCTACAGCTGGTTAGAGAGCTACTGGTAGAGTAAGGAGAGAAGTCAAGGACACTTCCTTTCCCCACTGCCCCTGGAGAGTGGGAAGCAGGCCTGAGCTGGGCCGGCAGGTGGAGAAGCTTTCATTTTAAATGGAGTTTGTTTTTAAAAATTTTCATGTGTGTTTTTAAAAATTTTATGTGTGACTGTGTGACTAGAAGTGATCCGATGCCTTTTTATTACTGAAGAATGTCATAAAAGTCACGGATGGTGACCTAGATTTCATCCAGGGGCAGGAGGAGAACTGGACACATTAAATGGTTTTGAAGGAACAGTGGGAGACAAAATAAAAGTGCTTTATAATCGCCCCTTATGAGGCCTGCTCGTTCAATGTAAAAATTACTATGTCGGCATCACACAGCTTCGTAGCAACAGGGCCACGTAGAGCCGGCATGACAAGGCCATGATGAATAAAAAAGAAGTAAGACTTCGATGTAAGAGCTTTGTTACTAAGCAGCTGGGACACTGAGGGAGCATCATGGAACCTTAGCTCCCTGATCTACAGGATGGTTAGCTGTCTTAGGAATGTTGTGAGAATTAAATGAAATAACACCCAGAGCGGGTGCCATAAATTACAACTATTTTTTTTCCTTGATAACCATAGGGCTCAGAGATTAGGGGGAAGAGTTGTCTCTGGATAGGCTTAATACAGAGTCTTCAAAGCTTGTTTCAAAGGCTTGTGCATGCACATGAGCACACGCAGGTACACACAAACACACTCACATACTCACACACAGATAGACAAGAGTTTGGCATCTCTTGTTCTAAATGACCAGAGTGGGAAATGGCCTAACTTTTAGTCAAAGGATATTTTGGACAAGTGTCTCAATAAACCATAAAGAATAGGGCTATACTATTTTCCTAAAACCTTCTCCTCCTGGGGTGTTTTAACTCTTTGCTGCCCTTGCCCATTTGTGACACTAACCACTATTGCCCACATCCAGCTGCTCAATCTCGTTAGATCCCAAGGCTGTAGAGCCCACAGGCCACAAGGGGCTAAAGGCTTTTCAAGGGTTTATGAAAATGTTGAAGTTTGGAAAAATAATTATTGACCCTGATATATAAAAAGTACAAAATCCAAATTAATAAATATTCAATTAAATATCTAAAAATATACCACTATGTAAACTAGTTGGCTGCAACTCAGGTTTTAGTTATATAAAATTCTTTCTTAACTTGGGTGGATTTTGATAGGATGAGGGGCCGGGCATGTGAGAGGAGAGCTCCTGAGGCCCTCCTGCAGCAGGAAGTTCCCCATCGCCTCTGCCTCCACGCTTGCGAGCAATTCTCCATTCTGTGCTTGACAGACCAAAGAATAAGGAGCCAGGGTCATTTTGAGTGACGGACCTAATTTCTGGGAAACATAATCCTCACCCTAACTTGTTGAATCTTTAGGAACTATGGATTTCTGGGTCATGTGGCCTTCACAGCACCAGCTTCTGATGGTTGAACTGGGCTAAACTACAGGGTTGGGTACCTGATTCATAGACTGATGCATCAAATGGCAAAAAAGAGAACGTAAAACAAAACCAGGTTCCAAACACCGGAACCTCTCTCTGCAGACACATATAATATTCTTGCTGTAATAAGTGTCCTTTTGGTTAAGAGCAATTAATCTCTTGTTTATGTGATAAATGATCAGGGCTTGTTGCTTTTACTTTTGCAAACCTATAAGAGGAAAAGTGAACCCTCAGTGTCCAGAGGGGCAGGATGTCAAATGATGCAGTATACACAATCCTGCATTATCTGGGCCATGAACATACACAGCCAGGAACAGGAAGTGGGCCCCACATGTCACTGACAGCTGTCATCTTCCCTTCTAGGTCTGTGGATCTGGCCCATGCATCATTTGTAGGAGGGCTAGCTGCGTGTCCTGCAAACTGAAGGATCTCAGGATTGTTATCTGATATTACAACCTACAGCCTCCTTCCACTACACCCATGTGGCACTGACGAAAGGCACTATATGTCTTCCTCCTCTTCACTCATCTCACTTCTTGCCTGAACTGACAATAGGCATCCCATGGCCATCCTAATGTGTATTCCCCTCTGCCATCTGCCATATCCAGAGGGGAATGCTCTAGGGACATCTGACTTTGGGGACAGGACAGAACATCAGCGGGACATCAGGTGTGAGCCAACAGGCTTTTTCCTGCTGATTTAATTTGTTACCTTCCTTATTTCTTGGCCCACCTGGTTCTGAGTGTGTCTAAGCAGATTGGAAGATACTTGTCAAACAGAATGGTTAGGTTAGCTCTCTCTGTCTGGATTTCCCTCCTGTCAATCCAGCTGCTCACTGGAGGGTTCCATCCCAGGTCTGCTGGGTTGATGTACAGGATCCCTGGGAGCACAGAGAATATTATTTAGTGAAATTTTCCGTAGATGTCAGTATATTTTTCACCCCAGTTATTTTCTCTGTTGAGAAAATGTACAGAAGCCCGGACTTAGAAAGAACGGAGATCTGGCCCAAGTCTGAGAGGGCAAATGGGTTTGCCATTGGGATCAACTCCAGACTGATAATAGCTGATACAAAGCAGTGTTAAAAAGGATCCAAAGGCCAACTCTAGGCTTAGGAGGAAAGAAGGCTGTGATTGATTAGCAATACTTGTCATGGTGCGGAAGTGTGTAGCAGGTTGAAATGTAGCCCCCAAAGGGATACATCCATGTCCTAACCCTGGAACCTGTGAATGTGAGCTTGTTTAGAAAAAGAGTCTCTGCAGATATTATTAAGGTGAGGATCTTGAGATGAGATCATCCTGGGTTATCTGGGTGGGACATTTACAAGAGTCCTTGTAAGAGACAGAAAAGGAAAGACACACAGAGAAGAAGGCCATGTGAAGATGGACGTAGAGATTGGAGTCATGTGCCACAAGCCAAGGCACGCCTAAGCTGGAAGACGCAAGGAAGGATTCTCTCCTAGAGCCTTCAGAGAGAGCACAGCTGGGCTGACACCTTGATCAGACGTCTGACTTCTAGAACTGTGAGAGAATAAATGTCTGTTGTTTTAAAAGCCACCAAGTTTGTGGTGATTTGTTACAGCAGCCCCACAAAACGAATACAGAGTAAGAGAGACCAGTCTCCTGGCCCGTGGTCACAACCCCAGCACAGATCCTTAAAAGGGAATCTGATAATATGGTAGAGATCAAACATGTTCTCTTTATCCTCTAGTCGCTGCTGATAAATTTGCCCAGTGGAAATAGAGCAAAGTTAAGGTAGAAAGCTGTTATTTTCCACCAGGCTGTAGTGAGAAATTGCAATGCTTGGTCATCTCCATTAACCTGGAGGCTAGAACTGGCCTAAACGTAGCCTAATTCGAGGCACTTACGTGCAGAGGACAGTTGTCCAGCTCAGGGGCCATTTCTCTTCCCATTACCATAACATTTCAGAATTAAGAGGATCACATGGCCCTGGCCTTAGAGCACTTGCTCACCCTCGTTGATGTGGATTAAGGCTGAGGATTAGGCCAGAGTTTTGGATGATCGATGTTGACTCCTGTTTGGAACTTCCTTCAGAGCCAGCAACATCCTATGGAACGCTGAAGGCACCTGTTTTTAACTGAGCAGTTTTGTGGTTTTTTCTTTTCTTAGGTCATACCTGCTCTGGAGACAGTTGCTGGTGTGGCCGTGCGCAAGTGGCTGATCTCAAAGAGGAGCCTCATTGTGGGATTCAGAGGGATCCTCTCGTTGCTCGCCAGAGTCAGCACCTGGAGACAACAGAGAGGGACACGCCAGGAAGGGCGGAGTTAGGACACACGGCCAGCTGGGGGAGATTTAGCTGATTACTTCTGGTAGGGATTATGGATGATTATTTTCTTACTTGTAATTGTAAGTATTTTATAAATGTACAACAATCCTCTCTCTCCCCTCTCATGCCTCCTCTCTCCCCATCCCTGTATGCGTGTGTATTGAATTGGGAAATAAATTATCTAAAAAGTTTAAATTGATGTCAATGATTCAAATAAACTAGGCCATATTGGAATAATAAGATTATTCAAGGAAAAAAGCGTAGGCTTTATATTACTACTGTTTCTTTTAAAGCAGTCCCTCTGGGAGAGCATACATTTATTCTAATGATCCTGTAAGTGTTGAAATCATCATAAGACTTCTAATCTGGATGTGCTTTCTGAACAAGTTTAGGAGCAGCGACTAGCTTCACAGCCACTTTATCGGCATTCATTTAGTTTTCATTGTTTATGAAAAATAATATACTCTCAATGGATAAAGATTTGCCACCATTCAGGATGTCTGATAGGCTCAGACTATTTCTGATCTTCAATTTCCTTATTTATAAAAAAAGAAAAAAATAAAGAAAAAAGATTTGAATAGATCATTTAAGATTCCTTTCATCTCTAAATATTACATTAACCTACGTGCAGAAGATTCTGAAGGAAATTACGACAATGCTAAAAACGGTGTGAGTAATGGCAGTGCCATTGAAGTAAGTGAAAGTTGCTCATTCCGATGAATCTGAGATGTCTGTCAAAGACAAAGGTAATAAAATGCAATTAGGATCTTGAAGAGATATATGCACCCCCATATTCATTGGAGCATTATTTACAATAGCCAAGACATGGAAACAACCTAAGTGTCTGTCAATGGATGAATGGATAAAGAAAATGTGGTGTGTATGTACAACAGAATATTATTTAGCCATAAAAAAGAAGGAAATCCTACCATTTCCAACAACATGGATTGACTTGGAGAGCATTACGTTAAGTGAAATAAGCCAGACAAAGAAAAATACTGTATGATCTCACTTATATGTGGAATCTAAAAAAACTAAACTCATAGAAACAGAGTGGATTGGTGGTTGTCAGGGATGGGGGGTGGGGAGAGTGTAGGAAATGGGTGAACGTGGTCAAAGGGTACAAACTTACACTTATAAGATGAATTATTCTGGGGAGCTAATGTACAGCATGGTAACTATAGTTAACAATACTATATTGTATACTTGAAATGTGCTAAGAGAGTAGATCTTAAAAGTTCTCACCACACACACAAAAAGGTAATTATGTGGGGTGATGGAGGTGCTAACTAACCTTATTGTGGTAATAATTTCACAATATACATGTATTTCAAATCACCACACCTTAAACTTACGCAATGTTATATGTCAATTATAGCTCAATAAAGCTGGAAAAAATTTAAGAAATAAAGACATTGGGAATAATTCCTTACTCGGGGCCAGCTCTTGTGTGGAGTTGAGATTTCCAAACGCTCCTGCCATGCTGGGGGACTGGTTTCATAGACGATTAGGGATGATGTAGGGATTTCCCTTCCCACTTGATACCTTGTTATCATCCATGACAGTGTTCAGAGACTCAATCCACATTGGATCTATGTCGCCATCCAGTAAAATCCACTTGGGCCCATCATGGGTGATGTTGGCAAGCTCCCGCATGATGGAAGAGAACAATCCTAAAAGGAACCACGGTATCTTATTTTCCACTTCACCATCAATCTTCTTTCTCTTAACACAGCCTTTCTCTATTAGCTACAGCACTCAGAAGGAGGTGTAAATAGAAAAGGCAGGTCAGAACTGGCTTTGTATCCAACTCTACCAAAAATCTGACAACGTTCAAGTTGCCACTCTCTCTGTGCTTCAGTCTGACTTTTTGTAAGAATGACAGCAGCAAAATAACAACAAAACCTAATAGTACTAGCTTTTTAAGTGACAAGGGACCCAGTGGATCATCTCAACAGGCAACTGTGACATGATGGAATTACATAAAACCTTTTTAGGTAAGGTTTTCATCCTTTGTAACTGCAGCCCAGGCAAATCTTGTCAAATGCAGGCTTTGAGAGAAGGCCTGATGTGATTCTAAGAAATTCACATCTTAGTTTGGATAGCATTGATTTTTATGATATTAAGCTTTCCCAATCAATAATATGCCATGTATTTTCATTTATTCAAATAATGTTTTCTGTTCCTTAATGAATTTTTGCAGCGTTTTCAATGTATTTCTTTGGCTAAATGTATTCCTAAACATTTCATAGTTTTTGTTGCTATTGTGAATGGGATTTTTTTTTTCTGTATTTCCATTTTTAGCTGGCTACTGCTAGTATAGAGAAAAGCTATCAAATTTTGTGTTTATTTTATACTTAGTTACATTTAATAAATTTTCTTATTAGTTCTAGTGATTTTTCAATAATGTCTCGAGTTTTCTAGGTATAAAGCTGTATAATCAGCAAAATAATAATTTTTCTCCTTTTCTCCAATTTATACCATGTATTCCATTTTCTTGTCTTACTGCATTTTCTAGAATCCTACCAAGCAATGCTGAATAATAATGTTGATAATAGATCTCCCTGACTTATTCCTGATTTTAATGGAAATAGTTTTAGTTGCTCATCACTCAGAATGATTTCTTTTTCCCTTTGGGAGGTAAAGAGTATTTATTATATTTAAGGGATTTTCTTCTATTCCTATTTTACTTAGAATTTTTTTTATTAGGATTGGCAACTGAGTTTTTAGCATCTATCCATTTTTCATCCATCAAATGATTTTCTCTTTTAATTTGTGCTTTAGGTTAATACTTAAAAAGTAATTGATCTATCTTTACATTCCTGGAGTAGTTTCTACTTGGTCAAAGTGTATTAGTCTTTTGAGATACTGTTGGATTTTATTTACTGATATTTTATTCAGAATTTCTGTATCTATACTAATAAGTGACATTGGGCTATTGTTTTTGGTTCTATATAGAGGTTGATATCAAGATTATTCTGGCTTCATAAAATTATTTGAGGAGTGTCCTTTTTTATTTTTTAGGATTTATCTTTTTTTTGTTCTCCTACTATTTTTATATTTTCCTTTTCATTAGTTTACTCCTTTTCTACTTACTGAGTAAATTTTGTTAATATTATATTTTGCTAGAGGATCATCTATTTCTTCTAGTTTTTCAAATATGTGTCATCTAATTAAATGTTCTCTTCTATTTTAATCTTGTCTATATCTACTGTTATATATTCTTTCTAATTCCTAATCTTATATACTTTTATTCTTT
Organism: Ceratotherium simum simum; assembly: GCF_057802395.1. Classification (NCBI taxonomy): domain Eukaryota; kingdom Metazoa; phylum Chordata; class Mammalia; order Perissodactyla; family Rhinocerotidae; genus Ceratotherium; species Ceratotherium simum. The sequence goes on from NC_141915.1 coordinate 7,241,999, forward strand.
TTATCCTCACAAAGTACTTATTGGTCTTTACAAAGAGAATATTTATATTTATTTATCCTTCCTATGATTTTTTTTTTGCTCCTTCCCACTAATTTCAGCTTTTATCTTTATTAGTTTCTTCTTCCCAATTTTCTTCAGGTTTGGTTTATTACTCTAATTTCTTAGGAGCGATACTAACTTCCTTTATTTCTAGCCTACTTCTGTAATAAAGAGAGTTTAGAGTTTTTCCTTATTGACTTTAGATGTGTCCCATAGGTTTTTGTATGAAGTGTTCTTCTTTATATTGCTTCCTAGAGGGGTTGGAATTTAATTTTTTCTTTAATCCAGAGTTAAGTGAGCACTTCTTGATTTGCAAATGTAAAATTATTTTTGGTCATTTTCTTACTATTTGTTTTTAATTCTATTGCATTATTATCAGAGAATGTGGCCTGTAAATTGATACTTTTGAATTTGTTATGGCTTCTTCTGTAGCCAGCTAAATTTTTATTTATTTTTTATTTTATTGTAGTAACATTGGTTTATAACATTATATAAATTTCAGGAGTACATCATTACATTTCAATTTCTGCATAGGTTACATCATGTTCACCACCCAAAGACTAATTAGGGTCCATCACCAGCCATATGTGCCTAATCATCCCTTTCACCCTCCTCCCTCCCCCCTTCCCCTCTGGTAACCACCAATCTGATCTCTGTGTCTATGTGATTTTTTGTTGTTGTTTTTATCTTCTACTTATGAGTGAGATCATATGGTATTCGACTTTCTCCCTCTGACTTGTTTTGCTTAGCACAATACCCTCAAGGTCCATCCATGTTGTCACAAATGGCTGGATTTCATCATTTCTTATGGCTGTGTGGTATTCCATTGTGTATATATACCACCTCTTCTTTATCCTTTCATCCTTTTATGGGCACCTAGGTTGCTTCCAAGTCTTGGCTATTGTGAATAATGCTGCAATGAACACAGGGGTGCGTGTATCTTTACGAATTTGTGTTTTCATGTTCTTTGGATAAATACGCAGTAGTGGAATAGCTGGATAGTATGGTAGTTCTATTCTTCATTTTTTGAGGAATCTCCATACTGTTTTCCATGGTGGCTGCACCATGGTGGCTGCACCATTAATTTTTGGAAATGTCCCATGAACCAACCAAGAAAGGAATATTTTGTATCTATAAGATGCAAAGTTCTATAACTATGTGTTATATTGAGTTTGATGATATGTTTCCCATTTCCTCTATATCTGTACTTATTTTTCTGACTACTGGACCTGTCTGATTTTGAAAAACGTGTATTATTATAATCCACTATATTTCTGTTTTTATCAAGTACTTCTAAAATATTTTAAAAGGCTATATTCCAGGGCCGGCCCCGTGGCTTAGCGGTTAAGTGCGTGCCCTCCGCTGCTGGCGGCCCGGGTTCGGATCCCGGGTGTGCACTGAGGCACTGCTTCTCTGGCCATGCTGAGGCTGTGTCCCACATACAGCAACTAGAAGGATGTGCAGCTATGACATACAACTATCTACTGGGGCTTTGGGGGGAAAAATAAATAAATAAAATCTTTTAAAAAAAAAGGCTATATTCCATTTACTTGGAAGTTCTCTTGTTTAGTGAATACAGATTTAGGATTATTATATCTTCTTTGTCAGTTTCTCCAAATTTAGTGTATATATTTAATAAAACATTCAAATTCCAACAGAGTTTCAAGTTTTAATTATATTATGTGAACTTAAATTTAATATGGAATAAGAAGTGCTTGAGACTAGCCAAGAAAATTACAAAACAGTATTGAGGAGGGACTTACCTCATCAGATGTTAAAATATGTTATAAAATGATTGTAATCAAGGGGCTGGCCCCGTGGCTTAGCGGTTAAGTGCGCGCGCTCCGCTACTGGCGGCCCGGGTTCAGATCCCGGGCGCGCACCGACGCACCACTTCTCCGGCCATGCTGAGGCCGCGTCCCACGTACAGCAACTAGAAGGATGTGCAACTATGACATACAACTATCTACTGGGGCTTTGGGGGAAAAAAAAGGAGGAGGATTGGCAATAGATGTTAGCTCAGAGCCGGTATTCCTCAGCGAAAAAAGGAGGATTAGCATGGATGTTAGCTCAGGGCTGATCTTCCTCATAAAATAAATAAATAAATAAATAAAAATGATTGTAATAAAAATAAAGTGACATTAGTATAGGATTAGATAACTAGAACAGAATAGAAAACCCAGAATCAGATCTCGGTATATGTGACAAGTTGGTGTTTAAATCAAAGACTAAACAAATGGTGCTGGCACATTCAGTTATCCATGCAGAAGGAAATAAAGTTGATTCTCTGCCTTACCTCATACTAAGCCCAAAAATAAATTTCAGATGGATAAAAAATTTATTGTGGCATGGAAAATATGCCATGAAATGTCTATGACAAATGGTAGCCAGGGAAAAATAGCGATGCATACAACAGATAAAGAGTTAATACCTTTGGTATATAAAGAACTCTTACAAACTGTTAAGAAAATAATAAGGGGAAGTAAAATCACAAAAGAGCCAATTACGAAGACCAAGAAGAAGGAAAAGATGCTAAGCCTCATTAACAGCGAAATAAAAAGCAGAGAGGCTGCTCGTTAAATCCCCTTGTTCTAGGCCTCTGATGAAGGCCCTTAAATTAGAGGAATCCAGGCAGTTTGACCCTGATGTAATCAGCCATTGAAACATTAGGAGCTGAGATTTCCTCGCTTCAAAAGCCACAGAGGTTTTAGAAAGAAGTCCTATCAGCTCATAGAGAGTTTTCTCTATTTTCTTTTCTGATCTCTCCCAGTGACAGGAGACCCTTTCCAACATGCACCTGTGATTTTTAAATCTTTGACGGTGACTCTGAGGTCTGCACCTAGTGAACACGGGTTTGGGACCCTTGGAATCGCTGTGGAAGGAACCATGGTTCTAGGGCCCTCCTGAGATGAATGATGTCTTCAGCATCACGGGGCCTGGCCCCAGAACCGTCTTCTGTAGCAGCTTCCCCATCACTCCTGGAGCAGTGCTCACAGGGAGTGGTGCCCTTCGTGGAATGCTAGACTGCACTGTTCCTTTGGGAATGAGCCGTGTGCTTCCCTACCCCACCTATGCCTTAAACCCACTGCCAGGCAGTGTAGAGATGCCATGGCTTGTGTTCCAGAACCACTAAACTACAGATGAATGCCTGCGTGGCTCTATCCTCATTAAGTGCCCTCTCTCAAGGGGCAGCTGGAAGAGGTCTCCAAGAAAAGAACACCTGAAGGGCTGAGGTTCCCTTCCAAGCCAAAATTGGTTTCTTCCTTTCTTTGATTCTTTTCACCATCTTCTCCCATCCCAAACAAATCAATCCAGTGTTCTCTCCTCTGCAGTTCACCCCACTAAATTCAAGCCTGCCCAAGGGGCTCTGAGAATAGTGGGACATCCTGGGAGTATCCCACTCTCACCGTCCTTCCATTCTCGGGTGGCTGGATTGATGATGCCAAAGAGCTCATCGTTTGTGACTGCTTTGGGATTGAGGTCAGTCCAGATGGGGCGGCGTTTCATGATCTGATAGGTCCTGTGCAGGGACCTCAGCACCTGCGACTTGCCGGTACCAGCGCTGCCCACCACGAACACGGAGTGCCGCACCGCCAGAAGCTCCTCCAGCTGGGCCACCTGGGGAGACGCAAAATTCAGTGGAGAGACCAACCTGTCACTCACCGACATCCCAACTGCTCTTCTGTGAGCCAGGCTGGTGTCTGAAGTGAGACAACGGAGGAAGGGTTATTCATCTCTAGATATGAGGGGTCCTAAATGTAGGGGAAACATGATTTGTTTATTCACTTATTCATCATTCAGTCATATAATTATTAGTCACCAACTAAATGCTAGAGAGTATACCAGTTGAGGGAGACTCAGAGATGACTCTTCTGCCCTCCATGATCTCATAGTCTGATGGAGAAGCAAGTCATGTTGACAAATTATTATAATGTAAGGTGATAAGTGCTATAGTCGAGGTATTTATAAAGTGCTATGAGAAGAGAGAGGAGGGCACAATTGATTTTGTACAGATAAAGGGAGCAAGAAAGGCTTCACAAAGGAGCAGGCATTTGAACTGGGCCTTCAGGGATGAGTAGGAGTTTGCTTAGAAGAGGAACAGGAGGATATTCCAGGCAGAGGTAACAGCAAAAAACAGGCTTGTGGTGTGACAGAGTATGATGTGATTGGCCAGAGGGTTTGATGAAGCCAGAGTCAAGGAGTCCCCTGGGGACAATGATAGCATTGAAGGTCTCATCACTCTTGTTCTAGCTTGCCTTCAGGCTCACGTTTTCACTCTGTTGTAGGAGTACACTTACTGCAATGAAAATCTGATCATGTCACTGTCATCACTCTGTCCCTTCATTGGTTCTCCACAGCTTTGGTGATGAAATCCCAAATCCTTAGACTGGCTTACAAGACCCTTTTTCAGTCTGACCCATACCAGCCTCCAGTCTTATCTCTCATCCCCCGACATGCACATTCCAGGTGGACAATTATTTGGAGTTCTTCAATGATGCTCTTTCTTGTGTCTGTGCCTTTCAACATACCGTGCCTTGTGTGCAGAAGGTATTCTTTCTCCTCCCTTCCTTGGCCAGCCCCTGCACATCTCTGAAGCTGGGGCAGGTGCCCCATACCTATATCCTACATCCTAGTACTTATCAATATGGCAATGGTCACTTTTCTGTCTTCCTATTAGATTATCAGCTCTTGAAGGCAGGCAGGACTGGGCTTCTTATCAGTCTATTTCCAGTGTCTAGCAGGGAATCTGGCACATACCAAGTGCTGAAAAAATATTTGCTGAAAATATGAAGGATGACTGGAAAGATTGGATGGGCCCTATCATGAAAGGTCTTGTATGTCATGAGCTAAAGCATTCGAACTTTATTATGGATCAAGTCTCTTCATATTTTGCACTATCAGATCCTTGATAGCAGCAGGAAGTGAATTGAAGAGGAAATGTGCTGAAATATTGACAGTGTAGTGGGACAATGGAAGGTTTTTTTCCCCATACATTATATTTATTCTACATTTTAAAAAGTGATAAATAATAACTCCTATACTTTTTAAAATTTAAGTGACACAGATATTAAAAAGAATTCTAGACTCATACAACCACGGAACCAGAAGGAGAGTGGTACTGCTAAGCTCAGTATGAAGGTAGCAGATAAATGGCTGTTTGGGGAGCAACATGATTAGCTTCCATTCTGGCAGGGTAAATGATTGAGATATTAATTTGAGTTTTGTTTTCCATAGCATCAATATTTTTCTCTTCTCTATCGCAAGCCATTGCTGTTCCTCCGATTCAGAATCCAAAAGCACCCAGAGGCGAGTCTCACTCCTGGCTCTTGTTTTTGTCCTTCCGGGCCTTAATGCAGGATGTTCCCGGATAAGGATGAGGAGAGTGGTCGGGAAGGGTCTCTGAGGGGCTGACATCTAAGCTAATATATGAATGAAAAAGAATCAGCCCTGTGAGGACCAGCAGGCAGAGCGTTCCAGCTAGAGTGACAGTGAGTGCAGCAGCAAGCTTGGAGGGCTCGAAGAACAGGAAAGAAAAAAGGAGACTGCCATCAAATGAGATAAAAAAGGTAAGCGGGAGTCTGATATGCAGGAATTGGTAGTTGGAATTTGATTCTAAGTACAAGAGGAAGCTTTTGGAGGATGTTAAGTGTGCAATTGACCTGAGGTCATTGCATTAAAAAAATGCAGGAAGAGGAGGGCCTAGGAGAGGTGGTGGTGCTCTGGCCATTGAATGGAGACTGTATTATATTCCTAGATTTTTTTGTGTGTGTGTGTGAACAACTGATTCCCCGATACTGGAAAGACTTAAAATTGCTTTCTAGTTCAATCAACTCCTTTTTGTTTGTTTCAACAGCTTTATGGACATATAATTTACACACCATAAAATTCACCTTTTTGAAGTGTACAATCCAATGGTTTTTAGCATATTCACAGAACTGTACAACCATCACCACTGTCCAATTTTAGAACATTTCATCACCCCAAAATGAAAATCGTACCCATTACCAGTTACTCCCCCTCCCCTGACCCCTACTTCAGCCTATGTAACCCCTGATATACATTCTGCCTTTACGGATTTGCCTATTTTGGACATTTCACATAAATAGATTCATGAAATATGTGGTATCTTGTGACTGGCTTTTTTCACTTATGACGTTTTCAAGGCTCATCCATGCTGTAACATGTACCAATACTTCATTCCTCTTTATGGCTGAAAAAAATTCCACTGTATAGGTATACCACATTTGTTTATCCATTTATCAACTGATGAATGGGTTATTTCTACTCTCTGACTGTCATGAATCCATCAACTTTTCACAGTATCTTTTGTAAGATAAATATATAAACATCCCTATCCTTCTATCTTTCCTTCTTCTCTCCATCTCCTATCTTCTTTCAGATACATTACATTTTACATTGCCATGTTTAATAATATTTATTTTCTGTTCTATACTTATATTTAGACATTTTATATTTTCCATGATTCTAAGACTTGAGACCAATAGTGGCTTACATTTTTATGATTGTAGACATTTTTCACTACAGAAGAAAGTAGTCACCTGGAATATATTGTGTTCTCATTGGGCCTGGTGTCATGACTTGACAGAGGAGGTTCTAAGCATCAATCCAAGGTCAAATGGACACCCTTTTCTTACTCTCCATAACTGATCAATATCAGGTCATAGCTACTTAAAAAAAAATTTAGACCATGACTTTTTTCTCTTGATGTTTTTAATTGCTCTCTTTTCTCTTTGTTAAAAGACATATGCCTTAGTTCCCATAACATAGAAGTTGAATAAAACATATAAGAACTTTCATCTTGTGAGTCTATTCTTGCTTTGAATATATCCATTTTCGAAGTCCTTTTTCTTGGAGACCACAGACTTCCTGCTCTAATTTGGATTGACTGCTTTCTAGGTCTATTGACAGCTGTCATTCCAGGATCCCTTTTTTGATTCCTTATTTTTTGAATCTCATAACATTTTTATTGTTTTTCATCCTTATTTTGCTGCAGTATGCCCTTAAGTAACTTATTCCAAAAGGTTGCATACAAAGTAAAACTTATGGATCTTTGAAAATATCCTGAATGATAATTTGGTTGGTATAGAATTCTAGTCCTGAAATAATTTCCCCTCAGGACCTTGAAGGAATGTTTCCTTGTCCTCTAGGATCTGATATTGCTGATGAGAGGTTCAGATGTCATCCTAAATTTCATTCCTTCCCTGGGTCACCTGTACTACCACATCACTCCATCACCTAACCAAGAAACTTTAATTTTTTTCTCTTGACCCTTGACTTCTGAAATTATGTATGATGTGTCTTTGTATAAGTCCATTTAAATCCACTCTGTTTAGTACTGACTGAGCCCATCCAGTCTGGACACATGTCTCTCCAGCTCTAGCAAGCTCTCTCTGTTCTTTCTTTCTAAAATTCCCATTGGTAACATGCTGCATAACCTAGATTGATCCTCTACGTGTCATCTCGCCTCTTGTACTTTCTATCCCTTTGCGTGTGTGTGTATAGTATACATGTTATATTTTATTATACACGTACGCTTACATATACACATGTATAGTTTCATCCTAGAAGATTTCCTTGACTTTATTTTCCAATCCTCTCACTGAATTTTTTGTCGTCAATGATACAATTTTATATTTCAAAAGGTTTTTTACAATTCTCTTTTTTTTAATAGCATCTCATTCTTGTTTTATGGATATTATTTTCTTAATTTTCTTCAAGGATGTTAATTAGAACTTTCAAAATGTTCTCTTCCTTATTTCCACTGGAATCAGTTACTCTGCGTGTGTGTGTGTGTGTCTGTCTGTCAATCTGTCTTTATCTCTAGTGTTGTTGGTTTTCTCCAGTATCTGTGAGCCTCAAGTTTAAATGTAGAGCTGCACTGTGTTTCCTAGGAGGCCGGGATGGGTGCCGTCTGCTGCTGGATGTGCAGGTCTCTTTCCAGGGTGGGAGGACTGAGAGGGAGCTCTGTGCACACAGTCAGATCTCCGCCTTTGTCTTTGTCCTTTCTCTTGTGGGTGAGCAAGCAGGTGGTTGGCCTTCAGGCCAAGGGACCCCAAAAGCCTTTAAAGCCTTCAAGGGCTTTGAAGAGGGGGGCATCAATACCCTAAGTGCAGTCACAGTTTTCCCCATAGATATTATTAAATTCCCTTAGACTTTTCTTTTGGGCTGCATGCTAAATGCCTGGCTGCACATGATCTGCATTCTTGGGAATTGGGGACTAGAAGGAGGAGGTGGGAGAAGAGTGTGGGGAGCCGAGTGGCAAAATTATAGGGTAAACAGACTTGACGATCTCCTCTCTGGCTGTTTTCAGTTCTCTTTCTCATCCCCGCTGTCCTTAACTACCAATTCCAAGCCCAGAGCTTCTCCAGGGTTCTGCTTGGCAGGCTGGCCGCCTCCTGGCCCCTCCTCCCCTGAAGCCCTTTCTATGTGTATTCTGGCCCACAGGCCCCCTGCTCTGCCTGATCTGCCCACTCGCTTTCATCCTCTTTCCATCTTTCCAGAAATCTATTGTAATATCCCCTTCCCAGTTTCTACACTTCTATGGGTTTATTCATTTTTCTTAAAAATGTAAATTTATATTATCAATTGTGAGGGATCTCAGGATGCCATCTCAAACCAGAGCCCCACTAGGGTGTTTTGATTAATTAACTTTCAGAAGTTTAAGTGGACAGTGCAAATGAAAAGTGGGCAGAAAACATCATCTGTTCCATGAGCCATTAATAGAGAGCATCTTTTTCATCAGAGGAGCAGAAAGCAGTTATGAAAAAGAAGGGAAGAAAAAGAAGAAAAAAAGAAGAATGTGGGCCAACTGACAAACAAATAGAAAGGAAGAGAAAGATTCTGAGTAGGAAAGAAATGCAGAAGATGGGGAAGGAGGGTCATATTGCCTCAGCAGACTCCTGGAGTCTGGAAAGACGTGGACTCTCGGTTCTAGGACATCAACCCCAGTGTACTGCATCTTAGGAGCCTCATCGGATTTAACTCATCTCTGAGGTTGGGGCGCCTCTTAGGATCAGACTCTTCAAGAGAAAACTCCTCCATCTGGCATTCAAGGTCCTCTACATCATGGTCCCATATTATCATTTCAGGCCTATTGCCCACTACCCCCCACCCCCAACTCCAATACCTTTTTCTTTAGCAACACTGGACTCGGTGCTGCTGCTTTACAATCTCTATGTCTCCCCATCTACCCTTTTGCTGACCCTTTGTCTCTACCCTGAAGGCCATCCTGCCCATTTCTACCTTTAAAAAGTCTATCCACTGAACTTGGGAGGAGAAAGGTTGGGAGTAGGGATGGGCTGACTGGCAAAAACAATCACAGCTGCAAAGGACCAGGTGATGCTTTGCTTTCTTCTGTGAGATGTAATCTCAGAAATGAAAGCAAACACTGACTCGCAATTCTATTCCTATGTAGCCAGGGCTTAATCTCTACCGATGAACGTAAACACCTCCTGGAGCGGAGTAGGAGTACGCTGCCATCCTAGTCTGTAAATTCCTCGACGGGGAGCGCATTCTCTCCCGTGAAGCAGCCTAGTGGCGTATATTGGAGAGGTAACAGCATTCCAGTTCCCTCATCTGTCAAGTGCCTCATCTGCGTCATTGGCCTCAGGGGTGGTGGGGGTTCCAATGTGATACAGAACATAAAACCGCTTGTGAACTCTAAAGTGATGTTCATATGATTCCTAAAGATATTACTGTACAGGGAAAAAAAGTTCTATCCATGTCCCTGTAATCCAGGACCCTCTTGTGGCACTTGTCACATCCTGCTCCAAGGCATAGTTATTTGTGTGCAGGCACTTCTAATGTAACAACATGTATGCATCCTGAAAATATTACCTTCAGTAAAAATAACAGACTTACGGAAAAACGGGATTGGGCAGACCACTCAAAATGTACAGAACTTGGTATCCAGAGCCCTAAAAACTCAACAATGCATCCTAATGCCAATAAGTATGCTAGCACAGTTAAGTCACTAGAGAGTTTGCACCTTGCCTCATGTTGGTCAGTCCTTTGCAGCCTTGAATCTGGGGGCCTGTGCTTCCCTTTTCTTTCTTTCTTTCTGTTTTTTTTTTTTTTTTGTAAGGAAGATCAGCCCTGAGCTAACATCCATGCCAATCCTCCTCTTTTTGCTGAGGAAGACCGGCCCTGAGCTAACATCTATTGCTAATCCTCCTCTTTTTTTTTTTTCCTTCTTCTCCCCAAAGCCCCAGTAGATAGTTGCATGTCATAGTTGCACATCCTTTTAGTTGCTGTATGTGGGACGCCGCTTCAGCATGGCCGGACAAGCAGTGTGTCGGTGCGCGCCCGGGATCCGAACCCAGGCCACCAGTAGCGGAGCGCGCGCACTTAACCACTAAGCCATGGGGCCGGCCCCCTGTGCTTCCCTTTTCAAGAGGTGGGTCATGGATATATTCACTTCTAGTAAGGAGCATTTTAATCACAACTAAAGATCTTATCTAGATGGAGCCTTCTTCATTAATCCAATGTTTTAACACAAGGGGAAATGTCTTCACTTGCCCTGAGCCTCCCCAGAAAACAGCACAAACCACCACGATTCCTACGGCCATGAAACTAGTTACACTTGCCCAAGTTTCAGTTTTTTTTCTTCAGGTCTGTATTTATTTCTAAATCTGTTCATTTTCTATGGCTGATGTAACAAATTACTGCAAACTTAATGGGTTCAAATAACATAAATTTATTATCTTACAGTTTTGGTGGTAAAAAGTCCAAAATGGGTCTGACTGGGCTAAAATCAAGGTGTTGACAAGGCTGGTTCCTTCTGAAAGCTCTAGGGGAGAATCTGTTTTCTTGCCTTTTCCAGCCTCTAGAGGCTGCCCACATTCCCTGGCTCATGGCCCCTTCCTCCATCTTTAAAGCCAGCAATGGCTGGTTGAGTCTTTCTCCCATGGTGTTGCTCTGACACTGACTCTCTCACTCCCTGACTCACTGACGCCTTCCTCTTTCACTCATAAAGACCATTGAGATTACACTGGGCCACCTGCATAACCCAAGATCATCTCTCCATCTGAGGGTCAGCTGATTAGCAACCTTAATTCCATCTGCAACCTTAATCTCCTCTTGCCAAGTAATATAACATATTCACAGGTTCCGGGGATTAGGATGTGGACATCTTTGGAAGGAGGCATTATTCTGCCTACCACCCTAAGGTTTTTTCTTTAATTGTAAGAAAGCTCGCCCCTGATCACTGTGAAACATTTATAAGCTCAGAAAAATGGATATGAATTAACACAGCTTCCATGTTATACCACTATCATTCCTCTATAATTGTGTCTGAAGTAATTCACAGGAAAGGAACAAATGCTGTACCACAGCAGACTGTGTCTTATTCTTCCTGTTAGATCGTGAGCTGCCTGATGATAGGGGCTCCATCTGTCTCTAGTATCCCCACCCCAAATTCCACATTGTACGTGCCCCAATAAAGAGCCACTGAAATGAACTGAGTTATTACAAAGTAGATAAATATCTGTACATCTAAAGCAATCCTTTGGATTAAGGATGAAGTATAACCTTTCATCCAAGCAAAGAATTAAGAGACAAAGAAATCTTGGGAGAGAAAACCCTGTGTACCTTGAGCACAAAGTTGTCCTCAGCCTGGAGCTTCAGATCCACTACCGCCTTCCTAACCAAAGCTTCGAAGTTGAGGTCTCTCCTCCGAGGGACATCCAGGGCGGGAAAGAGGTCCCCGATCAGACCCATGAACACTGGCATATCATCCGTCACGATCTTAGGGATGTTGAAGTCCCGCAAGGAGCGCATTAGGACTTGGTCCTCGGGCCGGTCGGGGTCCCCTCGTTTCAGGGATCCTGCCACCACCAGCACAGACTTGATGGCCCGCAGTCCCCAGTCATAGTGATCCTGCGGGAAGGCAGTGTGAGTGAGACCAGAGTCGCCGGGATGCAGAACACCATACTAGCGTGAGCTAGCGTCTGGAAAATTACAGGCATCTCATCAGGGTTAGGTTACTTCTGAGGCCAAGTCAGAGGCATAGGAAAGGATTAGTGACATAGAAGATCATGAGCATGGAATCCTAGTTCTTGGTCTGGCATTCGCTACTTTTCTAGCTGTGATGACAACAAAGCAGACACAGAACATGTGGGGGCTGGGGGTCAGGGAGATTAAACAGAACCATGTCCAGACCTATCTGGCTACTTCTTGTACATTCAGAGGATGGACAAGTTATCCAGGAGGGAGCGATGTTAGCTCTTGGAGATGATTGAGGTTGAGCTTACATGTTCCACCTTGGAGTTCTTCAAACTCTCCAAGAAAAGTAGTTCCAAAAAAAATAATTCCTTATAAATGCTGCTAAAGGCAGAACTCACTGGTCACAAATTCTAACAGTAGATTCCATGGGAGAGTGGACCATACTGCTGATACCAGGTCTCAGAGCAGCATGGTGGGGGAAGTGGTGGAGTGTGCAGTTCAGAGCATAGAGTCTGAACTCAGAGTCTGAACTCAGAGTCTGAACCTAGGTTCAAGTCCCAGCTCTGCTACTTGCTTCATAGCGGACTCTTACTTAATTAGAGCTGTGATACATGCTACAAAGGGCAATTTGGTGTGCAATGAAGACAATGGACATGGCAGCTATACCTGAAATTGACTGTCTTCCCTCCCCTGAGCCTCTGGACATCCTATTCCTTCTGGCCTTGACTGCATTTCTTTCTCGTCTGTGCTTGTCTGAATTCTCCTCCCTCAGGTTTTCTTTAATATGGTTTCTTCAGGGAGTCTGATCCTTAGCCTAGGTACAGCCACTGTGTCCTTTGTCTTCATTGCATGTTGAACTCAAAGACGATAAGTGTAGGTACAGCATAACACAATTTGAAGAGAACTGTGAACTGAAGTTGTGGGAAGAGGCAGGAAACAGAGCCCCACACAATCTTTTGCAGAGAGTGTTAAGGATATTGGTCTTTATCCTAAGACCAGCGAGGAACATTTTTAAATGGCCACTCTAGCTGGTGGCTAAAGAATGGATTAGAAGAACTAGAGTAGAGGTGGAGAAACTAGTTAGCAAGGCAGTTCCAATAGTTTAAGCAAGAGATATGGGTGCTTGGAAAGCACCATACCACCATAAAGTGGTAGCAGTGAGTACGGAAAGAATATGAGATGTGTTTGAGAAATATCCAGAGAGTAGAATGAACAACAGTCCGTTCATGATTAGATGGAGGGCTGAGGAAGACGAAAGTGTCAAGGATAACTCCCAGGATTCCAGACTCAGCAAGTCAATATATGATGGTTCTGCATATTGAAGCAAGGAATGCAGGAGAAGTGGGCTTGGGGTGGGGGCTGGCAGGAAGATCAGCTTTAGAAGCTGAGCTGAAGGTGCTTTTTAGACACTCAGGGAGAGCAGTGTTACAGAGCATTGAATATACAGGTTTAGAGTTCCAAAGAGAGGTCTGGGATAAAGTCGTGAAAGTGAGTCTCTGGCCTGGAAGTCAATGGTGGCAGAGAACCTAGAGAGAGGATGCGGTGAGAACAGGGTCTGGGGAGTATGAAGAAAACAGGAGAGGGTTTTTTATCCATCTTTCACATATTTCACAGAGCTGAGACAGCCTGCGTTGTGGCCGCAAAGATGATCCAAGCAAGAGAACCCCAAAGGGAAGAGAAACTCATTGGGAACAGCCCAGGGTAGCTGGATTGGCTGTCCTTGCCCCCAAGAAATTCTCCATCCAAGGCATGCACTTTGGAGATTCTTGGTCACATTGTAAGGTGCTATTCCTGTGAGGGGACCTGCCCCAGGCAGAAGCCACATTTAAGGACAAGCAGCAGTGAGAAGCATGGGGCTCCTTAATGCCTGACTCTCTTTCCAACCCTCTCCCCATCTCATGTACCTTCAGGTAAAGACCATTCCCTCTAAGAGTTCTTGTTGGTTATGGCAGTGTTTCTAATAGGACACCAGTGATCTATGAGATGTTGCTAAATATTCTATTAAAAAACAGAGTTCTGTGGTCAAATAATTTTTTTTAAAGGTTAGGCTAAAAAATAGAACACAAATCTTCATTGTAGAAGTGCTCAGAGCTTTTAATACGTTTGTGGGCACAGTGACTCTCTGTAAGAAGGCTCTAACATATTTCCCTAATACATTGGCCCCAGAACCCATCCAGAGCTGGGGCAATCACACGTGACTGGTCGTCCAGTCTAACTAGAGAGTGTACCTGTTTGGAGAGAAGCTCTTTGCACAGCTGGTAAAGGGTGATGAACTTTCTGGCTAATAATCGGGCTTCGATGAATCCTTCCGCCACCAGCATGATTTCACAGATCAACTCAAAGTCTGGAACAACCATTGCACAAGGCCTGTGTACAGGGAGACAGAGGGCTGAGACAATTTTCCCAGCCACACAGTCGAAGGGGAGCTTGCAAGACAAGAGACACTGGTTGAGGTCACGGACAGAGGCATCTGTGAGTGTAAAAACTCAGACCTTAGCAATTATTTCATCTAAGGCTTTCATTTAAAGATCAGTTAACTAAAGATAAAGGAAGTGAACTCTCCTGCCCAAGGTGATAAATGGTGTTAGCAGATACGGGCAGAGTTGGGGCTACAACTCAAGTCTTGTAGCTTGAGTCTCGTTCACCAGATTAGTAGAGCAAGCCATCTAGAACAGATTAGCGGCTAAGGGTGAGGAATTGAGTCTCTCTTGGTGTCTACAAGAAACAGAGAATCTCTCTATTCCTTATCTTTGAGACTTGTGTCCCTTCCAAGCCTAGACATTCAAGGCTTTTTCCATACTTACTTGCACACAAATGTAAATATCTAATGCTGAGGCCTAAAGTAGGTACCTATTAATCCCACCTTGTCACAAAATGGCATGTACAAGAATATGGAAGGGGATTTATGTCTATATGTAAGAACTTACTGTGATTTTTTCCTCCGGTTCTAGAAACATTTGATTTTAAAATTACTTTTTAAAATTAATTTATTAGGTATTTAGTAGGAGCCCAAGGTTCTTACATTTCTTTAATTGCATTTTCCCTACACTGATAAAACATTTTCAAAAACATTTCATTCAAGTACATTTTCCTTTAAATTATTTTACATTACATTCAAATTCAAAGGAGCAACCAAATACTTAGATTCTCATAATTATTTTGCAACCTGAAATAAGGTTAAAAATGCATCCCTACAATGGAATGCAATACGGCCATGAAAAATAATGCTGTAGAAGGAAAACTATTTAATGGCATGGGAAAACATTAATTAATGAAGGCAGGATACTAAACTTGATAGGGTCTGATATCAAGTTTGAAAAAGAAATACTCTGCCTACACAATATTGGAGGGAAGAATGCCAAGTGGTTATGCAGACTGTGTCTGGATGACAGGACTGGGATGGGGAGAAGCAGAGAGTCTGGAGTCAGACTGTCTGGGTTCAAACTCCAGTCCTGCCACTTACTAGTTGAGTTACTAGCTAACTCTAGTAACTAGGGTTACTACCCTAGGAAATTTGTTGAATCCATCTGTTTTCTCACTGTACAAGGTAGATTCTAATAGTATCCACCTCATAAGGTTTTTGTGAGAATTAAATGTAAAACTAGATATTTGTATTTATTGTTTTTTTACAAATATTTTTGTGTTTTTTTCCCCCCAAATTTTCTTCCATGGATATATGTTCCCTTTAAATTCAGGGGAAAAAATGTAAGGAATAATTCTTATCAGAGTGACAACCCACCGCCCTTATCATTTGTAACACAAGGATCATTTAATAAACACTTTGTGTAAACAAATAGAAAACAATACAGTATTCTGTGGCACCGGTTTACACAGCCTCTTGACACTCCAACAAACTGTTGGTTAAAGGGGGGACGGTCCTGAAGGAGGAGATACCTAACCACTCCCGTGATACAGGAACTTGCCACCCTGGAGCAGTTTAAAAGTGAGGGACGCAAGTAGACAGGGAGCTTTCTCCCTGCGGTCTCCTAGGCTTCCATGTCCCCAGACAGAGAGCACTGGGTCTCTCAGTCCAAAGACGACACAGACAGCTTTGTCATGGCGCCCACAGCCTACCTCCCTTAGGTAACAATTCAGCAGGTGGAAAATCAGAAGCCATGAAGCATCTTTCAGTTTTCTCTTTGTTGGGCTGACTTCTCTTTTCAAAGAAAAGAATGGAGACTCCAACCCCTGCTAGGAAATGCATTTGTGTTTTCTTATCAAAACGAAGAAGATTTGAAAGCATGGCAATATCCACCGGTGGCAAAGGCAAAATAAAAGAAGTGCCCTCACGCATCCCCACTAGGAATGTAATTCGGCACCACTCTTTTTAGAAAGCAATTTGGCAACGTGCATCAAGAGCCTTAAAAATGTTCCTCTCTGTTAACTCAGTGATTCCACTTCTGGGAAGCTAGCCAAAGAAAATAATCATGCATACAGAAAAAAAGACTTATGTACAAAGATGTGTATTACAGCATTATGCATACATTTATTTTAAATATTAGCAACAGTCCTAATATTTAACTACGGGGGACTAGTTAATTACATGGCAGACCATGCACTTGATAGAATAAAACACAGTCACAAAATGAGATTTGTTGAGAATATCTAACAAAAGAAGAAACTATTTATGATAGGATTATGAGAGACTATGAAATGAAAAAACAAAACAATATAAAACTGTGTGTAGACCACAAATATACACTACAAATGTATGACTTTACGCATATAAAGAAGAACAGAATACAATTAAGCAAAAGATAATTTTACTGGTGATGGTATAACAGGTGGCTTTTTAATATATATGTCATACATGTTCAGAAAAAATAAGAGAAACTTCTCTTTTGGACCCTCGAGTGGGACAGAGCTGATGCTCACCTGAACAGAGCCTTGAGGTTCTCAGGCAGCTCTGTGCGGCCGGCGTAGCCCGGGTTCATGGTGATGAAGATGCCCACAGAAGGATTCAGGCTGATCTCCTCCCCAAGGAAGTTGAACCGCTGCTTCTTATCTCGAATTGCATCTTGAATGCTTTTTACCTGGTGAACGAGTCAATGGAAGATGCCTCTGCTATGTTTCAGTGGCGGGGTGGTAGCCACAGCTGGGAACTCATGGTTACACACAACACAAACACTTTTCCTGCAGCCCCTTTCACTGAAGGATAGGCACAGTGACCGCACCTGGACCCTTTACTGCTGGGCACTGGGGGCACATGTAAAAGAAATATGGCTGCCCCGTATGCATATTTATAACACAGTGGCTAAGAGGTTGGGAGTAAACAGCAAACAGGTGTTTAACTCTCTCTGAATGTTGGTTCCTTCTGTAGCAACAGTTAAAATGTATTGGCACTGACCACGTACCGGACACTGTTCTGAGCACTTTTTATGTATTAACTCATTTGAGTCTCACCTCAACCCTCTAGGGGGGCACTTCAACGCCATTGTCCCCATTTCTCTCTGATGCAATGGAAGCACTGAGAGGTGGAGTAGTTTGCCCAAAGTTACACAGCTACTAAGTGGTGGCGTCTGGATGTGAATCCAGGCAAATGGATTCTAGAGCCTGGGCTCTTAGCGACTCCCTCCTGGGCTTGTTCTGAGGATTAAATGAAAGAAAGTCTGTAAAGAGCTTAGCATACAGAAAATGCTTAAAAATAGCCGCTAATATGGACACTGTTAATGTGACCATCATCATCGCAGTTGTGGTCCCTGTCTTGGTGTAACTCCTCATGGCCACTCCCCAGACTACATGTCTAGAACAGACTGTGTAAGCACAGGTGACCCCTTTAGGGATGCAGTGTCTTGTCCTCGGTGAGGAGTGGAAAGAGCCACACCGGCAAAGGTGGGCTGGGGCCAGAGGGGATAATAACCCCAGGGCTATTAGTGCCTTTCCAAAGAGATTAGGCTGTTTCCTACATCTGGTCTGGAGCCAGAGGGGATTTAAGCTGAAGCTTGACCTGGTCAGATCTACATTCTAAATCAGTATTATAGCAGTGGGAGGAGAGACAGAAATGAAATTCACCCATTTATTTTTACACCTGGTGCTTTGGAAAGGCATGCAAAAAAGACCAACAGCAGAAGGAGGGAAGACAAAAGGGGTGCACTTGTTCAGCCAGGACCCAGAATGTCTCTGAGTATTTCTAGCCTCTCAGGGTTCTTCAGGGAAAACCTGAAAGCTGGGGCCAGGGCAAGGTTTTGAATGAGCCCCAAGCACATCAGCTATGTTCTGGCTGTTTCGAACAGCTAAGCATTCTGTGGAGACTGGGCTGCAGGGATGTGTGTGTGTGTGTGTGTGTGTGTGTGTGTGTGTGTGTGTGTGTGTATGAGAGAGAGAGACAGAGAGAGAGAAAGAGAGATAGAGGGACAGAAAGAGAGACAGCTGGAGCATATATGAGAGAGAGAGACAGAGAGGATAGCTGGACAATAAACAAGAGAGAGACAGAGAAAGAGAGACAGCTGAAGCATAAACAAAAGAGAGAGAGAGAGAGAGAGAGCTGGAGTATTTATAAGAGAGACAGAGACAGAGACAGAGACAGAGACAGAGAGAAGGGAGGCAGCTGGACCATCTACTACTGGACAAGCCTCTCTCCAGTGCTGGGAAGGGCAGTGTTTGCCAGAACGCGTGACGGTTCTACAATTAGGATTCAGCTCCTTTCCCAAAGTGAAGCTCTAATGACGGAATGCATTTGAGCTTGCAGCAATTAGTTTGAGACTGAAACTTCTTTCCTACATGCAGAATACCAATGCCGTTCTGGCAGGCGGTCCCCAGCACCCAGTGCGCCCGTCAAACAGATCAAGCTCTGCTGGTTCCTGTGGTGCTCACAGAACAGCTCTGCCACAGAGCCCCTCACCACCCTCGTCACCCTGCAGGTTGTGTGTGTGGTAAAGGCTGGGGTTCTCCCCTTCGGCCCCAGTCTTCTCATCTATAAAACATATGAGCTCTCCCCTTGTACTGCAGTGGGGAGGGGAGTTTAATTACCATTTACAAATTTCTCAGTTACCTTTGGGTGAAGGCTAGGGTGAGAGCCCAGGACCCTTTCTGCTGTTCGTTCTGACTCAGCATTCCCTCCTGCAACATCAGGAATCAGAAACCTCACGCTCAGCGAGAATTTCTGATGTACTGTAGGACTGGCGTCATCTGTGCTTCTGCGTAAAATTCTATAGGGGGGCCGTTGAGGGAGAGTGTTCACAGCCTCGAGGATGCAGTTAGCATTGGAGCATCCGTGCTAACAGCAGGCTCTGGTAGCCTGGCTTGCACAGAACAGGGCCTGCCTGCCTGGCATTTCCTCATTGCCTTCACAGCAACAAAGGATCACGGAACAAGCCATTAGAATGTAACCGTGGTCAGCGTCCAGGAGGCCCTGATACAGTCCAGGCCCTGGCAAAGTCCAGATGCCCTTCAGGATGCCAGGGGGAGAAGCAGGTGGACTGGGGTTGTATGGACTAAACTGCAAGGTGCACACACAGGTAGGCACACACTGATACCTAAGGCTGCCACACCCCTCACTCGTGGGGGTCTGTTTCTCCACTAAGACTCACTGTTTTTGGGTTCTTGAAAGCCACAGGGAATAACAACAAAAAAATAACTGACATTTATTGAGCACTTGATAAGTCCCAGGCACTATTCTGAGTATTTTGCATGAATTATCACATTCAGTCCTCTCAACAGCTGTATGAAGGGGTGGATTTTATAGTAGAGGAAAGTGAGGCAGAAGGAAGTTAAGACACTGTACCACAGTTACGTAAGATGTCGACCTTAATGGAGGCTGCGGGAGGGATATGTGGGCACTCTCTATACTGTTTTTGCAAGTTTCCTATAAATCTAAAACTGGTTCAATATGAAAAGTTAAAAGAAAAAAGGAAACTTGCCAGATGTCTGCCAGTTGCTAAGTGGGGCAACCCGAGTTAAAAACCAGGCAACCTGGCGCCACAGCACTTACTTTTAGCCACTTCCCCAAACCGCCTGCCACCAAAGCAACGTGGTGCCAGCCACACGCAGCTCCTCGTCAAACATTTACATTCCCGGAGTAATTTGTTTCATTTTGAAAATAGTCATGTTTGTGATAATTTAGAGACATAAGTTTCCACTAAATAAGAAAAGGTGCTTTTGCTACC
This sequence comes from Ceratotherium simum simum, assembly GCF_057802395.1. NCBI lineage: Eukaryota > Metazoa > Chordata > Mammalia > Perissodactyla > Rhinocerotidae > Ceratotherium > Ceratotherium simum. Next base: position 7,262,107 of record NC_141915.1, read on the forward strand.
CATTAAGGAAGACAGACAAAAATGGAAAGCTATGTAGAAACCAGTGTTCTCAGCTGGGGTGATTTTGCACCTGCCCTCCCCAGGGGACATTTGGCAATGTCTAGAGACATTTTTGTTGTCACAACTAGGGAGGAGGTTGTGCTGCCATTTAGTGGGTAGAGGCCAGGGATGCTGCTAAACATCTCACAATATGCAAGATAGATCCTCGCAAAAAGGAATTATCAAGCCCAAGACATCCATAGTGCCAAAGTTGAGAAAACCATGATCTGGACCAAACATTTTACCAATAAGGAAATTGAGGCCAAGAAGATATAAGTGACTTGTCCACCATTCCACAGCTTGTGTCCCACCAAATTCCCACGCAAATTCTTAGCCTCACCTCAGATTGACCAAATCAGAAATTCTGGGGATGGGGCCAACAGGCGAGTTTTAACAAGCCCTCCGGGTGATTCTGATGCAGCCTCAAGTTCAAGAATCACTGCAATCCAGTCAATGCTTGGACTTCTACTCATACCTGCTCTGCCCAGGCGTCCCCATTCATAGCTGCAGACCGACCCCCTCCCTCTCTCAGATGAGCCTGAGTCCTCCACTCCCCTCTGCACACCTGCCGTGGAGAGGACTTGTCCCTGCAGCCCACTGACCTGGACCAGCCAGGCTCGATCTTGTGGGTCTCGATGCGAACCCAAGCTCCACAGTCCTCAGGCACGTTCTCCCTACTTCACCGTCTCCCTCTCGGCTCTGGTTTTCAAAGTTTGCCTAACGATGGAACCATGCGGGATGTTTATTTTTAAAAACACCCAATGCCCATATCCTGCCAATGAAATCAGAATCTTTGGGGGTGGAGACTTAGCATTTGTGCATTACTATTTTTCAGAATTCTAACTGGCAGCCAGGGTTGAGAATACTGTACTAGAGCAGCACGTCTCCAACTTGACGGTGTGTACAAATCACTGGGGATCCTGCGAAAATGCAGATTCTGTTGCAGAGGTCTGGGGTGGGTCTGAGAGTCTGCATTTCTGACAAGTTTCCAGGGGATGCTGATGCTGCTAGTCCACAGCTTGAGTAGCCTTTAGCTACTAGAGCTAGATGACACCACTTGAATGTCCACTCTCAGGACACCTTGTGGCCAATTAAGCATCCTTGCTGCTGGACCACACCGCCCTATACCAATTTCATGACCCACCACTGCCCCTCGATTTCTCTTTCCAGCCTCTGCAGCCTTTAATTGCACCTCTCTAGGGGAACTTACTTTCTGCTTTATATTGTAGATACATGTATAGGTTTTATTTCTCTATATTGCAGGTCAGCCCTGATTTCAAATGATCAGTCCTGTTATCTGCACAAGCCGTGTGCTTGTCTGACCATGGGGGTTTTACTGGACATCTGAAGAATGATATCTTTCCCTTCAAAGACTGGAAGTTGGTAATTATGGAAGATTCTGCCCCTATATCCTCCCAACCAAGATAGGGCCTTGCATCGAAGTATTAAAAATCATACTATCTCTCTGCAGGTGACATATTTTAAGGAGGTCATCAGCTGGCTCTGTGATAAATGAATCCTCTCAGCCTCTTTTCCACACCGCTCTACCTTGCCCCTTTCATTCCAGGGAGGTGGCCCATTCTATGGTCCCCTGTGGTCATTGTCTTTTCCAGCCTTTGCCCCCAAATACCATGTGTTTTTAAAATCCTGCCTGGCTCACTCCACGCTTCTCTCTGCAATGACAGATTGGTGTCTGCTGCCTTCAGGAAGTGCAACCCACTCATCACTTTTTGCAGTTTTCTATATTTCTATGTTTTTACCTTAGACCTTAAGCTCCTCTATAAAGGGTATTACATGGGAAGCTCCCTTGGCTCTGAGACCCTAGCATTTGTTCAGTGCCTTGAGTACTTGGAGCACTATTAGGGGGGCTCCCAAGTCTTCGCTAACTCATCTGCTGCTTCTAGCTATTTCCTGCCTCCGCCCAGCACACTGTCAGGGCTTATACCGTAGGGAAGGGGAGGAAGTGGCAGGGACACCTGGCTAGGGAGTGTGGAGGTGGACAAAGGGCTGGAGGTACAGGGTGGTGGAGTGTCTGCTGGTGGTTCATGTCCCCAGGCCCAGACAACCCAAGGCGTAGCAAGCTAACTGCAACAGTAATGGCAAAATATTTTTAAAAAGTAAGTAATACCTTATATGTTTTAAAAATAGCTGAGTAATTTCTCTTGGAATTGTCACACTTTTCCCTAACTGGATATGCAATTCTTCTTGACCAATCTGACAGAGACGAGAAAATATCCATCTGCAAGGACACTGAAGTGTACTCAATTTTGTAGAAGTTACTGGGAAGAAGAGCACAGACAGGCAAGGAAGGGAGAGGAGGACAGACAGAGAAGGGGAAGGGAGGGTAGGGGAGAAGAACTGTCACAGCTGGTGTGGCTTCTGAACCAATATGCCAGCCTGGATTACCATGTGAATAATTAAGTACAATTTTCTCCTTGGATGGGTATATGATTTTAAATGTTACCAGCTCAGATTTTGCCCAGGCTGCTGTCAGACCATCTTCTTGAGAATGTTTCCTATGGGTGTGTTCCTAGACTGGAGTGTGAAGGCATCAGGGGATTCCAGGTTGAATTTATTTAATTCTAGAAGTAAAAGGAAACTGATCTTGGAGAACCCATTACTGATCTCATGTTGGGCAATTTCAAATTAAGGCAAATTCACAGTGCCTATCTATTATGCATTGGGCACAATGGCTGTTGGGCACTGCCTCATCTGTTAAGACACTATTAAGTTTAGTAAGATAGCCGAGGCTGAGCTAAGAAGGAGTGAAGGGTATAAAGGAGACTGGTGAGATAAGGGTGTGGACACTCCTTCCCTGTCCTGTGTGTTCCAGCCTTCTACTTCTCTTCAACCCATTTCCTGCAATGTTGAGATAATAATGATAGTAATCATCATCACCACCACCATCACCATCACCACCAACTTCACCACCAACATTACCACCATCATCATGATCACCACCATCATCATTATCATCACCACCATCATCATCATGGTCACCACCATTGTCACCAGCACCATCATCATCATGGTCACCACCATCATCATCACCGCCAATATCACCACTATCATAACCATCATCATCATTATCATCACTATCATCATCAACACCATCATCATCATCACCACCACCATCATCAACACCACCATTATCAACACCACCACTACCATCATCATCATAACAGAGACTAAAATTTAATGAGTGCCTACTATCTGTAGGGCTTTGTTTTAAGTGCTTTACACATATTAACTCATTTATTATTTATTACCACTGCATCAAGTAGGTACTATTATTAACCCTCTTTACAAATGTGGAACTTGAGACATGGACTTGCCTAAGGTCAGTAAGTGGCTGAACCAGAACTGAACACTGGCAGTGTGGTTTCAGAGCCTACACACATAACCACTTCCCCGCCCCTCGCCTGGCTAACTCCACTCTGCAAGAAGCTGTTTCTTTTTGTTTTGGCTGAGGAAGATTTGCCTTGAGCTAACATCTGTGCCAGTCTTCCTCTATTTTGTATGTGGGTTGCCACCACAGCATGGCTGCTGTGTACGTCTGTGCCCAGGAACCAAACCTGGGCCGCCAAAGCGGAGTGTGCTGAACTTAACCACTAGGCCACAGGGCCAGCCCCAAGAACCTGTTTCTTTTAAAATCCCAACTGCATGTGGAACTCACTCATACAATCTCTGGAGCCCAAGACAGGCTCTATGCTGACTCTAGTCCAGCTCTCACTGCTTCCTGTTTGCTCTTCCCCTGGGATCCTTGGAGGAACACACTGAGACAGCCCTTTGGCAACCCCTCAGCACTAAGGGCTGCATCGGGACACCATAGGTCTAACTATTCATGATGAATGGTCCTGGATTTGAGTGTAGTCACAGCAGTGCAACCTGGCTGGTGAGAACAAGAAACGCCCTCTGAAATCTGTGGCAAGTGGCCAGAAGAGAGGGTGCAGAAAATTATAAAAGCAAAGATGAGAGAGGTGGACATAAAGGTGGGTTGAAATAAGAAAGGATAGTGGGCAAGGGAATAAAAAGATGGAGGAAGTCATCAGCCACTAGATACCTGCAGTAGAAGACGTAAGGAGAAAAACTCCAGGTACACAGTATAATTATGGGTTATCAATCAAAAACCAACGCTTCTCTCCTGATTTTCAGAACCATTCTAGGCCTCCAGTTAGTACTCTGAGAAAGGTTTACTTTACTTGTTTTACTCCACATCTTACACCTGAAAATGGATTATACCCAAATTTCAAACAGACCTTACAGGGGCATCATTCCTGGTTCCAAGTTGTGAAGTGACCGTGCAGAGGTGAATGCAGCCAGCTAATGTGTTTTCTTTGTCCAGCCCAGGTTTTTTTTTTTTTTAATTGAATGAATTGACAACTTTTAGAAATCTAGAGATTTTTTAATAAAAAGCTGGACTTTCAGCTTCTCTTTAAAATTTAAAAGATGTGGCGACACTGACCTCACAATCTTGCAAGGCAGAGGTGTGTTGATATATGTTTAACAACCAGTTCTCCAGGAAAGCAAAAATGCCCCTAATTTGTAGAATTTGCCAGTTTTTCAGTGAAAACACTCCCACAATAGCCAATTTCAGCCACCAATGTGACAACACTGAAGTGTGCACAGTCAGGTCTTGTGAACAAAGCTAGTCAAGGGTTTTCAGTCCAAGAGAATGTGCAGGCTACCTATTTAACTTCCTCTACTAACTCCTACTGAATCAAATAAACATAAGGAAAGGGAAAACCAGTCATCACTACCAGGAACAAGAGAAGAGCCCCACATTTTTGCAATTTTTGGGAGCTTCACCAAGAAATAGTCCGGGCAATAGTTGGTGAGTGGGAGCACCAACGTGCTGTCAAATGCAAGAGATGGACAGCCTGACCACTTTAGGGAAAGGGGGAAGTTAAGGGCCCTTGCAGAGCTCCCAACCACCTATGGCTCCCAATCGCAGCTGGAGATGAGTGTGGGTCATGGAACTAGCTGATGGTGTGGGTTCCACCACTGTTCAGCCTTGTGGTGGCTTCAGCACCTGCCCACAGCTCCAAGTCCAGCCTACTTCTGACAGGGCCAGATGCCTGGATGAGAGAGGTGACAGCATATGGGGGTTACATGTCTGGAGGCTGGTTCCTGCCAGGGCAGACAGGCCAGTTGGAGGGGGAGGATGCTGCCCCAGCTGGCTTTCCTCTGCCATGGAAAACCTTCCTTCTGCAGTTCATCCCACTCCCCTTCTGCCGCTCTTTCCCTCAACCCTGCACACTTGCTGAAGAAAAATGTCGGTTAAGGTAAAGTTTTTCCTTGTTCCTTTGTCTGGACCTGAAAGAATTAAACAGAGGCCCGTAGGGACCAAAGAGCCCCTCATAGCTCCAGGTTTCTTTTTTGGTACTGTATATATATTGCTTTGGAAAGAAAAGCAATTGACAAGAGGAAAATTAAACCATTTTTGATTGTATGGTGTGTGGACACAAACTAGGAGCACCAGTCATGCAACTGTCCCAAGCACCTTGCCCCAGCTTTTGTCACTGTATGGTACCCTGACATTTGCTTTGCCTTGTTGAGGCAAGAGGGGCTGGTGGGCTCTGAAACCACAAGCTCCCCTAGTGGTAAATGGGGGCACTGGGCTTAGTGCTGGCAAAGGATATGCCTCACATGGTGATTGTGGGCCTTATGGGAGGCCAGCAGCCTCCCATTTAGGCCTTTGCAGCTCCAATCAGGATCCCCGTGAGAGACCCCTGACTTGACTGCAGCCACTGATTCTCCTACCGCCCAGCCCCTCCTTAAGACTGCTGCCAAGCAGAGGGGTAATTTCCCTTTCAGAATCCCCAGGGGTTCCCTGTTGCCCACTGAAGAAGGTATAACACACATCATGGCATTTAAGTCTGCCTACTATTTGGTTTGAACCTGCCTCTCTAGTCTCATTTTCTCCTCTAGCATTTTACCCCCATACACCAAATCTGTACCCGGTAGTGTAGGTGGTGGTGCTGGGTTCAAATCCTAACCTTGCCACTTGCCAACAGTGTGCCCTTGAATAAGTTACTTTTGTGCTCTGATCTTCAGTGCTCCTCTCCGTTTTATATATATATATATATGTTAGATAATGGTGGCTTGTAGGGCTGCTCTGGGAATATAAGAGATATATAAGATACAAGGTATAAGAGATGGTGCATGAGATGTACCTGATACAGAACAGACTTTCAACAAAGGTTTGTTCACTTTTGCCTACCCCCTCCACTTTGCACTGTTCCCACTGTCTATGGGATCCTTATCCAAATCCAAATCCTCTCCATCTTCTTGAGGGCTGGCTTCAAGACAACGTATCTAGAAGTCTTGTCCCACACTGCGAGTCAGAATTCAAATCACTTCTAGAACACTGAAGAGTGCTCATCTCTATCTCAAGAACTCAAGTTTTTTGAAGTTAGGGATCATGTCCTATACAATTGGGGGCCCTTCACCCTAATCTTGAGCACAGCACTTACTATGTTGTAGGTGTTCGAGTGCTTTCTAGATGACTTGAAAGACAAGTGGCATGCTTACATAAAATCTGAGCAAACAATGATTGCCTTCATTCAATAACATTCACACTGTAATCCTCACTTTATATACAGTCAGGCGTCACTTAACAAGGGGGATACGTTCTGATAAATGTGTCCTTAGGCAATTTCATCGTTGTGCGAACATTGTAGAGTGTAATTACATAAACCTAGATGGTATAGCCTACCACACACCTAGGTTATGTGGGACTAACCTTAAGGGACCACGGTCATATATGCAGTCCGTCGTTGACTGAGACATCATTATGTATCACATGACTGTATAACTAAATGAATTAGGCTGAGAGAAGTGGAATAACTTGCCCAGACTCTCAGGAAATAGAAGAGCTGAATTTTAAGCCCCAGTCTGACAATTTCCAAAGTCCATGCCCATTCCAAGGAGCCGGGTTCTGCCACCTTGTTTGATCTTTTCCTCACCCTTATTAAGCAGGTGGCATGGATATTCTTTACTCCCATTTTTCAGAGGAGAAAATGGAGCCCCACAGCCCGTAAATGGATCCACCTTGGTAGGGACCTGCAGGACACCCAAATCCTACCCTTGGGCCTGATTTCAGAGGGATGAGGAAGGGGCATGAAATGCAAGGGGGGAGGGGGTCAGGGAAGCGGATGAGGAGAGGTTGAAAACAAGAGGATGTAGACTTCTACAGTGCTTGGCATGAAGGCCATGGGGCTCCCACCAACTCTGGCCCCCTTACCTGCACTGCCACCACCGACAAGACCTCCACGGAGATTCTGTTGAACTCATCAAAACAGCCCCAGGCTCCGGTCTGTGCCAGGCCCTTGTAGATGTTGCCGCAAGACTGCAACAAAACGTACAAAGATTAAATTACTAACAGTGCTGGGCTTATCATACACGTCTAAGTCATTTTCTATCCTCTTTATTATAGATACTTCCGGTCCCCTAAGGACCACTGGTTAGAAACTTGTATTAAAATTTCAAGAACCATTAAATTTTGATGGCTATGAGTGCCAACATAAGCCACGGGATCAAACAGAACCTTTTCAAGACACTTGGACCAAAATCCCTTTAAAATGTCATCAGTTTGCATTACTGTTGATTCTCTAGCTTTCAAAATCCCAGGAAATGAATAAAAGATTATTTTTCTTGCACCGTACAGACAAAAAGCCTTCCACTCAGCCTTTGGCATGCACTGATGAAAAGTTTATATCTGTGTCTTTAAATCCATGCCCAAATATCCAGGTTTCCCAGAGTGATAGGAAGCTAGAGACGGGAGTGAGAAATGATAACATCTAGAGAAAATAAATTATAGGTAAATTTTTGCAAATGAAAACAAGGAAGGAATTTCAAAGGAAAGATAGTATATCTGTCCTAAAAATAAAAACCACTCTGGGCATTTAACATGAACTAGTAAACCATGAAGCAATAAAAAAGGATAGGTTACTGGGAGACACTCTCAAGGCCATTGGCAAGGGGACATCACTAACGTGTTGGGAAAATGCAAATAATGGAAAAGTCCCATTCATTTACTCAGTGGGCATTTTTCAACTCTCAGCTCTGTGCATAGCTCATGTGCTAGACACAGAGGGGCTCAGTCCCTCTAAGAACTTCTAGTTAGGCTGTGAAGATAACGCATACAAATAGAGCAGGTAAAGGATTAGATCCTGCGTGAAGCTGGAAGGTAGATTTGGGAGTCATCAGTATACAGGTAAAACCTGAAATTATAAAAGAGGATCAGAAAACGAGATCGAGAAGGCAAGATCAGAGAGTTGGGGGAACTGTGGAAATATAATGTTTCAGACACCAAGAGAGTAGGGAGTCTCAAGAAAGAGTGGGTGTTCTATAGTGTTGGTGCCACAGGGAAGACGAAAAGAATTCCAGATATTTTCAAGTTCAAACCCATTTGATGTTTCAGCAATAGCCTCTCCAAATTGAGGTCAAGGGAGGAAGTATTGCTGCTATCATATAAAGAACATCTTAGCGCTAAAATTGCAGCCGTTTCCAGAGAAAGTGGCTAGTTTTATAGGTTTTCCAACCAGCACTAATAGAGAAAAGCAATAACTGTCCCTTTTCCCCAAGTCTCCACACTGTTCTTGTGTTCACCCCATTACCCAACGCCTCCTTTTAGAACTCCCGAGGCAGAGGGGATTGTGAGGGTCCATGACTACAGCCCAAACTCTCTTCTTTAACTCCTCCCTCTGTTTCACCACCCACCCCCTCCCCAGCTTCCCTAGTATCATATATATATATATATATATATATATATATATATTTTTTTTTTTTTTTTAGGCCTCTAATTCTTTCTTTTCCATTCCTGCTATCCCATCATCTGGCTCCTCACCTTCTCTGGTTTGAATGACTACAATGTTCTCACCAAATATTTTGCTTCCTTCCAGTCTCTTCCTGTCTCCATTCATCTGGCTGCTCAAAGATTCTTCCTTAAATCCCATTTGTTTTGTTCATGCCCCTACTTCTGTTCTGAGGCCTGCAGGGTCTTCCTGTAGCCCACCGCTTCAAGGTCAGAGTAGCTCAGTGGCTTTATGTCCCTTCCCTCCTTATTCAACCCCATCTCTTGTCTTGTCCTGTTCCCCAATTCACTCTAATGTACTCAGTCATTGTTCCGTGTTTATTTCTAGTTTTTCTCTGGAGATACAGAAACAGAATACATAGCTTGTTATGAATAACACATCAAAATGACGCCTGGTGAAGTCCATGACAGGTCCTCCTGACTCGCACTCCATTCCTCTCTCGTCCCAGCCAAGACCTACGAGGAGAGCTTGGGAGTGAAGTCAGAACCAGGGGTAGGGCATCGACTGCACATAGGACTTGGTCCTGTCTTTAAAGCTGGCATTTTAATGGGTTAGGCTTGTTAAAATGTCACATGTCCTATTTGGCACTCACTCAAACCTTAGATAGCTCAGGTCTCACACCCTCCATGATGTCTTTCCTGACCAGTGCACTCTGTGGCCCTCCCCCTACTCTGGAACATTCCAGGGCTTAGAGTTTGTAGAACACACATTAGCACTCAGTGTAATGCTGTCTGGTATCCCTCTTAATTATTTAATATATCTTTCTTGTCTCTCTAAATGGACTGGGTTATACTTTCTATCTATCTATCTATACATCTATCTATCTATCTATCTATCTATCATCTATCTATTATCTATCTATCTATCTATCTATCTATCTATCTATCTATCATCTACCTACCTATCCATCCATCCATCCATCCATCCAACCACCCACCCATCTATCCAACCCTCTATCTATCTATCTATCTATCTATCTATCTATCTATCTATCTATCTATATCTAGTTTTGGTACCCTTCTGTGATGCCCAACACATGCGGAGCAATGGTGATACTCAATAAATTAACTTGAGTGCTGGATGTGCTTTGTGATAAAAATAATTCTGAATAGCTGGATAACAAAGGGAAGAGGTTTGCCAACAGTTTAGTGAAGCTGTTTAGTTACAAAGGATGTTTGGTGTCTAGGACACCAAGCTCCTTCTGGATTTCATTCTGGCTATACACATTGATGTCACTCTGATTGGTGTCTAGCCTAGACTCACATGACGGAAGCTTCACTCAAAGTTCAAACAAACTAAGGATAGACTCCTTTTTTCACCCTGTACTCTTAGAGGAATCCGTCGGGTCAGGGTTCAGTGATACTTTTTGAAAGGATTGGGTAAAATGGCCTTAGTGACCCCTGGTCATGGGGCCAACTCATCTCTTTCTGTTTGCTATGCTAGGCATGACTTTGAAGAAATGTGGTTGATTTTCTTCAATCAATTTTCAAATAATCACAAGGACTTCTATATCTAAATGAGTGTGTCCTCCAGAATGTTCCTCTTGGGAAACTATACTGCCATTGCTCAACTACAGAAAAATCTAGAAACAAAATAATCCTGAAGGCTGAGTTTATTTCTTTAAAAGGGGAAAAAAATCTTCCTTCTTCCAGCCTGACATAAAGAGAAACATTACTTAATGTGTTCATCAATAAAGGCAACTATGTTAAAATTTAGAGCATGTAGACTATGGTGAGGACAGCTATTTTGGGTTTGAATCCTCATCTTATTTGCTTGCTATGAAAAACACGATGCTATAGCATTCTGCAAATCTTTGCACAGCAAAATTGTATATACAAGAGAAACTATTAAAGTTATAGAAGAATCTCATTTGAAGAGTTCTATATGTGGTAACTGCAAGTGTTATCTTGCAGTCTCTAAAATTATTTTTAAAATAAATTTATTTTACAATCAATATATCGCATGATTTATATATAAAATATTTAATCTATTTAATGCAATTGCTTTCTTTTTTTTCCATTTTAAATTTATTTACATTCCTTTCTGTTTTCAAAAGAGATTTAAGGCAGTTTACAAAAATACATACAATAAAACAGAATAAAAATAATCAGACAGGGAGACAATCTGTTAATATACTTCTTTAAAATAGAATCTATATAAGGTCTAGTCACGAGCAGAATGTTGCTACCTAAGAAGTGACCTAATGGGCCTTTTGTTTCTCTTGCTTTTCTCTATGACACAGAACCCGGGATACATTAAAAAATGAAAAAATGATGAGTGCCTGAATGAAGAACATTAGCCTTGCACTTGTCTTTTGTGAGTGTCTCTTGGAAAGAGTAGCGGTTAATCCATTCTGTCTTCAAAAGTCATACCTGGGGGCCTGCCCCGTGGCTTAGTGGTTAAGTGCGCGCGCTCCGCTACTGGCGGCCCGGGTTCGGATCCCGGGCGCGCACCGACGCACCGCTTCTCCGGCCATGCTGAGGCCCCGTCCCACATACAGCAACTAGAAGGAAGTGCAGCTATGACATACAACTATCTACTGGGGCTTTGGGGGAAAAAGGGAGGAGGATTGGCGATAGATGTTATCTCAGAGCCCGTCTTCCTCAGCAAAAAGAGGAGGATTAGCATGGATGTTAGCTCAGGGCTGATCTTCCTCACAAAAAAGAAAAATAAAATCATACCTGCACTTGTAGAATATTTTGCCCTTGTAGATATTTTAGGGGAAATGCCCACTTTTTACAGAAGAGCACAAATATTATTTTTATGTGAAGATTTTATATTAGCCACTTACGAGACTTTCTGTGGTTCTAGGTCAAATACTGAATTTAAGCCTGAACATATGTTCAACTTCTTCATTTTACAGATGACAAAAGGACGACCCCAAAGGTGAAGTAACCCATCTGCGGTTGCAAATCTCATCAGTAGAAGCAGAGTCCCTAGTGCTGAGGTTTACAGGGAGGTCAACAAGTTCCAGGAGTCCAGGGTCCTGAGGTCTCCTGTGAAGGAGGGAGCAGAGGCCTCCTTGTCTGGGCCTCTGAGCTGGGCCAGGGTTGTGGGGATAAACCTGGTCCCTGGTGTGAACTGCCACCCAGTTCCTAGTCCCCCCTGAAGCTGGGCCTGTACCTTGTAGTCCATCTGCTCTGAGCAGTTAAACACGTAGACCATGATGCCCAGTGCTCGGCCTAGGTCCTTGGTGGTCTCCGTCTTGCCTGTACCTGCAGGTCCTGCTGGAGCCCCACTCATGGTCAGGTGCAGAGACTGGGTGAGGGTGATGTAGCACCTGCCGAACACAGGAGGGCAGAGGTCATTCTCAGTGCCACAGGTGGCCAGAGGAATAGCTATGACCCTGCTGGGTCCTAGTGAGATAGAGCTAAGGGTCATGGCCATGGGAGGTCTGACATAGCTCCTGTAAAGGAAAACACAGAGCCCCCCGCTCCTGTCTGTTCCCTACAGTGCCGTGGAGAGAACTTTCTAAAGGACCATCTGATCACGATGCTCCCTCCCCGAAGGACATCAGTGGCCCTCTGCTAGGCCTTTCCTGATCTTGCCTCTGCCTACTTCTCCAATTTCACTTCTCATTGCTCCTCTCCCTCTCAGCCCCAGTACTCTCAAGTCCATTCATGTGGAGCTATTTTTACTTGTCTAGTGCTATGGTCTGAATGTTTGTGTCCTCCCAAAATTCATATGTTGCCATCCTGACCCTTAAAGGTGATAGTATAGGAGGTGGGGACTGTGGGAGGTGATGGGGTCGCAAGAGCAGAGAGCACATGAATGGGGTTAGTGCCCTATTAAAGAAGCTCCAGGAGGATCCCTTGCTCCTTTCACCATGTGAGGACACAGTGAGAAGGCAACAGCTAGAGAGCCGGAATGAAGGCCCCCGCCAGAAGGCGACCACGCCAGCACCTTGATCTTGGACTTCCCAGCCTCCAGAACTGTGAGAAATAAATTTCTATTGTTTATAAGTGACCCTTCCCATGGTATTGTGTTACAGTAGCCTGAATGGACTAAGACACCTAGACATGCTAGGACTGTGCTTGTTCCTCTCTCCTCTCCCATCCAGCCCCCAACCTTCGCACAGCCCACCTGGATGATGCTCCTCTTCAATCTTTGTATGGCTGACTGCTACTAACCCCTTGAGGCTCATATTTGACATTACTTCACCCACTAAGTATTCCCGGACCCCTCAGCGCGGAGTGAGCAGATACTCCTCAGCTGAGCTCCTACTCTGCTGCGCTCCACTTTAACTTGCAATGGTATGTATGATATGTATATGTAATACACATCTTCCATGTATATCTTCATAAGATCCATGAAGGTGGGGCTATGTCTTATTCATTGTTTCGTCTCCAGAACCTAGCACAGCTCCAGGCACATATAGGCTCTCAGTAAGTATTCACGAAACAGACAAATGAATTCATGAATGAATGGATCAATCATTCAATCTGTTTGATCCTCCCGTGGCTATTTTTACTAACGACAACAAAATAAACTCATCTTTAAACTTGTTTCCGGTACTTCTTAAAAAGGACTTACATTTCCATTTAGTCTCAGTTTGAAACATGCCTTTGGGTAATAAGCACATGAAAAGATGTTCAACATCATTGGTCATTAAGGAAATTCAAATTAAATCCACAATGAGATACCACTACACACCCATTAGGATGGCTATAATCAAAAAGACACCATAACAAGTGTTGGCGAGGATGTGGAAAAATTGCAAACCTCACATACTGCTGGTAGGAATGTCAAATGGTACAGCCACTTTGGAAGACAGTTTGGCAGTTTCTTTAAAAGTAAATCTTACCATATGATTCAACAATTCCCCTTCTAAGAATTTACCCAACGGACATAAGAACACAAAGACTTATACAGGAATGTTCACAGCAGCAATATTCATAACACTAAGAAAATGGAAACAACTCAAATGTCCAACAACAGTGAATGGATACACAAAGTGTAATCTATCCATGCAATAGAATACTATTCAGCAACATAGGAGAATGAAGTACTGATATATATTATAACATGGATGAACCTTAAAAATATTATGCTAAGTGAAAGAAGTCAGATGCAAAAGATTACATATTATATCATTTCATTTACGAAATGTCCAAAAACACCAATAGAGATAGACAGCAGATCAGTGGCTGCCTGGTAATGGGGATGAGAGTGGGGATTGACTGCAAATAGGGTGATGGCAATATCCTAAAACTGGATTGTGGTACTGGTTGCACAACTCTATGAATTTACTAAAAATCGTTAAATTGTATACTTGTAGTGGGTGAACTTTAAGGCAAGCAAATTGTACCTCAAGAAAGCTGTCAAAAATGTGCCATTGGCCTAACTTTTTAATACTTAGCACAGCAAAACATAGGCTCTCAACTTGCAGGGTGGATGGGGAGGGAACATCTGAAGGGGCCTCTGAAATGAATTCTCTTTGTTTCTGAATCTGATGTCTAGCGCTGACCAGAGACTCCGAGTTAACCCCTTTCATGCCAGATGGTGACTGAGTCCCCACTGACCCTACTAAGCCTAGAACCAAAATGGTTTTGAAAGACTTGAAGGGAGTTCTCAAATTCTGCTTTAATTAAGTGTGAAATTCCCATATCTACTTCGGCCTTTGGAAGTGATACCCCGGAAGGCAGATTCCCCAAGCAGAGAGGACAGGGGTGTAGGATTACTATTCCACTGGAGTTTTCCTGTGTAATGGAATATGTTTACTCAGCTGATCAGGGGAGCCAGGCTGCATTTAACCCCTGGTGAGTTGGGCTCATGCAGCTGCCCCACTTTTCCCTGTGGACAAAGCTCACAGTAGAGTTATCTGTCAGGCAGGCCACGAGGAGAAGTGAGTCAGGGTTAAGGTGAAAAGCTGGGTCCCATCTCACCTTGCTCGGTCACTCACCATTTGGCGATGCTTCTCTCCTCTCTCAAACATTCATAGCCAGCTCTTCACAGAGTCCCCTGTGCAGCCCTAATCATACCTGCCCTCCTTGGCTCTGAGTTTCTGGCTCTAGATTGGCCCCATGCCTTCCACCTCTCCTAGCCTCAGGCTTCTTCTACAACTATTTGGGCCTGCTGCATCCCAGCCCTGTACTTCCCAGGAGGAAAGGCAGCTGCCTGGACTGGTGGCGTCCCAGCCCGCAGCCCGACTCTCCTCCCCATCTTCCCGGCCACCCCCTTTCTGCCCCAGGCTGTCTCCTCTGCTGGGCGGATTGCAATCACAGGCCTCTTCTCTCTGAAGCTGCAGGGCTCTCAAGAAGTCTGGGAGTCCAGAAGTACAAGGCTTCACAAACATAGAATTCTCATAGAAAACTCAAGAATCTCTGAAAGAAATCCTCAAATCTCATTGTCAATCTCTTTTTGGGCATCTACTGAGCTTCTGACTATCACAGAAGAAGCACTTGGGGGAAAATGCCAAAATATATATATTTTTCCCATAATAATACTCTAGAGCTGGGAGGGACTTCCGAGATCAAGTAATCTAATCCCTCTGTTTTATGGACGGGTAGACTGAGGTTCAGGGAGGGAAAGTGGGCTGTCTGATAAATTCTAATAACTAACATAGGGCCAGCGGGGCTTAGCTTGGCCCATAAGAAAAACACAAAGAAAAGAAAGAAATAGCATTTCTCTCTTCTGCGCCAGGGGTTGCCATTATGATTGGTGCGCTGAATAGGCAGGATGTCTCAGTCCTTTGGGACATATACTCCTGCTCTAAGATTCCATCTGTGGTCTTGTTAGATTGTCCATCTCTTTAAACATCCAAGCTACCTGCTGCGGTCTGCTCCTGTTTCCTAGTGAGGGGGGCAGATCATGCTACAGTGGGTTAAGTCAAGGATTCTGGAGTCAGACAGACTGGTTTCAAATCCTGCCTCTACTACAAAGTATCTGTGAGACTCAGCCAAGTTATTAAACATTGGTGCCTTAAAAAAATGTGTTATTGAGGCCCATCACACAGTATTTTCTTTGTGCAAAGGAATGTGGATAAATTTGCTGCTTCAAAAAGAATAGCAATTGTGAAAATGACAAGGAATTCTTTAAGAAGAGCTCTTGCCTAGCCAACTAACCCCAACACAGATATGGATCAATTTAGTTTTGTTGCTTATTAGAAATACAGACCTTTTAGTGTTGGAGGAGACCTCAGAGATTTGGCTCTTTAACCACATGAGGCTCTTTCCCATTAAATCCTTCAAATACAATCAGGTACTCTTTTCTTCCAGTACAGCAGTGTTTATTATTTTAGAAGGCAGCCCCTTCCACAGTGGGCCAGGTCTAATTGTTTGAAAGGCCTTCCTAATATCAAGCTAAAGGCAGTTTTGTTTTCTTTGGGTAAATGACTTCTATAGGATTTGTTCTTATCTGCCTCACCAGGCCCTTGTGAGGATAAGATGAGACAAGAGATATGAAAGTGCCTTGAAAAGCAGAAAGCCAATCCACTTTCAAGGTATTATTTTTTAAGGTATTAAATATATGAAATGTAGCTTTTTTTTTTTGACCCAGTTATTCAACTGGCAGATAAATAAAATATCAAAGAATCTGTATCTTGATTTCAGCTATGAATAGAAATAAATAAAAAATATAGTCTAGCTAATCATAGAATTTGTGAAATCATAGTTGGTTTGTATTCATTTTCTATTGCTGTGTAAGAAATTACCACACACTTAGTGGCTTAAACCAACACTCATTTATTATCTCACTTCTGTATGTCAGAAGTTCAGGTGAGTTCTCTACCTAGGGTCTCACAAGGCCAAAATCAAGGTGTCAGCTGGGCTGGACTCTCATCTGGACACTGAGGAAGAGTCTGCTTCCAAGCTCATTTGAGTTCCTGGCCAAATTCAATTCCATCAGTTGTAGGGCCCTGCTGGTTGCTGTCAGCCAGAGGATCTCTTAGCTCCTAGAGGTTATTCTACCATCCTTGCACATGGCTCCCTCTGTCTGCAAAACCAGCAACAGCATGTCAAATTCTTCTCATGCTTCAAATGTCTCTGACTTCCCCTTCTGCCCTCAGCCAGAAGAAAGCTCTGCTTTTAAGGGCTCATATGATTATATTGGGTCCACTTGAATAATTTCCCTTTTTCCATAAAGCAAAACATAATCATGGGAAAGACATAATCATATTTATAATTTTTATCCATACTCAAAGGGAAGGAGATTATACAAGGGAAAGTTCATTGGGGATCATTCTTACAATTCTACCCATCACATGGTTCAATAACCACATCAACATGGATGCAATAATATCTGCCTGAAGGGAGGCCTGTAGTGGCGTCACCAGGACTCGAGTCTCTGATATTCAATACTTTTATCGATAACTTGAATTAAGAAATAATTGATTAGATAGAAGATAGACTAAAATTCTAAATAATTTTAACAACTGAAAATGATGGAGTAGACTTAACCAAGTGAAATTTAAGAGGGAAGAATGCAAAGCAATCTTCCAAGAACTTGCACATATATAGAACAGAGGAGATGTGGTTAGATGGTAGTTCACATGAAAAAAGACGCAGGGCTTTTAATAGGTTTCAAGCTCAACATGAGAAACAATATTAATAGAAGAAGAATGTCCTTGGCATCAACCTAAAACAAATCTCTTCCTTTCATGACATCTTAACATTTAAATTTTGAAAATTATCTGCCCTCAGCATAAATGACCCCAATTCTAGAATCTGTTCCTAACGCCATTTGGTTACGAGAGCCTCATAATCCAGAGTTCATCTTTCTCTTTGCCCACACTAGTTGGTAAATGTCTTTCTCAAAATGTGACACGAAGAACTGAGAGCAATGATCGACA
Organism: Ceratotherium simum simum; assembly: GCF_057802395.1. NCBI lineage: Eukaryota > Metazoa > Chordata > Mammalia > Perissodactyla > Rhinocerotidae > Ceratotherium > Ceratotherium simum. Next base: position 7,279,753 of record NC_141915.1, read on the forward strand.
TACGATCTCTCTAGCAAAAATAACAGCATGTTTAGTAACTAAACTTGAGTAGTTATAACTATGCTACATATTATGTATATGTCTTAAACACGATTAGAAATTCTAGAAGTGACTTAGAAAACCCAAGAGAATCAAGAGTAAAATTCTTAGAATTTTTAGTACAGGGTAGTAAATGGGCAGATTAGAAGACACATTTACGAAAATCAATTTTCTCCTGTACACAAGTGAAAAGAAAGTTAAAGAGATAATGAAATTGAGCAAAGATTTCTTAGCTATGACACCAAAAGCATAGTTGATGAAAGAAAAAATTGACAAATTGGATCTCCTCAAAATTCAAAACTTTTGCACTTTAAACGACATCATTAAGAAAATGAAAAGATAAGCAACAGACTGGAATAAAATATTTGCAAACACATGCAATATATCCAGAATATACAAAGAACTCTTACAACTCAATAATAAGAAGACAAACAGACCAATCAAACAGTAGGTAAAAGATATGAACAGACATTGTGACAAAGAAGATATACAAATGGCTAATGAACACATGAAAAGATGCTCAACATCATTAATTATTAAGGAAATGCAAATTAAGACCCAAATGAGATACCACTTCACATCCACTAGAATGGCTATAATAAAAAAGACAGACAATAATAAATGTTGTGAAAGATGTGGAGAAACGGGAACCCTCATACATTGCTGGTGGGGATGTAAAATGATCCAGTCTCTTTGGAAAATAGTTTAGCAGTTTCTCAAAAAGTTAAACACAAAACTGCCAGTGACCCAGCAATTCCCCGCCTAGGTATCCACTCAAGAGAAATGAAAATATGTCTACACAAAGACTTGCAGGTATATGTTCACAGCAGCATTATTGATAATAGCCCCAAACTGGAAATAACTTAAATGTCCATTAACTGGCGAATGAATAGACAAAATATGTCGTATCTATAAAATGGAATACTATTCAGAAATAAAAAGGAACAAACTACCTACACATGCTCTATCATGGATGAACCCCTCAAATGTTATGCGAAATGAAAGACGTCAGACACAAAAGACCACACGTTGTTTGGCTTCATTTATAAAAAATGTCCAGAATAGGCAAACTTATAGAGACAGAAAATAGGTTAGTGATTGCCTGGGTCTGGAGGTGGGAATGAGGATTAACTGTAAATGGGCATGAGGGGTCTTATCCAGGAGGATGGAAATGTTGTAAAACTGATTTATGGTGATCGTTACACCACTTGGTAAAGTTACTAAAAATCACTGATTTGGACACTTGGAATAGGTTAAATTTTTGATATGTCAAATATATCTCAGTAAAGTTGCTTTAAAAGATATATAATGAAAAAAAAATCTTATATAGCAACAAAAATTTTTAAAAAAGACCTAGAGATAACAATAAAAAATACTCAAAACCTATAGGAAGATACTTATAAACTTGTCTGAGACATGTAATTGAAGATATGAATAAATAGAAATATATCACATATTATAAAGATGGCTGTTCTTCTAAAATTAAGTTGAAGCTATTAAGTTTCACCAATCAAAACCCTAATTGTTTGTATTTTGGAACTTGACAAAATGATTAATTCATTTGAAAGAAGAAAGAGAAGAGCTAAAAAAAAATTAAAAATGACGATAGATATGCAGACCTTTACTCTAAAAATATTACAGCTCACGATGAAGCTACAATCTGCTTAAATAGTGAGGCATATAGACGGATCAACATACTGATGAAACAGAATAGACACTTTTGAGGTAGTTTGATAGACACAGAACTTTGAATATGGTAGAGCAAACATCAGAAACCAATGAGAGAAAGGACCCATCACTCACTAAAAAATGTTGGGACCACTGGTTACTTAGAAACAACAAAAATAAATAAAATTATATACTCCCTGCCATAGTTTCTGTGGGTTTTCCTTGTCCAGGATTCCACACTTTGGAAAGCCATCTCTCCTGTACACCTTGTACTTAGATGGGGCTGCCAATCAAAGTATTTCCTACCCTCCCACTGGTGGGCACAGGGCTCAGGGTGGGCAAAATACTCAATCTCATTCGTCACAGTGACTGGCTTAGAAATGGCATATGATCCAAACAGGACCAATCAGAGTCCCTTCAAGGAATCTGATACCTGCTGCTGGGAAATGGAGGGTCTCTCTACCTCCTGGATCAGGAATCATAAAAGTGTGGGCGTGGAGTCTATTTTTCCAGCCATACAAAGAAAACCTATGCAAGAAAGAAATCAACACTCAGAAGAAAGCAAAGCCATGATATGAGAGAGAGAGTTCAAGATCTGATAGTGCTCTGTCTAGGCCTTGGAGCTGGTTACACTGCACCAAGCTGGACTCAGTTTCCAGGTAGGCGAGACAAGTCCTCTTTCTGTTTAAGTTAGTTTGAGTTCGGCTTCTATCACTTGTAACCAAAAATGATTTTGACGAAAACACTCATTTTACTCAATAGTCAAAAAGTTTACCAAATAATTGAAAAGGATTAAAGGAAAAAGTAAAATAAAATTAACTATAATAAAATATGGGTGAATATTAAACTGATCTTGACACAGGCAAGAACTTTCTAAGCAAAAAAGTAATAAAATATGAGCAAGGACAGTAACAATTCACAGGAGAAGCAAATCTAAAACCCAATAACCATATAAAAATGCTCAAGCCTGTGAATAATTAAGGACATTCAAATCCAAATGAGATACCATTTTGACTAATAAAATTAGTAATATTTTTAAAAATAATAGTTAACGCTGGTGAGGATGTTGTGAGATGGAACACTCGTACTCTGCTAGTGAGAGTGGGAACGATATTTTTTCAAGAATAATTCCAAGTATGTATCATCTAATTATCTCGCTTCTTGGAATCTCTCCTGGGGAAATAATGAGAAATACGGTAAAAATTTATAGATAAGCAAGTTCATGGCAGCTTTATTTTTAATAGTAAAAGGTTAGATATAATTTAAATATCCCCCCATAAGTATGGTTATGTTACATAAATTACTGGATACTTGTAAGTAGACTGTAATTCAGCTATTAGAGTGTTTTAGAAGAATATTTAGAGAATACACACATGATAATATAATGTTAAATAAAAGCAATCTATAATATTTTATATACATCATATGATTGTAATTTTATTTCTTTAAATCTACATGCAGAAGAAAACAGATTAAATATTAACAATGGCTATTTCTGTGTGATTTTTACTTTTTTTTAATAGATTATTAAGTTTTTCAGTAAGAATATCAGATAAAAACTTAAAACAGAAAGTGTGGGACTTTTGCTGGTTGTGTCCTTGTCCAGCAAATCACCTTCAAAGACTCTTGCATCAATTATATCTCACTCACTTGCAGTAGTCCTGAGAAATTAAGAGGTACTCAAAATTGATAAGCAGTTGATTAAAATGGTACTTAACACAGCACAGGGCTGAAAGGGGCGTTTGTGTGTGAAGGTGAGGGAAGGGGAGTAAAGGGAAGGAGATGATCCAAAGGTTAAGAAACAACTTATGAGAATCGCTTTTGTTCAGCCTGAAAAAGCATTTCCATTTAGTTCTTCAACTTAGCATTGCGCCAAAGTCTTGTGACAACGGCCGAGCCATCGTACCTACTTGTATATTCAAGTCCCATCCAGGCACTGGGAAATTCCAAAGAAATAGGCATAAGCAGTTAAATGTACTGTAATGCGGGTGTGCTTTTAATGAATGTGCAAAGGTTGTACAGATCAATGGTCCATTTGATTAATTCCTCTGGCAGGAGAGAATTAAATGTACTTAAGCTACACACCCGTCAGAGCTGAATGCTCTCTAAAATGTGATTTTCTGCGTTGAGGCCAATTTTTTTCTGGGCAAAACATTTCTTGAGATAATAACAGAAGTCAATGAGAAAATGGAATTTGCTGTATAAATATTCAACTACATACTACTTTGTCAGAAAAGCATCTAATGTGCAGAACAACGTCAAGGTCTACATAGTATTCACCATTATTTTCAGCAAATCTTTTCAACTTCTTATTTGCATGATTTCATAGTAGAGGTGATAAATTCCTATTTTAGAAATGATTCATTGTCAAAACTTTACTCTTTCCCTTGATAAGGCATTCAACATTAGCATACTAGAGACCTCTAAATCCAAAAGAGGTAACTATCTTCTTCAACTCCTGGCCAGGTGTGAAGACCCAGAGAAAAGAAAAGTATTGTCCTTTTATCATCTTGAACGATAATGTCTGATACATCAGTGGAAAGGAAGAAAATATTCTGAATGGTATGAGGAAGCTGGGCACCTAATCAGAGTCTCAGAAATCATTTCGCTGCATTCACTCAACGAGTATTTCTTGAATGCCTGTTATGTGCTGGACATGGTTCTGGGTCCTGGGGGTAGAACAGTGAGCAAATCAAAGTCAACACTACCATGGAGCACATAGTCCAGAGTGGGAGACAGATATTAATCAAATCACTGAAATACATAATAGCTTCATTGTTCTGCTCTAAGTGATATAAATTCCCAAATCATTCGCTCATATTCCAAGGTAGGCAGAAAAATTCATTGCAAAAGGGAACACTGTACCATATTTCCTTTCTGTTTAGGGTAGTTGTCTTGCTGAGAATCACTATAAAGACAAAGACACATGAGAGGGTCCACTCTGAAGCTTGAGATGGGAAGACTTTTCCTTTAACCCACACTGAAGGGAGCCCCTCCAACTGACTGAGCTCAAGGAAAGCCCAAGTAATACCCTGAAGATGCCAAAACTCCCACAGTTGCTGCTGCCTTTGCCGTCCCGACTGTAGAGGAATGTGCACCTCCCTCTGAACAGACGTTATCTGCCTTCTGTCCTAAGCTGGAGCAGGGAGGAGAGTCAGTCCCCAGCTAAGAGCAGAAGACAGAGTAGCTGCTCCTTCTTCTTTGGCAGCCAAGACACAGAGTCCTGGGTAGATCCCTCTCCTGAGTCAACCGCCACATCTTGATTCTGTCTGTTCTTATGATCTGGGTCTTCGATATTCAACCACCATTCATTCATTTGACAGACATTAATTCAATATCCACCAGATGCTGGTGATATGGCAACAAACAAGACAAAGAATAACAATGAGTTTATATTCCAAAGGGGAATGCAGACAACAAGCAAGCAAGCAAGATCATTTCAGAATGTGGGAAATATTAGGAAGAAGATAAACAGAGGGGTTGATCAGGGTTATTGCTCTGTGGATGTGTGTGTGTGTGTGTGTGTGTGTGTGTGTGTGAGGTGGGAGAGGTTGTCTTTTAGAAAGAGTGGTCAGGGAAGGTCTCCTCAGAACTGAGAGTGGAACGAAAGGATGAGAAGGTGATGGTGGAACAGAGAGCATGGAGAAGGGCATTCCAGGCAGAGGGAAGCACATATGCAAAAGGCTCTAAGTTGGAACGAACTTAAAGGGATCAAGGCACAGAGAGGAGGCCAGTGTTGCTGGAGGGCAGGGAGTGAGGCGTCAGGGCGGTTGGCAGGAATTACGAGGTCCCACGAGGAATTCAGATTTTAGTCTAACTGCAGTGGGGAGCGACTGGAAATAGTGATGTGACCTCTACAGGCTCCCACAAAAAAGAGAGAGATAATAGTAAACGGGGAGTGGTTTGATTGGGACTCCGGGTGGAACATCTTTCCAGACTAGGCAGGAAAATGAATTAAAGAAATGGAAAGCGTGGGGGGAGATGAACCATGCGGTCTTATTCTGGTCTTACTAGAGGTCTGACTAATCATGAGATGATGTTGGGATTTTCAACTTCTTTGGATTACCCACGTCCCTATGCATTCCATGAGCACAGTAATTACAATTTAACTAAGCGTTATTTGGAAATATATCTGAGGATTTAACCAGAATACAAGCACTTAAAATAGGCAGAGAGAAAATTAAGTAAAAGATGGCACAGATTCTATTTGTCCATTTTAACTTTCACAATTTATGACAATCTCTTCATTACCTACAAGTGACTTATTCACGGTGAGCCAGTCATTCAGATATGCAACTCTTTCTGGAGGAGAAGAGACACAGTGTTCAATGGAATTATAAGGGGAAAGGGCACCAGCTCTTAGCAGAATTTACAGGAATCTCAGCAGAATTAAAATATCATTTCTCACATGGACCATGACCTTATTCTCCTGTCTTTTCTCTTCTTTGCCCATGTTCTGCTGTCAGATAAATCTTCATAAAATACAGTTTTCATCATTTTACTCCTCTGATGAAAAATTTTCAATAGTTTATCACTACTTACTGGATTAAAAAAGAATATACTCTTTACACTTTATAGTCTGACTCTTACCCACCTTCCCTGCCTTATGACCACCATCTCCTGCAAGTTCAAGACTCTTACTCTCTCTTCCAAGAACATGTCTTGAGTTTGTTCATTTCCATGCCTTTGCCCATAGAATTCCATTTTCCAGAATGCTTATCTTTAAATTTTGGTGATCCTAGACCACTTTAACAGTTAATGAATGCTATAGATCCTCTCAATAGAAAAAGTGACATGTGCACAGATTTCCATACAATTTCATGGACAGCCACCCTATGACGTACTGAAATCCCATTGGAATCCTACACGTCTTTCAAGGTCCAGATCAGATGCCATCTTTTCCCTGAAGTGTCCCCAGTCTTCTTCCCACAGTGGGTGGGAACTTCAGTGCTCAGAGGGCTCACTGCAGAGTCTCTTGCTTGGAGATTTATAGCTTATGGCTTTGGCATTATTTTATACTATGGCCTTGCACTTTTTCCCCTGGTGCTATTTAAAATCTTTTATCTACATATGTCTTATTTCCCTCAATAGAATTGGAGTCTAAGAGCAGAAAATGTTTTAGTCATCTTTGTATTCCCAGTGACTAGTTCAGTGTCTGGTGTGAATTCATTCATGAGTGAATTAACATGAACCACAGAGAATAAGGCTCATTAAAAAACTGTAAGCTCCTTAATTTTAGGGATGATCTTACTTTTATCTTTGCGTTCCCAGAGTGAGAGGTGCTGAATAAATGTACTAACTTACCGATAAGAAACAAGTAATTGGGATTATTTACTAAGCAATTATTATACACCAAACTTTTTACAAGCATTACTGTCTTTTATGCTTATAAAACTCATGTGAAGTGTGAGTTACTACCTCCATTTCACAGATGAAGAAACCAAGAATTAGGTCAAGTTTTCATGGTCAAACAGCTGGTATGTGTTAGAGCTGGTGTTAGAATCCAGGTGTGTATGACTGTCTAGTAATTCCTTAAAAAGTCATGGCTCATTGATTTGCTCTGGGTTTTGTTCTGAGAAGGGCTGTGCCCTACATCCTTTCACTTTTATTTTACATTTGTTGTGTTAAGTCAGGCCCTCCCCCTGCAGCTCTGTGGACAAATAGCAAGTGATAGTGGCCTTGACCCTGGATGGCCATTGGATGGCCTGAGCCCGACAGCAGTAGGGTTCTCGTCAGTGGCTGGCATCAGCACTCACCTGTCAGTCAAAGGTGTGATCACCAGGCGAGGTGTGTTTCCCAGGTACTCATAGGAATAGAGAAACTGGGCATCACAGATGTTTGCAAAACAGTGTTTGGTCTCGTCATCCCAACGATGCCGCAGCTGTGACAGCCAGAGGAAGGCCTGGGCATTGTCTACCTAAAGAGAGAGTGGCAGAGTGCTGGGTGAATCACAGTGTTCAATAGGTAGCAGGTGGCCTTTTGGCCACAGGACACACAGGGCTCTAGATATCTTGAATGTTGTCTACCAGTCAAGAGCCCAGCACACTGTGCCCACCACAGTGTAGAAAACATGGGCTGCTCCCATTACATTATTTTGCAGGGGGTCTTAAAAGGTAGGAGCAGCCACCATGATCCTCTCCCAGCTCTCTGACCAGTGCAGAGCCTGGGGCCTCCATGTGTTGGCTGTATGTGAACTTCTCCCTAACCCCATTATTCACGGTGTAGCTGTTCACAAAGAGGGACAATCCCAGATGTTTGGGACCCACCTTCTGAGCAATCATTTTGGCCACCACATCCCGGGCATGCACATCAATGGTGCATATGGTCATGATCTTCTGCCGGTCCCCCTTGGAGAGCTGGCCAATCAGCATAGTGATGAGGGTTTTGAGCTGGGCCACTTGCTTCTTGTAATAGTCCTTCATGGCGTTCTCATAGCCTTCCTCCAGCCTGGCAAATGCAATGCCCACCTCTGTGGTCCACCAGATCTGAGTGCAGGTCAGGGCCACCTGTGGCACAAGGAGTCACTTAGTAAAGCCATTACCAAGACTGTTTCCAAAACCAGCCCACTCCTCACACAGCAAGGGCTCGCAATGTAATCGTGTGGGTGACATAAGCCTCTTTCCTCCCTCTTCCACCAGCCACATGCCTCCGAATCCTTGGAGATATGAAGTGGTTACAACACAAGTGGGGAAAGTACTTTCTGTACTTGAAAAATGTATTATTTGGTTTAGAACAGCCAAAGACTGACTCTGGTCAATGTCAGTGGCTTTTAGAAATTGCTACACTGATCATTCCATTTTTACTACCCAGGCACAGCATCTTTCCTGTGCTTGGGAGCACAACAATATGTTGATTAAGTATCTCAACGACACTCAGTCTTTGCTCTGTTCTGGAACATCTTCTGCTCCGAGTATTCTAGTTTGATTAGCTACTGCTGATCATTTGTGGCATATTTTTGCTTGTCCACAATATTTTCACTACCTTTTTTTATTTCTTAAAAGCTATAACCTTGAAAGGCCTACTCTTGAAGGTCAAGGTGAATTACAGCAAAATTCAATGTGGTCAGTATGATTTGTGTTTTTCAGAGATTCAAAATAAATAAACGGGAAAAATGATTTAAATGAACATTTCTTCTGTTTGTTGAGAAACTTAACATGGAAAATGCATAATTTTGATTATTCATGGTGGAGACTTTAGATACATTTGTCACCTGTAGTGTCATTTGGTTTGGGAGACACTGCTTTAGAAAATCTCTGTCACAATAGCAGGAGGCAACAAATTTTCTTGCTTCAAAATTCTAATTTAGGTAAACAAGGAATCCAATTGGCAATTAGTCCCTTTGTGAAATAGAGAATCCTGCTGTAGTAAAAAGTACCATTCCCCTAATTTATTCGTTTTTGCCTTTAGATTTAGACATATTGGATTTTGGTAAAGAAGTTCCTCCTACACTGTCATCTTGCTGGGATGGTTTGAATGTGATGTGTCAACTGTACTGTTAAAAAAGAAAACCTCTTCCCTTCTGCAGTACTGACTTATTTCTCTTCTCTTCTCACTGTCTGTTTACACTGTCAACATTTTACCGCATTCTTCTCCTTCTCAACCCCCTGCAATATGGCCTCTCCTCCACCACTCCACTGAAATGGCCTCACCAAGTTCATGGGCACTCCTCAGCCTCTTTATTTTGCTTGATCTCTTAGAAGTGTGTGGCATTTTTGACCTCTCACCTGCTATCAACAGTTTCTTTTCTGGTTTCCATGATTACCATTTTCTGGTTTTCCTTCTACCTAAAAAGGTACCGTTTCTCATCCTGCTTTACTGGCTCCTCCTTGCCAACTCAGCCATTGAACAGTGCTCAAGGGTTTGTTCTACACCTTCGTCTCAGTCCATGTATTTTCCAAGGACAATCTCATCTACTCCTATGGCCTCAGTAACCATCAGATATCTTCTAACCCCAAATATTCCAACACCAGTACTATGCCACTAACAGGGGAAGGGAGTGGTATATTGCAGCCAGAACCATTAAAAAAATTCTCATTTGTTCTCTCCTCTTATTACCCTCCTGAGAACCTTGTAGAGGATTCAGATATATTTTAGAATCAAGTCAGACTCCCTAGTTGGCTGTAAGAACTGGCTTCTCGTTTCCTCTCCAGAATCTATCTGCTGCCTCTTGCTGCCTCCTCCTCCTCCTCTTACTCTTGCTTCAACCACACTCAATTCCTCTCAGTTCCTCAAACACATCAGGCTCTTCCTGGCTTTTGAGCCTTTGCGCATACTCTTCTCCATGCTTGTTTTCTCATTCCCACCATCTCTTACTTGTTAACTCCTATTTCAAATCTTAGCTTAAATATCATATCCTCAGGGAGGTGATCCCCAGACCCCACTAACTAGCTATATGTTCCCAGAGTACCCTAAGCCTCCTTTATTATTGCACCAGGTCTCATTTGAAAGTGACTGACTTCCACGCCAGTCTGTAAACTCCAATAGGGCAGGGTTACCTTGTCTTGTTCCCTGCTGGTGTCTCCTGTACTCAGCATAGAGCTTGGCACATGCAAAGTAGGCCGGCTCAATGAGTTGCATTGTTTACACATTCTCCCTACTGGAGCCAATGAGAGTAAAAATAGACCACCTTTGATTCTTTAAGGTAATGGTTGAATTAGGTCATGGCTGCCAATTCCCCTGCTCCCTCTTGCTGACCCCTCACAGACCAGCCTGTCCTGACTGTGAAGCACACAGTGAGTTTGATGTCTGGCAGCCCCAGAAGGCTGAAGGAGGTCACTGAGGAAGAGGGGATGGTGGCCCACCAAGGTCCCAGTTAGGCGAATACCTGAGCTGGATAGTCAAAGAGCCACTGCTCCCTTGGCTTTTCTTCATAGGCAGTTACTCCTTCTGTCATCTCCTGCCTCACAGTGGCCTTCATATGAGCAAGTACGTGGTTCAACCATATTTCTACCTGAAAAAAGAACTCTGGGTTAGACAACGGGTTCCTAAGAAACTATGATCAGTACTACACAGTTTCTTCCAGTCAGCCTAAAAGAGTGAAGAAAATGGAGCCCAGGCACGGTGTACAACCCCAAATGGCTGCCAGAAGGCACATGGAGACATTTGTTTGTGTAAACCAAGGTGGCGATAAATGAGAACTAGGATTTATTAACAACAGGACGATGTGCCCATTTGGAACACGCAGGACAGAGGAGCAGGATAAAGGGATGGGGGGCCACCACCCAGAGTTCACACACAGAAATCTTAATCTGGGTTGAGCTAGGTGTAAATAAGTCAGTGGACTCTCATGACCCTGTCCACACTGAATATGAAGATGTAAGCCAGGTTTATGTTTTCCAACTAAATGCTTTCTGAGTCTACAAAAAGAACATATTCTGAATCAAACTCCAGGACCCTCTCACAAAACTGAGAACGTGATTATTTTTTGGTACTAGAATTGCTTTCCAAGACACATGTGGATGACGGTAGAACCCTGTGAAAGATCTTTTCCCTAGGTGATACTTTGGACTAGATTAGAGCCCCCAGGGACAAGGCTTTGTTGGATCATTTAGGATAATGAAGAAGGAAGGGCTTATACTTTAGTGGTGATGCTAAAGGATGAGAAGGAGATTCAAGAAGAGAGTCATCCCATGTTTCGTGTTTCTTGAATTGTACCCGGGAGATCTAGCTCTTGGAGCAGGGTGGCAGCTGGCTCTCCAAGAGGTAGAGCTGTGGGAGGAAGAGACTTCAGGTGTATTTGTACAGATAAGTGACATCTTAGGAAAGTGGTTGATTTCAAAGGGCATTTTCTCCCAGGGAAGATGTCAGTGCTCCAGATTTCCCTGTGGGGTGCTCCAAGGGTTGTCATGTTAAAGTCTCCTGGTGCTGCTAATTATTTTAAAATCCTTTTCTCGTTTACTCAGGAAGTTGTTTATGTGCATTTTATTTCTCTCTGTGCAGATCTTTGGTTAAGGAAGAGATATGAATGTTGACATGTGTCCTCCCAGAGAGAAGAAAGCAGGCACTAGAAGCTGTTTCAATGTCAGTTCAAGTCAAGGGAGGCTGGAAGTCCTACAACATGGACAGCAGTTCTGGCCCAAGGTCAAAAAGGCCGTCTTGAAGGTTGATGTTGACCATATTTGAACGCAGACACTGGAGAGAGAAAGGTGTAAGAAGGAAAAAGAACTTTTATGTTACCTGCCCACTGCAGTCACAGGGCTCACTGAAGGCCACATATTCTTCTTCCTTGCTGTACATGCCAAGACTTATCTTGGTTGGTTTCTCACTGCTGTCTAGCTGGAATTGCATCTTGGCCATATTGTCAAAGAGTTTGGAAAGGTGGCGTTGAACCTATGGAGGGAAACCGTGCCAAAGGATTGGAGAATGTGTCCAGGAAGTTACTTATGAGTATTGTTTAGAGGTCTACCATGCGACATCCTTTAGAGTGCTGAATACCAAGCATTTAGAAGGAAGCTTGTGGGAATGATGGTGATATGAGGATGGGAATCAATTGAATCGAATAATAAAGGCCAAAGGAATATAAAACTAGTGGGAATCATGCACTAGCTACAAACCAGTGAGGACACAAAAATTTGATTAATTCCTGTTTGATCTACTACAGATGGGAACAGATTAGAGAAAAAAATGATGGTTAATTCATAAACTTTCTTCCTAAGAAAATACTACTGTGCAGCAGGAGATGAGCACAGGATAGTCTGCAGAGGAATGGTAACATGCCCGAATCTGGAGGGTCAAGGGTAGTGGTGGCAGTGGCCTGTGGAAGAAGTCACTCAGTTGTTCGAACCATTTCTAGAGGGTCCAAAGCAAGGGCAAGCATGTTCACACCAAGCAGAAAGCCTGGGTGTGCCAGGGCTTCTGCTTCACATGGACTCTCACTGTACAGAGGCCCTTTACAGGGATCCCCTGGGTGGTTGTTCTAGGAGGGATGCCAGACAGAGCCACACTGTGGTCCTGAAGTGAGGGAAATGGCAGGCTGAAGAAGAAACAATAAACAGAAAGCTGTCCTCTGGTAGAACTTTTTGAAATACAACAGCCTTTAGGCTGCTGGTACCCTGAGTTGTAATCCGAAATTTACAACAACCAGTTCTCTAGCTTATGAGATGAGAGGAAAAATTTTGAGTATTTGGGTAAACTGTGAAGGTACTGGAGGAGATCTCATCCACAGTGACTTGGGACAAATATCTTGATGGGATGGACCTTTCTTAATCCAAGAACAAATAGTAGATTAAAAAAAACAATCACCACCACCAACATGGGACCTATGAAATTATCCTGCAACTTAAAAGAAGGAGAAAACGAGACTCAAGAGATAGAGTAAGAGTATATATATATATATATAAAACTTTAATAAAGGAAACAGAAATAATTATGAAAAACATCACCTTGTGTGGTTTTCAATTAAATGAAAGAAACATGAACTCTATAAAATACAAGGTGAAAGACAAGATGTGTTGCTGGAAGCAGAGAAATAAAGTAAGGAAGTCAAGAAATGACACAGCACAGTTTATAACAATATTATCATGACTAAAGGACTGATTAACACAAACAAAGTAAATATGGTGGATAAACTTGAGAAACTATTGAAGAATACCAAGGAAGAGGACTAAGAGATAAAAATATGTAGGAATATATGAAAATATGTATGAATATATGAAGGTAATGTATATAGCACAGAGAAAATAGAATCTCAATTTACAGAAATGTGATGAACCCAAAGGAAGAAATATCCAGATAAATGGAATATAAATATTTAAAAGCATAGTGAAAGAAAACTTTTTTTAAGATAATGAAAGTTCTGGATTTCAGATAGGAAGAAACTTCATCATGTGTTGGAAAAACTAACAAAATAAAGCAAGTATCTAAGCATATACAAATTTTCTAAAATTAAAATTTAATTTAAATTTTGATCTCTTTAGAGATCCAGGTAGAAATAAATTAGGTAGGAAAAAAAAAAAAAAGCAGACCTCAGACAACTTCTCTGTAACAAGAAACAGCAGAACTATATCTCCAGGGATTTGAGGGGAAATTGCTGTGACTCATGAATTCCAAACCCAACCATTCAATCACTCACATGTGAAAACTAAAGAGAGTCACAAATATAGAAGGAATTGGGAATTATTCTATCACACTTCATCTCGGGGGGCAGGGAGTGGGGGAAATTACTTAAAGATTTACTCAAACCAAGTGAGAAATAAAAAAAAAATATTTAAGAATGAGTATATCATGTATAAAGGTATAAAAGATCTGGCAATGATCTTTGACCTCTCCCGTACATAGAATTAGTGAACATATAGTTACAAAACAGAAGGCTAATGTGATAAATATTTCAACTCCACCATGCCTGGGCTACTTTGGAAATATTTCAATCTATAGGAACAAAAAGGGTATAACTATCAAGGATAATTTCTCTTTAGTACTTACTTTTTACCAAACCAAAAACATAATTTCAATAATTTAGAAAGTTAACAACAAAGGTAGAAAACTTATGCATGGGTGCCATCTTTTGGCTCTGTTGAAGAAGCTCTTACCCATTGCTGGTGGTGATGCAAAAGGATACAATTCCTAGGGAGGGAAATAAGACAATACCTAACAAGACCACTTTGTCTTGCGTGTGTCCTGTGTCAATTACCCTTTGACCCAGCAATCTCACTTCTAGGAACTTACATGGAGGATAGACCTTCAATAATACAAAGTCTAAAGTTATTCAATGCCACATTATTTGTAATTACAAAATATTATAAACAATCTATGACCAAACTACGATATATTAGTCCATGGAGCATGATGCAGATGTAAAAATAATGAGGAAGATTTCTTTGAATTAATACGGAGCAATTTCCAGGATATATAACTAAGTTAAAAAAAGCATGCTACTTTTTGTGTAAGAAAGAAGGGGAAATAAAAAAATGTATACGTGCAAACGTAAATGTACCTCTGCTTATTTTTGCAAAGATAAACATAAGAAAGATAAACCAAAAACCAATGGAACTGGTGATGACATGGAAGGACTAGGGAAGGAGGGACACTGCTGGCATATCTTTTTGCATAGTTTGACTTTTAGAATTCTACATATTCAAACAATCAAATCAACAAGGATGGAGAAAATCCTAAAACTGAAAGCAGAGAGAAATAAATGAACCCAACTAGACTTTGAATGAATAACAAAATCACACTGAGGAGGAAGAGAACTCATCCAAGTAACTTCCGAAGACAGTATTTCGACTACGTATCCTCAGTCTAAAGGAAAATAAGAGAACTACAAACAAATCTCCAACTCTTCTTAGGGTGACAAGGGAGGAAAGCTACAGGAGCATACAGCAGAGACATCATCCCTCCATCATGTCAGTCATTTTGAGACTCAGACTCTATGTCCTAGAGCAGTGGTTCTCAAAGTGTGGTCCCCAGACCAGCAGCATCACTTGGAGAATCCTTAGAAACGCAAATTCTCCAGCACCACCCATACCTACGGAATCAAAAACTCTGGGCGTGGGGCCTAGGAGTCTGTATTTTAACAAGGCTTCTAGGTGATTCTGACACACTGTCAAATTTGAGAACCACTGACTATAGCTCCAAATACCAACAGTGCTTCAAATTAGTTACTTTAATATTTAAAAGTCTTGTAACACAGCAGGCTTCTTCTATTTTACAGATGAGGAAAGTTTATCGCAAAGAAGTGATATGCCCAAACTATCTGGCTAATAAGTGGCTAGAACTAGGGGTTAGAAACCAAAATTTTGGTCTCCTCATATATACTCTTTCCACTAAGCCATCCCAATCTCCAGTTAATACAACTTTCATCATATCTCCCTATAGAAATTTTAGCTATAACTGTTGACTCCTATTTACTGGATCTCTCTACAGAATCAGATCAAAGGCATTCTCTGTGAAGGCTTCCCTTCCACCTTTGCCATCCTCAAAGCTTCTTCAATTCTACTTTAGGGAATAGTAGCCACCGATGGGCTGGAGGGCATCCTGAGAAGCAGTAATCGTGGGAATGAAGGTCTGAGGTTTGGGTTGATGCTGGTGGCAACATAGGACTGAAATACGAACACTGCCAGAGAGAGCAGGTATAATAGGGAACCTGAAACTCTCCTGGTAGGAGCTCCTCCGTCCTTCTAGATGTTTCTACAAGCACTCCCTCAGCTTACCTGTTGTGGAGCTGTGCCATTGGAAAGGATGTCTAACAGATCAGAAGAGGAGAGAAAGTAAAACCTAGGGAAGGCAAGCCTTTTGGTGTCCAGGTACTCCGCCAAGGCCTTCTCACACAGGTACAATCTGAGGGCACAGACACAGAATTTCCTAGTTAAGTTTGCCTAGACTCATAGGTACTTAGACACTACCTAAATGCAAACTTATGCAATAAATGGAATATGTGCAGAAATCAGGGCACAGAACACTTATGAGTATTGCAAACATATACACTGATATATTTCCATCAGAATAAACACCTCTAATAATACCCCATATTACCCAAACACACAAGCAAATCAAGGCACACACATAGACACACTCACTCACTCAGGTAGTTAAATAAAGTAAGGATCTCAGAGACAGAGGAGGAAAAGAAAATAGGGCGTCCTCTGTTTCAAAAGTCTCAGCAAGCAGACCATCACCTGCTCTGAATATCTTCCAGCTTTTCATAAAGACCTGGTTTGTTGGTGGCTTCCACTACATTTGGGGTTTTCTGAACGTCATAAGCTAGCTCTTTAAAGTCAATGTCAATGCCTTCAAATCTTTTAGAATCCTGCAAATAAAAATGTAGGGAAGAATTAACTATCACTCCCCTCAATTCCAAGAAGCTCCTCTCATGTAGCAAGTCAGAAGCAAAAACCTGCTCCTAGGCTATCTAAAACAGAGATTAGTCTTGAAGAAGGAAATACCTTTAGCTTGAAATAGTGGTTCTCAAACATGTTGGTCTTAAAATCACTTTATGTTTTTAAAAATTACTGAAGAGTTCAAAGAGCTTTTGTTTATGTAGGTAATATTATATCTACCAATATATCTCCTGTTCGGAAGATAAAGTTGAGATATTTAAAAAAATACTAATTTATTTAATAAGTAAGAATAATAAGCCCATTATATTAACATAACATGTTTTTATCTAAAATAATTGTATTTTCCAAAACAAAGTAACTTAGAGAAAACAGTGGCATTGTTTCCCATTTTTTTTTCAAATCTCTTTAACGTCTGCCTTAGAAGATCATATTCTCTTCTCTGCTTCTGCATCCAATCTGTTGTGATATCACATGTCACATAGCCTCCAGAAAACTCCGCTGCATGCTCATGGAAGAACGAGAGTAAAAAAGGCAAATAACATTTAATGTTATTATTAAGATAGTTTGGACCTTAAGGATCCCCTGAAAAGGTCTCAGGGATCCCCCCAGGGGTCACCAGACCACACTTTGAGAACTACTGGCGTAAAACATATAATTCCTAGGTCAGGTAGATAGTGGATCCAATGTTCTTTCTGGGCCCTGCAAAAGTTTACATAACCAAACTAAGTTTTTCTTCAGCAAAGTTACTACTATGATGTCAAAATTAATTAGATACTATCATTTCTCCCAAACACACACACCCTCACAGTGTTGTCGAAATGATTGAGACAATAATATAGGCCTTTAGCCCAACACCTGGCACCTGGTAAGAGCTTGTGGTATTATTATTACATAACAACAATCATAATGGTATGTGCTATGTGCACTGTTTTAACTCCCTGAAGTAGGTACTAGTGTCAGTCCCAGTTTACATATGAGGAAACCGAGGCACTGAGAGGTTAAGTAACTTGCCCAAGGTCCCGCAGCCGCAGGCGGCCACCAGCCCCAGTCTGCTTGAGATCTCTGTAATCCATGCACCTCTCCCAATGAAATTTAAAAACAAGAGGGCAGGGTAAAGCAAATTATGATTCCTCATTGAGATATCTTGCTCCAATTAAAAATGAAAAAGTATCGGAAATATCTGGCATAAATGTTCAAACGAAAAGAGGTAAACAGAAAATTGTAATTGCACTGAGAGCAATTATGTAAAAATATGTATATATATAAACAAAAGCTGGGAAATATTCATAATGAATGAAGATAGCGACTAGTTGGGGTGTAAGATTATTACTGATTTTATTATATTTCAGAATTGTCTCTATCATATTGTTAATACAAAGAAAATAAAGGTATTTATGTTTATACACAAACCTGTGGCACTTTTGGGGCGTTAATCATATCAATTCTTTATTACGTTTAACTGAAAATTCTCGAATGTCTCCTTTAAAGTCTTTACAAAAGTCTCCACCTAAGTCCTTGCTCCTCATTGAACCTGCTCTTCTTCAATCCCTAACGTTAAAGATAAATAAAATCTGGCTTATTCAATCGGGCTTAATTACAACAGCTGTAACAGAATTGTTTTCTGTTATTTTTCATTGCAAATGTACAACCTTTAATTTGCATTATTACGTTAAATATGCTTTTGTGGGATGAGCTGGAAAAATATAATGTTCTGATGGAATGTGCCTTAACTTTTAAATAAGGTCTGGGCGACATGATATTTTGGAATCAAACTGATTTGTAAGCAAAGAACTTGCTGTGCTGAAGGAATGCAGAGGAAGTCTGCAAAAAAAATTTTTTTTAATGAATTAGAGTCCGCTGAGAGAGGGGTAAGTTAATGGCACATTAATTAGGACAAATTAGAAGGGGCAATCAACCACAGGAAAGGTAGTAAGGAGAAGAAAGCTTATTTTAGAGAAATTCACTGTTCAGTATTTAGCTAAGACTGGTATTTAGAATGCTGTCACAGGCCAGAGGTGTACAGAATGGCTTGCTGCTGAGAAGGAACTTGCATTTGCCTGGAAACAATTCTCACTTCCAATCGATACCTGCATTGTAATTATCTGTGGAGCAACCCATGAGCAGCTCATCTCCGACTTCACTAGCTAATATTTTTGATCTCCTTGCTCGTGTACACATTTTTTTAAAACCAGGTTCTCCTTTCCTTTTCTTACCTATCTAGGGACAAACTAATTGGTGTGCATTTCACCTTCTCTCTTTTCCTCTGCCTGACTTTTGGTGGCTTGTAAGGTCAATGTTTGTTGGAGGTGCCCTTGAGTGAAGCCAAGGCAGGCAGGGAGAGAAGGGAAAGGTCTAGAGGATGCAGGAACTGGGTGCTCTTCCTTTGACTCGGATAAGGAAACAGAGCTGATTTCTTTAGCAGGTACCTGGGGCAGCTGAGCCCGGATATCTTCAGATCCAATGAATATACTTTCTAGGTGAGACCACGTGCGCTGCACATCAAACCAGACAGAGATGACGGCATCAGCTGTGGACAGCTTCTTCTGCCAGCCCGACACTTCCTCCAGGAAGAAAGCAATGTACTTGGACATCATCAGGTTCTGGAGCTGAACTTGGTTATCCTCCAGAACCTCGATGAGGTCCTCGTCTGACCGCAGCAGGGGGATGTTGGTCCGCTGGTGGGGCTCATACTGGAACTCCATGCTGGCCCAGGTAGTCTGCAGCTCCTTTAAGATCTTCTCCATACCCATCTCTTTCACAGCTTTATCCACAATGTCCCGGACCTCATCCTCAAAGTTGTGCAGCTGGAGCTGCAGGAGTTGTGCCAGGGTGGTGCCCTTGTCCATGGTGAAGCTCACACCTGTGGCCTGCATCAGCTGCCTCCAGTGCCGCTCCCGGATGGCTGGATTCTGCAGCTCAGCCACTGCCCTCAGGGAGGTTAGAGTGTTCAACACGGTGCTTTCCAGGCCTGTGAATGCATCCCAAGCCCTGACCTCCTTGTCAAGGTTCCGGATGTGCCTGGCAAACCGTTTGCATTCCAAGTCCATGGCCTCCACATTGATATCCCTCCATGTGGTGGTCTCCCAGGCATGGATACTGGAGGTCACCATCCCAATTGTGTCCCAGAGCTCCTTCAGCTGGCAGACCTCCTTCCTGCACTGCTTCAGCTGCTTGTAGTCAGGAACGTTGACTTCAAACAAGCCAGCGGACTCAGAAATGGAGGCCATGGTGGATTCCATTTGCTGGATCTCAATGTGTCTGGCATCCAGCATTTGATGAGGGTCAGTGCTATCAAACCTACAAAACACAATGTGTTCTCTTGTAAGTATAGCACACAGGGGCCTGTTTCCTAGAATCACCAAAGTAACAGCAGCTCAAATCTTTAAATGCTTAGTAATTTAGCAAAGAGCAGTGAATTTCACCAAAGCCTGGAAAGAAAAGACACTCAGTGTAGGTTGGAGTAGGGTGAGCATAAGCAGTTGAAGGAAGGGCGGTTCAAGAAGAACATCATGGTTTGATCTTTTCTTCACATCTGAGAAGGTAAAAATACTCCTCTCATCTTCCAGCTCCTCCAACTTCCCCATCCAGAGGGCTGTACAGGGGAACACCCCTTTGTTCAAGCCCCCTTTAGATTCTGCTTCCACTTGTTGGCTTCCAGACCACTTGACACAAAAGAGTATTGTCATGTTACTGTGGATGCTGTGAAGCCAAAGCTCCTGCCAGGAGCTACTAGTGGTAGGTGGTCTTTAAGTAAGAGAGCTGGCACTTAGAAGTCCAACTCTGACCCAATCTGGCATCGCTTCCTCTAGGGCAATGGCTCTCAATCTTGGCTGCCTATTAGAATCTCCTGGAAGCTTTAAAAGATCTCCATGCCCAGGATACTCCCCAGTCCAATTAAATCAGTATCTTTGAGAGGTGGGACCCAGGCAATAGCATTTTTCATACTCCCCAAGTGGTTCCAGTGTGACAGGTTGGTGTCTTTGTCTGTGGTGAGGCTCACACTGATGGCCTGCATCACCTTCAGGCAACAGCACCTCCAAGTTTGAGAACCACTGATAGGGGCCTTGAAGACCGAGCACAAAGCTCTCACCAAGGTCCTATACTGTGGCTGTGGCTTTCCTTCACTATGTGCCTCAATCCAGGCTCTCCATCTTCTTAAGTCCCTCCTCCAAGCTGTCTCTGGTCTCCTCCTGTATCCTGGGACAACCTGTAGTTCTGCACTTGACTTCTATAAGCACTATGTCTAGCTTTACAGTTTTAGTTCATGTTTCCTCGTCCTCTTCTCTCCAGTGCTTTTGGCATGCATCCACTGCTCCTGATCCTCACCAGTGTTTACCTACTTTATGCTGCCACCCCTCCAGACTTCCATTCCTGGCAGAGCCCGTCCTCCAACGTAAGAACTCTACGCCCAAAGGAAGCCACATGGGCAGATAACATTACTTTGGTCAGGAGCACTCAGAACCCATGTGTTCAAGGAGCATCTCATTTTCCTCCCCTAACCTCCCTTTATCCTTTCTCCCAATCACCAATCTCACGTTTTCTTGTTTCTGTGTGCTTGGAGGGCTAGACATTGGGGATACCATGACTTAAGGGTGAATACTACGTTCCTCTAAAATCAGAACAGGGCATCACAGGGTTCAGCATCAAGCGGAAAGTTGAGAGGAAATGAGTGACTAGAGAACTGGTCATTTCTTTCAACCTAGTGTACGTGTGTGTGCGTGTTGGTTGGTTGGTTGTGTATGGAGGAGAGGGAAAAAGGAAGACGATGACATAGAAACCTCTTTTCTTTAATGACTCTTCTCTCAGTTGTCTTTGGAAATATTTGACATGACGGATGGAAAGTAATCCTAATTAAAGTCATTTACCTGAACTGCTCACCACTTAAGTCTAATTACCATGCAACACAATAACAGTTATGCATACTGTTAAATCAGTGTCAGATTAACTTTGATGCTTGCTATGTTTGATTCCCACTTGTTCCATCTAAATAGTTTTTGGCTCATGTGCTCTGGTTGTGTTTTTGCGTCTTAAGAGAATGAGGCTGAACATCATTGCACGTCTTCACTGTTCTCCAGCTCCCAAGTGTTTCAGAACAGAAGGTGAGGTTAGAATTCTCAGAGTTGAAGAAGGCCCTTTGTCTATATAGGCAAGAACGTTTCTCCCCTATGAGAGCAATGGGAAAAGAACCAGAAGGAAAGAAATGTAACATCCTCATGGCAAGTGGTCTAGCAGGAAGGATGGTCAAGCACGAATGGTCCTTCTGCTTACTCTTCATTTCCAAAGACTAACTGTTGGAGTGTGTAGGTTCTACTTTTATCTTGACTAGAGTGACCTTGTAAAGTGAACTCAGCCTTTTGGTGTTAGTGCAAGATCTATGAGACAAATTCTAAAAGCCTGCATTCTGTTTAATTTATTAATGGGATATAATTCAGGAATGACTTCTTAGGTAAGATCTGAGCTATTAGAGTGGTTAGGGGTGTACACAGAAGATAATAAATGACCTTTCTAATCATTCTTTTCTCAGCATGTATAAACACCCTTAAATCAATATTGGTTCCTCAAATATTTGTTAGAGGCAATCATTTGTCAAATCTATTCCAAACTTCATCTACCCTGTGGCATAATTTTTGTTTATAGTTTAAATTTGTGGACAGTCATCTCCTGTAGCTGAGCATATATAAAAGTTAATTTGGCCTTAGGAGTAAAAGGAACCTCTAGATATGAGGGCAAGTAACTCTCTTTCCATTTCAAAACTCTAGTGCAAATTGTCAAGATATTCGTAGACCTGATGAATGGGCCTAATAAACTTGAAGCAGCTCTCCAAAACCTGGGGGAACAATATAGTTTAAGAACAAGGAAGTAATAAGAGGGAAAATGGTGTAGTTAGTCTTTGAAATTGAAATAATAATGCAAAAGTATTTTAATCTAGAAGAGAAATGCCTGGAAAGTCTGGATGAATAAAACTCTAATTAAGAGAAATGAAAATATGTTGCTCACACATGTGATCTTGGACAAATGATTGATTCAGGCCTGACCCAGATGTAAGCAGAGAAAGAGAGAGAGGAATAAGTGACTTAAATTGATTCTCAGGAAGCTAGTCATTGGTAAACGTTAACCTCAGTGTCATACCTGTATACACAATGAGTGATGACACACCTGCACTTGATACCCCACAAGTATCATAAAACTCAACACTTCCAACTTGAACTTGTGATCTTTCAGTTCTTCCCATTCTGTGGTCCCCCTCTCAGTGAACAACGACTAGCACCACCTTCCATCTATTTGTCCAAAATGTCCAAAAAAGATGGAGAATTGTGTTAGACTCTCCTCTCTCCCCATCTCCCATATTCAATCAATCCTGCTGATTCTCCCTCCTAAATCTCTCTCAAATCCATTCTCCTCTCTCCATTCTCACTGCCACTGCTTCACTTCAGGCCTATTGCTTCTCACTGGGCTGTTGAAATCACTCTCCCATGGAGCACCTGGCCTCGAGTCTGTCTCACTCCATTCTGTTCTCCACAGCCACGAGACAGTGGTATTTACATTATGTTGTTCTCGTGCTTAGACTCCTCACTGGTTGATCGCAGTCAAAACCTGTTCACATGGACCTGTCCATTCTCATCTTCCACTTCCTGCACCCAGCCATACACACATGCAGTTCTCCAGCTGTTTCTTACATTTTCACCCTTCTGTGTCTTTGTACGGTCTGCTTCCTTTGCCTGGAATAGCCTTGCTTCCCATTCCTCTTTTTTCCAAATGGCTAATTCTCATTTGCCCATTGGCTCAAGCATCATCCTCTACACGGGGTGTGTGAACTGCCTCCCCAATGCGGGTTAAAGTTGGCACCCAATGTACATGTCTTATTAGTCATTTTTGAAATTGCCCCTGAGGCTTTAAGTACTTGAAATCAGGGTATGTGAATTACCTTAAAATCCTAGCACTTACATCATTTTTTGCTAACTCTACAACTTTTTCTGCTCTATGAAAGCCTGAATCATGTGAATGAGTCACATTAACTAGAAGAACAGGCTCAAGCTGAACTAATTATATGTCTTAGGTTATCTACACGTCCCTGGGAGATTTAATGACTGATATTGCTCTTTTCTCCAGCTATTGAAGAGAAAACAGGTACTGTGAAAGCAAGACAGAGGCCCTTTTTTCCCTCATGTCTGCTGTATTGGGCTGTGTGGAAAGCCTTGCTTTTTCTGGTTGCCATGCAGGACAGCACCCAATGGGAGGGTGTATTCAAGAAGGCTCTCCTGGGCCAGCCCTGTGGCTTAGCGGTTAAGTGCGCGCGCTCCGCTACTGGCGGCCCGGGCCTGGATCCCGGGTGCGCATTGACGTACCGCTTCTCCGGCCATGCTGAGGCCGCGTCACATACAGCAACTAGAAGGATGTGCAACTATGACATACAACTATCTACTGGGGCTTTGGGGGGGTGGGGAAAGGAGGAGGATTGGCAATAGATGTTAGCTCAGAGCTGGTCTTCCTCAGCAAAAAGAGGATTAGCATGGATGTTAGCTCAGGGCTGATCTTTCTCACAAAAAAAAAAAAAAGAAAAAAAAAGAAGGCTCTCCCAACTGTTCATAGAATCTGGTTGCCCACCAGCTGAAAATATTAATGGTCTCCATGGACCTGGAGCTCATAGGAATCAATTGTTTTGGCTAAGAAACCCCTGAATTACCTTGGTCTTGATGTGGCTAAGAAGATTGTATGTCACAGCATCATTCCTTAAGGTCAGGAAGACTGAACAAGAGAATTCTGCTACAAGCATGGAGCCTGCCTTTCATTCAAGGGGGAGAATTAGTCTCCAATTTTAAGAGTTGTGAAAAATCCTTAAATCTGAGTATGATGATTTAGCCAATTACCATGAAGTGTGAAAGCTGAGCTAGGAATATGCTGATACAGCTAGAGTTAAGAACTAAAGGAGGAAGTACAACTTGATTTGAACGTGAAGAAAGAATTTCAACCCAAACACCCTGACTTCACCCAGCACCTGTCAGACTGCAAGGGCCTAACGAGACCCTCACTTTCTTTTTCCTCCTCAAAGATAAGAACAACGTGAACTTAACTTGCAATCTAATCAGGAACAGAAATTTGCATTCACAGAGGAAGGTACCCGGGTCTGCATTTTAGAAATTCGTATATGATCTAAAAGTGAAGGAACCAGAATTAAACTCATTTACCGCACACAGTACCTAAAAATTTTAAACACACATTCACACACACAAAACTAAGAAACAAAACACATGAGTTGATGCCCACTAAGATTCCTTTCAGCAATAAATCCACAATTATGCTTTAGCCCTGATGGGTTTCTTGACAAGAAGAGAAATATGTGGAAATTGCAGAAACGTTTGGTTTACCACACTTCTGTGAGCAGTTCTTTTCAAAGTACTTTCTTGCAAAGATTCATCTGCATGTTAAATTAACAGATGTGAGTTTCGAAAACCCAGCTAAGGGTAGCAATATTCTCACAGCCAGCAGATACAAGTGCTAAGAAAGAAAAATGCAGCTATAAATTTAAAAACAACAACAGCTGATCAATACACATACACAATGTAACTCTGAGGGAAGGATACCAGATTTCCAACAGGCACACAAAAACACACCAGCAAATGAATGTTGTTTCCTTTCAAGCAGTCTCAGAAGTCTGTTTGGGGAGATATTTTGCCAAACATCTTTGGAATTCCTTTTTTGAAATTTTTTAAAGAGACAGTTGATGTAAAGATATTAGTGTCACTATTTTATGGCTGTTGCCATTGGTCTGGTTGTTGTTAACACTAAGTAGTATTATCCAGCTTGAACACCCATCTCCCTCACCAGCTTTGGCTCTGCATGATCAGTGTTGAATTTCAAACATTAAATTGTACACTCAAAGGAGAGTCAAAAGAATGTGCCTCTGACTCTGAAAGAATAGTCCCAAAAGAAGTTCCACAAATGTTGTGAGTGATAGATGTTTCTTTGGAACAAGGGGATAGCTCCTAAGGCAATTATTCCAAAGGGACACAGACTCGTTTGGCGTTATATGCCCTGTTTAAGAGGGAACCAGTTACTTCCCCTTAGGGCAGCAGTCTCAAACCTGGCTGCACATTGGAATCACTTGGGGAGATTTACAAAATACTGATGCCCAGTTCTCAGCCCAGAGAGTCTGATTTAGTTGGTCTGAAGGACAGACTGGATATTGGAAATTTTAAAAGCTCCCCAGGTGATTCTAATAAGCAGCCAACATGGCAGCACACTGCTTTAGAGTCATAGGCTGTATACATAACTTGACACATCTGTCCTTCCCTGCCCCTTAACATGCTCTTCTTGTTCTCTCTAGCCCCAAGTATAATGCTTGGGAGGTAATAGCTGCTTAATAAATGTTTGATGAATGACTAAGAATAGGTAGGCCCTTATTGTGTGCCAGGTTGGGCGACCAACAGTCCCAGTTTGCCCAAAACAGAGGGGCTCTCTTAGATGTGTGACTTTCAATGCTAAAACCAGAACAGTCCCAGGAAAACCAGAATGGTTTGTCACCCTAGTGCCAGCTACTATGCTAAACACTTGCCAAGGTTATTACTTTAATCCTAACAACAACCCTGTGAGCTGGATACTATTATTAACCCCATTTTACAGGTGAGGGAGCTGAATCGCAGCTCCCCTGACCAGGCAGTAAGTAGTGGACCTGTGATTAGACACCAGGAAGCCTGAGTCCAGAGTCCATGTGCTTAATCATTATGCTATATTTCCTTCCAATAAAGTTGTGATTTTTTAAAATAATTTTGTTTGTTACTTTAATATGTATCTTTCAATGTAATATTTCTGTGGGTAAGTAACCCTTGAAAATGATAAGGTTCCTCACTTCTTACCTAAGGCATTTTCCAGTTGGAGACTTCCAAGCTTGTCTACTCAAAACTGTAGAGGAGAGCCAGCAAGAAGCTCAGCTAGAGAAACAGAAAGCCAACCCTGGAGCTGGAGTGAGGGGAGAGTGCCCATTTCAGCCGGCACTTTAGCAGACACAGGACCACTCAGAACCAGCTTGTTGTCCTGGTTGGAGCCCCTAATGCTGAGCAGTGGACCAGGAGCAGACCCTGGGTAGACTTCTCCACCAAGGCAGGAAGCCTCTGAGAAAGGAACCACGTGTGGGTGCACATGTGAAAGTATTGCCCATCCTATAGTTGTTTTGTTTATGTAAAGACTCCTAATAACAAGTAGGGAGGTGTCTGAGCATTCCCAAGCAGAGAAAGAACACCCTGAAGTAAATCCTTCACCCTGAGTCCTTCCTTTAGGCTACCAAAATGCCTTCCAAAATTATTTTAAAATTCTACCAGCCACTTTTTTAAACCAAAAGAACAGAGTCTGTGAGAACTTAGAATACTCACAGTTTAGTAAAAACCTAGTAATTTTACCACATGCAGTCCCTTTATAGACGTGGAGACACAAAAGCTTCTAGACTTTTTTTTAAGAAAAGGTGCTTATACAACCTTTGGTCATCTCATACAGGCCATGATAGGACTCTGCCCACATTAGCACCATTGTTTTAACCACTGGATCTAAATGGGAGAGAAACTGCTAAGTAGTCTTCATCTGCTAAAAGAACACGCAAACTCAACAGACAGATCATCAGTGTCTCAAAGGTTGCCATGGTTAAAGGAAAGGAGGCAGTTGGGTCCATACCTGAAGGGAGCTTCTCTGTGGAACTGCTCCCAGAACTGCTGCTGTTCGACATCGAAGGCTGTGCACCGCTGGCGGAGGAGGGTCACTTCATTGGCCTGCAGTGGGGCCACCTGCTGCCTCACAGTGATGGCCATCTTTTTTATGTTGTTCCATTTCTCGGGCAGCTCCTGCAAAGGAGACGTCAGTGTGGTCAGACCCACATTGTGCTCCTCCCTCTCCCTAGTCCTGAAGCTGGACACACCCAGATATCTTCCTCTCTGCTACGTGTCATGCTACGATGTTGTGGTATCGTTCACCCATTCTCTACAGCTCCCCCTTCCTCGACTCATCTCTCTGGTTGTCCGCTCTCCTGACTGTCACCTTTTTCTGACTCAACGCTATCCTTCCTGCCCTCAGCCTCCAATCCAGTGACCCTTGCCCTTTTCTATATTTTCCAACAGTGCTTGGTTATTATGTTTAATGCTCCACATTTCCTCTTAGACCATCTTAACATTTCTCAAACCTGCTTTTTTTCTTTGAATCAAAAAGTTGGCTCATCCCTGTTTCTGGAAAAAAACCCCAAATACTTCACCCACATCAATTCTCCTGCTTATCTCCAGCATTACATTGGTTTATATT
Organism: Ceratotherium simum simum; assembly: GCF_057802395.1. Lineage (NCBI taxonomy): Eukaryota > Metazoa > Chordata > Mammalia > Perissodactyla > Rhinocerotidae > Ceratotherium > Ceratotherium simum. The sequence goes on from NC_141915.1 coordinate 7,307,514, forward strand.
TACTGAGTTTCCAGAATGTGGTAGACATTATACATATACTACACATATAGTACCAAAACATGGTCATCACCGAGCCCTGCTCTTCATTTACACCAACACACCTCACCCCACTCAGAAATCTCGAAACTCTCCCTTTATTTCTTTTATTAAGAAAACATAAACTTTGCACTGACCTCCAGCTGCTTAAACACTGTTTCTGGCAATTCTTGTTCATAGGTCTTCAGCAATTCAATAGTTTGCTTTAAGGGCTCAAACATCTCATCAGTGCTGCTCTGCCGTTCTTTGAGAGCCATAAGGTGTCCCATTACCTCAACCAATCCTTTGAAATCTCCTTTGTCGACTTTCTTGAGCAAGCCACTCTCACTATTTTTTATAAACACTTCAAGGTCCTCCAAGCTAAGCAAAATAAACAGAACATGAGGAGCCATTCTCCTTCCAGTCCTCAAAAGGAAGATTTATTCATCCCCAACAACAATAGTGACTATTACGGATAACTTGCCATGTGCCTAGCACTTGACATAGACTATATCTTGATAGTAAGAATATGGCTCTCTTCAGAAGTGTCAAAGTCATGAAAGATCAAGACTGAGACCTCCATGATGGAGGAGCTTCAGGAGATATGGCACGTTAGTGGGACAAGTGGCGAAATGTGAGTAAGATCTGTAGGTTAGTTACTACCTCTACATCAATATTAACTTCCTTGTGTTGATAATGGTACTATGGTTATGCAAGATGTTCTCATTTGGGAAAGCTGAGTGAAGGTAAAACAGAACTCTTTGCACTATTTTTGCAACTTTTTTTGTAAGTCTAAAATTATTTCAAAGTGAAATTATTTCAAAGTGAATATATTACAAATTATTTTATTTATTAAATTATTCTTTAAAAACTGAAAATAAAAAAATATTATGGTCTCTAAAGTCATACACACTTGGGTTTAATTTTGACCCTCACTAGATGTGTAACCATGACCAAGTCATTTAACATCTCTGAGCCTCAGTTTCCTCGCCTATAAGACTGGAAAAATCATTTCTATCTCACTGGTTATTGTGAGACTTACATGAGATTCATGCTTTAATTCAAAAATGTATGTTGAGCATCTATTATGAGCCCTAGCATGCTTCCAACTTCTGAGGTTAGAATGATAAATAAGATAAACAGAGGCTCTGCCCTTATGAAGCTTACGTTCTAGTGGGAAAAATAAATAGGAAACAGATGGATGAAATAAATTGCATAGTTTCACAGAGTGATGAGTGCTATGAGGTAAAAGGACAGAGACTAAGGACAGGACTATTTTCTATGGAGTAGTCAGTGAAAGCCTTTCTACTGAGGTGATATTTGAGCAGAAATGTAGAGGATGCGAAGGAGTGAGCCACAGAAAGAAATGGGAGAAGAGCTTTCACGTAGAGGGAGCAGCATTAGTAAAGGCGCTGAGGCTGGATTCAGTTTCATTTTTTGAGAAAACGGGAAAAAGTCAGGGTGGTAGAAGCATAAGGGGAAAAGGAGGAAGCATGGAGGGAGAAGAGGCCAGAGAATTAACAAGGGGCCAGACACTGTAGGGCCTTATGTGGTAAGAAGTCCAAATCCTATTCTACATGTGAGAATTCTGAGTGGGAGAATGGCATGATCTGGCTTATATTTTCAAGAAGATCTGTAGCTGGAGGAGAATAGATTTCAGCTGGAGGTGGTGATGATGATGGTGGTGATGGTGGCATCGGTGGTGGGGGGACAAGAAGGGAAGCCAGGAGGACATTTAGGGACTATAACAGTTGTCCAGGTGACAGAAGGTATTGGCTTTGGCCTTGATGGTGGACATGAGGAGAGGTCAGATTCAAGAAAATTTTGCATCTAGAGCCAATAGGACCCACTGATGAGTTGCAGGAAAGAGGTGAGGGAATGAGAGAAATCAATAATGATTCCTAGCAATGGAGTAAATGATGGTGCCATTTAAAGACATGAGGAAGAATTGGGGAGGACTAGTTTTTTGGAGGCAGAAGAGGGAGAGAAATAAGTTTTAAACACTTTAGGTTGAGACGCCTCACACTAGACACCTAAGGGAGATATTTACTAGGCAGTTGAATGTAAGCCTAGAGTTCCTAAAAGATGGGGCTGAAAATATGAATTTGGTAGTTATCAGCACACAGACGTATTCAAAGTGTTGTGTTAGATATCAACTGAAATTTGACTGTAGGTAGAAAAGAAAGTCCAGGATTGAGGTTTCAGGAATTCTAATATTTTGAGGCCTAGAAGAGGAGATGAGCCCAGCCAAGGAGACCAAGAAGGCATAGCCAGTGAGATAGAAAGAAATCAAGAAAAGTGAGGTATCCTGAAAGCGACAAGAAGAAACTGTTGGGAAAGGAGGGAGTGATCCAGCTGTGCCAAATACTGCTGAGATGTGCAAGTAGGATGAAGACTGTAATCACCGCCCGATTCGGCCGTATGGAAATCACTGGTGATCTTGACAAGAATGGTTTCAGTGGAGCAGTGGAGCAAAACCCTGACCGGAGAGTACGTTGGACACTGGAGAATGGTGGACTTCTGTTTCTAGTGGTATGATGTACATGACGGTACGAATGACCCTTCTGCTAAAACAACTAAAATGCTTAAGAAAATATTTCAAAATCATTTGAAAATGGATCGCAAAGGTGTTATGAAATTAATGAATCTCTAGACACTGAAAATGTAGTGAAAGCAAAACTCTGGGGGGTAAGTGAGGTTCAAAGCTGGCTTTCATGTGACAGTTTCTACTGAATGCTGGAGACCTTGAGCTGCTATTTTGATTGCTTTATGAGATGTGGGAACAGGTGATTAAGCCCAGGGCCCATACAAGGGTGAGGAAGCTAATAGGAGGCTGTATGTGAAGTCGCAACACCATAAGGATGAACGGGAAATAAATATTCTGCACAGCAAGGGACAGTATGGAACCTTGCTGTACTAACCTTGGCACTAGACGGACTACTGCAAGCTGAAGTACAAGTGGTCTGGAGTTGGAAGAGTCCCTGGATGACCAGCAGAAACAAATGAAAATCCTTTCTGGAGGAATGCAACTAGAATCCAATCCTCAAAGGATTAAATTCCAAGGAACAAGATTTTACAATCAAAAGTCACAAAATACACAAGGAAAGAAGTCACCATGAGTGGGAGCTAACAGAAACAGCAAAATTAAACCTGTGAAGCGTTCAGATATTGGAATTCAGATGCAGAACATAAAAACGAAATATTTAATGTATTTAAAGGACAGGAATTCCTGCTTAGGTGCCTTTCTTTATTGTTTCTGACCCACATAGCAGGAGAAAAATGCCTTCCCTGCAGTTTCTCGGACATTAATTCAAGACTGACTGAGAAAAATACTTTCATCCTTTTAAGCACGATATATCAGTTTATACAGAAATGCTCTCTTTAGGGATCACCCTTCAGAAGCCTAGATAATCTCCTACATTCTCAGTAGGTCACTGCCCCTGTCCCAACCTGCCCTTTAAGTTCAAGCATAAATTCAGCATTGTTTCAGAGTCAGGAATAGAGGCAATTTCAGAAGCTCTCCATATATGCCCAGATCTGTGATAGCGTGTGGACTTTCATATTGAATGATGCATTCTGAGAAGCGACAAAACTTATTGAGGTGGATAACATGAAAATTATGACCTATGATGGCATTACTTTGTGAAGAGAGCATAGGAAAATCTTTCCACATATATTTTAGCAATGCAAAAATGATCCTACTGTGCTCTGCTGATAGGCAATTCCAGGATAACGAAGTTAAAATTTTTCTGTAGGCCTTTATGTTAACTTTAATCTATGGCATGAAGAAATGAACCACTTTTAAGTTGACAAATCAAAAGATATCTTAAGATGCTCCTCTAATGAACACATTCTAAAACTTAAAAAATGAATAAATAAAAGCCTTAAAGTTTGAGCAAAGAATAAGCGGGTATAAAGACGAGCAAGGAAAATTAAAAAATAACCAAAGAGAAGATCTAAAAATGGAAAGTATAATTAAAATTTAAAGCTCAATGAACAGATCAAGGAGATTCAGACAAAGCTGAAAGAGAGAACTGGACCGCTGTCTGATACAAGTGAAGAAGTTATCCAAACCGCATGCAGTAAGACAATGACTGAAAACTAAGAGAACTGTTACAAGACATGGAGGATAGTGAAAAGATCTCACATAAGTGTAACAAGAGCTCTGGAAAGAAGCAGTAGAGAGAATGGGCAAGAAGCAATCTTGGAGGAGATCCTGGCTAAGAATTTTTTTGAATTGCTGAAAGACACCAAATGTAAGATCAAGAAAGCCCAGTAAATTCCAGATAGAATTAACATAAAGAAATCCTCACATAGGTACATCCATATGAAACTGCAGATTACCAAAAATGAAAAAAACAATCTTAAAATCAGCTTCAGAGCAAAGACATATTTCTACAAAACAAAATTAAACTAAACTAAACTAAACAAAACTAGACTGATGGCTGACTATTCAGCAACAAAAATGAAGGCAGGACACAGTGGAATAATATTTTCAATAGACTCACAGAAAATATCTGTTATCCTAGAATTCTCTCTTCCACAACACCATTTTTTCAAGAACAAGAGCAAAAAACATGCATTTTCAGACAAAGAACAAATGAGAGAGTTCACCAATAGACCCTGATTAAAGGACCTTCTAATGGATACACTTCAGGTGGCAGGTCTGTAAAGAAGGAAGACATAAGGAGCAAAGATATCAGAAATCATGTAGGTAAATTTAAATAAACATTGTGTGTATAAAAATTAAGTGTAATTTGTGGGGTTTAAATAAATAATAGATGGGCCGGCCCCGTGGCTTAGCGGTTAAGTGCGTGCGCTTTGCTGCTGGCGGCCCAGGTTCGGATCCCGGGTGCACACCGACACACTGCTTGTCCGGCCATGCTGAGGCCGCGTCCCACATACAGCAACTAGAAGGATGTGCAGCTATGACATACAACTATCTACTGGGGCTTTGGGGGAAACAAGAAAAAGAAAGACATTCCTGATTTCACATGAGGAAATGGATATAGCTATCCCTGAAGTAAGATCAATTCCTGGATTTTCAAGTGCAGTGGGTCAATAAATTAAAAAAATAAAATAAAATAAAATAAATAATAGAGAACAATTGAAATTACTGGGAATGATAGAATATAATTTGATGGATGTACAACTGAGATCAAACTATTCTAAAGACTCTGTATTGGATGTGAGCAGAGTAACAATACTGATAAATTTATTCTTTTTATTAAAATAGCTATGGTAACCATTAGAACAGTAGATCTAGATAGTACAACATCCAAACTAGCAGAAGGGAAAAAACGGAATAAGAAAAGGGGAAAATAAAATTAAAAAAAAAAAATTCAACCTAAAAGCAGGCAAGAAAGGAGAAAAAAAGAAAAAAGAAGAACAAATAGAAAGTACATAATAAAATGGTATAAACGAATCCAAATATAGCAGGGTAAATGTTAATGAACAAAACTCCCAGTTAAAAGATAAATATTAAGGTAGATAAAACATTCAGTTTTATGCTGATTATAAAAATCTCTCCTAATATAAAGGCACAGAAAGATTGAAAGCCCGAGGATAAAATGAGAGACACCAGGCAAATATCATACAAAGAAAATTGGTTTACTTATATTTATATAAGACAAAACAGACTTTAACACAAGAAATATAGCTAGCGATAGAGATTTTTAACGTGTGGCTAAAAGTTTCAATTTGCCAGGAAGATATAAAAAGTCAAACTCTGCATGTTCATATAACATAACTTTAAAATATATGAAACAAAAAATGACAGAATTACGAGGAGAAGGTCACAATCTACCATCAAAGTGGAAGATTTTTAACAGGATTATCTCAGTAATTGATAAAACAAGGAGACAAAAAAAGGCAGTGAGGACACAGTGGATTTGAATAAAACAAGTTTGTTCAAATGGGCATGCACAGAACACTACAGCCAACAGTTACAGAATACACATTCTTTTCAAATATGTACAGAACATTTATAAAAACTGACCATACTGTAGTATATAAAGCAAACATCAACAAATTTCAGACATTTGCTATTACTTATGTCACATTCTCTGACCACAATGCAATTGTGAGAAATTAATAACAGAAATGTAAATAAAAGAACCCCATGTTTGAAGATTAAAAAATATATAAACACATCATAATCTATATTAAAAATATTTAGAACTAAATTGTAATGAAAATATTACATACTAAGACTTGTGAGATGTAGGTAAAATTGTACTTAGAAGGGAATTTATAACTTTAAATATTACATTAAAAAGACAGAGGGCTCAAAATGAGTAAGCAAAATATCCATCTTAAGTTAGCCAAAGAATAGAAAATAAATCCAAAGAAAGTAGAAGGAAATAATAAACATAAAAGAATAAATTATTAAAATAAAAATCAAATTATAACAAAGAGGATTAATGATCTCATAAGAAAGTTCTTTGCAAATCTCTGGCAAGATAAATCAAATAAAGTAGCCAGAAAGCACAAATAAAAATGAATAGAAATGAGAAGAGGGACATAACCATAGATTCTGTAGAGATTAAACAGGTAAGAGAATATTATAAATTTTATGACAATAATTTAAAGATTTATAGGAAATAGATACATTCCTAGACAAATATGACTTACTAAGGAATAGAAAATCTTAATATCCTATAACCATTAGAGAAATTATAGGTAAAAATCTTACCAAAAAGAAAATACCTAGCCCAGATGGCTCAGTAGGAGATTTAAATCAAACTTTCAAGGATCAGAGAATTCCAATCTTACACCAACTCTTCCAGAGAATAAACAAGAAGGATTACTTCCTAATTCATTTTATGAAACTAGCAAAACCACAGAGCAAGATTAGACAAAGACAGTATAAGAAAGGAAAATTGAAGGCCAACCTCAATCACAGACACAACAATGCTAAACAAAATATTTGCAAACAAAATCAATCAAAGGATGTTTTCAAAAAGATAATATTTTTTGTTAGGCTTATCTCACTAACACTCAGTTGGTTTAATATTAGAAATGAAATAATATATTCACCACTTTAACATTTTGAAGGAAAAAACAGAATTATCTTAACAGAGTTAAAAAAAGCACTTGATAAAATTTTATATCCATTTATGCTAAATCCTCTCAACAAATTTGGAATAGAAGAGAATTTCTTTAGTCAGATGAAGAGAATCCACAAAAAGCTCACAGCAAATGTTACACTTGGTGTGAAATGTCACGACCAGGGACAGGACAAGAATCCCTGTCCTCACCTCTTTATTCAACATTATCCTGGAAGTCCTAACCAGTGTGCTAACACAAGAAATAGAGATAAAATGTATAAAAATAAAGACTGAGAAGAAGGATTAAAACTATTATAAATTTGTAGATGATGAGTACGTACATAGCAAACACAAAAAAGGACACAGATAAATTATTAGAATTAATAAGTTAATTTAGCAGAGTTGCTTGATACAAAATCAATTCCATTTCCACAGAAAATATGATTTTAAAATATCATTTATACTAAAAAAATCAAAAAATAAAATACCAAGGACTAAACCTTAACAAAGACATGAAAGTTATTTAAAAGGTAACAATTACAACATTTCGTGGAAAGACATTGAAGAAGACATAGATAAACAGAGAGACAACATGTTCTTGGACGGGAATACCCAATACCATAAAGATGACAATTCTCCTCAAATTGATCTATAGTCACTGCAAATATAATCAAAATTTCAACAGATTTTTTCTTCTACAAACTGACTTTAAAATTTGCGTAAACTAGTAAGGGCTAAAAATTGTTGAGACATTGTTAATGAAAATGAGCAAGGTGGGGACTTGCCCTGCCAGATATCAATATTTATTACAGAGCTATAGTAGCTAGGAGCCAGCCCTGGTGATCTCTAGTGGTTAAGGCCTGCTGCTCTTAGTGCTGTGGCCTGGGTTCATTTCCTGGTCAGGGAACTACACTACCATGTCTGTCGGCTGTCACACCGTGTTGGTTGCATGTTGCTGCAAAGCTGAAAGAAAGCTATGCTACTGGTATTTCAAACACCGACAGGGTCACCCATGGTGGACAGGTGTCAGTGGAGCTTCCAGACTAAGATAGACTAGGAAGAAGGACCTGGTTACCTACTTCTGAAAACATTGGCCATGAAAACCCTGTGAATGGCAGTGGAGTACTGTCTGATACAGTGCTGGAAGGTGAGAGGATGGTGCAAAAAGACTGGGCAGGTCTTAGCCTTGCTGTGCATGGAGTTGCTAGGAGTTAGAATTGACTCGATGGCACTAACAACAAATAGTAGTTAGGACTGCTGTCATATTAATGCAGTGATGCACAAAGGGCTACTTGATATGAAAGATAAAACTGTAAAACTTTTAGGAGAGGATATAAAAGTGTATCGTTAGGATCTCAGAGCAAGAAAGGATTTATTTAACAAGACAAAAGAGAACAACATAGCAGAAAAGATGAACACATTTGGCTACATTAAAATGAAGAACTGTTCATCAAAACATACCATAAATGCAGTGGAAGGCCCGTCCACAAAATCAGAGACTATACCTGCAATATATACAACTAGAAAAGGATTACATATAAAATATATAAGTAACTTCTAAATATCAAAAGCAAAGCACAAAGTCCAACAAAAAATGGGCAAGAGCTATGAACAGGCACAGAAGAGGAAATATAATGACTCACCAAAAACCTAAAAGGATGAGCCACTTTATTCAAAATTAGAGTAATGTAAAATATTTACCACGATGAGATACCACTAAACTCCCACCAGAATGGCCAGCATTAAACAGTTTGTCAGTACCAAGAGGTTTTGAGGATGTGGGGCTACAGGAATTTTCACACGTGGCTGCCCTACCCTGGAGACATTGACATTATATGCATTGATCCAGCAAGTCCACTCTTACATATATACCCTAGAGGAATACTTGCCTATTTATACCACGGTACACGGATAAGAGTACTCATAGCAACATTGTTGATATTAGCAAAACCATCTGAAACAACCCCCATGTTCATTGACCACAGAATGGATAGATAAGTTGTGGTATATTCAGATAGTTGAATACTCTACAACGGTGAAAATGAATGAACTACTGCTATGTTCTCAACATGGATGGATCTCAAACATAATACTGAGTGAAAGAAACAGGACACAGAAAAAATATATAGTATGCAATACTGTTTCACTTTCATAAACTTTTTAAATGCAAATCTATGCATGTATAGATATATGTGTGTATTTCTATATACATATAGATATATGTGTGTATATCTATACATATATATGTGGTGTGTATATATATATGTGTGTGCGTGTGTGTATACATATATATACTAAGCTATAAAGAAAAGTATAGGAAGGATTATGTCACATTTGGAGTAAGGGTAACATCTGACAGAGAGGGAGAAGGATTTGATCAGGGAACAGTCTGTAAGGGAATTTTAAAATACAGCTAATGTTCTGTTTCTTAGCTGCATAATGCAAATGCAAGTATTCGTTTTAATATTTTTCTCTAAATTTTATGTACACTACATGTTATAATAAAACTTTTTGTAGAGAGAGAATGGAAGATGAAGAAGTAAAGGAATCAAATATAGATACATCTTTTGAGGAATTTTGCTGTGAAGGAGGGTGCACAAAAATGGTGCTGTAGCTGGAAGGACTTGTGGGACCATGCTGCTTTCTTTTTTTTAAGATGGCAGATATGACAACACATTTGCATGCTGTTGAGAATGTATGAAGGAAAAAATGGATAATGTTGTTGATAGGGAATATTTAAGGAACTAAGTTCTTGAAGAGATGAGAGGAAAGAGGTTGGACTTAGAGAAGCAGGGAGAGCTTATCTGCTGTAACAGGTAAGGTAGCCGAATATACAGCTTCAAATGCAGGTAGGTTGTAGATTTGTTGGTGAAAAGGTGAATTAATTCTGTTGTGATTGCTCCTAATTTTTCAGTGAAATGAGAAACAAGGTTACAAGGGCAGAGAGGATATTTGAGGTTAAGTAGAGAGAGGCAAAGGAGTCTGGGAGAGTTGGGAAGCATCTACAAAAATGTGCCGGGCCTACTTGAATTTTATGTTCATAAATTTAATATGAGATTGGTCAGAAGAATGGTTTGTTTTTCCTTCAACAAGGATGAATTGCTCAGGTACAGGTGCGGAGCACTGAGTTTAGACAGAGTCAGGGTTTTACAAGGTGGGAATGGGAATGGGGAGCAAGGGTGATAGACTGAGAAAGTGTTGGGGCCAATGGATTGGAAATCCTGATGGGTCTGAAGCATTTAGCGTAGCAGGGTTGCCAAGTAAGTGAGCTGGAAAGATACCAGGTGGTGGTCAGAGAATGGAATGCTTAAACCTGAGATTTTGAAGGGAGAGCAATTACTCCCACACTTTTCCCTCTGCCTCGCTGAGAGCACAGCATGGAATTAAGTAACAGAGGTATGGCGGAGGGAAAGGGCCTTGGAGAGAGAGGTCAACAAAATAAGAGGCAGGTATAACAGAGACTCTATGCAGATGTTGAGTCACTGAGGACGATTATCAGCAGAAGGGTGGGAAAGGGAGACCAAGCCAGCTGATAGGAGCTGCAATGATGGGGAAGAATGACTAAGAGCTTGGTAGGTGATTGCAGCAAGGACAAGCGGCAGTTGGTACCATCTGATAGAATTTGCTCCGGTGGAGCTGAGGGTTTTGAGGGAGGAGAGTGATGAAATGATCCAGAAGCAGCACTGAAGAGCAAGAATGTCTTCTTCACCTCCAGGCCTAGGTGTAAGAGGGATACAGCAGAAAAACCATGCCCTCGCTTGGTGGGGGGCGGGTTGCAGGGAAGGCAGTGTCCTCAGGTGAGAGCCGGGTTAGAGTAAAAAGAGGGTGAGAGAAGATGAGGGGAAAAGTGGGCATTTGCTGATGAAAGACCCTAAGTTCTAGAGGAAGGCCTTGCAAGAGCAGGGGTGAGGGTTGAGTCAGATTAGGGCATAAGCTGAATGGGGATAAGAGTTTATGGACTTAATGTTCGTGTCCCCCACAAATTCATGTATTGAAGCCCTAACCCCCAATGTGATGGTATTTGGAGGTGGGTGGGGCCTTTGGGAGGTAATTAGGGTTAGGTGAGGTCATGAAGGTGGGGCCCTTATCAGGGATTAGTGTCCTTATAGGAAGAGGAAGTGAGAGAGATCCCACTCTCTTTGTGCACACACACTGAGCAAAGGCCACATGAGGACACAATGAGAAGGCAGCTGTCTGCAAGCCAGGAAGAGAGCTCTCACCAGGAATGAAATCAGCCGGCACCTTAATCTTGGACTTCCTAGCCTCCAGAATTGTGAGAAATAAATTTCTGTTGCTTAGGCTACCCACTCTGTGGTATTTTGTTATGGCAGCTACTAGGATTCTAACACCAATTCCAATGTGTATGTGTGGTGGTGGGGTTTCCCCATACCACCAAGCAATTCTCCAAAACCAGCAGGGTGTCCTACAATTCAACTCAACTCTGACACGATCTACCTGGAGAGAGCATCAGATTCCACAGATTAAGGGCTCAGTCCTACAAGACTGCCCCACCCCTTTAAGACGCCAATCACAAGTCCAGGTTGTCATCTGTGCCTCTGACCGATGGGTTATAGATCGGAAGTTCCAATGACCTTCTCTTTGGGTTCAATTTATTTGCTAGAGTGACTCACAGAACTCAGGGACCCTGTTTGCTCACTAGATTACTGGTTTATTATGAAAGGACATAACTCAGGAACAGCCAGATGGAAGAGATGCATAAGGCAGGGTGTGGGAAAAGGGCGCAGAGCTTCCATATCTTCTCCAAGCGCACCACTCTCCCCTAATCTCCACATGTTCACCAACCTAGAAGGTCCCCAAACCCCATCTTTTTTGTTTTTTAGGGAGGCTTTGTTACACAGGCGTGATTGATTAAATCATGGGCCACTAGCAATTGATTCGACCTCCAGCCCCTCTCCCTTCCCCAATATTGGGGGTGGGACTGAGAGTGCTAGCCTCTAATCACAAGGTTGGTTCTCCTGGCAACCAGCCCCCATCCTTAGGTGCTTCCCAAAAGTTTTCTCATTAACATAACAAAAGACACCTTGATCACTTTCAACACTCAGGAAATTCCTCTCCAGCTGTGCCAGAATCCGGACCAAGACCAAATAAATATCTCTTATTATAAACCACAATAGCACAGCAGCCCAAGCTGAATAAGACAGATGATAGGGAAGAGTTGGGCTTCTGACGGTATATGTAGTAGGTAAGATGTAAGGCAAGGTGGGATTAATCCTGACACCTAACAAGGGAAGGTGGAAATCACAGAATTACATGGCACATAGCAGACACTCAATAATAAATGATTTTTATTGTTCTTACTGTTTCTATTTTATCTAATCTTTGAGAACACAGTAACACATTCTCCTCAAGTGTAGCAAAGTAGTGGAATCACCAACTGACGGAACTGGAAGGCACCTTAGAGGAATCCAGTCATACCGTCTTCTTTCAAAGACAAGGAAACAGGGGTTCAAAGACAAGAACTCAGGCCTCCTAACTGCTGCACCACGTGTTTATCCTGTGAAACCAACTGTTAGATCCTGTGAATACTTACCTGATAGACATACATGGCAGCTGCTGTCACTATGCCCTGTAACATATGTTTCTGATCCTCTGACACCTGGAGCCTTGCTGACTCTGGAAGGATTGACCTTCCCAGGGTTAGCCAATTCCTAGAGATAGTAAATGACTCCCCTCTGAGTGTGCCTTTCATATGCAAGCCAATCAATCCAGAGTCTATATCCCTAACCACCTTCTCTATCTGGCTCTCACACTCCAGGCCACTGTCCACTTGCCCTAATCACCCCAGGGCCAGATACCAGACAACTAAGGACAGCCCCTATACCCCAGACCCTGTTGAAATTGTTCAAACTAGCAATCTTAAACTGCTTACCTTATCTCACCTATTCTTTTTCATGGAAACCACAATAAAGTCTGTTGCCCACATTTCCCCCTCACTCTCTCTGCCTCCTCACTGACCCTGGTGCTTCCCCTGGTGGCCGTGCATGGTGCGATGTGCCCCACTCCTCTTGGAATCTATGAGTCTAGCAAACTATCTTCTCAATGACAGTCATCTCCTGATCCGTTAGCCTTGCCGTACCTAAATAATAATAAAATCTACATTTTGAAACATGCCCCCATGTCCTTGGATCACCAGACCTACTAATGGAGAGGGACCACAGAGCAGCTGTCCCTCCCAACAGTACTCCATTCCGGGGCATCACTGTCACTTCCCAAACATCCACCATTGCCTCTCTGAATGTGGAAAACTGGCTTATTCTTCTTAAAGAACACCTGGGAAACCCTATTTGAAACATTCCACAATGCTTTCCTGGGGTTTCCTAGAGTGGTAGACCATCACCCTTGCAAAGACTCTAGGAATTTGTTTGTAGTTAGACACATCCTCGACTAGGCTGTTTCCCTTCTAGATCACTGAGCAGGGCAGCTACAGCATTAAGCAAGACCAGGACCAAACTCAGGGGAGGAGTCAAGTCGGCTCCTCTGTAGCATCAGCTAACACACCAAAGGCAGACTGCTGAATGCAGGGACCATGGCTTCCCTACAGGATTTTGTGGGGAGGAGGTGGGAGTCAGCAGATTTGTGGGGATGAGGCTAAGGTGAAGTGACAGGTAGACTGTTAACCAACTTGATTATTTATCTAGAGGCTGACGTTCTGGCTTAGGGAGCCTGGTGCTGGGCTGGGTGGTCTAGGTCCATGGTGGATCAGACAGAATTTTAGATCCAATCTGTTGCATGGCTAGAGAAGCACAGACAGGCATCAGGAGTGTGGGGATTTAGTGACTTCCACATTGCACAGCTGGATAATTGGAGACAAGGAGTAAGTGGTAGAAATAAAATCTAAGAGGCCCATTAGACCCCCTTGGCTTCTCAGGCTTAAAGAGATTTCACAGTCAGAGTGTGAAGGGAGGTTGGATCTGCTATTACTGTATCGAACATTATTTACCGCTTACTGAGTGCCTTTCACACACTGGGCACCAAATGGAAAATAAAACACAAAGAAGCCACATCTAGTGCACAAAGGAAAGAGCAGGACTAAAGTTACTGCTGGTGTCCAAAACCCTGCAACCTCCAACCAGCTGTTTTAATTTTTAATTTAACCAATGAATCCATGGGGAAAAATAAGAAGAAGATTAAAAACATGGTGTTCCTGACAACTTGGGATGCTGGAAGAGAGCTAGAACAACCATATTACCTGTTAGTGACATAGTCAACAAGATGCTGTTTGAACATGAGGCTCCACTTCTTAATTATATTCAGCAGAGATGCTTTAAAGGGTCGCACATCGATCTTCATCCAGCTGTCAAACACCTTGACGGGCTCCAGCCTGCACACATCTTCGTACAGCTTTTCATAGGAGTCAATCTGCACTTTAAACTGATGGAGGAGGGGAGGATTCTCTGGGATGCCATCTTCTGCATGGGCTTCAATCTCCTCAGGTGTGAGGACATGCCCATACAACAGAAACTGACCCAGAATCTCCTTCCGGTCCTCCACATAGAGGTAGGAATATTGGCTGAAGGTGTTCCGATAGCTGCAGCACAGGGCCATCATGCTCTGGACCCTCTCCATGAGCACACTCCGCATGCTTGCCAAATCAGCCAAGCCCTCCATGTCAACCTGGGGGAGCAAGACAACAGCAGGCAGGTCACACCAGCTTCACAAGAAGTTCCAGATTTGGTTCGAGGGCAGTATGATTGCAGATCCAGTACCTGATAGTGGGGAGAGCCGTTTTGTGCGGAAAGCCTTGGCACCAAAGAGGAAATTCTAAAAATGCTGGTGACAAGACCCTCAACAATGTCATAGAAGCCACCCTTCACTCCAGACTCCAGAGATGGATAGAAAACTAATTCTGGGATTGCTAAGCTCAGTTGTGCTTCAAATATTGGTGTGAGTCCTGCCTTACACTCTGAAAAATACGAAAAACAAACAAACAAAGAATGACTAAAATAGGCAAAGTGCAAAACCCTTTTAAAAGCACTCAAAGCATTTCTTTAGATGAGCAGTTTGGGTATAGGAAAATGGAAATGTAAAATTTGCTAACATCCCTGAAAAGGTGAGGGTGACAGCCTTGCAGTGTTTGTCAACAGGGGAACCACTGACATTTTGAATAGGCCAATTCGTGTGCCGGGGCTGTCTTGGGCATTGCCAGGACATTTACTCTTCCTGTCCTCAGAGAACACATCCCAGTGACTGATCAACCCAAGCTAGTTCCCTTCCACATTCCCAAATGCCTCCTGGGAGGCAGTACAGCCTCTGGTTGAGAAGAGGTTGAATTTGCAAAGCCGGTTTCTTGCAAGAAGCTGATTTTTTCTTAGGCACAAACCAGGCAGTTTCATTAGCAGGCACTAGGGTCACAGGAGTATATTTATCCAGGGATGTGTAGGCATGAAAAACAAAAAGAAGTTACAATCCTGCCTGTTCTGCTCCTTTTTCACAAAAATAGAACTTATTTTAATTCTGTAGTCCTGTAGTGATAAAAATTTTTAAAATAATGTAAATAATTAACCAGTCCCCGATTATTTGCTAGACTAAGTTGCCTTGCTAAATTTAAATCAAAATATAACATGGAGCGAGATGTTCCAAGTACAAGATAAATACTTAAACTTACATCAATAGCCACTTATTTTCATATATTGTAGAAATATTTAGGAGGCTGTTATGTGCTGGATACCACGGGTGGCAGAGACCACTCAATGAAATTTGTTATCCCCTTCTTCCCTATAAACAGAGTTATAACTAGGTGTGCAGCATTCCCCAGCTTGCAGTTAGGTGTGGCAACATGATTCCCTCACCAGTGGGAAGTGGGAGGAAGTGATGGGTGACACTTCTGGGCTGGGGCCCTCAAGAGAGCAGGTGATCCTTCTCTACATTCTCTTTTTTCCCTTCCAGACTAGAGCCTGGATGAGGCAGTGACCCAGCTCAACCACAGACATGAAGACCCGGCCCTAGAGAGTGGCGGAACCACAGGGTGGAAGGAACGTGCCGCTAACTTGGAGAGCTCATTTTGGACTAGTACTTGGGGGACAGACTTCTTTGTCCTCTAAGCCACATTATTTATGGAGTTTTTGTTACCATAACTTAGCCATTCTCCCTAACTAAAAAACTACGGGATCCTTAAAGATATGCAAGACTAGGGTCTTGCCTTCAAAATGGTAGGGATGATAAATCTGCATTATTGGACACAGAAGTATCCCAACAAATGCATATTTAACTACAGGGAATGAAAGTTCCCATATCATAGTAACTATCATTGTAGAATAGTTTAAAGAAAAACATCTATAAAACTTTGCTTTGCATATGTACTCATGATATATTCTATATTCCTATATGCGTTAGATACTTATAATTTAATAGATCGGGTTGCATGTAGTTTAAAGGATTTAAAAGACTTTCAAGAATATTTTGACTATATGAGATTTTTGCCCTATGTGTTGACATGAGAACACATGATGCAATGCCAACATAATTGCCATATAAGCCAGATGGTTTTGGTGGTTCCACAACCTTGGTACAAGTAAATCACTTTAGGAATTGAGAAAGGGATGAGCATTTCTGGATAGAATGGGTAGCATTTAATCTAGGCAGGATTTGGGTTCTGAGAGACTACTGTGAGGCCAGCCTAAGCCATGGGAATTGTATTGGCTTGAACAAACTTGAGAAGGTGGAAATGGTAAGGTGGACCAGAGAAATAGAGTTGTCCAGCTGGGCTACGGCAAAGGGTCATGGTGATTTTCTTCTTCTCAGAGGCTACTCTTTTTAGGTTCCTTCCCCTCCCCTTGATAACCAGTGCCTTTTAAATTTTATCTATAGCTCCTCAGCTCAGGCAGCTGCTAAGTCCAGTTCCTGCCCATTCTATATTCCCTTTCCCTCCCACTTCCATGGAGGGAAGGTAACTTCAGCTATCTTGGAGAAACACTACCATCCTCTCTCTCCGTCCTCTTGCTCCCATTCATTCCTTCTTACAAGAGGAGGACAAGTGACACATCAGACAGCCCAGGTCAGGAGAGCTGGAGAGCCATTGGCCAAGGGTGAGTCACTACATTTAGGGACCATCTCTTGTGCAGTGCCTGTGCTCCAGTGTGGCTGGGCATCTCCCTAGATCTTCTAGAGGAGGGCTGAGTGAGAAGGATCCCCAAACTTCCAATGTCAGAGGAGGTTTGTCTAGTTCACTAAGGTGAGCACTGTTGGCGCCAGTCCCTAGGAACCAGTTCTTTAGTCTCAGTGCCTGTGTTCCATGCGCCACTGGTTACTTGCCCCTAGGCTCTAGAAGGTGATCTCTCACCTTGCTGACTATGCTGGAGCCCTTTCTTGCTGTTGGATCTCCTTGATTTGGAGAACTCCTGCACCCTGCAAGCAAAGACTATGCCTCTGACCTCAGTCACTCTACCTACCAAGACCACAGGGGGTTTCCCCCTCCGAGCTACACCCAGCTATGGGCCTTGCTCCTCTCTGTATTCTCAGTCGAGGTGTCAGGATGTGCTCTCTTGTATGGGCTGGATATCTGGACACTGATCATGGCCTACCTATTTTAACTCTGCATATGATTTCTTTCCTGGGTTGGACTTGACATCGTAAACTCTCATCTCACTTCATCCTTTGCCTTTCCATTTTGACTAATTCTTCAATATGACCCTTGCTAAGCTCTTCAGAATCTACTTGAATGTGAAAGGTTTAATTCAACTTTATTCCTAAACTCTTCTGCTCTTTCTATCCCATCACTTACTAGACAAGGTTAGAGCTTACTATAATATCTCTGACTCTGTGTACCTTACCCCAGTGTATCTACCATAATTCAAAGCCCTTATCTATCTTTGAACAGCTTCAAAGCTTGCCCATTACCTTCTTAACATTCCTTTTCCTTCTGGAAGCTACCTCATTCCCAGCTTCTTGCCTGACTCTTTCACACAGAAAAACTTCTGTTTCTTCCACTTAACCTGGCTACTACAACCTCCCTGTCTTCTCAAAAGGCTACAGAAATAGAGTCATTAAGCTTGAAGGCTCAGAATGTCCCCCTCCCATTGCCATGAGTCAAGTCCAGAGGAAGCCGCCATTACTAACTGTGCTTCCTGCTGCTCCATTTAGTCACCCCTCTTCACTGAAGCTTGATTTAGATGGAACCAGCTTTTGTTTTTGCTTTTGCTGTGGGCTTCCGTATCTGAGGACCTGGTTTATCATCTGAGTTTTGAAGAGAGAGATGTCTTTTCTCTTTGAACAATTTAGAAACTCAGTACCTTTGCTAGTTTACTGTGTGTAATTCACAAAATGTCCACAACATTTTAGGAAAAGTCACAGAGCACTCAATTGCACTTCACTGTAACTCAACAGATGCTATTACTGTTATCTTTCAGTAATAACCCACACCCATAAGCTAGTAAATACCAGTATTTTCCAGGAGGTACTTGAGGGAGCACTCAATGGCAAGAAAGAATCCATCCAGCAACATATTGTCAATATAGCTAACATATGTCTTCCAGATATTGGAAGTTGGATCTGCTGAAAAAAGACCCAGGTTTTCCTACAAAATAAAGAAGAACGGATGTAAACCATGTTTAATAATATGGAAGGACTTTCTAATCATCATTAATGGGAATGAAAACGACACACGGAGAAAAAAAAAGCATTCTTATGAAGAACGTGTAGCAAACCCATTCTGTCTAATACATGTAACCACGGCTTGAGAGGAACACAAAGTTAATCTACGAAGGGATATGTGGTGTCTGATCCTGTCCCTAACAACAGAGGATGGGGTTGGGCCGCTTTCTCAGGAGGAATGCTGATGGATGCAGTATGTGCTTCATAAATGCTGATTGACGTACTATGGAGGAAGCTGCATCAGAGCAGAAATTAGGGTAGGTAGAGAGAGGCATACTAAGGGTAGAGGGCACTATAATTTAAAGCTTGTAAGAAAGTTGGGGTTCAAGCAAGTAAAGCATTTCCTGGATGACCCTTAGAAATGTGCTGGAGTGTTTTGTTATTGGCATTTAATATTAACTGAAAACTTTTATCATACTGAGTGACTTAGAAAACAGATACACAGAAACAAATGCGCATGTGCTCTCTCTCTCCCCTTCCATTTTACATGATATAGTCCCTGACCTGGTGTTATGGCAAGTATAGACATCCCATTTACTCTTCATCATTTTCATTATTAAGCCTTTTTACAGCAACTTTCATTTACTTTATATCTTCAAAGAAAGCCATAACTACTTTGCACAAGTAAATTTTCTAGGTAACTCACACTTACTCCTTCAGGAAACACTGCTGTGTTGTAAACTCCCTTGCACGTAAAAAATCTCATGATCCTGCCTTGAAGTGACAAAATTCTAAAATTTCTAAAATGCATTACCTACACTTTTCCTTCCTAAGTAGACTTAAGATTTAATGAAAGTCCATCACCATGCAAATCATAACACAGGGACACTACAGTGTTGCCCTCAGGTTTTATTAAGATGTGTATGTCTGTTTGCCTCTCTAATTAAAAACTTTTAGTTTTTATGACTGCTTTGTATAGCTGTTCTATCTCTTCCCTATTGTCACCCTATCAATATAACTATCTGTACCTTTCACCTTTCTACCTCAACTACTATGGTCCAAGGAGCAAACATGTTGGAATTTTCTGTGGACTAAGAGGAAATAGCTCAAGTTTTTGATCCTAAACAAAACAGAGGAATGAGATCGGACTTGCCCTTCTACTACAAACAAGTATAGACCCGGATACAGCACAAAAAACAGTTGTTTTGGGCAATTGGATGACAGACAGTACAGGCATGTGATCCTTGAGAGAAGGGAAATACTCAAGGTGAGATTCACAACCAAGTGGCTTCCTACCTAGAGGCACTTTCCAAACCATGGCATAGGAAAATGGACCTCAATTAGATCATGATTCCTGCTGGGCAGAAAAGATAGAAATTGGAGTTTAGAGCTGCTGAGGTGGCTGAGTCTTCTTGAGTCTTTGGCTGAGTATTAAGCTGTACATATTTAGGGCAAGACCCTGCAAGGCCTGGGGGCTCTAAGCTGAATGGAGATTGTGTAGGTCATACAGTGCTCTAAGATGTTAGTGTTCTAACAGAAATAATGAAAAGACCTTGCAGATAACCCAGGACTTCAGTTTAGACGCCAGAAATGCCATGGTTTAGGATTAGAGCCGCTCTCTTCTAGAGTAAGGCCTCTTTAGACCCTCCCTAACAAAGCTTAAAATTGAGCTTCAACAGGATCAAGCTGAACCACCGGTAAGTTAATTGCCTGCCAAAACAAAAACAAGCTCTTCCAGGGAAATAACACCCAGATTCTAAAATGGCATCCAACACGAGTAGAACATGATAAAAAAATTACTAGACATGCAAAGAAGCAGGAAAATGTGACATTTAACCAGAGAGAAAATAATCACTAAGAACAGACTCAGAAAACAGCTGCCATACCAATCCTGGAATGCCTATTCCTTAGACTTATTTTATGTGATAGAAAAATAAATTCTGCCACATTTAAGAAAACAGACTCAGAAAATAAAATAGATGTTGGAATTAGCAGACAAGAAAGGCACAATTTGATTAAAAATTCCCCACATTTGGTAAAAAAAGAATTAAGAAGCTCACGCACTCTAAGCAGGATGAATATAAAGAAAACCTATTCAGGCACATCATAATCAAAAGGAAAAAAAGAGTCTATTAAAAGTAGCCTGAGAGAAACAATACATTATGTATAGAGGAACAAAGATACAACTTATGGCTCGCTTCTCATCAAAAACATTAGAGGGTAGAAGACAATGAAATGACTTCGGAAAGAAAAATAAAACTGTCTACACAGATTTCTATATCAAGTGAAACTATCCTCCAAAAACAAAGGTAAAATAAGGACATTTTCAGATGAACAAAAACTGACAGACTGTGTCATTAGCAGACCTTAACTGGAAGAAATATTAAAGAAAGTTCTTCAGGCTGAAGAGAAATGACCACAGATGGTAACTCAGTTTTAAAGAAAGGAAAAACAAGTCTGGCAACGGTGAGGTTGTGGGTAAATATAAAACACTATAAATATTTTTTTCTTGAGTTTAAAAGCAAAAAATTATAATACTCTATTTTGGGGGTTATTTTATACACATGCACACACACACATACACCCCAATAGTAGAAAAGATGGGGGGATGGTTTGAATTGAACCATACTGTTGCTAGATTCCTATATTCCATGGCAAAACTCTAAGTCGATTGTGATTAGTTCAAGAGACATACTGAAACCTAGAGCAACCACTGCAAATGTAATGCAACAAGGTGAAGCTTAAACGCCCACTGAGAAATTAAAATAAAATACTAAAAAATATATAATTAGTAACAGAAGGTGGGAAAGGAAGAGAGGTGGAATAAAAGAGATGAGGCAAACAGAAAACAAGTAGCAAAATGGTAGACCTAAATCCAACCATACCAATAATTACATTAAATGCAATAGTCTAAACATTCCAATTAACAGGCAGAGTTGTTAGACTTTGAAAAGTAAGTTTCTACTATATGCTGTCTGTAAGAGAAGAAATTTGAATCCAAAGAAACAAACAGGTTGCCTGTAAAAGGGTGGGAAAAGGTGGACAATGCAAAAAGTAGGAATAGTGAATCTGGAAGGAAAGGCAATAGTAGTATTTTCAGAAAAAAATAGACTTCTAGGCAAGGGAGTATTATTAGATATAAAAAGGGAATTTCATAATGATAAAACAGTCACTTCGTCAGGAAGTTATAATAATTATAAATGTGTTTGCAACTACTAGCAGAACTTCAAATACTTGATGAAAAATCTGACAGAACTAAAATATTAAATGGACAAATCCAAAATCATAGGTGGAAATTTTAACACGCTAACTTCAGTAATTGGTACAACAAATAGATAAAAACTCAGAAAGCATATAGAAGAGCTGAGCAATACTATCAACCACTTTGAACTAATTCATATTTATAGAACACTATACCTAACAACGGAAGAATAAACATATTGTTAAGGGCACAAGGAACATTCAATAAGACAAACAATATTCTAGGTCATAGAACCAAGTCTCAGTGAGTCCCAAATGATTGAAATCTTACAGAATATTTTCTCTGACCACATGGAATTAAATTAGATATCAATTTCATTAAGATATCCAGAGAAGCCCAAAATATGAGGAAATTAAACAATACACTTCTAAACAACCATTGAGTTAAAGAAGAAATCACAAGAGAAAAATTTAAAACTGAATGATAATGAAAATGAGGCAGATAAAATTTGTGGAATGCAACTAAAGCACTGCAAAAAGGAAAATTTGTATCAAATGCTTGTATTAGAAAGGAAGAGAGGCTTAAAATCAATACTCTAAGTTTCTACTGTTATAGGATAGAAAAAAAGATGATTAGCTACAAAGAAATAAATAATAAAGAACAGAAATTAATGAACTAGAAAACAGATAAAGAAAATTAACAAAGTCAAAAGTGCAACATTTTATTGTGCTTCAAATGATAGATAACCCAAAGATAACAACTGTGATTCATTATTGACTTTGTGAATGAGATCAAGCTGTCAGAATTTGCCCTATGGCTACTTTCATAGGTTTGGAGTTGGTGGTCATTTATAGCTCTTTTCCACTGTTCAGTCTTTGATGATGGGACACAAGGTTGCCCTGATCACAATGCAGGGCAGAGCCTTACTGCATGAAGCGCAGCACTGTGCGTTTTTTCTTCTCTTTAACAAATGCAGTTAGGGATACCATGGTAATCTCTCATCTCTTCAGGCTCTATAGAGCTATGTTATGAAGAAGATGTTGGAGGACCACAGGAGGTTGTATGGGTGAGTTGGGATGGTTAACGCAGTAGATAATTTAGCATTCTGTCCTAAGTAGCTCCTTCTATCCCCTTGGGGTTTAGTGTGGGACTTAAGTCATGTGACAACTAAGTGCTGTCACCATTAAGATAGCATTAATTTTGACACACTGATACCAGAACATGACTTTGTAGTTCCCCTACCTATTAGCTTTAGTTCTTTTACTATCAGTATAAACTTCTATCCCTGACTGCAGAAGACACAGCATCTATTGATTGTTCTAATTTCCAAATCACTTCTTCCACCTAAAAACACCTCTTGATGCTTTCCCTATGCTCACGGTATGTGTGTCTGAGAGGTTGGTTATTACCTGAACAAGGGCATGAATCTTAAGGCCAGATTCTTTGATGAGGTTGTAGTATTTTTCCACTCGATCATGTTGATCATCCATAGAAAGAAGGCATTCCTTTTTCCCATCTTTTCTCTTAAATATTGGAGACACCCATGTTTTCA
The DNA here is from genome assembly GCF_057802395.1 of Ceratotherium simum simum. Classification (NCBI taxonomy): domain Eukaryota; kingdom Metazoa; phylum Chordata; class Mammalia; order Perissodactyla; family Rhinocerotidae; genus Ceratotherium; species Ceratotherium simum. The sequence goes on from NC_141915.1 coordinate 7,330,882, forward strand.
TGATGCTTTGAATCTCTTCCACATTGTCTTTAGTTTTTTGAATTCTTTGTTCAAGATCATGAATACTATTGGTGATCTGAATGACATAATCCCAAATGCCTGCTCCCCAAAAGAAATATAATTAATTGAGATAGCTTACAGTAGCATAGCTAAAGGTCTAGTTTCTATGAAAGAGGGACTCAATACTCATGGGTTTTATAAGACTTTTCTGCACAGGTTACTTTATTATAATCAGAGTCTTTTTCTTCCCAGTTGTATCAAAAAGTCAACTTTTAGCATAACCCTGATTATGGAGGAAAAGAAACAAAGAGGTAATGCTTACTTAAGCACACAAAAGTTGGTACAGTTGTTGGGGCATCCTAGTGCAACTTGATGACTTTATTTAGGTTAATGAATCTTTTTTTTTTAAAGCACTTTCACCGTGTTAAATGCTGAAAACGTCATTCCTTCTTATATATGGAATAAACTTCTAACTTGTTTAGTACGGCATTCCAAGACTTCCATGAGCTGACTGTGATCTTCTTTTCAAACTTTAACTCTTCTGAGGATCCTGATGCAAATTAATCTCCCTTCCTGGGGATTCATCACACTCTATTTTTAACTCTCTGATGGCTTTTTATCATAGCCTGTATTGTACAATTTAGATTATATATATGTCTGTTGTCCCCACTTAATGTGAGCTCTGTGAGGGTAGGGGCAATGTCCCATACACCTCATATTTCATATTCTCCCCACCGGTCCCTCACATGGTACGCTGCACATGTTAATCAATCAATGAAAGTTTATTGAATTGAATTGGAGGATACAAGAGAAGCAAATGCATGGTTCCCTCATTAAGATATTTAGAATCTAGTTAAGAAAATTAAGTAACAGTGATAATATAGTAAAAATCTTCATTCATGGAGTGTCCAATATATGCTGGAGACTGTGGGAGATCTCACGCAATCTCTGAGCCTCCCTAACTGCATGGCAGCAAAGTTTTCTTACATACTGATCATATCCAAATAGAAGAAAGAAAAGGAATACCAACCCTCCTTGCCTTCTCTACTTTAGATACATGTCTGAGGAGAGGATAGACTTCTGTTTCACTCCCATATCAGATTACCAGGAAATCATTTGAGCTTCTACCAACTTTATTAGAATCTTGACTCCCAACCTTTTCCCTAGACTCCAGGTGGTGCCTGTTACCTTCTGTTTTCCAGTTCAGAGTCTCCTCTGCAGCTTTCAGGTGGAAATCAATATTTTGAAGCTCTTGCTCCACTAATGGAAATTCCACCTCTAGCAGAGTTTTCATAACCTTGTTGTACCAATTTGCCATCAACTCCAAATTAGCCACAAGCTGCCGATAGAATTCCCTGGAGGAGAACATGGCTGCTGCTATCTCGGGGATGTGCTTCCTCTGCCCGGGTTCAAGATAACTCATTTCTTTCAGCACTGAAATCAGCTGGGGAAAAAAATCGACATAAGTGGCTATAATTCAGTGGCGGTGAACAGCAAGAATATCAGTGAAGGAAAACCCCAGGGGACCCAAAGGCCTTCTGGGTCCCTTCTTAGCTTCTCCTCCTACTCACTCCTTAAATCTAGTTTCAGAGAAGGGAAATTGAGTATTAGGCAGAAGAAAGATGACTCAGAAAGCAGCAAGGTTTACTGAATCTGTTAATCCGAAACAAAGAGTAGAAGAGGAAAATCTGAGAAAGGAGACGTCCATGATGGCAGGGGAGGGTTCTGCCTTGATGCTTCGGGGCGTGTGGCTGATGAGATTAGAGGTCATGCTGATCAATTCAGTTCCCATAGAGGGATGGTGGTATGAAACAGGAGGATCATCTGGTCTGGGCCACCCAGATGCATGAGAAGTCTCAGATTTAGACTTCTGGCATTCTCGTCAAATGAGGTCATACACATAGTCATAGACACTGACAAGATTGAGAGGAGATGCCCACTGTACAACACTGTTAAATATAATCATTTGGAGTATCCCATAATTTCTGTAACCCTGTACTGGCATGTCTTTGTGTTTTAATCTACTAGGAGGTCAGGAAATAGAAGCCACCCAGGCCCTCTGAACTTCCATGGGGCACTGTGTTTAGTGGCAACTGCAGAAGTGAGAAGCCAAGCAGATGTGGTCCAGTGAAAGAGAGAGAGGCCACCAGCAGGGTTGCCAGGGGCCCTGCTCTTCATCCCTTGCTTGTTTATCATGGCTGTCTCTGAAACTATGAGGACTGATGTGATTGGTGTAAGTGACAAAACAGATACCAAGCCATAGATTCTCTGTCCCCACCACCCACCTCCACTCCCCACCCCCCACCTCCATATCAAGACCCCCTGGGCTCCTAGCTCTCTTTCCAGTGGCTCTGGGTCAGCTCTTCACTGTTGCCCAGCCAACCCTACTCAGGGTCAGGACAAATGCTAACCATTTGGTGGGGAAATGACCTCAGCCTCCTAGTTTACTTTGAAAGAAGCTCAAGATAGACATTAAAAATTTAAATGTAAAAAATGAAAACAAAAAATTAAAAGAAAATGTGGGGCTATTTATATAATATTGAGGCAGAGATAGCCATTCCAAACACAACCACAAAATAAAACATAAAATTTATATGTATAAAATATCATACACGGGGGCTGGCCTGGTGACGCAAGCAGTTAAGTGCGCGCGCTCCGCTGCGGAGGGCCGGGGTTCACCTGTTCGGATCCCGGGCGCGCACCCACGCACTGCTTGGCAAGCCATGCTGTGGCGGCGTCCCATATAAAGTGGAGGAAGATGGGCACGGATGTTAGCCCAGGGCCGGTCTTCCTCAGCAAAAAGAGGAGGATTGGCAGATGTTGGCTCAGGGCTGATCCTCCTTACGAAAAAAAAAAAAATCATACACATAATAAAATGGCACACTTCAACTGGCAAAAACATTTGCAGCAGATTTTTTAATATTTGACAAATATTCTAGCAAATTCACAGGCAAAGAGGGCACTTTCCACTCGAAAGTTGGCAAAGGACGTGAACAAGCAATTCATACAAGAAGAAATAGGAACGACCAATGAACACGTGAAAAAAAAGTTCTACTTTACTAGTTGTCAAATAAATGCAAATTAAAACAACATTGACATATTTTTCTTTAGTTCAACAGGCTGGAAGTGATTTGAAGAAATGAATGCTGTCTTGCTGGCGGGAGAACGACTAAGTTCCATTTTATGAAGTATAAATTGATAATATACATGAAAAGTCTCAAAATGTGAATACTCTTTAGCCCAGCAATCCCATTTCTAGGCATTTTTCCCAAAGAAATAATTAAGAATGATGCAATAACTAAAGATATTTATTGTAGCATTATTTATACTATATTTTATCCAACTGTAAGATGCCATCAATCATAAGATTCACTCTTATTTTATGTCCAACTAAGGAAGAAAGAAAAAATGTGGTTTACTAAACTATAAACACATGCCATCTTCAGAGATATTAAGATGTAAAAAAAAATGTGCATCCTAGAATCAAATACAGATTGACAAAACCAGAAAATAATTTAAATGCCCAACAATAGGGCATTTAAAATAATTTAAATAAATAATTTACATAAATTTATATATATATTTATTTATTTTTTTACCCATACAATTCTCGTCCTGGCTCCAAAGGGGCAAATCTCTGATCATGTCCCTCTAGAACAATGTGTGTGACTGTTCACTTTCGCCACACTGCTTAAAGTGGGAAGTCAAGGGATGTTCATAGCTCTTCTTTGACTTGCTGTGTTTGTAGTTGTCTCCTTTGACTCACATTATAATTCAGGTATTTACATACCCCTCTCACCTTTTCTTTTCTTCTCTCACTCCTTTTCTCTCCATCTTTTCCCTTCTATCACCTACAAACACCTACAAAGCACACTATGTGTTACACATTGGCACAGAGAGAGTCCTTGCGCTTGGAGTATTTGGAGGAGGAGTGGTCTGTCCTCTAAACTGTCTTCCACCAAGGACTTCATTACTACAATTATAATACCTAGACTATGGCCTAGTTGGTAATCCAGATACTCATCTCTTTGGGCATTTAACATTCAATATGGCTCACGGCGAACGCTGATGAAATTACTCCAAGGAGTGAAATGAGTTAAACCACAGACTCACGTATTACCAAAGTGAGGAACTGGATCTTCCAACTCCCTTTGTTGACTTTTACTCCAGTCAGAATTGATGTTCTACTTACACTGCAATATTCTCAAAAGACACCAGCATGCTATCAGCTTAGTTTTCAACAATCTCTACCCCACATTCCTGGAGAACATGCCATTAAGACCGAAGTGGGTGACTGCTTTTAGCTCAGTGTGGCCGATACTTTTTTTTTAGCTGGATAACGTACTTCCTGATATGGGCTAACTTTGGTTATCATTTTCTCCAGCATTAAGCTTTGCATGGCTACTACAATCCATGCTCATCTTCCACCCTTCTGATCATCTAGACCAGGGTTTCTCAACCCTGACACCATTGACATTTTCAGACAAAAAACCCTTTGTTGTGGGGCGCTGTCCTGTGCACTGTAGGAAGTTTAGCAGCCTACCTGGTATATACCCACTCTATGCTACTGGCACCCTCTCCATGTTTGACAGCCCAAAATGTCTCCAGGAGGACAGAATTACCTTGGTTGAGAACCACTAATCTAGAGTCTTATTTCCAAAGCTACTCCTTTGAGATTTATCATATGCTATCTAATATAGACAGATTTTTGCACGTTAAGGTTCTAGCTCCCAGCTAGCTTGTGGGTCCCTTGAGGGCAGGAACCAGGTCTTATACTTGGTTGGCCCTCCAGCGTCTGGTCAATGGCCTTCACGTGTAGCTCACGTTCAAGGTAGACCTAGGAGACTCTGGTACTAAATGGTTGATAATATTGTTATTCTATCTGTCCAAAGATGGGTAGCAATATCTGTTACCTGTTTAAATACCTTCTGGAATTTCATATAGTGCTTTTTGATGACTTAATCTTAAGTGTAATTGTTATTCCAACTTTGTATATGAAGTCAAGTTCATAATATAGCTATTATCATATGAAAGTTCAGAAAAATATTATGCAATATTTTCTGTTGTGCAAAATCAAAGCAAATATATTAGCCAACACTGGAGGAAAATGTGAACATTGGACAACTTAAGAAAACAGTACACCGCAAGATTCATCCCAAAAAGGAAATCCAGATTGCAAATTTTTTTGAGCAGCGTTTGCATATTCTTATAAAAAGTCTTTTTGCCTTTGAAATCAGCAGAGTTAAACATAACCCTTTAGGAATCCAAAAGGAAGTTACTGCCATCTGACTTACTTGTGGGTTAAAGTTGACAGTGATCTGCTTCATCTCTGGGTCACGTTTCAGAAGTGGCCGGGAAAGGTTGTACTGTGACTTCTCTGATACTGTCTGACACCAGTCATCATAAAGCCTTGTCTCATACCTGGGAGGATCAGAGACAATAGCCATCTCATAAGCACCCTCCCAGCTCCCCAAAGCCTGGCAATGATGAACTGAAGATATATATAACATATCTGTCTATAAATAATAACATATATAACATATATCTCTATATAATATATATTATATTCGTGTGTGTCTATACATATATAACATGAACTGAAGACACTATTAATAAAATTTCTGAATACACTCTTAAGTCAAAGTCCTTGACTCAGCCAGGCAGGGCAGCTCTTGCAAGTAACCACTCATTTCTAAAGGTGGTGTAGCTCAAATCAGAGGAGAATAGAAAGAGAGATTCTAGGCAATCTTTTTGAGGAATAAGGGAAGTTGTGGTTAGTCTCAGTGAACACCGGCAGAAGTTATTGGGTAAGATTTGCTCTCACACTAATCTTCATGTAGCTCATGGACATTCGCCCTTCAGTCATTACACACTGACTGAGCACCTACCATGTGTGGGGCTTGGGAGATAAAACAATGAATAAATACCCCATAGTAAAAGCAGCTAATGGTGGGACCCCAGGTAAACAGAATGCAGCAAATACAATGCTAGAGAGATGTACAGAGCCTTAGGCGTCTAATGGCAGGGTTGCTCGTGATAAGGAGAACGCCAGGGACGCTGTCATGGAAGACGGGCCGAAGTCATGCTTGACTGAGTCTCAGAGGATGAGCAGAGGTTGGACAGTGAAAGGGGAATGAGTGTTCCTGGCAGAAGCAAGAGCATGGACAGAGGGTGGAGGCGAGAAACAGCAGACTGTGTGCCAGAAATGGCAAGTGGACAGTGTCGAGGCTGGAGAGGGAGGCAAAGGCCACACCAGGGAGAACTTTCCACTTCACATTAAGGAGTAGATGGGAGGCACTTAAAGGCTTCCCAGCTGTGGGGTGTGGTGACATTATCAGATTTAGTAACAGTGTGGGCACGGAGGGGCACAGATCCGGAGCAGGGAGCCCTGTTAGGAAGCTGCTGCAGTAGTTCAGGCCTGAGAGGTTCCGGCCTCTGGTGAAGATGTGGCTTGTGGGGACAGAGAGGAGGGGACAGATTTGAAGCTGTTTGGGAAGGAAAAGGGAGAGAACTTAGGTTACCCGGTAGGTGGAGGTGCCATCAATTGCTTTGTCTACACAACGCTCAGCATAATCATATCTATAAGCATAATCATAATGTCCACAGTCCCACTCTCCTGAATCAGGAGAAAGAGCAAAAGGGAGAGGGAGGAGGAAAGACAACAGGCTGTTTCTAGACTCTGCACCCCCAAAAGACTTACTGCAGCGTTAAAGCAGGAACAACTATGAACCCATGTAAAGCTTTCATCTGTATGCTTTCTCTGTAAAAGGACAAGCAAGTATTTTTGAAACTTCTTGTCTCTTTGTGCAGCACAAACTGTTGCTTTCTGCTCAGTGAGCAGCTGCTGTAATTTTCCGAGACACTGATCTCCAAGTGCCACAAGGAGCGCCCCAATTCTTCTAGCTCTGCTGAGTTCATGCCCCTAATAAAATTACACTGGAAAAGTGTCTGTTTCTAGAATAGAGCTCTATTCCCCAGAGACCCTGTGTCTGCAACCCAGAAGCACTGTGCTCACAGATATCGTGGTTATAACATAAAACACAGAGTGGCATTTCGCAGCCACTGAGGAATCTGCACAAACTCAGAACTGCAAAAGGCATCCTGGGGACTGTGCCATTTGCAGAACAATACAATCCCGGAAGCTGCTTACTTTTCCAGCAATGAGAGCATATCTTCATATTTTTGTATCATTCGCCTTCCTTCGGCAGATTCCATGCAACTACCCACAAAAAAGAGAGAAAAAATGACATCAAATTAGAAGAAGTCAAAATAATGATCTGAGTAACAAACTGCAGTATAAAAGGAGAAGAGATTGAATAGCTTCCTGGGCTAGTTTCCAAATGCCCCTAAATGAGCCTGTCTTCTTCTTCCTGAACATCCTCCACAGGCCACTAGAGGGCAGCTGCACGTCCTGAAATCCAGGCAGCCCCTCAGGTGACACAGATGGCAGAACCTCTCCCCCCATGGCTACACCAACCCCCTCACCCTAGCCCAGCCAGTCATGCACAGGTAAATGAAGTCCTTCAAACACCTGAATAAAAGGGAAATTGAGACATGAAAGAAAAATTCTAGGTGTTGCAGTTTTCTGTATTTAAGAAAAAAACTGTCAACATTTTATATGTATAACATTATATATGTGTGTACATATGTATATAACAATGTTTTATGTATGTACATAATAATGTTTATGTATATATATACACCACACACACACATATAAACATTGTTATATACATGAAACATATATGTATATTTCACCTTCTCTGAAATCCATCTAGGACATGTGATGAGAAACTCTGCTACTCATTACTCACTGACATGTTTACATGAGGTTCCCTCCCATCTCTCACACCCTCAAACGTGTACACACACAATGCACATACATGCACACACACATGCACACACACACACGTGCTCACACACACAGACACACACTTGGAGGGAATGCTGAGGACCACAGAGGAACGTGAGCAGAGTTTGGCCTGAGGTCCCGTGACCCACACCTGCTCCCCTTGCTTGACACTCCTTTGCAACAGTAAATGAGAGTCCAGCCTCTGGGAAAACTGGGGAAGTGTTTGTAATTTTCAGAAACCTTCACACTAAGTGTGTTGAAAGGTCTGTTTTTGTTTGTTTTGCTAGCAAAATGAGGCAGCTTACAGCAAAGATTCTTTAAAATCCATTTGCTGTTTAAGCCAACACAGTTTTTTTCACAAGATCCCCTGAGCTTTCAGTGTAAGCCCTCACGCCTGCAGAGGAAGCATTGGATTTCCTGGTGTTTTTTCCAGTTGCTTAGTTCCCTGTCGTGGTGAATGAGCAGATGAGTCTGCGAGGCAGCAAGCAGAAGTGAAAAGGGCTTCCGACCAGGTGGGTGGGCTCACGCCCAGCCCTCCCCTCACAAGCTGTGGGATTTCCACATGCCTCATAACCCCAGATCTCAGTTTTGTATCTGGAAAAGAGTGAGGTTAGAGGACAGAGCAGCTTCCCACACTGGGGCCTGTGGCAGTCGCCTAGAAGGTTTGAGAAGTTACAGGAGCAGGTGTCATGAAACTCCCTGTAGATTCTACTTCAATTCATGGTGTGGAATCTAAGACATTTTTAATAACCAATACATATATATTATAGAGTACAATACAATTGTGAATTCATTTTTAAAACAAATGGGAATTTTCATGGGAGTTGTAGAGGACATGGTGGTGTGCCATTCAGATCCCCTTTTGGGACCACCGCAAGCCCCACCCCAACCTCCCCCCACCATGCTGGGAGTGCTGGATGCTGATGAATCACGGTTGCCTCCCTCTTTGGCAACAGCCTCAGCCAAAGAGAGCTGCCTTGTCCAAGGTCACACTGCACCCTCCAAAAGCCCACATCCAACGACTATCTGATGTCAGGGCACAAAGGCGGGGCAACCCTGAAGAGCCAGAGTTCCCCACTGGATGGGCTGAGGCCTTAGTTGGAACTATACCGCAGCTCAACCTCCTTCTGCCTGATCTCATCCCCCCATTCCGTCACAGGAGTTCTTCTCAAGAGCATCGCCATAAATTCCTGCACACATACCTCAGAGTCTTCCTCCAGAGAGCCTGACCTAGGACAGCTACCACAGTCCACATTCCTAGAAGCAGCCCTGCCACCCCTCCCCACCTGTTCACATATCGTCTCCCTCCTGCCTTGGGGGCATGTTTGAGAAGATGAGGGCTCAGCTGTACTCCAAGCTAAGCTTCCTACAGCTTGGGGTTCCCCAGAAAGAGCTCTGGGTTAGAAGCCCTGAGACCCTGATGCTTGTTCCAGTTCTTTCCTTGGCTCTCTCTGGGACTTTAGGCATGTCACCTCATTTCTGTCTGCCTCAGTTTCTTCATCTGCAAAACAAAGAACTCTCTTAGAGCAGAGGCTGCAAATGGATCACCCACTGGGCAGACCTGACCCACAGGCATGTTTATTTGATCTGTGCAGAGTTTGAGAAAAAGTGGGATGCTTGCTAATTTTAAAGGTGGGTGTTTCACATACAAATCCAGATTTTCAGCTTTCCTCCAACAGTCAGGAGATTGCTCACGTGGAGTCTGCTTGGCAACACTGGATGGAGTGGTGACGGCCCCCTTCAGACCCCATCCTGGCTGTCTCGCATAGTCTTCCCGGCCTCTGAAAGCGTTCAGTCCTGCCACCTGGGCCAGAGGGCCTCTAAAGTCCTTCTTAGAGCTTAACAATCTTTGATGCCAATGTCCAGACCCAAATTCCTTTGTTTCTGTTGTGTTTGCCCAAGCAGGTGCTTTCAATAAGATTGAGTCTTTAGAAAGAGGGGTCAGAGAAAGACTGCCCTTCCCTAGGCAGCATCCTGGATGTGACATTGCAAACAGCTCTTCTCTCTCATTTGTAGCAGCTGAGATGCTCTAAACAGCTTGGCTTCCAGACTCAGCTGTAAGGTAGGACAATGGTTTCCAAACCTGGTCACCATCAGAATTGCAGGGGGAGCTTGCTGAGGAAGCAAATTCACAGCCCCCAGCCAGCTCTGAGATTCAGATTCAGTAGGTGAAGGGGGGCCTGGGAATCTGCTTTTAACAAGTGCCCAGGGTATTCTAACTCACAAGGTGCTTATGCCATGCTTTAGGAAACACTAGACTCCATTATTTTCCAGCGGCCTCAGTAGCAAAGAGACATTGCGTCAGAAGGAGATGTGCAGAAGAACTCCATAGAGCTTGAAAACCATGACTCATTTTCCTCCAGAAATGAATCTCATGTAGCACCAGGAGTCAGCTCGTTGTCCATCAAGCCTCGTTTAGCACCAAATATATCAGTCTCATTACTGCTGGTCAATAGGTATGTGGTTGCTATGGACTGAATATTTGTGTCCCTCTAAAATTCATATGTTAAATCATAACCCTCAATGTGACGGTATTAGGAGGTGAGGCCTTTGGGAGGTGACTAGGTCATGAGGGTGGATCCCTCATCAATGGGATTAGTGCCCTTATAAGAAGAGGCTCCACAGAGTTCCCTCACCCCTTCTGCCATGTGAGGACACAGTGAAATGACAGCCGTCTATGAACCAGGAAGTGGGCCCTCACCAGACACCAAATCTTGCACTTTCATCATGGACTTCCCAGCCTCCCGAACTGTGGGAAATAAATTTCTGATGTTTATAAGCCCCCTAGTCTATGGTATTCTGTTATAGTAGTCCAGACGGACTAAGACATTGGTCAATTGCCAGAAATGCAAAGATGAGGATGATTTTCATGCTTCAGGTAAATGAATTGCATTTCCACAACACTCAAAATCCAGAGCCAGAGCAGAAGCCTAAAACAAGCCTCCCTTTCAGGAACAAGATACTCACGGATGTGTCACGCGTCTAAAGTTGTCGAAGGGACCCTGGATGCGCTGCCTCAGCTCCTGCGCCCAGCGGAGACCCCCGGCCACAGCAGGCATGTTCTTGTGTACGGAGGAGAACCCTGGGGACACGGCACAACCAGAGGGAGGGGAGGCTCTAGACTCCCAGCCTGCCCTGCCAGGAACACCTCCCCCCAGTTATTCCACTTTTGCCTCATCTACCTCCACGTACTCAAGTCTCCCTGTGCTCACACAGAGATGGGCCTCCCCCATCTTTCAGGACTCAGTTCAAGGCCACTTTCCACACAACTCTCCCTCAAATCTCCCAGCCCAATTCATCTTGTTTTGTTATGATTCTTTATAACTCAAGTCAAGCACTACTTATATTCTGCTTGTGTTACTGTCAACTCTGTTCTACATAGCTGGTGTGTTCCTTGAAGAACCACCTTTTAGAATTAAGTATTCTATCCCTTACCTTGGCTTGCCTCTGCATACAGTCCCACAAATGTGTCCTGCATATAGCAAGAACTCAAGAAATGTTTGTAGAGCTTAACTGAACTTGTGTTTGACTTGCAAACAGCTAAGATAAGTCATTTATGAACTGCAATAAAAATGAGACATCACGCTTTGGCATGGTACCGCCCTCTGTCAGGCTCCTGCTGGGTCCTCCCTCCAGAAGCATGGTTGCCATGGCATTAGAAGGGATCAGAAGCTTTTCTCAGGCATGTAAAAATCTATTGTGGAATTGAGGTATGTTGAAGATTAATCAGCGTGGCAACATTGATCAAGAGTGAACTCATACATTATGCTAAGGTCTCAGTTGACCAGAGGCGGTCAAGACTTCACTGTTCTGGGTCAGCCTGCCAATCTCAGCCCCAGATACAAGGAAATGCACCGTTAAATGAATTCTACGATCACCCAATATGGTCTGGAATTTCAAGCAAAAACGTTGTGCTTGCTTTTCTTGGAAAATGTCATAAATCCATAGTGGACATTTAACAAACACAAGAGGAGTGAGTCGCACCCTTCCCAGGAACAGAACTCTCCCATCCAAATCCCCCCGCAACAAGCCTACCAAGTTCTGCCTCCTCCTGGACACGCTGACTGTAGATTAGCTTCACTGTATCCAGGTCTTTGTTGAACATTTGGATGAGCACCAGGTATTTATCAGATACATCTTGTGCTATCAGTGGTCTTTCGAGGAGGTTTCCTGCTATGTCTAGCAGCTACAGAAGAGGCAGAGAAAGAAGAGGAAAAAGTCACAGATTCAATCTTTCCAAAGTTACATAAATCTTGTTTCCTGGCTTTTCTTTTATATGTCTATCAATGTAAGAGGGTCAAAAAATCATCACTGTGCAACTGGATCAATAATTATTAATAGGTGGATATTCATAGTCTGCCCCTCTCTTCTTTGTTTCTAAAGGAGAAGGGTTCTCCTGTCTGCTGAATTATCTACCAGAACTTCTTGTGTTCTAAGAATCCAAGTAAAGGGTAAAACAAAGACAAAACTAAAGATGTCAGAAAGGTTAAGCTGATCTACATAAAGAAAGACCTAAAACAGAGTAGGAGGGTGAAGAGGAGAAGAAAAAAAGAAACTAAGTGGGCTCTGTGTCAAGGAGAATTTGGAAGGCTAAAATTTGAGAGTGAGAGCAAGGAAAAAGTTTCAGAGAGACCTAATTCTGGAACTAATTTCTGGAATTAGTTCAAATGCCTGGAGAGGGAAATCCTATAGTCTTCCTATGTGAGTTATGGAAAGGCAGGTACTTATTAAAAAGAAAAAAAAAAAAAAATATATATATATATATATATATATATATATATATATATATATATTCAATGATCCAATGGCTAATGAAGCCTGGCAATTTGGGTCACCCAATATTCTAGAATAGCATGGATTCACCCATCCTGGCTTTAAGCCTCTTCTACAGCTGTCCCACCAGTCATCCAGTCTACGTTTGGACATTTCCAGTAACTGGAAACTTAACTACTTCTCAAGAAATCGTTTCATCTTTGGATAGCTTTGACAGAAATCTCTTTCTTCTATTGAGCCAAAATCTGCCTCCTTGTAACTTCCACTGATTAGTCCTGGTTCTAATCTTTAAGGCTTTACACAACAAGTCTCTTTGTAGTTTATAGAAGATCTATCATGTTCTACTAACTCTTCATGTTTCAGACTCAGATTCTCAGTTGTGCAGCCATTTATCTACTCACTGTCTTGAACCTTCTCCTCCACATTCTTGTACCATCTGATCTGGGCAATATAGAGCAAAGTACAAGTCTTCTTATTCTAGTTACTTATACTTGAATCCTACAACCAATTACCTGGTAGGTGGTTGAATCAACCTGTTAGCAATGGTTAAATAGCCATGATATTGTAGAGCCATCGTTTCAGGATGGTGACTCTTCACTTTTAATGAGTACCCTACTGATAAGGCCCAAAGAGAGCATTCTAGAAGAAACTATTGAAAAGTATATTTACATCATCACGTTTTCAGAAAAGCATTACTAATCAACCTGAGAAGCCCAGTTCTGCACACTCCCTTGTCCTAGGACGCTCACAATACCTCTCTACTAGACTAATAAGAACGATTAATATCTGCAGAAACAAAACCATTGGAAGAGCGTCCCTCCTCTCCTCTGATGAGGGAGGGGGGAGAGCCGAGCACAGAGGTGGCTCCTGCTCGTACAGACCTTAAAGGCATGCTCCAAACCAGGTGCATCATCAAAGGCTTGACTAAAGACAGTCCCCAGTCTTCGGTCAAGATCTCCTACTCTCTGGTTAAATTCAGTGACATCATTTTCAAATTCCTGAAGAGACATCACATAGACATGAGAAAAACATGATTTTCTGAAAGCCAGTTACACTGTGCCCTTTACTATTAACTTTGTACTTGAGTTGCTTATACCAAGGATTTATTGTAATTCTCTAAAATTCACCCTGGCTTGACTTAGGTTTTATCCATGTACATAGTTACCCTATTATTGTAGCATTTTTTCCTAGATGCTCTAGGCAAAATGGTAGAGTGAGTCAAATGTGAGGTTGGCATCCTGTCACCTCCCTTTCTGTGCCCCCTCTTCCACCTCCTAAAGCCCCTTCTCTTTCACCCACGGTGCCAGTTCATGCCACCCGTGAAAGCCACCTCAGCAGCGACAGCTCCAGCAATGGGGCTATTCCATCTTTACCACCCATTTTCCTTTCTCCCCCAAGTCAAAATCCTATTTTCTCAGTGTAACCAAACTAATCTAGCCATTAGGAGGAAAGTAAGCTAGTTAGACTAACATACATTATTTCTTCTACATACGCTTTAATTGGTTAAGACAGCAGCTAGCCATTGTTCCTAAGATTGCCAAATTTAGCGAACAAAAATACAGGACACCCAGTTACATTTAAATTTCAGATAAACAATAAATTTTTTTTAGTATATGTCCCAATTATTATATTTTACCTGGCAACCCAAAGCGTGTTCTCCTTCTTAGACTGTAGCAATTTTCAGAAAAACATTGTTAACTCAAATCTTTAATTTATGGAATTATTATCATTTATTATTATTACTTTACAACAGTAATGCACATTCTTATGAAAAGACAAAGAAAAGTAGAAAAATGGTATTGTTCTGCTTCACAAACCCAACCACATTAACATTGTACTATGTTTCCCTGCGAATAGGATTTTCTTTTGTTTTGTTTTATCATATGGTAACAAACACATGGTATATATCCTGCTTTGTAGTTCACCTTCTTTTCCTATTTTCGATGAATGAAACTTTTAAGAAGTGACATGTCCCTGGGTTTGGCCAACTAAGATCTTTCCAGATGTCTGAAGTTGTTCAGAGCAGGTTCCTGCTCTAATTGCTATCTCCTTTTCCCTCATGTACTCTTAAAATTCCTTCTCCATTAACTCAGCTATTCCCTTCTCAAGGAGCTCCATTACCTGTTTCTGTTCTGGCTCTCTTTCTTCATTTTGTCTCCTGTGGGCTTGGACTCACAGGTCTCAGCTCTCCTGGGCTACAGGTGGGCCCTTATGTCTCAATCTTGGAAAACCAAGGTCATACCAGAAAAACTAGGCTACTGCTTCACCTACCCCTCCCCAAGCCACCAAGAAAATTCTGCCCAGGTGTGCCTAGCCTTCACATAGCCATCCCTACTCCAAGCTTAAAGCTTGGAAGCTGCAAGGCAGCCAGAGCCTCCACCATCATCCCATACCCATCTTGGTGTCTCTGAAACTCTGGGTCTCATCGGTCTGGAGCAGTCAGCAGTTGGAGGACCCTCCCTGATCTTGATGCAAAGAATAGTTAGGAGCGGTCTCTGTTGATAAAACCACTGAGACCAGAGAGACAAAGGAAATGTACAAGGAAAACGCAAGTAAATACGCAAAACTCTACAGGCTGCAGGCATCTGACAGAGACAAAGCTTGCAAGTCAGCCCTTTTAAGCCCTACCATGCTTTGGGGGTCCAAGCAATCATAGGAAGACTCTGAGAAGACTCTGTACATCTCTTGAAATTCGTTGTACATTTGCTGGGTCTGCTGACTCAGGGCATTCCCTCTGATGCCACTAAACTCAAGCTTCCACAATTTGTGGAAATCCAAAGTTGTCTTCAGAAGATCCTACAAGGGATAATTCACAAAAGAGTTAAAATAATAATAATGATGATAACAGTGGATGACACTCAAATTAGTATGGGAAGAGCTGGAAATCATATGGGGGTGGTGGTTGCTTAGGAAAATGTGAAGCTTGATTAGTTTTGTAACCTTATTATTAGATTGGGTTGGTATAAACAACTCTTGGCTAAACTCAATAACAAAGCAAAGAGAAAGTTCCAATAAACAAAATTCACACACACAAAAATCAAATTTATGCCTTAGTCTCTTTCTGTGTTCTCTAATAAATAAAAAAATAACAAAATAATAACATTATTTACATGATTGGTGGCTTTACTACCCATTTAAAAAAGTCAATTTCAAATGGACCATGTTATCTGCTATCTTAGAGGATTGACAGGAAAGTGGATCCTTCAAATAGTCTCAAAGACAGGCCCAGAGGGTGACACCAACATTCTCAGCAACTACTTCTGCCAAGAAAAGAAATCTGCGAGGTGCCCTTCCCAAGCATACATAGCACAGTAACCATGTGGCCAGCTGGGTGACAGTGGGAAATTACTTGACATCTCTGTGTTGGGTTCCTCCACCTGTAACAGGATACTGATAGCGAGCACTAAATAAGTCAATGCAGACTTAGGATTTAGGCCAGTGCCTGGCACAAAGTAAATATGCAGTGTGTGTATTACTGTCACTGTTGTTGATATGGTAGTGTCCCAGCTGTGCTCAGAATTAATTGACAGGGAGACAACCCAGAGCCTCCGGGAGGAGCCCCTCCTGATTCCATGGAACCTGCTTCACCTCTGATAGGACAGGAGCCTCTAGAACATGCCTCACATGGCAGATTGTATTTATCTCTCATGAATACCCATCTAAAATCACAAAACCTCCAAACCAAGATGTTCTTCCATTACAACTTCCAATCTATGTGCATATGTCTTCAACAGGAAAGAGGTGGGTAACGGTTACCTTTGTGTGATTTTGGTAAACATTTGGTGTAGACCCCAGGAGGAGATCTTCTACCCCGAGGAAGTTTGCCCTTTAAGGGCAAGAAGAGAGAACACTATGTCACGATGCTGAAAACCCAGCAGATCCTGGTTCCACTCCAGGAAATTCCCACTGCCAATGGCCACTGCTATGGGTTGACCCATCAGGCTAGCAGAAGGTTGCCTGATTCCTTTCTCTCGCTGGAATTCCAAGTCCAGCAGTAGTGACAGGGGCACTGGGAAGTGGTGAGAAGTGGCTGACTTTCCCCACGTTTCCAGGAGGGCACCGGTGTAGCTGGGCAGCCACCTAACAATCCTTTTTTGCTCAGCTATGCTCAGGCACAGCTGTCAGCAAGTAGCTGAAGAGGGAGAGGAGAGAAGAGAAAAGAACCAGCCAAGGAAAGGAAGACATACACTCAAACCAGGGGGATCTTGCCACCGATGGTGGGAAAGGGGGCAGTCTTTATTTAAAAACACATTCAACTTTATATACTAGGAGGAAAACAGAAATGAATTGATTTAAATGAAATTGACTTAAATGGTAACTCAAGTCATTCCAAACAGGCTTAGTTGTAATCAGTGCTTTAGGAGAAACGTATTTGTGCTGTGGAATATCACCTAGGTGCCCATTTTTCATAATTCCATGGATGTCAATTTCAATTTTTAGGAAATACTCTCTAACCATTTTAAACGACAGATGCGTTGTGATATGTTTGACTACACCAGAAAACTAGACGATAATTTTGTTATACCATCATATTTCTCAGGAATACGTGAAGCATGGCATTGGGTGGTCACTGGAAGATGTTTTGCCTCCAATCTAAATCATAGGTTTAAAGAAATATTTTTTTAACCATTCTATTTTTGGAGAAACTCTGCTCGCCAAAAATAATGAATATTTACATTGCTTTATTTAACAAACACATGATGGGCCACACATTTATTTGGGGTTTAAGATCTTAGAACTTTCCTTACCTTCTTTTCTAAAAAGATCTCTCCCCACCCCACCTTTCCCCTGCACTCTCTGTCCCCTTACCCTGTGTAAGCTTTCTGCAGAGCTCTAATCATGCTCCAGCATTATAATGTATTATTTGGCATTCTATTGTATTATTTGTTTATTTTCTGTCCATCTTTCCCAGTAGGTTGTCAATGCCTCAGAGGTATCGTTGTATCTTAAGAGTCCCAGATGCTGACAAACATTTGTTGAATGAGTGAATACGTGATCTTTGACCTTTGACTTAGCTATAGCACCAGGAGAAGGTGACATGGTAATAGGGAACCTAGGAATCATGGACTCAGGAGCAATTGGTAAAAACAAGGAAAATTAGATGAGAAAAGAGAACTATAAAGCAAGGCTGAACTGTGCCTTTGAATGCTTCAAGGGCCTTGGTCAAGTGCAAGGCACGCCTTGCACGGTGCTACTCCCAGGGCATAGCTGAGGCAAATGAGTGAATGGAACAAAGAAGCAGATGTGGCCTCAACTTGTAGGTTGAACTTATGAAATTTCTTATATTTGACCATTTTGACCTACAAGAAATGGCAATTTCAGGGGGTTCCACTTAATAAAACAGAACCATCTAACGGTTAGAAATGCCCAACCACAGAATGGGCTAAGAGAGGTAGTGAGCTCTCCATTTCTGGATGAATTTACTAGCAGTTTGACATCAGAGGTTTTGTAGAAAAGATTCCTGAATTAGGCGGGAAATTGTCTTGCAACCGTAGAAACAGATTTATTGTAATGACTGTGACTATATCCTTGATTCTTAAAATATTTAAATGTAAGCTCTTTTCATTGTTTACTTAGAAGTCCTTACAAAACAGATAAAAGGCAATTTAAATCAATAAGAAGTTTAAATGATACTTTTTAAATATCCATTTTTATTCATCACAGTAGTAAACACATTAAATTCATTATGCTATATACAGGCTGAAAATATCAACTTTAGGGATACACGCATCACGGAAAGAGTCTAGGATCAAGGACCCAAAATTCCTGGGTTGATACCATCTTGGTCTGCCATTTACTAGCCAAGTTGCTTATAGCAAGACACTTTACTTTTTTAAGCCTGTTTTCCTAACCTGCAAATGGGTTTGCTAATACCTGACTTGCAGTGGGGTTACCGAGTTACAATACAGGTGTCTTTGCAGAACTTCAATAAACAGTGGCCACTGCAATTAATTATCACCACCCTGATGTCATTTGATCAGGTTGGTAGATAAAAGATGTATAACGGCTGACATACAGATACTCCTTTCCAGATGGATGCCACAAAGAGCATGGGGTCCCAGGCAGTTGACTGGGCTGATTGCATCCTATTCTTATGAAAACCTGTGCAATCTTTAATGGGGTGGTGGGGGAGGGTTCCATTTGTGCTATGGCCCAAGAGGTGGAAAATCAAAATTGGGGATAATGGCAAATCTCACAAACACAAGCCTGTTCTCGAAGGAGAGGTCATGCAGCCCATCTTAAAAGAAATGTCTTCAGAATTCATTAAGGGAGAGCACAAAGCAGACATTCATAGATGAAAAATCTCAAAAGGTCATTGGGAGAAAGACTGTTTTCTTTACCTTTCTACGGTGGCTGACCTTAAGCAGCTAATGGTCTCCTACGTGAACACATACTCAGGCTGGGCTAAAAGGGAAGCTGGCCCAATTAGGCCCGAATGAAAGGAGGCAGCGGAGTGGCTGGAGACGGCGGAAAGAGCAAAGAGAATGCGGTGTATATTAGGTCAGCTTATTACCTATCTCCCTGCTAATCACCTCGCATAAAGCCTCAGCAGGAAATCATTTTGTCTCCAAGTAAATCACAGCTTTATAGCAATTTTATAATGAAAGAAATGAAGGTTCTCTCCAAGCTGCTCACTTACTGCATTATTTGGAGGGAAGAGGCTGCGGGCAGAAACATAAACAGGCGATCTGCAAAATCTACAATATTATGGCACAAAAATGAACTCTATGTGTGTGTGTATGTGTGTGTGTGGTATATGTGTGGGTGGTGGTGTGTGGGTGGTGGTGTGTGGGGTATGTGTGTGGTGTTTGTGTGTTGTGTGTGTGGCATTGTGTGCATACGTGCAGTGAATGTATTTGTGTGTACGTGTGTGTGAGGTGTGTGTGAGGGTGTTGGTGTGTGTAGGGGTGGTGTTTGTGGGGTGTGTGTGGTGTTGTGTGCATATATGCAGTGTGTGTATTTGTGTGTGTGGTGTATATGTATGGTGTGTGTGTATAGTGTGTGGTGAGTGGTGAGGGTGTGTGCAGTATGTTTGTGTGGTGTGCATGTTTATGCGCAATGTGTTGGCGTGTATGCAGTGTGTGCATATGTGTGGTGTGTGTGCACATGTGCAGTGTGTGTGGTACGTGGGGGGTGTGTGTGTGTGTGCGCGGTGTGTGTGAGTGCTGGAGAATTGAGCAGGAAGGCAGGGTGAGGGTCTGCAGAAATGTAGACGTAATTGAACGATTCTTTGCCCCTTTGATTTTTGACTATTTGTTCAAATTGCAAAGACTTTATACACTTTTGGGATTTCCTTGGTAAGTCAAACAAGGCCCTTTCATGGGATGGGAATTATAATTTTACCCAAATTACTTTAGATAAAAAGACCTAGAAATCATACTGTAAAAATAGAATACGCAAAGGCAGAATTGAGTATATAAGGGCAGAATAAAACCACAAAACGAGTTTGGGACCCTCAAAATGGACGGAGGGAAGCAGGAGGGAGAGAGGGAGGGAAACAGACCTTTAGAATCTCCTGGGACATATCCAAGTTTGGCAGAAAGATGATACTTGGAACCATATGCCCCTGGGTAAAAATCCCAGCTAAACCTCCCTGAGCTGTGTGGCTCGAGGCAAGTTAATTTACCGAGCCAAGTTAATTTACGTGTCATGCTTAATTGTGCTCATTTGTTAGAGTAAGAGTATTGATACCTAGCTGTTATGATGGCTGTTACTTCTTTATTTTTCTATTCTTCCTTTCCCTCCCAAGGGTTAGCTCTCCAAGAGATCAGCTGTATCACGGGTGTGATGAGAAGGAGGAGGATGGTGGTGTGCTGACAACGCAATTACTCCGCATTCCGCACACCTGCTGAAAACTGCTCAGCAATAGACCACCTCCTGCCAAACAGCCCCGCCCCCACCTCATTTTAGCAGGCGCCCAGAGGGGAAGAGTCGATCGTCACAATAAAACTTTCTTGTGCCAAAGAGCAATAGCGAAAGAGAAAATCAAGCAACACAAATCAGAAGGAAAAAAAAATCCGAGAGAGCTATGAAGATTAAAAACCAGCCCTTCACAACAGGACCCTGGACGTGAGCACGCAGAAGGGTAAACGCACTGACGTCCTTTTATTAACTTGGCTTCATGTATTTATTAATTGTAGCTACCCATGTCTCGGGGCCACATATTGTATTAGAACAGCAAGATGAATAAGGCTAGGTTCATGCTAATTCTTGCTGGAGAGAAGCAGATTAATCTCATTTCAAACAGGCATCGATCACAGAGATCCACAGAATGTTAACTAAAGGGCTACATGAAATATGTACCGAGACAATCGATAGTTCCGTGTCCCGCTGCCCTGAGCTGAGGAGCGGAGAGATGGGGGAGCCAGAGGGCACGAGGACGAGTGTGAGCAAACGTTTGGAAGATGGAAAATGAACGAGGGGAGGAAATGCTAGGACGGGGAAAGGAGCAGCCACAGGAAAAAAGGAAAATGGCAGAAATTCAGGGAGAAGAAAGAGGAAAGGGAAACAAGAGAGAGGCAAACAGAGAGGGGGGAGGGAGACAAGTGGAAAGGGAAGAAAGAGGGAACAGCAGCAGAGAAAAGAAATGTGGCGTTTGGCCTAACAGCAAAGAAGGATCTCAGAGCAAAGGAGAGAAAGCTTAAGAGGAGAAGAAGTAGGAAGACGAGAGTGTGGTGACATCCAAGTCGTCCTCTAATTAGACTGGGGCAACTGCTTGTTATGCATCTGTGCCCTTGATTCAGAAAGAAAAAGCAGCCTGAGAGCCGACTATTGTGAGGGTAATGACTCTGGGGAGACTGGTGGCCTTCGCTGCTTGTATTTACTGAATATGCCCAGCAGATTAGGGGCCCTAATGCTACAATAGCTGTCTATATGCAAAGTCACATCATTAGCATGTGTGCACAGGGCTGCGGCCCCAGCCCAGCAGTCATTTCTGAGCTGTGCTCTGCTTCTGCTCCAAGGGCCAGGGCTGCAGAGCCTGCAAGGCGGTCATGGCGGCCATTCCACCGTGGTCAGCCCGGCCAGGGGCAGGTTGGAGCACCTCGCTAAACAACAGCGAAGGGGTTGATGCAGGAGATGAGAGGAACAGAGTGGAAGGGGAGGAGAGGAGAGGCTGCACATCAAGAGCTGTGATAGAAATGGGGGGCATTTAGAATAAAGCTATATATCAAGTATTCATACTCTCCGCCATCCTGGTGAAGGATTTGAGGTGTGCCTTTCATAAGATCTAGCTTCTGGCTTTCTCACGTTTACATTTCCTCTGTCTTATGCTCTTCCTCATCTTCTTTCCCTGGCGAATTCCTACTCTAGTTTGGAAATTTATTTCCTCTTGTGCTCCTCACTTTCTCAGAGCCCCTTCGGGTTAGGAACCCCTTTTCTTGCTCCCCCAAACACACCAATTTCTCTTTTATCATGGCATTTTAATACACCTCAATGAAGTTTCCTGATTCTGTGTCTTTCCCTCCCTGGATCGCCTCCATTAGTCTGTCTACATTCTCCTGCTACTGCTGCTATGGCTACTGACCCATGAGCTATTTACAGATGTAGAACCAAACTAAAATGGAGTCACTTATGTCAGGGACGAAATGGAGATGGTCAGCGCAGGTGCATAGAGGAAACTGAACCTAACCTTACAGGAACTGACAGCTCTTCTAGGACAACAGCCAATCCCCAAAGGCCAAGTCTGTTCACGCTGTCTCTGCACTTCCTTGCTACCCTGACTCAGCTACCCTGGTCCAAATAAGAAAGAAGACCACTAGGCAACCCATCAGCTGAAAAAGCCAAATAACTTCTGTATTTACCCCATAAAAATCCCTTAGTCTGTGAGCAACTCAGAACTCCTTGCTCCTGTAGCCTTGAGTTTCCTGGCCTGCAGGTCGAAAGCCTTGCAATAAACTCATCTTTCTGCTTTGTTTTAGTCAATATTGAGAATTTGTTTCTGTTTTTGTTTGTTTGTTTTTTGGTGAGGAAGATTGTCCCTAAGCTAACATCTGTGCCAATCTTCCTCTATTTCGTATGTGGGATGCTGCCACAGCATGGCTTGATGAGCAGCATGTAGGTCTGCACCCGGGATCTGAACCTGCAAACCCCAGGCTGCCGAAGCAGAGAGTATGAACCTAACCATTATGCCACCAGGCCGGCCCCCAGAGTTTGATTCTTGACACAGGCAAAACCATATTTCAGTCATCATTGTATCTGCAGTGCCTCCCTCAGTACCTGGTACATGGCTGTGCTAGATCAGTGCTTTCTGAACTGAAATGAACAGATTCAGTCTCATACTTTCTTACGCTCATAATCCCATGGTTTGTCCCACTTATCACAGCTTCTTCCCACCATATTTCCTCTCTCCATATCAAATCTCTGCTGATAATAGCTAGAAATATGATTCTAATTCCTTCTTGGTCCCTTTGGCTATTATCCTAACCTTAAACTTGACCCTGAATTTCTCAAATAAATTTTAGGATAAACATGTACTTCATTTTATTATGCCCAGTGCCTCCCAACAAAGTTCTATCAGCAAATATAGACCTGTTAACCACCTAAAATTCCACGGATGCAAACAATCAAAAGAAAAAGCTTCATGTCTTCTCACCCTGGTCCTTAAACTAACATTCGCATTAACTTTTAAATAATTGGGGAAAAGACACAACTTTGAGCAAAAGTCATATTTCTTTCACACAAGGATTCACTTGTTTTGTAGTTTTTGGAGTCACTTTGAGGATGGGAGAGTGGAGGAGAATTTCAAAGCAGAGGCTTTGTGGGAATGGCCAGCTGCATTCAGATGAGCTCACTTTCATTTTGCACATCAGACTTTCTAGCAAAACTTTATTTGAAACAAAGTTCAAAGACTATGGGCAATTTGAAAACCAAGTGACTTAGTTGACTGATTCCTTGGGCTTTCTTCCTAAATGGGTCTATGATCAGAATTTCCTAAAGTTCTAACAGAACCACATTACATGATGATCAGTCCAACCAATCAATCCAAATATTTGTTGAATCTTATTATGGGTTCTTCCCACCAGTGGAGGGTTGGCCACCATGTTGTGTTGTTCATTTTCTTATTTTGCTTTTTGGATGCCTGGATTGCTTACTCCTGTGTGGAGCTGGGAGCCTGAGGGGAGTGAACATACTCACCTCCACCATGTGCAGTCGCCCCAGGAAGCCATCCAATCTCACAAAGACCAAAGAAGACTGGAAATCCCACTCTCTGACCTCCTGGTTCTCTTTGAAGTAAGTATGAAGATGCTCCCTTCTGTCCTGGAACACCTCCTTGAAGACGTTCAAGGTATCCATGACCACTTGCAGTTTTCTCTGACTTTCTTCTACTTCACTTCTCAGGAGGTCTTCAGGGCAGAGGTAATTAGAGGCCTGGAATGTAAACAGATCAGTGTCACTAAGCGTGGCTGTGAGTACAGGATATCCCACAACTTTGCCAACATCAACTCTGAACCAAATAATTGCCCAAATAATATTTTCTAGAAGCATAATACAGGAAACATCTGACCCCATCCTCAGTTCCACAGGTGGACTTGGACCCGGGTTCTGGCCAGATAGTCAGTGATTGGCTCAGGGATGTGCCAGCGACCAATCAGAGACAAGGAAACATGTGAGACTTTTGTTGGGGCAGTTGGGGCTGGGGCAGGCGTTCTTTTGTGACTTACTGGCTTTCTATAGCAAAATAATTCAAGTGCAAGGATTCTTTGGACCATAATTATTTCCCAGTTTCCAAGAGACCTGAACCTGGAAAGCTGTGAAGTTGAAGCTGTTGGACAGCCATCTTCGCCACCAGAGGGACAGGCAGAAATAAGTGGGTGCTAGTGACGTCATGTAAGGCCTTACTGTAAGCCAGGGCTGAAGCCGGCCTTACCTCGGACTTTCGAGGTACATGACTCATAAGTTATCTTTTTGTTGATTCCAGTTTTGGTTGGGTTTTCTTTAAATCAAGTCTTTTTTTAATCAAAAGAGTCCTGGCTGACAAACCCGGAGCAATGGAAGAGTGCCGAGCTGGGAGTCACAACCTGGCTTCCAGGCCTGGGTGGGGTGGCCTCTGGCAACTCAGTTCACCTCCCCGAGCCTTAGCCCACATCTTAAATAATAATAAGCTAACAAGGCTCTCCCTGCTCCCCTCTCAGGGTTCCTCTGAAAACGACCAGGACCATGAATGTCCCATCAATTTGGAGGCTGCAATGTGCTCCACAGATATTAGTTATTAATAGTTTCTTTTCAAGTGTGTTTACTGTTTTCTCAGGGTTGCAGCTCCTTAGAGGGAAAGAAGCCAATTTGGGGGGAAGATAACCCAAAACTTGTTAAGACCTCCAGTTCTGTTCAGACACACTCCTTGGGATTTATGCTGCGCTGGTTGGCGCTACAAGAGTCCCTAAGAGGGAGGAGCATGAAGTGTGTAATCCAACGAGCTGCTTCTCTGTAGCCCACAGACACTGAGTTCTTAGCACGTGCTGGGCACACTGTAAACCTTACAAGTATGATCACATCGGAGCCTCACGGACAGCCAGCAACCCTTTGAGAGAATCCTCTTCTTTTCAGCATTGCACAGAGGGGCAAAGTGAGGCACAGAGCAGGTAAGTGACTTGCCCAGGCACACACAGCTAACAAGTGCTGAAGCAGGATTTGGCTCAGGGATGCCTGGCCCTAGAGGCAGCATTCTTGACTGCTGAGCTTTCCTGCTGACTTAACAGTGGTCCGTCAGCACAGATCATTAAGGCGGTTGACATTCACCACGCTCTGCCTTCACCCAACCCAGAGTCTTGGGCAGAGGGGAAAGGAAGACTGGGCCTCCCAGATGTTCCAACACTGACAACGTCTTTGTGAGTTATTGGCTGTGACAGTAAAATAATTCAAGTGTGAGAACCCTTTGGACCATAATTATTTCCCTGCCCTGAAAAAATGTACACTTCACTCTTTTCCGTGACTTGGTGCCCACCACCCCCAGGGAGAGGTTGTTGGGAATCCTGGGGTGGCCAACCTGCTGGATGAGAAGGTTGCAGATCTCCTGGAGCAGCACAGTGAGCCGCCCTGGGAAGCGGTAGGACTTGCATGTGGCCCAAATGAGACAGACAACGTGCAGCAGAGGACGCAGCCGTGGCTTCACCTCTGGAAACTCCATGCTTCCGAGGGTTTCCAGGTGGCCATGGAGCGGCATCAGGTGTGTGTGGATGTCCTGTGCCTCTGTCAGAGCTGGAAGGAAGTGAGACCGTCACCTTCCCCGCTTGAGGTTCATACCCCCCGAGTGGAGCCCTGGTGCCTGGGAAGTGAAGGACCTGCAGACTGGTGGCTGCAATCTCTTCCCGAACCGAGAGAGCAGAGAGAAGCCTGGTCCCACCATGCTTTCTAGCTCTTGTGCAGAAATACTGAAATCTGCAGAGCCCTGGACAACAAGGATAATGGTCTGAGGAGTCTCTCTTACAAAATTCCTGTATCTGGACTTCCTCCTGGCCCTCCTAGCCCCAGTCTGGAGCTCTGTGTGTAGAATATACTTGATAACTGTCTGCTGATTCCTTTACTGCTGATGTTTCCAAGGCAATACAAAATAGATGAATAGATGGACAAGTAGACAAAATAGATGAAAGAGGACACATTTTAGAGTCAGAAGGATGTGCCTTCAAATGCCAACCCAGACACATACCTGATGTATGACCTTGGGCATGTTTAACCTCTCTGAATCTCAAAAACAGGCTGAACAGTAACTAATTTGAAGGGCTCTTGTGAAGGCCTGAAGGTAGCATGAACAGAATCTTCATACCCAGCCATCACAGGGCCTGGACCCAAGCAGGCGTTCCGTAAATGGTAACGTCTCTGATAAATATGTGCTAATCTCTGATAAATATGTGCTAATAATGAATCTCATTGAGCTCTTTAATGGAGGAGAGGTTGTAGGGAATAGAGAAACAGCACAGATTGATTATGGCAAGGCTCTGCTGGTTTTCAAAGCAAGGAAAATCTCCTCCCATTTCCTTTGAACACAGCCAAGGAAAGAGAGGTGCCTTTCACCAGCCATCTTGTGGTGACTGAGAGGGGAAAGTCAGAAAACCAGCAGCATTGGGTACTAATATCTGCAAAGCAACTTAGAGGGGATGCAAAAGCCCACTGAACAAACTCACCTGGAAGGGAGTGTTTATAGAGTCTGGTTCTTTCTCGGGCAGATAAGCAGGCACTATCATATGAGAGCAGATGGTCTTAGGTTATGTTATGTGGATGAAGCTCTGCATTCATCCTAAAGGAAACTCAAAATCTACACTATTTAGTAACGGTTTCAATATGCCACACATTGTTCTACTCACCAGACATATACTATCTCATAGAAAACCCTGCATGGTAGCATTATTACTCCCACTTTATAAGTGAAGAAATTAAGACCTCAATAACTCGCTTAGGGTCTTCCCGTGAATCAGCCAGCCCCGCCTTGCTGAGCAAAAGGAAGATTACCCCAAGTTTTTTATGCTGAACTTGATGATTGTGGGGGCTCACTACACACAGGAGTTTGTGATGTGTACATTTCTACTTGATATCCCAAATGGAGTTGTGGGAAGTAGCATGGGAATCGAATTTTTGAAAGTCAAATATCACAGTAAATTGATTAGAGCAGCGATTCTTAAATCGGGGAGCTAACGGGAGTATTAAAACCACTGTGCGGGGATGGAGGATATCAGAATGATGGGAGTAGCAAAAGCACCGTGTGGGGGTGGGGGACATCAGAATCCAATAGCCATTCTAATGAGCACACACTCTCGCCTTCACATGAGCCCTAAGAAAGGAGGCTGAGACCATCAGCCCAGACGAGCTTTCTCTTTATGATACCTTTTTTAAAGGCAAAAATCTCCTTAAATTGTACAAATAGACACTCTCTGATTTTTAAAAGCACAATATTTGAGGGTTGGCTCATCCAGTCCTGTGTGCAATCACCTTGGCTCACACAGAAATAAAGAGAGATGAACAAGTCTGGGCTCACACCTTTTAAAAAACGTAAATATAAATGGCCAGCTGCACGGTGATGTCCAGTGGTTTGCTGGTAAATCTTTCACAGGCTCTTCTGGGACAAAAGGCTTTATTTGTAGCATTTGCCAATTTCTGTGGTGTAAATGTTCCCAATCTTCCCACCATGTTTGATTTCAAGCTACCAGCTTGACTTCACTGAGTGTCGGGGAGGGAGAGTTTGAAAAGAATTGCATACAGTGGGCTCTCACAAGCCACTGCAAGCCAGTCCGCATCTGCTCTGAGGCACCACCAGACTTTGGCTTCTGGAACTTACACACCTACACATATCCAGATTGGCAACAGGCTGTACTGTGCCAATCCTGCCCCCTGGTGGCCAGGGAAGAGAGCTCCCTATTAGTCTTGATTGCCTTTGTTCTTTTCCCTCCATGGTACTGATGATTCCTGTTTTCCAAGGTTTTTCATTGCCCAATCAATTCCACTTCAGACAATCTTGTTCCCATACTTTTTCCTACATCCTTTCAACCTCCTTCTTTACTTCTCACTGTTTTCCGATTCGTGCCCGCTAATCCAGGAATATTTCTCTTCCTCTCCCTCTCTTCAGTCCATCAGAGAGCCAAAAAACTACCCAGATCATGGCTAATGAGAATAATGCACATAGTAGAGCTATTTAGGGTAAAGAAAGACAGACGCTCTGAAATTAGATTAGAAATGAGAAAATCAGTCACCAGCCTCTAAAATATTTTTATTCTCTAAAGATCCCCCCAAAATTTCTGACCAAGTCTCTACCTAACTCCTCTAATCAAAGTTTTTTTCCTTCAATTATTGGAATTGAGTTATACATTTTAAATATTTCTATTTTTACAGGAGTGTTTATCTGGTACTATTATAATGATATTGTTTTTTCTAATTTCTTTTCATTGCCATCGTATACTCTACTGCAAAGAACTTTTTGAAGCCAGCCTAAGGAACCAAATCTTTTATAACTATTGATCAATGTGAATGATTATAGTCTATCCATCTATTAACTTGAAAAATATATTTGGGGCTCTAAATAATGAACTCATACTTTTACTACACGTTTTTTTTTATTTTAGAGCCTCAAATTCCGGTCATTTGCATACCTCTTTTATATTTGTCATTTCTGCATACAACCTGTAGTATTACTTAATACTTTTTTCTAAATTTGCTCTCATTTTAACCTAAATAGAATCATATAAAATGAAAACTTTAAATGAAAAGCTTATATCACTTGCCAAAAACAGTTATCTTTTAACACAGTTTTTTCTTTTTTGTGAGGAAGATCGGCCCTGAGCTAACATTTGCCAACCCTCCTCTTTTTTTTTGCTGAGGAAGACTGGCCCTGGGCTAACATCCACGCCCATCTTCCTCCACTTTATATGGGACGCCACCACAGCATGGCTTGCCAAGCGGTGCATCAGTGCACGCCCGGGATCTGAACCGGTGAACCCCGGGCTGCCGCAGCGGAGCGCGTGCACTTAACCGCTTGCGCCACCAGGCCGGCCCCAACACATTTTAAAATATATCTGTCCTGTCTCCCACAATCATCTCTCATACCAACAGGGGCACGCATACCACTTTCTGAGACACCTGTCCCATCTGAATTGAAGTACAAATTGGGAACAACAGTTGATTCCTCTGGGACACGAGATCCCTCAGTGAAGCAACAAACCGAAGCCTCAAGAGGAGCCTCATTCCAAGCCAGCTTTCTGTGCTGGCAGAGTGGCTTCTGTGATAAGATTTCGGGTCCCAGAAGGACCTCCAAGACTGGCCACTATGCCAGCTCTTCCCTGTTACAGAGCGCGTGTCGGGAGCTCCACCACTGGAACTTCCATTCCTGTAGCTGAGTGGTTTCCAAGCCCTGTGGCATGAGGAGGAGGAGGTGCGACAGGGGATCAACCAGTGGGCTCTAGTCACAGGATGCTCCCCTCTTTAACAGAGCAAATATACCTTGATTACTTTTACATTTTGGACACACATAGGAGATTGTATTTAAAGAAAGAGTTCTCATAGAGAAAAAAAGTTGGAAAATCACCGCTTGGATTAAGCTTACTTAAATCATATTTGAAATTGCAAATACCTTTACAGGCACGTTCCGACCTATAATACTGAAGAGCTAGGAGGAGGTCTGAAAAGAGAAAGGAAAGAAGCAAAGTGCACCGGTGAGGCGAGAGGGAGCCCTGAAAAACTGTATCTACTTCTAATTATAGACTTCGCTTGCTTTGCAATTTTGACAAGGGCCAATCTTGTCTGGTGCTCAGATGGCCAGGAAATTGCAGTCCCATCTGACAGTAGGAACAGAAAAAGCAGAATGGAGCTAGAAATGGAATAGAGACTTCTCAAAGAGCCAGGGCGGAGGGACCTGAATTCCGGTGGTGAGAGATGACAACATGCATTTGTACGGTGTGGTACAGTCAATAAAATACGTCCACTTATATCATCTCACAACGGCCCAGGGAAGTAGGCGGGAAGTATTTGCACCATAACCATGGTGCACACTAAAGCTCAGAGAGGTTAAGTGACTTTGCCCAGGTCACAAAGTGGTGGAGAGGCAAACAGAGCACAGGGTAGCTGCTTTCCTGCTTCTAGATTTGGTATTCTTGCCATCATGCTAGCTTGTGTCAGGTTGGAGGGTTATAAGGACTGGAAGCTGCTGAAATCAGAGAGAAGATAATACAGCACTAAATGAGAAATTTGAGTCAAAAGTATTTATGAAAATACTTGCTGGTTCTCACCTGCTACAACATCTCTGAACATGGCTTGGAAAGCTGGGAAGTAGCTGCTCTGAAGCTTGTCCAGGAGCCCAGCCATGCCCCTCACCTGTATCCTTCTCAGTTGCTTATAAATGTATTCCAGATCCTCAGACCTGCAACACCGTGGAGGAGAGTGAATCCAGGCGAACATCAGGAAATGTGAGTCACAATGTCATGACCCACCCTCAGAGAGACAGAGGGGAGCCCTGCCTCAGGATGCTTCCACAGGGCCGGCTCCAGCCCAAAGAGCCAGGGCATCTGTTCCCGGAACAGTGAGGGCAAAGCCTGAGTCCGGAACACAGGTTCAAAGGGGCAGCTCCAGGAGGTAACAGCAGGGAACACTGCTGTGACCATCTGGTGGCTCAAAAGCTTGGCAGCTGGAGGTCATTAGCTCTTGCGGTAAGGTTTGGGGTGGGGTGAGAGAGGTGCTGTCAGAGCAAGGCTGCTGGAGAAGGGCCCCAACGTAGGTCAGCAGGATGGTCAGAAACCAGGCAAGAGGATGGGGCATCTCAGCATAGTGGCACAAATAGGGCTGGAGCTCTACAGGAGTGCCTGGTCATGTGACACGGACACACTCCATTCAATGCAAGGACAGGGATATCTGCCTCAAACATTTGTCTGTCTCCTTTTGAGTAAAAGATTAATTAGCACAGTGATAAATAGGAGCAAGGAAATGGGGAGGGAAAGGGGGAATGAGCAGGAGCAATAATTAGGTCTTTCTGGATTCCTGTGGGGCTGGGACACAGTGGATGATGGGCTTTCCAGCCCTACTAACCATCGGCTGGGACTTAGGAGAGGCTGTTCTGCAGCCAAGTGCCAAAACCCCTCTCTTTCTCCAGATCCTTACAAAAAGTGTGTGCATAGACCCTTGATGGTCCAAGGAGAAGGGTGTAGACAAATAGAAGAAAAATATGAAAGAGAGTTTGTTAATTTTACAAGTAGTTGAAAGACCCTTTGAAGAAATGTCAGAAGATATACTGTCTGTAGCCCAAGAAAGGAGAGACGACTATTGAACTTTGGAGAAAGTGTGCCTAGAAAAACTATATTCACCCAAACTACACTGAGCCATCTGCTCTAGGGGAGATGAGAAACATCGGAAGTGGGACCAGACCCAATGGCTGGCTCCCCCAAGCCTTTATCCTCTGGAAGACATCTACTCCCCAGGGTTTGGGTATGTGCCCACCTGCTCTTCCAGAACTCCAACTCCACCTTAGGAGTGGGATTCTCCCCTTGTAGGAGTGGCTGGGAAGACTCTCTCTTGAGCACCATCTGGACTTGATGGCTCCATTGGATCACTGCAGACTCAATGGCATAGATGACTGACTTATCTGTGGAATCCAAGCTGTGAAAGACACAACGAATCTCCTGGGACACTGGAAATAACTTAACTCTGGATGTCCCCCAAAACAGAATCCTAAGTCTCCTAAAAATAGGTGGGAAATTCCATCTAGTCTAGGCATTCTTAACCTTTGTTGGAAAATAGACTGATGAGTAGTCAATGAAAAGTACAGATCCTCTCCCCAGACAAACTGCTTATGCATGTGTGCATGTACAATTATTCATACACAATTATTCAAGATTCAAGGGTTCACCAATATTCTGAAGACTAGTTTAAGAACTTTGAATCCTATCAAGTCTTTCTGTCAATGCAGGAATACACTGGACAGAAAACATTCAGATGATCACCCAACCTTTTCTTGAATCCACCAATGTCAGCAAGCTCCCTACTTGACAAAGCAGTGCATTCCGCAGTAGATCAGATCTCCCTGGGAGAAAGTTTGTCTCTACTTTGAACTATGTCTACCTCCCTGCAATTTCCTCACTTTGATCTTAGTTCTGACCTCTGCAGTAAGGGGAAATAGGTTACTTCCTCCTCCACGAGGCAAACCAACAGCCATCTGAACACCAATATCAACTTCACTTTGTCCTCACTTTTCCAGTGAAGAATGGAATTCCCAAGAATTCCCCCTCATACATCTTTTAAATAAGTAAATAAATAATGAATAAATAAACCAGGAAGTTTTTGGAAGGAGTTAAAAATCAAAAATACATTTTGGTTGCCTTTTCACAAAGTCTTAATTGAAAATCACTCATGCCAAGAACCCAGGACATGAGTGACAAAGAAAGAGTCTACCATTCATGTTTTCATGCCAGAAACTCATCTTCACTCAATTTAATTAAATTCATATTTGCTGAGCAATGATATGGCACAAGTGATTATGGAAGGTATTAAAGGGAGAAGATATTCACCTCCCCGAAATATGATCCAGCCTTTTGGGAAATTATCAGATTTGAACAAAGGGAGACAAACTCAGTAATGATTATATACACATACACTGAATGTTACTAGGTTAAAATATAAAAGGAATAGGAAAAGGCTAATTTGAATTTATTTATTTTGAGAATTGAATATTTTTATTAAACCACAATAAGTTTCTCAGTTAACTGGGACATTGCTCAAATTATATATGTAGCAAATTCCAATAGCAAAAACTTATTATAAAGTACATTTCTATCCCATGAACTACTTATTATTCAGATCAAATCACGGGCCCTGAATACACAACAATGACAGTAATACATTGGGAAACTCCTGGCATTAGGGCAGACTGAGCTCATGTAGGAAGGTGGCCTGTTGCCACAAACACATAGAAATGCTGGGTAGTCTCAGGCACCCGTGGCAGTTGGCATTTGGGAATTCACCCATCTTGTTTGATGGAGGCCATCCAACTTGGAAGTCACTCACTCCAGCTTTCATTATGACCTCCTTCCCCCAGATTATCTTTGAAGGTGTACATCTAGTACCTCCTGGACATCAGCAGGCCTTGCATTTTTGCTCTTTTGGCCAATCCCCAATCTTAAGTCTCTCTAACTTGGTCATAATGGCTACCATTTATCAAGCGCTATTATGTGCTTGGCACTGTCCTAAGAGCTTTTGTCATCTCACAAGAACCCTGAGTATGAAGTAGGTGCTAAGGTTATCTCCTTTTTAAAAATGACGCAACTGAGGCCTGGAGAGATTAAATGATTGCTCCCAAGTCACCCGGCCACTAAGTGGCAGAGCCTGAATTAAAAGCTAGGATCCAGGCCGGCTCCGTGGCTTAGCGGTTAAGTGCGCGCGCTCTGATGCTGGCGGCCCGGGTTCGGATCCCAGGCACGCCCCAGGGCACCACTTCTCCGTCCAACCCGGGGCCGAGTCCCACGTACAGCAACTAGAAGGATGTGAACCTATGACATACAACTATCTACTGGGGCTTTGGGGGGAAAAAAATGAATAAATAAAATCTTTAAAAAAAAAAAAAAAAAAAAAAAAGCTAGGATCCAGAGCCTTTGCACTAAGTTCTATAAGACCTTGCCTCATAGCCAATGACATTTCATTCAGACACTCAAGAAAATGAGAAAGATAGTAGATTCTGTCATGGTCCTCCATCCATCCATGTTGCTATGTTGAACCAACACAACATTTTAATATCAGGATCTAAAAGACCAAGAAGATGATTTTCTTACTACTACCAACAAAGGCTTAAAATGAAATCATCATGGGCATTTTTATTTTGGCAACCCAGCAGATGAAATTCTTTTCTGTGTTTGGGGAATTCCCTTCTCTTTAAGCCTCTTGTTAGGAACAACTCCCCTCACCCCCCCCCCAAAAAAAAGAAATGTTGGGTAAAACATAAAACATATATAATTTAGATACATAGCCTGGCTTGGAAGAAAAAGAAAAAGTCCCCATGGGACAGAAAGTAAGATAGCTTGTAGCTGGAATGGTAAGTGTAAGCTGAAGGTACATATAACTCCTACAAGGAGAAGAGGCTGAGGTTTTCATGTCTATCCAGGCATGGGAGGCATGGACTTCAAGCTCCAACAAAGCCAGATTTGTTTCTATTTGGGAAAAAAAAATCCCCAGGACTCGAAAAAAAGCCTCCAGCTGCTGGGGGAGGACAGTCTGGAACTGTAACAAGAGCCACTAGAGTTAGTTCTGTGACATTATGTGCTGGGTAAATGCTGGGAAGAGGCGCGGCTGTCTCCCTGGACCTGGGCCTTTGCCAGTGGTGAGACACTGTCCTGATAAGCAAAACACTGAAATCAGTGTGGCTGCTCTCAGCCCTGAAATAATTCTGAGTGGAAAAAAGGCCATGTTGCCGTGATGGCCTTAAAAGATGTCAGAAGGCGGAGGGATCGGGGAAAGGGTAGTAATCAGCACAAAACATACAGTCCAAGGATGTTGGCAAACAGAGCAGACAGTGGGCTTGTGCGCAGAACAAGGAGATGTACAGAGTCAGGAACAGAAAAGTTGTAAAGAAAACATTCGGATAAACCAGCATGTCCCATATCTCAGCATCCCATATGGTCAAGCTGGCGGTACTTACACAGTCTCACTCTCAGAATTCACAAGCGCCATTTTTTCTGAGCCTACTGGAAGAGGCAGCAAAGTTTTCCCCTTCACTTGCTCAAGGATAACCAGGAGGTCACACTGGAGGCTGTGGGCATGCCGCTGGACATCTTGACAAACCACATGGGGCCAGTCTAGGTGATTCTTCTCATTAGCCAAGACGGGGATAACAACCTGTCACAGAGGTGCACACAAAATTAAGGCGGGCCTTCTACTTCTGAGATCTTAAAGAAAGACTATTCTGTGAAAGGCCCAGAAAGCTATACACATCCTTTTGCAAGTCACTGTGCTGTAGGGCCTAATATTAAAAGCCAACATAATGTACTGCCTTGACATCTGGTAAAACCGAGAGAGCCTTGAATAACCTCCTCACAAGTTTCCCTCCCGTCTCTGCTCCTGCAGATAAGGTCCCTTAGCCAAACAACCCTCTTTATCAAGGGGACCAGGCACAGCTGCTGCTTATCCCTAAGTAGTGAGCTGCAGTTCCCTGCCAGCCTGTGGAATTATTCGAACAAGCCAATCTCATCCTCCCACAGGAACCAATGGGCATCACACCCTCTTGATACTACAAAGCTTGCCTCCCACAGCCCTTGGTTGTTGACTCTGTTCCCAAGCACAACCCCCATGTGGCCCTGCATAACGTGGTGTCCTCCCCCTCTGGGCTGTGAGTGTATGTGACTAATAAACTTCTGTCAGTCACATCTGTCCAGTGTTGTATGTCTGGCCATCCCCATAACCCTAGGGCAGGAATCCCTCCCTCATCAACAGGGTAAACAGGAGGTGACTGAAACTGTCACAAGGGCCAGAGGCAAAAAATCAGACAAGTGCAGGTAAGGATGACCAGCTGTCTATAGGTGGTATCTTAAAAAAGTAAGCAAAGTTGAGGATCTTGAATCTATCTGTAGGGTGAACATTACACTTCTCAAGGATAACATTCTCAACTTTATCTCAACAAGCCATTGAGTGGCTGGTTTTGGCCACTCAACATAGTTCCTCTTTTTTTAGTACTCATCTCCAGATCCAGAGGTGGACATGTGGACAAATCTGAGCCAATGAGAGTCAGGCCAAACTCTCTTATCCGAACTTCTTGAGGAAGAGAAGCTTTCTCCTATCCATGAGTCTGGAGCTATTGGTGGCCATCTTGCTACCATATGGAGCCTTAGAATTGGGTCAATATGGAGATGAGAGAGTTTATAGATGGAGAAAGACCAAGTCCTATGACATCATTTGAGCTCCTGAATCAAGCTGCTCTTCATGTTTCTGAGCTAGTTTAAATTGAGTTTTCCAACACTAGAAACTTAGAAAGTTGAATTAATGCAACTCACTGGAAACCTCTGCCTGTCAAAAGCTCACCACTAATGGAAAGGGAATACTAGAAAGAAAAACAGATGACCAGGTAATGTGAGGAACTACCAAGTAAATAATGAAAAGTAACTAAGGACTCATACAGTTGGTGGGTTCTGTATATGGTCAATAAGTCCGTCTGGCTATGAAATAGAAAACCTGGACCCAGCATGTGAAATCCCAGAGGTTGATCCTTGATCCTTGCCTGGTCTGTCTGGAAACAATCATTGAGCTGAGAACTTACAACAACGGATGAACAGAGAGTGCCAAGAAATAAAATATCACCAACTGAGCTCTACTCACATTCCTGTCAAGAAAGGACCCTTTAGACTCAGGGGAGAGAGGATGAACTGGAATTTTGCTTCCTAGAGTCTGGCATATAGGAAGCACTGAATAGAGTTTCATAGGAAAACTGAATGTATCCTGTCTGAAGAAAAAGTGGTAGGTAGGTTTGGGGTTGGATTTTGGAGGGCTTTGAGTGATAGAAAAATAATGAACATGAACTCTCTATGAAATGAAAAGCTACTCATTCACTTATTCAATGAATATTTATTGAGCATCTACTATGTGCTAGTACTGTTCTGGGTGCTGGTGAGGTACATCAGGGAACAAAACAGACAAAGATTCCTGGCCTCATGATGTTTGTATTCTAGGAGAGAGACAGTCAATAAACAATAAGTTCTGTGAAAAAACAGATAAATAAAGCAAGTGAGGAGGATCAGGAGTGTGGGCTGGAGGGGTTGCAATCATAAATGGAGTGATCTATGCAGGCCTCATTGAGAAGGTAACATTTGAAGAAAGACTAGGAAGGATAGGACGGGGGAGAAACTAATCCTTGGGGGAAGTATATTGCAGGTAGAAGGAACAGCCAGTGCAAAGGCCCTGAGGTGGGAGCATGCCTGGTGTGATAAAGGAGCAGTGTGGAGGTCAGTGAAACTGGAACAGGATGAGCAGGAAGAGTAGGGGTGAGTAATAGGGGTCAGATCACATGCAGCCCTGCCTGTAGGATTTTGATTTCTACTCTCAGACGAATGGAAATCATTGAAGGGTTTTGAACAAGTGAGTGACTTGTCATGGCATCTTTTTTGGTAGAATCACTCCAACTGCTATGTTGAGAATAGACTCTAGGGGGCAAAACTAGAAAAAAAGTTCAGTTAGCAAGTTATTGCTATAATACAGAAGACAGCGGCTTGGGACAGGAGGTAGTGGTGGGGATGACAGGAAATGGTCTGATTCTATTTAAATTTTGAAGGCTCAGCCAATATGATCTCTTAATGGCTTAGTTCTGGGGTTGTGAGAAAAAAAGAGGAGTTGGGATGACCAAGGTTTGGGACTTGAGCAACAGGAAGAATGGAACAGCCATCAACTAAAGTGGGGAAGAACAAGGGTAGAGTAAGTTCTTAAGGGAAGATCAGGAGCGTGTTTGCGGACACATTAGAATTTGGTATATTTATTGGACTTCTAAATGGGGACATTGAGTTGGCAGTTGGATATGGTAGTTGGGAGTTCAGAGGAGCAGAAAAGGCTGGAGATAACAAAAGGTGTCAGTGTCAGATACAGATTTCATAAAACCCTGAGACTGAATGAGTGCCCCCAAGGAACTGAGTACATATAAAGAAGAGAAGATGTAAAAGGAAGGAGCCCTAGAGCTCTCAGTGTTACGAGCTGGGAAGAAGAGGTGGTATCTTCAACGGAAACTGAGAAGGAATGGCCACAGCGACAGGGGAAACACAGAAGACTGATGTCCTGGAAGCCAAGTGAAGAAAGTGTTTCCAGAAGCTCAAGATGACATGAGCTCTGCGAAGTGCTGCTCACAGGTCAGGCAGGAAGAGGACTGACAAATGGCCATTTGATTTAGCCAAGTGGAATCACTGGTGACACTGACAAAGTGCTAAATTTCCCTTCTGTGCACTGTGTGGGTAAGAGTCTGATGAGTGAGTATAAGGTAAAACAGGAAAAGAATGGGACACAGCAAGAGCAGACACATAGTCTAGACATTTTTCTATAAAGGGGACCATAGAAATGGGATGATAGCTGGCGGGAGGAAAGAGGATTTTGTTTGACGGGAATTGTCTAGCGGAGAGGGGAAAAAAAGAAGGTGGGAGAGAGGGGAGCATTGCTGGAGCAACCTCGTTAAGGAGAGGAGAATGGACAGGATTCAGAGCAAAAGTGGCAGCTTTAGTCTTAGTGTTGGCATCACAAGGCAGCAGACAGTCCATCGGTAGTAACAGAAGGGACGGCAGAGTATATGAGCACAGATATCAGCAGATGAGGTAGATATAAGAGTTTGTGAAAATTTTACTCTATTGTTTCCATTTTTTTTTAAGCAAATTGAGAAGGACATCACAAAGTGAGGTTGGTACGGGAGATTTTGGACATTGGAGGGAAAAAAAGAAAGTGTCTGATAGTGATCTAGAAGAGCAAGAAACTAATTAAAATAGGAAGTAGGGGATGTCGGCTGGGAGGCATAACAGTGCTACTGGAGGTTCAGCGTCATGAATTTCAAGTGCAGCCAGCTGGTTTTTCTAGGGCCCCATTCATCTTCGTGGGTGCAGGAATGGAGCAGGCAGAGAGCCGGATTTCACTAGGATTGTGGTTTTGCAAAGCAAGGGAGAGGCGAGTAAGTCAGGAGTTTATGCCAGGGAATGATGATAATGATGGAGCACGGCACCCGAGCTGGGTAAGGGAGGAAAGAACACGGGTGCGAGTGAGGGACAGTGGGAAGGTGGCAGGACCAAGGAATTGGAGGTCCCAGCAGGGCCACAGGCTTGTTGTAGGGGGATATTGGAGTGAGCGAGCTGGAAAGACAGGAGTAGTGATCAGAGAAAGAGGTGCCTGAAATTGGATCATGGGGGGTTGGTTTGGTAATGCAAGGTCTGGGAATGGCCAAGGGAAGAGGTGGTTAAGATAGGGAACTGAACAAGATCACTGGTGGAAAAAGGTTCAAGGAGCCCAGAGAGAGGCCAGGTTATCGGAAGGATCATTTATGTGTCTATTGAAACAGCCACATGTTAAGACAGGAGCAATGTGGGGAGAGTCACGGTGAGCTGGGAGCCCAATCATGGAGAAAGGAGGGCAGTGCCGTCAGTACGTGACACAGCAGTGAGGAGAGAGGGTGGCTTCGTCCGATGGCATGAGATTCAAATGATATCTTTCGATATGAATGTAGAAGCAGCAGGGAGGGGCAAGGAGGACACCTATCCCACCCCCAGGCCCAGAGGGAGAAGGGCTATGGGGAAAATACAGCTGAGTTCTCCATGGAGAGCCAGGTCAGGGGAGAGCAAGTCGACGAGGATCGGTCAGAGAAGTGAGGAAGCTTTCAACTGGGATGGAGAGTGATAATTCTTGTCCTTCATGGAATACCTACAGCATAACACACTCGATTTCTAATTAGGTGTCCTAATATATCATTTCTAAGTTTCCTGACAATGCTGCAAGGTCGTTTGACCCTGACGGAGGTGAGCTAACCTGCTCACATCACACTGATGAATTTGACAGAACCAGGATTTGAACCCAGGTCCATCAGACTCCAAATGCCATGCTCCCTCTCTAAAACACAAAACTTCAAAGCAGCATCCAAGTTCCAGAGCTCTAGGAAAAATAACCTGGCAGCAGTCAATGAAGTGACTGGGAGGAGGAGGAAAAGGAACAGAACTAGTTACTAAATTCTGTCAATGCTTTCTTGGAAACATTTCCTGGATGTGTTTTTTTTTTTTAGCTCATACTACTGTAATGGGACAAAAATAATGTTAAAAGTTTATAGCTTTCTCCCTCATCAACATCACCCCTTGCCGACCCCGGCACCCCCCAACACAACACAGGAAGACTTCTCTCAGCCAGGTGAATCTTTTGGCTTTAGTGCTGCTGAGTGGGGAGGTGGGAGGATGAGGGGAGCCTGCAGCCAGGGGCTACACCGATCCGCGGGAGGAGAGGCGAGTGGGCAGGAGAGCTCGAGGGGAGCAGGGTTCTGAATGGCGCTGGATCAGCTTCAGGGCGTGTAAAAGAAGTAGATGGGAGAAGAGAGGGCTGAATGGCCCAAGGATGGTGTTAGAGGTTCTGAGAAATGAAGATAAAGGCCTGGAGGTATTTTAAAAATAATTTTATTTACATTTTTAAATAATCACAAATTTACATGGTCCAAATTTTAAAAGTACAAAAGCTTTTACAGTGGAAAGTAAATGTTCTATCTACCCCTGTACCTCAGTCACCCACTTCTCCCGGCCTGTGGATCATTCTGTTAATGAATGTTCTTCCTCCCTTCCTTCCTCCCTTTCTCTCCCTTCCTTCTCTCTCTCCTTCCTTTTTTCCTCCCTTCCTCTCTCCTTTCTCTTTTTATCCAGAAGTGGTAGCATACTATACATACAACTCTGTACCTTTAAAAAAAATTATCTTAAATTGCAGCATTATTCACGATAGCCTGGAGGTAAAAGGAACCTAAATGTCTATCCACAGATGAATGGATAAAGAAAATGTAGTCTATACATACAATGGAATACTATGCAGCCTTAAAAAGGAAGGGAATTCTGACACACGCTACAAGACGGATGAACTTTGAGGAGGTTATGCTAAGCGAAATAAGCCAGTCACAAAAAGACAAATACTGTATGATCCCACTTATATGAGGTACATAGAGTGGTCAAACTCATAGAGACAGAAAGTAGAGTGGTGGTTGCCAGGGGCCGGGGGAGGGGGAAGTGGAGGGTTGTTGTTCAGTGGCTGTAGTTTCAATCACGCAGGATACAGTGGTGGTGGGGGTTCTGAGGATTTGTTGCACAACAGTGTGCATGGGATCAACAATATTGTACAGTACATTTGGAAATTGTTAGGAAAGTGAATTTTATCTTATTTGGTTTTTTTTCCACAATAAAAAAAATTAAGAATTGTTCCATACCATTCATTCCTTTTGATTATAGATGGACCTTATTCATCCCCCCAGTCTCTGACTGATGAACATCCAGTTTGTTCCAATCTCAATGCATCAATGAAAATTCTGGAACACTTGAGGATTTGAATTGTTTTAAAATTACTTTTGCTTGCTGGACTATATTTCCTAGGCCATGAACACAACTCTGAGATGGACCCGTGGTGCCCCCCAACACACTAGGTGTAGTTCCATCTCTGAACCTTTGTTCAATCTGCTTCTCATACCTTGAAAGTTACCTTGCTCTCTATTTATCCTACTCTTCTTGTTAGGGAGCCAGTTCAGCATTTGAGGCTAAGTATGGTTCTCAGACCACATGCATCTCTCTCTCCTCTGAACCCAATGGCACTTCTTTCTATCACTACCATTCATTAGGGCATTTATCCAAGCTTGGACTTCTGCAGGGATGGTGTTCAGACAATGCACAGCAGTAAAGCCATTCTGGTTGTTAAAATATTGAAATACTTCCCACCAAGAAACCTAGGTTTCTTGGGCTTCCTTGGGCTCTCTGAGAGCTCCTCTGTCACCCCAGCCCCTTCCCTGGAATCCCCCTACCCATAGCTTCCTGAGAAAGCAACTGCAGGGCTAACACTTGATAGAGCTCGGAGCCTCCAGGACCTGGTTCCAGCACCGTGGCCAACTTGAGGTAAGCTCTACGTCCACCTCAGTCATATTAGTTTTAAATAAATATGTGATTAATTTCACGGGTGGGATCTTGTTTCCTATTTCTTTTGTATTCCTCATGGACCTATTATACGAAACATCATATACCCAGTACTCTATAAACACTTATTTCACAGCCTGCAGGATCCAGGGCATCAAGCCTCCAGCAGCACACACACCAGACTGGCAGGGAAGTTCACTCTCTTTCCAGAAAAGTCTAAATGTCCCAAGAATCTCTCCTGAGCACCCCCTCTGAAATCTCCTGCATTCCCCAGGCTTCCGCTATGGTGCCACTGAAGCACCCCATACTCCACATTTCCAGAGATCTTCCTCCCTGAGCTCAGGCAGACCCCTCCAAATGTCTGTTGGCATTTCCAACTGGATGCCCCAACTTCCTACCTTGGCACAGAGCTGACCTTTGGTAAATGGTTGTGTGATGAATGATGAGATGAGCATCAAAACCAAACCACCTCCCTCTTTGAACCCTTCTCAAGGAAGTAACAGCTGTTCATAGGCTTTCACCTCCTTCGCCTCACTGACCCAGCAGAAATGCCCCCCTGTTCACCACTTCCCGTCCTCCCCCGTCCCAGGTTCCAGGCGGGATTAAGAGAGACCGCCTTAAAAAGAGGTCAGGACCCAGGCACTCTGCAGACTGCAGCCTCCCCTTGACTTCGACTTGGACCCAGACCAGGACTGAAGCACGTCTTAGACCCTTCACATGCTCACTCTGGCCTGGCCCTTACTCAGATTCCCCTCAGCTCCCATCTAAGCTCACTCCGGTCTCAGACGTCATCTCCCGGTCTCCGTTTCCACCCAGCTCCGCCCCTCCCCCCACTCTGGCCCCGCCCCCACAATCTCATTTTCCTCCCGCTCCGCAAACTCCGCTCCTCCTCTTCCCT
Source organism: Ceratotherium simum simum (assembly GCF_057802395.1). Classification (NCBI taxonomy): domain Eukaryota; kingdom Metazoa; phylum Chordata; class Mammalia; order Perissodactyla; family Rhinocerotidae; genus Ceratotherium; species Ceratotherium simum. The sequence continues at coordinate 7,373,453 of NC_141915.1, forward strand.
CTCCCGGGGCCCCGCCCCTCTAGATCTGGCCCCGCCCCTCTGGCCCCGCCCCCGCCCTTGTCTCCACCCCCTCCCTCCCCTCCCCTCCCCCTCCCCAGATGCAGCCAGCGCGGGGCCACCTACCCACCCTCACCTCGGAGAACAGCGCGGCCAGGTGCTCCAGAGGCGCCGCGGGCACGTCCCCGCAAAGCACTGCGCCGCGGAGGCTGTTGGGCTCCGGCGGATCGGGCCTGGTGCGCAGGAAAAAGAGCCCCTTAGCACGAGGCGGGCCGGACTCGGGTCCCGCGTCCAGCCCCGGCCGCACCGCCAGGCCCCCGGGCCCGGGCCGCACCACCAGCAGCGGCCGGGGCCCCTCCGCAGCATCGCGGCCCAGGAAGGCGTGGAACAGCTGCTCCGCCTCGGCCGTGCCCGCGCAGCGCTCCCAGGCGCCCGCAGCCGGCCGCAGGCTCTGGGCCACGTAGGCCCCCAGGAGTCGCAGTCGCGGGTCCGCGCCGGGTTCCTCGGCCGCGTTCTCCTCTGCCAGCGCGGCCCGCTCCTCCGCGCTCGGCATCGCGCGCGGCCTCCAGCTGCAGCGGTTTCCCTGGCGACGGGGACGCGGCCGGGACTCCCTCCTCCGCTCCCCTCCTATTGGACACATGGCTCCCGGCCCCGCCCCTTCCAGTCTAATAAGGTAGGAGAAGGACGGCGGGGGGGAAAGGGGCGGGGTCGCGCCTTGTTGCTAGGAAACCAGAGGACGCTCCTATTTAATGTCTGGTCTCTTGCATGCGAGGTGCTCAAGGGTGACTGTCCAGGGCAATGGTTTATTGATGTGGTGCGTGGCGGGGAGGTCAAGGATATAAATGCTGTTAAGGATCCTGTTGGCTAAGGTCAGATTAAATTCTTTAGCGTTCTCCAGACGCTGAAAGTATTGTGGTTCTCCCACCTATTCCCCAAATGTGTAATTCAAACTTGAAAACAATGTCAAATCATAAAGTAAATGTAAGGCAATTCAATGAAGTTTTCAATTTCTTTTCCATGATAACTTAAATACTTTAAAACAGTGCTTATGTGGCTATTGAGCATTTGAAAGTGCTGGTGCGACTGACGAACTGAATTTTTTAATGTTATTTAATTTTAGTTAAAGTTAGTCACGTGGCTAGTAGCTATCATACTGCATAGCTCAGCTTCAGAATTCTAATATCAATTATAAAAAAGTAAAAGGTGTTTTCAGGTTCCTGCTTTGTCCATGCCTTAAGGGTGTGCTTAATCTGACAAAGAGGGACTCAAACTCTGAGAGCACTTTGCTCTCCGTGAGTATGGCCCCAATCGGTTCTTCTTAAATGCAGCACACCACTTGTAAATATTCAGGATGTTCAGAGCCTTCCATTCCTGCCATATATCTTGATCTTGTCTTCAAAAAGGGATATGTGAAGCACCTTTCCTGACCTCAGAAATTAGCATTTGTCACCTGCTGAATCCTTCTCCATGATCAGGATGTAACTAGCTTGGCCCTTTGCATGCTTGTAAGGCGAGAATGGGACAAGGAAAGGGACAACCTGAGCAGCATGAGGCCTGCAGGTCTGACATGAGTTCCCCTCGGCCCTACCACCCTGATTTTAGTCACCAACCAGAGACTGCAAAGTTTCTGGGTAAAAGGAATGTTTATAATGGGCTTCAAAGGAATGTTAACAGAATAAGCTCTTATCAAAGGCAGCTTGGCTAACAAGAACCCCTCAGGAAAAGCTAGTAGCTGGAAGGTAAAATGATTGATTTCATAATAACTGGGGCACAGGAGGTGCTATGATGAAAAATGTTCACATTAGAAAATGGATCTTTATGTTTGTAAAGAGCGTTTTATCACTGCTGGATTAAACAGCATTGTTGAACCAACTATGAGTTCAGGGACAAAGCAGAGGCACTAAAATGATTTTTAAGATGAATTTGATCATTGACATTTCAAAAAAGCATCTTGGGAAAATAGAATGTTGGGGGCTTCTTACACCATCGTAGTTTTGTAGAGTTTTTGTTTTGCACATAGGAAGGCATCATTGTTGTTTTAATGCTTAGAGCCTCCAAATGTGTCAATCCTGATCATGATTTGTCTAGAGAGTGAATTCAGGCCCACTAACTTCCTGTAAACCCTTCAAATAAAGTTTCTACTACACCGACCACAGTCTATTTTGCCCTTCATCCTTTTTGTCCCCTTGCCCCAATATACCTAAAAGTAGAAACACAAGAGCCTGTGAAGATGACTCGAAGACATCTGTCTGAGAGTGAAGGCTCTGGAACACTGGCAATCCCAGCTCTTGCTTTTTTTCTCCAACACCACATCTTAATCTCCATTTTAGAAGGAGATTTGGGGGGCATCTATTTGAGATTTATTTAAAACAATTGACATTGTCTTTATATTGTGTAACTATGGTAAGGAAAATAAAATAACAAGTGTATAAGCTATCTATTACTATGTAACAAGTTACCCTAAAAGTTAGCAGCTTAAAATAGCAATAGGCATTTATTATCTCACATGGTTTATGATGGGTCAGGTATTTGGGAGCAGCTTATCTGAGTGGTTCTGTCTCAGGATCTCTCAAAATGTTTAGACAAGATGTCATCAGGGGCTGCATCATCTGAAGGCTTGACTAGGTCTGGAGGAGCCACTTCCAGGACGGCACACTCACATGGCTGGTGTGTCAGTGCTGGCTGTTGGCAAGTGGCTTTAGTTTCAGCAAATGGAGCTGTCCATTGTGTGCCTGAATGTTCTCATAGCACTATGGCTGGTTTCCCCTAGACTAAGTGATCTAAGAGAGACCAAGACAGAAGCCACAATGTCTATTATGACCTAGTCTTAGAAGTCGCACACCATCATTTTTGCAATAATCCTATTAGTTACAGGAGTCTACCCTATTCATTGTGGAAGGGAATTACACCAGGACGTGAAAACCAAGATTTATTGGGTGCCATCTCAGAGGCTGGCTGCTACAAAAGGTGTTAGAGAAGATACTGAATTTATTTAATTGTTTAGATGAAATAATTTCCATTTTTAAATTAGAAACTTGAACTTGCTTCCGTGAGCATAACATTTTTTAATTTCAGAGCTTTTGATTGAAATGGCTATGCACAAGTCCTGTTGAGCACTTTTTAACAATAGTCTCTTTAAATTCTGGATACTCATCATTGACAAGAAATTTGTTCACACAAGCAAGTAATGCAAAATTTAAAGCCTTTTACAATCATTCAAAAATTAACAGTTGACATTATATTTACAGAATCTAACAGCTCTCTTTTCTTCCCTGATAAATATTGTGTTGAAATTTTTTGTGATGCTGCTAATGGATATTGAATCTAAATCAACTCTTCCCTATCAAATATTCAAAATAATGATGAAGTTTTAATTCAAAGAATGTGCGTGCATTGTTAGAATAGTTTCTTTTTGGCCAACATGGACGCCACTCAATGAAGACATCAGACACAAATGGGCAGATATATTGGATACATGTATAGAAGGAGAGTCCAGGCTACCTGGAGCTCCATCCAGGAGACATGTATAAGAATATTAATTGTTCCGTTGTTCATAAGAGCAAAGTCATGGGAAGCAAACCAAGTGTTCATCAGTGACAGAATGGGTAAATAAATTGTAGTGTATGCTGTTCATAGAATGAAATACTGTGCAGCAGTGAAATGAGTGAGCGGTAGCTGCATGTGTCAACACGGATGAACCTCAAAGGCATAAACAAAAAAGGCAAACTGCAGATGAACGCATTCAGTGTTATATTTATTAGAAGTTTTAAACCAAACCAAACAAATAATATTTTGTTAGATGGACATACATATGAAAGAGTCTAAAGAAAAGTAAGGGAATGATGATCACCAAATTCAAATTTTGATCACGTTTCAGGGGCGGAGGGCAGAAGAGGCATGGCATGGTAAGGGACGCACAGGGGCCTTTTATGTACTGGGTGATGTTTTATTTCTTAACCTGGCTTACAGGTTGTCATTTTATCATTCTTCTTAAACTCTACATATATATTATGTACTTCTTTGTATATGTATGATATACTTCACGATTAAAAAAATAAAAAGGGATGTGCCATTTCTTGTACTCTGAATGTTGTGGGGCAATTCATTTCAGTTACTGGGAATAAATGTGTTATTATTCATTTAAATGCTAGTGATTCATTAGATTTATAAAAACACACATCTTTAAATTTTTAATTGATTAAACTTTACAAATTTTATAATTGTTTATTACTGGTGGCTTCTTTGTCATCAAATTCAATAGGCGCTGTTCAGCCCTTACCTTACTGTACCTCTTGGCTCTGTTCAACCCAGTAGTTTCCAGATTCACTGTGTGGAAATGCTCTAGACTCCTGATTCCATGACAGTGACCCTCCTCTTGGCCACGTCCTGTCGTTCTCTTTGCTTGCTCTGTTTTTGCCTAGCCGTGCAGTATTGACTTGACCTTGCTTAGGCGTCTGTCTCAGACCTTCTGCTCTTCTCACTTTACAATCTCTCCCTGTATGGACTGACTCATCCAAGGCAATAATTCTTCCCTTTATGCCAATAGCTCCCAAATCCACATCTCCAGCCCAGAACTAAGTAGGTATAACGTTTACTTGTTTTCCCCTCAAACCTCTATAGAAATATTCCATTGTTTTCTGAAACTTAGTGTTAAAGAGAAGTCTGAAGCCAGCTTGATTTTGTTCCTTTGTAGGTAACATCTTGAAACTATATGATTATTTAAGGCACTTTTTTCTCCCTTTTTATTTTTTTGACTCAAAAAAATGTTTTAGCATATAGCTCAAGTCCCATCAAATAGGTTTTTGCCTAAAATTATGAGAACCCATTTGGTTCTCATAACAATGTGTTTCTTCACAGCAGGAAAGATTTGTTCTATGGAATCTTTGATTATTACTTCTTTTCCATTTGCACTTTCTGGTGTGGTTTTCTGGCAATCTAAACTGATAGAATGTGCTAACAATTACAAGTAGGGGACACATTTTGAAATACTGATTGAGGTTTTTCGTTTCTATATGTTTTGATATTGTCCTGTGGCTCTTCTCTTGATAAGTTGGTAACATTTAATACCTTGAGGAAGTGTGGATACACCCTAAAACAGACCACTGAGTTTCTGAATAGTTTTTAAACACATAGCAGAGACAATAGCTGTGAAAGCCACGCTTTTCTTTGACTATAAAAGCCAAGCATTTAAGGGGGAGAAAAGGTTTATGCTGTGTTGCTTGTTTGTTTTAATTCCAAGAGCTTGGCTTTGAATATACAGGGCACAGTCTGGAAAACCGAGAGGGTAGAATGTATATGTTAAACTATAGATGATAAGAGTGCATGGCGATATGATAAGCAGACTTCCTTAAGAGGAGAGAGAAGTCTTTCCAGGGAGAGGGGCTGGGGAAACAAAGTAGAGGACCACTTGGATATGGCTGGAGAATTCTTGACCCTTTCAGGAGAGTCCAGGGAAGGGGACGACATGACAGCTACTACAGAAATGCTTGAGTGTCCAGGAGAAGGCGATGTTTGAGCCTGGCTTGCCAGGAAAGACATGGGAAACTGCAAACATGTGGAGAAGGCCTTATCCAGCCTGGCCCCTGGCGTTATAGTGGCAGTGGGTGAAGGCAGGATGCAAAGAGAGTGACCAGAAGGCAGCCTTTCAGTGCTGCCTTGCTCTAGTGTGGTTCAGGGACAGGGGCTGACACTTTCCAAGATCTTTGTAGGACAGTTAGGAGGAGGAGAACAGAAATGCTTAGAGGGCCAGCTTGGGGTCAGGCTGAGAAGGACACAATATAGGTACCTGTATCGCCCAGAGGCCTTGGTGGATGATAATGCCTGGTTATAAGGACTATACCCCATGGTTTATATCTCAATGAGGACAAAGGACAGATGTAGACCCTCTCCTGATGTCTGGAAGCTCTATAAGCTCTCCAGGAACTTACAACCCTTCATAGAAGAGAGTAAAAGGAAAGAATCCTGAATAGCTTACACGGACATCAGAAGTGATCGCATTACCTTGAATTGACAAGACTGTGTTTTCTACCCGAGGGGATGTAGAGGTGGATCAGTCTGGACTTGGTTGGAGCCACTCCAAATATTATAGAAATAAGGAGTTTAATGTAGAAATCAGAGCTTCCATGACTGTGGGAAGAACTGGGAAGTGAAGGTATGGAAGGCTGTAGCTGGGGGATCAGAGAAACAGTCATTAACAACATTAGCTTATAGCACTGGAATGAGCGGAATAGCCTGAGTTCATAGAAAAGTGTGAGAAGCCGTAGCATCCGTGTGTTAGAACCACAAAACAGGAGCCTGTGGAGAGATCTTCGAAAGCATGTGTCTGCCGGAACCACAAAGGGGGAGTTCTGGGAGGGGTCTGTGAAGGTTCCAAGCCTGGCCACTGTGTCCTCTAGGATAAGTGAGATTGCCAGACAAAATACAGGATGCCAGTTAAATCTGAATTTCAGATAAATAACAAATAAGTTTTTAGTATAGGTATGTCCCAAATAGTACATATAGGAATGTATGGGGAAATGGGGCATACTTATACTAAAAAATTATTCGTTTATCTGAAACTCAAATTTAACTGGGTGTTCTGCATTTTTATTTGTGAAATCTGGCAACTCTACCCATGAATAACAGCATCCGTTTCATCTCCCCTTTCCAAATCTTATGTGAATTCCACTCCGTGGCAAACTCTAACGAAGAATCATATGGTAAAGGAGATTCTGTCAAATGTGGTTCTCTGCCTTATAAGGGATGGTGGTGCCAGATTGATAACAAACAATTTGGAGTAGGACATCATGAGGGAACTTATAGATATATGAAAACAACAACATACTGGAAATTGACGAAGACCACCCAAATGAGAGCAAGCAAAGGTTATTTATTCAGAGTTTACTCTAGCAAGGGAGTCAGCCACCATCACTTGTATTTTGACAGAGACACAAAGGCAGGCAGAGGAGTGGAAGAGTTTTACAGTGGAAAAAAAGGAAGATTTCAGATATGTTGGCCTCAGGAAGCTGTAGGTGGGCTAGAGGTGAAGCGTCCTGTGTGATTGGTTAGGGGTCTGTTGGAAGTGGGGGCAAAAATTAAAGAAGCTGTCAGTTATTAATCAAGTCCTGGTGGTTTGGGGCCAGTTGCTACAGGGGTTATTGTTTGGCTTCCTGGACTGGTTGCTACAGATTATGGATCAGAATTTTGTTTTTTTATATATGGTCTGGCCATTTTCCGTTTGTATATTCAGTCTCTCAGTATAGAACTCTTTTTTTTTTTTTTTTGGCAAATCTGAGTTTCATGACCTTGGAAAATGTACCTTCATCCCATACAAGTACTACTATCTACTATCTTCTGATACACACCTCCCAGAATCCAATCTACATCCAGTCCCATTGTTTTATGGAGTTTCTGTTTCTGATCGTAGAAAGATGATGAGGATGGAGAGTGTGGAGTAAGATTAACTGGAGGATTGGAGGGGTAAAATATTTTTTTGGTTACTGCACGTACTCAGCACTTATGGTTAACATTACAGGTCAGCAAACTATAGACTGTCTTTCAAATCCAACCTACCACCTGTTTTTGCAAATAACATTTTAATGGAACACAGCCATGCCTATTCATTTACGTATGTACTTGTTTATGAATTATATTATGAATTATGAAAAGTCTATGGCTTTTTTCACACTATAAGGGTGGAGTTGAATAGTTGCAAATATACAGAGACTGGATGGCCTGTAAAGCCAGACAATGTTTGTGATGCTCTCATTTAGATTATATACTACCACATCTTTTGGTTGGTAAGGACTCAAGGTGGAGAACATATACAGCAGTCTCAGTTTCACAAAGTCAAATTCAGAATGTGTTTTGGTGGTTTCCACATGCTTTAGAGTAAGAGGTCATTCTTTGCAGATTCTAGAATCAGGTAACCCATCAGTCATAGTTGTCAAAATGAAGATCATTCTTCTTTTTGTGTTTTCTTAGTTATTCTAGTGAGAAGTTGAGAGAGATTGCATTGAGTCTTTAGCCAGATTTCATTTTAAACAACAAATCCATAATGTACTTTGTCATTAATGGTTATTAATTGTACTAACTACTTTCTTTTCTCCCTCATGACCCAACATGTTCTTGTGGGCTGTAGAAGAGCCTCTGAGAGCAGGAGTGTATTCATCAGCCATTTATTTTGCCTGCCTTGGGGATGCAGTGATGAATAGGATATGGTCTTCTCTTCAGAGAGAGGGAACCATCTAGTGACAATCCCAACTTGTCATAAATTGTTATTAATAACAATAATAAAATGTGAAAAGGACAATACTGGAGGCTGTCTATATTCTGTCTGAGTCTAGTCACTTTCCATACTGTACTTTCCCTGTTATTCAAAAGTCAGCAGAAAGGTGGCTTTTGTTTATTTGTTTGTGTTTTTACCCTGGCATCAATTCACCCTTCTTCTAGTAACTGTTCACCACTTTTTCTTTGGGGAACTACCTCCACCCTCTGAACCACCTTCTACCCACCATCCAGTCCAGGTATTTCTGATAGGGCTCAATTCTCAACTCTAGGGCTGAAGCATGTGACTTGGCCTAAGCTAACTGGATCAATCCATCCCTCGTCCACAGTCATCAATGGGGCAATGGGCATATGATCCCATCAGGACTGTAGAGTCAGACCCAAAGCTTTAGTTTGACTGTTGAAGTAAATGAGGGCTTTCTATTTTCTCTTGGGCTTGAAACTGGGAGGATGTAGGGCAGGGCCAATGTGGCCACCTTGGCACCATGAGGAAAGCTATCTGAAAGTGGAGGCAAGACAATGGAAGTGGAGCCAAGAGATGGAAAAGAGAAAGCAGTTCCCGATGACATTGTTTGAGCTGCAGCCTCTACCCTGGACTTTTCATTAACATGCGCAAAAGACATCTCCTCTCCAGTAAGCCAGTGTTTTTTGTCCTTCTTAAGCAAGAGTCACAATTGATGCAAGTGGCAAGTAAAGAAAAATTTCTTCAAGAAACAGGAGAGATGAAGATGTTTATTGGTAAAGGGGAAGGAATCCATCAAGGAGACAGTTGAGAGAGAAAACATAAAAAGGATACTGTACTTGCTGGGACAATTTCTATAGGTGATGTGAAGGGCGAACGTTCCATCACTTTATCACATAACGACTCAAGATCACAGTCTTAGCTCTTGATTTTCACTCTGCTTTTGAAGTAAGGCAGTAACCAGAAATTAATATGGGCACATTTCCCCGTTTATTCACCACTCAATGTTTAATTCCCAGAAGGATGAAAGAAATACTTACTTAATTAAATGTGCTAAACAATAACAACCATGTACTTGTCTTACAAAAATATGCTATGAAGAGTCGATGAAGCTATTTTTAAAAAAATGAATCCCACACACTACTTAATTATAATAATCTATAGAGTGTAACTGTATATTTTCCACCCCGGGATAGGGGTGGGCAGAACAAGGAAAGCTGCAGAAAATACACCTTCTCAGCTCTTTCTTTTTGCGATTGCGAGGAATCTCAGGGCTTGGTGTTAACTTTAGTTCTTAGAGGCGGTCCTCTTTTTTTTTTTTTTTTTGTGAGGATGATCAGCCCTGAGCTAACATCCATGCTAATCCTCCTCTTTTTTGCTGAGGAAGACTGGCTCTGACCTAACATCTATTGCCAATCCTCCTCCTTTTTTTTTCCCCCAAAGCCCCAGTAGATAGTTGTATGTCATAGTTGCACATCCTTCTAGTTGCTGTATGTGGGACCAGACCTCAGCATGGCTGGAGAAGCGGTGCATCAGTGCGCACCCAGGATCCGAACCCAGGCTGCCAGTAGCGGAGCACGCGCACTTAACTGCTAAGCCATGGGGCCGGCCCAGAGGTGGTCCTCTTGATTTTTGGAGGAAATCACACATCTAACAGGCTTAGGGATCTGACCCTTCTGGTGGGAGTGGGATTATAAATTTGCCAAATATATATTCAGTCGTGACTGCATGAGTGAATGAAGTAATACACATCTTATCAAACATCTAAAAAATTGTGTTCATCTCTGAGCTGGTCACGTGGGTGGGTGTAGGATGAGGGGTAGGAAGGCAAAGAGTTGCGATGGAAAATGAACACTGTTCTTCAGGGTACCTGGGATTGAGAAGAAGAGAAAAGATCCTCGATTCTTTATCTAATTGCTATTTTCTCTCATATTCAAAGATAACTTTCCTAATTTTTCTTGTTTGCCTCGAGGTAAGTGGAAGATCTCAGTTCCTTTTCACTTTCTTCCTTTTTTAGCTACAACCCCCATCCTAATAGGAGACGCAGAACCAGATGGGCCAAATTACTTCCAGGATGTAATGGACCTAGTCCACCAAGAGGAAGGACCCTTCCAAGGGGTGAGAGATGAGATGAGTGTGACTGGGCTGTGCTGCTCTATTCTGGTGGTTCTCAACTGCAGCCACACATTACAGTCCTCTGGGGATATTTAAAAGTATCAAGACCCAGGCCCACCCCAGGGTAACTGCAGCAGTATCTGGGGATGGGGCCCAAGCTTTAGAAGGAGTTAAAATATCTCCAGGTGATTCCACTGTGTTGCCAGGGTGGAGAACTGCTGGGCTGTTGGGAAGCCTTCCTTCCAAAGGGTCAAGGCAATGGGAGAGCCACCTCTTTTCTTCCCCCTCTTAATTCTCCTTCTTTCTAGATCTCTGTTTCTCTTTCTACCTCTCTCTCTCTCTTTGACTTTGTCTATCTTCATCTATTTCTCTGCTTTTACCTTTCTTTCTCTCTTTGTTCCTTCAGACATTCTTGTTTACAGAGACTCTAAGGGAAGACTAAGCCACCACTGCCTCTTGTTCCTTTAGAATCCCTTCAGATACTGAGGGCATGACTGAAGTAAGAGAGTTGCAACAGCTCTCAGTGGGAAGCCGATGCCAGCCCTATAGAGCCCTGGGGTGGAATGATTAGGCCTGTTTTGCTCTAGGGCTGGGCCAGTGGTTCTCAGAGTGTGATCCTGGGCAGGCAGCATCAGCAGCGCCTGGGAATGTGTTAGAAATGCAAATTCTTGGTGCCAGAGCCAGATTTACTGAAGCAGAAACTCTGGGAGTGTGTCTCAGCAAATATGTTTTCAGAAGACTTCCAGGTAGTTCTGAAATGCTCCATGGCTTACTCTTCACAGGCCTCTACCTTGGAGAAAGGAAATCTTCCAGACATCTGAGCTCACAATGGGTTTGGGACCTACTTTTTTCCAAGTAAATAATGCTATCTGCTGAAAGAAACAACCCCAAATCTCAGTGACTTGCATGGAAACAAAGAGAAAAATGAGAAATGAGAAAAGCAGAGGCTCTTTATTCCGAGCTTGCTATAACAAGGGAGTCAGTCACTCTGTGAGAGAGAAGGAAATTTACGTAGGTAATACCTCCTCCTCCACACACACACCCAGTATGTTGAAAGTAAGCAACAACCTCTGCTAAAATTTATTGAGAGCTTACTCTGTGCTAAGCACTATTTTAAGTACGTTACATGTATTAACTTATTTCATCCTCAAAAAAACCCTATGACTTAAGCACCATTGTAATCCCCATTTTACAGAGGAGTTGTCTGAAGCAGGAAGGGTTTCAATATCAGGTCTCTAGATGGTAATGGTCTGGCTCCAGGGCCAAAGTCCTTACCGCGCCCCTGTACTACCTCTTGCCCTGTGTGGGGAGATTTCTCCCAAGTGAATTTAATGTTCACAAGTGATGAACTACACAGATAACCTACATGTGTTGACTAGCATCCTGGCAAATATGAAAACAAGAAGATTTTGTCTTTTTTAGTGGGAATAACAAGGTTCTTCATGTCAAACCTCATAGGATGGCAGCAAATTTGTGCATTTTGAATTGAAGGTGCAACATTATTTGGGCTAGATTGTTTCTGGTGCATATTGTGCAGCCCTATCTGATGAGCTTATTTGGCGTTGGAGCTAAGCTTAATTTCTGTGGAGACATAGAAAAGAGAATGATGATTGGCCTGGTATGGCCTGGAGGTGAACCTAATTTTCACTGTCTTGGCTTAACCTGTTTCATCAGAGTCTAAGAGCAAAATCAGAGACAATCACCATGGTTGTGAGGGGTGAGTTGCTCACTTCATTGGTCCTCATGGGGGTCAGAAGGGACCTGGCAGGCCTGGCAAGGCAGCCCATGAAGGTGTAGACAGAACTTACGGGGCTTCTCTGACATTTTATTGCTCTCCTCCCAAGGAAAGGATACCAATGCCCACTGGTGACCACAAGCTTGAGTTGAGCCTTTAAGTTAACAGGAAGACAGGAGAATGTCTGGTCTCCAAGGGAGTGGAAACTCACATCAACTCCCTAGACTACCTCTCTTCCTCTCTGTCCACCCTGAATTCAAAGAGGAGGACCTCTGATCTAGATTGACAAATTCCAGGACGCAATATTTATTCCCAGTCCAAAGTGAACCCCAGGGACACTCCTTGTTCACACATCCAGAGAAGTTGAGAGGGCAGGGATTTCTCTCAGTGGAGAGAGGGGCCAACCAGCTCGATTTCACCTTGGCTGTCCACGCTACGTTCTCCTATCTTCCTTCCACCACCACTGCCCAACACACATGCTTGGGAGGCATTCTTACTCACGGGGTTGGATAAACAAGACTGAGTTGGAGCTATTCTTTTCGAAAAGAAAGTCAGGCCATCTTTTTTTCTCCATTTGGTCTTTCGTCCTTTGAGATCTTTCTCCCTCGTGGTTAATGTCAGCTGACCTGGGGCACACCTTGAAATGGAGTTGCCTAGCTCTAATAAGGCCTGGGCACTCTGATTATACCAGCTGTGCCCTAGACTTAAGAGTCTCTCCTTCTTTCTTATTCTTCCTCCAACTCTTTTTTTTTTTTTGTGAGGAAGATCAGCCCTGAGCTAACATCCATGCCAATCCTCCTCTTTTTGCTGAGGAAGACCGGCCCTGAGCTAACATCTATTGCTAATCCTCCTCCTTTTTTTCCCCCTTTTTCTCCCCAATGCCCCAGTAGACAGCTGTTTGTCATAGTTGCACATCCTTCTAGTTGCTGTATGTGGGATGCCGCCTCAGCATGGCCGGATAAGCGGTGCGTCTGTGCGCGCCTGGGATCTGAACCCAGGCCACTGGTAGCGGAGCGCACGCACTTCACCGCTAAGCCATGGGGCGGCCCCCCTCCAACTCTTAACTAGAGAAAAAGGAGTCTTCCGTGAGTTCCAGCCGAGTTCACTAAAATTCTGCATGGCCCTAGACAATCATAAATGCTTCTTTGTTCTCTTCTTGTTGCATATATTTCTCTCTAAGATTTTGTGTTGAGAAGTGACAGTTTGAGGGAGAGATTTAGATGTTTGGGATTTGGTATTTCATCTTTCTCTTTCTGCTGTATTTTGACATGATTTCAATTTACTGCTACACTGACTTTCTCTTGGTGACACAGCTTCCTGGGGATCTCAGAGCTACACAGTGAGAACAAGTCCAGGCCAGCTCCAAATCTTCAGAAGCTTTACTGACCTGTGACATGTGAGAAGGGCATTGTGGAAATAAGCAAAATGATATCTCAAGGCCAGCTAAGGGAAGTAAACTTCATCAGAGGTTTATATAGATTATGCTGTGCTCATATTGTTCAATAGCCTCTTGTGTAGCCAACACCTTTTACTATAAAAACCTACATCCCATACCTCCCAGGAAGTAGGATGACATCCATAATTTTCAATATCCGAGGGAGATGTTTATACCCAGGAATTCTTGTTTATGATCTTGTGGGTTCTTGAAATGCCCTGGCCATTCCCCTTGGTTCAGGTATTACTCGTTTATTTGTGCCCAGGCTATTTTTCAGAATTACAGGTTCCATCCCTTATATTCAATATTAGTAGTTAAGAGCTACTATAGATGTGGGAGAGTAAGGAATCCTAGCTCTGACTCTGACTGTTTGATTTGGAGGTTATGTATTTTTGGTCAGCCAATCCGAGGCTCACAGATGTATTGCATTTAGCCAGAACTCATTGGCCCAGAGAGTATTTTCTTTTTAAATGAATTAATTGCCATCATTTTAAAATCCATGTATTTTTATTCTTTAAAAATATAAAAGATAGGTCATTCTGGGCTGGCATTTCCACATTGTAATGATTGGCTGCAGGTGAGAGGTGTCCCTCACCTCTCACCTCTTTAGACGGGGCTTATGCTCTTCAATGCGGTGTAGTCCTTGCTACTTCCTAATGGATCTAACACATGTTGTATTAGGCTAAGATTAAAGATAGCCTAGAAATAGTGTCTCCTCAAAGGCAGTGGTAATTGTCCTAGAAGAGATACAACAGGGAGTGATGTCGACTGGGCAGACCAGAGAGGGTGTGCCCTTTTTGAGAGGGACAGCTGCCACTCACTCAGCCCATCTGGCCCCTGTTGCAACCCCCAATTTACCAATTCCCCAGTTACAAATGGAACTAAAACACTCTCTGCCTATAAGAGAGTGACAAATGCACTGTCCAGGGAAAGAAAGAAAAAGGGGGCAAAGGTCAGAGTAGGCTGATGGCAGACTCTGCCCCTTAAGGTGGGTGCCCCATAGAACTCCTCGCATTCGTACTTGAGTCTGCCTAATTTAAGCCAACTTCTGTGTGACTATTGGGGCTCCTTTATAGAGGAGGTTCCACTGGAGAATGGCGACAACCTTTGCTGCTTTGTTTTCAGGAATGTGTGGCATCTTTGTTCACAGTGAGTCCTCCAGTCCCACTTCTTTGAAAAATTAAAAAAATAAATTTTATTTTTTTCCATTAAGAAAATAATGCATGCTTATTATAGAAAATCAAGAAAATGCATACAAGTAAAAGGAAATTTAAAAATTACCTAGACTCACTACCACTGTTAATAATTTGGGGTAGCTTTCTTCTAGTCATTTTGCTACACACACTCACACACACACACACAACACATATACACATACGCGCACACACACACATATATATGTATACACACATGTATATTATATATACACACACACGCACACATATATATTTATATATAAAATGATCTAATGATATTTATAACATTGCATATGCTGATTATTTTCAGAATATAAAAGTAATATCTACTCATTATAGAAAATCAGAAATTATCAAAAATATAAAGAAATAATTATAAATTAGATAGAGTCTTACCACTGAGTGATAACATAAGTGATTTGTAGGTATATTTACTTACTCTATCTACACACTTCATACAGACACATGATTTGGATTTTTTAAAGCATAGTATTACCAGAATAATCACAGTTCTACATGGAAGATAAATAGAGGGAGACTTGTGATGAATCCTATCTACTGCTAAGTAGTTTATTAGTCTACATATTTTTTAAAAAAATTAATGATGTGGATTATTCAATATGATTTTCTAATAACGAGAAAATGACTCAGAATCCTTAAGTGACCACTAAGTTGCTCTATTGAACTGAAATTGTAAGGATGGGGCAAAAGTTCTGATTTGGTGGATCGCTGGGCACAATACCGCCATGCTCCTCACTGGTGTCCCTGCCTTCAGCAGGAATTTCTCCAGTAGAACTCTAGCGATTCCTCTGAAGTATAACCTTAATCTTGCCACCACGCTTCCTATGGCCCCTCTATGGCTTCTCTTCCTTCTTGGGATAAGGCCAAACTCCTTAACAATGGGACATACAGTAGTCCCTGCCCGGGAAGAGAAGGCGTGAGGATTAAATGGGTTAACGCAGGCAAAGTGCTTTGGAATCGTGCCTAGTGCATAGTAAGCCTTGAATTAACGTTAGCTATCCTTATTATTCTTTTCTGCCGCCTGCATTCTTTTCCCTTATTGTGTGGGATGAGGCTTCTGGTAGCCCCAGATTCGAATTATTAAGATCCATTCGCTGAGACGGAAGGAATTTTCTCTCTTTAAATTTCAATTTGGAAATTAAAGAAACAGACTGTAATTGGTCTGGTCTGAGTCATGTACCTACACTGGTGGCTGGTGTATGGATGAAGTCTGTTACCAAGAGGTGTGGGGGGTATGGCGTGGTGGCCAGGATGATGTAGGACAAAATATCAGATGTCCATCCTAGCTCTCCTTCAGATTTTCCCCTTTCCATCCTATTTCTCCTTAAGATTTTCTGCTCCTAATGTATGAAAGCTTTGTCTTCTTGTAGTCTGTCGAGAATACCATATAGTTTCTCATTCCTATGCTTTTACGATCCTCCTTTGAGTCTTTAGCATGAATGTTCCCTTTTCCTTAATCTGGGGTATTTTGCAAAGGTCTCATGCAAGATGTGTTTATCTATATAACCATTGTGTCAAGCAAGTAAATCCTACTGTATTACCAGTAAACAACTTTATTCCTTCCTCCCACCCCCTACTTTGAGGTTATTCTTAGAAAATAAGAAGTCATTTGGTAACTTCTCAGCTTAATAATTAATATGCCCAGTTCATTATAATAGTAACAATTCCAAATTAATGTGAAATTCAGGCTTTTCCCTGGCCTAACTCAGGCTTACTTTGGGCTGGTCAGCAGCAGTGGGAAAGAGGGGCTTTTCCTGTTTCCTCTCTTAGTGCTTCTCCTCCTCCTCCCTGCGTTTATTAGGCTGCCTCTGCAGGGAGGTATACAGGGTGTGATATTACAACAGACTAACTGCAAGAGCACATATCAAAATTTTTGTTGTTAGTGCTGTCAAGTGGATTCTGACTCTTGGCGACCCTGCGTACAGCAGAGCAGAACCCTGCCCCGTCTTTTTATGCCATCCTCTCACCTTCCAGTGCTACATCAGACAATGCTCTGCTGCTATTCACAGGGTTTTCATGGCCATTTTCTTTGGAAGTGGGTGGCTGGGTTCTTCTTCGTAGTCTGTCTAGTCTGGAAGCTCTGCTGAAACCTGTCCACCATGGGTGACCCTGCTGGTATTTGAAATACTAGTGGCATAGCTTTCAGTATCATAGCAACACACAGTCCCCACAGTATGACAACTGACAGACTGGTGGTGTGGTTCCCTGACTGGGAAACAAACCCATTCTGCAGTGATGAGAGTGCCAAATCTTAACCACTAGACCAGCAGGGCTAGCTATCAAAATCTAATAAGCCAGACATTAAAGAAATTTGCAACAGAGTAAAATAGTTCCACTCTTCTCACTATTTTTTTTTGAAAACACAGTTATTTCTCATAAAAATGTATTATTTATGTTAACATATCCTGGATGTATTGTTCTTATTTTAAAATGATTCAATAAATAAATTCTAATTTATTAATTCTTCACTTTAATTTCTAATATAATAAATGTGTATAGATATGTTTTACCCAAGCATAAGCTCTTTGGGAATCTCAATAATTTTTAAGAGTGGAAAGAGGTCCTGAGACTAAAAGTCTTGAGAACCACCCTTGAAAGATGTTGGGTCTCAGGATATGGGTGTATATAGCCGTAACTCAGATATGCAGATTGTGCTTGTCTTTATTTCTCAGTAGTGGTGGCTCTCTGCTATTGTGAGCCCCGAGATACCCAGTCTTCAGAGATATATTTCAGATCCCTAACTAGGGCACTCATTGTCTTCTGGGTATCGCTTGGGGGCTGGGGGCCTGGAGTTCAAGGTGGGAGAGGGGCTCACTCTGTGTAGACCTGTCTGGCTACCATTTCCGTGCTACCATGCCTACTATATGTGGGCATGGAACATTCATCAGGAATTTTCCTCCCAGAGTTCAAGGCAGGAAGCTGAGCAGAAGTCCAAGTTCTGCCCTCAGATCCTCCAGTCTATCTGGAGGATTCTGTTGTCCACCTCCCCCCTTCCCCCATCCCTACCAGCCTACCCCATGGTGGTGACCAGGGTTGGGGCTCTCTCAGAGATACATATGTATAACTCTCTTCTCTGATTCTTCCTGAATTTCTTCTCTCAGTACAGGAAGGTATTTCTCTCTGTCCTGTATAGCAGGGAAGTGCTCCTCTACCACATCCTGTACACAATCTACTCTGCGGTTTCTTATCAAGCTTGGCTCGTTGATACTCAAAGGTCAGCTTTCAATATCAAAGAAAACACTCTCTTTCCTCTTTTTGCTCCTAGGAGCTTGACAAAAGTCAACTTTGAAAGTCGAGGTTGAACAAAGACTTCTTCCTCTGGTCTCTACCTTTCCCTAGGGGCAGAGCGGATGGAGGGTTACTGTCGTTGTTTGAAATGTGGGGGAAAAGAGTAGGGGGAAAAGAGTAGGGGGAAAAACCCACCACAGTTTAAAATCATCACCCTGTTGTAGGGAAATATTTTAATGTGATTTCACAGAATCCACTGTTTGCATGTCCTGTTCACTATCTTCTCTGGAGTCCTAAGTTTGGAACTGTAGAGCAGATGCTGTGTTCGTGGGATGCTTTCTCAACACTTCACGGATGTCCCACTGTAAAGAGGCTGCTCAATGTATAGGCTTATCCTACACTTCATTTTCTGAAATCTGCCCACAACTCCAGGGGTGGACAATTGCCACCGTTTTGCAGTATGTGACCCAAGCTTCCCTGACCACAGCTATGGGACCAGGGATAGACACTTGACCCAAAGTGTGGCTGACTGCATTTTCCAAGGATGGCATATCTTCCATCGACATACTTTTCTTACAATGTAACCTTGCTATACTCTCTTCAGACAGTGGAGTCTGCGTGCCCTCCCCTTGAACCTGGGCAGAACTTTGTGATTCTTCGACCCAGAGAATGTGCTGTGTAGCCTTCTGAGGCTACATCACATGAGATGATGTGGCTTTCTCCTGGATCACCCTTTCAATATCTCCCTTTCATCCACTCCCTCTCTTTTTTCCTATCTCCAGAGACTTGCTCTTGGAACCCAGCTGCCATGTGATGAGGAAGCCCAGGCCACAAGGAGAGGACTCATGTAAGGGTTCCAGTTGATAACCCCTGTTGAGGTCCCCCAACACTAGCATTTACAGCCAGACATGTGAGTGAGGAAGCCTTGGACATTACTCCAGCCTCAGCCACCCTCTGACTGCAACAACATAAGGGACCCTGAGTGAGAACTGTCTGGCTGAGCTCAGTTTACTCTCAGAATCGTGAGAGATTACAACAATAAATAATTGTTGTGGTTCTGCTGTTAAATTTGGGGTGTTTTGTCATGCAGGAAAAGATAACTGATACACGAAGGGAGTCATTATAGCGATTTTCAGATTTTCTCCCAGGAATTTTGGAATTGAGGCACAAACAGATTGTGTCATCTACCCATAAGGGTCGGACCTGGGAGATTATGCAGACTCAATTGCTAAAGATGTCATTTCAGTCAGGTTTGACTGTGTGAAAGGAACCACACAAAGAGGATTAGAGATTTGCAGAAAAAAAGAAATGAGTCCATGCCACCTACAGAGAGAATGTTACCATGGTTTTGGATGACTTTCAGCTTCTTGGATTTGGAGAGACCCAGTTATACATTCATGCCCTAGATCCTATGAGATGCCTTTATATCTAATAATAATCATCATCATCATAATAATAAATGGTACTCTCATTTTTTGCCTCAACTACTTTAAGTGAGTTTTTGTTTCTTGTAACCAAATGACTCCTGATTAAGATGTCTACTAACAAATTTGAAATGGAAATGGACATACTACTGGCTCCATATAAAATAAACCAGCTGCAGAAAAGTTTTACCTGCTTTAAAAAGTGAGAACCTTATGATAGTTTTGCTACAGTGATAGAGGAGGGGTCATTTGCTTCTGTAAATTCCCAGTCCGTAGCTCACAACATGGCAACTGTGGTGGTCATTGATGCTACTCATTGGGTATTTCATGCTTCCCACCTGCCTGGAACATTGTAGAAGCATACTTCCCGGCTCTCCTCTGGTGGGGTGGGACTGTGTAACCAGATCTAGCCAAGAAGATTTGAGCGGAAGTGATGTGTGTCACATCTAGGCTGCCACTTAATTGTCCTTGCCAGACCCTCCAGAGTTCTCTTTTTCCTCTGGTGTGGTGGCAGGCAATGTTACAGATAGTGGCTGCTCTAGCTATCTATGAGCCCTTGAGTAAGGATGAGGAAGTGTAACAGAAGACCCAGCTGATCCATGACAGAGGGGGAGTGAAAAATAATCCTCTGTTGTTTTAAGGATATTTGGGAGTTGTTTATTACCATAGCATAATTCAGCCTATCTTGCCTGATTCAATGACTCTGCATCATACATTGCCAAGATCATTGAGACCCTCCAGGAAAACCTCCCTGAGCAGCCCTTTCTCCTAATCTCACAATGGCCGCCATCTTGCCTTCCTAAGAAGTTTCTGAGGAGCAGCTCTTCCTCCTCCTGTACTCCTCCTATGCCCAAGGGAGTGGATCTTGTTCTGTATCCACATCCTTACCCAATTCTTCTTTCTCTTCAAATTTTAACACACTCATGTTTGTGTAATCTTTAAAAATTCTCATTCAACTCTATGATTCTTTCCAAAAGTCACATATTTTCTCTTCTATTAAACTTTCCTATAGATATTTTATACACTCTGCCTCAGCTTTCTCCTCATTTCCTAAATACTTAATCCTCTGTAAAATCAGTTTTGTTCTAACCTCTTCACTGAAGCTGGTTTCCTAATATTGTTTGGCTACAGAGATCAAGGCTACTCTGATCCCCCAAATTCCAAATCTTTATTCTTATCATAGAGTTATAGAATTTCAAAACTGAAAAAAAAAAAAGGCAGAACGATGTGCTTCTTAAACTTTAATGTGCATAGAGTCACCTAAGGATCTTGTTAAAAGGCAAATTCTAGAGCCCCTAGAGATTCTGATTCAGTAAGTCTGGGGTGAGGACTGGCAATCTGCATTGCAGTGAGCTCCCAGGGAGTACTGATATTGCTGCTCTGTGGGCACACTTTGAGTAGCGCTGGATTAGATAACAATTTTTTTGTTTTCTTTGAGTCTAAAATGAAGACTGATGTATGACCAATACCCCTTAGGTAGCAAAGGTTGTCTTCTCCATGGTTGCTGTGATGAACCAGCAGGAGTAGCTCTTACAAATGGTCAAAGAAAGAATCATTAAGGTATACACAATTGGGAATGAGGGTAATGGTCCTAGTATTTTACATTTGACACATAGCTCCAGAACTTGGATTTGGGATTAAGATTGAGGCTGGAGGCAAAACAACTTCTTTCCTCTTTGTGGAGTGAGCCATGGTCCTAAAACATACATCTATTTCTATGGGCAAACAGTAAAATAATGAACTGTTGAGAACTTTCTGTGAAAATGCGTTCTTTGGGATTTTTTTTTTTTAACAGATAAGTTGTTGATTTTGGGAAATCACAAAAAGTTAAGTTAAACAGAAGAGGCAATTTTCCAAGGACCTTTTTCTTCATTTAGCTTAATACTTTTTCTTCCTTTATAGCCATCTTGTTGACATAGGGTAGATAAGCTGGCAACCGGGAAGATGCTATCTTATAAGCAGTGGCTCTAGCCAAGGGTTTTCTCCTTCCCTCCCATCACTCTACCCTCCCACCCTACCCTTCTGCCATGAATAGTACCAGGTGAGCTCACCAACTCCTGCAAAGTCTTAAAAAAGTTACAGAAGCAGAGACTAAAAGTACTGAGAAGGATTTTAGAGATTTAGAATGATCTGGCCCACTCATTTTGTTTTAAATGAGAAAATCGAGATTTGAAGAGGAAAAATAAGTCTTTCAAGGTCACACAGCAAAATACTGGCAGAGCTGGTATAATGAACAAGTGACTCCCAGTCCAGCGCTCCCAGTCCAGTGCTCCCAGTCCAGTGCTCTTTGCACCTTATTCTCAGGGGATGGGAAAGTCGAGATGGGCAGGACCAAGTAAGACAGCAGGATGGGTTACTCACAAGTTCATTCAGCTACCTAGAAGCCCAGATATAATTTGAGTATTATTTTGTGATAATTCAGTGATAAGATATATCAGATGTGGTAAGAACCTTTGAGTCTAATACCCAACTTTTACAGATGAAGAAACCAAGGCCCAGAAATGACATTGGCCAACACATCCATGATGTAAAAGTTACTGATTCCCTCATTCTGGAATGTTCAAAGCATTCATTCCCATCCTCTGCTCTTTGTGATTTTCCCACTGAGTGTCCTTGGTTTTCTTCTTAGACTCTTGAAGGAAAATCTTTCTTACTCCTCCCTAGTGGTTTTGTGCTTCCTTCTCAGCTCAACCAGAGAGGAGAAAGATCAATGTCCAAAGTGACATTGAAGGTGAAAAGCTATCGGACACTCCGATATCGGCATCTCAATGCTTCCAACGTGAGTTTTCTCTGTCCTTTGCTTGTTATTGATGGTATATTAAGACCTCATTTATTCAGGTCTCACCAACTTGGAATTAGTGTCAACTGTGATAGAAGCTAAATTGAGGTTTACCTTTGAGAATCAAAGAGAAAAAGTTGAAGAAATTGTTAAGAGTTAATGATATTTAAAGGGGGATATTTAGCCTACTTAAGAGAAGAATCTTTTAAAGTATTTTAGAAACACCTTTTAAAGCATGTTCAAAACTCTCTGATCCATACCTCTTGACCATTTTTTTATTAATTACCCATTATTCTTATCTGTTCAATAAGGAAGATTTCCTGAGATTTTCTATTAGAGAACATGTTGCTAGTCTAATTTAGTCATTATATGTATGTTTTTTTTAAAATTTTTTGTTTATTGCAGTAACATTGGTTTATAACATTGTATAAATTTCAGGTGTACATCATTATACTTCTATTTCTGCATAGATTACATCATGTTCACCACCCAAATACTAATTACAACCCATCACCACACACATGTGCCGAATTATCCCTTTTGTGTTCATTGCAGCGTTATTCACAATAACTTGGAAGCAACCTATATGTATGTTTAAGCATTGTAATTAAATTGCACTTCTCTAAAAAAATATATATTTCTCCAATTCAGAATTTTGTTTTCACTTGGGTTTTCTTCCAATAGTGAATATAGATTAATGAAGCTTTCCTATGCTTGTAATGTGTGTGTTTGTGCATGTATGTGTGTGTGTGTGTATGAGTGTGTACTTGCTATGAGTCATCCTGGGTTAGAGACTCTATGACTTGGAAACAATGTACTGTAATAAAGATTGTTGTAGAAAGCAAAATACATTTCAGAATATGTGTGGTTATGTGTTATTATGTATTAGAATAGTAAACAGGTTTGTAACTTTGTCCTAGGTAAAGAGTGCCATTGGCAGGAGATAAAAGGATTTTTGAATATAAGCTCAATGCATCCAAGGAGAACAGTTTTAATTACAAAGCAGTTGGGCAGTTGGTGAGAGAGTATGACTGTGGATTCTAGGAACTATGGAGGTGCTGAAGTTGGCTGAAGACCATGTCCTGTTTGGCAACAGTTTGTTTGCTGAATTTGAGCCCACCAGTATCTAGGTTATGGTGAAAATTCAGAAACACAGAACAACGGATGACCTTAGCAGCAAAAGTGAATATGTGCCAAAGAAAATAATATAAAAGAGGAGTCCAGAGAAAGAGAGTCTTGAGCAAGACTCCAAATCTAAATCAATTTTCATGGTGCAACTTGATTCTCTGGTTTAAATGGTGTGGATATTTAACCACCTGTGCTCTAATCCCCCATGGTAACTACAAGAACTAATTCTAAAACCAAATTAAGACCTAATGTCCAAGAATAATAGTGCTAGAATAGATGAATATGGATACAAAGTTATAACTTCTAATTCTGCTTTGAATTGGTATACCTTATCCTGGCACTTGTCTTACTACGCCTACCTTCCTACATTCCTTTTGTTCACCATTTTTAAGAGCATCATTAAGGTCTAATTTGCATATCATACAATTCTCCTGTGGTAAGTATACAGTTTGATGTATACAGTTTGACATCACCATAATCCAGTTTTAAAATGCTCCCATCACCCTAAAATTTCCCTCATTCCCATTTGCAGTCAATCCCTCTTCTGCCCCCATGTCCAATGATCTTCTACATCATTTCATGATTTTTAATTATCTTTTGTTTTGGCTCTGTGTTTGTATAAGAAAGCACGTGGCTACTTTGAGACACAAGTTATGTTGAAACAGCTTTATTTTTTTAATCCATAAATATCTGTTACTGACAAAAGTGGAAAAATCCTTAAGACTAAATCTTACTAAAGTGATAGCTGTTTACAGTACATATAGAATGTGCTTTGACAGGTAAGTAGAATGATGAGATTTGTATGAAGCAGCAGTTACAAGAGCACTGCTCATCATGAAGCTTACTTATGAGGAAGGAAGAAACTGTGCAAAGGTACAATAGAAAGGTACTTTTCATCAGTACTACCATATAATAAACATGGAATCCATAAATTGGGCTAATGCGTAAAAATGTTCATTAATCCCCCCTTAGGAAATTGTGTCCCCAAACTAAAAATATTACAGTAAGAATTGCTTTTTATTAGAGAATTTCAAGAATTCTTTACTACAAAATATCTAGTTGAGTTATAGAACTAGAGGAATATTTGCCACTATGAAGCAAATGAATGAGTCTTCCCATGGAGTGGCATTCCAGGGTCACAGCAGGAATGGAGAGCAAAGTTGAGCAGGGTCCTTCCTCTCCCTCAGGTGGGAGGATATCAAGGAAACATATAATGTTATTTCTCTGACTGATGGAAGGTTGATATGTTTGCCGATTTACAGGATGAGTTTGATGATACTGACTTGTATTCGAAATTCTTGCTTCACAAGCTTTCACCGGGAGGACGGTAGTGTCATGAGGAGAGGCTAGAAAGCTACTAGGATGGGGGAGTGTCCACCTCCTAGCAGCCCAGGGGTTGATGCCTCCTCCCCCTCCAGCTGGAATGGAGCCCAGTGTCCAGACTCGGTCTTCAGGACACAAGTTCTGGAGTGGGATATGATAACATCCATTGCTACACAGAGCCTTTGTGGCTTGGAATGCATTTCCAAGCTGCCCTCAAATACAAACTTCATGCCCTTGTGGGCCAACCTCTGGACCTCTCTCCTCCAGCTCATTCCATCTCTGAAATTGGAACCGCCTCCCTCCAGCTTTAAGGACCACATCAAAATGAAAATTTCAAATTCAGAATTCCCCAATGACACAGACACCCAGGATGATTTAGGCGTGACTATATGAGAGGCCTTCCATGACACATGGTTGGTGACCTATTGAATGGGTAGGCCCTTACACCTTCAGATATGAGAGCATCCCTGGGTGGCTGAGACCATGGGGCCCACCCCAGACTCTAGTGAGGAGTCTGATGGCTGTCTAGGGTATCTGAGGACATCGCCTTCGGGCAGGCATAATGAGATGTGTGCAGCTCAGCTGAGGTGGGGAGGAATTCGAAGAAAGGAGGGTGTGCCAATGGAGAATGAAAGCCCTAGCATGTAGGAGCTGGATGAAACTTCAGAGCTCATCTAGTCAAAGCCCCTTGTTTTACATATGGGGAAACTGAGGCACTGAGCAAGAACGTGACTCAGCCTTGGTCACATGGCAAGATGGAGACAAAGCCAGGGCCAAAGCCATGTCTCCAAGAGCCTCAGCCCTGTGCTTTTTCTTCCTGTAGTATGCTGCCTTCTGAAATCAAATATAGAGCCCAGGAAGACATATCTTTCATATCGACTCTGTCATTAAAATGCTGCATTTATAAAAATATCATTTGAACCCTGAAAAATACTTCATTAAAACACAACGAACTTCCTTGAAAATACTCCAGAGCAAAGTTTCCCAGGTTTGGGGAGGATGGTAGAGGAATGTATGTGGGAGGTAACATGTCAACTCTTCCCAGAGCAGGTGCTTTCTAGGGTCCAGGTCATTGGCAGCCCTTTTGGATTATCTCCGGTCAAGTCCACAGTGGCCGTGGATGGAATCTGAGGATGGAATGTTGGTGGCAGACAAGGTTTCTCTGAAGAAAATGCATTATTTGGTGCAGGGTTATTAGAATGGATATTTCTCCATGCTTAGAGAGTCATGAGGCTCTCCAATCTTTTGGGCCAAAAGGGGATGTGTGACACACAAGCAGGACAGGCGTTAAGTGAGGTGGAACAGAGGCAGAAAGCCCTCAAGGATATGACTCTTTGGCCAGAGCAGGAGCGTCTGGGCTAGTGGCAGGCTGGGGCAGCAGCTTCAGGAGACTCACCAGCTGTAGGAACCAAAACTGATGTTTGAACCATGATGCTTCTAATAGGACAGCTTCTCTCCCTTCTCTCTCAAAGATCAGAGGGGAAGAGCCCTTGGCTACATGCTCAGGGCTATCATCTCATAGGGGTAGAAGGTGAAGGATAAACTAATGAGGCAAACAGAAGACCTGAAGAATGTCTCATCTTTTGATTGTTTTCGTTGAGATCTCTAAGTTGTAGAACTAGAGAGTATAGCAGGACTGAGGAAAAGAAATTAGGAATGGAGGAAGAAGGCAGGGCCAGGGAGATGAGAGGAAGGAAAGAATGAACTGGCATAGAATACTGAGGTTAAGACAGGAGTTTCAGGGTGTGAGAGTAGAAAGAGGGAAGGAGAAATTTGAATTAGGGAAAGGTTGGAACTTTCTAGAAGGCAGACCCATCGCCCATTACACTGGGGATCCCTGAGGGCAGAAGCCCAGTTAGGGGGTTAAAGGAATTCTTGGGAAAGCCTTTGTGACTTATGAACTCAGGGAGCCAAGAGTGAACTGGAGGAAGCAGGACAGGAAAGGTGGCAGTGCGTGAGCGATTCTAAGAGCTTCTCTGCCATCGAAGGCCAAGGAGACCCGCAAGAACCTTCAGGGCCGGAGAGAACCTGCGCAGAGCCCCGTCCATTCCCATCAGAGCAATGGAAACTCGCACAAAGCACAAAACAAGCAGAGGGCAAGTTTGCGCTTAGGGCTTCCCTTGCGGAGGGAGAGGACTTGCATTGCAGGACTTGCATGGCCCTTCTATGTGTGGTAGAGGACACCAGCCTGGTGGGGCTGGAAGTCAAGACATCTTTTCCAGCCCCAGAACCCTCTCTTATCTGCTACATGAACTTATCTGGTAATGCGGCTTTGCTTGTTCTACAAACATGGATGGGGCGACTGAATAAATGATATTTCTGTGTCCCATTTGAGACATAATTTTACAGATTTTGAAATGAGGGACTGAATTGGAACAAGTTTGTAGACTTCTCTCTCTTTTTCTCTCCCTGCCTTCCTTCTTTCTTTCCTTCCCTCCTTCCAGAGCCAAGGGTGAAGCAGAAGAAGCATTTCAAAGAAATAAGAGTTCAGGTAGAATTTTCTGATCCAGCTGGCAACAAAGGTTTTAAACCAGACAGCGGTAAGGCTGGGATGAGACGTGTTTGGGAATCAACCAATCAAACAAGCCCTGAGACAGACAGACAAGTCTGGGTGGAAGCGTGATCCTGAGGGCTGGAGAACTTGGTGCCAAGAAGATGCTCTGACATGGGATGATCAGGTTTCTGGTTCAGGGTGTATGTGTGTGTGGACACCTGGGGAGAGGATTCTCACCCACCCATGTCCTTTCCCCTCCGCACCAGCAGGCAACTCCATGAGACTGGTTGAGGGCTGGATTAGAGTGCAGGGGTTTAGGGGACCAGCTGTGAGAGACAGACCTTTGTTTCTGGGAGTGGCCAACTGCTCTGTTTAGGTTGATTTCCTCCAGCCCAACCCTCTTAGCCTCGTCTTCTGGAACAAACGCTCATAAACCCTTGGGGACCAGCCCTTGAGAAGGTTTATGTGTTTGTGGGGGAGGAAAGCAAAGACTTATTCCTGTCCTCACAGCCTCACAGTCCCAGTGACGTCGCCCCAGTGAGGAAGCTAAGGGCTGTGCTCATCACCTCAGCCTTAATTCCCTCCTGACTCATGTGATGGTGAGCCTTGGGTGGGGACAAGAGCTTTGGAATTCTTGAAATAAGTAAGAGGCATCAGTCCATTGATTTCTCTGTGGATTGTGGACTTGGTTAGATTAAAACTTCCCAGGGCTGACACTGGGGAGTTCTGTCTGCCCCACCTCCCTTTTACAGGGCCATACATGTTATATAGAGAACTGGGGGAAGCTAAAAATCCCACTTTAAGATCATTGCTTTTGGGGTCTGACTGTAGCAACAGTCACATTTTTAGTGTCATACCTTCAGCCAATAATCTGGAGCTGATTCCCCCAGCCCCAGCCCAGGGAGGTTCCCTCGCCCTGAGAATGGGGGAGCCTCTCCTTGGGGCTCTGGTATTGGGGGATTGGATGCTGCTTATTTCACTGTCTCCAGGACGCTGTCACACCCCGCCCACCCCCCAGGTTGGAGGCAGAGAGAGGGCCAAGATGGGCTGGCACGGGTGGTCCCCTAGCAGAGCTGAGGGAATGGATCTGCCTGGAGCAGGGGAGGGACCGGGGAGCTGCCCAGGTAGCCCCCAGCCCAATAGCCTGGAGTACCATTGTTTGTGTTTGCTAATGGGTCTCTGTCCCTTTGATATAGAGGAGGCACTGGTCTGAAGAAGCAGTAGCCAGGATACAGTAATGGAATTGTAGGAGGACAGGAGGTGAGGAAGGGGAACAGGCAGAGAGAGCCAGTTCTAAAGAGAGAAGGGGCCAAGCATGTGGGCAGCGGTGGGGAGAGAGGAGCGGGCAAGGTGCAGGACAACTGTGTCGGGTCCTCCGTGATTAGGGGCTGAGCTGCCCCTCTCTAGAAGCCTTTGCCTCAGTCCTGCCTGACGTGCCTAGTGGGAGACAGGCGGAGCCCTGGATTATGGGAATGGTGGGCCCCTGAGACCCAGGGCATCACAGTGGCCCTCCCCACCCACTGGTCTCTGGACATGGGCAGACCCCTCTAGGGTGCAGAGTGGGGGAGGGGAAGGCAGGCCTGAGTGGCGGGTCATAGTTCAGACCTAGAGGCCCAGAGGAAGTGTGGAGATAATCAGGTTGCTGGGGAGGGCACCCCAAAAGTCCCTGCACCCCATCGCTACTCTCCTATGGGAGGGCTAGAGTGAGGCGCCAGAGGACTCAGGGGTGAAACATTAAGGGCTAGAGGAGGGGCAAAGTCCCCCAGAGGAGAGGCCAGGGGAGCCTTGTAGGTGGAGCAGCCAGCTGGAACTGGGCTAGGTGCCCAGCAATGGGGAGGCAGCCGAAGGGGGTAACCCCTCCCTGTCCTGGGCTTGGGGGAGGGGCACAGGGCCAGGGTGGGGCCCATAGGTGTCAGCAAAGGAAGGGCCACTCAGTGGGGACCAGAGAGTTCCAGCAGGCAGAAGAGAATCGTTATTGTGCTTATGGACACAGCAGCTCCCTGGCTCTGAGAGAGCGAGCAGGCAGTTTTTAGGCACTAGAAGATTTCTGTGATGCGGTTCTAGGTAAATGAAGGAGACTGAGTAGTCTATTGGGTCAGCTGTACCCACTGGCCAATTCAAACCCAGGCAGCCTCAGACCAGGGTCAGGCCAGGGTCTCTTGGCTGACAGAACCTGCAGCTGAGCCCCCAGGAGAGGGAGAGGGGACATGGGACTGCAAGGGAGTTGGTGACGGTGGTGAGGGTGAGACTGGGGCCTATACCCTCTCCTCACTCCCCGTTGACACTTCTGGAAGAGTGAGAGCGATCGCTCTAGATCTCATGTCTGAGCATGCTGTGCCAGGCCACCGGGCTGTGTCCCCCGGGAGTATGGCTTTCTGGGCAAAGCTGGCCCACCCCCAGCTCCTATGGAGGGGACAAGGGACAGGAGATGTACAGGGCTGGAAGCTCTGCTCCAGGCCCCTCCTGACCCCTGCCCTGCCCCACCCAGTGGCCCGCCCCTCCTGGGGGTCACACCGTCACTTCCGTCTTGCTGGCTGTGTAGCAGGTGTGGTGGCCTGGGATGTAGTGCAGCTGCTCCACCGTGTTGTGTCTGCGCGAGGCAAAGGCCTGGCGCTTGGCTGCCGTCTGGCTCTTGCCCAGGGTGGCGTAGGAGTTATTGGAGGCACTGGGATGGGAGTGCATCTTGGTCATGCGGTAGCGGTCCAGCACGGGCGTGGACACAAAGACGTCCGTGTGTGAGATGGCCCGCGACAGGGACTGCTCCGGGAAGGCCGTCCGCTCCGGGGACAGCAGCGGGTCCTGGGAGTGCAGGCGCTCCGTGGAGAGCAGCTGCTCATCGGACAGGATGCGGTCATAGGGCATGCCGAACTCATCCGGCAGGCCCCGCTCTAGCGACAGGACCCTGTCCTGGGACATGGCCCGGATGGGCCGGCGAGGTCGCTCTCGTGGCAGCGGCTTCTGCTGGGACATCTGGATGACGTTGAGGGGGAGGGTGCCGCGGGCGGCCAGGTCGGGCAGGTGCCGTCTCCGCATGTAATACTCATCAGCCTCCTTGTCAGCTGCAGGGGAAAGACAGAGAGAGAGAAGGCAGCTGGGGTGACACCACAGCCAGGACTGAGCTAGGACCCTGCAGCCCAGACAGGTGGAGGCAATGCTTCTCCATTGAATGTGCAAACCGGTCCCCAGGGGTCTTCTTAAATGCAGATTCTCATTCAGCCCTCCTGGATCTGGGGTGGGCCTGAGAGTCTGCATCTCTAATAAGCTCCCAGACAATGCTGATGCCCCTGGTCCGTGGGCCAGTTTGAGTAGTGAAGAGTTAAGGGACTTCCTCAAGGTCCCCAGCAAGTTGAGGTCACGGCAGAGTGGAGGGCAAGCCCAGGCCCCTGAACTCCCGCCCCAGAGCAGCTTCGACCACACCATGGTCAAGACGCAGAATGGCTCCCCGGGTCTTGCTGAAACACCCAAGTAGCAGCCGGCAGCTTTCCAAGTCCAGAGCCTCCTTCCAAGAAAGCTGGGTTGCGGAACCAGCCTTCTGCTAGAATCAAGTAAGATGCTCCAACTAGGAGGCACTTGTGAAAATACTTAGCTGGTAACTTAGGAACATAGTGACACCTTCTCTGAAGTAACAGCCAATGCACAGGAAGCTGCCACATGGGCATCCACCCCCACACAACCACAGAATCAAGCCTCCACATACTTCACCTGTGCCCACAACATGAGCAGGGCAGAACGATCCTATATGTGCACCTCATTCAGATGCTCCACCCTTCTCTCCACCAGGAGGCCCTCCCAAGCTCACACTGCCTGCTGCACCCTTGAACTTACCCAGCACGCGCACAAGCCTGCTCTACCCCAAATGTCAGGAATGAGGCTTCCAACAGACAGCCTTCTAGATCTCTGCAAAATGTGGGAATGCTGACTGCTCCTCAGTTTTCCCAGAGGGTCACAGATGGGTAGATCCTGCCTCCTGAGTCACATTCCCTCATCCTAGGGCATGCATCAGATTCCTCGGGTCGTTGGGAATCACCACCTCTAGCCACAGAAACTCAACGTTCCACCTTGGAGGTGGCTGATGTGGAATCGTGGGCTGAACTTCTATCAGGGTGTGTTACCCTGTAGCTTCAAGCAAATGCTCAGCCCTGAAGTTGGGTGGTGATCAAAATAGATTTGATGGGGAATGGGGGCCGAAGGTCAGAGGGTTGGAAAGCCAAGAGACAAGAGCTCTCCCACCAGGTACCTTCTTGACATTGTAATATCTTAAACCGGTCAATCCCCAGAGCTTCTCCAGACTCAAATGTCAGAGCTGGGATCACTTGATGAACTGGACTCAACTGATGGAATGGGGTGCCTGTGTGGGACGAGGGGAGTCTCGGGTTCTCAAGACAGTGTTGGGCTGGGGCAAGGCTCTCTCTTGCAGTTAAACTACTGCATGAGTTGAAGCATTGCCTCCCGTGGCAATGTGGATCTGAGGATTCCATGGCCTCTGTTCTATCTTTGGGGAGATTGGAATCAGGCCATAAAGAACAAAATAAGTGGCTTGTCTATTCTCGTCTTCATGCTACACCTTGTTCTTTGTTCTTGGGACTTTACACTGGTCCCCTCACATGTAGGGCAAGAGAGTAAGACACAGGAGGATATTGTGGAAGCCCCAGAGGCAGACCCCAACCCGGGGAAAACCCCACTTACTTAGCCTCTTCAGGGATGAGTACTTGCTGGGGTGGGTCTTCACTGCAGACTCATAGGACGGGGGCAGGTGGGCCAAGTTCTGGAAGGACCGGGAGAAGGAAAGGTCATAGGGCTCGGTGGCCGATGTCAGGATGTTGTTCATCCGTGGCTTCTCTGCAAGAGAAGGAGGGGTGCATTGCGTTAGTGAGGACAATGTTTGGGGCAGGCAGGAGGGAAGGGTCTAGGTTCTATCTCTTCACTTTCTGCCTCATCCCCATCCTGCTTTCCTGGCCTCCTGTGCTAAGACACAGGTGGTGCTAGTGACTCAGTTTCCCTCATGCTCAGTTCCAGTAGGTGCTATTTTAGCTGCCACTAGCAACAATGACAGTTTGCCCTTCCTTGAATGGCAAACTCTTTCTCCCAGCACATCACTGTGCTGTCTGATGAAAATGTAAACCTGATGGAGCTGAGGGGGGTCATAAAATCACCTACTTAGGTGTGAAAGTTCTGTCCTTTCTCTAATAGCTTTAGGCAAATTTAGTTCTCAGGTTTGGAAACATCTGGGTTTGAAGGAGGGGGGCAGTGACTGGTCTTTCTACATACCCATAGAAGAACTGGGTCTGAGACCCAGCTCCACTGAGACTCCAACCCACACTGTTGTGATGTCATTTCACTTCTCACATCATCCCCTTCTGCCTTAGGCCTCTCTAATCCCCACACCTGAGTACCCACTGGGAGCTACAAAGTCATTTCCTCTTACTTCGATTCCTTTCTCTGAAGCCTCCTTAGCCATCTCTGAGCTGCTGGAGGAAAGAATGTGGGTAAAATGCTTAGTGCATTATTCCCCTTTTCTCCCTCCTTCCCTTGAAGTAGAACCTTGAGATTCCAAAATCTAAAGAGAGAGAAGGGAATGTTGTTCAATGCCAGCCCTGGGAAAAAGAATGGGAGAAGGAATGAGAGAAAAGGTGAAAGAGAGATGAGGTGAATGACTAATGAAGTGAATGAGCTGGGCTGGGCTCTGGGGGCCAGATTAGGAATAGCACAGGAGTGAGGGTAGAGGAGATGCAGGTCTGGGTGAAGGAGTGGCTGTGCAGATGGAAGGATGTAAAGGAATGGAGATCTGGGGAAGGAAGATGAGCATGCCTTGGTGCTTGACTGACTTGAGGCACAGCAAGAAGTCAACAGGTAATTTCTGGGGAAACAGTGGTACCATTCCCAGAGTGAGATAGCTAGGTGGCGCTCGTTTGGCCATGTCATCCCTCCATCCTCTTTGGTTTGGGACGCCCAAGAATTGGAAGGCTTTATCTTTGGACAAATGTATCAGAGGACTGTGGCTCCCCATCCCTCTTGGCAAAGAGATTGCTGAACCCTGGAAGGCAGGAATTCTATGAACCATGGGACAAAGGGAAGCACTCCTAGCCTGGTCCAAGGGCAGCCTAAGCACAGGGAACTTGCAGCTTGTCTATCCCTTCCTGCCTTCACTGGCACTCCTAAACTGGGGATTGAGCCAGGGGAGCCCAGCCAATGAGCTGGTGTTCACGGCAGCTCAGTACATATGTGAGGGGGTGGGGGATGTTCTACATCCCCGTGAGATCAGAACATGCTGCATAGAAAGAACCTCCCTGGCATGGATTGGGACAGATGCCAGGAAGTGGAGTGGGCAGGAAGCTGGGAGCACTGCTACCCAGAGCTGGGTAATAGCCACCATCCCTTAGCTCTTGTTTCCTCATTTTTGGCCATGGTGGAGAAGAACAAACTTCCTTCTGCCTGTTGGCATCATACTGCCAACGAGGGTATCACTCAGCTCATCTATTTCCAAATGCAACATTTCTGGATGCTCTTGCCCTACACTGTTCTCCAAAACATGTCACTGAGCCAAGGCCAGCTCTCCCTTGCCTTCTGCCTCCACCTGATTGCCCTTGGCCTCTTGCTCATGCTTTCTCTCCTATTGCAGTGCCCTTCCTTATTCTTCCTTTATCCAAATTCTCCCCTTGCTCAAGGCTCTTTGCTATGACAATGTCATATCTTTTCAGCCCACAATGATATCTGGTCTTTAAGCCCCTGTTGCTCTTATAGTCAATACCACCCAATTTAGTGTCTACATGATCTCTAATCATTTGACTTGAGTTAGTCTTGTTGATCTCCAAAGATTACAATCTCCTTGACAGCAGGAGTCTTGCTTTCCAATTTTTCTGATGCCTTCATAGTGCTTGGCCCAAAATAAGGATCCAACCAATGCTCTTTGCTTAATCAAGTAGATACAGGCTCCCTCCTTTCTTAATAGTCACTCTGCCAGCTCCTGGGAAAAGTGTAACATCCAAAGAAGGGATGCAGAGAAAACCCTGCTTCCACTAGGCTGTGAGCTGCTCAAGGGCAGGGACTGAGTCTCATCTGCGTTCAGCTCTTTGCACCAGGTGGGAGAGAGAAGACAGGAAGAGGAGGAGGGAAGAACGGTTCCCTCTTTTGTATTTAACAGGCTGTGCCTATGTTGGCTCCTTCTGGGGAAAACCAGATCATAGTTATTCTTTCAGAATGTTACTGAGTAAGGGGGGCATTTCTTGCTTGCCTTTTCTGGCTCCTCTTCCTGGTGCTGCTTCATCGCCAGGGGCATCCCCCAGTCTGTCTGCTCATGCCTTCTGCTTTTCTCTTTCAACCTTCTTGAACAGATTGCCCCTACTCCCATGGCTTCTGTTACTGCTTCTAAAGGGTAACTTACGTCTTCAGCTGTAACCTCCCTCCAGACTCCATGTTGGCATTTCTAACTGCCTGTTTAATGACTTTCTTGCATATCCTATGGTTGTATCTAGCTCTAGCTGTCAAGATCTAAACTCACCATCACCAACTCCATCCCCTGTACACACTGGCTGCTTTCCTGATTCTTTAGATTGTGTTAATAACTGCCCCCCATTCTTCTAATTAATCTTGGCTCTCCATTTTACTCATAATTGATTCTCATCAGTTAGTAACAAAGTTTTCCCAAGTCTTTCTTCAAAATGTATCATATCAGAACCCTCCTTTCCATTCCTGCTGTCAAAATCACCACTGGTATTAGCTTCTTTTTAACTGATCTCTCTGATTTCTCCCAGTTTTAATTTTTCCTAGACCCCAGACCCTTTCACATCTTATTAAACTGTTGCTGTCATCACATATTTCCACTAGAAGCCTAGCACTGGAGGGGGACATCAAAAGAGTCCACTTCTCTCCTCCTAATTATATTGCCCTTCAATTTCAATGCTGAAGCAGAACATAATCTGACATGAGAGTTGTAGGTCTCTCTACCCGGTGAGCTGTAGAATTTATCTTTGTTTTGAGTTTCTCTCTCACTAAAATTTAATGATGTTTTCATTCCTTCACAGCAAAGACAGAAGAATGACTGATAGTTCATAATTTATGTGGCTGTCTTATGTTCTATCAAGTCTTGAGCAGGTATCAAAAATAGTTTTTCTCTGCAGTTCCAAATGTTGTGATCTGGTGGGAGGATATTGTAACCTAAGAGGGAAGCGTGGCTTGGCAACCCTTCGGCACTATGCTCACACTCCTGTGCTCTACCATTTTCAGCTTCTTCCCCTGCCAAGAAGTGGAAGCTCAGCTCACCCAGTTTGGTTTTGAGTTTTATCAAATCTTAATTAGTTTGAAGAGGATGGATATAGTTTACCAGGTCTCATGTCATTTGTAAATGGTACCACAAGTAGCCTTGGGCAACGGAGAGTGTTCACTTCTTGCTGTGAACATATGGAATTTATGACTGTAAAAAGTGATCTAGATTGCAAGTGAGAATGGGTTAAGAAAGGGTCTCACTCCTTCCCTTTCATGGCGCAAGATCACTCTGATATTAGAGACAGAAACACCAAGGGCACAATGGTCTAAAAGTGAGAGTGAGGCATTGTGGCCCTGGAGGAGGGCGGACACCTGACACCCTACACCTCCTTAGCTTCAATGAGTCAGTGACCATGTGTCTGATGCCCTGCCAGGCCTCAGTAGTCAGGATGGAGCCACTTGAAATGAGGATGGAATGCAGAGCACTCTCAATCATCTCTCACCATGTGTAGGGGTCTGGGTAGCACTGCTTAAAATCGGATGGTTATACTGATGATCACCTGAAAGTTATAGAAAAGAAATTTTTAATGAAGAGTTCAAGCATTCCATCATCTCTCCACAACAACAGCACCTCTCTTGACCTCTAATATGCTTCTTTGAGTGGAAGGAAATACTTCTAAAAAACCCTGGCCTTTTGATGACCTGGAAAAGTGAAGGGCAGGGAGCAGTGTGTTAGGCTCAAAGAAACTTCCCCTGCTGTTTCTGTCTCTCTCCTTCTGCATCAGGGCTTCCTCTGTCACCATGGTGACCCACCCACATCTGTGGATCTGGCTGACTAGCTATAGAGGCTTTGTTGGGCAGGGGTGGGTAGAGGAGGAGAAGGATGGAGATTAGGGGGCATTTGGCAAGTATGCACACATAGGGTGGGGAACTGGGCAGGGGAAGTAGAACCTTTTTTTGGGGGAGGGAAGGTGTTAAGGTATGGTTAGCCCAGAAGAAGATGCCTTAACTTAAGGTGCTTATCCCATATGGGGCTTTAATTTGTCCCCCATCTTTATACACAAGTGTCTGCATACTGAGATGCAGCAAGCTGATGCAAACCTTCCCCTGCCTGGGATCAGGACTCCTGGGTTCTAGGCTTTGTCCTGCCTATAAATGACACAACCCAATATTTCAAAAACATTTATTTTAATTAATAATGCAAACGTCTACATAGATTGAACAAGCCACAAAATTAATAAAGTCAAAGTTGCCAAAGCCCGGAGTTCAAGGCATTCCAAGGGCTTCTAAAATTGAATGAAGATTCAGCTTACCACTAAAGCACACTTCAACATTGCATTATTGCTTCAATTCAACATTGCATCTTTGTTTTTCATGAGTGCATGCATCTAATTTCAACTAAAGCAAGGGGAAGAGGAGGCATGACATCTTTGCTTTAGTTTATCTAAACCATGGATTACAGCTCTGCCATCCTCTGCTAGAAGATCTGTTTCCATTTTCTTATGTCTTGTTATGGAAACCATCTTTCCTACCCTTGGCATTGCACCCTCTGGATACTCATTCTCCAGCTCCTTTACTAGGTCCTTTTTCCTCTTCTAGTCTCTTAAATACCAGTGCTCCATAAGGCTCAGGTGTGTTCATGAGGACCTCGGCTCTGCCTTCTTGCCCAAGTTGATTCTCATATCTACACCTCTAGCTTGAGGTCCATCTGGTCTGTAGGGTTAGATTTTAAACTGCTTATGGACATCTCTTTGAAATTCCTGCCCTTAGCCCAAACCATTACGTCCCAAAGTGAGCTCATCATTATTCTCCAATGCTCAAGCTTCTGTCCGTGGTACTAATATTCCATGGGCTTGGAATGTGAAACTTCAGTCATCGTTCACTATTTCCCTCCCTTCATCCTCTATATCCAGTGAATCCTCAAATCCTGTTCCTATATCCACCTCTTAAATCCAGGCCCACAATATATATTTTGTTCAGATTTCTCTTAGCTCCGGTCTCTGGTCATTTCTAAGATAAATCATCCTGTTTACTCCTACCAGATAAACTTTCTCATACCAATGGAATCATTACATCATTCTTTTGGTTCAGACCAGAATTTTAAATCGGATGGTTTATCTCCATGGACACTATCCAGTGGGGTGTGGATTTGGGCAGTAAGCCAGAATTTCTCACATGAAGACATTCTCCCTTCCCAAGACAGAATATTAAGTTATATCCAGGGAAAAACCATTTGCCAAAGGTTGAATCAATTCTACATTGGACTTGGATTTAAGCTAGAAGAGAGACTCCAGGAAGGGAGATAAAGGATAGATTTTTTTTTTTTTGCTTTTCCTCCAGAGGCAAGGAGAAAACGAGTTTCATTGTTTTTTGTTGTTGTTGTTATCTTTTGGTTTATTTGTTTTTTAAGCAATATGGCAGCTTCAAAGAGATAGTCACAAGAAATGAGAGAACCCATGTTGAATGGTGGACAGCGGCAGTGAGAGAGAAACACTTTTAATCTCCCATCTCAGAGTCTAGGTGTCACCAGGAAAGGGGAATAATTCATGTTCGGTTAATAATTCTTGGTAACCAACTGTGCTGCAGGCTCTGTGCTAAACACTCTCACCTACATTTTTTAAAAACTAATCCTCACAGTGATTTTAATTTGAATATGTACTATTGGCCTACTGATTTCCAGACCCTGTAAGAAACTCCTTACGTATCTTATTTGAAGTAGTTCTTATAATTTTTTTTTACAAATGAGTTTACTAACAGGATAAATGTCTTGAATTAGGTATTTTGTAGACAAGTGGAGTGCTTTTCCTTTGTTTGAATCTCACTTCAAATGTTTTGCTAACATTTGATTTTTTCCTACATTGGCATTAAGGAAAAAAATTTAAAGTATAAAGATGAAAATTAAAACTGTCCTAGGCCGGCCTGGTGGCGTAGCGGTTAAGTTAGCACGCTCTGCTTTGGCGGCCCTGGGTTCGCAGGTTCAGATCCCGGGCGTGGACCGACACACCACTTGTCAAGCCATGCTGTGGCGGCGTCCCGTATAAAGTAGAGGAAGACGCACATGGATGTTAGCCCAGGGCCAATCTTCCTCAGAAAAAAGAAGAGGATTGGCAACAGATATTAGCTCAGAGCTAATCTTCCTTAAAAAAAAAAAAAAAACACAAAAATCCCCCACAAAACTGTCCTAAAATAACCACTGTGACATTTTGTTATATTTCCTTTTGTTTCCCTCCCTGTATAAATTACTGTGTGTGTGTTTACATACACACACACACTTAAACAATATTGCAATGAATAACCTTTTGCATTTTTCCTTTTGCATGAGTGATTATCAGATTACAGCTTTTAACATGGAGAAATGGAGAAATCAAATATGGCGATTTGATCCTCACACTTGTGCAAAATAACACATATGTGAGGTTACTCACTGCAGCATTTTTATAGTAGCAAAAAAAAAGAAACAACCTAAATGTTCATACATATATGTACACATACACACAGAGATAAATATGGATAGCTTCCACATATGTAGACATGCTATATATACTACTTTTAATCTCTTTTCTTTATACTTAATGGACAATGTATCTTGAATATATTCTCATGTTTTGAAATATTCTGTGAAATATTTTATATGGTTTCATAATAGTCCTTTCTATAGAATACTCTATGGTATATTTGTATATATAATTTAAGTGTAATATGTTTATTTAATATATATACATTTAAGCATTCTCCTATTATTGTGTATTTAGATTGTTTAAAAGTTCAGAGGCCGGCCCCATGGCTTAGCGGTTAAGTGCGCGTGCTCCGCTGCAGGGGGCCCGGGTTCGGATCCCGGGCGCGCACCGACGTACTGCTTCTCCCGCCATGCTGAGGCCGCATCCCACATACAGCAACTAGAAGGATGTGCAACTATGACATACAACTATCTACTGGGGCTTTGGGGGAAAAAATAAATAAAATTATTAAAAAAAAAAAAGTTCAGTAATGTTATCCCAAATAACCTTGAACACAAATCTTTGGCCATGTCTCATTTTCTTAGGCTAATAACTAAATGTAATGTTTCTAGATCAACACACTGCCAATTGCCTGGTGATGCAATGAAGTGGACTGATAGATTTCCTCATATTGAACCATTCATTTATTCCTGAGAAATACTTTATTTGATTTTGGTGTCTTATTCTTTCATTACAACCCTGGATACTATTTGCATATATTTTATTTAATTCAGATATATTCATAAAGGAAAGTCATATTTTTTTGTGCTAACATGTCAGATTTTTGTATGAAGATAATGATTGTAATGTCAAATGAAAGAGTTTCGTCTTTCTTTATGCCTTGAAACTATTCGTATAGCATATAAAATACCTGTTCTTTGCAAGTTTGAAGGAATGCGTCAATAAATGCCTGGTGTCTTTTGGGGAGTCCTTCTGTTAGGAGGACTGGCTTGTGTTATTTCATTGACTGCAAAACAACAACTTTGGGAGGTAGATATTGTTATCATCACCAAATTAGAGTTCAGGAAACTGAGGTTTGGGGGGGTTGAATAATTTGCCCAACAGGTGAAGCTGGGATGCCAGCACAGGCAGATTGGTCCTAGATCTCACATCCTTAATCATTATACATACTGCCTCTCATACTTGGCAACATTTTCCTGGCATATCGATTCATTCAAGTTTTCTAATTCTAAATTCCATTTGTAATTTCTGTTTTTCTTAAAAAAATCCATTGGGCATTTTAAACTTTATTAGCTTAAAACTATAATATTCCTTCAAAAGAAAATCTCCATATATGAAATTATATCCTTTTCTCATTCTTAAATTTCTATATTAATGTTTTCTGGATTAGCACTTTATTCATATTATTATTCTTTTTCAAAGAGCTACCTCTTGTACAAATCAGTTCTTTTTTTTTTTTTTTTTGTCTTCAAATCATTATTTTATGCTTTTGGATTTGTTAATTCCTGCCTCCTAATTTTCTTTGGTTTGGTTTGTTATTGTTTTCTAATTTCTGGGCTTGAATCTTTAGTCCATTTATTTTAACTCTTTTCTGTTAATAATATAAGGTCTTTAGCTCTGAATTTTCCCTGACACTATCCCATGAGTGTCGTTATGCAATGTTCATTGTTTTTGTGTCCTAAATGATCTGTAATTGCAGCCTTGATATTCTCTCTGACCCGAGAGCTCTACAGTAGAGTGTTGTTAATTTCAAAGCGTTTGGGTTTGTTGGTTTGAACTTGTGCCATTAATTTTCTGTTTTATTGTATTGTGGTCAGAGAACAGGACCTGTACAATTTCTGCTTTTTGGAATTTGAAATTTCCTTTGTGGTCTTATATATGATCAGTTTTGGCAACTGTTTCATGAGTGCTTAGAGAAAAGGTATATTTTCTTTTTGTCGAGTACAAAATTGACATATATCTATTAAATCAGACACATGGAATACGTTATTCAGTTCCTCTCTATCCTCATTCATTCTTAGCCTACTTAGTTTGTCAGACTGAGGCAGGTGCATTAAACTCTCCCACTACTGTTGTGCTCCTGTCATTTTCTCTTTGTATCTGTTACAGAATTGGTTTTATGTATTTCATAGCTACATTATTCAGCACAAAAAGATTCATGATGCCTGTGTCTTCTTTGTGGCTTATATTCTTTATCAACATTAAATAACACTTTCTGTCCTATTTAATGCCTTTTTTTGCCTTTAAATCCTCTTGGTCTGATATCTGTATTGCCCACCCAGCTTTCTCTGTTTGCATTTGCCTGATAAACTTTGCCTATCTTTTTATATCTAACCTTTCTGTGTCATGTTGTTTTACGTTTGTCTCTTGACAAGAGCATACATTAAAAAAAATTACCTTATGTGCTTTGGCACTTTCTGGATTGTCTTGACAGCTAAAATCTTGATGGCTAATTCTCCTGCTCAGAAAACTGTCCTCCCTTCCATTGAAGTATCCTCTCCCTCTGCTACAGTTGTACGATATGACCCTGCTCCTCTGCACACAGCCCAAACTCTAGGTCAATCCTGATTTGACCACATGTGAATACCTAACTCAACCTGTGCCTGTTAGAGCTCCTTCTCCAGAAATTAAGAATTGTTATAAAAGAGGTGATTCTGGATCCATGACATGTAAACTAGGTAGCTATGGGCAGTCTTGTAGAGTTGGAAGAGAGATAGTCAGTCTTTAGAGACTGTGGCACATTGTATTTTCCAAAAATGGCCACAGTTATATTTCTAGTCCTACATGCTCTCCCAGAACTTTCTCATTTCCTTATTAGATAGAGTATATTCTCCTTCTCCTTGAAACTGGAGGGTCTTTGTGACTGCCTCGGTGTGCATAATGAAGCAGAAGTAACACTGCATGACTTCCACAGCTAGGTTGCAAAAGGTGATCTAACTTTCATCTGGCTCTCTCTCTTCTGGCACACTCAACCGTGGATCCCAGCCACTGTGCTGTAAGGAAGTCCAGGTCACGTGCAAAGGCTACATGTAAGGGCTGACAGCTCCAGCTAAGGTAACCATCAACAGCCAGCATCAACTGCCAGGCACATGAGTGAGCAAGACTTCAGATGATTCCAGCCCCCAGCCTTCCAGCAGCCCTAGCTGAAACATGTGGGATAGAGAAGAGCTAGCCCCACTGAGCCTTGCCCAAATTATAGATTGATGAGCAAAATAAATGTTGTCTTTACTGTATCATTTTCTAAAATTAAAATTTTTATTTTGAGATCATTGTAGCTTCAAATGCAACTATAAGAAATAATACAGAGGTCCTGTGTACCCTTTAGCCAGTGGTAACATTTTGCAAAACTATAGTACTATATCAAAACCGAAACACTGACATTGATACAGTCAAGGTACAGAACATTTCCATCACTCAGAGGATTCCTCATGTTGCCCTTTTATAGTCACTTCCTTCCTGGATCTACCCCCTCATTAACCTTTGGCAACCATTAACTATAATTTTGTCATTTCAAGAATGTTATATAAATGAATCATACAGTATGTAACCTTTGGGATTGGATTTTTTCATCAAGCATAATTCTCCGGAGATTCATCCAAGTTGCTGCATATTTGTAACAATAGTTAATTGGTTGCATCAATAGTTGATTCCTTTTTATTGCTGAGTAGTAAATATTCCATGGTGTGGATGTACTACAGTTTGTTTAACTGTTCATCTTTTGAAGGACATTTGGGTTGTTTTTGGTTTTGCAATATTATAAATAGAGCTGCTATAAACATTCATGTGCAGGTTTTTGTGTCAACATAAGTCTTTTTATGTATCTGGGATAAATGCCTAGCAGCACAGTTGCTGGATTGTATGGTAGTTGCATGTGTAATTTTTAAAGAAACTGCCGAACTGTTTTCCAGATTGGCTGTACCATTTTACATTCCCACCAGCAATGAATGAGTGATCCAGTTTCCCCTCATCCTCGCCAGCATTGATGTTGTCACTATTTTTTATTTTAGCCATTTTTAGCCATGATAGCTATGTAGTGATATCTCATTGTGGCTTTAATTTGCATTTCCCTAATGGCTAGTGATGTTGAACATCTTTTCATGTGCTTATTTTTCATCTGTATATCTTCTTCAGTGAAATGTTTCTTGATTACTTTTGCCCATTTTCTAATCAGATTGTTTGCATTTTTCCTGGTAAATTTTGAGCGTTTTTTTATATCCTAGATACTAGTCCTTTGTCAGATATATGATTTGCAATATTTTCTTCATCTGTAGCTTGTTTTGTCATCCTTTTAAGATGGTCTTTTGCAGAATGAAAGTTTTAATTTTGATGAAGTTCAATTTATCAATTTTTTCTTTTATAGATTATGCTTTTGGTATCAAGTCTAAGAACTCTTTTCCTAGCCCTAGGTCCTGAAGATTTTTTTCTGTTATTTTTCTAAATGTTTTTTAGTTTGATGTGTTACATTTAAGTCTAAGATCTATTTTGAGTTAATTTTCATATAAGATGAGACTTAGGTTGAGGTTCTTTTGTTTATTTATTTATGGATGTCCAATTACTCCAGCATCATTTCTTGAAAAAGCTCTCTTCCCTTTATTAAATTGCTTTTGCACCTTTGTCAAAAAATCAGTAGGAAATATTAGTGTGAGTATTTTTTGTGGGTTTTCTATTCTGTTCCATTGATCTACATGTCTATTCCTCTGCTAATAACCACACAATCTTGATTACTGTAGCTATATTTCTTCAAGTGTTTCTTGAAATTGAGTAGACTGATCCATTCCACTTTATTTTTCCTTTTTAAAATTATTTTAGCTATTCTAGTTCCTTTGCCTTTCCATACAAATTTTAGAATAATATTATCTATATCCACAAAAAATCTTGCAAGGCTGTTGATAGGAATTCTGTGAAATCTGTGTATTATTTTGGAAGAATTGACATCTTTAGTCTGTTGAATCTTTCAGTCCATGAGCATGGTATGTTTCTCTGTTTATAGTGTACTGTTTTAATTACTTTGACATTTTTACTATATTTTTTAGGTTATTTTCTTAGTGGTTGCTCTAGTGATTATAATATGCATCTTAACTTATTACAATCTTCAGAACTAACTAAATTCCAGTAGAATACATAAACTTGGTCCCAATATTGCTCCAATGACTAATCCTCCTTTGTACTATCTTTGTCATATATATATCTATCAATCTATCTATCTACATACATGTTATACCCAACAATACTGTATTAAAATTATTGCTTTATAAAATGTTATTTTTTTTAAAAAGTGAAGAAAAGACAAGAGAAAAATGTGTGTATAGGGTCTCTTACATTAACCATGTATTTATCATTTATGGTATTTTTCATTTCTACCTATGAATTTGAATTATTGTCTAGTGTCCATTTACTTTCAGTCTGTGAAGATTCTTTAGTATTTCTTGTAAGTCAGGTCAGCTAACAAAGAATTTTCTCAGTCTTTGTTTATTTGAGAACATCTTTATTTCACCTTCATTTTTTGAAGGTTAATTTTGCTGAATATAGAATTCTTGGTTGACAGTTTTTCTTT
The DNA here is from genome assembly GCF_057802395.1 of Ceratotherium simum simum. Classification (NCBI taxonomy): domain Eukaryota; kingdom Metazoa; phylum Chordata; class Mammalia; order Perissodactyla; family Rhinocerotidae; genus Ceratotherium; species Ceratotherium simum. The sequence goes on from NC_141915.1 coordinate 7,417,769, forward strand.
TAGCACTTTGAATAGGTCTTCCCAACTGCTTCTGGCCTCCATTGCTTTAGATGAGAAGTCAACCATTGATCATATTGCTGCTCTTCTATATGTGGTGAGAGGGCAAGGATGTCACTCAACACTCCTAATCCACTGAGTCCCTTTAGACCTAACAGTAGCACAGTTGTCGGTACTCACAGCCTGCCGCATCCTGGCAGAACCTTGTCCTGACTGATCTGGGGGGAGGATGGGAGCAGCCCTTGGCATGAATGTCACAGACTCTCCCTGTTCCTACTTGAAGTTCAGCAATTTTTCAAGCATAAACACTTCTCAGATTGTATGCTTTTGATCAGTTTCTAGAGCATGGAAATGGCTTTTCAATCATTTCTGTGCAGGTTTGTAGTTGCTCTATGGAGAGAGGATTTGCTAACCTTCTCACTGGGACATGGCCAGCTTCACCTAGGTGTTTAGGATACCCTCCCTGATCACACTCCAGCTCCCTATTTCTTTGCTAGGCTGGTAGAGTCTCCCTAGTAGCCTGGAGACCTCAGTGCTTAGTCAAAGAGATGTTGGAGGGAGGTGGGGAAGAAAGGGGAGCTCTGGCTGGGTCCTTAGTCCCTGGGTAGCTTAAAGGTATTTTCAAACCTTTTGGTATCAGTAAAATCCCAAATATATTTTACATCCAGGGAGAATGAGATCTGTGTCCAGATTTCAGACTCATTCACACATTTTAATAGTTAGAATATTGGCTGGGAAGAGTCATTTCATATTGAAGACACCTCCTAAGAATGCATAATAGGCTCCAAAGATTTTTTGCTCTGCGATAAAGGAAATTACTTGTTGCTTAACACTGACTTATTTTTAGAAATAGAAAGATTCCACATAGGGCTCTTTGCCAGCCTCGCTGTAAGTGCAGACTCAATGGCTCTCTCTACCTCTTGGGGTGGCAGGGCGGAGTGAAGGAGGCAACAGTGACTCCATGTGAAGACCATCTTGTGCTCACATCAAAGCAGGTACTTAAGTGTACCTCTAGGACAATGTTTCCAAAACTGGTTCCAGGGAATCTTGTGGGTTCCTTGGGAGTGCCTCAAGGGCCACTGTTTAAGAGATTGAATCTAGTGGGTAGTGTTTTAGCACTGTGCCCCCACCTTTGCCTCACACAGAGCAGCTTGATTTCCATCTGTCTTCTGTATTGGGCTTATTCCTAAGATTTTATTTGAAGAAACAGTTCCAGTACAAATACGTTTAGAATCTGCTGATCAAATTCATCTACTTCATTTTACAGGTGAGAAAAGAGGCCGAAAGAAGCGAAGTGACCTGCCCAAGATCACAAAGTTGGTGGCAGAGAAAGGACCAGGTCTTTTTCCCAGAATTGTGTTATTTTCGTGACACACAATTGTCTGAAAGCTTGTGTGCTGTTTACAAAGTCTCTCTTGTGCTCTCCAGCAGAGGCTCCAAGGAGCTGTGTTTTCGGGTGTCTCTGCCCCTCTTTGCTAGGTGCATTTGGCTGAAGTTTATATGTAGGTTCCCTGAAATACTTACTCTGAATTCTGGGGTTGTGGGGGAGAATGGAGGGTGGTTCTGGGTAAAGTAAGCTTTGGGTTCTACACACTAAATCCTTGCCCTTGGATAGTCACCATGCATGTTAAAAGCTAAGAAGTCTAGCCATAAATGACCCATTTTATTAGTTATTTGACCATGGGGATTTTTTTTTTTTTCACCTAACACAAGGAGGGCGCAGACAGGAAACAGATACACATCCAATGGGGTATTTTAGGGGGACTTAATAAAGGGACTATTTTCAAAGGTGTGGGCAGGGTGTAGGGAACCATAAGGGATAGTGCAGTGCCCTAGGACTAGTAAGAGTGGGCAGCTTTATCCAAACGGAGCCTAAATGCTGAAGGAAGGGAGTTGCTTCTGGAACCCAAAGGGAGAGAGTTGTGTAGACAGAGCCCCCTGATCTTTGATTGAGGGACACAGCCAGTCCCCCATGAATGTGCCAGGAGGTAGCCTAGGAAATAAGTATCCCACCTTCATTGTTCTCCATCCCTCTGATCTCTTTCTAGGATTCCACATTTACCAAACCCAACTAACATCCATAGAACAAGGTAGCCACAGGAAGCAATCCATAGAGGTTAGCACTCAGGAGACTGAGCAGGGTGGGCAGTCGGTACAGAGGGTCAAGTGGACAAACTGTCCAGCACAGACTTATTAACCCACTCTGACAAATGCTACTCTAGTGCAGCCTGAAGATGGTCTATGGGGTTTGGGCAGATGGTGTTCTAGGTAATGGATGGAGGTTTGGGGTGTGTGGGCAGCTAGGTGTTGATGACAAAGGGAGAAAAGCAGAATTCGTGATGTACAAAGAATAGGAAGGCTAACAATTCCACGATTTTGCCCCAGAGCTCCTCTCTATGGTGATGGGTATACAGTCTGTTACATTTGGCATCCTGTGTCTCCCTGAACTTATCAACAGATCACATCTCCACTCCTTCAATTACCAGTCTCCCTCTCCTCCTCCCGCTTCAGGGAGTCCTGGGCTTGGCACAGTGCCCAGTCAGGGCCATCAGCCTTCCTGATGGATTGAGCTGGATAACATAACAATTAATTAGCACTCAGGACTCATCGATGGATATGCTGATAAGACTATAAAGTGACAAAACAATCTCCATCTGAGCTCCAAGGCTGCTTGAAGGAAGCGGAGAAGCAAGGCGGGGCCCTCTGCCCACTGAGAACGGTGTGGACCACCTGTGGTTAACAGTTCTGTTAGAATCAGAACATCCCCCCTCACCTCTGCAGCTGTGAAGTCGCTGGAACTGACCGTGAGTTGTCTCACATTGGTATCTGGCTTAACTGCTAAGGGAAGTGGCTAGTTTTCTCTGTGGAGCAAATAAGCTGTGTGCATATATGTGTGTGCATGCATTCATGTGTCCGTGTATTTGCTTATGTGTGTGTTTGGAGGGAGGAGGGTTGAAAGAGAAGAAGAGTGATTTGGTGTTGGATGTGCCTAGTGACAGATGTAGCAAAAGCAATTTCTGTTTTGTGAGTCACAGGAAGACTGTGGGGTACAAATAATACCCAAAGACATAAACAATGACTTGATCACCGGGATCCTGAGAGTACAAAACAAAGAGGTAATATGTATATTGGTTATAAACTCTCAAGTCTCCGGTCTCACCACCACACTGGATTTGCTAGACAACCTCCTGCTCTCCTCCCTGCCTCCAGTCTCTGCCCTTTTGGGTCCATCCTACACATTCCTGCTAGATTAGTCTCTCTCAAATGCTAATTTCATCCTAGCTTTTAGTCAGCAAGTATTCCAAACTACCAATAGATTAATATACGCCTAAGGCCAAAGACTTTTGAATTCTAATGTACCTAAGAATCACATGAGGAACTCATTAAAAAATTCCGGCCCTTCCTCCATCCCATGAATTATGATTTAGGTGATTTGAGATGGCCCCAGGAACTAGCGTTTTTCAAAGCATCCTAGGTGATACTTTTGCAGCTGGAATCTGGACCATACTTTGAGAAATGTTACAGATGTCGCTGCATTTCAAAGCTGCCCGTGGTCCAGGCTCATTTCATCTCACCCAACACACCAGTGACTCATATGAACTGGTTTTCCCTCTGCTATTCCCAACCCCTGTCACCACCTTGGTGCTTTGCTCAGGAACATATTCCACCAGATTGCTCTTCTCCTCACTTCCCCAGACCCTTTCAAATCCTTGAAGATAAAGCTCCAGATTCATCTCCATAAAGTCATTCTCCGGTCCTCCAATGCACAGTGATGTTCCTTGCTCTTCTAATAATTGGAGCATTTATTACCACCACCATCTGCTTTTGGTGCTTAAACATATATTATTTTGCTTTTTTACTTCTCTGTCTCATTCATTCACTCTTTCAAAGATGACTAAAACTTCTGCATGTAAGGCACTTCTCCCCAACTGTTAATACAGTAAACATTTCTGGAGATGGAGATGGATCACACTTCTTTTGTGTTTACCTTAACACAATACTCCCTGGGCTGGGCTCCTTGGAGGCACTTATACAATTTCTTGAATTATGAATGAATGAGTAAATGAATCAACTCTTGGGCAAGAGGCCATGGTGATGATACTTGATTGCCCATCCTACTTTCTCTCTTCTTGTTCTCTACCCTCTTCTTCAGGCTCAGAGTGGCAGATTTTCTGGGCCTGTAGCCAGGTTTGTGGGTTGTAATATTTTGTATGTGTCTGAGTATGAGTGTGTGTGGAGGAGTAAAGGCGCCCCTCCTTCTCCACCTCAAATCCAACCCACATTTTGCACTCCCCCCTTGAGGATTAGTTGCCATTATAATGCATCCCAGCACAATGTTTCAATTCTGGTGGCATGAAAAAGTCAATGTAGAGAGGCAGGCTGTGAGTCATGGTGTCAAAGGTGGGATTCCTCCCAAGAGGACTGGTTGTTGCCAATGACATTGTGAGGCCATCAATCCCTGTGCTTCTGTCCATCCTTCCTCCTTCTTTATGTCTCGGTCTCCTCTTCTTACTTCACAGGCTTTGATTCAGGGTCCCCTGGGTCCCACCCATGAGAGTCTGACTTTGTGTGAGCACCTCCCTAGCGGGCCTGCTCTGCTTCCCCACTTCTGGCGAGGATTTTCATTTTCAATTCTGCCTGAAGAAAATGGCATCATGGGGGTTGTCATGCCCACACAGGAAAACAATGTCTTCTGCCAGATTCACTTAAAAAGACAAACTTTAGGTTTCCCTGGGAGAGATGCCTGCTACCTGCTGTGATCTACTTCTTCAGGACGGCTTTGGTTCATCTGAGCCCGGAGGCACTGGAGCTGTGTTTGTTTTGCTAGTGGTTATTGTGATCATTACAAAAGGAGTATTTACCATCCCCTTGGCTCCAGAGGACAAATTATCCTCTTGGCAATAAGGACTCTGAGCATATTCCTGAGAGCTATTTAAATCATACCGACAGGGCCGGCCCCGTGGCTTAGCGGTTAACTGCGTGCTCTCCGCTGCCGGCGGCCCGGGTTCGGATCCTGGGTGCGCACCGGGGCACCGCTCCTCCAGCCATGCTGAGGCCGCATCCCACATACAGCAACTAGAAGGATGTGCAGCTATGACAGACAACTATGTACTGGGGCTTTGGGGGAAAAATAAATAAATAAAATCTTTAAATCATACCGACAGAAAGTCAACCTTGGAATGCCCTGGAATTACCTGGGAGTAGGATAGGGTATGAGCACAGTTGTGTGATGAGGTGGATCGGGGAGAGGGTGAGATGGTCTTGGCCTCTGACACTAGGCTAAGCTGACATGTCACCTGGGCTCCCTAAGGAGGTTTAAGGTCTGAGATATTCCCCTAGAAGTGAGAGTGTTGTGAGATTTTTTGGCAAATTCCACACTCTTCTCACTCCCACCCATAGGCACCCCATCCTGCAATTTCCCGAGCTTGATCTTGGCACCTAACACATCTACTGGGTAATACAAAGTGGCTCAATGTAGCAAAAGGTGACTGAAGTTGAAATAACTAGAACAGAGGGATGATTGATATTTAGAGGGCATGCAATCTTTTGGGAAACCCCAAAATATCCCAAATAAAAAGTAGGTCACTAGAGGACCTGCATCTCTCCTGTAACTACCATGAGCTATGAGTGTATCTGACATAGTATATTTCCCTTTAAGAAGTGGATTTTTTTTGTGATCTGGGTCCATTTTTAACCTTCACATTTGTTCACATTACAATACCAACCAGAGGAAATTCTAAGCATGGTGCCTGGTGCAAGAAAAGGCACACATTGCTATCCCAGCATAAATAGAGTTTTATCATGTTTGGGCAAAGACTATATATATATATATGTATATATATTTTCCTATTAGCTACAATTTGTGGTGTCAGACACTTACTGTGCTAAGTAATTTACAAGTATCATGTCATTGAAATCTCACAACAATTCTCTGAGGTCACTCACATTTTATAGATGACATTGAATTGCCCAAGGTCACATAGAAAATACAAGGCTGAACCTGGATTCAAACTTCACATCTAAAGACTCCAAACACAGTGCTCGTGAACTCTACACTGTACTGCCATTTTGCAAGAATGTGCCAATATAGACTCATCTGCAGCATCAACTACAGAGCTGGACTGAGTTTCTAGAAGTATGTAGGTTCTCTTGATTTGCAAACTAGTAATAAATGGCTGATACTTGGAGAAAATATCATACAATTTCTAATCTACAGGAGCTGCTCTTACACCCACCCCACAGACCTCTATGAAGGCTGCCCCCCGACTCAGCCCAGGGCAATGCAGCTCTGTCTCATTCTTGCATTTCCCCATTGATAGCAGTCTTCTAGCTTCCCATTGCAGCTCTTCTGTTCCTTCACCTAAAACCATCATCCAGTCAGTGCATGCAGCTTAGCAGAAGCCAGCCACACTTCTAGGGACATAGGAGACCAGGAGTTTGGGGAGTGATTGCTCTTTCTCTGTGGATCATCATGCAGGCAGTGAGTCATGGCCCTCTGGAGAAGTGTGAACATGTGGGAGTGCTCTGCCCTCCCATGTCTGCTTTCCTGCCCATGGCCTTCGTAGAATAATCTCACAGCTCTTGCTGGCCTTGTCACGGAGTTCCATCTATACACAGTCATCACTTTCTTGTACTCTGATTCTTTCTCCCTAGCATGTCTCTTCCCCACGGCCACTTGCTAATTTCTTATCCGTCCTTCAAGACCAGCTGAAACACCACCTCTTCCATTGCAGCCTTCTCCAATCCCTTCAGAAGCAGGCGATCTCTCCTTGCTGTGAACTCTCTATGCTCTGTAATTTCTTGGGGCCCCTTATCACTTTCTACATTGTGTTGTAATTACATATGTGCATGCCTTGTCTCTTCTAACATACTGTAAGTCTCTTGATGATGGTGGGTGATAGAGGATTCATCTTTGTACTCCCCAACTAGTCTAACATAGTGCTTCCACTCAATAAGCATCTATTAGATGAATAAATGCGTTCATTATGTTGAGCACTTCACAGATGTGAAGGTGCATCTGACACAATCCTATGTGTAAATAATAGGTGTTCAATAAATATTTTTGAGTGAAATAATAAAAACATGTATATATAATTGCAGAGGGTCCATAAAATATTTTGAAGATTTGGTAGAATGTAATTAGGGAAGGCTTCATAAAGAAGGTAATTCTTGAAGAAGGCCATAAAAGAGACTTGATTTTGGACTAGGGGATGGGAAATCAGAGGAAGGCACTTCCTTCAATTAAAGGAAGGCCAAGAGTAAAGCGTGAGGGTGCAGCTGGCAGGATAGATGGTTAGGATTAGATAGAGGGCATGTGCTGGGGAAGGCAGCAATACAGGTGGGTAGAATGAGGTTAGGTTATGCCAGCTTTTAACGGCAGGTTGAAGACTCTTAACTTATCCTGAAATGTGTTGGTTCTCAAACAGGAGGGTGATATGACAAAGGCCTTGTTTCCTAAGGATCGATCAGTGGGAAGGACTGGAATGAGGAAGGGAAATCGGTTGGGAGGTGTTATGTTATGTTTGTGTCTCCTCAAAATTCATATGTTGAAATCCTAACCCCCAATGTGATGGAATTAGGAGGTGGGGCCTTTGGGTAATTAGGTCATGAAAATGGAGCCCTCATGAATGGGATTAGTGCCCTTATAAAAGAGACCCCAGAGAGCTCTCTAGATCTTTTCCTGCCAGGTGAGGATACAATGAGAAGTCAGCAGTCTACAACCCGGAAGAGTGCTCTCACTAGAACCCAACCATGCTGTCACTCTGAGCTTGGACTCCCAGCCTCCAAAACTGAGAAATGAATCTCTGTTGTTTATAAGCCACTCAGTCAATGGTAATCTGTCATAGCAGCCAGAATGGATTAAGACAGGAGGCTACTGTAGAAATGCAAGTGGGAAGTAACAGGAGCTGAATCAACTCCGGGATTTCTTCCAGACTGACGTCCCTATAATTTGTGGTCTTCATGTTTAATGAGCAAAGAGCCAGGCAGAAGATGTAAAGAGGGCTGATAATAAATACTTGATTACATTTCTTCATCAGGGGACTCATTCCTGCTGATTGTTGGTTGTAGCGTTTGTCTCAGGCAGATGGGCAGACTTCAGGGCTAACAGGCGGAGCTCAGCTGTGATGACAACCACAACCCAAAGCTGCCGTCCACACTCACACAGTCTCTCAGATCTTTGAGAGACTTGAGGCTTGGGCTTGGGGCTCTAAATGAAATGTGGGGAAGGGGAGAAGAGAAAATTTCCCCAAAAAAGAATTACTCTGGGAGAGATGGGGAGGGGCAAGAAAGAAAAATATATGTTCACGGGGCACCAGGCGCTTCAGTCTTGGCGTTCACAGATGCTCTTTCTCCTGTCCACCATCCTACGTTTACTGGTCCATCAGACCCTAACCATGCAGGCCTCAAAAGGAGTGGGGAAAGGGTATGTGTGACTTGATCCACCCGCTTTCCCTATATTCGGTTCCCTATTTCTCCCCTAACTATACCACTTATATCCCAGTTCAAATGTACCAGCAGGCGCTGGCCAAGTGTTGCTCCAACCTTCTGTTCTCTTGTTGCAATTTTCTCTCCCGACTATCAGATTTCCTCTTCTGTGTCTCTGCATTTACCATCTGATTTCTTACTGAATTTCTCCTCCTAATTACTAACTAATGGCACTAATTACTAACTAATGATACTTGGAGAAAATCTTATGCAATTTCTAATCTACGGGAACTGCTCTTACACCCACCCCACAGACCTCTATGAAGGCTGCCCCTCATTACTAATTTTCTCATATTTCCTCTGCTTGGATTTCATCAGGCATTGTTTTTGAATCTGTGCATGAAGCATTGATTTGTGTCAATGTCATAAATATAAAAGACTCAATAAACTTTAGGGACTGACTAGATTCTTTAAATACATTACTCTATTTAATCTTTACAGCAACCCTAAGATGTAGGAACTAGTATTATCCCCATTTTATAGATGAGAAAACCGAGGCACTGAGCGATAACTTGCGCAGGTCACACTGCTATTGATCATGGCACAGGCTGATGAACCCAGCCGGCTGCAGAGCCACCATCTTAACCCTCACTAATCAGATCTGAGCTGCTGTTTGTTCACTGATACTTCACAGTTGATCGTGTCATGAGCACATTCTACTCAAATCACTTACTAAGACAACTGAAAAGACTATTGATCTCCTGGGAATCCAGTCCATATGAATATTGCAGTAAAATAACAAACATCAGCTGATATCCCCCATGTGAAAGAAAGAACAATTAATAAATTCCTCATTTGCTGGACAATTCCACTGTGAAGCAGATTTGCTTATTAGATTGAGAAATGTCTACTGTCATTATCGAGTTCAACTCCTTTGCTATGAAACATATCCTTGCTTTGTTTGTGAAAAGTTCACACACTGCTTCTTTCCCTCATGAGTATGGAAAGCCTTCCACAAAGAAGAATATCTTAAATAAATGACTAACCTTGACAACAGACATGGCAATGATGCTGCTCAAACTTGACACCCTGGTGTTCTGAGACATTCCTTCAAGAGTGATAAAGCGAGGGGAGACTTGAAGGAAGCATTCCACATCCGCACGCATTTGTTGGGCTCCTGGAAGTCTCTGGGACTATCTCTGTTGCCCCTCTGAAAACAACTCCAGTTGTTACTGGTTTTAATTTTTAAAAACTATATAATTAACACGTGTACTTGTTGAAAAACTAGAAAACAAAAATGAACTAAAAACAAGATATGTGTATTTTTTCCACAAAAAAATGGGATAATGCTGAACAACTGTTTTGTGATGTGATTTTTCAGTACTGAAATGCCGTGAGTATTTTTCCAAGTCAATAGTGAACACATCTATGATGACTGTAAATGGTAGCTCAGCATTCAGTCATATAGATGCTTCATAGTTGTCGATGCTGGTTTTTGTTTTTAACTAGATCCCTGTTGTCAGAAATCTGGTTGTTTCCATCTTGGTGGTGTTATAAACAATACTTTATACCTCTGCAGGCAGACCTTTGTTCCTATCCTTAACTGTTTTCCCTAGGGAAAATTTCTAGAATCATAATTTCTAGGTTAGAGGGAATGTAATTTTAAAGGTTTTGGTTTAATTTCTTGTCAGAAATGTGCCAACTGATAATTCTTGCAATTCTGCATGAGAGTGCAGTACCCATTTTTCTCACTCTGTGTGGCACTGGATATGATCTTTTTCTTTTTTGGGGGGAATAGTTTTTGCCAAGTTGAAAGACTGTATTTCATTAACTACTGGTGAGATTCATCATTTTTTTATTTCCCCTATATTTGGTAGGGAAAATATGTTTGAATATGTTTGATAGTTTCTTTTGCTCATTTCTCCTCCATTCAGGTGATTATCTTATTTTTATCTTTTTTTAAAAATTTTTAAGAATTCTGTATATAGAGGATATCAATCCTACATGTATTACACATTTTTCCCAAATTTCTTTTATCATATGTCTTTTAATTTTTTGACTCACAAATATCTTAATTAAATTCAAATATAGTCAAACTTATCTGTATTTTCCTCTAAGTTTTGTCTCTTTGGCAATTTACTAATTTATCATTCAAAAAGCAATTTGTGAGCACAGACTCTGGGCCTAGTGTTGGGATGTGCTCAAAGAGATCATTTCCATTCCCAGATGGCACAAATATTGTTTTTCCTATTCTTTTATGGTTTCACTTTTGGCATTTTAATCTTCAATATACATGTATTTATTGTGTTATGTCATGAGATAAGAATTTAATTTATTTTAAAATGGTTAACTATTGAGTCCAATGCAGTCTTTCCTCACTTTTATGCAAATCCATCTTAATCCCATACCAGATAATTATCCATCGAGGAAGCCTGCAGCTTGGTGGCTAAGCACACAGGCTATTTAGATTCATGATAGTAAGAGAGCGTTGCCCAGTGAGAGGTCTGCAGAGGGAACTGTCTATGAACTTACATCCAGAAACGATTCGATAGTTTTGAGAATATTTTGATAGAGGAGCAACTAGGGAAATTAAGATTTTGATTTGACTACGAATCCATCTTTTAAAGTATTCAGCAATAGTTGATTATAAAAGAAAGTGGAGAGCTAAGCTAGATCAAGTGAAGCCTGCCTCATGCAGGCTGTTGTCATCCGGGGTCTGTAACTCGAAGGCATCTCCCTGGGACTCAGACTCCAGCCTGGTGCTCCCGAATGCTCCTGCCGCTGCCCCTGGGTCTCCATGCTGTGCAGTAAGTATGAGCATGTTCCTGTTATGAAGTGAGCGTTTATTTCCACTCAAAGTCTGTGTCTCAGTGCTCTCCCTGTCGACCACAATTCATCACACACACAGCTCCATGCTGCTTATTCTGTCTTTTTGGTACCACTCTCCCACTGTTTTAATCATTAAATTTTTATTTTACCTTTAAATGTCTAAATATCTAGCAGTGCAAATGTCCATCTGTACTTTTGCATGTGTGTGTATGCACATATTAGTCCCATGCATTTATTCTTCCAGAGGTATTTTACTATTATTTTGTGAAGTTAACAAATTCAGATTTTTGTTTGGAATTACATTTATAGATTAATTGGAGGATAATTGAAATTTTCCCCATTCAGGGATATGGTATGTATCCCCCATTTATTTAAATCCTTATAAATATAAATATTTGTTGTCTTCTTTACATAGATCCTGCACATTTTTTAATAACATTTATTTGTAATTATTTCATGTTTTTCTTGTTACAGTGGTTATAAGGGCCTAGTTTGGAAAATACTATCAAGCCAAAAATAACTTCAGGAGGTTATAATTTATTCACAAAATTTGGAAGTAACTCCCGGGGACTTTATAATATTTAAAGTTTATTTTAAAGTTCTTCATCTTTAAAAGAAAAAAAAAAACTGATGCACCAGAAACACATAGGTTTACAAATAAACCTAAAGGGAAGGGGCTTGCTGATAGATTTGGCAAATGGATCAGACAACGTGGTGCAGTTCAGAAGCGTAAGGTAACCTGTGGATGCGCAAATTCTGAGTGACACCAAGAGGCTTCCGCCTGTCTCTCTAAATCTAGGAGTCTCCCCTGATGTTTTACCTCAGGCTCCTTTTCACTTCGAGTCTGGCAATAGTTCCTCATTATACAGCTGAGTTTTAAAAACAAACCAGAATAGGGGCCGGCCTCATGGCTTAGTGGTTAAGTGCGTGCGCTCCGCTACTGGCGGCCCAGGTTCGGAACCCCGGGCGCGCACCGACGCACCGCTTCTCCGGCCATGCTGAGGCCGCGTCCCACAAACAGCAACTAGAGGGATGAGACGTACAACTATCTACGTGGGCTTTGGGAAGAAAAGGGGAAAATAATAGGAGGAGGATTGGCAATAGATGTTAGCTCAGGGCCAGTCTTCCTCAGCAAAAAGAGGAGGATTGGCATGGATGTTAGCTCAGGGCTGATCTTCCTCACAAAAAAGAAAAAACCAAAAAACAAAAACAAAACCCAGAATAGAACAGTCAAGAAAGTGTTTGCTTCCAGAGCTGCGTTAAGGACCACTCTGAATGATGTGCTCTGTTCCTCACTAGCTTCTTGGCCTTAACAAGCACTCCAGGTGAGATCCTACCTGCCTGGATGAAACAGAAAGTGAACCCCATCGTCCAAAAGGGTAACCCTTTACCACTCCACATTACAGACCTGTTCCTTTCCCAGACATTTTACCCAAAGAATAAGCCAGCTTCTCACTTGATCAACCAAAGGTTTGGGTTTCCCCAGGTGGAGGTTTCATATGAAGAATGGTGGATGTTAGTCTTGGCTATTCCATTAAGACCTCTTCCTATTCTGTGAAGAAATCCATAATGAAAACTAATAGACTACATACGGATTAAATAGGCTTACGGAATCAGTTCAGGGTTACACTATAGGAGTTCCACATAGATTCTTGGTTTGGATGGAAATATAAAAACTGTACTGCAATATTATTATTATTATTTTTTTCTTTTTTTATGAGGAACATTAGCCCTGGGCTAACATCCGTGCCCATCTTCCTCTACTTTATATGGGATGTTGCCACAGCATGGCTTGATGACTGGTGCGTATGTCCGCGCCCAGGATCCGAACCGGCGAACCCTGGGCCGCTGAAGCGGAGTGCACGAACTTAACCGCTACGCCACCGGGCCGGCCCTGCTGTACGGCAGTATTATTGTAGGAGTTGGTAAAAATCTCTGGCTGAGTAAATTGGTTTGAATTTTGTCTTGTTTGTTACTACTGTGGGTCTACTGTTGGATGACTTGTACAGGCACCTTTTCATCCATATAGGGATGAGAGGATAATCATTCTTTTTATACTGAATGAAATTTTTATACTGTTTATTTTATTAGATTATTAAATTAGGAATAACCTGATGAGAAAATTGGTTTTTCTGGGTAATTACTGCCAGAAAAAATGACATAGATCCAGGGTTGGCAAACTGTGGTCTCTGGGCCAGATCTGGCCCGCTGCCTATTTTGGAAATGATATTTTATTGGACTATAGCTACACTTCTCGTGTATATCTTGTCTGTGACTCTTTCATGCCAGAACAGCAGACTTGAGTAGTTGTGAGAGAGGGTGGAAGGCCTGCAAAGCCTAAAATATTTCATCTCTGGCCCTTCACAAAAAGTGTTTGCCAACCCCTGACATAGATCACCTTCTAGACATCTGAAGTTAGTTATTATTTTTGTTAGATGGTCCCTAATTTTTATCCATTTGACACAAAATCTCATACAAGTTACCTTATCCATTCTGCAGAGTGTTTACCCCTGAAGGTATTGTGATGTGGCAGTGTTCAAACTAGAAATTGTGTGTTGAGAGTTTTACTTTGCCTGGGGTGTGCGTGTGGCCAAGCGTGCTCCAGAAACTTTGCAGGCTAAAATGGTTTTGTCCCTGCTACGTGGGGTACGACTGTGACGCTCTGGTCGCCCACCTGTGCCCGCGTGGAGCAGGTGGAAAACAGTGGCGTCATGGGGACAATCTGTGGGCACATCTTTGACTCAGGTCTGCCATAGAAACGAGGCAGGCACTCTTGCCAGGCTTCTTAGTTTTCACAGGCAGATGTGAACCGCTCTCAGATTCATGGTCTAGCTCGCACTGCAGAGTATTTGCACTGCTCAGAATACAGTCTGCTGCTCTCTACCATGCAATATTTATCAATAGTTTGGTTGAAAGAAACAATATCCAGGGAGCATTGTAGGAAGGAAATATAGGCCATTGACTCATCCTGATATTTGAAACCGTATCTGGGCCAACTAAATCAGCAGAGGGCAGGGAGCTGCTCACAGCACAGCATACTGTTGCCACTATTTGCGTTTACTTACATCCATTCAGATACCCTCAGTCTATTGACAGTTGTATGTGAAACAGCCCTGTGAACCTCATCATTTAGGATCTCTTTATTCATTACATCACATTATCCCCTTTAAGAAAAACACGGGGAGAAAGAAGCCTGATTTGCACACATCTCTTGGCAGATAGACTGTTTTCTTCTTAGGAATATTATGAATTGTACACCCGAGAAGGTTCCATTTCTCTGGCTGGCCTTAGAATGGCCAGATCAAATATGCAGGTGGGTAAATGACTGTGCTGTACAGTTTAGCTTAATTCCTGCCTTTACTTTGTCCTCCACCTTCGTTTTATGTTCTCCCCCTTTTAAGTCCTCTTTTGCCTTTGTAAGGCTCTCTAATTCCTTCTGAGGCAAGATGAAAGCTATATGAACAACGACAAAAGTCAAACACAACAGCAACGACAAAACCCCGCTGGTCTTCCGTGTGTTAGACATGAGAGAACCCTCCACCCCTTGTTCCAGGGTTTTGGAATGTGTAGGAGTTACTTTTCAAGATGGTGATCTAAAAACAATAGAGTCAAACCGTCTCTAACCTCTTTTCTTTTAAAAAAAAGATTAAAAAAAATTCAGATTATAGCAACAATTGATGTTGTTGCAAAACATTCAGAAATTATAGAAAAACAAATAAAATAGAATAAAGTAAAAACTACCTAGAAGCCCACTACCCAGAGGATTATCTTATTTCTTAAAATATAAGAATTGAACTCATCTGTAATCCATGACTTCAGCTTGCCTCCTCCAGGACACTTTCGTTTATAATTCTGGATCATATTAATCTATAGAAGGAAAAAAACAACTTGTCTTTCTAGAATACTTATTTTTCTGCTCCACTTTGCCACAAGTTGCCATCTCATGATTTTAGGCGTTGCCATTTCATAAGTGAAGAGGTAGGGCCCAGTCTCCTTCTTAGGAGTTTTAGGGCCCTGTGACCAGATAGCACAAGTGTGACCTCATCATAGGTTCAAGCTGAAAGGTATGCATATTCTCCTCAAGGAGTTCAAGATTGTAGCTCTGTACTGCTCTCCCCCAGTAAATAACCGTATGGAGAATAAAGCAGATAAACATAAGCACGTTTTAAATAAATATCAAAGCATCCCATTTTCAAAGCAGACACACGCACCGCGTTTGACTATCATAGTTAGCGTAATTAGTTAGAGCCAGCTTGGCTCTTCGTTGGCGGCCACACCCCAAGGTACAACTTTGACTTCTTGCTCCAGCTTTGAGCAAAGCTCGTTTCCCCTCTCTCAGGGTATCTATCTCCCGGGCTCACAAGAGAGACATCTGCCCGCTCCTGCAGTGATCTTTCAGCATTTTGATTCAGCTACACTTTTCGGTGTTTTGTCAGATTTCCTTTGCAGACTCTAATCCTCCCACAGACAATGGGAGGAATAAATTGCCAGAAACAAGAACAGTGAAGCTGCAGCCCTTGTGCAGCGGCAGCGAATCCGGCAGGAGCAGACAGGATGCTCTTCTCCCCTCTGTCTTTTTCAATCTCTCCAACTTCTCTGCTCAGCTCTAGGATGTGCCTACACACATCGTCCGTACCTGTTAACTCACAGGCTTAGCTAGTGGCCCCTAGAAAACTTGCCATCGGGATTTTTTAGCAGCTCAGAGAGCGCTCAGCATCAGTATCCAGGATGAAATCACTGTAAACAACTGCTTGGAGACTGTGTTTCAACACTGGTAAAATATTCTTTAGAAAATTCTGTTCAAGCAAAGGATACAAATTGTTTTGGAAAATGGATCTGAAAACAGGAAATCTAAGGCAATCGGTGATTTCCAGGCCTGTCTGGGAACTTGCTAAGGCAAAGAAGCTTCTGGAAGCCTAGATGTAAGATATTATTGCATGCAACTCAGTATAAAGACGTTCTTGTTGAAAACACTTCATTGGAACGGTGAACAAAAGCACAATCCAAATAATATGAAATATGCCGTCAGCTAATGAGACAGATCCAGGGTATGAGTTTGATTTTTTTTAAAACAGTCAATGTAAAAACTACATCTCTCAGTAGGCTCTCCTTCTTCCCTCCTCCTCTTCTGTCTCTTCAAAGAGAAAAAAGATAAGCTAGGAGAGAAGAGTTAAAGTCTAGGTACTTTCTTCATAACTACTTTCGGAAAGGCAGCCATTGTGAGAAAGAATCTCTGGAAGTTTGCAACCGGCAACTCTCCAATAAGCTGCCAATATTTTTGAAGTCAGGCTGATTTAAGCCTCAAACCCCAGGAGGGTTTTGCCTAAGTTAAGAATGAGGATAAAATGATATTAGGGATTCGTGAAAGGGATACCAAATAAATACTCAGTTCTATAAAAATCTTGCTTTAAGTACAAAATATATATTTAACTATTATCCTCAAAAACTTTCTTTGTAGAGTAATATAATCCACTGGTTAATATTGATTGAGATCAACTGTCTTAATAAAGAATTCAATTTTTGCTAGTAAATTAAAATGGGGAAAATTCAGGATTAGAATTTTTCTGGAGCATGACAAGAAAAGTCTATCTTAATCTGGATCCAACCTTTAAATCCAAGGCATCATGTCTCATGGTGACCCTGTACCCCAATCTGTCAACCAAGTATTTATCGAGTGGACGTGCATGTGCCAGGCAGACACTGTCAGAGGGTCTCTAGGAATGTAGTGGGGAATCAAACAGACACAGAGCCTGTCCTCATGGAGTTCAGGACTTACTGGCAGAGACAGGTAATAAAGAGTTAACAAACATAAATAATTGCTAATGGTGATAAGGTCTAAGAAGATAACAAGTAGACATAAGGGATGGATGATAACAGATAGTGGGGCCTATTTAGAGTGATCAAGGGAGGTGGGCTTCTCTGAGGAAGTGACATTTATGCAGAGATCTTAAGGATGAGAAGGGCCAGCCATGCAAACAGAAATGGGGTGAGGAGGAAGAGTGAAGGAGAAGGAAGAATGTGTATGTGTGTGTGTGTCTCTGTGTGTGTGTGTGCGTGCAAAGGCCCTGGGGCAGGAAAGAGTTAAGCTACATTGGGCACAAGCATAGTTGAGAAACTGAAATGACCAGTGTGGCTAGAGCATAGAGGCTGAGAGCAAGGAGCAGAGAGGCTGAGATAAGGTTGAAGGAGAAGATCACTTAGGACTCTGGAACAGTAAGAAGGCGACTGCAATAGTCTAGCTTAGAAAAGGTGGTGATTGGTCTGAAGAGGTAGTCGGCACGTTGAGAAGCAGACAGATCCAAGACATAATTTTGAAGGGAAAACTGTCAGGATTTGCTAATGCATTAGGTGTGGAGGATGAGGACATGAGAGAAATTAGGGATGCTACTCAGATTTGAACAACCCAACCTTTGCTGAGCTGGAGAAGAAGGCTGGATGCACAGCTTGGGGGGGGAGATAAAGTCAAGAGTTCCATTTTGAACACATCAAGTGTGAGATGCCCGGGAAACACGGAAATGGTGGTGTTGAGTAGGCAGTGGAGTGTACGGGTGTGGAGTTCAGAGAAGACGTTGGGACGAGAGATGTAACTCTGCGAGTCATCAACACGTAGATTGCATTTAAAATGGTGAGAGGGGACGAGTTCCCCTAGAGAAAGAACAGTGTAAACGCAGAGAGGAGAGAGAAGGTCTGAGAGAGACCTGAGGAACACTTAAACCTACAACCTGAACCTGGGGGCCCAAGAATGAGGGGGGCCGTCAGGAGGAGAAAACAGGAGAGTGTGATGTCATGGAAACCAGGGAAGCAGAGCATCTCAGGAAGAGAGCGGAGTGCCTCGGCGAGGCTAAGTGAGAGGAGGAAGGAAAGGCGTTTACTGGATTTGTAAACATGCGTGTCAAGGTGACCTTGGCCGGAGCAGGGTGGGTGGAGGTGGGAAGCAGAACCCAGAGTGTTTGTGGGTTGTGGAACAAATGGGAGGTTAGAGTGGGGAGAGCAGGTGTGTGCAGCTGTTATTATCATTTTTAACTGTGGTAAATGCACATGACATAAAATTTACCATCGTAACCATTTTTAAGTGTACAGTTCAGTGGCATTAAGTACATTGACCATGTTGTGCAGCCATCACCACCCTCTGTCCACAGAACTCTTTTCATCTTCCCAAACTGAAATTCTGTACCAAATAAATGATAACTCCCCATTACTTCCTCTGCCCAGCTCCACGCAGCCACCTTTCTACTCTCTGTCTCAATAAATTGGAGTGGGATCACACAGTATTTGGCCTTTTGTGACTGGCTTAGTTCACTCAGTGTAATGTCCTCAAGGCTCATCCGTGTGGCAGCACTCGTCAAATTTCGTTCCTATACATTGTGTGGCTCTACCGCATTCTGCTTATCCATTCTTCCATCCACAGACACTGGGGCTGCTCCCACCCCTCGGCTACTGTGAATCATGCTGCTGTGAACAGGGGTGTGCAGAGATGGCTCTTTTGAGTAGAGTAACCAGGGTGAGAGCTGGAGGGGATGTGGAGTCAAGGAGAGGGTTGGTTTTTGTTTTTGTGTTGTCGTTGTGTTCTTCCCCAAGCTGAGAGAAGCTGGAGCGTGTTTGTGTGCCACCGGCGGTGATTCTGTGGGGAAGGAAAGGCACATGCTAGGGAGAAAGAGGGACGCCTGGAGGCGGGAGAGGGACAGAGGCCAGGCTCTATGACTGCACGTGGGCAGGGGCACCCGCCGCCTCTGTTGAGAGAGAGGAGACGACTTGGCTTCAGATGCAGCTACTGTAGGAGCTTTGGCAGTGCGAGGATAAGGAAGTTTCCTTCAAATGGCTTCCGTTTTCTCCATGAAGCATGAAGCAAGTTTATAAGCTGCGAGTTGAAAGAAGGGAGGGTAGGAGGTTTAGAGGAGAGAGAAGGTAGGAAGTGATCATCTTAAGAAATGTTTCTCCATCTCAGCTGCACGTTAGCATCACCTGCAGAACTTTCAAAATATTCTCATACCTGATCCCTCCCCTACATTGTGCTTGTGATTTAAGTGTCTTGGGTGGGTCCTGGGCATCTACAATTTAACTGTAGTTTAGTTAAAAACTGTATAGTTTTAAACTACAGTTTAGTTTACAGTCACTATAACTAACAGTAAAGTTAGTTATAAACTCCTTAGATGATTCTAATGTGACGCGTGGGTTGTGAATGACTGTCTCAGAGTGGGAAAGCAAGCTCGTTAGAGCAAAATAATAGGATTACTGGGAGAGCGGAACCCCAAGTTGAGATTTATAATCATAAATTTCAAGTGAATTGAGCTTGTACAGTTTTCGCAATGTGGATGTATGTGTGTGTGTGTGTGCGTGTGTGTGTGTTTCCTGGCTCAACATGTTAAAGTCCAGGAGACTGTTGTCATCAGCCTTTGTCTTTTTGAACTTACTCGTGTAAGAGCCCATCTATTTCTCATTATTGACTTCTGTCAATAATAGTAACAGCTAATGTCACCATGTGCCAAACGCTGTTCTAAGCATCTTATGTCTATTAATTTTTCCAGGCCTCACAATATCATCGTCTCCATTTTACAAAGAAGCAAACGAGGCACAAAAACAAACCCAGGCAGCTTCCAATATTCACACAGTTAATGTGTGATAATGGCGGAAGCTGAGACCAGGAAAGCTAGGCCAAGAGTCTGTGCTCTTGACCGCGGCACCACACCACCTCTGTGCGCACAATCTGAAATATGTCCCTGCAGCCCTGTCCTTCCCACCACATGAAACAGACCATGGAATTGACAAGAATGCAATTGTTGGGGGACACTTCACAGGGTTGACAGAAATGCTTTGATAAACACTCTGGCAAGGAGGAGACCCTACAGAGTGCATGGGAGTGGTGGTCAATGGAGGGTGGACCCCGTTGATGCTGGGGTGTGGTGGGCGAGCAGTCAAGTGAGCCGGGAATGCAAGCCTGAAGGCAGAGCTGAAATTCTCCAGGAACTAGAGTAGAGGGGTGCAAGGGAGGGCCAGGAGGGGTGGGGTGAGCCAAGGGACCTTTGGCAAACAGATATGTCTGAGGTCGACTTTGAAACCCTACCCTGCATGTTCCCCATGAAATCGTCTGCCAACCTTACATTGCCCACCACTAATGTCCTTGGTGTTAGTGGATTATTTTGGGGAAAGGTGATCAGGTGCTGAGGTCTAGGGCAAGACTGAGTGGGTGGAAAGCAGACTAAAGAGGGGGTCCATTGCATCTAGGTTAATTACTAGGGCGCAGGCTACAATTTTGATGTTCTGCTGGATACTTACACCACTAAGCTCATCAAATGCAGAATTACTTCCCTAATGCCCCAAGCCAGTTTCTCTTTCTGGCTTCCAGACTCTTGCCAGTGGTACCAGATTCCCCCACTCAAAGACTGGAAGGCTCAGCACCATCTTTGAGCACAATGCCTGTACCAGAAGGTAATGAATTTGGGTGGGTCTTGGCTGTAGCAATAGAGGAATTATTTTTTAGCGATTTTTTATCAACCCGTCTGAAGGTTTAGAATGAGCATCAGACAAAGACCCTTTTAGACATCCCTGTGGAGACTATTCCTTAGCTGAGAATAGTCCCAGTGGCTCCTTTCCTAAGCCGTTTATCCAACAAGCATGGGCAGGAACCAGTAACCACCGTTTTGATAGATTTAGCGGTACTGTATTGGAGCCACCTCCCACCAGCTCCCTTGAGCAGATTTTCAAACATTCAGGAATTTTGCGAGTTGGTTGTTAAACCATGGGTAGTTTGAAATCAGCCATGGTGGGAATATTTACACCACAGAAATCAGCAAACACTATAAGTCAGGGTACTCTCCCTAGTTTGCCCCCTGCTTCAGCCAACTTACCAGCACATCACTGAATTAGTGACCTGTTGTGATAAGGTGCTATTAGGTTTATTTAGAAGCCAATCCTTATTCTGCCCCCGTGAATGAGCTCATCTAGGCTGAAGGAGGTTAAGTGTGTTGTCAAGGGTCACTTGGCTGGTGAGAAAGAGAACTGGAAATGGAACCTAGTGTCTTAAACTGAAGGTCTGAAGAGGGTGCGGAATTAGACCCTGAGGTATTATTACAAGGAGTCCTTTTGACATCTGCCACCAGTGTCTGACCTGGCCAAGCAGAGAGTTCCTGAGTTTTCTGTCAGAGATTCTTACAGGAGAAGTAGAGGTTTCACTTCTGAGGCAATGTGATGCTTGAGGAAATGCTCTGGTGTTCAGCTTATAAAAAGATTCCTAATTATCTGCATGCATCCCTGGAGGGAATGATGGAGACTTACAAGCATTTTCATGCTAATGACTGGGATGATGTCATAACATTTAAAAGTCTGTATTTGGAGAGACTCCCTGGCACTCCACTGAGCTCTCTCAGTTGTAACTTTGTTTTGCATGAAGATGAGAGAGAGAGACAGAGAGAGAGAGGCTCCTAAAGATTAGGCAGAGAGCTCCGGATAGGGGAAATTTCAGAGCACACAGCCAGAGCAGAAGTCTCTGCATCATGAAGAATTTGAAGGAGAAAATGGTCTTCCTCATGTCTCATGAGCTCCTCACTTAGGGAAATGAAGTGGATGCTGCCGTGTCCCACTCAGGGCCCCTTTGTTGAGCTGATGCATCTACTCCCAGCTCTTGGGACGATTTCCCTGGGCAGAGTTCAGCCGCCACCATGCTGGGAAAGTGTTGGGGTGGGGGCAGCCTTCAACCAATGTCTGACTGCCAAGGGGCACACAAGGCCAGTCCTTTGGCCTCAAGGCATGAACAACACTCTGTGCTCCAGGGTGTTCCGTGGGGCCAGTCTCCAGCTGAGCCCACATCCTTGCCAGCTTTCTTCGCCTGCCCTGTCCTCCCTCTTTTACCCCCTTTCTCCTGAGAAAACTCCCTCAGTACAACACTCGCCCAAGAATCCCATTTCAGGCTCAGTTTCTAAGGACCCCAACCTAAGATGGGAGATGTCTCTATTCTGGGGATCCAAGAAATACATGAAGTCTTAGTGGTTACTTGGAACATCTTCTAAGGCTCTCCTCCTAACGTCACCTCCTCCTTCCCCATGGCCCGCTGGTAGAAGGATATGGGGGAATTCCAGGTCCTCCGGGGGCGACTTCACCCTCCCTGGCAGTGACATCATCACCTGCTCTGGTCTCTGAAGGGGGTCCACAGAGCTCCATGCGCCGCCTTTGCAGCTCCCTGTGCTCCTTGTAAGACCACCTCCTGGCTCCCACAACACCCCCTCAAAGCACAGGTAGAGCCAAGGATGTGGGTGCACGCTGTTCATTTGGAGAGATGATCTCGGCATTGAGGCAAGGAAGGAAAACAAGCCTTATATTTAAGGTGTGTAACTGAGGCTGCTGCTATGTGCAGTAAAAAGGGGCCTCCTGAGAAATGTGCAGGTGCGTCCTGGCCTTGCCCACCCGAGGGAAGGGCGGCTGCAGCACTTAATGTGCTGGCTCCATCCCACACTGGCTGCGAGTTACCCCGGCTGTGTTAACTCGCTCGAATTTCTGGGTTTCTGCTGCATCGGACAAGGCCTTTGAGTACAAAGATGTGCATAAGGGGGGATGCTGTCCTTGTGAGGGACTCTGAGGTCGCATGGAACTGTCCCTGGCAGTGGAGGCTGAAAGCAGTCACCCACCCCATCATTTCAAAGTGTCTTCAAAGCAATTCCAAAAAGGAGGCCATCCTTAGAACTGGTTCTCACATTCCCTTAAAAAACGTTAAGACTAATAGCCTCATGCCTTACAACTATGTCATTTCAGACACCACCAGGAGCACAGGTCTTATGCCTGATGCCCGAAACACAGTGAGTTCTTAATATGCATGCATTCAACACAGGGGAAATAAAACAAAACAAAATATGAAACTTCAGATCAGGACGTTAAGCATGGGTCAAATCACTTTAAAAAGATGGATGACTGACAGGACAGCAAGACCAGACAGTGCCGTGCCTGAAGCTGAGGGCACAGCTAAGGCAGGGCAGGGCTGACCACGGGAGGTCAAGGTGCCAGTCAGCCACAAAGCACAGAACCCAAACTGGCTGTGCCCAGCCAGGCGCTGTCCAGGGGAGAGGGTGGGAAACGGGTGCAGCAGAGCCTGATGCTGGCAAACTTCCAAGTCCTGTAACCTCCTCCCCTCGTTCTGCTCTCCTGCTCGGAAAGCACCCTTCTGAGCTGGTCAGCTGCTTCTGTAGCTTGCCTGAGGGATCAATTGTACTGGAGAGTCCAGCAATTGTCTGGTCTGCCTGACAGTTCTATTTCTCATCACATAAAGAAGTTGGCTCTCTGGTTTATATAGGCAGGTCTCCTGTGAGTTTAGTCACTAGGAGTCAGCCTGCTCGGGATCAGCTCGGGGGAACTAATGAGGTGGAGCTTCTGGAGGGGGAAGATGGGCTCTCAACACTAGAACGGAGTACATTCGCTGGGGTAGATTCCACATCACCAGGGCTCTTGTGGTCAGCTAGCTGGCATCCTTGCCGGGACCTCCCCTTCATATTTCCGTACTTAGTTAGTGACAAGGCAGGAGAAGAGCAGGCGAAGGGCGGTCAATAATGAGGTCTCTGGCGAATCGTCCCATGGAGGATGGGAGAGAATTTACATAAGTCAGCTTACAAGATCTGTTACCCAGAGATGTGCTATAGGTTGAAAATGAAGAGATTTAAGGAGCAATTTGCTCATTTAAAAGTTATATCTTTTTACATTAATAGAGAATTCATAGAAGAAAAAATACAAGAAGAGTCCTTGGTATGTAGTAGCTGATTAATTAATTATTTGTTGAATAAATGAACTATAATTGGTCAGTGTACATGTGAAAAAACATCCAGCCACGGTAATCAAAGAAATGCCTATTCAAACAACAATGAAATATCATTTTCTCCCTCTTAGACTAAAAAGTTAAGAGAAAAATATATAACATAAATGAAGAAAGTAACACACGCTCCTTGGGAAAGGGAAAGGAAATAGGTACTCATATAATTACTACAAAATTTCTGGAAATAAATCCAGTAATATGCATCAAAACTCTGAAAAATATTTAGACCATTCTGCCCAGCCATTTCATTAATAGGAATGGACCCTAAGAAAATAATTGAGCAAATTCACTGTAAAATTGTTGATAATTGCAAGATATTGAAAACAAACTCAGTGTGCAACAATAGCAGATTAGTTGAGTAAATTTCCCAGCAATGGAATACCACTCGTCTTTACAACTCATAATGTAGATAATTAACAAGTTTATACCTGTTAAATGAAAAAAGCAGGTTGGAAACAGTAAAATAGAATATGACTCTCTCTTTTAATTATGTGAACTATTTGCATGTAAAGTAAACAATCTAAAGGATATATAATAAGACGTTATCTTTGAGTGGTAGGATTATTGGCATTTTTATTTGCTTTTTTGACGAATTCGTATTTTCTAATTTGTCTATAATCTACTTAGATTGTTGCCATAATAAAAAGGTACTTATACTTAAAAAACAAAGTTAATTAAATTTTGCCAATTTCCAAAAGGACTTGATTTGACTCATTGTCAAATCATAAGGTAACATACAGTTACAAAGTTACACTGTACATCGAGGTTAACCAAGAACAGAATTCACTACAGACAGTGGAAGAATGAGCTGTTCCTGGGCGTGTGAGGTGGTTACCGTAACGGGGTGCTGCATTTATCTATGAGTGTCCTCGTAGGTAGGGCAAAAAGGAACCGAGGAGGTGAGACCGTTTTTTGCCTGAAAGGGAAGGCAAACAGATTCATCTGAGGGGCACCTTCCCCCAGGCACAAAGATGAGACAGGATGTATTATATATTAATGCCAGTAGATAATGCTGTTATTCTTTATTATATAGATCATCAATATCTCATTCAAGGAGGTAATTTTGAATAGAACTTTCTTTAAAAACAGAGGGTGTAACATTAAATTGTACTTTGAAATCACTGAATGTTCAAATTGGGTGGAAGTAACAGGGAGGGTCAAACTCATTTACAGATGAAGAAACTGAGGCTCAGAGTGGTGAAGTAATTTGCTCAGTGAGTGAGAGAAGTGGGACTAGAATCCATGTCTCTTGATTCCTGGCCCAGTGCTCTTTGTACCACACCCCGAAGTCTTCATCCTCCATGTCTGTGCCTTATTTGTGCATTCAGAACCACACAGGCCATTACCAGCCATGTGTCAGTTGTGTCTCACCCACCCTCCAGTTAGGGTCTTCTCTAAAGCAGGAATCTCGTCTGTCACCCACACCAGCTGCACAGTCTCTGCACGCACAAGGCACTTGGGGCGGGCTTATTGATTTGCAATCAATGAGGGGATCGTGTACAAGATGAGAGTTTTATAATATGATAATTTTGCTTTCTTATAACCTAACTGTATATAGCTTTGAAAGTTTAGACAACATTAAGGGTTGATAATAACAAGCACGGCAGTTCTAATTGAACATCTACTGAGCACTTGCTGAGCACCAGGCAGGCTTCTGAGCACTGTTCATATGTCATCTCATTTCAGTCACAACGCCATGAGGTGGGTGCTCTTCCCACCTCCATGTGACAGATGAGAACGCTCAGTCACAGAGCAGGAAATGAATTTGTCTGAGGCAACGTGCCTAGAAGATGGCAGAACTGGGGCACCAACCCAGGCAGAATGTTCTAGAGTCCGATCCTCAGCTACCAACTACATTGACTCCAGGAATAACAAGAATGATAATGCCTACCATTTGGTGAACCATTTGCATGGACCAGGTTCTGAGCTCAGTTAATTCTAACATACCGCTCGTTAGACAGTACTGTCTGCATTTGATTCAGGGCCTGATGTGAGTTATTTACCCCAACCCAAGACAGCTGTAAGTGGTGAAACTTGGATTGAAACCCACGTCTCTTAAATGTCTGCATTGTTTCTACTATATCTTATAGGAAATAAGAGCCCCACGATAGGACACATTTGGAACCTCTGCATAGGAACCAGGCCGAGCAAGGATTTTACTTGCCTCCTAGATGGATCCCAGGATTTGTGGCTTAAGAACTACCTAGACAGTCACAGGATATGGGAATGCCTCCCTCACTGGGGGCTGACCCCTTCACTAGGCAAGGTCCATTGGGTGGCTGTTTCTGCATTTTGAGGCTTGGAAAAATTCTTGCCCAACAAGAAGGCCCAGGAAGGCCTTCAACTGAAGCAAGAATAGAGGCTAATCGAGGCTTCTTCCCCCAACCAGGGCTCACCAACCACTCAGGCACTCCATGTAGTGGGTGGACAGGTGAGCACATGGTGTCCTAGAGGGGGATCACAGGCCCTTTGGAGGGGGTAGGTGTCAGAGAAGGCTTCCTGGAGGAATTGATGTCTAATCTGTGATATCAAGAAAGAATCAAAGGAGTGAGCTTTGGAAAAGGGGGCAGTGAGTGAAGTGGCTGAGGGACAGGGCTCCGCAGGTTGGGAGGGTGCCAAGTCACTCCTGTCCCTTGAGGGCTCAACCCTGTGCAAAGCTGCAGGCAGGAAGTGTGTGCTTCCCTCCCGTCTTCCCTTATGTGCCTTTTGCTCCTTGCATGATCCCTTTCTCTCCTCTCCCATCTCCCACATCTAGTCTGCCACTTCCTTCATGGACCCCTGCTTTCAAAGCTTCTCTTCCCCAAGACCTAAGTGATCAACAAGACCACACATGTTCCTCCACGCAGGGTGATGTGCACAAAGCATCCCTCAGATCTTTAGGAAGCTGTGCATCCTCTCTCCTCATCCTGCCTTCTGCT
This sequence comes from Ceratotherium simum simum, assembly GCF_057802395.1. NCBI lineage: Eukaryota > Metazoa > Chordata > Mammalia > Perissodactyla > Rhinocerotidae > Ceratotherium > Ceratotherium simum. Next base: position 7,444,730 of record NC_141915.1, read on the forward strand.
TGCTGCCACCTTAGCTTTCTCTCCTCTACCCCAGAGTGGGACACCCGCCCAACTCACCCCGCTCCCTCTGGGGAAAGTCCAGCCTTGTGCTTCTCATTGTTGTAGGAGTTAATTTACTTGCTCTGGTCTCTGTAGAGGCACTTTGGATAACCTATAGGGGAGCGAGTTTCCAGGCCAGGCAGCAGCTGCCAAGGTGAGAGTGAGGACACCTCTGCGTATCCAGTAAACAGCTCTCCACCGCTGTGGAAAGGCACTGTTCTGGTTTACACCCCAAGAAGTGAGGCAGCTGCAGGCATTTCTGCAAGCTCCCTGAAACTCCGTCTGCTGTCTGCCTCACATGATTATGGTGAGCCTCTAATGAGATAATGGAGGTTGACAGTGCTTTGTAGATGGCGAAGCCCTGTGCAGGTGTGGACTATGTGTGATGCTATAGTTGACTGTGGGTGGGTGCTTTTGGAGTGAATTCACTCAGACTTGGTTCCCCCACCTTAGGATTGCTAATGGGCTTGGGGTTAAAGCCTGAGGATCGGCTCTCCTGGCAGTGACGGAGTCACTTCTGCCCACGCCCAGGGTCTGTATAATCCTCCAGCCAGAGAACTGGGCCTTCAAACCTACTTAGACCTGGGTTATCTGAGAGACTATGGTTGTGTAGGCATGGAGTCTGAATTTCCTCCTCCTGCCCATCCTTTGAGAGTCAATCAATGCTTTATGCAGTCAAACCTTCCTGGGAGGATTTTAAGATGCCATCATTATCCCATTCAGGTATAAAATCTTGTCCCCAATGCTCATTATTCCTATAAATGAGAATGATTGATTTAGACTCTTTTAATGTAATACTCAGACAAATGAGTGCTTCATTGAAACTTAATATGACCACCTGGAAAGGAAATTCCCCCCTGAGAGTCAAGGAACCAGACAGATTGTAAGAGAGACATCCTGTGGAAGGCATGTGGGAAAGGCTATAGTTTCTCTCTCTCTCTCTCTTCCTCATGCCCTCCCACTTGGGTGTGTGTGGAAGGGAGAGGGCAGTAGGAAGAGTAGGAAGGATGGAGTGGGTATGTGGTGTGTGTTGGAGATGTTCAAAGTTAGAGAGGAAAGAGGCTGGATGAACTCAAGAGGTTCCATTTTTCACTCAGTTTCTCAGGCCAAAAACTTGGAGTTATTCTTGATTCTTCTCTTTCCTTCACACCTCACATCCAATTTTTCAAACAAAGTGTTGGCTCTAAGTATAAAACATGGCCTATTTGGGAGGGTCAGAATCCTTGCATGGCTTCTCCTTGTGCTCAGAGTAATATCTACACTCTTTACCATGGCTTGCAACATCCAGTCTCTTTTGGCCTCTGGCTTCCTCTCTGAACCCACCCCCTTTCTTTCTCATACCAAACAAGACAAATAAGCTCCATTTTTGTTCTTCAAGCACAGCAAGCTCATCGCCACCTCAAAGCATTTGTCCATGGTGTTCCTCTACCTGGTCTCAAGGCTGATTCTTCCCTGTCATTTAGATCTAAGTGCACATTTTTCTCTGACCCCCTACCTAAAGTGTGTGCCATGTCACTCTGTTGAATCCTATTGCCTTATGAACCTTATCACAATTTGCATCTGTCTTTTTCATGTGCTTGGTCATTGGCTCTCTCCCCACTAGAGGATAAGCCCTGTCAGTGAAGGGACTGTATTTGTCTTTGTCAATGCTTGTATCCCTAGTACCTTAAAGAGTGCCTGATACATGGTAGGTAACGCAGTAAATATTTGCTGGATGAATAAAAAGGAAGCCACAAGAGTGCAAGCCAAGGAGGGAAAGAGAGAAGGAAGTGGCCCTCTGGATGTTGTGTCTGCCATCTTGTATGTAGCACCGACCTGTGGACACCACCTATGGGGACAAGACCAAAGAGCAGTGGCAGGGTAGACATAGGGACGCTCATAAGGACTGGCTCAACCACTGTGGGACTTGAGGACTTGGCCACAAGTTCCTAGGCCTTAGAGATCTTCAGGTGTAAATCCTGTCTTTCTTAAAATATGTGGGAAATGAGCCTCAGAGAGCTTCAGGCACTTGCCCAAAGTCACACAACTAGTATATCTCAGAGCAAGAATTAGAATCAGACCTTGACTTCCAGTCCAACATTTTCTTACTGTGCCTTGCTACCTCCAAAGCCTTAGGGTGGAGAAGAATGAAGCTGCTTTGGTAGAAGGCTTAGAGAAGGTCCCCAGTGTGTCCAAAATTAGTCATCTGGATGATGGAAGTGTAAGCAAGTGGCTAGTGGTTGGCACTGGGATCCTTGGGCTAACTCATTCCCTTTGGCTTCCTGTCTTCCTTGTATGGGAGGGTGACATGTGTATCAGTGCTTGCAAGTCAAAACTAAGTGGAATTTGAGCAGATGTTTCAAGAGGAAATACAAAAAGAATGAAAATATTATGAGGTTTGAGGGGGTGCTGAAGATGAGAAATTAAGGAATCTTGTTTTAAAGGAGAGATGTACTTTTAGTTAGAGGCAAGAGACACATTAAGATCATAATGTTGAAGTTCAGGGGTGTTGGATGGGCAGCAGGCAGATTTGCACTGGGTTCATTTGCTCTAAATACTCTTTTCAAGTAATAAACTTGGAGAGGTGGTCAAGCCTCTTCTGTATTGTAGGAGAGAGTATCATCTCTCAGAGATCCAGGGAAAGAGGGAAGGGGAGGCTAAACTTCTGTTTAAAAGTAAGTGGAAAAGTAAGACAATGGGTTACTTTTCCCAGGTGGGAAACATAGGATATCTCTTAATGTAACAGGCAGTGCAGACTGAAATATACCTGGTGGTTCAAGAAGATGGAGAAAGATGCCTGGAGTCTTGGTGGAGAAGAAACCCCTGTGCAGAAGGCAGAGGTGGTGGTGCACTGCTCTGTTCCATACATCACCAAGGCCAAGAAAGCCTAGGCTTGCCATGGGTGGGAGGTCTTATGTGTCACTTGCAAGGAAAAGGCAGACATTCTGTTCTCTAGGCTGCCTGTCCAATTCACTTTACTTCAGTAATAATAACAATAATAGAAAAAGCAGTATTTATTGTGCAATTTATATGGCAGGGTGTTTTATACACATTAGTTTATCAAATCTTCATGAAATACTCGTGGGACAGGTATAGTTATTTTCCCCATTTTACAGTTTAAGAAACAGGCTGAGAAAGGCTAAGTAACTGCTGAAGATGCACAAGGGGTGAGTGGCAGAGCCAAGACTTGAACCCCCACTCTGCACCTTTAGGTTACACGGCCTCAACATGTCTGGGCTCTAAGATCCTCTCTTCACGGGCCGGCAGTCTTGACACCGCCTGCCCACTGCCCTGGTGCCCGCCCTTGAGTCAACGTGATGCTGCTTCCTAGACCCTCCCCAATAGACTGCCCAGGTGCTGTCCTAGGTTCTGAACTTTGTTTTATAAAACTTGAAGTGCAAATGGGCATCGGAAGGAGGGTCTGCCTGCACTACCGATTCTAATTTTAAGCTCTTTTATAAAAACGCATAGCAGATCATGGTGTCATGCTTTGAATGGCATAGGGTCACTATTTTTTCAGAGAGTATCCAGTGCAGAAGCTCCCAGATGAGCATCCCACTCTCACTTAGTGCTCCACTGGGGCTGAGAATGATCACAGGGGACCAGTTGGGTGCAACTACCACACCTCATCATAATAGCATGAGTCAATACATAGATTGACTTTGCAGATCTCAATCCTGTCTAAGTTCTCGTATGATTGATTATAACTTATGGGTTTTGAGGGAGTAGGGCAAATAAGGACGATGTCTCTATTTCCAGAGGAGAAAAGAGACCATGACCAAAGGATTTACCTAATGCTAAATTACTTGCTTGTGGTACCCAGGTCTCTCCACCTGAATTAAAGACTCTTTCTGCTATTCTATATCATCTCCCCAGAGTGATGACAGACAGGAATCAAGGAAGGGGAGGAAAGAGAGAGCAAGAAGGAGAGAAGAGACACAGAAAGATACAAAGGGAGAAGAGATGCAGGGAGGCCAGAAGTAAAAGGAAAAGAGGTGTAGATGTGTTGGGGTAAGGGCATAGGATGCTCTGATCACTTCCTCAGGTGTCACTGGGAGAATGGGTTTTCATCAGCTTCATCAATATCAGCATCTCACTCAAGGACACAATCCCCTGGATATGCTCTGTTCCCTATCTCCTGTTTCAGTGGAAATCTACATTAGGAGTAACCAACTGTCACACCATAACTGCAGATTAAGAATCAAATTCTTCCCAGTTCTACCATCCCCCAAGCCCCATGAATACTCCCTACCCTTTCACTTCTCATCACAACTGTCTTCTTTGCCTGCAATATCTTTTAAGCAACTAGCCCTTGGTCATGAAGCAGTTGAGAGGGCCACTATCCTTCCCTGAGTCCATCTCTAATGAAACCTCTTCAAGGAAACTTTCCCAGATCCTTGTACTTGGAAAAATTCTCTCCTTCTCTGAGTTCTCCATTATCTTTAGATTGCACTGCTATTCCAACACGCATCATGGACTGTCTTGTGCTATTATAATATGTATCTGTGGCTTCTCCATTTGATTTTGCATCATCTCTGGAAAGCAAAGTCTTTATCCTGTTGTTTTTTGGTCTCTTGCCTCCCACAGCACCAAGCACACTGGTTCACAAAGAAGGTACTCAATATCGTTTAAATGAGTAGCATTTTTTAGTTGAAAGCATTTTTAGGACATATATAGGACTTAATTCTACAGAAGTGACAAAACCATAAAAGAATCCAGTTATCTTGTCTGATTTACAGTCCAGTCTTTTTTTATTCCATTGCATTCCCATCCACTCCAAGGCTCTGGGAAGCCCCATGTGCTTGAGAGTCATTGACCTGAGTCTGCATGAAGCAGAAGACTGGTTCCCAGGTCAGTGTTCCCACTATATTCTAGACTATGTCTAAGATGGCCAGCTCAGGGAGACCTAGTGTAGGAAGGTCTTAGGAGAGAACTAAGAGGCACTCTGCGGTCTTCCTACACTAAAGCATGTGTCTAGAGTCCGTGTAGTTACATTCTATTCCATATCTATCTTTACAATGCCAGCAGACAGAGAGATTTCCATTTTTGGAGCCCACACATGAACCCAGGAATGTTCAAGAGGGATGCTCTTGGCAAGAACTTCTCCAAAGGACTGTCGTGTGTGAGATCCTGGGAGATAAGCAACACTTTCTCTTTAGAGGAGACAAAAATTTTAAACTCCTTTCTGGAGGAGAAAGGAGAGAGGCAGAGTTGCCTGGACTTTCTGAAAATGCTGGAACTTTTCTCCCAATAACACAAAAAGACAAGGTTCTGGTCAGATATTTACAGCCCCTGAATATGGAGGCTTTGCTAAAGCATACCAGTCCCAGATAAGTCAGGGATTTGGAAGTCCAGTCTCAGGAATCCCAGATGGGCACTGGCCAGTAAGGACTAGGACAGCTCGAAGGCAACATTAGACACATATTGATTGAACATCTTCATAAAATCCTAGGTGCTTTTTGGGACATAAGTGCTGGGTTTACCTTCTCTGTGGGGTTTTCTGGGCCCTGCTAAGGACCAGTGGTATTACATGTCTGAGACCAGCAGCTCCTTTTCAATCCTAGTATCTCCAGGTCCCTAGAATTTGTCTCCTTTCCATGAGAAATGTGAGGGAGTGTGTGCCCCTCCCCTTCTTCCATCAGTGGATTATTTGTGGCATCCCTGATGACTTCCACCCTGATGTTCCAGGTTACTAGAAGCTGGAAGTTCCTGGGATTGGGTTGTAACCATGGATTCTCCTGTATCTCTTTTTGCAACACCCTCCTCCTTTTCTACCTGGACCTATCCACGTGGTTTGAGAGACAGTTTCCTTCTCCGTGCCTTCGAATCTCTGGCCAAAGCCAGGCATGCTGGCTTTACTCCTTAACAACAGGACCATGTCAAGATCTTGGGACAAATCTCTCCCAGATGGGTTAAGTTCCCCAGGCTTCTATGATCAGGACAGAGAGGGCAGGGTAGGAGGAATGGACAGCCTCCTCCTTATGATGGAATTTTCTCAAGGTGACTAAAATTCTCAAGGTGAAATTTTGCAGAGTGGTTTAAAAATTCTACCAAAGACTAGAGGCCGTGGAACTTCCACTGATACCAGGAGACTCAGTCTGCTAAGAGCTGCCTCATTTCTGCTCTGCACTTTGAGATTTCATGCAGAACACTCTGGATTGGAATGATTCACCTGCAAGGCCTGTGAAATCACCCTTCCCTCTTCCTCCTCATATGTAGGCACCTTCTTACCTGCCTACCTTCAGCAGAGGGCCAAGAGACTCAGGGACCCTTCCAAGGTCATTGAGGAGTCATTTTATCCAGTCCACTGCCTTTCGGTAATAACTCATGCATCCATCCCAGATAAGTGAGCATCTCCCCTAGGTTTAAAAATCGCCAGAAGGCGTTGTGTTCTTTTGGTTCTGTTTTTATTACATTGTGAACATTGGTACAAGGTTAAATACACACAGAGACAGACATCAGAAGGCTGCAGAGAGCGTACACATTAACACACTTGTACATATAGAAGGAGTACAAAGAGACTGACAGAGCACACAAGTACACATAGAATACAGATCACAGCCACAGGAGTGCTGCTGCCCCGGTATACATTCCTACACAGAACAGAGCACAGCGTACAGAGAGCGATGTCAGTTGATAAACATCATCCATTAAAATCCAGCCATTTGTGTTACATTTGACAACAACACAATATACAAAGCCTTATTACATCTCCAAGGAGCAAAAGGTCTAGGGAACCTCAAAGAGCTTTTAGGAGTTGTCTCAGAGGCCGGGCTCTGAGAGGAGGAAAGAAGCAGGCAGACCACAAAGATAATGAGGGGAGGAGAGCTGACTGTCAGGCTGAGAAGAGGGAACGATGGAGGCAAGTCGGTGGGGACAATGGGGCCACATTCTTCAAGAACCTCAGGGACATCAAGAAGATCAGAGACCCCCCTCTGTCCAGACCCTCAGCCCCAGCCCAACCCCCACTCTCCAGCCCTGCTGGAAAAATCCAGGGATGGATAATGACCAAAGAGGAGCCTGTTTTTGCTTTAAGTTACAGTTGGTGACTAAGTTCCCAGCACCGGCTACTAGGGAAAGGCTGTCACCCCTGTGTAGCGAGAACTGCCAGCAAAGCCTCTGTGCTGTCAGCCTTGGGTTCTAGCCCTGCTTCTGCAATCAACTAGCTGAGCGATCTTGGACAAGTCACTTAACCTCTCTGGGTCTCAGTTTCTTCATCTGTCATATGAGGGTGCTGGCTAGATGACCTCTAGGCCCCTTCCAGCTCTTATAGAGGGAAATTCAGGTGCATTTTAATAGCACCTTTTTCTGAAGGAGAAATAAAACGAAAAGGAAATGGTTGAACAGAGGTAATCCAGCTTCCCAACCACCCATCTACCCATTCACTTCCACAGTCACAGTCACTCCAAAAGACCAGACCCTGAAGCCCAGCAATTAGATACCATGAGACCTGGCTTTAAGCCTAAATCCATCCCAAGAAGCTACCTTCTGTTCAGGGTAGACTTCTCAGGATTAGGAGTAAACTAGTGCATGCTCTTTGAAGGTAGAGGTGACGTATTTGCTGAGTAAACCCTAATACCCCAGCCCAGTGCCTGGCAAAGAGAAGATATTTTTAGTCTTAACCATCTGCAACTCTATATGTCAGAGTAGTTGGACTGAATTTCTGCAGGGCTCGAGTTCCAAACATTCAGTGTCTCCCTTTGTTCCTGAGGCTTAAGTAGAGGGACCTCAAAAAAACCAAAGTGGAAATAGGGAAACATAAAGTGATTTGGTATCAAGAATTGTCCACTTCCTGGCAAAGCATTGGCCAAGGGACACGGTGATTCCTCCACTCTCTCTCTCTGTCTTTCCCTCCCTCTTCCTCTCCTTTTCCACCATTAGGAGAGGGAACAAGATCCCTTTTGTTCTTGCCCCTTCCGCAAGGCACCATTGGGACCATGAAGGGTGTGTAACAGGAGACTCTTTTTCTCTGAATATCTCCAGGTGACAGTTATCATCTCTCTCTTTGTCTTCTCCATTGCTCAGTGCTCAAGAATCACCACCTTATGACCATCTGAATTCTCTTTGCTCCATGTCTTTTCTCTGGCCTTTAGCATCCACGGAGGGCTACTGCCTGCATAGCTGTCACCCATTCCCAGAGATGCGATTAAATCACACTTGGTCTTCTCTTCTAGTACCAAACGAGCCCCATTAATTCCTGTAATTGGTTCTGAGCCCTTTAGTTGTCTTTGCCATCTTGAAAACAGCATCTGTTTGCTTGGCTCTATAGTAGCACTTTGGTCTATATCCTTTTCTATCCGTTGAAAGCAGCAGAGATTAAGTAAGTAAGTACCTGGCCTCTGAAGTCAAGCAAACTTGAGTTGGAGTCTTAGCTCACCACTTACAAGCTGCGTGATCATGGCACGTTACTTAACTTTATTGGGTTCATTTTTAGAAAGGGATGAATGAGAGCACCTACAAGATAGCGGTTGTGAAGACTGAAGGAGGTCATACATGCAAAGCGCTTACCACAATGCTCGGCACACTGTACACCTTAAAAGTAAAAAAGCAACTCTTTCTGCCTTGCCTCCCAGTCTCCCTGTAGACCCGTGTATAATCTGTAGTCCAGTTGTGTCCACCTAGAACTTTCTAAGATGATGGAAATTCCAGTATGGTAGCCGCTAGCCACATGTAGCTGCTGAATACTTAAAATGTGGCTGGTGCAAATCAGGAAATGAAATTTTAATTTTATTTCATTTGAATTAATTTAAATTTAAATTGCCACATGTGCTTAGTGGCTACCATATTGGACGTATCCAGTGGATATATGGACACATATATATATGGACATATCTGGGCCAGTGGCTACCTATGGCTATATCTTTGCTGTGCACAAGGGAAGGGTTGGCCTTTTCAGCAAACCAGGGAAACTGTGGTATAAAATGTGTCATGTGCCGGGGCTCTCCACTTGACATGGAACCTTAGGCAGGTCAGTTCACCTTTGTGCCTCAGGTTCCTCACGTATAAAGTCAAGTAGTTGACCAATGTTCCAAGATCCCTTCCATGCAGGGCTGCTGTATATGAGCACATGGACTGTGCACAGCACTACTGCAGACAGCGCCATTCACAGAGACTACAATGTGAAGGGTACCCCCTGGAGTTGTGCAACCTCATAGTGTTGTTTCCCTCCCTAAATATTTTGGGCCTTGACAAGGTTGATTTTCCAAACTGCCTCTTCTGATGCCTCCTGCAAGTCTCGAGGGGCTTCCAGACCACTTCAGAATGCAATCTGTGAGAGGAACAGGGATGGAGGAGTAGGGTGCATGCATATGACATTAGGTCAGAGGCCGTCTGCCAATACTGCCAGGTTAATCTGCCCCACTCGCTGCCTTGGTCTCAGACTCCACAGACATAGTGCTAAATGTTTATACCCACTATTTAATAGGGACTAATGTAAGGCACTGCTCCTATTAAAGCACTGAATGAGTATACATACAGTCTTAGTAGACATTAACACCATAGCACAAATTAGCCCATTCTAAAGCGCTAACTAGCTGAGGGCTGTTCTGCTAAAGCAGAGAGCTATTTGCAGCCCGCCTAGAGAAGGTAGACCTAGGTAGGGCCTGGTGGGGGAGTGAAGCAGAGGTTTGTGCTTGTGTGAGTGTCTGTGGGGGTACACGCAGAAGTACTTTAGAGGAGACGAAAGGTGCTGAATGAGGGGACAATAGTGCTCCATAGCCCACTTCCTGGGTAGCCCCATTCTGCCCGGCGCTGGCCCCGCACAGGGATGGAGGACGCCCCATCGGACAGCAGTGCTGCTCCCACCACCTCCTCTCAGGGGCCTGTGGTCTCTCGCAATTCAGTGACACAGCGCATTCTAGGTCCCGTGAACTTCCTGTCCCAAGGTGGACACTGCGGTTTGCATCCTTGCCCTTCTTTTCAGAAGAAAAGCTTCAGTTGGCTGGATGTTACTTATGCATCCTTAGGAAGCCAGCCGACGTGTCGCTGCTAAGGGGTGCAGCCACAGCTGTTGCCAGCCAAACGCCTGGAGGCCCACAGGACATGCCTGTGACAGCAGGGTAGTGTGACTGCAACATCCTTCCCTCTCTCTTTCCCTCTTAAAAAGAATGGTGACAATGAAGTAAAAATAACAAACATTTGTTGGATGACTGTGCCATGCCCTGTGCTAAGCACTTCAAATCTGTCACCTCACCAAATCCTCAAACTAATCCCTAAACGTAGGGATTCAGGCTCAGAGAGGGAAAGCAACTCCTACAAGGTCACACATTTTATTATGTGGTTGAGCAGGAACTCCAACCCAGGTCTGTCTGGCCCCGCAATCCAGGCTCCTTCTTCCCCCTTCTTCTTTTTCCTTTATTACATTGCTCCTTCCCTCCCTTCTCTCTCATGGAAGACAGACCCAGGCACTGCCCTCAGGGAGACAGACACTCACATGGATGTTTTTAATGGAGTGTGAGACAGGATGGGATGTGGGTGCATTGAGGGTGTTTGGGGGGACGGGAAGGAGGGGCGGACTCAGGGAACGATGAGCCATCAGGGAAGGCTCTACGGGAAGATGCGCTCCTTGGGCTGAGCCTTAATCATGGAAGACGACACCTCCCTGTTTATCTGAGGGCTCCAGCTTACCAGTATATCCCCCCTGCGGATTCCATTTGTGTAGGAGAGAAAGAGGAAGAGGAAAGCGTGAGCTGCTAGGCTAGAACTAGTAAGTGTCCCCCACCCCTCACCCTACTCCCTTCTTCTCTTCCTTCTACAAACACTGTGTTCATAAAGTGCTTACTGGGAGCTGAGGGATGAATATACAAAGAAATAAAGTCCAACACCTGCTCCCAAGGTCTCGCAATCCAGGCTGGGAGCACGTACACCCAATGGCTTGTGCCGTAAGTCAGTAAAAGAGAAATGAGCTTTAGCAACATTCAAGTGTGGTGCTACGTGGGCCTGAAGGGGAGGAGGTGTCTGAGCCTGTTATTGAGGAATAGACGTGGGCAGAAGGCGAGAGAGCAAGAGAAGGTGAGGAGGAGAGCCTTAGACAAAGAAGGAAATGGAAAATAAGGCGGCTGCTGGGAGGATCTTATGAGGAGTGACAACTCTGATGGGCTGGAGAGCTCCAGGTTCTGGGGAACGCAACTGGTGACAATTTGTGGCCAGCTTTGGGGTCAACGGAGAGATTTTGGACAAATGTTTGAAAAGGTATGATTAGTTCCTGAAGTGGCATTTTCCTGGTGGCTTGACACACTTGCCGCTGTATTCCAGGCCAGCAGCCCAAAGTGTCCGGGAGGGCTTCCCTGTCCGCACCATGGTCCCAGACTCCTTGGCTGATGCACCTTTGCCACAGCTATTGGCTCTTGCTTGGACCAGTGCAGTAGCCTATTCAGCTGTCATCCTGTTTTACTTGGACCCTGCCACAGCCCCCCTTTCTCCTCACAGCAGCCAGAATGATTGTTTTAACCCATAAATCTGATCACCTCCCTCCCGCCCCCCGGGCTTGATGAAACTATCATTTGAAAATGACAGCTGAGACACAAGAATTTCTAGAAGCAATCGCAGAACATGAGGCAGGCTGGTCTCCCATGACTGCAGTTTCCTTGTTCTTCATCCATTTTCTTTGCCCATGATGCTCCCTTCTCCTCTCCTCTCTCCAGGTCAAGGCTTCAGGGTATCCCCTATCAGAAATGGTCCTGAGGAAAGAATCTAAAGAAGCCTGGCCTAGGACAGGGGTCCTGGGGCTCCTCCCTGCTAGAGTATGTGGTTCAGTGTCTATAATTATGGGAAGCAGCATGCAAACTGAATCTGGCCTGCATAGGTATTTCTTCAGCCTTCATTATTTTAAAAGTTAGGAAATTATATACAAAATCTGGATTCCTGACTTCTCTTGAAAAATGAGGAGATACAGTCACATAAGATCTGCATTCCCACATGGAAATTATTAGAGAAAGCTCAATAATTGGCTGGCTCCTTTAAATGGGACTGTGCTTTCCAGTTTGCCACAATCCCCACCACTCTTTATTGTTTTCCACCTATCTCACTTCATCTCATTCTATGCCTAGCTCTTGTAGGCATTTGAGATTATAACCCCTGGGCTAGGGCAATCTCTTATTAATTTTACTCTACAGTGAATCCAAATCTAGATAATAACTCTTGAAGAGCTTGCTTTTAAGTCTCTTCTGTGATGGACTGAAGGGTGTTAAAGGAGTTTCAGGTGGCAGAAGATTGGTTGCGAGAAAAACAGTGGTAAGGGAAGGGGCACCTTCCTGTGGACCCAGAAATCTCACCAGGTTGGACACCCTTGCTTGGCAAATGGGGAAGGCCAGTTGGCTCCCAGGAGATTACGCCTGGAGAATCTTAAGTTTTGTTGCCAGTACACTGTGAGTACTAGAAGAGCAGGCACCAGATTATGTCTAATACAGGGTAGGCCATCAATAAACAGTTGTGGGATGGATGGATGGATGGATGGATGGATGGATGGATGGGTGGACTTCTGGTCTCAGCTTCAGGCTTTGTTCTGGCTGAGTGGGGGCATGGGCCAGACGTGAAAGAGGTGCCCTGAGAGAGGTCTCTGGAAATCCCCAGATGCAGCCTTTCTTAATAATTGACACTTCTTTCTCTCAGCGTCTGTGTGATTTAAAAGTCTGGCCTGCAGCCAGAACAGCACAACTGTTACACATTTCATAGATAAATCACGCCCCCCTGATGGTTTGAAAATAAAGGGACTGAGAGAATGTGAACCCAAAACATATGAGCCAACATGCTCACTTAATTCTCTGAGGGATGGTGTGGTGGCTGCGCTCATGTCAGGAACAGCGGAAGATGGCTCAGAGTCCTTGCAGTCTGGTAGTCTTCATACCACATGGCCAGGCCAGGGGCATAGCTAGGGGACACAGAGGCAGGCAGCTGCCCTGAGAGGAGCTCTGAGGGAAAATCCTGGACAAAGGGCTCCTCTTTGCTAAATTCTGCCAACCGGCATTGGAAGGAGCTGGAAGAAGGAGTGCATGCATGCTTAGGGCACACCCCTAGACGAGTGGTAACCCCAGCACGGGCAGGCCTCCTCCTCTCCTCTCCTCTCCCCTGGCTCCTACTCTTCTCTAGCAACCTGTCGAGAGTCCCCAGTTCTCTTGGCCTCCTGGAACGTGTTTCCATCTGGCCCCATGTGCTGTAGAACACAACCCACCCGATGCAGCTCAATCTAGGACCCCCGGGGAAGGTGAGAAGGAAGAAGAGAGAAGTACTGAACTGCTCGGTAGAGAAGTCAGCTTGCCCAAGGTCACACGGCTAGTCAGTGAGGGAGCCTGGCTCTCTCTGACTCCAAGCCTCACGCTGTTTGATTAATGCACCCCAAAGACTTGAATGGACAAGATGCTTCCACCTGAGGTTTGGGTTTCTCCCACTTAGAGCTGTGTGAAGGCAGGGTGACCAACGCATTCCACCTTGCCCGGGCCTTTCCTGGTTTTAGCCCTGAATTTCCCAGGTCCCAGGGAACCCCTCATTCCTGGGCAGACTCGGAATGGTTGGTCACCCTAAGCAGAAGGTAGGTCATCCTCAGCCCAGTGAGCCTCAATTTGGCTACATATTTGATACTTTGAACAGTATTGGTTACTGGCTCCCGATTCCACACATTTTGATTTAATTGATCTAGACTTCAGCCTGAGAACCAAGAGTTTTAAAATCTTCCCTGGTGATTCTAACGCACAACCATGGTTGAGAACCACTGGCTTAGCCTGAGGAGTCTGGCCTGATACTGTTGCCAGGTTAGCCCATCACCTGTCCATGTCCTTCTGTGAGACTGTGATTTATAATAAATATGTATTTGGTCTTCATACCTGTTTCTGGCATGGAGCTCTTAACACTCTTGGAATGTCCTGTAATGAGAGGATCTGGTTGACATGACATGACATGACATATTGTCATGTCAATAAGGTGACTCTTGGAATGCATATACCTAAGGATGGGGGCTGCCGGGAAAACCACCCTTGTGATTAGAGGGTTGGAACTCAGTCCCATCCCTCAACCTCCGGGAGGAGAGAGGGGCTGGAGGTTGACTCAATTGCCAATGACCAATGATTCAATCAATAATGACTATATAATGAAGCCTCCATAGAAACCCAAGAGGACAGGGTTCAGAGAGCTTCCAGCAGAGTGAACACGTGGAGGTGCTGGGAGAGTGGTGTGCTTAGAGAGGGCATGGAAGCTCTGTGCCCTGTCCCTACACCTTGCCCTATGCATCTCTCCCATCTGGCTGTTCCTGAGCTATATCCTTTTAAAATAAATTGGTAATTTTAAGTAAAATGTTTCTCTGAGTTCTGTGAGCAGCTCTAACAAAGTAATTGAACCCAAGGAGGGGGTGGTAGGAACTTCTGATCTATAGCTTGTGGGTCAGAAGCACAGGTGACAACTTGGACTTGTGATTGGAGTCTGAAGTGGGGTAGGGAGCAGTCTTGTAGGACGGAACCCTTAACCTGTAGGATCTGACGCAATCTCCAGGTAGATAGTGTCAGAATTGAGTTGAATTGTAGGACACCCAGCTGGTGTCATGGAGAATTGCATGGTGTGGGGGAAAAAACCTACACATCTGAATTGGGTGTCAGAATCTTACCCTCCGACGAGTCCCTTTTTCTTATCAAAATAAGTATAAACTCCTCAGCTTGGCATCCAAGAGCCTCCCGCCCGGTGGCTCCACCCTAACTTTCTAGCCCTATCTTTATGTTTTCACTTGATTCCTGCTAAGCTCCCTGTTATTGTAAGCAATCACCCCTGGGAATCCTGACGCAAGGGTCCCGTAGACCACACTTGCAGGAACTCCGTTTTCATCGCCACCTTCTGAGGCTCCCTGTTCTGCGAGTGTGCGGAGGCGGCGCATTTATACCTGTAGACGTCTTAGCTGATAAGTAACCAGTAATCGAGGAAACAGAGGATTTGAGGGTTAGGTGTGGGCAGCGAGTCACTGCTGGGGGTGTGGGGGTGGGTCTGGGTAAGGGCGGTAAGCAGCAGTCGGCGCGAGGCAGGGAATAGGATGGGGGTCTGGGCTGACGAGGGATTTTAAGGCAGCGAATTCTAATGAAGTAGGAAGAGGGTGAGATGAGGGGGCTATAAGGCGACGTGGGGAGAGAAATCCTCTGCCCCTGCCCCGGTTTGGCTCTGGGGCGGATGAAGCCCTGGGTCCCGTTCGGCACATGGGCTGTGAGTGTGGGGGGGAGAGAGGAGCCCCTGGCTGAGCCCCAGTCTCCAATAAGGATGTGAATGAGGTATTTCTCCTAATTATCAGATTTAATCACCACCTCTCCGGTGAAATAATTTTTGACTCAAATGAGAAATTAGTATGAAAAAAGAACAAGTAGAAAAAAAATCCAAGGGAGAACAGAATTCAGTAAAGGAAACATTTTTAAGTGACTTTTTGGTGTCACGAAACATTTTTTCTTTTCCATTCTATCTTTCTGACAGGAGCCCAGAGGCCAGGGTCTCTAAGGGACCCCTGGACTTGGCAGTTGTCTCCAGCTGGGGGAGGAGCCAGGGGCTCTGAGGTTGGTGAGGCTGGGAATTTCCAATCCTAAAATGTCTCTCCTGCTTTGGTGCCCATCCATATGGTCCCCCTGTGCCTGGCTCCTGCTGATAGGTCAGAGGTGAAGAACCTGTGGCTTCTCTTGAACTATGGGGTTTTCAGCAGGTAGTGAGAGAGAGACACCGAGAGGGAGAGAGAGAGAGAGAGACAGAGAGACAGAGAGTGTGAGTGTATGTGTGTGTGCATGTGTGTAGTGCGAAACAAGTAGCAATTGCTTTATTTCCTTCCAGGAGCCATATTTGGCTGACCAGCTAAGTGGCCCCAGTGATGGGGAGATGACCCTGCTATATCGATGAGGGAGGTCCCCTGAACTCACCACGGTCACTAGCCAAAGCTTCCTGAACATCCTTTACTTTCATAGAAAAGTTAAATAAATGTTAGCATTTGGGGGATCAGGGAAGGGTCCCCACTTGCCAGAAGGTGGCCAAGGGTAGATGGGCTGACCTGTGCCGGAAGTCAGCATGCCTGAGAGAGACTGTGGGGCAGAAGAGGGTAGAGAGGAGTGGAAACCTGTGAAGAAAGTGTGATAATAAAGAAGCAAAGGGAAGTGAGGGAGGGGGAGAGGGGCTCGGGGCTTGGGAACCCCAAGACTACCTGAACACAAACAGCCTGAGCTAGGGCCTGATTTCGGGAGGGGGTGCAGACAGGGCCCTGGGCTTCAGGATGAGGCTGCACTTGCCTTAACCTATCATCAGCTGAAGGGACGCCTGGGTGAAGGGACACCGAGGCTCGATGAACAGAGTGGTGTGTTGCACAGGGGCGTGGGTGGAGAGAAGACATAAGTGTTTCCTGAGACCTCACCATGCACCACGGTCTGGGCTAGAAACTTCCATGCGTTTACTCCCAACAGCAGCCTTGAGAAGTGTCCATCATCCTAATTCTATAGATGGCAAAACTGGGCTCAGAGGGGTTAAACGATGTTCCCACAGGACATACCCACTGTCAGTAAAGGGAGAGCTGAGACTTAAACCCAAAGTCCCTCTGATTCCTAAACGGGACCATCTTCCACTGCATCACCAAGGCTTAGGCAGCTTGCTGGGCATTGCAGTCATAGTTTCCATGAGTCAGTGTCAGGGTGCATTCAACTTAATGCTGTTGTGACTATTAGCACAATGGACCTAGATCCAATAATAAGAAGCTAAACATTTGGAACCTGTACTCTCAACCTTCTGCGGCCTTTTAGCAGCTCATCCCTCATTGACTGGGCCTTCTTGGAAAACTCCAAGAAAAACATGAAGATTCAGGGAGGACCCCCCCACCCCCACCCCCCTTCTCTCATCCAGGACTCCAATCACATCACACTTCACTTCCGCAAAACCTTCAGTAGTTTCCTTTGAATTGTGCAATAATGGACACTAATTTTCAAGTTGGCATTTAAGTCCCTGCACGTATGGGCTCAATGGGTCCTTCCAGTCCTTCCTCCCCTTACCCCTCTGTACTGCAATCAAAACGGATACCTCTGGGCTCTTTTCTTGTGGCTCCATTTACTCAAAATTCAGACCCAACTCCTCTTGGCCAAATCTCCACTTAAGGCCGTTATTTCCATGAAAGCTTTCTCGGTTCATTCTGCTGATAATGGGTCTCTCCCTCCAGGTCACTCAGTAAGTTACAGAGCTGTCCCGCCCCACTGGACCCTCACTGCCCTGGCCACTAGCTTAGTCCTTTCCTAGAGAATCTTGATGTTGGGGAGGCCATTCCCTAACCAGGCAGTTGCACTAGGCTGAAGGAACTCCAAAGGAACCTGTGGTACTGGATCTCCCTTCCACCTTCTGGGATCTGGCATGAGATCTGAGTTTGTGTTTTAAATCTGTGCTCGTCCTACTTGTCCTGGGAGGCCCACGCAAGGTTTGCTGCACAAAGCCACTGGCAAAACGTTTTCTTTTCATTGGGCCATCAGGTGGGTGGATGAGGTCATCAAACTTGAAATGCTCCTGTGGATGAACATCTCTCCCTGGGCTTTACAGCCCCACACAAATTCATCCACAGACACTTCCCTTGTGCTCCCTCCCACCACCACTCATGCACAATCCGGAGGAAACAAGACAGGAAACGTCAAGAAAGGCCTCTGGCCCAGGTCTGACCACCAGCAGCTGGGAGCCAGGCTGCCCTCCCTTCCTTCTGCAGCGAATATGGATCCGCAGTCACCACCGGCTGAACCTCTCCAGAGTGTAGTAGAGCGTGTGGGCTCAGAAACCGCTGGAACAGAGTGTGAATAATGGGAACTGCTTCTGACTTAATTAGACTCGCATTAAAATCGCGCTCCCTGAAGCTTACGGAGGTGGCGGGGAGGCCCCTACACCTCCCCCCTGCATGACCTGGGATGCTCTTCTCGTGCCACCCAAGTCCAAACATCCTTCCTGCTCTCCCCTTCTCCTTCATCCCTCCTCGTCCCTTACCCCCTCTCAGTGTCTGCTCTCCTGTCACGATTACTCACGGTTCTTCTCTTCCCCTCTCTCCCTCCTTCTGCCTCCACTCTTGGGGGCCCCCACAGCCCTACAGCTCTCCATCTACAGCGTCTCTCTGCTCAGTAACCATGAGCGCAGCCCAAAGCCTTGGCACGCGCTGGTCGAGTGAAAACTAGAATGGATGGCGGGAAGAAGTTTCCTTCGGCTCTGGCTCCTGGTACGCAGGCCTGTATATTTCCAACCCCCCTCTGATAAAGAGGAAATAACAGTAATGGCTGATTTAGTCTGCCTGTGGCTGAGGACAGAAGGGAAAGCCGTTAGGGGCTATGGAGGGAAACTCTTCTCTGTGGATACTCCTAAGCCAGGTTTCTCAGCCTCAGCACTATCCACATTTGGGGGCTAGATGATTTCTTGTGTGTCGGGGTGTGTGTGGGGGGTCTATCCTGTGCATTGTAGGCTGATTAGCAGCATCTCTGATTTTTATTCAATAGATGCCAGTACACTGGCATCTTCCCCACCAATTGGACTAATGAAAAATGTCTGCAGGTATTGTCCAATATCCCTCGGGGAGCAAAATTGTCCCCGTTTGAGAACTGCTGTCTCAGCTTAGCTTCTCATTTGGGCATCTGCATGGTTGAAATAGAAGCCCCCTGGCCTTAGTGTTTATGTCCCGATCTGCCATTTCCCAGCTCCCGCCCTTGGCTTCCTGGTGCCCACCCTGAAGCACAGTTAAGCTGAGTTGGTTTTCTCACTTGACAAATGGGGCCGTTGCCTACTTCACAGGATTAATGTGAAGAACAAATGAGACACAAACTCTAAAGTACCACATCATATTACAGAAAGTATATTTCAGCACTACACTATGTTATTATTATATGCAAATAAGACTAAATTTATATACTGAAGGGAGAGTTAATTTTCAGTGATGATGGATAAGGGCACTCTAGAACCTCAGTTGATTAGATTGGGAGATTTGTGAGAAATAGTTTAAAGGGAAGAAGGGACTCAGCAGTTCGAGTGGGAGAAGTAGAAAAACATGAGACCAGATGTCGAGGGGAAGATTTCTGTAAGACTAGGGGCCCTGACAAGCACTGTGGCTAAGAGGCTAACAGCGGTCTGGGGTAGACTTCTCCCTCACTGAGGGAATGATTAGGAAAGTCAGTGAAGAGACATGTAGCACAGGGTTGAAGGGAAAGTGTAGGGGCACTGGAGTGAGGGGAAGACTTGGAAAGAATTGAGAGTCCTCTCGGCTAGCTAAGGAGAGTGCCAAGGAGAACCTGAATGAGAAGGATCCAAACCAGGAGTGACGCTCCCCAAATTAAGAAAATAAGACAGCTCAGAGATAGACTTGGCAGGGAGCAGCATGGATATCTGCTGTCCCAGCATCTCCCGTCCCTTCCTCTGGGAACACTACCCTGATTTTTCTTTGGGGAATGACTCATTTCCCATTCTCTGTCCATATGACTTCAGGAGTGGACATGAGTATTATGTTCCCCCACTGCAGCGACAGAGTCGAGGATGGGCACGTAATCAAGTGAGGCTTCAGAGCCAATGAGCATCAGTCCTGGGACTTCTGCATACATTGCTAGAAAGGATGCACTCTCTTTCTGCTGAGGTTGCTAACCTGGAAAATGTAAAGGAGCCTGTCTGAGAAGGAAGCCAACACAGAACAAAGCAGAACAGAGATGGGCAGAGGTAGATTACTGATGACACCATCTGTACACCTGGATCCAGCTATGCCTGAACTCCAGCACTCCAGGCATTTTCAGTAAAATGAGGCCATAAATTCCTTTTTTTTTTTTTTTTTTACTTAGTCCAGTTTGACTTGGGCTTCTGAAGTTGAAAGTAATATAAGTACTTCTTAGGAATATAAGGAGTAAATATAAGGTAAGGTAATATAAAGTAAATTGGCAAAAATGTTGGCTTAGGAATCAGGAATTCTAACCTTGGCTGGAGGAAGTCATCTCACCTCTTTGAGCTTTAGTTTACTCATCTATAATATGAGGATATTGAACAAGGTAGCGTTGAGGGACACTTCCCACTAGTAAATGTGATGGTTTTGACTACTCTAATACTAATAATTACTGCCTACAAATAGTGAGTACTAAGACTCCTCAGAGCCAGTCACTGGACACTGTGTAGCTACTATGTGTGGCTTCTAGTTATCTATTTGCCAGAAAGCTGATGGCTCACAGGGTTGGCCTTGAACAAAACTGGAAGCATAACCTCCTCCAGTGTAACAACCCTCTATGTTCTTTAATTCCAGTGCCCCCACCAAAACGAAAACTGATCTGATGATAGACTTTTGCCCTTTAGTCTGAATGAGATTTGAATGAGTTTTTGCCTTTTAAAGCAACTTGGGAAAACATTTGGTTGGGCTCCTAATAATTTTCACCGAGAGGCACTTTATGACCCTCAGGGCAGCTGGCCTGAAGGTGAGTTGTCACCAGCGACGTGCTATCAAAATGGTCACATCCCTAAGACTAGACTCCAGGTTCTCAGGAGGGGGCACTGCAAACTAATTTCATTCCAAACTGGAATTCAAAAGAGACTGGCAGACCAGAGAGGATATTTACAAAAGGGTCCTGGCATTAGCAGATTGCTAAATTGAAATGTTTCTCGCCGTCGAGTCAGGGGCATTAGTACACTCTGGCCGATGCTAAGCCTATTATCTGGAGTTCTCGCAGCACGTTCTTCTGGCTGGAGCCTAATCTCGGGGTGGATTACTGCGGGGGGCTGCTTTTCATTCCTGCTCTCCATGCTTTGATGATATTTCCTGGCTTATGACTGGATTAGGACAAGACTGCAGCCGGCCCTTCCCTTGCCCCCACCTCCTCCCAACCAAATCCCACATCATTTCCTGGGAGTACCGTTTATGGTTAATAGTGATGAGCTAGTGAGAAAGTTTATTTTGCAAATAGTGAAAAACAACAACAGAAATCTACCTTCCACCCTAACTATCAGGCTTTAGTTGGCACAATAATTGTCATATCCTCTGGATGCCCAAGAGAGGAGGAAGAGAACCTTGCTACAACTCGGAACTTCATTCATTCATTCATTCCTTCATTGCCCTGGCTCTTGGTGCCTCCTCATGGTGGACGTGGTGATGGTCTACCTGTGCTTATGCAAGCCTGTGCACGTGCACAAACAGGGCTGCCTGTGTCTTCCCTAGATTGGGGGTCAGTAAACTTTTTCCGTAAAAGGCTGGAGAGTAAATATTTCAGGCTGTGTAGGCTACACGTTCTCTGTCGCAACTACTCAACTTTGCCATCATGGCTTGAAAGCGACCATTCATAAGATGTTAATAAATGGCGTAGTTACCTTCTAATAAAACTTTACGAGAGCAGATGGTACCAGATGTGGCCCCACAGGCCTAGTTTGCTGACCACGAGGCTAGACACCAACTGCACTGAGGGACTTGGTTTATTAGTGTAAACATAGTAACGACAGTGGGCCTATTTCTTCTGCACCCTTTCTGTAGTGGGTGCTGGATGGCCTTCTTCCCGGGAAGGTATGAGGAGAGCTGATGAAGACAAGCAGGGTAGATGAGATGCCCCTTGAGATTCCTCCTATACTGGATGCCAGGGTTCAGGATGGATGAAGAACAATGGAAAACTCTTCCTCCACGTGTCTATTTATGGTCTCACCTTGGGTGGTGTCTCTACTGGCATGGGAAGGGTCCTTCAAGATAATGTGGCACAGCGCCCACCCAGGGCTGGGGTCTCTGACAGCCCATTTTCTTGAATCTGTGGCGGTGCCACTTTGTAGTGTATATTTATCCATTCAACTCCTTGTTCTTCCCTTTAGCAGGACTTGCATATTTATAGTGGAGGTGTTTCATAATTATTTGTTGACATCTGCCAACTACGTGTCAGGCCTTGTGCTAGGCATTCTGGGTTCAGAGGAAAAAGACACGGTGTCTGGCCCCAGAGAGCTCAAAGAGTAGTAGGCAAAAAGAAAAATAAACCAATGCAGTCCAGTGTGTTAGTGCTATGATGGCGGTAAGCCAGCAGTACTGTGGAACGACAAGCAGTTCAAGTGCTACCGCAGACTAGGGAGGCGGTGACACCCAGGCCCTGTCTCTTTCTGGGACCAAATTCCAGAGCACAGAGTGCTGCGTGGAAGAAATAACTCCCCTCTAGGTGGCCGCTGGAGAACCACTGAGTGCTGTTCACCTGCTTAGAACCACAGTGCGCTGAGGCAGAGGCCTTCAAAGCACATTTGTAGAAACGAAGAGCGGTCCATTCAAGGAAAAGAAACTCCCCCTATTTGCTTCTTACAGCAGTTTTTGTTTATCTCATTATCTCCCAACCTGAAGAACAGGACCATCTGGCATGCGGGCATGTTAACAAGATCATAAATTAGGAGGAGAAATGAAGCCAGATTTCCATAATGGTCGCAAGTCAGAAATCAACAGCGCTGGGACAGCATTTGCTGGGAAGGTAGGGTGGGAGGGAGATGGAGCAAAATGAAAATGCCTCAGCACATCCAGTCTGAATGAAAAACACAAATCCAGAGTCATTTAGAAGGAGTGTTTTTAAAAAGTGCTGGTGAAGCATCTCTCCCCCCCTCTCTCCCCCTTCTCTCCCTCTTCCTGTCTTCTGGGTCTTCCCTGAGGAATGGGGCCAACTTGAATCCCCTCGTTCTTGTAGGTCATTATTACAATTATTGTAGTAATTGTGTGAAGACTCCTTTGGCTTCTCATTTTGCAGAGGAAGCCTCGCCCCAGTGCACAAGGCCACATGCTTGGGCCAGAGCTCTGGGCCACCAGTGCTTCCTGAGATTTCTAGTATATCCCAGGACTCTGTGCCTTGGGTCTGGCAAAGACACTAACTGTGGGTGATTAATGAGAGGGAGCATTGCCCACCAATGGCCTGGATGCTGCGAGTCCCCAGGACACATGAACATACACAGCTCTCCCCAGTGTCACCACCCATTAGATTGCTCTTCGCTTCTTGGCAGAGAGAGCCCCTCCCCATTCCCCAGGGTGTATTAAATAGATTAAATGCCCCCTTCTGTGGTGGCTCTGGACCCCTTTCCTGGTCTGCCACAGCCTCTGCAGTCCTACGCCTCCCTCATTGTGAAAGCTGGTCTCCTCTCCCAGCTCATCTTTCCCTTCTTTTGAACCTATCCTGTTAAGAAAAATGCTATATCTGTTTTAAAAATGTGGGGAGTGGGAGATAATTTTGTTCCATTGACTGTACTTATAGAGGTACATAGGGAAAAGGGTCTGTCCTTTTAAAAATCAGGAGCATATGTGATAGGGAGAGATTGAAGAAATCAAAGGTAGGCTGATTTTAAGTTACCTGGTGGGAGGGGAGGCTGATATTGTGAGGGCAAAATAACAAACTCTTTTTTCAATTGGAAAAGTAACATCATACGTGGTTCACCTTGGTGTTGTGAGGCATAAGGCTCCAATATTGCCTGCAAATTTCTCTCTGCTCAGTTTCCTTTCGGGGGCCAATTCAGTGACAAATTTTTCATTTTCTTCCATGATTTTTCACCTAGTCAGGTCTTTAAATTTTTTTAAAAGTCAATTTTGATAATTTATAGTTGCCTAGAAAATTGTTCTCTTTGTGGATATTAAAAAATATATTTTTTATATTTGTGGTTTCTTACCCTATTTTTGTCCTTATTTTGTGTATTCCTATCTTTCTAGCTCTTTCTCATTAATGTGGACACTTGCTTTGTATATTTTATTTGTATTTTGTTTAAGCTGCAATTCTTGGATCCATTAATCAATTCTGCTTTGTAATTTATTAATTTCTGCTTTTATCTTTCTCAATTATGTCCTACTAATTTCCAAGGATTTATTTAATTGTATCTTTCTACATTCTGAGATGAATGGATAATGCCTTTGTTTTCATTCATTTTTGTTCAATCAATTCACTGATGTTTTCTTTATGGCCCAATATATGGTCAAATTTTGTAAATGTCTGATGA
Organism: Ceratotherium simum simum; assembly: GCF_057802395.1. Taxonomy (NCBI): domain Eukaryota; kingdom Metazoa; phylum Chordata; class Mammalia; order Perissodactyla; family Rhinocerotidae; genus Ceratotherium; species Ceratotherium simum. The sequence continues at coordinate 7,468,649 of NC_141915.1, forward strand.
TCACTAGAAAAAAAATTTTAACTTCTTTGTAGGTTAGTGAAGTAAATATTTTATTATTGAATATTTATACAGATAATTATGGCCTTATTTACTCTTTGAATTCTGGATTTCTCAAGAAATGCTCCCCTTTATTATTTCTGTCAAAATTCTTTTTCAATTCTAACTATTTGGACTTTATATGTTTTGATGTAATATTATTATGTGCATGAAGAGGTAAGTCAACTTCATTATGGATTATTTTACTTCATCAGTAAAAAATGTCCTATAAATGATTTATCATTTGAATTCTATGCACAACTGCTTTATAAAAATTTTTTTGCGTCACCTGGAATTTTTCTGTCCAGCTCTTAACTTTAAAATTTTTGGAGTAATTATGCTGTAGATATGTTTCTTGTAGGTAATATAAAGCTAAGCTTTATTTCTTGAACCATTCTGAAAGTCTGTAATTTAATATAGGAGTTGAATCCATTTATCTTTCTCTCATACCTGATATGTTTGTTCTTATGTCTGCATTATTATTGTTATTATTATTTTTTTTTTGCTGTTTATGTTTACTTGGTGTTTGTTTAATTCATATCATTAGCTTTATGGGACCATGTTTTGTTTAGTTTTTCCCCTATAAGATTATTTTGAATCCTACTAGTAGTTACTTTCAATTTTACAAATATTGTCAAACCTGTATTTTTTATATTATCAAAATCAATAATGAAACAATACCTAGTGACTTATATACATATGAGAGGAAAATATGACCACATATTTACATCTTCTCTCTTCCTCCCAGATTTACCTGTCATGCTATCAGTTTTTTGGCCCTATTTAATATGGATAAATGATTATATTTACAATGTCGTTTTTTTTGCTTTCAAGAATCATGATATTTGCATTGTCTTATAACTGCGTTGACAATAATTTTTTAGACTTGTATGTGTGAGTAGTTTCCATGGTCACCACCAGTGCCATGGCCTTCTCTCCTGAGCTCTCTGACTCATCGTTTACTTGTCAGGTATACATCTTGGTGTACTTTCTTTTTAAGAGAAAACTCTGCATAGTATACTTTTGGAATTTTTACATATCTGAGAAAGCCTTTGTATTGCCTTGAAAAGTAAACAACACCCTGGTTGGCAGGTGTGTTCTTGTTCTTGAATCAAAACCTTACCCTCCCCTGTGTAGCTGCTGCTCTCTCTCAATCTCTCTCTCTTTTCTTTTATAAATTTTTTTTAGCCTTTTAACTGCTTTCTGGAACTTACATCATCTTAAGTTATGGAAATCTCTGCGGCAAATCTAACTTGTGTTCCTTTGTAGAGAGCTTTTTTTTTCTTTTTTAATTCTTTGCCTGGACGTTTGTCGAATTCTTTCCTTACCCTTGAAACTAAAAAAAAATCATCAATATATGTCTATGTGTTGGTTACTTTCAATTAATTGTGCCTGCAGAGCCCATGCCATCTACTCATTCAAGTCTTTCTAAATTCAGGAAAGTTTTCTTCTACTCTGTCCTATTTTATCCTTCATATTGATTTGTTTCCTTTTTTAAAAAACAAATCCCCTTTCACTTCTTCAAGAACTCCCTTTATCAATATGTTGGTTTTTACTCTCCGAGCTCAAACCCCAAGGTCCTTTCTCTGGCCATTTCCATCTCTTAGTCCTTTCTGCTTCAGCATCTGGAGAGCATCTCTAGCTTGTCCTTCACAACTCTGTTGACATTTTTTATGGAATCTATTTTGCTCCTTGTCATTTCCAATGGCATTGTTTTCTTCCTTTTGTTCTTCCCTTAACCTATCATACCCTTAAAAGCATCTTCAGTCTGTCATCTTATTATCTCCTGTTTTGTCTCATGTTTTATTAAGTGTATGGTCTCTTCTATTTCACTTAAAATAAATGCCATTTAATAGTTACATATGTTTCTAAATATTTTTAAATCATTTTTTATTGCTAATTCTTGAATGCTATGTTCATCTTTTTATATACTCCATATTTTTAATATACTTCACCTCCCTTCAACTGACTTATTTTTAAATGAGATGGCCATCTGGGCCTCTGCCATAGCGCCAGAGGTAGTACTGTCACATTCTCCTTGGGAACCCTTTCTGTTCTATCCTGGATGTGTACCGCCTCAGATCCTAACTTGGTGTAAGTTTACACACAGCTGTGGACAATTCCAGCATGTGACTGTGATCACTGTCATTTCTTTCCAGCCAAAGCTTAGCTTTTGCTGTCTCGTAGGTAACAATGTGGGGGAGTCTGGCCCCTTCTTGGAACCCATGTGGGGAGCACACTGAGGGGAAACTCTGCCATGGGTACAGCACTCCACAGAGTCAGGGGAGAGCCTAGTAGACAGGGGCCCTGTGACTTTGGGGTCAACCTGGCCAGGTTCTGCTTCTCCTGGCAGCTGTCTGGTGGGGCAGCATGTCACTTGGGCAACTCCTACTCATTCTTTAGATTTCTTTTTCATTCATTTATTCAATAAATAGTTTATTGATCCATTCAACAAGTGTTTGAGAATATGTGCCAGGCATAGTGCAAGTTGCTAGGCATATGATCCAGAAAAAGAAGAACAAGGTCCTCTCACCAGGCTTCATTCCAGTGAGTCAAACAGACTCACCAGTCCCAGTCTAGAGACATATAGCAAAGGAGTAAACAACCACCCAACGAGTTAATTACAGACTGCGGTAGATGGTACCGAAGATATCATAAGGGTCACGTGCCGTTACTTTAGATCCAGAGGTCAGCGAAGGCTTCCTCGGAGGAGATGACATTTGAGCTGAGACATGAGAGGTGAAAGGGAGCTTGGCATGATGGAGATCAGAAAGGAGTCCAGTGCTTTGGAGCAGAGTCAGCGTGCCGGTGCCTTCCATTAGCTCTCCAAATCCATTCTCTCCTTCTCTGCTCTGTGCACCCCAAAGTCCCTGATCCTCTGGTTTCCAGCTGGGCTCAGTCAATGGGGATCCCTGGTAGGAGACTGGAGAGTGGGTGGGTAGGGAAGTCAATGCCTCCAGCAGTGCCCGTTTCGGTCACTGTGGGTTGGCTCCAGCTCCTGTGGGTGGCTTTTCCATACCTTCTCTGGGTTCTGGCACCGACTCCTCCCCTTGCCTCATTAGGTCAGGGATTATAACTGCTTCCCACCATTGTCAGCCCCCAGGGACTGCATGCTCCCTTGTTAGTTTCCCTAACTATGCTCACCCTTTCTTCAAGAACCCAGTTCAGATGTGCCCTTTGCTTCCTGCAGGAAGAGAGTGGCACAAGATGACACTGCACATTTTTCCGGGCAAAACAGATGACTATTCTCTGTCCTACCACCACACGTTTCTCAGATGCCGAGTTATGACTTCAGTGCTTACTGAATTGAATCACTGTCTCCCTCATGTCTGCGTTGTTATTCACTTTAATCTTGTTTCACTTGCTGTTGGTGGAGACTGAGGAGGGGATGCCTGCTCATCTGGAAGGCTGGGTCCCAGCTCTTCCTAAGGATCGTGTGTCACCATCCTTGCAGAAGAGAATCCAAAATGAGGGGGGCTTGGGTGACCTTTGGGTCTCCTTGAGGGGGACATTCTTCCTCAGTAAGAGAAGGGTGAAGAGCATCAGCAGTTTTCTGCACTCGCCTCTGGGGACTGGGACCTGTAAGGTGGCCTCCCTAGAGATCCCCCTCACCTCCTTCTCACTGAGTGCTCATAATCGGCCATTGATTATGAGCATGGGGTCAGGGGGGATGTGTTGAAACAGCACCTGTTTCAGAAAGGACTCAGCTGCGTGAACAGAAGCTTTGCTTACAGTCAGAATCTTGATGGTCCCATGATGAGGAAAACCAGAGCTGAAGGTCTGCTGCTGAGGCCAGGCAGGAGCCGCGAGAAGAGAAAACTGCCTCCTTGCCATGCAGTTCAGTCAGAGCTCAGGCTCTACTGGGGCAGTGGGGAGAAGGAGGGGAGGAGGAACCAGGGTGCTGGGGAGAGGGAGCCAACATGGCGGAGATGTGGAGGGCGCCTCCTACGAGGCCCATCTGACCAAGTGCGCCTTACCACCAGAGGGCAGGACGCCCTCAACGCCTGCTCTCTTTCCCTCCTCCTCAGGGGGCATATTAGTTTCCCTCTGCTGTTGTAACAAATTACCACAAACTCAGAGGCTGAAAACAACATAAATTTATTGTCTTACAGTTCCGGAGGTCAGAAGTCTGAAATGGGTCTCACTGGGCTAAAATCAAGGTGTTACCAGGCTGTGTTCCCTCTAGAGGCTCTAGAGGGGAATCTGTTCCTTTGCCTTAGACACTGCCTGCATTCTTGGCTTGTGGCCCCTCCCTCCACCTTCAGAGTCAGCACCTTTTAATCTCTCTCTCTTACGGGCACCCTCCTGCCTCCCTATTGTAAAGACCCTTGTGATTACATTAAGCCTGCCCGGATAATCCAGGATAATCTTCCACTCCCCTCTGCCATGTAAGTACCACACACACAGGTTTCAGGGATTAGGATGCGGACATCTTTGGAACCATTGTTCTGTCTACCACAGGGGGCTCATTCTGCTTGTGCCAGAGGCTTTCTTCTGTCCTTGGGAGGGCACCAGGGCCCATTCTACCATTTCCTCTGAAGATAAGTCAGAGAAGCCACAACATCTAAATCAGGACCCGGTGCTGGTTGTGGACTCTTCAGGAACATCCTTTCCCTCTCAGGTGGGCTTGGAAAGGAAGGAAATACTGGCCTGAAAAAGGTGAATCATTTAGCCAGCCCTGCTGGTCTAGTGGTTAAGATTCGGCACTCTCACCACTGTGGCCCGGATTCATTTCCTGCTCAGGGAACAACCCCACCTGTCTGTTGGTTGTCATACTGTGGTGGCTGCGTGTTGCAAATAGCAGCACGGTCACCCATGGTGGCCAGGTTTCAGTGGAGCTTCCAGACTAGGACAGACTAGGAAGAAGGACCTGGCCATCCACTTCTGAAAAAATTAGCCATGAAAACCCTGTGAATAGCAGTGGAGCACTGTCTGATAGAATGCAGGAAGGTGAGAGGATGGCACAGAAAAGACCAGGCAGGGTTCTGCTCTGCTGCGCACAGGGTTGCTAGGAGTCGGAATTGACTCGATGGCATTAACAAAACATGAACCAAGACTGGGTAGAGGAGTGGTAGATGTCCCAGCAGGGTCTCTCCCTCAGCCCCCAATTCTGAGAGGGTTGGCTCCCCACAGTCAAATGCACGCTCAGTCCGAAAACTCAGGGAAGCTCAGGATGGGCTCCCAGGGCTGCCAGGGCCATGCAGGTCTGACTCCAGTGGGCCCATGCAGAGAAAAGTGAGGCCCTCCACGGTGGGCACAGGGGCCCCCTTCCCACGTCCCTGACCTGCATTCAAGACAGGGGCCTCCTCGGGGATGGGAGGGGTTGGGGGGTTTGTGCTTGCAGCGCATGGCTTCACCCCGCACCTTCTCTTAAAGGGAACGATGGGCTTCCAGCTTCTCCTTTTGAGAATCAGGCTTGGAGTGGCCTGTGTGCTGACAAATCTGGGTGCTGTCCTGTTATTACTCTGGGAATAACTCTAGGGTAACAGGGCTCCTAGGGTTAGTGTTCAGATGAAAACGAGCCTCCAGCCCTCCTGAGTTCTCACTGTACTAACAGAATCAGGCACAGTAACCCACTTCCCGCAAGCCTTTGCATGCAGGCTGCACCCTGCAGGATGCCCCTGGATGATTCTGTCCCTGACTTATGGGATCTGGGCCCTGTCTGTGCACAGCCTGTCCCTCTGTAACCCAGTTAAGACACCTGAAGCAGACAGAAGCTCTATGGCATTCCAACCACAGACAGGAGAGAAAAGCCATGGCACTCATGTGGATGGTGTTTCAGGAAAGCAGGGAACATCCAAGAATAGGTTTCTTGTGGAGAGCTGGCCTGGGGAGTGGGGTGGGGGTGGAGGGAAGGGCAGTGAGTGGGCAGTGAATGGAACAGAGCAGGGGCAGAGGGAATCGGAATGGATAAACTCATCTCCCCCAAGTTGGTGGACTGAGAAAATTAAAAATATAAATAAAATAACGCATCTGTTCTCCGAGGTCCCTTCCAGCTTTAAAATTTTATGCTTCTATAAGCTTTTGGGGAAGAGAATAAACCAACCACTAATATCAAGGAGCTTTTGAAAGCTTTAAAGGTTTTAGGAGCTGTATCTAACAGGAACAAGGGTATTTGCTGCACACACTGGATGGTCTGGAGGGAAAAGGGCATGCTCGGCTCTCCGCTATCTGAATGGGGCCTTGCCCAGAGCCCCCCTGCTTTCAGGCACTTACACTGGATCTATTCCGCCCAACTAAGCTCTCAGAACAGGGATACTGTTTCCTCTTACACTAGCAGGAGCGGCAAGAAAAGGCCCTCTAATCCCCCATACAGTCCCACTCCCCAAAGAACTGAGAACCAGTGAGGACAGAGAGCAAAGGCTTCCCTGTAAAAAGCCCTATGAGGGCGCATCCCGCCTAAGCTCGGAGGCTCTGAATGGCACTACCTTTGGCTGTGACCACCATGGGGATGGGTTCCTCTCCTGCCCCACCTCCCTCTAGCTTTTCTTCTTTTATGCAGGGACACAGTCATCTGCCATGCCTTTTTGCCATCTAATAAATAACAGGACACTGTAAAGTCTTTGAGGACCATTGTCATAATATGGTTGAGGTGACAAAAATTAGAGGTGATCTTTAAAATCCATAAATTGGGGGAGGGATGGTCTCTATTTGAAGTTAAACATGAATTATTTCCCAGGTGGAAACCAGTGTGTGTGTGTGTGTGTGTGTGTGTATGTGTGCACACATACACACCCTGCTGGTCCATAAACTCGCTGAGCGCAGAGACCATCTGTAGCTTGTTCCTCATTATAACCCTGAGGCCAAGAGCAGCACCTGGACACAGTAGATGCTCAGTAAGGACTCACTGAATGAGTCGACAATTAGGAAGGAGATAAATCTTCGTACCCGTAGGAACTAACTCTGAACAGCTTGCAAATACATCTTGATAATGTTCCCCATCAGGTCACTGAAACTGGTGAGAGGGATGTTCCACGTTAAGGAAAAACCTGTAATTTCAAAGCTTCTGGTGTTTCCTTGTGGCTGCTGAGAGGGAAGACCAGAGACACGGTCCTTCGTCTAGCAGGCATTCAGTGACATTTGGGAACCGTAAGAAGTAAGCCCAGAAGGCCAGGATGTGAGTGAACAGCCTAATCTGCACAAAAGAGCCATAAGTAAGCAGAAAGGAGGAGGGACAAGCCGGCTCAGGGGAACACGTGGGCCGTGAGGAAGATCCTGTGGAGGGCAGTGGTCAGTACATTTCTAGGATCGATGATGTGTGACATCCAGTTAGAAACTGTTTCCTGCTCTCTGCTTTTATTTTACCCTCATAACTCCAGATTTTCAGAAAAAGTGCTTACAAAACCTTGTGTAAGGGGGGCTTTGGAGGATGAACAGAAAAGGAGGATGGATGGTGTCTGGGGTGGGTGGTCTAGGGAAAGAGGGTGTCTGACTGAGGAACAAAGGCCAATTATGGACAGGCACGCGGAGGTGTAAACTGTAGAGTGAGTCAGGAATGGACAGGGGCAAACACACCGGTGGCAGGCTGAATAATGGCCCCCTAAGGATGTCCCCAAAACCTGTGAATGTCACCTTACCTGGCAAAAGGGACTTTGCAAATGTGATTAAGTTAAGGATCTGGAGACAGATTATCCTGGATTATCTGGGTTGGCCCAGTGTAATCAAGGGTCCTTATAAGAGGGAGGCAGGAGGGTCAGAGTCAGAGAAGGGGATGTGATGATGGAAACAGAGCTGGGAGTCATGTAGTCAGGAGCCAAGGAATGCAAGTGGCCTGTAGAAATTGGAAAAGGCAAGGAAATGGATTCTCCCCTAAAGCCTCCAAAGGGAACACAGCCCAGTGAGACCTATTTTGGACTTCTGACCACCAGAACTGTTAAGATAACAAACGTGTGTTGTTTTAAGCACTAAGTTTGTGGTAATTTGTTACAGCAGCAATAGAAAACTAATACCACACTTTACCGCAGAGAGCAAGGAAAAAGCTAACCCTTGAGAGAAAAAGCTAACCCTTGAGAGAGGGGAGACAGACAGCAGGGTTCCAATGAATGGCTGGGGGTGATAAGTTCTGATCATCTGAACATTCTGGTTCAGTAATAGGTAGTTCAGTGTGGCTTTCTTTCTCCCATCTTAATTCTAAGAGCTGGAGACCCATGAAAAAGCTAGGGGAGGAGGGGGGGAGATGGAAACTGTCCTTCACAACATACAACTCCTACACTTGCCATCAGCCATCCTCCACCAAGATCCCAGTTATGAAAGGACTGATTGGCAGGTCCGATGGTCAGACTGTTGAGCAGAAAGGCAGGTCCTGAAATTGTAGAGCTTGGTGGCACCTACAGCCATTTTTGCCGTGTCAGGGATGAGGAGCTGAGGTCCAGATAAATGACTTGCCCAAGCACAGAGCTAGTACGAGGCAGAAGTGGAATCAGAATCTCAGGCTGTTCTTTTCCAAGTACGTGCCCTTTGCTCCAGAAATGCCCTTGCCAAGGACTGAGCCCCAGCACAGGGTTGTCTGACCTCTCCCTGAAGGCAACATTCTGCTGAAATGCACAGCTCAGTGAGCCAGTCTAGAGCACGATTATCTATGACTACGAGGCCACCCAGTTCCCTCTCCTCCTCGGTGACAGAGCCGAGGACCTCGGATTGGGCCTGCCTGTATTGGAGAGGGTCACTTCAGGGGAGGGGGGTCTGGGCCTGTGGGTGTTGGGTTCCCCGCCCCTCATAAATGGCCTTTACAGCCAGAGCTGCCACCAACCCGGAGGGCACCTTGGAGTGGAGGCTGCTTCCCTTCTTCAGGAATGTTTTCCCCTTCCTCAAGCTCCATTATCCTTTATGGCCTGTTTATCACCCTTGTATTCTTTCCCTGACCAGCCCCCTTGGGTCAGGACCTCTCTGTCTGGTGGATTCTAAGCACTTTCAGGCTCTACATCAGCTTTCTTGACTTGACAGCAGGCGTGTTCTTTTATTCTCTGGATGTTTGCATTCATTAGTTCATGCTCGGCAAGTACGATTGTGCAGCCACTGTGCTAGGACTCCCAGGTGCTGAGGTCTCGAACCCTGGAGCCCAGCTCCGAGGCCGGGCCTGTGGGCTGTGTGAACACAAGCTGCTGCAGCCCTCTCTGGGCATTGCAGTAGGAGAGCGCGCACCACTGCACCCCTCCACCTCTCCGCCACAGTGCCTTCCCCAGGACTCTGTTTCATGAGAACCTTCTTTGGCTTGAATTTTTCCCACTGGGTTTGGGGTGGTGGTGGAGGGAATGTTTCTGCTATTAGCAGAGTTGAGTTGAGAGCAAAACAAAAACTACAAGACTGTGTAGAAGCTCTCTCTTCTCAAAGGGCGTTTCTCCCCAAGCCGGGGAGAAAGGCATGGAGGCTGCATCTGCGAGGGCTCCCGGCACACCTGCAGTTGTGTGAACTGCAGCCCTTCTGAAGGGCGTGGCAAGGTGACCCAGTGTGAAGCTCAGCCTGGGAGCAGTGCCATCCCCGGGGTTCCTCCGCAAAGCACAGGACTTGGGCAGAGAAGGAAGAGCACGCTGGCTCTGGCGGTGACTGGGCAGTGGGGGAGGAGAAGCCAGAGCAGGGCGGGAGTAGCTGGGAAGAGTGGGATCAGACAGGGGTGGGCCAGGATGTGGGTGCGGGGTACAGCATGGATCCAGCATTCTAGAGAAGATTCATTTCTCCTGGGGGCAGACAACTAGGACAGCCCAACAGGAGAAGCTGAGGAAATAGCCTACCTGATCTAAGTGACTGGTTTCTGGGTTCTCTCCCATAGGTCAACTTCCTGGCTCTCCCAAATGCCCCCTCCCTCCCTCCCTCCTTCCCTTTAGCTGAGGACTACACCCACTCTTTTCCCCACACCTACACCAGCACCCTTACTGGAGGATGAGAAGCCTGAGCGGTGTGTTTCTGGAGGCCTACCTGCTCTTCTCTCCGCTACACAATGCCGGCAGCCTGGCAACTAGATACTGATTTGGGAAAACCAGAAAACAGTCCTTGAAAAATTAACAATGTGGCTGTAAGTCATGTTCTTAACTTTGCACAATGTTTTAAAACATGCATTAAGTGCTTATTATGTACAGGGGACAGGAGATAGTAATAAATGCTTTGTGTGGCCTGATGCCTGTCCTCCGGGAGCTGATAATCTAATACAGGACATAAACCATGTATATGCAAACAGCAGCCATGCAAGGCTGGATATGGGGGGTGTCATGAATGTGAAAATAATTTAAGAGACAGACACTATTGTTATACCAAGGCTTCCTGGGGAGGTAGCCTCTGTACTAAGTTCTGGATGCCTTGTAGGAGCCAGTCAGCTGGAGATGGGAAGGCAGAGGGAGCAGAGAAAGCAATGTGGGAAGCAGGAAAGGACACAGTGTGTTGGGAAGATGGGGAGAGGATCTTGGGCCAGATCCTGTGGGAGATGAAGCTGGAACAGTTAGTTGAGGCCAAGTGGTTGAAGGCTTTGAGAGCTGGTCTGAGGAGTTTAAGCTTTGGGTAAGTGAGGGGGAGCCACTGAGAGTCTGTGAGAAAAGTAGCAACATTATCAAGGGGTGGCTTTGACGCCTTCAACAAACAGCCTGCACCTGTGCTTATAAAAGGGGATTTCTTTTTTGCCTTGTTTTCCTTGCCTGGGGGCAGGACAGGGCCTTCACCCACTATAGGACTCTGAGCTTTCCTGGCTCCCTTCCCCAGGGAACAGCACATTCATTTCAGGGAAGGGAGCATATGATGGGGGCCTGTGTGTAGAGGAGATCTGTTACCAGGCAGAGGTGGCCAGTTTTACCTCGTTCCATACCTTTCCCGAAGTGATGAAACTTGAAAATCACTCAGGCAGGATGGAAAATGGAGTCTTCTGCCCCCTGGCCCCCAAATCTATGAGAAACATGTTCTCCTTTGAGTGATGGGGCTAGGGCCCAGGGGGGCATGGGATTTGGCTAATTATGATGTTAACAATCACAGTTCATCCAAACAGGAGGAAAACAAAGCACAAAATCTATTGATCATATGGCTTCTCGTGTATTGTAAATTTAAACAACCTTGAATTCAATAGCTCTTTCCCAAATGCCTTATAGGTGCTTGGCAAGTACTTACAAAATGTATAAGCAAAAGATTTTCCACATCCTCTTACACTTGAGATGCATGAGGATTACATCCTAAATGTCCATCAATAGGGGCTTGGCTAAATAAAGGACGGCACATTCATTCCATGAAATCCTATGTAGCTATTAAAACAAGAACACGATAGATCTGAATGAGCTGACCAGGAACATGCTCCATGATACATCGTCAAGTGAAATAAGTTCCAGACCAATACAGGTAGCATAATTTTGCTTTCATATAAAAAGATATGTGTGTATATACACACACAGATACGCAATAAAGCCTAGCAAAATGTTGGAAGAGATTCTGTTAAAGGCTAAGTAATGGAGGGTGGGATTGGAGGAAAAGAGGCTGTAATTTCTACTTCTTTCTTTAATCATTATAAATGGTGGGATTTGAGGCAGCTTTCATTTTCTTTTTGCTCTCCTGTATTGTTTTTTAAGATAAAACCCTTTTAAAAGATTCATAAAGGGCTTTCACTATTTAAAGAAGTCGTTTGGTAAAGTGAAGAATAATAACAGCTATTATTTGTTGAGTACTTGCTGTATGCCAAGCCCTGTGTCAAGAGCTTTACAAACGTTATCTTGTTGATTCAATCCTCTTTTGAAGTAGATACCATTATTATCTCCACTTTGTGGACAAGGGAACAGGCTCACAGAGGTTAAAAGACTTGCTGGAGATCCCACATCAGCACGTGGTGGAGCCAGTATTCCATTTGCGGTCTGGTGCCTGCATAGGCTAATTTTGACTGGTACACTGCTCCTGAACCATTTCTTGAAAAAGGGAATAATTCTGTGTTCTATATTTAGGTTTTTCATAACGCAAAATTTAAAATCATGGCTATATGATGTGATGATTCGTGGTGATGATCAGCTTCATAAGAACAACTTCTGAATTTGTACTCCACTTTACTCTTCACCTTTCCTTCCTTCCTTCCTCCCTTCCTTCCCTCTCTCCTTCCTTCCTTCCTTCCCTCTCTCCTTCCTTCCTTCCTTTCCTTCTTTCCATTCCTTCATTCCACTTTCCATCCATCTATCCATCCATTCGCCTACCCATGCACTCATCCATCCTTCCATCTTTCCATCTATCCATCAATTTAGCAAACATTTATGGGATACATGCAAGGCTATTTGTTAGGAACTATGAGGAATACTAAATAGTATCAGACAATTCTCAAGGAACTTACAGACTAGCCCTTTGTCACTGTGATGTGGTTCTTGGGCTGGATCAGTTGAAAATCACAGTTATGAAATGGAGGAAGCCAACGCCCATCACTTCCTTGGGAGCCTGAGCCCAGGAGCCTCCACATGGAACCTCTGAGACTCAGGCCTGGAATGCCCAGGAAAGTGGCAGCCTGTATCTGGAGAGGAGGGAGTGCTTTGGAATCTTGCAGCAAGGTGAGGGCACCTTGGGAATGGGGATTATGCCTGCTTTTGATCTTCTTAGGAAGAGACCCAGGCTTTAATAAGTCTGAAGAAAGCCTGCTTTGTTCAGCTGGAAGGTTGCTATTTTTGATAATGGTGTGACTGCTTTTGTGGGAGACGTAAGCTGAGAGAAATGGCTAGGCTGCTGGTGGGGATCTTGGTGATGGTGGTGAGGTGGTGGTTGGGTAGTGATGTGCAACAGCCAGAGACTCTCTCCAGTAGGGTCTCCCAGGGATGACAAAGGACCCTCACCAACAACTTCCCACAGGCCTGGGCCTGAGGATCAAATTGGAAGAACAGGAGTGTAACTGCATGAGAAGGGATCACAGTTCCTGCCTTTTCTCCCCTCTGAAGCTGGGACATCCTTAGACATAGATGCTATTTTGAGTTGTGCCACTGTCCCTAGTAAAAGCAACTGTGATAACAAGGGAAGAGTACAGGATCTGGCATCTGAGTTCAAACCCTGTCTGCACCATTTAATGAGCTCATCATCATAGGCATGCAACTCAACCTCTATGAGCCTCTGCTCATATGTGGAATGAGGGGTCATGCCGATTAAGTGAGAAAGTCATGGTGCGGCGCCTGGCATGGGTGCTCTGCATTTATTTTGGTGCATGTTTTTGCTGCTGAGTGAGCCCTTCTCCCAGCCCGACTGCCATGTGCCTGGAAGCTGCAGGACATGTCCCGATCGGTTCAAGAGACAGGCAGATCAGAGGACTCCTCATGCTGCTAGCAGGGAGTCTGTCCTTCCTAGATGAACTTCTACATCTCTTCTCAGTCCCTGTGCTCCAGACCTATCCTTCTAGAGCAGCAGCTCTCCGGCAGGAGCCATTTTGTCCCCTAGGGGACATCTGTAAGGTCTGGAGACATTTATGATTGTCATAACAGGGGAAGAGGATGCTACTGGCCTCTAGCGGGTGTAGGCCAGGGATGGTGCTCACCATCCTACAATGCACAGGACAGCCCCCCAACAAAGAATTATCTCCCCCAAAATGTCAATAGTGCCGAGGTTGAGAAACTCTATTCTTCAGTCAAGAATGAGAACAATGATGCCCAGGTAGAGAATGTGATGCATTAAGGCCAAACTGAGTGTGGATACTAACGGCATCCTTTCTGAGCATTATTAATAACAATTATTATGATGCTTCTAATGATAATATCAAACATTTACACCCAGTGTCTTCTTTCCCAGTCTTCTCCGTCTCAAACACGCAACACCACCCAGTGTCCAAAGCTGGATGCCTGCAGGTTAGCCTGCATTCTTCTTCCCCTCACCCTCCTCCATGTCCTACTCAACTGCTGGTTCTGGAACTGCAGAGTACACCTTGAATCCACCTGCTGCCCGAGGCACCTTCCTCTCTCTCGACTTCACCATTCAATTGCCTCTTAGCTGATTTTCTCCCCCTCTTGCCTCCTGAAATTCAATCTCCACAGAGCTGCCAAACTGATCTTTTAAAAAAACATTAATTCAATCACATCATGCCCCTGCTTCAAACTCTCTCACTGACCTTGGAAGAAAATCCAAATTCCTTGACGTTTCTTGGAGTTTAGTTCCTAGAACAAGTCATGTTCTTCCCTCCTTGGGGCCTTTGTGCATCTCGTTCGTTCCATCTGTGCAGAGAGCTCTTGCTCTGCCTTGCCACAGGTTGCCTTCCCCTCAGCTTCCTGAGATCTCAGTTTAAATGACTTCCCCTCGGAGAGGCCAAAGCTGATCTCTCCAAACAGGCCCACCTTATTATTCTCTTCCACACATCCCTGTTTATTTCTGTCACTGCATTTACACAATGTGTAATTAACTGAACTAATTATTTTGTGTACTTTCCATCTATCTCCCTCTACTAAACGAGGGCATGACCCGTGTTTCTCACGTTCGTTGCTGTTTCCCCAGCACCTAGCACAATGCCTAGCTCTAGCAGGTGTTCAACAAATTCATTGTCAAATAAATGAGCTGCCTTTTAAAATTACATACAGGTTGTAGTTGACAAAACAGTGTCAGCCATATTTATTATCTCGGGAAGGAGGGTAGTAAAGGGAAGCTCTCATGGACGGTTGTCTGCCATCGGCATTAATGTTGGTGGTGGCTATAAAGTAGATCCTGCTAGTAATACCACCTAGTGGCAGCTGCACAGCACTCCATCCTGGGTGGGGGGTGGGAGGAAGTTCAGCAGTTGCCAGATCTGTTGTTCCCAGTGGCTACACAAACTTAGTAGACAGCTGTGTTAAGACTGGAATCTGTGATCTTGGAACACAGACAGACCTCTTGGCCTATTGGGGAGAAACTCTTACTAGTGGCATCCTTAGCATGCCTCCTAACTGAATAAGCCATTCAGCCTCCAGGGCATGCTTTATAGATCATAGATTCACACTGACTTTGCCCTCCCCACCCAGGGGGAAGCAGAAGGAAGGAGGGGACAGGAGGAATGGGCAAGCTTTAATCTCTCTTCTCTGTCCCTTTGCCTGATTTCTCTAAACTTGCTGGTCTTTTTCCTCCCCTTTGTATGGCTTTGCCTGAAATATTTTTGCATCTCTCTAGGGTTCATTAATTTCCAATTGTCTACCAACATCAACGCAACTGTAAATTGTGTCCCTATTTACACTTTTGGATGTAGAGTTGTATTAAGTATATTTTCTTATTTATTGTATTTTTGATGCACTGGCACCTGAGGCCTTGCTGACTGGGGGAGGTATGCCCCTTCCCAGGTTAGCTAATTCCTAGAGATAGTGAGTGACTTGCCTGTGAGCAAGCCTTTCATATGCAAGCTAACAATCAGAGTCCTCCCTCCCCCTATCACCTCCATGGGTCTCTTACACTCTGGACTACTACCCATCTGCCTTAATCACTCCAGGGCTAGGTACCAGACAACTAGAGTCAGCCCTGATGCCTCAAAGCACACTGAAATTATTCAAACTAGCCAATCCTAAGCCGTTTACCCTGCCCTGACTCTATCCAGTTCCTGCAGAAGGCACAATAAAGGCTCTTAACCATGTTTTTCCCTCGATTCCTTTGCTTCCTGACTGACCCTGGATGCTTCCTTCAGTGCCCCTCCGTGGCGTGCCGTGCCATCTGATTCTAGGGATCTATGAATATAAAATCTTCTTCTTCCATAATAGTCATTTCCATGTCTATGTATCTTACTATACCTCACTATAAAACACATCCTAAGTAAATATTAAAACAAGTGTTTTCTATTGAACTGTATATCAAAAGATGATTTTTATGTCTATATAAGTATTTTTATTTTTAACAGATTCAACACACACTCTTTGGAGATACTAACAGTTCCTGATGAAGACAGAAACCATGAGATATTCATTCATGAATTAATTGATAAACCTCTATGCTGAAAAAACATCCCTCTATGTTGTAAGCACACTTGTTATCCCAGTCACAATCCATTGATTATGGCTTTGTCAGTCAGTAGCTGATTAAGAGACACTCAGGGACTTGTCACCCCTCTGCAGGCTCCCCCATGCTCCGGGGCCAATGGCAGGACCCATGTCAGCGGATGTGGGTTTTGCTGAGTCAAGACTAGATGTCTGGGGGTCTCTCTGGCCCCTCTTCCTCACACACTCTGCCTGATGGATCACCCAGGAGTCCTGGATCTGCTCCGGAGGGAGAAGTGTAAAAGCTCATCATTCTCTTTCTTTTCAGTCCCAGATGCAAAAATTGTTGGGTTTCTCTGCTAGACTTGGGTCCATGATTTTTATCAAGAAAACCAGATTATAAAGCTGCTCTGGGAGACTGTCCTGGCGCCCGGCTGTGCTGATTGCCAGGCAGTGGGAAAGTTCTTCCTTACTACGTCTGGACAAAATCTCTCATGCGGCAGTTCACGCCCTTCTCTTCCTGTTCCGGCCTCATTGAGTTGGGCATCACCATCCTTCTTGGAGAAAATGTCCACAGACTTGTACGTTGTTATTTGTTCTCCCCCACAATAAATCAAACAGATGGTTTCATCCTTTCCTCACAGGTCCTATTTGCTGGCCTTTAATCATGTTTGTTGCTTAATGTTGGCCAATCCGCTCAGCAGCCATTTGTCTGAGACCTCTATGGCCGAGGCCGTCCACAGTTCCTCTTGAGTTAGTTTGGGTTCTGGGGTTTGATGAGCAATCGCTCCTATCAGCAGGCTAGATATTAAACAGCTGGGGCTCTCTGCAGCCGTTTCAGGGAATTGCCCAGAAGACAAGGAAGCAATTTCAGAGACAAGAAACAATTGCTTTGAAGACTATCCAGTTCCCTCGAAGTGTTCTGCGGCTGAACACAGGAAAATGATGGGGGGAAGGAGCTGGGCTCTGTGTTTCATATCCAGACTCTCTACTGTCCCCGTTATTTCCCACTTATATCACCAGCTCACTCAACTGGGGCCTGTTCCCCAGGCTGGGGAGTATGGACCTTAACAGAAATCTCCTTCTCTTGCCTCTTGATACTTAAAAGCACATAAAAGTAATATGCAGGTTGAGTCCAGGCAGAAAGGGGCTTTCATTCTTTCATTCATTAGACACTTACTGAGCATCTGCCATGTGCCAGGCACTGTGCTGCAGATGGTGGTGAATGTAAAGATGAATAACATCCATATCCTGCCCGCCTGCCCCCGTAGAGATTATGATCTAGCAGGCAAACAGACACTGCCCTTATCAACCAGGGCAGGTTGTGAGCAATGCTATCACAGGAGCACATCATTAATATTCGGGAGGCAATCCAGAGGAGTACAAGATTAATTCTGTGTAGGAGGGTAAGGGAAGGCTTCCTGAAGGATGGAGCATTTGGAATGAGTCTTGTATTCACAATGTCTTTTAACCCATGACTCCATTTAATTCTCACAATCAACCCAATGATGTGGCAGAGATTATGCCCATTTGTCAAGTGGGATATCAGGGCTCAGAGAGGTTCGGTGACCAATCGAAGGCCACCCAGAGTGTAAGTGGCAGATCCACATGGAGCCTGTCTAAATCTAGGAGCAGTGTTGTGCCATCTTGCTTCTCAGGAGCGGAGGCTGGGCCAGGAAAAGGCACTACATCTGGGGCTGGTGGATGCCCAGTTGGTACGAGGACACAAAGGTGGTTTTAACACCAAACAAGGGGACCTAGTCTAGCCTGACAGTTTGGAGAGGGGCTCCTCATCCTGGCCATCATGAATGTCTGCATCTGAGGTTCAGTCTCC
This sequence comes from Ceratotherium simum simum, assembly GCF_057802395.1. Lineage (NCBI taxonomy): Eukaryota > Metazoa > Chordata > Mammalia > Perissodactyla > Rhinocerotidae > Ceratotherium > Ceratotherium simum. Next base: position 7,486,361 of record NC_141915.1, read on the forward strand.
TCTGGGCGTACAGATCCTTTCCAGCACACAGCCCTATCCATCCTCATTAGCACATGGGCTGCTACGCCCAACAGGGCAGCCACAGAAATAACTGCTCCTCCTTTAGTGTCTGTTTCTATAGGGTTCAGAGCTCACTCCTTGGGTCATTTAGCCTTCTCTATTCCCTGACAACAAACCCAGAGGAGGGGGAGTGAAGAATGGGTGATGAAGTGAGAGGAGGAAGAACTACCCTCAGTGCCAACTGACTAGCTTTGCAAGGCTTATTTCCTTCCATCATTTCATCCATGTAACAACCCAACAGGCAGATATTTTCTCCATTTTACAGATGAGAAAACTGAAGCCTGAGAAAGTTCTATCATTGCCCAGGAGGTACTCACTGGTTTGACCTAAGAAAGATAAGACTTGTGGAGAATGATGACAATTCTTAACACATGGTAAGTGCTCAATAAATGCTAGTTGTTTTGTTGATGATGTTGCTTTTGTTCAGCATCAGTATCTCATCTATCTTTATGGAAGGCAATGGAAAACTGGGTTTCCTCATGCAGAAATTAGCCTCGTGAAGTTCATGGAAAGCTTCTGCTCTGCAAGAGGGGTTTTAACCTGTGTTGTATCTGTGGTCTGTATAGGTGGGGGTGTAACTCAGAGAAGGCTCCTCTGGAAGACTTGAGGCAGGCTAAGGATCGAGGCAGTACTTGAGGCAGTAAAGGATTGATGGGTTGGGATAACAGCAATGGGGGAGGAGTGCATGGCACAGAGATGAGTGGCAGGGACAGCACTGGGAGGGAGGGAAAGGGACATCCACCACAGCCCAGGGAAGGCTGCATGCATTAGAAAGACTGTGTGTAGAAAGGCGAGGAGACGTGGCATTATGGAGCTTTTTTGGCGTGATAAATATTCAGTTGGTCACCATGAATATTCAATTAGGCAGAGATTCACAGATAGGCCCTTGAGGGAGCTGGAACTGACAGGGGGACTCACTTCTTTTAAGAATTTCCCAATATTGAGGGAACATATGCCACAGCAGAGAACTGGACAGGATCGCAGGTGGAGGCAAAGAGCTAGAAGTTTCAAAGAAGAGAAGCGGGTGAGTGACAGCTGGCAGGAGCTGAGGGTCTGCTAGAAAGCCTTGAAAAGCATCGCTTAGTTGAATGGCCAAGCCACACAGTGGAATTGTGGGTCTTATTATTTCCATTTGTGTGCAACTCTCTACAATCTCTAGGGGATATTTTTCTGCTTGGCGGGTTCTAATAAAATCACAGAAATATAGTGCTAAAGAGAATGTTAAAGGCAGACACTGACTCCTGCGGTTCTTAACCATGTGCGGAGGGGCGTGGCACGGCCATGGTGGTGACCAAGGGTGCAGGCTGCTACCCAGCTCCAGCTGGACATCCTCAAGGTTATTCCCTTTACTTATTGGCTCCTGAGAACAATTTCTTCAGAGTACATGGCTCTGCAGCTACAAAACAAAATGTGTGAAAGACAACTCTCTCATCCACACTCATCATTTTATGGATGTGGATGCCGGGAGCCAGAGAAGCGTCTTGTCTGACTTAGAGGCAGAATCCAGGCTGAGACTCAGTTCTGCTCACTCCCAGGCCAGTTTCTGCTCATTTCTGTCTGTGAAGGAGGGTGTTCATGGAGCCGCTGCCAGCTCACTTGGTGCCTTTACGTGAATCAGGAAAAGGAGGACTCCTCTGGGTAGTCATAGCCCCAGTCAGCAAAAAGCCTCCTTCTGCCAGATGTCTCTGTGCAGAACAGAACTTGTACAGTCCTGCATGATGAGAAATTAGAAGTGGATCTGGTGGGGTCCTGGGTGCCATTTATGTATCCTCCCTCCTCCCCTCCAGTCTTCTCTGTCCCACTCATTCACTTTTTAAAAATACGCATCTAATAAATGCCTCCTGCATGCACAATGACACCTTCCCGATTTGTCTGGTAAAGAATATCACTGAAAAGGGAGAGTGATGGGTTTAAATTTACAAAGAGCTTTTCTGACCATGACAATTTTAAATTGCTAAAGTGAGGGTAGGAGACTGGGAGAGGCTGCGATACTTTGAGCAGGTGAGTGGGGGTGAAGGTGTGGTTAAGACAGTGTGGACTTCTATATTTGGGTCTCTCCTGTCAAACTGCAATCCTTCATGCTCAGTTGGAGAAAATGGGTTAGCTCGAAGACAAAGGTGATTTGGAAAATATCTTACAACGATATTTATTGTTTTGAGGGCAAAGAGACTCCTAGGAGCTTCCTGATGACCAAAGGGTCTGTAGGTGGTACATCATTGCAGACACAAGCGGTGCCCGGTGCAGTGCCCTGCTGCAGAGGTATGCTCTTCAAAATGGAGGAATGCACGGTTTCTGTGGAGGTTGAGATGTCAGGGAGAGGGAGCTCTAGGGTGAGGGGAGAACCATCACTTCTGGGCTGTTCTTGAAGCAAACTTGGAAGGGTCTGTGTTCTGTTCTCATGAGGAACGCCATTTGGTGCGATGCGTACGTTTGTGCACACACTTCCTTTATTGCAGACTCAGTAAATATTTGTTGAAGGAATGAAGAGATTTGTTCTCCTAAGAGGGTTAAAACCTCTCCTTTCTCACAAGATTGCTTTTGCCACTACTGTTTTTTAAACTCAGACTTATATCATGTCCACTATGTGCCAGGCACTGTTACAAGGGTTTTACATGCATTGGCTCATCTGATCCTAACCTTATGAGGTAAGGACTGTTACCCTATACCAAAGCCCCACAACTCCCTCTCCTTTAGTTTTCTAATAAGTGGTATAGGCTGTCATCCTTGCATTAATTCATTCATTCATTCCTTGACTATTCTTAAAACACCCACTATGTCCCAGGAACTGTCCCAGTACTAGTGAAAGCCCAATGAGATCTCTGCCTTAAAGGTGCTCCTGTTTTAGTTGGAAAGACACAGACAACAAGTTAATATAAAAATAACCCATTTGGATAAGTGCCCTGATAGATATGAAGGCCCTCTGAGAAGGTGGCCCATAAACGAGGGTGCAAAGGAGCCAACACGCACATAGCCCAGAGAAGAGCATTCCACAGAGTAGGCAGCTTGTCCACAGGCCCTGGGGAGGGAGAAGTTGGCTTGTTTGGAACGTACAGAAGGCCAGTTGACTGCAGCAGAGAAATTGCAGAGGGGAGTGGAAAGATGGCTGAGCTGTAAGCTGGGGCCAGAGCACCGAGTGCTCTGAAGGTCAAGTGCAGTGCAACGTCAGCGGAGGGCTTGAAGTGGGGAGTTACCTGATCCCATTAATGTCATAAAAGAACCACTTTGGCTGCCTTGTGGCAAATGGGCTGTAGGGGGAGAGGGCAGAGAGGATGTGGGAGATGTGTAGGCAGTCTTGCAGTAGCCCAGGCAAGAGATAATGATGACTTATGTCGAGATGGTGGCAGTGAAGAGGGATGGAAATGGACATTTAAAGCTAGAGTTTGGACGTAGAACCATGAAGACTTGCAGATAGAGTGAATGTGGGGAATTACAGAGAGTGATCGAGAATGATTTCTAGGTTTTGACTTTAAAAATTGAATGGATGACAGCCACTTGGGAAAATAGTTTGGCTTATTGATTTATAAAAGCCAATCTAAGTTATTGGTTTAACTTATAAAATTAAACATAAATATACCAGATGACCCAGAAATCCCACTCCTAGGTATTTACACAAGAGAAATAAAAACTTATGTCCAAACAAAGCTTGTACCCTAAATGTCCTTCAGTGAGTGAATCGATAAACACATCATGGTACATCCTAACCCTGAAACCCTAGCAACCACTGATCTGTTTGTCCCTATAGTTTGACCTTTTCCAGGATGTCATATTAATGGAATCATAAGTATATAACCTGTTGAGACCGGCTTCACTCACTCAGCATAATGCCTTTGAGATTCATCCATGCCATTGTGTACTTCAGTACTCCATTCCCTTTATTGTTGAGTATTTTTCCAGCAACATTTCCACCAAAAGCCACTTTTAATGTATGTAAATTTAAAAGCAAATTTAACAAATGTCTTCAAGCAGAAAGGGAAAAAGCAAGGAGCAGAAATGAAATAGAAATTTTGTGGATGGTTGTACTACTTTCTGAAACGGCGAAGATGGAGGAAGAAAGGGATTGGTGGGATGGGGAGGGAGATAAAGAAGCTATATCTAAATTCCATAACTTCTAGTTTGGTAGGCTTGGATTAAGCATAAGGGTAGGTTAGGCAGCAAGTAAGCACTGCCCCTCCGAGGGTCTGTGGGAGGGGAGGAGGGTGGTTGCTTGAGGGAGAGGAATGGGCAGAGGGAGAGGTGGAGAGAGAGTTGAGCCTCCCTGAAGCTGCTGCGCTGCCTGGACCCCAGGCCCTCCCTCTCCGAGTGTCCGCTCTGTGGCCAGCACTGTCCAGGGAGCCAGCCTGCAAATGACCTTTTAGCATCCACATCTGATTTTCTCTTCTGTCCGTACGCAGGTCTTACCCTGTTGGGGGCTGGCTCGCAGTATCTCTGAACCTTTTCCAAAATCATTAGTGTAGATTAATGAGTCATTACAAGAGGAAGGGAAGTGCTAGAAGGAAATGGATGCTGATGCCTGTCTGTGCTCTGGTCCTTCCCAGAGACGTGGATCTAGACTGAGTGTGGGGAGGAAGTGGAGAAGAAAAAGGATGAGGAAGGGGAAGAGGATGGGTAGAGGAGGAGGAGAAAGATGCTGGCTCCACATGTCTTTTAGATTTCAGCTTTCTGGTTAGAATCTCAGGCCTCCAGTGTGTGTAGCCTACCTAATGGAAAGGTAGTGCTGGAAGCAAGAATCCAGGCACAAATTCCGCCCACTTCCCACTTTCACAATGGAGAAAAGCCTATGGATATATATATCTGCTTTTCAGACGTTTCTGCAACAAAGGGATGGAGAGGATACTAAATTGTGAACACTGATTTCCTTTAGGTGGTGCAATTATCAGTGACTTTGGGGGAAAAAAACTATCATAAAAAGGAAAAACATTGAGAACCCTAAGACATGGATTCCACACATGAAGCTCTTCATCCTCACTTGTAACATTATCTTAGCTACTTAACTACTGGACTATTTCCTGTCTTCCTCAACTAAATGTAACCTCCTTGAGAGTATTCATAGAACATATATCTGACTTACAGTAGATGGTAAACTTTTTTTGAATGAACAAATAAATATGTATTTATGCGTGTGTATAAATATGTACTTTTATCTCCTACTCTTTTGGAGAGCAAAGAGAATGATAACTGAAAAAGCCAATTGGATGTGGTGAAATTTTAAGATAAGAGTGTATAGTGGGGGAAAAACCCTGAGATCATTTTGAGGGGGATAAAATGGAGCCGGGGGCTGTGGTAAAACCATGCATCTGAGATGCTTGGAAGAGTGGGAAGGAGCAACTGGCAGCACAATGACAGGAAGGATCCATTTCTTTATTATCTGGCTCCTAAAACCTCAGCAATCTGACCTCTCTTCCTTTGTCATACTATTGAACCTGGTCATGAATAATCTTGCCACATCTAAATTTTATTATTTTTTATTTTCCCATTTGTTCTGCTCAACCTTGCTCCTTATCAATCAATGAATAAATAACATTTCAACATCAAATATTGAATTCCCACCATGAAACTGGACCCAGTGCTTATGAGGCAAGGGCTCATCGTCTGTCATCAGAAAGGCATCGTGGGGCCGGCCCCATGGCTTAGCAGTTAAGTGCGCGCGCTCTGCTGCTGGCGGCTGGGTTTCAGATCCCAGGCACGCACCGACGCACGGCTTCTCCGGCCATGCTGAGGCCGCGTCCCATTATACAGCAACTAGAAGGATGTGCAGCTATGACATACAACTATCTACTGGGGCTTTGGGGGGGAAAAAAATAAATAAAATCATTAAAAAAAAAAAAAAGAAAGGCATCGTGCACTGCAATAGGTTTCTAAAACCATTGACCAATTGTCCTTTCTCAAAATTCCTCCTCTCTTATTGTGGTTTCCTCGTCTCCCTATATTTTGGTTCTTGACCTACTTTCTCGGATTACTCTTCGTTATGGGTTGAATTCTCTCCTCCAAAAAGACATGTTGAAGTCCTGACCCCCAGGACCTCAGAATGTGACCTTATTTGGAAACAGGGTTGCTGCAGATGTAATTACTTAAGGTTAAGATGAGCTCATAATGGAGTAGGGTGGGCTCTTAATCCAATATGATCCAAGTCCTCATAAGAAGAGAGCCACAGGGGAGGAGGGCAAGTGAAGATGGAGGCAGAGATGAGACTGAGGCATCTACAAGCCAAGGAAGGACATGGATTGCCAGTTGTCACCAGAAACTAAGAGAAGGGCTTGGAATAGATTGTCCCTCAGAATCCTCAGAAGGAACCAAGTCTGGAGATGTCTAACCTCCAGAACTATGAGACAATAAATTTCAGTTGTTTTAAGCCACCCAGTTTGTAGCACTTTGTTACAGCAGCCCTAGGAAATAAGACACTCTTTCTTTCTCTGCTTGGTTGATTTCTCTTCTTCCTTCAATTTTCTGTCTTACTCATCTACGATTCTCCCACTTCCTCTTTCTACAAGATTACCATTTCTTCACTCTCTCTGACTTCTACACTGAAGTCTTCCAAGCCTCAATTTCTATTCCTAACTTTTCCCTCAACTTCCTACAGATCTTCAATCTCAATGCTCCATATATATTTCACACTCAACTGGAATCATACTAAAATAATCTTCTCCCCTCAGCCCAACTCTGTTTCCAAACATCCCTCTTTCTGCCCCTTGTCACTGCCTTGCTTTTCCTCACCCAGACCTGGTTTTTGTCTTCTCAGTTCTACCCCTAAGTGAAACTTGATATTACCTTTTCTCTATTCCTCACTTTTTACCATCTTAATTCAAGACCATATGACTTGGATTATTGCAATAGTCCACTAACTCATCCTTGTCTCCAGTCTTTCCTCACCTGGGGGCCATAAGGTCTATGAAACTCAGCTGTCACCATGCTCATTCCTCCTCAAGGACTTATGGTCTTTCTAGCAATAGGCAGCTCATCCCAGGCTAGCCTTACATTGCCCACATCTGGCTTGGCTTGAGACAACTTAACTCTTAGAAAACTTTCTTTCCTTATTTTTCTCATAACACAATCAAAGAGCACTTTTGAGAACTAAATAAAATAATGTAGGCAAAGTTCCTGGTGCTTAGGAGGTACTCCATAAATGTTAGTTCTCCTCTTTGCTGCTCTTTTTCCCCTTCTTCCCCCAGGGGATTACAAACAATGCAGTTATTATATTTCCATTGTGTGCCCTAACACACCGTGTCCTGGGGAATGCACAACAGACAGTCACATCAGAGAGTCCAAAGCATCATTAGAAAGTGGAAAGCACTACTATCATGCAGCTGCCCACGCCCACCGTCCACTGCTGTTTTTAGGTTTGATAAGCCTTCTCCTGGCTTATCAGCCTTCATCTTCATAACATGCCCCCTCACACACAATGCGGGGTATTTCCATCACTAACAGAACACGCCTGCCGTGAAACACTTGGGTTTAGAGTGGAAGAAAATGGGAAGAAGAAAAATTCATTGAGGAATAATCACAAAGCTTGTGATAAAGCCTTTAATGAGGCAGCTCTCCTGTGATTCCATCATAGAGGACCGAGCAGGAATCTGTCAAATCAGCAAGGGTATTATATATGGAGAAATATGAAAGGCCTGCCTCCTCTCTGAAAAGGTTTAGTTGGAAAAAAGAAGAAAACCCTGTGGAGGCTGGAGTGGGGTGAGCTGTTAATGAGTCTGGCATTAAGAGATTTGTGTTAACTCAAGGGAGGTGGCTCCATTCCCAGGTTTGATTCAGCCTGTTCTGGGGGAGCTGCGGGGGGTTTTCTCTGAGGTCAGCAGCAGTAAAGCTAAAATATTCAACTGCTCATTATTCTCATAGATTACACCACTATCCCCAGAGTATTTTGGGAATGAGACAATAGCCCCACATTGGGTGAATTAGTCCAGCCCTAAATTTCTGAGAATATCGTCCTTAGATCAGAGATCCTTCCTTCCCCTTATTTCCTTCTTGACTTCCCTCCTCAGAAAACTGTGTATGCTGTAGGTTACTCCAGTTCTGAATGTCACCTTGACACCATTTCTTGTGTTTAAATGTATATTGTTTGTTTTACACGCCTATGGCTTTATTTACATCTGAGGATAGTTCATTGTTATTGAGGCAAAAGTGATAGCTCTCGGCTTCCTTTGGAAGAAGCAAGATGGCACCTGGTCTCAGAGAAGACAGGCTTAGACAGGGCTCCAAGAGTCTAGATTAGAGCAAGGTCACAGGGTGAAGATTTTGAGCTAGACAAATGTTGGGGATGAGACTGTACCTGCTTCTTCAGGTGATCAGACTGAAAGAAGTAGAAGGGTTCTGGAAGCCATAACTCCCTGGCTTCTCCCACATCAGTGGGAGATGAGCAGGCATGTATTACTTTGGTTTTCAGATGAGGAACCTGCAGCTCAGAATTTAAGTGACTTGCACAAGATCACAAAGGGAAACACAAGATGAGAAATTTTCTGGGCTCCACACCTTGGAAGCTGGGTCAGGAAAAGCTGGATCAGGTGACTGGTCAGAAATGTCCAGAGGGAAGAAGAACAATTACATATCTTCTAGGCTGGACACAGCAGGAAACTACATCTCCTCCCACACCTCTGCCCACGTGTGGATTTCATCTTTACCTGTCTGCTGCAATTTCTTTTCACTCAACATTTGTCTAAGAGTGTTTTGCCAACAGCAGCCTTTCTGGGGAAGAATTGGATTAGAAATGTTATATTCTAAAGGTCAGAGCCACAGTAATTAGCACAAACATGATTGAATAGTGACAGCCACGCGCAGGAAGGATGGAGAGCTGCTGTGTCTCCATAGTTCCTAAGGCTTCAAGTCTTTGTCTTTGAAACCAGTCCCACCATACACGAAGGCCCAGTGTGTGTGTGTGTGTGTGTGTGTGTGTGGGCGTGTGGGCGTGTGGGCGTGTGTGTGTGTTTGGTTCTATGCATTTTTACCACACATAGCTGCATGAGACCACTACTACAGTCAACTGACGCACAGTTCCATCCAAGTACACTGCTTTGACCCTTGGTGTTCCCTCTGCTTGCAACATCCTCCCTCACTTGCTAGTCTTTGGTTTGGCCAACCCCTGTGCATCTTTCGAGACTCAGCCCACAGGTCATCACCTTTAAAAAGCTTGCTCTGATCTCTTGTCAACTCATGGACAAGAGGTCTTGTTTACTTCCTTTGGGCCCCCAGAGCTTCCACTGCTTACCTCCTTAGAGCCCTCCTTGCCTATTTATTGTTATAGCCTCTCCTAGCCTTTGAGGTCAAGGACAGAGTCTCTAATACCTCTGCATCACGAGTACTTAGCACAGTGCCTGACACATAGGAGGGGCTCAGTCACTGTTTGCTGAATGTAATCGAAGGTTACAGAGAATAAATGTCCCATGGCCGAGGGCGAAACTGTACACAAGCAAAGCTATTGTACAATTAGGATTTAATATACTTGATTAATATCAGCATACTTGCATTGCTAAAACACATTAATATTAAATTAGTCTGAGCTATTTTGCAAGGATATATGTGTGAGCGTGTATAGTGATGCTTTGCATGCAATTACAGCTCGTCTTTCAGGAGTATTAAGTGCTATGCAGATCCTCTCCTAAATCCTGCCCCTGAGTTTTGCTTTAGTGTTATACCTCCAGCTTCATCAAGGGCCAATTTTAAAAGTCATATTAAAACCACCTCTCTACACCTGCATTTTCTATAAAACTGTCAGTCACTGCCTTCTACATAATTTATCTTCACCGTGCAATAAAGTTATTTTAGAATTTGACAATGAGAAGATCATGGTCTCCTCTGCAGCACTGGCAAAACTCTATCTTTCTAATAACTAGATGTATATAACTGATCATCTTTTCCTTTTTGACATGGTTGCCGGGAAACTCAGAGTCACATCTGACTCTCCTTTGCTGATTCTCAATCATTATGTTAACCGCTTTCTGACTTCCTGGTATTTCCCAGGAGAATTATAAACTGCTGTTAAATATATCTCTGCTGCTTCTTTCCTTGGTGTAAGCCACAGGGGTTGCCTGTTTGAGAGGAAGCTCCATCCAGCTCTACGCCTGCAACTAGAGGCTTCTCCCTTGCTGACTTTAGATTTGGGCCTCAGATTTTTTTGTCGTTGTGATTTTTGTTTTGTTTTGTTTTGTTTTGATCCAGACCATCCAAATCCACATAGCCCATCCCTCCTGACGCACAGGTAGTGAGGGATCTCTGGTGGACCTCAGTTTGGATTGCTCTGGAGGACCATTGGTCTCACTGAGGTTTCTTCCGTAACCTCTCAAAAAGGCATTTCACGTATGTTGTATCATCTGTGTGAAAACACCTTATGGCTGTTTTCAGGAAATATCATAACAGAAAAAGAGACAGAAACTTAATTTTCTTCTTCCTTGCTTGATCTTGATTTTTCTACCCCTCTGTTATTTCCCTGACTTTATTTTATACTTGTCATTTATGGTAAGATGTCTCAAATCCTTTATAGAAGGGAAAGGTCCCTCTATGTCCAGTCCAACGTCTCTGACCCTGTGACTCTCTCCTGACCTTACCCTCCCCACCCACCTCAATAGGCAAAATGGACACCTCCCTTCTCTTTGTTCTCAGAACAACTTTATCCTATTATTGTTTCTGTTACAGCACAAATCACATTATGTTGTAATTTTTTGTTCATATGCCTAAGAATCGCCCTAGCCTCTGTGCCTCTTATAGTCAAGTGATGTGCCCCATTATCTCTGTATTCCATGGGCCCACCCTTAGTGGGCAAGTTGCATACACTTCTTATGCTTCAGTTTCTATATCTGAAAAATAGAGATAATAATAACATCTACTTTACAGGGTAGTTGCGAGGATTAAGAGAGATGAGCCAAATAGGGCCTGGCACACAGAGCAACCATTCACTGAGTGCTGGGTTCATAGTAACTATTATTCCCAGTAGTAGTACCAGTACTGTTGTTTATAATATTCCTGGTACATAGCAGTGCCTCGGACATAGCATAAAGCTCAATAAATATTTGCAGAATAAAGGCTGAGTGCTGAGTGTATATGAATATGCTAACCCTCTCTCCTTGTGAGGGGCAGCATGCTGCCCATTTCTGAGATGGGAATGTAGAGGCAGACAGAATAAAGGGGGGAGCTGATGCCAGAATCCACGTGTGCAAATTCCTGGCCTTATGCTTTATGCTAAGATGTGCAGCCTTTGTCTGAGGGCTCAGGCAGCTGCAAGAGAAAAGAAACTCTTCAAATCCCAGGGTGTCCTTCAGGACTCCTGAAGACAAGGCTTCTCAGGCCGGGTCAAGTGCGTGTGTCAAAACTGTCAAATTTAACATCCACTCAAATACCCAAGACTGGAGGGAGAGAGTACACACACCTCAGTGTAACCGCGGGCCCTTCAACTTCAACTCAACTTTGACTAGTTCTGGGCTTTCTTTTTTCGCTAGGAAGTGCCGGGATGGACAGGACTTAGACCTGTTTCCGTCCCTGTCTGAGCTCAGGTGAAGTGCTAATGAGCAGTGGCTTGGCCACAAGGAAGGCTGCAGATGACAGGTGAGACATCGTTAGACTGGACGCCAGGGCCAGCCCAGCCCAGCACGGCTCTGCTGCCGGGACCCCACACCACCCTGCTGCGCGCCCAGAGCCCTGCAGCCTCCCCTCTCCCAGGCTCCCTCCCACCCTTCCCACAGTGGGTGAGAGCTCTGTCTGTAGGAGGATCTTGTCCAAAGGCAAACCTCCATCACTGGAATCTATTAGCACAGACAGTACCGGCGACCAGAGTGTGCGTCAGGCGCTGGGCTAAATATTTTATACATGTTATTTTATTTAGTCTGACAACAGCTTTCTGAAGGAGGTGCTATTATTAGTCCCATTTGCAGGTGAGGAAACCATGGCTTAGAGAGGTTAAGTACTTGGTGTAAGGTCACACAGCTGGTGAAGGCTGAGCTGGGACTGGGACTCAGGTCCTCCTGGACCCAGACACTCGCTCTTCATGGCAGTGTTCTCTCTGCTAGTCTCAAGAGCAGGGCTCTGATGGAGTCACAGAAAGGATAGGTAAGTTTTTTTTGGGGGAAGTAGGGGATGAGTGGGAGAGGAAAAGGCCAGAAACTTGGGAGGCTCTACTGGTGGGCCAATCCAAGTGGATCAGGTTCAGGCTGCCCCCAGGCAGGATGATTCATTGCTGGTTGCCCAGCATTCACGTACCATCCATGTGACTTTGAGTCTGAGGCTCCATTTCTTTAGCTATAAAATAAGGATAACAAGACTAAGACATAATAGTATTCTGATGCCAAAATATTGGTGAACAACCCTGAAGCATGTACCAGGGTTGTGAGGGTAATGATGGCAATGAAGAAGTCACTGGTATACACCCAGAAAGGGGATGGCAGAGGAAGGAAGGGCTCCACAAGAGGGAGATGAAGCAGTTGCAGTTCTCTGCTTCTTGGTTTTGCCCTGGTCTGCTCTGATGAGTTGCTCTGGGCACTGCACTTGTTAGGAACAAAGGCCTCCAGTGTTCTCTCGTTTAGCAAAGGTGGGATGTGCACAGATCTGCTCGCTGCTCACAGAAGGCTCCCCTGGAAGTTTCTAACATGTGGTTTCCCAGCACTGGGTCAATGGCGTTCATTATGGGACCAGACCCAGCTCACAGTCCACCCAAAAGAAGTTAGTGTGGAAGTGGCAGGACCCTGGATAAATGTCAACTTAATGTAGGTGAAAATATCTAACACTATAAGACTCATAGTGAGTATGAATATATTTTGGGTTTGAATCTCGAACCTACGATGACATTTTCCTCCCCACTCTCCCTAACATACATACCCACTATGGAAAACATTTTGGACAGTAATTTTAGCCTTTTATTTTTTACTGCCATGGATGTTCAAATCAGAAGGGACTCTTAAAATCTTGAATGCCATCCCTCACCAGATTCTCACTAAGCTTATGCTCTAGCATGTCTACTGATGAATGTTTCACTCCTGATGGAGGTGGCCCGCTCTACCTGAGGACAGCTTAGATGGTTTCACATCTTCCTTATGCTAAAGAGTCCAAATATGTTCTAGAACCCTGTGATGGTTCCAGATGGGTCAACTTTTTAGAATATCCAATCCCTCATCCAAATGAAAGATCCTCACATGTCTATCCCCATAGTCTTCTCTTTTCAACCCTTCTCCCTGGGGGTAGTTAGAAATCTTTTCTGTGTGCTCTCCTGAATTTATCTTAAGTTGGCTCTTTCAGGGAAGGCAGCCTTTGGGAGGCCCCATCAGTGCCTTCAGCCTGGCTTCCTGAGAGCAGAGGAACTGGGAAGGGTCTAAGACGGGTCTGGAGTTGGACTTACGGAAGAAAGAAGCTCCTTCATTCATCAGAAGAGGCTGAAGCTTTGTGAGAAAATGGTGGTGAGGGACTCAACTTCTTTTCCTCCTTTCCTCCTTCCTCTTTTCTCATTTTTCCCTGCTGTCCTCTCTACTTCACCAAGTTTTTCCCTTCTTCTCTCCCTTCCTCCTGGTTGCCCATTGCTCTCCATATTCAGGCTGTTTTTATCCTGCCTCCCCTCTCCTCTCTCTCAATGGAGCTGTAAGAGCAGTATGCCTGGGAGTGTCTGGGCCGGGAAAGGACCAAACCCAGACCTCTAGTTATCAGCTACCTTTGGGTATTGGAAGTGGGCAGGAGGAGTCAGGTGGCAGCAGTAGCCGTGGAGGTGGTGGCGGTGAGAATAATGAAAGAGCCTCCATTTGTGAGGTGGCTATTACTATACTTCATGCACTTGCTCTGTGTTATCCCTGAGTCTTACACCCAGTGTAGATGAGCAAACTGATCTTAGAGAAACCATGGCTTGTCCAAACCCACAGAGAGGTAAGTAATATAGTAAGATTTAAAGAAATAGCTTTGGGGCTATTTAGATGCAAATCCAAGGCGTATGTTCTCTCTGCCATGCTCCCCTGCCTCTTCAGTCACTCCTGGGCAAGCCCAGATCCAGCGGGAAGGCATGGAGGGGTAAGAGGAAAGAGGAAAGCAGGATTGAGGGCTTGTATGTTCTCCTGTTACAAATTTGATGTTCCCCAATCCTTCTTCCACATCCCCTCTCCTCTTAAAGAAACCCACAAAAGTCACTGGATGGCAGTAGTTGTTGGCTAGAGTTTACTGCAAATTATCAAACACCAAATATTTGCTTTTGGTTCCCACCAATCTTCTGTTTCTACACCTCCTTCCCCTTTCTTTGGTTCCTAAAGGAGAGAAATGTCCTGTAGGGCAGGTTCCCAGTCTTGGTCTTGTTTCCTGCCTAGCACTAAGCAAGTACTAGATAAAATGGAATGAATGAATGAATGATTAAATTCACCATGCAGCACACTGATCACCCTCAGGCTGCCTCTTGTTTAGTTGGGAGCCATCCTGCTATGCCGTGCCTGGGTTGTCTTTCCCTTTCCTCCACCAAAGTACAATTAGGGTCCATCCCTTCAGTATGTCTTAGTCATAAAAGAGTGTGAATCTCCTCCCTTCTCAGTAAAGGACCAGAAAACATGGAAGGAAAACTCATCATCAGATCATAAAACCCTCTCTCCCCAAAGTGCTAAAAACTTTAGACCAAAAGAGAGACAGGAGGAGGCAGAGTTGCCTTCAGATGTTTCCAGAAGCAGGCATGTGATTACACATAAGGAAGAAAAGACGAGGGTGGAAGGAGAAACTAATATTTCTGAAGTCTTCCTAAGTGCAGGGTAATTTCCTGGCATCTTTATTTATCCGATGTCCCCATCTTATAGACGACATTTAGAATTAGTTGGATTTGGTTACTTGAGTGATGGCGTCACTTGCTTAAGGTCGCACAACTACTAAGTTGTAGATCCAGGATCCAACTTAGGTGTGCTGGACTCCAGTCCATGCAGTTTTTTATTTTTTTTATTTTTCAGGGGTCTATGAGGGCACAACCTTTTGAGGTTTCTACTCATGAAGTGTGTGGCTCTCCATTGCTAAGCACTAGGGCTTTCCTATGTTCTCTTTGGGAAGGAAAAGTGTTGGCAAATGACTGCGTGCCTTCAATCTGAGAGCACGGCTGGCAGGGGTGACTGAGCAGCGCCCAGAACGCTGGTTCCTGTGCTGACTGCTCTTCCAACCCTAAATAGACTGTATATTTTATTCCTATGTTGATGGGTCCCCTTGACCACTTCTGTGCACCCTCCCCTGGGTTAAGTGTGCTTTCTCCACTGGAAATACTTGTCTCTTCTTTGAAGGATTTTCTTGGGTGCAGAGAACTGGAAATGCCTGGAAATTTATGTCCCCAAGGCAGGCCCTTATCTGATGACTAACAAGTTCTGGAGTAGGAAAGCCCAGCCCCCAGGCCAGCACAACTCTAGGTATAATTAACACCCGCTGTGGGATCAGCCCTCCTAGGGACTTTGCCCGGATTTGCATTATTTGTTTTCCTTCTTCTCCTTCCTTGCCCTGTTCACCCATTCGCTTACGCTTACCAGTCTCCTCGGAGACTTGCTTAATAAATCACTTGCACATGGATGCTCATCTCAGGGTTAGCTGTTGGGGAACCCAAGCTTTCCCTGACTCCTGCTTCATCATCTGTGACGGGGGTCCCTGAAGGTGAGTCATATTCTAGCCCATTGTTTTCCAACAGGAGTAAGTAACAGTATCTTTAAAATAGAGTGAGCTTAGGGCCAGCCCGTGGCTTAGCAGTTAAGTGCGCGCGCTCCGCTGCTGGCGGCCCGGGTTCGGATCCCGGGCGTACACTGACGCACCGCTTCTCGGGCCATGCTGAGGCCGCGTCCCACATACAGCAACTAGAAGGATGTGCAGCTATGACATACAACTATCTACTGGGGCTTTGGGGAAAAAAAAAAAAAAAAAAAGGAGGAGGATTGGCAATAGATGTTAGCTCAGAGCCGGTCTTCCCCAGCAAAAAGAGGAGGATTAGCACGGATGTTAGCTCAGGGCTGATCTTCCTCACACACACAAAAAATAAAAATAAAAAAAATAGAGTGAGCTTATTACATTTGCTTATTGTTATGATCTGAATTATGTTGCTTCAAAATTCATATGTTGAATACCTAACCCCCCAATGCGACTATATTGGAGAGAGGGCATTTAAGGAGGTAATAAAGCTTAAATGAGGTCATGAGGGTGGGGCCCTAATCCAATAGGACTAGTGTCCTTATAAGAAGAGGAAGAGACAGCAGAGCTCTCTCTCTTTCTGGGCATGCTCACAGAGGAAAGGCCATGTGAGGAGACAGTGAAAAGACTGCTGACTGCAAGCCAGGAAGAGAGCTCTAACCATACACTAGCCCTGTTGGCACCTTGATCTTAGACTTCCAGCCTCCAGAACTGTAAGAACATAAATGTCTGTGGTTTAAACCACTTGCCTGTGCTGTTTTGTTATGGCAGCCCGAGCAGACTCATACAGTTACTAATGGCACACCCTAGGCTTTTAAACAGGGCTTAATGTTTGGAGAACTATGAGGATGAAAACAGGGACAACACAGTTGTGAAAATAATGCTTAGGTCAAAAAGATCACTAATTAATTAATTAGTTGATAATTAAACAAAAACCATGTACCAAGCATCTGCCCTATACCAAGCATGAGGATGGGTGATGCAGAGATGGCCCTCAGGGAGCAGTGTAGTATGAGAGAACCTTGTAGAAAGGATGGAAAATAAGTCAAGCATAAATCCTCAACCATCCTAACTCAACC
The DNA here is from genome assembly GCF_057802395.1 of Ceratotherium simum simum. Lineage (NCBI taxonomy): Eukaryota > Metazoa > Chordata > Mammalia > Perissodactyla > Rhinocerotidae > Ceratotherium > Ceratotherium simum. The sequence goes on from NC_141915.1 coordinate 7,503,094, forward strand.
TGCCGAGGTTCAAAACATCACAACAAGTGACATCAGGCCAGAGTCATCTTATCACTATTTCCAACATTACCATCACCATCTCCACTTTCATCAGCAGCAACAGTGGCTGCAGCCCCAACATCAGAGAGTCTCTGTTAAATTTCCCCTGATCTAGGCTGCACTGGTTGCTCTTCGAAACAAATCCACCACTACAGCTGCTCACAAGGACCTGTTAGGCTTAGAGACTCACTCGCAGAATCAGAAATGAATAAGAGAAACACATGGGACATGCAAGCACATAGAGGGGAATGTACCTCGGGAGCTCTGCTTGGAGGGTCAGGAGAAATGACCGACAGTTTTACTACTCCTTTGAGGAGTCCTAACTGGCTACTAATGAGCCCACTCACTGTTCCATCCCTCCATGCCAAGTGTGCTCATGGCCTAGAGAACAAGGCTATCATCAACTTAAGCCTGAGATGAAGAATGAAGGAATTGTGTTACTGCAAAAGAAAAACGCTGAGCTGATGCTCGCCATGGTAGCAAACACTTGTGATATCCCACCTCTGGTTCCAGGCACAGGTATGGTTCCTGCAAGTGTAGACTCATCTGGCCTGTGTCCCATTTCAAAACTGCACTGTGTCTCTTTCTCCCTTCGGCCTCGGAGCCTTCTCCAAAACCCTTGAAGTCTTTACCCAATGGTAGCTTGGAAGTAAGGGGAGTAAATGGTTCTGGGGTGATCCTTGGCCAACAAGAGACAGAAGCTGGTGGATAAGTGACCTGGTGTCCCATCCTTTAAGAGACAATTCTGGGTGCTTTCCAAGGTTGCAGCTTAATCAAGCCTCTGTTGTCTACAGCAGCAACTTGAACAATACAACCCTATGTTGGCTTTTTCTCCTTCCTTCTCTCATCTCCCTGTCCCTCACTCTTGCTTCTTTGGAATAACCTCCCTGAACCCGAGTCCCTCTCTTGGCTCTGCTCTCAAGGGAACAAACTAAGACAGTCACCATTTAGCCACACATGTGTTATACACCAGAGGCTAATGATTTTTCTCCTAGGCCTTTCAGCTTTAGTTGGGTGGTGGCCATGATGTGGACAGCCATTTACAAGTTTGGCCTTATGGTTGGAAAAGCCAGATTTCCAATAAGGGCATCCCTGAACTGAAGACCAAATGTTACAACTCCATGAGGCTCTTCGAAAGTCTACAATAGAATCCTTTACTAAAACAACCAAGCAAGAGAAGTTACTAATCCATAATATTCAGTAGCATCAGGATTCATTCATTCATTTAAACATTCAACAACTATTTCTCAGTGTCTACTGTGATAAGCTGTGAAGCTACAGTAGAGTGCAGGACAGAGAGAGGTGCTGCCCTCATGTGGCTTACAGTCTAGCAGGATAAACAGATGTTGAGCAAGTAGTTAAATAAATTGGTGTAAGAACAACCAAGAAGAAATACAGAGATGCTATGAAAGTGAACAATAGGGATCTGATGAAGAATGGGATGGTGGTAAAGTCAGAAATCTATAAATAATTGTCATTTAACATTTACAAGAGAATGATATAGCTGAACAGCTTGTAGAATACCATGTGGATATATAAACACATAGGTACAATTCAGTGCCTATCTTAGTCTGCTCTGGCTGCCATAACAGAATACCACAGACAGGGTGGCTTAAATAACAGGAATTTATATTCTCACAATTCTGAAGGCTGGAAAGTCCAAGATCAAGGTTCTGGCAAGGTAGGTTTCATTCTGAGCCCTCTTCTCTTGGCTTGTAGGTGGCCGCCATCTTGCTACGTGTTCACATGACATCTTCTTTGTGTGCATGTGCCAGACAGAGAAAGAGAGCGAGAGCGAGTGCTCTTTGGTGTCTTATAAGGGCACTAATCCCATCAGACCAGAGCCCCACCCTCGTGACCTCATCTAACCGTAATTATCTCCCCAAAGCCTCACCAAAAAATACCATCCCATTGGGGGTTAGGGCTTCAACATACGAATTTGGGGGGGCACAATCATTCAGTCCATAATGGTGCCTCTTTCAACAACCTTTAACTGTTTTCAATCTTTAAAATTTGTGAAAGAGGCTAGAGTAGGAAGATGTAGAAATGTGGTGAAAAATTTTCACTTCCTTCTCCTCTGTCTTGGATATTTCCTTGCATTTCAGGTTAAAAGACGTTTAAATATACTAGATAAGTAGAGACAAGAGTGATGTTATTAGACTAGAAAAATTTTAAAATGTGGGAGAAAATGGTACTAGGTACCAGTTAAATAATGCATACAAATTATATTTTATGTAAGTTTCTCCTGTACATAAAGAAAATTTCTAGAGGTGACACAAAGGATAACTGAAGAAACTGAAGATGGATTTGTTTGAGCCCAGTTACACCTGCTGCTTTATGCTAAGAAACACCAGAATGCCATCCTTATAAACCTGTAAAAGGAATTGGGGGAGGGGGGGTCAGATGGCTGCAGAGTTCGGGCCAAGGTCAGCTTGCTTTGGTATTAGACACCGCTGCAAATACTTGTGAGAAGACTGGGGAGGAAAAATATTTGGGCTGTGATAAGTCTAGACGGATGAATTCCAAGAGAAGGAGTCTCTCATGGTATACCAAACCGGGCTCTGGACATACCTGGAGCGAGAGTGCACTGATTTTGGCCTCTCACATCCATTTTCCCTCCTTTGGTTACAGCCCCTTGATTTCCTTTTGGCAATTACCTGTTTTCCATTCAATGTAGTCTTGTTTAGACTACAAATCCCCAAACAAGTCAATAAGGTGCTCTCCTGGGGCTTTGCATCTCGAGTGGAATAAGCGAACGTCAGGACAAGAGTGGCTGAACGTCATTCAATCCATGGGAGGCACCGTCTAGAGTGTCCTAGGTCTTGAGTATTCCTCAGCTAGGATCTCCACACTCCCTTTTTATTTTTTGAAGGTTTTCAATGTAATCTTTTAAAAAATACATATTACAGTTTTATTGAGCTGTAATTCATATACTATACAATTCAATGACTTTTCATATATTCACAGTCTTGCAACCATCACCACAATCAATTTTAGAACATTTTCGACACCCCAAAAAGAAACTCTGTACCCATTAGCAGTCACTCTCCATTTCCCCGCAGCTCTCCAGCCCTAGTCAACCACTAATCTACTTTCTGTCTCTATAGCTTTCTCTCTTCTGGACATTTCATATGAATGGAATCATACAACATGTGGTCTTTTGTAACTGGATTCTTTCACTTTGCATGTTTTCAAGCTTTGTCCACGTTGTAGCACGTGTCAGTACTTCATTCCTTTTGTGGCTGAATGATATTCCATTATATGGATATAGTACATTTTATTTATCCATTCTTCTGTTGATGGACATTTGGGTTGTTTCTCCCTTTTGTTTTTATAAGCTACCTGATGTCCTTACAATAAATCCCATTTCTACTTAAGTTAGGCAGGGTCGGTGTTCACTGCTTGCAGCTAAACAAGCATAACAGATACAATTTTCTCTATAACTGCCCATATATGATATACATTTCAGATGCAGTGGCCCCAGGGTTCAGGCAGCATCCTGCCCTGTGCCTCAATCACTTCAGCCTTTTGTTATAGGACTCTCAGTGAGGTAGGCTTGGAATAAAAATCAGGGCAGCAAATTAGAATTTATAGATAATTGAATGTTTGGGGGGTCTATTCAACTGTCCCATTCTCACTGACTCTGACTAAGCGTCCCCCTACCTAATGTCCCAGGAGAAATGCTCATAGCCAACAGCAGAACCCATCCTAGACAGAAGTGTGAAGTCACAGAAATCTATTTTTATTTTTCATTCTTTTAGCTTCTTCTCAATGAACCATTCCTTCACTACCACCTCCGGGCCTTTATCTTCTCTCTTTCCTGAACTTTCAATGTCCATTCCCTTGGAAGACTTAGACCTTCAATGTGAGCTTGCATCTTTTTATTCTTTCTTTCAAGCACATTTGCTTTTAGGATTCTTGAGTACCTCAAGGGTACTCGATTAGTGGCAAGGCCTTTGAGCTCAGTTTGTTACATCTGTAAAATGAGGGGCGGGGGCAGCTGGACAGGTCAGTGATGTTTCAACTTTATTTAGCAACAGAAGCAATTCTTCCAAGGCTATCACGGGTGGAAACCAAAAACAGATGAGGCTGAGGAAGAGCTTCTCTGTATTTTTTTTTTTTTTCACTTAAAGTACCTAAATCTAGCTTGGAAGATGGTACTAGTATCCCTCCCTGCCCCTGGGTGTGTTTGTAGACTGACTAATTTAGGCTAAGGGAAAGCTGCTGCTGGGTGGAGAGGAACAGGGAGCAGAGTTCTTGGGTGAGATCAGCCCCTACCGTGGGGTTTTCTGAAAGGTGGGTACAAATTCACAGGTGGAAGGCTGAAGAAAGAATCACTCCCAAAAAAACTTGGACTTGAGGACAAAGAAGCAAAATTAGGAGCTGGGGCTGTCCATCATGTCACTCCCGCAGGAAAAGTGGTTCTCCTGGGACCACGGGAAAAAGTAGATTTAGTATGTAGTTGAAAATATTGCTTTTTTTGACTCAGCGATATAACCTGATCTTTGAGCAAAGTCTGATGCAGCCATGTGACCCTGTATGATGGTGGGGTTTGGACTAAATAGAGCCATAAGTGGGGGGTGCACCTCTGCTCTTGCCTGTGTGGAGATTGCAACTGCCTACCAAGGGACTAGCGTTCATCTGGCAGTCGTGAGTGGTGAGCAGCTGTGAGAGAGACAGTGCTGTTGCTCAGTGGTATGGAGGGCAGCACAGAGCAAACAGCCAGAGGAACAAGCTGTTGGGCTGACGACTCAGGCAGTACAGAAGAGAATTCTGCCTTCCCAATGGAAGAATGTGCGGGAGGCCGATACTTGGGTTACATGATAATCTATGCTTCGGTCCCTCCCCAATTGTCCCAAATCTTGACACCCCAACCCTGTGTGAACCAGTCCCCAGCCCAGCTGAAGGGAGACTGACCTAGCAAATGCCCATTCCAGCCTCCAAGGCTCCTCCGTGACAAGCTGCTCTGATGTGAAGATGCTGCTCCATTTAAACCTCTTTCAAAAGCCTCTTGCTGTGCTGTGTGTGTTGGAAAAGGCTTGGGAAGGGATAACACTGCTCCTGCTCTGTTTGTGCTCTCTGCTATTTTAAAGCAGGGAGTGTTCAGACTGAATGAGGTGGTGGGGTTCACAGCCCGCCTCTGAGTATAGCCTTCGGACCCTCTGGTCCTTATTCTATCCAATTGTGTCCTGAAATAGACGTCTGCCATTATGCAGACACCATGGAGCCAGGTAGCTGAGGTGAAGGTGAGTGCCTGCCATGCCTTATGTTGCCGTAGGACAGAAGCAGAGCCACTCTCGGGGCAGCCTCCACACCCCCCTCACTCTTTGCTCCATCATCTTCTCTTTAGAGGTACATCAGTCAGGAGTTTGAATTCCCTCCTCCCACAACCTCAGTGACTCCAAACAGCAAAGTTTATTTCTTGTTCATGCTACGTGCCCACTGTGGGTTGGTCGGGGGTGGGATGAGAGGGTCTGCTCATCATAGTCACTCAGGGATTCAAACTTTGCTGGTGCCATGGCAGAGGGAAAAGAGGCCCCTGGAGGGTTTTGCCATTAAATGCTTGGGCCTGGAAGTAAGACTCTTCACTTCTACTCGCAATGCCTGGGCCAGAACCAGTCTCCAAGCCCCACCCAATCACAAGAAGCCAGGAAGTGCAGTCGTCCTATTGGCCCTGAGTGGTCAGAACTGGAATTCTTTGACAGACAGCACTAATGACTAAGATAATTGGAAAGAATGTCGTTTTAGGATCAGGGAAACTCAAATCGCCCTCTTAACTCCACCCTTTCTTGACTGGGTGACCTTTTGTTGTTGTTGTTGTTGTTGTTAGCGCTGTCGAGTCAATTCCAACTCCTAGCGACCCTGTGTTCAACAGAGCAGAACTCTGCCCCATCTTTCTGCACCATCCTCTCACCTTCCGGCAGTGTATCAGATGGTGCTCTGCTGCTTTTCACAGGGTTTTCATGGCCAACTTTTTCATAAGTGAGTGGCCAGGTCCTTCTTCCTAGTCTGTCTTAGTCTAAAAGCTCTGCTGAAACCTGTCCACCATGGGCGACCCTGCTGGTACTTGAAATATAGGTGGCACGACTTTCAGCATCACAGCAACATGCAGCCACCACAGTGTGACAACCAACAGACGAGTGGTGTGGTTCCCCAATTGGGAAACGAACCTGGGCTGCGGTGGTGAGAGCGCTAAATCTTAACCGCTAGACTACCAGGGCTGACTGTGTGACATGTAGCAAATTATTTAAGTCTGTGAGCCTCAGTTTCCTCATCTGGAAAGTGAGGAAATAATACCTTCCTTGGGATATCCGCTAGTGTTTAGCACATACAATATGGCACTGACAAATATTAGCTTCTTTCCTTCCTTTTCCTATTCAAATACCTGATCACAGGTAAGGATCACATCTTGATGGATATGATTTAATAATCACTTTCAGCCTGAAGGGTAAATGCAGATAACAACATAAGTTTACTGGGTTTTTTCCAACTCTTATTGGAATTTGATGGGCATTTTGCATTTTAATAGGCAAAGATCACTTGGTCAGATAGGCTTTGAATACTGTGGGGTGAAGCCCTCTGAAATGGCTCCCATGATTCCCACTCCCTAATATTAACACTCTTGTGGAATCCCCTCCCCTTGAATGTGGGCTGGACCCAGTGACTTACAGAAATGATGGGTGTCACTTCTGAGATTAGGTTACAAACGACTGTGACTTCTGTTTTGCTGGTTTTCTCTCTCTTGACTCCTCTGATGAAGCAACTTGCCCTTTTGGAGGGGCCCATGGGGCAAGGATCTGAGGATGGCATCTGGACAACAGCCCAACAGGAACTGAATCCTGCCAACCAACACTGAGTCAACTTGAAAGTAGGTCCTCCCTGAGTTGAGCCTGGAGATGACTGTAGCCTTGGCCGACCCTGGGATTTCAGTCTTATGGGAGACCATTAGCCAGAGGCACACAGGTAAGCCAGGCCTAGATTCCTGACCCATAGAAACTGTGAGATAATAAATGTGTGTTGTTTTAAGCCACCAAGTTTTGGGATAATTTGTTATGCAGCAATAGATAACTAACACAAACACTAGCTATATGCCAAGCATTCTGCTAGGTGTAGAGGCCACAGATAGGTAGAACATATCTCTTCCCTATAGAGACAATCATGCTGCCACCACCCAGTCCCCACACTTAGCCTCACTCCTTTAAGCAGGGACAACACTCCCATTAAATCCAGCCTGGCCATGCTCAGAGTGGGCTGTTTTCGAACACACTTGTGCCTCCCTTGACCTCAAACTTTCTCATGCTTGATTAACCCTGACTTAGCTGTTTCAAAAGACTGAGAACATGCCTGTTTCCCACCCCTATTCCAGTACTTTTATCAAGAGACAGTTTGGTGTAGTGGTTAAAATCAAATTCGGATCCCAGATTACCTGAGAGTCAAGTTCAGTCCCACTACTTAATAACTGTGTGCCTGTAGGAACGTTATTACACCTCTCTGTGCTTTAATTTTCTTATGTGTAAATGGGGGATGAGATAGCACTTGGGTTGTCAGAGGGTAGAACGAAGTATTACACGTAAAGAGCATAGTCTAGTGGCTAGGCGATGGGTAAGGACTCAATAGATGTCAGCTCTCCTTCATCTCAGACCTCATGCCTCACTGACTGGGTAGAGTGTTTGTAGTGGTGAACATCAACATGCTATCAGTGCTATTTTAGTCTCAGCAATTACACTCAGTCTATATCAGTAAACTAGGGGCAGCCAGGCCATGAATGGTTGCAATTCAGCTCAACTACAGTTATTTGCTGCTCCATCTCCCCACCCCAAGAACAGGTGCCATGAATCCATGCTAGGATACTTCATATTGGGGGTTTTACTTTGCTTCATTTACATAGCAGACTGGAGTTTTCTGTTCTCTTCACCTCCTATTGGCCCTTATACTACTTACCTCTGATGGGAAGGGAGTCCTTCAGCATAATAATTCATGTAAGTTATGTAATGAAAAAAACCCATGAGAGGCAAGTTGTGCAGAGAATATCCTTAAAATTAATTGATTAGTTAACTAATTACTTAACTAACTTGAAGATGTTTCCGTCTGAACAGTGAGGGCCTAGAGTGGAACAGGACTCACCAACGCAGCATTGAGGGGTGTCATGGGAACTGGCTTGGGTTGGGCTGGGAACTGGCAGAATGAAGCCTGGGCTTGGAGGGAAGGAGGAGTAGAAAAGCAAAGAGAAAACGAGATGAGAGATGGATTCTTCTGGGTGTTTTGACTGAAAGGCAACCAGAGGAGTCTTGGAACACTTTTGCTCTATCCTCAGGGCCCTGGAGCACATCCCTAGTTTGTGACACATAACATTAGGTTGCTTCTGGTAATATATTTTGTACCCCTTGATTGATACATGATTGCAATGTGGTTTGGATGTTTTTTTCTGGAAAAGGGCTGTGGAAAAGGAAGATGGAACAGGTAAGATGAAGGTGAAGATCTAGAATATCTGGGTCAACAGATAAGGATGGGAGAATAGAGAAATGCTTCCCCAACCATTCCCTGCTTCCTCATATTTTACCCTCCCCCATTTCTAGAATTATTTAACTATATGGGAATCACATCCAACAAATGTTTTCTATGCTCCTACTGTGTGTAAACATACCTATTTTTATTTTAAATTATTAAGATTTATCTATTTAGATTTATTAAGTTTTGAGAGTGGTTCAAAAATAAATGTAATTTTTTTCTTGCAGTGCTGTGAAGATAAACGATTTGCAGACTCTCATGTTCTATTCTGACAGAGTCAGAGTCAGTATGGGCAAAGTTGTTACTTGCCTTACACGGTACTATTCTCTGGAGGTGTGCACCGTGCCCCAATCATCTCTTGGTAAGATGTCAGGCTCTGTCTTCCACAAATTAACATAACCCCTTCTTAAACGATTTACTTTTCATTTTTACTATTGGGGAACATCTCACGGCTCATTCTTTCCTGTCATTCTAATTAGAATTAATTTGACTGATCCTAAAACTACATCTTCAGGGTAAATAAGCCCCTGCCTCATTCATGAATACTATAATTTGGAGGCCAATATGGGTTTGTCCTTGCATGGTCACTTTTTATGCTTAGAATGCTCTTCACTTTTAAAATTTCTCTCTCACCTTCTGTCATTCTGTATAAAAAGAGACTAAAATTCTTAGACTGTCCTTTTTGGGAAATCACTCCTGTAATTTTGTGGGTTACATGTTGTTTTTGCCATCCAATATCCATTCTTCCTCTTTCTGGTAACCACATCCTAGTTTCTGTCTGGGAAATGACAACCTCCCCCACTCTTAGTCTATATGGCTAAAGTGAAACATGAAACATGAAAGTCCAGATTGGGAGCATGTTGAGAACTCAAGGTGATCAGCACATAGCCCTCTCCTGTCTATAATGAGTGGCTCAGTGTTGGGCTTAGAAGTCTATCAAAGCTAACGAGACACAGTGAGTGTTTCACTGGGACTTCAGGGAAAGAGATTTTGCTTCTTGTAGTAGAGAAAACTTAGAGGATTTAAGGGCTGGAGCTACCATCACCATCTGGCTACAACCACCATCTGGTTTATCACATGATGGCTGAGAAGGAAGCCAATGTAACTAAAGACACACCATAGAAGATTAAAAAAATACCTTAGGCACAGGATAGTTTTTTTGAGCCCCCAAATTGAGTTGTGCCTAAAGCTAGTCCTACCCTTAGTTTTTCATCTTACATAAAACAATAATTTTTCACTTTCCTTAAGCCAGTTTGGGCTGAATTCCATGTCAGTTGAAACCAAAGGAGTCTTTACTAATACAGCTGCATTAGTGGAAGCCATTTTTATGCCTGAAAATGTGGCCATCTGAAAAGTCAAAGGAAGCGGGACAAAAGAATGCTGGAAATGGAAAGGATCTTGTTAATTAACTAGCTCCAACCCCGTTAATTAAAAGAGGAGGAAAATGGAGAGTCAGGGAGGGGAAGTCTGTGCATGTGTTCCGGTAGCTGCTTAGTGGTAAAAGTGGGAGCAGGACCTAGATTTGACAGCCGGTTCTCTTTGTCACCTCTTTCCAATCAGATTGGAATGGACTCTCAATCCCTTCTATCCTACCCAGCAGTAACTACTATCTTAAATGTGGTTGTACTTTTCTCAATATTGCTTTGTACTTTAAATACATGAACAGTAGATACTTCAGTGTTGAACTTTAAATTTTATGTCAATAATATTGTACATATCCTGTTGGAACCTGCTTTTCTCACTCAGTATTATGTTTTGAGGCTTATTTATGTTGATAGAGGTAAATTTCTTAGTCTTTGTGCAAAAAAAATGTATTTTGTCTTGACTCCTGAATGATAGATAGTTTAGCTGGTTATAGACTCCTAGGTTGATGATGATTTTGCTTCATCACAGTGTTATCTGGCACAATTGTGTATGTTGTGCCATACACACACAGTTCAAATTTGTTCCTGTGTCAGGAACCTGTCATGAATTTCTATCTGCTTTAAAACGTTACCCATGATTTTGGATTTTGATTATTTCACCTGCTTGAAAGGTCACCATATTTCTTGAATCCATGGATTCAGGTCATTCATCAATGTTGGAAAACACTTTGCTGTTATCTATTCAAATACTGTTTCGCCTATATTCTCTGTATATCTTTTCCTTCTGGAACATATAACATATTAGTTATGTGTGGGATCTACACATTTTAAACTATTTAGCCTAATTCTTCCCTTTTATACTTTCCCTCTGCTTTTTGTTCTGTGTAATTTTCACCCAATTATTTTCCAATCTACTAATTCTCTCTTTGGTGGTGTTTAATCTATTATTTAACCTATCCACTGGGTTTTTTTTTTATTTCAGTTACTGCTTTTTCCATGTCTAGAAGTTGTATTTTGCTCTTTTTCAAAGTTGCCTGTTCTTTCTTCATAATAGTTTAATCTTTTACTAGCAGAATGACTTCTTTCTTTTACATGTTCAATAATTTTAAGTACACTTTTTATATTCTTTTTCAGACTGCTCTGTTCAAGTTCTGGATGTCTATTTATCAGAGAGTTTGTGTGGTTGTATGGTGAGTTGAGCTTTTGAGGACTGTTCCTTTTTCCTTCAGAAATCCTGTGGTTTGCCTTCCCACTATATTTCTGTTTTTGCTTCTACTCAGCACCCCAGGAGTATCAGTGTCCCTAGGAGAATCAATGTTTATGTGTTGTATGATATATTTTCACCTTGATGGTTTACCTATACCTCTCTAGCAGTATAAAATCAGACCTCAGACCTTTAACAAATGCAGTCCTAGTTTTGATTATTCAGGAGAAACTTTTTTACATGACCAAATGCAGGCAGTGAGAGAAAAACTTCCTTGTCACACTGCCTTGTACTGATGGGTATATATTTTTTCTAGTTTTACTAAGGATGCAATCTTTTCAGGGTCCTGATTCTATGCTTCTCACTTTGCTCAGGCCCAAGGTTGTGTGTCCTTTTTCTGTGTGGGAGGAAAAAAAAAATCCAATCCCATAGGTTACTGGCATAAAAAAGACACTCCTTTCTATTCTCCAAGAGTAATTCCAAAACCAGTCCATACATTTACCAATCTGGTTTTAATTTCCTTTTTTTTTTCTGGAACTAGGGATATCCCCTTCTTCCTTTTGAGTCCAGCAGTGCATTTTTCATTTATTTGTACTCTATAAAGCAATTTTTGATGTGTTTAGTGAAAGAGTTTTCAGGTTATCTTAGCATACCTAACCCAGTTTATTTACCTCTCTGATACCCTTGGCCATGTTTTTCTGTTGATGATACTGGTGAGCCTCCATGAAGATCTCCTGGCCCAAATGCATTTTTGTAGGTACAAAAGGAATGTTTCCATCTCTGTGCCCTCCTTCATGGTGTTCTACTTGTTTAGTTGACTGGTGTCTCTGCAGTGACTGCTCTAGGTCCCTCACGTCACTCACAGGCATGTCTTGTGCCTTGCTGTGCATGCCTCTCATTCCTGGGCTTTCCTGTTGCTACTGAGGCATGAGACACTGTGGGGCTCTTTGATGCATGCAATGACCTGCCCAGCAGGCCCAGCGAGGCTGCAGGGGAAAGATGGAGAGTGCCACTGGCTCCCTTCTGTCATGGGCTCAACCTGAGTATTGTGGCTTGTGCCATGGATGCTACCTTCCTAGGTGCCAGGGATCTGGATTCCTAGGTGGCTACTGGAGGGCCTAGAAGGTAAACCCAGAAGTATAGGAGAGTTGATGTCACATGGGATACTTTCGACCAAAGAGAGATAAGAACTAGCATAAAAATTTGTCTCCCTTCCTACTCCAAGATGGACTACTAAAACATGCAGTGGTTTTAGGTGGCCTCTCTGAAAACACCTTAGAGACTGAGCAATCAACTGTGCTTGTTAGAAAAGCTGTGATACAATCCCTTAAATTTGCTCTCCTGCCTTTCCTGACTCATTCCTGTTTTTTCTACACTCCATTTTCCCCCCTGGAATTGTATTCCTTTATATACTGTTAACACCTAAGAATTTGCCTCAAGATCCATTCTCTAGGGAACTCAGGCTAAAATATTAATTTGCCATCTTACTAGAATCTGTAACCCCTCTCTTTGTTTCTAATCAGGCAACAATTGGGGGAAAGCAAAAGCCCCTGCAAGAAAAAGGTACATTCTTTCCATTGTTTTATATATGGATATCAGCCTTGAATAGGCTCTCAAAGCTTCCATTCTTTCTACCTCATGGCCATATTGCCTCTTGGTGCTGGATACAGGCAAAGTGGAGATGGTGTATGGAAATAGCTTGCAGTATAAGATCTAGGCAGTGCTGAAGTGAGCCAACTTCTAGCTTCATGTTACGGGACATTTGACTTGTACAACCCCATCTTTAGCTTATATAATAAAGTTTAACAGTGGACATTGACGGGGCCTGAGAAATCCTCCTGGTGCTGTTATTATCTCTTTCTTCTTGTTGAGCAAATTATCTTTTCCAGACATGCCTCTCTGCTGAATCTGCAAGATACTTCTGATAGTAATCTTCATTTTAAATTTGAGGCTCTCTAAAATTTCATCATGAAAACAATGTCCTTAACACAGTGCCTTATCACCAGGAAAATGCTATATGGCAACATTTAATCATAAAATCTCAAAACAGGAGAGCTAAAGGAACCCCACCATGGTGGATGGTATATGGGAAAGATTCAATATTCATTAAAAGACTGAACACATTTATATGAGGAAACATAAAATGGTGAAAAGGTCTAGGAGACTGGAAAAAGGAAGACATAGGATTTAGCCCTGCCAGTAATAATTTGTGGCCCTTGAGTAGGTCATTTAACCCAAATGGGCCTGAAATTGACTTCTGAACACCCTTCCTATGTGGTGAGAAATCCCAGGAGAGATAACAGACAGAATCTTGCCTCCTACTATGGAAGTTGAGGACGGTTAGATATTCCCTCTCTCAGCATTCTGGCAACCAGAGTGTAAGCAGGTAATCTAATCTTAGCCAATTGACTGGTCCCACTCAGGACTTTGAATCTAGAGCAAATGATGCTATAAGGCAAGTGACCATTTAGAATTCATTTGGGTAGTGGCAGTGTCAACTCCTTCTGGGGCCAGTGGTAGTAGCCGTAGGGCCAGTTGTGGCAATAGCAATGCCAACCACACTCTTCCTGTGGCACCTTACAGCTGCAGTTTTGGCCTCTATTTTCCATTGATTCTTGGATAATTTCTGAGCTTAGATCTTCAGCTTTGCTACTGAGTCTGTGAGCCATGTGGTATTATTCCAATATGCTCCTTTTCTGCTTAACATACAGAGTTAGTTTCTGTTGCTTACAACCAAAACCCTACAAGCCAAGCAGAAGGTCTAAAATTCCTCCCTTGCTCCTAAAATCCCACAAACTGCTGTGTGATTCTTTGGATCTTGCATAGTACTTTAATCATGGTCTTATATCATCCTCAAAATAACCATATGGGAATGATTTATCATCCACATTACGGGTGTGGAAACAAATGGAGATCACAATGGTCAATGGTTTGCTCAGTGTCACACAATCAGTCATGATGGGGCAGGACTTGTGGCCAGTTGAATTCCATGTGCTTTCTTTTATGTCACCAGTGGAACCACAGCCAGGTTCAAATGAGATGATAAACATGAAGGTGCATTCTAATCTGAAGAACACTGTACAATTGTTACTATTGTTTAAGGTTACCCAGGAAGCAGGTAGCAGAAATGGAATGTAAAGGCAGATCTGAGTTCTAGCCCAGCATTGTTTCCATTACACTATACTCCCTCCCTGCAAAGGAATGCTTTTAATTAAATTTATAGGTTACATTTTTTGGTACTTATTTTTACAGGTGGTTTTGGCATAGAAATAAGAAATCTCTTGGCTATGTTCAAAGAATTCAAGAAGTCTTTGCATGGTGTTTTCAAGAGCCACACGAAAATGTCTCCACCTCACCCTGAATCCCTAATGATTCATTCAAGGTCATCTAACTATACCAGTGATTTAATCATACCTCTTAAGTGAATTTATGATAACAATGGAGAATCTGCTCTGGAATCACCCAGTACCATCCAAATTGTCCTAACAGGATTCCTTTCTTAGTTCCTGTCTCTTCTGCCTTCTCTTCTTGTTAAACTTTTTGACTTAATCACATCCCTTGACATTCCTGGCAGCCTCCCATCTCCTAGTAGGGAGGAAGAAAGCCAGGTGAGCAGAGGAATGGAAAGACAGGCAGTACCCCTACTAGTGGTCACTGTTGAGCAGATGAAAATGGAATAGAAAACAAATGATCTCCACTGACCAGATAAACAAGACCCAAGCAGCTGAAAGGGAAAAGAACAAATCCATCATAAACCCAAGAATGTGATGGTGACAGTAGGCTGGGGGTTGCGGGAAGAGGCACTTCCTTCCCTATCAGCCTTTTCAACAAGCAAAATGACTGACAGCCTCAACCAGGACCACACTTATGCTATGGTGGGAAAGGTGGGCATAGGGCAATAATATCACAACAGAAAACTTATTTAGATAGCACTTTACAGTTTGCAAAGTGAGGTAGGCAGAGCAGTTATTACTTGTCTTTTATATATGAGGAAATAGCCTCCAAGATATGTTAGGAAACTTGTCGAGTATCACACAGCCATTAAGTGGTAGAGCCAGGGATCAAGCCAAAGTGTGTGTGTGTGTGTGTGTGTGTGTGTGTGTACGTGTGTTGGAGGAGGGGGAAGAAGAAAAAAGAACAAAGAAATGAGAGATGGTTGAGAGGGGAAGGTGAGAGAAAATGTGGAATAGAGACGTCTCTCATACAACAAGATGGAACTAAGAAGAATGATACTGATAAAATATCACTAGGATAAAAGGTCTTATCCAGTACGGTACTGAGAGAGAACATTCCAGCCAAATAGAGATCGTACAAATGATCTACCATCATTACTTGGACACCAAGATATTCACAGACTTTTTAAAAACATCATACTGATTTACAAGAAAAAAAAATACACTGTCACAGAGCATAAAGAATCATGACTTACATTGCACATTTTTTTGGTGATACTTTGGATATATTTCCAACATTTGGAAGGAATTTGTTTGTTCTGAAGTTTGAGGGTTCAGGAGGGGCGCATTGGCCTGTATTCCACATGTACCCCTGCTTCAAGGTGTGCTTATGTCTGTTTCTTGAGCACTTCTCCTTGTCGCCTTTCCCTTAAAACTGACCAAGCTAATTCCTAGATCTCTTCCCTGATAATAATAGAGGCTGAATTTATTCAGAGGGAAACATACATCCTGACCTATGATCTCTTAATCACTTTGCTTCACAAATGCTCAGACTCTAGCTCAAATTCCAGAAGTTCTGTTCCTGCCATGACCAAAATGCCAGCAGTGACTTTGCTTTGAAGAGGATACAAAGTATCTTAGCTAAATCCTAACATGAGTGAAGGTTACAGTTCCAAACTGGCCCCCAGTCTATAAAAGGCCAGATCTGTCCCAGAGGGTCTCAACTGTGATCGTCAACATCCCAAGGTGAATCTACGACACCGTTTTACCGAACAGACTGTCTAGTTGGTCATCAGGTGGTACCAAAGGGCATGTTGTGAGTGAGCATCGTTGTCTTACATAATCTTGCAATCAAAAGTTCCAAACACCAATTACTCAATGATGTATCCATTTACTTCTTCAACCTACTTTATGTTTTAGAATAAACCATCTCTTGGCGGTAATACAGTTAGTAATTTATTTGCCTATTTTGTTAAGTAATAGTTTGATCTTTCTGAAAATAACCCTAGTCAAGCTTTAAGGACTAGTCCCTGATTTTTGAATCTAGTGAACTCTAGTCACTCTTCATGGTTTAACAGATACTGATTACACCCTCTTTTAGCCTCTTCTGTCTCATGGGAGTAATGTGACTGTTGTTGTTACTATTATTATTATTAGTTTGCCAATCAAATCTGTTTTCAAATGGTAGCTTTTCTATCACTTTATTTTAATTCGTTTTTTGTTTTTCTTTCATAATAAATAGAATATATGTTTTAGAGTCAGGTAGATTTGGGTTCAAACCCTAACGTTTTGCTTATTATCTGTGTCAACTTCAATAGTTTGATTTATGTGGAATGCAGGTTTTGTATTTGTAAAGTGAAGACACAAATAACTACCTCAAAGGGTTAAGAAACGATTAAGTCAGACACGAAAATGACCTACACGAAGCAAACACTCCAAAAACATTAGTTTCTTTCCCAATTAAGTTTTCTTATGTCTCTCTTGAATTTGGCACCAGAAATCTAAAGTAGTATCCAGTGAGGACACAGCATACTTTTTGCACATAGTCAATATACATACAGAACATAATGGATACTTTTTGTTTGCTATTTAAAAGCCAACACAAATTATGTTTCTTATTTGTCTTTAGGTAAATAAACATGGGAAATCCTAAATCTTTAAAAGCAAAGTAATTTTCACTCAAAATGAAAAGAATTTTTAGAAGAATGGGAAGAAAATAATTTAAAAACTCAAGAAACACTTTGATATTTATAAGTGGAATTGGAGATCTATACAGCTCTGCTGACACTTATGAATTTTGACCAACCACAAAGAGATCAGATTGACTAGCAATCAAAGAGTCAGTATTTCTCATTATCCAATAAGTATGGCTAACAAAGCAGAATGGACTGTTCTCTTGGAGATCCACATTGCAGATTACAATATATAAAAGGCTCCGATAAATTTTGCAGTAGACAAACAAACCTTCCATGTTAATGAACCTTACGTTTTACAAATTTATTTGGGACCCTTTTTGTTCACGGGACACCTATGAACACTAAACAGACTTAGCTGTTAGTATTCTGGGGAACACAGTTTGGGAAACACTAATCTGTTGGATAATACCAAAATCCTATAATACAAAACCAATAAACAACAATAGCAAACCCCACAACAAACTCCAGACCTGTAAATGTAGTTTCATATACATAAATGACATAGCTAAGGAATAACTTCATTAATAAAGATCTTGTTTACACCTTTTAAAATTACCAATAATCATCGGGCTTAAGTAATATCTTCTCCTTTATTAAATGACGGTCATCAGAGCCCATGAGCAACTGCACATTCATTTGAGTGTTAATTGCTTCGGCTCTCACACAGGGCATGGGCTCAGTCGGTCAAGAGCGTCAGCTGATCCTTGTAAAGCATAAATTATTTTCTGGGCTTACTCACAACTACTTTTGCACCACGGATTATAAATAAATAGAACACAGTGTGTTCTGATGGTCAGGAGCAAGGGCTTGAGGTCAGACAGAGGAGAATTTGAATCCTGATTCTCCAAGCGGGCTGTTGGAGACGACATCTAACTTATCTGTGCCTCAGTTTTACCATATGTAAAATGGGGTATTTCTACTTCTTTAGATTGTTTGAGGATTAAAGGAGATTATGTAAGATGCTTAGTATACCACCAGGAGCATAAGTGCTCCATAAATGCTCACTGTTATTCTATGAACTTCAGATCATGAGTTTATTCATTGTTTTTCTTTTGTGAATAATAACCTTCTTTATCCTCGAGGTATATATATAGCCACTGACACGCCAAAGTAGCCAGCAAGATTCTGCATCCAGACTGATATTTACCTACATGCCATTTACAGATCATTTGGCTTTCAAGTAAAAATCCGTAGGGAGAGTTATTATTATACGCAGGTTTTTGAAGGTCTCCTTTCATACCTCCTCACAGAGTGTGTTTCTGAGGAGAGCTAGGAAAACCACAGGGAAGCAGGGCGGCCCTTCCGTACTCAAAGATACTTTGCCAAGTTTGTGCTGACTGACATTTCAATGGTGGGCGTGGCAGAGAAAGAAAAGAGGCATATTTTCTGTATCACTCACCCTCCTTCAACGCCTCAACAGGAACTCAATGCCATTTTGAGGGCTGCCTGGGTCAAAATGAGTGCTTCCAGGAATATGCTAACAGGAATTGCATCGGGGCTGAGGTTTCTGACAGTGTAATAGGGACGCTGGTCCAAGGACTTTATTAGCAAAGTCAAGAATGAGGGTTAAATGATATGGTGGGTAGTACAAAGTGGTTTATCCCAACACCGTTTTTCCTGACCTGTCTTTATTATAGGGTCTGGTAAAGCTTACAAAAAAAGGAAGAGAAGGAAGAAGAAGAGAAGGAGGAGGAGGAAGGGGAGGAAGAGGAGGGAGTAGGAAGGAAAGAAGAAAAAGAAAGGACAAAGGCCTCACTTTGCCAGGTTCAGTTTTGGCTAATGAGTCTGTGGCCACCATCCTCCAGCCCTCCCTGTATGCACATCTCTTCGCATTGTGACTTTGCAGCGACTCCCATCAGGCAGGGGGGTCAGTTTTTCCAGCTCTTGAAGCTGAACGGCCTTGTGACTTGCTTTGGCCAACAGAATGAGGCAACGTGATGTTGGACCAGTTCTGAGGCCAGGACTCAAGAGGCCTAGCATGCTTCTGCCCTCTCTTGGAGGCACCGCTGGGCTGCGGCCAGCACAAGCCCAGGGGAGCCTCTGGGATTATGACAGACATGTGGCCGGGCACCACATCCACAGAGGCTGATCCGCCCTACTGACCTCAGCCCAACACACACACATGAGAAAACCCCAAGGACAAGAGAACCGCCCGGCTGAGCCACCCCAAACTGCCTCCTCACAAGGATGTTAGTTAAAGAAACTGTTGTTGGTTAAATAAATGCCCTAGTTTTGGGATTGTTTGTTCAGCAGCAATAGAGAAATGATACAGAGGCAGAAGTGGTGGTGTCTGGTGATATTACTCTCCCTCTGACCTCACTCTTCTGCCTTTGAATGCCTGGACGATGTGACTGCTGGAATTTTCCATCCATCAAGCAACCATGAGGGAGAGAACAGCCTTCTTGCCTTGTGAGGTAAAAAGAACTCCTCTTGGTTTAAGGCCGATTTTCTGTAACTTGCTGCTCAACAAAATCCCAACTGAAAAGGGGGTGTTATGGAAAGTCTGACCAGAGTTAGGGTGATCCATGATGGCAGGTATAGAAATGGCACAGTGGAAGGAGATGGTGGCCTGGGGATATAGAATCAAAGTTCACTCATTCTTTTACTCATTCATTTAAATATGCACTAGTGCCTATCTGCAGACCCGTGAGTGGAGGGAGCCAAGTGGATGGGCATCAGCCCCACAGGCTCTCATGGTTGGGAAGGATGTGAGGAGTCACCAAGCCCTACTTTCCCTCAATAAAACCTTTTATGATGTCTCTGAAAGGCTCCTCATTACCATGCAGTCTCCCTCTAATTGTTAGAAAGTAACTATTTCCAGTTAAGCCATAATCTGTCTGCTTATTATTTTCACCCACTGGTCACAGTCCTACTTTCCAGTGCTTTTCAGATTGCTCCTGTGAAGTCTGCCTAGGAGTAGAGAAATGGATGCAATACACAGGGTGGGGCTGGTAGAATGTACAGAATACAAAGCAAGGAAGCAAGTTTATAAAGTCTAAACTTTCTTCAAAAGCATGCCTTATCTTAAAAATTCAAAAACATGTAGAAGAGATTAAACAGAATCTTGGTTTGTTTTAGTATAAAAATCATATTTATATTTCTTACCATGAAATAAATGTGGTCCTTGAGGAACATATGCTACATTTACCTGGTGGCTTCCATACCTCTACTCCTGAGGAAAGAGGACCCTTTCACTCCCTACGATAGTAAAAGTTGTTATTTATTGAATACCCACAGTATGCTGAGCAGTGTGCTAGGCACTTCACTCTCATTCATCATATAATTCTCACAACAGCCCTCTGTGGTATTATTCTCTCCATACTAAAGATGGAAAAATCAAAGTTCAGAGATTTTAAATGATTTTTTTCCAAGGCCTCCAAGCTAGTAATGTGGAAATGATATTCAAACCCATGTTCGTAGATCTCCAAAGCTCATCTCTTCCACTACAACTTGCCATTAATAAGCAACAGCCTCACATGTTCAAAGACAACCTTTTTCTTATTTTCTCCAAATATCCTGGGGAGGAAAGGAAACTAAAAGGAAATCACATTCCCTTTTCAAAAGGGAATCATAAAATGGTAGGCATTCATTAATTAGAGAAAATGGAAGAGAGAGGCGCAGTTCTTTTTTTTTTTTTTTAAGTCACTGCATCCCAGAAAGACTGGAGACCATTTGAACACACCCATTGGAATCCTGGGTGCATGTGTGTACCAAGGTACTCCGGGTACCAAGAATAAAATCCTAATCACCTGGTAAGGTTAGGAGACAGGCATTGTCTCCTTAGATGGAGAGGTTCTCCATGTCAAGCTTGGGGGGGGGGGCGGGGTCCATGATAGTCTCAGCGAATTAGAAGTGATTTTGCCAAACCAAAAACCAATATGAGGGGCTTCAAAGCCAATCTAAGAATTTTTTTTTTTTTTTTGTGAGCAAGATCAGCCCTGAGCTAACATCTGCCAATCCTCCTCTTTTTGCTGAGGAAGACTGGCCCTGGGCTAACATCTGCCAATCCTCCTCTTTTTGCTGAGGAAGACTGGCCCTGGGCTAACATGCATGTCCGTCTTCCTCCACTTTATATGGGACGCCGCCACAGCATGGCTTGACAAGCGGTGCGTCAGTGCGTACCCGGGATCCAAACCGGCAAACCCCGGGCCACCGCAGCCAAGCGCGCACACCCAACCGCTTGCGCCACCGGGCCGGCCCCTAAGAAATTTTTAAAATACATGAAAGACAGAAAATTAGTGAGGAAGAGAGTAGGAGAGATTAAATAGACTGAATTTAGTCTGTTTCCCTGTTTGAGTCTATACCAAGGAATACGTTAGACCAATGGTTCTCAGACCTTGCCTATGCATGAGAACCACCTGGAGGATTTGTTAAAACCCGGATTGCTGGGCCCCACTCCCAGAGTTTCTGATTCAGTAGCTCTGGAGTGGGGCCTGATAATCGGCATTTCTAACTTGTTCATAGGTGACATTGATGCTGCAGGTCCAGGGGCCACAATTTGATAGCCACTACCTCCTAAACTATTCCTTTAGGAGCCAACCAGACTGGAGTAGTGAATGCATGGGGTGTCCTGGACCTAAGGGATGGACAGGGAAGACTGTCCACTTGCAAAACTTCCACATTACCAGTCAGCCAGGTTATTGGAGGGCAGTTTATTGGGGTGACCCACATTCATAACAAGGGCCAGGGGAGAAAGTGGACTTCAGAGGTAGACCTTACTCTAACCCTAACTGTAATTGGACCCAAGCTCAGATCCTAGCTTTGCTACTTAATAGTTAAGTTGGATAAGGCACTTAATGTCTCTAAGCTTCATTTTCCTCACCTGCACCAGGGAGATCATAGTACCTAACTTGTAGAATTGTTATGAGAATGAAAGAAGACATAGGTGAAGGACCTGCTCACACAAAGCGATGCTCAAGAATTGATATTGCTTCAGGGAATGGGGTAAACTCATCCAACTTCCTCTGACCATTGTGGATGGGGGTATTAACACTGAAAAGTTGAGGTCAGAGCCAAATTGAGTTACTCCTCCGTGCTAGAGCCTGACCCTATGGATTGCAGCTTTAGGGAGTCAAGGCTGGTTTAATAAGGGGCCTAAGAATCAGGGCAGTTCTTAGACTTCTAGAAGACTGAAAGGCATCTGGATCTTAACGCACAGCTTGTGTTTACTGCCAGTGAAAGGGGATGAGGAGAGCTGAACTCTTCCACCAACACAAAGAATTCTGTGACCTTATGACCTCTTACTACTTTGCTTCCAGCACCATATAAACCTTTCATCTTAGTGCCTTTGGACTCAGAGAAAGGAAATGACCAAAGATAGGTGCATCAGAAGCAACACATTAGGTCATGCCAATGGTCTACCCAGGTAAATTGTGGTGGTGTCACCCAAGGGGGCCCTGGAACTCTGATCCTTTATCATGTTATCCATACATGGTTGGGATGATATCCTAAGAGCTCCTATGTTCTCAAACAGACACATGACATTGTCAGTTACTAAAAAAGATATTGCTGGACAATAGCTCCATGAACCTGGAACTGTGGATCCTCTTGAATTTGATGACCTCCTATTTTATCTTTAATCTTGCATGTGAACTCATGTCTGATTTTTTTTTTTTGAAGAGGGTAATTATAACTAGTATTCTCCATAGAATAGTACTGGAAAGGCAAGTTAGTTATTGTCTGACCTAATTAGGTGTGCAACTTTTAGAATTTGTACTGGCTTCTTCAAAAAGAAAAGCTATAGTTATTTTAGACACTGAGGCTATAATGACACAATGATACATGGGTCTAATGAGTAACTTTATAAAATTAATTATTTCTGAAAGGATAAATTTTTATGCTCAGAAAAAATCACTCCAGTGTTTTTACGTTTTGATCTTTGTAACTAATTTTAAAGATCACATTATGCTTGTTCCATTTCTCTGTGAGTCTTGCAATGGCCCCAGTCAAAAGCAATAACATTTGAATTTGACGGAAGCCCCAGACTTCATAGTCTTTCAGTGCATCCTATCACTCTGGGTGATTCAAGTCAGTTGGTTGAATTAGCTTTCAGAATTTTCACAGTTTAATATCATAGTTTCAATAAGGCAGCTGTGAACAAGGAAGACAGCTGAGCTCTTCCAAGTAAGAACCATCTAAATTAATCATCAGGCCTCAACCACATCCGACCTGCCTTGATCAATGGGCAAATAATGGTGTGTACACTGGGGAGGTAGTTTTCTGAGGTTCAGTAATAAATGGATGGCTTCAATTTCCAAGCAGTTTATGTCTAGCTCCTTACAATGTGATGAAGCTTCATGCCTGGTACAGAACTCCATTACTAGGTAACATCAGCTGAGATATCTTTTGAGAACATGATACTTAAAGGATTTCGCCTTTGCATCTGTCTACTTGGGTGAGGTCATATATTAAGAAGCATGTTTTAATTATATATCTTAATTCTTTATGGTTCTCAAACTTAAGCATGCATCAGAATTAGCTGGAGGATTAGAATTAGAACACACATTGTTGATCCCCACCTCCAGAGTTTCTAATTTGCTAAGTAAAGAATAGAGCCCAAGAATTTGCATTTCCAACAAGTTTCCAGGCAACATGGATGCTGCTGGTATGGGGGTCACACTTTCAGAACCACTGCTTTAGAGATATTGATACTACTTTTATTTTTAAAAATTAAGTTATAATGGTTTCCCATGTGGCATAAAAAGGACGGAGAATATAGAAGCTATTGCCAAGTTCTTACCTGGCTGGATATTTTTCTTTCCCAGAAGAAGAGTCTGCTGTAGAGAACCTGGTTAAAAACATCAGCTCCCAGATTCTCCCACTGACCTCAGAGACAGGAAGAGGCAGTATGTCTACGTGGTCTGAGCACATCAAGTCATATTTGTTTATAGGTGTTAGGGAGACCACATCTTGGAGGAAATGGCCATGCAAAAATCTTGATTCCAAGTCTTAGTTTTTCAAATGTGAGGTCACCAATGAAATGGTTCACACAAAATGTGAAAAACTCCAGGAATGAGGGCAAATTCATTTCACAGGAAGGTCCTTGATTGTGTGACAAGGACCGCCTCACTCTGATTTTTTTCATGAAGGAAGGGGATTGGACACACTCCAGAGAGCATAGGCAGAGGCCTTAGTTCCTGGTTGACCTTGAAAAGAGCCATCAAGTAAGGACAAAGAGTGGTATCATTAACAGGAGTATTATAGTCTCAGAAACTATCAGCCAAATTCCTTATTCTAGCATCCAGTCTTATATCCAAAAGCAAATAAAATTCTAGGAAAACAATAGCATTGTTCTCATTCTGAATAATTTTATTTTGCTTTTTAGATAAGTTGTCCATTGAAGGTTCCTAAGTCTCTATTTCCCGAGAGATGGGTATGTATTTGAGAGAGAGGGAGAAAATGAATTGGATATGCCTAAAATTTG